>NC_090937.1:1091369431-1093769431 GCF_040938575.1 Ambystoma mexicanum | reverse complement strand
CATGCGCACGTCCTTTCTAATAGGCTCCGATCGGGCCCAGCCCTTCAGTGCAGTACGTGTCAGGAACCCTTTTGTGGGATCACTCGTACCTTCCGGTCTAAAATGAAAAGCTACTGCCGCCAGGTGAGATGCAGCCCAGCTTTTTGATTTCCCTTCCCTGTGTGCTCAAAATACAAACGCACGTACCTGTCCTCAGCATCGTGCTCCATGCAAGTTAAAGCCACCATTACACCCCTGAATTTACCATAATTCTGCTGGTATCTACACCTTATGCCCGGTGTGAGCGAACGCTCACTTAACTCATAGAGGGCCCTGTCCACGCTACCAACTTCCACCACTCCTCCGGAACTGAGCTCCCTCCAGCCTGGCCACCGGGTGGGCCTCCCGAAACTTGGTCCACTGAAATCGAGAGAGAGCGTCAGCAGCAATATTTACAGCACCCGGCACATGCCGCGCCCTAAATTCCACATTACTGTACAGGCACACCTCCACCAATTTCCAGAGCAGGCTCAACATTGCCGGGCAAGATGCTGACTGTAAATTAATAGCCTGGACAACGGCCTTGTTTTCAGACCAGAAGCGCACTCTTTTGTTGGCAAACCTCTTGGGCCACAACAACAGTGCGACCACAATGGGAAACATTTCCAAGAACAGGACGTTCCTTGTCCTGCCTTTTTTGTGCCACTGTTGAGGCCATTGCTGGGCGCACCACTCAGGTCCTAGAATCACCCCAAAGCCCTCGCTACCTGCTGCGTCAGAAAACAGCTGCAGTTCATTGCTTGTCTCCCAAGGGGACCGCCAAATCTGCACCCCAGTGAAAATTTCCAGAGATTTGAGCCACATCCTAAGGTCTGCCTTTAGGGCAGCACTTAATCTGATATGATGTTGTTTTTGGATCACACCCGCAGTTGCCCTGGCTAGCCTGCGCGCAAAGACCCTACTTGCTGGGATCACTTTGGTCGCAAAATTAAGTTTCCCAAGGAGTTGTTGCATTTTTCCAAGGTAGTTCTGTCTTTTGCCAGATTATTCTCAATCTCCGCCACCAGCCCTTTGACTTTATTGTCCGGCAACCTGCAAGTCCCCTCTGTAGTATCAATCTCAATTCCTAGGAAAGTCAAGACCCTACACGGCCCTTCTGTCTTCTCTGGAGCCAAAGGTACCCCCATCTCCTTCATTAAAAACTGGAAGGGAGACATAGCATGAGCGCAGTCCCTGGAGCCATCCCTGCCTGAGAACAGAAATTCATCCAAGTAATGTACAATGGCGCCCGTTGCTCTAACCTGCGCGCTGCCCACTTGGCTGTCACGCGTTATGTGAGATTTTGCCCCAGGCAATGCAGGGATTCCCTGCACATTCTGAGAAATGGAAGATGTGTTATAGTGCGGGTGAGGCTGTGCATTCTGGGAGATAGGATGCTTACGTCTCTTATGCACTTGAGTTTCTTGGTGGTGTGCAGTTCCCTCTGTGAGGGGGACAGCTAGGGCCTCTCTATTGCATTTGGGAAGTGTCATGAAAGGGCACCAGGGGGCATCGAGGGTTAAGGTATACTTTGGTTATCCAAACCCTAAAGGTATTTGCTCAACCGATCTAACGGTGAAGTCGTGTGTGATCCTGTAATCCCTATTGTCTCAAAAGGTGAAAGAGAAAAGAAGTAAGGGAGATGGTTACAACCTGTCCCATAACTGGAAGAAAAAATGTGACTTCCTGGGTTGACTATCGGTTGAGACTACACTGCCTGCGTATGTCATGTACACAAGGACAAATGGAACAGAGACAGTTCTATCTATCCCTGCCTGTCCTAGGAACTATCCCTAATCAGTGCTGGTGTGTCGCCTGTCTAATAGTGGCTAGAATAAGAATATGTAAATTACTGTCCATACAGCTATTTATTTTCTCATAGGATGGTAACTGGATGACGGACAGTCCATGTAGTATATCACTTCTAAACAGTCAGTCTAGCAGGGTTATCAGCGCTTGTAGCCTCACTTCTTTGCAATCTAAAATCTCAGGGTGGGGCTAATTTGCGGTCAGTATTAGGGCAATGATTGCATTAATGGCCAGTACTGAGGCTGAATCAACCCAGGTTAAAAATGTAACTCTAATTTGAGAACTACAATCGATGTTCTATGAAGACTTTGCCAGGGGGATAGACAAGGTTCCTAGGTCTACCTGTGGCTATGATGTGGTATGCGGCAGGAATCCTCCCACCGTCTCCACATAAGTGTCGACCGGTTTTCGTGGTCTGTGTGATTAGTGCCACCTTTTTTAGGACTGTCTTTTAAATTGATTGCAAGACCTTTCTGCTTCTAGAGATGGCTACAGCTTAATTGGCCACTATCGATGCATATCCACTATTCAAATGTACAAATGGAACTATCTCACCACAAACATGTTTTAAGGAGACATTCACTCTGGCCCTGTAAAAACCAAAGGGAGCAGAATCACTCATTATAATGCTACATTAGCAGTTGATTAGTGTTCATCTTGTTAACTAATTAAACAGCAATGAGTACATGCATATGGAGGAGATACTCACATGTTACATTTCTGACTAGGGCTCAGAATAGCCATTTGGTTGAATCTGGCGAGTCACACAAGATACTGTATTGTGGACCACCTAAGGAAAAGAGAAAACAAAAGCAAACACACATTGCAATGCTTGCCTGACCAACAAATTCGCTATAATTTGTAGGTCACAATGCACTTGTGTTGAACGGTATTAGTGTAGAGCATCATGTCTCTAGTGACTTGTTATTTATTTATTAATGCATTTGTTTATAAAGCGCAGAAAGATCGCAGGCATCGGGGCGCTGAGCGAAGACATTAACACATTACAGCAAACAAAATGACAGGACAAATCAGATTATGCTACCAGAGCAAGGAAGTAGGAGTCACTCAGATAGAAATGATTTCAGGTGTCAACGAAACCTGGCACTGTTTATTTCGAGTCTCAAGGCCAAAGATAAAGAGTTCCAGAGCCGAGCTGAAGTGACTGGGAAAGATTTTCTAAAACTATTTACTCTTTTAAAATTAGGTTGTGTCACAAAGAATAGATTCAAAGAGCGTAAAGCACTTACTGGAAGATGGGGGGCCACCATAGTTTTGAGGTACACTGGAGCGTTATAAGCATTTGTGAACCAGCATGGCTTAATCTTTCATCGAGTCTTGGTGCCTTCTGCTATGTTTTGCCTGTCCGGTCTTCACACTGTCCTTTGTGTTTTTGTTATGGTGCCCGGACGCCCGCAGTCTTTCGGCGCCTTATACATATATAAATAAATCAAAATAAATAAATGTCTGCTTTGAATTGTATACACGCAAGGACTGGCAGCCACTGTAGAGATTGTCGGCTTCTAGAGATGTGATCTTTCCTGGATTTTCCTTTAACAATCTGCACAACAGCTTCTGGACAATTTGTAGTTTAGCCAAAAATGTCTTGTTGCACCAAGTAGAAGGGCATTACAGTAATCTAGGCACTATTGAATAGTACCACAGGCTAGAGAGGCACAGTTAGTCGCAGAGAGAAACAGGTGGATATTCCTAAGTAGGTGGAGATGGTACAAGCAGGATTTAGAGATCTACCCGACATAACTGTCCGCCCCGAGAGAGGAGTCCAAGTAGAACCCTAAGATCTTTATTTTTTCAGCAACTGGAATGCTACAGTCATGAATGACAAAATATTGGTAGCCAGGTTCCAGCTTGCCTCTTACATGGGGAAGTCCAAAAATCAGAAGCTCAGTCTTATTGACATTTAGGCACATCCAGTGATGGTTAATCCAGGACTCAATTTGAGAGTAGATGTATCTAAGACATGTCAAGCCTTGGTCATAGTTCCCAGAGAGTTCCAGAACTAGCTGGGTGTCATCAGTGTAGTTTGTCAAGAAGATCTCATTCTTTTCTAAGACATTGAAAAGGGGCATGATGTAGAGATTAAAAAGAAGCGTAGACATGCAGGCCCCCTGAGGAACGCCACAGTTAATAGGTGATGGGGGAGAGACATCCTCACCCCAGCATACTCTAGTGACCCTGTGAGACAGTAAGGACTGAATACAATTGATAGAGTCTTCGCGCAGCATAGACCAATATTTCTCAAGGTGGAAAGGAGACATTCATGGTCCAAAAGATCAAAAGCGGCCGACAAGTCTAATAGGACCATTAGTCCTGCATTACCTTTGTCTGCAATGTTAAGCATGTAAGACTAAAGGTCAATAAGGGATCTTTCAGTACTGTGGAATGGTTTAAAGCCTGGTTGCAAAGAATGCAAATCCCAGTAGTTTCGATTAACATTTGGTATTGACTGGTTGCAATCTTGTCCAGGATTTTTAACAAGAAGTTGCAGTTAATGATTGGTCTTAAATTGTTAGGATCGTTGGGGTCTAAACTGTTATTTTTTACAAGAGGAAATACAGTGTCCGCCTTAAAAGATACAGGCACTAGTTTAAATTGAAAAGTGTTATTGACAAAATGAACAAAGAAAGGAGCAAATATGTATTTGTTCGCAAACACAAGTTGGGTGGAAGGATATTTTCTGGACAGGCTGAAGGCTGTATATTAGCGAATGTTTTACCCATCTCAAGGATGGTGACTGGGGTAAATGTGAATCTGGGATACTCTTCCGTAAAAGGCTTGGGCATAGGAAATGTGTTGGGGTGTTCCTTAGCTAAGTTATTTTTGATCCTTTCCAGTGCCTTTGTTTTAAAGGCCAATTGGGCCACAGCTTTTGGCTTTTCCAGGGATTTGATTGAAGAAAAAAGATGTGTCCTTCAAAAACTGAGGATTTATATGTTTTTTCCAAGTTTTTCCAGTTGGTCTTATTTGCCTCAGACAGGCACTTGAGCCATATAGACTGGGCTTTCCTTTTACGTTTTTTCAGTATGTTAAGGTCTGGAGTAAACCATTTGTGATTGCTCGTGTTATCTCTAATGGCTTTAGTGCTCATAGGAGCGAGTCTGTTCAGCAAGCAGCCTAATTTGGAATTGAAAACACTGACTAAGGTTTCTGGGGAGTCAGTGTCCTGCCTAGAGGCCATAATGTTCTCCATGAATTCCTGTAGATCGGAGATCTGCAGTTTATTATAGTTACGACTGGAAACCTTCCATGGGAGATTCTTAGCCTTCGGAAGAGGATCGTGAAACTTAATATCAAAGTCAATTATAAAGTGATGTGACCAGACACAGGGAGTAGTATTGATTATCTGTACTTCTATGTTTCTGGCCACGACCCAGTCGAGAATGTTGCCTTTCACTGAGGTCAGGTCAATGTTGGCAATAGCATAATTAAGCTTGTTCAGACCGGCTACTAAAGAGGCAGCTTCTTTATCACTGTTGGGTGAGTAGCGCAGTTTGGGCCGCTCAACCCTCTAAGAAGATGTAGTATTTCTTTGTTAAAGTCTGACATTTCAACATGGGGGGGGGGTGGCAGACAATGATAAGGTTGACACAACTATGTGGGGTGGGAGTCATTTTTAAATGCAGAATTTCACAATTCCTACAATGGCTGGGATACTTGAAACATTTCATTTATTGGAGGGCATAGGTTGTATGGTGGCACATGTTGCTATAGCCCAGGAAGAACAGTTCAAAAATACACAAAGTGATCGAAGGTTGACAATGATAACCCCATGCCACTTGGGTCAAATAGTCCTAGGGGTAACTAGGACTCATTTGCATTGATATCAGTGCCCAAGTAGGTGCATTCGAGAAGTGACTGCATGATCACAGAGAGAACGGCCAGGGCGTATCGGTTGTAAATGAATGCCCATGGTCGTACATGTCAGGCTGGAGTGAGTACAATCAATCAGAAATCTATATATTTAAATATTTTTTAACCCCTCAGGGCCCAACCGTAGCTAGTAACTTGTGTGACTTGCCACGTTCAGCCGAATGGCCATTCTGAGCCCTAGTCACAAATGTGACATGTGAGTATCTCCTCCATATGTCTGCATTTACCCATTGTTGTATAATTCATTAACAAGATGAAAATGAATCAAATGCCAGTATAGCATTATTATTAGTAATTCTGTTTCCTTTGAATTTTACAGGGCCAGAGTGAATGTCTCCTTAAAACATGTTTGAGGTGAGATCGTTCCAGTTCTCCAATTGAATAGTGGATATGCATCGATAGTGGCCAATTAAGCTGTAGCCATCTCTAGAAGCACAAAGGTCTTGCAATAAATTTAGAAGACAGACCTGAAGAATGTACAACTAATCACACAGACCACTGAAACCGGTCAACACATACGTGGAGACGGTGGGAGGATTCCTGCCGCGTACCACGTTACAGCCGCAGGGAGACCTAGGAACCTTGCCTATCCCCCTGGCATCGTCTTCATAGAACATCGATTTGAGTTCACAAATTAGAGTTACATTTTTAACTTGGGTATATTCACCTTCAGTACTGACCAATAATGCAATCATTGCCATAATACTGACCACGAATTAGCCCCACCCTGCAATTTGAGTTTGCAAAGACAATGTACGCTGATACCCCTGCCTAGACTGTGACTGTTTAGAAGTGATAAACTGCATGGACTGTCCGTCATCCAGTTACCATCCTATGAGAAAATAAATAGCTGTATAGACCGTAATTTACATCTTCTTATTCTAGCCACAATTAGACAGGCGACACACCAGTAGTGACAAGGGATAGTTCATAGGACAGGCAAGAATAGACAGAACTTTCTCTGTCCTATTTGTCCTTGTGTACATGACATACCCAGGCAGTGTAGTCTCAATCGATAGACAATGCAGGAAGTCACACTTTTTCTTCCAGGTATGCGACAGGTTGTAACAGCTCCCTTTCTCCTTTTCTCTTTCACCCTTTGAGATAATAGGGATTATAGGATAGGATCACACACACACACACATACAGGGAAATTACAGCAGCTATTAACAACTCTTGCCAATCTGGACTATTCCCCCAGAATTGAAAACTGCTAGAGTGATTCCTCTCTTAAAGAAGCCCACTCTGGACCCCACGGTTCTGGCCCATTTCCATCCCATTTCACTCCTTATTTCCCTTGCTAAATTACTGGAACCTTTGGTCTTTACTTTACTTTCTTCCTACTTGGAATCATCTCTCCTTCTTGACCCCGCGCAGGCTGGCTTTAGACCTGGCAGAGGTACAGAGAGTGTTCTGATCTCCGTCCAGGACGATATGGCCAGGCTGGTGGACTCGGGTGGGTTGGAGGCCCTGATTCTACTAGATCTATCAGCAGCCTTCGACACTGTCAACCACCCCTTCCTGTTGTCCCGTCTTGCCCAGTTGGGTATATCTGGTCAAGTACTGGCATGGTTCACCTGATTCCTGGTACTCAGACTCTCTCCATACCTCCTTTTATATCTACTCCATGCTCTCTTAGCTGTGTAGTGCCGCAGGTTTCCTCCCTATTTCCGATTCTCTTTAACCTCTATATTTGGGCATTAGTTGGTCTCATCCGCTCCTTTGGCGTCAGGTGTTATTCGTACGCTGACGACACTCCGATTCTGAATCGTTTAGATCTAGATCGGGCTGAGATGACGTTGTGCTTGCGAGAATGCCTGACGGCAGTGGGTAAGTGGATGAACCACAATTGGTTCAAACTGAACGGAGATAAGACTGCTTGTGGGGTGTCCCCCTGATCCGTCACTCTGGGTGTCTTCTTTCTGGCCTGCATCCTTGGGAAACCTCACCACTCCAACAGGGAAGGTAAAGAACCTATGTGTTACACTAACAGCTTCTCTCTCTATCGAGAGTCAGGTTGCTAATGTATGTCAAACTGGTCATCTGCAGATGAAAGTTCTAAAACAAGTGCTGCCTTTAATCTCTGAACATCTTCATCCCCCGTTGTAGCTGCCCTTATTCTATAACGGCTGGATTATTGTAATTCTCTATATTTAGCCCAACCGAGGGGCCTCATCCAGAGACTACAGCGCCTACAAAAGCTGGCAGCTAGAGTAGCTACTGGCTCCCTTTATGGAGCACATATTTCCCCTGTCTTGCGCTCCCTTTACTGGCTGCAAGTGTATCATCGTATCAGATTTAAAGCTCCGTGCATCGTTCATCGGGCGATACACAATTTGGGAGCAGAGTTTCTGCAAGCCAAGTTTGTGCGCTAATCCCTAGCCTCCAGCTTCACTCTGCCACTGCTGATCTGTTTGTGGTACCGCCATATAAACTCGGAAGGATAGGAGGTCGCTCTTTCTCCATAGCTGCTGCCATTGCATGGAACGAGCTGCCACCTCCTATACATTTTTACCTGTTGGCTTTACCTTTCTATATGGACAGTTTGCCTTTCTCTCTAGCGCCAAGATGCCATGGGCGACCGTTTGCGCTTAAGAAATTTCACGTAATAATAATAATAATAATAATAATAATAACAATAATAACAACACACAAGTTCACTGTTAGCTCGGTTAGCTCGGTTGAGCAAGTACCTTTAGGGTTTGACTGCCCTGTTTCCTTTTGTGTCATTAAACAGTGCTTGGGCTCAACACGCATTAACTACTGTTAAGCAAAATAAAATGTATTTTATACTTTGGTTAGCTCCAGCAAAGTAAGGGTTTATAGGTCACATTGTTTCAGTTGATGTGGGGCATGTTAGGAATGGAACAGTGGGGTGAGCAATTATGGGGGAACAAGCTCATAGATACAAAGTTTGGCAAGGGAGGTCCTTCATGACTGAATATCGGCAGATGGAAGGCTGGGTTGTCGCAAAGGTTTTTCCGAACCATTCCGAACCTGTCATTTCCAATAATACACTGGTGCCGAAAATGTACCCGGGTCAGAGCTCGAGGGGGCAGGATCCTCGTATTGCATCACGAACTAGACTGCAACAAGGGAAAGTGACTGCATGTCACGGATGATTTGGAGCATGGCCTGTTCTCACATAGGCGGCATAAGGGTGTGGCAGCAGCGGGCGTCAGATGCGGTTTCGGATGCATTGGGGGAACGTAGTGTAGAGGAGGAGCCAAATGCCTCTACCAGAAGTCCCACCCCCACTTTACCTATATGTTGGGAGCCGGAAATTGTGACATGTAAGAAACCATTAATGATGCCTATATTACGAAAAGCCTTTGAGACAAGGAGGAAGCCTTATCTGATATCTCCTCGGAGAACTGACAGTCTCCTGGGGAGATTCCTGAAGAGGAGTGAAAGAGAAGATTGGTGACACCACAACGAATTAAAGATGACGCACTGAGAAGTGTGACCAAGGGAGAAAATGAATAGACTGTACAGAATCTTATAACAAAGTGAAGAATTGAGTAATCCTTTATGTGCAGAATGAAGATTGTACGTTCAAAGAGCACTGAAGAAAATGCGTGCTGTTTTATAACTGTACAGACGCTGTACTGCAAGTAGACTAAGTAATCATAAAAGCTGGCTATATGTGGTGAATGGACTGAAGCTGTGCTGCCATAACATAGACACCATGATATAGATGCCATTATATAGAATCTGGATATTAGATGTTGCATTTTAGCAAGCCAGGACCCGTGAAACGAAGGACTGGAAGTGTGGCGCAGCAGGGAAAAACAGCTGACGATCGAGAAAGAATCGAGAAGGCTGCCTGTCCAGTGTTTAGGGTTGGGGCAGCCAATAACTGGTTATCTATCTTCAGAGAGATACAAAATACATGAGAAGCGAGACAAGCCCCTGTTAAGGTGCGAAGGAAAGACGCCATGAGTGACAAGTTTTATTCATTTAATACAATTAGATTTGAGAAAAGGAGCTAAAACATGGTCTCCTGTCACATTGGGTAGATGGAAATAGAAACTGGGCTAGCTATGCCGACTAGAAGATAAAAAAAGTTCTCAAACTCCCGTTTATTCTCACGAGCAGTGATACTTTGCAAGGCCAAGTTCAAAGACAATTTAAATGGCAGAAGGTGTGAGTGGTGATGAATGTGTGGCTAATTGGGTGGATAAGGGACATGGTCAAGTCCATCCAATGGCACCCGGGGTTCCAGCTTGGTGCTCCTAGTGAGTCGAATATTCCAGAAAGGTACAAGTGTGCCAACCAATTATAGAGGGCCACGTAGCAAAGAGCCCTATAGTTTGAGGGCCAATGAGACATTGTGTATTTGATGACTATGAAGATGACTTGGATTAGGGGTGGGCATAGTTGTCCACCTGCATTAGAGATCCAATCACATTCTAATCCCCTAAAGAAAGCATAGCTAGATATTCCACGTAGACAAATCACAATCCCAAGTAGGTTTTCTTAGTTTGCCATGTAATATGACATCACAGATGACGAGATTGTAGTATGAAAGTGTATTTTTTCATGAAATGCTTTGAGATTATGCTGTGCGACGTCTGTTGTAGTCGCTGTTTTAGACAATAGAGAATAAAACAGATTACTTTGCCAACTTCCTGAGTCGGGGTTATTATTTGGTGTTAGAGTTATTCTGCATCCCCATTGATCTAATAAAGTGCTAAATCATTTAAAGGGCCATGACGGTTCATGTGGTAGCAGAGATAGGATGGTTAGAACCCATCGACAAGTAGGTCTCTAGAGTTTCAGACGATCGAGTACCATTCGCCATCTAAAAGCGGCAGACATTGAATTCTTGCAAGAAAATCGAGACGGTGGGATGGGTCCCTCTCTGATGAAATCCCTCCCGGTTTCCACAGGCGCTTTGTGGACGGAAGGCAAAATAGTTGATTGGAGAGGGGAGACGATAGTGAAGGCCTTGAGATGAATGAGCGAATGTTGAGTAGGTTGAGGGGAATGGCAAATTAAGGGCATGGGATTGTGGTAATTTTAGAAAAAGTAACAGGGTTGTTTAGGAAAATAATGAAGCACATTTTTAAGAGTAAATAAGAGAGAATAAGGCCTGGTTTTCTAGCTCAAGGAACTTTAGAAGAGGTCATCACACACACCGATAGGGTTAAAATAGGCAGCGGATAAACAGGTTTATGTTAGGTGATGACCTACACTCTAATCAGAGTATTTTTAGGGGCGAGATGAAGAGGATGAGTACCATGGTTTAAATGTAAAAGTGTCGACTAGTCTGTCTGTTTGTGTGTTCTGTATTGAAAAAAGGGGTAGAAGAGGTAAAAAATAAGTTGTGTTAAGGTTGAAGTAGAGATAAAAAGCTATTGCCTGTCTAGGGTCATTGTCAGTGACGAACGAGAGACAGGCTGAGATTGTTGAAAAAATAGAGGTTTTGAGCTGCGAATATTGGAGCGCGCTCATATTTGTTGTTTTTCTTAAACATATCTGTGTATAACACTGGTAATTATTGACAGTCAATTGAGACTCGTCACAATGGGTGAAGTCACTCCGCTGATGCATTCATGAAAGACACTGCTAAATCATATGTTTAAGCTGAAATAGTATAGTGCAGAATGGGTAAAGGGCACAGTGGATAAAATGTTCATGCCATGGCCACAAGGGGGATCGCTGTCAAAAGCGGTATCTAACACATGACCACATACTTGCAAGCTGCGTACACAGGGAAGAAATTGGAGAAAAGGCTAGCTTTCCTAGAGCTCTGGAAGATGTACCAAGAAGAGAGAGAGGATCCGCCACCTGAGGAGTGGATGCTTAGTCAGCGTAAGGAGGAAGGTGTTGAGCCTTCTTCTCCTCTTGTCTCGCATGAAATAAATGGCGATAGTACGGAAGACACAGGATTGTATCCGTTAAAGGAACTAAAAGTGGCGACGGGGTATAGTAATCCGATATACAAACCACCTGCTTATAGCAGTGACGATAGTCCAGAAGAGACTAAGAGAAAGGTGGAGATATTTAAGATCATACAGAACAAGGAAGAGAATAGTGAGCGATCGAATGTGGCAACAGACATAGAACGAGAGATTAAGAGATGGAAAGGAGACAAGGATAGAGTTGAAGAAATAGAACTTGTACAGAATGAATGGATGGGAGGATATTTTTTACTCAAGCTAGATGGGAAAATATTGAGGAGGTTAGGCAAAGAGAAGAACAAGACGAACGGGATAGATAAGACTGGGAACAGGAAAAGAGACCAAAGGAAGATGAGCATTAGAGAAAGAACATATAGCGGTGACAACAGATGTATCAGGAAGAGCAGCAAAGAAAGGAAGAAAGGGCAGAGGAGCAAAGAAAGTATGACAACAGGCAGAGAGCAATCGAAGAATGGGATAGACAAGAAAGGAAACAAGAAAGGGAGGAAGCGCAGAAATTAAGGGCTAAAAGGGTGCGGAGACGAGAAGAGGAAAGAGTTAGATGGTGTTCAAGAAAGCAAAGAGAATTACATGAAGAATTGGAACAAAAGAGGAGACAGCGGGAACACGATAGTGACCGCATGCAAAAAGAGCTAATGGAACCAAATTCATTAATACAATAGGGCAGTATAGAGGAGTTTCTTCCATTAAAGGAGACAATGCGAGGACCATCTACGGTAGCCCTGGAAGAGAATTTTGATATAGGGAGCATCAGAGATAGGTGTTACGCTCACCTGGTATCCACTGGGACGCCAGCCAGCCATCTGGTCGCTGATGCCCTTCCTGATGGTTCCCCTGTGGCCTCGGTGTCGAGGGAATTCTGCTTGGAAAATGAAGACTATGTCAGGACTGGGCGACAGAGGTAAGCAGTTTAATCCCCCACCTCCTTATATTTCCAGCCCCTCCAGGTTCCCTTCTCACCTGGTTGCCGGAATCGGTGGGCTCTCCGTTCTGCTCTCTGGGAAGGGGCGCGTTGGCTTTTGTGGGCTCTGGCGGTCCAGTTACTTCACTGACTGCGGCCCTTGTAGTGTCTTTCAGGTAGGTCTTATTGCAATTAATGGTGTCGTATTTCTTGCATGCCTTTTGTCTGTTCTAATGTCTCTTTTTTATCTCCTCTAGAGGCGTGGAGTGTCCACTCGGAGAACGGGATGTGCTGGTTCTCACTGGGAGATGATGGCACGCTATAGCGCTATGATGCGGTAAGGAGGCACTTTGCGTAGCGCAGCGATGCCTTGTCCTCACTGACCTGTGTTTGTCCCTTTTCGTAGGTCGCGGAGAGTACCCAGCGCAGATGGGGTTGCCAGAGCAGTGCCGGTCAAGAAGTAGCCAGCCAGGTAAGTCCTTAAGCGCTTCTATGGTTGTAATGTCTCTAGTACCTCCATTAATGTCTTTCTCCTTTTCTCAGGTCCCTAGATCCGGGCGGTGAACTCCTCCAACAGAGCTGCCCAGGAGCTGTGAGCAGAGATGGATGAAGATTGCAGGTAAGATTCTGCTGCTAACAATGTTTCTTTGTTATTTCTGCAGGTCCGGAATTCATCGGGTTCACGAGAAGCTGGACACAGTGAGCGTCACGTTGCTAGAAGCAAAGTAACGCGAAGCGTGTGTTCTTGTTCGGGTGTGGTTTAAATACCCACTGTAAAGTAGTCCAGGCAAAGTAGTCCCTAGGCCACCACACCCAAAACACTAGACCGCATAGCTTTGTTCTAGGAACCCAGCTATGTGGATGCCTCCATGTTGGCTGAAAGCCTTAATAAAATAGTCCCTTGAGCAGATGCCTCTTCCAACTGATGAGCCTGGCGCCAAAGGCGCCAGGACTGGCCCCAAGAGGGCTTGAAAAGTGGAAGTCTGGCCTTATTAAAGATCCGAGCCCTGATCCCACCTGGCTTGTGGGCTTGCCTGTGGGGGTCAGGGCTCAGGGTCATGACAGCACTCCCCCCCAAGGCCCCTCCCAAGGTATGTCTTCTGCCTGGTCCAGTTTTGGTTGGGATGTTTCGATGAAACTTCTTGATCAGACATGGTGCGTGAATGTTTTCACTGGGTTCCCAGGACCTATCTTGAGGCCCAAATCCTTTCCAGTCGACGAGGTAGTACAATTTGGTTCTAGAGTACTTAGAGTCCAGGATGCCTTTAACTTCGAATTCTGGTTCTCCATCTATTAGTATAGGTTGATGTGGTGTTTTGATCCGTGTACTGGGTTGTACTGGTTTTAAGAGGGATACATGGAATACCAGATGGATTTGTAGATTAGGTGGTAGATTTAACTTGACAGCGGCTGGGTTGATAATTGCCTTGATAGTATAGGGTCCCAAATATCAAGGTTGGAAGGTCTGGGTCCCTTTGATGGGGATGTATTTGGCGGCTAACCAAACCTGGTCTCCTACTTGATAGTCTGGAGCCTTTTTCCAATGCTGATCGGCAAAGTGCTTTTGTTTTTCTTTAGCATGAATAAGATGTTCCTTTGCCTTTCTGAACACTTGAGTGATGGTTGTATGAAGAGTCTTTACTGCAGGGATTTCCAAGTTGGCAGGAAGGTCCAGTTCTGACGTACGTGGATGTCTGCCATACAAGGTGTAAAAGGGAGTTTGGTCTGTGCTAGAATGTACAGAGTTGTTATATGCGTACTCGGCTATCCACAGTAAATCCTTCCAATCTCTTAATTCATGGTGCAGCATGCACTGCAAATACTGCTCGAGGGTCTGGTTGGTCCTCTCAGTTTGGCCATCTGTCTGGGGGTGGTGACTGGTGGATAACCGGACGTCAATCTGAGCCATCGCACAACATTTTCTCCAAAAATTGGATATAAATTGGCTGCTTCGATCGGAGACCAGAACTGATGGAAAGCCATGCAGCTTGACAATGTTTTCCAGAAATACTCCTGCTAGAGTGGATGCGTCCGGGAGGCCTTTGAGAGGAATGAAATGTGCCATCTTTGAGAACAAATCCACGATTACAAGAATGGTGGTAAAGCCCTGACTTGGTGGCAGATCCGTGATAAAGTCGAGGGAAAGAGTGTGCCATGGAGTGGGAGGGATGTCCAGTCGTTGTAGGAGACCTGATGGTTTCTGTGATTTGTGCGCAGACGCCGCAGGGTTGAACATACTAAACAATATCCTTACGCCAGGTAGGCCACCAAAAGTTTTTCTTTACCTTGGCTAAAGTTTTAGTGATTCCAGGGTGTCCTTCGATCAGGGAGTCATGATAACCTGAAATGATATGCTGGTGCAACTCCTTCTCTGGTACATATAGTCGATCTCCAAAGTAAGGCAACTGATCCTTGATGCAATACTGCTTGCCCTGAGTTTGCCATGCAAGGAAAGCATCCGGGTTCATTGACTGATGAATTTTGTCCCGTAATTCGGCTTGTGATAAGGCTGTTGTGATGCCCAAGAGTTTGCCTTCAGGTATGATGGGTACCAGGTCTGGAGTTGTATATACTGTTTCATCATTCGTGATAAGGAAGCAGCTTTCCCATTCTTGACCCCAGGTCGAAAGGTGATTACGTAGTCATATTCAGCAAAGAAGAGGGCCCACCGTAACTGGCGTGAAGACTGGGCTTTGGCTGTTTTGAGATATTGCATGTTCCGGTGGTCAGTTATCACTGTAATGGTGTGTCTAGCTCCCAGAAGATAGTGCCGCCACGCCTTAAAAGCGGACTTGATGGCTAGGAGTTCTTTATCCGTGATAGCGTAATTTAGTTCCAGAGGTGAAAACTTTTTCGACCAGAAGGCCACAGGATGCAACTGGCCGGTTTCTGGGTCCCTCTGAGACAGGACCGCTCCCATCGCCATACTGGAAGCATCGGTCTCTATGACATAAGGGAGGTCTGGACGTGGGTGCCGCAGGATTGGAGCAGAGGTAAACCTTTGTTTTAGTTCCTTGAAGGCTTTTTCCGCTTCCTCAGTCCATGCAAACTTTTTATTGCTTTTTCGCAGCAATACCGTGATCGGGTGCACAACCTGAGAGAAGTCTGGAATAAATCGGTGGTAAAAGTTTGCAAAGCCTAACATGCTCTGTATTCCCTTCAGAGATGTTGGTGATGGCCATTTTAAAATTGCGTTCACTTTATGCACGTCCATTCTGATGCCTTTCGGCGAAAGGATTAAACCAAGGAATTCTACTTCGGTGACGTGAAAAAATTTTTTTCCAGCTTTGCGTACAAACGATGTTGGCGGAGCTTGGTGAGGACTGAACGAACATGCCTGATATGATCTTGTTTTGAGGCTGAGTACATCAAGATGTCATCTATGCATACTAAGGTGCAAACGTCAATCAGTTCTCTCAGGACATCATTCATGAAATATTGAAACGCTGCAGGAGTGTTACACAAGCCAAAGGGCATGACTTGATATTCGAACAAGCCATATTTGGTACAGAAAGCGGGTTTTCCACTCATCTCCACTTCTGACCTGGACCAGGTGGTATGCTCCCCGAAGGTCTAATTTGCTATAGATCTGGGCATCTTTGACTTGGTCTAGCATTTCCGGGATAAGAGGCAAGGGGTAGCGGTTCTTCACAGTTATCTATTTTATTGCGCAATAATCAATTACAGGTCCTCAAGTCCCCTTCCTTTTTTGGTACGAAAAACAAAGGACTGGCTGCTGGAGACTTAGATGGGCGGATGAATCCGTTTACGAGGTACTGGTCCAAATAGGTTTTTAGGTGAAGGTTTTCTGGCTCGGTGAGAGCGTAAATCCTACCGCATGGGATTTGTGCCCTAGGAACAAAGTCGATTTGACAATCATAAGGCCTATGCGGCGGCAACGTGTTAGCCTGGTCTTTTTGGAATACATCCTGAAAGTCACGATATTCATCTGGCAAAGTATTAGTTACTCCCAAGGTAGAG
Organism: Ambystoma mexicanum; assembly: GCF_040938575.1. Taxonomy (NCBI): domain Eukaryota; kingdom Metazoa; phylum Chordata; class Amphibia; order Caudata; family Ambystomatidae; genus Ambystoma; species Ambystoma mexicanum. Next base: position 1,093,752,904 of record NC_090937.1, on the reverse strand, counting down.
GCTTTAATACTGGAAGCTTTGGAGACACAGGAGTCGGGTTTCGGGTCAGGAGAGTAGCAGGATGTGGAGCAGTTGCTGGAGAAGGTTAATTTTCGTGCCCGCCAGTCTATCAAAGGGTTGTGAGCAACCAACCATGGCATCCATAGTATCAACCGGAATTGAGGTGCCTTTATTAGATCGAACGAGGTACACTCCCGATGCCAATCCTGGCACAGCAAGGTTACTACTGCTGTGCACTGGGTTACTGGCCCGGAGGCGATTTCCGTCCCATCCACGGTCGTCACCCTGTCCCTGGCAGATTTAGAACACAAAGGGAGCCCCCTCTCTGCTGCCAACTCTTGATCTATATAGTTCCCAACTGCTCTGCTGTCGATGTACGCCTATGCGGCATGCATCTTTGACGATTGTTGGTGGTTTATTAAGATCACGGGTAACGCAAAGTGTGAGGTCAGTGGCTCTTTTTCATCACTCGACAAACTGACCTCTACGGTTGCCGAGCTTGGTAGTTTTCCAATTCATTACCTTCTTCCTTTTCTGTGGCCCAGACTGTTCTCCTAGGGGGTTTAATTGGGCAGTCTTTCAGGAAATGTCCTGGTTTTCTGCAATACAAACAAAGTTGCTGTTGTCTCCTCTTTTCCCGCTCTTGTTTTGTTAATGGAGGTCGTAATCCTCTGATCTGCATGGGTTCTACAGTGTTGTCCCCCCCCTGTGGTTCATTGTCTTTAGGCTGAACATAAACTATCCGTGAGTCTGCTCTGTACCGGTCTGCTTTTCTGCCCTGCAAACGATGATCTAGCTGCACGACTAGATTTATGAATTCGGTACAGACTCTGGGAGGATCATCTACCTGGGCCAAGACGTCCTTTAATTCACTTTGTAAGCCTCGATGGAATAACGTGGTTCTTTTGTTCTCTGGCCACCTGGCTTCAGCCACCAGTCTATTGAAGGTGGCAATATGTGTTAACAAGTCTTGGTTTCCCTGTCGGAGGGATAAAAGTTTGTTATCCACTGCTTGTTCCTGGGTATGGCGAGCAAACAGTTTTTCCATCTCTCTCTGGAACCCCCCATAGTCCTGTAATAACGGATCGTTATGGGTCACCAACGGCACTGACCAATCCGCTGAACTTCCACTCAAGTATGATAGGATGAAAGCCACCTGAGCTTGGTCATTTGGAAATGCTCCAAGGCGACAAAGGAAATGAAAGCGACACTGATTTATAAATGCTGCATACTTCCGTGGGTCCCCTGAAAACCTTTCTGGTGGTGCCAGGGGAACTGTTCCAGGCAGCGTGATCTGTACTGGTGTGGGTGCATGAGATGGTGGAACAGGAGTTTGCGTCGGTGGATTTCCCCCAGGCAGAGGAGTCTGCCCTGCCTGCGATTGCAAGAATTGTCTGCTGATTTTGTCTGTGCGCTCCCTGGTCACTATTAAGTCTCTCCGGAGTGCATTAGTCTCTTGTCGGGCTGAAAGAACCTCAGCACGAAGGTCCCCCAACAATTGGGCCAATTGTTCAATTTCTGGCGCCCAGGTGGATTATTTATGTGAGGCTTTGCGTTCTGTTACGCTCACCTGGTATCCACGGGGACGCCACCCAGCCAGCTGGTCGCTGATGCCCTTCCTGATGGTTCCCATGTGGCCTCGGTGTCGAGGGAATTCTGCTTGGAAAATGAAGACTATGTCAGGACTGGGTGACCGAGGTAAGCAGTTTAATCCCCCACCTCCATATATTTCCAGGCCCTCCAGGTTCCCTTCTCAACTGGTTGCCGGAATCGGTCGGCTCTCCGTCCTGCTCTCTGGGCAGGGGCGCGTTGGCTTTTGTGGGCGCTGGCGGTCCAGTTACTTCATTGACTGTGGCCCTTGTAGTGTCTTTCAGGTAGGTCTTATTGCAATTAATGGTGTTGTATTTCTTGCATGCCTTTTGTCTGTTCTAATGTCTCTTTTTTATCTCCTCTAGGAGCGTGGAGTGTCCACTCGGAGAACGGGATGTGCTGGTTCTCACTGGGAGATGATGGCGCGCTATAGCGCTATGATGCGGTAAGGAGGCGCTTTGCGTAGCGCAGCGATGCCTTGTCCTCACTGATCTGTGTTTGTCCCTTTTCGTAGGTCGCGGAGAGTAGCCAGCGCAGATGGGGTTTCCGGAGCAGTGCCGGTCAAGAAGTAGCCAGCCTGGTAAGTCCTTAAGCGCTTTTATGGTTGTAATGTCTCTAGTACCTCTGTTAATGTCTTTCTCCTTTTCTCAGGTCCCTAGATCCGGGCGGCGAACTCCTCCAACAGAGATGCCCAGGAGCTGTGAGCAGAGATAGATGAAGATTGCAGGTAAGATTCTGCTGCTAACGATGTTTCTTTGTTATTTCTGCAGGTCCGGAATTCGTCGGGTTCACGAGAAGCTGGACACGGTCAGCGTCACGTTGCTAGAAGCAAAGTAACGCGAAGCGTGTGTTCTTGTTCGGGTGTGGTTTAAATACCCACTGTAAATTAGTCCAGGTAAAGTAGTCCCTAGGCCACCACACCCAAAACACTAGACCGCATAGCTTGGTTCTAGGAACCCAGCTATGTGGATGCCTCCATGTTGGCTGAAAGCCTTAATAAAATAGTCTTGAGCAGATGCCTCTTCCAACTGATGAGCCTGGCGCCAAGGGCGCCAGGACTAGCCACAAGAGGGCTTGAAAAGTGGAAAGCTGGCCTTATCAAAGATCCGAGCCCTGATCCCACCTGGCTTGTGCGCTTGCCAGTAGGGGTCAGGGCTGAGGGTCGTGACAATAGGATCAACAAGGCCCATCAAAACTTAAGGGAAGGGAGTAAATCAGGAAGCCGAGCGAAGGGAGATCACTCCCTGGCCCACCAATCACAAAGCCAAGAAAGAGACCCATTCATTCTCGAGCATAGAGTGCTGTCCTTAGACAGACTGACCTTAAACAAGGATAAGGAGATGATAGCCATACCAGTTGGGGGCCAGATATGTCGGACAAAGAAAGAGAACCGTTCCGTGGGGAGGAGGGAGAAAGTGCATGCGCACTGAGGAATGCCTGCAGGCAGACAAGGAAGTAAGATGGTCTGATTTCGAGCAGCTTAAGGACAAGACACCAGACCCCATGGAATATCCAGAGTGTCCCAAAGGATGATCGTATAGTGAGATGGGAGAGTCGCCGCCATATTTGAGCAGATTAAGGACGTTACAAGGTAGAAGGTGATCAGGAACCATTGTCCCTACTACGGCTAGGCAGACGATGGGAGCTGATTGCAGACTGGGGTTCACGCAGTTCCCTTTATTAGAAAAAGGAGGAGCAAGACCACAATATATTTTGTGGCCACAGATGGATAAGGATAATTTAAGATGAAAACTCCCCAGTTTAACGGCGGTTGCGGGAAAATGGATCTATGAGTTCGAAAAAACAACAGGGGGAAATACTTTGGCTGTAGGGGACATTAAGGGTCTCTTAGTAGCCATTTTTGGGGAAAGAGCTGATGACATTTGGATGAGAGCAGGCTATTCAAGTGTCATGGCACAGAACACAGCACATGATGGAGCGCCATTTAACAACTGTAGAGCAGATGTCTGGAGAGCTCTCAGGGTACAATATCCTGATACATCACATATGAGTGCAATTATGGCACGTAAGAGGAAAGAAGACGAAGATTTGCTTGCTTACATTCAAAGTATTCAGGAGCACTGAAATGCGGGAACCGTGGGGAAAAACAGTGGCAGTATTTTACCACATATTATGTCAGGGATTGCCTGAACCAGTACAGAGGCAACTCAAGAAACTAGTGGAAATGTAAGCGAGACCATGGGCAGAAATACAGTTGACCATAGTGTGTCACTGTCGGCTGTTACAGGAGAAAAATACGAAAAGGGAAGATGCTAGAAACTTGAGGAAACTAAGTTAGTTCAGAAGAAATTGTCGAAGTATGCCATAGAAGGGGTGGTATTGACAAGCGGAGAAGGACTGGGCATACAGAAAGCAGTGGGCACATTGCAGGTGAATAATCAGTGCCCGATGAACCAAGGAGGGAATGGGTTTGTGCCAGGAGGCAGAGGTTTGGGCCATAGAGGAAGAGGTGGCTTTCAGAATAATCAAGGCGGGCTTCCAAATATGCAAAATGATAATCAGAATGCGCAAGGAAAATTTAACCAAGGGGGACCAATCAGAAGGCTTCATCCTGTACGTTGGACATGTGAGATGACAGGGCACATTGCACGTGTATGTGGAGCCAAGGGTATGTACATGAATGGGAAATTCTCAAGAGGGGGGACAGTTTATCCCCAGCATATAGCTCACATGCTAGGGATGGGTTTGCCCAAGATCAGACAGTGTATCAGGCACAAGCACCACAACTGCAACAGACACAGCAACCACCGATGAATCCACCGCAAGGGCAGTCACAGCAGTCACCCATGCAGATACAGCAGAACACAAACACAGGACAATTATTGACTCCTAGAGTAGGGGGTGTCACTGTGGTTGGAGGAAGTCCTTTCACAGGTACGGGCATATGTATATATCCACAACAGGGCAGCTCATAGGCTGACTTGATGTGTTCAGTACTATCAGTGACACCAGATCCCCAAGAGGAACCAAGGGTTGATGTGACGATAGGAGGCAAGACTTTTCTTCTTTAGTAGACACTGGTGCAACTCGCACATGTATACGAGAGGGAAAATATCCAATGTCGGAAATTGAATGCTCAGCGATTCACTGGAGCTACAAGCCGGGTTTCTTTTACTGATGAATTGCTAGTCTCTATAGGAGAATGTCTGTTCCATTATTGTATCAACGGCAGACAATGGTTAATATTCTGGGACGAGATTTAATGACAAAGCTTAATATGACGATTTCTTTCATTGACAAATGTATAGGGTGCTCTACTCCAGGGATACGTTATATGAATGTGGGCAAATTTATGTAGCCATTTACATGGCAAATGGCTCTGTGATGAGTTCCAATGGAGCCAGAGGTTTTTCTTTACGGGTTAAGCATTCTTTTAACATGGTACCTGGCTTAGTGTGAAGGACTATGAGAATACCTGATCAGACTATTTACTTAGAGTTAGATGCAGCTGTAGTACGAGGTGACATGGCCATGCTTGGAGGGACAGATGATGAAGGCAGGCCATGGAGAACAGTGAATGCTATTGGGGAAGGGTGTAGATTGACTGACGTCACTGACGATGACATGTTTAGAGATGACCCATCAGATGATGAAGTGATATTTGAGATGAGTTTACATATTGGATCAGAATAGAGAAAAGAGAGATCCCACTGCTTATGGTAATCATACAGCAGTGTCCAGAATTATTTGACCAAAAATTGGAAAAAGTGCCAAGTGCTTTATGTACTACAGGCCCCTATGACATATGCCTATTGAAGGGGTTAGTGGAGGTTAAGATAAAGCTGAAGTCAGGAGCAATTTCACCTCAATGACAGTACCCCATGTCTAGAGAGGCGGGTGAGGGTATTTTTAAGACTATTTCAGCACTGATGGAGCAGGCTATACCAGTACTGTCAGAATCACTGTGCAATACCATGGAGATTTATTCAAGACTTGAGACCGATTGACCAGATTGTAGAGGCAGAGTTTCCTTTAGTTCCTAATCCGGCGATGATATTATGTAGCATCCCAGTTGAAGCGTGATGTTTCACAGTGATTCACTTGAAAAAAGAATTTTTCTCAATCCCGTTGCACAAGGACACACAAGACTTTACTTCATTTACGTTCCACTAGACTCACCTGAAAAGTACTTGTTTGCCCCAATGGTACTGTGAGTCCTTGTTGATCTTTAATAGGGTCTGCCAGATGGACCTAGGCAATATTGATTTGAAAAGCATTGTGATACAATATGTAGATGATATTTTGATTTGTAGCATGACAGAACATGAGTGCAGACAAGACTCGACTCAGTTAATGACTATCCTAGCAGACAAGGGATATAAGGAAGACAAAGGGAAGTTACTATATTGTCGAGAGGAGGTGTTGTACATAGGCCAGTTGATCTCACATGAGGGAAAAGGGTTACACCTGAAAGAGCTGAAGTGATCATGAAAACAGCAAAACTGCACATGATAAAGCAAATGCTGTAGTTTTTGGGATTATGCAACTATGTTAGAGCATGGGTGTTTGATTATAGTTCGTACACAAGACCCCTTTTGCAGGCTGTAAAGAAAGCACAGGTAAACAAAGAGAAAATAGAATGGACTGAGGAAATGGAGGAAGGGTTTGAAGAGTTTAAAAAAGTTATTTGTACTGCTCCAGTTTTAGGTATTCCCATTTATGCTGAGGAGTTTTTCTTGTTTTGACACATGAATGGGACATTCATGACAGCAGTGCTTATACAGAGGACAACACCAGGGCATACACCTCTAGCATAGTACAATGGGATCCTAAATCCAGTTATGAGATGACACTTTCCTTGCGAACAGTCGATGGCAGCAGCAGCGTTTGCAATTGCGAAATCTACCAGTTTTGTAATGGGTTGTTCGATGATGCTTTTTGGGGAGCACGCTTTGTTTGCTATTTTGGAGAAACCTAAGAGTACATTAACATCTCAGAGAGCTTCTGCATATGAGGTGCTCATATCATATCCAGAAAATAAATAGTTAGGTGTAAAATAGTGAACCCTGCCACATTTTTAGCTGAACCCGTGACAGAGGGCAAGCATGTGCATGATTGCGCAAACTATGGGGAGTTCTATGATGACATACCACACGTAAAAGAGAATGCATTGTAAGGAGGGGAAATTCTCTTTACTGATGGTTCTTCAAAAATTGATCAAACTAGTGGAGAAAGTCATTCTGGCTCAGTTGTAGTGAGACAGAGAAAACGGTGACTTTGAAGTTTTTGCAAGCATAAGGCTGCCATCTTATTTTTTGGCACAAGCAGCAAAATTGGTGGTGCTTATTGTCGCGCTTGAGAAATACGAAGGACAGGAAGTGACAGTGTACAGTGACTCTGCCTATGTGACATCAACTGTACATGCAGGATTAGCACGTTGGAAAAGGTGGGGCTACCTCCGAGCGGACGGCACTCCAGTACCAACATGCAGCATTATTGGACATTAAAGCACTAGAGCTCCCAGCAGCCATTGCAATAGTTAAATGCGCAACACATACTGGCTTTATCGCTTGTGGGAAAGAAACCGCAGACGAAGAGGCCAAAAGAGTTGCACATTTTTTAGCTATATCAAGTTTTTGATACTCCTAGTGTAAAAAGGGAGTGACTGTGACCATGCTAATGAGAGAAGGGTTTAATCATTTACCAAAGACACACTTGATAGAAATTCAAGGCAGTGCACCACAGGAAGAGCAGGAATTATGGAAACAAAGGGGGTGCTCCTTATCCCCCAGAGAAGCATTGTGATGACAAAACAGCCCTGGAAACCCGGTGATGCCAATAGCGCACTACCCTGCCCATGTAACTAGGGAAAGCCTTGCTGCAACTATTGCGGAGGATTGGTTTATACCGAACCTGTTAGAACACGTTGCATTTTATGTAGTAAACTGCATCTTATGTCAAAAGTCTACCGCTGGGCATACACTGAGTGATTCCTCAACGAATGGTCCTTTTCAGCATTTACATATTGACTATGTTGATATGCTGCAAGTAGGTAATGGATATAGGGTGGTGTGTCCCTTCTCTAGGTGGATCGAAGCAGGTCTGTGTACACACCCTGATGCCATTTGCACAGCAAAGTTGTTAATACGAGAAATCTTCCCAAGATGTGGAGTGTATGAGGTGCTGAGATCTGATAATGGGCCCCATTTTGTTAATGAACTATTTGAACAGATTAATCTATTACTGAAAATGAAGCACAAGTTTTCTTCTGCTTATCACCCACAAGCAAATGGAAATTTGTGAGAGACTCAACGGTCTTCTTAAAGAGAGGATCGCAAAGCTTAAATTGACACTGAAGAAGGGATGGCTGTATTGCCTGCCCCTAGCCTATAATGCATTAAGAAATCATCCGAGGTCGGACAACCACCTCACACCCCATGACAGGGAGGTGAATGAGAACACCTTTGACTCCTCCATAGAGGAGCAGAAGTGATGCCCAGAAGACTGCAGAAATGTTAGGAAATGAGTTATGTGCGTACTTGACATGTATGGCCCCTAGTATCTCTGTCATTTCAGATCAGCTCCAGCACCAGGGGGTCGGTCTCAGAACACAGATGAAGACCATTCAGCAACCAGAATTTCGCAACTATTACCTATACCTAAACTTTTTGCTGGCGATACACTACTAATTCAGAACTTTACTAGAACGTGGCATGAGACACAATATGTTGGACCTTACATTGTGGAGAATGTTACTCCCTCAGCAGTAAAAATCCAAGTGCGACACACCTGGATCCATCTTAACGACATCAAACTCTATACTGGGGAGACCGGCGTACCCCTAAAGATCATTTCAGAAGTAAGACAAGAAGAAGAAGTTCAGCGTGTGCAGACCCGATCGATGATGAGGAAGAAGGACGATAAGGTTGCTGATTAAATAAATGCAAGTTTCCATTTGGACTGTGGCTCCCCCGGACACTTTTTATAGATATTATAGCAAAACTCAGATCTTGAGCCACAGGAATCTTTGAAAATGAACTTTAGAAAGTTGTTGGTATGGTATGAGTATATTTAAATGACAACATCTGCAAGGAATGTTGGAAGTGTGAACAATACGCTGACCTGTTCTTTACAACGTAACTGTTTGTTTGAGTCTATGGTTTTGACAAATGAGATGCCCATACGCTCTTGCTCGCTGTTTTCATATTTATTCTCAGAGCTTATCCTGCTCTTCTTGGGTTTAGTGTTGACATACTCACTTTTCTGCATGACCCTGAAAATGGCCCTGCAATAAGGTGGTTGCATGTGGCAATAGTCAAGGAGATCCTGCAGTTACCTGATCTACCTGAATTGCCTGATTATAAAGGTTTTTTCCTTCCTCAAAGCAGTATACAGGCAACAGTGGTACCATTTTACGAAATGGACGAGCCCAATGAATTTCAAAATGTCGCAAATGGTTGGGACTAATGTGTTGGTTCATAATATACGTATGTGTATATACATATGTGTCACCACATTTTGTGCCTTTTTGCTCTTCCAATTTGGCATTCGTTACTATCTTAATGTTTCCATTGAGGTAAAGGCTACTATGATTCCTCCTACTGCAAGTGCTGCTCTTGATTTGTTCACTTCCACGAAGGTAGAAACTCCTATGGTTCCCCCCAAGCAGAGAGAGAACTCTTTTTAATATACTTCACGATCATCTTGTAAGCACTGATTTAGTAGAAATAAGAAGCATAGCAGAAATCCCTTTGATTCTCCCTGCTCCAGTAGCTCATGTAGAATTGCCTGCCACTGAGAAGCCAAGACATTTTGTGTTATCCCCCCACAGCAGAGCTGCTGTAGAGGTATCCCCATGGGTCGCAGACAAATTGAAGGAAAGATATAGGAGAGACACAGAGGAAGATAATGAAGGGATAAACACATATTTAGACAGTACAGCACACTTGGGTAATATAATTTGGTATCAGCACATGAGAAGGTTATGAGAGAGAACATCCAAAGAGAGTTGCTATGTTTATGCTGTCATACCCTATGCCATGGATGCAGCACAAACTTTCATTGCCAGAGAAATCCCAGAGCACGATGCTAGATGCCTTGTTCGCCCTGCAGCATGTGTGACAAGAGGCCAGTTCCAAAGAAGTTGGGCCACTTTGCGATGGAGATCGAAATGGTCGTTTCCATTCCAGGATGATTATGTCAAGACGACACAGATGGAAAAGGAACCTGCATGGAAAAACAAGATGCTTACATATCCTGAGAGAGTATATGAAGAGGTAGTAGTTGCAGTGATGAAGAAATTAAATTGGCCCAATAAACTGGAAATAGCTGGATGGCCTGGATGTTGGGAACAAACAAAATTTTAGTTTATGGACAAGTGAAATCCACAATAGGATGGGAAGAAGGCCTGATGTCCTGCACAGCTCTTCTATTGAAATCAGAATATCTGCTAGAAGTACAGCAAGTGAACGATGCATGTCTAACATTGTGGGCTAATCACGCCAGACTATTGATATGGCTAGAAGATGAATCAGGTCCGAAGATGATGGTTCCCTTGATAAATGCAACCTATGATTTTAAAGAAAGGGAAAGAATTATGTGGGAAGAAATAAAGGTTGCAAGACTACAGTTGACGTTATTAGAATGGGAGTAGGGACTGCCGTCCTAATGGATCGATACTGGGTGTGCGGATCCAGAGCCTATATGAAGTTACCGAAAGATTGGGGAGGAACATGCTCCATAGTACTTATTCATGTTCCAGCCTTAGTGATTCCAAAAAGTGACCTGAACATTGGAGAGTTTCCAAAAGTAGCTGCTCACATGAGAAAGAAGAGATTGTTTGGATTTTGTATTCGGAAATAAAAGGGAGAATTACTTTTCAGTTGAATCAATAGAAGCTTTTGATGCTATTCCATAAGAACACTGGTCGTTCAGTCAGCCTTCAGTGATATTCACGACTATCTATATGCCTGGGATCCAGACGATGGCAAATGCCAAATGGTTACAGATAACCAGATGGGATCTTTTGCAGACAATAAACACTACCATAAAGCGATTCAATGCAATCAAGGAAGAATTGAGAGCCATAAGGCTGATGATTTTTCAGAACAAATATGTCCTTGATATGATCACAGCAATGGATGGAGGTGTTTGCGCCAAAATAGGGAAATTATGTTGCACATTCAACCTTCTCACGATGACGAGAATGGAACCTTGTCGGAGGCTATAAGGTTGCTGATGAACTTGCACAACAAAATGGAAGACGAGGTAGAAGACATTTTCTTTTTTTTTTTGTAATTTCTAGTTTCTTACAAACTTTTATTACGATTTTCTTACATCAACTGATTAGTCTCTTCTTTTTTTTTTATTCCATATCTTATGAAGTGCCATTTCTCAAGGTTTTAGTAGGCTTTCATTTAGTGCTTTCTCTAGAAAATTTATGACAGCACATGTCAAATGCACTGAATTCCCACCTAAGATTCGTAACCACAATTCGTCCATGCTGTCAGTGAGAGGAGTACATTTATGTAGATGTACAGATCTTAAATCTTTAAGCAATTGACATTCGATCAATAAATGTTTCAGCGTTTCTGGAAGAATGGCACAGAACCTACATAAGGGGTCCTTTATATTATCAATATGCCGGATAAAACACATTTGCCTGGTCTTATATGTGTTTGTTCTTAGATGTAAAAAGCCATCTCTATGACGTCGAGATGGAAATTTACACAAATATTTTGGCAGTTTGTCTAATTTGTTCATCATCGGCCTCAAATCCAGGGAAGTTTTTAGTTTGTGGTATTTTTCCAAATTCTCAATCCATAGCCAATGTCTCATTTTTTTCTTTGCATATTGAGGTTGTTCTTGTAAACTTTCCATGTGAACATCGGCGACCTGCATATTTGCCTTCACTTTTTCTGACCACAATTTCTGTAAACTGTCCGTTTTCAAGTTGGTCTGTGGTCTGAATAATTTAAATGCAGGTTCGCTCTTTTCCAACGACATCTTGCGTAGCAGAGCCATCGATTTCCAAATAACGGTTCCACGCATCGGCTCTAGCCCTAGTTCATGGCGTATGACTATGATTGATAAATATTTAGGCAATCTTAGTACACATCTCCAAAACAGACCTTCAAATTTTGCCCAGATCTTGTGGTCAATATTCCAGCCTGTCTCGGCTCCAAACGTTATAGATGGAATCACCTTTTGCATGTAGAAGGTTCGTACTGGGATCAAGGAGAATTTCCCGTACTGTGAATGAATTCTGGATCCTTGGAGAGCCAAGGTTTTAATTCTTTTTCCAAGTTCAGTCACCCAGCTCCATTCTCTTATCGAGGTACTGAAATATATGCCCAGATAACGGATCTCATTCACTTCCTCAATCTGGGCATTATTTATTGTCCACTTGAAGTTCTTGTCTTTGTGACTCTCAACATGACCGAGTTTCATTATCTTTGTTTTCTCTATGTTGATCTTCAGATCGTTTTCCACCATGTATGTTTTTAGTGTGTTTAATAACCTCTGTAGACCAACTTGTGTTTTGTCGATCAATACTAGATCATCTGCGTAAATAAGACAATTTACCGGATTGCCATTAATTTTGGGAGGAAAGCAATGAGTTTTTGCTAGTGTTCCAGATACATCAGCGATATATAGTTTGAAAAGAATCGCCGCCAAAGGGCAGCCCTGCTTTACTCCCTTGTTTGTTACAATTGGTACAGAAAGGTCTCCGTTTTCATTTAACCTTATTCTTATCGACGTTTGGTCATGTAGAGCTTTTATGGGATTCAGAATGTTCGCTGGACAATTCCAATTCTTCAACTTCTCCCAGAGTTTTACCCGATTGATGCCATCAAAGGCCTGCTGCATGTCGATAAATGCAAGGAACAATTTTCCTTTTCCTCGCAAGGTTTCTAACTTCAGAAGATTCAGTATGGTTAAATTGTTTTCGGTTCCAACTCTTTTCGTGAATCCAGTTTGTCTGATATCATTTAATTCAAGCTCGAGGGCCCAAGTTGAGATATTTTCTTGTAGGAAGGTTGCGAACACTTTTCCTATGGTGTCCAATAGGGCAATTGGACGATAATTTGCGGGGACATCCCTGCTGCCCTTTTTGTGGATTGGAACAATTATTGCCTCAGACCAGGATGATGGAATTTTCCTGGATTTCGCTATTATCTCAAACAATTCGCCTATGAAAATGGCCCATTCACACGGATGTTGTTTTAGCATCATATTGGAGATGCCATCCGGGCCGGCTGCTCGGGAATCTTTTAGCTTTACTATGGCACTTACTATGTTATCTACCGTCTCCTTTGTGTGCCAGGCTACATCTACAGAGTCAGTCTCCTTAGGTTGAACATTGGATGAGAATACTTCCTGAAAGTGACACACCCATTTCGCCTCAGGTACTCCATTTGCCATTGATGTTGCTTGATTTGAGTAACCTTGGTTCAGAATTTTCCAAATATCTCTGGTGTTGTTTGTTCTGATCAAGGAGAGCATCACCTCCCCATGTTCCTGATCTCGCTGGTGCACAAATGCCTTTAGCCAATTTCGATATCTTTGTTTTCGTTGTTTAATTATTTTTTCGGCACTATTTGTGCCGAATCTGGTTCGTAAATCCTTTAAGTCTTTTCTCAGTTTCTTCTTTTCATTAGTCAGACTCATGCTCCACATATGTTTGTGATTTGAAGCCAACAGAGGGTTTCTTGCCTTTGCTATATTCGGCTTAGGAAGAATGACTGGATAATTTATGAAATCTGAGGAGACTTTATTTTCATATTGAAAACCAGAAGTCAATTGCTGAATCTGTTTTATGTTCATCCTGAGTCTGTTTCGACCAGGATTTACTTCTAATTGAGTACTCGCTGTGCCACTCAGATATCTGCACCGTGGTTGCCACAACAATTTCAATGGATAGTGGTCACTATTGGTCAATGGCGTTATCTGTAAGTTGGTTATTTTATGCATCACGTTATTCGATGCCCAGATGTAATCCAGAGTTTTTTTTAACCCCATCTTTTGCCACGTAATTTGTGGTGGGGAATCACCAGACACATTTCCATTTACCATGGTACAATCTCTGGATTTCATTGCCTCTGACCATCGTGTTCTTCTGGAGGAAGACTTCTGATCTTCTTCGCGGCAGCAAATATTTTTCTGTTGATTTCCATTGAACCACGATATGTTAAAGTCACCACATATAATTATCCAGAGATTTTGAAGACGTCTTTGTTCTTTGTCAATTATTGTAGTTATTGATTGGATAAAAGTCCCAGTCGAAATCTTTGCAGGATTCCAATATACATTGAATAGCAACAGGTGTTGAGGTGGGTGTTCCACTTTTCCAGCTCTTATGGTTGTTCTTATCAGCAAGGTCGATTGCACATATCCGTTTGGATTTGTTGACTCTGCCACTTCCCAACTTGTTCCTATTTTTATTAACGTCAGGAGGCCAGAAAAAGGACGTCCTCTTGTGTTTTTCCTTGCAGGGTTTATCAAGATTTGATATCCATCCTTTACAGGGGGGTGGCGCATCCAAGTTTCCTGCAAGCATACTATAAATTTGTCTGATAGATCCACAGGGAAATTGTTATATAAATGGCTAAAGCCTCTGGTGTTCCACGAGATCAAGGAATTAACAGTGTCCAATCCATCGTTGTCTAGTTAGTGTTTTTTTCCCTCTTGCACATCGATCTTATTCTTTCCAGATATCGAATTTGAGTTCAGGTACTTTCGAATCTGGTCACGCCGTTGTCTCAGGGAACTCTTTGTCTCGTGCCTGACTGAGCCGTCTAAAGCGTTCAATTTTAGCGGCTCGAAATATTCTGAAATTTCGAAACCGAGACATAGGATGTCATCCCTTGCCTTCATCAATAGTCTTCTTACTGCGTTGGACTTAATGTGTAAAAATACACAGTCAACTTGTTCTTCCGAGATGTATTCCACGATTTGTAGATCATCGGAGGTGATCGTCCGTAGTAAGGGTACTGAGTGCAATAAACGCATTACGTTACCACGGTTCAGATTCACATCAGTATCATCTGCCAACACATTCACTAGTTTTATTTTTTTTGATGAGTTCACTTGTTGCCCAGAGCTGGATATCCTCGATTTTAATTCTCCAGTTTTTTGCTTTTGAGCAGTTGTTCGCTTTGGATTTAATATTGTTACAAGGTTTCCTTTGCTATTGCAAGGATTTTTGAACTTATAACCGTTTCCTTGTTTGTCATGCTCCACGGGAACTGTAATACAATTTTCTCTTCTTTGTGTTGGAAAACGTTGATGAGTCTGTTTTGTTTTCAGTAAATTCTGCTGGCTCTGAACTTGATCATCGTGAAGAGTTGTTCCTTCAAACGAAGTGTTATCATATGGAGCACTACTATCTTCTTCACTTTCCTCGTAAGAATAAGTAGATAGATTGCAAAGTTCTTCAATGTCATCAGTTGTTGAAACACAGCTAGAGTCAGAATCGACTCTCCTCCGCTTGTTTGGATTTTTACTATCTTTCTTAGGCGCCTGTCTTACATCGTTGTTAGCCAGAAACAAGTCATTTGTTTTTTGTTTATCTTTTCCAAGCTTATTCTCCACTGTTGACCCCAAGGCGATCGTTGACGATTGTTTGTTCGTCATTTTCCCTGACAGCCTTCCATCGACGAAGACTTTAGGTTTAGGAGGGGTTGTTAAGTTTCTAAGAAATTTCCTCGAGTTTGAGGTATGTTTCTTGACAGCTATATTTTTTGTCTTTTCTTTTCTTTTTTTGTGTTGAAGTAAACTTGTTGTACCTCCTTGCCCGTCGTCATGAGTTGGATCTGGATTTTTTTCAGGTTGAAAGTTTTTTGCCCCTCCATAATAAATTCCGAAGGACGCCTTTAGTTTGGAGTTACTCGATGCCACAATTGAAGGCTCCCGGGCAATGGAGGCGGCTGATCCTTTTATAGCATTACATGTATGCCTCTCTCCGATTGGTTGTTGAAACTCCGTTATGTTTATCTGGGGGTTCGCTTGATTATCAATTTTTTGCTCATTTTCAATCGTTTTTGGAGTGAGATTTCTTATTCCCACGTCAAAGTGTGACCACAGAGATGTACTGGCTGTTGCGCTTATGAGAACATCATTTTTGGTTTGTGTTCCTTGTGGTAGAGCTTTTTTACTTAGACCTAAATCGAGACAATTACGACTCCCTGATTTGGCCAAGTTTGGAGAAACTGGGTTTAAGTTCGAAAGAGAAGACATTGCAGATGACAGCTGGTTTGCAGCAATCTTCTCATGGGTTCTACAATGGATGGTGAACATCTTCAAGTTTCTTGGAGCACTATTGGTGATGATCATGTTTGGATTCTGTATGATCAGGATAATAATCACACACTGTAAGAAGACGGTGAAAAAAACAGTAGGAATGAAGGTTATGATCGATGTTGAATCAGGTTTTGAGCCCAAGGAGTTGACAGATGAAGAAATCAGAAAATACATAGAAGCCAGTATTCAAGCACCTGAGGGAACAAAGTTCCTGTATCCAAGGGACCACAAGAAGTATGTGGGACGATGGATCTATTGTAATCCGAATTGACAATGTAGCCATATGACCTGGAGTATTGATGACCATGTAAATCAGCAGATCTTTGAAAGGAGTGATGAAAATATGGACTCCTTAGAGGCACTTGTTTAAATGAGGATGTCTAGATGTGAAGATTGATGGGAGAGTGGTCGATGAATAAACCAGAGGGGGGAGTGTAGAGGAGGAGCCAAAGGCCTCTACCAGAAGTCCCACCCCCATTTTACCTATATGTGAGGAGCCAGAAATTGTGACATGGAAAATACCGGTGATGATGCATATATCCCTAAAAGCCTTTGAGGCAAGGTATCCATTGAGGGGGACAGCTCTTATTCTACTTGGTCCTCCCTCACCTGACACAGGAACCAAGACCACCACTGACTCGCGTCACCAGGGATGTGTCACGTTGACCACCTTCCCTCTTTTGTGGGAACACCCCACTCGTCGTATGGCAACATCACTGGCCCTTATACCGAGACCGTGACCACCAATGAGGCGCCCCCATGAGCCACTGGACAGCCAATGTTGGCCACACTAACCCCACACCAACTCCTGGTGTGCGAGGCGCCCCATGGCAAAAAAGAACACTGTGGGATCCTATGCCCCTCGCAGTCAACCACCTGTGTCCCAGCAGCCAAAGGTCATTCACTGGCATCCTCACCCCTGGCACACCCCCACTGGTATGCCAGGCCCAAGAGACGACACACTAGGGGTGCACCAACCCAGGCCTGCATATGTCCACCCCAGATCCCGATCTCCTGGCCCCCCGGACCCACTACTGTGGGACCACACATACCAATGGCTGCAGACACCACAATCACTGCCAGAGGACATGCATCTTTTCCCCTAAGCCCACCGAGAAACCACATCTGACCACCTGTTGTGCAATATGTGCACTGCCCAGCAAAAAAAGGGGGAGGACTATCACTTGCCACCCCCTTTGAGAAACAGTATCTGGTGAGCCTGTGGACCCTCTGCCAGCATCAAGTTCCCCTGTACCCTGATCTCCCAGCCCCCACAGACCCAGCCTACCTGAAGACCTTGGTCCATCTTACCACAGGCCTTCACACACACATGGCTCTGGACACATGGACTGCCGCCAGGGGGCAAGCATTAAATACCATGCACCCAGAAAGACTCCAAAATGAGAAAGCCTATCTCTTAGAAATGGGCACCCATTCAGCCGCAAGGTGAAGCTCCTCCCCCGCCATATTCCTTGAGAATTTATAGCCATGGGGTCCCAGGCCGGCCCCCTGCAAACCCTACCTGTCTGAAGCCTCTCCTCGGTAAGGAACATACTACACACATGGCTGCAACCACCAGGATCACTGCAAAAAGGTGACAAGCACCTTCTGGCCCCATTCAAACAGGGTCCTCATACACCCCCACCTGAACCACACATTCCTTTTGTTTGATCAGGGCTGCAGCCGGGGGGCAACTGATCGAGAACTGGCTACCATGGAAAACAACCGTGCTACAGCTCCCACTCACAGTGGGGACCTTCCACCACACCATCACCCTCATGGAGATAATACCTGAAAGTCCATCGCCCCTTGTGGTACCGGTGCACATTGACCGGAAGGATCAGACCCTCACTCCCCTCCATCTTTGAGACCGATCCCCCGCTTCCCCAAATGGAACAAATCAATGACCCCTTACTATCCATAGATGCAGAATATTATGCGGTGTGACAACGGGCCCTCTTATCCCAATCTCGCGGGCACTCTTCCTGGCCTGTACACACCCTGTCGGTCGCTAACCAGAGAAGCCAGGCCCCCACCACGGGGTGGGGTGGGGAGGCTGGGGCAGCCTGGCCTCCTCCCAAGCCCCACAAATCACTGTTACCCATCAAGAGAGCTGTTCCAGAATACCGCAGCACAAGCAACTTCTGGACCATTGGGCTTCATTTGCATCCAACAAATACACTAATAAAAAGCACCTATGCAACCATAACAATAAAAACGTCCCAACACAGGAAACTATTTCTAATTCTTGCCCTAGTGGTCATTTCCATGCACTGGTGCAAAGTTTCTGCTATACCATTTACAGTACACACGCTGAGATAATATTATGTCCATGGTAGATTACATCATGGGAGAGCTTCAGAATTACTTATCCTTCCGTTCCTGCTATCAATTACCCAATGCAATGCATTGTCTGTCACTATTACCTTGCGAGATTGCAGAACTAACCCAATGCTGAACAACAGTCCACGTTGCAACCTCCAGTAAAAGGACACCATTCTGCAGTCCTTACTTCATGGCACTGCATAAATGCACCAATGTGTTATACCAGCAAGAGCTGCTAAGAAAATGCAGCAACAGAATACCTTGCTAAAACCAGATTGTTTGTGAAATACCCCAAAAATCTCAAGTGCTCTTCAACTGTGCCACCGTCTCTTATCGCCCACAGATACACACTGCTCACACCCCGGATCATGTAGCGTGGCTCTTTAAATGAGGCAGCGCCTTATTATACCGATGGGGATGCAGAATAACTCTAACACCAAATAATAGGACCAACTCAGGAAGTTGGCAAAGTAATCTGTTTTATCCTCAATTGTCTAAAACAGGGAGTACAATGGACATCAACTGATGCCGCACAGCATAATCTCAAAATATTTCATGAAAAAATACACTTTTGTACTAAAAACGCATCATCTGTGATGTCATACTATGTGGCAAACTAAGACAACCTACTTGGGATTGTGATTTGTCTACGTGGAACATCTAGGTATACTTTCTTTAGGGGATTGAATTGTGATTGGATCTCTAAAGTCAGGTGGACAACAATGCCCACCCCTAACACAAGTCATCTTCACAGTCATCAAATACACAATGTCTCATTGGCCCTCTAGGGCTCTTTGCTACGTGGCCCTCTATAATTAGTTGACATGCTTGCACCCTTCTGGAATATTCGACTCACTAGCAGTACACACGCTGGAACCCCAAGTCCCAGTGGGTGGACTTGACCATGTCTCCCCACCCAATTAGCCTCGCATACATCACCACTCATGTCTTTTGCCATTTGAATTGTCTTTGAACTTGGCCTTGCAAAGCATCACTGCTCCTGAGAATAGTAGGGAGTACGAGCATGTACTTATCTTCAAGTCTCGGCGTAGCTTGCCCATTTTCTATTTCCATCTACCCCATGTGACAGTAGACCATGTTTTATCTCCTTTTCTCGTATTTAATAGCATTAAATGAATAAAACTTGGTACTCATGGCATCTTTCCTTCGCACCTTAACAGGGGCTTGTCTCGCTTCTCACGTCTTTTGTATCCCACATAACCAACCCCCGCCACTGTATCTTAATGACCCGAATTGGGGTGGCGGTGGGGCCACTTTAGAATGGTACAGGACTGGGGGTGGGGGGCTTCAGGCAAGTTACGGAAACCAGGGATAGAGTACTGGTGGGTCATTGGAAGCAGGCGATGGGCTGCTGAATCTCTGGGTATTGTCACTGGTGGGATTGGGCAGGTATAGGGACAAATCCTGGGGGATAGGGGAGAGCACATGACAATAGGAGGTGGAATTGGGTCACGCAAAGACCGGTGGTGTCTCATGGATTGTAGGGACCTGGGCGCTAGGCAGTGTTTTGGGTGCTTCTGGGATCCTAGGCCCTAGCTCCGTTTTGGGCCCCATTAAGGATCCCAGTTCCATGGGTGGATACGTCATGGTGTGGATGGGTCTAGCATCTGATATGTATCTAGCATGTCCTGTTTGCATCTCTAGATGACACCTAGTGATGGGGGAATGACTCGAAGCATCCTGGCCGGTAGATTGGGCATCAGTATAAAACAAGGGTACTGCGTTGTGTGCTGGTAATGTCTGCGGGCCACACAAGGGTTGAAGAGGAGTGCGATGGTTCACTTACAGGCTGACTCATTCAAGTGAGCACTCACTCACCTTCTCATCCATCAACCCACTCACTTGCACAATAACTGCCCACTTTCTCATGTATTCAGCGCTTTCCTTTTTTTAGCCTAATGTTAGTGGTGATGACTCTCTCAAAGTCATCGCTCTTGGCCGGTGGCTGTCTTCATATGCTACAGGGCCTAGGTGACAGGTGGCAACCTGGATATTTGAAACTTTTGGATGGAAGATGTGTGATATACTGTGGGAAGTAATTAACAGTTTGGAGGAAGCCATGCTCGAATAGTTCAACTGAATAAAGGTGTGCCTTGTTTATGTTTGCACGAGCCCTGTACTGGCTCTTCAAATGAAGTTTGATCGTAGAATTTGTAAAAATATATTTTTCTTTTATTTTTAACCATATGATAGGGCTTTATTTAGTCGACTGGTTGTTAATGCCGACACATATTTATACATTTCCTGAAACAAGGATTGCACACATTGATGTTGAGTCTGTTTCAAAGCATGTACATGGCGGCTGACAGGTTACATAGCCTGTGCAGTTACTCGACATTCTACTCAGATATGTGCATCGTGTTCAGTACATATGCTCTGGTATAGCGTGCATGGGCCTCGGCTTTAAGTGGCAGAGTGCGTTCAGCACATGTGCCTGGTACTCACAGAGTGTAGGATGGGACTCTCTACTACATCTATAATTCCGAAACAGTAAACAGAGCCACAGCCTTGGGCTATGAAGTGCGATTAGTGCATGTGTAGCTATGAAAAGTGCAATCCTCAGCTGTGCCAAGCATCGTCTGCCACCTGAGTACAAGTGCATGATGAAAAAAGACCACATCTACGGCCTGCTTTGTGCGTACAACTGATCGAGGATTCAAGCGCACAGTGCCTGTCCATGGGCCATAACCTTCTGTAGCCTCAGGATACAGATGTGTTTAGCACATGAGTATAGTACACACAACGCATGGCCTGAGGGCACACATCATGTGTAACACTCAGCCATAGGAGCCATAGAGCAGCTAAAGCGTATATGGGTGGAAGCTTTAGCTGCTTAGTCTATTTGCATGGCACAGACAGTGCATGAGCTGAACCTGTGCAGTGTTCCCCACTCTCAGTGTGCAACTCTTTTGTCGCATTATATTGCTCTGCATTGTCTACTAATTTGCAAATCACACCTTACTCACATCCGCACATTGTGTATAAATGCACACATCCAGTGGGCCCCCAAGTGCCCAAGGATGTTTTGCTAAGTTTCTTGACTCCTTTGATTTCCTTCCAGGGGTCTGCCTTGCCACAAGTGTCCGGAGGCTGCTACTGCTAAGAGCAACACCCACCATTTCCATCCAAATCCCACCAGTGGGGGATTACAAACATTGCGGGCCCCTCAGGAGCCATGATGAGGGCCCCCCCCTCCACGTCAAGCCCCCCAACAGCGCATGGAACACGTCACACTCTGGGCCAGCCTGGACCGCCACGCGTGCATGTCCATGATGATCAAGCTTCTGCAGGGGCGTGTGCACGCTGCGCCAGGTGAAAGATGTATGTTTTTTACTCAAAGCTTAAATCTTTCACCTAGCGCAAGATCATGGGGGCGGTGCCTGGCACCCAAATGTACCAGCCAGAAGTGGCGGCTGGTGATTTTTTTCGTTGGAGGGGCGCAAATATTTGCAACAATAATAAAAGAGCGACAGAGTGTAGCGAGGGAGTCCGGAAACACATATTATTTTTAAATAATGGGTTAAAATGGTGTTTTATACAGCACATTTTCAGTGAAAAATTAGGGAAAAAGCCAGATATTTTGTAATCGGTTTTGTTGGGGAAATCGTTCTAAAGGTAGACTGCAGAACCCCTGTCTGAGCGGAACAGATAGGCCTGAAAATCCTGCACCCAATAATGGAAATAGCCAAGGGAAATGGCAAATCCCTGCTTTATTGTAAATACAGCAGGTGACCACAACCTTGTGGAACACTCCCGTCCCCTGCACACCCTAATGTTGTAAGCACAACCAAAACTCACACATTTTGATAAATTAACTAATTCGATTTAAAACAGGTGTGCTCTAGGCTAACTAGACAAATCCCTGCTTTATTAACAATCCACATAAGGCAGGGACAGCATACAAGCAAAATACTTGTGAGCTCTCGTTCTTTTCAAGCATAACAATGGTTTAAAAATAGAAAATACATCACCTTTGACGTTACGTTACAATCTTGGTTACAAAAACCTATGGGGTATGGGGATTGGTTAAGGGAGTACATACATATAGAAAATATATAGGTTAGTCCTAATATAGGTTATACTGCTATCTGATGGCTCCACCTGGCCTCACCTCTAAAGTGATAACAAGAGTATATGTCATCTTTAAAGTTGACTATTGGTTACTGCAACATATAATGGGTGGCACAACATTAAGAAATGTCATTGGTCGGTACCTTGCTCACCAACCTTGGCTATGACAGGTCATCAGCACATGAAGTAAAAATGGGAGTAAGGAGTGAGAAGTTCAAGACCTGCATTCATCATATAAATAAGACACTATTATCCCTCGGCCATGAGCCAAAAATATTCCTTTGTATTTGACCTTGTTAGGTGCCTCGGTTCTGAGAACATGTAGGAGTCGGGGCAGGTGCTGGTTCGTGTCTAGCCTTAATGAATAGACACTGGCTTTGTATTATGGGTCGTGTGTGTGGAGACCGTGTTCTGACTTATCCCGTCCTGTATTTGTTGAGATTTTAGCTAAAATGAACTTGAGTGTTAATACTTTTCCAACCCCTGGGGGCTTGGTCAATCCATTAATTATAAGGTTTTAACTTATAATTAGTCAGCACCTGGCATTTAAAGGATGTTTGTTCTTCAATTAATCTGAGAGAAATATGACTTGTGCCCTGGGAATTCTTATCTCATATTTTCCTCTAGACTGTTCAAGCCCTCCCTTACTTGCTCCATAACCTTGGAGAGGGGCCACGCAGACATTGCCTGCACCGCCACATGATTCTGTACTTCAGTGGATTCAGCAGTTTTAGTTTTCATTAAGCTCTGAGACCTCTATTCATTTCAACGCGTGTTACGACTTCCATTTTTATAAAGATGGCAGCCTTTTACAGTTACGTTTCTACGTTGAAAAACTATATATATCGTTTGTGTTGCGTTTCAGCTTATACATTGCTTGTGTTATATTCTTCATGTCTTTACAGTGCATGCAATATTCTTTGTGTCGAAATGCACGTTTCACCTAATGTCTGTGTTTCTTCATAGTGAATGTGTATATGCTTTGTGTCTATTGCAGGTGCGTATGTCAGTCTAACAGCAGGTTTGCTTACTTTTGCCATCTTCGGTTAAATCCGGTCCATCTCATCCTGTATCGATCCAGGATAAGGCCGGTACGGTCGACTTAGTGCATAGCGTTTCTCTCCTTTATAAAATTGAGGGGTGGGGGGCAGTTGCCATTAGTGACATATTCATCTGTCAATCACGATTGTTTCATCATAGATGCTCAGTTAACAAAAAGTCATGCTACAGTAAGAAATAACTAGACCACTGCACCAACATGCCGGTCTAGCAATGTAATACCACTTGTCATGCTTCCTTTAGCAAAGATGCCAAGTAATAAATGTAATTCTACAGTAAGCAATGGCTAGACTGGCTGCACCAACACACACTTGCATACTCATTCACCCACAAGTCACTCAACCATATACTTTCTCTCACTTTCACTCTCACAGCATTCTCCACACAGGTACCCACCTACCCAGAAGATTCAAACACACACTATCACAGTTATACTCATTTACCCACTAGTCACTGGCCCATACCCCATACATACATCTGACATCCACCTCACACATGCAAAATGCAAGTGACTAACAGTAAACAGGAACATTTCCCACTGCATTTTCAGGCCTTTCCCGCAATATGTGCCAGTGTAAAAAAAATGTTCATGCTGGCTGTGCGCAAACATTTGCATGCTGGCTTCACCAACATATGCCAGTATTCCCATATATCAACATACCGATGTTCGCCTTGGCGCATAATGCCAGTAAGAATACTATAAAACACATTTCAAAGCTGGCTCAGCCAATATTTGCCAGTACTTCTCTATAAGAACATATTCCTTTTGGATTGGTCATTAAAAGTGCAATGTCCAATACTGGTTCCAATGTAGGTCAGTCTAGACTCGCAAGAACACTTATCAAGATTGTTTCATCATAGATACTCAGTTAACAAAAAGTCATGCTACAGTAAGAAATAACTAGACCACTGCACCAACATGCCGGTCAAGCAATGTAATACCACTTGTCATGCTTCCTTTAGCAAAGATGCCAAGTAATAAATGTAATTCTACAGTAAGCAATGGCTAGACTGGCTGCACCAACACGCACTTGCATACTCATTCACCCACAAGTCACTCAACCATATACTTTCTCTCACTTTCACTCACACAGCATTCTCCACACAGGCACCCACCTACCCAGAAGATTCAAACACACACTATCACAGTTATACTCATTTACCCACCAGTCACTGGCCCATACCCCATACATACATCTGACATGCACCTCACACATGCAAAATACACATATTACACATACAAAATACATAAAAATGCCTTCTTACCTGTTTCCTGCAGAAGCTTCAGACCACAGTTTTACTCCAGTCCTCCAGCTCCTTCATGCTGCTTACAAACAGGAACCAGGAAGCTGGAAGAGCTTCCTGGTTCCTGTATATGACGCAACGCGAGGCAGCCAGAGGAGAAGGGGTAAGAGCTCAACGTGACATGTGACACATGCCACAACATGTAAAAATATCTTCTCTAATATATGCCCGCGAAGACGTGGCATGCTCTGGCACGTTTCACATGTAACTTTTGGCTCTGGCCTCTACTGAGCCGGAGGAAAAGTGCCTCCTCCAAACACTGCTTGCCCCGGTTCAGCCTTCACCATGATGGGTGAGGACTGTGCCCGCCCCAGACCTGGTGTGGCAGGGCCCCCATATTACATGGGGCCTGCCACAAGAGGGGGTCCCTGCTTCACCAGTGAATCACAGCCTGGTTCATGATCCCCACTCCTAAATAAAAACATGTTCACCCAACAAACATTTTCTGTAACTCTCTGCCATGCTCTTATACACACACTTCTGTGTCAGGGTATTGCAACTTTGGCCCAGAGCCATGCTCTCACACGTCTGAGTCCGGGGTTAGAAACTTGTGGTCTGAGCCATATTTGTACACACCTCTGTGTAAGGGCACTGTGCTCTGTGCTTGCTCTCACACACCCCTATGCCAGGGCATAGCAACGTGTGCGTTGTGTCATGCTCTCACACACTTCTGTGTTAGGGAGTAGCAACTTGTGATCTGTGACATATTTGTAAACACCCATGTGTCAGGGCATAGCAACATGTGCTCTGTGCCAATCTCTCACACACCCATGTGTGGGGGGAAAGTAACGTGTGCTCTTTGTCAAGCTATCACACACCCTGTGTCAGGGCATATCAACCTGTGCTCTGTACAATGCTCACACACACACATATTCCTGTGGGTCAGGTATTGAAACCCGCTAAATCGAGTTATACAAACAACTGGTATCTGCTGCTGGCTCATTATTTGTAAGTGGGTACTAGATCTCTACTTCTAACTTGTGTGTGTGTGTGTGTACACACAGACACGCACACGTGACTTTCACTGCGCGTCATCTCATCAGTACAGCGCCTGTGAATAGCCCCGAATCGTGCTGCTTTGCTCCATTGGTGAATGGGTGATAGATGCCTGGTGTTGGTCCACCCGAGGTGTAATGGGACAGGCTGTCATCCCCGGTGACATGTCCCTCGCTCTGCCCCGGAGCTGGGAAGGGGGGGCGGGGCGGGCTCTCCGTTCACTGCTGGCAGCTGCACACATGGAAGCCTTTAACAAGCACTCAGTAATGATGATGAAAAACAAAGACATTATTCAAATGAACTCGGTAATTACAAGCAGCAGAGGGGCCCGCCAGGTATATGCTGAGCCCGCGTGCAGGCTCCACCCGCCCGGCCTCCACATCTGTTCCTCCCTCGGAGAAGTCTCCTCCCGGTGCGGGGGGCCGGGGTGCTTTATCACATGGCAGCCCGTCCAGCCCCCTGATACCAGCTAATCTAATCACCCCCCTCCCGCGGCCATTTACCCTGAAACAAAACAGGCAAAGTCCGGGCGGGGTTTAGCCACCGCAGGGGTGCTGAGGAGCCGACGGCTCCCCATACATCTAATGCTATTACAACGATTGTCTGCAGAGTGTCACCAAGCCTGGGCAGATGGGCGCTGGCTCGTCATCACCCCGCTAATGTAAATTCTAAAATACCAATGGACGAGAAAGCCACCTGTCCACATATGGACAATAAGAAAGATGTCATGAATTCAGAAAAAAAAAAATATATATATATATATGTTTATATATATATATATTTATTCACAAACAAAAAACTTTGTTAAAGGGACGTTATGGTTAAGTTGCACTACTAAAAAGCTATGAAACTCACTGACAAAAAACGTTGTTAAAGGGACGATATGTTTCACTTGCCCTAAAAAAAACGATCAACTTCAGTGGAACAAGTACTTGCAAGGAACACTACACTTACTTAGCACTAATAACAACCTATCCATCGTATGGTTACAAATAAAGCCAAAAAACCCCAGAAATTCGGCAGTTATGTAACCTAAGCAACCATAACTCGCGCCACTGCTGTGCATTGCTAAGACTAACACCCACGACATCACAAATGGAGAGAACAATAAGTTGGTTTTCGCCTTGGAATATTATCTCGACCATCTGAATAAGAGAATGGAGCCCCAAGACTCGTGATAGTGCCTAAAACTGGAAATTACACCTTTGTCATGACCAAAATATCTACATTAGTAGAAAATAGTGGACTTGGTGCACCCCAACCTGAGGCTCAGATTACGCTTAGCCTTGCTACTTATGTTTATGTACCCTTTTCTCCTTGCTCTTTGTATGGTTTTCGTTTTTCCGAGATAATGTTGTGATGTGGAAGAAACGTTCACTTGTATATCATTTTTTGCTTTTTAAAAGTTTGTAATAAACTAAAAAAAAAAGTGAAAAAAAACCTATGAAATTCTATGAAAAAACTTTGTTAAAGGAATGTTATGGTTACAAGTAAAAGCAAAAAACCACAGAAATGTGGCAGTTATGGTAACCTAACCAACCATAACTCGTGCCACCACCATGCACTGCTAAGACTAACACCCAGGACATCAAAGGTGACATCACACATGTCATTGATGACATCACTGATGACATCACATGTAAAATTAATTGATAGCCCAATCAGAGCAGCCGGGAGGCGAGAGCCGGGCACACCAACTAATCCCACACAAAGGCCCCTGTCAGCTCCTTGTCTGCTACAGGTATGCTACCCACCCTGATCGCCTGTGATGCTGTGTGTGCCCCCACCACCCTGGTTGTCTGTGTTGCTGTGTTTGCCCCCATACCCCTCCTGGTCATCTGTGATGCTGTGTGTGCTCCCCACCCCCCCTGGTCACCTGTGATGCTGTGTGCCCCCCGGCCCCCTGGTCGCCTGTGATGCTATGTGTGCCCTCGCCCCCTCTCCTGCCCTTGATGTCTACCCCCCTCCCCCCTTATCCCACTCTTCCAAGCCTGATAGTGCCCTTAATTTTAAGTTTTGTATTTGCATGTTGCTGCCTCCCTGCATCATGGGGTAGGCTCCATGTATTTGCCCACTGTTTTACTTTCGCATCTATGTGTTGCTGCCGCCCTGAAATATGGGGTAGGCACCTTGTATTTGCCTATTGCTGGACTTTCTCATCTGTGTGCTGCTGCCGCCCTGCAACATGGGGTAGGCTCCATGTATTTGCCTATGGCTGGACTTTCGCATCTGTGTGCTGCTGCCGCCCTGTAACTTGGGGTAGGCACCATGTACTTGCCTATTGGTTTGACTTTCACATCTGTGTACTGCTGCCACCCTGCAACATGAGGTAGGCACCATGTATTTGCCCACTGTTTGACTTTTGCATCTATGTGTTGCTGCCGCCCTGAAATATGTGGTAGGCACCATGTATTTGCCTATTGCTGGACTTTCGCATCTGTGTGCTGCTGCCGCCCTGTAACTTGGGGTAGGCACCATGTACGTGCCTATTGGTTTGACTTTCACATCTGTGTGCTGCTGCCACCCTGCAACATGAGGTAGGCACCATGTATTTGCCCACTGTTTGATTTTTGCATCTATGTGTTGCTGCCGCCCTGAAATATGGGGTAGGCACCATGTATTTGCCTATTGCTGGACTTTCGCATCTGTGTGCTGCTGCCACCCTGCAACATGGGGTCAGGCTGAATAGATGTGATCACCTTCTACTTCTCTTTTGCACTTTGCGTATCATGCTGTGTGTGCCCCCCCCCAGTCGTATGTGATGCTGTGTGCCCCACACCCCACTGGTCGCCCGTGATGCTGTGTGCCCTCCACCCCCACAGGTCGCCTGTGAATCTGTGTGTGCCCACAGCCACCCTCCCCCTTTTTGCCTATGTTGCTGTGTGCCCCCCACACCCCTTAGACGCCTGTGATGCTGTGTGTGCCCCCCTTGATCGCCTGTGATGCTGTGTGTGCCCCTCAGATCCCCCCACTGATTGTCTGTGATGCTGTGTATGCCCCTGCCCCCTCTCCTGGCCTTGATGCCCCCCTCCCTACCCTCATCCCACTCTTCCCAGCCTGATAGTGCCCTTTATTTAATGTTTGTATTTGCACGCTGCTGCCTCCCTGCAACATGGGGTAGGCACCATGTATTTGCCCATTGCGGGACTTGCGCATCTGTGTGCTGCTGCCTCCCTGCAACATGGGGTAGGTACCATGTATTTGCCCATTGCTGGACTTTCGCAATTGTGTGCTGCTGCCTCCCTGCAACATGGGGTAGGTACCATGTATCTGCGCATTGCTGGACTTGCGCATCTGTGTGCTGCTGCCTCCCTGCAACATGGGGTAGGTACCATGTATTTGCTCATTGCTGGACTTGCGCATCTGTGTGCTGCTGCCTCCCTGCAACATGGGGTAGGTACCATGTATTTGCCTATTGCTGGACTTTCGCATCTGTGTGCTGCTGCCGCCCTGTAACTTGGGGTAGGCACCATGTACGTGCCTATTGGTTTGACTTTCACATCTGTGTGCTGCTGTCACCCTGCAACATGAGGTAGGCACCATGTATTTGCCCACTGTTTGATTTTTGCATCTATGTGTTGCTGCCGCCCTGAAATATGGGGTAGGCACCATGTATTTGCCTATTGCTGGACTTTCGCATCTGTGTGCTGCTGCCGCCCTGCAACATGGGGTAGGCACCATGTATTTGAACATTGCTGGACTTTCGCATCTGTGTGCTGCTGCCACCCTGCAACATGGGGTCAGGCTGAATAGATGTGATCACCTTCTACTTCTCTTTTGCACTTTGCGTATCATGCTGTGTGTGCCCCCCCCAGTCGTATGTGATGCTGTGTGCCCCACACCCCACTGGTCGCCCGTGATGCTGTGTGCCCTCCACCCCCACAGGTCGCCTGTGAATCTGTGTGTGCCCACACCCACCCTCCCCCTGGTTGCCTATGTTGCTGTGTGCCCCCCACACCCCTTAGACGCCTGTGATGCTGTGTGTGCCCCCCTTGATCGCCTGTGATGCTGTGTGTGCCCCTCAGATCCCCCCACTGATTGTCTGTGATGCTGTGTATGCCCCTGCCCCCTCTCCTGGCCTTGATGCCCCCCTCCCTACCCTCATCCCACTCTTCCCAGCCTGATAGTGCCCTTTATTTAATGTTTGTATTTGCACGCTGCTGCCTCCCTGCAACATGGGGTAGGCACCATGTATTTGCCCATTGCGGGACTTGCGCATCTGTGTGCTGCTGCCTCCTTCCAACATGGGGTAGGTACCATGTATTGGCCCATTGTTTAACTTTCTGGACTTTTGCATCTGTGTGCTGCTGCCTCCCTCCAACATGGGGTAGGTACCATGTATTGGCCCATTGTTTAACTTTCTGGACTTTTGCATCTGTGTGCTGCTGCCACCCTGTAACATGGGGTTGGCACCATGTATTGGCCCATTGTTGAACTTTCTGGACTTTTGCATCTGTGTGCTGCTGCCACCCTGTAACATGGGGTAGGCACCATGTATTTGCCCATTGCTGGACTTTCACATCTGTGTGCTGCTGCCACCCTGCAACATGGGGTAGGCACCATGTATTGGCCCATTGTTGAACTTTCTGGACTTTTGCATCTGTGTGCTGCTGCCACCCTGCAACATGGGGTAGGCACCATGTATTTGCCTATTGTTTTGACTTTCACATCTCCTGTGCTTCGGTCGGCCTGTAACTTAGGGTAGGTGCCATGCATTTGCCCACTGATTTGACTTTTGCATCTGTGTGCTGCTGCCATCCTGCAACCTGGGGTCAGGGTCAATGGACGTGATCGTCTTGTAATTCTCTTTTGCACTTTGCGTATGATGCACCTTTGTATGTTCCACGAAGTTGCAATTCACCTCCTACGCTTCCTTTTCTGTAACCTGAAGCACTGAAACTAATCTCTTAAATGCAAGCGCCTAGATACCTCAGGATTTTGCGCACTATATAAATAAATAAACTTTTTTTTTTTTTTTAAACACCAAGAAAGTTATGGTGGATTAAAAAAAAAGGTTTGAAAAAAACCCCCTTTCACCTGAAATGTGAACGTAGGAAAATCCATTTGAGCCGAGTCACACACTCCACAACGCCACCTAGTAGCCATCCCTGGAAGTTCACCTCCATTTCTGAGCCACAACAGCGAGGCATTGTGGGTATGCAAATTAGCTCAAATGCAAACCTTTTTCTCCAGGAAATTGGCTTTGTCAAAGAGGGCAGTGCTGCTTTATAGATAGCGTAATCACCCCAAGACAGACATTTGCAAGGCTGCCAGGACAACTACATACCTGGTTGGAGGTGAACTTCCAGCAATGGCTGCTAGGTGGTGTTGGGGAATGTGTGACTTGGTTTAAATGGACTTGCCTACGTACATATATATATATTTTCTTTCTCTCTGGTCCAACAAAAGGTAGGGCCAAATTTCACAGCATCTCTGTTGCTCTATTTTGGTCCAATTCTAACGAAGCGCCCCCTCCCCTTTCTACTCCCCCTTGAAAAGTAAATATTTCAGATGGTTGAGAATGGTCAATTTCGAGCCTCGGAATCGGGCGAGTTCCCCTTAAAGAGGGGCTACCTGGGGCACTTCTAGAAGAGCTGGATTTGGAAAGTCGGCTCGGCGCACGAACGACCAACGTTTTTCGTGGGCGCGTTGAGTCTAAGCTTTACGGTACATCCTGCCCGCATTCCGAACAAGGGCCTCTGTTCTGCAGCCGGCTATGATTTCCTGCGGGGACATGTGGAAGCAATACAGGGGCGAGTAGTCCCCCCAAGCTGGGAGGTGTGAGCAGGCAACGAGTCAGGAGGCGAAAAACAAGTTTGCGAGCAAACGGTGGATGAGGGCGAGGGCGCATCCATCCCCGGCCGCACCAGCTCTCCCCTCACTTGGTATTTCTTCCCAGGGGGGGGGGGGGGCTCTGTGCTGCTCGGTGCCCCAATAGAGGTCGTACGGCGGCTGCTGGCGGCCGCTCGGTGCCCTGCTGAGCACTTATCCAAACGACTTATCCAAATGGCGGGGTACGCTAGGCTATCAAAGGTGCACTGGCACACGTGCGGGAAGCTGCCACTTCCAGAACAGACGTGACAGAACTGGGAACGATTTCTGCTTAAACGTGTGTGTGGTAACAGCTGTCCCCCGCAGGGTACATCTCATATGCGGGACTTTTAAAGGAAGCCATGAACTGCCTTATCAGGGGCTGAGAACATGTATTTCTATAACTAATACAACTAGTATTAACTACTACAAATAATGATCACGAACATAAGTAAACGGACACTACGAGCGCCCCTCTAATCCTATAATTATGACACAAATTAGAAGGGACACTAATAGCATTCGTTTAATTATTTTATGTTTTAAATCATTTGTAGTAATACTACTAATATTATTAATAATATTGCAATTACAAAGGTATTCCTCTTATTGTTATTGTCAATATTATCGGCAGTTGCAGTAAAAAAAAATATATAATAGTAAAAAAACATATAATAACAATACACATATCAAGTCGGCCTTTTGCTGTCATTATGGACATTACTTTGGCTCGTGTATCGATGAAGGCGAATGACCCCGGGGACCACGCTCCCCAACATTACGAAACATGCATTGCCAAATGAGCCCCCCCTCCCCCTCCAACGCCCCATTTACAGGACTAAGTCACTCCAGCCTCGAGGCTAATGAGAATATAAAACAGAAGCATTGTGCCTTCACAAAAGAGGACCCTCCCAGGACTCATACTTCGCCCAACATGAGAATTATTTTTTTATTTGAATTATTGTTCATTTTATAACGCGGGACCGGGATTCGGAGCAGTGTTGCGTCGTCTTGCTTCCCAGACAAACCGTTGCCCCTGACCTTTCCTTCCTCCCCGAACTGAGACGGTAGATCTAGCGGGCCAATCCGACGCATGCCTCACTTGAAAACTGACTGCCAAAAGAATTCATGCCCTGGCCTTCGCCTAAGGATACTTCTGTGTCCCCAAGAAGCAAGTCTACCACACATATAATTAATTCATAACATGTGACTTGGAAAGCAGAATTGTCGTTCCACGAATATGATTTTATTGTAACATTGTGGACAGTTGCAGCCTTGAAAAAGGCCGAATAGTGGCAAAACGCGTGCATGCAAAGGCGGCAAATGAAAGCTCGATGAAGCTGCTACTTCCGACATGTTATGTTGATTTATAGCGCGCACCGCTATCATTTGCGTGGCTTCCAGGCTCTCACGTGGCCCTGTAAGGTAGTGAGCGGGGGAGGTCAGAAACTCAAAATATGCTATTTTAATAGCTTGAACACGGAATTTAAATATTCTGATCTAATTCATATACTGTCGCAATTAAGAGACTGAACCCGGACGCAGTTTATGTGATGACAGAAAAGATATATTTATTCGGTAAGAGGGCATACTCCTCTTATTACGTGGACGGGACTGGCAAACATTCGCACCGGTCCCGTAGTGCCCAGCTAAGAATCATGGTTCTAAAACTCGTCTCCTACACACAAACGCACAGGCCGCCCTTCCCCCTCTCCCCCGTGATGGAGGCTGGATTTGGAAAAATGACCAGATGTGTTTCCTGGACCGTGAGCGCCCCCTGCCATTCAAGCAGCAAATGGCCGTGTTTTCTTTTCCTTGGGGAGAAGCGCAAATTACTGCCAGCTTCACCTTAGCTGCGCTAAGGGCAGACCCTCTCCGCGCATACCTCTAAGAAAAACGGGAAAAACAAGCCCTGACCCCCCCCCCCTCTTCCCCACAAGCCGGGCCTGCTTCACTCTAGTAACGCCGCACAATAGCACCCCACCTGTCAAGGGGCCCCCGAACTCCGTGCACCGGTCCAGCCCGCTCGCCCGCTCGCCCCTGCCCGACCGGTTTTTACTTCATCGCATCCTAACCCGCCAAATATGTTCCCACTTCCTGCTGTCAAAGCTCCACCAATGCGCGAGTCTCCACGGGTGTGGCACTTTCCACATTGCCGGGGAGTGTGCAGCAGGAGGCCCCTCCCAGCGCCCCCTCCGGGGAGGGCACCTAGAACTTGGCATTTAAAATGTCTTTCGCCCGCTTCCCTCTTCAGAGTCACCACCGCGCCACCTATTTCAGGTGGCGGCGAGCAGTGTCCCCTCTGCCTGAAGGCACGCGAAACGTATGCCCACCCATCATGGAACAAGGCACTCATGCCAGGGGCGCCAATGCCAGCTCTACCCACGGATGACTGGGGCATGCCCCGTTTTAATCCAGGATGGAGAGTTTTCCTATGTCTGCCCATGGGAGTAATTTTAGGGGTGGGCAAGGGTGTTTGTCCCCCCTCCCCAACTTCTGTGGCACACCACTTTGTCCCATTCATTTGGCAGGTCCCCCTTCATTTGGATGTCATGCCCCGCTAAAATAAATGCAGCAAAGTTACTCCACTGTGTCTGCCACCCGCAGATATAATAAGGGTGCTAAAAAAAAACACACACACAAGTTAACGAGCAACCAGCACCCTTTCTTGCCGTCTGTAGCGCTCCCTGAACGTCCCCGTGCATGCACGGGCTCCCGGGACAGAAAGAGGGGTACCTGCATTTGGGGGGATGTTATAGGGGGCAGAGAACGTTCAGAAATAGTTAACCGATTTGAACTCGTTTGTCCGTGAATCCTGACACATGCCCTGCTGGGAAGCCTAACCCACACGGACCCCAGCGAGCCACACAACACATCATGCACAGCAAGCACACTGCCACCTTTGCAGGAACGACCCACATCCTGCGTGAAACCCTTGGGTCAGGCGAGGCAGCCTCCCTGCCCAGAACTACAACCAGCCTCGCGGAGCCCATTCATGAAAACTGCGAGATGGTGAAATCTCAACAGACCCTGTTTTTTTTTTTTCTTCACTCCCTGCAAGACCTCAAAATGCCCATATGGCCGCCCCCCTCCCGCCGCGCGCAGCAGTCTGGCGCAAGAGGAGGAGGCCGCGCCCTGTCACAGTAAGAGTCCCCCTGCCGTCCCGCCCCGGCCTGAGCGAGCGCGGGCGCTCTTACTCTGACAGGGCAGAGGCGGGGGCTCGGTTTCCTGACAGCTATTTACTTAAAGCAGATGATTCGTTTGGGAAGGATGGGCTATAACATTGAATCAATTACAAGACGCGCTTTTCTGGGGCGATTACAGTCGGGAAACTAAAGGGGGAGAGAGAGGCAGCCAGCTCCAGGCGCACAGGATTGGAACTGCTTTGGTTTTTTTGTGGTTTTTTTTTTGTTCATTCCTCTGGATTGGTACAATTTAGGATTATTGGACCCAATAAGGTAAGGGATTATGTTATATATTTTTCTTGCTTTGTTTCTTTAAAGAAAGTTTGCTTGGAGAGCAGATTTTGAAAAGAACGACGTGGTTCTAGATGTGTTTTTGACATCATGAAACCCCGCGTGAAAGGCCGGGTTCACTTTCCCGTGGGTGGATGCGGAGGTGTGCGGCCGAGAGGCGGGGGTCTGGTCCGGGTGAGGCGGTCCCCTCTCCTCTCTGTGCCTTGTGGGGCCGGGGTGTCGCTGCTGCCTGTGATGATGGGCAGAGCACAGGGCGGTTCGGAGTTTCGGTGGGTGCTCATCTCGGGATGAAGGCAGACCCGGTGCCCGGTCCTGTCGTGGCACCAGCGCCGACTGGGGGCGTTCTACAAGCATATGCGACCCCCACCGAGTAGGGCTGGAGTTTAAGGTGGACGCACCTTTGAGTGTGTTGGTCCTACGCGTTCTCGCGGCGTGGGGCGCCCCCGCACGAGTCGCGATGCGGAGCTATTCGAAGCATTATAGCCACACGGCGCGGCACAGAGGATGCTGAGCTGGGACTCTCCGAGGTGATATGTGGCAAGGTGGAGACAGCCACGTATGCGGGTCGGCACCAGAGTAGGACGGGGAGACGGGCCCGAGGCTGCGCCTCCCCCCACAGTACCGAGATTGGGGGATCGGGGTGCGTGCGGCAGGGGGTGGATGTGCGAGTGTGTGTGCGCATTCTGGCGGAGTTCGCGAGAGATTGGAAACGTCCAACCTCTTCAGCCTCATTCTAGATAGCAGGGTTTCGGCCCGTTAAGCCACTCTCCAAGCCCCGGAGGCTCGGCGCTGGGTGGGGGGTCTAGTGGGGGGGGCTGTGCATCCCTCTGAGCCAGCTTCATCCGCTCCAGCCCCCGCTCCGCCCCTGCACACAGCCGCCGCGGGGAGCGCTGCCTGTGAGCCCGGCGGCGCTCAGGAAGTGGCCGGCTGCAGCCCAGGGCCCCCAGGGGACGGGCCCCGCGCTGAGGGCGGCCGGCGCTGCCTCCCCCCGGCCCGCGGCCGTGCCGCGCTAATGACTAACACATTGTGCAGGCCGCCGCTGGGGTCCCACAGCTGGGACTGCTCTGCGAGGACTGGCCCAACTCTGGGGGGAAGCTGGAAGGGACAGAAAGTTTGTCAACACCGTCCAAGTTATCCCAACATTCAAACTTTTATTACATTTTAAAGAATTCCTGAACGGGGATCTTTTGGTCTTCCCAGAAAACTCTTTCCAGTTCTTGGCGCTATATTCGGTCCCAACCCTCAAACAGGCGCCCAGATACCTACGGGTTCGGAGCGCTATACACAGGTACAACTAAATAAATACACCCCAGAGCTGGTTTTCCATTCAGCCACGATCCAGTGGGGTAACTTTGCAGACATTGTTGGGGGACATGATATCTAAATGAAAGGGGCCCCTACCAAATGAGTGGGATAAAATGGTGTGCCACAAAAGTTGGGGTGTGGGGGAGACAAACGCGGTTGCCCCCCCCCCCAGCCCTAAAATCACGACCATGTGGCCCTTCAGTTGGGCAAGGCCTTTGTCTTTAATTCTCCGCCCGCCCGCCCTTTGTTTCACGTCGTGTTCGCTCTCAAATAAAAGCTATTGCACAATGAGAGGAGAGAGAGAGAGGGGGGGGAGGGGGTGGCATAGAGAGAGAGAGTGGGAGGGAAAGAGAGATGGCGAGATCGCAGCGGGTGGGGGCGTGCGTATAGGTGTTTATGTACCCCGGCCAGGGTGCACAGGACATCCAGCGGGAGCGGTCGTCTCTGTGTGGGCATTGGTAGTCGAGTGACCAGGCTGTGGGCACCAGAAGGATGCCCAGCTGTAATTAGGCGCCTGCCTCCTCCCGGGTGCAAGTCTTCAATCAGGTGTGTGCCACTGGTTGATTACGGGATTTGGGGGTCTGTAGCCCCCTCACTGCCTGTCACCCATCCTGGGGCCACATTTCTGACCATGGGTGCCCGGCCTCAGGTCCCCTCTGTCCTGTATATCTGGAATGCCCTCTCCTCCTAGGTGGGCTGGCGAACAGTCTCACCTGCCCCACTGAGCTCAGAGCCTTTCCCGGCTGGTCTCCCCTGACGGGGCAGGCCAGTATACCCCCGCACCCCTCCACCCCCACGTTGCCAACAGGGTATAGACCCGCTCCCTTACAGCTGGCGGGTGCCCAGTACGGCGGGGACGCCAGCATATTCCGGGAGCGGAGGCGAGGCTGTGCAGAGGGGGCGCGGGTCACGTGCCCGCGAGAGAGGCGCATAGGAGGGCATCCTGGTACTTCCCGGCGTGGGGCACCGGCCGGACGAGTGCCAGCGGTGCCCTGGAGAGATGCATGCCAGCCTGTGTTATCTCGGATTCGCTAGATGCACACCCACCATACTTTGCGCGTGCACTGGCAGATCTACGGGTGAGAGAGGTTGGCATTTTCTGGGCTTGGTCTGTGCAATCTGGGGCTGTTGCAGAGTGCTCTCTCGAAAGCCCGGTCCCATGTCGGGCCCAGCACACCAACATGCAGGGAAGCACGGCGCTTCACGTGGAAGGCACACACGCACACTCACGCCCCTGGACACGCACTGGCGGCACAAGGAAGGTCCGAGCTCTGCCCGCACCTGAGCAGTTGATATCCAGAGGATGGCCTGGTGGGCAGCCCCAAAGCCCACTAATACGAGGGTATTATATCACAGGCAGGGTGAATTCGAAATGATATTTGCAATTGCACGGAACATTGTTTTAGAGGTTTTTTTTGCCATGGTTACTTTTTAACGTACTATGCAATTTGCTTTTCGACTGACTAGCCGTTGTACAGGGGTTGTGCACGCACCCACGTACTGTTTCCTTCACCACAGAGCACTGACCAATTAGGCTGTTTGTGGTGAATGCACTCAAACTCCCAAAGCACGAGTAAGTTTTATCCTCACTCACTCAAAATCTTTATAGTCCTGGTGAACCCAGTGTTGGTACTCTGGATCAATCGATGCCTTGGTCATCGTGAAAATGGTGGTAATTCTGGTGAACCCATTGTTAGAGTCCTTGTGAATACATGGTTATAATCCTGGTGAACCCATTGTTAGAGTCCTTGTGAATACATGGTTATAATCCTGGTGAACACATTATTATACTCCTTGAGCATGCAGTGTCCTGATCATGGTGAACACATTGTTATAATCCTGGTGAACCCATTGTTATAATCCTGGTGAACCCATTGTTATAATCCTTGTGAATACATGGTTATAATCCTGGTGAAAACATTATTATACTCCTTGAGCATGCAGTGTCCTGATCATGGTGAACACATTGTTACAATCCTGGTGAACCCATTGCAAGAATTCTTGTGAATACATTGTTATAATCCTGGTGAACCCATTGTTATAATCCTGGTGAACACATTGTTATAATCCTGGTGAATACATTGTTATAATCCTGGTGAACCCATTGTTATAATCCTTGTGAATACATTGTTATAATCCTTTGTTAGAAACCTTGTGAATACATTGTTAGAATCCTGGTAAAAAACATTGTTATATTCCTTGAACATAGTGTCCAGATTAGTGTGACGAGATTGTTATAAACCTTGTGAATACATTGTAATAATCCTGGTGAGCACATTGTTATAATCCTTGAACATGCAGTGTCCTGATTATGGTGGGGACATTGTTTTAATCCAGGTGCATGCAGTGGCAGGATCGTGGTGAACAAATGATCGCAGTGAATACATTGTTATACACTGTGCATATCTACAATTTTGAAAAACAAAACGATACACTCCTTGTGGGCGTCGTATCACCCCCTCGATGAACAGAGTGTTTCCGAGTATGGTGAACACATTGCTAGACTGCTGGTGCACACGCTGCCACAAACATTGTGATCCCACTGTTAGAATCCTTCATAGTTATCATTGTTGTGCCCATAGTTTCATACGCCCATTCACAATAGTATCATATCACAATCAGATTATGGTGAACCCATTGGCATAACCCAGGTGCACACGCTGCCATAAACATTGTGATCACACTGTTAGAATCCTTGTGAACACATATACTCCTTGTGCACACGGTGCAACGTCCATTGAGCAGACTGGTGCGATACCTTTGCACGCCGTGTCACGGTCGTGCTAAACTCATTGTTATGATCGTTGTGCACATAGTAGCACACACACAATCACAGAGTATTACCATTAGATCATTGTGAACATGTTGGTGTAATCTTGGGCCACATACCAGCACAGCCCGCCCAGGGTGCACGCAGCGTCACAGTTATAGTACACACAATATCTCACATGTGAAGAACACACTGTCACACCATGCTACACATTGTCAGAGTGCTGCCAGGCCCGCACCGCAGGCTCAGCTTTGCACTTCTGTGCCAACGTATTCTGTCTCCATACTGTTGTGTACATATGTTCTTGCGTGGGAATGACGGGACGCATGCGCAGCACCTCCAGGGATGCCACGTGCAGATAGCATGGCTGGTCCCTGACATGCCCTGGGGCGGCATGCTGTGTTTACTGGATTTCTGGTGGGAGCCTGGATGGCAGATGGTGCCAGGTTTTGGAGGACAGATGTTGTTGAAGAGAATATGATTGTAATGCATTCTCCCGAAACGAAATAACCTGCGCTCACTGAGGGGCCTCTCCTACTGTTGGGTGACCCACAGAAAAACCCCTCCCCTGATGTGCCCAGCGGTGGCATAAAGCTCCTTTCATCTCTAGAATGAGATGCCGGCTCCGGTGGGACCGACAGGACGGGGGCTGCAGAGCAAGCTCTCTGCTGGGGGCTTCACCTAGGCCCAGCTGGTTCTCTTCCTCTAGAGCTCAGGGGCCGGGGTTCTCTCTAGAGTGCCACAGAGATACAGTTTCAATGCACATGTGCACTAGGGCCCTGGTGCAAACATGCATTGAACATGTACTTTTTTTTGCATAAGGGCGATGCTTGCCCTGGTGTTTATAACATGGCAGACAGCACTTGTCAGCCACCGTGCTCAGGTTTTCTAATATGTCCTAGTGCTTTTAAAAACAGGCCACGCTTTGCCCTAGT
This sequence comes from Ambystoma mexicanum, assembly GCF_040938575.1. NCBI lineage: Eukaryota > Metazoa > Chordata > Amphibia > Caudata > Ambystomatidae > Ambystoma > Ambystoma mexicanum. The sequence goes on along the minus strand of NC_090937.1, from coordinate 1,093,712,978 downwards.
GCTAATACTGTGCAAACGTGCACTTGCACCGGTGCAGAGTTTCTGTGATCTGGCCCCTGGACTCTGCTCCTCTGGGCATATGCAGTATGAATGCTGTTGCCCGCAGCATTTGTGGTATCTAATGCTCAAAGGTTAGGCTCCACAGCCCAGATGTTTGCTCCACCAAGAGTATCATTGTCTCGGGAGGATAGCTCAGGGGGCAACATGCTCGCCTTGGAAGCAAGAGGACACGGAGCAACACAGGTTCGATCCCTGGGTCCGCACTTAGAAACCTCTGGGTATTATGCACGTTATAAATAACCCATCATATCAGCACTGGTGTCTACTCCTAAAAAGGTTATGCTGCAGCAAAACTGGTGTTAGCTACTGAGGGGCTACATTGCAGCAAAACTGGTGTTAGCTACTGAGGGGCTACATTGCAGCAAAACTGGTGTCTCCTACTCAAGGGTTATGCTAGAGGGGGGCGCTGCTCATGAAAAGAATATGCTTCAGAAGCCCGGTTTCCGCTCCTCAAGGCGAGTGGAGTAGTGCAACCATTCGGGTATGCTTCAGCAGCACTGGAGTCCGCTTGTTGATGCTTGTCGCGCAGCACTGCTGGTGTCTGCTCATGAAAGAACAAAATGGAATAGGCTTCAACAGAGCTGGTGTCTGCTACTCTAGGGTTGTACTACGAAGGTATTGGTGTCTGAGCCTAAAAGGTTGCGGTGCAGCAATGCTGTTGTCTGCTCCTCAAGGGTTGTACAGCGTCAGGGCCTTTCAACCATTTCAAATTAATGGGGCCTCAAGCCTATTGGGCCCCCAGCAACTGCTCCCATATTGCCAGTCCGTAGACCAATAACACAGCAATGTATTCCTTTATCTATGACTTACATTCTGGAGCTTGTAGTGTGCGCTTTGCAGGGCTCGCCTTGCAAGCTGCGTTTGCTGGAGCTCTTCTGACTGTAACATCCATTGGTGAAAACAGAAGTGTTATCACCTCGTTGTCTTTCAACACTGGTTCCTTCACATCAGCCACTTGCTTACAAAGAAGGAATCAAAGTTATTCAGCGGGCATTCAGTGTTTCAGCTTCCTGCTGGCTCACCATCTCGTGATAATTGGCGGCTATTCATCTGATCTTTATCTCGATTATGCTGTAGCCAGCTCCTCAAAGGTTTTACTGTAGCAATCCTGGAGTCTGCACCTCAGGGGCTTGCCACACTGCTCCCCGAATCTTTGCTCCTCACTGAGTAATAGTGCTGCAGGCCTCTGATGTAGTGTACCACCACTCACAGAGGCCATACCCACACCCAGGCTGGTTGGAAAAGCTCCCTGCTGAGCCTGCCTGCCAAAGGTGGCATTGAAACAGGAAATGTGTCTTTAAATTCTGCCGACATCTTCATTGCATAAAGGCTGGGAGAAGCCATGGTCCATGGAACTTTTAGCGCAGTGCAAATTAACTTTGCACTGGTGAAACGTGACTTTTCACTGCCAACAAACACCCACATTCACAGATGCAAAAGTGGTGCAAAGTCACTTTGCACTGCAAAAATACACTTTGCACCCGGGGCGTTTGTTGGCACTACAAAGTCACTTTGCACCACGCTAAAAGTTCCATGAATCGGGCCCCTGGGTGTTTTGGTGTTACTGGGATGCATTCCTTGCACTGCACCCAGTTGCCTGGTCTCCAGGGGTTGCCAGGTGGTCGATGCTCATTTGGAAGTTATCATTGATTTCACAGTGGCAGATAGAGGTCTGTGGACGCTGTGCGGGCGACAGTGGGCCTGACGCCATCAGTGGGTATTGCAGCAAATAGATACAGGATAGCCTCTGTCTGGAGAGAAGATATGCGCAAGTGCAGATCGCTGCATCTCACTTTGCTTTGGCCGGTATGCCGTGTTTTGGCCCTGTGCTTTGGGCGCACATTGTTTTGGCGCAGTTCCCTTTTAGGCACGTCCTGATGGCTGCAGCCAGCAGGGCGTAGGGACCTGCTTGCCAAGATATTTATGACTCAAATATATTGTTAACCAAAGCAAGGAAAAAGCAGTCTTTGGTTCGCAGTATATTTAAGCAACAGTAGATGCTGAGCACACGGGACTGCACATGCAGAAATAGGTTGCTGTGCCCTGCAAACAATAACACGCAACACACTGCAACCTATTTCTGCATGGAGCGTGCATAAATGGGCAGCCTGAAAGGGACCTGCGTCAAAAGCGCTGCGCCGAAAAGGCCGGCGCCCAAAGCGCTGCGCGGACTGTCCAGCTTTGTTCTTGGGCTCCTCCTGTAAATGGAAGCGTAGTGCTCTGCTGCCCCCTGGTGGACATCTGCAAGGAGAACAAACAACACATCTGGAACTAGAAGCGATTCCACTGAGCAGCATCGCCACCCTCCCGTTTAGCGGCGATCACCCGCTGCAACCAAACCCGCGCAAGCACAGGTGCCACTTAGTTACTGCAACCCGGGCAGTAACACACGACTCACGCATTCACAGCTAAAGGTGTGTATGTCGGATTCCGCCTGTAAGCCAACAGGTGTTAGATGGGTGAATGCCCGCATGGTCGGAGCGCTAAGTGCTTGGTTTTGTGTGGGTGCTGTGTATCAACCATCACAGGAATCGATGGCTGATTGCCTGGATGGTGGGATAGGCTGGTGAGCAATAATAGGGGTGAGGTTTTTTTTATTGCTATGCTTAAGTCTCATGTATGCAAAGTGATTCGCAAAAAAGTAACGTCGCACTTGTGTAGCAAAACTATTACACACGACAAATTGTCAAAATACGGACACAGCAACGGGATGAAAACTGCAGCACCTTCCCTGGTACGCGTGCCACTGAGAATTGTTTTTAAACAAAATATGTACGCAACTTCATGGAACCGAGAAAGCATATTTCAAAGAAATGAAGTCGGGGGAAGAAGAGGCGCAGAGTCCGCGAACCCGACTCGCCGTCGACATTTTGAAGAGGTGGGTAGAAACTAGAGCAGGAAGTGGGGCGGAACAGAGAAGGAAACGCGGCAAGCCAGTGAGGTGAGTGAGGGCATTAAGAGGCGGTTACAGCGCGGGACGACGAGGATGGCACAGACGATTTGTGTTAAAATATTGAAGACAGCGTGTGTGAGTTACAGACGATGTGTTCAGAAAAATGACATGCAAGCGTGAATGAGGTGGGCGCTGGGCTGGCAGGGAGGGAGGCGAAATAACAGAGGAGGCGGCTGGCGCAGCTTACTGCGGGTTTGCTTGGGTTTAGTTGCAGAACATGCCATCCCCATCCATGAGTAACTGTGAGTGAGCCAATGCGAGCCATGATACACGGGGTAATGAGGGAAGGATGGGTATGAAAATGACTGGGACTCACCACACAGAAATGTGGACTACAAACAACGCGTGCCAGGGACAGGCCTGGAGGATTGTGGGAAAGAAACAAGAGGCGCACCCTACGAGAGGGGAACAGCCGGTGCATACGAGTTAAACAAAAGCAGCCTGGAACCAGAAGTGCACAGAGGGGAGAGAGGGTTCGAGAAAAGTGGGAGTGAGGCTCGGCTGCCCATTTATTTTCGATCAGCGAGTGGCTGTATTATTCTGAGTAACTGGGCACTCAGACGTCGCTGGTAATGGTATGCAGCAGGTGGAGGGTGGCCTGGTGGGCGCTGCGTGGAGTCACGCCAGTGTATCACAATACGGCGTGCTCAGGGTAGAACAGGCGGCATGCACCGGAACGCCCACTGGGCGCCATGGGAAACCGCCATTAGAGAGAGGCTGCGGGCCTGATTTACAAAGCTGCATTAAAAACACTTCGCCAACGAGGCCCTAAGTCTTTCGGGTTCTTGGTTAACGGGGTCCCTGTTGGAATCGCCACAAATACGCCTAATCCGAATTTCCGAAGGATGATGCGGTGCTTTCGTAAATCGGTTCGGATGAAGATGTGCGCACATGTGTACTCAAGTAACGGTCCGGAGCACGGGCATCAGTGTTGTCTTGACGTGCAAAGTGACAACAAATGTCACATTAAACGGGTCACGGCCGCACATTTATTGTGAAACGCACTTTTTCTAAAATGGCGCTTGTTAGTCACAGACACAAACTTTCCGAATATATTACGTGAAATGCACACAATTTCGACATCGGGTAAATAGTGCAATATCGCCCCCTAGCGACCATTAGGGGTTTATTCTTTTTAGTTTAAGTTGCCGGAGTTGTTAGGGATAAAACGAGTTCAGTTTTACAATTTGTTTTGTAATCGTTGTATTACTACTGTTTATTAGCCCCGTGACATCAATTTTTTTTTATTTAAGCTCCAGACGCTGCACGCGGAAGCTTAACATGCACGAAATTCGTTGTCTGTTTTTATAACAATGGTCTGTATAGCGCGAGACGGGCCCTCATATACGAGCGCACCGATTGCAAGATCGTTTTTATAATGAATTGATTTCTAGTGTATCTAGTGATCAAGTATGAACCTCGTGTTTTAGTATTCCGTGACTGTTTGCCGCATAGTTCAGTTAAAGCTATGATATAAAACGTCGTACAGCAAATACATTTAAAAAAATCGTTGTTTGTGCATTATCTGGAAAGTAAGGGAGGCTACCCAAGGAGCGGTCCTGCAGACGGCTATACCGCCGGCTGCTGCGCTGAATTCGTGTATATGGCGGGCTGCCGTCGCTTTGGGTGCCATCTCACCCCTCCTCCTTACCGAGGAAGAGGGGCTTAGTCTGCTCTCTGTAACGCCATGCCCCTCCCCAGAGCAGGGCCTTCTCCCATTGCGCGCATCCACGCAAGACTGGTAGCACGAAATAGGCCCCAACGCAGAAGCGGCGACCCGTCGCTAACAGGCGACGCTCCAGTGGGAGCGACCACTGCAGATTAAGGGCACCCCCATGGGGCCCGCCCTGCTCCCAGGCGCCACCGCGGGCCCGGCCGTGGCCCTCACCAGGAGCTCACCCAGGGCCAGCAGACGAGACCACGAACTAACTGAACACGTCGCACAATGCTCACATCTACAGCAAAGGATACGGACTTTTCAAAATCGTTAGCTGAAATATTGTTATAATACCATTTATTATTATACTGATTTGTTTTGCAATTATGTACCTTTCGTTGGGTATATATTACAGGAAACATCGGCATTGTGCGTGAGAGCGCCGCTTTTCTTCATTTTTCTCACCATGGAACAGTGCAATAATATTCGCGAATCTCAGGGCGAAGAAGTAGCCGGATAAAGGAACATAACACATAGTTGTGACAGTTGCGACAACAGAAACACACACATGTATTGCTCCCGTGCCTACCCCGCTTGTTGCAGAACGGCAAGATGGACGGAGAAAACGAGGTGGTCCCGGACAGACTAAAATACCAAAAGGGGGGCCAGGCAGATTTAAAGTCTTATACCTCAAAGCTCTGTGAGAGCAGAAAGACGAACGAACGCGCACAAGCCGGGGGGGGGGGGGGGGGGCTGCGTTTATTATAGAACTCCCTTAGGAAAATAAATCAAGTCCGTACTCCTGAAACCCATTACCAATATTATTTTTATGATTATTTTGCATCCATTAAACGGAATGAAAGACGCCAGCGTGCAGAGGTCGTGCACCGGCGTGCAGCCCTTCACACCACGACCCCCTGCCAATACACTAGGAGTTCATCCAATCACACACGTCCAGCCCGCGTTGCTTTTCAAGCCCACCCGTAAAAGTGCGAAGCATCTTTGTGACCACCCTATGTATGCGCGCGACATGCGCTGCCTGCGTGCTTTCCTGTCAGCAAAGTTCGAATCTAAGCCACTCCGCCTTTCACCCTTCCGTGGGCTACAGACAACGGTACATGCCCATGGACCCCTGCAGGCCTCGGTAGAAAAGACATACACACCTACGGCATACACGCTATTGCTGAATGCTCTTTTGCTTTGCTGACGACGCTGCTTTAAAAGCAATGCCTGTGTTCAGCAACCGCCGCGAGAGACGGAGAAAAAGCTGAGAGCAGGGGCCGGGCGCCTCACAGCAGGAGCCCTCTGCCCGCGGGCCTTATTTGACTTCCCGGAGCACCCCAGGGCCATAATCTGGGTCCAGGGCTCAGCCTCGAACAGGCACCCCCCCCCCACATCAAAGGGACGCGCTGCTAAATTCGGACTCAGAATAGCAAAGGAGCCCATCTCCTGCTGCGCACCCCATAATTCACACCGGCCGTCCCCATTCCATGCATCTGAAGTCTAGGACTTTCCGTTTTGCGTTTATCTTTATAAATACAGGACTGTAACGGCGAAAATCAGGCGTGCGTAAGCACATCAGAACGGAATCATTCTGCATGACGAGTGACGATTTTCATAAAAATGCCACCTGAATTTGCGGGCACCTCGTGAGGGCGCTGTGTGGAACAAGCTATGAGATTTCAAAAGTAGGAGGGGCCAGGACTAATTCAATAGGTTGGTTTGCGTTCAGCTCCCAAACTCCCCTCCGGTATTTTTTTTGCGTAGAATTGTAAGCTTCGCTTCTATTTTGATGGGGTTTGCTTTAAAACCCAGACCCCGCCCCAGCCTCTCTCTGGCAGTGTTGTGGGCGCGCAGCAGACCGCCAGATACACAGTCAGACGTGTGATTAACAGAGGAAGGGGCCTGCAGCCGGGGCCCCCCTTTGAAGTCGCAGAGACGGCTATCGCGGGGAGACAGAGAGATAAACACACGTCCATTACTGAGGGCTCACTTGAACGAGGCCAGATGCTAGCCCTGTGCATCACCACCGCTGGGGGTAGTCTCTTTTCACTTTCTACTGAGCGCCAGAACATCAGACGTTTTAGTATTTCTTCATGCTTCTCAAACCCTGTGATGCCTGAGTAGCTTTGAGAGGAGTCCTATTCTTGCTGCCGTAGGTTCTCGAGGGTTGTGGTGTGTGTCGACCTTCCTTTGGGAGTGCACACAATCAGGGGTCAAGTCCTTAAAAAAAATAAAAAATACCAATCGAATGTGGTGTCACCAGAAATAAGCATATTAAAGTGCCCTCTGAAAAAAGTGGGGGGGGGGGCTCCTGAAAAAAGAGGGGGGACTCCGTCCACCCGTGTGTAGCCTTGATTTGAGATCTACATACAATAGTATCCTAGTATAGCATGCGCAGGAGCGCAGTGCACAACCTTGCATAAGGAAGGATGCTTGTTGCGTCTGTTCTACACAAGTTTCTGAATGTAAATGCAGGAGGCGGATCCATTGAATTCCGCGAAGCAGTAGAATGAGTTCTGCTTTCAGTGCTGCATTAGAAACATGGCCCTGTTATCTTTTTTCAGTAAATTGTCACTTTGGAATTGACCAATCCTGATAACGGGTGGATGTACAGACTGGAGCCTCTGCCCCCAAAACATGCATATCACAGAGAATGCAGCAACCTAAAACACATGACCTCCACATCCCTCTGCCTCGTCAGTACTGTGACGAGGAAGAGTAGGACTAGGAATAATGAAGATTGCCATTAAGTAATCATAACATTAACGCTATCTGCAGATACACCGGGAACTTACATTTGCCTGCATTGGTGTCCTTGTGTTTAGGAGATATGTTCCCTGGGGAAGACCCGAAGGGCAGCCCTGCCGGGCTTAAGATAGCGGACATAACGTTCTCGTTTATCAATGGAAAAAGCTTCCCATGTCCTCGTAGCCGTCTCTCTCCTTCTCAGATAAGCAGAGTGTTTTCCGAGGGCGGCCCAGGCCCTATCAAAGTCGGGGCACGGGCAGGTCAGCGATGATGGTGGCAGTGGTGGTAGAGCTAGACAGTGGCTTGTGGGGGCTTAAGCCCTCCCAAACTCTACGGTGAAGGCAGCGTTACAAGGAGAACGGGCGCTCCAGCCAGAGCCTGTTAAATCTCCCACATGTGAGAGCAGAATGTGTTGAAGTTTCAATATTCATTAACGGGCAGCAACAGCAATCGTGATGTGACCACTGGTCTCGCTTTCTTTTGTGGTCGCCATTAGGAAAGTGTGTCAGATCTGACCTTTCCTGGAGTCCGCCTTCTCTTCTTCCCTGAAGCAGGTGGATGCACCCTCCCAGAGCAGCATGCGTTCCCATGGCTACGTGCCACACCTGGGAAGATGCAGCCATGTTTTTGCCAGTATGCTCTGTTCCCGCAGGGAAACTGCGCTGGTCACCTGGCTACCCTCTGATTTCAGGCCCAGGTCCCTACCCACCCAATTACACACCCGCACTGTGTTCCCGGCAACCTTTGCACTTGGGTCTGTATCTGTAACCCTGCAGTCCCCCTACCTGCACTTTTGGACACCTGCTGTCTGCACTTACCCTTGCACCTGCCACCTGCTGGCCGCACTTCTTGTCATTGTTTTCATCCCATGTACAGCACAGATCACAAAAGAAAGGCAATCCGCCCAGCTTGAGCAGTCGATCCCGGCCTCGAACGGGAAGAAAGGAAATCCGTCTGAGCAGGAAGCCGGTCCTGACTCCAGAGTAACATTGGAAGGGCGAGACACCCGCCTCAGTTGCCAATACTGGTCCCTGTAGAACAAAATGAGGACGACCCGCCCAAGTGAGCAGCCAATCCCGGCCTTGGAAGAGAACATCAGGGTCCTTTTCTCTGAGTGCTAGGTGGCGCACGCTGGTGGGCATGCGTTCTCTCACTGAATGCAATGTCGTTTAAGAAACGGATACTTGCTGAAGGCATTGCATGATGTATAGCAGCCGTGCCTCTTTGCGGGCTCTTTTATAGATAAGGGGCCAGACTGCATACGATGAACATCCAGGTATGCCCCACCAGCCTTCCAAGTGAAGCCTCCTCCGAAGCAGACCAAACCCCAAATGCAGCACTGCGGTGTCACTCACACAGCTTCAGACCTGTGGGGCTATTCTAGCTACAATGTTATAGTGTCCTTCTGTCCCCTGGAGGCGTCCTTTCTTTGGTTAATGCCTTAGACAAAGCATTGTTTAGGGAGGGAGCATTTTATTACAAGCCATTGTGCAGGATCTGAGCTCTCTTGTTTAGTCACCTGCACGTTCTAGCAGCGCCAGCCCACTGTGCATGAATAGCGCCCCTACTGGCTGCACACAGGTTCACACCTAGCTTTCTTCATCTCCATCTGCCTATCTTTGTGGTTCAGATATGGCGGGTGAAGGCTCCAGAGAGAGGGGGAATTCCACCCCCGTCTATTTTAAGTGTGACAGTTAATCTGGAAGAGCGGACGGATTCCACAGCCGTGTTTTGATCAGGCAGTAAAAAGGCATGGGTATCTAAGCGGGTGCTGTGCCTTTTAAGCCCTGGCCGGGAAATCCTCGGTAATGGCGGCCACAATCTATAAACACGGTGGCTGTCCTTGTACATGAATCCCAATGAGTTCCTGCAGTTTTTTGCAGTTATAAAAAGAAAGCAGAACTGTAGAGCGATACAAACCTCTCTGTCGCAGCAAAACCAGATGCGGGGGAAGAGGCTGTTTAATTCCCTTCCGTGTCCCGCTCTGTCAGTCCAACCTGACTGACAGTGGCACGAAAGGGATAAAGGGCTTGTCTGCAAAACACGCATAGAGTTTGTGTACATGTCTTTTTTTCTTCTTTTTTACTGATTTACACCGTTTTCAGCCTCATCAAAATGAGGATTGAAGAGAAAAGAACAGAACCAAACACGTTCACGAGCTGTTAAACAACAGACAGATAGTATCGCGAGGCTTCGCCGTAGCCCCGTTGCCTTCGTTCCGCTGCATATGGATGTTCGAGGATTGTTGGACATGGCACCGCCCCATTTATTTAACACTTCGTGTTCTACAAGGGACTGAATAACTATTACTTACGTGTAACATTTCTGCTCCTTTTTATTGATTTTGCGTGCGTCGCCTCTTCAACGAGAGTGTTCAGAGGTTTCCCACGTCACGCCCAGCAAGCTGGCAGTTATGGCGGGTTAGGTTACTCACTAGTAAGAGGCACAAGCCAACAGATCATTCCAGAACCTTTGTATGCTTAACCACACCATAGAACCCCACCTTGAGCTCCATCAATCTCTAAGAATATCCACTGCCCCACACCAAAGTCCCGAAAGCAGGGCCAACCATGGTCGCTCCTCTCCCGTCGCTGCGACCCGCTATGGAATTCTCTTCCTTCCACTCGGCGAGACGCAGTCGATCATCTTATCTTCCGCCGCGCTCTGAAAACCGCCCCTGTTGTATTCTCCATGGCCAAGATGCCTCTGGCGTACGTGTGCTTCAAAAACCCATAACATAACATAACCACATGCGTGATAACTGAATACCTTTTGAAGCGGTCAGCCTTGGACCAGCAAATGTATACTTTAAAGAGATGCAGCCGCTAGCTTCTGAGGGCTGATGCTACCTTAGGGCATTTGTGCATTCCACCAGCCACACTAAATGGCTTCAGCTTGTGGGAAAAACCTAGATAAAGCAATGGAGGCAGGGGTCTGTGGCTATAGATGATTAAGGAACACTTTTAGTGGCCTCTGCACAGCAGAACAAAGAAAGTCATCCAGTGGAGGAACTAACACCCTAAATGAGAATTTAAGAAAAGCTATTACATTTTGTTTGACAGGGTCTCAGGGTGTGGGGGCTCATTTCAATCGAAAGAGGTCCTGGTATTACATCATTAGGTACTGGCGTGTGTTACGGGTGGATTTTGACTCTGGCTGGACCTTCGACTATCTTACTTGACATAGCCACTATTCGTATAATTCCTGTTACATACCCGTCATCCTGTTGAGTCTCCAAGTGGAGTGAAGTTAGATTTTTCTCAATGGTGACCCTATAGAAGGCAATGGAGAGCAGCCATGTATGTGTGATGGAGGTTTTCCGGGAATACTATCCCAAGGAAGGTTATCACATATTGGAAGGATGAAAATAAGCCTCAGAATGGTGACACCCTGAAAATGAGCGTGCGTTGAGAGGTATATGTGCACACACACCCCGCAGTGACATTTCTTGTCCTGATCCCATATGGGCCCAGAATGGACCGGGTCCTTGGGCGCCACACACCTCGAGTGGATGAATGAGTTGGAAGACTTCCACAGTGCGCATCACAAACTGAGCCGCTCCTTGGGCCCCCATCGATGCCTGTCAGAAGATAATAATGCCACTCACTAACTACGGGGCCCGTGTGCACCTGGGTGCGGGTGATTCGATCACAGCCAGGCTGAGTCGTCATTCAGAATATTTGAGCTTAGAAAATAAGAATGGAGTACAAATGGCTCGTGCTCTCTGGACGTGAATCTGATCCCCACGAGCACCCACTAGTAAGAAACAGAGGGCTGAGTCTGCGGTGGGGTTCTGGAGTCCGAGGGCACGTAAAGTGGTCGCAGCGCAATGGCCCGTGGACCCACGGTTTAGCGTGGCTCTTGCCTGGGCTGAACTGCGGACCAAAAGAGGAACTGGAATTAATACTCACAGAGGCCCCATATGACACTTATTCAACGCAGCCAACCCTTTTCCTCTGAGAAAATGTGGAAATACCACACAAAAGAGGCTCAGGCTGCAGAGGCCCACCGGGAAATTTGCAGAACTGCCTATAGGCCAGTCCACCCCTGGCTCTCGCGCAGGGGGCTGGTATAGCCTCTTTAGAAAATGTTTAAGGCCAAAAAATGAATCGCAGACAATAGGATTTCTATCGATTGAAAGTGCAATACAATCTAACTTTAAATCGAATGGTTTGAAAAGTTGAAGATAAACTGCCATGAATTCTTTTGAAAGGATCTTTCAAGTCGCTCATCCTTACCTCAACCCTCCCTGAGCTTATTTTTGAAGCCATACTCTTTTAAAAAGCAGTGCAACCCAACACCCACGCCCCGCGCCTCTCTTCTCCACTCATGCAGCCTACGCGGCTCACTTCTATAATTCCGCTCTTTGGAATCCTGTAGTCTGTGTTTTCTAGATCTTTGATTGGGCTTCGTGAACAGCCTATCATGCGCATTCTGTATTATCTGTCCTGGCCGGTATTGAGCTCACCTGGGGAACTGTGATTAATAAGCATTTACTCTTGGGGACCTAGGGGGTTATTTGTGTAGAACGGTCCCATTCGTACCTTTGATCGTTGACACCATTTAACCTCAAAGGGCCTCACTACAAGTTGGGCACTGGGCAGTGTGGTAAAAATTGACGGTAATACAGGGGTAATTCCCTTACTGCCACACCACTGCGCTTCTGAACTACAAGTTTGGAAGTAAGGTGGAAAGTGCAATGTTTCATGAGACAGTTGCTCAAACATGCAGTAAAGTGCTCCCTCTCGTGGCGAATCGGAGAATTTCACCCCCTGTCCGCATCATTGTCCTTAAGCGATTGCTTTTTTGCTCCACTGACTGGTGTCGTCAGCCCAGGATCATGGCTTCGCAGTTCGCACCCCTTACTCACGAACATCCCCTAACACGCTTTAAGTTGTTTGCGAACGGCCAGGCACCACGAGCCACCCGCAGCGCCGTAGTCTACACAAAGCTGTCTTTAACACACATAAGTACAATGTAGACCAGTGGTCTTCAAACTGTGGGGCTGGGACCAGAAGGATGCCCAGGGACCTAGGGGAGCGCTCAGCTCTTCCAAAATGGATTACGGTGACTGCTTATAATAGAAAATATAGCAGATATGGCATGGGGGGGAGGGGCAGCCACAATATTTTTACTCAAGGGGGGCTCAGCCTAAACATGTTGGAATACCCCTGATACAGACCTTTGCGTGTACATCTTAAATCTGCCTCCAAGCCTTGGAATGTATCGTATATATTGTGTTAGTGTTGTCTGCTCGAACTCCGATGTAATGTCCTCTCGCTTGGTGTCATTTTATGCATGGTATACTTTTCAATACCATAGTCATTCAGGGCTGGCTGTAAATTCACCAGGACCATTTGAACATTATGCTCTGCCCCTTATTCCCAGGGGAGCACTAACAACTTTTGGCCTAAGGGGCCAGTACAATTTTCTGGCCCATCATTAAGTGGCCAAGCCCTCAACCCAGCTGTCTCAACCTCCAGAACAGCTAAACTAAATGCCAACCTCTCCACCAGCCACACATCATTCTCAAGAATGTATAGCAGACATTATGGGCATTGCTTTCCTTTCATGCAGCTCATTTTTCAGCCATGTTTGTAGTTTCTTAGAGAGACCCGGGCCCCAGGGAGCCACACCCACATACCAACCGTTGTAAAATGATTTCGCGAGAATAGCGTAACTTAGTAACATGGGAATGCTGGGACTGGAGCTTAGGCCTCCGCGTGTCCAGGATACCTCTCCTCCAACCCGAGCCCATCTTTACTCGTAGACCAATGTAAAGAGGTGGGAAAGCGTTCGGGGACTGATGTGTAAGATTACTTGGATGAGACCCGCCGCAGTGATAGAAGTGTACCAAAAAAGTAGTGGAACTGTGACTCCGGCGGGGGACGGGTAGGAAGAAAGTGAGAAATGTACAACACATTTTTCAAGGGTTGCAGTCATTTTGGTTGACAACCAATTGAGTTTAAACGGATTTCAGTTTAGCTGTAACTGATGTCAGGTGATAAAATGTAGAAGTGTGCTTTAACTTCACAAAGAACAGTTCTGGAATGGTGAAAATGGCTGCAAAAAGTAGTCGAGCTGTTAACAGTAACAAATAAAGGTAGTGGAACACTGCTCCCGACGGTTCCCGCTCACTTCGACCACTGTGCGACCGTGGAGATATTAATTGATAACCCTGTTAAACTCCAAGCAACAACTACATTGAGGGATTGGACTTCTACACAGGAAGTTCTGGTAGATACTTCATTGCATGCCCACTCGAGCATCTTTCATAAAAAAGCTCCATCTGTCGGATCTCATCTAAAGAAGTTTCCAGACAGAACTTTTAGAAATAATGATATGCGTTTTCAGTTCAATGTACTTTGAACGAATGAAATACGTTCACCCTATGGGATGGCCTTCTCCAGAGTCTGCAAAGATCTATTCATGAATAAAAATATGCATCACTCGCTGTTAGTATTCCCTGTTTTATTGCCACTGCGATTGTGTATATTTTGTGAAATCTGTATACGACGTAGGTGTGGTAGATCCCAAAACTTTGTGGCACAATCTATCGAGTGGAAAGTCTTTGGCCCTAAACCTTACAGTGGAAAGGTGTCTTCAGTGTTGTAATTTTTCTAACAAAGCACAGACTGCTGCTGGATTTTAATGTTTCTGATTATTTTATAAGAATGTATTTATAGAACACAGTTCTTAAATGTTAGTAATATTGTGTCTTGTAAGTAGATTCTGTATTGAGAAGATTTTGGATTTTATTGTTTTAAGAATTGTAAAGGTTTATTTGAAACCATGTACAATTAATAATACACAGAAAATGAGGTGAGAAAGTGAGAGTTCATTAGCAGGGCCGAGCCATAGCTGGGCCATGAAGTGGGAGTCACCCGAGTCACCCGAGTCACAGTTCCACTACTTTGCTCTAAGAGCCAAACGCTGGCACGGCAAAGACGGCTTCCTGCCTCCCCACAACACAAACCCCATACCTGGCACACTGTCTACTCCCCGCAGCCCACCACACAACATAAAACCCTCACTTGGCAGCCTTCCTCCCCACTTGTATGCACTGTATACATTGTCAATGTTCTAATTAATCAAAGAGTAACGCGATAGATTATAAACCCATATGAGTTAGACTTTCACTACAGATTGTTAAGGTAAATTGGACACACTGATGAAAAGTGATTTTCTCAGGATCACTTAATATGTGAATTGTGCAAGGCGGGAATTTGAGCCCTGGCTTCCTGGTTCTACAGTTTCCAATTTAGACAGCAGTGAAGGCTTCATCTTTTCCTATTCCATCTTCAATATTAGAACCAACAAAACACTTTCTGCAAAGTTGTCATACACGTACTCAACGAGTACACTGTTCAATATACCTGGCTTTCAAAGCACTAAGTCAAATGAATAAGAAAACCTTAATTGGAACATATGCTCATAAAGCAAGTACACATCACTTTATCAGAAAAAAATAAAAGAAAGAGCCAGTCCCACAATCAGGTGCGGTGGCATTCAGGTTAGACACAGATGTGAGCCGCAGTCACTAATTCTGCTGACATACTTTTCCAGATCTGTACCTCTATTCCAGAAATACCACCCTACCTGTGGTAAACTCTGAATTGGTGGAAAGGGGTGGGGGAGGAATTAAGCAATAACACTGGCAGAGGTAATAACTTTCTCCGGCGGTATTTGACAAAAAAAGGCCCACTTTAGTTTGTAGTCTATTCATAATTAATACTTGAATGTTACATCTTTCGGTGCATATTTATTCAACTCTGCCCAAAAGTGAAGACCACAAACAATCCAACAGCCATTTCTATAACCACCATATAGCACAGGTGCTAGTCAGGGAGCTAATAAAACTCATTTTGTTCTGAACTCACTTGTGATCAAGAAACTCACCAGAACACAGGGGAAACTCTCTTACAGAATGAAACCATGGACAAACTCTAATATGATATGGACTCTTACTTCCTTGGCAAGCAGGAGTTGTGATAAACAGCTGTGAAATGTAACATACCAATGGCGTATGGGCCACAGTGGTGCCAACATCACCAACAGGGTCACAGAATCTGTCATTTAAATGCATATATTGCACTAGATGGTATGAACACATATTTGCAGCCTCTGCGCCTCTCCCTCTCACTCACTGTGGCGACCCACATGTGCAGTCGGCAAGGGCACATCTGCAACATTGCTGAAATCCACACAAGTGCTTCACCCCATCTGCAACGACGTCGAGCAGGCCTTCAACACTCGGTTCGTTCGAGGCAGGCTGGATTGCAGTTCTGGCCTGGGGAGCAAGGGCCCAGCCAGCCTGGGGGCCAATTACTCCCCTGCCCCCCTTCCCAGCCTGCTCCTGCCTGCCCCTTACTTTCAGCTCGGAAACAGCCCCTCGAAATATCAGCAACCACAATTCATTGATCTGATGCAGGTTAATGTTTTCAGAAGCAAAAGGGCCACAGAAACACAGTATATACACTTCCATCGGGCACATGACTTTTCAGTTGGTGCAGTTGTGTGTCCTGCATGCATTTATCTGACTACACAATCCCTATAATACTTTTGCCTTCTTTCTTGCTGGAAATGCACCTCTGCTAGATCAACACACCGATGAAAACGTGGCCTGTCGCACGAACATGTGCATCCCCCCCAACCCCACCCCGTGCCTCAATTCTGTGGCAAAATCCTTAATAAAACAATGAAAGGGGTGTAGATTATCAAGTGACATGATTATTGTCCTCTGCACAGCAGAACAAAGAAAGGCAGCAAGCTGTTGAGCTGAAGCCTAAAATCCCCACTTGAGAACGCTGTTAGGATTTCTTTGTCTGAGTCACAGGGCCCCCAACATGTGGGGGCCCATTTCAATTGAAATGATTGAAAGGCCCTGGCGCCGTCCCTCATAGGGTAACTATGAACAATAGAAGGGACTCCGTTTTGAATAATGGCTTCTTACCGTTTTCTTCTCTGACCGAATCACCTGTATGGTGGCCAATGATTAAGGCAGTGAATTGAGGAGGAGAGACTAGGCTTGTTGGAAGACGAGCATCTTATTCACAAGGTCATGCACATAGAGGATTGCACCAAAGCTGAACGAGACACTAGTAAGAAACAAAACGGTAAAAATGAATCGAGGAGTTCCTTCAGATAATGCAGGCTCGATTCAACATTTGGGAATTGCCAACTCAGCTTTTAGGGGACGTGTGCATATTATGAAGTAGATATTAAGTATGAACGCAAGTATGATGTTTTATATACACAAACCTAGTTGTGCATTAATGGAGCACCGTGCAAGGCGGGGGAGGCAATACAGCGGATGGAAGACAATTTGCGTGCCCAAGCAGCGGAGTCAGGGGAGGGAGGGCATGACTCCATGCTACTTCACAGAGGTAGTCCTGGCTTATCTTTTACCAAAAGGAGGTTACTTGATACTGAATTCTATTTGGTTCAAGTTTTTTTTTTAAACGACTACAGATCCCAGAATGCATGTTTCTATAAACAATGATATTGATTTGTAAATAGAAGCAACCAAACAAATCACACAATTCCAAGTTGGTTAGAACTTCACCAACAACAAACAACAACATAGACAGAAATCAACGTCATGCGCCCCTGGCCCCCAACATCCCATCTCCCAGTTCCCACCAATACTTCCCTCTGCTGCTGTCCCACCCACTAGTCCCTTCCAAGAACCATCAGTGGCACAAACATGTCCATCTCATAGCTACACTAGCTGCGTTTTGTCTTCTCTAAACTGCATTCTGGGGCTCTACATAGACATCGCTGCATCACTGACCATTATTGTAGTTATATTTGTACATTCTCCTTCAACGCTTTGGCAGCAAAGCATTGTTACAGCGCTTTGGCGACATCTATTGGTAAGTCCGGGCGGCGTTTGGAAGACGCATTTAAGGCCGCATTGCGCATTGTGCGCTGGGAGGACAATGCAATGCACTCTCCTGCAGGAGATCTTTGAGTCTGGCGCATGATGGCGTCCCCATGCAATTCTATCAGCTTACTCTACACACACAGGCCTCTTCTCACACCTGGCACCTTCACACCCACCTATACCACATTACCCTGACAGAGCGCGGCCCAAACTCTATCCCCCAGGCCCCCATGCAGAGGCTACTCCAGATGCGCAGCGCTGTGCTTTAACAAGTCGCAGGCTCTCCCCTGCAGATAGAATTCACAGCCAAGTGCCATTGCGTCCAAAACACAAAGAACCATGCTGGCACAAGGACTCGAGTACTTCCGGCCTGCACTCATCAAGTGCTTACGATTTGCATCTGCCTCTCCCTCGACCCCACTTACAACCTGTATCCCCCTCTTTTCTTTCAGGGCCCAGCACAGCGAGGCCACCAAGATGGCAGAAGTGCACTGTACAAGACCACCGTTACATTACATTACTTTTACATACCTAGGCGCATGCCCCATTAAATACCATCTACCCGTGGCACCGCGCCCTCCTGGAGGGGTGCGGCCTGTGTAGCAATGCAGGGATGCTCTGCCCCTCCCAGTGCGGTCAAGGGTCTAGGAGGACAGGACACGGGCCCCCATGGACACACAGTGGTGGAAATGGAAAAAATGTGGTGGGGGATCCCAAGAGTGCCGGGGTGGGGGAGGAGTTGGGGGGACATAGGGGGCATGGTCTGGAGGGGGCGGGGTTGGTAGTGGCCATACGATCAAATAAATACTTTTAAAAAAAGAAAGAAAAATAAGCGCCCACAACAGTAATGTTGCCTTTTACCGCCGGCCAGGGCTTTAAGTGGGACGGGGCCTGCCGGGGCTCAGCCCCGGCAGGCTCCGAAATTTCCTTTGAGGCGGGGCCCTGCGGGGCCCACTAATCTCCCCTGCCAGGCCCGGGCACTTTCTGAAGCCTGAAGCTCTCGCTCGTGTGCGAAAGCTTCAGGCTCCAGAAAAAAATGCCTTTCAGCCATAATGGTGGCGCTGCACCTGCGAGGCATCCCTTTAAGCAGGAGATGCCCCTGGGCCGGCGCCACCATTATGGAGAAAACGCGAGGCCGCTGGAATCGGAGGCCGTTTTCCTGGAGAGTTTCAGTCTTCAGGAAAACGGCCTCAGCTTCCAGCGGCCTCACCCTTTCAGCCTTAATGGTGACGCTGCCCCTACCCAGCTGGCAAGGGGCAGCGCCACCATTAAGGCTGAATAGGCGAGGCCCTGTCCCCTGCCAGGCAAGCCTATAGAATATAAATGCAGAGATCAACACCCTCTCCCCCATGGGGAGAGGGTGTTGATCACTACAAAAGGTTGCCTGGCAGAGGTGCCATTAGCCCATTGAGCCGGGGCTCGTCAGGGGGGCGTGGCCTAACGGCCCGCAGGACCCCTGCAGTTAGGCCAGACCCCCTTGATGAGCCCTGGCTCATTTTGTTGTGCGAAAAAAAGGAAAAGAAAAAAAAAACGGCCGCGAGGGTAGCATTGACTTTTACGCAGCTTTGGCACTGGTGTGTAATGCACAATGCTCGCTGTGTGTAATGCACAATGTTCGCTACATGTACAACTGATTCCTTTCAGTTGTACATGCAGTGAGCATTGTGCATTACACATCAGTGCCAAAGCCGCAGTAAACGGCAAATGCTGCCGTCGCGGACGCTTTTTTTTTTCTTTTTCTTTTTTCCAGCGCAGTTCATGGGCTTGGGCGCTGACTCTGGCCGGATCCCGAGAATAAATGAGTACCAACACAGGTTGGGTGATATTGTATGTATATTTGTTATATATAAAGCACTTACGTGTAACTGCTGTTGCGTAGTGTATACGCATTGTTTACGCATGCGCGAGCGACAACGAGGCTCGCGCATGCGCGTTGAAAATAAAGACGGTCAGCCCGCCAGTTCGAGCCGGGGACCTGAGCAGCACACACCTGTCCCGTGTGGTCCCTGGCGAGTGAATGCGTGGCTGAGTGTGAATGCTGGTGTGGGCCCTGGTAAGCGACGAGGACGACTCCGGAGGTTTACATCTCCGCTGCAACGGCATCGGTGCCCGGGGCTTTTGCTCCGTGTCGACACGGACTCGCGCGCACGGCCGGCGGCCATCTTGGTTTTCACACGCGGATCGCAGTGGTAGCGGCCCAGGAGGGTGCTCGTGCGCTGGCTGCGCTATATAATAACATGTCATTATCATTTGGTCTTGGACGTCTGGGTAAATTCACAGTAATATGGTTACGTGAGCCTATACACGCTGATATGAATGATACATACGGTGATCCATTCTTGTATGAAATGTACATCACATTACAGTGATATCGTAACAATATTTTTCATAGTGTACATGAGAACAATGCTATGTGTTGCCACTTCCTCTTTCGTCAAGGGGTGAGAGGTTGTGTTCCATCGCGTCCCGTGATGTCACTTTGAGTTGGGGTCAAATTACAGAACTTCCTGTGATGTCATCAGAGGTCAAGGGTCATGTGATGTCACTTCCAGGACCCCTGGCATTTTGGTGAAGTGACGTCCCTGTGTCCGGGCTCTGAAGCACTCGGATACTCGGCGCCCCTGTCTGTGGGCACTTCTGAGGCAAATGTTACACCTTAATGTGAATGTCTATAGCCTGCACCTGGTGTAGGCTGCCTTTGGCCCAAAACCGGCCCAGACTTTCCTTGTGCGCATTCTATATAACATGCACCCCCTCGTCTGGATGCATAGTGTCGCCCCAGAGTGTAACCATCATGACTTTCTCTCTTGCAGTTGCATGTGGCGATGGCGCTCTCCCTGAAGACATTCCTGGCCCTGGGGTGTCTCTTGGTGACAGGTAAGGTTCCGCACCCTTTTTATGTATGGTCCACTGCGTCATTAACGACACTGAAGCCAGTCATTAATCCTAAATAACAGCCCACATGCATTGCGCGAGCACAAGCCACACCCAAGGGAAAGTGAGTAAGGGAAGGGGCGGCAAGGGGCACTAGTGACGTCTCCAAGGCCAGATGTCAGGAGTGCGCGGTAGTGACAGCACAGCCACGCCCCCTGCTATCACATTGCTGTCTCTTCTCCCCTCTGCTTCACCCCAGCACCTCTTCATCTCAATACTAATATCACAGGGAAGAGCTCTTGAGATCAAACAAACACTGCTCGAGGTTAAGAAAAGTAAAAGAGGAATGAGTGCCCACTCAAAGTGATAAGTAGTGCACTCTACCTGCAGACTTGCAACCCCACGTCATTGGCATAAGCCAGAAACAAGGTAAATAGCAACATGAAAGGCAGGCAAAGGGGCAGGGGGACTGGGCGAAGGGGGGTCGGAGGGATAAACGTGAGAGGAACCTGGGGTGGGCACTTGGCCGCAGAGAACATGTCAGACGTTGTCGAAGCATTGAGCGCAAATAGTGTCTTCCTTGATCAAGGACACAGGGAGGAGAAGGGTTCTTTTCCTCTCACTTCTGTATAAAATGAGAAGACCCCGGTGGTTGAGGTTGGTGCGCTCGGGAAAATCCAGCCAGGCCACTTTCTGAATGACCCTGAAGCAACAGAACCAACGCCATGACAGGTCCTGGCTTTGGACCCTAAGTCATTAACGCTTAACTCCAACCTCTTTCTTAAGGGCCTTTATTGAACGAGGCAACCAGTAATACATAGCTCCTATACATACAGCACCTCCTTCTCTTCCGACTGCCTCAACACCATATTTTATAAGAGAAAGACCCTTTGAATTCACCTTTCAGTATGGCTGCGGCTTCGCAGTCTGACCCCATTCCTAAAATCCCAGACGTGCTCGTTGAATGACAGCCAGGCTATGGACGGCTCCTGGCATGGCTCTGTACTGCCA
Organism: Ambystoma mexicanum; assembly: GCF_040938575.1. Lineage (NCBI taxonomy): Eukaryota > Metazoa > Chordata > Amphibia > Caudata > Ambystomatidae > Ambystoma > Ambystoma mexicanum. Next base: position 1,093,691,786 of record NC_090937.1, on the reverse strand, counting down.
GCTATTCCAGCGGTCACAGGGGATCCTAGGAAGCTGAGGATAGTCACACTGCTGTCTGCTTTAGGCTCTACATTTCACAGTGGAGAATGACATTACTCGTCTGACTGGGGAGGCCTGGAAAAGTGGGTTTCAAAGGAAGCTTTAAACATGCCTTGGGTCACTTGTAACTGATCTGATATGTCAGTTACCTGGACTTTTGTTTACAAGTGATGAGAAGGTGATAATCTGCGATGCGTGATGATCAAGTGCCTTAGGGATGTGGTAGCGTGCAGCATGCATCATGCTAATAGCACCAAAGCCACCTGCATAGCAGGGCATGGAGATGGAAGGAGGAGGGCATTGAAAGGAAACACTGGCATACTTTTCTTAGGGATATTGTAGCGTGCAGCATGCATCATGCTAATAGCACCAAAGCCACCTGCATAGCAGGGCATGGAGATGGAAGGAGGAGGGCATTGAAAGGAAACACTGGCATACTTTTCTTAGGGATATTGTAGCGTGCAGCATGCATCATGCTGATAGCACCAAAGCCACCTGCATAGCAGGGCATGGGGATGGAAGGAGGAGGGCATTGAAAGGAAACACTGGCATACTTTTCTTAGGGATGTTGTAGCGTGCAGCATGCATCATGCTGATAGCACCAAAGCCACATCCGTAGGGCAAGGAGATGGATGGAGGCCGGCATTGAAAGGAAACACTGGCATACTTTTCTTAGGGATGTTGTAGCGTGCAGCATGCATCCTGCTGATAGCACCGAAGCCACCTCCATAGGCCAAGGAGATGGATGGAGGCCGGCATTGAAAGGAAACACTGGCATACTTTTCTTAGGGATGTTGTAGCGTGCAGCATGCATCCTGCTGATAGCGCCAAAGCCACCTGCATAGCAGGGCATGGAGATGGCAGGAGTCAGGCATTGAAAGGAAACACTGGCATACTTTTCTTAGGGATGGTGTAGCGTGCAGCATGCATCCTGCTGATAGCACCAAAGCCACCTGCATAGCAGGGCATGGAGATGGAAGGAGGAGGGCATTGAAAGGAAACACTGGCATACTTTTCTTAGGAATGTAGTAGTGTGCAGCAAGCCAGAAAAAAATTGCATTGGCTTCCCGTGGAACGCAGAATTCAATTTAAATTGATAACTATATGCCACAAATGCATCTTTGGCAGTGCTCCTGCTTACCTTAAGGACGTCATAGGCATTTACCAGCCCAAGAGAAACCTCAGGTCAGCTGAAGGCTATCTTTTGGTACAGCACCGAGTTAAATGCTCCCGAGGCTCTGGAAGGGCCTTTCACACTCAGGGAGCTAAGGCATGGAATGCATTGCCCATATCCCTGTGCAAGACAACAGATCTTCTTGCTTTTCGAAAACAATTGAAAACGCATCTCTTTTACTAGTGTAATCCCCTGCAGTAGTCTCTGTTCACTGTACTCTGCTCTCTCGGCGCCTGGATGCCTACGGGCTTTGGCGCGGTATAAGCACAATAACATAACATAACATAACAAAGCCACCTCCATAGGGCAAGGAGATGGCAGGAGGAGGGCATTGAAAGGAAACACAGGGAAGCGTTTCTTAGGGATGTGGTAGTGTGCAGCATGCATCATGCCGAGAGTGTTAGACGCTGCAGTGTGAATAGCCCTGACGTTAAGTGTATATGCATTTATCTTGCCTAAATCTTTTTTTCACAGGTCCGGCGAAGTCTTTGGGCCAGTACCCCATCCCCTCTATTTTCCCAAACAATTATGAAATGGTGGTGCCCTTGCATTCCCCCTTCACCCTGAAATGCACAGGCGAGAGTGAGCTGAGTTGGCAGCACCCGGATAGCATGGACGAAGATGTGGAGATTAGCACGGAAGAAAACAACAGTGGCCTCTTTGTGTCTTTGCTCAGCGTAAAGAATGCCACGGCTGCGGGCACGGGGATGTACACGTGCTTTCACAACCACACGCAATTGGAAGACAATGAGATCGAAGGCAAGGATATTTACATCTATGTGCCAGGTGAGTCGTAAATGAAAGCTGTATTCCCAACTGTGGGAGACAACGTGAAGGCAAAGCATGTGTTGAAAGGAGGCAGCACTAGGGGGCAATAGGTTGAACGTGAAAACATGCACGTGCGTCCATCACCAGCTTCAAAGATGGCTGCCACTGGTCCCTGCAGCCCTGCGTCCTCTTCGCTGCCTTTGACAACTGATCACAATGTTCATGTATTTATCTATCTTTTCCTGCCACCGCCGAGAAGCATTTGCTGCTCGGACGCGGGGGTTCAGAAAATCAGACAGAATTTGTCAAAGATCACACATTGTCTCTGCAAAGTCTCAGTGAACAGACTGGAGACCTCAGAGAAAAGTCCAGTGCACAGAGTTGTCATAACCAACTGACTTCACCTGTTTCCATACAAGAAACTTGTGTGCAACCTCTCAAGGGAGTTAAAGAGATGCAAATGGAGGCAGAGGCAGCTTTAGGTTACTCCTGAGGGGCCACTGGAATTGTAAATGATTCAAAGTCAGTGGCAGTTTGTGACCAGACAACAGCTGCCAAATGGTGAATGCCTTGAATACCCCTCTACAATGCCCAGGGCTTTAAGTGGGCCAGAGCTTGGTGGGGCTGACAAGGTCCTACCATCACTGTGAGCTGGTGCCGTTCTGGGACTCCCTGAAGTGAGGTCCCTGACCCAGTTTCCCTGCCTGATAAAAGAAAATCCCATTCTTGATCAGTAGATATCGCTGCCACCCTATGTTTATACTCACATCATACCATTTCATACTTTTGGAGTCAGATTATTTGTTTTGTAACACTCTGAAAGAGAAAGAACATGTAAAGGAATTATTGTTAGACTTTTGCAACAGATTATTACATTGATTTCTTGCCATTGGAGTGACTGAATACAATGAATTATAAGATAACATACATGCATTTCCTTTAAAAGAACTGAACGATTGGGCTTTTAATTGACCTATTTTGATTTGATTTAGTTTCATAATTGAATATTGTTATTGAAGGCACGTTTATGAGAGCTGATTACAAGTAACAGACCTTCGGAAATAGATTCACTCCCTTTTATGCAAGAAATTAAAACTTGGCCACATCTGTTCTTAATTCCCTGGCAGGAACTTCTTAGGCTCTGCCTCCAAATTTTTTTTTTTTTATTTGTTAGAGGGCCCCTCGATTTTTTTTATCCCACTTAAATCACTAACAATGCCTGTACAAAATATAAAACGATTGGCTTTTTCAATGCTTGCTAGATCAGCGAAGATAAGATTGGTAGATGAGATGTTTTTAAAGGAGGACAAGCATACTTCCAAATTAGCATCTATAAAGACATATCCATGTTCGTTCTATCAAATTCCATCTTGTAGACATGATAACCAACAAGTCTTTTTTCCAACAGACCCAGACACGGCCTTCGTGCCATCCATGATGCTGGACCACTTCATTGCGGTGGAGGAAGATGACTCATCGCTCATCCCTTGTCGTACCACCTCCCCGAACGCGCAGGTCTCTCTTCTTAACAAGGAGGATTCCAAGGTGGTGTTTGCCTACTATGACAACAAGCAAGGGTTCTTTGGCAACTTTCCATCGGGAGCCTACGTGTGCGAAACCATCGCCAACGGAGTCGCGATCCACACAGACACTTACATCTTGCACAAATGGAAAGGTACATAACTTGATACATAACTTGAGCCATAGATTTGAGAAAAGGTGATGAAAAGAGCCTTATAGTCAAACGCGCCCTGTTACGCAGCACGCATCAATTTTCACTGATTTGGTTGTTATCTCAGGATCTGTGTTTTATTTTAATTTTTTTTAGCAAACACGATTAATGTTATAATTATAAATTGGGTTACATGTCCATTTTCAAAACCAGCACCTTCTGTGTTTGGTGTGACAATAACTGGTATTGAGTAGTACATTAAATGGTTTCTTTGGGTATATTTGGTGGCAAGATATGTAAGGATAGGATATGAATGTGTACTGCACATTATTTTTAGATTTTGTTAGTGTGGGCTAGAAGTCGTCGTGGTGTTGGGAATGGATGATCTCTGGGTGAGGGTGTGTTTGTGTAGTGGATGATCTGTGGGTGTGCTTGTTTAGTGTGTAGTGGATGATCTGTGGGTGTGTTTGTGCAGTGTGTAGTGGGTGGTCTTTGGGCGTGGGTGTGACTTTGTAGTGCGTAGTGGATGATCCATGGGTGTGTTTGTGCAGTGTGTAGTGGATGATCTCTGGGCGTGGGCGTGTTTGTGTAGTGTGTAGTGGATGATCTCTGGGCATGTGTGTGTAGTGTGTTGTGGATGATGTCTGAGCATGGGTGTTTGTGTAGTGTGTAGTGGATGGTCTCTGAGAATGGGTGTGTTTGTGTAGTGTGCAGTGGATGATCTCTGAGAATGGGTGTGTTTGTGTAGTGTGCAGTGGATGATCTCTGGGCATGTGTGTGTTTGTGTAGAGTGTTGTGGATGATTTCTAGTCATGGGTGTGCTTGTGCAGTGTGTAGTGGATGATCTCTGGGCGTGGGCGTGTTTGTGTAGTGTGCAGTGGATGATCTCTGGGCATCTGTGTGTTTGTGTAGAGTGTTGTGGATGATCTCTGGGCATGGGTGTGTTTGTGTAGTGTGTAGTGGATGATCTCTGAGAATGGATGTGTTTGTGTAGTGTGTAGTGGATGATCTCTGGGCATGTGTGTGTTTGTGTAGAGTGTTGTGGATGATCTCTGGGCATGGGTGTGTTTGTGTAGTGTGTAGTGGATGATCTCTGAGAATGGGTGTGTTTGTGTAGTGTGTAGTGGATGATCTCTGGGCATGTGTGTGTTTGTGTAGAGTGTCGTGGATGATCTCTGGGCATGGGTGTGTTTGTGTAGTGTGTAGTGGATGATCTCTGAGAATGGGTGTGTTTGTGTAGTGTGCAGTGGATGATCTCTGAGAATGGGTGTGTTTGTGTAGTGTGTAGTGGATGATTTCTAGGCATGGGCGTGTTTGTGTAGTGTGTAGTGGATGATCTCTGAGAATGGGTGTGTTTGTGTAGTGTGTAGTGGATGATTTCTAGGCATGGGTGTGTTTGTGTAGAGTGTCGTGGATGATCTCTGGGCATGGGTGTGTTTGTGTAGTGTGTAGTGGGTGATCTCTGAGAATGGGTGTGTTTGTGTAGTATGCAGTGGATGATCTCTGAGAATGGGTGTGTTTGTGTAGTGTGTAGTGGATGATTTCTAGGCATGGGCGTGTTTGTGTAGTGTGTAGTGGATGATCTCTGAGAATGGGTGTGTTTGTGTAGTGTGTAGTGGATGATTTCTAGGCATGGGCGTGTTTGTGTAGTGTGTAGTGGATGATCTCTGAGAATGGGTGTGTTTGTGTAGTGTGTAGTGGATGATTTCTAGGCATGGGTGTGCTTGTGCAGAGTGTAGTGGTGGCGATAGCTATGGTTGTGGGAGATGTGGTGGTAGGATTGAGTACGGTTGGCACTGTGTCTGGATGTAGAGATGCTTTATAGCTTGGGAGAGAATGGTGATGTGAGGGTATGTCTAAATGCAGCATGTGTGACAGTGGTAGTGGATTTGGACGTGCACATGTTAGAGTGGGTGTGGATCTGAGAGTGGTTGCCACGATAAGAGTGTGTGCATTCTGATTGGTGTGGTAGTGTGTGTGTGTGTGTGCAGTAGTTGATTCTGAGGCAGTTCAAACACAACGTATGATTTCACCCCCAGTGACATAATTTTAATGATCACACATTTTATGATATTGAAACATGTACTCAATACTTTATTATCGATAACTTCTTCAGCGCATGGCCATCACGTTCCCATATCCACAAGGCACGGCCCCTCGAACCTTTCTTCAGCACAAAGGAGGAAACGCAGAGACATTTGTATATGGTCGGGCCGTACCCACTTAATGTTCCTCTGTACACATGTAGACTTTTATCTGTTCCTGAAAAAAAAAGGTTTTTAATTTTTTGTAGCCCCTCTGGCACTAGTTGCCTTCATGTGATCCGTCAACTTACCAGCACAGACCTACAGTACGCTCTGCACAGACTATAAATATGCAAGACAGAGAGGAGAAGAAACCCGAGTTACCGGCCCCGAACCTGCAATTAACAACAAATAAAAAAGCGAGGCTGAAAACACCGATTTGTTTTCTCCTCTAGAGGGTCCCAAAAGTTCTTTTTTTGTGCAATCATTTTTACATTTTAATGTGGGGAGAGACCCCACACAGCCCCCCAACATTGCGCCGCCTTAATGTATTCCTTAAACCAACGCCCCATGTATTTATGTCTAAAAAATGTGCAAAAAAGCGACAAATTCGATCTGAAAAATTCGGTGTTTTCGGCCTCGTTTTTTTCGTATTTTTCGGGGGGATTACCCAACTGATAACGTGGAGGGTTAGGATCGGATGACTGAGTTCCTATTTGCATGACTTATTGAGCTTGAGAGAGAAGCTGCCTCGGCAGTGTGGCACCACACTGGGATTTTAATGTGTGGCTTTTCTGCTTTCTACTCCAGCCACATCTGAGATTCCTGTTAATATCGAGGCCAGCAAAACTGTGCTCAAGACGGGAGAAAACATCACAGTCACCTGTGTGGTGCTCGATAATGAGGTGGTGGATCTCGAATGGACCTACCCCGGCAAAGCGGTGAGTTTCTTTTCTCTCTTTGTACTGTGCATGTGATGGCGGGCTCCAGCCTTGCCCTGATAGGACTTGCTTTACACCTGTTCACGTCCTTTCGTGGTGGGGCTAAGACTGCGATTCATGCTACCCTATAAGGGTATTTGGGGTTCAACGCGTACTTTGAGAGGTAATGACTGCTTTTAAGACCTGTTGTTAGGGGGAATATCACAGCCCAATGTTTACAGAGTGTGGTTTACCCACCCAAGCCCAGGCAACCAGACAACTATTAAGATGGCCTTGGCTCTCCTGGTGGTAGCTGTAGTGGATCAGTCATGGGCACATTTGAGAAAAGGATGGAATAGACACCATTGTATTACTTTGAATGAGGAAGCATCGTCACATGGGTACTATAACCATACACTTCATTGCTTGTAAATGGAAAATAAGTTGAAGATGCAATGTGTGAGTAAGGTTTTGGGGTTCAGAAGGTGTGTAAGAGTGCTCTTGGGTTGCAACCGATTTATTGGGATGTGCTCCAAAGTCAAATGTTGGCCGAATAGCTCAAGTTTGAAGGATCTTACTCCACTGGTCCCTTGGTCGATGTCTGGCATCTGGATCTACCAGGAAAAGCTTCACCAGCCTATCACTTCCTGGAGGAGTGCAGGGACAATACGCCACCATTCCTCTTTGGGTAAGCGCGCCCTCTCTGCTTCAAGACATGTCCCCAGATTCCATGAGGTAAGCATGGCAACCCATGGGTTCATTAGGAAACTGGGAGCTGCCAAAGTAACTCATCGCCTAGTCACAGGGTGGCACTGTTCCAAGCCTTTGGAGGCCATTCAATTACTCTGGGGCTGCCATAGTCAACTTTCATGGGCTCCTAGCTGGGCTTTCCGTCAGGTCTGGCATTGGGTTTGAATCTCAGATACCATCCGCCAACAGGTTTTATTTTGCGTGGGTGACGGTAGACATCGATGTCCGAGGCAAGCAGCAGTCACGTGCGTGTACAGTATGGCGGCAACCATAGCCCAGTGTCTAGAAGGTGGCCTCATGACTGAGCTTGCAGAGTGGTTCCTGGTATGGAAGCCCTGGCGTACAGCAGGTTGTTTCCCAGTACAATCAGGCAAAGGTTGCCACCAACCAGCGGAGCCGCCGAGTGACCCGTGCGGGGAGACTGTCACAGGGAAACCCCTCCCGTTTGCACCCTCGTTGATAATGAGGGTGCTGAGCGGGAAAGGTGTCCTGCTGCCAGGAGGACAATGAATAATTGTGCCCAGCCGCCAGCTCAAATGTCCCGGTCCAGCTAATGAAAGAGCCAAGTGGACATGGGGTGGGCAAGCTGCCACCCCACCACTCGGTACGCCACTGACCATGTGGAGTGTGAATCTGACTGGCGACCTTCAGACCTTCCCGCCTTCTTGTCACTAGGCTACTGCAACTAGAAAAGAGATCTAAGATACAACCTTCAACATGAGATTGTCTCCACATTTCTCTATCTTCCCTGCTGTCTCCGTTTCGTAAAAAAGATCATGGCAATTGAAGGACGGGAACTGCAAAAATAGTGTTTTAGGTGTGTACACTGAAAGTATGTGGGGTGATAAAGGTGATGGGCATGAAGTAAGCACACTGAAGCATGCATGACACCCGACAAAACATCTGGCCATTCAAAGAGGACATGTGACAGGAGAAATCGCTTCCATGCAAGTTTGTAACGACATTTTGGCTGTCGTGGCGACAGCTCATTCACAACTCCAGCTTTACTTAAGGTTCTGTAGCATTACCTGCCTGAACTCAACTATAGAGGAAGGAAGTGCCTAAAAAATGAAGATTTTCTTGGAAACACGTGAAGGCGACACATGGAAATACTTACGCTCTTCCACTGTCATTTCTGTCACAGTTGAGCCCAGGGATTTAGCAGTGACGCTTCAGCATTGGACAATGGCTGAATGGCAAAATGGAGGCTTGCATTACGCCAGAACGGCAGAGAAGGGTCTGGGGCTCAGCCACTGAGCCTCATATCTGTCAGATGTGGAGAGAGACTACAAAGGGCCCACGTTATTATTTGGGGACCCTGAGGCAGGGATGAAAGCCACACTGATGCCATGCAGAGTTGGGAAGCCAGCGAGGTATTTCTGCGTTTCTTCTGCTGCATTGGGGCGGCTGAACACAGGATTCGTGAAGTTTATGGGCTACTTATGCAACAGTTCTCCATTGAATATTTACAGTTTCAGTGATAGCAATAACCGGAGTGAACAGCAGGTGGCAAGCTTGTGCCTCTGTTGTTCAACCCAGTTCCGTGGCACTTTGGCGTCCATCTTGGAAAGGTGCCAGGATACGTGTTTATCCAGACAACAGCAAACATACACATCCTGCTCAGCTCACGAGAATACAGGGCTCTGGCCTGTTTGCTCAAGGTGATTTTACGGTACAGTATATTTGCTAAGGCAAATATTTGTGTGCGTATGAGTGTGCGTGTTCAAACCACATCAGCGACAAGGCAGCATCTCGGGCACAGTGACTAGAAAGATGGCGTGAGATACCCTGTGCCCTGCTTCATAGTATTTCAGGATTCCCATCACGTTTTTAAAAAAATGTTTTGTCACCCATTGTTTGCCTCAACGCCTGCATAGGAATCCGGGGGAAGAGGAGTGGCAAGGGCGGTCCAGGTGAAGATAAAATGTAGTTTGTTTTTTAGAGACTCTCTTGTCTTTGTTGTCACAAACCTTAATCTGATTCATTGGTTCGCGTAAAGAAGGACATCCAGGTCCCCATATTGAAAATGTTAATAAAGCTGCCTCTCCAAACCACACATGTTATATAGTGCTTCCTGCCAGATTCCTCTCACTTCTAAGCACTGTCATCATTTCTGGTTTTATTTTCATTTATTTATAGTGTTACAGTTTATAACAAACGTTTACACGCACACAACAATATCATTTCACAGCACTCAGTATATCAACCTCAGAAGAATAAAGAGCTGAGTCGGTCCAGCTACGGGTTCTACACAGAACGCTTCAGCAAGCCTTTACCTTGCTGAGCTATCTTTGCAACTAAAGTGCCACGGCTCTGTGAAAGTGCAGTAGCCCAAAGGCTTAAGAAGCTTAATATTCAATAAAAGAGTGGGCAATGAGGTCGGTTACTGTGAACAGTGCAGGCCTACGGTGGATGTACTCTGTGGCATGCAGTGTGCACAGCAGAGTTATAATTCATTATAGTCTCTGTATGACAACACAATCCGTAATGCTTGTTTTCATAGACTGCTATTTAAACGTTTCGATGTTGTTTGTTCACTTTTGGTTTAAATCCACCATTTACAAATGTGTGTATTTGTATGTAGGGGTAAGAGAGTTGTGGGGTGAGGGGTGGCTTGGTTTAGGGCCCTGGGAAGACCCCTCATTTAAAAGAATAAAAAACGGGTCGAATTCATGTTGACCAAAAAGTGCACGAAAAAATGCAGCCTTTTAAATAGCAGTCTATGTTAACAGGACGAACCAACTCAACCGCTCTAAGAAGGAATGTTCTTTTCCCGTCTCACCACCCATATTCACACTCAAATACAGCACCTTCAAAATGGTAGCAAGTGAACTACCATGTGGCATTGCCCTTGCAGTCCGTCCGCTCCCCCCACCCGCACTTGCCCTATGAAATACAAGCATCGAAGGCTGCTTATTTCAGGCCAATTCCTGTTTACTGCTTGCTTGGTAAATGCAAAGATCAGCCATTTCAGGAGGGCTGTCTTTAAATCCTCGCCACACCGCCATGCTCACTGTACATCTGCACTTCCTGTTTCTTTTCCCATAGTCCCTCTTCTATTTTCTTTACTTATGCTCTACGTTCCCACCCATCTAACCATCTCTTAGAATTGCCTGCTTTTCCAAGATCAGCAGAGTTCATTTTACAACCGCATTGCGCCTCACACACAGGTTTAAACTTCTTACCGAGTTCTTGAAAGAAATCCTTGAAGGTTTCGGCGCAAAATAACTTTGCATCTGAACAGAAACCTGTTGTACAGGTGCTCATTGCCAAACCGCACCTGCATCAGAGGATTGGGGGATCTGTTACTGTTGTCAACTTGACGGGGACTGAAAAGCCACAAAGGCTTTGGAAATGAACGTGGCATTCCGCCTGCTGTCTTTTTAAGGAACTCTACACTGGCCTATTGCCATGCAGAGCAGCCCAACCCACTGCAGGCTCGGTTAGCGGGCCCATGTCAACATTATGTTTTGGTGCAGGGGCCCTTGCCTACAGCTTAGAAAATCCCAGAATACCTACAGCTGGAAATACCCACCTGCATGTGCTAATCTTATAAATGCATCGATCTGGTGTAGTTTAAGGTTTTCAAATGCAAAAAGGGCAGTGAAAAATGATAAATATGTTTTTTAGGGCAGAAGCAATTTCAGTTGGTGCAGTTTTGGCTTCCAGGAGCACATATCTTATCATATAATATATTCACGCAATGGGAAGAAGGACTTCGGTTGAGGAGGCAGGTGTGTAAATTCCAGGGGCGATTTCCTGGGTTGCATCGTTAAGGTAGCATTACATGAGCCCCACCTTGTACTTCATTAATCTCCAACCGTAGTCAAACCCTCTACACTAAACAGCTTAAAATAGGGTAAAGCATATTATGTGATTAGTGAACTCCTTTTGGGGAGGTCTTTCTTTGACACAGCCTTTCGTTTGTGAACATTAGTGCACCCCTTCAGAAATATGTGCATACCACCAGCACACCACACCGTAAGGCTTCAAAAGCAATAGACGGAGGGTGTTAGTGGATGTAGATTATAAGGAAACACATGTATTGGCCTCTGCACAGTAGAATAAAGAAAGAGATATAACTAGGGAGCTGAAATGCTGAAAGGCTGCTTAAGAAAAACTATTAAGCACTGTTAAGGTTTCTTTGCCTGAGTCACAAAGAGCCTGTAAAGGTGTGGTGGTCCTTTTCAGTTTTAAAGGTCAAAAGGCCCCGCACCCAAACTGGGCCATTTCCTTATGTGTATTTGGCACAACACCGGCAATGGAGGGCCTCCAGTGGACAAATCAGTGTAACATAGAGTACCATGTCTTTGCGACTTGACTCACTTGTGAATTCAGACCTAAGAAGACAGAAATCATGCAGATCAGGCATTCAAGGGTGTGATTATTTTATTATTTTCTTTTCACACAGGAGAAGAGTCAATACACATTGGGCATATTTGAGTTTGTAAACTTTCCCTTGCACTAGAATTGTAAATGTGCTTTTCTCTCATTAATGCAGAAAGAAAGAGGCGTCATCAAGATGGTGGAATCCAAGTCGCCCTCTTTGAAGTTGACTTGCACCTTGACCATTCTCAATGCCACGGTGAAGGACTCCGGCGAGTACGAGTGTGCTGTCAGACACGCAACGCAGGACTCCGACAAAGTGAAGAAAATCGACATTGCAGTTCATGGTACATGCTTATTCCAAGTGCTGGTCCCTAAACAGGCCCTTTGTGTGTTCTAAGTATGGGCACCTGATGAGTGAGAACTTGAACTCAAGTTTTGCTTTAATCGTGGCTGCTTTTATTTTTAAATGTGGACATAACCTGTGGACAAAAACTGGATGTTGTTTAGGTTCCCAAAGAATAAACCTACATTTTTCTTGCCCTGGAATCACATGCTTAACTTTCAGCCCCAGCGGCACACAGTGGTCTCACCACCACTGCTTTTCATACCTCTTCAGCAGATGGTAGTCTAATGGCAGGCATCCAAGCCCTGTGTCAAAAGGACACTCACAAGGCATAGTAGCTTCGTCCTGCCTTCCTTTTCCCTCCACCGCTCTCGTTAATTATCGTGTTTTGTGATGTATTAACTCCCTTGGTCCCTCCCCTCGCCCTGTGGGCGCTTTGAAACTGTATTTTACTTGCTGTGTAAGAGCTTAACAAGCAAACAATAAATACATAAATGAATATTTGCCAGGCAGTGTAGGCTAGCGCTTTAATGTTCACGAGCTGCAGTCTAAGCACATCAAATTGCTTCTGACCCGACATCAAAGATCTAGATGACTGTGGCAGCCAATTGGTGGTGTGAAGCATTGTTCAAAACACCACTAACATGTAGTATGGTACCAACATACAGCATAGCACATAACATATTATAACAGCATAACCCATAACATCCATCCGTAGCACAATGATGCCCTGCGGCTGGCTTTTTTCTTTGGCATAGCCATTACTTTCTAAACTTTGTGAAACTGGCTACTACAAACTCCCCCTTGGCCCGGGCGCTCCTTTTTTGTCACCTCCTTGCATTTCTTCGTGGGCTCAGGGATTGCCTCATGCCCATCCATTCTTTCCTCTCCCCTTAATAAGTAGCGAAGATGGTTGCGCGGCCCTGGGTCTAAGACGATCCAACCACATTACAGCTCATAGCCGGGAGGCCCACTGACTACCCAGCAAAACTCACATTGACTTCAAAACTCTAAGTATTGCTCACTGCTGCATCTACAAAGAGGCGGTCCTCTACCGTAACAACAGCATTGCCCAGAAACACCCAGTGCGCCCGATAAGATCCAGCACCAGTATCTCACTGCTCACCCATCGATACAAGAACAAGAGAGCAGCAGGTGTTCGTCTTTGTGTCACTGCACCCTCCCTCTGGAACTCTCTGCCAGCAAACATCAGAAATGAACACTCCTACTCTACTTCCTTATCTATGTCTTAGCTCTTGCACTATCTGAAATGTCATCAGGCCGAGTACGATAGTTAATTTCACATCCTTACTGTTCATGGCCTGTAAGAATGTGGTTGTATTTTCCCTTGTTCCCTCCCTTGCCTTGAAGCACTTTGAAACACATTGTGCATAGGTGCTTTATACGTAAACTATCATATCATATCATATCATTCCTTCAAAAAACTTGTAAAAACTTTGACAAATATGACTCATTTAATGTATCCTCTGCTTTTCCACCACTGTACCAATCGCTGTGATACCCCTGGGTCTGGGTGCTTCATAAAAACAATAAATAAATTAAACAAATAAAGTTGTTTTTTTGTAGATAAAGGATTCATTCACTTGGAGCCCAAGTTCGAATTAGTGGAGTCGGCAAATCTTCATCAAGTGAAAAGCTTTGTTGTGGATGTGCAGGCCTACCCTCCGCCTAAAATCACCTGGCTGAAGGACAACGTGACTCTGATCGAGAATTTCACTGAGATGCTCACCAGCAAAATCCAGACGCAAGAAGCCAGGTATGCCGGCGCGCTGTGGCTGTTTGAAAGATGGTGCACGACTGCTGGTTATGTCACGTCATGTTATGTTGAGAGTTTTTGTATACCATGCCCAGTCACCACCATTGGTGTCGAAGAGCACAGAAGCTTGTCCAAAGAGTGCGTGTTGTGGCAGAACCAAATAGTCGAAGCCTTAATCTGTAATAGAATAGAAAAAGGCACCAGAGGAAGGGAAAAGGGGAAGGTGTAGAAAGATTAAGGGTCCGATTGATGGAATATTTGCCTTGTTCAAAGTGAATTTGCACTGCTGAGATGTGACTTTGTACTGCCGACACAAACCTTGATTCATGGAACCATGCAAAGTGTATTTTTGCCGGACAAATTCCGGGCAAAGTCAGCGCGTAGCAGTACAAACCTTTTAAACCAGGGTTCTTCTATCCAGTAGCAAATATCCAAAAGCAACCACAAGTGATGGCTTTGGTCTCCTCCTCCGTCTCTGGCACAGCATTCACTCTCATCTATGACGTGCCTCAAAGCAAATGCAGCTACGAGTGTGTCTGCCTCGACAGAGTTGACAGGAGTAAATTCTCCTTTGTGTTTTGTCATCTGAAATGACTTCTTTGCGGCGTCTGTATGTCCTGGCCACGCTGCCATATGAGGGCATGATTCACAGATGGTCTGCGACTGATGCTGTGTCTTGATCTCCCTGCCAATCATAGTACGCTTGAACTCTCTACTTCGGTAATTGCCAAACATCCCTTAGTTTTGCCAAGAATTGATGAAAACAGCGCGGTTAGTCATCTGCGAGATCAAGAATAACAATAAAGGAGGAAATAACTGAGATATTTCACTCTTCTGCCGACAGAGTCGGGCATCTCCACATTTATTCGATTTGTCATTGCCCCATAATATATGCCATTTGTGAAAAACCTTGTAATATTGAGAGTTTTGGGGTTTATTAATAAAGAAAAATGCCTTCTACTCTCTATGCCAAACCTGTAATGATAGTCACATATTTGGTTCAGTTGGAATCACGTCATATGCTTTTCCCTGAAATGTAGATATTTTAGTTTTTCCACTACATACGCATAGTGAGTTATTACGGTGACTGATATAAATCGACCAATAGCGAGGTGGCGCATACAAACGGACCAATAAACGGGGTGGGGAGATGATTTCTTTGTAGGCCATTGGCTGACTGTGTGCAACCGAGAGCCTTACATTTCCAGCACGTGCTCTGATCTCAAGGTGTAAGGATCAAAGGAAAATTGATCTTGACCTTCGTGTCTGAAAGCAGAGGTCAGGTTTCCGATGTCCTGCCTTACAGGAAGAAAGAAAGGCATATTTGCAAAAGCCCTTGCCAGGAGCCGAATCCTATCCTGATTGTATGGATTCTAGTTTTTGAGCATGATCACTTGAACACACATCTCCCTGGAGATATCTACCAGCACTTGAATACAACTCCAACGTACCCATCCAGCAACACATTTGTTATGTCAACGATCCACCCTGAGAAACCACCCAATCATGCTCTTGAGATGAAGTTTAGAACATACCTGCAACGCATTGGTTACCTACAGAAATTTAGAGGCGTTCCCTTTGGGCTTGCCATAGATTTTGCTTAATAAACCTTAGTGGTTCCTACACAGATGGTCTGTAATTGGGTTACTGCCAATGTGTTTTTATGCCTAATGAGTTTACGTACATAGTTATGCTATTTTCTTTCTCTCTCATTGTTATGAAGAATAAAGATTATGCTGTGCCCTATGCTTAATAAACCTACTGAATCATATATAATCCTCTGCAGCTATCAATGCATATTGAAACTGATTCGTGCCAAAGAAGAAGACAGCGGATACTACACCATTATCGCGCAGAATGATGGGGACGTTAAAAACTACACATTTTCATTGCAAATTAAAGGTAAGAACATTGATTGAATAGTTTCCAAATTAAGGGGGATATTCATGAAATATGTAAAGATGTTTTACAGGTGCACCTACAACATCTCTAATGCCACTCGTCTCTTAGCATTATCTGGCCGCTGTAAACATTCCTAGTTGAAGGCCTCATGCACTACTTCCAGTAAAAAAATATGTAGGTTTTCAACTGAAAAGTCCCAATGCTAGGAAAAAATATGAAGCAGAATGTTATTTTCTTGTTCCTAAGTCAATAGGCACAACCCCTGAGCTCCCATAGACATTCTATATCTTCTAGTTAACAAGAACACAGTAAAGCAGCATTGCTATAACCCACTTATCCCTCAGAGACAATGCTACTTCACCAATCAGAAGGTTGTTGCCCTCTTTCCAATACAGTCATTCTATAGTCCTTACAAAATAAGAACATCTTTGTTCTTTTGTGTGTTTACTTGCAGTCAAGGCAGCCATTTTGGATCTGGCGGATGAGCACCACGGTTCTTCTGGTAGGCAGACCGTGGAGTGTTTGACTAAAGGGAACCCGGCACCTGTTGTGGAGTGGCTCGTTTGCAGGGATATCAAAAAGTAAGAAAACACTTTTCAAAACAGCAGAGGTTCTCAAGTTAGACATTTTGTGGCCAGCTGGAAACAGCTTAAGGAAGACCATTGCCCGTGAGGCTCTTTGTGATTGTATTTGTAACAGTGTTTAACTTTATTTGCCAGGTGCAATTCTAGTTCCGACTGGTCCCCTTTGAATGCCAATGGCTCTGACATCACCACACACACTTACCTGGATGACGAGAATGTCGTAGAGAGTCAGGTGACCTTTCCAAAATTGGAAGAGACGCTGGCGATTCGATGTGTTGCGAGGAACGAACTTGGATTTTCTTCTCGGGAAATGAAATTAGTGGCGCAAGGTGAGTGCAAACAGTCAAAGGAATTCCCCAGTTTTCACATTCTCCCGTCACCCAATCACCAAGAAAAAAAACTACTCTGGCAGGTGCACAGATTCAAAGCATTCAATTCATTGTCGCTACATTTTCTTCACACCGCATCGAAGTAACCACTGTTCCTGCATTTTATGGAATTCCGAAAAGGTTCAATCAGGGATCATTGCGAAAACACACACTCCTTGTTCTTGCGTAGATTGGTAGGCCTCGGAAGGATTCAGGTATCTCTAATGTGCAAAAACTATGTGATCTCTTCTGGGTAATCCAGAAAACCCCCCACCTTTCCCTGAACATGGACTGAAAATTGAGATCGGGACTAGATCGGGTTTCTTTCCAAAGACGCTTAAGTTGACCTAAGTGGCAAACACTTGCTGCTTTTAATTTTTTTATAACAATGTGTCCCCACCTTTACACGGATCGTAGAGCAGAATGCCAGAATTGGGAAGGTGAATCAAATCATGTATTTTAAAGGTTTAAACGTTGGTTTCATTCAAGCCCTTTGTAAAGAATCCCATCCATTGAACTAAGATATACCTTGCAGAAAGTGTGCTTCATCTTTTCTGTGACTGTTACCTTCTCCCTAAAGTTCACACGGCTATATCATTTTCTTCGAACTTTGCAAGGGCTTGATGGATCACAGCACTCTCCTCATTCACCAATCAAAAAACATGGCTTCCAATATTATTTGTTTCCCTTTAACCTGAACTTTCACCCTTTGCACGCGGGGGAGAGGTGCAGACCAAACTTGAGTCTAGGAATGTGGGTCTGAATCCTTGGTCACTGCCTGCATTCTCTCCTGGCCTGTGGTGCCCCTCCCCCAGTTCTCTCTTTTTGTGTGCGAGCAACTACTCCCCGATGTCAACTCTCCCTCTGCCCTTGTTCCTGGGAACTGAGCCCCCTCCAGAGTCCTGCATCCCGCAACACCCCCAACTTACCTTTGCTGCCTCGTACTCCTAGGCTGTCTCCTTGCACGCCCTCTGTATGGAAATAGACAAGGGATCTTTTACTGTTTTACTTGGCTGCTATTGTAGCTCGTACATTTTAAGGAAATGGACACAAGCAATATGTGCGCATCCCATTTGCCTAAAAAAAGCCACAAACCCTAAAATGTGATTAGTACCGCAGAGATAACCTCGACATTTGGGGGCTGAAAGGGGCCATATTGTACTGCGGCTCTCACTGCTTTATTCGGGGTGGATGGCCATAACTGCTCCTCTGAGCTCTTGAAAGGGCAGGGTATTGCTGTTGAATCTCAGTCATGTCATTATTGTGTAAATAAGAACACCATTGTGAAAAAAAATAGTTTGGGGAAAGAAATACAGCCAAGCCCTTTCTTGGGTTTTTGAGGGGCCTGGCAGCGATCATTAGGAGCCAGGACTTACTCTATGTTCTCTACTAGCCAATATCCCAGTCTCCATTTGCCCTTTCTCCTGGTATAGGTACGTCACATACGTGCAGATTGGCACCCATAGTGGAAGTCCTGCAATGCCCAAATGCCATGGGAATAACACTATTTGGTTCCAACATACATGTCGCTCCTAGAATTCTGAAATCATGAAGTCAGTAGAAGAACAAGAGAGCACTGTACATCCTTTCACTTCTAGAAAGTTGCTCATGTTGATCCTGCAGAGTACACAGCAGCAGGACACAGCTATATTACTCATTGTTCCTTCTTGTTCCCCGCCAGCATTACATTCTGAACTCACAGTGGCGGCCGCAGTTCTGGTGCTGCTTGTGATTGTCATCATCTCGCTCATCGTTCTGGTCATCATATGGAAGCAGGTAAGCACTTAACATGCACCGAAACTGAATGAGCGAGTAGTCATGAAGGGGAGAGCACAGTCGCTGAGCGGTAGGCAAGCCCGTTCAGTGATGCGGCGTCAGCAAAGGCAGATGAACCCAGGGTTCCGTTCTCCACCATTGCCTGTGTCATATTTATCTTATCCAGTTATAATTTCGGGAAAAAATTTCCTAAACACAAAACATTCGAATACAAAGTTTCAAAAAAAATCATTTGAATGCATTTTTTTAATGTTAAAGGGTTTAGTTTCGTTTCGTATAGTAAAATAAGTGTTTTTTTTTTAAAAAAACGGGATTAGGGGGGACCCCCCATAATAAAAAAAAGAAAAAAAAAGAAATGCATTCGAATTTTTTTTCTCGATGCTTTGTTGTCGAAACTTTTGTATTTCGAAACCATATTTACAGGCATTGTTGGGCTGTGGGTTTGTGGTTTGGATCTCTGTTTCCTAGGAGCCGATTACCAAAGCCATTCCACATGTATGTTGATCCCATGGGGAAACACAGAGTGAAGGATCTGATCCTTGTGGATCCCAACCAATCTCCCTCTCCTCTGGAAAGGGAGCCTGTGTTCCACTTAAGCAGTACTGGCGCCTTGGAATGTAGATGCGTGTCTGTGATGAAAGCATGGGTCGCAAGTTCGTGGTGGATAGTTCTCACATGTTCTTTGTCAGAAGTGCCTTCTTTCAAAAAAGGTAGCAGGCGCTCCTCTCCAGAAAGAACATGGCATGATAACCTGTTCTGAGATGGAAGTTTGCAGCATACACTTTTTGCTCACTGTACCTTTCACAGATGGGAATTATCCATTTGCATATCAGTCTTTGTCCTGCCCACATGGGCAGTCCAGCACCAAAATGCTATGGCAATTCCTCTCTCAACAAGAGTACCAACAGCAACCCTATACACGTGTTTCAGCCTTGTTGGGCCTCATCAGTGAGGTGAAGCTGTGCCTCTCTGAGCACAGTGAGCAGGGAGTCCACGTCTGGTTGCCCCCAGGTAATTTAGGGTGACCAACCCCAAGTTCCTTGCAAATATTTCAAAAAAGGTATCAGGCGCTCCTCCTCAGAAAGAAGTGCCTTCTTTATTAAAGGACATAAGAGGTCACTGTAATACTCAATAATACATAGCACATCCACCTTCCCCTGAATACCTTGATTTCAAAAAGGATTGAAATGATATAAATATACATACTCAAATATTTGAATGCAGTACTCAAATCACATGATACTGTGAACATATGACTTTATATCACAATTTTAGTTCCCTTAAAGACCCTTTTGGTGACTGTTCTACCCCTGAAAAACCACGTGCCACTAAACCTTAAGAGAGAACTTTGTGGCATTATTATCTATTTTATTTTTTTAAATCACTGATTTATTACTCTGATGCATTTGTAAAGTTCAATTTATCTTCCATTGATGAAGAAATAAAGTGAGTGCTACGTTCAAACACGCAATGGTGACACATTCCTGGCAGTGTGCACAGACTGCGTTCGGATGCCCACCTGAATAGGTATTTGTGCCAGCTCCATCCTTAGGCGAATGGAGGGTAGCCATAGATTTCACTGAATCAGATTTCACCTACTCGGAAATCTTCAAAATAAATGTTCTTCGAATTGGTTAGGTAAGTAGGTACATTTTAAAATATAGATGGGGGTGGGGTAATAGGATAGGATAAGGAGGGGAGAAGAGGGTGGGCGGAGGGTCTCCCCCGCATAATTAAAAAAGAATTTGAAGAAAAAAAATGCAAATATTTCACCTTTGGGTGAAATGGATTCGTTGAAATCACAGACATCCAAATGGAGGGTAGTCAAAGACTGGAGAGTCTCACAAGCAGACTGTCCACTCTGTCAACAAGGGTCAACATTGTCTTTATCGAACTCTAATAATAGTAATATGTATTCCACTCCCATTTGGTTGATTGTGTTTAAAAAATGTCCTAGTAAAACCCTAGTATGAAACTAAATGGCGGTCTGGTGGTCTAGTCTATCTTTAGAGCTTGAGATAGCAGGCCAAGAATGGCATTGATAAATCCAGTCTGCAGGCCAGGGGGCACAGAGTCACATGTTGTACACATTGTTTCTGCAGAAGCCCAGGTATGAGATCAGGTGGCGGGTCATTGAGTCCATCAGCCCAGACGGTCATGAGTACATCTATGTGGATCCGATGCAATTACCCTACGATTCCAGATGGGAGTTTCCTCGCGATGGACTAGTGCTCGGTAAGTGGTGGCCTGAAAAGTGGGAGAAAGCTAGGTGGCCCGTGAGAGAGTGCCTTGATTTTCCAGCTGGGCAGCTCTGTGTTACAGAAAGAAGCAATAACTACAAGGCCAGTGGGGCACAAACATTTTCTCTTATTTTCCCTTTTAAAAAAAACAACAACATTGCATTGTTTTCATATCTTTTATTTCTTTTAAAGGACTCTATTAGTTCTCTAAATCTAAATGGGCTTTTTATCCCCAGAAGAGACATTTTGACTTTGTCTTGTGTTCACCTACATCTTTCAAATTGCTTTGTGCTGCCCACCCAATTCTTTGCCGAAATTCCCCAGGACAAACATTAACATGATTAAATGGTATCCGGTTATATTATCCCCATATATATGGTGGCTGGGAAAAGTCAGCAGCAACATTGTATATTGGGACCATATATATGGGGTCAAGGGAAGCAGGGGTGGCGGGTGTGTCCCCCGCACCCCACGGAAAAAAAAGGGTTTTGGGGGTTGCAAGGGTGTCCCCAGCATGTTCAATGGGATAATTTCCCTGAAAAAAACGTCCCTTTTATAGCAACTTTTTTGCCAAGCGACATCTTTGCAGGGACATTATCGCATGGAACCGATTAAATGACTTCAGCATGTGTACTTTTCACTTTACTTCATCTTTTCAATCTCCGGCTGGTTCTATCATCTGTTTTTGTGGCCAATGTCTGTTATCGTGTCTATGGCATGGCTGCTGTGCTCTGGCAATGCTGGCCATGCAACAAGCCCTCCTAATATGCTACATTCTCCGCAGGTCGAATCCTTGGCTCTGGCGCTTTTGGGAAAGTTGTTGAAGGAACGGCGTACGGCTTAAGCCACTCCCAGCCAGTGATGAAGGTGGCTGTGAAAATGTTAAAACGTAAGTAGTGGGCCTGCCTTTTAATCACACTTCTGAAAGATTTGCATTTAATGGTGACCTCACGATGCCTGTCATCGGATGTACTTACTCTGGGTTTGTTGCTGTCTTGTGGCCTATGAAACCTTTACCACTTGTTTGGCACACAAAAAGACAAGAATCATTTTGTTACAATCTTCAAAGCCATGCCTACCCATTTTAATACATTTAGGTGGAGCTTTTTTAAAGAATTAACTTACCTCATGGCCATGCTACCAATCTGTCTACACAAATGCATAGCTAAACGATGACACGTACATTTCAGAGAAATAAGAAAACCAACACCAAAAAAAAACAGTTAAATAGATGCGTACAGACATACAACAAGGCATTTTATTATACATCATTTATTCCCAATAGCCCCACTATGCTGCGAGATTTGATAGGACACATGTGGAGAGTTTTGCCCCATCATCCATCATTGCTATTAGTCTACAATTGGGGTGATGCGCTTTCTTTGTTTGCTTGTGAATTGGGTCAAGGATGCTCATTTTCTATGATTAGGGAGCACACCCATTTCCTGCACCTGCTCAGATAACTTCCAAACGAGCCCCCCCACCCCAGAATTTCTCTATCTACTATTTTTAATATCATATCACAGTGAATTCCTGGCTCTGTCTGACACCCCCGTCAGCGGGTCATCTTTATCAGAGCCCCGCCTCCAGCTATCAGCAGGAGCGAATTCAAAATGGCTACCTGCTTAGCAGCCCTCACGCCCCCAGGCCCTCTTGAGCACATCTCGAGGCATTCTGCACCCGCAAGATGACTAAACATAATTAATATCACCATCACCTCCATGAACATTCTGCCGGCCAATAAGGGGAGCTGTCATCCCTTCTCTTAATTGCGTATATTACGTAACACCAAAAACGAATGCATACATTCCGATGATCACCATCACTCACCTCTATTTTTAATTTCCTCTCTTTATTAAGTATTAAGAGTTAAGTCTATAATTATGTCTTGACGACGTTTCCCACTCTTCCCCTTTGCCGCTCTTTTTGTCACCGCACAGACCATGGACCTGGTACCGCCGTTGCGTTGCCTTTTCACAGACAAGTCTCAGTGGTGATGTGCACAATATAAAAGGCACACAACGTAACATAACATTGGGCTTTAAGCCCATTGGGCCATAGCGGCAGAGTACATTTTGCCTTTTGTAACAGCTCAAGGATCGAACCTTTATTCAATGTGAAAAGACTAGTTGCATTTCCTGTGAGTTTTCTTTCGACACTGCAATGCCAGTGCTATTCAAATTAGCCCAAATCCTGGCAACTGGGATGCGCTTGATTTTAGTGGGTTCTCTGTCTTCCCCAAACTACACAGTACTTCCGCTCTCTGCTCCAAATTCTATGACCCAAAACAGAAAAGCAGAAAATACACTTGACGCATCCTGGGAAAGAGTTAACGTCGCAAAAACACTGATCTTCCATTCCGGCAAACAACTCAAATTCATCATGCACCCGCTACATGCCAACCAGCCACCTCCAGCTTGCCAGTGATGATCCACCCACATATCTTCTCGCGCGTTGACCGTTTTAATTCATGCCCTCCAATGCTATGTTATCAGTTGCTAAACTAAGAATAACCTCAATTGTTAAAAAATATTCTAAACCAATGTTGGCATATGGCCAAAACGGCCAATTTTATTTATTCATTTATTGTTCACGTGTTAGGCGCTTATCCAGGAAGTGAATTCTGTTTAAAAGTGCCCACAGGGCAACAGGGTGGGGACAAGGGGAAGTAAAACAATTAAAATACATAACAAATTTTAAATACATTTGGGGGGAGGACGAACCTACTATGCCTTTGAGTGTTCAGAACGTGCAAGTGCAGAAAGGAGGGGGAATGGGATAGGTACTGGGGTGCTCATGGATGAGCAACAGGTGAAGTGCTATGTAAGATAGGTGCAAGCCTCCAGGGTGGAGGGTGAGCCGAGGCAAGTGCTGAGGGTAGACAAAAGATGGGGGCGATTCGGTGTGGGAGGTCTGGGCCCGAGGATGCAAAAGGGCCCTGAACACCAAACAAGCAACTGTTAGATTCTGGGGTCGCGTAAGTAGTTAGCATGGAGTAGTATCGTTCGTTATCGGAATGTCAATATCTCTAAGGATATGCGACCACTGGTATGCTGGTCACGTAACCGTACAATGGTAGCTAGCCAGTAAGGGATATTATCAGCTGTGTTGCTAAAAAGCTTTAATAAGATAAATACATTGCTTAATACATACTTAACTTACATCACTTTTTGCTCAAGGATATGGTAGGGTCTACTATCAGCGGATGCACAATAGCATGTAATATATATCCCTGCCTGACACAGTCAGAGAGATGTCCTAACGAGTTGATCTTCTGTAAACTTTCTGCATCAGTGTTTGGAATGTTGCCATTAACCTGGGAAGCCTACATGTATCTGCATTGTTGGTGCAATGAAAATTCACAACAAAGTAAAAAAATGTGGAGCTCAATCATGCATAACTATTATCAAACAAAGGGTTTTGTAATATAACTCAGTCGTGTCTCTGAACATGTCGACTTCTGTAGCAACCCACGCTAGAATGGTTAACACTACAAGGTGTAAAATTGGTATTGTGGTGATTGTAAATCGTGGTTACTCTGGCATTTCTCATGGATCTGTTCAGGTATTGATCCCTCTTTCACTGATATCCTTTTCTGACAGCCACTGCTCGATCGAGTGAAAAACAGGCCCTGATGTCAGAGTTGAAGATAATGACCCATCTCGGGCCCCATCTGAACATTGTGAACTTGCTGGGAGCCTGCACGAAATCAGGTAGCCCAGAAGAACTTGGATTATCATGAAAGGGAGCTCATTTGAATACTGGAATGCTGTGGGATTGCTGGTTCATATGTTAATAGAAAGGAATTGGGTGAGCTTGCTCAGTGTCAATTCAGCATTCAGTTTAACATGTTGACCTGTTCAAAAATGTTGCTCCACCTGACTGTTAGTTTCAGCGTGTCGGCTGGCATTTCTGTAGCATTCCCATATTTAACAGTATGTTTCTGTGGCCTTCTGCAGGACCCATTTACATCATTACCGAGTACTGCTTCTATGGAGATCTGGTAAATTACCTGCACAAGAACAGGGACACTTTCCTAAATCGACACCCAGACAAGCCCAAAAAAGACTTAGACATCTTTGGGATGAACCCAGTCGATGAGACCACGAGAAGGTAAGATCATGCTCTAAGCATTCTCCTTCCTGAGTAAATTTTTCTTTATTATCTGCATATTGTTTTAATTTATTTCAACATTATACATGTTAACCATTATGAATGTTTCCTTTGCACATCTCCATGAGGTGGTCTTATTCCATTTCTTAAGTGGTCTTGTGAAGTATTGTTCTTTTCTTACTCCCATGCCATTTGCAACCTTTGGAGTGCTCACATTCAGGGCACTGAGGGTGTATACCTCTGCCCTCGGCAGTGGACACAACTGAATATTAGCAGTTCCTACTCCCAAAATACAGCCAGAGGTGGCGCTGTGATTCAAAGGTCCTTGCTTCCATCTTTTTGCTGTGGAACTACACACGATTGCAGCCACGCACCTAGTTACATTTACCACTAAGAGTCATAGTGATAGAAATGCTGCCACTGGTTTGACTTTGGACCAGATATAAATGTGGGTGGTATCAGTACATTAATGGCACTTTGAACCATGCCTCCGGATAATAACTTTCAATGTTTTAACATACACATTGAAATAAGTCGTGGTAGGAAGGACCCCTGGAGAACACATGGGTGTCATTTCGAGTGTTAAGAATGGAAATAGCATCACACGGTCAAATCAATACCGCGTGTGGTAAGCATGCAGTAATTGTACAGGTCTGTACGTTTCTAAACATTCAGACCCTTAAGATATGCCGCCCCCATAAAGTCCATGGGCACAACTAATTATCGCATGAGGTAATCACTGCATTCAGTAATGCTTTTGTGTGGCGTTATAGGCGGGCAGTGTTTCAAGCCTGAAACTCTGAATTTAGTAGAGAAACATCCGGTATTGTAAAAAGCCAGATGTTTTACCACTACTGCCTAACAGCTAATTAGGCCCAAAGGGAATTGTGCCCAGTAGAAATCCACCTAACCCACAACCAGCTGCTGGGCGTGGCCACAGTTAAAATTGGAAAAACAAAGTTAACTGTTTCTCTCCTCTTAGCCAGCCATTTTAGAAAAGGAGCAGTTTGCATTACATGAGTGGAACTATATGCCGGCTAATAACAAGAATTATATTTAGTCCTGTGTATGGAAACCTCCTGCACAGAAAACAGCACATAACTGTATGTGGGTGGTAACCTCTTGCCACTTTGTAACCTGAATCTTTGCCGCCATTTTGGAAAACAGGGTTATCTGAGACCCGTGGGCAATGACGAGCATTTAGTAACCGGTCTCTTTCATTTCACAGCTATGTCATCTTATCTTTTGAAAACAATGGCGATTACATGGATATGAAGCAAGCGGACACCACGCAGTATGTGCCGATGCTGGAAAGGAAGGAGGGCTCGAAATATTCCGACATTCAGCGATCACTGTATGACCGTCCCGCATCATACAAGAAAAAACACTCTTCAGGTAACCGGCAACTGTCTCTTGCTAGCAGTCCATCTTTCTGCATGCCGAAGATCATGAATTAGGTTGGGTGCTTGGACTGAGTATTGTGCAAAGCAGGTAAAAACATGAGTAAGCTGTCAGTGAAAAATCTAGTATTATTGACAGCCACCACACCGACCAAAGTCTACACAAAGGCCAAAGGCTACACAATGCAGTACGAACACTGCCCGACTAACAACTTAGAACGTGTTATAATTGATTTGCATAGGCCTGTGTGGGTGTCTCTCTGGGATGACAGCCTCCAAATTTCAATGCTCCTCCAGCCCGAATGTTCTATCCGCTTCTGCCTTTTAAGAAGAATAGTGGGTGCTGGGTGTACTGCCGTGTATTTCGGTCACTGCTTAAGGCGCTCGTAGCAGAACGGTCTAGCAGCTAACAATCAAAGATATTTTCTAGTCACCAGCCCCATATCCAGAGCCTAGCTTATTTGTGAAAAAAATATATAAATGAAACAACATAAATGCTGTATTGTATGACAACCAAATCATGTCATAAGGTTACTGCTTTACAGCACTAGCCAGCACTGTCACAAAAACGAGAAGAGTGCACGGCAGAGATTGAAGTCATTGAGTATGGACCGGAGGATGGATGTATGGCCCCCTGGCAACAAAAATCATTCCTAAAAAATAAGCTGTTACTTACAATGCAACTCCTGTTATGTTTCACAAGTACTGCTGCTATTGCAACTATTACTGCTGCTTTCACAAGTATTATAACTACTACCACTAATAATGCTTCCTCTATAGTCCATTAATAGTTGACCTACTACTAAGGGTAGTAGTACTACTATTATTCTAATAATACTTGTTCTATTGATTGAACCACAGATACAATGACCCTATTGAGCATGATTACTATTGGTAATGGTAGTGGTACTGTTAGTCCTACTGGTAATACTGTTACCTCTAATACACACAGTACTGCCACTAAAACTACTCCTTGTGATATGCCAAGAACCTGCCTTATAGCAGAGTACTATAGCTTCTACGACTACTACTTTTCTACTACTACTGCCAATACTTTGAAAATAAGTACTACAGCTAAAGTTACAACAATCATTACTGCTACCACTGCTTCTGCCACTGTTATTACTACTGCTAATAATAAAGATGATAGTAATAATTAACTCTATTATTATAGACGCCTTACCTTTTTAGCTTTAACCAGAAGATTACCAAGGGTGCAGTATTAATAAAGGCTTGTTTGTAGTTCATATGTTTAACTTTGAATCCAGAAATAAGGAGTGACCTGAGGTTTTTAATTATTATGTCCTTCAATGTTATTGTGCAAAACAATAATACATCTCCATTGTAATTCCTTCAAGTATATATGTGTGTTTTGTGAATGTCATTTTTTTTTTAAACGAGTTTATTCAATTTACATGTCATTTTTAACACAATGGACCTCATTATATGTGTGCCGGTCCGGAAACAACGGTGCCGGTAAGCTTAGCAGCACCATTGTTTCCACACCAGCACATTACAACTCTGCTGGGCGAGTGCCCTTCCGCCTGGCAGGTCAGACCTTCCGTGCGCGACGGCCCCTGCCTGCAGAGTTTTCACGGGAGCACCGGCACCATTAGCAACAGTGCTTGTGCCCCCGTGTCCCCATTCCTATAGAGTCCTATGGGACTCTATGGGAATGGGTACTAACGAAATTGCCAGAACCTGATTATCCGGCCGCCAGACTTGGAATAGCCCGGTGGCACCGGGAATTATTTACGGGTCCGGCAGCAACCCGCCGGTAGCACCAGCGGGGTTACCGCCAGACCTGTAATGAGGTCCAATGTATGTATTAGTTATGTTCTGAGGGTGTCCGGTGCCTATGTTGTTTGTCGCACTATGTATGTAAATTCTCAAAGGGAAAGTACCCCGTTATTTTTTCTTGAACATGCGGCTCTTCTTTCCTTGCTACAGAAGCAGAGGTCACAAGCCTCCTCTCAGATGAGAACTTTGATGGCCTCACCCTGATGGATTTGTTGAGCTTTGCCTACCAGGTGGCACGTGGAATGGAATTCTTGGCCTCCAAAAATGTAAGCACACTACAAAGCTGTGAGCGTATTGGCTCTGGCTCATCAATCTTAGTCATTATCAGCATGCAGATGTTTTAATTGCATGTTTGGGCCATGCCTTTTAATAAATGCTGCCTATATTAATAATGACTGAGTAAAGGTTACTTGGCCCCTCTAAAGCTCCCATTGGCCGGCAGCCATTGTTCTGTAGACGCAGCCTAGCCTTTGCCTGCACGCTATTAGTAATCTATTGTTTCCGTCCCTGTATTTGTATTGACTTCCCATAAAAATTTCCCTTAATATGTCATTTCTTTTTGTTATTAGAAGTGCTTTCTTATGTTACTCCTAGCCCCCCCCACCAATTAGTCTGATTACATGTTTAATCCTTTGAGGCCCCGCCTCTACACTATGATCACTTCTTCCGTTGTATCCATACTGCTGAGGTAATTAGACTGCAGTATCTTAAATGTTTGCCAACTATCGCTTCTTGTCCTTCCTTTGTGTCGTTATTTTAAGTCGTCCTTTATGCCTGCTCCATCTCCAGAAATGCTCCTGTAATATCGCTCTCCCATCTCCATCCTTCTCCCTCCGCAGTGTGTGCACCGTGACCTGGCAGCTCGGAATGTCCTCTTGGCTCAGGGCAAAATTGTGAAGATCTGTGACTTTGGGCTGGCGCGAGACATCATGCATGACTCCAACTACGTTTCCAAAGGCAGCGTATGTATCTTGAAGAGGGGTGGGCCCTAACACTGCCAGCGCTTCGCTCTATAATATACTGAATTGGTTGTTTAGCAGCAAGGTCTCTGGTTCTTGGGGGTGGTGCCCTCACCTCATTTTGTAAAGAGTAAAAGGCAGAGTCCCAGATCCCATATGCTTCTTTAGGACGGATGAATATCCACAAAATTGATTGGGTGAAAATCACTTGGGTTTTATTATTATAAAGCAGACATGTCGTCTTGTGTGGCGTATGTATCTTGGCGGCAGGAAAGTACTGGGGAATAAACCAGTTCTCCCACTTTGCTCGTGGTCTAACAAAAACAAACATGCCACTGAAGCAAACGCCCCTCGCTTCAGGATACATCGAGGGGCGACTGCACGGTTATCGTGCACAGTCATTCCTGATGGCCACTTCCACTGCAGAGCATTATTTTACATTCCTAAATGGAGACTTATAAAACAAATCGCAGCCCGATAAAATGTGCTAATGCTTTCCTCAGTTTACACCACCTTTGGGGCCAGTCTTTCTTCCCATATAGTTTTGTCCAATTCAAATTAAAAACCTCTTCTCCAACCAGCATTTGGTTGCTGGTCCTATGGTCATATTTTGTAGGAATGAGAAGGCACAGATTTTTTTTTTAAAGAAGCAGTGGTAGTGTCCACAAGCACCTGAGTCATATCGGAGTGGCCAAATCAATTACTAACAGGGCTGATGGCACAGCGAGTAGAGCACTGGCTTTGACATCTGTGCGGGGCCTGCTGACGCGGGTTCGAATCCCTGTAGGGCCAAAGTCAGCCTTTCGTCCTTCCGAGGTCAATAAATGAACACCACACACCATGGGTAATAATAAGCAGTGCTCAGATGCCTGAGGGTTTGTAGCACTATATAAATGCTAAAAACTAAACTAAAACTAAGGCCTATTATAGCCAAAAATAATGCTTTGCTTTTTAGGCTCTGGCAAACCATTGAATAAAATTTCTCTGAAGGTTTGGGGGTTTTGCTTTAAGTAAGTTTATTGACGATGTATTTGAAAAGAAAATATGAATGCACCTTTCCAAGTATTTTTCTTTTTTAAATGGTGATTCTGCAGCACACAGAATGCACAGCCGGGGATTTTTATCCTTTTTTTGGCCATTATCGAACAATGGAGGCACATTCGCCTGCCGAGCCTGTTCTATGTTTTCAGTCTCATATCTGAGGAGTAATTTGCAGCTGTCTCTGCACAATATGTCTCTGCCCACTATACACTGCATTCTACAAACATGCAAATCTGCCAGTTAACTAACTGGGGCATGAGTAGATTGGTTAATGAAATGAACGGAGTCTCGGCCATCCTGATGTGAGAAGACGAGAGCTTTAGCCAGGGGTGGACTGGAAACCAAAAGAAGCCCCGGAAATAATTTTCAAAGTGGCCCTACATAACATATTTTCAGCAAGCCCCAGCCTTTTCCTATGAGAAAATGTGAAAATAAAATACAAAAGAGGCCCCCGGGTGAAGAGGCCCACCAGGAAATCTCCAGAGTTCCCTATAGGCCAATCTACCCCTGGCTTTAGCAAACCTTGCACTGTGGTTTTACTTTTGACACTGGTGCTGCATCCGACCTGCACATTAACATGTTCTGGAACAGGTGGAAAGACTTCAGGGAAGTTAATATTGTTTGAGGCTATGGTTGATTAATTAGTTGAAATCATGTAGCAAAACCTTAAATCCTTTATGTGCGCTTGTTCATTGAGTGCGGAGAGGCCACAAGCTGGGTGACTCATATACTCTTCATGCACCACCTGCTTTCCTGGCTCTGTCTCCTTGTTGCGAAATATCAGTATTAACTGTAAACTTGTTTTTTTTCCACAGACCTTCCTTCCCGTGAAATGGATGGCCCCCGAGAGCATCTTTGACAATCTGTACACAACACTGAGTGACGTCTGGTCATTTGGAATCCTCTTGTGGGAAATCTTCTCCTTGGGTATGTACCAATAACTTCCTGTCTGGCAAGAAGTTTGTGCATGCAAGAATACAGCTCCGATGCTCCAGTCAATTGAGGAATTGTTATTCAAGTGTGCGTTTCCAATAAGAGGCAACACATCCAATCCTGCAGAAGTCTTATGAGGAAAGGGACACTCTCTGTGCTCACCCATGCCAGTGTGAAAGTGCCAAGTAAACGTTACTCAACTGTAACCATAATTTTGTTGGTTGGTGTCTTGTTTTTATTCAAATGACTCCAAACCTTCCTATATGGTTTATGAGTCTAAAAAGGCTGTGCTGATCGCACATGAGGGATTGTACTAACATTCTGATGATTGTCGCGAGCTATGGCGCATTGTGGGTCTCTGGACAATGTCATGAAAAGGGTTTGATTACAAGCAAACTCAAATCGATGTACATTAGGGAGCTGTCTGCTAGCATATTGTTTAGCCTTAAGCTATAGAGAACAATTCACTCTATTAACACTTGAGTGCAAAATAGCACAAACCAGGTGAACCATTGACTCTATAACGTTCTTGAGAAGTTCTTGTGTAATAATAAACCATAAAGTCTCAAGTGCTTCATAAATGGAATTTAAACAGAAAAATTACATTACAGGATCAAAACATGCTACCTTTAAAAAAAATGATTTTTTACATCTAAAAAATTGTTAATCATTTTTCAGTTCATGTTAGCCGAGAGTTTGAAATGTGTGGAAATTATTTCATAAGTGTGAGCTATGGCCCATGATATAGAATTTCCATTTGTCTCGGCGAAGCAGGTACAGAGGGAGTGTGTGCATGAACGTTTCAGTACAAATTACATTTACTGTGTTGGTTACATGTTATGGTTTCTTTTTAGGTGGCACCCCATATCCAGGGATGATGGTTGATTCTTCTTTCTACAACAAGATTAAGAGCGGCTACAGGATGGCCAAGCCCGACCACGCGACCCATGAAGTGTAAGTACTGACCGGAAGAGATGCACTTGGTCAAATCCTGTTTTAGCCGCTTAGGCCTGGGTGACCCCTGCCATGTGTTGGTTGTAATGCTCTCTCCCCTGTTGTTTCAAGGTATGACATCATGGCAAAGTGTTGGAACACAGAGCCCGAGAAAAGACCCTCGTTTTACAACCTGAGCGAAATTGTTGAAAGTCTGTTGCCTGGAGAATACAAGAAGGTGCGTGTATTGTGGAGCACACAGTTGTTGCATTCTGTCATTTATTTCAGGTGTTTAAGGCACACCACTCGCAGCAGAAGACACCATATTGGAGTGTTTTACAGCATTACAACTTAAAGTGGTACGATGGGAAACTCTAGTACAAAGCTGCCATTTTGTGATCTGCACATGTGCATGCAGCGGCATACCTACCTTCACTGGACCCAGTGCTTAATTTGTAAAAAAATAAGTGCCAGTGCCCAAAAAATATTGACCCCTTAATGCCGGGCGCGGCCCCGCCCAACAGTGCGGATGCGCGGCCCGCGCCAGTTCAGTGCTAGACCTACCTAGATCGGCCCACCACCAGCCCACAACCCCGCTCCAGCACAACACGTGAAAACTATCATTCACCACACTCTAGGTCTAGGATAGACTTTAAACCCCAATCAATCACCCAACTGTAGTATGGAGGCCCTCGACGCGGAATCACTTTGCTCCAGTACAAACCTTCAAAATCACCATTCAATCACCTCACTCTAGGATAGACATTAATCCTGACTGGCATTCATAACACTGTCCATCACCAAGCGGCAAGACTAGTGCATAGCCAAGAAACTTGAAATGGCGGCTGATGACTGGACTTGATTCCTCTGCTCTGCTGACTAGTCTGCTTCAACATTATTATTGCGGAGGCCGCGCGCGGGCCACCAATGCCACCATATTATCCACACGGCGGCGCAATAATAATGTATTCTGCGGCATGATTGATTCAATCAATTCATGCCTACATTATTATTGCGGCGGCCGCGGGCCTCCATATCCACGGCGGTTGGGGCCAGCGCAATAATAATGTAGGCATCATGACCACCGCAATAATAATGTAGGCATGATTGATTCAAATTCAATTCATGTCTACATTATTATTGTGGCAGCCGCGGGCCACAGCCACAATATCCATTCCACGGGGCTACATTATTATTACGGCGGGCGGCCGGAGGACACCATATCCACGGCGCCCGGGGCTGCCCGCCACAATAATAATGTAGGCATGAATGATCATTGATTCAATCAATTCATGCTCATGCCTACATTATTATTGCGGCGGCCGCGGGCCACGGCCACCATATCCGGCCCCAACATGGATTATCGCTCACTCATTCTGGCACTCTTGGGTCACATGTTTATTGACTGAGATTTACATCACCCGCTTTAAATAAACCCCAGTTACACATCCAAGCATTACAACACACGTTTTTGCCTTTTTTCTGGCAAATGTGAGAACGTGTTTGATGCCGCCTTTTTGAACCAGGGTGTACGGTAATCCCATTTGAAAACGGTGCGTTTAAAGACAAAAAAACGCAAATGTAGTTTGACAGTAGTAAACCAGTGTTTCACAATCGGCCACAAAAGTAGAGGGTAGCACAGGGTCAACGTGTTCACTGTGGAAGCAAGACTACACGAAAGAACACAGGTTCGATCCCGGGGTCCGAGCTTAGAAACCTCTGGGTTTTTAAGCGCATTATAAATACGCAGCCAAGACAAAAAAAAACAATTACGATACTGAAAAACAAACAATACCTGTAACAACATCTCCATGCCCGGGGGCTGTGAGTGCTTTAAAAAATGCAAAATAAATAAACCAGCCCAGCAATAATTGCTTGCGGAGTGAGAAACTAATCCATCATCTATATTGAGGTGATGGAGATTACATCATACATCTTTTGTGGCACTTACCTGGAAGGGACGCCAATGAAGTGTACTCAAACATGTATAAATGGGGCTTAGAGGAAAAAAAGGTCGCGTGTGAGGGGAGTACACCCGTCACATCCACATTTCAGCTGTGTCTTCTGTGCTATATTAGTGCGTCATTATGGGATGCCCCCAACCTCTTCTAGTGTCCCAAATGCCAGCACTTTATGCTGAAGCAGGCTCCACTCCCCCACTGTGCACCTTGTTTATCAACTGTCTTTATTTCTGTTAATTGATGGTAGTTAGCCACTGTAAAAGAATTAGGAACAATAGCGGGAGAAAAGTGTGCGCCAGGTTTGCTGAAGTAATTCAGTTTCGGCAGATGCGTTGGGCTGCAATCTGCCCCCATGGCAAGTCAGCAGTTCTCGCCGCAACCCCCCACTCCCCCCAAGGAGGTAGGAACTGGCTTTCATGCTACTGGGTGCGAGAAACGTTGTCAGTTTGCCAAAACAGCAGCTGTATTGGAGGGGACTTCACGTGCCCTTAGTTGGACACCATCACAAACAGGAAATGGCATCATATGCCCTTTGAATATATTGATAGGGAAGGGACTTCACACCGTTTTCACCCTGACAACATCACAGAAAGTGGACTGTTAACTCCTCTGCATTCCTCTGCAGCTTCCAATGTGTATGTACATTCTCTATTTACAGCGCTTTTGCGAAAGCGCTATTTCAGTAACAAATCATTATCAATAAACCCACTTTGTATAGATTTATGGGAGATTTTGACATTGTTTATTACATTTGCAGTGCCTTCAGAGAAAGCACTGAAACTTGCGTCCTATGACTAAACGCTTGTCAGAAAGGAGCACTGCACGTCCCCTTTATCTGTTCTGGCTCTCTTGGAAACGGGCTTTGAAAAAAGAAACGCCGTGGCTGATGTTTACTCGTGAAGAGGTGATAAATCGTGTTTTATAGCACGTTTGTTCGCGTCAACACAGTGGAAAGTGCAGGCGGGAAGTGTCGTTTCTGACACAATGAAAGGCCGCAGCCTGCTTTGAAGAGGCCTATCTATACGCCACTTCATCTCTCATGGTACGGGAGCGTCCATCCACTCACACTGCCTCTAATAATACCTCTAGCCGTTTAATACACCCCCTCATCAATGAAAAGGTCGGCAGAGGTTCCCAAATTCTCATGAATAAAACCTGGCAGGTTGCTGACATTTTAGAAAGCCCAAAGCGGTCAGAGCACGCGAGCGCAAGGCGCAGGCAGAAGCTGCAGCCGGGAGGAACGCGGCGCGGGCCTTCATTTTAGAAAGTGGGGGTGTTGGATGGATGTCCGTGTCTGCTGGGCATCATGGCTGTCAGGTTAAGCATCTGATTACGGTGGGCCGCCGCATGTAGGCATGAAGAAGGGAGGCTCATATCATGATCATGATCAGATGGCTGCTGCAGCATTTACTTACAATATTATTGCAGCGCCGGCGGCCACGGCCACGGGCCCGGCACCATATCCACGGCAGCGGCCGCGGAGCCGCCGCAATAATAATGTAATGTAGGCCCGGCGGCAGCCGACATGATGATACAAAATATTTGCAAACAAAAAATGCATCATTTTTTTCACAGTCCAAAAAGAAATTACTTACTGAGCTGGAAATTAAACATACGCGAAGCAACTAGGCAATAGACCTTCTAGGCCGCAATGCACGTCACGGGACCACACGTTCGTGCAAGGAGACTGAGGGAGGCTCTGCTCTCACGAGTCACTGCAACCAGTGAACCACGCCTTAACAACAACAAGTGAAGTGAGGGTGGCGCGCCACTCAACAGACCCACATTACCCCCACCCCCCCCCCCCCCCACGTCACCATGTCATTTCAGTGGCTCGCAAGAAGAACAGCCAATGAAAACTATACATTCTGTGTTACTATACAGAATGTATCAAACACAACAGAATGTTGGTTTTCATTGGCTGTCCTTGTCGTGAACTCCCAGGCCCGGCCAGGCTGAGGCCCTGCAAAGCAATGAATGATTTATGATGGAAGCTAAAGCTTGCAGGAAAGAAAGTTGAACAACAAAGCAATTGCAACGAAGCCGAAGCAATTACACGTGGCCAGCCGGCCCAATCATGTTCCGGTGCCCAAAAAAGACTGCCGGTGTTGGCCACCGGCAACCACTGGCACAAATTAAGCACTGACTGGACCGCTGTTATTGGTTCACTTAACACACTAGCAGCGGGCGACATGCTCCACAGGAAGAAAGACACAGCAGGGACCTAGAATGAACCAACCTCAAATAGGCTGGATCACAGAATAACGTTAGAGCTTTCTGAAGTCTGGGCGCAACAGAGATTTCAAATGGGAGGACTACACTCTCTCAGCATCTAAGGGGTGCGACTCGCAGAGGTGTTGTTTGGGGGAGCTGAGGGGGCTACAGCCCTGGGTCTTTTGCTTGCAGCCCCGGATAGAAGCTCAGGGGCTACAACCAAATGCTTAGGTGAGTCCCGTCAGTCCCGACATTAGCCTAGCCCCGGATCTACCTTAGGGAGATCTATGTCCCTGGTTCCTGCAATCTAAGAGTACACCGCCATCAGTTGATCAACTGGAGAGCAGTTGTGCGGATTCCCTTCCACTCATGTTAACTAAGGAGGCCCTGGCAGATCAGAAATCTGGCAAAGGCTGCAGCTATCCATGGCCGTTATTAACCTGTTTAGGGGCACCCTGACCTGTGGCTTTTATTTTTGGCTATGACTGTCCTGTGGTCCTGGAAGTGGGCACGCCCACATCATCATGTAGTGAGGCTGTAATCATGCCAGTCGTTAAGTGAGAACATGGAAACATCCAACTCCTCCATTTTGGATTCCCCGGCCAAGGAACAGGTGGATGTGTTAACTTGCAAGTAAATAACAGGGGAGTGCTATGGGACACACAGGATTTATTTATTTTCAAAATTTTTGGTCAGCTGGCCTTTCATGTACAGGAATGTCAGACATTAAAATTACAAATCTTATAACATTATGATTTAATGGGCAATTAGAGTGAAAGAAAAAAGTAGAGATGCGAAGAGAGAAACATGAATGTATTGGTTCCCAGTGTAGGTTTTGTCTCCTCTCTTCCTTCGATTCTTCCGGGTTTCTATTACAGTGTCGTGTTTTGTTCTTTACCAAGGCTCCTAATGAACAGTTCACTCCCACCTGGCAGCTCGCATCTGGTACCGTTGACGTCAGCTGTTCTGCTGATTTTCCATTCCTTCAATGTACCATAAAAACAGGCTAAACCCAGTCTTTTTTCATGCAATCTTGACGACACATACAACCAATATGCAGGGTGGAGTGCGACGTGGGAGGGAAGCTCATGTAACCCTTTCCATGGAACTGAGGCTCAAAGGGGGTGTCGTCCCTGTTTAAAATGTATATAAGTGCTCTGACTAGTCACTGAAGTTAATGTTAATTTTGTAGTAACATTAACATTAACATTAACATCAAGGCCTCCCCCACGCAGGCAGGTAGGAGAAGGCACAACTAATAAGTCATCATTAACAGGGCCTAAGAAAGTACAGCTACTATTTTAGGGAACTGGTGAACCCTGTATCCCCTACTGCAGCTTCAAAGTTGTGCAAAAAGGTACACTGCCAGAAGCCAGATGAACTTTAACAGTAAATAAAAGTTACTGGAACAGTGTGAAAAGGGAGACAATGGGCCTCATTACTAGGTTGCCACCAACCCCATAACACCGGATCCAGTGCCTGACTTCTCGGTGCCACTGGGACATTACAAGTCCCAGTGGCGCAGGAAGTCAGGCCCTGGATTTAGTAAGTCCCCATTCCCATAGAGTCCCATAGGACTCTCTGGGAGTGGGGAGATGGATGCACCGGCACCGTTGCTAACAGTGCCAGTGCTTCCGTGACGACTTTGCCTACCGGGGCCTATGTGCCCGGCAGGGTCAGACCTGTCAGGCACAACAGCCCTGGAAGGCAGACTTGTAGTGTGATGGTCCGGAAACAAGTGTGCCGGTAAACTTACCGGCACCCTTGTTTCCGGACCGCCACACTCGTAATGAGGCCCTATGTTTCTCATCAGCACTTTACATAAGGTGGGGTGTGCTGATCTTACAAAATAAAACACATGAGGGCCAAAACGCTACCCCCCTGCCCTGGTAACAGTAGTTAACCCAGGTAAAATAAAAAGGAAAGTTCAAGGAGCTTCCAGCAACACTGCACAGAAAGGACTGTGTGCTGCAATAGTAGAATGTAGATGCCAGAGAAGATGGAGGAAAGCATAAAGGGATAAATAAAAGGGTTCCCAAGTACCGAGTAAAAGAATGAGGGAGTGGGGCAAAAGGGTCCCACTCACTCAAGAGAATTAGGTAAAATAACGAGAGTGCAGCAAAAAGTGTACTCACATGTGGAGAGAATTTCATTCAAAAGGGAGATCTACTCTAACAAGAGGCTACTTGTATATTTCCTCTTCGCGTGTGTGTGTGTGTGTGTGTGTGTGTGTGTGTGTGCGCGTGTGTGTGTGTGTAGGACTCTTTCCTCTCTTGTATTACATTTATTAGAAACACAAATGAAACCAGAAAAGGAAAATAATGAAACCGTCCATAGACTGTCCCAGGTCCTGGGATGTGTCTATTAGTTTTATACATGCTCTCCTTTCTTCGCCCCTTCTTTTCCCCTCTCTATTTCTCAGATTAGAATAAGAATAGGATGTGTAGTCCTTTTTTGTTATGGAAGGTGGGATTAGGAACCAGAAAGGAGAACCTGTTCCAAATTTGTTCTGTATATCAATTTCAAATGACTATGTATATTTGAATATTGTTGTCCTCATGGACTGTTTTATGCTTTTTCTTTTTCTAGTTTCATTTGCGTTCCTAATAAATTTGATCACTGATTTATTCAATGAATATGGTTTATAAATGTATTTAACAAAGTTCGCAAGTGGAAATTCCATTTAATGGTCAGGTAAATTGTTTACCTATATTGAATGTAAATAATTATATGGTTCTTGAATTAACCTGTTGGGAACATGTGCTTTTGCCCGTGACTTTCTAGTCATATTGACAACCCTAAAGTTGTGGCTGGCGGCAGTGGACATGTTCTACCAACCTTGGTGCTATTTTCTACTGCAGACTGTATTCACAGACTCGGTTATGCATCAAAGGGTCACCTATGTCCTAACACGGCGACTCCTTTTCATTTTTTGCCATTTCTTGCATGGTTGTCCTTTGTTAGCCCTTCTTCTACCATTCTGGGAGGGAGAAGCCTGAATGTGTGTTTTGCCTTTACTGGGAACCCTTTGGTGTCCCTGCCTAGGCTCCAGTGTGTCTGTGAAGGCAGGAAGTGGGGAGGAGTTTTACACTCCCCTGTCCTTTGTCTGCCAGAGTGCCTGAATGGAACCAGTTCCCAATGGGGGGCTGGCTGTCCTGGTTGGACAGCCACCCGCCCATTTCTGTAAACTACAGGGAGAGTTTGCAGAGGAGTGGATGGGAAATCCTAATAGAAGGTGAGGTTACTGAGGCAGAAGGCAAGTCAACCACTGGAACTGAAGATCTGAAGCTGAAGATGACCAGAGACACATGACGAGCCTTCCAGTAACCGTGAATTGACCACTGCTGTCCTGACCCCATTTTCTTATCGACAGAGGAGCTCTGAAGAGGACGACTTCTTCCCTTTGGCTGGTGGGATGAACCAGGCCTAAGACAAACTGCAGATTGAGCCATCCCCTGTGACCTTCCAGGGCTGCAAACTGCGAATACCAGGGGACCTCCGACCCATTTGCAGTGCAACATCTTTGCAAGGCCGAAACCACCCAGAACTTTGGTGAGCTCCAGTTGGACCTCCAGAGGCATAATCCTCTTCATCCAAGTCCCCTCACCGTAGTGCAGGGCAAAAGAACCGAGGAAGATCGACTGGGCGATAACCATCCTTTGTTGGAGCTGATAAAAAGACACCAAAACCACAGACCGATGTGGGAGACAGAAGAAATCCGTGCTGAGAGTCCTTTCCCACGACTGCTGCTGTGACACCATTCAGAGTCCATTATTTCATCACCAGACCGAGGAATCAGGAGACTGGGTCAGTTGCTGCTGCACAGGAAATAACCCAGCTGCATTCACTTTTTTTTAACCAAAGGTACTGTGCGGCTCAAGGTAGAACATACCTCAAGCCGATTAGTCACTCCAGTGTGACTGGAGTGCGTTATAAGGCGTTTGGGTGTGAACCCATACCTCTTGCCCAGGCTTCGCAGCTTGTGCCTTACTAGGGTGCCCTTTGCAGGGTGCCTAGACATTGTGTTATCTTACTTAAGTAATTTATTTAAAGTGACTAAAGTATCCTGAGGATGTTTGCCTTTCCCGCTGCTGCATAACACTTTTGTTCCAGTCCTACACTGACTTTTGGATAGTTAGGGCTTGGACTTCCAAAGCATTAGAATCCTTGAAACGTGTTGCTAAGAAATATCTTACTGCTAATGGTATTGGATAACCCTCCTTTCCCTTCCTACAGACTTCTTCTGTGTAACTTTATAAATTAATGAACCTATCATTTATCTGTAACAAATGTGGCTGCACAGCACTACAAGATATATGGTAGAAATGTAATTAGTGTCTTTTTCTGTATCAATTGTAAGCGCAAGCAACTAGTATTGAAGCATTGACTATTGAAAGTATTGTTCATATAGCCTATGTTAAAAGACTATTTTCTTACCTTGTGTATATAAAATATATATATTTTATTGTAACTTTTTGTGTGTAAGTGTTTCTTTGGACTTTTGTATGTACTGGTTTCAGTGTAGTTACCTACAGCTCACATCCTCCTCCTACGAACATCTGGCATGTGTTTATTATATAAGCAATGTCTAAACCGGATAGAAAGGTCTGAAAGGGGTGGGATTTGGTTCAAGTAGTAAAGATATTGACTAAAAAATACATATAGCGCATGCAAGCATACACAAACCCGCAACACAGGGTATACAGTCTCCTATGGCAATCTTATTTTTTTACATGTGATTTTTATTTTATAGAATAGATACCTCTGTGCATGCTAGTTGTACATGCCAAACACAAAATGGGGAAACTATCACTGCACACCACATGTTTATAATTTACGGTGATCGGAAGCCTGTGTCAAAAGTTGCCTGTACATTTTCAGAAAGTAATAGATTTCATGCAGGCAGTCGCAGAGTTCTGAGTGCAGATGCATCAAGATTTCCTTTGTAAAAACATCTAAAGAAGAATCTTCTAATGATGAAAAATATATATACATTTTTTTATTTACTTGTTTTAATTAAAACACAATTTTTACAAGAATAAATCCAATCAATTTATCCGTGTCCTTTCCTTGTCTCTATGAAGACTTCATAAAACTGAATAAATACGATCCCTTGTCGAAGCATGATGAAAATATATTGTCCAATTATGAACAATCTTCCATACAAAAAGGTTGTACTTTTTTATTTCTGGTAAATGCTATCTGCCTTCACATATGTCTCCATACTGACAGTGCATTTAAAGAGCCAGCCAATGGAGAAGCATCAGTGCTTCATCGTGTATCATCCGGACAGGGAAGAATTAAGGTGCATTGCACACTGGGCTATTAAACGCTCACCACACAGATTTGCAGAAATGTGTATATAGCCTGGCCTTTCATCCCATCACTGACACTTCTCAGCGAGAGGTGTACACTTGCAGAAAACTATTTATATCTATGTGACACAGCAGCCTTTCTATACAGTCTTCTTGAAGTAGCTCAAGTAGTAATATAGGGTCATGATGTTGCCTAATATCCAATTTCTTTTATGTAATGTTTATTTTTTGATGTCTAGTAAAATACCAAGAAACGCATCTATTTTTTTGTTTATAAAAGTACAAAACCTTAAGTATGAAACTAAATACATGTAAATATGACATTATTAAACTCTGACCAATATATAAAATGTTATAGGCCATTATTATAGCAACACGCTCAATGGGAAAGTGGTACATAAAGGTACATTATTATATCTAATGGTATAACAAGTGAAGAGTATCCAAAAAGTAAATTAAATGATGTAGATACATAAGTTAATTTGCCGATGAAAATACTGCTCTAAGAACAAGTTTCCTTACATCATATATTTCTGCTTTGTTCCAAAGCAGTATGTTATCCTGTGCACCAATTGTAAACTTCCATTGACCGTGTATTTGCTTTTTCTTTTGGAAGATGCTTTCCTTTTTCAGAACTTCCTTTATTGCATCCATCAAGTTCTTAATATTGAAGATCTCTGAATAATATTTCATTTTTTCTGTGATGTGTCAATAAAAAAGATTCTTAGAGGAACCAAAGGATATCCAAACTATTCTGTTAAGAATTCTGATCACCATTCTTCACCAGCTGAGATTCCACTCACATACACGTTTCAGTAGACGTTGCATTGCTCTTTCCATCTTTTCAGTCTTTTCCTACTTTTTCTAGTTTCTACAACCTCAAGTTCCTGCCTGCACAGTTTCTCCTTTAAAAAGTTCCCACTTCTCCCAGTGGGAGAGATTCCTGTCGAAATTAAGCCCCGTTACCCAAACACAACACCTGAAGGCTTTACAATGGTGTTGAATTGATAGATTTGCAGTTGTTTGTGTGAACCCAGATCCTATTGTACATTTGGGAGTCTGTGTGAAAAGTCTGATCATGCTTCGTGTATTGTTGTGCCTTACAGTGCTATGAGAAAATCCACCTGGACTTCCTAAAGAGTGACCACCCTGCCGTTACACGCATGAGAATCGATTCGGACAACACCTACATCGGCGTCACTTACAAAAATGAGGAGAAAATGAAGGACCGGGAAAGTGGATTTGATGAGCAGAGATTGAGTGCCGACAGCGGGTACATAATCCCTCTCCCCGACCTTGATCCAGTTTCAGAAGATGAATATGGCAAACGAAACAGGCATAGGTATGTACTCAGTAGAGCTTTTATCAACAGTAGTGGATATATTTGCTAGTTGAAAACCATATCAAAGTAAAGTTTTCAAAATCTGTGTTCCATCCCTACTAAAATAAATAGTCTAGAATTGACCCCATCCTCCTCAACCTTTGAAGTCTTAGCTTTTTTGATCTTGCCAAAGAAGATGGAATCAATGTTATAAAACCTTGGCAGCTGGAGCTTCTTATTGACATTTGTTCCCAAGATAGGGGTGGGGGTCATCATCCTGGTTTTTAATGGAAGCCTTGGTATTTAATAGCATGTCATAGTATGCCAACAAGCATCTTTAATCATCATTCAAATGTCCTTTGAAGTATGATCTGGATAATGTGTCCAGGCCAGGTAATGGTTGCAGCAAACACCTGTCTACAGGTATAGTGAAAACAAAGCCCCTGTTAGGACTACTGTCTTATAGATTAGTTCAAGGAAACAAAAGTGTTGCAAGGAGGAAGAGCAGTATGAGGGGATCACTCTCTATGATGGAGAAAGGACGGATTACAAGGTCACCATAACGAAAGCTAGCCGTGAACAAAGATATGCATAAAAGTGATAGAAAATGTATAAGAGAGAGATCATTTCATTGCAAGAAATGTGCAGTGGTTAGGAGGAAGGAATACAATTAAAATTAAATGTCTGATGCCAGAGAAGGAGTGTACGGGTAATAAACTATAATATGAACAAATAATGAGTAGATATGAAAGAAAAGACGGATAAAGGAATATGTGGAAAAGAACATCCATGTATAATGGAAGAAAGGTACGGGAAGAAAACACATTTAAGAGAATAACATTTCTTTTGGAGGGTGACATGAGTAGAAGGATAGAGAATGTGTAATGTAAGTGAGAAAAATGATATGACATGAGCATGAAAAACTGAAGAGAGGAAAGACTAGAAGTGGAGTTACATTTATGATGGTTGGAGGAAAGTAATATGAGCGCAAATATGTGTAAACACAGCAAGGGGAATTAATAGAAATGATATAGAATGTTTAATGGGAGAAGGAAACAATACACATGAAAGCAAACGTGTGGAGGGAGAAAGGAAGGAATGAAAATTAGCAAGGATT
Source organism: Ambystoma mexicanum (assembly GCF_040938575.1). NCBI lineage: Eukaryota > Metazoa > Chordata > Amphibia > Caudata > Ambystomatidae > Ambystoma > Ambystoma mexicanum. Next base: position 1,093,648,013 of record NC_090937.1, on the reverse strand, counting down.
TCAAGGAAGGTATATAATCGATATAAAATGTATTAAAGGAGAGTCTGGAAAATCAGTTTTGGAATTATTGAGTTGGCTTTGCTGATGACTTGTCATATGTGTAGGCATTGGAGATGTGTGTTGTTTCAGCTTGCTTTACCGCTATTGGTCTTTCATTTGTACAGCTCACAGACATCTGATGAAAGCGCCATCGAAACTGGCTCGAGCAGCTCCACTTTCATGAAGCGCGAGGACGAGACTATCGAGGATATCGAGATGATGGAAGACATTGGAATGGACTCTTCAGACTTGGTTGAGGACAGCTTCCTGTAAACCCTGTGCTGCCATTTGTTATCACTGAGCAAACCCAGAAGGAAACCGCTATGCTGGCTACATCTGACTTTTCATAAGAAAACCACTTAAAATGAAATAAAAACAAGAAATGTGATTTTTCAAGAGCCTGAATGAGGAAGGCTGCCTCCTGCTGGATAAACAGCAGTACATCACATCCGAGCGCCTACAGTATGCTGGCTTTTTTTCCGGTACAGCAGCATCTCAACATTATTTGTGGTTTTATTGAATGGATGAACAAAGGGAAAAGGCCATAAGCAACATTGAGTTTCAAGGGCATTTATGACTCTAGAGAACAGGACCCATATGAGGCTGATCCCTACCTTGTACATATGTAAATAGTTGCGTCTCAAGTAGAATAATTTCAGATGTGAGGTAAGCGGTCAACCTCGAACATTCACAGGACGCCGCGCAAAACAGGTGTCTACGTACGCTTTCTCTTAAAGAGCAAGAACCGCTGTTAAATACTTTCTATACAACCCACACAAAACCACTTTCGAAAAAACGCCACGGTACAGATACTATGAATATGTTTGTCGTAGATTCAGAAAAAGTCCGGAGGAAATAATAACCATGACTTTTCATAGCCTGTGGGTAACAGATATACGTGTGTACCAAGTCATTGTGAATGATGTTGGTTTTGTACAATTATTACTAGTGTCTGTGAGAATAGTAAATGTATTTTTGATAACATTGTACTTCGGGAAAAGCACAATTTTTGTAAATATGTCAAGTACCTTCCATTCTAATTTTTCTATTTAGAAGTAGACACACAGTTGTTTCTGTGAATGCATGATTTATGAAAAGTCTTTTTTAAAACAACATTCACCAGCAACATGCATTAGATCAGTGCTGGAACGTAAACATGTTGAAAATCATAAATGTTCTGACCACTAAATGAAATGTGTGATAAGAAATTGCAAGAGATGCAATAATATTTTTTTACAGGCAGATTTTCCTTAAACCGTTCGCCAAAAATTGCAAGCTAGTTTACTATGTCCCCTGCTGAACCGCTTCTTGTGTTTATGTACAGAATGTCTACCACTAACAGTATTACATTTTTACATGCAAACTTCACCAATGAAAATTATCTGCTCCAAGCACAGAAGTTTTACATTGTGGACCAAAAGGGGCAAATAAGGCAAACTGAACTGGACTGGAATGGCTGCTTACAATGTAACTTGTTTGCTATCTGTTACTTTGTTAAGTGTTTCATTTGAATCAAACAGCATGCATTTTATTTGCATTTTTCCAGAATTGAAACCATATATGTTCTTTTCAGTTTTCACTGACGCATTGTTATGCCACTTATGTGCTGTAATAAGTACACGTATTGTGAAAATAGATAGCTGTTTTTATGCAGTTTTTAATCATACGACCAAGATTACTTTACTTTTTCTGTTGTTGTTGCTCTGTGAAATGGTACAAATTAACTGAATACTGTAGAGGGCTCATTTAGGCGTATCCAAGCCCACATTGGGTTTTATTTAGCATGTGTGCAGCCCCTCTCCGAATCAAGAAACTCATAAATTCATCTTACCCCAACAACAACTATGCAAGCAAAAACGTGACATAACAATGAATTTCATTATAAGCCGTTGCGGTCTTGGGACCATGAGTCCATATACGCATTTTCTCTGCTGTACCGGACCCGGGATACATTGGCTCAGTTTTGCCCACTCAGCTTCCAGATCCAGTGAACTCTCTGTGGAGCTTAATATGCAATATTGTATTTGTATTACTTTTATTAGTGCCTCTGACAAAGAGTAGCAGCTCTTGTTTTTTGTCCATAAGATGACAATCAGAAATCAACAAAGAAACACATCTTGGGATTTCGGCCACCACGGATTCCTGTACCATGTTGCTCGCTTTGTGAGAAATGGACCCTGCTATATAATGAGGGGACGCAAGCTGTAGTGATGTCATACATCCATATGTACATATGTTCCTTTATGAAGTCTTACAGAATACTGCCAAAATGTGTACGTCTAGCTGCATCACTGCCGTTGTCCATAATAGTTTTGACTGTGATATACTACACAGGTGTGGTAACTGTTGCACTTTTGAATGTCTGAAAGTTCTATTTTAGAATAATAAAAAAAGTAAGTGTTTCCAAATAGTTGGTGTTTTGACAAACATTATCACGGTATGACTGGTTACAAGGAAAAGGTGTTATTTCGAATATTGCCCTGTTTGTTTTTGTCGTAAAACATGTAAAATAAGATTTATATATTTCAATAAATGGTGTAAATGGATATATATATTTATATATAAACATTTTTATAACTAACTTGTGTTTCCTGTTCATTACATGTCCACCATTTGGCATGGCTTCCTGAAGTATGTTATATTCATATTAGTCTGTCCACAGCCCTGCCATTTCTTTGTTCTGCTTTTAATCTGTCATTGCATGTCCACACTTCCGCTCCCCTTCTTTATGTTCATTACTTTTCATTGTGAGGTTTCATCTCTGGTCTTCACTGGTGTCAATTTTCAGCCGTTCTTCTTTTCTACCCCACTTGCCTAATGGAAATGTACAACTTGACTTACAGCATGTCCTTTGCGCTCTGTTTAAACGTCATCCAAATGTGCCCTGAGTTCTTTTCTTATTGCTCTAGTATTTCATTTGCTTGTTTTTTATGAGAACCGTCTACATTTGAATCCCTTCCAACTTGCTGTCTTCGCTCTTGTGCCACTGTCCTTTGACCTTGTATGCTTGTAGTCCTTGCTCAACATGAGACAGACCTGTCCTGCATTACTGTGTCTAACACGTACAAAAGTAACGTCAGATGGGGAATGGGTGCATACATTGATGTGTGAGGAGATCTTGCTGTCTTGGGGATATTCTGTGGGGTTTAAAAGGGACCACACTTGCTTCCTCTCTCGTAGCCGAAGAAGTCAAGGCAGGGAATCACTGATGCAGACCCATATTGGCAAAGCCCATGGGACTATATCTTCAGCGAGAACATAGCTGCAGGTTCATCAACTAATTAATACCAGGCTCTCCTAAGCGTGTGTCCCTTGCCTGTAACCCTTTGTATATTGTCTCTCTATGCCCTTCAAAGCACACACTTGATCGTGCCCCTATTAGTGCACCCTATTATTGTATCTCCTTGTGGTACAGCATTATGTTTCTTCACATCTAGGTTTGTCCTTAATGAAAACCAGCAGCCTGTGGTCGAAGTGTACGAAAAGAAGTAGTGGAACTATGTTCCCTGCCGGTCTGCATCCACTCCCCACAAACCCCATCACCACCTCCCCTCCCACACACAATACACACCCCAAACACTTGCACCTGCTGATTAAGGCAACGTCCAGTGCAGTGCACTGAAAGTGTAAGTTTCAACTTCTTCCTACACTTCTATTTTAAAACGAAACCATTCCGGAACAGTTTATTTTTAAAATAAAAGTACAGGAGCTGTAAAAGGTAATTTAAAAAAGTAGAGGAGCACTGCTCCTGTCCGCTCCCGCTCACTTCGACCATTGCCAGCAGCACCTAAGTGGCAATCCTGTCTTACATTTTACAACGCAGACTGCAAACTCTACCTATTTCCGAATTTCTAGAATACTTTGTGAATTATAAAAGTTGAATTGATGCCTCAGGACTCGGAAAGCTTTGGTGGCTTCACCTTGTAATACATTGAACCATGTGAATCTGACGTTGGCATCAAAATGTACTGTAGATTGAATTAGGAATAGGTGGACATCATGTTGTAATGTAACCCTAGTGTGTTTTTCCATGGCCAAGGTTCCACGTTCTGAATGTGGGAGGGGCTCAGTGACTAGGCAGCCATGGTGCCAGTTTTCTGAAGTCTTCACTTACCCGACTGCATGTTATTACTTCACACTCCACAAGAAAAGTGGAAGCGGACCCCACAGACCCACGTACGTGTTGCGGGCAGTGCACAACTGGTGGACAGCGGGCCACAAACAAACATATGTACGCCATTGCAGCTGCAAAGTGAGCAGTGCCAGTTGGCCAGTATACCCGGAGTCCCAGGTCCGGGTGGTGTCCCCGGTGTTTCAGTTTTCAGATGGGGGACGGAGCGCACACACTTGGTGACGCTGGAGGAAGCAACTAGCAGGTCTGAGGAAAGGACCTATCAATGGTGCTCTACGTGGCAGCCATTTTTGTTTGCCCGGCAACAGCGTTGTTTGGGTCGGGAACAAGTTCTTTTCCTCACAGCATTGGGAGAGTTCTTCCATTGATGAGATTGGTTTGGTTGTGTGCAGGTGTGTGCACAAGCGTTAGGGAGAATTTTAATTTCTGTGCCAATTCCCTTTAACTTTAGAGACCCCAAGCTCTTTTGCTGGACTCAGGGCTTTTTAATTTTTACTCCTGAGTGAGTGGGGACTTTCTTCTCACTCTCTCATGTGTTTTCCTGACTATTATTTTCTGTATTTCTTGATGTTTTATAGAGTCTGGTAAACTCCTTATGCATCTGATGTTGCATTGTGACACACAGCACCTTTTGTGCAGTTCCACTGAGAACTCCCTAAATACATTTTCTTGGTGAAATGGTCCTGGAAGATAGCCACCCTGCTGGGTATTTGACAGCTGTTGGGACAAACTCCCAGGTAGGTTCTAGACCTAGTAGGAGTTTGCGGATTCACGGAAGGCCCAACACCTTCCCCCAGAAGGACCCAGCCAGACAGCAAGTTCAAACTACGGTTTATTACAGCCAAAACAAACAGGGATCAGTACAAGGAGAGACGAAAATCCTGGATCGTCTCAGCGATTTTTGGCTCAAAGGCCAGTTTTGTGGGCAAATTACATCATAAGGACGTCACTACCTGGGCCCCTTTCCAGAAAACCTATCATCATCTGAGAATGGGTGTTGAGTAATAGTCCCCAAATAGCAGACCCTATACGTGTTAGTTTACTGGCTCTCCCATGTCATATGTCAGAGCTGGCCCATCCCAATATTGCTATCCCTAAACAATTTTGCAGTGTGAAGGTCTTGCCAGTGGTTCTTGGCCGTTGCTACCCTACCCACCCCTAGGATACTGGACTGTGGTTGGCTAGAGCTGATGACCCCTGGCCTGGGATCCAAAATGATTCTCAGCTCGAGGTGTACCTTCTCAAGGTAATAATAACAATTATGTGTCTGCATTGTAACTTGTGTGCACCACTAAAGTCTATGAGAGTGCCCGTTCACATCATACAACACTCGTCTCTTGCTGTAATTACTTTGTTGCAAGCTTCTGTCTGTCGGCGTGAGATCGCTCCTCTTTCCCAGTGCCGGTTTCGATTCATTATCCAGCCTGCCGAGTCACATGTTCAGAGACCATATTTTGGGCTTCTGGAGTGCAGAAAAACTCTGAATTATGTGGATTTATTTGTATTTATTGCAGCTCCAAGATAGGAGCCAGCTGATGCCACATCTCCCTATCATACCTGGCCATAATAGCCAGGGAGTTGGCTGATTTAACTGTATCCGCTCCAACCGATAGCACTTTCTTCCCAAAAGCATCTTGTCTCCTGGCTTCGTTGTCTGGCGAGGTCGTGCATTTGTGTTGCGACCTTGCCTTTCTGGCCGCCGCGGTGGATACGACTGATTCCGGCGAAGGTTGAGACGTCAAGCACTTAGGAGTCGATTCCGGATCCTTGAATTTCTTTTCCAATCAACCTTTTACTGCCGGTTCTGAAAAAGGGTGACGCATGGTTTTTAGTCCCTCCTGCCAGACATGGTCTAAAATGGGGATAGCAAATATCGCCTTTCTTCTCTTGCCCATATGATCGAACAGAAAACAATCTTTTTCTCTTCTTCTGGGACTAGGCCAAACTCCGCACATGCCTTACCTATCATGGCATGGAAAGCACCCACGTCATCAGGTGGTGATGGCTGCGCCGGACTCTATGGAGTTTCCATCTCCGCTTCAGAGTCCCATGTAGTGTCCCTTGAGGGGGATAACGAGATGTCTGAACCCGACCCTTCACGTTCCGACTATGACAGTTCTCCTTCTTCCTGTGGACGAGAACGATCTTCCTCAACCGGGTAAGCGGTAGGAATTCTAGATGGAGGGCGAGGAGCCGGGCCTGGCTCGTCGACGACTGGCGAAGCCTGTAACACTGTCGGGACAAGCTGAGGTAACCGAGTGTCCAACCGCTCCAACAGCTTCTGTAATGTGTTCAACACCTCCAGGGACAGAACAGCCTGGGGATTCAGTAAGGAAGAGGTAACTGGAATGGCACTTCCACTAAAGAGTGACCCCGAACCAGTTGGTTGTAATCCCAGATCGGTTGGATGTGCGACCGGATCACGGTCATCCTCCGCCGACGAGATGGAGAAAGCCGCTTCTGGTTGCAGCAAAGCCTCAGGCGGGATCGGATCAAAAACCTCCGGTTGCCATCCCACCGACGAGGCCACCGTCGACGATGATATCTTTTCCATAGGTGCTGTTTGACCTGACGAAATAGCCGCAGGAAGAGCCGTTGCCGAAGACAAAGCAGGCGTCGACGACCGGATCGTCGTCAATGAATTCTGTGGTGCAGGGCCTTGAGGCGTTCCTGCCGTTTTTGACCTCGACTTGTGGGACGAGGACTCTCGACTCGAGGTAGACTTATGACGGTCTCCTGAGGAGGATTTCGATGAGTCTTTTCTCTCCTTTTTAGATGAGGAGGAAGAAGACGAAGCCTTATGTGAAGAGGAGGACCTCGCAGGATGTTTCTCCGAGGGGCGTTTTTCAGATGAGCGCGATTTCTTCGCCGGAGGCTCTGCCGACACTGATCGAAGAGGGGGGACAGGAGACTTAGATCTCGAGGCTGTAGAGCCTACCTCCGATGCCGGGTACGCACCCGCTCCGTCATTGAGCCAAGTAACCAGGCGTCTGTTGCGGTCTTTTAGGGTCTTTTGTGAGAAGCCCTGACAGATCTCACACGTGTCCGCCGTATGATGAGGGTGAAGACAGTAAATACAGTCCATATGCCCATCTCCTTCATACACTTTCGTAAGACCGCATGTAGCACACAGACGAAATAACGCCTTTGCAGACATTCTTCGAAAAGAAACAGTCGAAGAAGAAGAACGCACAACCTAATAAAATAGTACATACTCGAGGTAATACCAATACTTTGGAAGACGGTTGAAATCTGAGGGAGCCGCGGGGGCTGGGCCATTTATACCTCTACGTCCTAGTGGCGCTGCCGTGCGCGGCCCAAAATGACATAGATAGGACACAAAAGTGTCGGAAGTTTTCCTATGGAAAAGGTCTATATAACTTACCGAGGATTCCCAGCCTGACGACGGGGAATATTCTAAGCATGTGAATCCATGAAAGATACCAATGCTGGAGAAATGGGAGTTACAGATAAGAAACTATTCCCTTCTGGAGTGCCACCAACCTTATTGCTCTGAGCTCTTACCGCCTACCCGTGTAATGAGGCCCTATGTGTGGTTTGTTTTGTTGTTGCAGTCTAGTGAAGTGTGTGTGCATTGTTGTGTTATAGGCTTGTGGTTGTGTTTGGCTAGAGTTTCAGAGGTGTATGCAGAGGGGTGAAATTGTTAATGGATTGGTTAATTCGCATTGCTGCCTGGAAGCGAGGTGCAAAACTTCCGTGTTCTCTCCAGGTGGGGTGCGTTAGCATCTCTGCGTGTCCATCCGGATCTGGGGCCGTCCGACACTCACAGTCACTTTCCCACATGACATCCACTCACATTCATAACCTTTCCCAAGTTCGGCCCTGCCACTTACGCAACACCTGTCTGTATGTGTGGCAGGCAGGCGGTTGTGCGTCCCTTCAAATCTGGCCCAAAGAGCATTCCCAATCCAGTCAGTGCACGACATCGGTCAGCCAAGGCTACTCTATCTATATGTGGCAGCTGGTCAACATTCATCATCTTACTCAGTTTCTCATGCAGGCTACTGCTCCGAGCCCCTTCCATACGTGGCACATGCCAGCGCTTACAATTATGTCCAGGGGCGGCACATGCCTTCATTCACAACTTCATCCGGTCAATGCCCATGCCAGTGTCCACAAATTAGTTCAAGTGTGGCAAGTGCTAACATTCACAGAACTCTATACAAGTATGATACCCGGTAGGTATTATGGAGCGGGTGAGGTTGTTGGCTGGAGTTGGCTAGGGTTGCTGATTTCTGTCCTCATGAGTGTCGCTTGTGTCCTATTCGATTTAGCATCGTCTCTCTTGTTGTAGTAAGAGTTTCTTTAGTCGGTTCTGGATGTTGTCAATGTCATCCTAAATTTTGTCATCCTTTTCTTTGTGTTTCCCGTTCAGTTGTTTTGCTTTTTCAGTTTGAATCTGTGATGTTGAAGAGCCAGGTTTTTAGTACTTTTCTGAATTGTAGGTGGTCTTTGGTGTTTCTTATTTCTTTTGGGATGTTGTTCCAGTTTTTTGTGGCTAAGTGGGAGAAGGAGAAGCCCTCAGGTTTTTTCCTAAGATATGGTTTTTTTCCAGGCGGATTTTGTTGCTTGATCTGAGGAGTCTCATCGGCTTGTAGATTGTTATTTTCTTTTGTATGAATTCAGCTCCTTGTACGCTGATTGCCCTGTGTGTTATGCACATTGTTTTGAAGGTGATGTAATGTTTGACTGAGAGCCAATGCAGTGTTTTTAGGGCTGGAGTGATGTCGTCTCTTCTGGATAGTTTGAAGAGCAGTCTGGCTGCTGTATTTTGGATCTGTTGTAATTTCTTCAGAAGGTATTCTGGTATCCCGAGATAGAGGCTGTTTACATAGTCGATTCTTGACATGATGAGGGCGACGATTGTGAGTGTTTTGTGGGTGAAGGAGAGGAAAGGTGAGATTCCTCTTGCCATGTGAAGGAGGAAGAAGCATTTCTTCATTATTGCATTTATTTGTGGTTCTAAGGTTAGGATGTTGTCCATCAGGACTCCCAGAGTTTTTACTACCTTAGATGGTGTTGGTGCGGTTCCCATTTCCGTTGGCCATGGAATCTAGGTGTTGTTCTCTTGGTTTTTGAACATAATCATGATTTCTGTCTTTCCTGGGTGGATTTTCAAGTTGTTGGCATTCATCCAGTCAAAGACTTCTTTTAGACACTTGATTAGGGTTGAGTGATTGGCTTGAGTGTCTTCGATTTTGTAGATGATTTGAGTGTCATCTGCGTAGTTGTAGCATGTAATTTTGTATTTTTTGAAGATTCTGATTACTGGAGTCTGGTAGATGTACCGTGGTGATAGTGAGGACCCTTGTGGTACTCCACAGTCGTTGATTCGTGGGGTGGATTTGAAGGGTTTTATCCCTACGATTTCTGTTCTGTCGGCTAGGAATGATTTAATCCAGAGTAGTGCCATGTTATGCCTATGTCTCCTAGTCTTTTGGTTAGGGTGTCATGGCTAACTGTGTCGAAGGTTGCGGAGAGGTCGAGTAGAATCAGGGCTGAAGTTGTGTTGGAGTCTGCGTTTGTTTTTAGGTCGTCCCAGGAGGATAGTAGTGCTGTTTCTGTTCCTCTTTCAGGTCGGAAACCGACTTGTGCGTGGTCTAGCAGGTGGTGTTTTTCTACGTGTTCTTGGGTTAATTTGTATAGGTAGGTTTCAAGGAGTTTTTCTGGGTAGGGAAGGTTTGAAATCGGCCTGTAGTTGGAGAGGTCTTCTACATCGCCACTTTATGTTTATTAAAAGCGGTTTGATATATGCTGTTTTGAAGGTTCTTGGTACAGTTCCTGTTGCTAGTGAGAGATTTAGGAGGTTTCTGTAATATTCTCATGCCGTTCCTTGTGCGAGGATTGATTTGTAGATGTCAGGGGGGCAAGGATCCATGGGTGATCCTGCTTTCTTGCTGTGTTTTACCAGCAAGACGAATGCCTATGCTGATATTTCAGGGAAGTTTTGGAGTTTGTGCTGTGGCTCTGTCTTAGGTCCTGTTGGTTGAATTTTATGGTTGGTCTGTTTTGTATGATTTGTTGGATGTCGTTGATTTTGTTCTTGAAGTGGTGTGCCAGGTCGTTGCAAAGTTTCTCTGAGGGGTTTGGGGTGTTGTCGCAGCCTGGTGGATTTCTCATATCTGTAATTATATTGAACATTTCTTTTTGTGTGTTGGTGGCATTGGTGATTCTGTCATCATAATGCCTTCTCTTTGCCTTTTGTATTTCCTTCTTGTATGCACAGATTTGTTTCTGGAACAGTATTGTTTTGTCTTGGTTGTATTCGTTCCTCATTCTAGATCCATCTTCTTGTCCTTTTTCATGGTGCTTAGTAGTGGGGTGAACCATTTTGTCATTAGCCCCTTTTTTCGATATGTTGAATGGTTTTTCCGGGGCGATCTTTTCAATTGTATCAGCAATCCATTTGTGAAGTAGCTCTGATTTCCAGTCTAGGTCAGCCAGCTCTAGTTCTGTAGTTGAGGTTTTGGTCATCTCCAGTTGATCGAATAGGTTGCTTGCTTTGATGGTTTTCCAGTTTCTTTTTGTGGTGGATGTGTGTTTGGGGGGCTGGATGCAGACTTAATTGGTGGTCTGATCACGAATGGGATGATGAGATGGTCGCTCCACAGTATTTGTATTGGTGGTGCCGTGGTGATAGGTTTTTCCTTGACGAAGATTGCATCAAGGATGTGTCCTGCTGAGTGTTTTGCCCCTTTGACCAGCTGTCGAAGTTTCATGGTTGTAAGTTGTCCAGTCCGTGAGTTTTGGGAGTTGGCGTGACTTTCTTCAAACAAGATGTTGAAGCTCCCTAGGATAATTAGATGTTCATGCTTGATGGCTATGTTGGTGATGGCTTCTATGAAGTTATCTACAAAGGTTGCATCATATGTCGCTGGTCTGTACACCAGGAGGAATGTGATGTTGGTTTTTGGGTTTGCTGATAGGTGTATGATCATGGTTTCGCAGTTGATGATGTTGAGAGATTTGTCTGTTTTTATTTTCAGGTGTCCTTTGAATGCTATTGTGAGGCCTCCTCCTTTTTTATTTTTCCTGTTTACTTGAAGGCATTTGAAGTTGGTTGGGAGACAGCTTTGGAGTGTGATTCTGTAGTTGTTGTCCAGCCATGTTTCTGTGATGAATAGGATGTCAATGCCATTGTCATAGATGAGGTCATAGATCTCTGTTGAGCGTTTTGACATGGATCTTGCGTTTATTAGATTGCAGTGGAGTTTAGAGGTGTAGTTTGGTTTGGGCTTTATTGTTGGGGTCGTCTTCTGATCAGGGTTGAGGTTTCCATTCAGGTCAATCTCTAGTTGAGGTGTTGGTTTAGGTGTGTCAATGTCATCGAAAAGTTGTTCTAGGTTCTGTCCTGGGTTTTTGTTTTCATTGGGTTCTTCTTCTAAGAATTGTGGGTGTCAAGTGGAAGTTCCTCTTGTTTTGGTGATGTAAGGTGTTATTGCGTTGATTATGTTTTTGTTATCTCTAGCGTTGTCCGTTCTTCTTCTGCGTGGTTGTATTTGGTTGTCTGCTGTTGCTGATTCTTGGTTTGGGTTGGTTCGTTCTGGTGACCAGTTGTTTGGGAGGTATGGAGTTAAGTAGAGGGATTTGCCTCTTCTTTCAGCGTTGGTTTGGTTATCGTTCCTGTCTGTGGGAGTGTTTTCTGCAGTTGTGATTTATTGTTGCTGTTCCTGTGTGTTTGCTCTTTCTGCTCTTTTTCTTTCCCTCAGTACATGCTGTTTGTGTGGCATTTTGAGCTTGAGAGTTGTTTTGATCTTTATTTTGTTTGTTGATGCCGAGATGATTTTATGCTTTGGTCCGGCTGTCTTGTGGTGTAGTACTGGGTGTAGGGAATTGTCCGCTAAATGTTTTGTTTCCGTCTGTAGGTGGTCTTGTCAGCTGGTATTGCCGACTTGTTCAGTCTCTGTCTTGAGCAAGGTGGGGGAGGTTTGTTAGGGTTATATCATTTGGTGTTATCAGTGGCTGTCCTTATTGTCTGTCTCCCTGGACTAGGTTCACTGCGGTGAGTCACGGATGTGGGGTTAGGAAGGATAGCTAGTAAAGATAGAATTGTCCTGATGGCCATAACTAACAATCACTGTGTCATTTTATGAGGCATGAGCCTCTAATCACAGTATTGCTCCACAATAATCAGCCAATGATCTCTGTCTCATTACACAGTGACACTCTCTAGATGTGAGTTGATCAGTCACATATCAGCGTCCTGTATAGTGGGAGAGAGGCCCATAATCAACAATCCAATCTGGGAAGGGGCGCCGCTAGATTAGAGCATCCTGTATAGTGGGAGAGAGGCCCACAATCCACAATGCAATTTGAAATAGGGCACTGCCAGATTCGAGCGTCCCGTATAGTGGGAGAGAGTCCTACACACAGTTAGGTTTGAGACACAGGTGACCGAAAGATTACAGTACTAAACACAGCTAGACTTGAGAGTCCCATACAGTGGGAGAGAAGCTTACGCCCAACAGATCAAATGGGTGTTGTGCCAAACACAGCTATGTTTGAGACACAGGTGACCAAAGGATTACAATACTAAACACAGCTAGATTTGAGAGTCCTGTATAGTGGGAGAGAGGCCTACGCCTAACAGATGAAATGGGTGTTGTACTAAAATACTGTTAGGTTTAATAGTGTGAAGTTGAGGAAGGCAGCAGAGGTGTTAATTATTATTAAGGTGTTTTAGATAGATTTGATAAGTGGTTAGGCTTCCGGGGTAGAGTGATTGCTCTATCCCCACCTAGGCCAGTCCTACCTTACTGGTCCTGGTCGATGCTGGCTGATGGCTGGCCACTGGCTTCCCCTGTGGATACCTGCCGCCAATGTAGGAGCCACCCTTTGCCTTGGTGCCCTTAGCTGCAGGGGCTGCACAGGCTGAGGGCTGCCATAGGAAGGTCAGTTATGACCTAGGTGGAGAGCAAATCCCGGCCGGTGGGTGGGGAGGGAGGCGGAGAGATGGTGGGGAAACAGGAAGGGCTTGCTGGGGGAGATGCGGGTACACAAGGGGCCTGGGGGTCAATTAAACCTTTTAAATTTCAAATTAGCCAAGTGGTGCCAAGGGCAGTGCTGCACTCACCTGCTAACAGCTACAGCAATGAGGGATGAGCTGCCTGCTACTTTGTGTAGAGGGTCGCTACACTGTGCAAGCAAGAAGGAAGTGCCCAATCAGGAAAGGGGAGCAGGCTGGGAGGCATGAGGGAAGCACTGATGGGGAAATGAGTGCCGGGAGGGAAGCGCGCTGTAAGGAGGGCCTGAGGGCTCAAACAGAGGCCAAAATGGTTGGATGGATGCCCACAAGGGTCTCAGCAAGGAAAGGGACCCTGACAATGTGCAGCAGGTCGCTACACCGTGCAAGCAAGAAGGAAGTGCCCAATCAGGCCAGGGGTGCAGGCTGGGAGGCGGGAGGGAAGCACTGATGGGGAAATGGGTGCAGAGAAGGAGACGTGCTGTAAGGAGGGCTGGGGGCTCAAACAGAGGCCAAAATGGTTGGATGAAGGCCCACAAGGGACTCAGCAAGGGGCTAGCTCACCTTGGTCTGCTGGAAAGTGACCCTGATGGTGTGCAGCAGGTCACTACACCGTGCAAGCAAGAAGGCCAAATATTCTACAAATACAAGGACATATACTGCAGGGGATCGGGCACTGAATTGTCTGGGTCTTCTTATATAGTGCAAAAATTGGTTGGAGAATGCTTCAGGGTGATCAATGGGAGGTAACATCAGGGCAATTTCCTATACAATTCTAACAACATTCGCATCATCCTGCATGTGCGGAAGAAAAACAACAAACAGACAGTGTTTAAATCATCAATGTGCACAAGTATTTCAATTGCTACTTCAGCTGCTTGAGATCATCGGACCATAAGATGGCCTTTTCTCGCTAGCTCTGTGAGATCTGCACGCACTTGCAGTTCATGAAGGTCCTCCATGTTGGCCCTTTCGATTACTGTTGCTTTGTTGCCAGGTGAGGCCACTGCTATGTAGGGTGAGGCCACTGCTATGTAGGGTGTGATGTCTTGGGGATGATTCCAAACAGTCTTTCCTGTGAGCCGCACTGCTCTGTCAGTGACGGCCTCAACTATATGAGGTCCCAAAAACCTAGGCGCATTCCAGCACCGGAGGACGTTTTTGAGGAGCAATAGGTCTCCCACTTGTCCTAAATGTTTGTTCCCAGTACCTTGTTCTTTATCATCAGAGTCTGGTTGTTCATTGTCTTCCGGCCTGCCCCAGGTCCGCTGTATCTGGCAAGACATGAAAGAAGCGCTACAATCCAAGGAAGTGATATATTCAAACATTTCCTGTCCTAACACATCTGCACTGTTCTCACAATCCTTCAGTGCCCTAGTGGGGGGATGTTAGGAATGAATTTCTATACTCTGGCCTAGTGGACAGATGTATAGAAGGCCAACCTATATTGTGACAGGAACAACTCTGGGAAGCTGTAGCCAAACCAGTTTAGGTAGCAGTTTAGGCTAAGTTCTTCAGGAGGGGGGGAGTGAGCTTGTAAAGGGTCCCCAATGAGGTCGCACAATTGGAATCACAAATTACACTTAGACAGGCTATATAAAAAAACTGTTATTTAATTATGGCCAATACACACTATAGAAAAATGACTAGAAGCAGGTGGATGTTTCACACAACACTATCAAACTAAATACATATATACATTCACTTGGTTATAATGCATAATACAAATGAGATACTCCTGCAAAGCAAAGGCTAGACAAGTATTATGCACAAAAAGGTCCACAGAGATCATCCCTAGCTAAAATTGTCCAGCCCTAAATTGCCTGGGGCCTTATACCCAATAGTTCAGAGTGCAGTTCCACAGAACTTAGGATGCAGGAAGAAAATGCAGGTAGGGTCTCTGAGGTCCAGTGAAGGGTTCTTAGGGTTAGGGCTCAAGTTAGACTAATGCCCAAAAGTAGCCCCAACAGTTGAATGTCTTGCATAGGCAAGTTAAGCCAAAGCCAAACGTGTTAGAAATAAGGTTTATTATAAGCCCATCGACTTATAATGGGAGTATAGGGGTAGGTTAGAAACTCTGTAACTTATCCCCCTTTCTCCGAATGTTCCCCAGACTTGGCAGAACAAAGGAAGGTGGTACAACATTGCTTTTCCCACCAATATCTGCAGTCCTCGATTCCCAGGGGTTGCAGGTTCGAGCTGAACTCTGGTTTGTGTCTTCTGCTGGTGCAAGGACTCTAGGTCGAAGAATGCAGAAAAACTCGATGCAGCATCCCTCTCAGGACTGGACTCGGTTCAGGTAAGCAGCTTTCGGACAGTGCAAACCACACCCTGCGATGCAAACAGATTCAGTAGCCGCAGTTGGACTTTCCCTTCTGTTTCGGGTCCCCTTTGTGCTAAGATGCCGAAATATCGCAAGTTTCAGGCAAAACGAAGCTGGTCAGCCACAGGACGGTTCCAGGGCACTTCCGAAGGCATCCTTTGGCAGGGCACCAAGCAGACGTAGGGAATGGATGGTCCCTCCACTCCAAGGGTCATAGCTCCTTTGCAGGTCTACTAAAGATCAAGAGCAAGACAGGGCTCCTCCAGGAAAGCAGCAGAAGTTGGTTGCCAGGCCTCCTTCAGTTGCGTCTGAGGTCTCTTCATGGGTCTCACAGCTGGATAGGATACTTGGCTCCTTCAGGTTTCTCCAGGATCTCTGAAGAATGAGTGCAGGGGTCCTCTTCTTATCCTAAAAACCAGGTAAGAGCTGAAACTCCCACTAGCCAATAGCAGGACTAGCCCACACACACACCGCAGCAGTGGTCCAATTAGGACCATTGGCAGGAGCATTCGTGCATACCACTCAGACACACTGAAACCAGTATGTGGATTGGAGTCAGACTGTCCCAGCCCACATCCTGCCAGCAAACACACACTGCCCTCTAGTAGCCCGCCAAAAGCTTCTGCTTTACCGGGCACTGAAAGCCCTTATAAGGATTTTCCTGACCTCTGAGGCTAGGAAGAAAGCTAAAAGACAATATGGCAAAAGAACAGGCGAGAAATCTTGTGGCACGGCCATGTTTGACCAGTAGGCACAGTTAGTAGTCAAACGCGGTAAACGTGGTAAAGCTAAAACGAAATTCCCCAAAAGTGGGGAAAGTCACTGCTGCCACCAGCCTATCCTTTTAGCACACCTAGAGTAACCAAAAATCCTCTGAGTGTTAGTCTAGGGAAAAACAAAAATGCACCCCATTGTACGGCAGTGTAAGCTGCTTTGCACAATGATAAAAAGTTACTGCTCTTTTTGTATAAATCACTTCTGACTCTTGCCTAATCCTGTGCGTGTTTGATTCATGCTCTGAAGTCTATTTTAGACTCAGGTCTGCCTTTTTCTGTTTTAGTTCTGTTTGTTTTGTTTTACGTTTCACAGCGCCCTTAAGCCTTAGTGTACCTGGTTGCGCTATATAAATGTTAAACATAAACATAAACATAAACAAGTGATGCAAAATTAACCAAAAGTAGTAACATAGTAACTCGACTAAGGGAAACAATGTTTCCCACTACTGACAGCCCAAAGCACATGTCAGTTTCCCCATAACAGATGAGCAAAGGCCAGTGCAGTGTGAAGCTTAAGGCTTCACTGTACTGTAAAAAATACAGGTCAGATTAAAAAATAAAAGAACAAAGTTTAGGGGTTCCATAAAGATGGAAGGAAAGGTTCAGTAAAGAGAATCTTTCCTAACACACTACCCTCCAGCCCCCACAGACTAAGGGACAGGGGGAACTAATCCACCCCTGGATGGGTCCTCTGTTCCAGCCGGTTATCCCTGTTGGACAGCCATCAAAATTGCTATATTTGGGATCTGGCCTTAGTCTTAGTGAAGTGAGTCCCATGGAGGTAGGACTTCAACTTCCTAAGGCACCATACAATGGAAAAACAACTCTTCTCCACTTGGTGCCAACTGAGTTATCCACTCCTAAACTGGTAGCTGACTAGACATATAGGGTGTTCCTCACCTTTGTCATTTAGCGATGAAAGTCTTCCAACTATCCCAGTGTCATAGGCATCTGTCTGCACTAAGAAATGTCTCTTCCAATTAGGTGCCCTTACACCAGGGGCCTCACCTAGGCATTCGTTCAGGCCAGTGAAGACCTTCTCACACTCAGGAGTACTTAAGAACTCTTTAGGTCCCATATGAGTAGTGAGGGCAGTCAGAGGGACAGCTATATTTCTATAGGCTGCCACTTTGCTCCTGTATTTCCCAGTGAGGCCCAGGAAGTCCTCACTTGTGCTTGGGTAGTGGGGGTTGCCCAGTTCTGTACATGAAGTACTTCAGTGACAAGAGGATGGATCTTGTCCCCACATACACCAACTTCATGCATGAGGAAGGCCAATGGCTCCTGTTCAATTTGACACTTGACTGTCTTCCTGAACAAGTTGGCCTGATGAAGGACCTGACACCCAATATCTTTTGTCAGATTCAGTTCCCATCCATGTGGGGGTTGAATCTGCCATGCTATTCAGACATGTATTGCTGATATTAATTTTCCCATTCACGACAGGGGGTAAGCTCAGTTGACAGGTGTCAGTTGTAGCCATCAACCCAGAAGTCCAGACAATGAAGTAAGGCTCTGGAAAGGCCAAACCGCTGTCTCCTCCTCAGCACAGACTGCAAGGGATATGTTGCCATACCCTGCAGAGAGATCATAACATCAACCATACCTTTCAGTACAGAGCTGATCCACTAAGGTGTTACCTCTTAGTGAAGACTGTGCTTCTGTCTTGAGGACAGAACACAGAGCTCTAGTGTCCATACAGAATCCAAAACTGGCTTTACCTGTATATCAAGTGGCACAGCGAGTAGAGCGCTCGCTTTGACATCCTTGCAGAGCCTGCTAACGCAGGTTCGAATCCCGGCAGGGCCAAACTCAGCCTTTCATCCTTCCCAGGTCGATAAATGAGCACCACACACTGTGGGTAATAATAAGCAGCGCTCACATACCTGAGGGTTCGTAGCGCTATATAAATGCCAAATTATTATTATTATTATTATTATTATTTCTCAGAACTGAACTCTTGACAGCTAAAATGCTCATACACTCTTTGTCCAACAGAGGGTGGATCTCACACCAACCGCCAGAACTTTCTCTTGGTTCTGAGCCACCACAATACCCAATCTTGGTGGGTTCACTTACTCCCAGAATACAGATTGTTTTACACCATCATGTTTGTTATAAAGGGTGTCAGTGACATCAAGGGGGGAGATCGCCTCAGCAAACTCTCCAGCTCACCTTGCTAATGTGGATTCAGCTCAGGAGACACTAGACCATTCTCACTGAAGCCATTAGAAGGGTTTCTTTGACACGGGGCAGAGAGACACACAGATTTCTCTGATTCCCACTCTATAGCCATAGGCAGGGCTACAGTTGTATCTCTCAAGATACAACCCTCCATACAAGCTGTGAAACATGGCAAGGCCCAGACCACTGATAGGTGGACAGGGATTTACTGAACAAATCTGACAGGAGAAGGACCCATCTCCTTCTCTGGTGCTAACTGAGAGATCCAATCAAACTTCTGAGAGATCTGACACATCTCTCTCTCAGACCTTCCTGTGGATGACAGCTCAGTGAGATTTGACAGGTCACTTCACCATCCCTCCACTCGGTCTGACCACTACTGAGCACAGCAGATCAGCTTCCTCTGTAGCTGTCATGCAGCATGGTGTCAATGACTGACTTGGCAGTCATTTCCTGTGGGTTGGCAAAAGGGTATATGGGATTGTGATCAGCAATCACCACTTGCAACTACTGCCTGAGGTTTCCAGAGTCAAATGGCTAATAAAATTAGGCCTTTTCTCTGGTAACAAGTTTACTCCTGAAAGTGAACTCTGGAGTAATTGAATTCTTGTCTCACTCATGTCAACCTGGTGACAGAGAGTGAGACTCCTACATTGGTTTTCCTCTGGGAGCTCCATAACGTCCAGCAGGAATATGTGTTAGACCACACAGGCGTTATCCTGACACTAGGATGCATCACCAGGGGAATGTCACACACCAACTATAGGAGGAAAGGCCTCACAACTTGAGTAAACTCCAACATCTCAAAGTTTGCTCTGGTGGGCTTTGTGGGCTTACTTTGCAGTAACCCACCTTCCCGTTGAACTCTTTGTTTCAATGGAGGAGAATCCTGCCATTGGAAGCGGCCTTTCTCCATAGGCCTAACAATGACGGTTTCCTTTTCTATTGGCCCAAACATTTTGGTTTCCTAGGACTCTCCTTTACCTGTATCATAGGCAGCTGTGGAGGCACATAGGAGTCAAGGTTTACTGGAGGTCCTGCATCCAAACTAGGAGTGGCGACACTTCCAACTACCTCAACATCAGTAGTAGGTAAGGCAGGAGGAATATTCTCCTTCCCTCTGCCTCTGTTTCTGACTCCACTGGCCATGGGTTTCCCCTTAGGCCTAGGATTTCATTAGGCTTGGCTAAGGCAGCCTGATTTTGAGAAAATAGTGCTTGAATGGTCTGGTGAGGGCCTATTAGGACCTAAGTCTTGAAGATTCAATTCACCCAGCACTCTTCTAGGAACTCTTCTAAAGCATGGTGCACTGAAATTCAATTAGCCATGTCCATGAAACTAGAAAAAATTAAAGAAACAATAGAGACAGAAAAACTTGCCCTGAATATAACAGGACAGGAAGACAAGGTACATTGCCTGACAGACAAGGACAAAGATCTACCTGAATTTAGATGCAGGCCCATCTCTGAAGGTGAATTGGCTAAAACCATCAGCCAACTCAAAAGCACAAGCTGTAAAGGAGACCCTTGTTCCTCTATCATAATTAAGGAATGTTTACACATTTTAATCCCAGAACTCACAAAATTTGTCATTGCCTCATTGCAATCTAATCTAGTGTCAGACAATCTAAAAAATGCATGGATCACGCCTCTCTTGAGAAAGACTAATCTGTGCCCGTTAACAGCTTCCAACTACAGACCGATTACGAATACCGCCTTATCTTAGACTGAGTCGCGTATAATTAAATATCTGTATTTTTGGAACAAAATCAAATCCTGCACAAATACCAATCTGGCTTTCGTACCAGCCATGGAACTGAGACAGCTCTTCTGGCTCTCAAATCACACCTTATTCAAAACATGGATAAGGGCCAGATTGCCCTCTTGATGATTCTAGAGCTTTTGACCTGGTGGACCATTCCATCTGGCCCACCAGGTTAAGGGAGAACGCTTTCTTTTCTGAAGAAGCAACCCAATGGATATCTTCTTTCTTGAAAGACAGCCAAATCAGAGTGGCGAGTGAGCTGGCAGAAGCTCATCCTATGCCTTTACTGTATGGGGTTCCACAGGGAGCCTGCGTATCACCATGTTATTATAACATCTTTATGATTCCCTTCTTCCAGATGTTAGAAGAGGAGGGGATCATATTCTCTAACTATGCTGATGATACGCCTTTGTGTTCTACCCATTTCAGGCATTCATCAAAAAGATGAAGCATTCATCAATAAAATCTATCTAAAAATCCAAAACTGGATGATCTCTAATGTACTGGCCTTAAATAGTGCAAAAACTGAATTGCTTCTGGTGGGTTCTCCCAGCAAACTGGATAAACTGGGGGACAACTATAAGAATTTCAATCTGGATAATTGTGTCATCGAGGTCTTGAATAAGGTTAAGACTTTAGGTCTATACTTGGGCAAACATTTGAATATGAAGGCCCAGGTGAATAGTCTTATTTCTTCATCCTCATACTTCATCAAACTGTTCCGCCACCTACGCCCTCTTATCTCCGTAAAAAACTCTGAAACCCTGGCAAGGGCTATCATTGGTTCCAAATTGGATTATGGGTGTAGCTTGCTGGTAGGAATCCCGCAGGGAGAGATCCAATGCCTTCAGGTGATCCAAAATGGGGCGACGAGAGTGGTGAAGGGCCTGAGCAAAAGAGATCATGGGTCTGAAGCCAGAAGGAGTCTCCACTTATTTCCGATCAGGGCAAGAGTTTTGTTTAGGCTTCTCCTCATTACTCACAAATGTATCATGGGTCAAATGCCATCATACCTGAAGGAAGCCATTGCCCTGAAATACAACGTGAGGACACTGAGATCAGATAATTACAATATTCTATACTATAGGGGTCATTTGAAGCAGCAGCCCCAATCGCCTGGAATGCCCTTCCGCCCACGCTGAGAATGATAGCCTCGACAGAATTGTTCAAGAAGCGGCTGGGTACCATGGGTAAAAGGTGCACTTAATAAATGCTGTAACATAACATAACATAACATAACATAACATAACAACATAACATAACATAACATAACATAACCACTCCCCTCATATTGACAGATGATCTAACCATTTTCTCTATTCACAGCTGGAATGACGGTGCTACTCGAACATTAAGAGAGGGCCTACCAGCCAATTGAGTATCGCCCACAGGAACTCTGGCAAGAACCTGTGGGTTTACGATGAAGGAAGCTACATCAGTAGAACTGGGCCCAGTGTTCCTAACAGTAGAGGTAGAGGTCCTCTTACGTGAACACTATCCTCAACAGAATTATCACTATGCAATAGGACTGCGATGGGAGGCAATGCTCCAGCAGTGCTAGTTTCCAACGAATCTAGACTAACTTCAGAATCTGCCTCTGAGGGAATGCAGTCTAAAGGGAAGGACACCTCTGCCACCTCTTCTTCCTAATACTGAGAAAAGTCCAGACTTGCAGAGTGGACCGCCAAGGTCTTACCGTTACAAAATGTATGGGCCCCCCTTCTTGCTCCACAAGTGTAACATGTCCCACTGGCACTTGACACATAGGGAGGCTTAGAGTTGTTACTCTCATGCTTGGGAGGCTTAGTTCCACTACTCTGACCTGATTCAGATGACTTCCCCTTATTAAACATTTTGTGGGCCTTCTCGGACACAATTTTATCAGTACCCCCACTCTCTTTCTCTTTCTGCTTCTTTCCCTCCTCCTGCTTACCTGAAGCAGGGTTTATGGTCATAATACCGAATTTACAAATCTCGAAAAAATAAATCTCGAAAAAAAAGGCCGAAAAAAAAGGTCGCATTTTTTTAATGACGTTTTTTATTCGAAATGGGGGGGTTCCCCCCCAACCCCCCCCTTTTTTTTTTTTTAACCATTTTTTTTTTAATCCCGGACCCCAAAATAAATATATAATTTAAAAAAAAATTCGACTTTTTTTTTCTGTCTTTTTTTTTCGACCTTATTGTTATTCGAGATTATTTTTTCGAGATTTTGACTGACCACCCTGAAGCAGGCTTGTGCAACCCATACGTCAGCAGCAATGGCTAACCTCTTTGGATTTAACTCCTTGGAGTCAGCCAAATGCTGCTAAAGCTCGGGGGAACAAGAGGCAAAAATATGGTTAAGCATGAGCAAATTGATCATGCCCTCATAGATGGTTACGGTTTATAGTGATTATTTCGACAGTCATAGTTTCAAATGGCAAAGTTTCGACAACAAATGCGTCGAAAAAATGAATTTCTTTTGTTTTTTTACCCTTTAACATCCATTTTAGTTAAAAAAAACCTTTACCCACAAAAAAATGCATTTTTTCGATGCATTTTTGTCGAAGCCTTTGGCATTCAAAACTATTTTTTCGAAACAATGCCTGGATACCGTTGGTTACCTGATAGCCTTCTATCCAGCCACTCAAGGTCTTCAAAGAATCAGCAACAAAATTTACATAGGTCATGCATTCTTTCTTTTTGTATTCTCTAAACCTCCTCAAGTATTGGGCAGGAGTCTTCTGAGGATCAGATATCGCTTCAGTTTTACAAAGTCTAATCTATCAGCCTTTGACATTTCCATAATGGCACTGCAGCCAGAATGGGGCAGTCTGCTGATCAACCATGCAATCCTGTCAGCATCACTCACTCCTTGTACCTCACATGCATATTCAAAAGTTACAAGCCAGTCAATCATATCATTCTTCTCTTCATACATACGCAAGAGATCTTTAGGAAACCTAGGATGTGCAGAGGAAGCAGAACCATCTCCAGATACTCTGGAATACCTTTGTGAAGCCTGAATATTGGCAAGCGCCAGCTGGTGATCCCTATCTTTCTGCTTCTCAACCCTCTCAATTTCCACTTTGGCCATTTCCATCTCAAGCTCCTTCTCTTTGAGCATGAGGGTGTCTCTTTTCAAATTGAACAATGCCTCAGCATTTGAGGAGGTCACAACCAGAAATCCAGAGGATGCACTTTCTTATTCCTCATCCTCAACACCAGCCACTGTAGTGGCAGCAATTACATTACTGTTGCTGGGTCCAGCCCCAGCTTCACTATCAGGACCATTTGCTAAATTAGGCACAACCTTGTTTCTCTCAAAGTTCAGAATTTTAACAATTAACTCAGCTTATGTGCCAGAGACTGTCAAGCCCCTCTCAGCACACAACTTTCTCAATTGATCCACCTTTGAGGCACTCAAAGTGGTAAAAGTGATTGTTTCCATGCTATTCAGTATAGTAGGTGACTTATATCGACAAGGCAATCAAATATTTTAGTGTCTTGTGTAAGTATCATCTGGACACACCACCAGTGATCTACACTGTGGTACCCAATACAGATCCTTTTCACAAAGTACACAGATGTTATGTGAAGAGAGTCATCCCACAGCTGTACACCAATTTGTTAGGACTGCTTTGCTGTACTCTGGGCTGGTGGACAGATGTATAGAAGGCCAACCTATATTGTGACAGGAACAACTCTGGGAAGCTGTAGCCAAACCAGTTTAGGTAGCATTGACAGGCAGTCTAGGCTAAGTTCTTCAGAGGGGGTGAGCTCGTAAAGGGTCCACAATGAGGTCACACAATGGGATCACAAATTAAACTTATCCAGGATATACAAAAATACAGTTATTTAATTATGGTCAAAACACACTATAGAAAAAGAACTACAAGCAGGTAGACGTATCACACAATACTATCAAACTAAATTCATATATATAATCACTTGGTTATAAGGCATAATACAAATCAAATACTCCTGCAAAGGAAAGGTTAGACAAGTACTATGCCTCATCCCATGCTCCCTCCACACCTCCGCAGGGCGTACCCCTAATTTGTACCCATCCCTGGAAGGTTTTTAAGGCTGGCAACCTTCTACATCTTGCCACTCTCAACTCCCGCTCTGCTGTCAAACACGCCTCTGACATCTACCACCTCCTAGAAGAATTTGACCTTGATGCCCTCGGTCTTACAGAGACTTGGTTCATGGCCAGCTAGGTCACAAGTTTTGACACTCTCCTCCCTGACAGCTACAAGATCCTCTCCACCCCCAGATCCAACTGGCCTGGAGGGGGAGTAGCCCTGATTTTCCCTGAGTGGATTCCTGCCTCTATCATCCCTATTCAGAGATACTCGTCTTTCGAATGCCTTGCCTGTAGGCACTCTATCTCTCCTGGACACTCTCTCACCGTTGCAACTCTCTACCGGCCCCCTGGGCAAATGAATTCTTTTTTCTCTGATTGGGCAGTCCTCGCCTCCTACATCCTTGCCTCTGCCACTCAACTCCTCCTTCTTGGGGATCTCAACATCCATCTGGATTCTCCCTGTTCTTCATTTACACTCTTTTGAGACCTCTGCAACTCACTTTCCCTCTCTATCCTCCCCTCCGGCCCCACTCACTCTGCTGGTCACACACCTGATGTCTTGATCTCATCTGGCCTCCCCCTCTCTGCTCCCCTCACCACACCTCTATCCTGGAGTGATCATTGCCTCCTCGCCTCCCATCTGTCTATCTCCTCCCCCCAAGCCAAGCCTTCCCCAAGATTGCCACCCACCTTCTCGGACATCCAGCCCATGAAGCGTGTGTCAATTGAGGATTTTGCTGCCACCTTCTCCCCTCCTCCCCCTCCCCAGGCTGACTCACACCCTGACACAGCCCTGTCCCTTCTCTAATCCTCTATCTCTTCTACTCTTGATGTTCTTGCCCCTGTCATGAGGATCCGTTAGAAGTCCAAAGCCAAGTGGAATTCCTGGTACGACTCTGACCTATCTACATTCAAATGCAAGTGTAGGGTGGCTGAGAGGAAATGGAGGGCCTCCTGCTCATCCTCTGACAAACTGGCCTGTCGCCTGCTCCAAAGGCAATACCGTCTCTCTGTCCGCTCCAAGAAGAGAGCTCACATTCAAGCCCGCGTCTCTGCGGCATCTAACAACTCGCCCGAACTCTTTAAAATCTGCAAGGAGCTGGCCAACCCTGATGCAGTCTCCACCCCCCTCTTGCTTCCCAGGCTCTTTGCAATGCCCTTGCCTCTCACTTTCATTCCAAAACCCAAGACATCTTGTCTACCTTCTCCACCACCTCGCCTTCTCTCTCCTCTCTCTCCCGGCTTGCTGTCCCTCCTTCAGCTACCCCCCCCTCTGTCTTTCTCCTCCTTTCTTCTTTTCTCTCCAGATGAGGTTGCTAGACAAGTCCGATCTATGAAAGCCTCATCTAAACAGGTCCACCCCTGTTCCTCTCAAACCATAAAGGACAACATTGATATCGTTGCTCTGGCCCTTGCCAATTTCTGCAACCATTCTTTTGCCTCTGGATCTTTCCCTTCCCCCCTCAAGCACTCCTTTGTGCATCCCCTCCTCAAGAAACCCACAGATGATCCCTCTTGTCCGGCTAACTACCGCCCAATTTCCATTACTCCATTTTTGGGGAAGCTCCTGGAAAAACTGGCCATCTCCCAGCTTACCCTTCTTTCTGACTCTGTTAGCTCTCTCCACGACCACCAATCTGGATTCAGAGCTGCCAGAAGCACGGACACTGCTCTCCTTAACATCCATGAAGACCTGCTTTCTAACATTGACACTAACATTCCATCTATCCTCATCTTTCTTGATCTCTCCTCTGCTTTCGACACGGTCAACCATACCATCCTGCTCAACCGTCTCAACCTGGGTATCACCGATCAGGCTCTGGCCTAGCTGATCTCTTTCCTCTCTGATCTGATCGACCCTCCCAGGTAACACTTGGGTCCATAATATCTGCTATCTGCCTCTCTACCTGTGGTGTCCCCCAGGCGTCTAACCTCTCGCCCTGGATTTTCAACCAATATCTGGCAACTCTAGCCTACTGCATTTCCATTTTCTGTTCAAACTTCCAGTGCTATGCTTACGGCACAACTCATTTTCAGGCTTCCTTCAGCCACCCCCTCGCCTTCCCTCATCTTTGATTGCCTTTCCGCCATTCAGAATTGGTGTGATGCCAATAATCTTTGACTAAACGCCAACAAAACTGAGATCCTCCTCATCGGTACACCTTCGCCATGCTTTCCCCTCCACTCTTTGGCCGGCCTCCCTTGGCCCTCCTCCTACCCCTACTGGCGAGGCTAAGAACCCCGGGTCATATTTGACTCTACACTTTCCTTCTCTGCACACATCTCTGACATCTCTAAAAATTCAAACTCCGTACTGCACCTCCTTAGAGGTACTCTGCCTTTTCTCTCCTTCCCCCAGAAGCTCACAGTCTCCCAATCTCTCGTTATCTCCAGGCTGGACTATTGTAACAGCCTCTTTCTAAATCTACCTGCTTCCAGTCTCCGCCCTTTACAACTAATCCAGAACAGGAAAGGAAAAATGGGTAGGTCCCGAGGTTTTTTGTTGTAGAGGGATTGAGCAGTATCGGGACCACTTGTACAATATTTAGAATAAGAACACAGCTGCTCAATTACCCCTCTTTTAGTCTACCTTGTGAGGTAGTCAGAGGAAAGGAAAAAGGATAAATTATCTAGTTCATTTATCCCAATTTCATTTGAACTAACACAATTGTTATGCCAGAGAAGTATACATGTTAAAACACATTTTAATCAAAAGAAACATTCAATACAAAATTATGTAGTGTATGCTTTCCACAAGGCATCACCACTCTTAAATTCATAAAAAGTTTAAAGACAAATCCTGAATTTTTATGTTTTGTGCAAATAATGACTGGGGTTAGTAAGTGACATTCATGATTTATCACAAAGACAAAATTTCAGAACCAGAATCAATTATGGCAGGGGAGCATACTATCAATGTAACTATTAAACTACAAGTTTTTTTGCAGAAGAAAAAGACAGCGTTGATCTTGGTGTCTCTGGGATGTCTACATATGTTTCGGCTAAACAAAATGTCGTCAACACCTTCCCTGGTGTTCCGCTGTTTTTACTGATAGCCCTCTTCAGGACGATGCGTTGTTTTGATGGGTTGACAATTAGTTCAACAAACAAATCCCCATTTTGTCAAAGTTCGATTGGGAGCTCCCCAATTCTGTTGTGTTCCTGTAAATCGGCATGCTCTTGAAATGTGTCCCTGCTGCCTGCAGGACCAGCACTGTGGTGGTTCCCTCCCCTTTCCTTGGAAACCTCCCGGAAAGTCCCCTGCACTCTGTTGCATCTGTAACCCATATCCCCAAAATTCCTCTGGAAACCCCCCTTGACGTTGATGTGCCTGTGGCCCAAAGCCATGCCCCCTTTGAAGACCTCCCATTCCTCGGACTCCATGGGCCGCCCCACCCCATGTATCCTCTTCCCATGGCCGGTGCAAATGGTTGTGGTTGTTGGTACTGCTGCTGAGGTTCTGGTGCTTGTGGGGTGGGGCTGGGTATGACCGCCCCTTCTATTCCATACTTTGATAGCTTTCTTTGCACTAGCTTGGCCTCATCTGCCTTTCTCTGTTCCGCTTTTTGCTTTACCTTTTCCTGCCATAGTCTACAGTGGAGTACTATTGAGAGCTGTATTTCTGGCCGTCCCTTTGCTTCCACTGTCCCCATCAATGTTTTCAAACTCTTTTGTATTGGCTCTGGTAATGGCAAGAGGTGGCCCACAGGCTTCAGCTATACAACGTAGGAAACAAGCATAGCGTTAAAGTTCTATCTAAAACTGCCTCTGTCCCACTAATGCTAGATGTCGCTGGTGTGCTGCTTATATAACAGTAGACAGGATAAGAAGGGAAAGAGTAATATTGTAATTCCGTGCTCAACACAATACTCTGGGTAACCTCTTGTCATTAACAATCATACACACTTAAGTATTTCTACAGTGCATGAGTCAACAAGCAGTTTAAAACACAAATACAGTTTGTCTATTAGCAGCAAAATCATACATTTAATAGCCTATAGACCAAACTGAGGAGGTTGTACCTCCTCGCTCGCTCCTGTATAGACCAAACTGAGGAGGTTGTACCACCAGCTGGCTGCCCTGCGCCTTTTGGCTTGTCTTCTTTAGTGTATGGTGGTGGTTTATATGTTGGATTTGAATACCACTCTGTGGATACATCCCTTGTTCATCGTCTGTTTCATCTGATACTACACTTGGAGGGTCAGGGGAGAGCTAGGGGAGGGGGAGATGCGGAAGGGTGGGACCCCTCTTCCTTCACCTCATGCTGTTTTAGCATCCACTGACGCTTTGCCGTTTCCCCCTCTCCCTCCTGAAGCATGCGCCATAACTCAATGTCTTCCCCTTATAAGTGCCCTGTATGTGTGTTAATTGTGATTGCTGCATGTCTTTGAAAAAACTGCCACAAGGCAGCCATGGTTTTGTTAATTTACCTTCTGTACTTTTGGACCATTATATGCTATATTTACAGATTTTTTCTTTATAAGGTGGAAGTGTCTTACACAAATGCTGAAGGGGAGCGATCTCCCCCCACTGTTCCCTTGATATATGGTAATACCTCTTTTACCTGACCTCAAGTCGAGGCTTTGGATAATCCGCTGTTCACGGGTAAAAGGGTCAGAATACAATGATAATACTTTGAGCCTCTTTTGCTCTGCAGTTTACCAGGCGTGCTCCGTGCACCGCCCCTCCTTCACAATCACTGCCTCCTCAGGAACACTACCACAATCCTGCGCATGCACCTTCCGTGCACCGCCACTGGTTCACCTTGTCTGCCAATCCCAAATTCTGAACACTGGCTCCTCACTGTCTAAAAACTCTGTGTCCTATGTGCAAACCTAAGGGTGACGTCACCAAGCTAACAATACAACCTAGGTAAATTTAATATTGCGCGTACACAGAATATCCCATTACCCCCAATCCCACACATAAACCCCCACATCTGTCTTCCTGCTCTCCAGGCATAGTACACCAAATTCTCTTGTGATCAAACTGCACCGGTTGCATCACCTAAGGTGTGTAACGCCTCTCTCCAGGAGACTTAACCAGTCAATACAACTTCCGCAATCTAGATAACTTCAGCTAACCCTCACGGGAATACCATCATGTTTGGCCCGAGCTAAAATGCCCAACCCACAGGAATACTTTATTCATAACCTCTCGCCATCCAAGCCCTCTACGATCGAATGTGACCTAAACATAGAAAAGGGTACTTCTACCTACGCTCCAGTCCCTGCTAAAATAAATACTCTGACAATATACGGTAATAATACACAGTACCACCCGGTACTCACCACCCTCACTCACACCCACAATTGCTGTCAGTCTGGATCAATACTTATGTTCTGTGCTGCACTGATGCTGCTCGGTTACTGGCTCACATCGTGGTCTGCCTGAACAATTTGCCAATATCGGGCGGGATGATTTCCAAATAGCTCCAGACAACCTTTAAATGGGTACGTGTTTCCCATTCTTCTCAAAATACACGCGAGGATCCCACAGCCTCTCAGGTTCAGCAGTGAAGGGGTCGGCTTAGTGACGGGCTGGCGCAGTCAACCATCCTTTGGCAACCACCTTGTTGGGACAAACTCCCAGGTAGGTTTGAGGGCTACTATGAGTTTGCAGACTCACGGCAGGCCCAACACATTTCCCAAAAATGAACGTAGACCCAGCCAGAAAGCAAGTTCAAAGTTCAAACTGCGGTTTATTACAGCCAAAACCAATTGGGATCAGTACAAGGATAGATGAAAATCCTGGAACGTCACCGTGATTTCTGGCTCACAGGCTAGTTTTGTGGGCACATTACATCATACGGACGTCGCTACCTGGGCCCCTCTCCAGAACACCCACCGCCATCTTGGATTGGGTGTTGAGTAATAGTCCCGCAATAGCAGACCCTATACGTGTTAGTTTACTGGCTCTCCCATTTCAGATGTCAGGCTTGGCCCATCCCAATATTGCTATCACTAAACAATGTTGCAGTGTGAGGGTCTTGCCATTGGTTCTTGCCCATTGCTACCCACCCCTAGGATACTGGACTGTGGTTGGCTAGAGCTGACATCCCCAGGCCTGGGATCCGAAATGATTCTCAGCTCGAGGTGTATCTTCTCAAGGTAATATTTGCGTGTAAGAATCAGCAAGATTGCTCAGGATCTCTTGCTTCTCGCGGTTTCTGCTTTGCTGTGGTTAAGCTAATGACAAAATAATAAAGCAGACACAGTATGTGTATGTATGTGTTTTATAGACCTTTTCCACATGTGTTCTTCAAGTATTCGGGTGCGTGAGTGTGTCCCATTGTGTGGGTAGCACGTGTGCTCTGTGTCTAACGCTGCTACGTCATGGTGTCTCTAACGACGTCAGTAGAGTAGCTTCTTGGCGCTTTAGTTGATACTGTCAATTGAAGTCTCCTTAGTTGTAGCCTGAGGCTCCTCATCCACTCTGGGTATCGTTTGCACTGCTCCTGGGCTGTATGGTTGGCTGAGGGGGTACCTCTTAACATACTTGTCTATCATAGGAGCACTAGGAATCAGTCCAAAATAGTATGAGCAATCACGGCATCTTCGGTTCTTCTTCCGGGCCATGTATCTTGTGGAAGGGGGAGCAAGGGTAGGAATCGACCATCCCTCTTCACAGCCTAGGACAGTGAATGAAAGGGACCTTGTATAAATAGCGAGGTTTTTGGGATTAGAGGCAGAGTGAACCACTGGATGATATCTGAAGCAGAAGACGAGAGAAGGCGCCAGCATCACCCTCCTGGACCGCAAAGTGCCCAGTGAAGCCCTGCAGCTGTGCTGACCCCATTTTTGTATCGACAGGGAAGACCCATATGTGACAACTTCCTCCCTTCAGATGGTGAGACCCCTGACTTGCTGTGACTTTCCAAGGCTGCAGAATCCCAATACCCGGGGTACATCAACAAACTGTCAGTGCATTATCTTCCGAAGTGCGAATGTGGCCAAAACTTTGTGGGCTTCCAGAGGACCCTAAACAAGTAGGAAATCCACATCCAGAGTCCAGGACCGAGGCATCAAGGAACTTCTAACCAGAGCTGTTCGTTCTACTTTGGCGCAGAGAAAAAGGTGTCAAAACCACAAAGAGCCACTGAATCCTGAGGAATCCATTGCTGCCGAATCTCTCTCTCGAGTGCTGATGCAGGAGCCCACCAGACAACCTGCCTTTCTTCACCACGAACAAGGACCAAGAACAAGGGTCTGCTGCACTGCATCAAGAAGGCATCAGATGGCACAAATTATTCATTTCAAAGGTAATAGCGGGCTTGGGGTACATTATCCTTTTGCCATTTGTGGTGCTTCCTACCTTTGAGAGTGCTATTTAACCCTACTCTGAATTGACCACTACTCACTTGCACCGGCATTGCAGCTTGTGCACTCTTGAGTTGCTGTGATTTGTTTTTGAACTACTGACTATTTAAGAGCATTTGTCTAAGAAGGGCATCAGAACCTTGACTTTTCCCATTGACATTGGCTGTCCTGGCTCCTTCAAGGCCCCTTTCCGAACCTATTGGCTTTCGCAGTGCTTGTTCCCTTATAGGTTTTAATTATTGAACACTCTTAATGCTGGGATAAAAGACTGCCTACATCCCTTTGGGAGAATTAAACCGTTTTTATAGAATATCTGTCTTTTCTGATCTAACCCTAACCTTTCCCTCCTTTATAACGCAATACTGAAAGGTGATACAAAATAAGTGTTATACTGACCTCAAATGACATCACCCTTGGTGCTGGAAAATGTGTAACATCTGAATGAATTTCTCACCTGCTTTATCGTTCACTTTTTGAATTGAATCCTAACTTGGGATTAATGTTACTGCTAGTTACTGCTTTTAAAAGAATACTTTAAATATATTTGTGTATAAATACATAGGTACATATTTATTATATAACTTTAAGTGTATAATTGTTTACTTGGATACATGTAATTACTGATTTCATTGCAAAGCTCTATAGCTCACATTACTCCTCTTAAGAGACACCTGGCTGCTCAGTCACACTACCAAATTGTGTAGTACAGGCCTAAATTAAAAGGTGAGTTACCTACTACCAGGAGATAAGTCTTGTGTAGTCCCACACCAGTTGGACTGCACTAATTCTTACCTAAGAAGAAGAAGCAACAACTATCTGTTGGGGTACTGTGAACAGTTTCCCCTTGTGACTTTGTGACAGGAAAGCGTGCTGACTGGGGCAAGTGAGCACAAGGGAATCGAAAACTTGAAAGTTACAGCGAGCAGCACTTTATGGCATCATGCAGCAGAGTAACGCCAGGACCCCACCGTCTGGTGAGCCTCCAGCGCTGTGGGACCTCTGGTAGACGCCTTCAAGGTCTACCTGAAGGGAAGCGGGTGGTGTAAAGTACACTGATGAGGAGAAGGAGGCAGCATTTAAATTATTTGGGCACAGAGGGGCTCAGCATTTTTAGATATTTGCCTGGTGAGGAGGTGCGCATCACTGGAGGAGGGGAAGGGGAAATGGTGGTGAGTTTATACACGACTGCCCTGAAGACGTTAGAGGTGCATTTTGGAAACAGACCCAGAGTGGTTCTTGAGCATTATCACTTCTTTTCCAAGGCACAGGGTGCCGGGGAGTCAATAGATTCTTATTTCACAGCTTTGCGTACGCTCATATACACTTGTAAATTCACAGGTGTATTGGAAGAGTATATTAGAGACCAAGTCATGATGAAAATAAGCAACGTCAAAGTGGGAGATAGGTTATGGATTGACTGGGATCCTCCTATCGACAAAGTTATTGAGATTGCAAAGGCTATTGAGGAGTCCCGCGCGAGTCTTTCATCTACCTCCAGCCCCCCTGCGGCCACCTCTCCTTCCTCCTTCTCTTCCTTTCATCTGTTCACCACTGACAAGGTTTCTAGACTAGTCCGATCTATGAAAGTCTTGTCAAAACAGGTTCTTCCCTGTTCTTCCAAAACCATCAATGACCACAATGACACCCTCGCTCCTTCCCTGGCTGACTTCTGCAACCACTCCTTCACCACTGAAGCCTTCCCTTAACCCCTGAAGCACTCTCTTGTGCACCCTCTTCTCAAGAAACCCTCAGCCGACCCCTCCTGCCCAGCTAACTATCTCCCAATCTACATCACTCCTCTCCTGGGCAAACTCCTGGAAAAGCTGTCCATTTCCCAGCTTACTCTTCACACTGAATCGGTTGGTTGTCTCCATGACCATCGGTCTGGCTTCAGAGGAGCCAAAAGCATGGAAACTGCTCTCCTGAACATCTGTGAAGACCTGCTCTCTAACCATGATTCTAATCTCCCCTCTGTCCTCATCTTACTCAATCTCTCTTCTGCCTTTGACATGCTCAACCTGCTCAATCATCTCTGTGATGACCTGGGTATCACCGATCAGGCCCTGGCCTGGCTGACCTTGTTCCTCTCTGATCAACCCTCCCAGGTCCAACTTGGGTCCTTCCTTTCCTCTATCTCACTCTCTACCTGTGGTGTTCCCCAGGGGTCTACCCTCTCTTCCTGGCTGTTCAACGAATACCTGGCACGTCTCGGCCACCGCATTGCCTCTCTCGGCTCCAACTTTCAGTGCAATGCGATTGACACTCAGCTCATTTTCAGGCTCCCCTCTGCCACCTCTTCTGCTTCTCTCAACTCTGACTGTCTGTCTGCTATCCAGGAGTGGTGTGCCACCAACGATCTCTGCCTTAATGCCAATAAGACAGATTGTCCTCATCAGCACACCTGCACCCTCCTTTCCTGTAACTCTCTGGCTGGCCCCCCTTGACCCTCTTCCTGCTCCCACCTGTGAGGCTAAGAACCTCTGGGTCATCTTCGACTCCACACTCTCCTTTTCTCCTCACATCTCTGACATATCTAAGAAGTCAAACTACCAACTGCACCTCCTCAGAGATATTCTTCCTTGCCTCTCCTTCCCTCAGAAACTCACTGTCTCTAGAGCTCTGGTTCTCTCTAGCCTGGACTACTGCAACAGCCTCTTTCTAAATCTGCCTGCTTCTACTCTCCGCCCTCTGCAACTCATCCAGAACAGGACTGGAAAACTTGTCCTTGGTCTCAAGCCCAGGGATCGTATCTCTCCAGCACTGAAAATTCTGCATTGGCTCCGGGTGGCTGGAAGGGTTAAGTTCAAGACCCTCTGCATTGTCCACAAGGCCTTTGGGGGCCTGGGTCCTCAATACATCCAACTTTCTCTTTGTAAATACCTTCTTACTCAAGCTCTTCGCTCCTCCACCTCCAACTCCCTCAGGGTCATTTGCTTGTCCAAGCAATAAGCTGGTGGTAGATCTCTTTCTTTGGCTAGGGCCTCCCTCTGGAACAGGCTCCCTGCCTCTCTGAAACTCAAGGAGAACTATCTCCGGTTCCAAAAGCACCTCAAGACCTTCCTCTTTTGTTCTGCTTTCTCTCTTCCTCTCTGCTGCTGATTTCCTGTCTGATACTGCACTGGTCACATGGCTACCCTCTGATTTCGGGCCCAGGACCCTACCCACGCAGTTGCACACCCACACTGCCTCCCCTGCAACCCTTGCACTTGGGTCTGTATCTGTAACCCTACAGTCACCCTACCTGCACTTTTGAACACAAGCTGTCTGCACTTACCATTGCACCTGCCACCTGCTGGCCGCTCTTCTTGTTATTGTTTTGATCCCATGTACAGCACTGCCCCCTCTCCTTTCCCCTGGCACTTTTCCCCTCCCTCCTCCCCTGCACTTGCGCGATCTCGATATCACTTGGCCTAGTAAGATTGTTATCTCTGTTCTCCCTTTGTTCACCCTTCCTTGCCTCGTCGCACCTTGAAACACTTGTGTATAGGCGCATTACAAACGCTATATCATATCATATCATATCATATCATATCATATCAGTGTTCAAGTTGTCATGGAGAAAGCTGACAAGATTTCACAAGGAGAGTCAGTACAGGCTGTCTTGGTGTCCAAGAAGGGTGGAGGCGACACCAAAGCGAAGGTCGAAAAGGCGGACAATCGGGCGAACAGAAACAGCAAAGTGCCGTTCAGTGCTGGAGGAAGCCAGAGGTGCAGAAGATGTGGGTGGGTGAGCCACTCTACTGCGACCAAGGAATGTCCGGTCTGGGGAGTGGAATGTAGGAGGTGCAATACCAAGGGCATTATGCTAGGATGTGCAGGTTCAATGGTGAGGGTGGCAATGTGTAAGGTATGCATGTTGTCAGGATGATTGATGCAGAAGGAGGCACTGACAGTGTAGTTGGAGATGTCAGTAATGTGACGGGGGAAGATGTTCTGCTACATGTTGAGGGGGCAACCAAGAAAGGGCCATGGGACATGTTAATGGTAAATGGTGTGCAAATTGAAATGTTAGTAGATTCAGGATCACCCCTGATCTCGCCAGAATTGTGCAAGGAAGTTATGGAAAGAAGGTATCTTCTCTCAAAGTGCCAGATATCAGCCCCAGTACATATGGGCAGGTACCTATTAAAGTGCCGGGATATTAGTGGGCTCAAATCGATTTCATGGAGCGCAGTACTGAAGGTCACAACAGATGAACAAAAAGCCGATTGGAGTGAGGTTTGGTGATTGTGTGCATGTGAAGAACCCCAGATTTGTGACCAAAGGGGTGAGTTTGTATATGTCCCCATGGATATGGTAGTGAAGGTGGGTGCAGGGTATGTGGTCCTGGATGTTGGAAATTGTGGTGGAGAAAGGTGCACCTGTGGTGCTGCAGTCGCATGGCACATGTGGGTTTGAATCGAGTTCAAGGGCGCAGTAATGAAGGCAAGCTGTGTGTGGTGCACAAAGGAGCTAGTGTTCTGGGATGGGACTTGCAGGCAGCGTTGGAAATAGAAATACACCTGGGGAAGCCTGTTCCTGTGTTGAGTGTGGAGGATGCAGAGCAGGTTCAGTCAGAGCGCGGTGTGTCGGTGGATTACTTTAATAGCAGGTACCCTACAGTTTTTACAGAGAAGTTGGCCATGTTGCGTGGCATTTCACACAATATTGTACTGAAGAGAGGGGCGGTGCCCAAGGCCCGTAAGGTCAGAAAGGTGCCAGTTTTAGCCAGAGAATGGCTAAAGAGTGAACTTTTCAAACTTAAGGAGCAGGAGTAATCGAGGAGAGTCCTCAGAGTGGTTGTCACAGGTGGTTTTGGCATGGAAACAGGATGGTTGCCTTAGGCTGTGTGTCGATCTCAGGGAGCTCAACACAAGCTTCTGGGTGGATCGCATCTGTTGCCTAATATAAATAATCTTTTGGCGATCATAGGACAGGCAGCATGGTTTTCCACATTGTACCTCTCTACGGCATATCATCAGATAAATATGTATGAGGAGTCTCTTCCTCTTACATCATCAGTCATGCCATTTTGGGCATACAGATTTTGCCATATGCCATTTGGATTGGTGTCTGCATCACATGTTTTTCAGCAGCTGATGGAGGCGTTGTTTGGGGAAGTGTATGGTGTGAGTTACTTCCAAGACAATATTTTGGTCTGTGGTAGGGATCAGCATGAGCACGACGAGAGGGTGCTTCGAGTGATGATGATTTTGCAGAAATGTGGTTTGTCCATAAAATTGTCAAAGTGTCAGGTGGGTTTTACCAATATTACTTATCTAGGACACACATTGGATACGAATGGCATAAAGCCCAGGAAAGGGTTGGTTAAGGTGATAAAGGAGCCACCTTCCCCTACAAATAAGGAACAACTCAGGTAACTCCTGGGAATGACTCAATACTATGTCCACTTTATTCCATCGTATGCAGAAAACACGGTATGAATGCACGCGTTACTAAAGAAAAATGTAAAGTTTGAGTGGTCAGAGCATTGCCAAGTGGAGTTTGTCGAGTTGAAGGACAATGCTCCATCTTTGAGTTCATTTGATCCCAAAAATAAAACTGTACTCGCTGTTGACACTAGTGATGTTGGCCTAGGTCCAGTTTTAGAGCAATGGCAGGGTGGGAGGTTCAGGGCCATCACTTTGCATCTAGAGTTCTCAGAGATGCAGAGAAGTGTTATGCAGTGATTGAGAGGGAGGCCATAGCTGTCTCTTGACTATCAAGACATTTTAGGAGATTTTTGTGGGGTATTCCGTGCCTCATTCAGACAGATCACAAACCCCTCACATATGTGCTAACTAGTAAAGGTATGAGGTCTTTGCAAGGATAGCAAGGATAGCAAGGGGGTGGTAGACTTGCACGAATTTTATTTCAGGGTAGAGTAAATTGCTGGTTCATAGAATGTGGGTGCGGACCCTTTTTCCCGGTTGACAGGGGCCGTTCCGGGTGAGGATATGGTGTGGAAGCGGGTAGTCAGGTTGAGTGCATTCTTCCCGAGGTTGACAAAGTGAGTTGGAGAGGGAGTGTGCAAAAGATGTCGAGTTGTCGTGGATTCAGGATGGTTTACGGGTTGGCTGAGAGACCATAAATGTCAAAGAATAAGAGAAGATCTAAACACCTGTTTTGAGTGAGTTGGCAGAGGATCCATGGGGCATCACCAGAGGTGATAAATTAGGTCCCACTGTCAGTTTGAGGCTGAGGCATGTTGAGTTGGCGTACAGAGGGCGTTTGACCAGGTCTTTGACCAAAAGGAGATTGCAGGAGTCATACCGGTGGCCAGGGATGGATGAAGAGGTGGAGATGGCTGGGAAGGAATGTGTAGCTTGTGCCATGAGTGATAAAAGAGATTGGGTGAGAGAATGAATAGGTTTGGGAAAGGGGCTATTCAAATGGCTGCTGCCAACAGGTTGGTTTGGAGTGATGTGGTGTCGGAGGCATTGTTGTCATATAGACCCACACTGTCAGCTTTAACAAGTCACTCACCATTTTAACTTTTGAGGGGTAGAAAAGCAGGTTCAAAATTGAGTACAGCTGCACTTGGCGGTGGTGTCCTCATGGAAGTAAATATGTTCCAGGTGTTGGAGAGAGTACGTGTCCAACAGGTGCGAGTAAGGTCACAACAGATGAACAAAACGCTGATTGGAGTGAGGGTTTGTGATTGTGTGCATGTGAAGAACCCCAGATTTGTGACCAAGGGGGGAGTATGTTTATGTTCCCATGGATGGTAGTGAATCTGGGTGTAGGGTATGTGGTCCTTGATGATGGGCCGCGTTGGAACAAGAGGAGAATTGTGGTGGAGAAAGATGCACTTGTGGTGCCACTGCCGCATGATACATGTGGGTTCACTTTGGGGCCTAGTGTGAGTTCTTCTGTGGGTGGACAAGTGCGTGAGAGTGTGTGCGAGGAGGAAGCGTTTTCAAGAGTTGTGAGGGGAGAGGGAGTCTGTGGTCCAAGGCTGCAGTATGGCAGAATCTGTGGTTCAGGATCCCAATGTGGGGGTGGGGCCATTGCTTGTTATTAATGGCCGCATTCCGAGGATCAGGTTGCCTCCAGTTAAATTGAGACTCTATGGCCCTCATTACGAGATTTCCTGTAGGCCACCGGTATTACCAGAGACCTACCGGCAACCTCACCTTACCGTTTCCGCTGCTCGATATCCGGGTAATAAAGCAATAATACGGGCAGCGACGGAATGGTAAGTTCCCATTCCCATTCTCGTGGACTGGGAATGGGAACACTGAAGAACTGGCACCGTTAACGGTGCCAGTGATTTAATGATTTATGTACCGGTAGAGGCCTGAACTACCGGCAGGTCAGGCCAGCCAGTAGTTCACATCTCTACAGGCAGACTCAGAGTGAGCCGCTCCAAAAAAGCATGCACTTGTGTTTGGTAGGGGCGTGACAGTTCGATTTAGAAAGAGAGCTCTGTGCGTCCACAGAGTAGTCTTTCTAACTTGATCTTTTTTTCTTCTTTTTTTAAAAAAGGTGCTTGACCTAATACCGAAGATATCACTTACCCGCTTTTACGTCATTACTTCACATCACCCTATCTGCACTTATTATTTCTGTTATACAGTCACATCAATTCAGGAATATACACAAATAGTCTTTGGCGCACACCAGATCCACTTTGCACATATGTGGAAATACTGAGTCAAGAAACAATCTAAGGGAACCCCCTAAGGTCCTGGTTGCACCCCTGTACATAAATCTCTCCACTTCAATATATATGTTATTTCAATGAAAAATGCTCTGCTCTGTCTTCGTCATAGGCATACAAGATCTTTCTTTATTAATGTCTTCTCATCCCTTCAGTAATTAACGAGACTGACAGTGTTGGCCAATGCATTTTGGACATAAAATCCATTATCAGGGCATTAAACTAACTGTCATCTAGCAGGAATGGAAAGTGCCTCAAAGGGACATGTAAAATGACACATTCCAGTTATCTTTTCCCTCAGGAAAAAATAGGCAGACACTGGATTTGTATATGCCTGAGCATTGGCTCTAACAAAAGTCAGTGGGGCTCATTACGAGTTTGGCGGTATTCCGGCAGTAAATCTGCCACAATACCTGCAAACGGAATTACAGACACTGCCACTTGGTCAAGCAGTATTATTATTGGAGGTATTACGTCTGGTGGTAATGCCGCCACATTACAAGTTTGGGGGTGTAATCTGGTGGGAATTCCTCTACTATTATCTCCAAAAATCAGCGGTTTTACCATTCGGTAATGCTGCCGCAGGTGATACCAACAAGCTTGTAGATTGGCGGTGTGGGCAAAATGGAGGTAAACAGAATTAGCTCTACTTTTTTCCTGCACCGCCAAACATGTAATGAGCCC
The DNA here is from genome assembly GCF_040938575.1 of Ambystoma mexicanum. Taxonomy (NCBI): domain Eukaryota; kingdom Metazoa; phylum Chordata; class Amphibia; order Caudata; family Ambystomatidae; genus Ambystoma; species Ambystoma mexicanum. Next base: position 1,093,608,098 of record NC_090937.1, on the reverse strand, counting down.
CAGTGTCTTTCCTTCGTCTATGCTCATAGAGGACTGTGATGGTGTGAGCAGTCCTCTATGATGTCTAAATTTTGCTCAAGGGCACAGCCCAAAAAACTGGACAGATGTGCGCCAAATAAGAAACATATCAGGCACAAAGCATTACAAATGAAATCCTGTGGTCATTTACCTGAATCCGTCCAGTTGGTTGTTTTTTTCTTTTTCTTTTGCATAGTACAGGGTGCCCTTGTACCAGAAAAGATGGTTATATCGCCTAAAATGCATTGCTGGTGGCAAGTTTTTTCATTTCTGAAAATCCAACTCTATGTGATTCATGAATCAAGTTCTCTAATCGATTTTGGAAAGTGGCCAAACATGATATAAGGGGTATGTATAGGGCAGTTTTGATGCCAGGGAGCATGATGGCAGGCAAAGAAGGGATGGATTATTTCAGAGGTTTTGGGGTTTGGGGATAGTGTATTCTTGTTTTGCGCTGCAACTTCATCAGTGTGCTTAGGGGCTGCACAATGGGGGCCTCATAGTTAAGGTGGCATAGCTTCCAACACCTGCCAAATTTGAAGGGGTTTGTTGCATTAAAATGGCACTTTAATGTCACTTCAATAGACATTTCCTTCAACTGAATTTCAAGGGTTTCATTGTATCAGATTGTTTCACATGAACAGTGATTCAGTTAAAGTTTTTTCACTGAATTTCAATAGTTTTGTTGCCCTGAATTTATTCGCCTTAACTGTCCCTTAACTAAGGTTTTTATAACTGAAATGTATATACAATGTATATTGCTGAGGCTTGTGGATCTGCTTAGAATCACATGCTTTGCATAGGGTGACATCTACTGGTAGGTGTGGAATATTGCATGGTTTGTTTTTGAAGTTCAAAAAGGGACGTCGACTGGGCGTGTGTAATACTATCTATAATGTGATGTGTACGGTACCCATGGTCCTTCACGCATCGAGGTCCCTCAGATTGTTTTTCCCACCATCATGGTCGGTGGCTTTTAATGCAGAGTCCGCTACTTAGATATTAAAATTAGAATATTTGTACATACACTGCACCTCCGCATAGGCGTGTTCTTTCGATGCACGTTCAACAAGCAACATTCTATGTCCACTGGCAGCTGAATTACGACTTCTTCAATGGCTCGACGAACAATAGGCTTCGGCCTACATCAGACCTCGGCATTGCAGTAGGGAGAGTGGGGGCACTGATTATTCTTGCCCTCCCTTTTATAGGTTGCATCCTTTCACTTTCTTTTCGTAATACTTTTGTCTGCCTTTCTTTACATCTTCAATCAAATATGGAAAGAACTCCTTTTAAGTTCTGTCCCTCCTATAACAGGAAAGTTACATGGATAGACACTCGTCGAGTGTGTTATCACTGCTTTCCCCGTGACTGAAAAGCATTATGCGTTGTGCAAACTCTTTAAGCCTAACATGCTCAAGGAGAGACGGACCAAACAGTGGGCAGACCAGACTATGATGGCTGAATCTCAGACCTCCACCAGCGCATTTGAGTCAGACGTAGAAGGTCAAGGCAGAGACTGCTTTATTTCGGATGCCGAAGACTCACGTGTGTCTGTCCCCAGCCTCGGAAGGCAGGTGCAGAGCACTGCTATTGGTAAGTCTCCTGGTGACAAAGATACGCACACCCATAATAGTCATGGGGGGCACAAACATCGAAAATACATATCCGCCAGCCGATCTTCAACTGATAAGTTGAGGAAAGGCCACACAGCAGCAAAAGGCACCTCAAGGTCTACCACACCCCCACTCCATAAGCCTGCTGCATTTCCGCTCTCACGTCCAGTCCATGGCAGTGACAAACACAAGAAGGTGTCGATTGCCGTGCAGTTGAACCCCCCCCCCCAGTGGATACCATTTCTCGTACATCAAAACATCTGTCAGAATTCCCAAAACCAGCTATTTCAAAGGGAAAACAGACAGGAGGACTCTACACTTCTATAGTAACTTCCCCAAAACATTCTGAATATTCTAGAGCCACTTCTCCTTTGCCAAAGTCATTACATGGAAAAAGAATAAGAATAAGCTATTGTGTTACGACTTCCAGTAACCCCATAAACAGGTGTTTGGACAGGGAGTGCTTCGAAGAGACACTGGAGAAGGTTGCATCCTTTGTCACCTTTGTGGACAAACAACCTATAAGACAAAAGACCTTAGATTTAACATCGGGAGAGCCTCCTGCTAAATCTCCTAGAATAGATAGGTCTCATACGTCTCCTACACATGATGTTATTGACATTGCTCATGAGTCATAACAACATTTAAAAGATGATCAGCTGTACTATCAGGACCAAGGTGACTTTCAGGACCAGGGATACAATAAAGACCTAGGTGATCATCAAGGGCAGGGTGACGGTGAACAGGAAAGCTGTTATACTTACCCTAATGACCCGTCTAGCTGTGATCTAGATGATCCAGATATATCTATTTTACCGTCTGCAGACATTGCTACTGAACCTGGGCATTTATCCCCCATTGTCAACCAACTTCTATTCAATGATCTCTTTAAAAAGGGTGCAGATCATTTAATGATCCAGACCCAAGAAGCTGTGGAGGAAACAGATTTTGTGGACAACATCTTAAATGAGAAGAAGGTCATTAGTCAATCCATACCTCTCCTTAACTCAATTAAGAAGGTGATAGCCCCTTCGCTTACCACACCATCCCTTAAACGTGCAGTTAATGCAAGGGTTGAAAATGTTGTCAACCCCTCTCCATCAAACCTTCTGTATATTAGGGGTCATGCAAACCCAGATTCACTTGTAGTTACCACAACATAGAAAAGGCAGGCATGCCATTGTCTAATGCAGAGGCATCTCCTGATAAAGAATGTAAAAGACTGCATGCTCTGGGTAAAAGAGTTACCACATCCAGTGAGTACTCCACTGTACGGTGTTACACTGCCTACCCGTTATAACAGTGCCCAGTGAGATTTAGTTCAGAGCCATCTAGATTCAGTACCAGAGCCAACAAGGTCTCAGTTACTTAAAATAGACAATGTAGGTAAATAGGACGGGGTCACTCAAAATAACACCCTGGATTCAGCTGGAACCGCAGGCAGAGTTATAGCTGAGGATACGTTATTTAAACACCACTCATGGCTTTGCAATTCAGGCTTTAAGCCTGAAACGCAGGCAAATCTTATAAATATGCCCATAGAAGACTCTGCCCTATTTGGTAAGGTGGTGGATGACGCACTAGAACCAGTGAAAAAAGAATATAAGACCATTAGAACTAACAAACTCTATGTTCAGAGGGGAGTTTTTAATACCTGGCGTTGAAGCTGAGGGTTTGGCAGAGCAACACAGTCAAGCATTACTTCAAACACATCCCCAGGGTATAATTCATAGGGTCAGTCTTCATCCTTTCAGAACTCTCAACAATGAGGTTTGAGACGAGGCAAAGCACAGGGTAAGAGTGCAGCTTCCAGAAGCATGTCCACATCCCCTCTAATGCTTCCGCAGTAGGGGGTCGCATCACCCTTTTTGCCCACACATGGGAGGATATAACATTGGACAAGTGGGTGTTGTCAACAGTAACCAAAAGGTATTCAATAGAATTCATCAAAACACCTCGACATCATCTGCCAAGATCAAGGAGAATGTCACAGGAGCATCTCTTGATTCTACAAGAAGAGATACTGGTACTAGTAGACAAAGGAGCAATAGAACTGGTACCATTTCTGGAGGTAGACAAAGGTATTTATTCAATATACTTCTGTGTCCCCAAAAAGGATTTAACCATGCATCATGTGTTAGATCTGTGTCCTGCAAACACGTATTTCAAGCCGCAAAAATGCAGGATGACAACTCTGCAGGAGGTAATTCCACTTCTAAAGCAAGGGGATTACATGACAACATTGAATATGAAAGATGCATACTTCCATATTTTAAATGTTGCCCCCACATAGAAAATACCCAAGGTCCCCAAGGTTCAAAGTATAAAACACTCACTACCAGTTCAAGGTACTTCCCTTCGGCATAACCTCAGTGTCAAGGGTATTTAAAAGGTTATGGCAGTAGCAGCAGCCCACCTGCACAGACTGTCAATTACAGTGTACCCTATTCTGGACGACTGGCTAATAACAGGAGACACACCTCAAGTGTGTCCACAAAACACCCAAGAAACAATTAACCTACTGTTTCAACTAGGGTTCTCAATCAACAAGACAAAATCCAGTCTCGTACCAAGTCAAATAAAACGGTTTCTTGGAGCTCTAATTCGGACAGAAGACACCCTAGTCTTACCCTCCAACGAGAGGGTCCAAAACATGCTATTTCAAATTCCTCAATATGTAGCCAGTCGTCTGATAACTGCAGGAAAGGCCATGCACCTGCTCGAAATGAGTGCTTCCTGCATTTACCTGGTCCCACAGCCCGCCAGCGCATGCGTCCCATACAAGAGTGGCTCGGAAAACATTGGTCTCAAGCAAGTGGCCAATGGGACAATCTAGTGGTGGTTTTGCAGTCCCTCGTACTATCCCTTCAGTGGTGGACAAAAGACAATCTTTTGAAGGAGAATTCATTCACCACCCCTGCAATAGAGGCCACTCTGACCACAGATGCATCACTAACAAGGTGGGTAGGGCATCTTCTCCAGTATACTGGACATGATTTGTGGACACAGTCACTAGCAATCAAACACATCACCCTTATGGAACTACTGGCGGTGTTCAAAGCTCTACAAGCCTTCAACAACCAACTGCAAGGGAAAACTGTCTTAGTCCTAACAGACAGCACTACACCCATGTTCTATATCTACAAGCAAGGTGGGACAGACTCACCAGGTCTGCCAAAAATATCCCAACATGTTTCAGTGGAACACAATTACCTAGCAGATGTGTTCATCAGAAACGTACAACTTCCTGCAGAACACAAATGGAAATTGCTTGCAGACATCTTACACCAAGTCTTCTCAGACTGCAGAGATGTACATGAACATTTCTAAAAAATAAGATCGTACAGACAAAATGATCTTGTTTAGGCCATACAAAAATAACGTAAATAAAAAGAAACCGAAATAGAGTAACTGCGAGATTAGAGTCAATAGTGAATAAAACAGAAGAAAACCAGAAAAAAATGCCATGCAAGGTTCACAAAAAAGCCGAACGAGCAATAAACTTGAATTGCATTCCCGAACATAATACAAAGATGAGCCGTAGCATTTCCTGATACATGTATTTTAAAATGAGTGATGCTCTAATAATGCCTCACTATTGGATTCACTGTTATCAGCGAAAAGGTTGAACATGCGTTTTAATTTTAACAAGTGCAGCAACCATAAAAAGAATCAACGTGCGCAATGCAGACTCAAACATACTATTTAATTAATTTTTAAAAGTAACGGAAACTTGCTACCGTTAGTTGGAAGAGATATACAGTTGTGGAGAAATGAACATAACTTGTGCAAATCTAAATCAAAGGGAATGAATAGTTATGTAAAAGATAAAGCAAAACATTAATCAACCAATACGTGTGTACACGCCTATAAACACTTACCCTGTTTGGATTTTGTTCGTTCTTTCTCTTCACTTACCAGTATTTGAGGAATTATAACATACATTATCATTTATTTCAGAAAGACAAACAGAAACGCTGGCAGCATTTCCGTCATCATACCGGCTCTCGTGTGATTATGAAACGCTATACAGATAACACGAAAGAGAAGACAGAGGTAAAATAAACTTGGATTTGAAGGATCTCGGGCAGACTCGTGGCAATATGAAACACAGCAATAAATATAACCAGAAAGAGAAGACAGAGTTAATTAAACTTGATTTTAAACAATCTCATGCACAATCGCGAGAATATGCAACACAGCAAACTTAGACCAGAAACGTAAAAAGGATGTAAATGAAATGAAAATAAGTACAAGGCGTGTGGCGCTGCCCGATGACGGGGCGCGCGCGCGGCGGCGTGACGTTGCACGCCGCCGCGTGCAGCATAAATAAACGGGGCGTTCCCGGCCCCGACAGTGCGACCGGGAAGCCCGAGCCAGAAGGACGTGTGTTGAGTGAGTCCTTGTGTACTGGGGGGCTTACGGGGATCGCTGGGGGTCAGGACACACCCCGAACAGTGGCGACGAGTGGGGAATGATGCCTGGGCCCGGCATTCGGTGACGAATCTGCAATTTTTCGTCCTGAAACGTAATCTTGCTGACATTTTGTTTCATGCCGTAGGCCGTGCTTCAACTGCACGGCTGGTGGCCATTTTGAATACTCAGACCGTGGACTTCACAGAGCTTCGGTTTGGGCAGTGAGTGGCATCCAGGCCTAATTCTTGGACACACTGCTAGCAGACAGTTTAATCTGCGTGCCTATGCCTGAATTTTGATTTTTTTTCAGAATTTTGGGTCTTCTACGTCGAGTGCAAGTGAGGAGGAGGGCTACAATGGCTGGGCCTACATAGCCCATAATTCTTCCTTGACTCAATTTTTGGAACAGCTGAAGGCTGGGGCTTTCTTCATCCTCTTCATCATCAGACTGGTGCCCCTACTGCTTTTTCATCTTCTTCATCATCACGGAGGTGTGTTGCAGTGGTTCTTCATTTTGCTTCCTGGAATCAGCAGGCCTGGTGGCTGGGACTGGGATGTTAAGGATTACCTATGGAGGGGGATAGTGTGTTCTTGCCATCTTCGCTCCCAGGGTGAACTTTCCTGTGCCTGGAGGTGGATCAGAGTTTGAGTTGTGGCCTCCATTTTCCATGCTGGGGGTGCCTGTGCTCTCGAACTCATGAGTGATACTGAAGATCAGGACGGTGCACAACCAGTAGTGGTGCAGCAGCCTCCACTTGCTCAAGCAGGGCCTCAAGGCCCAGTGCCTCCAGTGCAGCCAGTGGTAGCACCTGTTGTCCAGCCAATCCTTCCTGCCATAGCCCCGGCACGTGCACACGCTGCCTTGCAGCCCATCCCGGAGTTTGATGTTTCGGGCCCGCCTTCTAGCTTGGGGCCCAGATGGAAGAGGTGGGTTGACCGCCTGGACATGTACTTTCGGGCCACTCAAGTGGTTGATGATAACAGCAGGCTGGCAACCATGTTGTACTCGGCAGGGCCCTCGGTCCAGGAGATTTTTGAATCACTTCGACCAGGGGATGGATCCTACGGTCAGGCAAAAACCGCGCTTCAAGCCCATTTTCTACCTCTTGCCAACGCGGACTATGAACGCTTCGTGATGTTGTCCGCCAAACAGAAAGAGGACGAGACTTTGGACACGTTCTATGGGCCAATGAGGCACCTGTCTCTCGCTTGTGCCTGGGGCAATGCGGAGGACATGATTAGGACCATGCTCCTCCAGGCATGCTCCTCGGGCAAGCTCAGGTGCCAAATGTTAAGGGAACCCGGAATCACACTGCCATGCATCCTAGAACTGGGGAGATGCCATGAAGTGTCTGAGGCGAGGGCAGCTAGAATGGAGGCTGGGTCACGCTCCATCAAGACTGAGGAGGTGTGTGCGATGTGGCGCGGTGGCAGTGGCACCAGAAGACCTGGTGGCGGACCCCAGGACAGAGCCGGGAGGGCAGGGGAATCCTGCCAAAAGTGTGGGTACGACCTGCCCCACCCAACGGAATGCCTCGCGAGCTTAAGGACATGCGGAAGGTGTGGGCTGCCAGATCACTTCTTGAGGGTGTGCAAGGCGGCCATGCCTGTGATGGTGCCGCAAGGCCCGGCCCGGTCCATTCTCCTTCGCCAGGGCAGACTGCCTAACGTCACTCAGGTGGACCAGAGTGAAGAGGACGCCCAAGTGGTAGAGGCAGACGAAGAGGAGGAAGAGAACATTTTCTTCGTCTCCAGCGTGGGGATCCTGAAAGGGAAGAACAGGAGGCAGCCAAGGTGCGTGGTGGAAGTCAATCGGTCTCCAGTCCTGGTGGACATGGGGGCGTCTGTCAATGTGATGGCCCGGGGACACTATGACGCTATGGACATGCCTCCTAAGTTGGTAGCACCGAAAGCCAGCATCTTTGCTTTCGGTGGTCTGGACCCTATCCCACTGGATGGTGCTTTTGTGGCGAAGGTGGAGCATGACAGCTCGCAAATCACTGCACGCTTCTACGTAACACTGGTGAGCACCAATACCTTGTTGAGCTGTGCAGCGGCGGAGGCCCTTGGCATCGTCAACTTTGCATACTTGGTCTATTTGGAGGACATCAATGACTTGCTTGAGAAGTATGCCGCACTGTTCAATGGGATTGGACAGATGGCTGGTGACCAATTGAGGCTGCATATTGATGAATCTGTGCAGCCCATCGCCCTGAAACATCGCAGGGTGCCCTTTCACCTTCGTGAACATGTCGACAAGGAGCTCGATAACTTGGTCAATCTTGGCATAATTGAGAAGGTGGAGCGTCCGACTCCCTGGGTGTCCCCAATTGTAGTGGCACGGAAACCCAAACAACCAGATGCCGTCAGAATCTGTGTTGACATGAGGCTGCCGAATAAAGCTATCAAGAGAGAGAGGCACCTCACCCCGACGATTGATGACATCATTGCCGAGGTACAAGGCGCCCGCTTCTTTTCAAAGCTGGACTTCTGAGCGGGCTACCACCAGGTTGTTCTCCACCCCGAGTCGAGGTATATTACCACCTTTACTACACACCAAGCGCTATACCGCTACAAAAGACTGAGCTTTGGTGTGTCTTCGGCGGCGGAGGTGTTCCAAAATATCATCCGAGGCACCCTAGCAGATCTGGAGGGTGTCTAGAATATCAGTGATGATATCCTGGTGTTTGCAAGGACGGAGGTGGACCATCTGAGGCGGCTGGCGAAAAGGTTTGAGAGGTTGCAGTCCCTGGGCCTCACCCTCCACAAGGAGAAATGCGAGTTTCTGAGACCATCGATAGAGTTCTTTGGCGTTGTATTTAAAGAAGGGGTGTATCACCAGATCCCAAGAAGGTCCAGGACATTAAAAAGGCGTAGCCTCCGGAATCCGTGTCCGATGTGCGGAGCTTCCTAGGTATGGTTGCATACTGTGGACGGTTCATCCAGAATCTTGCCTCCAGGTCAGAACCGCTCAGAGTACTGACAAGGAAAGATACCACCTGGAACTGGGGTCCGCTTGAACAGGCGGCATTCGATGACATCAGGGGTGCCCTGGCAGCAGAGTATACCATGCCCTTCTTCGATCCAGCGTTGCCGTCGGAGATCATTGTCGATGCCAGCCCGTTCGGCTTGGGTGCCGTGTTGATGCAGATTGACCGTGATGGGGTTGTCCGTCCGGTGGCTTACGCCAGCAAAGTGCTGTCGGATGTGGAGCAGCGGTATTCCCAGATGGAGCGCGAGGCGCTGGCGGTGCTCTGGGGCTGCAGGCACTTCCGGCTCTACGTCCTCGGTTGCCCGGTGACGGTGGTGACGGACCACAAGCCATTGCTTCCCATCTTGGTCGGGTCGTCATCCAAGCCGCTGGCAAGGATTGAGCGGTGGATGCTCGCTCTCCTGGAATACGGAGTCACCTTGGTGTATCGGCCGGGGGCGAACAATGCAGCAGACTATCTCTCAAGACACCCGGGTGCGCCTGGGAAGGAAGACCATGACACATGTGCGGAAGAAGCCGATGAACATGTACGTGTGGTGGTGGAGGCGGCCACGCCGAATGCAATGCCCCTGGAGGAGCTCAAGGCCGCTGCAGTGGAGGATGAGTGTTTCCAAATCCTGAGGCACTCCATGCAGCATGGCTCCTGGAAGTTGGTGCTGGAGGCCCTGGCGGGGCGCACTCAGGAGTCCAGAACCGGACTGGAGCAGCTGTGGAAGGTCCGGGAGGATCTCTCTTTTTCCGCATCCAGTCTCCTGCTCAGGGGAGATCGCATTGTCGTGCCCCAATCCAAGGTGAGGGAGGTGATCACCCTTGCCCACTGTGGACACCAGGGCGCTGCCAAGACTAAAGCCCGCCTAAGATTGAAAGTGTGGCTCCCGGAACTGGAACGCAAAGTGGACAACTTTGTGGCGGCCTGTGTGTGGTGTCAGGTGGCGTCTCCCCTGCAGCGTGAGCCTGCCATAGAGGCCATGCCTCGGGGGACACGACCCTGAGAAGTTGTTCATGCAGACTTTGGCTCCACCACGATGGGCACCCACTTCCTGGTGCTGGTCGACGAATACTCAAGATACCCGGAAGTGGAATTCGTGGAGTCGGTGGCGTTTGAGCATGTGGTGGTGGCCGTGGAAAAGGTGTTTGTGGCCCATGGTTTCCCTCACACACTGTGCTCGGACAACGGGGCGCCGTTCCAGAGCGAGCGATTCTCGGAGCTAATGGAGAGCTGCAGGGTGCTACACAGGAAGATCACACCCCTCTGGCCAAGGGCAAATGGCGAAGCCGAACGGCTGATGAGGTCTCTGAACAAGACCTTTAGAATCGCCCAGGGCCAGGGGCAATCCCTCCAAAGAGCTCTCTGTCAATTCCTGTGGGTGTACCGCACCACCCGCATGCCTCCACCTGAGTGGCCCCGGCAGAGGCGTTATTCAAATGGTGCCCTCGGGGGCTGTTGGCAGAGGTGGGGGAGAAAGAACCGGGGGTAATCGACAACCAACAGGTCGAGGCAGACCGGCGAGTGAGGATCGAGCAGGAAAACATTCGGCGAGGACTTCGCCCGCAGCGGCTGGAGCCGGGCGATGAGGTCCTCATTCGAAATAGACACCCCCATGGAAAGCTCTCCCTTCCGTATGAGCCTGAGCCGCTGGACGTCATTGCAGTCAAGGGATCCATGGTGACTGCCTCGGATGGAAGGTCTGCGGTAACCCGCAATGTGAGCTCCTTCAAGAAGCTAGGGGATCCGAGACCTGACCCGCCCCCTGATCCGGAATTAAGGGTGGTTCCTGAGGACCAAGGAGAGACACCCTGCCTGCCTGAGTCCCCGGCCCAGACTACGCCTATGGACAGATCACCCGTGCCGGAGGTGAGCGGGAGGTACCCCTAGAGGGCTGGGCGAGGGAAACCCGCTCACCTCAGCGACTACGTATTGGGACATTTGTCTCAGCATCCTGATGGTGATAACTGTTAAATAAAGGGACTGGGTGGATGTCAATAAAGGGGTGTTTTGGAACTGGGTCTTAGATGTGGTTATCGCTGTAGTGATAGTTGGTTTGCAGTGTGTAGTATTTAAATGTTTCTTGTTGTCCTCCCAAAAAAGGAGGAGTGTGGCGCTGCCCGATGACTGGGCGCGCACGCGGTGGCATGACGTTGCACGCCGCCGCGTGCAGCATAAATAAACGGGGCGTTCCTGGCCGCGATAGTTCGACCGGGAAGCCCGAGCCAGAAGGACGTGTGTCGAGTGAGTCCTTGTGTGCTGGGGGGCTTACGGGGATCGCTGGGGGTCAGGACACACCCCCAACAAGGCGAACAATCAAAATTTGGTCAAATTTGATTCGATCAGTACGGATGAGTTTTTTTCACATTCGAGATTACATGCAGATACCCATTGGGGTCATCCAGACATCGATCTCTTCGCAACAAAAGAGAATGCACAATGCCCAGGTTCTGCATCCATGGATTCCGCAGACATAGGGCCTCATTACATGGTAGGCAGTAAGGGTATACCGGTACCGGTAAGGGCACCGGTACCGGTAAACCCTTACCGCCTTACTACGAGTTCCCTTTGCGGGACCTGACCTTAACGGCTGGCTTTACCAGCCGTTAAAGTAGGGTGCCGCAAAGGGACCTCAGTGCTAATTACGGTACTGCAATTTGCGGTACCGTAATTAGCGCCTTCCCCATTCCCATTATGCCCTATGGGGAAGTGCCTTGGCTGAATGGGGAATTACCGCCCCTGCTCACCTTGGAGTAGGGCGGTAATTCCGCTATCCACCAAGGCGGACACGGTAAAATACCAGCGGCAACCATGGCGCTATTAGCGCCATGGTTACCGCCTACCATGTAATGAGGCCCATAGTCCAAAGGGAACGCCCTGTGGATGAATTGTTCAGGGAGATCTGCTTACGCTTTTAGCCCAGCAACTCTCCAAAACAAGACAGCCCACAAGATACACCAGGAACAAGTCAAACTTATCCTAGTAGCACCAATGTGGGCAGGTCAGCCGTGGTTCTCACACCTGCTGAAAATGTCTCTTTGCCCCCCCCAGTCAAACTACCATGCCCTTACAACATGCTATCCCAGAATCAGGGGACAACACTGCATCCATGTCCTCAAACAGTGAACTTGGCAGCTTGGCTCCTGAAGTCATAGAGTGCGCACATTTATACCTGCCCCAAAGATGTATGGACATGCTTAAAGAGGCGCGTAAACCCAATACGAAACACTGTGGACAAGTGGAAACGCTTTGTCATTTGGTGTAAATCACACAACATCAATCCTATTGACTGCACACCTTCACAAATAGTTCTATACCTGCTGTACCTCTTAGACTCAGGACTCGGTTTTAATTGTCTTAAAGTTCATCTAGCTGCTCTTTCTGCATACGCCACCTCTCAAAGTGAAATATCCTGGTGGAAAGTCCCTGCGATTCATGCCTTCATGTAAGGGGTCAAAAGGTTATACCTTCCAATTTCAAATCTAACTCCCGGATGGGACTTGAATGTTGTCCTTACTAAACGTATGGGCCCCCCTTTTGAGCCAATGTATAAAGCCAGTATTAAGCACCTCACAATACTGCTTTTCTCGTGGCTATTACATCAAAAAGGAGGGTAATTGAACTGCATGCTATCTATCTCAGTTGAAGAGCCATGTATCTCTAAGTCCCATGCTTGTCCCCTAAATGTATCTCTAAGTTCCATGCCAATCAGTCTATAGCGATTTCTTCCAAAACTCAATGAATTCGGCAGAGCAAGGCCTTCATACATTAGATGTTAGAAGGGCTGTGATGTACTACCTAAACAAGACTAAGCTACCAAGGAAGACAGATCAATTCTTTGTTTCCATAGCCACAGGAAGAGAAGGGAATCCTGTCTCTAAGTCTTCTATTTCCAAATGGATTGTCAAATGCATCCAAATGTGTTACCCTCTTTCAAAGAAAACTCTACCTTTCACGCCTAGAGTACACTCTACTCGAGGCACAGGAGTACTCTAGCTTTCATTGCAAATGTACTTTTAGATGCCATTTGCATAGCAGCCACTTGGAGTTCAATTCACACCTTCACACAGGTGTATTGCTTGGACACATTCAAGGGGTGATTCACTGGTGGGTCAAGTGGTATTCAGATATTTTTTTGCAGCTGTACCTTCAAACAACCCACCACCTTCTCCTGGTATTGCTCGCTAGTCTATGCAATGCATATGAGTCTAAGCAGATCCACAAGCCTCAGAAGGCATACATTACTTACCGTAATCGTATTTCTGATGCTTGTATGCTTGTATCTGCTTGGATTCAGATGTGCCCACCCCACCTCCCCCACTTGAAGGTGAAGGTACATAGACATGTAACACTTTACTTTGCTTTCTGTACTCAGGCAGACACTTCATGCTCCCTCGGGTCGGAAACAAAACAATCTGAGGGACCTCAAAGTGTGAAGGACCATGGGTACAGACATAGCTCTCAACTTTCATGGTCTTTGGGTGGGTGAAAATACCTGTTTTTGCATTCGGCGCGTGAAAGCCCATTAATTCCTATGGGCGTGCAGGGAGGTTGGCGGGTGACACCAGCCAAAAGCATGTGATTGGAGAGGTATGGGTAAAGTACACATCACACTAGGAATAGTATTACAAACACGCCCAGTCAACGTCCCTTTTTTGAAATTTGAAAACAAATCATGCAATACTCTGCACCTACCACTAGATGTCAGGCTATGCAAAGCATGTTAATCTAAGTAGAAACAAGCATCAGAAATACGATTACGGTAAGTAATGTATGCCATATATGTATTTAAATATGTTTGTGCATACATTTCTATGGATTCCTCATCTTTGATATCTATCCCCCAGTGCAGCTGCTCTCAGACATTTTTCCAGTGCCAGAGGACACAGCATGATTCTGCCAGGCACCTTTACGTGCCCAGTGCTGGACATGATGTTGGGACCACTATATACAGAGGCACTGCGCCCTTTCACCTCAGTTACTTTATCCTGTGCACTCTTCTCATGATAAGAACACTGCTGCTTTGAAGGTTTCTCTAGTCTCGTTACTTTCGATGATATGCTGAATCTGAGAAAGTCTTCAGGGTTTAAACCCTGCTCTGACTGCAGATGTCAAATGTCCCTCTCGGAATTGTCAGGAAGGGCCGGAAGGTAGAGGCGTGCCCACTAAGCCAAAGGGAGAAAGGCACACAAGAAGCTGGATTACACGGAGTCCTGCAGACAAGAAAGGATAGGCAACAGAGGCTGTGAACAAAAAAGGGGCAGGGAATACAAAGAGAACAAACACGTTTGGTTCCCTTTTGGGGTGTACTCAGAATCGGGGAAGAGTGTCCCACGGAACCTGGGAAACTCCCGCCTTCTGAGCAGATTGCTATTACAGGGGCCCACTCTGAATGCTCATGGAAAGGAGCAACAGGAGTGGGTGTCTGTGTCTGAAACCTAAGGCACAAATAATGTAACAGTACTCACAAGACTGAAGCCTGTACAGGTCCAGCAGGAACCGAACAATGACTGCTTCCTGAAACAGGAACCAGTACACTGTTAACAATGACACGAAGTACAACACTGAAAACGCGACAAGGGAAGGGGCAGAGATTGCCTGCTGGAAATCCAGCAGCCAAACTCTGTACATAGGAATTACATAAAGCACAAGTGAAGACAAGAACAGAAATATCCAGGGGAAAGGAAGTCAAAGAGAGCAAGGTTCAGGACAGATAACGTGAAGAAAGGAAGGGCAGAAAACTAGTATCTAAATGCAGGGAACAGCGACCGGAAACTGAACACAGGAATCAAGAACAGTAACTCAGGGCTGGAAAAACAAGAGTAAGCTAGCAGAGAGAAAACAAGGAAACACTACTACTGAAGTGGAAGACAAAAGTGGAGGACTGAAGACTCGAGGAAGCTAAGGACAGGAATCATGGGCAGAGAGCGCAGCACACGGCAAGGAACAAGATAATTGATGGTAGAAAGCAAAGTGGGTGTAGCCAGGGAACAGAGGGCTGCAAGCAAGGAAGAGAGCAAGGGAGCTGTAGCCAGGGAACATAGGGCTTCAAACAAGGAAGAGAGCAAGGGGGCTGTAAAACAGAGGGCTGCAAACAAGGAAGCAGAGCTGTAGTATGGGAAGCACAGAGGTGCAGGCAAAAGGCAGGTGAGAGAAGGCTGAGAAGCAATGCAGGAAGCATAGGGCTCTGGAACAAGAGCAGGAACTGGAAACCACAGGACACATCACATTTCCAAGGAACAAGGCAACAAAGGGCTGGAGGAAAGCTCAATGGAAGAGATGTGTGCTCCAGCAGGCGGCTGCTTATATAATGACCTTCCCTGTGCTGAAGTAGGCTAATTAGCAGCACCTAGAGCAGCACACCTGAATGTAATTGGCCTCCTCCCTCTCTAGTCCTGGGAAAGTGAAAGCTGCACTGTTCTCTAAGGCTTCTGGAGATTGTAGTGCTAGAACTGCTGCATAGGAATAGCCAGGGAATGGGAACTACCACAAGGTGCATTATGGAACATCTAGTTTGTAAAAGTAAATAAGAAAGTTCCAAAGCCTTGCAAATGGAAAGTAAAGTCAATAATATGAATAGGTGTTGTCCAGGGAGTATTACGGAAACAAACAAGTCCCAAATAGTCCACGATGGGTGCCAGTTGGTGCGCTAGTTGCACAGTCGTGACAGTATACCCCTCCCTAGGCCCCATGTAGTTAGACCAAAAAGAAGATTGCGTCCAAGGCCTGTCTCACTGTAGAAGGGTCTTATACTGTGATAGCACATCATGATGAACCAAAGCCTGTTTAAGGGTCCAAGATGAGAGTCTTTCAAGGAGGACACTTTTACATCCTGTAGAACCTTGGTGTTTAAATCCAGGAAAGACAAGGGCACAAAACACTGCAATGCGTTGATGGACTGAGGAACTGTGAAGCTCTGCTGCATGCTCCATTGCTGCTTCTTTTCTGAAGGAAGAGAATTTCCATAAGGCTGGCAATGGTACAACACTGATAGGTGGAACAAGGGCTACGGCTGAATTGCTTGCTTTAGGGGGTTCTTCCAAATCTTCCAATGTATTGATAGTCTGTGTGATTTTCTTATTGGAAGGCACATCAGGCAAGACAGGAAACTCATTGCAATGTATAAACAAGGGTGCACCTTTGTTCGTAAATGAATCTTCACTGGCATTCATGTACCTTGAAGGGTTCTTGAAAGCACCAGCATCCGCTAACCTACTGCACCTCCTCAGAGGTATTCTTCCTTTCCTCTCATTCCCCCAGAAGCTCACTGTCTCCCAAGCTCTGGTTCTCTCTAAGTTGGACTATTGCAACAGCCTTTTTTTTAATCTACCTGCCTCTACTCTCCGCCCTTTACAACTGATCCAGAACAGGACTGCAAGACTTGTCCTTGGCCTCAAGCCCTGGGATCGTATCTCTCCAGCTCTGTAATCTCTCTATTGGCTCCCATTGGATGCAAGGATTAAATTCAAAACCCTCTGCATTGTCCACAAGGCTTTCTGGGGCTTGGGTCCAACATACCTTCAGCTATCCCTCTGCGAATACCTCCCATCTCGAGCACTCTGCTCCTCTACCTCTAACTCCCTCAGGGTCAGTTGTTTCTCAAAGAAACGAGCTGGGGGTAGATCTCTGTCTTTGGTTGGGGCCTCCCTCTGGAACAGCCTCCCTGCCACTCTAAAACCTGAGGAGAACCATCTCCAGTTCCGGAAGCACCTCAAAACCTTCCTCTTTGCTTCTGCCTTCTCCTCTCCTCTCCCCTGTTGATTCTACTCTCCCTCGGCACCATGCACCTGGCCACCCTCTGTCCCCTGGGCCCAGGTACCTGCTCATCTTGCCACCCTCACGCACTGCCTCCAGGCCACCCCCTGCACTGGGGTCTGTATCTGTACCCATACAGCCCTCCCCTTTTCTTCCTGCACTTTCAGACCTACATGGCCTGCTGCCATAAACCCAGCACTTGCCACTTGCTGGCTGCACTCCCATTGTTTGTTGCCTTTTTATTTATTATTTTATTATTATTTTTGTTTTTTCCTTCTCGCTCCGCACTCTCCTTTTGTTCCCCCTTCCATGCACTTCTCTCCCTTCCCCCTCTACACTGCACTTGCACGTTCTCAATGTCACTGGGCCTAGTAAGATTGTTGTTTTTGTTCTCCCCTGTTTCCTTGCCTTGTTGCACTCTGAAACACTTGTGTATGAGCGCGATAGAAATGAAATATCAATATCAATATCCACTCAGTTACCTCAGTGGATATAACAGTATCTGTCTCCACAACAGAGTAATTTAAGGATTGTAGATCAGGATTCCCTTGGAGATCTATACAGTCTTTGTGAACGGAAGGAAAAGCTTCAAGAAGCATGACACCAATGACTGTGCTTACCAATAGGTCTTGGACAACTTTGTTCAAGTTCATGTCTTCCCTGTTGGCTAGGGTAGTATCAGGCAAGGGCAGGCTTTCAGGTGGCTGGCCTTCAACGTCTTGTGTGCTCAGGTTGACTGATGGATCTGGGGTATTGACTGACGACAGAACTGGACTCCATACAGGTGCTGGGTTAAGTTCAGGATGGGTCTCAATGTCTGACTCTTGGTCTGGTCCTGGAATGTCCACAGAAGCAGAGTACTTATCTGACTTGGTCACTTCAGTAGAGGCTGTAAGTGTGAGTTAAGGACTGACATCACGGGCAAGAACTGGCAAGTCTTTCAACTCAGCGGAATTTTCACTCAGAAGGCTACACTTGGTTTGTGGTGAAATGGCAGCCTGAGCTGTTTGGCCAACTGGAGGAGTGAATTCTTCACTAGTTTTGCAACAGTCTGAGTTACTTTGGCTGGTAAGGGTATGAGCTCTGTTAAGCTGTAGCTGGTATGCATATGCCAAGTTCAGGTCTTCCATCTGCTCTTTATAGGTCTGTATCAGTTTCTGTGTTACCATTCCAGGCCTTACCATGTCGATATTCAATGACAGAATGTCGGGTGTTTTACATAGTGCCACATGGTCTGGTATATTGTGGCCCCTTGCTAGATTCCTGTTCTGCAAGTAGACAAACTCATCATAGAGGTCTTCAGTTTGTCTTCTAAGACACACAAGCTGTTTCTCTAACTGGTATGTTCCTGTGACATCTTCCAGACCTACAATGTCAGACTCTGGTGTCGCAGAAGAGGAGGTGTTGAAATGTGAAGACTAACCTTTGTGTTACTGTGGTTAGTAGTTATCGGGGAAGCATTAAGAAATCATATGACCCGTATTGGTCTTTTGTACACAGGGCCAGCAGCACTAATTTCAGAACACTGAGTGTCATGTCCTGTTGAATCAGTCTTTTTAGCAACCTGGGGTGACTGTGCAGCTAGCCATGCTGATCTAGAGCAAATTACTTTGGCAACATGGATCCCATTAATGTATTGCTGTGGTATGTCTTCTGAGGTAAGAGAAGCGCCCGGAGAAGGAGATTCAAGTAGATTCAAATGGGGAGTAGTGTGCTCTGGGAGAAGCTCAGTGGAATGCAGGCTCTGAGAGGCAAGTACAGAATTGGCATACGGTTCTGAGTTGATGTGTGCATTGGCAGCACTAAAGCTATTATGGGAATTTCCCATGGGCTGTGCTAGTAATGTCTGTAAAAATTGTGTTTCATCTTGCAATTCCTCTGTAGATAGTAGCTCAGGGTCGTAATCACATATGTCTTTGTAATCCAAAATTGTTGGATCACTGAGCCAGTGTGTGTAATAAGCATCACGCAAAAAGTAATTTTATTGAATATATGTCTCCCTAAGAGTAGCAGTTCTCTTAGCAAAGGTGCGTGAACCTAGAGTCTAAGGCATGGTTTCCTTTTTCAGGGATTCAAATACCTTAGACTTAAATGTGCCTACCCTTACTGGGAAAGCAGAATAATGTTGCTCTTGCATTCTGTCAGGAAGGGCCTGAAGGTAGAGGCGTACCAAACAAGCCAAAGGAAGAAACACACATAAGAAGCTGGATTAAAAGGAGTCCTGCAGACAAGAAAGGATAGGCAACACAGGCTGTGAACAAAAAGGGGCAGGGACTACAAAGAGAACAAACATGTTTGGTTCCCTCTTGGGGAGTACGCAGAATGGGGGAAGAGTGTCCCACGGAACCTGGGAAACTCCCGCCTTCTGAGCAGATTGCTATTACAGGGGCCCACTCTGAATGCTCATGGAAAGGAGCAACAGGAGTGGGTGTCTGTGTCTGAACACTAAGGCACGAACAAGGTAACAGTACTCACAAGGCTGAAGCCTGTACAGGTCCAGCAGGAACCGAACAATGACTGCTTCCTGAAACAGGAACCAGTACACTGTTAACAATGACACGAAGTACAACACTGAAAACGCAACAAGGGAAGGGGCAGAGATTGCCTTCTGGAAATCCAGCAGCCAAACTCTGTACATAGGAATTACATAAAGCACAAGTGAAGACAAGAACAGAAATATCCAGGGGAAAGGAAGTCAAAGAGAGCAAGGTTCAGGACAGAGAACCGGAAGAAAGGAAGGGCAGAAAACTAGTATCTAAATGCAGGGAACAGCGACTGGAAACTGTACACAGGAATCAAGAACAGTAACTCAGGGCTGGAAAAACAAGAGTAAGCTAGCAGAGAGAAAACAAGGAAACACTACTACTGAAGTAGATGAAAAGATGGGAGGACTGAAGACTCAAGGAAGCTAAGGACAGGAATCATGGGCAGAGAGCGCAGCACATGGCAAGGAACAAGATAATTGATGGTAGAAAGCAAAGTGGGTGTAGCCAGGGAACCTACGGCTGCAAGCAAGGAAGAGAGCAAGGGAGCTGTAGCCAGGGAACAGAGGGCTTCAAACAAGGAAGAGAGCAAGGGGGCTGTAACCAGGGAACAGAGGGCTGCAAACAAGGAAGCAAGTCTGCAGTATGGGAAGCACAGAGGTGCAGGCAAAAGGCAGGGGAGAGAAGGCTGAGAAGCAGGGCTGCAAGGCAGGAAGCACAGAGCTCTGGAACAAGAGCAGGAACTTGAAACCACAGGACACAGCACATTTCCAAGGAACAAGGCAACAAAGGGCTGGTAGAAAGCTCAATGCAAGAAACCGGTGCTTCTGCAGGCAGCTGCTTAAATACTGACCTGCCCTGTGCTGAAGTAGGCTAATTAGCAGCACCTGGAGCAGCACACCTGAATGTAAATGGCCTCCTCCCACTCTAGTCCTGGGAAAGCAAAAGCTGTACTGTTCTCTAAGGCTTCTAAGTCTCTTTTAACTTCTGCTCTGCGGTGACACCTTTCCACCCTCTGATCCCCCTGCCGGTCTCCGACCCCTCTCGATTCTTAGCCTTCCTCACTGGATTTACTATTACTCTCAATCAGGATGATAGTGGCTGATCCCTGGGCCCCCCTCTTCTGGGATGACCCAGCTTTACTTTTAATGTTCACTTTTATACAGTTCAAAGTTTTCGGGATTCACTTCCCTTTTTTCTTGTCAATTCACAAATCCATTCCTTTGACGGCCTTCCTATGGCCTTCTGATTTCTGAAGTTTCTCAATATGGGGCTCTACCAGAGTATCTAGAGTTAACACCCACGTGATGCCTCTTTCCCTCTGTAGCTGGTCTCCCCCTCACACTTTCAACTGTTTCTTTAAAGTTTGTTAGCCTTGACACTTTGTGGTTCTCACTCAACACAGACCGGTGCATATCGATTCTCCACTTGACTCACTGGCTGTGATGAATCGCTTACCTTTTTGGCTTCTCTGGAGTCAAGGCCATTACCACTGGCGTGGGAGCCTCCTCTGCTCCGCCTAATCAACATAGGCTTTCCCCGTGTACCATTGACATTTGCAGCACGAGACATGCTCTATTGTATGCAGTCTCAAATTCTATGACAAGACAGGAGGCTCATATTATGCATAACAATCTTTACTCTGAAACCACAGCAACAAAGAAAAAAACTTTTTCAAACAAAAAAGTTGTAAAGAACAGAACTAAATAGAGTTCAATGTCAATGTAAGGGAGCTCCCCAATCCATCATGGAGGACAGGTCATGCCCTGCAGGAGACCAATGAGCAGGGGCCCTTCCTTATATAAGTCCATTACTCTAATCCCAATTCCTCTTTCTTTGCTGCTGACACCACAGCTAAGTTCACGCCTTTCAGTTTGTGTCTTGCATGTTGTCAGTAGAAATAAACCTTAATTGGTTACATTATGGAAGGATAATTGTGTACTTGTAGCATTTCTTGGTGTACATTTAATATATATGTCCTTTAGATTATAAAGTACTGTTTGTTTGACTTCCCAATGCTTGCGCTGGTTTGACAGGTCTGACTGGTCTGACAGAAGATGCTAATGCTTTGTGCCGACGAGCTCAAGCATTCTTCTTCTTGATGGTCTAATTGCTGTTTATTTTAGGTTTACGGCCGTCGCGCATGTCTGAATGAAGCTGACAAGCTTCAAGACCAGCGCATGCGCGCCTCTCTTTTGTTTGGTTTAGCCCTCCTGTGTGTCAAATTAGCTTATTCGGGGCCGGCACTGCTGGCGGCCCGAGTACAAAGCACTGTTTGGGCTGCAGTGTTCTTTGGTTAGCACACCCTCCAGTGGTTCAATGGCTAAGTGCTTAGTGTTGGGAGGCTGGATACCGGAGTTCTAATACAATGTCCGGAACATCATGGATATTTAAAAATGTATATCGGTTAAATTTACGTCTCTTTTTTCCTTTGAATTACACCTGGGACTGCCAGGTGCTGCGGGCGTGCTCGGTCCGCTTTATTTCCTATGTTTCCTTCTTTTCTATTATTTTGAAGCCAGTCTCTGTAGCACAGTCAGTAGGGGTTGTCACTGGTACCTGGAAGGTTCGAGGTTCAAACCAATCCTCCAACTTAAAAATTCTGAACGTGTTGGGGAAAATAATTACAATTATATTTACCATACTGCCAAACCATGCAAATCCCAGAGGGGGTTTCTAAAATTAAATCCGGGTTGCCTGGTCACCCTAATTATGGAGACAACTTGAGACAGCCCAGTCCACATTTTTTCACTTTAACAAGATTATATATAATTGTAATTACTTTTGAATATGAATGTTTTGTATTTTATATGTTTGAAACCCTCCCACTCCAGTGCCTGATGCGCTACTAGTCTACATTTTTGTTTAAGCGCGGCATATGGCATAAAGGATTACCTTTACTGTAGGTGCCATAAACCTGCTCGGTGCAGGCTTTGCCTGTGTTGTTCGGCGAGGTAAACCCCTCGTGTACTGCTGGTTCCACACCCTGCTTGGGTGAGCAGTTTGAGGTGCACTTGCTCAGTGTATTCCTCCCTTAAGGTCGGCATCTTTGTTTAGGTGCTGCATATGGCATTGGTGATTTCTTTCACTGTATGGGAGCCATAAACCTGCTTGGTGGCAGGCTTGCCTGTGTTCTTCTGCGAGGTAAACCCCTCGTGTACTGCTGGTTCCACACCCTGCTCGGGTGAGCAGTTAGAGGTACACTTGCTTAGTGTATTCCTCTCTTAAATTTGGCAACTTTGTTTGTGTGCTGCATTTTGGCGTTGGTGATTACCTTAACTGTTTGTGTGCCATAACCTGCTCGGTTTCAGGTTCTGCCTGAGTTCTACTGCGAGGTTACCCCCTCGTATACTGCTGGTTATCACACCCTGCTCGGGCGAGCCGATGGAGGCACACTTGCTCAGTGTATTCCTCCCTTAAGGTCGGCAGCTTTGTTTAGGTGCTGCATATGGCAGATGTCATTATTTTCTTTTTTCTTTTTTTCT
Organism: Ambystoma mexicanum; assembly: GCF_040938575.1. Classification (NCBI taxonomy): domain Eukaryota; kingdom Metazoa; phylum Chordata; class Amphibia; order Caudata; family Ambystomatidae; genus Ambystoma; species Ambystoma mexicanum. The sequence continues at coordinate 1,093,585,347 of NC_090937.1, read as the reverse complement.
GTAAGCATGCCATAACCTGCTTGGTTTCAGGCTTTGCCAGGATTCTACTGCGAGGTGCTCCCTCGTGTACTGCTGGTTGCCACACCCTGCTAGGGTGAGCAGTTGAGTGTGCACTTGCTCAGTGTACTCTCTTGCTAAACAATATGTTTAAGTGTTGACTGGAACACATTTGCGTTTCTCAGAATTGTCAGTAGCCCGGATAGCTCAGTAGGTATCTGCTTCTATAAGGGTGGGGGGTTCGGACCCCTGTGAGGGCGTAACCCCTCTTCCTTGGATATTTTATATACTTTATATATTTTATATTATTTATTTATTAAGTACTTTAAAGCAAAGAATGTGAGGAGGTAGTTATAAACAGACTCATGTGGGGGTTGTACCTCCCCTCTAGCCATCTCTCTGGTGTTAACCTTCGTCTTTTAGTTAAAATTCTGGCACCCTTTACCTTAGTTAGTTTTAGGACAACTCAGTCCTTTCCTTAGGTTTTTGCTTTCCCCAATAACAATTGCTCCACCCAATACCCGTGCTGATTAAGCTGCAGACATTTTCTCTCGTCATGAGGAAGAAAAATTGATATTTTATGCCCCTATTGAGGTCTGCAGGGCTTGAGGCTCTCTTTAGTGGGGAGGTGTTTCCCTTTCTATTTGTCCCATTTTGACATTCATTTTACTATTGAACTATTGGTGGAGACAAGGTCAGCTCGAGTGTAACTGTTCAGTTTTGTTGCAAGGAACTTTGGGCATCCATGTTCTGCTTGGATGGAGTGTTTGGAAACACTTGCTGGTATCAGATGAACGAGTTGCCAAATAACTTTCTGGCGCCTGCCCCATGGGTTTCCTCCCAAAATGTGGCCTATTGTTCAGCTAACCGTCTAGCAGCGTGTTACAATTTCTCCTCTGCTCGAGGAGTACAAGCAGGTTTCTGTACCCTCAAGAGAGTTGTTTAGCCTCTTTCGTTATATATGTATATAATTTTTTCTACAGTGCAGCGAATAGAGTGCTGGCTTTCACAGCCGTGCTGAGCCTACTCATGAAGGTTCCTAACTTGGAAAGGTTTAAATCAGTCTTTCATCCTGCTGTAATCGATAAGTAAACACCTCACACCACACACTGCTGGTAGTAGTGATGAGCAACACTAGTATACCTGAGGGTTTGTAGCACTATATAAGTGCTATTTTTGCTATGTGCAATGCGCTTAATATTTTTCCTTCCCCTGATTCCCTTAGTGGCCAGTTCAGCCTCACACGCATACAGAGACTCAGACCTCAGGGTTTGAGGGGACAGTGGTCCCAGTATTCTTTCACAACCTTTCATTTACGGGACATGATAATTCCCCAGAGTCCTTTCCCCCCTCATTCCCCTTCCCGCCATCCTTGGGGGAGATTGCATCATGATATGACCCCTCTTGGAGTAACGCCCGATGATTTTTGTTTTTCCTTTTACGGGAGTTCTGACTCGTGACCAGTGCAGACTCGCACTGAACTTTTCCCTCCCGTCAGTTTACTTTCTTTTGTGCTAATTCCTGGTATTTCAATAAGTTAATCGGAGCCCCTTCCACGGTCAGGGGGTTGGTTAGAAGTGCAAGAGTGTATTAATTTATTTTAAAGGTGTAAAGCAGGGCTTTAGCGTGGTCCTCAGGGTAGCCTTCTTCTGGGTTGCAAGGTTTTCCTTAGATAAGTGGGGCAGGGTTCTCCTTTGGGAAGGCTCAATATCCCTTGGTGGGATGGAGGGGTCTGGGAGCGCTACTAATCTCCCATCCAAGTTATGACAACCCTCTTCTCACAATGCGTTCCAGCGTCTCTACATTAACTATCAAAAGGTGTCTGTCAGTGCGTTTCCCAGAGGGCTGGGATATATATATTTAGTTAATGACTTGATTCTCCTAGTCACCTTCATGGCAGGTAGACCTTTTGGGTTTTCACAGGAGATTGTTTTTTGCAATAAGGTGCCAGCTCAGGGTGCTGGGAGCTTCAAGATTCTTCAAATTGCCTAAGATAGAGGCGGGTCCTCTTCTGGTGAGCAACTTCATTTTAACTGTTTAGTGATCAGTTCTTTGCAGTTTAGAGTTTTTGCTAAGACTTTGGAATTTAAGGGTCGTCCTTCGGTTAGTTTATGATCCTCTAGGGGATTTTGCAACCATGGAGGAGGGAACAAGGTTCAAGCACCGGCACATATACAAGGGGGTTCAGATATCACTATACTGGTAGTGATTGGATGTAAGATTCATTTTTCTCCTTGCCAGGTTTGGTATCTTAAGGGTCAGGTTTTTGTAAATATCTGCCTTTGTCATGGTAGCAGAGTCCTTCTTCAAGAGCTCGGGAGGTCTGAAGGTCTCCGTTTTTGCGGATTGGCATGTTTAGCTTTTCAGGCAGGGCCCCTCTCTTGCATTCTGCTTCTGCCTCCAGAAGACATCCCTTCTTTAGCATACCCATGTGTCTGAAGACAATTGTGTGTTAAGTCTATTGCTTTTCAGCTCCGTTCAGGATAGGTTGTCCTATTACAGATTAATAAAACAACCTTTTTACTCCCGTTATATCTTTTATGAAGATTTGTCTTTCCCACTTGTTCCCCAGTGTAGTTATGTGACATACCCTGTTTCTAATGCGATATCTTCCTTTAACGCATGGGATGGAACCTAAAATGCTTTCACCCCTCAGTGGTATTTTTCTTTATCCCCAGGAGAGCTAAGTGCTTATCTTCTTTGGTTTGTTATCTAGGTTCCCAAAGGTGGTATGAATTTAAGTGTTTAAATGTTTGATTGGACAACAGAGGAGTTTATTATTCCGATGGGTTTTTTCCTAACCTATTAGTATAGGAAAACTTTGTTCAGTGTTTTCCCCCCTCTTTTTTTAACCAGTTGGTTTTGGTGGCCTGTAAGGAACGCTGGAATTGGCACATCTTCCAGTTGTTTTTTCTTGCAGTGGATTTGGCTATGCCTTCTAAGAAAGTTATTCGGGCAGCCTAGTCTTGGGCAATTCTCTTGTGGTCAGCTGATTGATTTTATGAAAGCATTTAAAACATTTTCTTTTCCTATTATTTTATTATATTATTTTATTATATTGTCTCTATTATATTGATCATGTTGTACTAATGCGATGCAAGGGCTTCGAACTTGCATAATATGAGCCTCCTGTCTTGTCATAGAATGGCTAATCCCCCACACTAACATGAGATGGGGGTTTAGATTCTATTAAAGACAAGGAGGTAATTATTATCCCACCCTTGATATTATATGATATGACAGTTATGACACGCATGTACACAGGTGTTTCAAGAGAGAACATTCTTTGGTTTGTTGTTCGTCCCATCCACCCACCCTTCTTGCTTGTTGTTCTTACAGCTACGAGTTGAGGTTCTGATTAGGAGTGTGGCTCGCAGTTACAAGTTATGGAGTGCGTGGTACGAGAGCTTCGCTGGATTTGCCTTCATTGTTTATCATCTGATCTGTGCAGTGGACGTCTGGTTCAAGACAGCTACAGAAAGAGGAATTGGGATTAGAGTAATGGACTTATATAAGGAGGGGTCCCTGCTCATTGGTCTCCTGAAGGGCATGACCTGTCCTCCATGATGAATTGGGGAGCTCCCTTACATTGACATTGAACTTTATTTAGTTCTGTTCTTTACAACTTTTTTGTTTGTAAAAGTTTTTTTCTTTGCTGCTGTGGTTTCAGAGTAAAGATTGTTATGCATAATAATCGCTTCCTTGTCTTTAATAGAATCTAAACCCCCATCTCACGTTAGTGTGGGAGATTAGCCATTTCTTTCCACATAGGTTCTGCGGTCCTGGGCTGCCACACTCTCACCTTCCGCGCACCTTATTCCTTCCTTTGAACTGCTGCCTTCTATTAGCCGTCTCCTCATGCTGCCTGTCGTATCCGTCTTGCTCGTCTTGCACTTTCTTGCTCAACCTTTTATCCCTGTGGGGAAAGGTAAGGGCTGTCAGGTGTGTGTGGTTCAAGTTAATTGTCTGACTTTCCCTGACCTTCGTGTCGGGATATGTCAGGTAAACAGTTTTATTACAAGTTCATAAAACAGTGTTTCTGTGGGAAAGAAAGGGGTTGGAGTGTCAGAATGTCCAACGGGATGGAGAAATGGTTCTATTATAAACAGGGGGTCTGTTGGTAGATTGAGAAGGAAAAAATGGACGAGAATGACTGGGGTGGAGAACAGACATAGGGGATGGTGGGAACTTTAGTGTTTTGTCTTGGTGATTTGGTTATTCGGAAAATGACAATCAAAGGGACCAGTGGTCGAAGTGTACGAAAAGAAATAGTGGAACTATGTTCCCTGCTGGCCTTCCCCAGCTCCCCACAAACGCCATTGCCACAACCCCTCCCACACACAATACACCCCCCAAACACTTGCACCTGCTGTTTTAGGGAATGTTCAGTGCAGTGCACTGAAAGTGAAGGTTTCAACTTCTTCCTACACTTCTATTTTAAAACAAAACCATTCCGGAACAGTTTCTTTTTAAAATAAAAGTATAGGAACTGTACAAGTAATTAAAAAAAGTATAGGAGCACCGCTCCCGACCGCTTCCGCTCACTTCGACCACTGAAAGGGACAGGAGTAGTAGGGCTTGTTGGGCAAACGGGAGAAGCTGGGGCCATGTAATAAATAAGAGGGATGGTGGGATTTGTAGTATTTTACCTGAGTATGTTGGGAGTGCAGAAGATAGCAGTCAGAGGGACAGGAGGAGGAATGACTGGGAGTATTCAAATGGAAACCGGAGAAACAATGTTTCTGGGAGTTATGCTTTTTGGGTGTAACCGAGTTTGGGACGTTAGAAGATTGAGTTCATGCGGAGGGGCTGTTGGATCTGGGCCCGGGAGTTTAACAGGAGGAAGGGAGGCAGATTCAATACAGTTCAGAAAAGCCTCAGACATCTTGCCCTTTTCTCTGTCTCTGGCACAAAACTGTGTTTCACCTGGGGCATTCCCCAAGGATATCCCTCCCCACTGGTCAACCCCCAGGAACTGGATCCAACAGCGATGGCCGTCTCTTGGCCACCTGAATAAGGGATTCCAGAGGTTCTACTGGGAGAATACCCTCAGGTTTCTCACACTGCCCAGACACTCTGGAGTCTAGGCGGAGATAACCAAGGGTTAATTATTTAATTTATTTTTTCATTTATAAAGCACGCTTAGCCCGAGGGCATCAAGGTGCTGTTACAAGACCAGTTACACATCAGACATTTTGCATAATACATATAAAGAAATGTCATCATCGTACATTCCAGGTCAGGGGTGTTGCTAGGTCTGGAAAACACCCGGGGCTACGCTGATGTTGGAACTGTCGGGACTGGGGGCTAGCTAGCCTTTTGGTTGTAACTCCTGAGATTCTATCCGGGGCTACAACCAAAAGACCAGGGGCTATAGCCCCCTTAAAACCCCCCCTAGCAACACCTCTGTATACCGGTAAAAGGACGGCAAAGTCTTTGCAGGTGAGACCGTTGCCTATCAGGCAAAGCAAGCATTAGTCAGTGGTCAGTTAGGTGAACAGAAGTGTTTTTAGCGATTTGTGAAAGATCCACACACAGGCCTCCTCCTCTCAGAATGGTAGAAGGGCTGACTAAGAACAACCACGTTAGTAATGGCGAAAAAAGTTGGTGCTTGGGTGCCCCTATTGTGCACTACCGAGGCTATTGACATAGCCTGCGGTATCAAAAAAGACACAATAGTTGGTATAACACGGCCACTGCCACAAGCCATAACTAGGTGATTAGGAGTAGAGAGAAGGGGGATACTAGGTATCCCTTTGTCACTCCACTGAAGGTGGTGCGTGCCAATCTCTTAGACTATAGAGTTTGGGGAGAGATACTAGGTATCTCTCTATCCCTGAGAACTGTTACTTGGGGATATAAAAACAAATCTTATATGAGGACCCTGAGGGTTCCCAGCAACACTGCTCATAAGGAGCTGTGTGCTGCAATAGTAAAACACAGATGCCTTTAAGTGCTATGGAGCAGACAGACTCCATAGTATAGGCAGAATACAAAGAACAGAGTTCCAAAAGACAAAGCCCACAAGAATGAATGAGTGGAAAAAGGCTCCACTCATTCAGGATTGAAAGAAAATGGTCCAGAAGTCCAGCAAAAAGTGCTGTGGATCTCACTAGGAGAGGGGATGAAGCATAAACATGATACACATCCCTAACAGTCGACCCTCCCAGACTAGGGACACAAGGCAAAGCAGTGGTCGCTTCACAGTGTTGCAAAGGGTCTGCAGGTGTCTCTGGTAATTTTCTTCACCGTTACTTCAGATTCCAGTAGTCGACTTGCTTATAACTCCAGAAGCCTCACATTTTTTACAGTTCCAGCACACACTCCTCTGCAATCTCTCTCAGCATTTAACAGAAAGGGACACTTGGCTGTCCATTCAGGACATCCAGACCCCTTGTGGGGGCAGGACCTATTCAGGCACTCTGAGAAAACTCCTCCCCTACTTCCTGCCTGCCCAGACACTCTGGAGCCTAGGCAGGGATACCCAACGGTTGCCGCCAAAGGCAAAACACACACACACAGGCCTCCCCCTCCCAGAATAGTAGAAGACAGGCTGACGAAGAACAACCACACTAGTAATGGTGAAAAAAGGAGGGTTCCAAGTTGGTACTTGGGTGCCCCTATTGTGCAATACCGAGGCTATGGACATAGCCTGCGGTACCAACAAATATACAATAGTTGGTAGAACATGTCCACTGCCACCAGCCATAAGGTGATTGTCTGTGTGACTAAAACATCACAGGAGTAGATAGAAGGGGGATAATAGGTATCCCTTTGGCACTCCACTGAGGGTGGGGTGTGCCAACCTCTCAGACTATAGAGTTTTGGGAGAACTGTAGCTTCATGGGGATATTAAAAAATGATCTTAAAGAAGGACCCTGAGGGTCCCGAGCAACACTGCCCATAAGTAGCGGTGTGCTGCAGTAGTAAAACACAGATGCCTGTGCTATGGAGAAGACAGACTCCATTGTATAGGCAGAATACAAAGAATAGAGTTCCAAAAGACAGAGCCCACAAACATGAATGAGTGGAAAAAGGCTCCATTCATTCAGGATTGAAAAAAAAAAGTTCCAGATGTCCAGCAGAAAGCGCTGGGTCCTCACTAGGAGAGTGGATGAAGCATACACATGATAAATCTCCCTCACACTCCTGATGAGGTGACCTCTGAATAAGAAGAGACTTATAATAAAGATGATACATGTGAAGTAAGAATGTTTGGATGAAAGGATACATGTTTTTGAAATGTTTCATAAAGTAAAAAAATATGTATTTATTTATATCTCTTACAGTCGATGTAAAGATTAGAATAGGAGATAGGAAGCATAAGGAATATATAAAATGGAAATTCTGTCATAATGTGATATCAAGCTAAACGAAAGAGGTGATGACTAGAAGCTTTAGAATTAATCTTAGCCTCTGGCATCTCCCTGGGAAACTCTCCAGACCATCGTTCTTCACCTGCCAAACCATTACAGAAAGGGAAAGACCATATGCAAATCGGATGCTGTCCCACCCTAAAAGGGACAAACCAGCCCGAACAGACGGAGCATATCCTTTCTGCAGGACACCATAAGCAACCCAAACCATATTTCAGCCTCATATGGCATTATCTGTGAGTTATAGCTTGGGTCTCTATGTCCAGCAGGGATGGGACTTGCATCTAGTCATACCTGTCCCACTCGGGGTGACTGCAGCAAAGCAAAATAGGTGATGGCTGGAAGGTTTCAAATTAATCTTAACCTTTGGCATCACTCTGGGCATCCCTTCAGACCATCGCTTCTTTAACCAGCCAATCCATTTCAGAAAGGGGAAAGACCATATACAAATCGAAGAGTTGTTGCAGAGTTAAATGTCCTTCCTGATAAAGAGACTGCATTAATAGGTAAGTAAAATACTTCCAAGTTCATGCAGACAAGTTCACAAAAGATCAATAGTGACAAGGAAGGGACACTCTCTGGTGGGAGAGAGTTGCCTCAGTGTGAAAATGCTCCCAAGAGGCAATTCTTCGAATTCCATTGAAGGGAGACCCTCAAGAGTTTGTGATGATGAAGACGATGCCCAGGCATGAAGAAAACAATTAATGGAATGCCTGTCAACAGTGCCAGAGTACCAGGAAAGCAACACCCTTACATCAGGCATGTGGTTCTGCAAAATACGGTTAGAAATCTCTAAAGATTCATGGGTTGTTTAGAGACCACTGTAGACTCCAGTGATGGTACACCAATGCCAATGTGACATACAGACTCTTGGAAAGGATGATTATTCTTGATGATTTGGAGAACCCCAGGTCAGGGGTCAGAGCAAGTGGAGCAGAAAGGTGGGATGGCTCTGGTCAGCGGTTGCTGGTAATGCAAGGTTCCCATAATGCCCTCAGGCACAGGGTTTGGCATCTGAGGATCAGCTTCGACCCCAATGAGGAGCAGATATTGAACAAAAGTTGAACAAATCACACCAGAGAGAAGTTAGCCATGGATGAAGGACCGGGAAGATGAGTTTGGCAGTGTGGTGATGGTATTCGAGGCAGAATGCCCTCTGAACTTCTCAGGTGAGGGGAGACAGAACTTGAGTGCTTGCCTGTGGTTCTGTGGTGAAGATTCTTGAGTTATATCAGTCTTCAGAGTCCTGGCCGCAAAGGTACAACCACATCTGGGTCCAGCAATGCAGGCACACCCAGGAGCTTCAGGGAGACGAGACCTTTGAGCAGGAGAGTTGATACAGTTGTCCCCACCTGATCTGGAAAAAGGAGCACTGCTGTGAAATCCTTCTGGTCTACTTTGGAGAGGCAGAGATTTTCCATAGGTTTCTTGGGGATATCAAAGGATGCTGGTTCAGAGTTTTTGTCCTTCCTCAAGCAGCAGGACTCCCATAGTACAGTTTCCAAGATCCAGCTGTAGACAAGGTGTGTGGGTAACGGGGCCTTTTTCAATCCGTCTCGGAAATCAGCGAGTGAGCAACACAATCAATCACACAACAAGCATAATTCAAATAGTGTGGTGGTTAGTCAATGGCAGACCATCCCTCCAAGTGCACCCATGAAATCCTGAATGGTCTCTCACACAAAATAATGAATCCATACCTTCCCGGATAGGCATCTTCAAATGCCAGTCAGAACGACTTTCAATGTAACTATAGCCCCCAGTCCTGGGACACACACATCCAGTGGCCAAATATTTCGACTACCTCTTTTATACACATAGTGGGACAATAGACACTTATGCGACCCCTTAGGTCTTTAAGGCTAGCAACTACAAAATCCATATTGATGGGCCCATTTTACACAGAGGAAAAAGCCAGCACCAAACTAGACCCATGACTAACAGAGAGAGTATACCCTCTCTGGGAGACTAAGGGGTACTTTTGGGGTATCCCTGCCTTAGGAGACATACAAAATCACAAAGAAGAGCACACAAAAACACAGATCTGCATTCTCATACAGGCTTTAGATGAAGCCTTACTGGGAGTAAACAAGTCACAAAACCCATACAGCCAGCAGAATGTGCAGGGTGGTACCACATGTGGTAAAACAGTGGGATGTCTGCCCAGCAGTTAACGCTGAAATCACTGCATGTACACTTACAAAACAAGCTGGGGCTAATAAAAACAGAGAACATCAAAGCAATGTTTTAGATCAACAAAGAAGAGAGAAGTTGCACTAAACAGTCACAAGATGCTCAAACTATTTGGCATCAGGTACAAAGAGAAAGCATACATATGGCTGCAGGTCATGCGTTCGTAGACACATAACCTGCAGACTAGGCAATGTGAGGAGCCAGGAATGAGACGCAGACACAGTGAGCTCATAGTTTTGTCTATAAAGTTTCATCCGAAATAAAAAGGCCTCACTATCCCTACTCTAGGAGTTATTTCGCTACCTCAACCAAAACTAAAGGACTGTCCAGTGTCAGTGTCCAAAACAAAATGTCCTGTGTCTGAAATCCTATCCTTGCCCTCACCAAACTGAAATCAGGGTTTGCAGCAATACTGCCCTTCTCCCGCATCCACTCCCATGGTCCCCTTCCCTCGGCCCACCTCCCCCTCTATCCAACTTAGTGAAAAACCTAGGCTGCACTATGGACTTCGGTCTAACCCTCTCCCGCCAGATCAATTATGTTTCAAAATGATGTCACTATCACCTCAGACTTTTTAGACACATTTTTCCCACCTTTCCTACCCCAACAGACTTGCCGCTGTTATGTCTATTGTTATGTCGAGACTGGACTACGCCAACTCCTTATACCTTGGAGCACAGGGATACCAACTCAACAAAGAGATCAAAACGCTACCACCAAACTCCTCCTCGCCCTGAGACACAGAGACCACATCTCACCCGCTCTCTGTACCCTCCACTGTCTCCGAGTCATACAAAGGGCCACCTTCAAGACCCTTTGCATTGCCCACCAAGCAGTGCACAAGAATGGCCCAAGGTACCTACAACAGAAGATAATACCCTATCTCCCATCTCGCACCCTAAGATTAAGCTCAGATTTCTAGTGATTCCAACCTCTAACACTGTAATTATCTGAAGATCCGCCTTCTCAACCTTGGCACCAACTCTGTGGAGCTCACTTCCCCCACATATTCGACACACCCATGACTACATGGCCTTCCACAAGGCTCTCAAATCCTGGCTCTTTTCACAATACAGACTAAGACCTTGTAAGGCTGCTTAGACCCTGCAACTGAATGACAAATGCTCAGAGAGATCCCGAGCAATAACGACAATGAATGCGCTCATCTATTCACGAATAAGCTTACTCTGAACGCAGCACTCGGAAACGCCCTCTTGGAATCCAGAAAAGCAAGCACATTCAATCAAAACCTCCTCTGAGACACTGACCTCTCCTATCTCTATGCTCACTATCTCCTCTACACCAGCACATAATTAGAGCGCAACTAGACCCATCGATCAATTGTTACGTAGCTGCTCACATACGAACAATACTTCATGAACACCCAACATTCTGTAAAACGCAGCTATATCCCATGAAAATTGGCCTAGCTGCACACATAAGCATACTACACAGGCCTAATGCAGCCAGAACCCAATCTTGGTGTCCATCCTCCATGATGCACACATTCAACTGATTTCAAAATACCACCACACCTAATGCTAGGATGCAGCTACCATCAAGCAATGGTATCAGCTGCGCACATAATAGCTGCACACAAGCACCCTATGAAACCTGACTGTCTCGACTGATCTGGACTGCGGCCCCTGAGGGCGTTCAACCTACCAGCGCTTTGAGGTCATACCAATGATATATAGAGTGCTATATAAATGCCAAATAACATAACATAACATAACATAACATTCTATAAAACAACTCTAATATGTGAAGGGTAATGTCTTTGGTCTGGTAAGTGCCCAAACATTCAAGTTCAAATGAAATGTATAACTCCAACACAAAATTTCCAATCAGATAAGAGTCACAGTTCCAGGGTACAACTCCCGTCCTCAGGTTTCGCTTAAAGATAAAGTTCACAGTACCAGGGGACAACTCCTTTCCCCAGGTTTCTCTTCAAGACACTTAAAATTCCCAAGGGCATGAATCTTCCTTAGGGCTCTTTGTTGAACAAAATATTTATATACAAAAACCAACTAGGATGTAAGTTCCAACTTTGTAGGATACTTGGTGTACTCCTGTTAAGGATTTCAATCAAGCGACACACACTGTGGTCTCGGCCTAGTATGTAGTGCACAATTGAGATGCTTTTCTCCTTATTTGATGCAGATTCAATTTTGGGATGCTACACCACTCCTATCACACCCCCTTTTTAAATACCCCGGGTCACAATGGACCATGAACCAGGCTGGTTGGTAAAATGCAATATTTATTTATTTATTTTAAAATTCAAAAGAAATCATACACTTTTTAATATGGGGCAGCAATTACCAATGGGGTGATAATTACAATGAGAATGTGAGCAATGCACTGGGTTTAACCTTCTAGTGGAACAGATACACAGCACAGCGGAATAGGAGCACTTTTTGGTTTAGGAAAGATAGCACCCAAGCAATGTTCCCTCAACCCACAAATAATCAATTCTGAGTGGATAAACAGAAGCAGCAGGTAATCAGGAATAAGAAACAGGAGGCAGAATCCAAATCTGACCTTCCCTCCTCAAATAAGAGAGAAAAATTGATTTTAAACCCCTTGCAAAGTTATGAAATGATACTCGGAAATGGACAAATAAATAATGATTGTGTATTAAAAACTTTGAAGTAAATATAATTCCTCACTAAAGCAACAATGCAAAGACACTAACAATCACAACGAATGGATTACCAAAAGCAGACAGTTAAAAAATGAGTGGAAAGTTTAAAACAGATTGCTGCAAAATGACATGTGTAAAAGTAGCATTTTTCAATTCCCGCCTTAAATTACCCAAATGGTTTTGACTAAAAACGGGTGAAATACACTGTTCTGGAGTGGTTTTTGGGGTGGGAATAGAGGTATATCACAGGGATAATATGGAAATGAAAGTAAGTCTCTAGCTGGTAAATTGGATGAGTTATGCAAGATATAAAAATGTGCGCTTTGCGTAAAATGAAACCGTGAAATAGGAAAGGAAATCAGTTGTGACAAGAACAGTTTTACTCTACACTAGAGTATTCAGGGTAAGCCACCAAAGACGGACAAAGTAAGATCCAAGGTTGATTTGCGAGTTCAACCCTATCACCCCATCGTCCAACCCTGGCGGAAACCAGTCTGATCACTCGAAATATGACTAATGGCATAGGATTACACAAGACAAAATTGAAAAGAGAGATGGCGCTAGCACTAGAAATCAAGGGCAGGGTTGCATGGATAATTCTGACAGTTTTAATGATTATCAGGATAAGGATATGATGGCTTAGAGAGTGGGATAAGGACAAAGGCAAGACAAGATATACTATGAATTTCTATGGGGTGGTGATTTATACTCACAGTCCACTTTTAGTTTGGGGATTTTCGGACCATCAATAGGGTCTGGTCACTACACGGCGGCGCATCTGGTAAACAGCTGGGCCATTCTGGTCACCGGATGGCACTTCTGGACTGGTAATTCTGGTCACTGTATAGTAAAGGTCAGCTGGATGGCAGGATTGCAGGATAAAATGCAGTTAGTGGGCAGCAAGCCAGGCTGGTTCAGGATGCAAAAGGTACCACAGCTTTCCCCTTTTCAATGGGAGATTAGTGGATTTTCAAATTTAAGGCCTTGCTAGGAATAGGATCAGCACTGTTTGGGTTTTGCAGTGGGCCCTGGAGTAGGGTCAGCAATGCTCTGGCTGTCGTAAATCTCCCCCTGTCTCACCTGTGATCAGGATCTCCCTTGTTCGGCCGCAGGACTCTTCCTGTGAGTGGTTCGGGTCTTGAATAGGCTCGCCCGAGCCTCGTCAGGTTGCAGGGCGCGTTCAGAGTTCTGGGATGTTCGTGGTTCCAGGGTATCCAGGATTAGCGATAACAAGCGACATAGGGGGGAAATACAGGAACAGAAAAGTAGGCAAGGAAGGAAGTAAGAGGATCAAGGAAATCAATGTAGAGAGCAAACACACGTCGGGTCACTACCGAAGATAGCGTTGAGACGCGCGGACCCGCAGGGGCGTGACCAATTTATAGTACGTGCCACGACGTGAAAGCTAGTGCGTAGCACGGAGCTTGGTACGGCCATGTTGGGAGGAACAAGGAGTACAAGCCCTTCGTGACAATGACCATGAGGTCCAGAAGGGGCAATTTCGCCGGGTCATGACAGCATGCCCCCTCCGAAGACTGGTTCCTCCAGGCTTGCTTGGGTGAATAAGATGGAATCTTCTGAGCAAACGAGGGGTCTTTAAATTAGAAACTGGTTCCCATGTTCTCTCGCTAGGGGGGTAGCCTTTCCACTCGACCAGCTATTGTAGTCGACCCCTCCTATACCTGAAATCACATATCCTGGACACCTCATATTCCAACTGGTCGTCCACAACAACAGGTGTGGGTTTGAAGGGTTTCCGAGTAGAACTAACGTAGGGTTTCAACAGGGAAGTATGGAAGACTGGATGTATCTTCTTCCAGGAATCCGGGAGCTTAAGTCGGAAGGAGACAGGATTGATGATCTCCTTTATAGAAAATGGACCATAATAGCGAGGAGCCAATTTGTTTGGTCGTAGATGTCGAGGTAACATTTTCGAGGCTAGCCAGACTTGATCGCCAACTGAATAGGAAGGTGATGGTCTTCTCTTAGAGTCCGCATATCTTTTGGTTCGAGTCTGGGCCTGTTCTAACTGATCCTTGGCCTCTCTTTGTAAGTAGATCAGCGTCTGAATCCAAGAGTCAAGGATAGGTACAGGAGTAGATTCTGGAAGAACTGATGGTAAAACAGACGGATGATAACCTTGACTGCAATAGAAAGGGCTGATCTTGAGAGCTGAATGATCTGAGTTATTGTAGGAGAATTCGGCTAAAGGTATAAGGAGAGACCAATCGTCTTGAACCTTGGTGGCAAAACAACGAAGATATTGTTCCAGGGTTTGATTTACTCGTTCCGTTGCCCCATTGGTTTGCGGATGATAGCCTGAAGAAAGGGCACGTTGGATTCCTAGAACACGACAGAGATGTTTCCAGAATTGTGAAATATACTGAGGTCCTCGATCCAAAATAATCTTGGAAGGTAGGCCATGAAGATGAAAAATATGTTCCAGGAAAATTCCAGCAAGTTCTGAGGAAGATGGTAGTTTATACAATGGTGTAAAATGAGCTAGATGAGTGAACAAGTCAATGGTTACCATGATGGTTGTATATCCTTGGGAAGGTGGTAATTCAACAATGAAGTCAGTGGCAATAACTTCCCAGGGTCTGGTTGGCAACGTAGGTTGTAAAAGCAGACCCGCCGGCCTCTGATTATCGTATTTGTTCTGACTACAAATTGCACAGGTCTTGATGTATTGAACTACACTGGCCTTCATCCCTGGCCACCAGAACTGTCTTTGTATAAGACGGAAGGTGTTGGTTACTCCTCGATGGCCGGAGTGAAGAGTATCATGGCATGGATTCATTATCTTCTGTTGAAGTTCTTTTGTCGGAATGACCACTGAATTGTTCTTGAATAAATATCCTTCCTTGATTGTCAGACGCCAGGGATTTTTCTCGGATATGTCCTTCCAGAGTTCAGATGATTGAGTCTGTACTCTGATTTCTTCCAGGAGATTGATCGCTTGAGCTACAAAGATTGTAGGTGGAAACATTTTAGGATAGATCTTATCCTCCAAGGGAACGTAGTCGGGACGTCGAGAAAGGGCATCGGCAATCATGTTTTGCGGTCCAGCAACATGTGAAATTTGAAATTGATATTGAGCAAAGAAGTAGGCCCATCAAGCGTGTCTACTGTTCCTGCACTCCATGGATTGTAGGACCTGAAGATTTCGATGATCAGTACGGACTTAAACTGGCTATTTAGCACCCAGGAGTAGATATCTCCATTCAGTGAAGGCATGACGAATGGCCAATAACTCCTTCTCCAGAACTGAGTAGTGAGTCTCGCTGGTGGTCAGGGTCCGTGAAAGGTAAGCAATGGGATGTTCCAACTTATCATCGGATTCTTGTTTTAAAACTGCTCCTATGGCGTAATTGGAGGCATCAGTTTCCACTAGAAAAGGACGGTTTATGTCAGATTGGACCAGGATGGGGGCCTGAGTGAATTCTTCTTTCAAGCGTTGGAATGCCTTGTCTTGTGGTATAGACCAGTTGAATGGAACGTCTTTCTTCAGGAGATTAACAATGGGTTGAACAATCTCGGAAAAGGTGGGAATGAATTTCCGGTAGAAGTTGGCAAGCCCCAGGAAGGATTGTATTTGCTTTACAGATGTTGGGGCGGGCCAAGCCAGTATGGCCTTCACCTTTGAAGGGTCCGTACTAATTCCTTCTGAACTAAGGACAAACCCCAGATAGTGAACTGATGTAACATGAAACAAACATTTTTCTGGTTCGGCTAAGAGTTGATTTTCACAGAGACATTGAAGTATTGCCTTTACATGTTCTTCATGTTTCAAGGAATCCTTTGAGAAGATCAATATGTCATCCAAGTAGACGATAACATTGAGAAATAACATGTCAGAGAACACCCTATCCATAAAACGCTGGAAGACTGCGGGAGCATTAGTCAGACCAAAGGGCATGACTAGGTATTCAAAGTGACCAAAGGGTGTTCTAAAGGCTGTTTTCCATTCGTCTCCTTCCCGGATACGGATCAAATGGTAAGCCCCTCGGAGATCCAGTTTTGTAAATATCACTGCACCTCTCACAGCTTCAAGGATATCCGAGATCAGGGGTAGTGGGTATCTGTCTTTCAGGGTGTGTTGATTTAGGCCTCGATAGTCCAGGCAAGGTCTGAGCTCTTTGGTATCCTTTTTAGGAACGAAGAACAATGAAGCACCAGCTGGTGATTTTGAAGGTCTTATGGTGCCGTTCTCAAGATTAGTATCTAGGTATTCCCGGAGGGCTCTCTTTTCTGGTTCTGAAAGGATAAACATCCTGCCAAAGGGAATCACTGCTGAGGGTTCAGTATCTATGGCACAGTCTTCGGGTCTATGTGGAGGTAAGGCTTGAACGATGGCAGTAGAAAATACATCAGCATACCGTTGATAGATCTGTGGAACTTGTACAATATTGGAAACCATGAGTGGTGTCTCTGGACACCTTAGTAGACTTATAGGGGCTGTGACTGAGGTATCCAGGTTTAAACAATGGTTCATACAGAACTCTGAGCCCAGGAATAAGGATCCGGCCGTCCAGTTGATATATGGATTGTGCCTTTGTAACCAGAGCATGCCCAGAACCAAGGGGTAATGGGCTGATTTTATAATGTCAAACACAATTCTTTCTTGATGATGATTTATGGAAAGATGGATCTCCCTTGTTTGCAGATTTATGGGTCCTGAGGAAAGAGGTATTCCGTCAATTGCTTCCACTGGCTGTGAAAAACGTCTTGCTTCATATGGAATGTTATGACTTCTGACCCAATCTTGATCAATGAAGACTACCATTGCTCCGCAATCCACCAAGGCCAGTATGGGGTAGACCTTGTCCTTGGATGGCGATAAAAAGGCCTGTAACATCACCAATTTGTTTTGTCCAGGAGAGTTCAAGGATGGAATTGATGTGGAGCAAACATGGCTCTCCCGAAACCTTACTCCATTTAGGATCGGGAGCTGGCGTTTCCCGAGCGTCGGGGAGGAGCCAGCGGACACTCTTTAACTAGATGTTTATCCGAGGCACAATACATGCATAAGCCTGTGTGTATCCTTCTTAACCTTTCCTGCGGGGAAATTGGTCCACGAAAGGCTCCAAGTTGCATGGGTTCAGAATCAGTGCTCGGACTCTTGGCAGATTCTGTCCTTGTAGTATTCTCTAGAGAGTTTCTTTGAATTGATACTTTATTCTTTTTCTTTTCGGCCTTTCTTCCTTGGATTCTAAAGTCTATTTGCAAAGACAAGTCCAGGAGGGCCTGGAATGAACTAGGACGTGCCACCCTGGCTAACTCGTCCTTAATCTCTTCATTTAGGCCTCTGCGAAACAAGGTAAAACTGGCTTCCAGGGGCCAGTCCGCCTCTTTGGCTAGCTGTTTGAATCTGGTGACATAGGTCAACAGGTCTTGGGATCGTTGTTGGAAGTCAAGTAACTTTTCTTGAGCACTGTGAACCAGCTCTGGTCGTTCGAACATGGTCTTGAGTTCCGCGATGAACCCTTCATAATCATCCAGGAGAGCATCCCCTGAATTGAGTAAAGGAGTGGCCCATGTAAGGGCATTGCCGGAAAGATGCGATATTATGAAGCCCACCTTAGCCTTAGGAGTTGTGAAATAGTAGGGCTTGAAGGTAAAATGTACCAAACAAGAATCCAGGAATCCACGTAAGGTCTTTGTTGAACCGTCGTATTTATCAACCACTCCTCCCAATAATACGCTGTCCTTGTTCGCGGAGTCGCGTGACAAGACGAGCTGTCTTAGCGCCGCATTCTCGGCTTTTAAATTCTGCATCTCTGTGGAAGGTTCTTGCATTCCACGCATCAGGTCCTGAATAGCATTCTCCATGGTAGAATCCGTATTGATCGTTCGGCGTCTCAAACTGTCGTAAATCTCCCCCGTCTCACCTGTGATCGGGATCTCCCTTGTTCGGCCGCAGGACTCTTCCTGTGAGTGGTTTGGGTCTTGAATAGGCTCGCCCGAGCCTCATCAGGTTGCAGGGTGCGTTCAGAGTTCCGGGATGTTCGTGGTTCCAGGGTATCCAGGATTAGCGATAACAAGCGAAGTAGGGGGGGAAATCCAGGAACAGAAAAGTAGGCAAGGAAGGAAGTAAAAGGATCAAGGAAATCAATGTAGAGAGCAAACACACGTCGGGTCACTACCGAAGATAGCGTTGAGACGCGCGGACCCGCAGGGGTGTGACCAATTTTTAGTACGTGCCACGACGTGAAAGCTAGTGCGTAGCACGGAGCTTGGTACGGCCATGTTGGGAGGAACAAGGAGTACAAGCCCTTTGTGACAATGACCATGAGGTCCAGAAGGGGCAATTTCGCCGGGTCATGACACTGGCCTTGTAGTTGGGGTCTGAAATCTGGATGATGAATAGAACAGGAACGCAGCACAGGAACCTCAGGAAGAGTGTCTGTGTAGAGTCTTGTCAGGGACTCTTGTTTATAATACATAGTGAGATCATCGAAGTATATGGCTGGGCAGGGTCTGCTAAACACACCTCTACCAACTGGATTGGGCAATCAATGTTGGCTGCCTCCCCTAGGATGTGACTCAGTTTAGGGGTTGTACTTTTATGAGGTGAAAAGACTTCCCACAGACCTTTTTGCCAAACATCAGTCATAACAGAATTTACACATTTGTACAGTTGTGGCATGACATGAGCAGGTTACATATTTTATGCAGACCATTCCACTCGAACTCTGAACTCTGTGAGACATTGTTTCACCCCTCTCATACATTTTGGTAATTTTGAGTATGAAAGATTCGGCCTAAAATTCCATAACTTTATACACATGTGTGGTTTATCACAAGGGATGTAAGTATAGAAATTCACATTGGCATCATTGATACTTTTCTTATAATACCCAATAATTTGCCATTTCTATTCCCAAGGTGTCAGTGACTTCTACAATGTCTCAAATTATAAAACACAAAATCACTTTTAAACTGTGAGATTTTTACATTTCTACAAAGTCTTGCTGCAGAGATAAAAGTCTTTAATGTTTATTTTTCAAATAGTCTTTGGAAGCAAATGGCAGTTCTTTGTCCTGCCCTGGCCCATTTTCTTTCTTTTTCAGCTACCACCAACTGTCACTTCCCCCGAAAGGGAGGATGGGTTTTTCCAGCTTGATTGAAGGTTTATTGCCCCTTATCCACTTCACACTTTGATGTCCCAGAAGTTCTATTGAAAGAGGCCCCTGCACAGATTCAAGTCTGATTAGAATGTGAAGTTTCTTTGTCCTGGTCAGTCACAGTTTTCCAACCGAGCAATGATCACTTTCGTGTCCTGGAAGTTTATAGTGGCTCCCTTCCTTGGGGGAAGCCTTAGCTCTGCCAACTAGAATAACTTGTTTTGGAAGCTTGCAAAATCTAGCAAAGTCAGTTTAAAACCTTTAATTTCTTTTATTTGGTCCTGAATAAAAAAAACAAGCATGTGGAATAAAAATAGCCCATATGTGTTTCCCAGCAGCCAACCCCTTCTCATTGCTAGGCACAGACAAGCTTTCATTCAACATATTACTTTTCCTTTAAAACAGGCATTTATTTTTCTTTGATTTGCAAAGCCTATTTTACACATGTGGTGAAAACTGCTAGCATTTCCTTTCAAATTTGATTTTGCCATCTGACTTCCCAATACTGTCTTGCAGCCATAGTTAGTTTCTTGTACACAACAGTCTGGACAAGGCAAAGGTCTCCTGGAATCGACATGTGCATAGAGCTATGATATCTTTTTCAGGGTTAATTCCTTTGATGCTTTGTAGCACAAAATAAAGCGTTTCCCGTGCATGGCAGAAAGTGAACTTTTTTGGGCCTTTTTTTTTATATTTGGCTTAACAGAGCCTGTCATTCAGGGGTCAAGTTGCTTTTGCTGAAGCACACTGGGGATATGAATGTGCATGGCAGGGCCTTATTAATCACAGTGGTTTAAGAAAGAACAGATGGAATAAGCATGAATGCAGCATTTTTTAAAGGTGATTTTGGGGTATTCAGCAAAGAAGTGCTGCTCTTTCACTTTCTTCCTTTTGTATAGTAAGAACACAGTGCAACGCTCTCTCATTGTATTCCCGGGTTACATCTTGCCGAGGTGTGCTCGGATGGACGGTGCAGCCATTTTGTGTTGTTGCTGCAAAATGCAGTTTTGAGACCATGGAGCTCAGGTACTACGCCCTTTCATCGCAAGATGTTTTTTCACAGGGTATTTTTTTACCACAGATTCTTTGCTGAAAAAAACTCATCAGATTTTTTGGGGGGGGGGGTTGGAAAAATATATATAGTGGGTGTGGGTGTTCGGGGATATATAAAAAAAAGAAATGGGATGGGGTGGGGGGAAGACCCCCCAAAAACAAAAATGTGATGAGTCTTTTTCATTAAAAAATCTGCAGTAAAAAAGCCCACGACAAAACATCCCACGATTAAATGACATGGAACCGGCGCTCACAGGAGCCTGCGCTGCCATTTTGCTGTATTTGCGCAAATGCAGCTTGATGATGTGGAGAAATACTGTTCAGTGGGTCAATATATCCCACATATCACCCAACCCCCGACTTCTTCTGAGATTCCAAGTTGAGGGAGAATTGGGCAAATGGGATTCCTCAATGGGGCAAAGCAGGATCAGTCAGGTATGAGACCTTCTTCCATCAGATAGCGGTGCATCATGCTCCTCCTGCTGTCTCTCGTTGGAACATGGAACGACACCCACAGCTTTACCTGAGGTCTTCCTTTATGGTTTTGAGCGACACCCCGGATTTCCTTTGGTTTCTCCTTTCCCGGTCCCCGGGGAGGTCCTCCTTTGTAGTGAAAAGCAACCAGTACAAATATATGAAAGAAACACAAATGGGTTACTACAATTTCCCACTAACTGCCCTCCAATAGGGTTGACAGCACTAGGATACACATACGTTCAATACTGACAGTTGACAATGAAGAAAAATATTCCCTGTTACATAATTATACCGAAACCTCTATCTGTTCCCTTCTAGTTCTTCTTTTTCTTATTCTCATGTTTCAGATGTCTCCTCTATTTGATTCTCTCTGGGCTCCTCAATTTGTAGCAAAGTGTGCCTACGGTGACATCCCTTTAACTGATTGATATGGACTCATTTCTCCTCTGTCAATTCTCCTTTGGGGATTCGGATTCTGTAGGCCACAGGTGAGATTTTATCTACAATTTCAAAAGGTCCTCGACAGCTTGGTAAAAATGTATGCTCTTTGGTCTGGTTCTGTTGGAAATTGTACAAGTAAACCCTGTCTCCTACTTGGTATTCCATTTTTTTTTAGATTATATTGAGTCTTCATGCCCTCTGCAGACCACTAGATTTCGCTGAGCGTACGCAAAAACATGTTGTAGGTGTTTTCTTAGATTCTCAACATACTCATAAGTTGTGGAGGCGTTTATCAGTGTCTGCTCCTGTGTTCTATAGAGCAGATAGTGAGGTAGCATCATCCTTCCTCCAGTCATCAGATCAAATGGACACATCTTAGTTGCAGAAGAAAGGGTAGATCTGATGGCCATCAGGACAAGCAGTAATCAGATGTCCCAACTTGGCCCAGAGTCTGCCACAAACTTTTTTTGAATTCTCACAATAGTTTTATTGTACCTTTCAACTCCACCACTAGAGGACTGGCGGTATGCAATGTAAAGGTTCCTTTTTACCCCAAGTATCTCCCGCATCTTTGTCATCACTTCGCTGGTCAAGTGACTACCTTGGTCTGACTGAATCCTTTGGGGTAGGCCAAAGCACGCGAAGATGTGATTGAGCATCAGGGCAGCTGCTGTTTCTGCCTTGCAATTTGGGGCCGCGAGACATTCCACCCATTTGGTAAACAAGCATGTTACGGTTAACATGTACTTGTTCCTCCCAGAGGAGCGAATCACGGGCCCGATGAAATCTACTTGTAAATCTGACCAAGGAAGTCTCATCCCCCTATTCTGGAGGGGAGATCAGTGTGTGAGTGATTTTGGCTGAAATTGTGAACACACAAGATACCCCTTCAAGTATTGGTCGAGGTTCTGCCCCATGTGCGGCCAGTATGCAACCTCTTGCAAGATTTCTAAAGTAGTGTGAAAACCCTGTTGACCGGCTGTGGCCGTGTCATGGGTGTGACTTAGCATCAGGCTTCGGAATGAGGTAGGAACCACCCACTGGTCACAGCCAGATATGGTTCTCCTTACCAACAAACCGTCTTGGATTCGGAACATTTTTGGACATTTCATCAACACCCTGAGGTCCTCTTTCCCAATGTAATTGGTATCCATCAGGGGAAAGTTCTCAAGGTCCTCAATGTGTTGTGTCTCCTTACTCCATTGGGCAGTTGAGAGTTAATTGTTAGCATTTGTCTGGGACCTAGTGATAGCAGTGACCTGTATTTCCCCCAACAGGGACTCGATCTCAAGGAGATCCCCCTGGGTGGCTCCGGTTTTGGCCAGCTGATCTGCTAGGTTATTTCCAGTTTTGTCTGACCCCACTATTCTGGAATGATCCTTGAACTTTTTCCAGTAGATGGTCATCCCACTAGAGGTGACCAGATCATCAATATTTTGCATTAGCTTGCCATGTTTAAGCAGTTTGTTGTTAGCACATAGCATGCCTCTCGTTTTCCAATTTACCAGGTGGTCCACGATCCCGTTCCGGACATAATCTGAATCAGTGATTATGACCAGTTCGTAGAGTTGGTGTTGGACGGCAGTGAGGATGGCCTGATGAACTGCCATCAACTCTGCCACCTGACTACTGCGGGGACCGATTTTGTATCCAGTGGAGGGTTGCTGGGCATCATTCACCCGGGCATTTCCAACACCAGCCACCAGTTCCTTTTCCCCATTGTTGTCAACATGGAAGGAGCACCCGTCCACATAAACTGTGGGCATTCCCTCACACTTGTCTTCCTCATAGACTCTGTGCAGATAATTCAGTACGCCTCCATGTTGTCCTGGGTTTTAAGACTTTCATCCTTGAGACAGTTATCTCTGGCACAATCATGCAAATCAGCCAGACCTTGTGCGAGGGGACTATTCTTGTTTTTGTCATATCTGACCTCCACAGGAAAGCCTTGCATTGACAGTATCAAGGAAGTAAGTCTGCAATTACTCACATTTACTGCCCGGATTCTGTCACTTTGGAGGTATTGCAAAGGATGGTGGGGAGTCTCCACTATGATGTGTTCCCCCTGGATGAACAGGCAGTCATTTTTCAGTGCCCACACCGTTGCCAGGAGTGCCTTCTCACAATCGTTGAATTTTTCCTCCACAGAGGATGAAGTCTTGCTTGCATTGGAGATGACTTTATTGACCTTGTCATGCTTTTGCTATAACACTGCTATCAAGCATGTAGTCGAGAACCCTGTCTCCAAGAAGAACTCCTTGTTTTTGACAGGGTACGATAGACAAGGCGCTTGTGAGAGGCTTCTTTTGAGTTGCTTTACTGCCTCGGCTTGTTCTGGACCCCACTCCCACTTGCCTCCCCCTTCAACAGATGGATCAGGGGTCTTGTGATCTCTGTGTAATCCTCAATGAACTTCCTACTGTAATTAGTCACTCCAAGGAGGCTTCTTAGCTCCCGCAGAGTTGTGGGGTCTTTAAGTTTTAGGAGTGCTTCCACTTTCTTCTCCTGGGGGCAGAGGCCCTCAGGAGTTATCTCATGTCCCAAGAATTTGACATGGGTTCTGCACCACTGTGCCGTTTGGAAGGATAGTTTTGCTCCGGCAACCCTCAACTGTGTCAGAACATAATGGATTTCCGCTATGTGTTCCTCCACAGTTGAGCTTTTTATCAGGATATCATCCACATAGGCCAGGTTACACATTTCACCCAAGTCGGGAATGGCCTAATGTAGGAAGATGTTGAATTTGTTGCCGGAGTTGATGTATCCGAAGGGAGTCTGGGTCCACGTGAACTGCTGCCCCCCCAAGGTAAAGAATCAAAAAATGTGGGCTCCTGGTATGGAACCTATTCTACCCAGGAGGGTTAAATCAGAAACAAAATACGCCAATGAATAGGTTCAAGGGTACTCATACACGAAGGGCTCCCACAATTGGTTTGAAAAAATGACTCTTCGAAATTGTTATCATAGAGAAAGATCCCACGCTGTGCAGTGTGCTCCTTCAGTCACTCGAAGATGCCCCGCTCTCTGCACGCAGCCTGTTGACAGCCCATCTGGCCCACCACCAAAGCCATACCTTTGATGGCTGACCGCTTTACAACACATTGGACCTTTTCACCTGTAGTTATTCGGTGAAAGGAGTACCTAGAGACCAGCCCAGTGTGGAGTATGGATCTCTAATATAGTGCCTATCAATTTGCTACATAGCTTAGACGTCCCGTGTACAGAACCTTGTCCTGATGATGGCCGTCCCAAAGATGAGGCTCATTTAGCCCAATTCTAAACGGCCGAAACACCTGGTGTAGACATACTACTCCCCGAATTCACAGCACATTCATTGCTGTTCACACATGAAAAATCTTATCTGTTGCCTCTTAGTTGTTTTACGTTGTCTTTAGAATTCCGCTTTGAATTGTTTCACAATTGAACTGTGTCTGTTTTGACAAACCTCCACAGAGGTTGGGTTTGTTGCACACACACCATTTTCAACTTTGTCCCGAGCATTGGTGGTAAATGATGTTTTAAAGCATTAGCGTTTATGTTCTGTTATGGTCCAACAAACCATTGATGATGTCTATTCTCTCTCTGTAAATTGTGTTGTTGTGTTTTTGACTCATGCAATTACAACATAAAAAGTCCTCTACAGATCTTTCTCTATGATAACAATTTCGAAGAGTCATTTTTTCAAACCAATTGTGGGAGCCCTTCGTGTATGAGCACCCTTGAACCTATTCATTGGTGTATTTTGTTTCTGATTTAACCCCCCAAGGTAAAGGCCAGCTTGTATTGGTCCTCCCTACTGACAGGCATGGTCCAGTACCCATTGGTCAGGCCAATGGCAGTGTATACCTTTGACCCCTAGATCTGGGCCAGCCCCTGGTCAATGTAGTGGAGAGGCCATCGGTACATGTGGACCCGTTTATGCAGCTCCCTCAGGTCAGCACAGAGTCTCCAATGGCCATTCAGTTTTAAAATCCCCAGCACCGGATTATTAACTCGCTCTTCAACCATTTGCCTGAAGCCTGGAAAGACTTCTGGTTTTGCTCAGCTGGGTGGAGAGGTCCCTGGTTAGAGTATTGACCTGGACAGAGGGTTTCAGGTAGGGGAGGTTGTCATTGTGGACTTGGAAGATCACCTCATTATGCCTGATGTCACAGGTCACCTCTTCCTCACCGTGAGGGCAGGAAGAGTACACCACGAAGTTCCCCCCTTGCCGGGTGACGATCCTGTCTGGTGTTAAGTCATTGTCACTATCACTGTCAAAGCAGTCATTGGGGATTGGTTCTACCAGTTCATTACCTAGATCCATGGAAAAATGTCGGTCATCAACTGCCATTCCAATAATGGTACCCGCGCCCAGAGTGATACTCCTAGGGTCGCTGTTATCCATTAATATTGGAATGGTGTTGTGTTCCACATTCACTAAAGGTGTTGGGCTTAACCCCAACTCCTGCTGTTGGAGTTGGGCATTGAGGTGTACATATCTGTCAATTCCATCATGCTAAACCTATTGAATTCTGCTGGTCTCATGGTTTCCGGCTCATGTGAACCGGTAGACATGAAGTTGGCAGTGTTCACAGTATTAAATGGGTTTGAGTCCCTTAGTACAGACGTCCTTATACTATGATCAGGTGTTACCCTGTCCCTCTCTACCTGTTTGGGGTCCCTCCAGTTAGGATTAAATCTAGCACCCTCTTTCTCTAACCTCACTAGTTTCTCCTTCTCAGCCCCTACTTCCTGATAATAAGCAAAGATCTTAGCCTTTTGCTCAGCTATCAAGGCTTTACTGGCCTCTATGACCCGCTCTTGCGCTGCCACTTGTTTGTGGACCCCATCATTCTTTTCACAGAGGGCCTCATTGTCTCTCTGCGCTTCCTGTATGGTTTGGGAATAATGAGACAATTTCTGTTGCAGGAGACTCACCTTCTGAGTTTTTGCATCTTTGGTCTGGGTGTTCTCTTCCAGAGCACCTTCTATCCATCTGGCGTGCTTGCATACTGTTTTGAGTTCATTTAGTTTCTGGAGGGCTAACTCACTTCTCTGTAACTCTATTTTTAATTTGCTTACTGGCTGGCCTAGGGCATCTCTATCCTGACTTAGGGTGCCTCTCTGTTCAGCCAGGTCATCCCTTTGTTTCCTGATGGTATTGAATTTCTGGCGCTCTTCATCGAATTCTGTTTGAGAGTGGAGGTCTCTCAAAATTAACTTATTATTTTCCTCTTTCAATTTCTCTATCTGAACTTGTAGGGTAACTATCTGCTCTGCGCAGACCCTGTTATAGGTTATTTGTTGAGTCAGCTTCTGTTGACTCTCTTCTAGAGAGACTGGAAGGAAGGTTGATTTTCAGGAATGGAGAGGAGTTCCCATCCCCGGTTTGTTGTCCTAAGGCAATTACTGTCAAGTCAGGTGTTTTTTTTTTTTATAAACTCTTTTTATTGAATTTTGCAACAAGATAGAAACAAAGAAGTAAAGCATTCTCTCCCACCCCTCCCCACCTCCCCCCCATCGCTTATAACAAGCAATCCAGACCTAAATCTTCTTTCTTCAAGACAGTCCCTCAACCTTATTGGAGCTCAAGTAGTCTCAGGCGCTGCGGGCACCACATCACTCTGTAGTCATTTTTAAGAAAGGCCATCACCTCCCCCCAATCCGCAGCAAAGTTTTGCACTTTATCCTCCATGGCGTAAATTGCCCACTCCATGGCCACTATTTCCCAGATTTTCCGTAACCAGTCCTGAGTCCGGGGGATCTCATGGCTTTTCCATCTTTGCGCTATCAACAACAATACTGCAAGCGTCAGGATCACTTTCACTTTCTCCCCATTTTGGGAGTTTCTCGAATGCCCAAAAGAATCTGCATTGGGTTTCGTACCTCCACCTGGTAAAAAGCCTGGTTCTGTTCCCTTTGTACCTCTTCCCAGAAGGGTGCAATCTTGGGGCACTTCCACCAGATATGCTCTGCTGTGCCTGCCATATCACACCCCCTCCAGCAACTACCCGATACTGTGGGAAACATCCTATGCAGCCTGGCAGGGGTATAATGCCAGCCAAATAAAATCTTATACCACGCCTTCTGAAGCTGTGTCGCCCTAGCCAATTTAGGTATCCGTCTCCACAATCTTACCCACTCCGCCCTACTGATGACTCTCCCTAGAACTTTTTCCCATTCCAGCATATACGCCCACTGAGCATCCGAAGAAGAGCTATTTAAAATCTTGTAAATATTAGAGATAAGGCCTTTCGATCCATCATTGGTTAGAAGGAACCTTTCAAACTGTGTTGGTTCCCTAGTTGCTGCCCTCCTGACTCCCGGGTGAAGCACCCAATGTCTTAACTGTGCATATCTCAATCTTTCTCTCTCCTGTATTGTGAATTCTTGTTTGCAATCTTCAAACGACAATATTTCCCCCTCACAAAACATATCACATAACTTCGCACAGCCACCCTCCCGCCACTTCTCGAATGCACCTTTCTCCAGGCCTGGGGTGAAGTTACCATTATCAAAGAGGGGGTTGAAGGGGGATGGATACGTAGTGATACCCTTAGAGCCCACCAGCTTGTCCCAAGTATCTGCCATGAGTTTAGTTATGGTACTCTCATAGAGATGCCGTGGCCTATGCTCTTTGGGGAGCCAAAGCACTTCCGATAAAGCGCGGTGAGCAACCGCCCTATCCATTTTCACCCAGAGTTTATCTTGCTGATTTTCTTCCCCATCAACCACTCTCTAATGATTCGTAGCTGAGTAGCCTCATAATAACGTCGAAGGTTTGGGAGCGCTAGGCCTCCTTCACTCTTGGGAGCCATCATCAAGTTACCACTCACCCTAGGTCTCTTCCATTCCCATATAAATTCTTTGGTCTGGGTCCCTAATTCCTTAAAGAAAATCATGGAAACCGGTTGAGGGACCGCTTGGAATAAGTACAGAAGTCGCGGGAGTGTTACCATCTTTACCGCTGCTAATCGCCCTAACCAGGAAACCCTAAGGCTCCTCCACTTTTGGAAATCCCTTTTAATCGCTTTAAGGAGAGGGGGGAAAGTTCGCTGCATACCACCTGCCAAAGTCGCCGTAATCCTTACCCCTAGATATCTGATCACCCCGGACTCCACATGAGATGAGTGCCCCCTTTTAGCTCGTCCCGTTCCATTCCCCTAAGCGTCAGGTTGAGGACCTCCGATTTAGTAGTGTTAACTTTTAATCCTGAGGCCTCCCCAAACTGTTCCAACAATGACAAGCTAACTTGGAGCGAGGCTCTCAGTGCCGTGAGCATAAGCAGCATATCATCCACAAAAGCTGCAACCTTATGCTGGTCCCCTCCAAACGGGATACCCCTTATGTTCGGCGCTTCCCTAATTGCTTGCAACAACGGTTCCAAATAAATTGCACAGAGGATTGGGGATAGCGGGCAACCTTGTTTCGTTCCCCTCTGGAGATTAACCCACCTAGTGCCTAACCCATTGACCATTATTCTAATCGAGGGGGCTTGATAATTGGCCTGCACCATAGTCAGAAATTCCCCCCTAATGCCCATCTTTTCCATTACCCGGAACAAGAAGGACCACTCCACACGGTCAAAGGCTTTTTCCACGTCTAATGCCA
This sequence comes from Ambystoma mexicanum, assembly GCF_040938575.1. NCBI lineage: Eukaryota > Metazoa > Chordata > Amphibia > Caudata > Ambystomatidae > Ambystoma > Ambystoma mexicanum. The sequence goes on along the minus strand of NC_090937.1, from coordinate 1,093,556,443 downwards.
CCAAGACCACGGGAGTGTTCGTTCGCTGGACCTTTTCTACTAAATGGGCCACCCGCTTGATGTTATCGGCCGTTTGCCGACCCCTGACGAAGCCTGCCTGGTCAGGGTGGATCAGAGATGGGAGAATAGCATCCAATCTATTAGCCAAGATTTTTGTATATATCTTGACATCGACATTGATTAAGGCTATAGGTCGATAGGCCGCTCTCTCTTCTGGGTCCTTATTTGGTTTGAGAACAAGGGTCACCTTTGCTTCCTCCATGGATGGGGCAATTGCCGGAACAAATTGAATATAGAGGTCAGGTGGGGGGACAGCTGCGTGATGAACATCTTATAAAAGGCTGCAGTGAAGCCGTCCGGACCTGGGGCTTTATTTTTTGGGAAGGCTCTAATCACCCCTCGAACTTCCTCTTCTGTAATTTCTCGGTTAAAGACGACTCTCGACTCCCTATCAATTTCCCTTAAGTGTACCGATTGTAAGAACCTGTCCTGCGTATCACTAGAGGGGTTTTGGGACGCATATAGGGACTCATAGAACCCTGCTAAGGCCTCCTGTAATTCTGCCCATTTGCTGACCCTTACCCCCGAGCCCAATTTCAGCGCAGTTATAGCGTTCTGCGCTCTTTTGCCCCTGAGAAGATGTGCCAAAAGCGTATCCGCTTTATTTGCCTTTGCATAGAATTTCTGTCTTACAGCTAGCAGAGACCTCTCTGCCTTTTTGGTATGCAGGAGTTCTAGCTGACCTACTGCTTTCCGATATTCCCGCATATCTGCCCGGGAAGGGGTCATCCCCGCCGCCTGCCTAGCCGCTTCCACCTCCGATTCAAGTTGGGCCTCTAAAGCCTTCAATTGTTTCATGCGGAAAGCAGTTGCAGCAATTAAGTCCCCCCTGATGGTGGCCTTAAACGCATCCCAGCGTACCCCTTCTCCCGTATCCTCCTTTCTATTAATAGAAAAGAAGGTCCCAATCTTCTCCTCTATATCGCTGCGAAATGCAGGGTCCCTCAGAACTGCCCATGGAAATGTAAAGCCCCAAACTCCCCTCACCCTTCCACCCAGATCTAGAACCACAGAGACTATCTTATGATCCGCTATCCTTATCGGACCCACATTCACCTCACAAATGCCTCCCACCAGTCCTACTGAAACCCATATATTGTCTATTCTGGATTGCGATCTATGTACTCCCGATAAGAAAGTATAGCCCTCCTCCTCCCCCTTCAGCTCTCTCCACACGTCCTTCAGACCCAACCTCCCAATCCTCTCCTTCAATTCAACTGACATCACCGCCCTCCCCCCCCGCTCACTCACTTACCATTTCTGTCCCTCTCCCTATCCCAAGCAATGTTCAGGTCTCCCAGCAAAACAATCTGCCCCCTAGAATGCTCCTCCAATATTTCCAAAACCTGCAGCAAGAACTGTCCCTGGACGGATTTGGGGCCATATATTACCGCAAAGGTATATGGGGCATCCTGATATTTTCCCCTGACCACTACGTATCTCCCCTCCTTATCTCTCATAACTGCTTCAGCAACAAAGTCAACCGTGTTCCTAATTGCTAGAGCAACCCCCCTTGCTTTACTCTGCCCTGAGGCATGGAAGATCTGAGCGAATCCACGCAGCTTCAGTCTTCCCTGGTCCTTGTGTAACAGGTGTGTTTCTTGAAGCCCCATAATATGGGGTTTCTCTTTTCTTGTGAAGAGCTCCAACTTCTTCCTCTTTAGAGGGGAGTTCAGCCCTCTCACATTATGCATTAACCACTTCAGGAGTTATGATTCGCGACTTGGGCCGCGCCATAAGCTACTGTCCTCTCTACCCTCCCTCCTCTGGATGACTCGTCCACCCCCACCCCTTGACCCACTCCCCCCAACATCCCCATTCCCCCCCTAACTCCCTCCCTGAAAGGGCACCCCCTTCCCGCCTACTCACCACTCCAAACTCGGGCATCTCCGCCCTTTCCTTTCCCAAAATGGTTGCTCCTCCTAAGTCCCATTTCCTCAAATCCCCTTTTAGAGGCCCACCACCCCCTTTACCGGCCTCGAAATCAGGAGTCGACTGATGTCCCGTTCCTGTCCTCGTCTGGGTTTCATTTTCGCTGCTTCTTGCTTCCGTCACCCCCTCTTCTCCTGTTTGCTCCTACTGTCGTCCATCCCCAGGGTTTCGGCCTGGGGCGGACCTTCACGCCCTGAGCTCCTGAGTTCGAAGGAGTTTCATCAAAGTCCATATGCAGGAGATCAGCCCCTTCCTGTAGAGATTCTGGGCACCCTCCCATTCAAAAAGCAGGCCAAAGGGGAAGGTCCATTTGTACCGTATGTCCTTCTCGTTGAAAACCTTTAGCAATGGGCTCATTTGTCTCCTTTTTAGAAGCGTGCTACTTGCCATATCTTGAAACAGTGCAATTTGCTGACCTTTGAATGTAATGGGCTCCCGCTGCCGAGCCGCTCAAAGTACTGCCTCCTTCTGGGCATATCTAGTAAATGCAGCCAGAACATCCCTAGGCCTCCCCATCTGGCCTTTGGACAACCACCCCATTCTGTGCACTCGGTCACGTTCAACCTTCTCAGGGCACTCTTCGTTTAAGATGTCAGCAAAAATGCCCTGAAGGACCACTTTCAAGTCCTTATCTGGCACTGTCTCCGGCAGAAGTTTCACTCTAATGTTGATCCTTCGGGATCTATTTTCTAAATCTTCCATCTGAACCTCCAGGTTTCTTGTTGCCACGTCGATCCTCTCTATGGCTTCGCTGTTAGCTATGGTGTCATCCTCTACTTCTTGGAGACCTTTTTACAGCGTGTCAGTTCTTTCACCCTATTGCCTCAGCTCTTGTCTAATCTCTCCCAGTGCTTCATTTAGGTCTGCCCTCATCAATTGAAATTGTTCCTGAAAAGTCTTTGATAGATTCAATTGTAAAGTCTGAAGCTCCCCCTGGAATTCCCGTCTGGACATCGCTGCCTGTTCCTCCAAGCTTCCCTGGTCTAAGTCCTCCCTGAGATTCTCCCGACAGGACCCAGAGCCTTCCTGCAAAGACTGTGCTGGCCAGATTGCTGGGAGCATGCCTACCATGTCACGTGGGGTTGGGGCTGCCCTCCCCCCTTTACTTTTGCTCTTGCTGTTCATGTTGCACACTCCCCTGAATTTTGTGCCTCTAGGGCAGTCCTGGAAGGCAGACCTCCCTCTGTATTTGGAAGGGGTGAGGTTTCTTGACTCTAGGAAGCGGGGACCTCAGTCACTACAATCCTCTGTGAATACGTGCCCTTCTGAGCATTGCCGGGAAGAAGTGGTGGAAAACCCGATGAAAGACTCACTTGAATATACAGTGGGGGCTGACTAAGCTGCTCCAGCCCCCGCTTCTCTCCCAGGCAGGCCCGCCCGACTCCTTTTCTTCATTTCTCCTCAATTGGTGGGGGGCGGCCCCCTCACCCACCTCAAACTTGAAGGGTTCTCTTCCCCTCTTAGCAGACCTCCAGCCACCTTCAAAATCCCTCTCCACTCCCGTTCTCCCTTCGCGCTTCTGCTTACTTGATGGGGACTCGTAGGGAGCCTCGGCCGCGGCAGGCCTCTCAGATCTGCAGCGCTGGGCCTTGGGGGCGGGAGCGCCCCCGCGGCTCCTCCACCAGCTCGGCCCCTCCGGCGCCCCAGGGCACCTCCTCCTCCACCGGCTTTCTCCTGTGACCTGTGCTCCACGGCACCTTCCTGGGCCAGACCACGCCACCGCAGCTCCTCCTGGCTTCCTTCACTCCCGTTTTCACGTCGCACTCCCGCGTACCTGGTGGGGACTCGGAGGAAGTCCCGGCTTCGGCGGTCTCTCATGCCTGCAGCGCCTGGCCCAGAGGGGCGAGAGCGTCCCTGCGGCAGTTCCACAAGCTCAGCTGCACACATACAGCCCCTCCGGCACCCCCCTGCCGCACCTCCTCCTCCGCCAGACACCTCCTGCGACTTGTGCTCCGCGGCCCCGCATGCCACAGCAACTCCTCCCGGCACTCCGCACCCTTTCGCCTCGGGGGGGATGGGCGAGCCGCGGTGCAGCCTCCGCGCATTCGTCTGTGCCTGCAGCCCATGTTTAGAGCCTCCTGGCTCTTCACGCTGCCGGCCCCGATTGCATCGGCACTTTCTCAAGAGCTCCCACTGTCCGCCGTGCAGGCCGTCACTGGTCCCTTCTCGGCTGCACCACTCCCGAGGACCCGTGACCAGTACCTGCTGACTCCAGGTGATTCCCGCTTCGTCCTTACTCACCAACGGTCCATCCTGGCTGCAACAAAAGCTTACTGAAGGGGCGGTGGGCACCTCGCTTCAGTTGGGTCCGGAGAGCGCCGTCGGCACGTCTACTCAGTGCCGGCGGCCATCTTGGAATCCTCTCAAGTCAGGTATTTGATTGTTCTGAAAATGAAACTCAATATGATGAGGTTTTTGTTCAACCATGTGGCATGTGCCATTTAAACTAACATGGTTTCAATTTTATTGGCCTGTTAGTCTGAGTTCAGAGGACCTTATTCACACAGTCTATTAGGGGGGACAGCCTGTGAAGGATGTCATTCCCTAGTAGACAGGGTGTGCCCTCTGGAGTCACGACTATGACTGGGTGTTGCACTTCGTGTCGCCCAATTTTTTTTTCCAAATCTGCAGCCCCCTCGACAGGAATTTCATTCCCATCGAAGTTCTGGAGTTGTCCAGGAAGAGGAGTGAGAGGGATCTGGTATCTCTACCACCCTTCCTGAATTCAGCTGATCAAAGGCCCTTTTTGACAGAAGAGTGGCTTGGGATCCAGTGTCCACCAGCACCGGAAATGTACATTGCCTGTGCACCTGGACCGGGGCATAACATCTACCCTCTTTCTCCTCCAATGGGCAAAGGTAAAGTGCATTTTGGGCAAGCTTGATGGTCAACTTCCTTATTTTTGACTCTGACACAGGGGTAGTTTGGGCATAATTCTGTGTTGGAGTTTGGGGATCTGAAAGAACATTTTTACATTCTGCTATTTGGGGAGTTTCGGGCTCCCCTTTTTCTGATTCTGGGCTGCCCCCCTATTTAGAGGCAGTCAACAGAATTGGTTTGTGAGGTTTGGGTTCCCTCTGTTACTATTGGGTTTCCTGGATGCTCATTCTGGGGTTCAAGGATGGCCGATTCTGACTCAGTCCCCACATCCACCCAGTCTTCATTTAAAACTCTTGGGACCCATTTTCCTTTGGGAGGAGTCCCCCGTCCCTGAAGGAGGAGATCTTCTTCCCAGATCCTCTAAGGATTCTTCCCCTTCAAATTGGAGGACACTAACTTCCTCCACAAAATTGGCATTTTTGAGTTCTTTATTTCTCCTATCCACCCTCTGTTTCATGGGTTGCAGATTTTCGGTGGCAAGAGATTTGTGTTCCGGTTCCTGGATGTCCAGGAAGCTTCCCCTAGGGCTTTACACCCCCTTTCCTCCCGTGCCTCCTCCTCTGGAACCAATGAGTTGTCAGGGTTCTCTCCCCATCGTTGTTCTACAGTACGAGACCCTTGGTTTGTGGGGTTCTGAGCCGCCATGTTTATCTGAGGGTTCTGTTGAGCCCTCAACATGCGACCCAGATCCTGGGCTAGGTTCTGTACCTGGCGCTCCAGTTGGGATAGAATAGGAGCACTTTTTGGTTTAGGAAAGATAGCACCCAAGTTAGGATTTACCCATGTAATGTTTCCTCAACCCACAAATAATCAATTCTGAGTGGATAAACAGAAGCAGTAGGTCATCAGAAATAAGAAACAGGAGACGGAATCCAAATCAGACTTTCCCTCCCCAAATAAGAGAGGATTTTAAACCCCTTGCAATGTTATGAAATGACACTCGGAAATGGACAAATAAATAATGAATGTGTTAAAAACCTTGAAGCAAACATAATTCCCCACTAAAGCAACAATGCCAAGACACTAACAATCACAAAATAATGGATTACCTAAAGCATACTGTTTGAAAATGAGTGGAAAGTTTAAAACAGATTGCTGCAAAATGACTTGTGTAAAAGTAGCATTTTTCAATTCCCGCCTTAAATTACCAAAACGGTTTTTACTAAAAACGGGTAAAATAAACAGATTTGGAGTGGTTTTTGGGCTGGTGGATAGAAGTATATCACAGGGATAATATGGAACTGAAAGTAAGTCTCTAGCTGGTAAATTGGATGAGTTATGCAAGATATAAAAAGGTGCGCTTTGAGTAAAATGAAACCGTGAAATAGGAAAGGAAATCAGTTGTGACAAGAACAGTTTTACTCTACACTAGAGTATTCAGGCTAGGCCACCAAAGACAGACACAGTAAGATCCAAGGTTGATTCGCAAGTTCAACCCTATCACCCAACGCCCAACCCTGGTGGAAACCAGTCTGATCACTCGAAATATGACTAATGGCATAGGATTACACAAGACAAAATTGAAAAGAGAGATGGCGCTAGCACTAGAAATCAAGGGCAGCGTTGCACGGATAATTCTGACAGTTTTACAGATTATTAGGATAAGGAAAGGATGGCTTAGAGAGTGGGATAAGGACAAAGGGAAGACAAGATATACTATGGATTTCTATGGGGTAGTGTTTTATACTCACAGTGCACTTTTAGTTTTGGGATTTTTGGACTGTCAATAGGGTCTGGTCATTACACTGCGGCGCGTCTGGCAAACAGCTGGGCTGTTCTGGTCACCAGATGGCACTTCTGGACTGGCAATTCTGGTAACTGGATACTAAAAGGCCAGCTGGATGGCAGGATTGCAGGATAAAATGCAGTTAGTGGGCAGCAAGCCAGGCTGGTTCAGGATGCAAAAGGTACCACAGCTTTCCCCTTTTTAATGGGAGATTAGTGGATTTTCAGATTTGAGGCCTTGCTTGGAATAGGATCAGTACTGCTTGGGATTTGCAGTGGGCCCTGGAGTAGGGTCAGCAATGCTTTGGCCTTGTAGTTGGGGTCTGGAATCTGGATGATGAATGGAACAGGAATGCAGAGCAGGAATTTCAGGAAGTGTGTCTGTGTAGAGACTTGTCAGGGACTCTTATTTATAATACATAGTGAGATCATTGAAGTATATGGCTGGGCAGGGTCTGCTAAACACACCTCTACCAACTAGATTGGGCAATCAAAGTTGGCTGCCTCCCCTAGGATGTGACTCAGTCTAGGGGTTGTACTTTTATGAGGTGAAAAGACTTCCCACAGACCTTTTTGCCAAAAATCAGTCATAACAGAATTTACACATTTGTACAGTGTGGCATATTACCCAATGACATGAGCAGGTTACATATTGTATGCAGACCATTCCACTCAAACTCTGAACTCTGTGAGACATTGTTTCACCCCTCTGATACATTTTGGTAATTTTGAGTATGAAAGATTCGACCTAAAATTCCATAACTTTATACAGATGTGTGGTTTATCATAAGGGATATAATTATACAAGTTTGCATTGGCATCATTGATACTTTTCTTATAATCCCCAATATTTTGCCATTTCTATTCCCAAGGTGTCAGTGACTTCTTCAATGTCTCAAACTATAAAACACAAAATCACCTTTAAACTGCGAGATTTTTACATTTGTACAAAGTCTTGCTGCACAGATAAACGTCTTTAAAGTTTATTTATTAAATAGTCTTTGGAAGCAAATGGCAGTCCTTTGTCCTGCCGTGGACCATTTTTTTCTTCTCAGCTGCCACCAACTGTCACTTCCCCCAAAGGGAGGATGGGTTTTTCCAGCTCGATTGAAGTTGTATTGCCCCTTATCCACTTCACACGTTGATGTCCCAGAATTTTTATTGAAAGAGGCCCCTGCCCAGACTGAAGTCTGTTTGGTATGTGAAGTTTCTTTGTCATGGTCAGTCCCAGTTTTTCAACCTAGCAATTATCACTTTTGTGTCCTGGAAGTTTATGATGGCTCCCTTCCTTGGGGGAAGCCTTAGCTCCACCAACTACAATAACTAGAAACAAGCCTGTGGAATAAAAATAGCCCATATGTGTTTCCCAGCAGCCAACCCCTTCTAATTGCTAGACACAGACAAGCTTTCATTCAACATATTACTTTTCCTTTAAAACAGGCATTTATTTTTCTTTGATTTGCAAAGCCCATTTTACACATGTGGTGAAAACTGCTAGCATTTCCTTTCAAATTCGATTTTGCCATCTGACTTCCCAATACTGTCTTGCAGCCATAGTTAGTTTCTTGTACACAACAGTCTGTACAAGGCAAGGGTCTCCTGGAATTGACATGTGAACAGAGCTATTATTTCTTTTTCAGGGTTCATTCCTTTGACACTTTGTAGCACAAAATAAAGAGTTTCCCGTGCATGGCGGAAAATGAAGTTTTTCTGGCCTTTTTTATTTTTAGATTTGGCTTAACAGAGCCTGTCATTCAGGGGTCATGTTGGCTTTGCTGAAGCACACTGGGGATATGAATGTACATGGCAGGGCCTGATTAATCACAGTGGTTTAAGAAAGAACAGATGGAATTAGCATCAAAGCAGCATTTTTTAAAGTTGAAAAAGTTTCCTTTTCAATGAGGATTTTTTGGTGTTCATCAAAGCAGTGCTGTTTTTTCACGTTTTTCCTTTTGTATATGTCAGAACACACTGGCACGCCCTCTCAGTGTGTTCCCTGCTTCCATCCTGCCTGATGTGTGGTTGGCAGGACGGTGCAGCCATTTTTTTTGTTGCAGTTTTGAGGCCATGGCGCTGGCAGGAGCCAGCGCCACCATTTTGCTGTATCTGCGCAAATGCAGCTTGGTGATGTGGAGAAATACTGTTGAATGGGTTTATATATCCAACACTCCCCTGCCAGGTTCTTTTACACGTGTTAAACCTTTGCTTTCAGTCTTGGTTTTGCCTTGTGTATTCTCCTGCCAGGACATCTTTAAGTGATTCGTTTTGCACACTTGCAAACTTTCTTTTGCCTTGTTTACTTTCCTTTCAGGGCTTTTCATATGTTTTAATTAGCAAAGTTGCTTTTCTCTCACATTCATCTGATTGACTTTATACCATTGGAAACTTGCTTCACATTAATCTGATTTGCTTTAAACAATTGTGAACTTGTTTTTTTCTGTCGCAGTCATCTGATTGACTTTGTACAAATGCAAAAGTGTTTGACATTTATTTGGTAAACCCTTTTTGGGTAATATTGGGTTTCATATTCCTCCTTATTCAATTCATACACATTTGTCGTTCTTTGGCAGCATTGCTGAAGCTCCCGGGTATCCCATTCTCTCTCTGTAGGACTCACCAGTGTTTTGTGGCAACCTTCGGGTCCTCCATTGTAGATAGGAGGCCACGCTCCGGTCTCCCGCATCCACCTCGCAGGCTCCCCGGTTTCACCGTACAGCTTCCAAGTCCTGTGCGGCTCTTGTTTTCCTCTGGGCTCTCGCACCGTGTTCGGATGGTGGTGAGGCTGCGTCCAGGTTCCCGTGGCTACTAGGACATTTCTTCTTCCTTCCTTCTCGCGTTTGCCACACAGCGAACGGCCTCTGCAGCCTCTGTCTCTTGCCTTCCTCCGGATCCACCTAACACATGCTCACAAACACTAGAGCGGCTCTGGTGCTTCTCGTCCCTGGTGTTCTGCATTACTCCATTCAGCCTCCTCGTCCCAGTATTGCTAGATGAATGGGAAGTGTAGGAAGTTCTTTGTGTCTTCTGTATAGAGTATTGGAAGGTGTTACCAGCAGGTATTATGGATGATTGCAGGGAATCAGCACAATATGCCATCAAGGCATGGGTAATAGAAGGTGTATCCCTAGAAGGGAAAGGGGGATACCATGTCTCATCTAATGATGTATCACCCCTCTGTGGGTCACCTCCCCCCATGTGATCCTCCCTCATATAGCCACCCACAGGGTCAGGATCAGGTAGCGGCTGCCATCCTCTGGCCACATGAGGAGAGGTTTCACCAGGAGAAGGAGTGATGAGATCCTTAGATTCATCATAGTAAGCTGAACTCTATCTGGCAGCCATTACATGCATTGTCTATATATTAGGGTGCAACACCCATCAATATGTTTGCATCAAAAGAAAATAAAAATGGTAACATTTTACATCAGTGTACCTAAAGCTTCATTCCAGGGAACAAGTACAATGGATCAGTTGTTTCAGGACCCTCAAACAGATAGAGACATTTGTTTTTATTTTCTTTATTATATCTGAGTTTTGCATTTCATTTCATAATACAGATAAAAGAACAACAATTTGAACAGTTATAACAATGACTGGCAAGTAGATTTAATTCTCTATACAGAAGGACCATCCCCTACTCTGTCCGGGACCAGGGGATTTTTCAAATTGTAACATTAGAGGTTGTCCCGACAGGAAAATAATTTTTACAGATACTGAATTTCTATTATTTCAATAGAGTGAACATTGCTGGACATATTCTGAAATGCATGCCTATCATTAGAATATTTATAACCTAGAACATATCAATCATATACACGAAGGTTTGAGCATGTTTCATTTAATGCCATGTAACAAGGTTTGTTCAGCATCTATTTAGGCGAAAGCTTTTTCATGAATACAATTACATTCAGCTTTTTATAAAAACACGCTAAAAAAAGACACACATAATATCACTATAAAGATGGATGAAAAATCAACCATACATTAAAGCACAGCAAAATTAGTTAATTGACATGAACATCACATGCAAAATGTATAAAAATAGCACTGAACTTAGAGGCAACCTAAACCTCAAACAAACTTAATTAGATGTAGGGGTACCTCTCTGTCTAGCTAATTGCTTTGTGCTATAATTTGAAAAACCTGCTCAAGAAACCAATTCTTAGGCTCAGGGGTCTACGTAAAGCTCAGATTCTATGTATTCGAAATGAGGAGCCACTTTGCTGCGTGTCTGCACAGTTCACACAGGGCTTTTACGTTTTGACAGTGGTATCCGAGTTGTTCTGCTTTCCTCGGGATCAAGATCAAACTGTTTGAGACGATCCCTGAGATACAAGGCAAATTATAAAAACTCATGTGAGGGGGGAATTCAATTAGACCAAACCCATTAATCATCAACTGACCTATGCACAGAGAAAAAGATACCCTCCACTGAGTGTGATTAGAAGTGAACTAGAAAATTATTTGGAAAAAAGGATAAATTGCTTAGTCACTTAATAGTGACTATTATGACTATTATGATTGGTTATTTATAATGCGCTTAATACCCAGAGGTTTGTAAGCGCTGACCAGGGATCAAATATGTGTTGCTCCGTGTCGTCTTGCTTCCAAGGTGGGCACATTGCCCCTGAGCTATCCTCCCGAACTGTGATAAGTTAATCAGAATCCAACCAATTACCACACCAGAAGCAGGAGAGAAAGAACTAGGGGTGGGGTGGGGGAGAGAAAGGAAGAACACCTTTAAATGATATAACAATCACCGTAGACATATATCTAGGGCAAAGGCAAGAAAATCTCTGGGCAGCGGTTTGGAGAGTGCCCCTAGTTTCTCACTTACCATCCACGGAATACATTTTTGCCTTCTGGTGGGTAGGGTATGTGAGCGGGCTGAGTCAAGTTGATTCATGTATTGAGACCATGAGTCATCGCTCTCTAAAAAATTTGAAAGAGAGTCTTGTAAAATGTTGTAGAATTTGTTAGAGGGACACTCTTAACATAAATGAATGTTTGTTATTGAACCCTGGGTAAAGGATCTCGGCAGGGTGTTGTAGGGTCTGCGAGTCTGCGAGTCTGCGTGTTCAGTGGTGTTGAAATAATATCTTCAAAAGGCATGAGAGGAAAAGGGGGAAAGATATTAACTATATTGCCCGTGGGAACCTGGGACCGATGGGGTATTGCTAAACAGTAGCAGAAACACTTAACTTACCAATGTCAATTTACTGTGCTTTAATGTATGGTTGAATGGATTTTTCTTCAGTCATTAATATGATATTTTGTGTGTCTTTTTTGAGTGTTTTTTTTTAATAAAAAAGTTGAATGTAATTGTATCATAACAAAGCTTTCGCCTAAATAGATCCAGAATACACTTTTTGTTAGAAAGCATTAAATGAAACATGCTCTAACCCTGGTGAATATGATTGATATTTTCTTGGTTATAAGCATTCTAATGATAGGCGTACATTTTAGAATGTGCCCAGCCATTTTCACACTATTGAAATAATAGGAATTCAACCTCTTCTGTTACAAAGTAGATTTAATTGGCATTGAGCTTAGAGCCCTTTGGTTAACACGCATGCAGTGGATGGGATGCAGAATAAATCCAACACCAAATAATCAAACCAACTCAGGAAGATGGCAAAGATTTCAGTTTTATTATCAATTGTCTAAAACAGGGAGTTACAACGGACATTGACAGATGTTCGCTCGAGCTCTCATACATTTAATAAAAAATCCCAGTTATATAGTCAAAGTTTGTAATACGTGACCTACGAGGGGTTGTGATACACTCAAAGGGAACATCGAAGTATACTTTCTATATTGGGTTATGTTGTGATTGGATCTCTACTGTCAGGTGGACAGCTTGTGCCCACCTCTAGTGCAAGTCATCTTCAACAATATTAAGTACACAGTATATCATTGGCTCTCAAACTATAAGGCCCTCTGTTATATGGCCCTCTACAATTGGTTGGCACACTCGTGCCATGTCTGGAACATACGGTTCACTTAGCAGCACGTAAGCCCATACTCAGGTGCCAAGAGGTGGACATGACTTTAACTCCCCACCCAATTAGCCCAACGTCTCTCATCACACTTGCCTTCTGCCATGAATATTGTCTTTGAACTTGGCCTTGCAGAGTATTCTTGTCTCTGGGAATATAAAGGAGTGCAAGCAGGCACTATCATCGTTTCTAGGACTTCATGCTGAACTCTATTTCCATCCTTGGCTCACGTGATAGGAGACCACTATTTGGACCATTTTGCAGAAATTAAATGTCTTAAATGAATAAAACATGGCACGCTTGTTGTTCTTTCCTAGCACCTTTGCACGTTAACCACCTTGAAGAATAGATAACCAGTCTTGGCTGCCTTCAGCATTGACACCAGGGCAGACAGCTACACCATTAAAGTCCGCAATCTCAGCTAATTCTTACTGTGACACAATTTTCGGTCCTTCTTCTCCACGGGTTTGAGCTTACAATTGAGCTTACAATTCATGACATCGATGTCCAGCTTCTATATAATGCTGCCTCCACCTGCAGTATATTCACTACATATAGCCAGCTTCTACGATCACTTAGTCTACTTGCGTTGCTGCATCTGTACATTCATTGAACGGTTAGAATTTTCTGAAGTGCTCTTCACACGTGCTATCTTCTTTTCACATATAAAGGTTTGCTCGATTCTTAACTTGGTCATCAGTTTCTATAAGGGTCATGCATCTTCTGCAGTCAGTGTTCTTAGTGCGTCACACTCGCCTTTCGTGACGTCACTAGCTCCTCTTTTGCTCTTTTTCATATTTCTTCGGGGAGTTCCTCCCTTAGAGTGTCGTCTCTTCTGTAATACATTTGGTTGGGATTTCTCAGAGAGTACCTCCTTTCAAATATTCAGGCTTACAACATACCAGTGACAGAGGGTGGGACATCCTGTAGGGGCATTCTGCTGTTCCTCTACACTCCCCAGCCTGGTCGATTCATCGACCACTTCTTCACCGGTTTCCTCATTTTGATAGTTTCTCTTGAAGAAGTGCTTCCTCGGAGTCAAGATCTTCATCACCCCCTTCAGGGTGCCGGATGATTTCACATGTTCATCCACACTCCAAATTATGTAGCTGCACTGTCCATTCAGATTGCAATAGACCCAATGTCCTACGTACTTCTTATGATTCTTCGGATACAGGAACTTCGTTCCCTCAGGTGCTACAATTCTGGCCTCTGTATATCTTCTGACATATTCATCTGGCAATTCTTTGGGTCCAAACCCTGATTCAACATTGATCATGATCTTCATTCCTACTGACTTCTTTGCTGTCTTCTTACACTGTGTAATTACTATCCTGATCACACAGAATCCAAACATCACCATCACTAATACTGCTCCAAGAAACCTGAAGATGTTTGCCATTCACTGCAGAATTTATCAGAATATGGGCACAAATCACCTGTCATCTGCAATATCCTCTGTCTTGTCTTCCATCTTGTTATGCAGGTTTTGGCAACATTATGGCCTCTGTCAAGGTCCCATTCTCCTCATTGTGAGAAGGTAAGAATGTGCAACATGATGGCACAATTTTGGCACAAACTCCTCCTTCCATCGTTGTGATCATGTCAAGGACATATCTGTTCTGCAGGGTCATCAGTCGTGAGGTCCTGACCTCTTCTTTGATAGCATTGAATCCCTTTATGGTAGTGTTGATTGTCTGGAAATTTGTAACCTTTTGGCATTGGCCATTGTCTGGATCCCAGGCATGAAGATAGTCGTGAATATTGAAGCAGTCTTGCTGAACAACCTATGTTCATACGGAATAGAGTCATATGCTTCTATTGATTTAGCTGAGAAGTAATTGTTTCTTTTGGTTCCATTAAGAAATTCAAGCAATCTTCTCCTTCTCAAATGGGTATCCACCTCTGGAAATTTTCCAATGTTCAAGTCACTGTGAGTAGTCACTAACGCTGAAACATGAATGAGGACCAAGGAACACGCTCCCCCCCAATCCTTGGGCAGCTTCATGTAGGCCCTAGGCCCACAAGCCCAATATCGATTCATCAGAACAGCTGTTCCTGCACCCATTCTGGAAACATCAACTGTAGTTTTGCAGTCTTTGTTATCTCCCACATGATTCGTTCCTTGCCTTCAGAAGCATAATGTTGCATTCACCAATGGGATCACAACAATAGGACCTGATTCATCTTCAGCAGCTTGCCATGTTTGGCCCATGACTTCAAACATCCATAGTTCACTCTCTGCACCTCTTGCACATATTCTGGCTTTAGTAGATGAGCTGCACAGGACATCAGTCCCTCTTCCCATTCCTTCTTGGATTTCACCCATCCATAGACCAATACTTGAGTTTGTTCCCAACATCCAGGTGATCCAGCTATTTCCGTTCTATCAGGGCAGTCCATTCTCTTCATCTCTTTAATGACTACCTCTTCCTGTCCTCTCGCTGGATACGTAAGCATCTTGCTCTTTCATGCGGGTTCCTTTTCCATCTGCATAGTCTTGATAAAATCATCATGTAATTGAAACAACCATTTCAATCGCCATCGTAAAGTAGCCGAAACTCCTTGGAATTGTCATCTGGTTATACAGGCTGCAAGATGAACAAGGCACCTGGCATCATGTTCTGAAATTTCTTTAGAGATGAAAGTTTGTACTGTATTCAAGGCATAGGGTATGAGAGAGTAGATGTAGCAACTCTCCTTGGATGTTCTCTCTCCTACCTTTATCATATGCTGATACCACATGTTATTACCCAAGTGTGTGTAATGCTTACCTTATCTCTGCAGGAGTGTAGGTTGCCCGGTTTCTATGGGTGCTGCTACTATGGTGCTGGAATGGTAACCCCGCTGAAGTAACAAGAGAAAAGAGACAAGTCATGATTCTACTGTGGGACAAAAACCTATGACACTTCCCCACTGTGCTGTGCTTCTTAACTGTGGTCTGATTAACCCCCTTTCTCACCTGTGGGTTTTAGTTAGGAATCTTTCCGTCCTGCTGTCATGCAAGTGCGCGTTGGTTGGTGATGCAAAATTGCAAGGAGAAGCGGACTTCCTTACTGAAGAATTCGGAGAAGCCTCGAGTTGGTAAGTATCTTCAATTCTAGTGCCTTGCTGCAGTCTTATTTTGTAGTCTCTGGTATTGGGATTGCTCAATAGTGGTTAATTCTCTGCTTTCTTGTTCTCTCTCTCTTGCAGGATGAAGGAAATCCTCACAGAGGTAATATGGGTGTTTCGGAACCCCTGCAACGTCTTGGTCATCAAGGTGAGTCTGGGTGTGTAGTTGGGAAAGCACGCAGTGTAGCCAAATACCAATATGGCCTTTGGTGCTTGCTTTTGCTAGGTGGCTGTGCGTTTGAAAACTCAAAGAGGTTTGTAATAGGTTGTGGTAAGTATGAGGGTGCAGCCTTGTATTTTATGCACCGTCATTTGTTCAGTATTTCTTAGAACTCTGTACTTTGTCTTTCAGATTGTCGGAGTATCAGAGTTTTGAACCTCTGTGGTTGCTGGCCACAGGCACCGAAGAAATGAAGCTGGTTTGAGGTGCGGATCTTGGAACGGAGCTCCACTGCTGGAAACTGCTGCGGAGATCGGATCAGGTAAGTTGAATCTGTGAATTTTCAGGTAACCTGGTAAGTCTGTTAACATAAACTTTCTCTTACTTTGCAGGTCTTTGGAACGGAGCGCCGGTAAGCGCTGTGCCGCTGTCAGTGGAATCAACGCGAAGCACATACAAAGGCGCAGCCGGGCCTTAAATTGTCCTGCACGCCCAACTACTGGTTCTCACATGTAATTCAACCTGCTGCTCACGAGGCTGCCATCTTAGAGGTACACCCAACCCCCCTGGAGTCTCTATGGGGCCCACTATTGTTCATGTCCTAATAAGCATGAGGAATGCCTGGCATGCCAGGCCAGTACCCATCTAGCCCTCACATGTCCTCTCAAGGTAAACTTGCTACCCTGTAGTAATGGTCCCAAACCATGGGCTGTTGAGGTGATCATGACAGTGTGCTGCACTGTCTGGATATGTATTTATCCCCTACATTTCTACCATATCTCCCATATGCAAGGTTTGTGTATTCACCATGAAGTGAATCAAAAGCAGTTTTCATAGTGGGGAGAACCATAGGGGTCTTTGTCTCAGCAGAAGTATCAGTATGTGAGTGTGTGAACGAGGAGGAATAGAAAGACAAAAAGAGTAATCGTACAGGCATATACTAAGCACAAGATCATTGACATACACCTTTCGAGCCATCCTGGTACTGAGGGCACATGTTCATTTCCTAGAATCGTGCCAGCTTCTACATGTCTCATTTTTACTATGATTATTACATTTCTTTACACTTGTAATTGCAGGATCTGTTAATTATTGCAATAAGGAGCCTTCTAATCACAGGGCCATTTTTAGGATGCTGTAAAAAAGTATGAATATCAGCATCTCTTCTGACAAGAGCAGGATAAGCTTGAAGGATAAATACAAAAACAGCAAGCAGAAGCCTATGCACATCACTGTCAGTGAGAACCATAGGGGTTAGCTACTTTGAACAAGTATGCACCAAGAAATGAATCTGGATACTGAGCTTGTTTCCAATTTCTGATCAAGAACTGACTTTTAGGCATAACTTTGATGCGTCAATGTAATTCTAAAGTTCATTTTTCAAGATTCCAGAGATTCTCTGCAAGGTTTTGGAGTGTCTGTTTGTATCTCAGTCAAATTCAAAATCTGCATTATCAGCCGGTCGCCTTATCGTCCTGCATCTTTGTCATCGATCGAGTCTGCACATGCTGAAATTCTTTTTCTTGACTTGCTTCTAGATCGGCAACAGTGGGAGGGTGGGTCTCACCTTTTTAGGCTTTCACGTCGCCCAAGTGAAGCCAAGCTCATCTTCCTTGGATTTACAGCTGAAGGGGTTATGTTTTCAACCTAAAATGGGCCATGAAACCATGGCTCATACCACTTCTGGGTAAAAATCCTTATTAAAATCAAATAACCAACATATAGCTTGGGTGCCGATAGTAGTTCAGTTGATCTGGCTGTTGAATTGTCTTCATCTATGTTCTGAGACCGATGTCCATGACGCTTGCGTTGATCTGAAATGAGAGAGATTCTAGAGGTCATACACGTCAAATAATCATGCAGTTCCTCACCTAAACCTAATGTCATGATGCCTACCTCCAAGGAGCCAGGTCCGACCCAGCAACCCCAGAGGCAGGCATCATTTCCCCCAGGGGAGTGCCAGCGGGCCCAAGCTGGGGCCCTTTGGACGCAGTCCTGGCGCCTTAGGCGCCAGGCTCATCTTGGACCTCTGTCCTGGCGCCTTAGGCGCCAGGCTCATAAAGCTAGACATGTGTTCAAGTGTTTTGATGTGCACTTACCTGATGCAGACCATGCTGCCACATCCAGGCCCTCTTGAGGCCTGAATGCAACTACTTTACCTGTGGGACTACATTCCACCCGGGTGTGGTCGGGGAAGGATACATACCTGATCGGAGGAAGGATACACACTTGGAACTTCTTCCAAAGCTATTTAAACCACACCGGATCAGCAACTCACGCTTCGCGTTATTCTGCTCCTCGCAGCTGGACGCTCACCGTGTCAGCTCCTGCATCTGGACCTCAGCCACGCCTGTCAGTATCCTGGGTCACCTGCAAAGGGAGACAAAAGACCTTACCTGCTAAATCAGCACCACAGAGACATCACACCGACGATCCTGAAAAGGAAGACATCATTTTAAAAGCATTTCGCTACGATCGCTGCAGCGCTGCATTTCACTCACCTATCCTGGACGCCACCATCTTCAGCAGCGATCATCCGGATCCACAGCCACTTCCCAGAGCCTAGAGAGAAAAAGACAAGAACAAGGTGAGAGAAGGAAGGGAATAGGAAAAGCTCAGTTTCCTTCTAAGCCTTACCTGTTGGGTCATTCCCATTTCATTTCGGGTCTTGCCGCTTCCAGGCATTTTCCGGCCCCCGGCCCCTATGGGGAAAAAAGACAAAGACATTGAATGAGCGAATGCAAAGACTTTACCCGAGCGCTCGTCCAGAACTTACCTGTCATTTACTGGAACTGCACGTTTCACTTCGGGTCGGCGCCATATCTCCGGCATTCCGAACCCTGGCCCCTAAGGGGAAAAAGACAATGAACATTATTATTAAGCTTGGACTTTTGAACTTGCAACAGAACTTTTACAGAGCCTTACCTGAATAGTCAAGCTTACCTGAACTCCCATCAATCCTCAATCCAGTGAAGTAACTGGGTTTCAACGCGCCCCTGCATCAGAAGCAGGATGGAGAGCTCATCCTTCCTGACCCTAAGGTGAGACTTCACGGGGAATCGTGGAAGGGTATCGTGGAGGGTTGGAAGAGAGTGGGAGGCTTGAGCATAACTCAATCAGTAGGTAGTACTCCCTTTTCACGCACAGGGGAATATTCCTGCGAGCCGGAGAAGCCAGAGTAGAGGGGCCCTTCCTGTCCATCTTCAGAGTCCTGCGCTTCACCATTGAAGAAGCATCAGCACTCGAAGCCAGACCTGCGCCTCCGTGGGAATCAGGTGAGCGTTACACCTAAAGAGGTGTAATAGGTGTTCTCATTCGTCTTCCTGTCACTAGTTCGTGAGGGGTGAGGTGATGGTCTGAGCCAGGCTGATTCCGAAGGGCATATAAATCTAAGGGTAGGCAATTTAGCCATTCCTTCTTCAATGTCAATTTAATCTTGGCAAACCTTTCTTTAAGGAGGCCATTGCGTCTCTCACAAATTCTATTTGCTTGCGGGTGATAAGCAGAAGAAAACCTATGTTTAATATTTAATAAGAGCATTATCTGTTCAAAGACTTCATTCACAAAATGTGGCCGATTGTCGGATCTCAGCACTTCACACTCACCCCACCTTGGGAAAGTTTCTCGTACTAAAAACTTTGCTGAACAAGTGGCATCAGGGTGTGTATACACACTTGCCTCGATCAACCTACAGATGGGACACACCATCACTAATAGATACCTATATCCATTAAACACCTACAGCATATCAACATAGTCAATATGTAAATGCTGAAATGGACCACTTAGTCGAGGTATTACCCCTCTAATTGTTCTAAGTGTATGCCCAGCAGTGAAACTTTGACACACGATGCAATTCACCATTAAGAATGCAACGTGTTCTAACAAATTTGGAATGAACCAGTCTTTCACAATCATTGCAGCAAGACTCTCCATAGTCACATGCAAGGGGTAATGCAGCTGTTCAAGTGTGACCTTTAATAATGCTACTGTCATCAAGTTTTTCCAGTGCTATCTTGTCACCATAATGCTTCAGTGGGGGATAAAGAACACCCCATTCGTTTCCATAATTCCCATTTTTCCTGCTGTGTACTTCCATGAGTCTCCATTAATTGGGTAATTGACAATTTGTTAAACCCTTCTTGTATTATCATGGTCATGACTACTTTTTCCTTAACACTAAGAGTATTGAAACTCGGGATATCTGGAGAACATGCAACCCTTTTGTTTCTACATTTGAAGCTTCATTCCCGCAAGAGATAACATCTGTTCCCTTAGTGTGAGCTGCGCATTTAATGACTGCTATGGCCACTGGGAGTTGTAGTGCCAAAATAAGCCTGTCCAATAGGGATGCATGATGCACTGGAGTGCCGTCCGCAGTGTGGTAGCCCCTCCTTTTCCAACGTGCTAGTCCTGCATGTATGGTTGACGTCACATAGGCGGAGTCACTGTACACCATCACTTTCTGTCCTTCATGTTTCTCGAGCACGACAATAAGCGCTACCAATTCTGCAGCTTGCGCCAAAAAGTGAGACGGTAGCCTTGCACTTGCTATTAATTCAAATTCTCCATTTAATCTGTGTCGTATTACCGATGCGCCTGACTTTCCCCACTAGTCTGATCAATTTTCAAAGAACCATCAATAAAGAGAATTTCCCCTCCTGACAAAGGATTTTCTTTCACAAAGGGTATATCACTATAAATTCAACATAATTAGCACAGTCATGCACCTGATCACTATCTGATGTTGGCTCAGCGACAAAGGTGGCAATAGTCACTATTTTGCATCCTACAGTTTTAATCCTCGGATTCAAAATCATCACCTCATATGCTGAAGCTCTTTGGGATGTCAATGTGCCCTTTGGTTTCTCTAAAATAGCAAACAGACCATGCTCCATGAAGAGAGTCATAGAGCAGCCCATGACAATACTTGTAGACTTCTCAATTGCGAATGTGGCAGTTGCCAATGATTGTTCGCAAGGAAAGTGTCCTTTCATAACCAGGTCTAAAATCTCACTGTAATATGCAAAAGGCTTGTACCCAATGTTGTTTTCTGTGTAAGCACTGTCATGACTGTCCCATTTGTGTGTGAAAACAAATACAATTCCTTGACATAGTTGGGAAGTCCCAAAACAGGAGCTTTACAAATTGCCGTTTTCAATTCCTCAAACCCTTCCTTCATTCCCTCAGTCCATTCTAGTTTTACTTTATCCACTTGTGCTTTCTTTAAAGCTTACAAAGGGGTCTTGTGTAGGAATTGTAATTAAACAACCAGGCTCTGACATAGTAGCATAACCCCAGAAACTGTTGCATCTGTTTAAGTGTATTTGGTTTTTCGGTTTTCATAATTGCCTCCGCCCTTTCAGGTGTCACCTTCTTTCCTTCAAATCAACTGCCCTATGTATAACACTTCTGCTTGGCAGTATTTTCCCTTCTCTTTGTCTACCTTATATCCATTTTCAGCTAGAATAGTCATCAACTGAATAGAATATTACCTGCACTCAGCTTCTGTTGTGCTACAAATTAAAATGTCACCCGCGTATTGTATCACCGCACTCTTAAGAGCTATATTGCCTAGATCCATCTGAAAGACTTAAATATTGATGGGTACTCACAGTACCCCTCGGGCATACAAGTATGTTTCAGTTGAGTTTGGCACAATGTAAAGGAAGTCAAGTCTTGCGAGTCTTTGTGCAATGGGGTTCGAGAAAAACACATTTTTAAAATCGATCATCGTGAAATATCGAGCTTCCACTGGGATACTGCATAGTATCATCGCCGGATTAGAAACTAAAGGAAACTCTGGTTCCACAATCTGGTTAATCATTCTCATACCTTGTATAAATCTCCACGACCCTCCCTTGGATTCTTTTGATCGGATATACCGCGGTATTTCACAACGATTCCAATGGCATCAGTACACCCTCATCAGCCTCTTGAGACATAGGGTACTGTCGTGCTTGAGGTAAAATTGCCCCTGGCTTCAGTTTTATTTTGACTTTCACTATTCCTTTCAATAGGCCTACATCATAAGGGCCTGTGGTCCAAAGGACACTCAGTACTTTTTCCAAGTCTTTCTGAAAAAATGCTGGGCGCTGCTGCATTATTGCCATTCGCTGTGGGACTTCCCTTTTCTCTATTCCTATCCAGTATGTGATGCTCATAAAGAAGACTACTTCATCGTCTGTTTGTTATTCCCAAAACATGTCAGCATCAGTAATGTCAGTAAATCTGTACCCTTCCTCGAGAGCTATTACTGTTCTCCATGGTCTACACTCATTGTCCATTCCTTCGAGCATCGTATTTTCCTTCGTACTATGGCTGCTTCTAATTCTATAGGGATAGTCTGTCCCCCCTCTTCGTCCATAGGTATCTGTGGCCTAAAGAAGAACTCATCAGGTATCCTCACAGTTTTTTTCCCACTAAGCCAGGTAGCCATGTCAGTAGAATGCTCACTCCATACAGAAAAACTTCTGGATCCACTGGAATGCCTCGCAGAGCCACTTGCCCTGTGAATGCCAGTATAAATGAGCCCACGTTTAAATAGTGTATTCGTGGAGTGGAGCACACTATCCCTTGATCAGTAAATGAAGTCATCATGTTAAATTGTGTCATTAAATCTCTTCCCAAAATGTTAACTGGTGTTTGTCGTGAATATAACAAAGGAACAGACATGTCACATTCTCCTATTGAGACTGGAAATTCATCAGTAAAAGGAACTTGACTTGTAGCTCCAGAGAACTCCTTAAGCATTCGTGGCAATTGTTGACATTGGATATTTTCCCTCTCGTATACACAAACAAGTAGCCCTAGTGTCTAATAGAAAAGAAAAAGATTGACCTCCTACCGTCACAATGACCCTTGGTTCCTCTTGGGGGTCTGGTGTCACAGATAGTACTGAACACAACAAGTCGCCCTGTGAGCCGTCCTATTGTGGGTACAGGCATAGTCCCATCCGTGTGAACGGATGTCCTCCTACCACAGTGTCACCTCCTATTCTGGATGTCAGCACTTGTCCTGTGTCTGCATAGTGCTGTGTCTGCATAGAGGCTTGTTATGACTGTCCTTGTGATAGATTCCTTTGCACTTGCTCTGGTTGCTGTACCTGCTGCACTCGCAGTGCTTATGTCTGATACAATGTCTGATCTTGGGCATACCCTTCCCTAGTTTGTGTGCTATATGGTGCAGGATAAACTGTCCCGCCTCTTGGGAATTGACCATTCTGTACATTCCCTTGGCTCCGACATACGTGTGCAATGTGCCCTGTCATCCCACAAGTCCAACATGTTGGGGGTGCTCATCTGACAAGCCCCCATTGGGTAAATCCTCCATGGGTGTTCTGATTCTCATTCTGTGTATTCTGAAACCCACCTTGATTATTTTGAAATCCTCCACCTCTTTCTCTATAGCCTATACCTCTGCCTCATGGCACAAACCCATATCCACCTTGGTCCATCAGGGCACTGATTACTGGCCTGCAATGCACCAATTGCTTCATGCATTCCTAATTCTTCTCTGCTTGGCAATACTGCCCCTTCTATGGCAAAGTTTGATAATTTCTTCTGCACTAACTTGGCTTCCTAGATTTTCCTAGTCTCATCTTTCTTCCTATTTTTTTCTTGCAATAGTCGACAGTGATGCACTATTGCCAACTGTGTCTCAGCCCACGGTTTTGCTTCCATTCCCACTTGTTTCTTCATCTACCTCTCTACTGGCTCAGGTAACCCCAGGCATAAAATGTGGTAAAAAATGCCACTGTCTTTTCCCATGGCTTGCGAGTTTCAAGCTGCCATTTCTCTTGACTATCCTGAATGTAAGCAATAGGGTCTTCATCTTCCTTCATCTCACGTGTCATAGTTGCACCCATATCTGATGTATCAGGCTACTGTAACTTGAGAGCCCTCCACACATATGCTCTGCAATTATTAAACAGCACTCCATCGTGCACTGCGTTTTGTGCTGTCACACTTGAATATCCTTCTCTCCTCAATATGTCACCAGCCCTTTCTCCAAAGATAGCTTCCAGGAGACCCTTTATGTCCACTATAGCCAGCGTATTACCGCTTGTCATATTTCCTAACTCATATATCTCTTTCCCAGCGCCTGAAGTCAAACTCAGGAGCTTACACCTTAAAGTATCGTTGTCCATCTGTGGCCATGGAATATACTGTGGTCTCACTCCCCCTTTTTCCAATAAGGGAAACTGCATAAACCCTAACCTGAAGTCGGCTCCCATCATCAGCCTGTCCATGGCAGGGACGATCATCCCTGACCGTCTTCTTGACGGTGGCAATCTCAACCCGCTCACATATGGCTGGGATTCTTGCTTCTCACTATACGATCGTCCTCCAGGACACTCTGGATATGCTATGGGATCTGGCATCCTATTCTTGGGTTGTTCCAAATCTGACCATCTCACTTCTTTATCTATCTGCAGGCTTCCTTCAGGGGTGCACGGGCTCTCCCCTTCTTCCTCGAGGATGGAGTCTCTGTCCTCGTCTGACATATCTTGTCCACAAGTGTGACTATCCTCCCCTTCACCCTGGTCTAAGTTCAGTCTGCTTAAAGACAATGCTCTATGCTCATGACTGAATGGAATTTCTGCATCGCTTCGTGATGGAAATGCCGGGGATTGATCCCTCCATCCTCAACTTCCATAGTTGCTACCTTTCTTTAATTCTTGATAAGCTTTATCGATCCTGCTTCCTACATCAAAGTTTTCTTCTTCGAATACTATTCTAGATGCCCCTGATGTTGCTTCCTTTATCAGAAGAAACTCTTCTGTTCTGTCCCATCGTATTGCTGGGCTTGGCCCCACTGGTTCCTTATGAATAAGGCTAATATCAAGATCACTTTGTCACCTTCTTCGCTCTAGTTCTTCGTCTAATTCCCTTCATTTTCTCATTTCCCTCCTAACTCTGTCTTCCTCTTGCCTTCATTCGTCCCTCCTTACTCCTGCCCTTCTTTCCTCTTCCTCTCTTTGCCTCTATATTCTTTTGTCCCTTCATTTTTGCGCTTCTTCTTCCTCATCCTCTTTCAATCTCTTCCGTTCTCTGTCCCTTTTATCTTGTTCGTCCTTATCTTCTCTTTGACTCACTACCTCAAAGCTTGAGTAATATCTTTCTACCCATCCATTTGTTCTGCACTAGAGCTGCCTCATCAGTTTAATCCTTCTCTCCTTTCCATCTCTTAATTTCCCTTTCTATTTCTGTTGATATATTTGACCGCTCACTCTTTTCTTCCTTGTCTTGTATGATCTTATACATCTCTTCTTTTATCTTATTCTCCTCTGGACTATCATCATTACTATAAGTGGGCGGTTCGTATATTGGATTACTATACATCATCGCTGCTTTCAATTCCTTTAAAGGGCACAACCCCATTTCTTCCGTGCTATCGCCTTGTACTTCGGGTGAGGTAAGAGGAGCTGAGGGCTCAACACCTTCCTCCTTACGCTGATTAAACATCCACTCCTCAGGTGGCAGATCCTCTCTCTCTTCCTAGTGCATTTTCCAGAGCTCTAGAATAGCTAACCTTTTCTCTGATTTCTTTCCTGTGTGCACAGCGTGCAAACATGTGGTCATGTGTTGTAATACCGCTTTTGACAGTGATCCCCTTTGTGGCCATGGCATGAACATCTTATCTGCCATGCCTTTCACCCATTCTGCACTATACTGTTTGAGCTTGGGCATTTGCTTTGGCTGTGTCTTGCATAAGTGCATAAGAGGAGTGTCTCCCATAATGACAACTCTCAATTGACTGTCAATACTTACCAGATTTATAAAGTAGCCTGTAAATCACCACCTTTTCAACACCTTAAAACAACAGATATGAGCGCAGATATGAGCGCACACCATCAATTGCCGATCAAGCCTTTAACTGTTCAATTTAGCTATCTCTACTACAGGATTGATACCAACCTCTTCACTAGGTAGTCACTATAGCTCCTCAACTATTTTCAATGACTTCACAACTTCTATCGTTCTTCGATATCTCTAAGCAACGAACAACACAGAGACTAGTCGACTTTATACATTACTAAAAACACTGTGATCACACTTTTTCTTCTTTGCCTTTTCTTTATACCCTGTACAGGGAACGTCACCTTACACAAACCTATTTGTGTGTTATATTTTTCTGCTCTATCGCCGTTGGGATTTGAGACGTCTCTTTCTGAAACTCTCTTGAGTTTAGGACTCTAGGCGCTATCTCTTCTTCACACAATATTTCCTGTTACTCAAAAATGATCACAACCCCATCCCCTTTATTTGCCATTCGCCTTAATCTATTCACCATTTGTTTGTTAATCTATTCAAGGCCTTCGCTATCGTCTCCTCCTCCAACCGACTACTTAGCCTTGTGTCCAAAGAGCACCCGTGGAAACCGGGCAGGGATTTCGTCAAAGGGGGACCTGCCCAACATCTTGGTTCTTCTTGCAAGATTTCTATTTCAGCCTCTCTCTACAGGAAACCCTGCAATCTTCCGGCTAATGGCAAAGGATGCCAGATCGTCCGAAACTCTGGAGCAGAACTAGTTTGGATCTTTTTGAACCATCTGCAGTGCTACCACATGAGCTTAGATTACTTTGGGTAACACGCATGCAGTGGATGGGATGCAGAATAACTCCAACACCAAATAATCAAACCAACACAGGAAGATGGCAACGTTTTCTGTTTTATTATAAAACAGGTAGCTACAACGGACATCAATGGATGTTCGCTCAAGCTCTCATACATTTAATTAAAAAATTACAGTTATATAGTAAACATTTGTCATACTTGATGTCATACTACATGGCAAATAAGAGAACCCTACGAGGGGTTGTGATACACTCAAGGTGAACATCGAAGTATACTTTCTATACTGGGTTGGGTTATGATTGGATCTCTACTGTCAGGTGCACAGCATGTGCCCACCTCTAGTGCAAGTAATCTTCAACACTATTAAGTATACAGTATATCATTGGCTCTCAAACTATAAGGCCCTCCGTTATATGGCCTTCTACAAATGGTTGGCGTGCTTGTGCCATGTCTGGAACATTCAGTTCACTTAGCAGCACGTAAGCTCATACCCAGGTGCTAGGAGGTGGACAAGACTGTACCTCCCCATCCAATCAGCCCAACGTCTCTCATCACCCATGTCTTCTGCCATGAAGAATGTCTTTGAACTTGGCCTTGCAGAGTATTCTTGTCTCTGGGAATATAAGGGAGTTCGAGCATGCACTATTGTTGTTTCTTGAACTTCATGCTGAACTCTGTTTCCATCCTTGGCTCCTCATGTGATATGAGATCACGATTTGGACCATTTTGCAGCAATTAATTGTCTTAAATGAACAAAACTTGACACGCTTGTTGTTCTTTATTAGCACCTTAACAAGGGATGATTCAGCTTTGCATGTTCACCGCCTTCAAGAATAGATAACCAGTCTTGGCTGCCTTCAGCCTCTACACCAGACCAGACAGTTTCACCATTCAAGTGCGCCATCTCATTTAATTCTTACTGCGACACAATTTTCGGTCCTTCTTCTCCATGGGTTTGAGCTTATTAGATTCATAACACCGATGTCCAGCCTCTATATAATGCTGGCCCAGCCTGCAGTCTGTTCACTATGTATAGCCAGCTTCTATGATCACTTAGTCTATTTGCATTTCTGCATCTGTCCATTAATTGAATGGTTTGGATTTTCTGCAGTGCTCTTCACGCACGCAATCTTTTTTTCACATGTAAAAGTTTACTCGATTCTTAACTTCATCATCAGTTTCTATAAGGGTCTCCAGCCAGTGTTCTTAGTGTGTCGCGCTAGCCTTTCTTGACATCAGTAGCTCCGCTTTTGCTCTTTTTCATATTTCTTCAGGGAGTTCCTCCCTTAGAGTGTCGTCTCTTCGGGAATACATTTGGTAGGGCTTTCTCAGAGGGTACCTTCTTTCGAGTATTGTCAGCGGAATGGACACAACTGTTGGTGTCAGGCATTGCACAATTTCAGGCTTCCAACATACAGGTGACAGGGGGGCGGGATGTCCAGCAGAGGCATTCAGCGGCTCCTCTACAGCATATATAGCTGATAAGAAACCAAAGAGCAAAGAAATAGACAATCAAAAGCTCAACATGACTCAAGTATATGCATATTGGGCCATAAGATACTCATGGGCCATTTTACCCACAGCCCTGTAGTCATTAAATCTAAGTCTGTCCCCTGAGTAGTCTAACCTGTGTCCACCATTCTCCCAATACAAATGTCATCTAACCATGACAACCTCACCACCCTCCCACTCTTTCCCAATTCTGAAGCTGCGTTCAGGGTGGTCTTAAATCAGAAGGATATTAGAGCTGATCCAAGAACTAAGCCCGTCTAGAGTGCACGCTGTCAGCTCCTGCTCTGACAATTCTCTGTATATACAGATCTCTTGCCACCATCGACCATATCAATAAGTCTCTCTGCCAGACAGCAAGGGTGGAGGGATCAACATTTTTTCAGCGCATTGCAATCCTATGCTTACAATGTACCAACCCTAGTGTGAAAACCTCCAAGTGACCTACCATGTGACCCTACCATTCTTTTGCCTCGGGATCCTACCCAGTATACACACCAATGGACTATGTTCCAACTCCCAGCCAGTCAGTTCACTGAGCTGTGATATAACCCTTTGCCACTCTGTGTTTAGAAGGCCACATTCCCATATCATATGGGAAAACATAGAAACATAGCTGATGAAGCAGCACTTCAAGGGCAAGATACCACACTGTTTGATGCAAATTTACTGATACGCGCAAGCAGCAAGCATACTCTATGCAGGTAATTGTATTGGATCAGATTCTGCATCGCATTCAATGACACCTTCCTAATGTGTAGGCATACCTGCCTCCACATGACATCATCGATCTCCAAGTCACTATCCCTGTGCATTGATCCCTAGGTTTCATGTGCCTGGGAACCCCACAAACAGGAGAATTCTGTATAAAGTTGCAACCCACTTCCTGCCCCTGGCTAGCCCCTTAATCGCCACTACAACCGAGTGCTCCATAGGCAATCCAGGGAGCCCCTCCCAAGCTGATCTGATGGCTGCCATTTCTGCTGCATAAGCAAAGAATTACAAACTCCCTATAATCTACCTTGAGTAAAGGTCACAAAACAGGAGTGCCCTGCCATCATCATACAAGTCCCCGACAGTACTACAGCCACTCGTACCCCATACTCTGTGTCTGTTGCTGCCTAGTGAGCCTGTAAATATTTGATTGTTCCAGAGCAAGATCACAAGTGCCATCACCTGTTTGTCACCTGCACGTGAACCCAGTTTAGCCCCAAATTCATATAGCGATCTGACAGGCACAGTCAGCCCCTCAGCCTTTGCCACATCCCACCATTGCAAATGTTGTAATCTACGTTCCTCCGATATCCCTTGTATCATCTTAATGGGTAGATCCAGCATGCTATCCCACACCAGTGTACTACATGTTGCAAGTGTGAAGCATAATAATAGCACCTAAAAGGCTGGGGCCCCCAACCGGCCATGCTCAACAGGTAGCTTCAACTTGGCCAAAGCTGCACTGGAGCTATGGGGGATATTTCCCCAAAGCAACTTGAGTAATAGAGCATTGAGCTTTTTGAAATACTTGTTGGGAATAAACATTGGCAGTGTATGTATACGGTGCAACAGGCGTGGTAAAATCACCATCTTAGCTGCCGCAATTCTGCCCATAAGTGACAATGGCAGACTAGATCATGTGGAGACCAAGTTTTCAAGCTGAGGTAGTAGCTCCCAAAGATTCTCTCTCTGAACTTTGTTCAAGTCCATGTTTAGCATCATAACCTGGTTTTCTAAATGATTCAGTAATAACCTTAGGCGTGAGGTTCCCTAATCCTGTCTAACTAGAGCCAAGCAATGGGCACAGAACTGGCATATTCCAGTTAATTCAGGTTCTTAATTAATTGATTAATTAATTTGTATTTATAATGTGCATCAATTAGACCCATAGGCATAAGAGCGCAAGGACACAAACATAATACAAAACAGTTTAGGACAAGAAGACAGGGCAGGTATGGCCAGAAATATCTAGCAGAAAAGGACCTTTTTGAAAGTACCTGTTTGAAATTCAGAAAGCTGCTACAGGCCCTCAGGATGGGCAGAAGATCACTCCATAGCCTGGGGGCTGTGTAGGCAAAGGAGTTCTGTGCAACAATGCCCAATCTTGCCTTGGGAATGAGCTTTGAGTTGTTTGATCTCAGGACCCTTCTCTCTGGCAGCCGGACCAGTTTCTGAGCGAGATATCTAGGGACATTTCTGTGGAGGCATTGGTGTGTAATACAGAGTGTCCGAAAGATCACTCTCTTTTCCACTGGGAGCCAGTGGATATTCTGTCTGGCAGCGGAGACGTGGTTCGATCGTTTAAGACCCTCCACCACTATCACTGCGTTATTTTGAACAACCTGGAGTCTTGCCAGTTCCCCTTTTCCAACGCCCTGGACAAGACTGGAGCAATAGTCAATACGGGCCCCAATAATACCTCTACTAAGGAAAGGCCTAATTTGGACCAGCAATTTCAAGTAGTAGCGTATACCTAATACCAGGCCACTGATATGCGCTTTCATGGAAAGCTCCAGATCCAGTAACAACCCCTGGGTCTTTACTTTGTTGACTGTCTTGATTTTGCAGCCTGCGATGTCAAAAGCTTTATATTCATCCCCAAGTTTCCTTGTCTGGACAACAGCGCCAGCAATCATCAGCTCAGTCTTCTTGGCATTTAGTGCTAACCCATTATCCTTCATCCAGGATTCGATGAGACCAAACACATAGTTGGCAGAAAAGTGTAGTCCCCAGTAAGGTGGATCAGACACTGGGTGTCATCAGCATAATTAGCATACAATGTGCCCTTCCTATCCAGCAGGTTAAAGAGGGGAGTAGTAAAGATGTTAAACAGAGTGGGGGAGATACAGTGCTCCTGTGGCACCCGCATGTCACCAAATAATAACTCTTGGCCATGGCCTTGTTACAAAATACTTTAGCTGTGTTAGGGGGGAAAAATTGGTGTCACTGAGTCTCTGTAGCAGTATGTCATGGTCCACTACATCAAATTCAGAAGACAGATCTATTAGCATGAGCATAACTGTCTGCCTTCCTCAAAATACTGCATGATTTTAGATTTGAGATCCAATAGGGTGTACTCAGTGCCATGTGATTTTCAGAAACCTGACTGTTTATGACCAAGAAGTTTGTGCCCTTCCAGAAAGCCCTGAATCTGAACATATGCCACCCTATCCAGAATTCTGAGAAGAAAGGGTATGTTTGTAATGGGGCGATAGTTCTCTGCAAGGGCTGGGTCGAGAGATGGCTTCTTCAGAAGAGTGGAGATGCATGCCTGTTTAATATACCCAGGTACATCGTCCTCTTGAAAGGAGCATTTGACAATCTTGGTTATTATAGGCAATACTTTAGCTGCACAGGCTTTTAACATCACTGCTGGGCAGATATCTCCCTTGCATGTAGAAGTCTTGAGACTAGCCAAAATGGACGCCATTTCTGTTTCTGTTACCTCCTTAAAGGAGAAAGGTGCAGCAATATGTTGGGGGAGATCATAGGGCATAGGGTCTTGCAAAGAGTCTAAAATAGTGTAATTTATGGAGGTATTTGCTCTGATCTTTTCAATTCTATACCTTATTGTCTCCTGAATGTATAGTAGAATGTCATCAGCATAAAGGGAAATTATGTGTCGCATACCAGCTACAGGTATCCCAGGTCAGCAAATTGCACCCTTAAGCTGCACGTCAAAGGTTCCACAGTCAAAGCCAAAAGCAGTGGAGATAGTGGGCACCCCTGCAGCATGCCTCTGCAGACCTTCATTGCGGGTGAAACCATGTCATTAGTCCTCACCCTGGCAATCGGGCTGTTATACAGCAGCGAAACCCATTTACATATCCGTGGCCCAAACCCAAACCTCTGAAGGGCTGATGACATGAACACCCCTCCTCCCCCTGCACAGAGTCAAACGCTTTCTCAGCATACAAACATTCTAGAGCATAATCACCTGGTTCAGAGTTAACACCATCAATCATAAGGAATAACGTGTGTAGGCTGAGGGTAGTATTCCTGCCAGGTATGAAGCCAGTCTGGTCCTGTATCACTAAGTAGGGTGCCACACCTGCAATCCTGCCAACTAGGATTTTACTGACGATCTTCACATCTGTGTTTATAAGGGATAGTGGCCTTTACGATCTGCATTGCACCTTAGACTTGAATGTGTGCTTCTGTGAGAGTGAGTGTCAACTGACCCAAGACAAATGCCTCTGTGTACATCTTGCGGGTGTGGGAGTAGCAAATCGATAAACGTGGAATACAACTTGATTGGCAGGCTGTCTGGACAAGTGCCCTTACCCGCCCCCATGCTAGAGACTGCCTACTTAATCTCACGTTCTGCAATAGACTCATTCAGTTGCTGTTGGTCATGTGGCAGAAGATGTGGGAGCGCAACCTTCTCTATGTATTAATTGATGGATGCTTCACTAACGCCCTCCCCAGCATCTTACAAAGCCTCATAATAAGCCATGAAGTCCTTGTTAATCTATAAGGGATCCAAAGTGATGTCGTTCCCTGGTACCTGAATGCGGGTGATAGGCTTACTAGATCCAGTCATCATCCACGCCAATGTCGTATCTGCCTTATCCCTGTATTCATGATCAAACCTGGTGTACTCTCTATAGTCAAATGTACTCAATCTCGCCTGTGCCGCATCAAGTTTAGCCTGTGCCATGTCAGACAGTTTACCACCATCGGGTCAGCATGATGCTTGGTATCCAGTACCTGAATTGTTTTTTGGCATCCCCAATTTCCCCATGAAGCACAGCTCTCACCCCCCGCCCCCAAACCCCGTGACTTGGACATTAACATACCCCGGATAGTGACCTTGAATGCTTCCCAAAGCAACTCGCTGGAGTGAACAGTGCCTTTATTCCTGTCAAAGAAAGCCTGAATGTCCTCCCCAATCATCTGCCTGTATGCCACATCTAGCAGCACTGATGCCTGCAACCTCCACATAGGAGGAGAGCTGGCCCCTCTACCCCCCATTCTAGTGACACCAAGTATGGGGAATGATCAGAAATTGATCTGTCCAAAAAAGATGCACCTCTAACCTGAGCTAATGTCACCTTGGTAATGAATATCATATCAATACGGGAGAAGATGTGGTGCACCCATGACCAAAATGAAAACCCCAGTTTGCCCCCATGCGGGCTGCACCAAGTGTCGGTCAACTGATACCTGCCAAATACCGGGAGTAGTGCCATAGAGGCTGCCTCCAGTGGGCGGCCACATTTCCTGGAGCTATCAAGACTTGTGTTCAAAATACAGTTGAAGTCCCCACCCCAAATAAATCTGGCGTCCAAATGATCAAGCATCAACTTGGATATCATGTGAAAAAAAACAGGGTCGTCAGTATTAGGACCGTAGGAATTTAATAAAAGCGCGCTCCTCCCGCTTTGTCTAGCAGCCACCCCCACACACCTACCAGAGTCATACGAGAACTGCTTCATAAAGGGAAATCGCACAGATGCCGCCATACAAATAATCACTCCTCTAGCTGAGGGTGAAAAGGATGAAATAAATAACGGACCTTTTAATTTAGTGCCGAGCTTAGCATTCTCAGCTCTGGTGAGGTGTGGGTCCTGCATCATTTCTATTTCGATTTGATGCCTCTTTAAGTACGCTGTGCCTCTTTACCACATTATTAATACCCCTGATATTCCATTTTAAGAGCGCCCCTACTTTACCAGAGTTGGCTGCCATCTCTTCGAGTTATGAAACATTGTACTGCACCAACACAGGCAATAGTACCTAGCACCCCGACGTGATGCCTCGTGTAGCCAGAAGTCTTTGCCATTAAAACCCCCAACAAACATCCCCGAACCACCCCATTCCCAACCCTGCTCCCAAAGCATCAAGGACTGTCATTGCCACCCACCCCCACAGCGTAAACATTGTAAACACACTGGAGCCAGCAAATTCTGCACCCAGTTCAAGCGACGGGCGAGCTGGGAACCAAAAGCCAGTCCCCACTAGGTGCGCAACACACAGTGGCTTAGCATGGCCAAGCAAACAACTTGAATCCCTACTCTGTCTCCGCCCACTACTACTTGTAACAATATCAGCATGTGCTGCCCGCCTTAACCCAAAAAAACATGTACGAGCAAGCTTTTGCTCACCTCATGATGCATTAAAATGCTTATGGCCTCGCAATACTCACACAGGACTCCTTGTGAATTAAATCACTTCACTGCTCTTGGTCAGCGGCTTTTCTGCAGCAGTTCCACAAAATGTAATGCCTCCTTCAGATAGGAACGAAATGTCTCATGCCCTCAACATCGATTTTCAGTCTGGCAGGAGGTAGCAGAGCGCATTTAAAATTCTTCTCTCGTAGAAGATTCTTGACTCCAATGAATGACTGCCGTAGCTTCTGAGACTCTATGTTGTAATCTCTAAAGAGCGCCAGCTTGTTTATGTGATGTCACTGTGCTCCCTGGCCCTGGATAATAGCCGCACTTTATCTTGGTATCTGAGGCATTTTAGGGTGATTGTTCTCGGAGGGGCCTCTGAGTGGGAACTTGGTGCACTCTGAAAGACCAATGGTTGGTGAGAGGGCACAGCATGTTTTAAGTTGTCTGTTGAAACGCATACATTTACTCAGTTGTTGACATAAATGTAGTTAGTAGGGTGCAGCCCTCTATATAGTGCCACCGTGCAAGGCACAAAATGTGCCTAAGAGAAGGAGAACTCGGCTAAATAGCCTTCGGTGTGGGCCGCATACTGCTTGGTCACTCTGTCAACAGCGATCCCACGTAGCTCCTCGGCCTCTGGCAGTAGAGTAGGTAGAAACTCCTCAAAGAAGGGCTCCATCCCTGCTTTCTCTACACCCTCCTGCAGGCCCAGCAGGCACACATTTGTAGAGGAGCAGCGGAACACTTATGCAGGAAGTCCCGCCCCTCTAGTTCTGGTATGTTGGGAACCTGAGATCGTGCCATGCCTGACACCTGTGACCAAACCACAAAAATATTCGAAAGAAGATACCCTCTGAGAGCGTTATAAAATGTATTCTGAAGAGATGATAATCAAAGGGAGGAACTCCCTGAAGGAATATAAGAAAGAGCGAAAGAGGGGCTAGTGGCGTCACAAGAGATGAGCGTGATGCCCCGAGAATACTGGCTGAAGAGAAGGTATGGACCCTATAGAAACTGGTGACAAAGTTAAGAATCAAGTAAACCTTCATATGCAAAAAGAAGATTGCAGGTGTGTGACGTACAAGCAGTTCAATAACTGTACAGATGCAGCAACGCAAGTAGATTAAGTGATCTTTGAATCTGGCTATACGTAGTGAATAGACTGCAGGCAGAGCCGCCATTGTATAGAAGCTGTACATCGGTATCATGAATTAGTAAGCCCAGACCAATGAGGAGAAAAGGCTGAGAACTGTGTCGCAGCAAAGAATTAACTGATATTGTGGACTTGAATGGTGAAGCTGTCTGGCCTGGTATCAAATTTGAAGCAAGCCAAGGCCGGTTATCTATTCTCAAGGCAGTGAACGTGAAAGCTGAATAATCTCTTCTTAAAGTGCGAAGAAAGAATACCAAGCGTGCCAAGTTTTATTCATTAACTTTCGTTGGAGTGTGGAGCATCACCCCCTTTCCGGGTCCCTTTGTCTTTCGTTGGAGTGTGGAGCAACACCCCCTTTCCGGGTCCCTTTGTCTTTCGTTGGAGTGTGGAGCGACACCCCCTTACCGGGTCCCTTTGTCTTTCGTTGAAGTGTGGAGTGACACCCTCTTTCCGGGTCCCCGGTGAAGTCCTCCTTTGTCTACGAAGGATGGAATTGGTACTAACTAGTGGATATCAGCTGCAAAGTATGCCTGGGGTGAAAACTCCACTGACTGTGGTTCTCTGATGAACTCAAATTAAAAAAAAACTGGCCTGTAGGCAAGCTGAAAGGAACGGGAGGCTATGCTACTCCCCCACAGCTAAGCTCACCTTTCGCAACTTATTGACTAATTACCATCAGATGATTGCCCTGGCAAAAAAGACCTTCTTTGAAGCCAAGATTGAAGCAGCCATAAATAAACCTAAGGCTCTATTTGAACTGGTTAACTCCCTTTCTGCCCCTAATAAAATGGACTCTGCTATCATTCCGTCCCAAGTCCTGTGTGACTCTCTTGCGACTGTTTTCTCTTCTAAAATTTAATGCCTACGTGCAGATATTGCTAAAGTGGCTTCTACCATGACTGCCTGTCTGAGCCCCCATCGGCTGGCAGCCCCTACAGCATCTTGGTCGTCTTTTCCTGGGTTCTCTAATTCGGAGATACTTAAATCGATTAATGGCCTTAAATCAGCCTCTCCAGCTGATGCCATTCCTCTTGCCCTGATTAAAGATACTGCACCCGAGCTACTTTGTTGTAATGTGGCTTGCAGTAGCAGTGTAGTGATGTCATGAGCTGGTGGAATGTGAGGGTCGGAGTGTTCCATTGGGTGACCGTTGGACTGAGAGAGATAGCTGAGAGCTGAGAAGTATGGGTGTGGGGGTGAGCCCGGAGTTTCCCTTATGATGTCGTGTCATCTGTGTCCCCTATCATCCCCGTGTTTACTGATGGAGTACTGAACCAGGACAATAAATCACCATAAACGTACCTTTGGTGTCCTGGATATCCACTTTGTTACACTTGGGACAAGGATGGGATGGTAGGTGGATTGCCTCACCATCGGCGCTGCTGGGGGGGGGGTGCAGCACTCCAGGAACACTGCCCCAGTGGAGGTCCTCCACACCCAGGCGGGCCTGTATCGAGTTGGCCCGTCGTCTGAAGTTCCTTGCACCCCCTTGTGGCTCTCCGGGTGAGGCCCGTGCCAGTAGCGCCTCACATCGTTGGAGGGGCAGCGTTGGCTTTTGTTGCCAGTTCGAGTCAAGAGGGTCAGTTGTCGTGATGGTGGCTGCGCCGTGAGCTGACAATCTGGCTGGCGTTCCTCTAGCCAGGAAGAGTTGACATCGGTTTCAGTGTTGTGCCAAGGTGTCGGGTGCGGATGGCTGCTGAGGTGCATGGATGCAGCTGTTGGTGTCTCCCTGGGCAACTATCTACATGGCGCTGTGCGGCGTCGTGGAGCGGACTGCCTCTGTCCGTTTGGCGAGCGGAGTGATGCCTTGGTTCATGCAGGGCTGGGCAGGGAAGTTGGCCCCCTTTGAAGCTGGCCCCCCTTCCGTGTTGCCAGTAGTGGAGTGGGCCCTTCCCTCATGGCATCGGCTGCAGAGAGGTGCCGGAGATTTCCACAGAGAGCATTTCAACTGTCACCCGCGGTGCTCTGGAGGAGAGAGTGCCGGCCCTTGTGGGTGCTAGGGCATTCGATGTACGCTTGCCTGTCTGAGGGAGCTTGGAAGGAGTTTAGAAGCAGCTCTGGTGAAGTTGCTGGTACAGCGACTCCATTTCAACTGGTGATGTCACAGCCGGGAGAGGCGTTCCCAGTTGGTCACGTGTGCAGTGAACGTTGTTTTCCTGCGTGTCAGGACCCGTTCTCTGCAGTACGCATGTCAGCAAGAACGCTTCTGCTAGAGGCCATATTATTGGGCTTAGACTGGCTTTAGTCGGGTGATGAATGCAAGCCCGTCAAACCATCTTGGAGCAATTGGAGCAATTTCTTGTAACCTTTGCTGATTCCGTACTGGGCAAAAGAGTTTTGTAACCTGCCTGGTGTTCAGCGTGGCTATGGGACATTGGTAAGGTTATTGTATCGTGCCTTGTGAGTGGGTGTGGATGCAGAGTATATGTTTCCCATGTTATCTGACAGGTACCCAGCGCCCTCATTTATGTCCCGGGGGGTGTCCTGTGTTAGGTTTTGAAGGCCGTCGTTTGTTGC
Source organism: Ambystoma mexicanum (assembly GCF_040938575.1). Lineage (NCBI taxonomy): Eukaryota > Metazoa > Chordata > Amphibia > Caudata > Ambystomatidae > Ambystoma > Ambystoma mexicanum. Next base: position 1,093,518,701 of record NC_090937.1, on the reverse strand, counting down.
CTGTGGTGTCCTTTGTTGTGGCCTTCCATGAGGAGGATAGAACCCTGTTTAGTCGGGTTTAGTGCTTCTTCCCTTTTCCATCTCCCTGGTAAGGGTGGGGGGTGTAATGTAACGGCATTCCTTAAATGACTTTGCTATTGCTGTTGTTTCATCAAAGGGGCGTAACGTCGTTCCAATGAAACATTAACCTCAGGGAGTGTGGACTGAGGTTTACTCGTGAACTGAGTAATGTGAACATAAGTGCATTAGTGTGACCTCCGTTATATGGAACTCTGTTTTTCATGCAGCGTGGAACTTTATGTTTATCCAGCGTGCCATCAGAGTTCTATCAGTGGATAAAATTACCCAGGGTCTGCGTGACATTTCAAATATTGTCTGCACCTATTTTTACCATGCATTATGTAATGTTATCTGCATTTCATAGTTTGTATGCTTATTGTTGTGTGTGTTGGAGTGTGGAGTGTAGTGTATAGGTGCGAGTACAATGTGTTGGTGCACGTGTGGGGTCGTGTGTTTATGACTGCATTGGGGTTCTCAGTGCCTGGTACTAGTGCCAGGGTAGGTCGCTATGTCTGTCTGTGAGGGCGTGTGTTGGAGCAGTTGGAGTGTAGGCGTTGTCTTTTCCCATAGTGCCCGGTTCTAATGCTGGGGTAGGTCGCTATGGTATTGGTCAGTGGGTTGAGTTGGATTGCCCATTTTTGTGTTCAGAGTGTGTTTGGTGTGCCTGTTCCCATAGTGTTGTTCTGTTGTTTACGTAGTGCCGGGTCTAGTGTCGGGGTAGGTCACTGCTTGTGGTGCAAATTAGGGCAGTGTTTTTCTGTTGTTCCATAGTTCCTGTTTCAGTGTTGGGGTTTGTCGCTATGGTCTTTTGTCACTCATTCGTGCCTGATTTCTGAGTGTTATGGTTAGAGTTGTTGCATAGTGTTGTTGTGGTCATAGTGGCTGGTACGATATCAGGGTAGGTCACTATGGGTGTTGTTCTCAGGGCAGTGTTGTGCTGTTGTGTTTCATAGCGTTTGGTTTAAGTGGCAGTTTGGTCGCTATGCCTGAGTGTTTATTTGAATTTCTGGTTGTTCTGTAGCGCTTAGTCTAGGGGCCTAGGTAGGTTGCTATGGTTGAGGGTTTATCGGCTTTGCTAGTGTTTCCATAGTACCTGGTTTTGGTCTGGGGTAGGTCACTATGTTGGATCTGAGGTTGTGCAGTTTCCCTCCTGATTCCTAGTTCGGTAAATCAGGTTGTCTTACTGGTGTGTCTAGAGGTGGTGTAGCGTAAGAGAGAGAAAATGGCCAATGGTTAGTGGTAGTGGAGCAGGATTGTGAGTGCGGTTTCTTTGTGGTACTGCAGTCAGAGTTGTGCTTTGTGGGTCCCTCGGTTGCTGTTGGGCATTTGTTGTTGCTCCCTTTAGGGGGCGGTTGGTTTGTGCTCAGAGGGGCAGCTCTGAGACTCCGGGGGGGGGGCAAACCAGAGTGGAAGGTGTTGGTGCGTAGGAGGGTAAATTGGTTAGGTAGTTGTGTTACTGTTCTATAAAAATAGTATGTCTAGGGGTGCAGCTCTAGGTTCTGAGGGGCAGCTCGGGACAGGCGTAAGTGCACTCTTTTTTGTTTTTAGTTCTCTAGGGTGAGAGTCGAGGGACATGGGGAGTTGGTGTCGAAGGTCGTGGCAGGTTGTTGTCGTTGGCATTTGCTATGTGGTCCGTTTGGCCTGTGAATGGCTCCCTATGCGTGTTGTTCCTTACATTTTTTGGGGTTGCCAGGGGTTCTGGGCATAGGCGGCCGCTGTGTGCGGGATTTCTGGTACTGTGTTAGTGTTTGCATGATTGGAGTTTGGTGCTGGTTGCTTTACCTTTTTCATTCTGTTGTGTTTCCCTAGGGAGGGAGAAGTGTTGTAATGTGGCTTTCAGTAGCAGTGTAGTGATGTCACGAGCTGGTGGAATGTGAGGGTCGGAGTGTTCCATTGGGTGACCGTTGGACTGAGAGAGATAGCTGAGAGCTGAGAAGTATGGGTGTGGGGGTGAGCCCGGTGTTTCCCTTATGATGTCGTGTCATCTGTGTCCCCTACCATCCCGTGTTTACTGATGGAGTACTGGACCAGGACAATAAATCACCATAAACTAACCTTTGGTGTCCCGGGTATCCACTTTGTTACATACTTCCTTACATCTCGGCTGCTATAAATAACTCTTTCCAAACTGGTGTAATTCCCAGCCAACTTAAACATGCGTTGGTGCTCCCTTGTTAAAGAAACCTACGTTTGACTCCAAAGTTAAGGCACATTTTAGGCCTATCTCCTTGCTTCCATTTAATATGAAGCTGCTCAAGTCTCTGGTCTCCCCTATTCTCTCCTCGTTTCTGGAATCTTCCGGATTCTTTGACCCCTTCCAGTCTGGCTTTCGCCCTGGCAGGGGTACAGAGTCTGAACTTAACTCTGTCATGGACGATCTTGCCCGGTTAGTCGACCAGTGAGAGCGGTATTATTATTGGAGCTTTCTGCCGTGTTTGACACGGTAGACCACCCCACTCTTCTGACCCGGTTGTCTGATGCAGGCATCTCGGGTCAGGTCCTCGCCTGGTTTCAAGCTTTTTTGACTGATCGGACCCAGTCAGTGTCTTTGCCTCCTTTCTGCTCCACCCCAGGATGGCTCTTTTGTGGCGTCCCTCAGGGATCTGCACTCTCCCCTATCCTTTTCAATCTGTACATTCGCCCTCTCCTGCTTCTATTATTGGCTCATGGGTTTAGATACTATTCCTATGCCATTGATACGCAGATCTTGGTTTGGCTTGACCTCACCAGGGGCGATACTGCGGCCAGGCTACAAAGCTGCCTGGAAGACCTTGGCGCCTGGATGGCGACTAATTGGCTGAAGCTCAATGGTTCCAAAACGGAGGTTCTGGTGGTGGGCACCTCCAGCCCACTCTCTTTCTGGACCTCTGAGTTCTGGCCTACCTCACTGGGCATGTGCCCTACACCTGCGACCTCAGTAAAAATTCTGGGTGTTCTGTTCTCTTCCTCTCTTTCCAATGCACCCCAGGTAGCATCTGTCTCTAAAACTGGACACTTTAAATTACGGATTCTACGTAAGGTGTTCACCTTCATCCCAGCCAAACACCGGACTCCTGTGGTGGCTGTCTTGGTTTTGAGCACCACAGTCTATTGTAACTCTCTATACCTGGGTCAGCCTAGTTATCTTACTAAGCGTCTTCAATTGCTTCAAAATACTGCGGCTCGGGCGGTGATCCGTCCTCCACCCTGTGCCCACATGACTCCGATACTCAGGCAACTCCACTGGCTCCCGATTGAGAAGCGTATCAGTTTTAAATCCCTGTGCCTAGTACACAGCACTTTTTACAATCAAGGCGTTGAATACTTACAGGAACGTTTTTCCCGATATGTGCCTGTCGGTTCTTTGCACTCACAGTCGGCTCTACTGATTGCGGTTCCGCAAGTTAGGCTTTTCCGGATTGGTGGCCGCGCTTTCTCTGTAATGGCAGCCCTATCCTGTAATAGTCTTCCCGTTGATCTTCGCGCCAACGAAAACCATCTATTCTTCCGTCGGAACCTGAAGACCTATTTGTTCTAGTATTTGCTGCTGCACCTTTTACTGCCTACCTTAGCGCCAAGATACCTTCGGGTCAATGCTGCACTTTAGAAATTCTCCTAACATAACATAACATAACATAACATAACATAACATAACTCTTTAACTGATTAATGTGGACCCATTTCTCTTCTGTCAGCTTTCCTTTGGGGATGCGTTTCTGTAGGCGACAGGTGACATTTTATCTACAATTTCAAATGGACCACGCCAGGAAGGGAGGAATGTTCGCTCCTTAGTCTGGTTCTTTTGAAAATTGTACAAGTAGACCCTGTCTCCTACTTGGTATTCCTTTTTGGTTGTTTTTAAGTCGTATTGAGTCTTCATCCTCTCTGCTGATTTTTCCAGATTCCGCTGAGCGTATGCAAAAGCATGCTGAAAGTGTTTTCTTAGATTCTCAACATATTCATGTGTTGTGGAGGCGTTTATCAGTGTCTGCTATTGTGTCCTATTGTCACATATCGACCATGGAAGCTATGGAGGAGATGGTCGATATCGAAGAAGGACTGATCTATTCCATTCAACGCACAGTGCGTTCTACTCTTCCTGCAGTAGCTACCTTAAAGACCTGCTAATGAGAAGCACCTGTGCATTGCAACTTCCTTACTCTGTTCCCGCGAGTGAGATTGCTTACGCTCCCTCCTGTGTTCCTTCCCCGTTTTCCATTTACCTTGTTTGTCATTTGTTAGTGGCCTTCCTTTCAACTCGAACAGCTTCTTGCCTCCTCCCGTTCTGAGCAGCCATCATCTTCGCTTGCGCGGCGTCTGTCGCCGTAACCTATGTGTCTCTCTCACTGCCTCTCCTGCTTCTGCTGTACTCTCTACCACACTGGGTGAGTTCCAGCTTTCTTTGTTCTCTGTGAGCGGCGTCTGCTGCCGGAGCCGTGTGAACCTGATTCACGACCCCTTCCTTGGGTTACATATTCTCTGCATGTTAACCGCACGCCAATTGGACCTCTACCCGGACAAACTCAGAGTTCTATTGATAACCCTATACATGCTGGTCATTGTAGTCTTTCCCCTGAACAAACAACCGCCTACTATGACAACAACCAGTGCGTTCTGGTAATTGTAGGCAATACTTACCCTCGCCTTCGCTCTTGCTGGATTTCTCCACAGACTGCATCAACTACCACCCATAGCAAGATCTACCAGGGTTTTTCATCCAGCTTTTCCCTGGTTTGGGGTGGGCTCCCTGGAGTCCGAACTGCCGGGCAAATAGCCTCATTGGCAAAGTGGCCTCCAGGCGAGTCCGTCCTTATCTCTTCAAATCCAAGGGCAAGACCGGCACCAAGTCTACAAGACCAACCTGGAGAGAAAAGAAGAAGGAAAGTTCTATGGACGAATTTACTGCATCTCCCACAGACTCATCAGGTGAGGAGTGGGCTAGTAGGGCTAGTGGCATAGACACTGTACTTGACCAACCTGTCAAACCTGAGAGATTGCAACGCCAAGAAAGAATGGCTATCCTCGAGCAATATCAGGAAATGGCCAACGCCATACAGGCTCTAACTGTGGAAATGCAAAACCTCCGAGCAGATAACGCCGCTTTGCGACAGCAAGTCCAACAGAGAGAAGACACTAAGGGGGATTTACCTCCTATTTCCCTACCCTGCGGAAAATTTGATGGCAATCCCAAAAAGGTGAAAGAATTCCTTGATGCTTGTACAATACATTTCACCTTTCACCCTAAAAGATATGAGTTGGACACGGCTAAGGTAGGATTTCTGATTTCCAACATGGTAGGTAACGCCCTGTCCTGGGCAACTCCCTTGGTGACCGCTATGGACCCAGCTTTAAACAACTATGGCACCTTTGTAACACAGTTGAGAACAAAATTCGAAAGACCTGAAGACTTTTATTCAACTTTTGAGAATCTACTAGATATACGTCAAGGAACATTGGACCCACAAACCTATGTCACCAATTTTCAGAAAGTAGCAAACAAAGCCGGTTGGCCGGAGACGGCTCAACAGGCCATTTTTCGTCGTGGTCTGCACAAGGACATAAAGGACAAAATGGCTAGATGGCCAGACCTGCGTCTTTTCAGGAACTAGTGGGCTTGGTTTTGCAGGTAGACTATCGTATGACCGAAAGGAGAGCAGAGAAAAAGAGACCATGTTCTTTTACTGTCCTACCTAGCCTACGCTCAACACCTGAAAGGATACCAACCGAAGAACCTATGCAGATAGGAACAGCAAGAGGACCGCTTACTGCATGCGAACGAAAGAGACGCAAAGATCTCGGGCTGTGCATGTACTGCGGCTCCAATACTCAATTGTTACGTGACTGTCCCGAAGTACCTCCCAGAAGACAGGGAAATGAAAGACCCCAACCTTGAACAGGGAAAAGGAAGGGGAATGTACAGTTAATCCCTGTGCAGTGGCTCAACCTGCTGTGATTGACAGCAACAGTCTTATGGTAATCAAGGTTCTTATAGACTGGAACAAAGGGAATCCTATTGAATGTTTAGCCATGCTGTATTGTGGGGCAGCCGGTAACTTTGTGGACGTTAAGTGGGCCATGGAGCATCAGATACCAAGACGCTCCAAGATACGACCAATCCCAGTTGAAGGAGTCGATGGTACCCCGTTAACCTCAGGACCCATCAATATGAAGTTTCCTTTTGACCCCAAGTATCTCCAACATCTTTGTCATTACTTCGCTGGTGAAGTGACTTCCTCAGTCTGACTCAATCCTTTGGGGTAGGCCAAAATGCGAGAAGATGTGGTTGATCATCACGACGGCTGCTGTTTCTGCCTTGCAATTTGGGGCCTGGAGACATTCCACCCATTTGGTACATAACCATGTTACTGTTAACGTGTACTTGTTTCCCCTAGAGGAGCAAATCATGGGCCCGATGAAATCTACTTGTAAATCTGACCAAAACAGTGTCATCCCCCTCTTCTGGAGGGGAGCTCAGTGTGTGAGTGAACTTGGCTGAAATTGTGCACACACAAGAGACCCCTTAAAATATTGGTCGCGGTCCTGCCCCATGTGTGGCCAGTATACAACCTCCCACAAGATTTCTAGAGTAGAATGAAAACCTCATGATCGGCTGTGGCCGCGTCATGGGTGTGACTTAGCATCAGCTAAGTTTAACAAACCGTCTTTTTGTGATGTCTTTTTGAATCACTCATGTTCACTCTGATTCATACAGCGGTATATATAAAGAAGTGAGATTTATCTCTACAATACATACACTGAAGAGTGATTCCTTCTCTGTATATGCAGTTTTTGACTGTTTGTTTGGGAGGGGCTGTTTTGAGCATAGCGTCTTTGGACCTATTCAATTGTATATGCAATACATGCACAGACAGAGATCCTTTCGCCTTTTCTTTTCCGCGGCTGTCAAAGGACCCCGGGCCATCCCAATCTGCATAGGTTCCTCCCCTTGAGGCGAAGACTTTTCTGGAGTAACAGGTTGGAAGGAGGCAGGAGTGGAGGCATAAGATCGAGGTCTCCTCCTTTCAGCTCTACGTTCTGAGAGTCGGTACTCGATTTGGAGAGCCAGAGCCACCAATTCTTGAAAGGATGCTGGTCGAGACACCCGGGATAATTCATCCTTTATGTCCTCATGAAGACCTCTCCGAAAGAGTGTCTGTTTGGCGGAGTCGGCCATCCTGTTTCCTCAGCAATATGTTGAAAATGGGATATGTAGGTTTGGACATCAAGGGTTCCCTGTTTAGTGACCAACAGACTCTCATAACACGAATACAGAACTTCTGGTCTTTCAAATCTCTCGCGGAATCTTTTTCCAAAGGTACCATAGTTATTCAAGGCAGGGTCAGAGTTGGTTACCATTGGGGTTGCCCAAGCAAGGGCATTACCTGCCAGATTTGAAATTAGAAACCCCACTTTGGCTCTTTCCACTTCACATGTCTTGGGATGGAAAGTGAAATATATCTGACAGGCATCCAAGAATTCTTTTATTCTTTTTGGGTTCCCATCAAATTTGCCACAGGGTAAAGGCATCGGCGGAAGGTCGCCACGGTTTTCTTCTCTCTGGGTAATCTGTTGCCTTAGACCAGCATTATCCGCTCTGAGAGCATTGTTTTCAGCTTTCATGGACTGTAATTCAGCCGTTATGCCCGGAATAGCCTTGACCAGTTCTTGATACTGTTCTAAGCTGGCCATCTTTTTTTGGCGTTGCAAACTCTTATGATTCAATGATGATCCCCCCGGACTAACAGAAGGGACCCCTAACTCAATGCACGAAAAACCCTCCTCCTCCTCCTCCTCACCTGTATGAAAGTCCTCCGACGAATCCTCCGAAGATATGGCTCTCCGTTCCTTCCAAGCGGTTTCTGGCTTTTTTGTGCAGCTCTTAGGGCGATCTCGTCTGGAGGCCACCTTGCCAATGGATCAACAGCTTGGCAGAGGGACCCCCAGGGAGCAAACCCAATTACCAGGGAAAAGCCAAGCTAAAAAACCCTGGTGCAGCTTGAGTACGATGGTGATAGCTGCTCCGTTGTGGTAAGGACCGTCAAAGGATAATCAGTTGCCGGATGAAAGGTTGAGCCAGCTGAAGATTCACGGAAACTGACGAGGTGTGTAACGTAAGTAATGGCTCCGTGGAGAAGGAAGTGCAGGCACTGAGGAGAACGCCAGGAAGCAAGAAGGTAAGCAAACAAGGTGGGGGGGAAGCCAACATGAAGCTGGAAGCGCACACAGACAGGAACCAGGAAAAAGGAGAGAGAGCAGGGAGATGGGAAGCGGTGAAGCAGGAAAACGCTGTGAGCACCGAAAGACTGGTACGGTGGCGTCAGCGTTAGGACCCGATGTGGACGAGGGTTGCAACGCGTCGGTGCGCCGCCAGGGAGGAGTTCAGGTATGGCCAGCGCGATGACGAACAGCAACAACAAGGAAGACTAGACCGTCGCTGTTGTTCCCGCGGTGGCCGTCAGCATACCTTCCATGTCTTCCACAGCCGCCACTGTCCTCGCGTCATGACAGCCCCCTAGTCGGGACCAGGCCTTGTAATTTATAAGGTCCAAATGAATTGCAAACCGATTGAGAATGTCACTGCCTAAATAGAATGCAGCAGGGACATCTCGCACGACCCAACAATTATGCTCTATGATTTTGTCACCTTTAGAAATTTTGAGCATACACCTGCTAGGCAGGAGATATTTGGCATTGCGAGTTTCCAGGCCCATTTCACACTTATCGATCAATTTAAATGTGGTAATGGTTGGATCTTTTGAGAGTTTTCTGAGCATGCCTTCGCTGATGAAGCTCTTTCCGATGTTCAGGCACCCTCTGGCGAAAATAGACTCCTTCCCCTGATGTAACTCAATAGGGAGCAACAGCTGTTCCCTAATTTTCTGAATGTCAGATAAACTTTGAGCTGGTTTTTCATCACTTTTGACTATAGAGTATGGATTTTCACATTGTGAATTGGTATAGAATTTCAAAGTATTTCCTTCCAGTGAGGAATGCCACTTGAAACTGGAAAGAAGGTTGATTTTCAGGAATGGAGAGGAGTTCATATCACCAGTTTGTTGTGCTACACCAACTACTGTAACGGCAGGTGTTTGATCATTTTGGAAACAAAACTCAACCATGTGGCATGTGCCATTTAAACTAACATGGTTGACACTCTGTTTTAATTTTATTGGCCAGTTAGTCTGAGTCCAGAGGACCTTGTTCACACAGTCTATTAGGGGAGACAACCTGCGAAGGAAGTCATTCCGTAATAGACAGGGGGTTCCCTCTGGAGTCATGACTATGACTGGGTGTTTCACCTTATGTCACCCAATTTTTATTTCTAAATCCGCAGTCCCCTTGACAGGAATTTCATTCCTGTTGAAGTTCTGGAGTTGTCCAGGAAGAGGGGTGAGAGGGATCTGGTGTCTCTCCCCCTTCCTGAATTTAGCTGCTCAAAGGCCCTTTTTGACAGATGAGTGGCTTGGGATCCAGTATCCACCAGTACTAAATATGCACATTGCCCTTGCATCTAACAGGGGCACAGGATCTCCCCTCCTTTTCAAGCGGGCAAAGGTAATGGGCATTTTGGGCAAGCTAGGTGGTCAAGTTTTTTATTTTTGACTCCGACACGGTGGGGTTTTGGATATTTTTCTGTGCCGGAGTCTGTGAATCTGTAGCAAAAATTTGGCATCCTGAAATAGGTGGGATTTTGGAATCCCCTGTTTCCCTTAGCTCTGTGCTGCCCCCTCTTACTTGGTGACAGTCACTAGAACCAATTTGTGGGGAGTATCCCTCCATTACTTTTTTATTCTCAGGATGACAATTCTGAGGTTCAGGGGTGGGTGACTCTGAATCAGTCCCCACACCCACACAGTCTTCATTCAGATCTCTTGGGACCCATTTTTCTTTGGGAGGAATTCCCCCATCCCTGAAGGAGAAGATTTTTTTTCCCAGAATCCTCTAAGGATTCTTTCCCTTCAAACTGGAGGGCACTAACTTCGTCCACAAAATGGCAGTTTTTGATGTCTTTATTTCTCCTACCCACCCTCTGTTCGCTGGGTTGCAGATTTTCGGGGGCAGGAGATGTTAGTTCCGGTTCTGGTGTGTCCAGGGGCTTTTCACGGGTGAGGAAGGAAGCTTCCTCTAGGGCTTTACACCCCCCTTCCTCCCATGCCTCCTCCTCTGGAATCGGTGAGTTGTCAGGGTTCTCTCCCCGTCATTGTTCTGGGGTGCCAGACCCTTGGTTTGTGGGGTTCTGAGACTCCATGTTTATCTGAGGGTTCTGCTGAGCCCTCAACATGCAGCTCAGATCCTGCGTGAGGTTCGGGACCTGGCGCTCCAGTTGGGACCTGTTCCGGCTGGTACGGGGGTCTTTGTTCATACCTAGGTGTTTCTCGGGAAGGGTAACTATCCCCTCTCCCGGAGTACCAAGGGGATTGGGGATTTTGGTAACCCTCCACCCTTGGCCTCCCCTCTCCCGGATTGGGTCGTCTGGACCCCTGAAACCGGGGAAAGAAAGGAGGGTTGCACTGCAGGTCGGGGTTTGGTAGATACCAGGGAAATAAACTTAAGCCAGGATTTGGGGGATTACTGCCCTCCTGAGGGAAGTTAGGAGGGAAGTTTCCTGGGGCAGTTCTTACCTGGTTGTATCTCCCCTTGGGCTGGGGGAGTCCATACATACCCCAAGATAGGTTGGTTGCCCTTGTATCTTGAACTTATGTAATCAGGAGGGTTAGGGGTCCCATTGGTGAGGTTACCTTCCTAACTGCCACCTGTTGCTGATTGATCAGATTGCCTTCTTTGCCTCTGATTTGGTTGATTTTGGGATGGTTTGTTTTTAGGCCCCCCATTTTTAGATCTAAAATGGGGCCAACCTTCACCTCTGCAACCTAAGCAGCAGCGGGGGTGTTGTTTTTTTTTTTATCTGATTTTTATTTTCTGCAGGTTTTTGGACCTCATAGATCCGGGTAGCCTGCTCTATTACCCAGTCCAGGGATCTTTTGTCATGAAAATCCCTCACAAGCTGGGTCATTATGTATTTTGGGAAAGCATGAAAATAAGTGGTTATGAATTCTCTGGAATTAGTGCGCACCCGCCTGGTAGTTTGTGCAAAGGAGCTTTTTATATCCTGCACAAATTCTCTTGGGGCCTGATCTTCTCGGCAATTGCAAATTGTAGGCCACTTTGCGAGCCTCCTGGGAGTTTCTGTCGGCGGAAAAGTGCTTCAAGATGGCCGCCTTGTAGGTGGACCACCTTGAATGATTTTGATCTTTTAGTCCAGTAAAGAAGCTCGAGTACTCCGGAGAGAACGTTCATTTGGCATAATCTATACAGTCTGGCTATCTTTGATGTGAAAAGTGTCCATCATTTGTTTATAGAGTTCTAGGTGCTCCCAGACAGAATATTTTGCACAGTGTTAAGCAATTCCAAATAGCCTTGATCTGCCTAATGGGGTCTTTCACCAGAACTCTCCTCTGTTTATTTGCCTTCTTTTGGCGCGTCACCTGGTCCACTTGCTCTCAGACTACGAGCCGCTACTGTTTGAGGTCCCCTCATGATCTTCTAGGTGCTCCCTGATTCTGTGAGCTTGTGAGGGGCTTGCAGAATAGTGCCTCCTAGTTTCTTCTCCCCTGTGGCGCACAGGAGAGGAGTCTTCTGACTCGTCCCTGCTTCCAGGGTTGGCAGAGGATCCCCCCACTGCCCTGATTGGGTGGAGGTTTTCAGAATGTTCTTTTGGGGCCTCATTTCATGCATTGTTTCTGAAAATCGAACCAAATGGTCCCTTTGGAGTTAGTGCTTCTGCAGACCTAATTCCCTGACTTTCTCCTCATAGGAGGCTTCCTGGTCAGAGACATCAGCCATCATATTTTTGTATTCATACAGGGGTGCCTGCCCATCAATTTCTGAGGGGTGTTGACCTGTCTGTTGAAACATGCTAGGCCTATTTAAGTCTGGCTGCCCCATGACACCCAGTTCTTGTGAACCGGCGGACATGAAGAAAGCAGTGCCCTGGGCATATAAATTGGTAAGTGGGTTTGAGGCCCTTAGTACAGCGGGCATCCCACTGTGATCAGGGGTTGCCCTGTTCCTCTCTACTTGTTCAGGGTCCCTCAAGTTGGGATTTAGCCTGGCATACTCTTTCTCCCTCCTCCCTAGTTTCTCCTTCTCAGCCCCTACCTCTTGATAGTAGGCAATGGTCTGAGCCTTTTGCTTGGCTATCAAGGCTTGACTGGCTTTATTGACCCGCTCTTGAGCTGCCCCCTGCTTGTGGAGCCCATTGTTCTCCTCACAGAGAGCCTCATTGTCGCTTTGCGCTACCTGTATGTTCTTGGAACACTAAGACAATTTCTGTTGCAGGAGGTGAACCTCCTTTTTCTGCATATTTTGAGTCTCTATGGCCTGCTCTAACTCAAGTTCCATTTGTCTCCTATGTCCCATTAATTTTTCACATTCTTCTTTTACGCCAGTCAGTCCCTGAAGGTATGACTCGCTTCTCTCCAGAATGGTTTTTAATTTACACATTTCGTGGTAAAGGTCCTCCTTCACCTGATACAGAGCGCCTCTTTGTTCAGCCAGGTCATCCCTTTGTTGCGTTATGGTGCCTAATTTCTGGCGCTCTTCATCAAATTCTGATTGAAAGTTGAGTTATTTCATAATTAATTTATTACTTTCCTCTTCCAATAATTTTTTCTGATTCTGTAAAGTGACTATTTGCTCTGCGCTGACGTTATTGTATCTCACTTGTTGTTTTAATTTCAGTCAACCTTTTCTTGACACTTCACTCTTAATGCATTTAATTGGGCCTCTTGGTCTGAATTGTTTTGCTGTTGTAGAGCCAAGTCCTCTTTTAGCTGTTTGATGTAGTTCTCAACTTAGACCTCAGAATCTTGGCTCTTTTGCAATTTATCTTCCACTCATTTTAGCTCAGTCTGGATTTGAGTTAAGAGTTCAGATTGGTTTTCCGCGAGTTCTGTTTTCTTCAGAATTTTTGTCTGCATAATACCCATATGCAGATATAGGTAGGCTGTGATTCGGACCATTTGAACCGGCTCTTCTTTAATTTTTGGGCTCTTGTACAAATCTCTCAAGGCTTGATGTAATAGGCCACGGTCTTGCCACGTATCCATGTCAATGGCGGTGACCTGTTGCATCATATCTTCTAGCCAGACTTCCTCATCTTGCTGTGCTCACTCCCCTCTGACAAATAATTTGTGCAAAAGGTGCTACCTAGCCATGTTTATCTCTACTGTGGTCATTATGGAGAGTGGTGTTTGTTTATTAATGTATTCATATAACGGTAACCTGTATTCTGTTGCTTTTTGTCTAGTTTGGGGTTGATTTTGCTTTAGTTTTGCACACAGGCCTGGTACGTAGGGTCTATGTTTTGCAGAGGTGCTTTCTACAGCGTAACACAGCTTTCTACCCCACAAAGTATCACTTCCTTGAAGGATAGCCTGCTGCGTTAAGCTGACAGGGGTGATAACACTTTCTGAATGCCCGGCACACGCCCCCTATCTATACAGGATTCTAATCGGGCATCACACACTAGGCCAGGACTCTTGCCACTAGCCTAGGATGCAATTAAAACACTTTTACTTAATTCACTAGATTTGGATTGAGCTGGCACCCAACCCGTCTCACACCCCCTTTTACAAATACCTTGGGTCGCAATGGACCATGAACCAGGCCGGTGGGTGGTAATACAATATTTATTTATTTTAAATTCAAAGAAAGTCACACAAATATAATATTGGACGGCAATCATCAATCGGTGATAATTAAAAGGTAAATTGGTGAAATACACTTAGTTTGACCTTCTACTATAACATTTCCAAAGCACAAATCAATGAGAGCAATTTTACTGTTTGGGTATATAGCACCAAGAAAAGCCGGTAAGTAATATGGCTGAAAATTCGGCTTTCCTCTTGTGTTCCCTTGCTCACCTTTTGTCTCTTCTTCTCTCCCCTAGGTGCAGAGATGTGGCGACTGGTGCTGAGAGCCGCGATGGAGCCGGGCGGCGTCTCGGGAACAGGTGAGTGAAGCGCGGCGCTGCAGCGAGCAACGCAGTGCTTTTAAATGGAAGTCCTCCTTCAGGAATGCTGGCGTGAAAATTCCGGATGCAGGTAAGAAGGTTGAATAAGTTCTTGGCTTTCACCTTTCTCTTCTCTTCTTTCCTTACAGGTGTTCCAGGTTCGAGGCGGGCGTGGCTGGAGTCCAGGTGCAGGAGCTGACACGCTGAGCGTTCAGCTGCTGGGATGCAGAACAACGCGAAGCATGTGTGGCTGTCTGGGCGTGGCTTAAATAGCCTTGGAAGAAGTTCCAGGTGAGTATTCTTCCACAGCCCCACCCAAGTAACAAAATAGTTCCCTCAGAAAAATAGTCCCTCCTAAGGCTCATTTGGCTTGGTTCTTCATGCAGCATGGTCTGCATCAGGTGAGTGTGCAGCATGGTCTGCTTCAGGTAAGTGCACCAAACACTTCCCCTTATGAGCCTGGAGCCTATGGCGCCAGGACTGATGTCCAACATGAGCCTAGCGCCAACGGCGCCAGGACAGAGTCCAAAGAGCCCCTATAAAGGGCCGCTGGGCTTCTACCCGGGGGCGTGATTCCTGCTCCCGGGGGTGTTGGGCCTGGCCTGGTACTCCGGGGGTAGCCATCATGACAGACACTCTACCTTATATAAGGCAGGTGACATCACCGGATTTACCATGCGGGCAGGCCTTTGGCTTGACATGCCTCTAACAACTGGATTGGTCAGGGTTTACCGCCTTCCTGTCAACCGGTTGGGCTTCAAGGACATGACATCAGTTTTGTGGTGTGAGCATAAATTGCCCATGCCCTCCCACAGTCATTTTTGCCAAAAATCAGTTATGACATAAATTGCACATTTTTACAGTTGTGGCATTTTTGAAAATCACATAGGCAAATGACACATTTCATACAGAGCATGACATTCTGACTCCCAAGTCTGTACTTTGTCATTTCGCCCTCCTAATAATCTTTCGCACTTTTCAGTGGGATCTATTTCACCTACAATTCTACTATTTTATATATGTGTACCTATTATCACAGAGCATGTTTGCATTCAATTTTAAAGTTGCACCAAGTATACTTTTACCACGATTTACATTTATCTGCCGTTTGCGTCTTCTATATGCTAGGGAAAGCCACAATATCTTATTTTAATGCCACATAAATTACATTTAAACTGTTAAACTTTTGCATTCCTGTGTTTCCCAGTTGCAGAAATAAAAGTTTTAAAGTTTATGAATTCAGAACAGTCTTTTTCCCCAAATGGCCAGCATTGTCTTCCAAATAAGGGCATTTTTTCAACCCCCAGCCAACTGTCAGGCGCTAGCCCTGTGTGCCATGAATTTGTCTTTGAAGCTCCCCAGTTTGAGTTGAGGGGAGGTGCTGCTTAAAAGGTCACACCTACGTGTCCCAGAAATCCATTGTACCCGGCTGGAGCAATGCCACAGAGTCTGATGAGGGTGTGAAATGCTTCACCCCTGCCTAATCATAGGCCCCAGATGCTGGTACACTTGGAGGAAGGTAGATCCTGTAGTCAGTCCTTTGAAGCCAGGGCCTAAAAACCTGTTCTGCTGGTTTCACAGTAACTTTATTATTTTTTTTAAATTACCTGAACCAGAAAACAAGACTGTTGGCATTAAACATCCTATATGTGTGTTAACACAACCCCCCATCACATTTCTATGCAAGGACAGGGCCTTCATTCAACATTTCACTTTTAAACAGTTCTTATCTTGTTTGTTAAAAGCACCAATTTACACATGGTTCATTTTTCCTTTGTGTGACAAGTCAGGGCAGCGGATAAAACACAGGGCACTAGTTGTGTCTTAACAAACTTTATTTACTATATAAACTCCTGAAAAAACAACAAAGAAGAAATAACTGAAGAAACAGGATACAGGTAGGCATGTAGCTCTTCTTCCTTCTTGATGGTTCCCCTGTCAAGTGATAGTAAACAGATATGGATCATAAGGTCTCTTAGAGTTGTGTGGTAGTTTTTGGCCATGTAAATGACTTTCCAGCTGGCTCCATTTTATGAGTTCACTCAATGATGTGGCACAGGTGGTGACTTTGATCCTTTCCCTTTTATTCACCTCCACGATAATAAAGTTTGTTGGCAAACTGCAATCCAGTTTCATTCCTTTAAACTGTCTTCCTTTTATAACGACTATTACTGAACATTCTTTTACTCTCCCCAGTTCAGTCTTAATCCGCTCCTGAGCCCCTCTTGTGAGCTTATGCTATCTCAAAGTCTTATTCAGCCATACTTTGAATGTATCCTCTAGTTATCCTCATCCGGAATCCTATCACTCCTTACGAGGCACGGCTCGTACGTCTCTTTATCTATTCACTCTCTCCCTCTCTCTCGCTCCGATGCGTAGCTGCCTCACAGCTGACAGCCTCTCTCATCCGCGCTGAACTCCGGCCCCTCCTCCTTCACTCCGTATGAGAGGACAGCTGTTTTCTAGCTTCACACAGAGATCGGGACCCCCATTGGCTGTTCAGGGCCCGGCCTCTCCTCCCTCTGCTTACTTCGCTGAGCGTCGGTCACTTCTCCGAGCTCCTCCTACCCAAGGGTGGGGGCGAGGAGCGGCACTGCGGGCAGGCTGGATTTCTCACATGAGGACAACAGAGGGCTCGAGTCATACGGTCCTCGGCAATGTACTGCAAGTCTTTTCTCTTAAATATAACATACACAACTTTATCGGCACAACGGGTGCAACATCGGGCCTTCCTCTCCCTCAGTCTGGTTATCTTTCAATAGGCCCATTTGTAGATTGGGTCGTCTTCAGGAACTGCCACCTCCTTCATTTCCGATTCAAAATTCAACACAACACCAAAAACAAACACAAAGACAGAGTGTCATCATCATTAGAAAAAAGTACCAGTTGATTCCAAGCTGGTTTCTGAGTGGACCAAGAAGGTAATTGTTAGCTAGCAGCATCCAGCCTTCCATGACATCACCCATTAGCCCTTGTACTTGTATGCTGCTTATCAGAAATGACATTAGCTTGGCTCTGACAACCCGTCACTTCCTTTGCCTTATTACACTTTGCTGTCATTTTCAAATGTGTTTTTCCCTGGTATCTTTATTCTGATCATTTCCATGGCCATAGTCAATTTCTACTGCACAGGAATCTGTTCAAAACAAGGGACCAATGAAACAGCCATGAGTAAAGAGAGAGAAAGCTTCTTATGAAGGGTTGATCCGTGTCATTTTGTTGCAAAAAGGAAAGCGTTTTGAGTACGGCTTGAAGTGAAGTTTCTTTGTTATTTCACAGATCTTGCCTGACACAGCCTGTCATTCAATGAGAACTGTCCCCTTTTTGCGGGAGCACAATCTGAATAGAGAGGGACCTAATTGGGTCTCACTGGATCAGAACTGTGTCCTGTTGATGTTAACTTGTTATGGGTTTCTTTTATTATACCTCTGGAGGGACCCCACAATCAATCCCGCAGATAACAATTCCTACCTTGTCTTCGACTAAAGGAGAAGATTAGAGAAGTTCACCTGAAGCCCTCTTTCGGTGCCTTCAAACACAGGCACCGAAAAAAAGCTCCCGGGAAACCCTCATGGGGTAGAAAACCCGGCTGTTAGTTGAGAGCGCTGAAGGATGAGCTGGATCAACTGCTCCCTCATCTTGCGTTGTGACGTTCTTGCAGGTAAGTAGAGAAGTGAGCCTCCTTTAATGGTTTATACGTGCCCACTGGGGATAGAAAGAAAAGGGTTACTCCAGATAGTTTTTAGGGACCTTCCGGAGTGTTATGAAGAAATGAAAATGTACCTGGTGGGTAGTCACGTAGGGCTAGTGGGAGGAATTATCATGTAGCCGTGAGGAATGCCCAATCTTACGAGAAGAAAGTAAACAGAACAAAGGGATTATGCTTGGAATGACATAAGAGATAGATGGAAGGAGTAGGTTTGACTGAAGAGGTTCCTACCAGTGCATGTGTGTGAAGGGGACTCGAATGAGAAATCCCGGTGAAGTTGTGGCAGAATCTAGAAAGGGAGGCTGGGACGTGACCGGTAAATACTTACATAGTTCTGGGGAAATACAAGAAATGGCAATCAACCCTAGTAAGAGGAGGAGGTAATCTGACTAAGGACTCAGAGTCAAGTAAAGGAGAGTTGCTTACGAGAGCTGATGCAAATCTGATCCGCGTCTGACAGCCGGAGGATGACGGCAGAGTGGAGGAAAATGGTATGGAGGGCGGTGCTTCCCTATAAGTGAATACAGACAGAAGTAAGGAGAGTTTAACGAGCTGAAAGCAAGTCGGAATGGGTTTGCAAGCTAATGACGATAACTCATGGAGCGGAGCCTCTGTAGACAGTAGCAATGCATTGTTGCTCGGGCGCATTGGATCCATATACTGTTTCCGGGGAGAGAGGAGGGCTTTGCTCCCGTCTCCCGTCCAAGGAACTACACTGTTCCTTTGCGGTACAGGCACCATGTTGGATGTACAAAGCCTCAACCTCAGCTGCAGCCACCAACGATGCCATAAAGAATCGCCCCGGAGTCCAGTCGTAACAGTATGCCCCCTCCTAAGGGAGGCAAACCCCGGTTTCCCCGGATGAAACCGATGAAAGGATCGAACCAAGCGAAGCGTGTGGACCGCCGAACAGGTTCCCATGAACGTTCAGAAGGGGAGTAACCCTTCCAGTCCACAAGGTATTGGAGAACGCCTCAATGGTAGCGAGAGTCACATATCCCAGAGATCTCATATTCAGGACCCCTGTCATTCATCATTGGAGGGGGTGACCCAACTGCGGTCTGATGAAAACGATTCCGTACATTAGGTTGTAATTGTGAGACGTGGAAGGTGGGATGGATGCGACTCCATGAACTAGGGAGCCGCAGTTTATAGGCCACCGGCCCATACTTGGCCAAAATAGGAAACGGGCCAAAGAATTTGGGCGATAACTTTGAAGGGATGAGTCTTCTAGGGAGAAATTTGCTGGCCAACCAAACTTGTTCACCGATTTGAAACTGAGGAGCTGGAGTACAATGCTTGTCTGCCTGTCTTTTGCTTCTTGCTTGGGCTTCCTGGTGAGCCAAACCAGCTGTGATATGACCTTTCTGAATGATATCTCTCATCCCTTCCAAGTCTGGAAATTTGGCGTGTGGAGAAGCAGCTATTGAAAAAACTGTAGGATGAAACCCATAGGTACAAAAGAAAGGACTGGCTCTGATGGTAGAATGTGCTGCATTGTTATATGCAAATTCTGCCAAGGGTAATTGACTCTTCCAATTGTCCTGGGCAGGGGAGACATAACACCGGAGGTAGCCTTCTAGTGTTTGGTTTAGTTGCTCCATTTGTCCATTGGTCTGCGGGTGGAAACCTGAACTCAGGGCTCTTGAAATCCCTAAGATGTTACAAAGTTGTTTCCAATATTTTGAGGTATATTGTGGTCCTCAGTCCGATATAATGGTTTCGGAGAGATCATGGAGAGAGAAAATACGTTCCAAAAAATCCGTGCCATGAGCGCGGCCAAGGGAATAGTAGGTAAAGGAATAAAGTGTGCCATCTTTGTTAAGGTGTCTATGGTGACCATGATGGTGGTACAGCCTTCAGATCTGGGTAAGTCAATGATAAAGTCTGTAGAAATTATTTGCCAGGGTCTGGTGGGAAGCTGAGCCGTTACTAGTTCTCCCAAGGAAGGAATCCGAGGTGATACTGTGCAAGAAGCGATATATTCGCGTACCTCGGTGCGAACAGTTGGCCACCAGAAATGTCTCCGGATCAGTTCGAGGGTATTGGAGAATCCCCGATCGCCTGCTGCTTGTGAATCGTGGCAGAGCCTCATTACTTCCTTCTGGAGCTTGTTATTGGGGACGTAAACCTTCTCGACTTTAAACAGGAGACCTCGACTACTTGTCAATCCCTGTGTGGTACAAAGGTCCGGTTCTAGGGTTTCCATGTCTCTAGACTTATCCTCCAGTGTTTGTAGGAAATGATGTATCACTGGAATGAATACTGCTTTTGGAAACGTGTGTTCGGATTTAAAAGGAACCTTCTCCAAAGGAGTTTTTCATGATAAGGCATCGGCCCTCAGATTTGTGTTTCCTGGAATGAAGGTGAATTTTATACGATACCGTGAAAAGAAGTGAGCCCACCGAGCTTGTCTGCTGTTGCAGGTTTGTGCGTATTTCAATGTCCGAAGGTTGTGGTGATCTGTTCGGACATCTATGGGATAACGGGCCCCCAGGAGAAGATGATGCCACTCTTCGAAGGCCCGTTTAATGGCTAGGAGTTCCTTCTCCAGTACCGTTTAATTGACCTCTGCTGGAGAAAGAGTCTTGGATAGAAAGTCAACTGGTATTTCAATATTTTGAGCGTCTTGTTGGAGTAGAACTGCCCCCAATGCATGTTGTGAGGCATCTGACTCTACAATGAACCTATGCTGTTGATCTGGTACCATTAGAATAGGAGCCTGGATGAAGAGGGTTTTCAGTTGTTCAAATGATTTCTGTGTCTCGGTTGCCCAGAGGAATGGGGTTTCTTTCTTCAAGAGATGGGTTAAGGGTTTGGTGAGTAATGAGAAGTGTGGAATGAAACGCCTATAAAAATTGGCGAAACCCAGGGGTGTGGCCAGGAGTGCCAGCAATGTGGCTGCTCCTCTAATGGCCTCCGTTCGGGTCCCACGGCATCCAGCTATAAACTAATCTTTCCATGGTCGGGCAGAAGTGATCTCCAGATCAAAGGCAACGAGAATGACAGAGGCGCCTTCTGCAGTTTAGAGGGACTCCATGACCAACCCCCCCAAGAAGCCATGAAATGGACCGGACCTCCCCGCGCCTCCTGGCCCAGAGTGGTGCTTCCAAAATGGCGGGCGCGAAAAGCTGACTGAGAGGGACGTGGAGGTGGACCCCTCCCGAGAGGCGTGGAGGCTGATACTTAGACTGGAATGATCCTGGAGTGCAGTGGGGGCGAGACCCCTGCTTCGTGAGGCCGGGGGTGGATCGGCACCGGGACGAGGTGACAGGAGGCCCCCACCCCTCTCTTACCTGGAGCGAGGGCCGGGGCTCGGACCCGGGGAGCCGCGGACCCCGCCACTGCAGAGCGGCTGTTGTGAAGGAGGGGGCCGATCGCTCTGGCAAGGCGAACCCGCTGGGGGGGCGGCAGTCTCCGCTCCTGGGATCCTGATTCAGCTGGTGCCCCGGGGCTGGACCTGGCCTGAGTCTCCCGAAGCCTGCTGCGGAGCCTCCTAAAGCTGGCTGCTTTCCAGCTCTCCACCAGCTGCAGCCTGGATGCCCCCCGATGACAGGAAGGTGAGAGCACTGCGGCGGGGACCGCGCCCGACCCCCGAACTCCCGCTCCGGGGATTCCCGCCCTCCCAATCAGATTATGCTCACGGCCCGATGCACGCCGCGAACCCCACAGGGGCAGAGAGGCGGATATAGCAGCAGCACAGAGGGGGGGCTCCAAAGTTGACCTCCTAGCAGCGCAGAGGGGATTTAACCCACGGCCTCCCGCTAATCAAGTCCCCAAAGCTCGGCAACTCCCAGTCAGCTGATCCTTTGTGCTACAGATGCTGCCCGGAACATCAAGCGGCGCCATCACCACTCTGGCTGTGGGCTCTCATTAGGCCCCCTAGCCCAATAGTTTCCTGGGGCAGCCCTGCCCACATCCCCTAGACCACTGAGAATCCAAGGTTTGCCATCAGTGGCAGTACCTTATGAGCCCGCCTCCTGGACCCTCCAGAAGCCCCCAGCTGGACAGCACTACCCAAGCAGCGCTTCACCAGAGTGCCTGTACTGGCAACAGGATGGCTCCAGCATGACCCCAGCCCCGCTGACTCCCTGTGGACGAGCTCCCACTAAGCTCTCCAGCCCGGCTGCTTCCTGGGGCGCCTCGGCCCACTTTCCTCCCCCTCGTCTTGGCGGTGATCCGTGACTCAATCTTTGCTGCGAGGAAAGAACACCCCGCCTCCATCTGGGCACTGCTGGTAGCGCTGAGAGTCTTGCCCTAGCTGCTGACCCCCCCACCATACCTGGAGCCTAGAGATCTGCTTATTGCGACCTCCCTAGGTGGACCTTGGACCATCAGCAAACCCTAGCTGGGGCTACCCTCTGGGCATCGCCCGGCAACACGAGAGCCCCCAAGATAAGCCCTCTTGTTACCGGACCCCCCTGCCCCATATAGCCATATCGAGGTGTCCTCTGAGAGCAGCTGGCCTCACCAGCGGAACCAAAACAGACGCAAGAGTCACTGAATCAAACGTTAGGAACAATGACGAAACTCGTTAAAGCAACCAAAAGTTCAGACATTTCCACCATGCTGCTGGCAGCGGACAAGACAAAGAAACCGGACCCCCCCAAACTCACCCCACAGAAGACCCCCGAGGAGCAGGGGAAGCTGGCTACCAAGGAAGATATCCAGGCATTCATGCTAGACATTAAAGCACAGTTTAGATCCTGCATGGCAGAGTTTTCCACGAAGAGGGAACAAACGGATCAAAGATTTACAGAGGCGGAACAGAGGCTGGGGGAGGTTGAGGACCTGACCCAGAGTCACGACACAACATTAATAGAAATGCAGTGCGCGATTCAGGCTCTGCAAAACAGGAGCGAAGTGCTGAAATTTAAGCAGGAGGACCTGGAAAACAGGGCGCGACGAAATAATCTTCGTATCCGAGGGGTCCCCTTAACAATACAAGACAAAGAGCTGCCAGAATATATAGGCAACTTCTTCCAATCTCTGCTCCCGCTCACAGACAAGGCCCAACTCATCCTAGTTCGCACCCACAGGCTATGCCCAAGACAAGGAGTAGATTCGGATGCTCCGCCGGATGTGATAACTAGGGTCCACTTCTACACCATTAAATAGGCCATCTCGGCAATAAGCCGCACCAGGGATGAGATGTCCTTCCAGGTACCCCGCTCCAGATTTACCAGGACTTCTCCCTGACAACCTTGCAAAAAAGAAGAGCCCTGAAACCCTTAACCCTATTCCTGCAGAACCAGCAGATCCGTTACCGATGGCTGTTCCCCACTACTCTCCAATTCACCTATCAAGGAACCCAGTGCAGAATAAGCCACCTGGAAGACGCAGAGACCATTTTGCACCCGGTCTCTCCGGGGAGCTCGCCCACTCCCAGTCCTCACCACCTGCCGGAGGAACCAAACCAGCCCCCCCAGCAAAAGACCTGGTCCAAGGCGCAGAGACGCCGGAAGATGAAATAGACCTGCCATGACCCACGGTCGTGAAACGACCGACACCGGAACCAATCAAGGAAGCAATGATGCTGCGGGCCCCGAGCGGCCCATACCCCACTCCAAGGAGTATGCCATCAATCTACCCTTGGAGGCAAACTCAGTTAGGTTGTTCAGTCCTAGCCCCGTTGGCTGGGAAAACAGATATGGCCCTTTTGGCCATGGGAGAGGCCGAGCTGGAAAAACCGGCCCCCCACATTACCACAAGTTTACTCTCCCGTGGAGAGATTACAAAACCCAGCCACAGGGGAACTGCGCCGACGCTAAGCCTTTAGATGATGACTGAGAACCAACACCCCCCACCCCCTCAAGATCAGCTTCGAGCACCAGAGGATGCCCGGGAGGCCCCCTCTCCACACCAAAAACTGAACTTACTGATGATAAACGTCAGAGGCTTCAACTCCCCGCAGAAGAGGAAATCCATGCTGCGGTGCTTGCAGAACGAAGAGGCCTCTGTAGTCTTTCTCCAAGAGACGCATTTGATCCCTGCAGATTTCACTCGGCTCCGCGATAGGCAATTTCTGTTAAAGTTTTTGGCATCAAACGGCACAAAGAAGGGTGGGGCGGCGATTCTTTTTGCCAAGGACCTCAGACCTCAAATCCTAGACTCTTTGCTTTGCCCAGAGAGCCGCTTCGTAGCAATGAAATGCCTGATTTATGACCAACTCTACTCACTTATTTCGGTCTATGCACCAAATGAAAAACAAGATGAGTTCTATTTAGCCCTAGAGGAGGCCCTCCCACAATTTGTTGAGGGCCAGACTATCATTGGGAGTGATTTCAACGGAGTCCCTGATCCACTGAAAGACAAATCACACCCTCCGGCTCGTAAAGATTTCAGTTTAGCAGCAGCATTACTCAGATTATTCAGAACCCTAGAAGTGGTGGACACTTGGAGAGTCCTGCATCCTGAGGAACGTGACTATTTGTTCTATTCATACGTGCATAGAACTTATTCTCGCATCGACCTCCTGCTGGCCTCCCCGAAAGTCTTAGCATTCACAGATGAAGTGACCATTGGTCCCAGGATGCTTTCAGATCACGCCCCAATAATGCTAACGCTCAGAGCCCATGACCCTGACCCTGCCCCGAGATGCAGGTGGTCCCTATATGATCCGATTTTAGGAGATATGTCACTAAGAGATGCGGTGGCGAAATAGATAAAAGAGTTTTTTAAGGAAAACAAAAACGAAGATACCTCACCATCCCAACGCCTGGTACGCTATGAAGGCGGTGGTGAGAGGAGCGCTAATCTCCCAAGGAGCAGCCTACCATAAACAAAAGCGACAAGCCCGCCAAGGCCTGGAAGACAAAGTGCAGGAGGCGGAAGCAGTGTGTAAAGCAAAAAACTAGACTCCAAGAGCCCACCGAGCCCTGCAGGCAGCTCGAAAGAAGTTGGAAGCTCACTTTGCGGAGGATACAGCCCAGCTCCTAGCCAAAACAAAACAAAGCTACTACGCCAAAGGTAATAAGGCAAACAAATTCCTGGTGGAGAAATTAGCGAAGGTCAAGAAGAGGAACACCATCCTGGGCCTACGTGATCCTCAGGGTAGAATCCAGTTTGCGGATCGTGACAAACTACGAATTGCAGTGGCCCACCTCACAGACACTATGATGGCAACTCCAAGATTGCGCAAAGAGCAACAAACCAACTTGCAAGATGCAGCCCTTCCTCACATCACAGCCGCGATGAGAGAAGAGCTAGAAGCCCTGATCACATGCGAGGAGGTTGACGTGGCCATTAAGAGTCTTAAACCAAGAGCCCTCGGACCAGACGGGTTCTTGACCCGATTCTACAAAATCTTTCGTCCCCAGCTGCTGGCCCCTATGGCAATGCTTTTTAACTCCTTCACCATCTCAGGGACTATCGCCCCGTCAATGCAAGAATCTATCACAGTCCTTGCCCTCAAGCCGGGAAAAGACCCCAGAGACAACACGGCGTATAGACCCTTCTTCCTGCTGAATCTGGATGCTAACATATATTCAAAGGTCCTGGCAAATCGACTGGCGAAAGTACTCCCGGACATCGTAGATCCCAACCAGACGGGATTCATAATGAATAGAGCAACTGCAGACAACATACGCAGGGTCCTCAATTTGATTGAGGTCGCTAAACTAGACTCACAGAAATTAGCCTTGCTAGCCCGGGATGTAACCAAGGCCTTTGATAAAGTGGATTGGTCGTTCCTCCGACTCACTTTAGAATCCTTCCATGTTGGGTCCTCCTTCCTAAAACTCATCCTAGCGAACTACCAAGCCCCAAAAACCCTCCTGCGGGTTAATGGCCTGCTAACCAGTCCAATCCCTCTAACATGTGGAACCAGACAGGGATGCCCCCTCTCCCGCCTGCTCTTCGCCCTAGTTATGGCCTTAACCCCAGAATTAAAGGCCTCCAAGTAGGCCCCTCTCAACACAAGATCGCGCTGTATGCAGACAACGTGATGCTGACCATATCGGACACCTCTCAGTCGCTGAGATCTGCTCTAGCAGAAATTCATAGATTCGGAAGGGCATCAGGATTTTCTATTAACTTCGCAAAATCAACAGCCTTGGGGGTAGGGCTGGAACCAGAAGACAAAGAGTCCTTCAGATCCCACTGCACGATCCAATTAAACAAAAAGTAATCCCTTACCTCAGGGTCCAGATTCCTGCTCACCCGGAAGATACCTACCGGACAAACTTCCCTCCACTATTCAAGAGCTTGGAGAGAGACCTCGACCGCTAGCTTGCACAGCAGATTTCGCTACTGGGTCGCATCGCGGCCTGCAAGACGAACCTCCTTCCATGGTTCCTGTACGCTTGTTCAGCCCTCCCCATCATGATCCCACACCCCCTGCTCCAGCACCTCCAAAGGAAGGTATTTCGCTTTATCTGGAAAGGCAAAAAGTCTCAGATCCCACAGAGAACTATGCTGAGCGCCCCAAACCTGGGAGGCCTGGGGGTCCCCGATCTCCAGAAAGGCCAGATAGCGGCTCAGATAGCTTACACTCAAGCTTGGACCATCACATCGAGGCGCCCAAAATGGGCAGAGATTGAACAATCTCACCTCCTCCTCCCCCTCCGCTTCCTACTGCATCTGCCGGCATCCCTGCATAGGACATGGCCAGCTACCTTGTCTTCCACTAAACACACCTTAAAAGCATGGGAGTGGGCATGTAAATATAGAGGCATCCCATGAGACTTGAGCCCGTCCGCCCCAGTGTTCTATAACCCGGCCTTCTCTCCGGCAGCCTGCCCCTCGAACTTTAAGAATTGGATCACTGGGGGTCTTAGCTCCTTGAGTCAACTATTTGAAGGGAACCAACCGCTGACCTTCGAACAATGTAAGAGTGCTTTTTGCCTAGCGGAAACCGATAGGTTCTCATCTGCCCAAATTCGACATTGGTGCTCACACCCACAGACCCGCTTAGCGGCTCCACGAGAACTAGACCCCCTCAAGCTGA
Source organism: Ambystoma mexicanum (assembly GCF_040938575.1). Taxonomy (NCBI): domain Eukaryota; kingdom Metazoa; phylum Chordata; class Amphibia; order Caudata; family Ambystomatidae; genus Ambystoma; species Ambystoma mexicanum. The sequence continues at coordinate 1,093,491,992 of NC_090937.1, read as the reverse complement.
CAGTGGCAGATCCACCGAACTGAGGGCGAATCGCAACGCTATATAGAGTATTGCAGACAAACTTTCTCGTCGCTAAAGCAACCTATAAGCCACAGTGGGAAGCAGATTTAGGACACCCGATACAGGACCGGTCCTGGGCAGACATTTGGTCAAGAACTCACTCGTCCTCCTTTTGCACTACCAACCGGGAGTGCGCGCATAAACTACTTTTAAGGTGGTACTAACTGCCGCTCCGACTACATCATTTCAACCAGGCCCTGGACCCCCTATGTTGGCACCGCTGCGGCTTCCCGGGCTCCTACCTGCACATGTGGTGGACATGCTCGGTGGTGGCGAACTTCTGGTCCCAATGCATAGCCACCATAGCAGACATTACCCAGATAACGCTGCTGCTGGAGCCAGAACCTATCTTGCTAAGAGTCCCGATCCCAGGCATATATCCGAGATCGGGTAAGAAGGCGGTCCTCATAACACAGCCGCTCCTGGCCGCTAAGATCACAGTGGCGTGAACCTGGAAATCCCCGGAGGGCCCCCTAATGATCCTGTGGTGGCTAAAACTCTGGGACATCTTCATAGCAGAAAAAATCACGGCGGGAAACAGGGGTCACCTTCACCGCTTCACAAACATTTGGTCGCCCATGATAGACTATGACCAGAACTACCCAGCACTAACATATAAACCACGCTCAGTGGTGAACGCCCTACTGGCAGAGGACAAGGAACCGGTCCAATGAATAGAGGAGCAAGGACTTGAAGGCAATCAAGGGGTAGGGGGTGGTGGGAAAGCTTAAGGGAATGTGAATATATGACTTAATAAGCAGCATGTACTTAAATATCTGTAATGCAATGTTCTCCTGTGCGCTGATCAAAATAAACAAGTAAAAAAAAAAAAATTGGCGAAACCCAAAAATCTTTGGATGTCTTTGACAGATCGTGGAGAAGGCCATTCAGTGATTGCGGATACTTTCGCAGTATCCATAGCGATGTCCTTTTGGGAAAGGAAGTAACCAAGGTAGGAGATGGTAGTTTCGTGGAATTCACATTTCTCCAGCTTGCAAACAGATGGTTTTGTTGTAGGCGATTCAGAACCTCTTTCAAATGGGAACAATGTTCTTCCCATGTAGAGGAAAAGACCAATATATCATCTAAATAGATGATAACATAGTGTAAATTTACGTCTGCAAAAATGTGATCCATGAATCTTTGAAAGACTGCTGGAGCATTAGCTAGTCCAAAAGGCATGACCCTATATTGTTAGTGACCAAATGGGGTTCGAAAGGCCGTTTTCCACTCATCGCCAGCTTTAATACGAATCAGGTTATACGCTCCCCTTAAGTCCAGTTTGGTATATACCTTGGCTCCTTGCACCGCCTTTAGTATATCCGGGATGAGTGGCATGGGGTATTTGTCAGGGATCGTGATCTTATTCACGACCCCGGAGGTCTATGCAAGGACGGAGTTTGGATGTATCCTTCTTGGGGATACAAAATAAAGAAGCAGCTGCTGGGGAGTTAGATTCAGTGATAAGACCGTTCTTGATATGTGTGTGTAAATATTCTTTCAGAAGTTCTTTTTCTTTGGCTGATAGAATGTACATCCTTCCAAAAGGAAGAGGACTATCTGGTACCAGATCGATTGCACAATCGTCCCTCCTATGTGGGGGAAGTTCCAAATACTCAGAATGAGAAAAGATGGAATGGAATTGTTGGTATTCAGTAGGCAAATAGGATATCTCGTTAACTATCGTATTGGTGATGCCCAATCCCTGGTCAGGATCCTCTGGGGTGGAATTTGTTGTTAGATGATGCTGGACACACTGTTCTGAACCAAGAAAAAGGGTACCAGCCGTCCAATTTATGTAGGGATTGTGGTGTCTTAACCATGGCAACCCTAAGATTACTGGGTAATGGGCTGTCTTAATGATGTCTAATTCAATGTTTTCCTGATGAGAGGCCACTGTCATCTTCAGGGATCCGGTGTGGTCTTTAATGGGCCCTGAGCTAAGAGGGCTACCATCAATGCTTTCCACTGGGATGGCCATAGTCTTGGTGGTACGGAGAATACTATGGTTTTGTGCCCAGGCATCATCGATGAAATTGCCGGCGGCACCGCTGTCTATCAATGCCGGAACATTGACTAGACAAACGTTGTCCCAAGACAAAGTGATACCCAAACTGATCATAGTATTTCCTGCCGAGATGGTAGAAGGTCCAATCGAGATATTTGGGAGGGGACTAATCACTGCTGAAGAACCCGATGCCGTTGTCCCCTTCATGGTCAGGCACTGGCGTTTCCCGGCTTTCTTGGAGGGGCCAGGTACACTCTTTGACCGTTTGACTGTTAGATCCACAATACATACATAACCCTTGCATTCTTCTCCTGGCTCGCTCTTCGGCTGATAGGGGACCTCTAGTAATTCCCAACTGCATTGGTTCTTCCGTAGGACCCGATTTGTTGGGAGAAGAGAAGACTTCTGTATAGGATCTACGTTTTTTTTCCCTTTCATCTTTCTCTGTTTCTTTCCTGAAGTCTGTAGTCTAGTTGCATGACTAGTGCTATATATTCAGTTAGATTAGATGGCCTTGGGACTCGAGACACTTCGCCTTTCAGGTCTTCCGTAAGACCCCGCTGAAAGTGGGTTATCAGGGCATCATCAGCCCAAGTGTCGACGGCCATCCTTTTAAATGTAGTAATATAGGCTAGGATATCCTGATTCCCCTGTTTTAGATCAAGGAGTCGTTCTTGAGAGGCCAGTACCACTTCTTGCCGGCTGAACATACTCCGGACACTGTTACAAAATGCAGGATAAGAATCAAGAATAGGGTTATTACTGGTAACTAAGGGAGTAGCCCAAGCTAAGGCAGCCCCTGTCATTTGTGGAATCATGTGTCCAACATTGTCTCTATCTGTGGGAAAGAATGCGGCCTTAAAGGCAAATTGAACTGTGCAGGACTCTAAGAACTCATTAACGGAATGTGGATTGCCGTCAAAGCGACCTCCAGGTAGTGGCCCTGGGGGAACTTCCGAGCTCTGGGCAGAATGACTCGCTTGTTGTCTTAATGCGGCATTCTCTTGTTTTATTTGCTGTACCTCTGCAGAAAGGGTCTGCATGGCAGCCACCAATTGTTGTATTTGTTGTTCCATTGTTAATGTCTGCAACGCTTGGCTTGTGCGTCCTCCAGAGTAAGGGCGTTGCTATCTGTCAACTTGTTATGGGTTTCTTTTATTATATCTCTGGAGGGACCCCACAATCAATCCAGCAGACAACAACAAGAAAACAATTCCTACCTTGTCTTCGACTTGAGGAGAAGATTAGAGAAGTTCACCTGAAGCCCTCTTCCGGCGCCTTCAAACAGTGGCGCCTAAAGGAAGCTCCCGGGAAACCCTCATGGGGTAGAAAACCCAGCTGTCAGTTGAGAGCGCTGAAGGATGAACTGGATCAACTGTTCCCTTGTCTTGTGTTGTGACGTTCTTGCAGGTAAGTAGCGAGGTGAGTCTCCTTGAACGGTTTATACGTGTAGCCCACTGGGGATAGAATGAAAAGGGTTAATCCAGATAGTTTTTAGGGACCTTCCGGAGTGTTATGAATAAATGAAAATGTACCTGGTGGGTAGTCATGTAGGGCTAGTGGGAGGAGTTATAATGTAGCCGTGAGGAATGTCCAATCTTACGAGAAGAAAGTAAACAGAACAAAGGGATTATTCTTGGAATGACATAAGAGATAGATGGAAGGAGTAGGTTTGACTGAAGAGGTTCCTACCAGTGCTTGTGTGTGAAGGGGACTCGAATGAGAAATCCCCGTGAAGTTGCGGCGGAATCTGGAAAGGGAGGTCGGGACGTGACCGGTAAATACTGAGTTCTGGGGAAATACAAGAAATGGCAATCAACCCTAGTAAGAGGAGGAGGCGATCCGACTAAGGACTCTGAGTCCAGTAAAGGAGAGTTGCTTACGAGAGCTGATGTAAATCTGATCCGCGTCTGATAGCTGGAGGATGACGGCAGAGCGGAGGAAAATGGTATGGAGGGCGGTGCTTCCCTATAAGTGAATACAGACAGAAGTAAGGAGAGTTTAACGAGCTGAAAGCAAGTCTGAAGGGGTTCACAAGCTAATGACGATAACTCGCGGAGCCTCTGTAGACAGTAGCAACGCATTGCTGCTCAGGCGCCATGGATCCATATACTGTTTCCGGGGAGAGAGAAGGGGTTTCGCTCCCGTCTCTCGTCCAAGGAACTACACCGTTCCTTCGTGGTACAGGCGCCATGTTGGATGTACAAAGCCTCAACCTCGGCTGCAGCCACCAACGATGCCATAAAGAATCGCCCCGGAGTCCAGTCGTAACAGTTGAACAGATGAAATGGCACAGTCATTTTAAAAGGCAGAATTTTTTCTTTCTCAGTGAAAAAGATTAGAGCTGGCAGCATAGCAGTGCTGCCTTTGTTTGTTTGTTTGTTTGTTTGTTTGTTTATTTATAATGCGCGCCAGACCCTGAGGTAACCGGGCTCAACAGAACAAGAATATGCAAAACTTACATTGTTACAACAATCTAGGCATTACAGTGTTACAGAATTTACAATAATACATAGTATCCAAATTACATAAATACAGTGAAGCAGTCTAGTCAAGAGTTGAGAGCAATTAATATACAAGAAGCAGAGGTTATATAGAAGTAACCGTATATATACAATTGGTCAAGGTACAGAGGGATCAGAGGTGACTACAGGTTTTTAGTGTTAAAGTGTTTGATAACATTTTTTCTAAATTGTGAGAATGGTTGGTCTACTCTCAGGTTGTGTGGTAGTGCATTCCACAATTTGGCAGCTGTAACAGGGAAACTGGTACCGCCAATTGTGGCAAATTTAAATCTTGGTACTTCCAGGCGGTTGAATTCTTTTCTTTGGTGCAATTGAAGAAAATACTGGCAGCAATTTGCGGGTTGTTCTGTGTTTCATCTTGCCCCATGTGTGGCTGGTACGACGGCGCAGCCATCATTTTGGGGACTGCAGAGTGCAGTTTTAATGCAAGGTGATAGTGCTTAACAGAGCCAGCACAGCCATTCTGCTGGTGACTGCTGAGATGTAGTTTGGTGAGGTAGGGGATTCTGCTGGGCTGGTAGATGTATCCCACAGCTTGCTCTCCACGGTCTCCAACATTTCACAGTGGGGATTTGGTTTGGGCATCTCTGGGTTCCTTCCCTCCTCCTTTTTCCCACCCTGGTAAACCTTCACATTGGACACACAAAAGGTACAGGTCCATCATGCTTGCTTCTATCATTCAAGTTGCTTATAAATAGCCTAAATGACCCTCCAACCGTGACTAACTGACCCCTGAGAGTGGACTATCCCTAGCCAGAGGTGATGAGCCACCTATCTAGGGTGAGGGGACAGAAAAGAGACTGGCCCTCTTTTTAGTTAGGCTAAAAAGTCCAAGCACATGAGTATTTACAAAGCGTTTTCTCAATTAAAAGTCTGGAGGGGGCTGTGGCTGGGCACGTCATTGAGTATGATGGCTCCCTAAGAGCCTCTGGTATTGAGAAGGCGAGGAAAGCATGATTCCTCCTCCTGTGGCGGGCCGCGGTGGTGAAATGGGGCAGGCAGGGTCGGATTGAACACTGGTGCTGCTGCCCATTGTTTTTCCAGACTCTGTGGGTGCCTGGATGCCGGAGATCGATCTGGATTCACATCGAAGGGCCCCAATGTTCTACTCTCAATTGAAACCATTACCTGCACCGCTCCTGCTAGACAGACCTGCAGTATGCCCTGATCTGGTGCTTGTGGTTACCTCGGATGGCAAGGGGGCAGTTTTGAAGTTTTTTACTCTCCTGGTTGGTGGGCACTCTGCACCCTGAGCATGGCTCCATTGGCACACCACCTATTAGCATCCAGCTACTGCAGTCCCAGTTAAATAAGAAGCACATATGGCAGTTTCTACACTCCTCTAATCACGCTGTGTTATCCGGCGCCTGTCCTGAGTAGTCCTGTAACGGGCATGTTTGCACCCAGAGTTGACCATCTGCCGGGTGGTGGTGTGTTTCATTCTGCACCCTGCATTGGTGGGAGCCACTCGGAGTACAACTTCAAATCGATGATGGTGAGGTCTTTGCGGTAGCGAGCGTTGGTTTGATTGGCCCCCAGCGTTATCTGAGTCTATTTCTTCCTACATTTATGATGGCTAAAACAACAAAGTTTGGTAAGCAGGGTGATATTGCCGAAATGCTACAATCTGCAGACAGGAACAATCGCTGCAAGGTGGTGACGGTCCAGGTCCATGGGGCTGACCTGCTTCTGGCCATGCTCACGCAGATGTCTATCAAGTCCGACCTGCAAGACCTGTTAACAGAAATCCGCAAGGAAATCCACCAAAGCAAAGATGAACTCTCCCACTAGATTCTGGCATTAGATAACAGGGTCTCAGAGGCTGGGCACAGGGTGTCAAAGCTGGAGGACAAACTCTGTCAGCAGTCTCATGAAGTGGGCAAGTTTTCTAGCTGGCTTGAGATCTTGGAGGCCCGCTGTGATGCCCTGGAGGATAAGCAGGAGGTTGGGGAGAATCGCTTCTGTAGGAATAATATTTGGTTCCAGGGCATTTCCTCAGTGGTTCGGGACAACGAACTTCCTGACTTTATGGCCAATCTCTTCCAGTCCATTTTGGATGTACCTGAGGATTCAGATATTGAACTGTGTCAGGTCCCGTACTACCTCAACGCAGGACAGCCCGCCAGATGTGTTGTCCCGTGTTCACTTCGATAAACTAAAGGAATATATAATGGCTGCAGCCAGACCTTTGCCGGCCGTCTCCTATAGCAACATGCCACTCTCCCTGTACCAGGATCTGGCCTCAATGACCTTGGTGAAGAGGAGAGGGCTTTGGCCATTGACTGAGTGGTTGCACACCAGAGAGGTGACCTAAAGATGGGGCTTTCATACAGCACTCAACTTTTTCTATCAAGGAAAGCGCTGGGTGGTTCAAATGCTAAAGGAGGCAGAGTGCTTGCTAAATTCGAATGGGGCAGAGGGGCCCGGTGGGTGAGCGAGGGATGAGCCCGGGTCCCAGGCCAGAGCCCTCACATCAATGGTTGAAGGTGGGTAGTGGGAGGAAGGTGAAGGGTCCGGCCAGGAAGACCTGAACAGCGTGGTGCCTTTTGTGGCTGCTTCAGGGCTGTGGGGTTGCCTCCTTGTGGGCTGGGTTCATGGGCCAGGTTTGGGGGGCTGTGGGTGTGGGGTTTGGTTACTGGGTACTGTGGTGTGCAGGGGGTTGAGAGTCATGGTCTAAATGGGTCTGCGCTGCCTTTGAAGTCGGATTGTCTGTTGGGATTCTAAATGACTAGGATTTACTCATGTTTTAGCATAGTTGGTAGTTGGGCTTTGGGGGGGTTAAGGGGTGCGGGGTCTGTTTAAATATGTTTGCTGTGGGATGGGCATTTGAGTTGCACTTTTCAGGGAACTGCAGTTTGGGATGTGGTGACAGGGGTGTGGCAGCCTGGATCTTGGGGTTATCCTGGCTAATGTAATGGTTCAAATAGATAGTGAGGATCTGGTACTAATGGGCACATGGAATGTGCGGGGGCTGAACTAACCAGTAAAAAGGAAATCTGTGCTAAGCAAATTAAGGGACATCTCATTCTCTGTGGTGTTTCTGCAAGAGACCCATCTGCTTAAAGATCAGAGCGTTCCCATGAAACCTTTTTGCCTCGTGTGGGGGAGGGGGAGAAGAAGCCGGGGGTGGCTATTTTGCTGTGTGAGCAAATCCCAATCTCAAAGTTCGGGTTCTTCGGGTCCCGCAGGGGCGCTATTTTTCTGTTAAGTGCTTGCTTTGGGAGCATATGCTTACCTTGGTCTCCACGTATGCCCTTAAAGCTGGCCAAGACATTTTTATTGAGAATGTCCTTCTGCAGGTGCTTCCTTTCACTGAGGGTCGTGATTGGGGGTGATTTTAATCTGGTGCCCAACTCCCTGCTGGGCAAGACCCTGCCCCCTACCAATTTCGATTTTAAACATGACTTTGCTTTGTCTCTGGGTCACTTCTCCGAGAACTGGGCCTGGTTGATGCCTGGAGGCTGTTTCATGGTGAGCGGAGAGATTTTTTCTTTCATTCACACATTCACAGGGGCTTCTCTAGGTTGGATCTCAGACTCACGCCCATTGTGTTGTACCAATGTGTTTGTGGGCTGGACATAGGCACACATACCGTGTCTGACCATGCCCCAGTGTCGATGACCATGTCAATTGTGGGTAGGCCTGAGAGACCCAGACGTCAATGGAAATTGTACGATCTGTTGCTCAGGGATTCAGTGGTGTCCAGAGAGGAGTTGGGTGAGGTTATGTCCAATTATTTCTGGGAAAATAGTGGTTCATATGCTCCATTGGAGACTGTGAGATGTCATGAAGGCCGTTGTTCGGGGTGAGCTAATCAGTAAGTCAGCAGCATATACTAGTGAGCCACAATTGGTTAGATTTAAACTGGAAAAGGAGATCAGGCAGAGCAGGAGCACAAGAGGATGGGGTCACGTAAGGCACCACATGCCCTCAGAAAGGCACGTTAAAGGTTTGAGGAGCATCTCGCTGACAGGATGGTCCAGTCGATGCTGAAGAGCAAGCAATACTGTTATGATAATGGAAACCGAGCCAACCGCGTGCTAGTAACCAATCTGCTAAAACTCCAATGTCCAAACACAGTATTGGCCCTGCACGATAGTCAGTGGGGTAGTGCAGCGGGGTGAGGCTGACAAATTGGGGATCTTTGTGGCCCATTTCAGGGTGGTGTTTCAGGGGGGAACCTGTCAAAGCTCAATTTCAGGGTCAATACATGAGTTGTGCAAAGCTGCCAAGACTGTCGGCTGAGGAGCGGGAGTCTCTAGAGTACCCAATCCTGCCTGGGGAAGTAGAATGGGCTATCAAGACCTTGAAGAACAAGGCCCTGGTCGTCATGGGTGCACGGCTGCCTTCTAAGAGATATTTCACGCTCTTCTGGTTTCCCACCTGGTGGATCTGTTTAATTCCTTCTTGATATCTGGTAGGGTCACCCCAGCTATGGGCATTTCCATGATTGTCCTGATTCTCAAACCGAGGAAATAACTAGTACTTTGTGATTCTTAACACCCCATCACCTTTACTAACGTAGTCTCAAAGCTCTTTTCCAAGATTTTGTCCCGTCGGATGATGGAAGTTCTTCCCAGACTAATAGACTGCGATCAGACAGGATTTATTGTGCAAAGTACCCATGATAAAGTGAGGTGGGTCCTGAGCTTGTTGGAGGTGGGACAGCAGTCAGGTACTGACCTGGGGATTGTTTTACTAGATGTCCATTAGGCTTTTGACAGGGTGGACTCAGGGTATCTCTGATGGGTCTTGAAGCAGTCTGGGCTTGGACCGGGGTTCATCTGATGGGTGATGGCGATCTACAAGAAGCAGTCTACTTCTCTCTGGGTCAATGGGGGCCTGTTGTCTAGCTTTTAAATCAGCAGGGGCACGAGACAGGGCTGCTGCTGTCCCCACTGATTTTTGCCATGAGCCATTTGCCTGCGATGTCAGGGCTAATATGGCTATTGATGGGATTCAGGTTGGGGGGGGTGAATTATACGGTTTCTCTCTACGCAGATGAGGTGCTGCTCACCCTGAGTAATTCCCGCTCTTCACTAGTTATGGTGTTGCAGGAACTGGATGTTTTCGGTCGGAGTTCTGGGTTTAAGGTGAACTATGATAAGTCACATGGTCTGGATCTTTCCTTGAGGCCTCAAGACAGGAAGGCGATTGGCGCTCTTGAACCGATACAATGGTCTTGGGGGAATACCCCCTATTTAGTCGTGTGTATTCCCAGCAGGGTCTCAGCTGTCTTTTGTTGTAATTTTCCGCTGCTGTCTCAGGAACTGTCGTAGGACTTAATTAGGTGGGGCAGGCAGGAGATATCTTGGTTTGGCTGAATTGCTGCGGTCGAAATGAACCTCATTCCCCGATTGCTTTATCTATGCGCATCGCTGCCAGTGAGGAGCTCTGACTCAGACCTTTGCAAGCTTCAGAGAAAACCTTTTGAATTTATCTGGGGTAATAAGAGTGCCAGGATCGCTAGGAAGGTACTGTTAAGGCTAGCGGGGGTAGGCGGTTTGGGGGTCCACAATGTCTTTCGCTATAATCTGGCAGGGCAGATTTCCCATGTGGTCACCTGGGGGGACACTAGTTTGCAGCCAAAGTGGAAGGTGATTGAACAAGCCCACTCGGCGGTCTGTCTGAGTCAGCTTCCTTTTGTGGTAAAGAGGTGTCTAGCGGGGCTCCTCTCTGTTACTTACAACTAAGTGCACACTTTACTACATGAGGAGAGTGCTCTACAGAAGGGACACAGCAATGGGGGTGGGCTTGCTTACACCTATCTGGAATAACCCAAGCTTGCAGCCAGGGTGGGACAAGTTTGGGGTGTGGGTGGTGGGTGGTTTGGTGAATCTTCAGCAGCTATAGAAAGGGCCCAAAGAATTTTAATGAGTGCAAGCTGGCTTTCGCTCTGCTGGGAAAATGAGCACTTCCGTTATGCTCAGCTGAAGCAGTGGGTGTCTCATCCACTGACAAAGCGGGGGCCACTAGGCCACTGAACGCTCTTGAACTGACGGTGCAAGAGGGGTATTCACGGGGTTGGGTCTCAAAACTGTATAAGCTATTGGACACTGGGGACCCAGTTGTGCGCCTGCCATATATGGTTAAGTGGGAAGCCGATTTGGGTGGGCCAATAGAGGATGAGGAGTGATTGAGAATATGGGCAAGTATGTTTAAATCCTCTAGGTGTGTTAGAGATAAGCAGCGCTCCTATAAATTCTGCCACAGATGGTACCTCATGCCAGAGAGACTACACCACATGTCTGCTGATTATTCGGCTACATGTTGGCATGGTTGCAATGCTGTGGGATAGCTTTTTCCTATGGTGTGGTCATGTGGGAAGGTGGCCCTCTTCTGGAAGCAGGTGCTCACTACAATTAAGGAAATCACAGGGCGTCTCTTCCCATGGATCCCTGGGTGGTATTGCTGGATGGCACGGGTGCTGGGTGATTAGACTTGATCGGCCCTATTGCTACTCTAATTGAGCATCTGCTCTTGGCAGCAGACCTGACCATTGCTGAAATTAGAAGTGCGTAGAGGGTCCAGTGGTTCAGATGTGGTGGGTAAAAATATGGGACATTCTTGTTGCAGTCAAAATTACAGCATCATGTGAAGGACGGTATGGTGAATACGTCACTGTTGGGAAGTCATGTTTTGATTTTGCAGAGAGCTAGTCTCCAATGGTGGCTAACCCTCCTGGCATGGGGCACTTCTCGTTGCTGTAACACTGTCCAGGTTTGGGGGGGGGATTTCTGGGACTGTGTCTATTATGTTTACACATTTGCTGTCTCCAACAATATGTTAAATAAAGTTTTTTGAAAAGAAAAAAAAGTCTGGAGGGGAAAGACAGACTGAAGCAAATGTGGAAGGAAGTGCACTTTAATACTTCCACTTATATGCTCACTTATATGCTCAGAAACAATATTTAAAAAAAAATATGTTTTGTCAGGGCTGCGTATTTTTGCCTGGCTTCTTTTTCCAATCTATATCAACGGCCTGCTCCATGTTCTACTTTCTGTAGACACCAATGCTCCTAAAATCGCTAACCTTCACATTCCCGCTCACCTATATACAGATGACATAGTCCTTTTGGCTTGGACGCCTCGTGCATTACAACACCGTGTCACTGGCTATATAACCTTTATGAACTCTCTAGATACCTTGGCTCAGCGAATCCGACTACCGAGAGGTCCATTTTAATTCTGGGCTTAATGGTAAGGCCCACATTGCAAAACAGGGAACCTGGATGCCACAATCAATCGATGGCATCTTTCGATTAATGAAAACCTGCAGGACTCAAAGAGTCCAGATCAGGCGTGCAACGCCATTGAGCTAATCGGGCTCAGCCCCAACCCTATACTTGCCAACCCTACTGATTTAGGCAGTAGGCTACTGCTTTTTAAGCAGTCCTATCGCCTACAGATTTCAGTGACAGATCCTTCTGCTTTTTACAGTGCCGAGTAATTTATGTGACTCTAAGGCAATTAATGTGTCTGTGTGGTGGGTGGGTAAGTGATAAATTTGACTTGTGGGCTCAGATCAATCCACGGACCTGACAGCTATATGACTCTGCCCTGCACTCTTGCCAGTGCCAGGACAGACCTTAGTTGAACCACCAGTGAAGGCAAGTGGCAGAGCGTACCACCATCACACAGCATCTGCCTATCAGACTGAGGAGGGTGTCGGTCTCCATGTTGTTCAATGTTCAACCTGCTCTGCATTTGCACTGCCCGAGCTGCTGCTACAGAGCAGTGGCAAACGTTGCCTACCAACTCTGTGTGATTATTTTCTGTGAAGTTAGGTAATTGAATTTGCTGTTAACTTAACATTCACAACTATACATTTGGTGGGTTGTGCATTTTAGAATGCTCCAGTGGTGCCAACAATGTATGTTTTGTACTTTCATGTGATGTCATTGTTAAACTAAGTATTATATTTGAAAATTAAAATATTCTACATCTTTTTGGTCCCAGAATGTTGGCAAGTACCCCACCCCCCGAAATGTGAGCTGAGAAGAGGGGCTGAACCCCGATTAGATCAATGGTCTGGCACGGCATAGCTTTTTGTTAGAGAGGCGAAAAACAAACCTTTCCTGAAATCGGCTGCTTTAAAGTGCTAATGTGTTTGTTCAGATCAGGCGCGCAACGCCATTGAGCTAATCGGGCTTCATCCCCTCCCCCCTCCGACCCCCCAAATGTGAGCTGAGGTGAGGGGCTGAAGCCCGATTAGATCAATGGCCTTGCACGGCATAGCTTTTTGTTGGTCAGAGAGGGGCAAGAAACCTTTCCTGAAACTGGCGGCTTTAAAGTGCTACTGTGTTTGTGCAGATCAGGCGCGCAGCGCCATTGAGCTAATCGGGCCTCATCCCCTCCCCCCAAATAGGAGCTGAAGGGGCGGGGCTGAGGCCCAATTAGCTCGATGGCGTTGCACACCATACTTTTCCATTAGTCAGAGAGGGGAAAGAAGCCTGTCCTGAAACAGGCGACTGTTGTATCCGCCCTGCATCCCGCTATGCGGTGACGCAGGGCGTCTGAATAAAAGCCCCGTCCCCGCAGAGAGGAGGCAGTTCCGGGGCAGTGAAGCTAACTGAGTGTGCGTGTGTGTTCTTTAGCTCCCGCTGGAGCTGCGCCACGGAGGCCTACCGCCACGGCCTCGAACATTCTATCCACCGGCCGCCGCAGTGTATATTAAACTGGCGACGAGGGACCGGAGACTCGAGACACGTGCATAACGCACCATCAGCTGATCGCGGCAGTAGCGACTCAACAATTTTTGGAAACCCGGTGGGGGGGGACACACAAAACCCCCCGCCCAAATAAATAAATAAATAAACAAATAAATAAATAAATAAATCAATCTTTTCTTCTTTCCATCACACACTTGTTTCGCCCAATGGAGGTGCCACCTCCATTTTTCTTGACCTTAAGGAACTGCCAGCATGGACTCCTGACACCTAGGAGTCAGAGGGCACATGCACCATGACGCTGGAAGGCCCCACACGTATCTGGTACGGATGATTGCAGCAAACAGGCTTGGTCAGGTACCTGGGAGAAGGAAGCAGACCCATCCACACCCAGCACGTTTGAATTCACACAAAAGAAGACTACAGACCCCTGCAGCCACGCACTAAGGCGGGGCAGAGGACCCTGTCAGGGGAAAGTGAGGCCCTGCCATGGCGACCGGCACATCCACCCCCAGGCCCGGCACGCCATCTAGACTTGCTGCAAATTTACCAATGTCCACGCCGCAAGCCCGCCCACAAGGTGGCTCCTCTGTAATGATACAGCCATTTGACCCATTTACTGATCCGTCATCAGTTGGCCCCCGGTGGCAACTATGGATCCAAAAGTTTGAAATGGCGATAGAATGTAAGGACATCACTACTGCCAGGAAAATGAGATCGCACTTGTTGCTAAATGCGGGGGATGAAGTGCTTCGTATTTTCAACTCACTAACCATCGATGATGGCCAGGACATTTACCAGCAAGCGAAGGACGCCTTGACGGCCCATTTCCTCCCACAACTCAATCCCAATTACGAAACAATTATATTTTGTACTACTATTCAAGCAGAGGAGGAGACTTTAGACACCTACCATACCCGACTCAGAAAACTGGCAATATCTTGCGAGTTCACGGACACTGAGAAAGAAATTCGGCGACAGCTCATTAACGGCATCCAATCAGAGAAACTGAGGAGGATGGTGCTCAGTGAAAGAGGCATTTCGCTAACACGCATCCTTATATTGGGTCGTCAGAGAGAGTTAGCACACGCCAGAGCAGCCCACATGGGCACTACACTTCAAAAACTACAACCTGCCCTCACGACGGCCATGGTAGCCCAAGTCACCAATCGACAACCAACGAGGGTTGAGACTGGTGGAAATTACACACATGCCAGATGGCAGCCACGTATCCCGGGGCCCATGGAATGCAGATGGTGTGGTGGACCGCGACATGGACGGCGGAACTGCCCGGCACAAGGGACCACATGTGGCGCATGTGGCAGGAAGGACCACTATGCCAAAGTGTGCCGGTCATCAGCTGCCCAACAACTAACACCACAAAATGCCCAAGAGAAAGGTGGGGGCAAGAAGCAGAAACAGGCTAGTGCCCGACGAGTGGAGACAACAAACTCCTCGACGGAGGAAGAAGGGGATGACACGACCGGGGCCCAACAAGAGTCTGTCAAGGAACAATGGAAAAAAGGGAGAAAAGTCTATCTTGTGGCAGCCCTTAGTCATGGACAGGCCACACCCAGGAAGGGAGTCTGGAGGCGCAAGTGCCAGGTCACAATCCAAAACCAGCATATTTGGATGACCATAGACACAGGGGCATCTGTAAATGTCATGCCCATGAGCACTTTTCAGATGCTGCAGCCACAACCGAACTTAAAGGATACGGACACTTTACTGTTTGCATACGGGTGCAAGAAACCCTTACGCGTGGTCGGCAGGTTCCGCACTATCCTCAGCCACGGCAAAACCAGGTTACCGTCCAAGATCTACGTGGTGAACATGGGCATCGAATGTCTCCTGAGTGGTGACGCGGCGGAAGATTTGGGTTTTATAAACTATATCTGCGAGGTAAAGGACTCCCAAGAAGTTGAGAAGCTCCTAGAAAAATATTCCAACCTGATGAAAGGCATAGGATGTTTAAAGGGAAAGTCGATCAGACTGCACATTGACGAGTCGGTCCAGCCAAAAGCCGTAAGACACAGGAGGACCCCATTCCACATGCGAGATCAAGTGGAAAAAGAACTCAGAGCACTGGAGAAGGCTGGTATAATAGAAGAAGTAACAGGATCCGCGCCATGGGTTTCCCCGATGGTGGTCACAAAAAAACCAAAACAGCCTGGCAAAGTCCGAATCTGTATAGACATGTGTCTACCGAATGCCGCCATCAAGCCGACACTGGATGAAATCGTGGCCAACCTCACGGGGTCGAAGATTTTCTCTAAAGTGGAGCTAAAAGCAGGCTATCAACAGCTGAAATTACACAGGGAATCCCGATACATAACCACCTTTTCAACACACATTGGCTTGCGAAGGTACAAGCGCCTGAGTTTTGGGATTTCCTCAGCTGCCGATGTTTTTCAACAGACGATTCAAGAGGTCTTCCGGGGAATAGCAGGGGTCCTAAATGTGAGCGACGACATCCTGATCCACGCCAACAACAAGGAAGAACACATGAAGAGGCTGCACATGCTCCTTGGCAGACTGGAAGGAGCAGGACTAACTATTCACAAGGAAAAATGTGAATTCCTCAAAACCAAAATATCCTTTTTTGGCTACACGTTCAGCAGCACCGGCATCTCACCGGACCCCCAGAAGGTTGCAGACATCCAAGCCGCAAGCCCACCCACCACACCGACCGAAGTGCCCCGAAGAGTCACTGTCAACAGACACCAAAATGGCATACTATGACACCACGCGCCCAACGGAACTATATGTGGACGCCAGCCCAGTAGGCCTAGGGGCCATCCTCACACAGGTGACTAAGGAGGGTGAGCAAAGACCAATTGCATACGCGTCTAGAGCTCTCACGATGACCGAGCAACGCTATTCCCACATTGAGAAGGAGGCGATAACCGTGCTATGGGGGTGTCGCCATTTCCATCTTTACCTGTATGGCAGAAGGTTCACAACGTATACAGACCACAAGCCACTACTGCCCATCTTCATGGGCACATCCTCCCACCCGCCAGCCCGCATTGCAAAATGGCTATTACACCTCCAGCAATACAACTGTGAACTGGCCTATTAGCCAGGAAATCCGGCAGACTTTCTCTCAAGGCACCCTCGGGTGGCGACTCTGCAGGAAGTGCAGGTATCAGAGGAGATGGAGGAACATATCTGTCAGCAGGTGGTGCACACCATGAGACCAAAGGCCATCAGCATCAACAACATCGCAGAAGAAACACACAAAGACCCGTGCTGCAACCTGATAAAAGACACTATTATGTCAGGGGAATGGAAATCGTTCATGAGGAACACCCATAACAGGACAACTGAAGCAAAGGTCATTCCTCACAGGGATGTTCAACATACGGCAGGACTTATCCTTCATGGAACAGGGACTACTACTCAGGGAAAACCGAATCATCATCCCACCAAGCCTCCAGGACAGAATAGTGGCACTAGCCCACGAGGGCCACCAAGGAATGGCACGGACAAAAGCTTGCATCCGGCATCGAGTGTGGTTTCCACAGATAGATGTGAAAGTCGAGAGACTGATTAATACCTGTCTACCGTGCCAGATCACCGGAGCTCCACCGGACCCAGAGCCGATTCAATCGGCGGTGCGAGGACTTGGCAGATGGGACGCAATGAGCATCGACTTTTACAAACTGCGAGAAGGCCTTCACCTTCTAGTGGCCATTGATGACCACTCCCGATACCCGGAAGTCGAGGTTGTAAACTCCACCGCAGCAGAGGTGGTCATCCCTGCGATGGAGAAAATGTTTGCGACGCATGGACTGCCCACAAGGATCAAGAGTAAAAACAAAGAGGTGATGGCTGGAAGGTTTAGAATTAATCTTAACCACTTGCAACGCTCTGGGCAACCCTCCAGACCACCGTTCTTCGCCTGCCAAGCCATTACAGAAGGGAAAGACCATATGCAAATCAGGCTTGGCCCCACCCCAAAAGGGGCAGTCCAGCCCGAACTGCTAGGCCACATCCCTTCTGCACGAGACCACAAGCATCCCCAAACATGTTTCGCCCTTGTTGGGGCTCATCAGTGAGGAGTAGCTTGGGTCTCTAGGCCTAGCAGGCACGGGACCCACGTCTGGGCATACCCGTCCCACTCGGGGTGACATAGGAAAAACAAAGAGGTGATGGCTGGAAGGTTTAGAATTAATCTTAACCACTGGCAACGCTCTGGGCAACCCTCCTGACCACCGTTCTTCGCCTGCCAAGCCATTACAGAAGGGAAAGACCATATGCAAATCAGGCTTGGCCCCACCCCAAAAGGGGCAGTCCAGCCCGAACTGCTAGGCCACATCTCTTCTGCACGAGACCACAAGCATCCCCAAACATGTTTTGCCCTTGTTGGGGCTCCTCAGTGAGGAGTAGCTTGGGGCTCTAGGCCCAGCAGGCACGGGACCCACGTCTGGGCATACCCGTCCCACTCGGGGTGACATAGTAAAAACAAAGAGGTGATGGCTGGAAGGATCAAGAGTGACAATGGCCCACCATTCTAAGGGGAGGAGTTCAGAAAATACCTGCAAGAACTAAACATACTGTACCATCACATCATGCCAAGGTGGCCACAGGCGAATGGGGACGTGGAACAATTTATGAGGACACTCAACAAGGTCCTGAGGCTATCAAGAGCCAATGCTAGTCCGTGGCAAGTTGACGTATATCGATTCTTGCGAAACTATAGGGTCACACCTCACAGCACGACTGGCGTCCTGCCGGCAAACCTGATGTTTGGCACAGTCCTAAAGTCCTCCATACCGCACCACCCCAGCAGAAGCCCGGACAGGATTGACAACGAGTGAACAGAGGAAAGGAGAACGAGAGCCAACGCGTACATGAGTGCCAAGAGAAGGGCAAAATAATCCAACCACCGGGTGGGTGACCAGGTGATCATGCTACGGAACCCGACAAAATCCGAGTTAGACTCTCGCTGTGAGGCCGTCCCATGGATCATCAGTAAGAAACAAGTAACCATGATAACCGTCCAAAGAGGACACCGACAAGTGACACGAAATGCATCGTGGTTCAAGGCCGTGCCAAGCAACCTATGGACCGAAGGGGACTGTCCCCAAGAAGACGACGACCACCTGCCGAATGATGGAGAATCTGATCACCCACATGGCGGCGAAGAAGCGGATGACAGAACGAGGGAGCTGTGGAATGAACCAGAAATGGGTGAGCCGGACACTGAAGGTGAGACACCCAATGAGACAGTGGGGCCCAGTTCCAGGGGTTGAGGATATGGTTTGAGAAGTGCACCAAGCCGCCAGCTCGGCTCAAAGACTATGTGTGGCAATCAGCCCCATGTGGATTCTGATAAGGGGAGGCTCCCCATTTGTAGTTTGAGTATTCGTAAATGTATGTGACCTGTTGTGTTAATTTGATTCAAGTTGCAATAAAGGAGGAATGTTGTATCCGCCCTGTGTCCCGCTACGCGGTGACGCAGGGCGTCTGAATACAAGCCCTGCCACCGCGGAGAGGAGGCAGTTCCGGCGCAGTGAAGCTAACTGCGTGTGTGTGTGTGTTCTTTAGCTCCCGCTAAAGCGGCGCCACGGAGGCCTACCTCCGCGGCCTCGAACATTCTATCCACCGGCCGCCGCAGTGCCGGGATAGAATATTACAGTGACTTTAAAGTTTTACTGTGTTTGTGCAGAAAAATGTATTTGCACAAACGCAGCAAAACTTTAAAGCTGCTAGTTTCAAGAAAGGCTTCCCTCACCTCTCCGCCTAACAAAAATCAAATAGACACATCAGTCCCTTCCCCACGGATGTGTGCGAACATATGTTCTTTCACATCTAAGGGGAAGGGGCTGATGTGCGCACTTGCTTTTTGTTAGGCAGAACCGTGAGGAAAGCCTTTTCTGAAACTAGCAGTGCATATTAGCTCATTGTGTATGTATGTTTGCAAGGAGTGTGTATGCAATTTATGTGTGAATGGGTGTGTGTGAATTAATGTATGATATATAGGGGCTGGGTGTGCATGTAAATGAGCGAGTGTATGGTAAATGGGCTGTTTAAATGAGTGAGTGGATGTGTAATTGTGTGTGCTCCTATGTGTGCTGCTGAGTTGCTACAATTTGATACTTGGGCCCAGGGCCAGCCTTAGGGCAGGGCGGGCCGGGCGACCCCGTGGGGCTCCATGCCCCCCAGGGCGCAATTAGCCCCCCGCTACGACAGCTCGGGGGCTGTCTTCCAAGGACGCCCCCGAGCTGGCGTTTTGGGAGAAGGCGCGGCAGGCGCCCTTTTGTTATTAAATGCGCCTGCGGCGGCGGGGCTCGTTTAATAACAATAGGCTCCTGATGCTTTGCAACAGCACCCCATTCAGATGATTATCTCCCTGCTCTGATGCGGGAGCAAAGTGGTTTTTATTGGAAAAGGGTGCTATGCGTTATCATGAGCCCCCTATTCCAGTGATTAACTCACTGCCAGGCGGCGGGGCAGGGAGTTAGAACAAGAATTTGGTGCCACCAGACCTGCACCCCCATTGACCAGGGGCAAACAGGGAAGGGGTGGCGCCACATCAGCATGGGGCTCTGCCGCCGCTAAGGCCAGCCCTACTTGGGCCCCATGCACACAACCCTCTGGGTAGAACGGAGGGCGCAGAGCCTCCACGTTTACCACACCCTTCTTCTAAAGTGGGCCCTCCCATCACCAGTTAGCCCCCGCCCCGAAATGCAAGTTTTGCTGCGCCGATGGTGCAGATAAATGTATTTTGCACAAACACAGCAACAATTTAAGGCTGCTTGTTTCAAAAAAGGCTTCCCTCACCTCTTTGCCTAACAAAAATAAAATGCATAAATCAGCCCCTCCCCACGGATGCGAGTGAACAACGTTATATGTTCTTGCACATCTGAAGGAAAGGGGCTGATGTGCACACTTGCTTCTTGTTAGGCAGAGTCGCGAGGGAAGACTTTTCTGAAACCAGCACTGTTAAAGGGCGTAGCATGTTATCTCATAATGTCTGCACGTGTGCAAAGAGTGTACATGTAATGTATGTGTGAATGAGTGTATGATGTATGGGGGCTGGGTGCGCATGGAAATGAATGAGTGTATGATGAATGGGATGTTAGCGCCAAGAAACCACGCAAGTGGGGACAGTGCGCGGCATAAGAACCTTTAACATAACATGTTTCAGTGAATGAATGTGTAATTGTGTGTGCGCCTGTGTGTAATGCTGGGCTGCTACCATTTGATACTTGAGCCCCACGCCAGACAACCCTTTAGAAAGGTATAGGACAATGTCCCTGGCTATCCCTAGATATGGTTTGCCCTTAAGACTTTGTTGATCGGCGACAGTTGCCAATATTATCGAAAATAATTTCAAGAGAATCTTCGCTGTTCCAATTTCAGCTTCGAATGTTGCCACACACACAGAATTACACATGGTTTTCCTCATAGATGAATTAGCCTTGGAACCTGTGCTTCATTTCCTCGTAGATGAATTAGCTTTGGATCCTGTGCTTCATTTCCTCGTAGATGAATTAGCCTTGGAACCTGTGCTTCATTTCCTCGTAGATGAATTAGCCTTGGAACCTGTGCTTCATTGGCTACTATTTGGAACAATGAAATGGAGACCTTAACGCACTTAATTCTTTGGTTTTTGCTGGCCAACCCTTGATACTACACAATTCCTTAACTACATGAACAAGCTCTTATTCAAATTCAATGCCCAAAACATTTTTACTTATTCAATTTAAATAGGGAAGCAATCTTTTTGCATGCTCAAACATGACTTAAAACCTCATATGCAACTTCAACGAGAAACAATGGAAGTTGTTAAAACCTCCAACTGGAAATACATCATTTTATCTACAACGGCCCTTCATGGTTATCTGAGGTGGAGTGACCATCTGAAGGACAGGTGCCTTCTAAGAAGGGCCAGACTAAATTGTGTACCCATTAGAGAACTAACAACTGACTGGCATGGTCTGGCAGGCGCAAGGAGTGTGTACCCTCATTGGGTGCATTACAATGCACCCAATCAGGATCTTATGCCTTTTGATTTTTCTGCCCGGCCGACCAGTTATTCAGACAGAGCACCTTAAATGTAGTTGTAAGAAAGGAGAACATTCAACTATGTCGACCTGCACTGTGGGTTCAGCACATATAGGATGGGCTCTTTTTTTAAGGTGTTGCTTCTAGAATTAGAAATGCCTGCACAAAACAAATCATGTATTGGAATACCGTCAAATTAAATAAGAAGGTATAAGTCTTTGTTTACAGGGAATTTTACCATCTTATTGTGATGAAATATTTCTGCACCCATGCATGGGTTTTTTAGGGATTTGTGATGTGCCATTCTTTTTGCTGTCTATTTGTTTGAATGCCTTTTTGTCATTGTGCACTCTTATGGAAATTTGATTTCCAAATAAAGAGAATTTGATTGGATTTGAAAGTAACCATAAGCAATGAGTGCAGACATGAGATGGAAAAGCTGTCAGTGACATCTTGAGAGGTAAGTGCATGCAGGACGGAATAAGACAGGGCAAGTTAATGAATAATGCAGTGCCGCACAGTGGATTAGGACTCCATCGAGGGGTCAAGGGCACTCAAGTCCATACAATTTGATGAAGGTTTTCACTTTCTTGTGGATGATTTTTTACAGTTCTGATACACCCAGGTAAATCATTTCAAAGGGAGGCTTCCATCATATTGAAGGCTACCTGCCAGGTGACCTTTTGTGCCCCCAGCAGAGACCCTGAATCTGGCGATCTCAAGATTCTGGGTGGACAGTATTGTTTTATATTTGTTTGGCGGCTGATTGGACCATTGTTCCAGCAGGCTCTGTGAAGGATAAATAGAGCTTTGTAGATGATACGCTTGTTGACAGCCAGCCAGTGCATGGAGGGAAATGCTGGAATAATATGGGCCCAGGGCTTTATGCCAAGAATCAACTAGGCCACAAAGAATCATGCCAAATGTCACCTGGATTCTCTAAACATATTCAGAAGTGGAAGGATGTGCTTTATAGCATGGAGTTGGAAATGGGAGTCATTTGATGATTGTGGATCTGAGATACAAAGGATAACAGACTGTCAAACATAACCCTAAGATTCTTTGATTACGAAGAGAGGGTCAGGAGTGGGGGTTAGGTGATGGGTACTAGGACTGACAGCAAGAGACCCAAAAGAATCAACATACTTGTGAGTTGAATCCAGAGAACCCGGGATTTCATCTCTCATGAAGAGGAAGGCTGATTCTGTCCCTTTGGCTGGCAAAAGCCCAATTGATGATCATGGAAGAGGTTGTGTGCTTCTCTATAGGCGACGCATTCGTTGGGTAACGTTGGGCATTCTTAAAGGCCTTGTTTGGATCGCAATAAACTGGAATGTTTGGATCGTCATTGATTTTTTGTTCTCAGTGCTGCAATGCCTCTGTCCTTCAAGGCCTGGCGTAAGATGCCTGCATTGAAAGAACAGTGACTCTGGGCTATTAAGGCCGGGGAAAGAGAGAGGGTAGAGTCCATCATGATTTTGGCAGATCCGGGGTCATGTTGATCTAGTCAGGACAGAGATAGTGAGATGTTTTCAATTATTTCAGTAAAGAAATCTGAAAAGAAGTCTGCATTATGTTGAGAGGCCAACAAGGAGGATGAACGTTCTTTGGGGCTGCTCAGTCCAGCATACTAGGGCCGGTCTTAAACCAGATTGCACCCCAGGCAGAAAGCATTGTTGGCACCCCCCCACTCCCTCAAAAATTATAACAGACTTCCAACGACAGTTGCAACTGTCGATCTTGTGACTTAGGGTGACCTGTTTTGCACCCTGACTTAGGTACCCTGTTTTGCAGGAACTGTTTTGGAATTTTAAAAGAGACAGGGTTATTTTACGATACGATCATTTACTACATACCTTGTCAAAACGCTTTGTCAAAAACAGCGTTTCCACCATTTAGGAAAACAGACAAGGGGACTAGATTTTCTGCACAGAAATAGTCCAGTAGATTATTTTTCCAGACTCCAGTGATCTCATGTGAGAGAATTCTAGGCCCACCTTTCTTTTAGCATGTCACTTTAGGCATGTCTGTTTCCCTATTAATGATAAATCAGCAACTCAGGGCTCACTAGGGTCGTTCGCTATTCCAGGGAGTCTAATCTCCCCATAAACATGACAAGGGTGTTGCACAATTATCATGCCAGAGGTGGAAAAAGATATAAAGGATAGTCTTCATATTACATTTACACTGCAGGCTGATGGGCCGGATGTACTCTCACCCAGGGTAGCCTGCAGCAGTGTGTGTGTCCACTCCTCCTCTTTGTAACAGGGCTATCTTTTGTCATCCCTGGTTGTGTCCCCAAAGCTTGAATGTGGATACATTTGGGCACTGGCAAAAAAAGGAATTGTCCCTCTGCATTCGCCTCGCAGGGGTTTGCTTGCTTCAGAGTTCACGCTCAGCTTTCTCTATTTCAGCGGTTGAACCTTCATGTTGCTGTAACTCATTGGATTCTGGGAATTAGTTTTTACTTTCTACATGTATCTATCTCGATTTCAGCATCCCTTTAAAAAATATCACCACGTGTTTCGTTACTCCAGGGAACTGGTCGGTGAGGGGTAAGTGTTGAGATGGATTTCCAAACTCTGCCCTGGTCTTTACCAGTTCAAGGTAATGCCCTTTGGTTTAAAGAATGCACCTGCTACTTTTCAAAGGCTTGTGAAAAATGTCCTGAATGGGTAGAATGAATTCTGCTTAGTATACCTGGATGTTATAGCAGTATTCAGTCTCACCTGGGATGAACATGTGAAATATGAAATATGTGGGAATAGTATTACAGGCTCTTCAGAAGGCCCACTTGACCATAAAGGCCAGCAAGTTCCAGTTTGGACAAGGATCTGTGGTCTGCCTTGGACATGAAGTAGGTGGAGGGAGAATATAGCCTCAGTAAAGTACAAGCAGTACAAGACTGGCCTACCCCACTACACAAACTCAGGTGAAAACCTTCTTAGGTCTCACTGGGTACTATGTAAACTTCATGGCAGACTATGGCACCATAACTGCCCCTCTGACTGCTCTCCATGCTCCAAAGAAACCCAAGAAGGTTTCTTGCTCTGAGGAGTGTGAGAAAGCCTTCAATGGCTTAAAAGACTCCCTGTGCCAGGCCCCTGTCCTCTGGGCCCCTGACTACAAACGTGCTTTTATTGTACAGACAGATGTCTCTGACACTGGGATAGGTGCTGTACTACCACAGGTAGATGAGAAAGGCAAGGAACACCCGAATGGATTTACTAGTCGCCAGTTTAAGGATAGACAACTCAGGTGGTCCACTGTAGAGGAAGAATGTTTCTCAGTCATGTGGGCCCTAAGGAAGCTGAGGCCCTACTTCTATGGGATGCACTTCACTGTGCAAACTGACCATAAGCCCTTAAAGTGACTAAGTAACATGAAGGGAGATAATCAAAGGTTGTTCAGGTGGTCCATAAGCCTACACGGGGTTGACTTCACCATTGAGCACAGGCCAGGTGTCCAACATAGCAACACTGATGGGTTGTCCAGAATGCTTAGTCGACCTGAACATGAGACTCATCCAGGGGTGGATTAAGTCCCCCTGTCCTTAGGTCTGGGAGGAGGGAGTGTTAGGAAAGATTTACCTTAGGTGAAATCTTCCCTCCATTTGTGAATTCCCCAAACATTTTCCACATGGCCTGCAATACTTAGACATAAAGTTGCTTCCTCTGTCTGAAACAACATTTCTAGGGAAACCAACCCTAGTATAAATGCCTAGCAATGCTTTTGCATCTGACTTGGCAGTCACAGTTTTATATGGGATGGCTTTGTGATAGCTGGTGGCATGGTCAACCAGCACCAAGATAAACCTATTGCCAGAGGATGTCTAAGGCGACCAGCAATGTCGATTGCTACTCTTTCAATTGGCACCCCACCACAGGGAGTGGCACCAATGGAGCCTGGATTGTCGAACTACTTTTACCAGAAATCTGGCAAGTGGCACAACTCCTACAATGGCCTTCTAATTGGACCCCCATCTTTGGCCAGTAAAAATGCATGGATAGCCTATGCTTGGTTTTCTTGATCCCAAGGTGACCAGCTAGAGGAACTTCATGTGCCTGTAGAGGAGGTCCCAAATATGGCCTGCACTCCAGTCACCCATTTTGAAGTACCAGGAACGTTCACACCAAAATATGTGACGGATGATGAGCAAATAAACCAGCAGAGAGCCGCAGTAAGGCTCTGCCCAGTGCCTATCAGAAGAACAATACCTATTGAAGTACCAATAACCAGACAACCATGGACAGTAAGGTATCCATTGAGAAAACCCTGCCAGCAAATTAAACAAAATGAAGATTACTTAAACACTGTCCCGGAAGAAACACAAAAGGCCTTAATTGAAGACGAATGGTGATGTCACAAAGACCCAGACAGACTTACAGATAGAAGATAAGATGACCCAAAGATGACATACGGAGACGAAACGCCACGAATAAGGATATCATGAACTTAGAAGGAGAGACGATGTTGAAATATAAAGAAACCTAAGCCATAAGCAGGATGAAGACATTCAACGAGCTAACGCCTGCACATATGCTTGTAACCGCAAGAAGCTAAGAAAACAGTGCGGCTTGCTATGCTTAGTAGAAGAATAGAGTGGGAAGGGCCACCCATACATAGCTACCTCAACGAAGCACATTTTAAGTGCAAGTCGACTTTACACAAAAGCAGAATTAACTCAGGTTACTAGAGGTCAAACAGGACAGGATTCGTATTCCAGCTAAAATGAGAAGGGATAGCGGAATCGAAACTAAGCAGAGGCAAAATGGAAACTCAGCAGAGGCAACGTGAGCCAGGAAGAGCCAAGGCCAGACCAAGAGAAAGAGTGAACAGTAGCTTCGCGGAATCGAAACTTAAGAACAAGAACAGCCTATCTCAGGAAGGCCGAGATAAGGAGGCCCAGGCAGGTGGCAAGCCGAATAAGAATTAAATGCACAAATAGAAGGCAGATTCACGGTGTGCTAGCACGCGACCAGCCGAGTGAGAAGAGGCACTTTTTCACACCTACGCCTGGCTGTTGCTCGGAAAGAGATATCATAACTTTTTCTGACAAGAAGTTACAGTTTCGAGACCAACCACAGCCAGCTAATTGACACATAGCCACCAAAGTACTGATTGATGGAAGGGAGGCCGGGTGAATCTTGGGGCATCCTGCACCTGGTTGACCATTCTGCATGCTGCTAATTAAAGTGGAGATTTATGCATGGGGTTGAAGCCAACCCAATCTTAACGGAACAAATAATCTAGGGTCCTATAGACAGTAGAACCAATGGGACATCGTACTTTTAGTGACGTCCACTGTAGTCATTTGTGAAGGAAGGGCTTAGACGCCCACCTAATAGTGTTTATCCAATCCCCACACTCCGTTACCATATACAGGTATAGCACCTATATTTAAGTTACCTTTTTCTTACAATAGAATTGCATGTTAACTTTTGAGTGTTACACGTCAATGATGACACATTTTTGTTATAAAAGTTACTGTTTATATGAAGTTATTGGGAGTTGAAGAAAGACGGGCTATCGCATCACTGTTGATTTCCATGTTTCCCCATTTTTTGTACTTGTTATTAAACAGACTCCCCTTTGCCAAACCATTGAGTTGTCCTTATTGATTGGTGTTGGAGTAAGAAAACCTGCACCCGCGCCCACCTCAAGGTGCAGCTATCTCATCTTAAAGTACTGCAGAGCAAACTCTGACTCTATGGGACGGTCGCGGGTCTCTCCAGTACACTTCGTAGCAGAGGATGGTTGGTGACCATCGATTAATGATTAAAATAAGACACCTATTGACAGTCGACATACAGTAACTCTAGGTCTTCGGCAATATCACAAGTCCTTTGCCAAACGGCTGAGTAGACCGTGAAGCTCCCCGTAGACAATGGTAGTGTAAAAGAAGACTGCAGTCAGGGCCTGAAGGGACCCGTTTTCCCAACACATGCCTTCTCATTCCAACAGGCAGCCGATCGGGTGAAAATCTGAAGAAGGCGGTAACAAAGGCGGTGATCCCGAGGATCCAGAGAAGAACCATGAGAACGGTGAGTGAAGCAAAAATGGAGTGCTTTGGCAAACAGTGCATGCTTTAGAACAAGTAACGGGAAAAGGTAACGGAGGGAGGCGGAAGAAGAAAGAAAAACAAAATATAGTTAGAAGTAGAGAATGCTGTACATATATAAGGGGATAATGACCCGAGAATAATTGAACAAATAGAGGTTACCGGGATAGACACCCGAGAAGAGAGAGGTTACCAGGGTGGACACCTGAGAAGTGAGAGGATTCGCCTTATTCCTGCGCTTTAAATATAGCGGCCAGAAGAAACGTGTACCCAGAGTCCCACATGATGGGGAACAATTAGACTACCACAACGTTTAAAGACGTCGTTAAAGGGGTTCATTTACACTCCATGAAGGGGTAATGATTAGAGGCAGATATCTGTGTCCAGCTAGTGTCCGTCTAGTCTGTTAAGTGTCTGTCTTACATGTTTTGTTGTGACATCATATGTGAAATTTTTTGTTAAGAGAACTAATTAAACATTTTGCGCGATTCCATAGCTGAGACAGAATCGCACATGAGTTGATATCTTTTGAGCAAATTGGTAATATATAAAAAAAAAATATTTAGTGGCAAATTTGTATTGGAGCTTGCAGTGTTTGGTGCTCGCTCATATTGTCACAAGGTGTTTGAACCACACGAAAGCATTAACAAGTGTTATATAAGAAGAAACGGAACAGATTTAAGCATGGAAGACATAACTCCATTAGCACAATTATGCAAGCAATTGCCAAAACACACAACCAACCTAAAGAAGTATAGCACTGAGTTGGTTAGAAGGTACTGCCCACAAGATATTTATGCCATGGCCACAAAATGGGTCTTTATCTAAAGCTGTCTTACAACATATGACGACATATTTGCACGCCACATACACAGGCAAGAAGCTAGAAAAATGCCTCGCTGTTCTAGAACTTTGAAAAATGTACGAACAGACAAAAGAGGAAGAGCCGCCTACAGGTTGGATACTTAACGTATGCACTGAGGGGGTGAGACGCCTACCGCGCCACCTGACCCGCCTGAAACGACAATTGAAGGAAGTAAAGATGAGGGATTATACCCGCTGAGGGAACTTAAGGCAGCTACGGGGTACAGCAACCCCGCATATGAGTCACCTACATATAGTAGTGATGAAAATCAAGGGAAGGATAAGGACAAGAATCTCACCTCCGCACTCCCAAGGGACAAGGGGAGGTGCGATGACGAAAGGAAGGATCAGGCACAGACAAGTGCATCTCTCGACAAGGAGAGAGAAGGGAAGAAATGGAAAGGGAGCGAAGACAAAACTGATGAGATAGCATTCGCAAAAGACAAATGGATGGGAGGACAAATCTTATTGAAACTCGATGGGAAAGGCAGTGATGACGTGAGACCAAAGGAGAGATTAGATGAGGAACAGAGAAAGGAGAAAGAGAAGGAGTTAAGAGACGAAAGGATAAGAAGGAAAGACAGACTAAGGCGAGAACTGCTATATTGCAAAGAGCAAGAAAAACAGCTCGATTGCAACCCAAGGGCAGCCTATGATCAAGACAGACAGAAACAGCAACGGTTATAAAAAGAGCAAAGGGTATCTGAAAAAAGGATAAGGAGACGAACAGATGAGGAAATTCGAAGGGCAGATGAACGTAGAAATGAAAAGAGAAATGAGGATAGGGTCAGAGAAGAGGCGAGAAAGCCCAAAGAATTTGGTGATGATATCGAACGTAAGCGAAGATAGAGAGCACGCGATCTCGAATATTTGGAGTGGGAAGTTAAAAAACCCGATCCAGTTGTAGACTGGGAAGACATCGAAGAATTCTATCCTGTGTACGATTCAGTACGAGGCACATCTAGGGCAAATATTGAAGATGACTTCGACACCAGAAGCATCAGGGAAACAATCGATATAATATATGATGAAATGGGGTTAGAACAAATACCCCAAGGAGAGAGGGAGGACAAGCACTTAGAAAGCACTCAGCTGTATGACACTGAGGATGTCACCCGAAGTAGTGGGAATAGGAAACTGTCCCTGGATGGATTAGAAATCAGTAGAAACAATGAAGATACAAGAAATTGCGTGAATTGGGGAACAAACAATGTCCGACTCCGAAAGGGAGGAGCGCAAGGAAAACGAGGAAGGGAGAAGGAGCGAAAGACAACTCCCAAGGGAAAGAGGGATATGATGGTTAGACACTAACGAGTACGCACCGAGGGCATCAGAGTCAGCCACCCAGTCTGACCGACATGATGGAGTACCACATGGACAGAGGGGGGTGTCTTCACCGCCCTATGTAGACAGGCTAAGGACATTGCTAGGTAGACGGCGATGCAGGAATATTACCCCTGCAATAGACAGGAGAACAATGAGAGAAGAGAAAGTGGGCGGCGCATTCCAATTTCCGCTCCTAGAGAAGGGGGGAGTAAGTCCACAATATATTCCATGGCCACACATGGATCGAGAAAACTTGAAAAACAAGCTTCCATTGCTGACATTGGGAGCCGGAAAATGGATGCATGAGTTAGAAAAAATGACAGGAGGAAACACGCTAGCTATCAGAGACATCAAAGGTCTCCTGATCGCCATACTTGGTGAGAGAGCAGACAATGTGTGGACACGGGCAGGGTACCCTGGTGTAACCACAATTAACACTGCGCATGACGGAGTGCCATTTAATAATTGTAGAGCAGCAGTATGGAAAGTGATATGAGTGCTTTATCCGGATACTTCCGATATGGGAGCTATGATGACTCGAAAAATGAAGGATCCTGAGGATCTGTTAATTTATATTCAGAATTTCCAAGACGCGTGGGTGCTCGAGACGCATGAATCTTGGACGAAATCAATACCTGTGTTTTACCATATATTGTGCCAAGGGTTGCCAGAACCAGTGCAGAAACAACTCAAGAAATTGGTAGGAGTTGAGGCTAAGCCCTGGGCTGAAATACAATTCACTATTGCACATTATGGTAGACTGTTGCAAGAAAAGAATCGCAAAAAGGAGGCAACTCGAAAGGGTGAGGAAGCGAAGTTGGTGCAAAAGAAATGATCAAAGTATGCTCTTGAACGAGCCATGCTAACTAACGCAGCTGAACAGAGCATGCAGCAGGTGGCTAGTCCACAACAGAATAACCAGGGTAACGCAGGGATTTACCCGTGGGGAAGAGGATTTAGGGGAAGAGGATGGAAGAGCAATCAGGGAGGTTTCCAAAATAATCAAGGAGGCTTTCAAAACATGCAAAATGGTACCCGGATATGTCAACTGGGCAAATAGTCCGACCACCGCCAGTATGTTGGCTGTGTGGAATGACAGGGCATTTGGCATGCACATGTAGAAGTCAAGGCATGATGCAGAACGGCCAAGGAATGGGAGTAGGCACGACAAATCCACCTGCAATTTTACAACAGAACATTGCACAGAATCACCCGGCACAACAACAAGTGCCAGGAGCGCAACAAGGAGTGCAACCTTAGAGCATGGGCAGTTTTCCACAAAGACAAACCCAACAGGTGCCGTTGCAAGTGTCACACACGATGAGCACAGGGCAAACCCACAACCCTGGAAGGGGAAATAACACTGGGAATGGGGAAAATCAACAAGTGCACAGTGGGCCAAACTTATATATGAACTAGGACAGCTTGCTGGGAACCCTGATGTGCTCTATCCTGTCAGTGACACCAGACCCTTATAGGGAACCTAGGGTGGATGTCGTTATAGGGGTTAAAGACTATTCCTTCCTAGTGGACACGGGTGCAACACGCTCGTGTATACGTGAAGGCAAGTTTTCCTTGTCCGGCGAGGCCATAGATACTCAGAGTTTTACAGGAGCTCACAGTCGAGTTCCCTTTACAGACGCACTCCCAGTCTCCATAGCAGAGTGCGAAATGAATGTACCTTTATTATATTCGCGTCAGACCCCAGTAAACATTTTGGGACGAGACTTAATGACAAAGTTGAACATGACAATTTCGTTCACGGAGAATGGCATGGTATGCTCCACTCCAGGAATGCACTATTCAAATGTATGCAAAATGATTAGACCATACTCAGGACACATAGCCATGAGGGCCATACCATTGGAGCTCGTAATTTTCGAATATGGCATGCGTGTGCTTATGGCGGGATTGCTAGGCCTTACAGACAGAACCATGAGAACCCCTGATGAGTTTATATTCAGACCTAGAATACCGATGCATGAGGAGGAGGGACAAGTATTTCCCTTGATGATACACGCAGCTGCAGTGCGAGGGAAAGTAGAATTGGTTGACGGTTACGATGATGAAGGCAGACAATGGTGCGTGATTATCTCCACCGAAGAAGGATATCGAGTGACTGACGTCACCGATGATGATCTGTTTGAAGAACAAGCAGTCACGGAAGAAACAATGGTGGAAATAAGTCTCACCTTTTGGGTAAGGATGATTAAAAGAGAAGTACCGCAGAGAATGTTGTTGGCACTAAAACGTCCTGAATATTTTGATGATGACATAACTAAAGTGCCTGTCTCAGTGCAGACTACAGGACCCTATGAAGTAGGCCTCTTGAAGGGGGTGTGAAAAGTAAGAATTAAACTGAAACCAGGAGCAATTTTACCAAGAGCCTGATAATATCCCATGTCCAGAGAGGCAGATGAAGGGATTTCTAAGAGAATTTCTGCCATGATGGACCAGGGCATCTTAGTGACGTCAGAGTCACCATGTAATACGTCAGTGTATCCTGTCAAAAAATCAAAAGGAGGGTCTTGGCGTTTAATTCAGGATTTACGACCGATAAACGATATTGTTGAAGCCGAGTTCCCTTTAGTCCCTAACCCGGCTACAATTCTATGTAATATACCCGTTGAGGCAAAATATTTCACAGTGATTGACTTGAAAAATGCCCTTTTCTCAATCCCGTTGCACCGTGAATCACAAGATCTGACATCATTCACGTTCAGACAAATGCGTCTGAAAAGCACGAGGCTACCACAGGGATACTGTGAGTCTCCGTCTATTTTTAACAGAGTCCTGCAGAAGGACTTAAGCAATATTGCATTAGAAAATATTGTCTTTCAGTATGTGGATGACATCCTTATCTGCAGCACCACAGAAGAGCAATGCAGGCACGATTCTGTTCAGCTACTGACTACACTGGCTGAGAAAGGGTATAAGGTTGACAAGAAAAGTTACAATATTGCCAACAGGAAGTGCTGTACATAGGCAGCACAGGAGTGTCCCAAAACAAGCTACCTATTGATGTCACAGGTGTAGGCAGGACATTTAGATTAACATGAGGCACCTGTAGGTCAAAATCTTGTGTAGCAACAAATATCACAAGATATGCGCAAAGGCAGTTTTTTGCAAAAATATATTTTTAGTTTTATTATTTTGATGTATGCTAAAAAGCAAGGACCACCAAAGAGTCCAGTTATTTAAAAAGACAATATATCACAACATACAACGACAATCAGTTGAACACTGTATACAAAGCCCCGCTAGACACTTTCCCCATGGGGGCTTTGTGCGAAATTATAAACAAATGCCTGCTATTGGGAGTCACTTTGTTTTACTAACACCACCTAAATGAGCAATGGGCGTGATTTAACTTTGACAAGTGCTAATATTTGAATGTTTTTGTATACAGTGTTCAACTGATTGTCGTTGTATGTTGTGATATATTGTCTTTTTAAATGATACTGATGATACACGCAAGAAACCCACAAAAGCACCCAGACCTTATATAGTAATTCCAGTCGCTAGAAAATCTGATGGTGGAGTAAATGAACTCGAAATGAATGTAATTAATAGTGATATACACACATTTATGGTAACGAATGAGCAGGAAAGCCGGAGACAGGGTCGGCATGAAATGAATGAAGACAAAGCAGTGACAACTACACGCACACACACACACTGAATGTACACAAAACAGGCCTAGTGTCAATGACTAAAGAACCACAAATGAAAGCAGCCGAGAATATGAGACTGCCTATTGTAAAAACCTTCACAGGAGACAGTGGGAGAAAACAAGAAGAATTAAGAGAAAGACCAACAGAATCAGTCCTATCAGAAGTGGCCTCGGAACAACTCTCTGCAAGAACACAAAGGTTAGCAAACTTACTATTCCCATACATAGCCAGAGCAAGGAAACGACAAGAGGAACTGAAGAACAAAACGACAGAGGCTGTATTAGTAACAAAAAATTAAAAATTAAAAACAACAGAGGCTGTAATAAACATAATAAACATAAACATATTACCCAGCACACATATTCCAACACAGGGGACAAGTACCAGGCCTACAATACAGCCATATACCAAACAACCAGTGTTAGGCTGGTTGGCATGGGCACTTGCACGCAGCAAAGAAAAGATGCAAGAAGACCAGGAAAGAGCTGCCAGACTCTTGTCCACTCAAATGGCGCAGATGAGGAAGCCTTCACCATGGACCAGGATACCTGAGAACCCACCAGCAAGAAAAAAACATACAGAGGCATTCAGAGATGTAGTTATTGCAAACTACTGGAAAACCTTAAGAATCAAGAGAAGCATGCATGAAGATAATAATGAACTCAATGACTACCTGGACAGCACATCACATCTACGAAACAACATTTGGTACCAGCACTTGAAAGCAGTTGGAAGACGAAATTCAGAAGGAGAAATCCAAGGTCTTCGCGGCTGTAGAAATAGATGCCCCGACAGCACACTGTCTCTCACACATAGCAATGTGCAACACCAGAGGCCAGTTCATGGGAAGTGATGCCTCATTGATATGGGCAACTGAAACAGCTTATCCCGATGAAGATGATTATGTCCAAGACATTAAGACAAGAAATAGAGCCCATACTAGGAATCAAGTGATCAGGTACGAGAAACCTGAAGTTAAAGGAGCTCTAAAATGGGAAGTAAACCCGAGACTGAATATCCAAGGAAAAACTCCAGAAGAGGATCAAATGTGGAAAAACAGAGTCCAAATGCAGATTTGAGGAACAGTACTTTCACCAGACGGATGGGAGCAAATAGTAGTGATCTGCAGAGCATGGATGGTCCTCGGAGCCTGCAAGGAAGCCATTGAAAACTCACAGAGACTGTGCAAACCACTATGGCCAAAACGTACAAAATTATTGACATGGGTCGAAGACAGAGAGG
Source organism: Ambystoma mexicanum (assembly GCF_040938575.1). NCBI lineage: Eukaryota > Metazoa > Chordata > Amphibia > Caudata > Ambystomatidae > Ambystoma > Ambystoma mexicanum. The sequence continues at coordinate 1,093,457,548 of NC_090937.1, read as the reverse complement.
ACCCTTGCAGATAGTGCCATTAGAAAGCCCGAAATTGTGCTTCAGGAACAATGGCACAAGGAAGATGGGAGAGAACTAGAACTGCGGACACATTTTTGAGGTTCCAGTAATGACTCATGGGACTGCAGTAATTATGGATCATTATTGGGCATGTGGATCCAAGGCATACATCAGACTGCCGAAAAACTGGGGAGCCACATGCACAATAGTGAATGTGCATGTTCCTGCACTACCGATCCCGAAAAGTGACCTAAACATTGATAGTTTCACAAAAGCAGATGCTCACCTGAGGAAGAGGAGATCTGTGGAACTGATAACTCGAGTGAAGAGTGAAAATTACTTTTCTGCAAAATAAGAACAAGCATTTCATGCAATCCCATATGAACACAGGCTGTTCAGCCTCACCTCATCAGTGTTCGAGAGAATCATCATCCCAAGATTCCAAGTTGGAGCAAATACTAAATGGTTGCAGATAACCAGATGGGAGTTACTGCAAACCATCAACACAACAATAAAAGGATTCAATGCGATCAAGGAAGAGTTAAGAGCCATTCGACTGATGACTCTCCAAAACAGATATGCACTTGACATGTTCACAGCTATGGATGGAGGAGTTTGTGCAAAAATTGGAGAATCATGATGCACATTTATACCTTCTCACGATGAGGAAAATGGAACTTTAACAGAGGCTATAGGTATGCTGACAAACCTACAGAACCAGATGATCCATGAAACCGACAAAGTTGATGATGACAGCTGGTTTGGATCGCTGTTTTCATGGGTTCCACAATGGATGGCAGATGCATTCAAGTTCCTAGGAGCCCTGCTAGTGATGATATTACTAGGATTTTGTGTTATCAAGACAATAACCTTGCAATGCCAGAAAAACTGCGAAGAAACCCATAGGGATGAAGATAATAATTGATGTCAAACCAGGATATAAGCCCAGAGATCTAACTGATGATGGAATAAGGGACTTTTATGAAGGCCAGCGAGCATGCGCCTGAAGGTACAACGTTTCTTTATCCCAGGAAACGCAGAAATTATGAAGGAAAATGGATCTATTGCAGCCCAAATGGGCAATGTCAGCTAATGACATGGAACAAAGACGAACATGTAAAGACAGCAGGAAGCCTGAAGGGAGTGATAAAAATATGGACTCCAAAGAGACACTCCTTCACACCATCATGTACAAACCCAGAAGATGAAGAAGAAATAAATACAGAAGAACCAAGTAAGATGAATCCAAAAGAGGAAGCGGAAGTGGTCGATGAACCGATCAGAGGGGGGAGTGTAGAGGAGGTCCCAAATATGGCCTGCACTCCAGTCGCCCATTTTGAAGTACCAGGAACGTTCACACCGAGATATGTGACATATGATGAGCAAATAAAACAGCAGAGAGCCACAGTAAGGCTCTGCCCAGTGCCTATCAGAAGAACAATACCTATTGAAGTATCAATAACCAGTTAACCATGGACAGTAAGGCATCCATTGAGAAAACTCTACCAGCAAATTAAACAAAATGAAGATTACTTAACCACTGTCCCGGAAGAAACACAAAAGATAAGATGACTCAAAGACGACATACGGAGACGAAATGCCACAAATAAGGATATCAACTTAGAAGGAGAGACGATGTTGAAATATAAAGAAACTTAAGCCATAAGCAGGATGAAGACATTCAACCAGCTAACGCGTGTACATATGCTTGTAACCGCAAGAAGCTAAGAAAACAGTGCGGCTTGCTATGCTTACTAGAAGAATAGAGTGGCAAGCGCCACCTATACATATCTACCTCAACGAAGCACACTATATAAATGCAAGTCCACTTTACACAAAAGCAGAATTAACTCAGGTTACCAGAGGTCAAACAGGACAGGATTCGTATTCCAGCTAAAATGAGAAGGGATGGCGGAATCGAAACTAAGCAGAGGCAAAATCGAAACTCAGCAGAGGCAACGTGAGCCAGGAAGAGCCAAGGCCAGACCAAGAGAAGGAGCGAACAGTAGCTTCACGGAATCGAAACTTAAGAACAAGAAAGCCTATCTCAGGAAGGCCGAGATAAGGAGGCCCAGGCAGGTGGCAAGCTGAATAAGAATTAAATGCACAAATAGAAGGCAGATGCACGGTGTGCTAGCACGCGACCAGCCGAGCAAGAAGAGGCACAGTTTCACACCTACGCCTGGCTGTCGCCCAGACAGAGATATCATACCTTTTTCTGACAAGAAGCTACAGTTTCGAGGCTAACCACAGCCAGCTAATTGACACATAGCCACCAAAGTACTGATTGATGGAAGGGGGGCAGGTTGAATCTTGGGGCATCCTGCACCTGATTGACCATTCTGCGGGCTGCTAATTAAAGTGGAGATTTATGCATGGGGTTGAAGCCAACCCAATCACAATGGGCCAAATAATCTAGGGTCCTATAGATAGTAGAACCAATGGGATGTCGTACCTTTAGTGACGTCCACCGTAGTCATTTGTGAAGGAAGGGTTTAGACGCCCACCTAATAGTGTTTATCCAATCCCCAAACTCTGTTACCATATACAGATATAGCACCTATATTTAAGTTACCTTTTTCCAACCAATAGAATTGCATGTTAACCTTTGAGTGTTACACGTCAATGACGACAAATTTTTGGTAGAAAAGTTACTGTTTGTATGAAGTTATTGGAAGTTGAAGCGAGACGGGCTATCGCATCACTGTTAATTTCCATGTTTCCCTGTTTTTTTGTACTTGTCATTAAACGGACTCCCCTTTGTAAAACCATTGAGTTGTCCTTATTGATTGGTGTTGGAGTAAGAAAACCTGCACCCCCATCCACCTCAAGGTGCAGCTATCTCGTCTTAAAGTACTGCAGAGCAAACTCTGACTCTATGGGCCGGTCAGGGGTCTCTCCAGTACATGCCAATTGTAAGAGGACGGGTCTTACTTGAATGTGGACCACCAACCTCCTCCAGTCACTTTCAGTAGACTCTGCGGTCTCAGTGTACATGAGCCCACCGTACCCAATAAATCCTTTGTTTACCAGGAGGTTCACCCTCAAGCTGCGAACGGTCCTGTCTCCTTAGGTCTTCTAAAGATGAGCACTCATATTGGCTCTTACTCTTACCTATCAGGACCACCTTCAAACATTAACTTTGTAGTTCAGGATCGTCAGGTGGGTTAAGAATGTCAGGCATCACCTCTTCCTCATCGGGTTCAGGTGCTTGGCCAACTACCTCCACCTCAGTGGTAGGTGAGTTAGGGGGAATATTGTCTTTCCCTCTTCTGTGATTCTTCACTCCCTTAGCCTTGGGTTTCCCCTTTGGCTCTGACTCAGTCTTGGACTTAGCCAGGGCAGCCTTTGTTTGTGAACTTGTGCATGTTCTTTCTGCTGTGTCCCCCACAAGACCTACATTTCTGAGGTCATTTCCCAGCAGAACCTTTCCAGGGACTTGCCTCTGTACACTCACAGGTATCATTACTACTGTACCATTGATGGTTAGATTTACAGGCATTACTGGAGGAGTGGGGGGGACATCAGCTAACTTGGTGGCATCAAGGGAGCTCTGGAAAGCTCTACTTGGTTTACCAAAGTGGAACCCACCACGGTTCTGCTGGCCCCACTATATGTAAGGGCAGGAGTATCAACTCCATTAATTAGCACACTGGGGGTCATTACGAGTTTGGAGGTAATGGAAAAACAATGCCGGTAAAGGATTACCGGCATCGCATACCGCTCCGGGCTATTCCGACCTAAGACCCCGCTATTAGAGGCACCGTTAATAACAGTGCCTCTAACAGCAGCATGGGCGCGTGCACGCGGGCCATCATACCAGCAATACCGGCATGCCGCTAATGGGAGGAAATCACAATTCATGCGGACAAGCAAATACCGGCATCATGAAGGCGCTAACGGGATACCGGCATGCCGGTAATACCGGCATCGTGAACCAACCGTAAAATGCTATGTGCAGTGTTCCCAACCGCCACAGGTGCACACAATCAGCACAGGTGGAGGCAATGGAGTCTGGGCCAGCACAAAAGGAGCACACCCACACACTAAACCCCTTCCCACACCAAGATGATTCCAATAGTAGTAGCAATACTGGGGATGGAGGACATGCTTGCATTGCTACACCAGCAACAAAAACAACAGCAACAGCAGGCACTACAGAGGAGACGCAGGAGGAGAAGGAGGGTGTGACGTGCCCAGCATGCCCCACCAGTGCAGCCAGCAGTACCACGCAGGCAGCCCCCAATCCCTCACATCCCTCGCATTAGAGCCAGTCCATTCAACCTAACCCCTGAGCAGATCCACAGCCTGTACCGTCTGGACAGGGACACCATCACCACCATCGTGGACATGATACACGACGACATTGTCAGCCTCATCGAAATACGCACCGCCATCCCCCTTCTACTGAAGGTAGTGTCGGTGTTCCACTTCCTTGCCACAGGCACCTACCAGCACACAGTGGGGCACATGCATGGCATATCACAACCCTTATTTTCTCGCATTCTGAACCAAGTGATGGATGCCCTCCTCAAGCACACAGGGGACTACATATCCCTACCACGGACTTCCCAGGAGATTTTTGATATAAAAGTTGGCTTCCATGCACTGGCAGGCATGCCCAATTGCATAGGTGCCCTCGACTGCACCCACGTGGAGTTGGTGGTCCCACATGCCATGGAGGTGGTGTACCGCAACCGCAAGCAATACCACTCCATCAATGTGCAGATGGTATGTGACGCCAGCAAGATCATCACACATTGTTATGCCCAATATCCCGGATCAACCTATGACGCTATGGTCCTGCCGAACTCCACGCTACCATGCTACATGGGGCGACATGCGGACGACGTGCCTGGCTGCTTGGTAAATTGCATGACAGGCCCCTGGCACTGAAATGGGGGGGAGAGATGCACACACCACCATGGTGTCAATGTTGATGTGACAGCACGATGTGCACATCACTAAACACTGTGCCCCAAAGCATCCCAAACAGAACATGACACCCCAATCCCACAGGAATAAGGTAAGGTCGACACCTATCACAACATGACAAACAGTAAACCACCCCACATCCCACAACACGTGCACCACTCATCAGCGGACCTCACCCTCCATAACACCATCCAGCAACACGCAATGAATATGCACTATGTTGCTGTCTCCGGAAAATCACAACACAGGACAGGCATCCATGCGAGTACATTGAACAAAACCACCAAGGGAATCCACTGGCTGTCACAGGGCCACTACAACCACAGGAATCCTGCATGTCACCATGGGAAAAATCAGCGCTGAATGCCGAACAGTGAAGAGCCTACTGCCAATGCTCCCAGGCAGAAAATCATACAGAACAGAACTCATCACAAATTGGACACAAACACAGCTGTATGTGTACACAATGCATGAGCAACAAGACGGCAGTGCACACGGTGTATCATTTTGAAGATGCAACCCACACCATTATTCCATGGCACAGGACACATTGAGGGCCTAAAAATGGCGTGCATACAACCAGGGACATGTGCATGTGACCAACGATAATCTGCAGGCATGTGTGATTACTACAGCTGTCCATCATGTATCGCCTGATTTATACCTTTTTTTGCTTCCGATGTAGGTGACAGTGGCTATCCCTGGCTCCTCACCTCTGTCTGAAACCCACAGAACAGGCACGAGGAGGACTACAATCGTTCCCACACCCGTACGTGTGTGGTCATTGAGCAGACCTTTGGCCCGTTGAAGGCACGGTTTAGCTGCCTTAGCCGGTCGGGTGGGGCACTCCTCTACAGGCATGAGAAGGTGGCCAAGATCATCATGTTATGTGTGATGCTGCACAACATGTGTATCCGACGGAACGTGCCCCTGCCCCCTGACATTGAACTGCTACCACCTGGTGGTGACGATGGGGATGAAGAAGATGTGGCTGCACATCATCGTGGTGACGATGCACAGGAGGGACGTGCTGTGCGTCAGTCAGTGATTGCACAATATTTCTGACACACATGGCTGCAGAGGGTGACATGATAGTTGGACAGAGGGCACTGGGCGTGGGAGTACATGTACATTATGCACTGTATATGAATAAATGACACATGCACAATGATGAATGTCCACTCAAGTTATTTTTTTAACACAACGGGTGTATTGAAATGTCCAATGAAGATGAAAGTGCACTAACCCTCCACCACACTCACCTTCCCTCCCCCTCCCCCCACAACTCCCCCACACAATCTCAACCCCCTCCGCCTCCCCCCACAACTCTCCCACACACCCTCACCCCCCTCGCCCTCCCCCCACAACTCCCCAACACACCCTCACCCCCTCCCCCTCTCCCCATGACTCCCCAACACATGTCCAAACAAGTGTCTATTGCCTTCGCCAGGCTAGCCAGTATACTTCCCGCCACTCCCTGCACCTGGTGGCGGCATGTCCGGGCGGCACAGGGTGCGCGCCGACCTGCGTAGTGGGATAATCTGTGTAGAGCTTGAGGACGATGGGGTGGCCGCCTGCTCCATTTGTGGGGCCGGATGATCAGCCTCCATTGCATCAGCAATGCGGCTGAGGACCTGCCGCAGGGCTGATACCTCCTTGCACAGTCTACTTGTGCTATCGGCAATGATCTTGCCCAGAGAGGCAGTGTTTTTGCACCACTCCTGCCTTGCTTGGGCATTGTCAGTTACAAATTGTCGCATCAGGCCAGTTAGCTCCTCCTGTCGCTGCACCCCCGCGGGTACACCTGTGGAGGTGGAGGGTGCTTGGGTGTCATGCACATTGACTATTGGGTCCCCTATGGGACTCATTGCTCCTTGGTTGTACTCCCCCCAGACTGCTCTGGGGTGGTGGCGTGGTCGGAATCTACCGATGTCAGCTGGGGGGATGGTGTCAGACTTGGTGTGCGAGGCAGGTCGGAGGAGTCATCCTCCACGGGCACCCACACCTCTTCTTGTGCCTCGTCCTCAGCCACGGGTGCTGTGGCCGCCGCCTCCCCGATTGAACTGGACTCCGCTGAGGGTGCAGCTTCAGCTGTGTCCTCTGCCTGTGTGACGGGAGTTGTGGGTTCTGTGTCGATGGCCCTTGCCGGCACCAGTGCCGTGGCATCCGGAGGTGGTTTCCTCTGCGGTGCATGGCGAGGTTTGTGTTGGCCTTTTGAGGTTGAAGGCCTGTTGCCCTCATCCCAGGCCCTCTTCCGGGGTGTGGTTGGCTGTGGGGGTGAGTCCCGGTCCTCACTGTCATGGTCTGAGCCTGTGGTGGTCAAAGAGAGGAACGGCATGAGTGATGGTTTGAGAAGCATCATGCATACATTTGTATTATTGCTCATCTACACAATAGAGGTTAATAGGCAGTTGAGGGAATGATCACGTTGCTTGCTATATGGGTGGGTAATGCAGGCATCCGTCGGGGTCACTCATGTTGGGGCAGACGTATGCTATGTGACATGCATATTTGTTGTGGCCTGCATGAAGTGTGACTTATGCCATTGACATCTTAGTGTGGTTTGTGTAAGGTATGGCATTGCCTTGCTGCAGGCATATGCATGTGTCTGTGCTGCGTACGACAACTATGCTGGGAATGTGTGTGTATTGGGCCATGACTTGCCTCTTTGGACAGACATATTGGTGAACTATCATCAGACTCAGCATTACAGTGTTTTCTTAGGACACTCACCTCCTTCCGCCGATGAGGTGGCGCCACACTCCATGTCTCCCACGCCTTCAATGGCCTCCATGCCTATCAGTATTGCACATATGTCCTCCCACCGGGACAGCTTTATGGGAGAGCTTGCTCCTCCGCCAGTTGTCATGGCCTGGCTCCTGTTTGCCGAGAGCATGTTGCAGACTCGCAGGCGCAAGTCATCCCACCTCTTCCTGCAGTCCTTGGTTGTGTGGGGGGTGTTGCCAACCGCTCTTACTTTTTCCGCCACTAGTGCCCAGATCTCCTTTTTTCTGATGACAGGCTCCCTTTTGAGGCTCTGGGCAAACACAACATCATTCTCTGCCATGGTCTCCGCCAGCATGGTGAGCTCATCTTTGTTGAAGCGCTCCTTACGCTGCCTTGAGGCACCCTTTTTCACAGCCTTGGGCATTGTGGTGTTGTAGTGAATAGAATTTGGCACACAACAATGTGCTACAGGTCCTGGCTGCTGAGGATGATAATGGATTGTGTTTTTCAAGATGGCCGCCGTGCTCTTTCCCGTTCCTGTGCGATGATGCTACTTCCGGTTCTGCTTATTTACGGTGACCGTTATTAGCAGTCATCGCTGATAGCGGTGACCGCTAATACCGGTGGCTGCTAATGCCGTCTTGATTCATGCTGGTAGTGCAATCTGCGCTTTATATGATGCCGCTAAGAGCCTTTTTCAGGGCTTTTACGACATGCCGGTAATGTCGTTACTGGCAGGGCGCAAAGCTTGTGCCCGCGAGGTCATTATAGCCCTCTATTAGCAGGCTCTTACCTACACAGACATGGTATTTGCACCATGCCGGTAAGGACAGTTAATTACCTCCAAACCTGGAATGACCCCCACTGTCTTTAAAGTAGTATGTGGTATTATCCAGAATACTTGCATACACCTCTGAGACTCTAGGCTCCACACAAGATACACTGGGTCTTGGAACACAGGGAGGCTTACTGTAACCAGAGCTACCCTTGGGAGGATGATTCCTATTATTCTGAACATTCTCATGTGACTTACCCTTGTTAGGATTTTTGTGGCCCTTATGCGAGCATGTTTTATCAGATCCCCCACCTTCCTTTTCTTTGTGCTTTTTCCCCTCCTCCTGTTTACCAGAAGCAGGCGTGTCCTTATGGGACACTCTGTGTGAGACCCATTAATCTGCTGCACTGGCTAATTACTTAGGATCTATCTCCTTAGAATCACCCAAATGCTGCTTAAGCTCAGGGGAACCAGAAGCAAAAATATGTTCACACATGACTAGACAAATCATAACCTCAAAGGTGGTGACCTTGTAACCGTGCACCCAGCCAGTCAAGTTTTTCAAGGAATCAGTTACATATGAGAGCCAAGTATTACTTTCTTTCTTTTTTGTAATCTCTGAATCGTTTCAAGTATTGGGCAGGAAGGAGTCTTCTCTAACTTTAAGACCAGAGTATGCTTCAATTTCGCAAAGTCTTTTCTGTCAGCCTTAGACGTTTCCATAATGGCACTGCAGCCAGAACGGGGTAATCGACTGAGCAACCATGCAATCATATCAGCATCCACAACTTCTCGCACTTCACATGCATACTCAAATGCAGTTAGTCAATCCATTATGTCATTCTTTTCATCATACATACTAAGCAGATCTTTTGGGAACCGTGGATGAGAGGATGAGCTAGAGCTATTACCAGATCCTCTAGAGGAGCCATTGTCAGATTGTAACCTAGCAAGCTCCAACTGGTGATCCCTGTCCTCCTGTTTCTCTGCTTTCTCCAGTTCTAGTTTAGCCATGCAGAATTCAAGCTGCTTCTGCTTAAACAGCTGCTCTTGTCTTTTGAGTTCCAGCAGGGCCTCAGCGTCAGCGAATGAAGCATGGGACTCTACATCTTCCCTGACTCTGTCCCTTCCCCCTGACTGGCTGTTGGGTGGAAGTTCCATATATGGTAGTGTGGAGAAGTGCTGACCAGACTGGCTGGAGCCTTCCCAACGACGGTATGTTGTGGGTATGCCTGTGGGTGGGACCTGGGTGAATGGAGTGTATGACGAATACGCATTCTTGTTGTGGATGTCTAGGTTCTGGTGTTTGAAACAATGACTGAGACAGCCCTTCCCGAAACTGGTATGAATGCAGTGTGGAGTGTTGAATGGCTGGGTACTTGTCGCAATGCACATAACTTGTTGTGAGTGTCTGGAGAGAAGTGAATGGCCTGAATGCACTATGCACCTGATTGGCTGCCTGCCTGCATGAATGCCCTTCTGATCGATTGGTTGCCTGAGTGTGACCCAGCAGAATTAATGGGAGATCAACTAGTATATCTGGGGGCCTCTCACTGCTAGAATTCGTGTTCAGAAGCTGAAGTCCACTACGAAGAGTAACTGGAGTGAAACTGAAGCTTGACCTTGAAGCCCTGCTGGACGACAAGAATTGCTGTTGCCTTTCTTCATCAATCTGAAAGCTGATGTGTCTCCAAGGACTTACCCAGAGAGGACCTGGTAAGGCACCCTCTTCCCAAGCTACGAGGGACCATCATGCACCAGCTGATCTTTGCCAAAGCTCCCTGGTAGGCAGACCTATGAAAGGTTGCCGACCGGAGACAGGGACTGCGCGGAATCCCAAAGAGAAGTGCCCGGACTGTTGTCCACCACCGTCGATGACCGCCGTCACTGACCGGAGGTGCCATGCTTCCGTTGCCTAAAAACTTTCGATTCATGGACGCGCTCATCCGCACCGCCGCCTGCCTTATCCCGCCAGAGAAGGCCAGGCCGCCGACGCGCCGAGGGCCATCCGCCGGTGGGTTTCCCGCCACCCAAAGACCACAGAGAGGCAGACGACATGACGCCCTTGCTAGGCCACAGTTCTTCAAACTCTTTGCCGTCCAGAAATATCGACATTGAGGTGCCCCACACGCCTCTTCCTTGCAGGACGTTTACGCTTCCCAGTCGATGAGCATCGCTAGGAACAAAGCTGCCACTTCACTGCCGTAGTTCACTGTGTTCATCGCCGGACGTTCGATAACCCATGGCTCCTGCCTTAAAGGGAGTGCACTCAAGAAGGGTCGTCTATTCCCGACGAGAAACTCTACAACACCAGGTACTTTGGGGTTGCTGAACTATTGGAAAGATTCTTGTGAACAATATATGGGCTGGTCTTGTGATATATCTTTATTTTACAGGTTGCCCAGGTGGGGGGATCTCCACATAGAACTGTGTCTAGTGGTAGGGGCCAGTATTCTGCCAATTGTTCTAAACAAGTGCTTTCCTCTTATATCTATTGTTGGTTTCCTTTACAAAGTGATCTGTGTGACATTTAACCGTACAGTTGATGCACTTTAAAGAGATTGAATAGTAATTGTGGTACCACGTAGAACTGTATATTTGCCATTATAGATAACCGAGTGCAATGTGAGTTATCGTGATATTGTACATAACCTTGAATATTAATTATATAAAGACTGTGTTTTAACTAATACAGTGTGCGGACATTCCTTTGTGGGTGCTTGGTGACTACACTGTACTTAAGAACCAGCCTGCATCACCTCCTGAGAAGCTAGGCCTTGATTGCTCGTCCATTGCTACTGTAATAGAGAATCTTGGCTGGTGTCCTCTGTGCCTCTCCTCTACCATATAGAGAGCAGGAGTACAGACACCCCCCTCCAGACTTTACAACTTGGCACATAGATAATACGTTACCAAGAAAAGGCAACATACTCGAAGACTAAGGGAAACGTCGTTTTCCAGTACTGACAGTCTGAACGACGTGCCAGTTTCCCATATAAAATGAGCGAACCCCCAGAGGAGTGCAGCTGAAGGCTGTGCTCACTGGAAAAAGTCAGGTTAGGTAAGCCAAACTAAAGCAAAACTTTGGGGGTCGGGGGGTAACAAATGGAGGGAACATTGCACCTAAGGGAAATCTTTCCTAACAGTAAGACTATCAATTAGTTATATGATCTTATATAGGACGTTTTAATGGTATCCATAATAGTATGTTACCCCAGCACTCTTAAAGCTGTCATACTACTTCCACTAGCAGATTTAATTTTGTAGGCCACCGCCCCAGAAAACACTACAGCGCCATGCATCAGCAAACTATTAGGGCTATCACATGATGTGCATACTTGCAAATATGGCAGTGGAATATTATCTCCCATCTGGAGGAGCTCTGAATCATTTTCAGAGTTACAGAAGAGGGAGGGGGGCTTATTCTGCCTTCTGGAATAACATCCGATGCAATGTACTTGATGCTGGACATCATAGTGCTTCGAGGTTGGAGCTCATAAGCATGAAGCACTGGGGCTTGCAGATCCCATGTGCAGAGTCTGATAGCCCTGGTTGGCTTTTCCGGCCCGAAGCCCACTGCTGCTGACAGAATCATGCTCTCACAGACAGAGAGTGACTGGTAATTTCACTATGGTTTTCTTTGTTTTTTTATATGTGCAGTTGGACACTTAACGTAAACCGAACATAGTGTTTAACTTAACTTAGTAAAATAAAATGAAATGATGCAGGCAGCATTGATTAATAATCATTAATTTGCAACAAATCAGCGCCAATGATGATGATGATGACGGCGCCCCCTAGACGCTGGCATGTCAGGCAATCGCCTGCATTGACTGAGGCAAAGACCGGCCCTGCAGAATACTATTCAAAACTGTATCATCTACGAACCAGCCATGAACAGCACACCATTGTACCTGGTGGCTGAAGCTCCACTTATCTGGTGGCGCAATCTCCTCGCACAGCAAACTGACTAATCAGCTCAAATCACAACTAATCCGCAAAGAGAGGACAAGAAAACTATCCTTCTCTTGTCACTCACCCACTCTCTGGAACTCGATCCCAGTATCGGCTCGAAATGTCCCACAATTCTCAAATTTCTCAAAACGTGGCTTTTTCAACACCACCTGACCAAGGAGTAATCCCAATGGACACAGACTGACGCACAGACCACAACTCACAGTGGCGCGCTACTGTTAAAAGACGCCAGCCCAAACGCTGGATATAAACACACTGCGCTGTGCTACTCTGCTCTTGAGCTACGGCCCGTGCTTTAAACAATAAAATAAAAAAATGGCATATGAAGAAAGTTTAGGAGCCAGCGCCATACGATCGTGAATCACACATTTATGACCCGTGATTTATTCTTTTCAGTTCGTGTTGGCAGATGGCAGTGTCACTTCCTATTTGATTAATTTACTATATAAATGAGAACTTTTTTAAATTATGTTATATGAACACCAAGAAAACAGGACGTTTTTACATTGCAATGTTGACTGACATTCTCTTTTAACTGGTCAAACACTTTCCTAAATCAGCCGCTTGGTGGCAGCATAACACAATGATTATGTAGTTATTCCTCCACTGTAGACAGACATTATAGTTTCTTCGCCGAAAGTCGGGGTTATTAATTTTCTGATTATACAAAAGGTGCTTTCTCACTTTCTTCCATTGAGCCCGACGATCCTTTCCACCATAGCCACTGCACTTTAAGGGGGGACATTTTGCAGTGTACAATATCCTCCCACGCCCTAGAAATTAAACCTTTACTTTCTCATTTTTCAAATTATAAAAGTTAGCGTGAAATCAGATTCGGCATACTGCAAACAAGATTATACAATGTATCGCCTCAATCCTAATTAGAACTAAAACTTTAATGTAGTTCAATCTATGTCGTATTTTAAAAACAATGACAGTAATTATTAGGCAAGTGGGTAGAACGCTCAAAGTGCTATCTCTCTAACAAACTCCTCAAGGTTGGGTAATTCCGTCCATGATGCCCTGAGGTAAAGTTTGTAGCACGATATTCACGTTTCTAGGTGGTTTCATCATCCACACTTACATCGTCGAAAGGGTCATAGGTGAAAGTATCTAAAACAAAAGGATCGAATGCCTTTTTTTTTCGACACCAAAAGTGCCGAAAAAAAGTTTCTAATGCTTTATTTATTTATTTATTTTATTTGGGGTTCCGCCCTAACCCCTGTTTTCCTTTGTAAAAAAAACTTTTTTTGCACACTAAACAAAAAATATATAAATAAATATAAAAGCATTTGAAACTTTTTTTTTAGGTCCTTTTGGTTTCGAAAAAAATGGCATTCGACCCTTTTTTTTCGATCCTTTGACATTCAAAGGATCGTCCTTAGCGGTGGCCGCTGCGGTGACCGCCTGGGGTAGCATTAGGCCCTTGGTCGCGGGAGACTTTCAAGGGCTACCCTGACCAAGTGTGGTGGGAGAAGGCGCCCTTTTGAAAATTCATAGGCCGATTCATGGAATAATTAGCGCGGCGCAAGTGGGCAAAAACGTGCGATTCGTAGTGGAATAGCGAAAATCGCAGTGCAAGTGCGAAAATCGCACGAAAACCAGCGCACGTCGATTCATGGAAGGGCGTGCGCGAGAAAACCAGCGGATGTGCGATAAAAAAGTGCGCGGCGCACGTTGGCGCACAGGCCATCTAACAGCGTGTGCCAGGTCACAGCAAAAATCGCACAGGCCACAGCGAAATTCGCACATAGCGCGGCGCACGCAACAAAAGTAGGCTGAACACGGGCGTAACACTCGGAATGGGGAACAACTTGCCAAAACGTGGGCGTCACGGGGGAAGTACAGGGCACAAGTGCGCGGAACGCCCACACGCTCGCCTACAACACGTATTCATGGAATAGAATAGGGCAAAAAAGCGCACGCTCAAACCAGCGCACAGGCACAAACACGACCGCCACAAGAAAGCAGGCGGTAGCGTCTCTGCGCCTGTAAGAAATGTGCGCCAAAAGGTGCGCCAACAAATAGCACCTATATACTGCCATGATGAATGTCCCATACTGTGGCCCTCCAGGAAAAATGACGTGCAAAGGGGTACCCACAAACACGGACACCCGCTGACAAAAAATACGTGTGCGTGTATACCGGGGTGCGCGGGAAGTCTCACATGCGATTTCAGCAGGGTACGTGCATCACAGGGGTTCGCGTGAAGTCATTCACGCGATCGGGCCTGGGGGAGCGGGCTACGTGTATTTCAGGGGTTCGCGTGAAGTTTCTCACGCGATCGGGCCTAGGTGAGCGTGCTACGTGTATTTCAGGGGTTCGCGTGAACTTTCACACGCGATCGGGCCTGGGGGAGCGGGCTACGTGCATTTCAGGGGTGCGCGGGACATTTTACACGCGAATACCCTGGGCGCGTGTATTTCAGGGGTGCGCGGGAAGTTCCACACGCGAATAGCCTGGGCGCCTGTATTTGAGGGGTGCGCGGGAAGTTCCACACGCAAATAGCCTGGGCGCGTGTATTTCAGGGGTGCGCGTGAAGTCATTCACGCGATCGGGCCTGGGGGAGCGGGCTACGTGTATTTCAGGGGTGCGCGTGAAGTTTCTCACGCGATCGGGCCTGGGTGAGCGTGCTACGTGTATTTCAGGGGTTCGCGTGAAGTTCCACACGCGAATAGCCTGTGCGCGTGTATTTCAGGGGTGCGCGGGAAGTTTTACACGCGAATAGCCTGGGCGCGTGTATTTCAGGGGTGCGCGGTAAGTTCCACACGCGAATAGCCTGTGCGCGTGTATTTCAGGGGTGCGTGGGAGGTTTTACACACGATTTCTGCACAGTACGTGTATTTCAGGGGTGCCGGGGAGTCCCACATGTGATTTGACAGTGTGGGTCCTCCCAGGTGTACCCTGTACACCCTCCACGGCCCCTGCAGGCAGCCCACACCACAGGGGACTACCCTGCATCCCTGGTCATGTCCCGCAGGCAGCCCACCCAACATGGGCATGCCCCCCAGCAAAGGCACATGTCTCCTTGAACTAATAAACACCAACTCATGTCCCCTTGCACCCCCACCCCCCAGCACTGTGGGGCACCTGCCAGCAGGCCCCCACCCATGTCCAACTCATGTCTCCCACCACCCCCCACCCCCCAGCAGTGCAGGGTCACCCTCCACCAGACCCCCACTCATGTCCCCCACCACCCCCACCCCCCAGCACTGTGGGGCACCTGCCAGCAGGCCCCCACCCATGTCCAACTCATGTCTCCCACCACCCCCACCCACCAGCAGTGCAGGGGCAGCCTCCACCAGGCCCCCACTCATGTCACCCACCACCCCCACCCCCCAGCCACCAGGGTCACCCTCCACCAGGCCCCCACTCATGTCTCCCACCACCCCCACCCCCCAGCAGTGCAGGGGCACCCTCCACCAGGCCCCCACTCATGTCTCCCACCACCCCCCACCCCCCAGCAGTGCAGGGGCACCCTCCACCAGGCCCCCACTCATGTCACCCACCACCCCCACCCCCCAGCCACTAGGGTCACCCTCCACCAGGCCCCCACTCATGTCTCCCACCACCCCCCACCCCCCAGCAGTGCAGGGTCACCCTCCACCAGGCCCCCACTCATGTCCCCCACCACCCCCACCCCCCAGCACTGTGGGGCACCTGCCAGCAGGCCCCCACCCATGTCCAACTCATGTCTCCCACCACCCCCACCCACCAGCAGTGCAGGGGCAGCCTCCACCAGGCCCCCACTCATGTCACCCACCACCCCCACCCCCCAGCCACCAGGGTCACCCTCCACCAGGCCCCCACTCATGTCTCCCACCACCCCCCACCCCCCAGCAGTGCAGGGTCACCCTCCACCAGGCCCCCACTCATGTCCCCCACCACCCCCACCCCCCAGCACTGTGGGGCACCTGCCAGCAGGCCCCCACCCATGTCCAACTCATGTCTCCCACCACCCCCACCCCCCAGCAGTGCAGGGTCACCCTCCACCAGGCCCCCACTCATGTCCCCCACCACCCCCACCCCCCAGCACTGTGGGGCACCTGCCAGTAGGCCCCCACCCATGTCCAACTCATGTCTCCCACCACCCCCACCCACCAGCAGTGCAGGGGCAGCCTCCACCAGGCCCCCACTGATGTCACCCACCACCCCCACCCCCCAGCCACCAGGGTCACCCTCCACCAGGCCCCCACTCATGTCACCCACCACCCCCAACCCCCAGCCACCAGGGTCACCCTCCACCAGGCCCCCACCCATGTCTCCCACCCCCCCCCACCCCCCAGCAGTGCAGGGTCACCCTCCACCAGGCCCCCACTCATGTCCCCCACCACCCCCACCCCCCAGCACTGTGGGGCACCTGCCAGCAGGCCCCCACCCATGTCCAACTCATGTCTCCCACCACCCCCACCCACCAGCAGTGCAGGGGCAGCCTCCACCAGGCCCCCACTCATGTCACCCACCACCCCCACCCCCCAGCCACCAGGGTCACCCTCCACCAGGCCCCCACTCATGTCTCCCACCACCCCCCACCCCCCAGCAGTGCAGGGTCACCCTCCACCAGGCCCCCACTCATGGCCCTCACCACCCCCACCCCCCAGCACTGTGGGGCACCTGCCAGCAGGCCCCCACCCATGTCCAACTCATGTCTCCCACCACCCCCACCCACCAGCAGTGCAGGGGCAGCCTCCACCAGGCCCCCACTCATGTCACCCACCACCCCCACCCCCCAGCCACCAGGGTCACCCTCCACCAGGCCCCCACTCATGTCTCCCACCACCCCCCAGCAGTGCAGGGGCACCCTCCACCAGGCCCCCACTCATGTCTCCCACCACCCCCCACCCCCCAGCAGTGCAGGGGCACCCTCCACCAGGCCCCCACTCATGTCACCCACCACCCCCACCCCCCAGCCACCAGGGTCACCCTCCACCAGGCCCCCACTCATGTCACCCACCACCCCCACCCCCCAGCCACCAGGGTCACCCTCCACCAGGCCCCCACTCATGTCTCCCACCACCCCCCACCCCCCAGCAGTGCAGGGGCACCCTCCACCAGGCCCACACTCATGTCTCCCACCACCCCCCACCCCCCAGCAATGCAGGGGCTCCCTCCACCAGGCCCCCACTCATGTCACCCACCACCCCCACCCCCCAGCCACCAGGGTCACCCTCCACCAGGCCCCCACTCATGTCACCCACCACCCCCACCCCCC
Source organism: Ambystoma mexicanum (assembly GCF_040938575.1). NCBI lineage: Eukaryota > Metazoa > Chordata > Amphibia > Caudata > Ambystomatidae > Ambystoma > Ambystoma mexicanum. The sequence goes on along the minus strand of NC_090937.1, from coordinate 1,093,439,924 downwards.
AGCCACCAGGGTCACCCTCCACCAGGCCCCCACTCATGTCTCCCACCACCCCCCACACCCCAGCAGTGCAGGGGCACCCTCCACCAGGCACCCACACATGTCCCCCTGCCCCCAGGTCCTGAAGATACTCAATCATGGCAGTAATGGCCAGCATACCCAGCACAAACACCCAGGCAAGGATTGCATCCACCCACATAGTGAATGCAATTACATGATACAACCCCAATGGCAAGTCTGTAAATGAACACATGTCCGTCACACACACATACACAATGGGTGCAAGTGAATGTCAAAACCCATATCATGACATGTATGAAACCAATGAGAAAATACCACAAGTGAAAGTTAAAAAAACATGTATTAAAGATGAAAAATAAGTAAAAAAATCAAACATACAACAATGGGGATAACAAAATAAATGGTCCATGTCCGAGAACAAATGTAAAAATAAAAAAAACAAAGTAATCCAAAAACAAATGTTGTCCAAAGCAAAATCATGTGGAAGTAAAATAAAGAATAACCATTTCCTCATGCTGAACACAATAATTAATAAAAAAAATTTTTCTTCAAAAAGCTAACTATATACAGGAAAATTCCAAGGTCCATGAGCCCAACACCATAAATGAAACCTACTACTACCTAATGAAAATAATATATACAAAAAAGTGGCCATTGTCCGAGCGGTCCAAAAATACAAAAATTAATAAAGGAAATCTAACACTAACTAACTAAATAACTATATACAAAGGCAGCGGGCAAGTCCTGCGGCTCACTCGGTGATGTTGCTGGCCAGGGCATCATCGAACTCCATGTCGATGTCCTGGAGGCGGGACTCTGTCCTGGCCCCGAGGTCTCGCAGGGATAACCCCATGTCCAGCTCAAACCCCCTGCGAGCTTCCTCGAGGCACTCAGCCCGCCTCAACGCCCGACGCATGGAGAACTCCGCCCTGACCATGGTGAGCCGCTCCTCTTCCGCCTGCTGCCGCTCCGCACCTATCCGCTGGACCAACTGCTCCCACACGGAAGACACCACCATCCCAGGGTTGCCCTGCCCTCCGGCCGATGCCTGCCCCTCTGATCTTGAAGGCCCCGAGCCATGATGCCTCCCACGTCGAGCCTGCTGCTGCCTCCGACGCCACTGCCTCTGCCAGCACGACGGCATCCAGGCTGATGGAAACCACCGACGCCGTCGTGCACGTGCCCTGCCCGATGATGCTGTCACATCTTCCATCTGCTGGGGTCCAGTTGCTGTGTTGTCCACCCCTGCTGGACCTCCGACTCCCAACTGTGGCAGGGATGGGATCCCCACCGAGCTGGCTGCATTGGTGGGGGCAGGTCCACAGGGGGCCCTGGTGGCATCTGGGCCGGAAGACGGCAAGGAGAACGACTGGTGTATAGCCTGCACAGAGGAGGAGAGGGCCGCCAGATTGGACAACACATGCAGGAAACCCCCGAACATGGCCGATCCCAATTGGGCCACGTCGGCACGGTGCACTTCGTGATGACGTGCGTCCTCCTCCCGGGAAGCACGCACGGCATCACGAATCACAGCCGTGCGCATCGCGACCCCAATCAGGACCTTCTCCACACGGCCAGGGGTTCCCACGTCCGCAGGTGGAGTGGAGTCAGGTGACATGGACATCCCCTCTACCTGCGGACGGGCCTGGGACGGGGCATCCCTGCTGGTGCATGGTGGTGCACTCACAGGGTCAGGGACAGCGACATGCACAGGCCCCTCCACGGTGACCTGTGCTGCCTCCTGCCCCTGGCCCTGGACTGCACCACTTGCACCAGCAGGGATGCCCCCACCAGGCCCCATGTGTGCCCCAGTGGCGGCCTCCTCCTCCTCTGTGCAAACCACCAACCTGGATGGCTCCTCACCGTCTCCCACCGTAGCAGGCCCCTGTGGGGGCTCACCCACCCCTTCCGCTGCAGCCGTGGGGGCATCCCCGCTGCCTTGCTCCACAGCGCCGTCTCCGCCCTCTTCTTCACTAGCCGCTGCGTAGAGGGAGACAAAGAACACAAGCATCAGGGCACTGTACAATGGTCCCCTAGACAGGAAGCAATAGCAGATGAGCACCACTGTCAAAGTACACTTCCATCATGTCCCTCCACAACACATGGGTCAGTCCAGGCAAAACACACACAGTAACAGGCATGGTGCATGCCATGGACATTTCCATGCATGTCCAATGGACTCTTGAAACATTCAATGATATGTAACTCACATGCATCATGGCTCATGCCTATCACATGCACACACTTCACCTCAGTCACATCCATCTGGCCCCAAACACACCAAACACAGCGGATACAAGGGTAATTTGGCAGCTTCACTGAATCTGTGCATTGTCACACACATGTGTCATGCATCCATGGCATGCATAAGTCACAGACACGCAGGTCAGGCACACAGACATGGATACCATATATGTACCTGGCATCAGCACCCATCCCTCACCCCCACCCATGTCCAGGTACAGAGACTGGCATGCTGTCATGTTCAAAATCTGCATAGGGCTCCCCATGCGGCATTTGAACACATGCAACAACCATGTGGGTCACACATCACTGGTCGCACATGCATTACCATGATGTCCCTGCACACATACATGCATACATGGCCTATGGCACACATACAGGCAAGTATCAGACAACCAGCACACCGCAACATGCCCTGTCTCACACAGTAATGCTTGGACACTTACCGCTCAACCCCAGACGGGCCTCCCTCTCAAGGATCTGGGCGTGGAGCGCTGGGCGTACGCGTTCCAGGACCCTCATCTGGATGGAACTCATGCGGCCCCGGCCCCCCTCCACGAGGCGCCGGGCCTTCACAAGGGTCCTGGACCTCAAGTCCTCCCAGCGCTTCTTGATCTTCAGGACGTTGCGGGTTGCCACCCCCTCCGCGTTGATGGCAACCACACAGTCGGCCCAGATCCTCTCCCGTCCTTCCTTGCTGGCGCGGGACGATCCAAAGAGGGCATCATACTGCCCCAGGACATGCTCCACCAGGACACCAACTTCGTTGTCAGTGAAACTGGTGCCCCTCTGCCCCTCTGGCCTGGGGTTGCCACTGGTGCCAGATGTGGAAGTGCCCGACATGGCAACCCCAGAGGCAGGTGTGGGTGGGCAACTGGGTCCTGGGGCTGGGCTGTGGAGCGATGTAATCCCAGTCGGGAGTCTTCTGTTCCAGCAGGGGTGGACACAGCAACTGGACCCCTGCAGATGGCTGATGTGCAGGCACCAAATGGCAGGGCACGGTGGCAGCAGGCAGGCAGGCAGGCAGGCAGCAGCAGATGGCACGTGGGAGGCTGCTCGGGGCACTGGGGGGCAGTAACTGGGCCTTCTGGGCAGGAGCGTGGTCTTCCGTGTCTTTTCGCATGGCTAGCTTGATACGGAGTGATTTGGCACGTGAAAATCCTGCACGTCAGCGTGAAATCCGAGTAAAGGCCCTTAGCGCGTAAGCGCGTCAGCACGCATACGCGATTCTATTGGACCAGAGTCCCTCAGCGCGTAAGCGCGTCTGTGACGTGACCCGCACGGGTGTTCCCCACTCAGCACGTGATGACGGAGCACACGTGAAAATACTGCACGTCAGAGTGTCATCGCGTGTAATTGGACAAAAGTGCGCGTACACGCAATTGGCCTATGTACGTGTATTTCATGGGTGCGCGGCCACTTACACACGCAAGTACGTCAGCGAACCTGTATCCCGTGGTGCGTGTGAATTTCCACACGCCATTGGACTGTGAACTGGATTCCAGGGGTGCGCGGGTCACACGCTCGCCTAGAACACGCGCAAAGCATAAATTTGCGGACTTTAACAATAACAAGCTCAGACGCCAGGATGAACATACCGTTCCTAGCAGCAGTGGCAGTGGGCTACCAAAGGAGGAGGAGGAGGATAGTCAGGGCCAGAATATTCACACCCAGAACCAGCCTTTTCGGGATGCCTGATGACCAGGTGTATGGGAGGTACAGGTTTCCACCACACATTATACTGGACCTGGTGAGTGAGTGGGAGGATGACCTCACATCACCCACCCTGTGCTCCCAAGCACTCAGCCCCCTGGAGAAGGTCCTCAATGTACTGCACTTCTTAGCCACTGGATCATTTCAGCGGACAAGTGCCATAGTGGGTGGGGTGTCACAGGCCACCCAGTCACGCTGCCTACACCAGGTCTTGAACATCATCACTGCACGCCCATCAGTCCGCAGGCACATATACCTGCCCAGAACACCTGCAGAAAGGCATGCTGCCGCCCTGGATTTTTACGCTGTGGCACGATTCCCCAAAGTGCTAGGTGCCATCGACTGCACCCATGTGGCTCTACGTCCCCCCAGGGCATCTGAGCACATCTATAGGAACCGCAAGCACTGGCATTCCATCAACGTGCAGGTAGCATGTAATGCCAAGGGAATCATCACCTCAGTATATGCCAACTATCCCGGCTCCACCCACGACAGCTTCATTTACCGAATGTCCACCCTAAGCCGGGACCTAGAAGCTGGGCGGCATGGCGATACATGGCTGCTTGGTGAGTATGTATGCCACTGCACATGCATGCATGTTGGATACTGAGCAAGGTCACAACCCCACCAATGATACCAATCACCACCTCCACAGGGGACAGTGCCTACCCTCTCAGCCCCCACATGATGACGCCAATTCGGAACCCCACCACGCCACCCCAGGTAAGATATAACACAGCCCACATTACAACCAGGGGCATAGTGGAGCGCACATTCGGAGTGCTAAAGTCACGCTTTCGCTCCCTTGACCGTTCTGGCGGGCAGCTGTTATACGCTCCCCCAGTAGTGTGCAGGATCATAGTGGCAGCATGTGTCCTGCACAACGTTGCAACACGCCGGGGCCTGGCCGTGGACATGGTGGTGGCCCCACATCCCCAACCACATGCACAGCCGCTGCGCATGGGAGGGGAAAGGGCACGGGGGGAGGCAGCCCGTACACAGCTAGTGGCTAATTACTTCACATAGAAATCACACCCCTGTGGAGTGCACACTGCCCTGGCACATTCCATCTGACAATCAATGATGACTCAACCTGACACTGATCCTGAATGTCTGGAGAATGAACCGTGAATACCATATCAGCCTGAGATTGTTCACCTGGAAGTGTCACAATGTGTGCATCCCTACCCACACAGACACCACCAATGCAGTTTTGTGAAGTTACACATTCAAGCAGCTAAAATGAATACCCACTTGCAAAATGCAACAAGAGGACAGTGCCATGTCAGCCAACCCAACCCCAGCACCGCCACACGACACACCGCGCCATGTCATGCTAATTGCAGGTAAACAAAGTAATCCCCACAACATGACATCAGTCTCACTATGTACAGTGTCCCTATTAGAAACCTGCAACACCTGAAATGCTCACAGCAATGCCGGACCAACAACATACTTGAGCACGTACTACCATTAACATGACATCACAAATGTTACATATTAGTAGTCTCACCACCTGGAAATGCCTGCACTCCCACCACTACCAACTGTGCAGTGTTGGCGCCATGTAGAGTTGTAGGTGCACTGCTGCCAACATGGACCCCATCTCCAGACTAGAGGTCCTTGTGTAGACATGAGGAAGGGACCTGCAAATTGGGAGGTAGACACAGAAGAAGAGTTACACATCAATGCAACATGCAGTGTACAACACAACAGCAATATGCACTAGGAATGTATACACAGTATTGACTACAGACTGCCCACACAGCTCATGGGAGTCCAACGTCACTGTGTAATTCACTGTCACTTGGGCACACCCTTTGCAAGCCCATGGAAACGGGAAGCAGGAGGGGTGTGTGTGACTCAAACCCAAGCATCTGAACCAAATACATTACAAGCCTGCATGTGCCCAGCCACAATGCAGCGTATGCCCACAGGAACCACGGAAGCCAACAAATCGTCCCAAAAAAATTGGGAATAAAAGAAATCAAAATAAAAATAAAAATAAGAAACAATCAAAAATGGCCATTGATGGGCCCGGGGGGGTTGGGGAGGCCACCCAGGAGGTCCGAGGACAGGATGCACACCAGAACCCACCTGCGTGGATCCTGGGAAGATAAAACACCTCCATGGGCTCATGGCCCACACGGCTACCCTATTGTGGGAGTATCACTGCTGTCGCTATTATCACCCTGTGCAGCTGCATCCGGAGGTGGTTGCACTATGGGAGGCAGCCCACGCAAGGCCCTAGTCTGCTCCTCCATGGCTGCAAGCATGCGGGTGTGGTAGGTCTGGTTCTGGAGGATGAGTGTGCGGAGGTCCCCATGCAACAACTCACGGGATGCCCGGACCTCCGCCCTCGTTGCCTGCATCTCAGCTGAGAGCGTACGGGTGAGAAGCTCCAGCTGCTGTTCTGTCCTTTGGTGTGTTGAAGCCTCAAGCTCAACAAGAGTCGTCCTGAGGTGAAGGAGCTCCTGCCTCAGGGCTTCCCTGTGGCCCTGGGACTCAATGGAGATGGCCTCCTGCAGAGTCGCCAGTGCCGCCCGCCTGTCCCTGTTGGACCCCAACATGTCCTCCCTGTGTGACTGGCAGATGGAGTCGGTTGCCTGCTCTAGTCGCTCCATCAGCCTTTCTGGGGGGACAATGGAAGTGGCCACCCTATCCATGGCCTGAGCCATCATCTCGGATGATGCAGCCTGTTGGGTTGCCATACCGTAAATGGATTGCTCCCATGCGGTATTGCCGGGTGGCGTACGGCCACCACGTCGGCGGGCACCACACCTGTCTGGGGCAAGGCGAACTGCGCCTTGCTGTGCCGGCACTGCCTGAGGCTGCAGGACTGCATTCCCCCTCTGATCTGCTGGCCCAGGAACAGGATCAGATGTCGCGGAGTGTGACCCTGCATCCATAACCACCGAAGGCGTAGCTGCCAACACTGACATCCCCATGGAGGGTTCTGACCCTGGTGCAGGTGGGTGAGACAGAACAGAATCCCTCCCTGGAACACACACCTGCGACGGCACGTAGGTCTCATCCGAATCAACACCTGAGTACAGCTCGGGAGAGGTGCAGCCAGAGACACCCCTTGAGAGCACGACCTGCAGCACTTGTGGGTTCTCCCCCACCACCACACCACGTCCCTCACTGGTGGTTGGTCGGCCCTCGGACCCCTCCTGGGTCTGCACCATCTCCACAACCCCAGCAGTATCAGGTGCGTCTTCCCCTGCAAAGACATGAAAACAAAGAAATGGAAACAGGCATTAGCACCATGGCACACACTGAGGGCTGAGAAGCAAGAGAACCAGTACTTGATTGACACATGTCCCACATGACTAAAACCCTCCCATGCATGCACCCTCACTGCGTATGAAGTGCAGGCAAATGGCACACACTGATGACACCAAGATGGAAGATGAACACATTTCCTGCATGCTGCCTGGCAGTGGCATCACACATTGGCCTGTGATTGCCAGGTGAAACACACATGCCATCACACAGATGGCATGTACCATTGCTATTGAGTGAAGATGGAGAGGAGGGCAGCACCTATTCATTCAGTCCAGTTCCCGCATGTAATCGCTTTTCTAATTCTAACAGGTCAGATTTTTCACCTGGAGCTGCCAGTCTGAAATGGTCCAATTGCACAGGGACATGTGTGTACAAATGATATCCAGGTAACAAAGTCACTCCACTTTACCATACCCATGTCAGACATGTGACTAGTGGACAGCGACATGCCTAGTGAAAGTGGTGGAATGCAAACAAACTGACTGAATGAACAGTGAAAAATGAGCAAATATGTTGTGGCAAGGTGACACTTCAAGGGCAACTGGCGTGCAGTTGGGCTAGATGTCTACTGTTGGCAGAAGGGATACTGCTATGGCCAAATGCAGCTGCGCAGGAAGGATTGCATGAAGCACATGGCTGACCCATACGACTCAGGCGCACACACTCTCACCTGGCACACAAACAGAAGCCCTCACACACACACCATGCACATGGATGACACACACATGCATGTGCACTCACCGGACAATGCCTCGTAATCAGCCAGATCTCCCACGCCTTGGATCTGTTCCTCCGTGACGTAGGTCCCAGCGACTGACTCATGTGGAGTGAGTTCCATGTCTACTACTGGAGACCCACCTCCAGTCACTAGAGTTGCGGCATGACTTGAGGCCAGCTTACTCTTTGCCCTGCGCTTTAGGTCATTCCAGCGCTTATAGCAATCATTGGCTGTGCGCCTCACGATTCCAAGGGCACTTACGATGTCCGCAACGGTCTGCCAGTGTGCCTGGCGTTGTGCAGGTGTGGTCTTGGATCCTGCAACAATGACCATCTCGTTGTCATGTGTGGACACATACTCGACAAGTGCATTCAGTTCGTCATCCGTGAAGCTGGGCTTCCTGGATGGGCCGGACTGTGTAGCCGTGTCTGGGGCATCAGCCAGTGCGGGACGAGCACTCTTCCTCTTCCGCTTGGAAGGTGGTGGTGATCCTGAGTGTCCTGCGCCGCTCTGGACACTAGGGGCAGGAGCCCTGGTGGACTCTGTATCAGGAGTGTGGGATTGCACACTCAGCATGGGAGTTGGTGCAGGCATTGGCTCTAGTGTGATGGTGTCAGGGGGAATGTCAGCAGCATGGACTAGGACCGACACTGTCCTGGCTGGGTGTGTGAGGGCTGGGGTGGATGGAGCCGCAGCTGCCCCTGCAGCCTCTCCGCCCTGCCTCCTTGGTGCAGCAGATGACCTTGCTGGCCCAGATGCACGTGGCATGGTGACATCAACGTGCACCAGCGCACGTGTCATAGGCCTGCTGACCTGGAAGTCAGCCATGGAGTCAGCCAGATCTGGTGCCACAATGGGCTGGTCCAACAAGGGCTGAGCATGGATGGTGTCAGCCACATCAGCCTCAACGGGAGGGGGGGGATTATGGGTGCCCTTGACTGGTCCTCCACACATGGGGGGACAGGCTCACCCTGCAAGTAACGACCACGTCCCCTACCGGATCCACCACGGCCACCGCTTGTGGCTCTTCCACCTTTGCCACCCTTACGGAATCCTCGCCTCCCAGCCATGGCACTGATGTAAATGTGCGTATGGGAGTGGCTGGAAACTATTGTCCTGGGCAATAGGGGGTCAAAGGGGTTGGGTACCAGATGGTAATTGTACCCTAGTGCTCTTGCAAGGCTGATTGTAACCCCTGGGGAAAGATGACGGGTCACGCTACGCACAGGAGCCCCAAGAAAGGGAGATGACGTGCACGCAACCCCTCCTAGACCACGTGTGCAGAAAGAAAAACCTGCACTACGCTGTGGCACCCAGTAACACAAGAATGAACGTACGCGTGTCACACGCAGCCTAGAATGACCTCTGAAGGGGTAGGCTACACACGGGGCAAGCACAGATGTTAGATACGTGCGTGACTCACCGTCTGCCTGGTAAACGAGCATGTAAAAGGAGCACGTTTGGTTGGCAACACCCCCGCCAAAAGAAGATTTGTACGCTGTCTGAGGAGACAGGACAACAGTAGAAGGGAACACTGTTTGAGGGAACAGGCCCAGGTAAACCAGTAAAAGCGAAAGAAGAGAAAAAGCTGTCAGAGGTAACGGAATACGAACTTGAAACGCCGTGAATTAAATCGCGTGTGAAACGACAAGAAGTACAGAATTCACCCACTCGCTCTCCACGAAAAGCACGTACAAGGAAGTGGTGTTCTACGCGTACCTTTTATACAGGCCCACACGTCCAGCGTCACTTACGCGGCGTGTACGCGCTAGGGCCATTTCCACCAATTACACGCTTTGTCACTTCTGCGTGTAGGGACATTTCCTCCAATTACACGCTTTGTCACTTCTGCGTGTAGGGCCATTTCCACCAATTAGACGCTTTGTCACTTCTGCGTGTAGGGCCATTTCCACCAATCACACGCGATGAGACTCCGACGTGCAGTCTTTCCACGTGTGCTCTGTCATCACGTGCTGTGTGGGAAACACCCGTGCGGGTCACGTCACAGACGCGCTTACGCGCTGAGGGCCTTTGGTCCAATAGAATCGCGTATGCGTGCTGACGCGCTTACGCGCTAAGGGCCTTTCCTCGATTTTCACGCTGACGTGCAGGATTTTCACGTGCCAATCACTCCGTACCAAGCTGGCCACACGTAAGCACACGGAAGACCACGCTCCTGCCCAGAAGGCCGAACTACTGCCCCCCAGAGCCCCGAGCACGCTCCCACCTACCATCTGCTGCTGCCTGACTGCCTGCTGCCCACGTGCACTGCCATTTGCTGCCTGCACATCAGCCAGGGGTGCTGTTGCTGTGACCACCCCTGCTGGAACCGAAGACTCCCGACTGGAATTCCATCGCTCCACAGCCCAGCCCCAGGACCCAGTTGCCCACCCACTCCTGCCTCTGGGGTTGTCATGTCGGGGCAAACACCATCTGTGACCACTGACAACCCCCGGCCAGAGAGGCAGAGGGGCACCAGCTTCAGTGCCACCGAAGTTGGTGTCCTGGTGGAGCAAGTCCTGGGGCAGTATGATGCCCTCTTCGGAAGTTCCCGCGCCGACAAGGAAGGACGGACTCGGATCTGGACTGACATCGTGACTGCCATCAACGCGGAGGGGGTGGCAGTCCGGGACTTACAACATGTCAGGAAGCGCTGGGAGGACATCAGGTCCAGGACCCTGAACAAGCCCCGGCGCCTCTTGAAGGCAGCGGATGCCAAGGGGCGCCGGGGCCACTTGTCGGAAGAACAGATGGGGGTCCTGGAACGCATATCCCCAGCGCTCCACGTCCAGGTCCTGGAGAAGCAGACCCGTCTGGAGTCGAGCGGTGAGTGTACATGCATCCTGATTGTGAGCAGTGCGTGTGGTGATTATTCGGTATTGTGCAGGTTGCACATCTGTTTGTATGGGGTCGAGTATGGGTGGGGGTGTACATGGCCGTGGGGCTGACACATGCGAGGGCTGTAATGTGTGAGACATGGATGGTGCTTGTGTGTGTAGGCTTGCATGGCAAATGCAGTTGTGCGTGCACACATGTTTGTATGTATGTGTATGTAAGTAGACATGTCCGTGATGTCACGCATGTATGTTGTTTTGGGCTGCATGTATGAGCACTGTGTACATGTGCATGTGTGTGTATTTGACAAGGGTGCAACAGTGATGCAACATGGATGCATGTGACAGCGGTATGTGTAAGCCTGATTGGCAGATGTGACATGGATGCCCGTCTGAACAGTGCGACACTTGGCAGAGGTGTACACATGCATGCAAGTGTGGTGGTGTGTGTACATGTGTGGTGCACTTCCTGTGTTGCATGTGATGTCTGGGTCACATTTGGCTGCTCATGCTGTTGTATGTGTATGGATGGTGGTGGCAGTTGCGATATGGCAGTGGTATGGCTCATGTGTGCGAGTTGCAATGACATGTGTGTTGGGGATTGTGATGACATGTCTGAGGTTTGCCAATGCCACTCATGTGCAACTGTCATGTGTGTATGTGTCCATTGTACAGTGCCCTGATGCCTGTGTTTTGTTTCTCCCTGTCTGCAGCGTCAACTGATGAAGAGGGCGGAGAAGGTGCTGTGGAGCACAGCGGCGGGGATCCGACCGCCAGCCGGAGACGCAAGGCCCGGCTCCCCTCCCGTGTTGTCATCTCGTCGGGGAGTGAGGAGTCCGGTGCCGCGTCCCAGGCCGCAGCTGCCGGGGGGAGGTCCAAGAGGAGGAGGTTGGAGTTGGACTCCTCGGCAGCAGAAGGGGCAGCTGGGACCCCACAGGGCCCAACAGGGGAAGATGGCACGGAGTCATCCAGGTTGGTGGGGGGTCTGGTGGAGGAGGAGGCCGTGCAAGCACCAGAGACGGGGTCTGGAGGTGGGGATCCCACTGGTGCTAGTGGTGCAGTCCAGGACCAGGGACAGGAGGCAGCACAGGCCGCCGCGGAGGTGCCTGTGTGCAATCCTGTCCCCGATCCTGTCCCTGCATCATCTTGCACCAGCAGGGATGCCTACGTCCAGACCCGTTTCCAGGCAGGGGATGAGCTGACGTCAACTGGCCTTCCTCTGCCTGCGGACGTGGCTATCCAGGTCCGGGTTGAGCCTGTCCTGGCTGGTGTGGCGTTGCGTCAACGGGCCATGCGAGGTGACCTGCAGTCTTTTCATGGAGAGACTGCACGTCATCTCGAATGGCTCGTTGACCACGTCAGCCTGCTGGGACAGGTCACCCAGACCGGATTCCTCCGTCTGATGGGGCTTGTTCCGACCCCCTCCTCAACTGGACCCCCTACGCGCCAGTCGTCCTCTGTGCCATCTTCCCACCCATCAGTCACCTGGGTGCCCTGTGGAGCTGCCTCTGACAGTGCGGCCAGGCTGGTGGAGGAGGCATCCCTGCCACAGTCGGGAGTCGGACGTCCAGCAGGGGTGGCCACATCAACAACTGCACCCCAGCCGGCGGAGGATGTGCAGGCAGCAGGAGGCAGTGCACGGGCAGAGGCAGAGCAGCAGCAGCAACATGGTGGGAGCCATGAAGGCTCGGGGCCTTCGACATCAGAGGGGCAGGCATCGGCCAGAGGGCAGGAGGACCCAGGACAGAGAGTGTCTTCTGTGTGGCAGCGGTTGGGCCACGCCATAGGTGCGGAGCGGCGGCGGGCGGAAGAGGCGCGGCTCACAATGGTCAGGGCGGAGAACTCCATGCGGAGGGCTCTGAGGCGGGCCGAGTGCCTCGAGGCAATCCGCAGGGGGTTGGAGGAGGACACGGCGTCGTCCCTGCGGACCCTCGGGGCTATGGAACTGGACCGCCTCCGGGACATCGAACAGGAGTTCGATGATGCCCTGGCCCGGAACACCACGGAGTGAGCCGCTGGACTTGCCCGCCGCCTTTGTATATAGTTCTTTAGTTTTAGGTTTCCTTTGTTTTTTCTTATGATTTGGAGTCGACGGACACTGCTCCACTTTTTGTATATAGTTGATATTTAGGTAGGTTTTTTAGGAGGTTTCCTTAGTTCAGTTGTGATGATGGACCTTGTTATTTTTGTACATAGTTCTTTGTGCATGGAGAGTTTTTACATTTCACTTTGGACAAAATTTTTTGGATTTGATTTTCTACTTTTGTGTTTTTATGCGGACATGCAGCTTATTTTTTCACATTTACATTGTAGTTATTTTTCTTTCTTTACCATTCGTATTTTTGTCCAATACATTTTTTTTTCCATTGTTCACTGTGTGGTTTCATCTCATTGGTTTCATGCATGTCATGTTGTGTGTTTTCCCATTCAATTTGAAAATATGTGTGTGACGGACATGGGTTCATTTGCTTCATTAACATTGGGGGTGTAACATGTGTTTTCATTTCCATGTGGGTGAATGGGTTACTTGGTAGGGCTTTTTGGCTGTGGAGGCTGACCATTACGCACATGATTGGGGATTGTGAGGACCTGGTGGGGGCTGCACATGGTGGCAGGGGGGTGGGGGTGGTGGGAGACATGAGTGGGGGCCTGGTGGAGGGTGACCCTGCACTGCTGGGGGGTGGGGGTGGTGGGAGACATGGGTGGGTGCCTGGTGGAGGGTGCCCCTGCACTGCTGGGGGGTGGGGGTGCAGGGGTACATGAGTGGGGGCCTGGTGGAGGTTGACCCTGCACTGCTGGGGGGTGGGGGTGCAGGGGGACATGAGTGGGGGCCTGGTGGAGGTTGACCCTGCACTGCTGGGGGCTGGGGGTGGGTGGAGACATGAGTGGGGGCCTGGTGGGGGCTGCCCATGGTGGCAGGGGGGTGGGGGTGGTGGGAGACATGAGTGGGGGCCTGGTGGAGGGTGCCCCTGCACTGCTGGGGGGTGGGGGTGGTGGGAGACATGAGTGGGGGCCTGGTGGGGGCTGCCCATGGTGGCAGGGGGGTGGGGGTGGTGGGAGACATGAGTGGGGGCCTGGTGGAGGGTGCCCCTGCACTGCTGGGGGGTGGGGGTGGTGGGAGACATGAGTGGGGGCCTGGTGGAGGGTGACCCTGCACTGCTGGGGGGTGGGGGTGGTGGGAGACATGAGTGGGGGCCTGGTGGGGGCTGCCCATGGTGGCAGGGGGGTGGGGGTGGTGGGAGACATGAGTGGGGGCCTGGTGGAGGGTGCCCCTGCACTGCTGGGGGGTGGGGCTGCAGGGGGACATGAGTGGGGGCCTGGTGGAGGTTGACCCTGCACTGCTGGGGTGTGGGGGTGGTGGGAGACATGAGTGGGGGCCTGGTGGAGGGTGCCCCTGCACTGCTGGGGGGTGGGGGTGGTGGGAGACATGAGTGGGGGCCTGGTGGAGGGTGACCCTGCACTGCTGGGGGGTGGGGTGGTGGGAGACATGAGTGGGGGCCTGGTGGGGGCTGCCCATGGTGGCAGGGGGGTGGGGGTGGTGGGAGACATGAGTGGGGGCCTGGTGGAGGGTGCCCCTGCACTGCTGGGGGGTGGGGGTGCAGGGGGACATGAGTGGGGGCCTGGTGGAGGTTGACCCTGCACTGCTGGGGTGTGGGGGTGGTGGGAGACATGAGTGGGGGCCTGGTGGGAGCTGCCCATGGTGGCAGGGGGGTGGGGGTGGTGGGAGACATGAGTGGGGGCCTGGTGGAGGGTGACCCTGCACTGCTGGGGGGTGGGGGTTGTGGGAGACATGAGTGGGGGCCTGGTGAAGGGTGACCCTGCACTGCTGGGGGGTGGGGGTGGTGGGAGACATGGGTGGGTGCCTGGTGGAGGGTGCCCTTGCACTGCTGGGGGGTGGGGGTGTAGGGGGACATGAGTGGGGGCCTGGTGGAGGGTGCCCCTGCACTTCTGGGGGGTGGGGGTGGTGGGAGACATGAGTGGGGGCCTGGTGGGGGCTGCCCATGGTGGCAGGGGGGTGGGGGTGGTGGGAGACATGGGTGGGTGCCTGGTGGAGGGTGACCCTGCACTGCTGGGGGGTGGGGGTGGTGGGAGACATGGGTGGGTGCCTGGTGGAGGGTGACCCTGCACTGCTGGGGGGTGGGGGTGGTGGGAGACATGAGTGGGGGCCTGGTGGGGGCTGCCCATGGTGGCAGGGGGGTGGGGGTGGTGGGAGACATGAGTGGGGGCCTGGTGGAGGGTGCCCCTGCACTGCTGGGGGGTGGGGGTGCAGGGGGACATGAGTGGGGGCCTGGTGGAGGTTGACCCTGCACTGCTAGGGTGTGGGGGTGGTGGGAGACATGAGTGGGGGCCTGGTGGGGGCTGCCCATGGTGGCAGGGGGGTGGGGGTGGTGGGAGACATGAGTGGGGGCCTGGTGGAGGGTGCCCCTGCACTGCTGGGGGGTGGGGCTGCAGGGGGACATGAGTGGGGGGCCTGGTGGAGGTTGACCCTGCACTGCTGGGGTGTGGGGGTGGTGGGAGACATGAGTGGGGGCCTGGTGGAGGGTGCCCCTGCACTGCTGGGGGGTGGGGGTGGTGGGAGACATGAGTGGGGGCCTGGTGGAGGGTGACCCTGCACTGCTGGGGGGTGGGGGTGGTGGGAGACATGAGTGGGGGCCTGGTGGGGGCTGCCCATGGTGGCAGGGGGGTGGGGGTGGTGGGAGACATGAGTGGGGGCCTGGTGGAGGGTGCCCCTGCACTGCTGGGGGGTGGGGGTGCAGGGGGACATGAGTGGGGGCCTGGTGGAGGTTGACCCTGCACTGCTGGGGTGTGGGGGTGGTGGGAGACATGAGTGGGGGCCTGGTGGGAGCTGCCCATGGTGGCAGGGGGGTGGGGGTGGTGGGAGACATGAGTGGGGGCCTGGTGGAGGGTGACCCTGCACTGCTGGGGGGTGGGGGTTGTGGGAGACATGAGTGGGGGCCTGGTGAAGGGTGACCCTGCACTGCTGGGGGGTGGGGGTGGTGGGAGACATGGGTGGGTGCCTGGTGGAGGGTGCCCTTGCACTGCTGGGGGGTGGGGGTGTAGGGGGACATGAGTGGGGGCCTGGTGGAGGGTGCCCCTGCACTTCTGGGGGGTGGGGGTGGTGGGAGACATGAGTGGGGGCCTGGTGGGGGCTGCCCATGGTGGCAGGGGGGTGGGGGTGGTGGGAGACATGGGTGGGTGCCTGGTGGAGGGTGACCCTGCACTGCTGGGGGGTGGGGGTGGTGGGAGACATGGGTGGGTGCCTGGTGGAGGGTGACCCTGCACTGCTGGGGGGTGGGGGTGGTGGGAGACATGAGTGGGGGCCTGGTGGGGGCTGCCCATGGTGGCAGGGGGGTGGGGGTGGTGGGAGACATGAGTGGGGGCCTGGTGGAGGGTGCCCCTGCACTGCTGGGGGGTGGGGGTGCAGGGGGACATGAGTGGGGGCCTGGTGGAGGTTGACCCTGCACTGCTGGGGTGTGGGGGTGGTGGGAGACATGAGTGGGGGCCTGGTGGGGGCTGCCCATGGTGGCAGGGGGGTGGGGGTGGTGGGAGACATGAGTGGGGGCCTGGTGGAGGGTGCCCCTGCACTGCTGGGGGGTGGGGGTGGTGGGAGACATGGGTGGGTGCCTGGTGGAGGGTGCCCCTGCACTGCTGGGGGGTGGGGGTGGTGGGAGACATGGGTGGGTGCCTGGTGGAGGGTGCCCCTGCACTGCTGGGGGGTGGGGGTGCAGGGGGACATGAGTGGGGGCCTGGTGGAGGTTGACCCTGCACTGCTGGGGGGTGGGGGTGGTGGGAGACATGAGTGGGGGCCTGGTGGGGGCTGCCCATGGTGGCAGGGGGGTGGGGGTGGTGGGAGACATGAGTGGGGGCCTGGTGGAGGGTGCCCCTGCACTGCTGGGGGGTGGGGGTGCAGGGGGACATGAGTGGGGGCCTGGTGGAGGTTGACCCTGCACTGCTGGGGTGTGGGGGTGGTGGGAGACATAAGTGGGGGCCTGGTGGGGGCTGCCCATGGTGGCAGGGGGTGGGGGTGGTGGGAGACATGAGTGGGGGCCTGGTGGAGGGTGCCCCTGCACTGCTGGGGGGTGGGGGGTGGTGGGAGACATGGGTGGGTGCCTGGTGGAGGGTGCCCCTGCACTGCTGGGGGGTGGGGGTGCAGGGGGACATGAGTGGGGGCCTGGTGGAGGTTGACCCTGCACTGCTGGGGGGTGGGGGTGGTGGGAGACATGAGTGGGGGCCTGGTGGGGGCTGCCCATGGTGGCAGGGGGGTGGGGGTGCAGGGGGACATGAGCAGGTGTGCAGGGTAGTCCCCTGTTTTGTGGGCTGCCTGCAGGGGCCGTGGAGGGTGTACAGGGAACACCTGTGAGGACCCACCCAGCCTAATTGCGTGTGATTATTCCCGCACACCCCTGTAATACACGTACCTGGCCAAATCGCATGTGAGAATTCCCGCGCACCCCTGTAATACACGTACCCAGCCGAATCGCGTCTAGAACTTCCCGTGTACCCCTGTAATACACGTACCCAGCCAAATCGCGTGTGATAATTCCCACGTACCCCTGTAATACACGTACCCTGGCCAATCGCGTGTAGAACTTCCCACGCACCCCTGTAATACACGTACCAAGCCAAATCGCGTCTGATCATTACCACGCACCCCTGTAATACACGTACCAAGCCAAATCGCGTGTGATAATTCCCGCGCACCCCTGTAATACACGTACCTGGCCAAATCGCATGTGAGAATTCCCGCGCACCCCTGTAATACACGTACCCAGCCGAATCGCGTGTAGAACTTCCCGTGTACCCCTGTAATACACGTACCCAGCCAAATCGCGTGTGATAATTCCCGCGCACCCCTGTAATACACGTACCTGGCCAAATCGCATGTGAGAATTCCCGCGCACCCCTGTAATACACGTACCCAGCCGAATCGCGTGTAGAACTTCCCGTGTACCCCTGTAATACACGTACCCAGCCAAATCGCGTGTGATAATTCCCGCGCACCCCTGTAATACACGTACCTGGCCAAATCGCATGTGAGAATTCCCGCGCACCCCTGTAATACACGTACCCAGCCGCATCGCGTGTAGAACTTCCCGTGTACCCCTGTAATACACGTACCCAGCCAAATCGCGTCTGATAATTCCAGCGCACCCCTGTAATACACGTACCTGGCCAAATCGCATGTGAGAATTCCCGCGCACCCCTGTAATACACGTACCCAGCCGAATCGCGTGTAGAACTTCCCGTGTACCCCTGTAATACACGTACCCAGCCAAATCGCGTGTGATAATTCCCACGTACCCCTGTAATACACGTACCTTGGCTAATCGCGTGTATTACTTCACGCGTACCCCTGATATGCACGTTACCCGCTTTGCGTTCCTTGTTTGGCAGCCCTGTGGACTGGTCCAGGGTTAGCGCTGCCCTTTGCGATGATTTAGCGATTTTGATGGCTTTTCCTTGCGCGAGGGCGTTCTTGGGGGCGTTACTGGCGCTGCTGCAGGGTCGCTGCGATACTCTGCGCCACGGCTGGTTTGGGAGCCTATAATCCATGAATACGCTGTGCGCGGAAATCGGTTTTAGCGCACGTGCCTGGCGCAGTCAATCGCACGCGGACACTCTGCGCCAGCCGCTTGCGACACTTTTCTGCGAAATTCTATGAATTACCCTGTAAATGTGCTCGCAGGAGCGAGCTGGGCCACCCTATTGAGATAATTACCTCTACGCTCCGACGTGGGAGTGAGGCTGTTTTCATTAGAATAGGGCGCTGATGCGTGTATTCCAGTGATTAACTCCCTGCTCCGGCAGGGGTTGGGGAATTGAGGTACCCTATTGTTAAATTCGCCCGCTCCCAGGACCGCATTTAATTTCAAAAGGACACTTTCACCCACCTCCAAAAAGAAAAAATGTGGTTGGCCCCTCCCCCCATTGACCAGCGGGGTGGGGGGCGCCACATTTTTCTTTTTCTGACCGGGGTGCTGCCGCCAGTGAGGCTGGCACTGATTCGTCGAGATTTATTTTAGTTCGACTCCTTTTGGTCGTACAAGTTTTTTTCTTTCAATAGGGGACATATCCCGCTGTGAATGTTCACGACCCTCCCACCATGCCACCACCAACCCACCCACCGTCACTCCCTCCCACTCCACGTCGCCCTAAAAACACACACTCAAGCACACGCACGCGACCACACACGTGCATGGTATGCACGGCCAACAGGCGTCAAGCTAAAAGCAGACGTGTCACGTGTGGTTGAAGAAACCACGGAAGACAGATGCTATGAAAGACATACTATTCATGAGGCGGATTTTTATTTATTTTATTTGGAGCTATGGAGAGCGCCAGTTTGCAGTGAATCGGCTTCGAAGAGCTAAGGAAGTGCAGTGGGGTGAGAAATCGAGGCGAGCTCTAACAAGAGGGCGTGGACTTTATGATGGGGATGGCCTTACGTGTGCTGTGCACGTCGGGCAAGGTGTGGAACTCATTTATTTTTAAATGTGAGTATTCACCACCACCAAATAGAGTCTTGTACTATTTTGAAACATCGAAAACAAACAAGTCAGTGCCCACATCTATCTTCTGGCGCAGAGATGTGGTCACTAACTCATAAGTTTTTCTGTCTCTTGTTTGTTGCTGCACTCCCGTCACTCCCAGCATATCCCCGGCGGTTGACGTGAAAAATAAAAAAGTAGTGGAAGGAGCTGAAATAATATGAATTTAAATTACCATAATTAGGGTGTCCTTGTCCCCCACAGCATGCAGTTTAATGCCGCCTCCCCTTTCAATCACCCACCGCTCACACCCCGAGAGCGAGGAAAGCCACTTGTTTTTCTTTTGCCCTGCTGGGGATTTGAACCCGAGCCCATGACAACCCACTGTCACTTCGCACTGCACTATTTTATAGGTGATGAATTTCTTTCAAGAGACTGCTTGACACACAAAGCCCTTAACGGGCTGTTAACAGGCTTCATGTGTCAAGCAGTCTATTGAATGAAACAAAAGAAATCCAGCACCCACAAAACAACACTGCGCTATTTCATAGGTGCTGACTTTATGTGTCAAGCATTCTATTGGATGTAACAAGAAATCCTGCATCTTCAAAGCAGCACAGTGCGATGTGACACTAGCTTGTCACTGGCAGGGGTCTGGTTTGAATCCCCAGCACGTTGGGGTGGTCGGAACCGAGGGAGTCTGGCTCGTTTAAAGTTTCAGGAGACTTCCGGGGCTCATCTCTCGCTCGCCACGGCCCATGTAAAGCTGAGCCCTGGCTCACTTAAAAACCTGTAAAAGTGTACAGTACAACATCGGCTCACAGTGCTGATGAACATTTAAAGATATGAGAGAATATTATGCTATCATAAAATGACATTAATAGTAGTTGCAGTTTATGAGGAACAGTGAAATTAATCCAAATGCAAAGCTTATAAACATTTGCATATAAATGTACAATTACAGTCATGAAGACAGGGCACTAGGGAAGGTGGCAGGGAGTCTGCTAGAAGGCCAAATTCAGCAAGCAGGCCTTCATTTTGTGGCAGAAATGTCAATATGAGGTCTTGGTCCAATGTTATTCCAGTGTTTACAGCTGAGCCCAGCAAAGGGCCGGAATCCATGTGTTCTTCTGTGGAGCCTGGGGTATGAAACAGGCTGTGGGATGCTGGTCCTAGTTTCCCCGTGGGCACATGGCTTTTAATGGTGTGACCATTGTTGGAAAGGCTCTTGTGAGGGATGCTTAGGGATTCACAGAGGAGTCTATGTTCAACAGGGGGTCAATTCACCCTTTCAGGGACGAGGAAATGTGGTTCAGCATCTTTTTCAGATTATTATATTATCTACGTGTAAAACACATCTAGGCCCTTGCATTGTTCCCTTCATCTGAGTCAGAACTCTCCTCCTCAGTGCCGGAGGCAGCTCTGTGTGGCAGTGGGGAATCAGAACTTTTGAGTGAACACTGACACTGTAAATGATTCAAGGTTAGTGATGGATGGTAAATACCTTCAGCGAAGGGCATTACCATATCCACCTGAATTAGTGTGTGTAACCAAGCGTTGCAACAGAAACCTTACTAATGTAGAGAGGTGCAAGGTTTCCAACACCTGCTAAACTTTTTAAAATAATGGGTTGCAATGGTGCACTTTACTGCACAATGTTAGGGAAAACTGGGTTAAAAAAGAAATGGGGGTCACTACGACCCTGGCGCTAAGGGATTACCGGTACCAGTAAGGGTACCGGTACCGGTAAGCCCTTAGCGCCCAATTCCCATAACGGCGGCTCGAACCAGCCGTTATTGCAGGGACCCGCAAAGGGACCCTGGCGATAATTACGGTACCGCAATTTGCTGTACCTTAATTACCGCCTTTCCCCATTCCCATTATGCCCTATGGGGCAAAAATGGGAATGGGGAAGGGCCATGGTGAATGGGGAAGTACCGCCCCGCCAATCTTGGAATGGGGTGGTATTTCCCCATTTCACCATGGCGGACTCGTTACAATACCGGCAGCAACCATGGTGCTAAGAGCGCCATGGTTAAGCGCCGGTGTTGTAATGAGGGCCATACAGTTTGCAAATAGTTCTCTATGGTAACATATCAAAAACTCAAATAGATGCCCAGTCACAAACAGTACTCAATAGAATACTACAACATGTTATGGGATTCCTATGCCCACAGCATATATCAACATTGCCACTCTGTATCACTTTCATAATGCGGCGGCAGAATACAAGCCAGCATTGCCATCGTATGTAACTTTTATGATACTGCACCATAATACTCCACTTTTGTCTGAGTAAATCACTTTCATGAAGTGGCACCCAAAATATATTAACGCATTGCCATTGTATATCACTTTTGTGATGCTCCCGAACAATATATGCCACCACTGCCACTGAATACCACAGGGGTCTGCAACTTGCGGTTCTCCACATGTTTTGGGCTATTAGTCCCATGATCTCACTCCACTGACTTTAGTGGCTAGTGCTAGTGGGAGTTGTAGTCCAAAACATGTGCAGTGCCAAAGGTTGAATATCCCTGGTATATCATGTGCATGAAGCTGCGGCACACAATATCT
Source organism: Ambystoma mexicanum (assembly GCF_040938575.1). Taxonomy (NCBI): domain Eukaryota; kingdom Metazoa; phylum Chordata; class Amphibia; order Caudata; family Ambystomatidae; genus Ambystoma; species Ambystoma mexicanum. The sequence goes on along the minus strand of NC_090937.1, from coordinate 1,093,418,043 downwards.
GCCAGCGTTCCACTTTCCTGATGGCATACACAGAGAAAGCCCAATACAAATCAGAGAAAAAAAAATATTAATCACAACTTGCGAACTGTGAGTTAGACAACTATAGTATGTATTTTTTTTTTGAATGACAGACATTGAGATTAACCACCCTCAAGGTGACTAAGAAAACAAAAAAGATCTTTGACACAACATTTGTATTTCATTCATTGAAATTACTCATATATTGCCAAACAATATGTATACATAGAGATAAAGAAAAACATTAGTATTGTGAAACCAAAAATGTATAATATGGTAATTTCCTAAATGGAATAATTTCTTCTTCCCTTTGCCATTACAATACATGCATCTATAGTTTAATAATTGTCCATATACCAAATGCTTAACAGTTGCATATTTGGGACCATCTGATATTCCGAAAGGCAAATGATTGTCCTTTTTCAACATTCCAAACTATTCCATTCTTTAGGGTCACACAATTAAGTATGCCATCCAGAAGGGTATCGAGTATACCCTAAAATGGTGAGAGCATTACTACAGTGTTTTTGGGGACACAGCGCGCTCCTATATCCAATCTTAAATACTTCTAGTGTTGCTCATAATGAATAAGATATTAACAGGCAGCATCTACACCCTAGAGGCTGTAACACTCCAATCAGGCCTATAAATAACTCAAAAAACAAACCCCAGGGTATTGGGATGTTCAGTTCATTAAAGTTCAGAATCTCAGATATGTAAACACACTGAATTGTATTCCTTCACCTGAGACTCACAGCTTCTAACATTGAGTATTAAAATGTGAACCTTGTGCCAACATTAACTCATTGGTGCATATGCCAATGTTTTGCCCACTTAGGGCTTTATCTAGACATCACTGTGGGGTGCATTCAAAGGCCTTTCAATACTGACACAAAAACGACTTTGCATGTGTGATGGCAAATGAAAACTGAAGGGCCATGTGAAAAAGGCCTCCCTGTCAATACCCAAGGAAAAGCAGCATTTTAATTCATAAAGCAAGAAGAAAAATCAAAGGTCCCTTTCACATGAAAAACTGGATTTTTAAACACTGTTACAAAAACGGCTAGGCATGTGTATTTGCAATTTAAATGTGAAAATTGTACCACTGCTAAAAGGAAAAATGTTAGGGAAAAAGACATTGTGCGTTTTGACAAAAATTCATGTATATTATGTTTCACATACAAAATACTGGTGACATTTGAAAAGCCACTATGTTTTCCATGGGAAAGGTTCTGTAGGTCAGAGGCAAACCCTTTTTCTGCTGTTGAATAAATGTCACAAGGAACATCCACACTGGAAGGCCGGCATCCTAGTGTTTACAACTGCAATAAAATGTGGCTTGCTCGTGAAAGTGTGGAAAGCCAAGTGTACTTTAGACTGGCTGTCTTTGCAGAACCATTTCACCAGGCTGATGCATGACCACAATGTAGACAGTAGGTGCGGAGAGGGGAGCTGTGAAGACAATTCGATTAGGGGAGCCTGGAACTCCAACTTCAAACAGGTAACCCACTTAAAAGAGAATGATAAAGAATACACTCTTGTTACTGGTGAACCCAGTGAGACCATATGACCTGAAGGCAGGAGAATTGCCATTTGTCCCACATAAAGATTTACTATTAATTTTAAAGGACTATTATTATTTAGGCCTTTTTTCCCAGCAACCATAAGGCAGATTTTCTTCATTTATGTACAGGTTTTTAGGTAATTTACAGGCGATTTTGGAGATAGAAAATTCAAGCACCTCCGAGTTGGGGAAATGTAATTGCCAGTTAAACTAGGTTCCTGGCTGATCTGAAAATATCTCAAATGTGAGATTTGGTGAACGGGTGGAGGATACAATTAGGAATAAGGGTAATACATTACATATTCATAATTGTTATACTTTTTACGGAAACAGCAGAAAATTGGCAAATGGCCATGCAACATGCTGCAGACCTGGCTGCCATCTTATTTAATTCCCCATGATTAGCGGAAGTAGAAAATCGGAATATTATGGCAGTTATTAGTAAAACTATGAAGTTTTGCCACATAGCTAGATGTTTGCAAAAATGTGACAGATAACAAATGGGGCTTATAAGTAAAGCTGCCACATGTGTGCTCCAGACCCCTAAACCAATCCTGATTGGGAGGCTGGGTTTGGGAGGAGAGAGAAGGGTAACTGTCCAATCCTGTTGGTCTGACCTCTTGCAGGGTACTCCACCCAAAATTGTAAAATGTGTGGTGTCATCACTGCTATATAAGGGGAACTGCACTAGGAGGAAGGGACAGAGCTGCTTAAATGTTCCATCAAAAGAGTGCTGCTGCAATTTACAATCTGACAGCTGCAAGGAAACACATGAGGAGATTGCTGAGAGTGCATCTGGGCAGAGCTGTCCATTGCTAGAAGGTCTAAATGCTGACTGGGTCCTATGGTGGAGAGCGGGTGGCCATCCTTGTGAGTGGAGTAACCAGACCCTGGCCCAATCTTTCCAGAGGGTCCTGACATGCAGCTGTCTGTCCTGAACTTTAATCTGATGCTTTCTATATAAGTAGAACTGAGCCCTGGGAAACCAAACGGTGGGGAATCTGCTTATCTTAAATCCTTTAACTTTATAGGGGCGAGAGGGCAAAACTGTGTAGATCCTTAGCCTATTTAACTAAAAAGATTAATTTAATTAATTCCCCATTTGATGGAAAACTACGGGGTGATTTTTCATCGAAATACATTTATTTATAATAGTTTTTCTATAATGCACTTAATACCTGAGTTCGGTTTCTAAGCGCAGATCTGGGATTCGGACCTCGGTTGCTCTGTGTGGTCTTGCTCCCAAGACCAGCACGTTGTCCCTGTGCTATCCTCCATTCACAGAGTGTAGCACAGGGGCACACATTAACACATTTCACAACCCAGAGTGCAATGAAAAAGGATGGCCCACAAATTAATTGGGTAATAATTTTTGTCCTGTTGAGTCTGACTTCTTTGAGGAAGAGGGGTGATTTTGTTCTTAAGTCAATCCAATCTTTTTGTCCAACTTTCCCCTAACACAAGCATCCAAGTGTGGGAGGGGGCTGAAAATCCTAAATTCTCAAATCATCCCAATTTATCCCATCCAGGTTCCCAAACACAGGTATTTTCATTGGAAGGGGGTCTGGAATCCAACATTCCCCATATCATTCAAATATTTCTGTCCGACTTCCCAAACACAGACCAAAGTACGGGAAGGGGTCTGAAAAAAAACAGCTAAATCACCCTGTGTTTATTTTAAACCAAAAGTGTGGGGGAAATCATAATTGCCATATGTATTTGTACCAGTCTTATAATTGCCATATGTATTTGTACCAGTCTTGAAACCCTACTGCTCGCCTTTTAAGCCTGCAAGAAAATCAAAATTGCACAGCACTACATTTATACGTGTTTTGGTTATTGATCAGTTTAATTAAAGTAAAGACTTGTGATTTGTGGGTTTTTTAAAAACGAATTTGTGTACATGATTTGTGTAACAAGAAGTTAATGGTGAGCCACAAAGAAAGTAGCATGTGTAGTTCAGTGTGATTTCTATTACTCCTAATTTAAATAAATATAAATATATTTCTTGTACACCGGCCTGGTTCTTGGCTCATTAGCTCAGGGGGAGGGATCCAAGGGGCATGAGATGTGTCTGAAGTAGGGCTGAATAAAAGAATCAGTTAAATAGTTTGTTGCATGATGCCTTGAGTGGGGAGAAAAGAAACTCGCCGTTTTGAGGGTGACCTATCAATAAAGGGTTACATCACTAGTTCTGTAATCTCATATTACATTAAAATTACACATTTGTTGCAAATCAATTACATTGTACTGTTTTATCAAAGTCCACATTTGTAAAATCAATCTAAGGAGATAGGGAGAAAATAGAAACATTTGAAAAAAAGAAGAATCAATACTAGCAATCTATAGAATTTGTGACCAAATAATCTATGATTCTTTGAGCATGAATTCTTATCATCATATGTTGGTGGTTCCACAGAGCACCGTGGTGGGTCTCACACTGCCCTCATATGTCACCCATGATCAGAAACACCATCCCAGTGGCTATATCTCTACACCCAATCCCTAGTGGGACCATACCATAATGTATGCCCTTTATGAGACACTTCATGCCATGTGAAATAAAATCATTGATTTTACCTATCTGTTTATGTGACAACATCTGGAACACAACAACAAAGAGAGTGTTGTATTAATAGGATTTATCCGCCCTCTCACCTTATTCCAGGTGATAATGCATGCCGCTATCCTTTCCATTCACCTTGTTGATCTGGACTGGTACCTAATGTGGTACCAAATCGAAAATCTAGGCTTCTACCTCTTGATAATTCTGTCTGCATTCAATTGAGCAGTCTTTCCGTGTGCGTTCACCTACAATTTAAGTATATCTACTTCAATCCCACTTATTTTCACACATGCTCCATCCATTGATAAGTTGTGCTTTGTCCAATTGTTTATAAATAATGTATTATTTACCCTAAAATGGTGCATATCTGAAAGAGGCACAAAGGGAAAAACGTATTTACTAGAGGGGGGATTTTGTAACCTTCATTTTGTAAGTTATCAATGTCATTGAGTAACAGAAAATGAGGATATTATCTGTGACCTCACTCACATTCTTTTGCTGACATATTCCAGATAGATGGTGCAGAAACGAATACACTCTGTTGTGTATGGCTTTGCTTTGCAGAAGGAATGTTGTGATGTCATGTGGAGTGTTTTTGCCTGAGTGTCAGAATGCATGTATGAATGTTGTAACCTGGTCAGTTGGTCAGCCACAGGCCTGGGTGATGGGCCGCCAGTGTTACTTTATGTCCTAAATGTAACTTAAGAAACTACTTGTAAGTTATCTATGAAGCTGGTAATAAACCTAGCAAATCAACCTAAGAAGGCTGGGACTCACTTAATTTCATTGGCGATGAGGATGGGATGCCACAAAGGTATTTGGGAGGAAGTGCCACATGGTATGGTATCTGAGGGTAGAACCTCCAGTATAGTATGGGCGTGACTGATGTGGATGTTGCGCATGGTTAAGCAACATACGCGTGTTTTGTGGTGGAAGCACCACCTGTTTGGCGTGGGTGTGACTGTGGTAGCAGTCATGCATGGGTAAAGTATGTATGCTTGTGTCTGGTGGTAGCGCCGCCAGTTTAGTCAGAGTATGACTGTGATGGTAGTCATGCATGGTTTAATGAGGTACGTGTGACGGGTGGTAGCGCCCCCGGTTTTGGTGTGGGCATGTTTGTGGTATTGGGTATGTGGGGTCACACATGTACTTCTATCTCGTGGTCGTGTGCCACGCTCATTGTGTTTTCGTGCACACAGGCAGTTGTATTTGGCTGCACTGTGTGCTCATCGATGACTTTCAGGGTTCAGCGTGTGCCAGTGACATTGGTTGATGGTCCCGGTGTGCCTGGCCAGTGCATCGGGAATGGTGCGAGTGGCAGAGTGTTAGAGCACATGCTGTGTGCTTGCCCTGGTCATGCGAGTCAGTGTGAATGGTATATTTTGGCGTGTGTGGAGGTGTGTTGAGTAGCGTTTTGCATTTTTGTTGTTCGATGGAAAGATGGGAGGTGTGTTGCGTAGCGCTTTGTTGTGTGTGATGTGTCAATGTAAAGGGAGGATATGTGTTGCGTATGGCTTGGCTTTGCAGAAGGAATGTTGTGATGTCATGTGGAGTGTTTTTGCCTGAGTGTCAGAATGCATGTATGAATGTTGTAACCTGGTCAGTTGGTCAGCCACAGGCCTGGGTGATGGGCCGCCAGTGTTACTTTATGTCCTAAATGCAATTTAAGAAACTACTTGTGAAGTTACCTATGAAGCTGGTAATAAACCTAGCGAATCAACTTAAGAAGGCTGGGACTCACTTCATTTCACATTCTTATTCTTCTCGAATCCAAGAATAGCCATAAAATACCTGAGTATGAAAAAAACAAGTCTACGGTCAGGACTTCTAACTTAAAACAATGCATACAACAGAAATATATGGCTCTAGCGAATGGTAGCAGTAACCACACAAATGGTAGGATAGCAGTCAAGTATTTATTAAAAAAACAAGCTATGAAAACAACAATACCAACACCAGAGTCTAATGTAGAATGTCCTGTAGTGCATAAAGCATAGCACACAACCCTACAGATTAGCAGAAAAATGTTTACAAGATTTATAGCTTTATGAAGGAGATTTTCTTATTCTGACTTTCTTCTATGTGAGTACACTTGAAGTGGATTTATATTTTCTAAGGATTGCATTCTGTATGGGAAGCCAAAAAGAATTCCTGTGTTTAAATTTAAATTGGGCTTTTATATCACCCTTCTTGCCGGATACAGCCTCTAAGCGCAGTGCTGCTCAGTGTTGTCTTGCTTGCAAGAAAAGCATGTTGCCTCTATCCTATTTTAGCCTAATATAAAAGGGGAGGGGTTAGAATGGTCAGCCAAGAAAACCTACTAATACTATCTCTGTATCATTCATGAGGTAGCAGCCATCACCAGAGTCCACATGGTGTTCCTAAAATGGATGTGTTTGGCAGCCGACATTATGTTAGACTACATATGGAGAATTGCTTCCAGAAGCATAGACTGCATGATAGAAAAGATCTGGCCATCTTGGGTGGCCTAAATCTGTGTTGGCAGCATGTTGGAAGAAAAATGGTAGCAGCACAGTGGAGGTAGCCATCTTGGAATAAACAATAGTGGCAATACAAACAAGGTGACCATCTTGGAATAAAAAAATGGCAGTGGTTATGGTGCTTTAGCTGAGACAGAAATGTTATAAGGAGGTTTACTAAAAAAGTAATCCACACCTAAAATGAGTCCAGTGATGAGTAAGATAGACTGCCAACAGAAAGGAAATGGACAAAAAACAATTTGTTGAAAACCACAGAAAGATGTCATCCCCCTAAATACTTGTTAGTCATGTAACAGGGCTTTCCATTCAGTTTGCTCGTTTAGCCCGTTTTGCTGTCACCTAAGTTCCAGATTCCCATATCTCTTCTTTTTTGTGGAGATGTTTTTCTACGTCGCACTGTCTTGGTGGATTTTGTATTACTTCCACAATTGTATGCTTGAAATTATTTTCCGAATGATGATGTCCCACATGGGGGATCACTAATGGGGTTTGTAGTGTTTTGTTTCAAGCTTCTGGCCTGCATTATGTGATACAGGAGTTCATGTTCCTTTTGGCCATGTCTATGTACACCTTGAGACAAGGACATGCAATAATGAAAATGCATACATAGTTTTACAATTGTAAACTTTTTTTCAGTGTCTATGGCCTACTGTCCCAGATGAAAGGAGTGCATTTAGTCATACTGTTCACCTTCCACAAGATAGTGCCCCTTCATCTCTACCAAACCCTAGTAACGCCTGGCTGCTCATAGGTCAGTATCTGTGGGTTGGTATAATAATGGAACTGTGTTTATTAAAGGTAGCTAAACATACTGGGGGTCATTACGACCCAGGCGGTAAGTACGCCAACTTTACCACCATGGTGTAAACTATGTTTACACCATGGTGGATGGCGGATTTACCGCCCCATTCCAAGGTGAGTGGGGCGGTAAATCCCCATTTCCCATTTTACCCTTCCCCATTCCCATTTTTGCCCCATAGGGCATAATGGGAGTGGGGAAGGCGCTAATTATGCCACCGTAAATTATGGTGGCGTAATTAGCACCAAGGCGGTTTAGCGCCATGGATTTTAACGGCTGCTAAAAGCAGCCGTTAAAATCGGAATCAGGCGTTAAGGGTTAACGACGGTTTTCTTTTAATTATGTGTGAGGCTTAAAAGTTCACTTGATGGGAACTGTCTTTTAATGCCCATGGATGCGGACTCTCAATGCTTGACAGCATTTTGCTACTTTTGACAACATTCTGGATGTGCTCTCTTTAATCACAGAACAGACACACACACGTTGAACTTGAAAACACACACACACATGCGCACATGCATTCACTCACACACTGCATTCCATTAAAAATGCACGCAAAGAAACACTTGTTTGTTTTTTAAATTATTTTCACACAAGGATATCTCTTCTTCAGTCTGGACAGCACTTCATCGGGATTCAGCATCATGTTGCCACGATGAAAGAACCTGTGGGGCACCCTCGCAGGATCTCAGCTTGGCTATCACGCAATCATTTGGGATCGGTGCCTGCCACTGCATAGCTCATTCTTGCATGCTTTCTTAATGATTAAAGTCACTGACTATCACATTCCTCTGCAAAATGAAAGAAACTCAAAACAGAAATCAATACTGTCAACAATTGGTATAATAAAAAATCTGTAGACCTCAAAAGGTCTAACAGGAACTTGGAACAATAAAAGAGGAAGTTCGGTCTTCCTCAGGATGAGGCGATTTCAATCTTCATTACTAAAGTTGTCAAGGAGTGAAGATCTGGGGACCATCCTTGAGAGTGGTGTGACCAGACCCCTGCTCTGTCTTCAAAGAGGATCCTGAAATGCAGCTGGCTTTCCTGAACTTTAAACAGAGGTTTTCAGTGTAAGTAGAATTGAGCCCTTTGAAACCAAAAGGTGGAGGAATCTGCTTGCCTTAAATCCTTTCCCTTTATGCTGAACGGGCAGCCACACCATATAGATCCTTAGCCTATTTGACTGAATATAATTTAATGAATTCCAATTTAGCAACACACTGCAGTTTGATTTTTTAACATTTGAAATTAACAAAGCTCATTCCCAGTGTACGCTGAAAACTATAGCCTGTAATTTAATTGGGTAATCATATTTGTCCTGAGACCCTCACTTCTTTAAGGAAGAGGGGTGTCCTGGTCCCTAAGCTAAAATCCAATTGTTCTGTCCAACTTCCCCAACACAGGCCGTTAAGTGGACGGGTATGAAATCCAAAATTCCTAAATCATCCCAATGTTTCTGTCCAGATTCCCCAACAAAGGCCTTTAAGTGGAGGGAGGCTGAAATCCTAAATTCCTAAATCATCCCAATTTTTCTGTGTAGCTTCCCCAACACAGGCCTTTAAGTCGAGGGGTGTCTGAAATTCAAAATTCATAAATCATTCCAATTTTTCTGTCCAACATCTCCAACACAGACCTTTAAGTGAGGGGGGTCTGAAAAACCAACAGCTAAATCACTGTGTTTATTTCAAAGCAAAATTGTAGGTGAAATAAAATTGCCAAATGCATTTGTACAAATCTTTTAAACAAACTGATAGCCATCCAAGCGTGCAGGAAACTTGAAATTACACACCACTGCAAATTCTAATTGATTTTGTTTATTGACCAGTGTTAACTACTTCTTGAAGTGTAATATGAAGAAAGCAAAGTATTGTGATTTGTGTTTTTCCCAACCAACTTGCGTGATTTATTTATGTAAAAAGAAGTTTAATTGTGAGCCACATAGAAGGTGGCGTGTTTAGTTTTAGTGTGATCTTCATTACCAATAATTCAAATAAATACAAATGTATTTCCTGTGCACCGGCCTGGTTCTTGGCTCATTGGTGGCACAGGGGGAGGTATCCAAGGGGCATGAGATGAATCGGAAATAGGGCTGAACAAAGAATTGACATTAAACTGTTTGATGTGTGACTCCTTGATTGGATACGGAAGGACCTCCCCGTGTTGAGAGTGGCCTCTCAATAAACTGTTAAATCCCTTAGACAAAATGGCCAGTTATTTGCAGGCCGTGTCTGCTCAGGCTCTGCCTTGGCCTGCAAGACTTATCATGGATCATGTAAGTGTCTGTGCTCCTGCAAGATTGGGCTTCTGGAAGCTTCCCTGTATCATTACATGTTCCAAGTCTACCTAATAAAACCTTAATCACTCCATAATCGTAAATGGCATAAGGGATCTCACAAATGCCCACCCCATTTTTAATCTCCCCTTGAAGGGGTTTCCAGTAGGTACAATCTTACATTGAAGGTAGATCACTACTCAACAGCCTTCCTTCAGGTTTTAGACCTGGTAGAGGCACTCAATTCACTCTGGTGAACATCAAAGGAGAGCTACTGAGGGCTTGAGTGCGAATCCATCAAACATTCTTTATCTGCTGGAGAACTCTGCCACCTACGCCACTGTAGAACACTCCATGTTACTACAACAACTCTAGGGTGAGACAGGGGTCCCTCTCACATCCATTGATTGGAAACTATTACTTCTGACCCACACATAGTGATCAATAATGTGCTCCTGGTGCTCTCTCTATCACCAGGAAATATAGTAAATTGGCAGAACCAGTAATCACATATAGGAACCTTCAGGTGGTGATGCTTGACATTGCATTCTCTTTTGTTCCCACAGATGAATACAGTCTTAAAGAGCACACACTTCCACCTGCACATTCCAAGCTAAATCACTCATTGACTAAGTAGAGTAAAACAGGCCTGGGCTGTGGTGCTGTCATGCATGAACCACTGTAATAACATTGATTTACACCCAAAAAGCCACCTGGAGGAGTCACAATTAGTTCTGAACCATGCAGCTAGACTTGGTCTACAGCCATTCCTTGATCACTACACTGATCAGACTACCATCTGGCATGAATGCCCTTGGGCATGGCTTCTAATCTTGGCAAAGCATTTCACAATATGGGTAAAAAGATGTTTATCAAATAGTTTTGTGTAGTACATTTACCAAACCCAATTTATAGATTTCTTATTTTTCACTGAAAAATGTAACTTATTAAGATGATCAAAAGGAAAATTAATATTAATCATACATATCCTTAATATAAATATATCACAGGTTGTATTGAATTCTCTTAAATTCATATTTTTATCACTATTCAATAGATCCTTAATTCAATTGCAGAATGCAATTTAAGCAAAAAACGCAACATATGTGGCATAACAGAGACGTCATTTAGCGGTCGCCAGGGCTCTCCCTTGCGACCCCTGGTTTCTCCTTTGCTACCCCTGTGGTTTACCTTGCTACCCCTAAAAACATATTTTTAAAAGAACATATACATTTTTTTTTTTTTACAAATTGAAGCTCCTTGGCTGTCGCCAATGCCTCTTTGTTTCTAGAGTAGCTAGCTTTCTTGTTCAGGCTTCTTAAAAAAAAACAGGCGGTTCCACAAGTGTAACCATTTGAGCAGTGACCCTAAATAAGAAAGAATAGGAATAACAAATAATTTGTCTATTTGGAATTCTATACAATAATTGCTAAACTCATTAAAGGTTTATTTCAGGCACACTTCAGTGGGTGAGTCACTGATTTACAGGGTAATTCATAGAATTTCGCAGAAAAGTGTTGCAAGCGGCTGGCGCAGAGTGTCCACGTGCGATTGACTGCGCCAGGCACGTGCGCTAAAACCGATTTCCGTGCACAGCGTATTCATGGATTTCAGGCTTCCAAACCAGCCGTGGCGCAGAGAATCACAGCGACCCTGCAGCAGCGCCAGTAACGCCCCCAAGAACGCCCTCGCGCAAGGAAAAGCCATCCAAATCGCTAAATCATCGCAAAGGGCTGCGCTAACCCTGGACCAGTTCACCGGGCTGGCAAACAGCAAACGCCAAGCGGGGAACGCGTATTGCAGGGGTGCGCGGGAAGTTCCACACGCGACTGGCCCCGTGCAAGCAGGGTACGTGAATTTCAGGGGTGCGCGGGAAGTTGCACAAGCGATTTCAGCAGGGTACGTGTATTTCAGGGGTGCGCGGCAAGTTCCACACGCGATTACTGCAGGGTACGTGCATTTCAGGGGTGCGCGGGAAGTTCCACACGCGAATGGGCCAGTGCGAGCAGGGTACGTGTATTCCATGGGTGCGCGGGAAGTTCCACACGCGATTTCATCAGGGTACGTGTATTTCAGGGGTGCGCGGGAAGTTCCACACGCGATTGGCCCAGTGCGAGCAGGGTACGTGTATTTCAGGGTTGCGCGGGAAGTTCCACACGCGATAGTCCCAGTGCGAGCAGGGTACGTGTATTTCAGGGGTGCGCTGGAAGTTCCACACGCGATTGGCCCAGTGCGAGCAGGGTACGTGTATTTCAGGGGTGCGCGGGAAGTTCCACACGCGATAGTCCCAGTGCGAGCAGGGTACGTGTATTTCAGGGGTGTGCGGGAAGTTCCACACGCGATTGTCCCAGTGCGAGCAGGGTACGTGTATTTCAGGGGTGCGCGGGAAGTTGCACACGCGATACCAGCAGGGAATGTGTATTTCAGGGGTTCTGGGGAGTACTACACGTGAATTGGCCGTGTGGGTCCTCCCAGGTGTACGCTCCACAACCTCCACGGCCCCTGCAGGCAGCCCACACCACGGGGGACTACCCTGCACCCCTGCTCATGTCCCGCAGGCAGCCCATCCACCATGGGCATGCCCCCCAGCCAACCCACATGTCACCTTGCACTACTGATCAACAATGCATGTCTCCCACCACCCCTACCCCCCAGCAGTGCAGGGGCAGCCTCCACCAGGCCCCCACTCATGTCTCCCACCACCCCCACCCCCCAGCCACCAGGGGCAGCCCCCACCAGGCCCCCACCCATGTCTCCCACCACCCCCACCCCCCAGCAGTGCAGGGGCAGCCTCCACCAGGCCCCCACTCATGTCTCCCACCACCCCCACCCCCCTGCCACCATGGGCAGACTCCACCAGGCCCCCACTCATGTCTCCCACCACCCCCACCCCCCAGCAGTGCAGGGGCAGCCTCCACCAGGCCCCCACTCATGTCTCCCACCACCCCCACCCCCCAGCATCCAGGGTCACCCTCCACCAGGCCCCCACTCATGTCTCCCACCACCCCCACCCCCCAGCAGTGCAGGGGCAGCCTCCACCAGGCACCCACTCATGTCTCCCACCACCCCCACCCCCCAGCATCCAGGGTCACCCTCCACCAGGCACCCACTCATGTCTCCCACCACCCCCACCCCCCAGCCACCAGGGGCAGCCTCCACCAGGCCCCCACCCATGTCTCCCACCACCCCCACCCCCCAGCCACCAGGGGCAGACTCCACCAGGCCCCCACTCATGTCTCCCACCACCCCCACACCCCAGCAGTGCAGGGGCAGCCTCCAGCAGGCCCCCACTCATGTCCCCCTGCACCCCACCCCCCTGCCACCATGGGCATCTTCCACCAGGCCCCCACTCATGTCTCCCACCACCCCCAACCCCCAGCAGTGCAGGGGCAGCCTCCACCAGGCCCCCACCCATGTCTCCCACCACCCCCACCCCCCAGCAGTGCAGGGGCAGCCTCCACCAGGCCCCCACTCATGTCTCCCACCACCCCCACCCCCCAGCAGTGCAGGGGCAGCCTCCACCAGGCCCCCACTCATGTCTCCCACCACCCCCACCCCCCAGCAGTGCAGGGGCAGCCTCCACCAGGCCCCCACTCATGTCTCCCACCATTCCCACCCCCCAGCAGTGCAGGGGCAGCCTCCACCAGGCCCCCACTCATGTCTCCCACCACCCCCACCCCCCTGCCACCATGGGCAGCCCCCACCAGGTCCTCACAATCCCCAATCATGTGCGTAATGGTCAGCCTCCACAGCCAAAAAGCCCTACCAAGTAACCCATTCACCCACATGGAAATGGAAATCACATGTTACACCCCCAATGTTCATTAAGCTAATGAACCCATGTCCGTCACACACAATGGTTGCAATTGAATGGGAAAACACACAACATGACATGCATGAAACCAATGAGATGATACCACACAGTGAAGTATGTTAACAAAATTGTATTGAAAAAAATAAAGAATGCTAAAGAAAGAAAACAAACTACAATGTGAATGAGAAAAAAAAGCTGCATGTCCGTATAAAAACACAAAACTGCAAATCAGAATCCAAAAAAATTATGTCCAAAGTCAAATGTAAAAAAATCTCCATGCGAAAAAGAACTATGTACAAAACTAACAAGGGTCCATGAGCCCAACTGAACAAAGGAAACCTACTAAAAAACCTACCTAAAAATCAACTATATACAAAAAGTGGAGCAGTGCCCGTCGACTCCAAATCATAATAAGAAAGAAAGGAAACCTAAAACTAAAGAACTATATACAAAGGCGGCGGGCAAATCCAGCGGCTCACTCCGTGGTGTCCCGGGCCAGGGCATCATCGAACTCCTGTTCGATGTCCCGGAGGCGGTCCAGTTCCATGGCCCCGAGGGTCCGCAGGGACGACGCCGTGTCCTCCAACCCCCTGCGGATTGCCTCGAGGCAATCGGCCCGCCTCAGGGTTCTCCGCCCTGACCATTGTGAGCCGCGCCTCTTCCGCCCGCCGCCGCTCCGCACCTATGGCGTGGCCCAACCGCTGCCACACGGAAGACACTCTCTGTCCTGGGTCCCCCTGCCCTCCGGCCGATGCCTGCCCCTCCGATGTCGAAAGCCCCGAGCCTTCATGTCTCCCACCATGTTGCTGCTGCTGCTGCTCTGCCTCTGCCCGTGCACTGCCTCCTGCTGCCTGCACATCCTCCGCCGGCTGGGGTGCACTTGTTGATGTGGCCACCCCTGCTGGACCTCCGACTCCCGACTGTGGCAGGGATGCCTCCTCCACCAGCCTGGCCGCACCGTCAGAGGCAGCTCCACAGGGCACCCAGGTGACTGATGGGTGGGAAGATGGCACAGAGGACGACTGGCGCGTAGGGGGTCCAGTTGAGGAGGGGGTCGGAGCAAGCCCCATCAGACGGAGGAATCCGGCCTGGGTGACCTGTCCCAGCAGGCTGACGTGGTCAACGAGCCATTCGAGATGACGTGCAGTCTCTCCATGAAAAGACTGCAGGTCACCTCGCATGGCCCGTTGACGCAACGCCACACCAGCCAGGACAGGCTCAACCCGGACCTGGATGGCCACGTCCGCAGGCAGAGGAAGGCCAGTTGACGTCAGCTCATCCCCTGCCTGAAAACGGGTCTGGAAGTAGGCATCCCTGCTGGTGCAAGATGATGCAGGGACAGGATCGGGGACAGGATTGCACACAGGCACCTCCGCGGCCGCCTGTGCTGCCTCCTGTCCCTGGTCCTGGACTGCACCACTAGCACCAGTGGGATCCCCACCTCCAGACCCCGTCTCTGGTGCTTGCACGGCCCCCTCCTCCACCAAACCCCCCACCAACCTGGATGACTCCGTGCCATCTTCCCCTGTTGGGCCCTGTGGGGTCCCAGCTGCCCCTTCTGCTGCCGAGGAGTCCAACTGCAACCTCCGCCTCTTGGACCTCCTCCCGGCAGCTGCGGCCTGGGACGCGGCACCGGACTCCTCACTCCCCGACGAGATGACAACACGGGAGGGGAGCCGGGCCTTGCGTCTCCGGCTGGCGGTCCGATCCCCGCCGCTGTGCTCCACAGCACCTTCTCCACCCTCTTCATCAGTTGACGCTGCAGACAGGGAGAAACAAAACACAGGCATCAGGGCACTGTACAATGGACACATACACGCATGACAGTTGCACATGAGTGGCATTTGCAAACCTCAGACATGTCATCACAATCCCCAACACACATGTCATTGCAACTCGCACACATGAGCCATACCACAGCCATATCGCAACTGCCACCACCATCCCTACACATACAACAGCATCAGCAGCCAAAGGGGAGCCAGACATCACATGCAACACAGGAAGTGCACCACACATGTACACACACCACCACACTTGCATGCATGTCTACACCTCTGCCAAGTGTCGCACTGTTCAGACGGGCATCCATGTCACATCTGCCAATCAGGCTTCCACATACCGCTGTCACATGCATCCATGTTGCATCACTGTTGCACCCTTGACAAATACACACACATGCACATGTACACAGTGCTCATACATGCAGCCGAAAACAACATACATGCCTGACATCACGGACATGTCTACTTACATACACATTCATCCAAACATGTGTGCACGCACAACTGCATTTGCCATGCAAGCCCACACACACAAGCACCATCCATGTCTCACACATTACAGCCCTCGCATGTGTCAGACCCACGGCCCTGTACACCCCCACCCATACTCGACCCCATACAAACAGATGTGCAACCGGCACAATGCCGAATAATCACCACACGCACTGCTCACAATCAGGATGCATGTACACTCACCGCTCGACTCCAGACGGGTCTGCTTCTCTAGGACCTGGACATGGAGCGCTGGGGATATGCGTTCCAGGACCCCCATCTGTTCTTCCGACAAGTGGCCCCGGCGCCCCTTGGCATCCGCTGCCTTCAAGAGGCGCCGGGCCTTGTTCAGGGTCCTGGACCTGAAGTCCTCCCAGCGCTTCCTGACATGTTGTAAGTCCCGGACTGCCACCCCCTCTGCGTTGATGGCAATCACGATGTCAGTCCAGATCCGAGTCCGTCCTTCCTTGTCGGCGCGGGAACTTCCGAAGAGGGCATCATACTGCCCCAGGACTTGCTCCACCAGGACACCAACTTCGGTGGCACTGAAGCTGGTGCCCCTCTGCCTCTCTGGCCGGGGGTTGTCAGTGGTCACAGATGGTGTTTGCCCCGACATGACAACCCCAGAGGCAGGAGTGGGTGGGCAACTGGGTCCTGGGGCTGGGCTGTGGAGCGATGGAATTCCAGTCGGGAGTCTTCGGTTCCAGCAGGGGTGGTCACAGCAACAGCACTCCTGGCTGATGTGCAGGCAGCAAATGGCAGTGCACGTGGGCAGCAGGCAGTCAGGCAGCAGCAGATGGCAGGTGGGAGCATGCTCGGGGCTCTGGGGGGCAGTAGTTCGGCCTTCTGGGCAGGAGCGTGGTCTTCCGTGTGCTTACGCGTGGCCAGCTTGGTACGGAGTGATTTGGCACGTGAAAATCCTGCACGTCAGCGTGAAAACCGAGGAAAGGCCCTTAGCGCGTAAGCGCGTCAGCACGCATACGTCATTCTATTGGACCAAAGGCCCTCAGCGCGTAAGCGCGTCTGTGACGTGACACGCACGGGTGTTTCCCACACAGCACGTGATGACAGAGCACACGTGGAAAGACTGCACGTCAGAGTGTCATCGCGTGTAATTGGACAGCACGTCAGAGTCTCATCGCGTGTAATTGGACAGCACGTCAGAGTCTCATCGCGTGTAATTGGACAGCACGGCAGAGTCTCATCGCGTGTAATTGGACAGCACGTCAGGGTGTCATCGCGTGTAATTGGACAAAAGTGCGCGTACACGCGATTGGCCTATGTACGTGTATATCAGGTGTGCGCGGACACTTACACACGCAAGTACGTCAGCGCACCTGTATCCCGGTGTGCGCGGGAATTTCCACACGCTATTGGACTGGGTACTGGATTTCAGGGGTGCGCGGGTCACACGCTCGCCTACAACACGTGCAACGCATTAATTTGCGCGCTAAAAAAATAACAAGCTCAGACCCAGGATGAACATACCGTTCCTAGCAGCAGTGGGCGTGGCCTACCAAAGGAGGAGGAGGGGGATAGTCAGGGCCAGAATATTCACACATAGAACCGGCCTTTTCGGGATGCCTGATGACCAGGTGCATGGGAGGTACAGGTTTCCACGACACATCATACTGGACCTGGTGAGTGAGTGGGAGGATGACCTCACATCACCCACACTGTGCTCCCAAGCACTCAGCACCCTGGAGAAGGTCCTCAATATACTGCACTTCTTAGCCACTGGATCATTTCAGCGGACAAGTGCCATTGTGGGTGGTGTATCACAGGCCACCCAGTCACGCTGCCTACACCAGGTCTTGAACATCATCACTGCACGCCCATCAGTCCGCAGGCACATATACCTGCCCAGAACCCCTGCAGAAAGGCATGCTGCCGCCCTGGATTTCTACGCTGTGGCACGATTCCCCAAAGTGCTAGGTGCCATCGACTGCACCCATGTGGCTCTACGTCCCCCCAGGGCATCTGAGCACATCTATAGGAACCGCAAGCACTGGCATTCCATCAACGTGCAGGTAGTATGTAATGCCAAGGGAATCATCACCTCAGTATATGCCAACTATCCCGGGTCAACCCACGACAGCTTCATTTACCGAATGTCCACCCTAAGCCGGGACCTAGAAGCTGGGCGGCATGGCGATACATGGCTGCTTGGTGAGTATGAATGCCACTGCACATGCATGCATGTCAGATACTGAGCAAGGTCACAACCCCACCAATGATACCAATCACCACCTCCACAGGGGACAGTGCCTACCCTCTCAGCCCCCACATGATGACGCCAATTCGGAACCCCACCACTCCACCCCAGGTAAGATATAACGCAGCCCACATTACAACCCGGGGCATAGTGGAGCGCACATTCGGAGTGCTGAAGTCACGCTTTCGCTCCCTTGACCGTTCTGGCGGGCAGCTGTTGTACGCTCCCCCAGTAGTGTGCAGGATCATAGTAGCAGCATGAGTCCTGCACAACGTTGCAACACGCCGGGGCCTGGCCGTGGACATGGTGGTGCCCCCCCATCCCCAACCACATGCACAGCCGCTGCGCATGGGAGGGGAAAGGGCACGGGGGGAGGCAGCCCGTATACAGCTAGTGGCTAATTACTTCACATAGAAATCACACCCCTGTGGAGTGCACACTGCCCTGGCACATTCCATCTGACAATCAATGATGACTCAACCTGACACTGATCCTGAATGTCTCGAGAAAGAACCGTGAAAACCATATCAGCCTGAGATTGTTCACCTGGAAGTGTCACAATGTGTGCATCCCTACCCACACAGACACCACCAATGCAGTTTTGTGAAGTTACACATTCAAGCAGCTAAAATGAATACCCACTTGCAAAATGCAACAAGAGGACAGTGCCATGTCAGCCAACCCAACCCCAGCACCGCCACACCACACACCGTGCCATGTCATGCTATTTGCAGGTAAACAAAGTAATCCCCACAACATGACACTAGTGTCACAATGTACAGTGTCCCTATTAGAAACTTGCAACACCTGAAATGCTCACAGTAATGCTGGACCAACAACAAACTTGAGCACGTACTACCATTAACATGACATCACTAATGTTAAATATTAGTAGTCTCACCACCTGGAAATGCCTGCACTCCCACCACTACCAACTGTGCAGTGTTGGCGCCATGTAGAGTTGTAGGTGCACTGCTGCCAACATGGACCACATCTCCAGACTAGAGGTCCTTGTGTAGACATGAGGAAGGGACCTGCAAATTTGGAGGTAGACACAGAAGATGAGTTACACATCAATGCAACATGCAGTGTACAACACAACAGCAATATGCACTAGGAATGTATACACAGTATTGACTACAGACTGCCCACACAGCTCATGGGAGTCCAACGTCACTGTGTAATTCACTGTCACTTGGGCACACCCTTTGCAAGCCCATGGAAACGGGAAGCAGGAGGGGTGTGTGTGACTCTAACCCAAGCATCTGAACCAAATACATTACAAGCCTGCATGTGCCCAGCCACAATGCAGCGTATGCCCACAGGAACCACGGAAGCCAACAAATCGTCCCAAAAAAATTGGGAATAAAATAAATAAAAATAAAAATAAAAATAAAAATAAAAAAAAATAAAAAATGGCCATTGAAAGGCCCGGGGGGGTTGGGGAGGCCACCCAGGAGGTCCGAGGACAGGATGCACACCAGAACCCACCTGCGTGGATCCTGGGAAAAAAAACACCTCCATGGGCTCATGGCCCACACGGCTACCCTATTGTGGGAGTATCACTGCTGTCGCTATTATCACCCTGTGCAGCTGCATCCGGAGGTGGTTGCACTATGGGAGGCAGCCCACGCAAGGCCCTAGTCTGCTCCTCCATGGCTGCAAGCATGCGGGTGTGGTAGGTCTGGTTCTGGAGGATGAGTGTGCGGAGGTCCCCATGCAACAACTCACGGGATGCCCGGACCTCCGCCCTCGTTGCCTGCATCTCAGCTGAGAGCGTACGGGTGAGACGCTCCAGCTGCTGTTCTGTCCTTTGGTGTGTTGAAGCCTCAAGCTCAACAAGAGTCGTCCTGAGGTGAAGGAGATCCTGCCTCAGGGCTTCCCTGTGGCCCTGGGACTCAATGGAGATGGCCTCCTGCAGAGTCGGCAGTGCCGCCCGCCTGTCCCTGTTGGACCC
This sequence comes from Ambystoma mexicanum, assembly GCF_040938575.1. NCBI lineage: Eukaryota > Metazoa > Chordata > Amphibia > Caudata > Ambystomatidae > Ambystoma > Ambystoma mexicanum. The sequence continues at coordinate 1,093,398,058 of NC_090937.1, read as the reverse complement.
CAACATGTCCTCCCTGTGTGACTGGCAGATGGAGTCGGTTGCCTGCTCTAGTCGCTCCATCAGCCTTTCAGGGGGGACAATGGAAGTGGCCACCCTATCCATGGCCTGAGCCATCATCTCGGATGATGCTGCCTGTTGGGTTGCCATACCGTAAATGGATTGCTCCCATGCGGTATTGCCAGGTGGCGTACGGCCACCACGTCGGCGGGCACCACACCTGTCTGGGGCAAGGCGAACTGCGCCTTGCTGTGCCGGCACTGCCTGAGGCTGCAGGACTGCATTCCCCCTCTGATCTGCTGGCCCAGGAACAGGATCAGATGTCGCGGAGTGTGACCCTGCATCCGTAACCACCAAAGGCGTAGCTGCCAACACTGACATCCCCATTGAGGGTTCTGACCCTGGTGCAGGTGGGTGAGACAGAACAGAATCCCTCCCTGGAACACTCACCTGCGACGGCACGTAGGTCTCATCCGAATCAACACCTGAGTACAGCTCGGGGGAGGTGCAGCCAGAGACACCCCTTGAGAGCACGACCTGCAGCACTTGTGGGTTCTCACCCACCACCACACCACGTCCCTCACTGGTGGTTGGTCGGCCCTCGGACCCCTCCTGGGTCTGCACCATCTCCACAACCCCAGCAGTATCAGGTGCGTCTTCCCCTACAAAGACATAAAAACAAAGAAATGGAAACAGGCATTAGCACCATGGCACACAATGAGGGCTGAGAAGCAAGAGAACCAGTACTTGTTTGACACATGTCCCACATGACTAAAACCCTCCCATGCATGCACCCTCACGGCGTATGAAGGGCAGGCAAATGGCACACACTGATGACACCAAGATGGAAGATGAACACATTTTCTGCATGCTGCCTGGCAGTGGCATCACACATTGCCCTGTGATTGGCAGGTGAAACACACATGCCATCACACAGATGGCATGTACCATTGCTATTGAGTGAAGATGGAGAGGAGGGCAGCACCTATTCATTCAGTCCAGTTCCCGCATGTAATAGCTATTCTAATTCAAACAGGTCAGATTCTTCACCTGGAGCTGCCAGTCCGAAATGGTGCAATTGCACAGGGACATGTTTGAACAAATGATATCCAGGTAACAAAGTCACTCCACTTTACCATAGCCATGTCAGACATGTGACTAGAGGACTGCGACATGCCTAGTAAAAGTGGTGGAATGCAAACAATCTGACTAAATGAACAGTGAAAAATCAAGCAACAATGTTGTGGCAAGGTGACACTTCAAGGGCAACTGGCGTGCAGTTGGGCTAGATGTCTACTGTTGGCAGAAGGGATACTGCTATGGCCAAATGCAGCTGCGCAGGACGTATTGCATGAAGCACATGGCTGACCCATACGACTCAGGCGCACACACTCTCACCTGTCACACAAACAGAAGCCCTCACACACACCATGCACATGGATGACACACACATGCATGTGCACTCACCGGACAATGCCTCGTAATCAGCCAAATCTCCCACGCCTTGGATCTGTTCCTCCGTGACGTAGGTTCCAGCGACTGACTCATGTGGAGTGAGTTCCATGTCTACTACTGGAGACCCACCTCCAGTCACTAGAGTTGCGGCATGACTTGAGGCCAGCTTACTCTTTGCCCTGCGCTTTAGGTCATTCCAGCGCTTATAGCAATCATTGGCTGTGCGCCTCACGATTCCAAGGGCACTTACGATGTCCGCAACGGTCTGCCAGTGTGCCTGGCGTTGTGCAGGTGTGGTCTTGGATCCTGCAACAATGACCATCTCGTTGTCATGTGTGGACACATACTCGACAAGTGCATTCAGTTCGTCATCCGTGAAGCTGGGCTTCCTGGATGGGCCGGACTGTGTAGCCGTGTCTGGGGCATCAGCCTGTGCCGGACGAGCACTCTTCCTCTTCCGCTTGGAAGGTGGTGGTGATCCTGAGTGTCCTGCGCTGCTCTGGACACTAGGGGCAGGAGCCCTGGTGGACTCTGTATCAGGAGTGTGGGATTGCACACTCAGCATGGGAGTTGGTGCAGGCATTGGCTCTAGTGTGATGGTGTCAGGGGGAATGTCAGCAGCATGGACTAGGACCGACACTGTCCGGGCTGGGTGTGTGAGGGCTGGGGTGGATGGAGCCGCAGCTGCCCCTGCAGCCTCTCCGCCCTGCCTACTTGGTGCAGCAGATGACCTTGCTGCCCCAGATGCACGTGGCATGGTGACATCAACGTGCACCAGCGCACGTGTCATAGGCCTGCTGACCTGGAAGTCAGCCATGGAGTCAGCCAGGTCTGGTGCCACAATGGGCTGGTCCAACAAGGGCTGAGCATGGATGGTGTCAGCCACATCAGCCTCAACGGGAGGGGGGGGGTTATGGGTGCCCTTGACTGGTCCTCCACACATGGGGGGACAGGCTCACCCTGCAAGTAACGACCACGTCCCCTACCGGATCCACCAGGGCCACCACTTGTGGCTCTTCCACCTTTGCCACCCTTACGGAATCCTCGCCTCCCAGCCATGGCACTGATGTTAATGTGCGTATGGGAGTGGGTGTAAAATATTGTCCTGGGCAATTGGGGGTCAAAGGGGTTGGGTACCAGATGGTAATTGTACCCTAGTGCTCTTGCAAGGCTGATTGTAACCCCTGGGGAAAGATGACGGGTCACGCTACGCACAGGAGCCCCAAAAAAGGGAGATGACGTGCACGCAACCCCTTCTAGACCACGTGTGCAGAAAGAAAAACCTGCACTACGCTGTGGCACCCAGTAACACAAGAATGAACGTATGCGTGTCACACGCAGCCTAGAATGACCTCTGAAGGGGTAGGCTACACACGGGGCAAGCACAGATGTTAGATACGTGCGTGACTCACCGTCTGCCAGGTAAAAGAGCGTGAAAAAGGAGCGAGTTTGGTTGGCAACACCCCCGCCAAAAGAAGATTTGTACGCTGTCTGAGGAGACAGGACAACAGTAGTAGGGAACACTGTTTGAGGGAACAGGCCCAGGGAAACCAGTAAAAGAGAAAAAAGAGAAAAAGCTGTCAGAGGTAACAGGGAATACGAACTTGAAACGCCGTGAAGTAAATCGCGTGTGAAACGACAAGAAGTACAGAATTCACCCACTCGCTCTCCACGAAAAGCACGTACAAGGAAATGGTGTTCTACGCGTACCTTTTATACAGGCCCACACGTCCAGCGTCACTTACGCGGCGTGTACGCGCTAGGGCCATTTCCACCAATTACACGCTTTGTCACTTCTGCGTGTAGGGCCATTTCCACCAATCACACGCGATGACACACTGACGTGCAGTCTTCCCACGTGTGCTCTGTCATCACGTGCTGTGTGGAAAACACCCGTGCGTGTCACGTCACAGACGCGCTTACGCGCTGAGGGCCTTTGGTCCAATAGAATCGCGTATGCGTGCTGACGCGCTTACGCGCTAAGGGCCTTTCCTCGGTTTTCACGCTGACGTGCAGGATTTTCACGTGCCAAATCACTCCGTACCAAGCTGGCCACGCGTAAGCACACGGAAGACCACGCTCCTGCCCAGAAGGCCGAACTACTGCCCCCCAGAGCCCCGAGCACGCTCCCACCTGCCATCTGCTGCTGCCTGACTGCCTGCTGCCCACGTGCACTGCCATTTGCTGCCTGCACATCAGCCAGGGGTGCTGTTGCTGTGACCACCCCTGCTGGAACCGAAGACTCCCGACTGGAATTCCATCGCTCCACAGCCAGCCCCAGGACCCAGTTGCCCACCCACTCCTGCCTCTGGGGTTGTCATGTTGGGGCAAACACCATCTGTGACCACTGACAACCCCCGGCCAGAGAGGCAGAGGGGCACCAGCTTCAGTGCCACCGAAGTTGGTGTCCTGGTGGAGCAAGTCCTGGGGCAGTATGATGCCCTCTTCGGAAGTTCCCGCGGCGACAAGGAAGGACGGACTCGGATCTGGACTGACATCGTGACTGCCATCAACGCGGAGGGGGTGGCAGTCCGGGACTTACAACATGTCAGGAAGCGCTGGGAGGACTTCAGGTCCAGGACCCTGAACAAGGCCCGGCGCCTCTTGAAGGCAGCGGATGCCAAGGGGCGCCGGGGCCACTTGTCGGAAGAACAGATGGGGGTCCTGGAACACATATCCCCAGCGCTCCACGTCCAGGTCCTAGAGAAGCAGACCCGTCTGGAGTCGAGCGGTGAGTGTACATGCATCCTGATTGTGAGCAGTGCGTGTGGTGATTATTCGGCATTGTGCCGGTTGCACATCTGTTTGTATGGGGTCGAGTATGGGTGGGGGTGTACAGGGCCGTGGGTCTGACACATGCGAAGGCTGTAATGTGTGAGACATGGATGGTGCTTGTGTGTGTGGGCTTGCATGGCAAATGCAGTTGTGCGTGCACACATGTTTGGATGAATGTGTATGTAAGTAGACATGTCCGTGATGTCAGGCATGTATGTTGTTTTCGGCTGCATGTATGAGCACTGTGTACATGTGCATGTGTGTGTATTTGTCAAGGGTGCAACAGTGATGCAACATGGATGCATGTGACAGCGGTATGTGGAAGCCTGATTGGCAGATGTGACATGGATGCCCGTCTGAACAGTGCGACACTTGGCAGAGGTGTAGACATGCATGCAAGTGTGGTGGTGTGTGTACATGTGTGGTGCACTTCCTGTGTTGCATGTGATGTCTGGCTCACCTTTGGCTGCTGATGCTGTTGTATGTGTATGGATGGTGGTGGCAGTTGCGATATATCTGTGGTATGGCTCATGTGTGCGAGTTGCAATGACATGTGTGTTGGGGATTGTGATGACATGTCTGAGGTTTGCCAATGCCACTCATGTGCAACTGTCATGTGTGTATGTGTCCATTGTACAATGCCCTGATGCCTGTGTTTTGTTTCTCCCTGTCTGCAGCGTCAACTGATGAAGAGGGCGGAGAAGGTGCTGTGGAGCACAGCGGCAGGGATCCGACCGCCAGCCGGAGACGCAAGGCCCGGCTCCCCTCCCGTGTTGTCATCTCGTCGGGGAGTGAGGAGTCCGGTGCCGCGTCCCAGGCCGCAGCTGCCGCGGGGAGGTCCAAGAGGCGGAGGTTGCAGTTGGACTCCTCGGCAGCAGAAGGGGCAGCTGGGACCCCACAGGGCCCAACAGGGGAAGATGGCACGGAGTCATCCAGGTTGGTGGGGGGTTTGGTGGAGGAGGAGGCCGTGCAAGCACCAGAGATGGGGTCTGGAGGTGGGGATCCCACTGGTGCTAGTGGTGCAGTGCAGGACCAGGGACAGGAGGCAGCACAGGCGGCCGCAGAGGTGCCTGTGTGCAATCCTGTCCCCGATCCTGTCCCTGCATCATCTTGCACCAGCAGGGATGCCTACGTCCAGACCCGTTTTCAGGCAGGGGATGAGCTGACGTCAACTGGCCTTCCTCTGCCTGCGGACGTGGCCATCCAGGTCCGGGTTGAGCCTGTCCTGGCTGGTGTGGCGTTGCGTCAACGGGCCATGCAAGGTGACCTGCAGTCTTTTCATGGAGAGACTGCACGTCATCTCGAATGGCTCGTTGACCACGTCAGCCTGCTGGGACAGGTCACCCAGGCCGGATTCCGCTGTCTGATGGGTCTTGCTTCGACCCCCTCCTCAACTGGACCCCCTACGCGCCAGTCGTCCTCTGTGCCATCTTCCCACCCATCAGTCACCTGGGTGCCCTGTGGAGCTGCCTCTGACGGTGCGGCCAGGCTGGTGGAGGAGGCATCCCTGCCACAGTCGGGAGTCGGAGGTCCAGCAGGGGTGGCCACATCAACAAGTGCACCCCAGCCGGCGGAGGATGTGCAGGCAGCAGGAGGCAGTGCACGGGCAGAGGCAGAGCAGCAGCAGCAGCAACATGGTGGGAGACATGAAGGCTCGGGGCTTTCGACATCGGAGGGGCAGGCATCGGCCGGAGGGCAGGGGGACCCAGGACAGGACATAATTTTTTTGGATTCTGATTTGCAGTTTTGTGTTTTTATACGGACATGCAGCTTTTTTTTTCTCATTCACATTGTAGTTTGTTTTTTTTCTTTAGCATTCTTTATTTTTTTCAATACAATTTTGTTAGCATACTTCACTGTGTGGTATCATCTCATTGGTTTCATGCATGTCATGTTGTGTGTTTTCCCATTCAATTGCAACCATTGTGTGTGACGGACATGGGTTCATTAGCTTAATGAACATTGGGGGTGTAACATGTGATTTCCATTTCCATGTGGGTGAATGGGTTACTTGGTAGGGCTTTTTGGCTGTGGAGGCTGACCATTACGCACATGTTTGGGGATTGTGAGGACCTGGTGGGGGCTGCCCATGGTGGCAGGGGGGTGGGGGTGGTGGGAGACATGAGTGGGGGCCTGGTGGAGGCTGCCCCTGGTGGCTGGGGGGTGGGGGTGGTGGGAGACATGGGTGGGGGCCTGGTGGAGGCTGCCCCTGCGCTGCTGGGGGGTGGGGGTGGTGGGAGACATGAGTGGGGGCCTGGTGGAGGGTGACCCTGGATGCTGGGGGGTGGGGGTGGTGGGAGACATGAGTGGGGGCCTGGTGGAGGGTGACCCTGGATGCTGGGGGGTGGGGGTGCAGGGGGACATGAGTGGGGGCCTGGTGGAGGCTGCCCCTGCACTGCTGGGGGGTGGGGGTGGTGGGAGACATGAGTGGGGGCCTGGTGGAGGCTGCCCCTGCACTGCTGGGGGGTGGGGGTGGTGGGAGACATGAGTGGGGGCCTGGTGGAGGCTGCCCCTGCACTGCTGGGGGGTGGGGGTGGTGGGAGACATGGGTGGGGGCCTGGTGCAGGCTGCCCCTGCACTGCGGGGGGGTGGGGGTGGTGGGAGACATGAGTGGGGGCCTGGTGGAGGCTGCCCATGGTGGCAGGGGGGTGGGGGTGGTGGGAGACATGAGTGGGGGCCTGGTGTAGGGTGACCCTGGATGCTGGGGGGTGGGGGTGGTGGGAGACATGAGTGGGTGCCTGGTGGAGGATGCCCATGGTGGCAGGGGGGTGGGGGTGGTGGTAGACATGCATTGTTGATCAGTAGTGCAAGGTGACATGTGGGTTGGCTGGGGGGCATGCCCATGGTGGATGGGCTGCCTGCGGGACATGAGCATGGGTGCAGGGTAGTCCCCCGTGGTGTGGGCTGCCTGCAGGGTCCGTGGAGGTTGTGGAGCGTACACCTGGGAGGGCCCACATGGCCAATTCACGTGTGGTACTCCCCAGAACCCCTGAAATACACGTACCCTGCTGAAATCGCGTGTGGAACTTCCCGCGCACCCCTGAAATACACATACCTTGCTCGCACTGGGCCAATCGCGTGTGGAACTTCCCGCGCACCCCTGAAATACACATACCTTGCTCGCACTGGGCCAATCGCGTGTGGAACTTCCCGCGCACCCCTGAAATACACGTACCCTGCTGAAATCGCGTGTGGAACTTCCCGCGCACCCCTGAAATACACGTACCCTGCTCGCACTGGGCCAATCGCGTGTGGAACTTCCCGCGCACCCCTGAAATACACGTACCCTGCTCGCACTGGGCCCATCGCGTGTGGAACTTCCCGCGCACCCCTGAAATACACGTACCCTGCTGAAATCGCGTGTGGAACTTCCCGCGCACCCCTGAAATACACGTACCCTGCTGAAATCACGTGTGGAAATTCCCGCGCACCCCTGAAATACACGTACCCTGCTCGCACTGGGCCAATCGCGTGTGGAACTTCCCGCGCACCCCTGAAATACACGTACCCTGCTCGCACTGGGCCAATCGCGTGTGGAACTTCCCGCGCACCCCTGAAATACACGTACCCTGCTCGCACTGGGCCAATCGCGTGTGGAACTTCCCGCGCACCCCTGAAATACACGTACCCTGCTGAAATCGCGTGTGGAACTTCCCGCGCACCCCTGAAATACACGTAACCTGCTGAAATCGCGTGTGGAAATTCCCGCGCACCCTTGAAATACACGTACCCTGCTCGCACTGGGCCAATCGCGTGTGGAACTTCCTGCACACCCCTGAAATACACGTACCCTGCTCGCACTGGGCCAATCGCGTGTGGAACTTCCCGCGCACCCCTGAAATACACGTACCCTGCTGAAATCGCGTGTGGAACTTCCCGCGCACCCCTGAAATACACGTACCTTGCTGAAATCGCGTGTGGAAATTCCCGCGCACCCCGGTATACACGCACACGTATTTTTTGTCAGCGGGTGTCCGTGTTTGTGGGTACCCCTTTGCACGTCATTTGTCCTGGAGGGCCACAGTATAGGACATTCATCATGGCAGTATATAGGTGCTATTTGTTGGCGCAACTTTTGGCGCACATTTCTTACAGCTTCAGAGACGCTACCGCCTGCTTTCTTGTGGCGGTCGTGTTTGTACCTGTGCGCTGGTTTGAGCGTGCGCTTTTTTGCCCTATTCTATTCCATGAATACGTGTTGTAGGCGAGCGTGTGGGCGTTCTGCGCACTTGTGCCCTGTACTTCCCCCGTGACGCCCACGTTTTGGCAAGTTGTTCCCCATTCCGAGTGTTACGCCCGTGTTCCGCCTACTTTTGTTGCGTGCGCCGCGCTATGTGCGAATTTCGCTGTGGCCTGTGCGATTTTCGCTGTGACCTGGCGCACGCTGTTAGATGGCCTGTGCGCCAACGTGCGCCATGCTCTTTTTTATCGCACATCCGCTGGTTTTCTCACGCACGGACTTCCATGAATCGATGTGCGCTGCTTTTCGTGCGATTTTCGCACTTGCACTGCGATTTTCGCTATTCCACTGCGATTCGCACGTTTTTGCCCACTTGCGCCGCGCTAATTATTCCATGAATCGGCCTCTTAGTCTGTTCTTAAACACCTCAAATTCACAATGCAGACAAAATCCTCCAAAAAGCATTTAGAGTAGAATAAGCATCAATTTTGGACTATGTATTTTGCTTTTCGCCAATTGCAATTATAGCAAGTTTTTTTCTGCTGATACATATAGTGATCCATTCTTCTATGAAATGTACATTACGGTACATTGATATTGTAACCATATTTTTCATAGTATACTTAGAAACAATGCTATGTGATGCCACTTCCTGTTTTGACAAGGGGTGAACAGTCGTGTTCAATTGCTTCCTGTGATGTCACTACAGGGTGGGGTCAAATGACATCACTTCCTGTGATGTCATCAGAAATCAAGGGTCATGTGATGTCACTTCCGCAACCCCTGGCGTTTTGGTGAAATGACGTCCCTGGGCATGAACATGCATATAACAACACACTTTGCCCAGTTCTAATCTAATGAATTGAACTGGAACAGAATATTTTCAGATTAAATAATGTTTTCCAAATCTTCCCCTCCAATATATCCAGGTCCTGTTCAGTAATATTTAAAATTATTTCTGATGCATACAGTATAGTAGGTAAGATTTTTTGCATATAAAATTGCGTTAATGGTAAATAAGAAACTTCTCCATAGAAGAATTGAAACATTTTCATTAGCATAATTGTCAGAAGAATGGTCTTAAATGTATACAAACACTTGAATTTTCATCTGTAATCAATACATTTTTGGTAAGGCAAGTGTTTTACTTTGTTAAGTTTAATTAGAGGTTCTTCATCAGGTAACCAAGAAAAAGGAACTAGAACTGATTGTCCTTTTAGGGAACTGCATCATGGATGACTTAGACTTATTTTTAGATTATTATCCAAGGAAAAACCCAAATGGCATCTGTTGAAGACCTATTCTAGTAAGCCTGTTAGGACCACATCATCTGCATAGGTTACCCAATTTTAGGTGTATTGTCCTATTTTAAAAGGATAATTCAGGGATCCATAAATATAAATTTATTGATCTGCATATGCAAATTAACATGAGCTGGTGATAAAACGGCTTTGTTTTAAGCCAACTGTGGTATATATAGGAACCAACAGAGACCAGGCGTGCAGAGCGGCACCCGCGAGCAGAACTCGTAATGTGACGGCATGGCAACAACGGTGCTGGTAGCACTACCGGCGCCGTTCTTGCTTTACCGCCACAGATGTAATGAGGCCCAGTGTCTCACAATTGTGCGTACTGTTAACTTATTCACTAAGCTACTATCTCCCAACATTTGGGCCTTGTAACATTTTCTGTGTAGCCATAATTACATTTCAGGGTACTGTAGCTCTGGGTTCCACAGGTCCAATCTTGATGGGAGGTGAATCAACAGAAAGGACTTGTGATAAGCCTTTCAATAATATTTGTCGCATTTCTGTAAGTATCACGATTCCAAAGTGAATGGATAAAAGTATGATCTCCTATGTAGCCCAATGCCATTGTATTAATTACAAACATATTATTCCTTGAATTTCATTTCGTGAAACAGCACAAGAGATCTTGCCATCAGCTTCTTGTGTTGATGCAAGCCTGCAATAAAGTCCATCAACATACCTGACAGTCAAAGGCTAATGGATAACCTGTTTGCTGATATTGAAAAGCAGATCCTATAGCCCCACCCTCCATGCATATAGTAAATCCCTCAAACAGGCCTTTGATCAGTATCTCTAAACTGACCACAACTTGCATTTTTTTTATTTTCAAGAATGTATTTAGATTTCAACTCATCAAGGGCTGGCTCTCTGTTGATTTAGCTGTTTACTCCACCACCAATTACTCCTCTGTCATGCATGACTAAAGCCTCCTCTCTGGCCCTAAAAATTCAAAGAGATTGTTTTTCTATTAGAGAGGCAGAGCAGAGCCTTGACATGCATTGGGAGAAGGTGGCTTTGGATTTCAGTGTAAGGGTCAGCTCTAATAAACAGAAATATGTACCATTTATTTCTTTAGACATGAGGCCCGCATAGATATTTGACCTCATCTCATATGCAGTTTCTCCTGTACCATGCCATCCATGTTCATCTTTACATCATGATATATGTATTGGCATTATTTTGGGAAGGGAAATTCGGTTTTCATGTACACATCATTCTATTATCATTCTAAGCTCCAAAATTCACACACTTCCATGGTAACTGTTTTTTAGTTACCCTTTAGCCTTCAGTCACATATAACAATAGGTACTTTCATGGCTTTACATTTCGCATTCAAGGTACACTTATATTTCTTATTTTTTAATCTTCCTGTTTCTGCGAACCTGTTGCTGTATTTGGCAGTGTGCTTTCAAATGACATGAACAGATTTCAGCATTTTAGGCCCCAGTCAGCCACAGAGCTTCCTTTTGTCTCAGGTTGGATTTGAGTGCCGCAGATGTCTTCCCCCTTGTATTTTAGCATGCTCTTCTTTTTCATGGGAAAGGGCAGAGGGGATTGAGATTTTTCTCACAATTCAAATGTTTTGATGGAGCTCCTGTCGCTCTCTTTTCTTCCTCAGGGAGTGGGCGCTCTGGTCTCCACCTACCTTTTTTGGGTCCATTGGTATGATAGGACTCCTCCCCCTTATTATTCCTTGTTCCTTTTCCATAATCCCTAGGGTCCTACCAGGACTCCACTTCTTCCAGTCCCCAGGATGGAAGGAATATATTTTTGGTTAGGCTTTATTAACCTGGAGAATATTACAGATTTGTATTTGTATTCTATTAAGTGTATAAAGCACCTTTCGCCAAAGGTGCTGGGCAATAAAAGAATTCAGAAAATGATACAAATTAGTAGAGCGTATATCTAGTTTTCAAAGAAGCAAGGAACGAAATGAGGTAGAGTTTAAGAGATGTTTGGAAGAGACAAAGAGAAGAAGAGGAGCGAAGTGAAATAGGAAGATCATTCCAATGCTAAGGAGCCAGAAGAGAAAAAGAGTAGAAATGAGACAAGGAACAGGGGGGCTTAGGAACAGTTAAGAGAAATAGATTCTGAGAACATAAAGGACGTGAAGGGACATAGAACGAGACTAGGGAAGAGAGGTAGGGTGGGCCAGACCATGAGTGCATTTGAAGACGAGAGAAAGTGATACAAAAGACGATATTCAAAAGGAAGTAAGGAAATTGAAAGCAGGGAGGATGTAATAGGGGACCAATGGGCAAAGCAAAAAGGAGACGAGCAGAAGAATTATAGATTGAACGCAGAGGGAAAAGGTGGCAAGCAAGGAAACCAAGCAATAAAGATGAACAGTTGTCAATAAGGGAAAAGACAAGGGAAAAAAGGAGAAGTTTAGTGGCGTGAAAAGAAAGATAAGTGCGAGCGCAGCAAATGTTAAACAGAGCAAAGTGACAAGCGTGGGTAAAAGAGGAGATATGAAGGGGAAAGAAAAGGATCAAAGACAGCAGCTGAAAGAGAATAGGAAAGAGAGGATGTTAGAGTATGGGGAACGTTTAAAGAGGGAGGGGATGGGGTAGAAGAGATAGTTGAAGAGGGAACAAACAAAACCTCTGATTTTGAGGGATGAAGATGCAGAAAATGGGAGGACATTCAATTCTGAACTGCTAGAAGACAGTTTGAGACAGTGGAGTGGAGAGTAGAGTCAAAGAAAGAGAAAAAAAAGAAAGATCTGGAAGTCATCAGCATAAAGGTGGAAAGAAAGGTGAAAGGAGGAAATAAGAGCAAAGAGAGGAGCAGTATATAGAGAAAAAACAAGAGGGCCAAGTACCGAGTCTTGGGGGACGCATGAAAGAAGATGGAGTGAAGAGGAAGAGTGTCCAGCCCAGGTAACGGAATAAGTCAGTTGCGAAATATTCAAGAGCAGACCCAGAAATACCTAAAGTGCAGAAGAGAGTGGCCCACAGCATCAAACGCCACAGACAGATCAAGAAGAATAAGAAAAGTAGAAAGCTTGGAGTGGCAGGCTATGAGAAAAGAATTAGAAACTTGAAGAAGAGCAGTTTCCATAGAGTGAGACGGGCGGAAACCAGACTGCAAGCGAGGAAGAAGTGAATGAAGACTCAAGTAATGGGTTTCCAGGGTGTAGGCATCATGTTCAAGAATTTTTGAGAGAAAGGGTAGAAGAGATATAGGGAGGACATTAGCAGGGGCAGGGGAAGACGGATCAAGCACATGTTTTTTTAGGATAGGAAGAATAAGTGCATGTTTGAAAGCCGCAGAAAATTAAGAATGTGCATGGGAGGAGTTAATAAGAGAAGTAAGATAAGGAAAATGGGGATATAGTTGAGGACGACAGAGAAGAAGGGAGAGGTTCAGAAAAAGAGAGGGAGTAGGCTGAGCACGAGTCAAGAGAGCACAAGTGTCAATATCCATAAGAGGAGAAAAAGATGCAAAAGAGTAAATTGATGAAGGAGGAGAAGAAGGAGCAGAGAGAGAGGAAGAAGCAGTAAATTGCAAGACATTAATTGTATTTCACATTTCCATTTTCTATCAAATTACTTTAAATTAGATGTATATTTAAATGAGTTAGTATATACTTTAGTTTTCATCCGGGTTTTGATCTTATCCTTCATTCCTCCATTGGTTCCTTAGCTCTAACTTCAGTCAGCTCCTCAATCACTTGTAAAGCTTGTCTATGATGACAGGTTTTTAACTGATTGATATTGACCCATTTCTCTTCCATCTGTTCTCCTTTTGGGATGCAGATCTTTTAGGCAACAGGTGAGATTGTGCCCACAATATCAAAGCTCCCACGCCAAGAAGGAAGACATTTCCATTACTTGGTCTGATTCCTCTGAAAATTGTACAGGTAATCCTTGTCACCTACCTCATACTCCTTTTTTGTGGTCTTGAGGTCATAGTATGATTTCATTCCTTCTGCCAACTTCCCTAAATTGTGCTGGGCATAAGTGAAGGTGTGCTGGAGGTTTTTCTCAACATACTCATGAGTGGTGGATGTGTTAATGAGAGTCTGCTCCTGAGTTCTATAGAGGAGACGCTGAGGTAACACCCGTTTCATCTGGTCAAAAGCTAAAATGGAGATATCTTTGTTGCATAAGATGGTGTAGACCAACTAGCCATTAGGACAAGTGGTAATCGAATGTCCCATCTGTGTCCAGAGACAACCACAAACTTCTTCAGGATGCTCATAATTGTCTTGTTGCATCTCCCAACCCCTGTGCTCGATGCCAGGTGGTAGGCTATGTTGAGATTTCTTTTTACTCCTAAAATCTCACACATCTTGGTCATCACCTCACTGGTAAAATTAATTCCTCTGTCTGATTTAATCCTTGGCGGGAGGCCGACATGAGAGAAGATGTGGTGGATCATTAGCACACGAGCTGTCTCTGCCTTACAATTCAGAGCAGGAAGGCATTCTACCCACTTGGTAAACAAGCATGTTACAGTCAACATGTTTCCTCTAGAGGAGCGAATCCCTGGCTCGATGAAATCGATTTGCAAATCTGACCAAGGCAGTGTCATTACCCTTTTCTCGTGGAGAGCTCTGTGTGTGAGAGAACTGAGTTAAACTTGAGCACACACAAGACACCCCTTTAAATAAATTGCGTGAGGTTGTGTGGCCAGTATGCAACCTCAATCAAAATTTCCAATGTCGTATGACATTGTCGTATGTCCCCTATGACTGGAAGTGGCCGCATCATGGGCATGATTCAACATCAGGCTCCGGAATGGGGTAGGTATGACACATTGGTCACATCCAGATAGGGATCTCGGTACCAACAAACTATCTTCGATTCAGAACATTTTGGAAAAACATCATCAACACCCAGAGATTCGGTTTACCAGTTGTTATGTCCCGTTTTTGCCGGCAGTCATTTGGTGTTGATGGAAGAGAGTGTGTTCCTTCTTTCCTGCATCTCCCAACATGGCTGCCAGATTCCCATGTGATGTACTAGTGTTCCGGGAGAAGGCAAGCCGGTCAGTGAACCCCTTAGCACAGCGTCAGACCACAATGGGAAAAACGCTCAAGTACGGGGATGACCAGAGCCATTCTTATGCTCTCCACGGCTGATTGCATCTGAACAGGTTAGTCCATTTTACGCTTGAGGGTTGGATTATTGCGAAACCTGCTAAAAATGAACAAATTAGCAATGCCTAAAATTTGCATCAATGGGTCAGATGCAACAGCTAGTGACAGTCGTTCAGAACCTAACTTTAGGAGTACAGACCTCAAACAGGAATATGTTGCCCTACAACAGCAGATGGTTTGACCTCCTAGTGCAGGGGAACCACCTCCTAGCTCGTTACCATGTGGGAAGTTTGCTGGGAACGCCCACAAACTAAAGGAATTCCTGGACACCTGTATTATCCAATTTACTTTAAAGCTGCGTACTTTTAATGAGATAGGGACAAAGTCAGACATATGATCTCCAATATATCGGGAGCCGCATTAGCAACGTCTACACCACTGGTCACTACCAGTAATCCTATCCTGGATTCCTATCCCACCTTTGTAAATAGTTTAAGGCCATGTTCAGCAGGCACAAAATCACAGTGTCGGCGCAAGAACAGCTCTTGGACATCAAACAAGGCTCTCTGGATCTCCTCACCTATATTATCAAACAAATGGCTACCAACACTGCTTGGCCCGATGATGCTCTAATCACTCTTTTTAGATGAGGTCTAAATTATGAACTAAAAGATGATGTTTCCTGAGTCCCGAGAGCTGCAAATCTAGCAGAAATGATTTCTATTACCATGCAGTTGGACTATAGACTAAAGGAATGCCTACAAGAGCACAAAAAGAGTAAGAAATTGAGGCTACCAGCAGAAACCACTCGGACTCCTAGCAGGACAGTAGCACAAGAGAAACCTATGCAATTGGGCATGGCCAGAGGTGCCTTGATTATGGAAGGGTGAAGCTGGTGTAGATCCTCTGGTCTCTGTATGCATTGGGAGTCAAAGACTCAAAGGCGTGGGATTGTCCTCTGGCTCCTCCTGGGCAACAGGAACATGTCAGCTCCCAGTCGGAGGGGAACCAACGATATGGGAAGAAAATGCAAGTTTCCAGCAACTAAATACAGTCCCAAAACTGCAGCCGATGCAGAATGTACACATGGTGGTTATAAAGATTGACCTGGCTTTTGCAAGTATCTGCCTATAGGATATACTTGCTCTTATAGATTGTGGAACAGCTCGACCTTTCAGTGATGATTATTGGACCAAGGTTAAAAATATTCCGAGAATGGTTAAAGAAGTCCTCATTCTGGTAGAAGGAGTGGGCAGTACTGCTCTAATTTCTGACCCAATTAAGGAACAAACTGAAACATTACAAATGTTTGTGTCGTCCCATAGGGAAGAGTTAAGCTTTGATACTGTATTGGAATGTATTTTATTTGGTTATTTATATAGCGCTCTTTCCCCATTTGTATGGCCTCAATGTGCTTTTCCCTCTGTGACCATAGTCAATGTGTCAAGGAAAGTCTAGAAGTTTCGTTTTAGGAGATGTGTGTGTGCATTTTTGCCAGTGTAGGACTTGGGTGGCTGGCTAGGATCGACTAAGCAGCCCGATGTTCAAGGCACATGGCAGGGGGTGGTTAGAGTTTGCGATAGAGAGCTATTTTTGAGAGATCCGATGTGTGGCCAGCTAAATCGAATTTCTTTTCATTGGTAGTCGCCATATGCTAGTGGCAGAGGTGTTTAGGTACGTCTGGTGCTTCAGTGTGGACGGTTATGTGGCATGCTAGACCGGAAAGCATAGCCGTAGCTGCAGTCTATGTTGCATGGGTGCTTGATTGTGCCTGCAGCCTGTGTCCTCAGATGTGCTGTAGGTATACGCACCATAGTCTTCGGTATTGTATGGCTGGTGTGATCCCCATTCAGAATGGACGGTGTGGTCTCAGGATTCATGGTGTCTCTAGTGAAAAGGGCCCTAGGATGCGCCTGGCATGGGTGGGTATATTGCGTTTTGCCTTAGTGATGGATGTGGGCTATGCTGGCCTACTTATCTCATATTTCATGGTCTCTCTTGTGGATGGAGCTGGTCGGCGGCGGGCAGGGTGAGAATGTTGCGGGTGTGCCACAGCGAAGGCTGCTGGCTCACCTAGAGTACTTGTCGGGTGGGAGTGTTGTTGTCGGTGGGGTGATAGTGTGTCAGATGTGCCACAGGAAAGGCTGATGGCATACTTGGGCTACTTGTCAGTGGGAGTGTTGCAAATGGGGTGATGGTGTGTCAGGTGAAACTGCTGTGAAAGCTGCTGTCCACTGTGTTGTAACTGGTGCTGGGGAGTTGTTTCAGTGGTGTAGTCTTGGGGAACCATGGATCAGGCGAGCATTGGGAAAAGCCAGGATTTAAGAGCCTTCATTTCAGTGTTGCGAATGTGTAGTGGTAGGGAGGTCCAGATGATTGGTGCTTGGACTGAGAAGGAGGAACCGCCAAGCCTTGTGGAGCTGTGGGTTGAGATCACTAGGTAGGGGACAATTTTGTCTCGGAGGAATTACGGATCAGTGTTGTGGACTGCGCGGTGGGTGATACACACACATGGCTTTAAAAGTGATGCGTCCAGCAATTGTGAGCCAGTGGAGAACTCTCAGGTTAGGGCTGATGTGTTCTCTGGCAGGCAGGTTAAAGTGCAGGTGTGCTGCCACATTTTGGATTCTTTGGAGTTTCCTTAGTTGGGATGCCGGGGATCCTAGGTAGAGGCAGTTTGCGTAGTCTAGGCGGGACAGGATGATGGAGTTGGTGGCTGCGAAAATGTGGGGATAGGTGAGGTAAGGGAAAATGCGCCTGAGAATCCAAAGGTGGTAGAAGCAGGTTTTTGATATGCTGGTGGTGTGTTGGGTGAGAGATAAGTCAGAGTCCAACGTGCATCCAAGGTGTTTTACCATGCTAGCGATTGCTGGTGTTTGTCCTAGTGGTTTGGGCCACGGGATCGGTTGGGGTGGGAGCGCTGTTTTCCCACAAACTGGGATTTCTGTTTTCCCAGGGTTGAGGATGAGGTGGTTGGTCGTCATCCAGTGGTCAATATCCAAGAGGTATGATTCCAGGTCCGGACTGCCAGAGCCTTCAGATTTTGGGATTTTGAGGATGATTTGGGTGTCATTTGCGTAGTTGTAGCAGGTAAGATTGTATGAGCGGATGATTGCAGGAAGGTGCTTTATGTAGAAGTTGAAGATTCGAGGTGATATGGATGCTCCTTGGGTGACACATTGACTTAATGGTCGTGATGTGGATGTGAACTGGTCGAGATGCATGATTTGCGACCGATTAGAGATGAAGGATGAGATCCAAGAAAGGGCTGTGCTTCTGATTCCTGGTGTTTGTAGTCTGTTTAGTAGGATGGAGTGATCAATGGTATCAAAGGCTGCAGAGAGGTCTAGCAGGATGAGATCTCTGTGAGGTATGTTTTGAAGGGCTGTGGGGTGTGAGGACTTTTGTAAGCCAGAGGTCGAAGGATTCTATTGCTGGAGGTCTTTCCTGGAGGAAAAGTGAGTAGAGGGAGTTACGGAGAGAGAGTTCTAGATCTGGGGTGACTACCACTTTGTTCCATAGTGGGAATGGAGAAGAGGGGGGGTGGTGGCGGTAGTGGGGCTTTGACCGCTGACTGCTGTGCTCAGAGGTATGAAGAAATACAGTGCGAAGTGATCAGTCCATGACAGGGGGCACAGGGCTGGGTAAATATGTTTGTGCATCCTTCTGCATCGGGTGTTCTTTTTAGGTCATCCCAGATAGAGACTAGGGAAGATTCTGTTCCCTTAGTGGTCTGAAACCTGATTGCGCTGGGTCTAGGAGGTTGTTGGCTTCGGCAAGTTGGCCAAGCAGTTTTTATGCCGCGTGGTCCATCAGTTTGGCGATGAAATGTTTGTTGGAGATAGGCCGGTAGTTATGGGGGAGGAGTGGGTCGAGAGTCGATTTTTTGAGAATGGGTTTGATGTAGGATTTTTTTAGGGCTTTCTGTAAAGATCCTGACGTTTGTGAGTGATTAAGGATTGTGTGTGCAACGTACCTGCACAGGTGGAGGTTAGTATCTGTTTTAGCATTGAGGGTGGGCAGGGTTCTTCCGGGGAGCCTGATGGGTGGCTGACTGCTACAAGCAAGAGACATTCTTGGTGTGTGATGGGAGAGAACGAGTCAAGAAAATGTGTCTGTGAGGGGTTTTGGGCGGGAGTCTGTGGGCAAGTAGGAGGCAGCGGTATGTGTTTTAGTTTAGAGATGATGGCAGTGTGTTTTTGCCGTTGGCGGCATTGTGGAAGTGGAGCGGAAGGGTGTCGCATAGGGCTTGGCAGCTACGGGTGGGCAAGCGCGAGGTTGCAGGGGATTTGAATTCTGCTATTATTCTATGCAGTTCCTTACTCTGGGGTCAAGCATTTTGGATTGGGTTCCCATAGAATAATTTCTTGCTTTTTTTGATTTCCCATCTGTATATTCTGGATGTCCTTGCTAGGGCGGTTTTGTTCTGGGCTGATGGGTCGGCTCTCCAAGTCTGTTCCAGACGTTGCTTGAGAGTTTTGAGTGGTTTGAAATTGGTGGTGAACCACCTAGCCGTTGGTCCAGTTCTCTGTGAGGTATGTTTTGAAGGGGTGAGAGGTGTGAGGACTTTTGTAAGCCAGAGGTTGAAGGATTCTATTGCTGGTGGTCCTTCCTGGAGGAAAAGTGAGTAGAGGGAGTTAAGGAGTGAGAGTTCTAGATCTGGGGTGACTACCAGTTTGTTCCATAGTTGGAATGTAGAAGGGGGGGAGTGGCGGTGGTAGTGGGGCTTTGATCGCTGACTGCTGTGCTCAGAGGTATGAAGAAATACAGTGCGGAGTGATCAGTCCATGACAGCGGGCACGGGGCTGGGTAGATATGTTTGTGGTGGTGAATATTGCATCACGGGTTTGACCTCTAGTGTGGGGATGTGTGGTGTTTCAGGTTGAGTGATTCTAGATTGTCTATGAGCAACCTTGTCATAGGGTTTGACTGGGAGTCGAACCATATGTTGAAATCCCCTAGGATGGTGAGAGTTGGGTGTGGGATGAGGTTGGCGGCCAGTGCTTCACCAAATGTGTCTGCGAAATCTTTTTTATAGCTGGGGGGTTAGGGGGTCTGTAGATGAGTAGGAAGCTGGAAGCTGTGTGAGGTGGAAGGTGCGAGTTGGAGTTTCACCTGGAGGGATTCGTAGCCTGTGGTGCTGGTGGAGGTGTCCTTGGTTATTAGCTTGAATTGGTGTTTGTGTAATATTATGAGCCCCCCTCCCCTTCATGATCTGTTCTGGACGGTGAGAATGTAGCCAGGTGGGAAGGTCTCATGAGCGATGGGTTTGTAGTCAGAGAACCAGGTCTCAGTAATGAATAGGATGTCTGGACTTTCATCTGTGATGAGGTCATAGATGTGGAGATTATTTTTGGAAACTGACCTAGCATTGATGAGGGTGCAGGATATTTGGTGGGTTGCCCTTATGGGTAAAAGGGTGGGTAGGGTTGGGGGGGACAGCATGTTATGATGTGCGGGCTGGCAGTGCAGATGGAGCGACATGGTGAGAGGTAGAGTGTGGAGATGAAGGAACAACTGGAGTGAAGGCAGAGGGAGTGGTGGGAGAGGAGGAGGGGGAATAAAGCGATGACTGGGTTAGGTGTGGGCATTGAGGTTTCGCTCCTATACAGTGGTTGTGAACTGTGTCGGAGGATGGACGATGCTAGAGGGGGTAGTAGGTGTCTGTGGTCTCGTCCTTTCCTTGAATTATGAGCAGTCATGTTTGTGTGGGTGAGAGTGGGAGGCTCTCTGGTGTTTGGGGGTTTGGCTAGAGCTGCTCTTGCTGCTCTAAGGCTTAGGAGGTGGGAGTTGGGGGTGTTGTGTAGTTGATTGGCGACAGTGTGAGTGGAAGGTGTTGGGGGTGGTTGCTGGTGGGGTTGCAGTTGGGGGGCATATTGGGTGCCTCGATGCGTCATCCAGAGTGTTCCGGGGGATGAGGCTCTTTAATCCCTCTCTCCATCTTCCTGCTCTTAATTGCGCAGAGCGGGATGTACGGCAGGGGGAGAGTGGGACAGGTTGAGGAATGTTGGTGTTGTGAGGGCGGGGGAAAGGAGGGGGGTGAGGTTTGCACACTGAAGGTGCGCAGTGGTAGGGGGGTGGGCTGTGTGATGGCAGGGGTAGGGAATGTGTGCGGTGGGTATCATTGGACCTGATGGGGCGCCAGCGTGCTGCTCAGCTTTGGCCAGTGTGTGGCATGTTAACTATCTGGCCTATGGCACTTAATTGGCCGACCTGTTCGGGTGTGGCTAGGTTTCACTGAACTTTACAATCTGGGTGTGGGTATCAGGCTCCTATGATGGAGCACTTCTCAAATAAGAGGCTTCTGTTTTGTGGGAGAGAGGCTTAGGAATCACAGTGGAATCACGCTCTGAAACACTTGTGTGCGAGTGCGATACAAATGAAATATCAATATCAATATCAGTGCAGTTTAGGTACAGGAGAAAAACAGGGGGAAATTATAAAGGAGAAAACACAGCTCGATTTGAGAATCTTGTATAACGGGGAGAGAGGCCTACATTTCACAATGGAGTTTTTAAGTACAGGAGAAACAGGAGAAAGTTATGGGAGTAAGCACACTCAGATTTGAGAGTCCTGTAAAGTGGGAGAATGGCCTAGGTTTCACAATGCGGTTTGAGTACAAGCGAAAAAAGACACCTAGATTTGAGAGTCCTGCATAGTGGGAGAGAGGCCTGGGTTTCACAATGCAGTTTACATACGGGAGAAAACACACCTACATTTGGGAATCCTGTATAGTGGGAGAGAGGCCTAGGTTTCAAAATGCAGTATACATACGGCCAATAACCACAGTCTTATCTCAGTGTGGCAAAGACTACCATTCAACAGTGCTATGCCAGTAGGGCACTCTCTAGATGTGACGTAAGGCCTCTGAGGGTGTGGCATAGACTTATAGTCACAGTATTATCCCATTGTGGTACTTTCTAGATGTGAATGAGGTCAATTTGAACAAATATGTAAGGGTGCAATACAGGCCAAATGTACAGTACTATCCCAGAGAGGCACAGGCTAATAATCACAGTACTATCACAGAGAGGCACAGGCTAATAATTACAGTACTATTCTATTGTGGTGCTTTCCAGATGGGAATCAAACAATAGGAACAAATCTGCAAGGATGCAACATAGGCTAATAATCACAGTATTTTTACAGAGAGGCACAGGCTAATAATCACTGTACTATTCTATTGTGGTGCTTTCTAGATGTGAATCAAAACAATAGGAACACATCAGTAAGGGTGTGATGCAGACTAATAATCACAGCACTATCCCAGATAGACACAGGCTAGTAATCACAGTACTATCACAGAGAGGCTCTGGCTAATAATCACAGTACTATTCTATTGTGGTCCTTTCTAGATGTGAATCAAAACAATAGGAACAAATCTGTAAGGGTGTGACACAGGCTAATAATCACAGTACTATCCCAGAGAGGCACAGGCTAATAATCACAGTACTATCCCAGAGAGGCACAGGCTAATAATCGCAGTACTATCCCAGAGAGGCACAGGCTAATAATCACAGTACTATCCCAGAGAGTCACAGACTAATAATCGCTGTACTCATCTATTGTGGTGCTTTCTAGATGTGAATCAAAACAATAGGAACACATATGTAAGGGTGTGATGCAGGCTAATAATCACAGTACTATCCCAGAGAGGCACAGGCTAATAATCACAGTACTATCTCAGAGCGTCACAGGCTAATAATCGCTGTACTGATCTATTGTGGTGCTTTATAGATGTGAATCAAAACAATAGGAACACATCTGTAAGAGTGTGACGCAGGCCAATAATCACAGTACTATCCCGATGTAGGTAAATTTGCTATGTGGCAGGGATTTCCTGGGTAGAGTGATTGCACTTCTCCCCACCCAGACCAAACCTACCTTAATAGTATTTGCTGGTTGATGGCTGGCTACTGGCTTCCCCTGCTGACACCTGAAGACACAATCTGCAGCCGCCTCTTTAAGAGCTGCTCCTTTGTTTAGGGGCCCTTAGCAGCAGCGGCTGCACGGGCAGACGGGCTGCCCTGGTTGCAATTGTCTAATTGGGGGCATGCACCAATAAGGTCGCTTGGGAGGTCCAGGAGGCGGGGAGAGGGAGGAATCCGGAAGCAGGCACGGGATAGGGACAGACGTGCAAGGCGCGCTATTTAGTGATTTTAAACCACTAAAAATATAATTCTACAGTGGCTAGGAGCCAAAGCTGCTCTCACCTGTGCCTGATAGTACTCTGGGTGCAATGGCAGTACCCCGATCTGCACGCTGTTGGGCCTTGTTGTGCCTGGGTGAAAATCACCAATCAGGTCGCTTGTGTAACGCTCACCTGATTCCCGTAGAGGCGCCGGTCTTGACTGGGCGTATACCGTATCTTCAAAGGTGATATGTAACACACGGCTGGCTCTTTGGGCTGGACCTCTGTGCACTGTATGTCTGACTCGAAGGGTAAGATGTCTGCAGATAGAAAATATGGGATTAAGGAACTGGGTTATTGAATGTCTCTCTCTTCTTCCCTTTCTCTTCTCCTGTAGAACCCCAAAGGTTAACGCTCTCACCTTCGGTAAGCGAACGCCGTGCTCTCCATCTGCCTCGGGGCAGGGTGCTGTAACCAGTTTCTTCACTGGATAAGGGGAGCAGGCCTCTTGACTTCAGAGGACTGCTGTCCGTCGTTTACTGCACGAACGGTAAGTTTCGAGTAATTCTAATGTCTTTAAAGTCTTTAGTAATGATGTTTCTTGTTTTGCAAGGTTCCGGCGATGTCGGATGACGGGCTGAAGTGAGTTGAAGATGGAGCCCGTGTGATGAATAGAAGCGCCTGGAAGCACGTAAGTAAGCGCTTGTTGCCTGCTTCACGATGCGCTCTAACTGTCTTTTTATTTTGCAGATACAAGTTCGGAGCGGCTGCAGGGTGCTGGAATACCCACTGGGTTAGATGTGGAAAGGAGTAATGGCACGTGAGTATAAAAGTTCCCCAATGTCTTTAAACGCACCTTGTTTTGTCTTTCAGATGCGGGATGCAGCGCCGAAGGCCTCCGGAGCGTGCGAAGAGTTGGTAAGCTTTTGTCTTTCAGATGCCGGAATGCAGTGTGAAGACCTCCGGAGCGCACGAAGAGTAGGTAAGCCTTTGTCTTTCAGATGCCGGAATGCAGCGCGAGGCGTTGGTGACAGCCGATGGACCAGGTAAGTGAAGAGCTGTCACTGAAGACCGTAATGCTAACCTGTTCTTTCTTGTCTTTGTAGGTGTTGCTGAAGACTGGATTCAGGATGGTAAGCCTTTTTCCTTAGGCCCAGGATCAGATGCAGAAGACACGATGAGCGTTCTGCTGCAGAGGATGCAGAATAACGCAAAGCAAGATTCATCCATCGGGTGTGGTTTAAATAGCCTCCTGTAGTGCTTAGGTGTCTCCTTCCACAGCCACGCCTAGGTAAGAAAAGAGTTCCTGCTTTCCAGAAGAGTTCCAGTGTTCTGAATCTAGGGAGTGGCTCCTGCCCCACCCAACAGGAAAAGTAGTTCCAAACAGAAGAGGATCAGAGGCTCAACTGGCAGGCAAGTAAGCAGCATGGTCTGCTGCAGGTAAGTCCACCCAAGCATTATGAGCCCGGCGCTTCCAGCGCTGGGACTGGGCATATTTATGAGCCTGGTGCCACTGGCACCAGGACTGGGTCCAAAAGGTCCCAATTGGGACTGGTTGGCACTCGGAACCTGGGTTATGGATCTGCTTCCAAGGGAGTTGGGAAAACCCTGACCTTTTGGAAGCAGAGATCATGACAGTACCCCCCTCAAGGCCCCTCCCAAACCGGGCTTCTCCGGGGGTTTTGGCTTGTCAGGAAATGTTCGGTGAAATCTTTTGATTAGGCGAGGAGCGTGGACATATTCAGCAGGTTCCCAGGATCTCTCTTGGGGGCCGTAGCCTTTCCAGTCAATTAGGTAAAATAGTTTAGATTTGGAGATCTTGGAGTCCAGAATGCTTTTGACTTCAAACTCGAGTTCTCCTTCAACTCGGATAGGTTTTCGAGATTTAGTTAGTCGGGTTTGAGGTTGCACGGGTTTTAATAGAGAGACGTGGAAGACCGGATGTATCTTCATGTGCGGGGGCAAGTCCAACTTGACCGCTACTGGGTTTACTATGGTAGTGATGGAATAGGGACCAAGGTATCTTGGGTTGAATGTGCGTGGCCCTTTTAGAGGTAGATATTTGGTGGATAACCAGACTTGGTCCCCTACTTGATATTGAGGGGCTTCCTTCCGATGTTGATCTGCTCCTTTCTTGTATTGTTCTTTAGCCCTTTGAAGGTGAGAAACAGCTTCCTTAAAGGCTTGGGTGATTGTAGAATGCAGGTAGTCTACTGCTGGTGTTTCAAGATCTTGGAGGGGATCCAACTCCGAGATTCGAGGGTGACTGCCGTACAAAAGAAAAAACGGGGTTTTCCCAGTTCCCGAATGGACAGAGTTATTGTAGGCATATTCGGCTATCCAAAGGATGTCTTTCCAAGTTTTTTCAGTTTGTTGCAGCATGCAGCGTAAATACTGTTCCAGAGTTTGATTGGTCCTCTCGGTTTGTCCGTCGGTCTGAGGGTGGTGACTGGTCGATAGTCTCACATCAATTTGAGCCGACCGACAGCAACTTCGCCAAAAATGAGAAATAAATGGACTACCTCGATCCAAAATTAGAACCGAAGGAAAACCATGCAGTCGGACGATGTTTTCGAGAAATTCTCGGGCCAGAGTTGCTGCTGTTGGCAAGCCTTTGAGCGGAATGAAATGCGCCATCTTGGAGAATAAGTCCACGATTACTAGAATCGTATTGTATCCGGACCATGGAGGTAGATCGGTGATGAAGTCCATAGAAAGCGTATGCCAAGGCTGAGGTGGGATGTCAATAGGGCGTAAGAGGCCTGCTGGTCTTTCCTTTTGACTCTTGTTTTGGGCGCATACTCCACAGGACATTATAAAGTCTCTGATATCTTTTTTCCAAGACGGCCACCAGAAGTAGCGCTTGATCTTTTCTGAGGTCTTGGCCATACCGGGATGTCCTTCCATTAAAGAATCGTGATAACAAGAGATTACTTTTTTCTGTAAATCTGTGCTGGGTAGGTATAATCGTTCTTGGAAATACAATAAGTTGTCCTTTACTGCAAAGTCCTTTCCCTGCAGATGCCAATTCTGTATGTCTGCTGGAGTTACAAGTTGCCTAGCTTTATCCTTAACTTCCTCTATGGATTCTGTGGCGATTACACCCAGAATTCTTTGTTCGGGAATGATTGGTACAGGTTTAGGGTTGATCAAGTGTTCTTCCACTCCCATCTGAGAAAGGGTATCAGCTTTACCGTTCTTTGTACCAGGTCGATAGGTAATTATGAAGTCAAACTCGGCAAAGAATAATGCCCAACGGAGTTGTCTAGAGGATTGGGCTTTTGCGGTTTTCAAATATTGCAGGTTTCGGTGATCCGTAATCACAGTAACGGTGTGTCGGGCCCCCAGCAGATAATGCCGCCAAGCCTTAAAGGCAGACTTGATAGCCAGAAGTTCCTTGTCAGTAATCGTGTAATTGATTTCAGGAGGCGAGAATTTGCGGGACCAAAATGCCACGGGATGCAACTGATTGGTTACCGGGTCCTTTTGTGATAGAACTGCCCCCATGGCAAGGCTTGAAGCATCAGTTTCCACGATGTAGGGGAGTTTGGGGCGAGGGTATTTTAAGATTGGTGCAGAGATAAATTTAGTCTTCAAATCCTGGAAAGCTTGTTCCGCCTCGGTAGACCATTCAAAACGTTTGTTTTTCTTTAACAAGGCAGTGATGGGCTGGACTATTCGAGAGAATTCGGGGATAAACCTGCGGTAAAAGTTAGCGAAGCCTAACATGCTTTGCACACCTTTTACGGAGGATGGTGATGGCCATTTGAGAACTGCATCGACCTTCTTTGAATCCATACACACTCCGCCAGGTGATAATATGAATCCCAAGAATTCAACTTCAGTCACGTTGAAAACACATTTTTCCAACTTAGCGAAAAGTTTGTGTTGACGCAATCTTTCGAGGACCATTTTCATGTGTTTCCGATGTTCAGATTCCGATGAAGAATAAAAGAGGATGTCGTCAATGTAAACAACAACACACACATCTATGAGCTCTCTGAGGACATCGTTCATAAAATATTGAAAGGCGGCCGGGGCATTGCAAAGTCCGAAGGGCATGACCTGATATTCAAATAGCCCATACTTGGTGCAGAAGGCCGTCTTCCATTCATCGCCCTCTTTTACTCGTACCAAGTGGTAAGCTCCTCTAAGATCCAGCTTTGTATATATGCATGCTTTTCTGACTTGGTCCAGGAGTTCAGGGATCAAAGGTAACGGATATCTATTCTTAACGGTGATCTGGTTCAGGGAGCGATAATCTATACAAGTTCTAAGGTCTCCTTCCTTTTTTGGAACGAAGAACAAAGCTGAAGAAGCAGGGGACTTGGAAGGACGAATAAACCCATTTGCCAGGTATTGATCCAGGTATTGTCGAAGGTGAAGGTTCTCAGGCTCGGTGAGGGCATACATTCTACTACAAGGAGGAGTAGATCCAGGTATCAGGTCTATCTGGCAGTCATAAGACCTATGAGGAGGTAGAGAGTTAGCCTGATCCTTCCGGAAAACATCTTGGTATTCTAGGTATTCGGGAGGTAACTGGGGAGTCTCTGAAGAAATTGCTGCCAGTGCAACACCAGGTGGAGGGTGACAAGTAGAGACACATTCTGGAAACTGGACCGTTCTTGCTCGCCAATCGATCAGAGGATTGTGTTTCTCTAACCAAGGTATTCCTAGAATAATCTGAAACTGAGGGGCCTTGATCACATCGAACACAATCTTCTCATGGTGTCCATCTTGACTTACTAGCGTCACCTCTTGAGTGGTATGCGTTACTGGCCCGGAGGCTATCTCCGTACCATCCACCGTAGTAATGACGTCGTTTACAGCCTTTGGACAAAGAGTTAGATTCATCCTCAAAACCATTTCATGATCCACATATTTGCCGATGGCACCGCTGTCGACGTAAGCTTCAATTGCATGTAATCGATCCGGATTATCAGGGCTAATGAGGACCATAGGTATCACGAAATGCGAGGTCATGGAACTGCTTTTCACGCTCGGCAAGAGGACCTCTATTCTTGTCGGGCGAGGTCGTTTCCCTGCTCAGAGTTTGTAACTTTGGTAACTGCAGCTCCTACTGCCTTCTTGGCAGGTTTCACCGGACAGTCTCGAAGAAAGTGCCCTGAGTTTCCGCAATAGAGGCATAATTGCAACTGTTTTCTCCTTTCCCGCTCCTTTTGTATTAGAGGACCTTTCAGACCCCCTATTTGCATGGGTTCCCCGGAAGTCTACTCCTTTGGAAGGAGTTGGCGGTTTGGAAAATACTTGAGCATCAAACTTGGAACGATCGGCCTTCCTGTTCTGCAGTCTGTCATCTATTTGAACGACTAAGTCTATATAGTCCGAACAATCTTGTGGGGGATTCACTACTTGGGCTAACACATCTTTGAGCTCTCCACGTAGACCTCTATAAAACAGCGTAATTCTTTTGTCCTCAGGCCATTGAGTTTCCACTATCAGTCTTTTGAAAGACGCAATATAAACCAAAAGGTCTTGATTACCTTGTTGCAACGAAAGAAGCTCATTGTCCAAGGCCTGCCCCTGTGAATGTCTTGCGAACAGTTTTTCCATACTGAGCTGAAAAGCTTGAAAATCATGGAGGACCGGATCATCTTGATTTACTAGAGGGATCGACCAGTCTGCCGCATTGCCACTAAGGTACGAAAGCACGAAAGCTACTTTAGCTTGATCAGTTGGAAAGGCTGCTGGCCGGCATAAGAAATGCAACCGGCACTGATTGACAAATACTGCAAACCTCTTTGGGTCACCAGAAAATCATTCGGGTGGAGCAAGAGGTACATTCCCAGGTAGGTTGATCTGCACTGGATTCATAGAGGATGTAGAAGGAAGATTTCCCCCAGATGCGGGTAACGGGGTCTGTCCGGCTTGTGACTGTAGCAATTGTCTAGCGAGATCATCTGTTCGCTCCTTGGAAATAATCAGTTCCCTTCTTAGAGCGTTCGTTTCCTGACGGGCTGCATGCACTTCTGCCCTTAGTTCCCCAAGTAACCGGGCTAGCTGGTCGGTATCCGAGGTTTCCATAGCGCCTGGACGGGAGTTTTGTGGTAGGCTTTGCGTTCTGTAACGCTCACCTGATTCCCGTAGAGGCGCCGGTCTTGACTGGGCGTATACCGTATCTTCAAAGGTGATGTGTAACACACGGCTGGCTCTTTGGGCTGGACCTCTGTGCACTGTATGTCTGACTCGAAGGGTAAGATGTCTGCAGATAGAAAATATGGGATTAAGGAACTGGGTTATTGAATGTCTCTCTCTTCTTCCCTTTCTCTTCTCCTGTAGAACCCCAAAGGTTAACGCTCTCACCTTAGGTAAGTGAACGCTGTGCTCTCCATCTGCCTCGGGGCAGGGTGCTGTAACCAGTTTCTTCACTGGATAAGGGGAGCAGGCCTCTTGACTTCAGAGGACTGCTGTCCGTCGTTTACTGCACGAACGGTAAGTTTCGAGTAATTCTAATGTCTTTAAAGTCTTTAGTAATGATGTTTCTTGTTTTGCAGGGTTCCGGCGATGTCGGATGACGGGCTGAAGTGAGTTGAAGATGGAGCCCGTGTGATGAATAGAAGCGCCTGGAAGCACGTAAGTAAGCGCTTGTTGCCTGCTTCACGATGTGCTCTAACTGTCTTTTTATTTTGCAGATACAAGTTCGGAGCGGCTGCAGGGTGCCGGAATACCCACTGGGTTAGATACCGATGGACCAGGTAAGTGAAGAGCTGTCACTGAAGACCGTAATGCTAACCTGTTCTTTCTTGTCTTTATAGGTGTTGCTGAAGACTGGATTCAGGATGGTAAGCCTTTTTCCTTAGGCCCAGGATCAGATGCAGAAGACACGATGAGCGTTCTGCTGCAGAGGATGCAGAATAACGCAAAGCAAGATTCATCCATCGGGTGTGGTTTAAATAGACTCCTGTAGTGCTTAGGTGTCTCCTTCCACAGCCACGCCTAGGTAAGAAAAGAGTTCCTGCTTTCCAGAAGAGTTCCAGTGTTCTGAATCTAGGGAGTGGCTCCTGCCCCACCTAACAGGAAAAGTAGTTCCAAACAGAAGAGGATCAGAGGCTCAACTGGCAGGCAAGTAAGCAGCATGGTCTGCTGCAGGTAAGTCCACCCAAGCATTATGAGCCCGGCGCTTCCAGCGCTGGGATTGGGCATATTTATGAGCCTGGTGCCACTGGCGCCAGGACTGGGTCCAAAAGGTCCCAATTGGGACTGGTTGGCACTCGGAACCTGGGTTATGGATCTGCTTCCAAGGGAGTTGGGAAAACCCTGACCTTTTGGAAGCAGAGATCATGACAGCTTGGGAGGTCCAGGAGACGGGGAGAGGGAGAAATCAGGAGGCGGGACAGACATGCAGGGCATGCTATTTAGTGATTTTAAACCACTAAAAATATAATTCTACAGTGGTCAGGCGTCCTAGCTGCTCTCAACTCTGTCTGGTAGTACTTCGGGTGCAATGGCGGTAGCCCATTCTGCATGCTGTTGGGCCTTGTTTGCCTGGGTGAAAAGCACCAATCAGGTCGCTTGGGAGATCCAGGAGGTGGGGAGAGGGAGGAATCAGGAAGCAGGCATGGGAGAGGAACAGATGCGCAGGGCACGCTATTTAGTGATTTTAAACCACTAAAATATAATTCTACAGTGGCCAAGAGCCCTAGCTGCTCTCACATCTGCCTGGTAATACTTCAAGTGCAATGGTGGTAGCCCGATCTGCACGTTGTTGGGCCTTGTTGTGCCTGGGTTAAAAGCACCAATCAGGTCGCTTGTGTGGTCTGGGAGGCGGGGAAAGGGAGGAATCAGGAAGTGGGCCCGGGAGAGGCACAGACATGCAGGGTGCGCTATTTAGTGATTTTAAACCACTAATAATATAATTCTACTGAATATAACTCTACAGTGGCCCAAGGCTGCCCACTATTCAATCATTTTAGGGCTCCTGTGGTTATTCAAGCATAACCCTTACATCAACTGGAGAGCCATCACCCTTTTTTTGGGTTCAGAGCATTGTATAACTCATTGCTTAACATCAGGATCTTCGGACCTTGAATTCATCTCTATCTCGTCCTTTGGAGGATCCTCTACTACGAGCATAAACAAAATACACAAATTCTCGAGCAATTCTCGATGTTCAAGGATGTTTTTTCTGAGGCAAAATTTAAAGAACTACCACCTCACTGGAGATACGATTGTTCCATCAATATTCTACCCAGTCATCCCGTCCCTTTTGGAAGAATGTACATGTTGTCTGAACGGGAAAAGGTTGTTAATAACTGAATCCACATCTCCGACTGGGATGTGCTTGTTTTTTTTCTCCCACATGAGGGTTTCCCTGCTGTTTCTGTTACCCTGCAATCTCACACAGGGTTGACAGAGATGGTTGGAGGATTCTTATACTCATCATGTCTGACTGCATCTGAACTGGTTAGTCCATTATACGTTCGAGGGTTGGATTATTGCAAAACTTGCTAAAAACGAACACCAGTATAATCCGATTCTGTTAGAGGAAAACTCATTGGGTCTTCAATGTGTTGATAGAACTTTCCAATAATCGGGTCCACTTTTTGTGCAGTCTGCATCCTGGGCCTCTTGTCTCTTGTCTCCACTGGGCAGTTGAGAGTTCACTGTTTGCACGAGTTTGAGAACCTATTACATCTGTGACTTGGATTTCACGCAGTAGGGATTCTGTCTATATAAAATCCCCCTGCAAAGGTCCAGTTTTAGCCAGATGGACACGATTCTTCTAGTTAATCAGGTGTTTCACAAACCCATTCCTAACATAATCAGAGTCCGTGATTATGACCAGTTCTTTGAGTTGGTGGTGTACCGCAGTGAGGATGGCTTGATGTACGGCCATCCACTCTGCCACCTGACAACTTTGGGGTTCAACTTTGTAACCAGCAGAGGGCCGCATGATATCTTCACCTAGGAATTCCCAATGCCAGCCGCTAGCTCTTTTTTTCCCGTTTATGTCAACATGGTAGGGCCACCTATCCACATAAACTGTGGGCATCCCCTTGCAGATGCCATCTTCATAGACCTTGTGTGGGGAAGGTAGGCACGCCTCCGTATTGCTTTGGTCCTTAGACTTTACTCCTTGAGACACTTTTCTTGAGCACAATCATGCAAGTCACCCAATCCTTGGGCTAGAGGACGCTTCTTGCAGACATATCTAACCTCCACAGGAAAGACTTACATGGACAGAATCCAGGAAGAAATTCTGGAATTACTACTTACATTCCTGTCACTTTGTAAGTATTGCAAGGGTTGGTGATGAGTCTCTACAATGATATGCTTTGCCTGGATGAACGGGCAGTCATATTCAATGCCCATACTGTTGTCAGGAGTGCCTTTTCGCAGTCATTGAAATTTACCTCCACATAGGACATAGATTTGCTCACGTACGAGATACCTTGTTAACCTTGTTATAGATTTGATACAATACCGCTGTTAGGCAGGCATCTGAAAACCCGTTCACCAAGAAGAACTCTTTATTCTTAATAGTGTAAGGCAAACAAGGAGCTTGGCAAAGGCTTCTTTTCAGTTGTTTGACGGCCTTGGATTGCTCTGGACCCGAGTGCCACTTGACTCCAGCCTTTAATAAATGGACCAAGGGTTGAGGGACCTCTGCATAGTCTTCGGTGAACTTTCAACTATAATTAGTAAGTCCAAGAAGGCTTCTTAATTCTCTCAGAGTAGTAGGGTCTTTTAATTTCATTAGGGCTTCCACCTTCTTTGCCTGGTGATTAAGACCCTCAGCGGTGATCTCGTGCCCTAAGAAGTTCACTCGAGTCTTACACCACTGTGCCTTCCAAAAGGACAGTTTTGGTATGACTTTCTTGAACTGGTACAGACTATAGCGAATCCCTGCAATATGTTCTTCCATGGTTGAGATCTTGATCAATACATCATGTACATAGGCCAGGTTTCCCCTTTCACCCAAATCGGGCATGGCCTTATGCAGGAAGATATTGAACTCATTTCGGAGTTTATATATCCAAAGGGCGTTTGGGTCCACGTATATCGCTGACCAACCAAAGGTAAAGGTAAGCTTGTATTGGTCTTCCCTACTCACGGGTACTGTCCAGTAACTGTTGGTCAAATCAGTGTACACATTTGACCCGTGGATCTGTGCCAACCCTTGATTGATATAGGGAAGTGGCCATTTAGACATGTGAACCCGTTTGCTCAACACCCTCAGGTCTCCACATAGTGAATCAGATGAATTATCCGACAGGATTCCACGTTTTTGCTAATCTCAGTGAGTGACTACATGGAAGCGAGAGGTAACCGGTATTGTTTAAAAAATACTTGATCCCTCTATGGGTCTGTGGGTTTGGTGGTTGAGAGGATTGATGTATGTCCACAATCATTTGAGTCTATTGAAAAGATATCCTGGAAGTACAGGAAGACCTGTTTCAGTTTCTGTCTTTGTTCCTCAGTCTCACAGGCATCAGTGAAATTGATCCATTCCTCAACCATCTGCGTGAAACCTGGGAAGACCTTGGGTTTGGCAATTTCACCCATATCCTCCAGTTGTGATGAGAGATCTCTTTTCTGGAGTTAACCTGAACAGTAGGTACCATGGTTTCGAGGTAGTTGTTATTAACTCTAGCAGCATGAGCACAATGTCTCATTAGGCTCCTCACTCAGAGAAATATAGAAAGGAATTCAACTAATAGAAGTTCAAAAAGTGTTGAATATATTATGTATTCACCAAGAAAGTAATGGGTTGGTTTGATGCAGTAATACAGTTGATGACATAAACTTGTACGAAAAAAGATGGTTGCTCCAGGAGTACATAGTGGATTCTATCTTACAAACATACAATCATACTTTGCATCTGGTTGATAATTATCCTAACCAACTGATTATTAACAATTTGGCCATGGGTACACCATAAAGGGTTAACTGCTATTTCAAATGAATTTACTACTGTTACAAAGGCGACATATGTAAAGCCTTTTTCGATTCAAAAGGCATGCGTGTCCAGCCATTATAGGGGTGGGATATATATATACCCTTATTAGGTTCATAAAGTGTGTGTGCCCAGCGACATGTGTTTCAAGCAAAAGCTCTTCCTCAGGGATGTAACTATCATGGACATTGCTACAATCATAAATATACCATTGCATGGTTACATCAAAAAACTATTGCAAACAATTGTTTTTGGTGACATACTTATAACAAGAGACACAGAGATAGATAACCATGATGATCAGTAGCATTGTTGAACATATGCATGTAGTAAACAATAATATCATGAAATAATAATACATTAATTGACTCTAAATACCACCACATCCTTCCTTATGTCACAGGTTACCTCCTACACCCCATAATGGCATGAAGAGTACACCATGAAATTCCCTGTATCATGGATACAAATCAAATCTTTTCTAGAGGAATACCGTCACTGATGTTGAAACAGTAGTGAGCAATGGGCCCAATGATCTCACTACCAAAATCAACAGAATAGTGTTGGGCATCAACCGCCATTCCAATAGAGGTGTCCGCACCCAAAGTGAAACTTAGATGTTCGCGGTTATTCACCAATATTCAAATGGTGTTGTGTTCTATGTCCACTAAAGGGTTGCATACAAATATAACCCTTGTTGCAGATGAGAATTCAAATTGAGGTAGGCATCCTTATATTGGAGGTTCTGGCCTCGCTTATTTTGAGGGGAATGGTGAATTGCTGCACCTGTCATGGAATGGTGATCTCTTCTCCCACCTAAACTTCAACCACATAAGGCACATAAGGCAGCAATTGAGCTGACCGGAATGCTCTTTTGGCGTTATCAAAGCACAAGGTTACCCCAAGTTGTGACCATACTTTCTTATTAATCAAATCTAGATTAATTGCAAATTGCGAATTGATTTAGAATGTCACTACCCAAAAACAAAACGTCAAAAGGAACATCTCTAACAATCCAACAATTGTGTTCTATTATTTTATCACTAATGGAAATGTTTAGCATACACCACCTATGCAGAAAATGCTTAGAATCTGGTGTTTCCAGACCCACTTCATGGTCTGATCTTTTTGGAGTTTCCTGAATAAACCTTCGCTGATGAAGCTTTTTCAATTATTCAGGCATACTCTGGTGAGTACTGGTTCCTCCCCCTCATTTATCTGAATGGAGAAAGAAAAGTGTTTGCCCTTTTTCTGAATATCGGTCGGACTTTGGGCTTGTTTTTTCACCTTCCTCTTTCGAGGTGATTTGTTACTTTTGACTGGTAGAACATTTCAGAGTGTCCCCTTCAAGTGTGGAATGCCACTTGCAACTGGGAAGGAGGTTGATTTTCAAGAGTTGAGAAGAATTCCCATCACCAGTTTGATCTTCTTCAGAGATGATGGTGATTTCTGGGACTTGATTGCCGGTCAATAAGAGGACCGGTATCATTCAGACTCACATGATCTGCACTTCTCTTTAGATTGGGTCCAGAAGACATGGTTCACACAGTCAATCAGAGGTGATAACATCCTAAGGAAATTGTTTCCCAGTAAACAAGGAGTACCCTCTGGAGTCCCAACTATCACTGGGCACTTTAAACGTTGTCACTCAATTTCTATCTCTAGATCTGCAGTCCATTTGATGGAATTATCATTCCCATCAACTTTCTGGAGTTGTACAGGAAGAGTTCTGAAGGGAATCTTGTGACTCTACCCCATTCCTACATTCAGTTGGTCAAAGGCCTTTTTGGACAGAAGATTAGCCTGGGATCCAGTATCCACCACAGCCGATAATTCACACTAACCCTCTACCCTGATGGGGGAATACAATCTGCCCTCTTTTTCCTCAAGAGTGCAAAGAAAGTGTGAGCTATTTCCCAGCTCAGCTGTCATTTTCTTGATATTGAATTCTGTCACTGTTTTGTTTAATCTTGGGTGACTGTACGTGTCGGAGATCGGGAATCTGTAGGACGAAATGTACATCTGGCAATTTGTGTAGTTGGGGGATCTTATTTCTCCTCAGATTCTTTGTTTTCCACTTTGTCTGAAGATAGTTGTCAGAAACTGTTTGTGGGGAGAATACCTCTAAAGTTTCAATATGATCTGGCTCTCAGGTTTGGGGCCTAGGAATCTCTTGCTCTGAGACGATCTCCATACTTAATGATTTGTTAATGTGGGATCGGTCCCTGTTGGTGCGCTAGTGACCACTCTCAATTGGTTCCAAAACCAGCCTATACGTTAGTTCAGGTACCCTGGCAGCAGAAAATATCCTACCCCCTCAAACGTTCCACAAAGTTTGTATGTAACAGTACAGATAAAGAATTAAGTTTCGGGTGAATGTCATGCGCTCAAGGTCAGTTTTCTCTATGCAAGGAATATTTCACACAGACATTGCGAATGTCCAAATCAAGTAAGATATGAGTGTTGTTTATTTTCCAAAAGAACAACAGCCGACACGTGCTTCGACCTCTGGTCGTTGTCAAGGCTGTAGATATCATGTGTAATCATAACACCATTAGCGATAGTGTGCATAACATTAGAATTATCATTGAATCATAGAATTAAACATGTTGCAAAAACATGAGAGTAAATAGGTCATACCAAGTTGCATCATATACCCGGCAGGGTTTGGTGGTTTCAGTCAGAGCAGGATGAGAATTCAATGCCAAATGATAAAAAGAAAAATAGAGTTGCAATAAGCAAATTGACAATTGTTAGCCTCCCATTGTGTTCAATTACACTGATATGTGGTCTTGAAAACATTCACCCATAATACATGACCACCCAGCTGTTGAGGAGTTTGTGAGATATTCCATCAGTCACTAACCAATATATCTAGATCATAACAGAAATGTCAATATCGATAAATATATTTCCTAAATGTACTATAATGAGTTGATTGGAACCTACTCACCCTAAAGTTTGATCCGATATCATTAACGAATACTGATTGTAATTTTGTTTATGAACCCCCTTGGGCATCAATCATACTTCCAGAAGTGATGTTTATTGATACATCTGCAGTAAAGGAATGTAG
Organism: Ambystoma mexicanum; assembly: GCF_040938575.1. Taxonomy (NCBI): domain Eukaryota; kingdom Metazoa; phylum Chordata; class Amphibia; order Caudata; family Ambystomatidae; genus Ambystoma; species Ambystoma mexicanum. The sequence goes on along the minus strand of NC_090937.1, from coordinate 1,093,361,169 downwards.
ATGTAACAAACTATGATGTGCTATAAGATGGCATAAACTATAAAGTGATCCTAGATTAGTTGTCTTACCTTATTATGAGATAGTGGATTAGAAGAAAACTGTGTTTCAATGGACCATTTCTGGCAAAAGTAACATTATGTGTCCTGTGAAAAATATATATAATTCGATGTATAATCATGTGGTATAATCCTAAAATTAGAATCAATAGTCATTAGAGTAATTGTATTTCTAATATAGGTGTACATAATGCTCCAATTAGCCTAAATAGTTTGTGCCCTTTATCATTATGTCTAATTTGTAAGGTTTTGGACTATGGATAAATGAGAAATAATATTATAATCAAATATATGATTGAAATATTTGTGGCCCCATCTATCAATGAATAGCGTCGTAATCCCCCCCAAATAACAATTTAATAGGAAAAAACCGATTGGAATAAAAGCATCACCAAAATATATACCTTATATACTGGGGATAAATCCCTGGAGCTTAGACTATGCAGCAATGCTTTTCAGCTTCTTCAGGAATATTAACGCCGCGATCGCGGCAAAACGGCCACATAAAATGGCGCCCGTAATGTGATGATGTCACGCGTGTGAGTAACGCGTGACGACATCAAAGTAAACACGGTGACGCGCATATCAGCGCAATTCCTCTATTATTAGCAACACGTCCGTTTTATAAAGTAAATAAGTCCCTCTTGAAGTAAACTGCTTAGGTGCACACAAAGTTACTGGTGACTTATTTAATTTCGAATTGACAGAATACACTATGGTCCAAACAATGCTCGAATGCCCTTTGTCCCTCGTGAATGTACTGGAAATTAACTGATTGTTCATGTCAATAATCTGGTCTTATACCAAAATGTTAGATAATCAATATTTGTGACAGACAAAAAAATATAAAAATGATTGTAAGTTATATGTAGCACCTTGTCTAAGAGATGCATGTCAGTTGCATATAACAATTCAATCGCCAAAATATTTTATTGAGCTTGCCTATGAGTTATTGTGTTGGTAACTCTATGACATAGTTATTTTAAAGAACTGGCATATGAATTATGTGTTGGTAACTCTATAACAAAATTAATGGTTACTACTGAGTTAAAAAGATACATATAGCAAAGTTTGTTTCCTACATGAATAGTGGGTGTCTAAGGAGAATATATACCATAATTGGTAAATATTAAAACTTATTACCATATTGGCTCCCATCACTATGTGGTAAAAAGATTTCTGTAGCATGGGAGAGAAAGGACTTATTCATGAATAATGTGATCCCACAGCTTAGTTAGTCTAAATGTTGGGTTATGAACAAATACCCATACATGTCCTATATCGGGTTACTGAAGAATGGCACCACACAACTTCTCAAAGATGGATATATGACCAACCTGTGTTGGGTTAAAGAAACACGTGCATTTCATGATCAGAATTCAAACCAACTTGAGTACACCTCAAGAAGCATATTAGTTTGCACTCCTGTTGCCTCAATTTCAGCATAACATTGCCTCCACTTTTGCCTGACTTAGCCTTCATTACACCAATGAAACGAATATCATTGCTGTTTTGCATTTGGTGACATTCTCGCCAATGAATGGCCAACAGCGATTTAGGGTCATTTTTTCTTAGACTGGATAAATGTTCCCTAAACCGAACTCTCAATTGTCTAATTGTACTCACTACATAAAGTTTGCCACAGACAATATAACATAAGTCGTTCGACAATTAATAAATTGATTGACTTTAACCACATTGCCATTCATGTCTGAAAAGAATTGACAGTTACTATGAGCGTACTTACAATAATTGCAATTACCACATTTAAAAAAACCCACATTTTTCTTCAACCAATTTCCTCCTGAGTCATTAGCTTTGGTTTCAAGAAAAGATGGACTAAGCTTCTGTTTTATTTTCTGAGCTCGTGTGTAAGTGAAATTAGGTTTATCAGAGAGATAAGGAGTCAAATCATTGTCCAATTTCAAAATATTCCAATGTTTTTCAACCAAACGATAAAGAGTAGATGAGTCTTTCGAGAACTGAGTAATAATTGCAATATGTTGGGATATGTGTTTCACACTAGAATGTTCGGTGAGTAAATCTGACTGTTTATATGTTTGGTATTTGTTCTCCGCTTTATTAATGCATGCTAGTTTATATCCTCTATTCAAAATCCTAGATCTCAAAACTCTAGTTTCTTTTTCATAGTCAGTGTCCTTGCTACAATTCCTTCTGGCCCTGTAAAATTCACCGGAAGGAATATTGTCAATTGTAGAGCGTCGATGGCTGTTTTGCACCTGAAGTACAGAGTTAACTTCTGTTTGTTTACGAAAAGTCTTGGTTTGGATACTACCTTGTTCAATGAAAATATTCAGATCTAAAAAATCAATTGCATCTGCATGCGCAGAGCCAACAAAATTAAGCCAAAAATCATTCTTATTGACATATTGAACAAAATTGTCAAATGACTCCAGATCTCCTTTCCAAACAATAAGTATATCATCTATAAAGCGTCGCCAAGCAATCAGATTGATCTTGTATTCTGAATTGCTGTATATATGGATATCCTCAAATTGTGCCATGAAAAGGTTTGCTAAAGAGGGCGCTCATTTTGCCCCCATGGCAACACCTTTAGCCTGAACATAGTACTGATTGTTGAAAATGAGCACATTGTTATCAAGTGTGAATTTCAAAAAACTTTTCAATAAATTGACATGTTCTATATATGAAGCAGAAAAATCACTAAAGATGTAATCAATGGTGCGTATTGCCAAATTATGGTCAATGCTAGTATATAGAGCTGATAGCTACATCCAGTGTAGCTAGCAAATAATCCGACTCCCATTGTAATGATTTCAAAAATTGTAAAACATGAGTGCTGTTTCGTACATATGATTTCATCGTGATGACATGAGGTTTAAGAACTTCGTCCAAATATTGTGATAGCCATTCTGTGGCCCACCCAATGCCACTCATTATCGGTCTTACAGGTGGGAGATCAATATAGTCTTTATGAATCTTAGGTAGGAAGTACATGGTGGGCATCACAGGTTCTGTTTTGGTTAAAAAATTGTTTTTCATCATCTGTCAAGAAACCTTTTTCATACCAAAATATGATCAGTTCCAAGAGCTCAGCAACCACTTTCTTGGTTGGGTTTGATTTGAGAGGGATCTATCATCCTGGTGTGTTAAGATGTAACATGGCCATACTAATGTAATCCGAGGTGTTCATTACCACGATGTTACCCCCCTTATCTGCTTCTTTGACAGTAATAGATTTATCTTTTTCAAGGTCATCTAAGGCTTTGAACTCTTCACAACTTAAGTTGGACTTGATTCTCCTCCCTTTGTGAAAGTGATGGTCTAAATATTCATGAATGTCTTTGGTAACAGCTTTATGGAAAGTCTCAATAACATTGTCTGATCCTAGCTGAGGTGTAAATTTTGATTTTGGCTTAAATTCTTTAATCTCTATATGTCTGGTATTGACTCCCAAATCCTGACAGATAGTATCTGTATCTGTGCTACTTTCTCGATTGAGAGACATTAAGGTTTCAATATTCTTAATATCTTTTATGGTATAAGTGCTAAGAGGTTCAAGTGAGGCTTTACGCTCAAATGTACGTATTTGTGTGGCAAAGAATTTTTTTCAATTTGAGTTTCCTCAAAAATTTAAAGAGATCAATTTGGAAATTAACAAAATCTGTGCCCATACTGGGTGCAAAAGATAAGCCTTTATTCAACACTGAAATTTCAACTTTACTCAGCTTCCTATTTAACAGATTAATTACCAAGTCTGATTGTGTCACTGGTCGATCGCTTCTTGCTGGTTGAACGGGTTAGAATCCCAGCACGGGAGATTTCTTCATCTGAACTTCCGCTCCCGCTTCCGCTTCCCCCCTCTCCTGCCCCTGGTATGAAATTTGGTGTTGGAGTAGGTGTTACTGGTGGATTTTTTGCAAATCTGACTTGTTTGTTGTTGGTATATCGCTGGTTTCCTTTTTTGTACCTCCTGATTTCTTCTAAAAAACTTTGTCCTCCTTGAGAGGCAGTTTCAGACACTTCTTTGTCCTTACCAGCTATGGAATTACTATCATCTTCTGATTCAGGGTCTGAGCTAGCTGGGGTAGTGTTGGATGAACTAGATTGGTGCTTGTAGGTTATATTATCATATTTTGGTTGAAAAGTATATACCCTTGATTGTCTATAGTCGTTGTCATCCCTGTAAAACTTTCTAAACTTTCTCAATTTTATATCATCTTAGTATTCGCGTAATATCTTGTTCATTTTCTCATAATTCTTTGATTTAGTGCTTTCAGCATTGGTCATGTTAGCTATCTCTTCTTTCACGGTGGTAATTTGTGCTATCACTCTCTTGTGTTCGCGTGTAGCATGTGTGATCAACAATTCCAACATGGTTTTCGAGCTTTGACTTAGATTCTTTTCCCAATCGGCGGCCAAATCACAATCTTCCTCATTATCAAAATTTGGCATAATAAGCACCCGTAATCCTCTGGGTATGATCCCATTCTCCAAATAGTTAGTTAGCGAAGCGTGTTCCCTGTACTTATTAATTTCTTTTTTTGACAAGCATTCTAATTTGATTAACTTTTGTCTCAAAGTTTCTACTGTGTTGTAGCTACTCCTGAAAGGATTTGCTGTACTACCCCTCGGGGCAAAAAGTGCCGCTCTATCCTCATCCCTGTTACACATATAATCTGCCATAGTGGCTCAGTGGAAATCAGCAGGCACCAAAGACCGAAAAGTGACAGACAATATGATTTGTTAATGTGGGATCGGTCCTTGTTGGTGCGCTAGTGACCACTCTCGATTGGTTCCAAAACGAGCCTCTACGTTAGTTCAGGTACCCTGGCAGCAGAACATATCCTACCCCCTCAAACTTCCCACAAAGTTTGTATGTAACAGTACAGATAAAGAATTAAGTTTCGGGGGAGTGTCTTGCGCTCAAGGTCAGTTTTCTGTATGCAAGGAATATTTCACACAGACATTGCGAATGTCCAAATCAAGTAAGATATGAGTGTTGTTTATTTTCCAAAAGAACAACAGCCGACACGTGTTTAGACCTCTGGTCGTTGTCAAAGCTGTAGATATCATGTGTAAATCATAACACCATTAGTGATAGTGTGCATAACATTAGAATTATCATTGAATCATAGAATTAAACATGTTGCAAAAACATGAGAGTAAATAGGTCATACCAAGTTGCATCATGTACCCGGCAGGGTTTGGTGGTTGCAGTCAGAGCAGGATGAGAATTCAATACCAAATGATAAAAAGAAAAATAGAGTTGCAATTGACAATTGTTAGTCCCCTATTGTATTCAATTGCACTGATATGTGGTCTTGAAAAAATTCACCCATAATACATGACCACCCAGCTGTTGAGGAGTTTGTGAGATATTCCATCAGTCAGTAACCAATATATCCAGATTATAACAGAAATTTCAATATCGATAAATATATTTCCTTAATGTACTATAATGAGTTGATTGGAACCTACTCACCCTAAAGTTTGATCCGATATCATTAACGAATACTGATTGTAATTTTCTCATGAACCCCTTTGGGCATCAATCATACTTCCAGAAGCATCACGTTACGGGCGCCATTTTATGTGGCCGTTTTGCTGCGATTGCGGCGTTAATATTGCTGAAGAAGCTGAAAAGCATTGCTGCACAGCCTAAGCACCAGGGATTTATCCCCAGTACATAAGGTATATATTTTTGTGATGCTTTTATTCCAATAGGTTTTTTCCTATTAAATGTTTTTTTGGGGGGGATTAAGGCACTATTCATTGATAGATTGGGCCACAAATATTTCAATCATATATTTGATTATAATGTTATTTCTCATTTATCCATAGTCCAAAACCTTACAAATTAGACATAATGATGAAGGGCACAAACTATTTATGCTAAATGGGGCATTATTTACACCTATATTAGAAATACAATTACTCTTATGACTATTGATTCTAATTTTAGGATTATACCACATGATTATTCATCGAATTATATATATTTTTCACAGGACACATAATGTTACTTTTGCCAGAAATGGTCCATTGAAACACAGTTTTCTTCTAATCCACTATCTCATAATAAGGTAAAACAACTAATCTAGGATCACTTTATAGTTTATGCCATCTTATAGCACATCATAGTTTGTTACATCTACATTCCTTTACTACAGATGTATCAATAAACATCACTTCTGGAAGTATGATTGATGCCCAAGGGGGTTCATGAGAAAATTACAATCAGTAGTCGTTAATGATATCGGATCAAACTTTAGGGTGAGTAGGTTCCAATCAACTCATTATAGTACATTTAGGAAATATATTTATCGATATTGAAATTTCTGTTATAATCTGGATATATTGGTTACTGACTGATGGAATATCTCACAAACTCCTCAACAGCTGGGTGGTCATGTATTATGGGTGAATTTTTTCAAGACCACATAGCAGTGTAATTGAATACAATGGGAGGCTAACAATTGTCAATTTGCTTATTGCAACTCTATTGTTCTTATTATCATTTGGCATTGAATTCTCATCCTGCTCTGACTGCAACCACCAAACCCTGCCGGGTACATGATGCAACTTGGTATGACCTATTTACTCTCATGTTTTTGCAACATGTTTAATTCTATGATTCAATGATAATTCTAATGTTATGCACACTATCACTAATGGTGATATGATTTACACATGATATATACAGCCTTGACAATGACCAGAGGTCGAAACACGTGTCGGCTGTTGTTCTTTTGGAAAATAAACAACACTCATATCTTCCTTGATTTGGACATTCACAATGTCTGTGTGAAATATTACTTGCATAGAGAAAACTGACCTTGAGCGCAAGACACTCCCCCATACTTACCCCGTTGATCTCAGGGTCTCTTGGGACCCATTTCTCTTTGGGCAGGATCTCCCCATTCCTGAAAGAGACAATTTCTTTACCTGAGTTCTCAGGGACCCTTTTCTTTCAAAGGGGATCATTTTGTTTTGTTCTTCCGCAAAGTGAGGTTTGCTTTGATCTCTTCTACTGACCCTTTTCTCTTTGGGTCCTAATGTCCTAGGGGTAGAAGAGTCCCTATCGGGCTGATAGGTTTCCAGGAGTTCTGTTCTGGTAAGAAAGGAAGCTTCTTGAAGCGTTTGCTATCTCACTTCACCCAGGGCCTCATATTCAGGAACCTGTGGACTATCGAGACTTTCCATCAGTCATTCCCTGCCCCCGGGCATCAGACCCAGATGTTGAGGGGTTCTGGGAAGCAGTGTTAGGTTGAGGATTTGACTGACCAATCAGAAAGCACCCTAGATCAGCTGCTCCCTAAAAGGGCAACTGTCCTTCTATCAGAGTAGTTCGGGTATTGGAAATTTCCCCGATAATTTTCAATCCTGATTCTCCCTTCTCCTTGGTTCAAGGATCTATTATCCTGCAGCAGGGGAGAAGGAGGATTGTTTTGGAAGTTCTGATTTTGAGGGTACATGCTGAAACAATTCAGGTTGGGAGGTGGAGTGGAACTTTTCACCTGTGAAAAGTTTGGCGGGAAATTTCTCGGGGAAGTACTTACCTGGTTTTCCCCCTCCCTCTTGTGCCGGGGTAGTCTACACATAACCCAGGATCAGTTTAGTACCCTTAAATTGCAGGCTTACTTAAGTAGCATTATCAGAGGGGCCATTTCCCTGGTACCCTGCCTGGCTACCATTCGATTGATCCTGGCCACAGGGTCTCCTCTTCTACTCATTCTGCTTATCAGCTGGAGGAGTATTGTTACGCCCCCCCCCGTCTCCAGTTCCAAAGGAGGGGTCATGTTCAACTGCATCACCTTGTCAGTGGCAGGTGTGGTAGATGGCATTGTTTCTTTAGGGTTGTTTTTACTGTCAGTGGGTTTCTGGTCCTCATTTATCCCAGTGGCTTGTTCTATTACCCAATCCAGTATCCTGCAATCATGGAAATCGAAAACTAGTTGGGTAATTATACACTTGGGAAGAGTGTGGAAATAGGTGGTCACAAATTCCCTGCTATTCATATTCACCTGCCTGGAAGTCTGCGCAAATGCATGTTTTAATTCCTGTACAAACTCCCTAGGTGCTCGGTCTTTCCCACACTGTAAATTATACACAGCTTGCGTGCCTTTTGTAGGCTCCTATGAGTGGAGAAGTGTTTCAAAATGACTGCCTTATAGGTGGACCATTTATAATGACTCTGGTCCTCCAGTCCTGTAAAGAAACTGCAGTATACAGGAGAAAACAGCCATTTTGCAAACTCCATGCAATTGACATCATTTTTTATCTCAAATGATGACATAATTTAAGTGTTTCAATACCGAATACTTAGCATTCTTATGGTATGGAATCAGGAAGCTCTTTATTGCTTTGATTTGTCTGATTGGGTCTTTAACAAAACCTTTTCTATATTTTGTTGTTTTTCTGCACCTTTAAACCTGAGTCCATTCATCTTCTGAATCAGAGCTGCTATTTGAACTTCATTCCCTGTCTCCTAACCACTACATAACTTTCTATTTCTGACACCAAGGTCTCACTGGCCTCAAGCATACTGCTCTGAGCCACCAATCAATCTTTATTTTCTGTACCTCATCTTGAAGGATTTCATATTCTCTCTGAGAGTCTTGTGTTATGCGCGCATGTTCAAGGTGCATTTCTTTCAAGCTGACAAGTTCTCTCCCTGGAGTGTCCCTACTATGGGATTATCAATAGGTGCCTCTCAAAGCTCCTGTTCAGGTGCACTGTTACAACAAGGATCTCACAAGCACCCAACAATTGGCAGATCCGATAGGATGCCTCTTCACTGGAAGTCCGAAACGTGAGCCAAGAAAAACATGAAATGATATGCAGCCCTTTTCACCACAAGGCTGAACATGTCAACATCCAAATATGTGGCAGCGTGTTAGTGCACCAAGTTCTTACACACAAGAACATGCCTGCTTTTGATCCCTGCCATCTGAGCATGCCTCACATCAAGGGAACCATAGTCACAGCCTGAAGGACTAATAAAGTAATACATCTCACATATGTAAACTTACAACCAAAAACCAATCAGAAGAATGTGCTCAGGCCTTCGTGAAGAACCTGTAGTCAATACACAAAAGCATGACGCTTCAGTTGTTTCTCTAGAAGAAACTGGCACTTTGGAGACCAATGAGCAACATTTAATGTTCCAGCAGGTTAATTGAAATAATGTACTGACATTATATGCTTTTTTATACTCCAAGTAGACTTAATATGCCACTCTTCCTCTCACAGCTCCAGTCGTCATGGAGCCATGCTGAGCACTGCAGTGACAAGATATATCACAGTGTACACTGGCCTCGGTGGGGTGTGCAATAAACTTGTTGAAATGCTTCAGTCTGTGTTTGGTATAACAACACACAAACATTACCGGGCCATTTATTTAATTATTTAAACATGTATACAAGCATGCATAGCCGGTGGGCATCTAGGCACTAGTTACAGTAAAGCAGAAGCAGCTGCAAAGAGCAGGAGGGAACAGGGCAAGGAGGGGGACGGAGCAGAGCGAGAAACAGTTAGTTGAAGAGGTGGGGTTTGAGGACGGTTCATTCTGCAGGTGGGGGGGTTGTTCCAGAGGATGGAAGCACGGACAGGGAAGCTGGATCCCCCCAACCTTTTGTGGTTACATCTGGGTGTGATGAGGCGATGCTTGGGGGCTATTTTTAAGGGCCTTGCAGGGGTGTATTTCTTGAGTTTTTGAGCAAGGTATGAGGGGGCGTTGCTCGACAGACATCAAGTGAAATCAGTGATTGTCTTGATTTCTGACACATTGTCATCATCTTAAAATGACAAGGTGTGGAAGAGGAAATGTGTAGGCCAATATCAGCTTAATTTTGTATATTTATAAAATGTCTTTTCCGCTTGATCGGCTTTTTCAACGCCACCCATCGATCCATTTTGAAGAACATTTGCAGCACACTCAAGATAGAGCTTTTTTCACATCTCTGGGAATTCTAATAGGACTTCTCTTGAGGGGTGACAAATGAGGGGTCAAATAAAAAAAATAACTTAAAGCAAGTTATCTGTCTCTGGAGAGGAAGCTGTCCTTTGATAACACCATAGATTCAGTGAAGAGGTGGTGCTATTCAAAGCAAAACATTGATATGTGAGCAGATATTTTTTAACTTACTCTTGTGGGAGAAATTCCTTCCCTAAATCGTAATCAAAAGGGTGTAAATGGTAAATTCAAGAGATAAAGCTTCTCTTCTTTACTTAAAAAAATGCATTTATTGGGTATTTATAATGCGCCTATACCCAATATGTTTTGAACCGCAACAAAGGCAAAAGGGTGGGGGAACATGGAGGACAAGGCAAAATGATCCTACTAGGCCTTGTGACATTCAGTTGGTGCAAGTGCAGTAAAAAGAACTGCAGGGGAGAAGGGAGGGGGGAAGTGCCGTTCAGGGCGGCAGGGACTGTGAGGAAAGCGAGTGCCAGGGAAGCATAGGTGGACAGAGCCAGGGAAAAGCAGAGAGTGCAGGGGAAGGAAGGTCCACGGGCTAAGGGCGGGGTAAGATCCGGAAGGGCTAAAAGGGTGCAGGCCCAGTCAGGCCAGTGCAGGAGGAGGGGCACAGAAGCGTATGTAATGGTTGAGTGCTGGGGGATCAGAGGAGACCAAGTGCAGGGGTAGACTGGAATAGAGGGGCCTGGCACCCTGTATGACTCTGAAGGGACAAGGCAGCTGGTCAAGTGGAGACAGGGAATTAGCAGGGGAGGGGGAGCGGGAAGGATGAAGAGAATAGAAAGGTCTTGAGAAGCTTCCAGAACTTAAGGAGTTCCGGCCGAAGTGTGACAAGAGCAGGGAGCCCATTCCAGATGGAGTCACCTGCGGAGGAGAGAGATATATACCCCACTCTCTGCTTGGAAAAGCCTCAGATCTGCAGAGACTTACAACTAGACGACCGAAGGGCTCTAGCAGGGAGGAATTTAGGGAGAGAGAGTTCGATGTAGAGGGGTCCCAGGCCCCAGAAAGCATTGTGGATGATGCAGAGGGGCTTGAACTTGATCCTGACAGCAAGCGGGAGCCAGTGGAGTGATTTTAGGGCTGACAAGATGAGGTCCCTGGGCTTGAGGCCAAGGATAAGTCTTGCAGTCCTATTCTGGATTAGTTGAAGGGGGCGAAGGGAGGAGTTAGGCAGATTAAGGAAGAGGCTGTTGCAGTCGTCAAGCTGGAGAGGGAGGACCAGAGCTCTGGAGACATTGAGTTTCTGGGGCAAGGTGAGGAAAGGGAGAATGACTCTGAGGAGGTGCAGCTGAAAGTGGGCCTTCTTGGCAAGGTCCGTGATGTGAGGAGAGAAAGAGAGAGAGGAGTCGAAGATGACTTCATGAGCCCTTTCCATCTGCAGTTAGTGCGTGGCACTGATAAGTACCAGCACACTACACCTAGTTTCCGGATGTGTTTCCAGCAGCAGAAATATCCAATAACAGAGCCTTCTGCAGATCTCACATGCTATTGGTTTGACAGTGCACTAGTCTACCATGGAACTCCCAATTAGCTCACCTACACCTATTTTTTGCATTTCATTTTGATATTTGTAGTTGACCATTTACAATAGAAAAAACAAGCAGAATGCAAAGAATTAAATCAGAACTGAATGAGGAACGCACACCTGACATGTGGCAATTTGAGACCTTGGGCCTCATTACGACCCAGACGCTAATGGGTTAACGGCACCGTAAAAGACTGCGGCGCTGTTAACCTATTAGCGCCTAATTACGAGGTCCCTTTGCGGGACCCGACCTTAACGGCTGGTTTTAGCAGCCGTTAAAGTAGGGACCCGCAAAGGGACCTTGGTGCTAAGTACGGTGCCGCAATTTGCGGCACCGTACTTAGCGCCTTCCCCATTCCCATTGAGCCCTGTGGGGCAAAAATGGGAATGGGGAAGGGCCATGGCGGCATGGGGAATTACCACCCCGCCAACCTTGGAATGGGGTGGTAATTCCCCATTCCGCCATGGCGGACACCGGTATGGACCATGGTGCTAATAGTACCATGGTCCTCCGCCTGGGTCGTAATGAGGCCCCTTGTATTAATGGTGCCAGCCAGCTAGCGAGCAGAGGTAGCAGTTACATAACACAGTGGGGGATCATGGTGAGCAGGGGCATACGAGTAAACACTTGATTTGAAATACCAGTTGTTTTTAACAACAGCCTTAATCAGAGATGCTAGCCCCAGACATAATTAACTACATGTGACATTTATGGAATTTCCTGGTGGGTCTATGTGAAATGTCCAAATATTGAATGTCGCACACAAAAAAAAATATTTTTTCTGGCCAATTTTGATGCAGCCTTCAATATTCTGAAATGTCACTATTTCCCCTACCACCCCCATTACTACCAACCATACCCTCACTTTAACTCGCAGGGGGCACTTCACCCCCTCACCCCCTTTGCTACCCGTGGTCCCGTTAACACCACTACCCGACCCTCCACTCCCCTTCAGACATACAGACACACATAAGCACACATACACACCCACACACACACATGCATACACTTGCACTTGGTCTTATGCCTGGCCTGGATGTGCCTGTCAGTCCCTGCATGCACTCGTGTGCAGCAGGAGTGTGATAACGAGTATGGGTTGGGATTCCACCCATACATACTCCATATGTTTACATTCATCCAAACATGTGGGTGTAGACATTTTTTTTGTCTCCTACCTCACAACGTTTTTATCTTGTGATTGAAAGGATAAGCTAGTGCACCAAACGGAACAAAAAGATACAGATGAGCCATAGAATGGCTATGAATGTGCACATATAATATGTGCACTTTCCCACCCACTCTGTGTATAGAGTTTCACAGTGGATTCGTGGGACATTCAGAGTTTTATGTTAAAGTTTTGAAAGATGAGGCTATAATATGATATGATATTATATGATGTGATAAGTCATTTATAACGTGAATGTACACAAGTGTTTCTAGGCGCGACAAGACAAGGGAGGGAAGACAGAGGGAGGATAAGTCAAACAATCTTACTAGGCCTTGTGTCATTTAGATTGTGCAAGTGTGAGAATGAGAAGTCCAAGGGGAAAGGGAGGGGGAAAGTGCAAGGGAGAGGGGAGGGGAAAACACAGCAGCAATGCTCTGAGTAAATGCTGCCAGGGCAGCACGGCTCTGGGTAGTGCAAGGAGAACAATGGACTGTTGGGTTACAGTTACAGCTCCTAAGTACATGGTAGGCCCGGAGGCAGTGCAATGGTGGCCGATCTAGAAAGAGCCTTGTAGCCAGTGATACTCTGAGGGTAGCCAAGAGCAGACAGGTAGGTCAGGTAGGTGAGCAGGGAAGGGAGAGAGAGAAAGCAGAGAAGAGGAATGTTTTGAGCTGCTTCCGGAACTTCAGGTGGTTTGGCTCAAGTATGAGAAGGGCAGAGAGGCCATTCCAGAGGGAGGCACTTGCAGAGGAGAGAGATCTACCCCCCACTATCTGCCTGAAGAAGCGCCTAACCCTTAGAGAGTTGGAGATAGCCGAGCGAAGGGCTTGAGAAGGAAGGAATTTTGGAATAGAGCATTGGATGTAGTGCAGCCCCCAGCCCCAGAAAGCCTTGTGGACAATGCAAAGGGTGAAATTTCAGGGCTGGAGAGATACGATCCCTGGGCTTGAGGCCAAGGATAAGTCTTGCAGTCCTGTTCTGGATTAGTTGCAGAGGGCAGAGAGTAGAGGAAGGCAGATTGAGAAAGAGGCTGTTGCAGTATTTCAGCCTAGAGAGGACCAGGACTCTAGAGACAGTGCGCTTATGGGGGAATGTGAGAAAGGGAAGAGTCCCTTTGAGGAGGTGCAGTGGTAGTAGGACTTATTGGCGATGTCCGAGATGTGAGGAGAGAAAGAGAGAGTGGAGTCGAAGATGACACCAATGTTTTTGCCTCGCAGGAAGCCAAAAGTAGAGGGCCCAAGGCGGGCAGCCAGAGTGAGAGAGGGAAAGCAGGGGCAGGGGTCCCAATGAGAAGAATCTCAGTCTTACTGGAACTAAAGCAGAGATTGTTGGAGGTACACCAATACTGAATCACGGGTAGACAGTCAGGAATGAGCGAGAGAGGAGAGGAGGCTGAGGGGAGCCTGAAGAAAAGCTGAGTGTTATCTGCATAACACTGAAAGTTAGAGGAGAAGGTAGGGATCAGGTGGGCCAAAGAGGCCAAGTAGAGGTTGAAAAACCAGGGTGAGAGGATAGAGCCCTGGGGAATGCCACAGGTTGCGAGAGAGGTGGCGGAGAGAAAGGGACCAAGTTGGACCTGGGTGTGGTGGTCCAAGAGGAAGAAGGACAGCCACTCCAGGGCTTGATCTGTGATGCCCATGTTCTGACGGAGTCGATTGGTAAGGATGGCGTGGTTGACCATGTCGAAAGCAGAGGAAAGATTTTGGGAATGAAAATCCATGCCTGAAATTTTGGAAGCTAAAAAACGTTCACACCTAAAATGTCTGGCTTCCCAAGTCAGACAACATAATTGAACCAAAGTATCTATTAGAATTCAACGATTAGAAAGGTGTCCACCTGGAGGGGGTGGGAGGTGGTGAGAATCCGGGATGAATTCAAGGATATTGCAAATACCATGAGCATGTTTAAGAATACAAACGGAGGGTCCAAAAATGGAGGACATATTTTAACCACTGTGGAATCTATGGAAGTCTTTCTTGAAACATGTTTTAGGTTTTCGTAGACTTGTACACATCTAAAAATGGTTAACTGAGTCACTGGGGCCATTACGGACCATTCTCTGCATTTTTGTACTTGTCGAACAGAAGCAGTGTGAACCTGTCAGAGGAATTTGAAAATACACTTTTACATTTATTTTTAAAAATTGCATGGGATATTTGAGTTCTGCTGCATTTGGTTTTTCTGATATACTGCATGTTTGCTATGACTTTACTGCTCTGGTGGCAGTAAACTTCTACCACACACAGACTTTCTTAAAAACAAAACTATCTCTAATGAATGGCACCTTGTATGTCGCGATTGCTTTTGAAATGGTCAGACTTCAGAAAATAGCTCATGTTTCTATAATTTATAGGACTTTCAAAAATGAAAGAATGTCTTTCTGTGAGTTGCATATGAAGTGGCGTCACCGTTTGCTGTTGCTTTGCAGATGTCGGCCGCAGCACCACAAAAACAACAAATACACGGGGAGCAGAAGAACAGTGTGGAAAATGTAACACAAAGTGCTCTTACATAGCGAAACTTCTGGCATTTTAGAGGCCTCTTAGTGCATAGAAAAAAAGGTACATTCCTTCTATGTCATACATTGGGATGAATTCACAAAAGTATCCCAAATCTAGGTGTTTGCTGCAGCACACTGTGATAAATTCGCCTCCCCCCCCTCCCTCTCCCGTCGATGGTCGTAAATCTCTCTCACTGCTCAGGCTTTCAATCTAGGGAGACCACAACTGGCGAGACCAGCCAATCGAGTCGGACCTAGAAAAACGACTTTGAAGGTGCACTCCCTCAGAGTCTAAGGTATGCATACCTTGCACCACATTTGTGGACATAGGCCGAAGGCACAGCCACCCATCCATGCACTTTAAAATGCAGCTATGGATATGCAATTCCAGTCTAGCACTTTGCATAGCCGTCCACACTGAAACCCTTGACGTACCACAACACCTCTTCCATTAGTACACACTGACAAACTACGAAAACAAATTGGGACTAGCTGGGCACACATAGAATCTCTGGCACTAGCACTCTATCCTAAACCATTAACACACTCACTGGAACTTAGCCATCTCACCCAAGTCCTAACGTGGCAAAATGCACACACGCATCTTATAAATCTACTCTTAGAATCTTCCACAGATGGACTACTGTCCCCGAGGGCGTTTCAAACACAAAGCACATTGAGGCCATACAAAAGGGGAAAGGCGCTATAAACATGACACATACAATACAATAAATGTGTTTTTGCAAACCTGAACCCACAACGCATGTAATAAATGAATGCAAGTGCATGCAATCATGGCCCCATTGCGATGCATATTTCTCTGAGCAGTGCTGTAATTTTTCACATGCTTTATGACAATCGGCATGTCTGTCATAACTGCGCTGATGCTTCAGAGCCGACCGGTAATGGGGTGTCTGGTTGTAAATAATACAGTAGGATGCCCTTCAGCTCTGTCTAGTCTGAGTCATGGCGGCCCACGGTCCACGGGCTCTTCTCCTCGCCTAACCTCTCCCCCGCGAGCTGTAGAGCTATTAGCATTCTCCATGGGAGGAAGGAGGGTGGTATCATGTCACAGAAAACACGTGCCACAAACGTGCAATCCGAAGGCACGAGCGCGAGCGAGCGTGCGTGACTGAATTACAAGCGAGGCCTGGAGTGAGCAACTATCCCACTTCCATTTCCATGTAACTGAACCAGGCCCTGCTCCACATTTCTTTAAGTGCCGTGCTATAGAGAATTGGTAGCTTTTGGGGTACAGCATTGACAAGTGCTCAAATCAGGAGAACAGAAAAATCTCGAATGTTACACCGACTATTGAAAAGCTCAATAAAGAAGTACGTCGTGACTAAAACGTCTCATTTGCTTCCCAACCAGCAGGAGTTGAGAAGAGGTGTGCAGTAACAGCCTTACAGACACACACACCTAATATATAAATGTTTTAAAAACAAAAACACCTACGTTCTGTTCGGTACTGACTACTGGAGCAAACCCGGGGACGGTTATGGTATAAGGTGGCCTTGTTCACTTTCTAAATGCCATGTGCTGCCCTTGCACTAAAGATGCCGGGACGTCCATGCCGTGTTTTACAGACATGGCATGTTTCTGTGCGCTCACTTCTTCAGTGGAAAAAGTCCTGGATGTTCTGAGCCGGAACTCGTCCGAACAAATTAATTTTGAGATGGTCCTCATCCCGCAGTTTGTGGTTAGGCTTAAAGTTTTACGAAGGAACATCATTTAAGCCCTACTTTGGAGGGAAGTCCGTCACTGACCAGTGCAGTATTATTTATTTATTTATTTATTGTAAACTTCTATGAGAGGAACATGCTTTGCAAAAGGCTGTACACCATAGGGTGTTGCAGGGTGGTGAGGGGAGGAGAAAGCCACGAGGGCGATGTACCTTCTCTGCATTTCATGTTCGGCTGTAGCAGAAGACAGGCTTGAACAATTATTTAATTTACATCACAGTTGTTACTTCCCTAGCCTGAGAACTGCCTCCCATAGGATTTGCCAATGACCTATTAAAACTTCTGTATTTTATTCCGTTTACAGGGTGATTGTAAGTGAGCCAGTAATCCCATAGAATGTAGTGTGTCCCGACGCCCACTAACACAGCGTATTATCGGGGATGCTGGTGGTTTACCGGTTGGGACGAAAAAATAGGCATGGGGATAAACGCAGCCTCCAGGCTCCTGAGCCTTTTGCCTTGCAGACCAGTCAACAAGCAGTCATGATGGCCGCCATTTACTGTACTTGAGAGCGACATTTGTATGTATTGCTCTTTTTATCAACGGAATCAGCCAGCTCTCCAACACATCCCTGCACTATTTTGAGTCTGCATTATCTCCAAACCCATTGGATGCAGCCTTCCAAGATACCGTCTATTGTTTCACTACTAACCTCAATCTGGGATGACCTTAAAATGACGGCAGACTCCGCGGGATGCGCCGCACTAATCCTTCTCGACCTATCTGCCGCCTTTGACACGATCAATCACTCAATCCTCCTAGACCGCCTCCACTCCCTAGGAATTCGTGGAACCGCCCTTAAATGGATAGCTTCATTCCTCAAAGATAGGTACCAAATAACGATACTCTCCAGCTATACCTCCCAAGCCCGACCAGTCGACACTGGAGTATCACAAGGAGCGTGCCTATCTGCCCTACTGTTCAATCTCTACCTGATCACCCTCCCACCAATAATCCGTTCACACAACATCCTGTGCTACAACTACGCCGACGACACTCAACTAATTCTAAAACTCCTGAACTCAAAGCCCAACTCCCAACCTGACCTGGCCTCATGCCTCCTTGACATAGAACTCTGGATGACCCAAATTCACCTCCTGTTAAACCCCTCTAAAACAGAAATCATGGTATGTGGCAGCTCTGAACTTCTTCCACACCCACTACCATGGCCATCCACCATGGGCAACTCACCGACTGCCTCCAAATCAGTGAAAAATCTTGGATGCACCCTGGACTCTGACCTAACACTCTTGCGCCAAGTCAACAATGTCTCAAAGTCCCGCCACTACCACCTTAAAACCCTCAGGCGCATCTTTCTGTATCTCTCCTTTCCCAACAGACTCTCCGCGGTCCAATCAATCGTTATATCAAGACTGGACTACGCAAAGCCCCTATACCTCAGAGTCCATGCGTACCAACTGAATAAACTCCAAAGAGCACAAAACGCAGCAGCCAAATTGCTACTAGCGCTTGGCCCAAGAGACCACGTCTCCCCAGCCCTCAAGATGCTGCACTGGCTTCCAGTAGCCCGAAGGGTGACTTTCAAAACCTTATGCATCTCCCATCAAGCACTGCACAAAACTGGACCTCAATATCTTCAAGACAAACTAAAACCCTATCACCCACCACGCACCCTAAGATCGAGCTCAGCCGGCCTCCTAGTCATTCCGAAGACAAACTCAGTCAGGTTAGGCGGATCATCATTCTCAGCCTTGGCCCCCACGCTATGGAATTCACTCCCACCCCACATCCGCCTAACTGAGGACTTATCGTCTTTCCGCAAACTGTTGAAAACCTGGCTCTTCCAATAAAAGCAACTCATACCATACTAACCCAAACAGACTAACAGCAACTCAATGACACCAATCCAACAAACTACCTGATGCGAGAAACTGACAGCTAATAACCCCAATAATATAAACTAGAAGGACAAACAGAACGAAACGAATAAAGTAGATCAAAGCAGTAAAAGAGTTAATAAGAATAAATTATACGGAAACAGTAAAGAGAATTAAACTGCTGAAATGGACAGAATGCATGAGGAACGAACAAAGTGAATGGCATGGATGCGATAGTTAGAAATGATGAAGCAGGTGGAACAGATGAACGCGCTGAGTGGAAGTACACATGAATGGAAGAACAGATAACTATATAGTTCGAATGAGTGTGGAAATCGAATGAACAAGTAAATCAGATGAGTGTATAGAATGGATGAACATCTTGAACGGATGAGTATGTAGAGCAGATGGGCGTGTAGAACGGACGAGCGTGTATCGCGGATGAGTGCGGAAATACAGTGAAGCGAGTAGAGCGCATGAGTGCGTAAAACAGATGAACGTGCAGAACGGATGAGCGTAATCCTGATGAATGTGTAGAACAGATGAGTATGTGGAGTGGATATAAGTATGCAGAGCATGTGACAGCTCCAGGTCATGTCTGCGGGTATCCACAGGAGAAGCAAGTAACGCGCATGAGTGTAGATAGCGGATGAATTTGATTGTTCGGAGAGTGTGTAGATCGCTGGAGAAGATGAATATATAGAACGGACGAATGAATAGAGCAGATGAGTGTATAGAGCGGATGAATGTATAGAGCGGACGAGTGCGTAGAGCGAACAAGAGCATAGAGCGGACGAGTCATAGAGCGGACGAGTGCGTAGAGGGGGTGAGTGCATAGAGGGGGTGAGTGCGTAGAGGAGATGAGTGCGTAGAGCGGGTGAGTGCGTAGAGGAGAGGGGGTGAGTGCGTAGAGGGGGTGAGTGCATAGAGGAGATGAGTGCGTAGAGGAGGTGAGTACGTAAAGAGGGTGAGTGCGTAGTGGGGGTGAGTGCTTAGAGGGGGTGAGTGCTTAGAGGGGGTGAGTGCTTAGAGGGGGTGAGTGCGTAGAGGAGGTGAATGCGTAGAGGGGTGAGTGCGTAGATGGGGTGAGTGCGTAGATGGGGTGAGTGTGCAGAGAGGATATGTGCGTAGAGGGGGTGAATGCGTAAAGCGTGTGAGTGCGTAGAGGGGGTGAGTGCGTAGAGGAGATGAGTGCGTAGAGGGGGTGAGTGCATAGAGGAGAGGGAGTGAGTGCGTAGAGGGGGTGAGTGCGTAGTGGCGGTGAGTGCTTAGAGGGGATGAGTGCTTAGAGGGGGTGAGTGCGTAGAGGAGGGGAATGCGTAGAGGGGGTGAGTGCGTAGAGGGGATGAGTGCGTAGAGGGGATGAGTGCGCAGAGAGGGTCTGTGCGCAGAGTGTGCGAGTGCGTAAAGCGGGCGAGTGCGTAGAGGGGGCGAGTGCGTAGAGGGGGCGAGTGCGTAGAGGGGGTGAGTGCACAGTGCGTACGAGGACATAAAGCGGATAAGCGCCGAGAGCAAGGGAGCCCATAGAATTGCGTGTATAGACGTATATAGTATGGTTTGGAATGCAGAGAACGTTTGAAGGAGCATACAACCCATCATATCACACCACCACGCTTACTCTCTCCTTACATCACCACTCAACTAGAACACAGAGATACTATGACACCATTCGGTATAACTGTTCTCATACCAACATCGGCCGCTGACCCCACATCATTCTAAGTAATCACTGCTGGTTACACACTCCCCAGCCAGGCGTTCTCCTCAGGCCTAACGCAGCCACATCCGGTCTGGATAAACCCTGCCAGAACGAACACATACTCCTGATCTCTCAACCACCTCACCTACAACTAAGAAGCAGCTATTACACAAACACCGCACAAGCTGCACACATACCCGGTGCTCACACGCACCTTTGACTCCGCCTACTCTCTCTACTGATCTGAACTTCGGTTCCCAAGGGCGCTCAACCTACCAGCACCTTCAGACCATACCAATGGTATATAAGGCACTATATGAATGCAAAATAACAGAACATAACATAACATAACTAGGCGGCTGCTTGTGATTAAATCGGCATTAAAGCAGCCACACCTTCATGCGCTGGCCCTGGCCATAAACGCAATGTGTGACAAAGTAGTCCCTCCAAGGACCTAGGCCTGAAGGCATCTGCCATTACCTGCAACCATGTGGGCTGCAGAGTTGTGACCTTCATGGGGCACCGTTGGTAAATCGATGACCAACATGCACACCTGGTTCATGCCTCATCAACTGGGAAAACACCTCATAGACAGGGAGATCCCTGAATAAACTGGAGCCTAGGTTTAGAGCACCTTCACTGTTGTTATTTTAAGTATTTGTATAGTTGTTTTGATGTATCCCCCTCATTTTTATATACCCTACTTTTTTGGGGTGTGGGAAATAATCACGGTACGTCTGTTAATGTCTATGTTATTTAATGTTATGTTATTATTATTTATTGTTTTTATTAATCCACTGCCTGATGGCATTTCAGAAAAGAGGGCTGTCAAATTGGTTAAAGTCTGAACACATTATTGGACCAAACCCAATATTTCAATGGTAATGATCTCAGACTGATGACAAAACAGCTCCAGAAGAAGAATGCCCACCAAAGGCCAAGAGGAAGGCATGATTCTCTTCACCATGGAGGAGGTACTCTGCTGTATGATGTGTCTCTTTCACTATTGCAGCTAAACAGTATCGGGTAGTGATTTACCGGATATTGTAATTTATAATAATAAATAACAAGTAATATCAGAAACTTCCATCTCATTTCTCTAATATGGGACTCTGGCATTACTTTTCTATTGGCATTGGAGGATTGTGATGTTGGGTTACGGTTCTGTTTGCTGTGTTGTGTTGTGTTGTGTTCCTGTTACAGTCTTGGGGGGATAGCTCAAGGGCAACGACCTTGCCTTGGCAGCAGGAGGACGTGGAACATTAGTTAGTTATTTGTTGTTATTTGTGAGATACACACGGTCACAGCTGCATTTTTGTTTTTACCATCATGAGACTTCATATCCCAGAATGCCTAGGCATATTGATATGTAGCAGACACAACACACAGCATCCTGAGCTGGCAGAGGCATTTGTTAAGAAATCCCATACTGTACACAGAAACAATCTCCATTTCTGATGAACCCCCTCTCCCACTCATCTTCAAATATCTAAAACAGCATACAGAACACTGGCTTTTTCACTTTGCAGCCATTTTGCATGGAGGCGTGCTCCATTGTAGGTTTGGCAAGGCTTTTGGGCAGGCAATGTATTACTCGACTTTCATGGTGGAAACAGGGGGATGGGATTGACAGTGGAGAGATTACTCTACAAGTTGTAGGAGTTCAATTTATTCTAAAGAAGCCAGTGTGGAAAAAATGCAGAAAAAAAGTATTCTATTATTAATAACAGATACAAACACACGCACGTGTTACTCATTTTGGTTAAAGTTTTATTTATAGTAAACATACAGACACATTACAGTGAACATGCAATACAGGGGGCTACATCTTGCATGCAGACACGAATATAGGACACGATAGGTGTGTGTCTACAGAATAGGAAAGCCTCACCTCGTGGTACGAGGGCTACATCAGGCATGCAAACAAGCAATTAGAATAAAATAGGTGTGTGTGCACAGACTGGGAAAGCCTCGCCTCGTGGTGCGGGGGCTACATCAGGCATGCAAACAAGCATATAGGACAAGATAGGTGTGTGTATACAGACTAGGAAAGCCTCACCTCATGGTACGGGGGCTATATCAGACATGCAAACAAGCAATTAGAATAAAATAGGTGTGTCTGCACAGACTGGGAAAGCCTCACCTCGTGGTGCGGGGGCTACATCAGGCATGCAAACAAGCATATATGACAAGATAGGTGTGTGTATACAGACTAGGAAAGCCCCACCTCATGTTACGGGGGCTACATCAGGCATGCAAACAAGCATATAGGATAACATAGTTGTGTCTGCACAGACTCGGACAGCCTCACCTCATGGTGCGGGGGCTACATCAGGCATTCAAACAAGCATATAGAATAAAATAGGTGTGTGTGCACAGACTGGGAAAGCCTCACCTCGTGTTGTGGGGGCTAACAAGCATATCAGATAAAATAGGTGTGTCTGCACAGACTGGGAAAGCCTCACCTCGTGGTGCGGGGGCTACATCAGGCATGCAAACAAGCATATAGGACAAGATAGGTGTGTGTACAGAGACTAGGAAAGCTCCACCTCATGGTACAGGGGCTACATCAGGCATGCAAACAAGCATATAGGACAAGATAGGTGTGTGTATACAGACTAGGAAAGGCTCTCCTCGTGGTACGGGGGCTATATCAGGCATTCAAACAAGCATATAGAATAGAATAGGTGTGTGTGCACAGACTGGGAAACCCTCACCTCATGGTGCGGGGGCTACATCAGGCATGCAGACAATAACATAGGTGTGTGTGCACAAACTGGAAAAGCCTCACCTCATGGCACGGGGGCTACGTCAGGCATGCAGACAGGCATATGCAAAAACAGGTAGTTACAGTCAAGATAGGCTTCAACGAAATCACAAGGCTGCCAAAGGGTGGGCAAAGTCAACAGAAGAGTGTGTGGAGAGGAGGGGGAGATTTTAGGGGGCGATTTTAGGGGTGCAACTGAGCATGAAAGGCAACATTTGTGAAATTACTATGCAGTTTCACATACAAGATTTGCATTTGTCAGTGACAATAGTAGATCGAAGGCCGTTAAACATTTTGAGAGAGCCGGAAAATCGAGGATTAAGTAAATTAACACGTAAGCATATCTATTCAGGGCCATCTTAAGCACTTTTGGGTCCCTGGGCACAGACATCTTTGGTGACCCCCCTCCACCAAACCAAAGAAATTAAGGGATCAAGAATACTGGTCACGCCCCTCACCCCCACCCATCGCGCTGACAACCTATAGATTGATATGCTGTCTCGCAGCATAATAAGCACGTTTACTCCCTTTAAGTCCCCTTGCCCTCTTCATTCTTGCTCTAATCAAGGTGATAAAAGTAGCATTTGAAGACCGACATTAGCAGTCTACGAAGAGGTTAGTTTTCTATTACATACCGGATACTTTTTAATCAATAACATCCAGGAAGGTAGATGTAGTATTAATGCAGGACCGTATGTAAAAGGTACATGTAACCCATAATAGACATGGAACTCACATTAGCTGCCCCACAGAATGCGAAAGTGCTCATGCATGGATAGAGACCACCAAGTGGAAGGAAGGCTAACTCTACGCATACCGTAGCATGGATAGTGGAGGCAGATTAGAAGCTACCAGGAAGGTGTCTGTATCCAGACAGACTGAGATTATAAGTGGGATATGGTTTTCAAATAGTGTTGCCATTAGATATCAAAGGAGCAAATGCCTCTGGTGTGCAATATATAAATATGCGCCCTATTAACACAGTGAAACCATGAATAAGGCTTTTGTGAAGATCATACCATGAGAAGGAACTCACTCAGAAGAGCTGACAATTTTGAAAGGTTTAGGGACTTGCAATATTGAGAGGTGCGGCAATACAAGATTAAATGAGATGCCCAGGATCACACAAGGGGTGAAGCTGGGATGTGTGCCAACAATTTCTACTTTTGAACACTTTCTTTTCCAGTTCTTACCATGAACTAAAAGAATCTCATTTTATATTTTAAAAAAAAGGACTTGAAAAGTACACAAATCACATTACCAAACATGACCATTTTTAAACAAAATATTATAGAAGGGTGTTATGCAAAATGAGAATGATAATAGCTTCATTCTCTCCATCAAGGGAAGTATATCAGAACCAGCATACCAAATACAAATTTAATCTGGGTTTTTTTTTTCTGTTTTAAATATTTAAATACTTCCAAAACAATGGCTTGTGACATTTTCATTTATAAACGTGCATAAAAACCTTTGACTTTTACCAAAAAGCAAACCGTTTTTTGTGTCAAACAAGCAGACTTTAAAATATGCTTTCCTCAGGCCTTCAACATACTATTCGCTCTCCTCACCCACCCAAATGGCCTACATAAGAAGAAAGATCAAGTAATGGGCTAAATGTAACTAGCAGCATGCGAGAAGGCAAACCTCACAGAAGACGGCAAAGTAATGTAAAATAAATTACATTGTTTGACCAGGATCACTGTATTGTCTGCTGGCAAATCCAGGATACAAACATGAATGCTGTTGTTCCATAGTCTTGAATTTGGATACTTATTCACCTCTTGGACTAACAGTTTATGCCATTGTTGGAGGTGATTGCCTAGGTTTTACAACACCCCATTTGAACAAACCAATTTCTAGACCTTCACCATACGGATGGTATGTTCGTTTTTATAGCAACCCCTATCTGGCACCGGTACTTTGCTGATAATAGCAGATGTTGTTCTGTAAAACCAAGTACATATGCAGGCAGGTTTATAAACTTCAGACATAGGAAAGGCTCAGCCAGCGTTGCTGGAATGTGCTATTCTATTTTTGCATATGAACACATATCTCTGCAATGGGTGCTTCACACTCTGAGCTGCTGAACCATTGTGGCACTCAATTTATCAATATGCATTTCACCATTGCCTATTTCACATGATCAACATAATTCCCACAGGAAGGAAAGAATGCTACAGAGTTGTGCCATAAGGAACACACAAACTATGTATACCACAGTGAACACCGAAAGCAATACACGCACTTGCCAAAACAGAAAGGCAATGGGTTTAGAGCCTCAGCAGCACCACATAAAATAACCTGACGTGTGCTATTTAAGACTAGTGAACAATGGTATCTTACTTCTTCAGATCAGCTAGACTTTTGGGCCCCCTCCAAGGTGGGAGCCCTGGGCAAGTGCCCCTTTTGCCCTCCCATAAAAACGTCTCTGTATCTAGTGGCATGTCCTGCTTGTAAAGGTCCAGTTGGTCCATGCGGGAGAGAACCGTGCAATGGTGGTTCGCCAAACGCAAACCGGGAAAGCTTCAACCTGTGGGGCAGGGCAGCTACAACAGATGCGAAAGCAGTCATGGTGGTGTTAACGGTTTGAAAGTAAGCGCCGCGGGTACATCAGGTGATAAGCAGATAAGGAGTGATTGGATGCTTATTCTGCGCCAGCCCCAGGAAGCCAGAAGGATGTCACACGGGAATTAGCTGTCTTTTACTCTCTACCTTGTGAAATTTAGACCTTAGTCCGCAAGACCTAAAGCTGCGCCAGCCCTGCAGACAAGGCAGTGCTAAACAGATGAGCCCTTGCGATGGTGAGGAAGGTTTAAAAGATCCAGGCCAATTTCCACAGTTCTGTTGTGTAGACTCAGGTAGGAAACCTCAACTGCAGGAAGGCCCACTGAAGAGGAGCAGGATCCCACTGACAGCGACAGCAGCAGTGATGTATGAGCAGGCCAAGCCACACCGCTCCCGAGTGAATTGTGTTGTCAGCACCCAAAACACACCTTGGGCATACACGTGCAGGATCACGTTTTATACCGTTTATGCGACATTGAGGTTCCTCTGGTGTGCAACAGGGTGCAGGGCCGATCCGGGGATATGTGCGAGTTAGGAAGCTAGTTCCGCGTGTGATCCCCAAAATATTGCAATGTCAATAAGCTCCCTGCGCACCAGCCCAGTCGGTGGCACCCCATCTGCAGATGGAAGGGGGGAGGCCCAGCAGTAATGTCGCAGCAGTCGTATGGAGGAGCGCAGGCAGCGAGACCCCCCAGGACCCCTTCCACGAGTGGAATCCGTGTGGAGCTAATTGCAGTCGGAGAGGGACCGCGGGACCGCGCAAGGTGAGGGGTTACATGTACTCACCACGGTGGGCCCACAACCACCAGCCAGTGTCCACCAGTCCTTCAGGTGCCAGGGCACAGCACGCTGCACCAGTCACATAGGGTGTTCCGCTACTCAGCTCCACGGCTCGGGGCGCCTCACCCCCAAGCGATGAATGGGCTAGCAGAGCCCGAGTGGAGCCGAGGGAGCAGTCGGTTTGGGTATGCCGGGATGGCGCGGGTCGGCCCGCCAAGTATCGCTGTCAGGGTCCTGGGTCTCTGACTCAAGAAGGCGATGTGGCAGTGCAAGTAAGAGTCCGGCTCGACGGACTGGGTCCACGTCATGGCCTCAGCCACCGCTTACCCTCCGAGATAGAGACACACACAAGACAGGGAGGCGGGTGCCCCTCCCCCCCACAAAGACTTCGCTGCTGCTGCACCCGCGCCCGCAGTGTCCGCCCCCACTGGAGGTGAGGTCCGGATCGATGTGGGGAGGACTCTCTGCTGATTTCAGTACGGAGATATCTCCGCTTCAGTTTACTCCTGCAGCTTAAAAATCAGACAGTAGCTGGAGAAGGGCTACAGGAGGTAACAGACAGTTTTGCATCCAGAAATTCGTTGCAACACTGCAGTATTAAGAGGTCAGGATTTCTCTCAGCACAGAGCTCTCACTCAGGCAGCCACACTTCTCGGGCTCAACAGCACACAAAAAGGCCTCCAGTTAACGCTTGGTGCCCAAGTTGTTTCGGACCTGGTCCAAATTCATCCCGCGGCTTGAGCATTGCGGTCTGGCAAAAATGTACCCTTTTTGTCTATGGGAAAATCAACAGTAAGTAGCCCGAAACTTTGTTTATTTGTTTGCTTTGTATTTTTATTAACTTTCATTTTTAAAGAAATCCTTACGAAACGTTGCCGTCTGGAGGGGCCTGCACATCCCTAATTAACTTCAATATTTCAGCCAAATACAGCACACAAATCAAAAGTTATTAACAATAGAATTTTGAAAGGTTCCTATGGGAGTCTGGCTCATCCTAACTATAGGGCAGCAACCGCTGCCCTATAATATAATTGATTTATTAGGGTTTCTATTGCTCACTCCTGCAACCAGGCCGAAGTATGAACTTTTCTATGCTATCTTCATTGCACTGTAAATAACAGATGTTACCAACTAAATGGTACTCATTTTTTCAACTGTGTCAGAATTAAAAGCAGAAAGTACTCTGCCGTAATTCAAAATATAAAGATTCCACAAAGATGTCTGGAGAGCTACATACATGGCGACCCGGCCCCCATGGCATAAACCCTCTTAATAGATAGTCCTCCCCTCCACTGGTTCCCCTCATTGTTCCCTCTCTGTAGCCTGTCCCTTTTTCGTAGTGCACTCAGTTGCTTGCTAGCTGGGATGATTCTATATAAATCACCTACATGCAGTAGGTACAATTTTCGTTTCCTGGACAGCAGTAATCTACATTAAAAAGAACAGATGTGTATGAAAATTCGTAAGTTACTAAAGCAGACAAAACAAGTCTAATGTTCTCACCCAATGCTTCATTCACACACTTGATTAATAAAATATGCTTGACTTGACTTCTCAAATGATGTTGTGGAAGTCTTGGCATTGTTACCACATGCCATTTTGCATTCATATGTGTTTATTATTTTATAGGACTACAAGTAAAATAATGTATACTGATGTGAGCCTAAAAGCTGAGACTGTTTGATTATTTCTTACCCAGCATGTAATAACTTGAGATCCTGTCAAATGGCTTACCCAACTCTCAAGATGTATACATACCACAGAAGGCTATCAAGTCCCATTCTTGTAGTCATTGTTTGACTCACATATTCCTCGTTTTGTTGTCTATAGTAACGATTAAAGTTTTTTGTGTTATTGCAATTTTATATGTTAACTGTGCATCAAACAAAAAAATATGCAGCCCCCTAATCGGATGTCAGGAATGGGTACGTTTTTGACATTACAGGTCCTTTTTTCCCCTGTGATGCATCTTTGTAGATCCAACGTGTGTTAAGTCAAAAATTGTCCTCCACACAAATTAACTATGCTTTTAGAAGTGGAATGATATTATGAGCGATGGGAGAAATAAAGTTAATAAATAAATAAATAAATAAATAAATAAAGTGAATTACAGGAAAAATTTGTCAAATAAAAATGAAACGTAGGTCAGCCCCCCTAGTCTTACCAAGTTTGCAAATACTTGGTAAAATCTTTCTTTTAGCAGATTATATGTGACACTGATGTATTGAATTGAAGCTTTAACTTTGCCTATGCTTGTTTCTAGCATGTTTTGAGGGTGCACAGATGATAGGACTGAAAAAGTGCTATTCAGCAGGATTCAGGGTCAAGCTCATTCTGGTCCACATGATGGCCCATACTGTTAAGGTAAGAAAAATGAACTGTTTACAAAAGAGCAGAAGTTGTGAAGGTGGAAGAGGTGCCTACGCTCCTCAGTAGGAATCGCGGGACTGGGAATCATCAAATGGCATCCAGAAGTTAACACTGTGAAAGGACTAAGCACTATTGAAAGGATTCATTTTCTTGTGGGGGCAGAATGCATTGGCTGGAAGTCCTAGTGAGGAGTTCCAGAATGTTCTTTGGTTTCGAATCAGTCAGGTGACTAGGGCCTATAAATGTGAGAGTGTCTGGAGGGTGGGTTAAGTTAGATTGATCAGTTCCTGGTAGAGGTAGGATGCTGTTTCCTTGTCTTGGAAGTCTGCAAATAAAGCTGTCTCGGGCATCATCCAGAAATTGATGCATGAGCTTGGTTTCTCTGACAATTTGGTGCCACACATTCAAACAAAAGGTTACAAGGCCAAATAAAACATCTGAGGAATCGTGTGACAGTGGGGAAATTGTCAGGCATCCCCACTAATCTGTCCACAGATTGCAGATGTAAAACAAGATGAGGAAACTTCTGAACATATGGCAGTCTTCTTTAGCAATGTACATACACCAGCACCTCAGGTAATGTAGGTGGTTGTTCCAACCACGCTGCCCTTAATGGTTGCTATAACTGCTCTAACAGAGTCTCAACCAGCACCGGCATTGGTGGTTCATCAGCACAGAGTTGTTCTCCTTAACCTCTATACCCTGTGGTGTCAGTGGCCACATGCCCAGGTTTAAACTCATATCTGCTAGTTCCCCCTTTACTGCATCTCTGACTAGGGGGAAGTACTAATTACATATGGGACAGTATGACTTTACAGGTGCCAATTAGGTGCCACTTAGGCAGAACCCATGGCCAGCAGAAGGGGACAGAGAAGGTAGTCGATTTGTGACAGTCCATGTGCCATGGACTCAAGGTGATTTGAGAAACCTGGCAAAAGTCTTCCCTAACATCTGAGAGGAGCCTTAGCATTTTATTGAAGAGCTCCAAATGGACATACAATGTTACAATCCATCTTGGGATGATCCATTTTGGGATGACAGGAACCAGCTCATGAGAATATTTATGCCTTCAGAGGATAGACAGAAAGTCCAATGGACTGCAGCGGATCCTGAGATAGCGGATCTATTAGACCAGACTAGGAATATAATTATTTCTGCTAATCCTGAGGTGTGCCCCAGAAAACTGATTAGGGCAAGATTAGCAATTTTGAAAAAAACAAGGGAGAATTGCTGGCTGATTACCTCGACAGAATGAAGTTGGTGTTTACCCAGTACTCAGGCATCATGAAACCTGATGAAACTGCTCAAGAGGCAATAGCCAACACCGTTGTCTCTGACTGCACCCTAAATTTCAGGCAAATGTAAAGACCATTTGTATATATTAGCAGAATAAACTGTTGGCCGAGGTAGTGATCGTAGCGAAGCATAATGGAGCATGACAAGAACAGAAGAAAGAAAATATTTTGCACAAAGCTACATTCCTGCAATCAGAGAACCTGCTGGGTCAGGGTACCAGCGGTAGGCAAGGGTGAGTTTAGGAGTGGATTTGGAAGAACAGGGAGAGGAAGAGGAGATCTCAATGGGAATCAGTCGGGATTATATGGGGAATATGTTGATCCTACGGGCAGGAGGGACACCTCCCCCTGCTGGGCAGGGACCTCCCACAACCCTAATGCTCCATAGTAAACCATGCCATCCAGATCCGGAAGAACACAATACTGAGACGGTCTAAGAGAAGACCTCGCTATGTGCCCCATGTCATCTATAAATCAAGACGGACCATCTGTTCAGTGGTACATCAATGAGAAGCCATCTCTTACATGCTTCACGTGTGAGCCAGTTGCTCAGCCATTCAGTCTGACTGCCTTCCAGACATCCCTGACTTCTGAAACGATAAAGGCAGTGGGCAGTTCCAATATCCCAATTCCCCATTATGCCTCTGTATCTTTCATGGTCACTTTAGATCTGATCACTGATATACATGCATTCCTCCTTCGTCCTTCTGCACCTGTTAATCTGTAAGGGAGGAATTTACTGTGCAACTTAAACTTCACCATCCATCGTACCCTACACTGGGTGTTTTTGAGTGTCCCAAGTAATAATGCAGAAGCAGCCCGGCCCACTTTATATGTTCTTCAGGAGAAAACAATGCAACACACAAGCAGTGAATAATCACCGGATTTACAAGAATTGATTGATGCCCTCCCCAAATCTTATTTGTCAGCACACACCATGACGTGGGTATTATTAGAAATGCAAAGCTCATTAAAATCAAAATAGATCAAATAGGTTGCCACATGTTCCCCACTATCCCTTATGACAATAAGCCAAGGAAAGCATTGGACCAGTCATAGGATCCATACTTAAACAAGGCGTTATAGTACTAACGTCTAGCTCTTGTAGCACTAATTAGCTCACATTCATAAGTTTACGAATACTTATCTTATAATGCTAAACCTGCACACAATTACCCTTTAGAAACCCAATATAGATCAAGTATACATTGGCAGGCATTACTTATTTTATAATGTTTTAATGTTTGGGTAAATACTGACAGTGCTCTGCAGCTAGCACACATATGTTTATTTGTAACTATAATGGTCAAAAACCCTAGTAGAGGTTGCAATAACATTTTTTAGCCATGAAGTTTTTTACCAATTCAGTCTTTAATATACAGTCGATATACTTTTGGATACCCGCGAATTATCTTGATACTCGAGGAGTTCTCTGGTGTCTATTAGTTGACAGACAATATAGCCATTCGGAGTCACATCATTTAGCCATCATCATGGTCTGCAGATCACGGCTTGCAGACGTTGTTAGTATATATTTTTAAGCTTTTTAACATTGCGCTGCTTCATGAGTGCAGATGGACCAATAAGGTTTTCTTACCTGTGACTTTACACACACTACCGCGTAATGATGTCACGGGTAAATGCAGAGATAAATAGCGGCGTCATCCTTGAACATAACAGGCAGCACGGAGAGACTTCTTCGAACTGGCTTGCTATTGTGCCTCCACTGGACCAGATCTCAATGTAAGATCTATATCTTAGCCATTTTTGGCACGTTAGTTTATTGGTTTCTAGATACTTACCTTGGAACAATCTTTTAAGGACTTTTATCCTTGTATTCACAGAGAGACTGGGTCCCTATTTGACCCACAACATATTTCCAAACAACTCCAATTTACCTGATATCACTGAAAACCCTACCCTACTGGATTCAGATGGTAAACACCCCTGACGTTTTTTGCAAAGGGTGATCACTTTAAAAATGATAGTCTACTTAGACGGTATATGTCCCCGAACCGCATTCATAAAATCACAAAGTCATAGTCACCAAACTGCTGGAGGAACTACAGTGAGAGGGGACACCTATTCCACATGTGGTGGACTTGTCCTAAAGTTGTGGCTTACTGGAAGGAAATATTAAGCCACATAAAATACATTTCTGGAGTTGAATTGCAGATGTCCCCAAAAACAATTCTCTTAGGAGTCCCCATAGATGGAAAATATGCAATGTCAGGAATTACAGCTACCCACATCACTCACCTGTTATCAGCGGCAAGAATGACCCTTGCACAAAACTGGAAAATCGAAGCGGACCCGACTTCAGCATGGTGGTGGATCAAGGTCTGGGGCGTAATGGCCATGGAGAAGATATGTGCACTCAGTACTGGAAAATATCTAAAATTCTTGTCTGTCTGGAACCCTTTCCATGAACTGGTATGGGATAGAGAAGCCCAATTCTTCAAACCTCGCCTTCTCCGGAACACACATGTCATCTGAGGCCAACCAGACGTAAAGAATCTAGGACTCAACCGTCAGGGAAATAACTTATATCCATTGAACTCTGGATTGCAAAATAGTGGTTAAAGCTGAGGGGGTTCGGGTTTGAAGGGGAGGGGGGTTGGGGGAAGGGGAAAGGGGAACATTTGAAAACCCTCTATGCAAAGGAATTTTCAACAAACTGAATGGTACAAACACAAGAAAGATACAGACCTTATTCAATAACTGATTGAAAGTGTTATGTCGTATTTACCTGTATGCCTTCGATCCAAAAATAAAGTTGGTTTAAAAAAAAAAATGATAGTCTACTAGAGAATTGGACACTCATGTCACCAAATATATGTTTAACAGAACAAAGTGTTTCATACATGAAGGGATGACAGTATTGGAATACTGAACTGGGTACCATTATAACCCTCAGGCACTATGTGGATACAAGTGAAGGTTAGCACATTTTTTATATACTTATTGCATTTATCAATTTTAATAAGCCCTAATAGGATACCATGTATATTGATTGTCCTCAGATTATGATCCAAGATCATTATAAACCTTGTGGTATTTTATTTGGAAATAATGTTGAACCTAATAATGGACTAAGCACTCTACCAGTAGTATTATGTTCAGAATTGTATGCGCTGGTATATGAAAATACATGAACATTGGTCATTCTTTATTAACAATATGTATGAATTTATTAACTTTTTACAGTGTATTGACATTAACATTAGACTTATTTTGACTTTTTTGTAGATTTAAAATGCATCTATCTGCCCCTGACGAAAGGTTGTACTCGAAATGCATTGGGCCATGTGTATAATACATTTCTGGATTTATTTGTACTATTGAATGGTCATTAGAATTACTTTTTGGATTGATTGCACAGTTTTCAACAAACCATTGACTATAATTGAAGAGTCATTAGAGTATGTTTAATATTTATGCAAGTTGTGAAGTTGTTAAGTAGGCTACCAACGGGTACCTTGCTCAACCACTTCAAAGAGTTTGGCTTATTTAAGGCCTCAGACAGTGTGCAGGGGATGCAAGTTCC
The DNA here is from genome assembly GCF_040938575.1 of Ambystoma mexicanum. Taxonomy (NCBI): domain Eukaryota; kingdom Metazoa; phylum Chordata; class Amphibia; order Caudata; family Ambystomatidae; genus Ambystoma; species Ambystoma mexicanum. The sequence goes on along the minus strand of NC_090937.1, from coordinate 1,093,327,343 downwards.
CTAAATAGGGAAACCTTCACTTGTTCTCATTGGTTCATAACCTATATGCCAAGGTTGTTGCTCTCTTCCTGCACCTAGAAAATTATGAACAGTTAGTTATTATCACTCTACCTTGCTGAAAGTCTAACTAGCAAGGTGTGCTTTGTGTAAATAGAGGTTTATTATGTATGTTTCCCTTCATTGGCTTGGCATATGATAATACACTAGCACCCATTGCACAACATGTCATTTTCAAAAATCAATACAGTTACTGAGAAAGCAGCAACCACACTGGCATTCATTGAAGAGGAAGCCACAATAATTCTGGCTCTGATTAAAGATACAGACAAAGAGGCAACAGGTGATGACAATCCTGACTGACCCAAACTAAAATTGGAAAGATTGATACAGAGGGAAATATCGCAAAAGCTACATGCCATGACTTTGGCCCAATATTATACATCAAAAAGGATTCCAAGAAGACTTTGTGTATACCTACGCCCTACCTTATGTAAGGAAAATCAAGATTTTGTAAAGCGATGGGAGCAGATTCTGAACAAATGTGCACTCGATCTAATCTTGCTTACCATTGAAGAATTGGCAAAATCATTGTTTAATATTAACCAAGAAATTGAGGAAGTCTCATCAAAATTACAAACATTTAAATCAATGGCAGAACTAAAAACCCTCTTAGAAGATACCAATTAGAAATTGGATAGTTATAAGAAAGATATTGAGCAACAAAAAACACAAAAATTCCGCAGGGATGCCTTGGACTACGCCCATGACATTGTTTATACATGGCAATAATTTTACTGTAACACCAGACCAGCCCCAGCAAGACCAGGGAAGTAACCTCCAACTAAATATAATTCCTACAGTAGCGACATCACCAGTGGTGAGACAGAAAACAACACTACAACCATTGTTACTACTCCAGCGGTCCCCCCACTGTAGACGTCTTGACAGAACAACCAAGTACCTCATTCAAAACAACTACGGGACAACTGCCTTTTTAGCATAAGGAAGGTCCCGAAGAGGGAAAAAGAAAACCACGACAGAAGAACAAATAGGACAACCTTTGGTGTTAGACATTTTGTCCAAACAATTGTCAAAAACCCAAATGGACACATTGAACCTAGGTATTTCCTTTATTTCAACTAATAACACCACTTTATTCGAAGAAAAGGTCAACCTCTTTAAATTATCAGAAACATTGAGTTAAAGGTATTTTTTGATAGTCTAGAAACCCCATCCAGTGAGCATGAAACACAAGAATACCTAGAGATGAAAAACAAAAGCTCTTTTCATCCACAAATAAATCATCCTCTGATTAACATGTTTAAATTGAAAACCACCAGAGACTTAAAACAACTGAAATATGACACACCACACAAAGGTAACATCAGAAAACACCAACTGAGAATTATTAGGGAACTAGCAGAGCACAGTACTATCACTATGAAACACGCTGACAAAGGTGGAGCCTTGATTTTTATAGACACCACCCTTTATACAATGGTTGTAGGAAGCTACTGACAGACCCTAGAACATATCTAACTTTAGACAATGACCCAGTGATAGACATCAAAGTTATAATTTAGGAAACAATCGATAAGGCTTGTGAGATGGATTGGATTTCCAAAAAAACAAGTGAGTTCTTAATCAAAAAATTCCCAGTAACACCTGTATTTTATGCATTGCCAAAAATACAGAAAAAACAACTTGGATCCACCATTTAGACCTATTGTGGCAGGGACAGAAAGTATTTTCCATCCATTGGCAGTGTATTTGGACACAGCACTTCAACCGCTAGTACAGGCTCCTACAACTTATCTGAAAGACACTATTCATTTCCTACACGTTTTGGAGGCAGTTAAGATTGAGGAAACCAATTTACTTTTATTCACAATGGATGTGAAAAGCTTCTATACGTCGATTCCCCACAATGAGGGAATTGAAGCCTTGGAGTGGTTTTTACTTTGACATGATGAGACTGCAATCCATAAAGATTTTGCAATTGAACTCATTTACATCATATTATATAATAACTATTTCAGGTTTAATGGACAATACTATCTTCATATAGCCGGGACTTAAATGGGCTCTTCAGTAGCCCCTTCATATGCAAACATGTTTATGTATTACTTCGAACATACCCATGTCTTGAACTGATAACCTTGGAGCAATAAGATCAAATGCTGGAAAAGATTTATTGATGACATCTTTGGTATCTGGGCAGGAACTGAGGAGGAACTACTAAAGTTTGTTGACTACCTCAATGGTTTCAATGAGAGGATTACATTCACAATGGAAATTGGGAAACCAGCAATGCATTTTTTGGATGACAATATTGAATTTATTGGAACCACATTCAAAAGCAATATTTACAGGAAACCAATGGATGTAAACAGCACCTTACATTTCAGCAGCTTTCACCCTTAACATCTAAAAGAAAATCATGCATACAGTGAACTATTAAGACTGAGGAGAATCACCTCAGAATCTGCCAACTTACAACCGTATGTGGACATGAAATCAAGGTTCACAGAGAGAGGTTATCCAGACGACAAACTCAATAAGGCCATTATAAGAATGGACCCACTAAAAAGGGAGGAACTATTGGAATGCAGAATAAGAAAGGAGAACAGGAGTTTAATTCACTCACTCATATACTTCAGTCAGAGTTACCAAACTAAACAGATCATTCACAAGAATTGGGACTTAATTAAATCTGACCCGAACCTCAATCGGTTGTTCCCTAAACCACCCATGTTGGCCTATAAAAGATGCCAAAATCTGAGAAACAAACTCAATCGAGACGTAAAAAGCAAAATATCAAGGACACAGCACCCTGAGTAAACAAAAAACGGGCACCTTTGCTTGTCTGAATTGCCAGCATTGCTCAAACATCATAAAGAGTGATCATATCCGTCATCCTAATACTGGCGAAAAAATCGCCTTGAGCGATTATGCAACTTGTGATTCACGCAATGTCATCTATGCACTACGCTGCCCATGTGGCAAGTATTATGTGGGGAAAACAAAACAAAGGGACAAAGAGAGATGGACCGAACACAAGTCTAGCATTAGAACAGCTAACAGCAAATCGCCTGTGTTCAGACAATTTAAGGAGAATCGGAATAATATATCACAACTTAGATTTGTGATCCTCAAGGTCATACACCCACTATCTAGAGGGGGAGACTTGCCCAAAAGACTTGCACAACATGAATTATTCTGGATTCACAAATTAGATGACATGACACCACTCGGAATCAATGAGGATTATTACCTGGGTCCTTTTCCTTAAATAAGGACACATAAGTTCAACCCATCCTATTAAAGTTGGGCATTAGTCTGTCTAAGGGTGTGTTGCAAAAATTGAGAATCCTCATAGACTGTGAAATCTGGATGAGGCAGATTAGGAACATCGAGTCATCTACCCTATACATATTACAGCACTTTTAAATTACTCATTTAGGAGTTGTGTAACATGTGATAAATTGTATTTTCCACAATGGGTTATCTCACCTCTACTAGGGATAGAGAATTTGAACTCTTTTTTGAGGCAGAACTAACAAAATAACAACTAATTTCAGGTTTTGTATGAATCTTGTTGAATATGATTGTATTTACCTAAGAAGGGGACATTGGACACACATTGTACATTAATTTGGGTTTACATTAGCAGGTTCCCTTACATTTGTTGACACAGAGATCAGTCTCATTGACTCTTCAACCTTCTTTGGCAGGACCATCCTTAGCTCACATTCATAAGTTTACGGCTACTTTCCTTATAACGCTAAACCTGCACATAATCAATTACCCTTTAGAAACCCAATATGGATCAAGTATACATTGTTTTGGTAGGCATTACTTATTTTCTAATGTTTCAATATTTGGGTAAATACTGACAGTGCTCTGCAGCTAGCACAAATATGTTTATTTGTAACTATAATGGTCAAAAACCCTAGTAGAGGATGCAATAACATTTTTTAGCCATGAAGTTTTTTTTTCCAATTTACAGGGTAATTCATAGAATTTCGCAGAAAAGTGTCGCAAGCGGCTGGCGCAGAGTGTCCGCGTGCGATTGTGTGCGCCAGGCACGTACGCTAAAACCGATTTCCGCGCACAGCGTATTCATGGATTTCATGCTCCCAAACCAGCCGTGGCGCAGAGAATCGCAGCGACCCTGCAGCAGCGCCAGTAACGCCCCCAAGAACGCCCTCGCGCAAGGAAAAGCCATCAACATCGCTAAATCATCGCAAAGGGCTGCGCTAACCCTGGACCAGTTTACAGGGCTGCCAAACAAGGAACGCAAAGCGGGCAACCTTCATATCAGGAGTACGCGGGAAGTTTTACACGCGATTAGCCAGGGTACGTGTATTACAGGGGTACGCGGGAAGTTCAACACGCGATTGTCCAGGGTACGTGTATTACAGGGGTACGCGGGAAGTTCAACACGCGATTGTCCAGGGAACGTGTATTACAGGGGTACGCGTGAAGTCTTACATGCGATTAGCCAGGGCACGTGTAATACAGGGGTACGCGGGAATTATCACATGCGATTTGGCAGGGTACGTGAATTACAGGGGTGCGTGGGAATTATCACACGCCATTTTGCTGGGTACGTGTATTACAGGGGTGCGTGGGAATTATCACACGCGATTAGGCTGGGTGGGTCCTCACAGGTGTTCCCTGTACACCCTCCACGGCCCCTGCCGGCAGCCCACAAAACAGGGGACTACCCTGCACACCTGCTCATGTCCCCCTGCACCCCCACCCCCCAGCCACCAGGGGCACCCACCACCAGGACCCACCCATGTCTCCTACCACCCCCACCCCCCAGCAGTGCAGGGGCAGCCACCACCAGGCCCCCACCCATGTCACCCACCACCCCCACCCCCCAGCAGTGCAGGGGCAGCCTCCACCAGGCCCCCACCCATGTCACCCACCACCCCCACCCCCCAGCAGTGCAGGGGCAGCCACCACCAGGCCCCCACCCATGTCACCCACCACCCCACCCCCCAGCAGTGCAGGGGCAGCCTCCACCAGGCCCCCACCCATGTCACCCACCACCCCCACCCCCCAGCAGTGCAGGGGCATCCTCCACCAGGCCGCCACCCATGTCTCCTACCACCCCCACCCCCCAGCACTGTGGGGCACCTGCCAGCAGGCCCCCACCCATGTCCAACCCATGTCTCCCACCACCCCCACCCCCCAGCAGTGCAGGGGCATCCTCCACCAGGCCCCCACCCATGTCACCCACCACCCCCACCCCCCAGCCACCAGGGGCACCCTCCACCAGGCCCCCACTCATGCCCAACTCATGTCTCCCACCACCCCCACCCCCCAGCAGTGCAGGGGCAGCCTCCACCAGGCCCCCACCCATGTCTCCCACCACCCCCACCCCCCAGCAGTGCAGGGGCAGCTTCCACCAGGCCCCCACTCATGTCTCCCACCACCCCCACCCCCCAGCCACCAGGGGCACCCTCCACCAGGCCCCCACTCATGCCCAACCCATGTCTCCCACCACCCCCACCCCCCAGCAGTGCAGGGGCATCCTCCACCAGGCCCCCACCCATGTCTCCCACCACCCCCAACCCCCAGCAGTGCAGGGGCAGCCACCACCAGGCCCCCACCCATGTCACCCACCACCCGCACCCCCCAGCAGTGCAGGGGCAGCCTCCACCAGGCCCCCACCCATGTCACCCACCACCCCCACCCCCCAGCAGTGCAGGGGCAGCCACCACCAGGCCCCCACCCATGCCACCCACCACCCCCACCCCCCAGCAGTGCAGGGGCAGCCTCCACCAGGCCCCCACCCATGTCACCCACCACCCCCACCCCCCAGCAGTGCAGGGGCATCCTCCACCAGGCCCCCACCCTTGTCTCCCACCACCCCCACCCCCCAGCCACCAGGGGCAGCCTCCACCAGGCCCCCACCCATGTCTCCCACCACCCCCACCCCCCAGCCACCAGGGGCACCCTCCACCAGGCCCCCACCCATGTCTCCCACCACCCCCACCCCCCAGCAGTGCAGGGGCAGCCTCCACCAGGCCCCCACTCATGTTTCCCACCACCCCCACCCCCCAGCCACCAGGGGCACCCACCACCAGGCCCCCACCCATGTCTCCTACCACCCCCACCCCCCAGCACTGTGGGGCACCTGCCAGCAGGCCCCCACCCATGTCTCCCACCACCCCCACCCCCCAGTCACCAGGGGCACCCTCCACCAGGCCCCCACTCATGCCCAACCCATGTCTCCCACCACCCCCACCCCCCAGCAGTGCAGGGGCATCCTCCACCAGGCCCCCACCCATGTCTCCCACCACCCCCACCCCCCAGCAGTGCAGGGGCAGCCACCACCAGGCCCCCACTCATGTCTCCAACCACCCCCACCCCCAGCCACCAGGGGTAGCCTCCACCAGGCCCCCACCCATGTCTCCCACCACCCCCACCCCCCAGCCACCAGGGGCACCCTCCACCAGGCCCCCACCCATGTCTCCCACCACCCCCACCCCCCAGCAGTGCAGGGGCAGCCTCCACCAGGCCCCCACCCATGTCTCCCACCACCCCCACCCCCCAGCCACCAGGGGCAGCCTCCACCAGGCCCCCACCCATGTCTCCCACCACCCCCACCCCCCAGCAGTGCAGGGGCAGCCACCACCAGGCCCCCACCCATGTCTCCCACCACCCCCACCCCCCAGCAGTGCAGGGGCAGCCTCCACCAGGCCCCCACCCATGTCACCCACCCCCCCACCCCCCAGCAGTGCAGGGGCAGCCACCACCAGGCCCCCACCCATGTCACCCACCACCCCCACCCCCCAGCAGTGCAGGGGCAGCCTCCACCAGGCCCCCACCCATGTCACCCACCACCCCCACCCCCCAGCAGTGCAGGGGCATCCTCCACCAGGCCCCCACCCATGTCTCCCACCACCCCCACCCCCCAGCCACCAGGGGCAGCCTCCACCAGGCCCCCACCCATGTCTCCCACCACCCCCACCCCCCAGCCACCAGGGGCACCCTCCACCAGGCCCCCACCCATGTCTCCCACCACCCCCACCCCCCAGCAGTGCAGGGGCAGCCTCCACCAGGCCCCCACTCATGTCTCCCACCACCCCCACCCCCCAGCCACCAGGGGCACCCTCCACCAGGCCCCCACTCATGCCCAACCCATGTCTCCCACCACCCCTACCCCCCAGCAGTGCAGGGGAATCCTCCACCAGGCCCCCACCCATGTCTCCCACCACCCCCACCCCCCAGCAGTGCAGGGGCAGCCACCACCAGGCCCCCACTCATGTCTCCCACCACCCCCACCCCCCAGCCACCAGGGGCAGCCTCCACCAGGCCCCCACCCATGTCTCCCACCACCCCCACCCCCCAGCCACCAGGGGCACCCTCCACCAGGCCCCCACCCATGTCTCCCACCACCCCCACCCCCCAGCAGTGCAGGGGCAGCCTCCACCAGGCCCCCACCCATGTCTCCCACCGCCCCCACCCCCCAGCCACCAGGGGCAGCCTCCACCAGGCCCCCACCCATGTCTCCCACCACCCCCACCCCCCAGCAGTGCAGGGGCAGCCACCACCAGGCCCCCACCCATGTCACCCACCACCCCCACCCCCCAGCAGTGCAGGGGCAGCCTCCACCAGGCCCCCACCCATGTCACCCACCACCCCCACCCCCCAGCAGTGCAGGGGCAGCCACCACCAGGGCCCCACCCATGTCACCCACCACCCCCACCCCCCAGCCGTGCAGGGGCAGCCTCCACCAGGCCCCCACCCATGTCACCCACCACCCCCACCCCCCAGCAGTGCAGGGGCATCCTCCACCAGGCCCCCACCCATGTCTCCCACCACCCCCACCCCCCAGCCACCAGGGGCAGCCTCCACCAGGCCCCCACCCATGTCTCCCACCACCCCCACCCCCCAGCCACCAGGGGCACCCTCCACCAGGCCCCCACCCATGTCTCCCACCACCCCCACCCCCCAGCAGTGCAGGGGTAGCCTCCACCAGGCCCCCACTCATGTCTCCCACCACCCCCACCCCCCAGCAGTGCAGGGGCAGCCTCCACCAGGCCCCCACTCATGTCTCCCAGCACCCCCACCCCCCAGCCACCAGGGGCACCCACCACCAGGCCCCCACCCATGTCTCCTACCACCCCCACCCCCCAGCCACCAGGGGCACCCGCCACCAGGCCCCCACCCATGTCTCCTACCACCCCCACCCCCTAGCACTGTGGGGCACCTGCCAGCAGGCCCCCACCCATGTCTTCCACCACCCCCACCCCCCAGTCACCAGGGGCACCCTCCACCAGGCCCCCACTCATGTCTCCCAGCGTGCTACGTGTATTTCAGGGGTGCGCGGGAAGTTCCACACGCGAATAGCCTGGGCGCGTGTATTTCAGGGGTGCGCGGGAAGTTCCACACGCGAATAGCCTGGGCGCATGTATTTCAGGGGTGCGCGGGAAGTTTTACACGCGATTTCAGCAGGGTACGTGTATTTCAGGGGTGCGCGGGAATTCTCACACGCGATTTGGCTTGGTACGTGTATTACAGGGGTGTGTGGGAAGTTACACACGCGATTAGGCTGGGTGGGTCCTCACAGGTGTTCCCTGTACACCCTCGACGGCCCCTGCAGGCAGCCCACAAAACAGGGGACTACCCTGCACACCTGCTCATGTCCCCCTGCACCCCCACCCCCCAGCAGTGCAGGGGAGCCTCCACCAGGCCCCCACCCATGTCTCCCACCACCCCCACCCCCCAGCAGTGCAGAGGCAGCCTCCACCAGGCCCACACTCATGTCCCCTATCACCCCCACCCCCCCGCCACCAGGGGCACCCTCCATTAGGCCCCCACCCATGTCTCCCACCACCCCCACCCCCCAGCAGTGCAGGGGCAGCCTCCACCAGGCCCCCACTCATGTCTCCCACCACCCCCACCCCCCAGCAGTGCAGGGGCAGCAGGCAGTCAGGCAGCAGCAGGTGGGAGCGTGCTCGGGGCTCTGGGGGGCAGTAGTTCGGCCTTCCGGGCAGGAGCGTGGTATTCCGTGTGCGTACACGTGGCCAGCTTGGTACGGAGTGATTTGGCACGTGAAAATCCTGCACGTCAGCGTGAAAACCGAGGAAAGGCCCTCAGCGCGTAAGCGCGTCTGTGACGTGACCCGCACAGGTGTTTCCCACACAGCACATGATGACAGAGCACACGTGGAAAGACTGCACGTCAGAGTGTAATCGCGTGTGATTGGTGGAAATGGCCCTACACGCAGAAGTGACAAAGCGTGTGATTGGTGGAAATGGCCCTACACGCAGAAGTGACAAAGCGTGTAATTGGTGGAAATGGCCCTACACGCAGAAGTGACAAAGCATGTAATTGGTGGAAATGGCCCTAGCGCGTACACGCCGCGTAAGTGACGCTGGACGTGTGGGCCTGTATAAAAGGTACGTGTAGAACACGTTTTCCTTGTACGTGCTTTTCGTGGAGAGCGAGTGGGTGAATTCTGTACTTCTTGTTGTTTCACACGCGATTTACTTCACGGCGTTTCAAGTTCATATTCCCTGTTACCTCTGACAGCTTTTTCTCTTTTTTCGCTTTTACTGGTTTACCTGGGCCTGTTCCCTCAAACAGTGTTCCCTTCTACTGTTGTCCTGTCTCCTCAGACAGCGTACAAATCTTCTTTTGGCGGGGGTGTTGCCAACCAAACGTGCTCCTTTTACACGCTCGTTTACCAGGCAGACGGTGAGTCACGCACGTATCTAACATCTGTGCTTGCCCCGTGTGTAGCCTACCCCTTCAGAGGTCATTCTAGGCTGCGTGTGACACGCATACGTTCATTCTTGTGTTACTGGGTGCCACAGCGTAGTGCAGGTTTTTCTTTCTGCACACGTGGTCTAGGAGGGGTTGCGTGCACGTCATCTCCCTTTTTTGGGGCTCCTGTGCGTAGCGTGACCCGTCATCTTTCCCCAGGGGTTACAATCAGCCTTGCAAGAGCACTAGGGTACAATTACCATCTGGTACCCAACCCCTTTGACCCCCAATTGCCCAGGACAATAGTTTACAGCCACTCCCATACGCACATTTACATCAGTGCCATGGCTGGGAGGCGAGGATTCCGTAAGGGTGGCAAAGGTGGAAGAGCCAAAAGTGGTGGCCGGGGTGGATCCGGTAGGGGACGTGGTCGTTACTTGCAGGGTGAGCCTGTCCCCCCATGTGTGGAGGACCAGTCAAGGGCACCCATAATCCCCCCCCCCTCCCGTTGAGGCTGATGTGGCTGACACCATCCATGCTCAGCCCTTGTTGGACCAGCCCATTGTGGCACCAGATCTGGCTGACTCCATGGCTGACTTCCAGGTCAGCAGGCCTATGACACGTGAGCTGGTGCACGTTGATGTCACCATGCCACGTGCATCTGGGCCAGCAAGGTCATCTGCTGCACCAAGGAGGCAGGGCGGAGAGGCTGCAGGGGCAGCTGCGGCTCCATCCACCCCAGCCCTCACACACCCAGCCAGGACAGTGTCGGTCCTAGTCCATGCTGCTGACATTCCCCCTGACACCATCACACTAGAGCCAATGCCTGCACCAACTCCCATGCTGAGTGTGCAATCCCACACTCCTGATACAGAGTCCACCAGGGCTCCTGCCCCTAGTGTCCAGAGCGGCGCAGGACACTCAGGATCACCACCACCTTCCAAGCGGAAGAGGAAGAGTGCTCGTCCGGCACAGGCTGATGCCCCAGACACGGCTACACAGTCCGGCCCGTCCAGGGAGCCCAGCTTCACGGATGACGAACTGAATGCACTTGTCGAGTATGTGTCCGCACATGACAACGAGATGGTCATTGTTGCAGGATCCAAGACCACACCTGCACAACGCCAGGCACACTGGCAGACCGTTGCGGACATCGTAAGTGCCCTTGGAATCGTGAGGCGCACAGCCAATGATTGCTATAAGCGCTGGAATGACCTAAAGCGCAGGGCAAAGAGTAAGCTGGCCTCAAGTCATGCCGCAACTCTAGTGACTGGAGGTGGGTCTCCAGTAGTAGACATGGAACTCACTCCACATGAGTCAGTCGCTGGGACCTACGTCACGGAGGAACAGATCCAAGGCGTGGGAGATCTGGCTGATTACGAGGCATTGTCCGGTGAGTGCACATGCATGTGTGTGTCATCCATGTGCATGGTGTGTGTGTGAGGGCTTCTGTTTGTGTGCCAGGTGAGAGTGTGTGCGCCTGAGTCGTATGGGTCAGCCATGTGCTTCATGCAATCCTTCCTGCGCAGCTGCATTTGGCCATAGCAGTATCCCTTCTGCCAACAGTAGACATCTAGCCCAACTGCACACCAGTTGCCCTTGAAGTGTCACCTTGCCACAACATAGTTGCTTATTTTTCACTGTTCATTCAGTCAGATTGTTTGCATTCCCCCACTTTTACTAGGCATGTCGCTGTCCACTAGTCACATGTCTGACATGGCTATGGTAAAGTGGAGTGACTTTGTTACCTGGATATCATTTGTACACACATGTCCCTGTGCAATTGGACCATTTCAGACTGGCAGCTCCAGGTGAAAAATCTGACCTGTTAGAATTAGAAAAGTGATTACATGCGGGAACTGGACTGAATGAATAGGTGCTGCCCTCCTCTCCATCTTCACTCAATAGCAATGGTACATGCCATCTGTGTGATGGCATGTGTGTTTCACCTGCCAATCACAGGCCATTGTGTGATGCCACTGCCAGGCAGCATGCAGAAAATGTGTTCATCTTCCATCTTGGTGTCATCAGTGTGTGCCATTTGCCTGCACTTCATACGCAGTGAGGGTGCATGCATGGGAGGGTTTTAGTCATGTGGGACATGTGTCAATCAAGTACTGGTTCTCTTGCTTCTCAGCCCTCATTGTGTGCCATGGTGCTAATGCCTGTTTCCATTTCTTTGTTTTTATGTCTTTGCAGGGGAAGACGCACCTGATACTGCTGGGGTTGTGGAGATGGTGCAGACCCAGGAGGGGTCCGAGGGCCGACCAACCACCAGTTAGGGACGTGGTGTGGTGGTGGGGGAGAACCCACAAGTGCTGCAGGTCGTGCTCTCAAGGGGTGTCTCTGGCTGCACCTCCCCCGAGCTGTACTCAGGTGTTGATTCGGATGAGACCTACGTGCCGTCGCAGGTGAGTGTTCCAGGGAGGGATTCTGTTCTGTCTCACCCACCTGCACCAGGGTCAGAACCCTCCATGGGGATGTCAGTGTTGGCAGCTACACCTTTGGTGGTTACGGATGCAGGGTCACACTCCGCGACATCTGATCCTGTTCCTGGGCCAGCAGATCAGAGGGGGAATGCAGTCCTGCAGCCTCAGGCAGTGCCGGCACAGCAAGGCGCAGTTCGCCTTGCCCCAGACAGGTGTGGTGCCCGCCGACGTGGTGGCCATACGCCACCTGGCAATACCGCATGGGAGCAATCCATTTACGGTATGGCAACCCAACAGGCTGCATCATCCGAGATGATGGCTCAGGCCATGGATAGGGTGGCCACTTCCATTGTCCCCCCAGAAAGGCTGATGGAGCGACTAGAGCAGGCAACCGACTCCATCTGCCAGTCACACAGGGAGGACATGTTGGGGTCCAACAGGGACAGGCGGGCGGCACTGGCGACTCTGCAGGAGGCCATCTCCATTGAGTCCCAGGGCCACAGGGAAGCCCTGAGGCAGGAGCTCCTTCACCTCAGGACGACTCTTGTTGAGCTTGAGGCTTCAACACACCAAAGGACAGAACAGCAGCTGGAGTGTCTCACCCGTACGCTCTCAGCTGAGATGCAGGCAACGAGGGCGGAGGTCCGGGCATCCCGTGAGTTGTTGCATGGGGACCTCCGCACACTCATCCTCCAGAACCAGACCTACCACACCCGCATGCTTGCAGCCATGGAGGAGCAGACTAGGGCCTTGCGTGGGCTGCTTCCCATAGTGCAACCACCTCCGGATGCAGCTGCACAGGGTGATAATAGCGACAGCAGTGATACTCCCACAATAGGGTAGCCGTGTGGGCCATGAGCCCATGGAGGTGTTTTATTTTCCCAGGATCCACGCAGGTGGGTTCTGGTGTGCATCCTGTCCTCGGACCTCCTGGGTGGCCTCCCCAACCCCCCCGGGCCCATCAATGGCCATTTTTGATTGTTTCTTATTTTTATTTTTATTTTTATTTATTTTATTCCCTATTTTTTTGGGACGATTTGTTGGCTTCCGTGTTTCCTGTGGGCATACGCTGCACTGTGGCTGGGCACATGCAGGCTTGTAATGTATTTGGTTCAGATGCTTGGGTTTGAGTCACACACACCCCTCCTGCTTCCCGTTTCCATGGGCTTGCAAAGGGTGTGCCCAAGTGACAGTGAATTACACAGTGACGTTGGACTCCCATGAGCTGTGTGGGCAGTCTGTAGTCAATACTGTGTATACATTCCTAGTGCATATTGCTGTTGTCTTGTACACTGCATGTTGCATTGATGTGTAACTCATCTTCTGTGTCTACCTCCCAATTTGCAGGTCCCTTCCTCATGTCTACACAAGGACCTCTAGTCTGGAGATGGGGTCCATGTTGGCAGCAGTGCACCTACAACTCTACATGGCGCCAACACTGCACAGTTGGTAGTGGTGGGAGTGCAGGCATTTCCAGGTGGTGAGACTACTAATATGTAACATTTGTTGTGTCATGTTAATGGTAGTACGTGCTCAAGTATGTTGTTGGTCCGGCATTGCTGTGAGCATTTCAGGTGTTGCAGGTTTCTAATAGGGACACTGTACATAGTGACACTAGTGTCATGTTGTGGGGATTACTTTGTTTACCTGCAAATAGCATGACATGGCACGGTGTATCGTGTGGCGGTGCTGGGGTTGGGTTGGCTGACATGGCACTGTCCTCTTGTTGCATTTTGCAAGTGGGTATTCATTTTAGCTGCTTGAATGTGTAACTTCACAAAACTGCATTGGTGGTGTCTGTGTGGGTAGGGATGCACACATTGTGACACTTCCAGGTGAACAATCTCAGGCTGATATGGTATTCACGGTTCATTCTCCAGACATTCAGGATCAGTGTCAGGTTGAGTCATCATTGATTGTCAGATGGAATGTGCCAGGGCAGTGTGCACTCCACAGGGGTGTGATTTCTATGTGAAGTAATTAGCCACTAGCTGTGTACGGGCTGCCTCCCCCGTGCCCTTTCCCCTCCCATGCGCAGCGGCTGTGCATGTGGTTGGGGATGGGGGGCCACCACCATGTCCACGGCCAGGCCCCGGCGTGTTGCAACATTGTGTAGGACACATGCTGCCACTATGATCCTGCACACTACTGGGGGAGCGTATAACAGCTGGCCGCCAGAACGGTCAAGGGAGCGAAAGCGTGACTTTGGCACTCCGAATGTGCGCTCCACTATGCCCCGGGTCGTAATGTGGGCTGTGTTATATCTTACCTCGGGTGGCGTGGTGGGGTTCCGAATTGGCGTCATCATGTGGGGGCTGAGAGGGTAGGCACTGTCCCCTGTGGAGGTGGTGATTGGTATCATTGGTGGGGTTGTGACCTTGCTCAGTATCCAACATGCATGCATGTGCAGTGGCATACATACTCACCAAGCAGCCATGTATCGCCATGCCGCCCAGCTTCTAGGTCCCGGCTTAGGGTGGACATTCGGTAAATGAAGCTGTCGTGGGTGGACCCGGGATAGTTGGCATATACTGAGGTGATGATTCCCTTGGCATTACATGCTACCTGCACGTTGATGGAATGCCAGTGCTTGCGGTTCCTATAGATGTGCTCAGATGCCCTGGGGGGACGTAGAGCCACATGGGTGCAGTCGATGGCACCTAGCACTTTGGGGAATCGTGCCACACCGTAAAAATCCAGGGCGGCAGCATGCCTTTCTGCAGGTGTTCTGGGCAGGTATATGTGCCTGCGGACTGATGGGCGTGCAGTGATGATGTTCAAGACCTGGTGTAGGCAGCGTGACTGGGTGGCCTGTGACACCCCACCCACTATGGCACTTGTCCGCTGAAATGATCCAGTGGCTAAGAAGTGCAGTACATTGAGGACCTTCTCCAGGGGGCTGAGTGCTTGGGAGCACAGGGTGGGTGATGTGAGGTCATCCTCCCACTCACTCACCAGGTCCAGTATTATGTGTGGTGGAAACCTGTACCTCCCATACACCTGGTCATCAGGCATCCCGAAAAGGCTGGTTCTGGGTGTGAATATTCTGGCCCTGACTATCCTCCTCCTCCTCCTTTGGTAGCCCACTGCCACTGCTGCTAGGAACGGTATGTTCATCCTGGCGTCTGAGCTTGTTATTGTTAAAGTGCGCAAATTTATGCTTTGCGCGTGTTCTAGGTGAGCGTGTGACCCGCGCACCCCTGGAATCCAGTTCCCAGTCCAATAGCGTGTGGAAATTCCCACGCACCACGGGATACAGGTGCGCTGACGTACTTGCGTGTGTAAGTGCCCGCGCACCCATGAAATACACGTACATAGGCCAATCGCGTGTACGCGCACTTTTGTCCAATTACACGCGATGACACTCTGACGTGCAGTATTTCCACGTGTGCTCCGTCATCACGTGCTGAGTGGGGAACACCCGTGCGGGTCACGTCACAGACGCGCTTACGCGCTGAGGGACTCTGGTCCAATAGAATCGCGTATGCGTGCTGACGCGCTTACGCGCTAAGGGCCTTTCCTCGGATTTCACGCTGACGTGCAGGATTTTCACGTGCCAAATCACTCCGTATCAAGCTGGTCACGCGAAAACACACGGAAGACCACGCTCCTGCCCAGAAGGCCGAGTTACTGCCCCCCAGTGCCCCGAGCAGCCTCCCACGTGCCATCTGCTGCTTCCTGCCTGTCTGCTGCCACCGTGCCCTGCCATTTGGTGCCTGCACATCAGCCATCTGCAGGGGTCCAGTTGCTGTGTCCACCCCTGCTGGAACTGAAGACTCCCGACTGGGATTACATCGCTCCACAGCCCAGCCCCAGGACCCAGTTGCCCACCCACACCTGCCTCTGGGGTTGCCATGTCGGGCACTTCCACATCTGGCACCAGTGGCAACCCCAGGCCAGAGGGGCAGAGGGGCACCAGCTTCACTGCCACCGAAGTTGGTGTCCTGGTGGAGCATGTCCTGGGGCAGTATGATGCCCTCTTTGGATCGTCCCGCGCCAGCAAGGAAGGACGGGAGAGGATCTGGGCCGACTGTGTGGTTGCCATCAACGCGGAGGGGGTGGCAACCCGCAACGTCCTGAAGATCAAGAAGCGCTGGGAGGACTTGAGGTCCAGGACCCTTGTGAAGGCCCGGCGCCTCGTGGAGGGGGGCCGGGGCCGCATGAGTTCCATCCAGATGAGGGTCCTGGAACGCGTACGCCCAGCGCTCCACGCCCAGATCCTTGAGAGGGAGGCCCGTCTGGAGTTCAGCGGTAAGTGTCCAAGCATTACTGTGTGAGACAGGGCATGTTGCGGTGTGCTGGTTCTATGATACTTGCCTGTATGTGTGCCATAGGCCATGTATGCATGTATGTGTGCAGGGACATCATGGTAATGCATGTGCGACCAGTGATGTGTGACCCACATGGTTGTTGCATGTGTTCAAATGCTGCATGGGGAGCCCTAGGCAGATTTTGAACATGAGAGCATGCCAGTCTCTGTACCTGGACATGGGTGGGGGTGAGGGATGGGTGGTGATGCCAGGTACATATATGGTAGCCATGTCTGTGTGCCTGACCTGCGTGTCTGTTACTTGTGCATGCCATGGATGCATGACACATGTGTGTGACAATGCACAGATTCAGTGAAGCAGCCAAATTACCCTTGTATCCGCTGTGTTTGGTGTGTTTGGGGCCAGACCGATGTGACTGAGGTGAAGTGTGTGCATGTGATAGGCATGAGCCATGATGCATGTGAGTTACATATCATTGAATGTTTCAAGAGTCCATTGGACATGCATGGAAATGTCCATGGCATGCACCATGCCTGTTACTGTGTGTGTTTTGCCTGGACTGACCCATGTGTTGTGGAGGGACATGATGGAAGTGTACTTTGACAGTGGTGCTCATCTGCTATTGCTTCCTGTCTAGGGGACCATTGTACAGTGCCCTGATGCTTGTGTTCTTTGTCTCCCTCTACGCAGCGGCTAGTGAAGAAGAGGGCGGAGACGGCGCTGTGGAGCAAGGCGGCGGGGATGCCCCCACGGCTGCAGCGGAAGGGGTGGGTGAGCCCCCACAGGGGCCTGCTACAGTGGGAGACGGTGAGGAGCCATCCAGGTTGGTGGTTTGCACAGAGGAGGAGGAGGCCGCCACTGGGGCACACATGGGGCCTGGTGGGGGCATCCCTGCTGGTGCAAGTGGTGCAGTCCAGGGCCAGGGGCAGGAGGCAGCACAGGTCACCGTGGAGGGGCCTGTGCATGTCGCTGTCCCTGACCCTGTGAGTGCACCACCATGCACCAGCAGGGATGCCCCGTCCCAGGCCCGTCCGCAGGTAGAGGGGATGTCCATGTCACCTGACTCCCCTCCACCTGCGGACGTGGGAACCCCTGGCCGTGTGGCGAAGGTCCTGATTGGGGTCGCGATGCGCACGGCTGTGATTCGTGATGCCGTGCGTGCTTCCCAGGAGGAGCACGCACGTCATCACGAAGTGCACCGTGCCGACGTGGCCCAATTGGGATCGGCCATGTTCGGGGGTTTCCTGCATGTGTTGGCCAATCTGGCGGCCCTCTCCTCCTCTGTGCAGGCTATACACCAGTCGTTCTCCTTGCCATCTTCCGGCCCAGATGCCAACAGGGCCCCCTGTGGACCTGCCCCGACCAATGCAGCCAGCTTGGTGGGGATCCCATCCCTGCCACAGTTGGGAGTCGGAGGTCCAGCAGGGGTGGACAACACAGCAACTGCACACCAGCAGATGGAAGATGTGACAGCATCATCGGGCAGGGCACGTGCACGACGGCGTCGGTGGTTTCCATCAGCCTGGATGCCGTCGTGCTGGCAGAGGCAGTGGCGTCGGAGGCAGCAGCAGGCTCGACGTGGGAGGCATCATGGCTCGGGGCCATCAAGATCAGAGGGGCAGGCATCGGCCGGAGGGCAGGGCAACCCTGGGATGGTGGTGTCTTCCGTGTGGGAGCAGTTGGTCCAGCGGATAGGTGCGGAGCAGCAGCGGGCGGAAGAGGAGCGGCTCACCATGGTCAGGGCGGAGTTCTCCATGCGTCGGGCGTTGAGGCGGGCTGAGTGCCTCGAGGATGCTCGCAGGGAGTTTGAGCTGGACATGGGGTTATCCCTGCGAGACCTCGGGGCCAGGACAGAGTCCCGCCTCCAGGACATCGACATGGAGTTCGATGATGCCCTGGCCAGCAACATCACCGAATGAGCCGCAGGACTTGCCCGCTGCCTTTGTATATAGTTATTTAGTTAGTTAGTGTTAGGTTTCCTTTATTAATTTTTATTTTTTTGGACCGCTCGGACAATGGCCACTTTTTTGTATATATTATTTTCATTAGGTAGTAGTAGGTTTCATTTATGGTGTTGGGCTCATGGGCCCTGGAATATTCGTGTATATAGTTTGCTTTTTGAAGAAACATTTTTTTTATTAATTATTGTGTTCACCATGAGGAAATGGTTTTTCATTATTTTCCTTCCACATGATATTGCTTTGGACAACATTTGTTTTTGGATTACTTTGTTTTTTTTATTTTTACATTTGTTCTCGGACATGGACCATTTATTTTGTTATCCCCATTGTTGTATGTTTGATTTGTTTACTTATTTTTCATCTTTAATACATGTTTTTTTAACTTTCACTTGTGGTATTTTCTCATTGGTTTCATACATGTCATGATATGGGTTTTGACATTCACTTGCACCCATTGTGTATGTGTGTGTGACGGACATGTGTTCATTTACAGACTTGCCATTGGGGTTGTATCATGTAATTGCATTCACTATGTGGGTGGATGCAATCCTTGCCTGGGTGTTTGTGCTGGGTATGCTGCCCATTACTGCCATGATTGAGTATCGTCAGGACCTGGGGGCAGGGGGACATGTGTGGGTGCCTGGTGGAGGCAGCCCCTGCACTGCTGGGGGGTGGGGGTGGTGGGTGACATGGGTGGGGGCCTGGTGGAGGATGCCCCTGCACTGCTGGGGGGTGGGGGTGGTGGGTGACATGGGTGGGGGCCTGGTGGAGGATGCCCCTGCACTGCTGGGGGGTGGGGGTGGTGGGAGACATGGGTGGGGGCCTGGTGGAGGCTGCCCCTGGTGGCTGGGGGGTGGGGGTGGTGGGAGACAAGGGTGGGGGCCTGGTGGAGGATGCCCCTGCACTGCTGGGGGGTGGGGGTGGTGGGTGACATGGGTGGGGGCCTGGTGGAGGATGCCCCTGCACTGCTGGGGGGTGGGGGTGGTGGGAGACATGGGTGGGGGCCTGCTGGAGGATGCCCCTGCACTGCTGGGGGGTGGGGGTGGTGGGAGACATGGGTGGGGGCCTGGTGGAGGATGCCCCTGCACTGCTGGGGGGTGGGGGTGGTGGGTGACATGGGTGGGGGCCTGCTGGCAGGTGCCCCACAGTGCTGGGGGGTGGGAGACATGGGTGGGGGCCTGGTGTAGGCTACACCTGGTGGCTGGGGGGTGGGGGTGGTGGGAGACATGGGCGGGGGCCTGGTGGAGGCTGCCCCTGGTGGCTGGGGGGTGGGGGTGGTGGGAGACATGGGTGGGGGCCTGGTGGAGGGTGCCCCTGGTGGCTGGGGGGTGGGGGTGGTGGGTGACATGGGTGGGGGCCTGGTGGAGGATGCCCCTGCACTGCTGGGGGGTGGGGGTGGTGGGAGACATGGGTGGGGGCCTGGTGGAGGATGCCCCTGCACTGGTGGGGGGTGGGGGTGGTGGGTGACATGGGTGGGGGCCTGGTGGAGGATGCCCCTGCACTGCTGGGGGGTGGGGGTGGTGGGAGACATGGGTGGGGGCCTGGTGGAGGCTGCCCCTGGTGGCTGGGGGGTGGGGGTGGTGGGAGACATGGGTGGGGGCCTGGTGGAGGGTGCCCCTGGTGGCTGGGGGGTGGGGGTGGTGGGTGACATGGGTGGGGGCCTGGTGGAGGGTGCCCCTGGTGGCTGGGGGGTGGGGGTGGTGGGTGACATGAGCAGGTGTGCAGGGTAGTCCCCTGTGGTGTGTGCTGCCTGCAGGGGCCGTGGAGGGTGTACAGGTAATACCTGGGAGCACACAGCCAAATCGCATGTGGTACTTCCCGCGCACCCCTGCAATCCACGTACCCTGCCTAATCGCGTGTGGAACTTCCCGCGCACCCCTGAAATCCACGTACCCGGCCAAATCGCGTGTGTAACTTCCCGCGCACCCCTGAAATCCACGTACCCGGCCAAATCGCGTGTGTAACTTCCTGCGCACCCCTGAAATCCACGTACCCTGACAAATCGCGTGTGGTACTTCCCGCGCACCCCTGAAATCCACGTACCCTGACTAATCGTGTGTGGAACTTCCCGCGCATCCCTGCAATCCACGTACCCTGCCTAATCGCGTGTGGAACTTCCCGCGCACCCCTGAAATCCACGTACCCGGCCAAATCGCGTGTGTAACTTCCCGCGCACCCCTGAAATCCACGTACCCGGCCAAATCGCGTGTGTAACTTCCCGCGCACCCCTGAAATCCACGTACCCTGACAAATCGCGTGTGGTACTTCCCGCGCACCCCTGAAATCCACGTACCCTGACTAATCGCGTGTGGAACTTCCCGCGCACCCCTGCAATCCACGTACCCTGCCTAATCGCGTGTGGAACTTCCTGCGCACCCCTGAAATCCACGTACCCGGCCAAATCGCGTGTGGTACTTCCCGCGCACCCCTGAAATCCACGTACACGGCCAAATCGCATGTGGAACTTCCCGCGCACCCCTGCAATCCACGTACCCTGCCTAATCGCGTGTGGAACTTCCCGCGCACCCCTGAAATCCACGTACCCGGCCAAATCGCGTGTGGAACTTCCCGCGCACCCCTGAAATCCACGTACCCTGCCTAATCGGGTGTGGAACTTCCCGCGCACCCCTGCAATCCACGTACCCTGCCTAATCACGTGTGGAACTTCCCGCGCACCCCTGAAATCCACGTACCTGGCCAAATCGCGTGTGGAACTTCCCGCGCACCCCTGAAATCCACGTACCCTGCCAAATCGCGTGTGGAACTTCCCGCGCACCCCTGAAATCCACGTACCCGGCCATATCGCGTGTGGAACTTCCCGCGCACCCCTGCAATCCACGTACCCTGACAAATCGCGTGTGGTACTTCCCACGCACCCCTGTAATCCACGTACCCGGCCAATTCGCGTGTGAGACTTCCCGCGCACCCCGGTATACACGCACACGTTTTTTTTCTGTCAGCGCGTGTCTGTGTTTGTGGGTACCCCTTTGCACGTCATTTGTCCTGGAGGGCCACAGTATTGGGCATTCATCATGGCTGTATATAGGTGCTATTTGTTGGCGCACCTTTTGGCGCACATTTCTTCCAGGCGCAGAGACGCTACCGCCTGCTTTCTTGTGGCGGTCGTGTTTGTGCCTGTGCGCTGGTTTGAGCGTGCGCTTTTTTGCCCTATTCTATTCCATGAATACGTGTTGCAGGCGAGCGTGTGGGCGTTCCGCGCACTTGTACCCTGTGCTTCCCCCGTGACGCCCACATTTTGGCAAGTTGTTCCCCATTCCGAGTGGTACGCCCCGTGTTCCGCCTACTTTTGTTGCGTGCGCCGCGCTATGTGCGATTTTCGCTGTGGCCTGTGCGATTTTCACTGTGACCTGGCGCACGCTGTTTGATGGCCTGTGCGCCAACGTGCGCCGCGCACTTTTTTATCGCACATCCGCTGGTTTTATCGCGCACGGACTTCCATGAATCGACGTGCGCTGCTTTTCGTGCGATTTTCTCACTTGCACTGCGATTTTCGCTATTCCACTGCGAATCGCACGTTTTTGCCCACTTGCGCCGCGCTAATTATTCCATGAATCGGCCTGATAGTCCCTTATTCTATATATTTCTAGATAAACGCGAATCATCTTGATAGTCTAGGAGTTCTCTGGTGTCTATTAGTTGACAGACATTAGAGCCATTCGAGGGTCACATCATTAAGCCATCATTATGGTCTGCAGATCGCGGCTTGTAGACGTTGTTAGTATATATTTTTAAGCTTTTTAACATCTCGCTCGTTCGCAAGCGCACACTGACCAATAAGGTTTATTTTACCTGTGACGTCACACACGCTACCACGTGATGACATCACGGGTAAACGCTGAGATAAATAGCGGCCGTCATCCTTGAGCATAATAGGCAGCACGGAGAGACTTCTTCGAACTGGCTTGCTCTTGTGCCTCCACTGGACCAGACCTCAATGTAAGTTCTATACCTTAGCCATTTTCTGCACGTTAGTTTATTAGTTTCTAGATACTTACCTCGGAACAATCTTTTAAGAACATTTACCCTTATATTCACAGCGAGACTGGATCCCTATTTGACCCACAACATATTGCCCAACAACTCCAATTTACCTGATATCACTGAAAACCTTATTGGATTCAGATGGTAAGCACCCACCGCGTTTTTTGCAAAGGGTGATCACTTTAAAAATAGCAGTCTACTAGAGAATTGGAAACTCATGTCACCAAATATATTTTTTACAGAACTGAGTGTTTTATACATGAAGCCATGAAAGTATTGGAATAATGAACTGGGTACAATTATAACCCTCAGGCATTTTGGCACTATGTGCATACAAGTGGAGGTTAGAACATATATACTTATTTCATTTCTCCATTTTAATAAGCCCTAATGGGATACCATGTATATTAATTCTCCTCAGAGTAGGATCCAGGATCATTATAAACGTTGTGGTATTTTATCTGGAAATAACGTTGAACCTAATAATGGACTAAGCACTCTACAGTAATATTATGTTCAGAATTGTATGCGCTGGTATATGAAAATAAATGAAAATTGCTATTCTTTATTAACAATATATATGAATGTATAAACTGTTTACAATTTATTGACATTGAAATTAGACTTATTTTGACTTTTTTGTAGATTTAAAATGCATCTATCTGCCCCTGATGAAGAGTTGCACTCGAAACGCGTTGGTCCATGTGTATAATACATTTCTGGATTTATTTGAACTATTGAATGGTCATTAGAATTACTTGTTGGATTGTTTGCACAGTTCTCAACAAACCATTGACCATAATTGAAGAGTCATTAGAGTATGTTTAATATTTTGCAAGTTGTGAAGTTGTTAAGTCGGCTACCAACGGGTACCTTTGCTTAACCACTCCAAAGATTTTGGCTTATTTAAGGCCTCAGACAGTGTGCAGGGGATGCAAGTTCCCTAAATAGGGAAACCTTCACTTGTTCACAGTATGTAGATGACCTGGTTTTAGCTTCCACATCATGTGAAACATTCAAACAAGATACACAGGTGTTATTAACTTCATTATCTAATAAGGAACAGAAAGTCTCCATGCAGGAACAACAGCTTTGTAGGTAAAGGATACGCTACCTGTGACATGATATTATATTGGAACATTGATAAACAGCATGCTTCAGGAAAGAAACGATGTATAAAGCCCCTAGACCTCTGATTGTAATCCAAATAAGGGCATGTTAAGGTATGGTGTGCTATTATAGGCCATGTTTATTCAGGTACACAGAGATAGGTTAGCCACTGCAACACTATAAGAGGTCCAACAACCCATACCCACTCCACTGGGATAAGGAAGCAGACAAAAGCATTTGACACTGTCAAGAAAGCACTAAACGAAGCCCTCAGCATTGGGCCTCGCTGATTACATGAGGAACTTCACCTTGTAATGGCATGAGAGGAATGTGTTTGCATTGGTTGTTTTGACAGAAACACATGGTTAATATCAGAAGCCCATTGCATATTGTATCAAAGGAGTGGATTGGCTGGCTGCAGGAATACCCCTTGTCTAAGTTCAGTAGCTGCTTCAGCAATAGCAGCTCAGCTAACCTTAGTTCTAGGATCATCGGTGGAAGTAGCTGTCACAATTATGAAAAGATTGAAACAACTAACCTGCGGTTGGCCGTCTTTTTGAAGAAAGGAAAGGGAATCTGTGACTCTGTCAGACCCCTGGTAGCTAAACAGGAGGTTGTGCAGGATCAGGGAAAACCCTCAGAAGGCAAAAGAAACTCTGAAGTAGGAAATGGAGTCTGGAGAAGATAGTCCAGGATGTAGAGATGGATTTTTTGTCAGAATGGCTGCAGTGCACCCATACAGGTGAGATCCATCCTGAGAGATTAGTAGCTGTCAGACGGAACCAGAGAATGGAAACCAGAGCAGTGCGCAGACCGCACAGTGAGATCAGGGAGAAGTCTTTATAGTAGATGATGGTAGTTTCTGTCGGAGCCGGTGAAGATGAAAGAAGAGTGTGTGGTGAAAACGAAAGAGAATCCAGCCGGCCGGGTTGCAGCAGCAGTCACAGCCAATAAAATGAACGGAGCACAGGACACATGATGAAAGATCAAGGAGAACTCTGTCTGGCGTGAAAGTCTCAGCAGCATGAGTCGGGGTAATGGCAATGGGAAACACTCCCAAAATGCGTGTGCAATTAATGGACAGGAGAAAGCACCAGAGAGTCCAGGAAGGAAAGGAAGCAAGAATAACCAGGAGAAGGAAAGGGAATGGACGAGGCAGCGTAGAAATGGGAATTACTATGGAGCATATGGCTGAGGAGTACCAACTCTTACCCATGTCAGCTTCCTCATATAGGCAAGTGGGATACAAGGTGCAAAGTGGGGGAACAGCGCCAACTTTACTGAAGACTAGAACATTAAGAAATACTTCAGTTTCAGGCAAATTGTGATCGCCATTTTGAAAGGAATTTCGGCAGGAATTAAAAGTGCTGTTTCTATCTGTCCTATAACTTCCAGGATCTCTGATTCCTGACAGTAGCTGTTACCCACAAAGTGGCAACATTGTTTTTGAAAACCAAAGCACAACACATATCAGTATCCAGATACAATAATTATGAGAGGTTACTTTTGAATTCCTCCAATATTACACTAACTCGATGTCCTGTGCTGAATCTGACACCCTTACTCCCAACTCCACTTGCTGGAGAGCCACATGATATTGAACCACATGTTTGCATAACTACTACTGATCTCCCAGGAGAGATTTATCAGATACCAATACACAATGCTGATTAGATATATTTAGTAGATGGTTCTTGCTATAGGGATAAAAGTGGTCAGCTGGTGATGGGGTATGCAATGTGTACATTAGGGGATGTTGTGGAGATTGGACCATTGCCAAATGTCACTAAGCCCAGATAGCAGAATTGGTTGCCATGATACGCGCTTGCATTTGGCAGAAAAAACAGGTTAATATATACATTGATTCAAGATATGCATTTCAGTTTGTTCATGATTTTGGTCAGCCGTGGAAGCAACGTGGCTTTCTGACATCACCTGGTTCACCTAAAAAGATTCCTGCCTATTGATAAACTTTGCTAGAGGCAATTATGATCACTAATAAGTAGCTATAATTAAGTGTGCAGCACATCAACCTTTGGATAGTGAGGTTGCATGCAGGAACCATTTTGCACACTCAACTGCTAAATTGGCGGCCATTTACGACTCTCAGGCTCACTATGTGTTTAGACTGAAAGGGTATCAGAGTCGCCTCCTGAAAACTAGTGGAGTTAGTGCACATTAAGGATGCAGCTCCTTCAATAGAAAAATAAGTTTGGCTATGAAAGGGCTGTCAACTGTATAAAGACTCCTTATGGTGATCTGAACAGGGTCATTTTGTCGCTCCAAATGTTATTTTGTCGCACTTGATTAGAATATGTCATGGGCTTGCACATGTGGGAAGAAGAGCTTTGATCGCCATATCAAATCAAGACCTTTCAGCCATGGCCCAGGATTACTGCAGGCAGTGTGCCACCTGTTTAAAGAATACAATTGGAAAGGTATTGCACACAATACAGGAAGCCCACCCAGCAATTTATGGTCCCTTTGTTAACTTCCAAGTATATTCAATGCAACTGACACATGTTATAATCTGTAGTATGTACTGGTAGTCTTATACGCTTTCTGTGGGTGGGTGGAAGAGCATGCATGTAGGATGACAGACACCATCTCAGTGGCAAAGGTGTTACTGAAGGACTTTATACATAGGTTTGACATACCAGCCAGTATTAACAGTCACATAGGCACTCATTTTCTTAACCAATTCATAAAAAAACTGTATGCGGCACTGAACATACAGCATACCATCTACTGTCCGCACCACCCTCAGTCACAAAGGGCAGTGGATCGGCAGAACACAGTTATTTAAAATAGCAACTCCAAGCTCTGTACTGAAATCAGCTTTAAGTGGCAAGAGGCGTTGTCACTGGTATTGCTTAGTATTAGAAGTACTGCAAACAGAAGAACTGGGCTGTGCCCCCATGGGGTCCTTTATGGACAGCCAATACGTGTGCCTTCTTCTCCGCCTGTGAAGAAGGCTTATACCAGTATTCACCTGCCTGATGATGCGCTACTTGGCCAGTGCAGAAATGTGATATCCACTTTCTGGTCTATCAATATGCACATGAGAGAAGAGCGGCCAAAGGAGCCAGAAGAAGGCTGTCATTCCCATCATCCTGGAAACATTGCCTATATTCCTTGCTTCCAGCTAAATCTGCATTGGCGCCCACGAGCTAGTGTCATTCGCATCTGAACAGTATATTTTCTACTTCAAACTTACACTAGGACAAGCTATGTATTTTTGCCTGGAGAAAGGAACCCAATCACAAATTTGAATTAGAACGAGTCTGATTTCTCAGAGGTTTGTAGAATCTGTTAAAATTGCTGCCGCAAGATGAGAAAATGAATGAGGTCGAGAGAGAATTACATTTGTTGGAGGTGAATATTGATACAGAAAAACAGGCATTTCAAGTAGCAAATCAGACTGCCCTCCTGCAGACCCCTCTGATGTGAAATGTTAACTCACTGAAAGTGTTAGGTACAAACATTTAATTACCACTGCCTTAAGTCTGAACCCGATCCCTGTTCTTTTGGCAGGTTTGCTGATATGTTTTTGTAAACGCAGTAACAAAGGAAACAGCATACCTATTACCACCTCCAGACCCCACCAAATATTGAATATTCAGATCTACTATTCCATTATACTCTTTAATGATGTTCTCTAAGAGCTGAATGAGGTAATTGAAGAAGTATGTGTCCTGATGAACACTGAAATTCATATTGTAATCTAGGGGAGTATAGAATGCTTGTCCGTATAGGCCTGATTTCCATGAAACCTACTCTGATCTAATAGGAGAGGGACCAGCATTGAGATTCATTTCTGAAAAGTAATGAAGTAAAATATTTGTCTATTTTGAGTTGCACCAAAGTGCAAAAAGGGGAATTGTGGGAGAATGGACAAATAAGGAAAAAAATAAAAAAATAAAAATGCAAATAAAGCGAACTGTAAGAGAAATTAGCAAAACAAAAATTTAATCTAGGCCACCCGCTAGTCGCATCACGTTACCAAATCCTTAGTAATATTTCTCTTTCAGCATACTCTAAGTAACAAGCATGGGCACCCTTCCCTTTGCTTGACGCCCTCTCCATACGTCCAATCGGCATGTCGGTCCCTGAAGCAAACAACAAAACCTTAACATCTACTTTAACTGCAAACTCCCTTTCACCAGGCAGACCAGGGAATGCTCTAAAACATGCCACTTTCACCTGTGAATGCAGAAACGCATCCGGCCTTTCTAGAATATGCACCAAAATGTGGAGTTCTATAGAGGGGAAAGAGAGGAAAAAGAGGAGTGAGAGAAAAGAGTTTAGTTTAGTTTAGTTTATTATTTATAGTGCGCACCAGACCCTGGGGCATCAGGGCCCGAAAGATAGGAATATGTTCAGCTTAGTTACTAGTACATGGCATACAAGGAATATACAGGGACATCAGAAATGCTACAATAAACAGGTACATACAAAGCAGAATCAATGGTCGAGTAGCATAATTACAGGGTGCATGTGTTCAAGATAATCATAGGATTACAATATACAGTTATATACAGTGTAATTTAAAAGGTCGAGTGGCACCAAGATCATTACATTGCAAAAAAACAAGGTCAAATAGCATAGTAATGGTGTGCGCTTAGTACATCCGGGATGTAGTTCAAGCACATAATAAACAAATTCCAGGAGTTGAGGGGTAGGCGTCAAGAGAGAGGTGATGGTCAGGGTGATTAGATATCATTTACTCTTAGCCATTTGGTCAGATTCTGTCTGAATTTAGAGAAGGACTGAGGTTCTCTAATGCCAGGGGGTAGGGAGTTCCACAGCTGCGCAGCCTTGACTGGGAAGCTATGTCCTCCTATAGTTGAGAGTTTGAATCGTGGAACTTGGAGGCAGTTCGTGTTGGCTGTTCTTGTTGGTCTGGACGAGGTTCTTTTACATAACCTGTCCATGAGGTAAGGCGGTGCTTTATTGTTGAGAGACTTGTGAGTAAGGGAGGCAATCTTAAATTGAATTTTATCAAAAGTGGATAGCCATTTGTATTCTCTTCTTATAGAGGGTATATGCTCATTTCTGTTGATCTTAAGAGCTGCTCTCAAGGCATTGTTCTGGAGAACCTGAATTTTATGGATGGTATGTTTGTTCGCTCCAATGTAGAGTCCATTACAGTAATCCAATTTGGAAAGTATGAGGGCTCTGGTGAGCATAATGCAACTGTCTGTGGAAAGGAATTGTTTACTAGCTCTGATAAGTTTGCATGTGTATGCAGTAGCAGAGGCTAGTGAGTTGACTTGTTTAGAAAAGTTCATGGTGGCATCTAGGTAAAAGCCTAGGGTCTTCACTTCTTTAGCTACTTTTATGTTATTACTGTCGATAATTAAGTTGGCATAGTCAGGGCTGAGTTTGGATATGTAAGTTGGAGTGCCTAAGATAATGAGCTCAGTTTTGTCGTCATTCAGGTATAAGCCATGAGTGGCCATGCATTCCTGAACGATGCTGTGGATTCTATTCACTAGAGCCAGATCCCCGGCGTAATCTCCTGAAAGCGGAAGGAGGATCTGGGTATCGTCTGCGTAGTTAGTGTAGGCGATACCCAGATGATCCATTTCGTCGAAGAGGGGCTTAGTGAATACATTGTAAAGTGTAGGTGACACACAGAATCCTTGTGGTTCTGATGAGGCTGATGGAGAGAAGACTCTCATGGTCCGGTTACTCAGGAAGGACTTGATCCACGTTATAGCCTCTTTAGAGAAATGGGCTGCAGAGTCTAGGTGGCTGCATAAGACTGTTTGGTCGACTAAGTCGAATGCAACCGAAAGGTCCAGAAGGAGGAGTAGAGCTGCTTGGCCATTGTCTCTACACTCATCTATTTGGGCCTTAAGATCAATTAAAGCCCTCTTAGTCCCGTGTTGCGGGCGGAACCCAGATTGGCGGGATCCGAGTAGGTGGTTGGATTCTAGGAAGTTTTGTATTTGCATATAGGCCACTTTATCTAACATTTTTAGATAAAGAGAAAGAAGAAGCGACATTGTACAAAGAAGAAAGGGACAAAGAAAGTACATGAAGGGAGGAACGAAAAAGGTGTGAGATAAGAAAAGAGAAGGACTGATTGGAAGAGAAGAAGCAGAAAGAGGCAGAAGCCCAGAGATTGAAAACCAGACAGACTAAATTCCAGAATCAACACCATATGTTGAACGACCGCAAGCACGGTCATGTAGTGCATGATATATATCCCCACCTTATCTAAGCAGATTAAGGGCATTCTCAGGACAGGGAAAAACCAGCAAGGTCACACTGCTTGGAAAACGAGGAGCGTGGGTGGGTATGATCACGAACCAAGATTATCGCTATTCCCACTATTAGAGAAACAGGTAGGTCGACCACAATAAATACCATGGCCCCAGAGGGCTAAAGTGTACGCTTCCAAGTTTAACTTTGCGCACAGGAAAATGGATTTCTGATGTAGAGAAAAGGACATCAGTAGCGACAGTTCAGCATATGTGATGGATCTGAACAGGTATCATTTTATGCCAAGAGGCAGAGGGAAGGGGCTTCGGGGGGGAGGATGAGGTGGATTTCAAAACCTTCAAGGAAGGGGAGGATTTCATGGTGGACAGCCACTGCAATGTTGGGGCTGCAGTAATTTAGGACATTTAGGCGGTCATTCATGGAAAAAATGTGCGCCGAAATCAGTGGCACAAGCTGGCGCAAGCGTGAAAAAGCCGGCGCATGTGTGCAAATGGCACGCGTGCGATTCATGGAAGGCCCTGCGCGTGTATTTTTCAGGATGTGCGCCAAATCCGCGCGTGGCGCACACCGGCACACACGTCACTTCCACATCCCGAACGCCGTGCACGACGCGCACAGCGAAAGCGCACAACGTCAACATCAAAAAGGGGGCGGAACAAGGGGCCGAACACGCAGAATAGGGAACAATGCATGAAAACAAGGGCGTAACTGGGGAAGTACCACTGGGAAGTACATGGAATGCCCACACACACGTGAACTACATGTATTCATGGAATCGAATTGGGAAAACCTGCCCACATCAAAACACACGCACATGCACAATTACGTCTGCCACACGAAAGCAGGCGGAATCGCCTCCGCGCAGCATAAAAGTGCACGCAAACAACAAACAAGCAGATACAGTCACAATGAATGTCCCGTTCCTCGCAGCAGTGATCGTGGGACACTGCAGGAGGAGGAGAATAGCCAGGCCCCGTATTTTTTCACCCAGGACCAGCCTTTTTGGGATGCCTGATGACCAGAAGGTATAGGTTTTCACCTTATATCATCCTAGAGCTGGTCAGGGAGTAGGAGGATGAACTCACATCACCCACCCTGTGCTCCCAAGCATTGAGCCCCTTGGAGAAGGTGCTCAATGTACTGCATTTCAGCGGTCAACTGCCATAGTTGGGGGTGTCTCACAGGCCACGCAGTCACGTTGCCTACACCAGGTGTTGGCAATCATCACTGCGTGCCCCTCAGTCCGCAGGCAAATATACATGCCCAGAACACCTGCAGAAAGGCAGACCGTGGTCCTGGGCTTCTACAGGGTGGCACACTTCCCAAAAGTGCTTGGTGCCATAGATTGCACCCATGTGGCCCTACGTCCACCTAGGGCCACTGAGCACATCTATCGAAACCGCAAGCACTGGCATTCCATCAACGTGCAGGTGGTATGTGATGCCAAGGGAATCATCACCTCTGTCTATGCAAACTATCCCGGGTCCACCCATGATAGTTTCATATTCAGAATGTCTGCCCTGAGCCGGGCCCTGGAAGCTGGGAAGCATGGCAACACATGGCTCCTAGGTGAGTACAAATGCCTGTGCACATGCATACGTGTCACACACAGACAAATACACAAGCCCAACTAATGACAACCATTATCACCTTACCAGGGGACAGTGCCTACCCTCTGAGCACCTACATAATGACGCCCATATGGACCCCACCACACCACCCCAGGTAAGATACAGTGCAGCCCATATTGCAACCAGGGCCATAGTGCAGCGAACATTCGGGGTGCTCAAGTCACGCTTCCGCTCCCTTGACCGCTCTGGTGGACAGCTACTATATGCACCCCCAGTTGTGTGGAGGATCATTGTGGCAGCATGTGTCCTGCACAATGTTGCAATGCGGCATGGAGTACCGGTGGACATGGTGGTGCCCCCACATCCCCAACCACACGCACGGCCGCTGTGCATGGGAGGGAAAAGGGCATGTGGCGAGGCAGCCTGTACCCAGCTTGTGGCCACATTTTTCACCTAAACTCCAACCCCTGCGGAGTGCACACAGGCCTGGCACATACCAGGTCACAATCGATGATGAGAAAGGGACAGTTAACTGTCACTACCTTACCACCCTGAGAATGTGTACACGGAAGTGCCACATTGTGTGCCTCCCTAGGTAACTAAACACAACCAATCCCATGTGACCAAAGGGAACACATGCAAGGTATCATCCCTCCCCCCCTTGCTAAACAGGGCATGAAAGGACTGGTATGCCACCCAAACCCTCCCAACACTCCTGAACCACGACTGCCACACCATACCATGGTATGCAACGGCAAAACATCCAACCATATGCACAACACATGACACAATAGTCATGAAGTGCCACGTGAGGAATGTAAATAGGCACCAGACAATTATAGCTGACATGGAATCAGAAGAAATGACTGACCAAAACCTCACACCATGAAAATGGTGGCACAAATGCATGCCACCAGTGGTGCAACCAACAAAAGTCAGAATACCTGTTGCCATGCACATTGGACAATTGCAAATTGCCATATCAAACACTGCACACTGGACAGCACAGTGAATGTGCATTGCATTGGTGAAAACCCTTCAGCATCATTTTAAAAAATGGCATTCAACCAAATAGTACCCTGTCATGCATGCACACTATCAATGACTCAGAAGTGAACATGGATTATCGTGACACAGCATGCTTGAGAAGGCAATATGGGTGCACGCGTTTGCATGGTGTCAATGTAGTTGTGGGGGCGTTGCCTAAGTGTATTTGTCCGTAGGGACATGCCTAAAATACATGCATGTGAAATTAAGTGAGTGCCAGTGTCCCGTACACAGCACATGTGAACATAGCACCAAGGACCCCCCTGTGTGTCAAACCACACCCATCCCCTGACACCTCAAAATAAAGCAGAACATTGCATCAGCCATTGACCAGCAGAACATATCATGTACAGAGTACCCCACATCGGCAATGGCAGACAGTGATCCATTACTGAATCATAGAAATCCATAATACGACCTACACACAAAGTTCATCAAAGTGCATCAATGAGGGAGGGAACAAGGGAGAAGAACAATACATTCCTACATGTGCTTCAAACAGTCCACAGTGTGATAATGAACTCGAAAAGCAAAGTGCATATTAGAAGTGCCTGGCACAATAAGGAAGAGTCTAGGGAGGGAATGTTGGATGACATAACTAGCATCAACATTCCTATGCCTGACGGCAATAGTCGCGGTGTAGGAGTCACATAAGGAGGTGAGTGAGTGAAGAGGCGGGAAGAGGTGAGGAAAGTAACAAAACAAGTGACAAACTGTGGTAGGTCCACAAACAATCAAGATAGTGCTGGAGAAGGGGAGCGGAAAGACAGACGGGAAAGGGGTAAGTGACGACCTGTGATCAGTGGTGGAGGGACTAATGATAAAAGTAACTGGCAAAATTATACTTAAAATGTTGAAGGTGGGGTGTGGAAGGACAGAGGCAGAAGGGCAAATGTCTGCAAAGAACAAGCGCCTACGTATTACCATGGCCGATGGCAATTGGGGTAGTGGTTGAAAATGACAGCCAGAGTACAAGGAGGAGGGTAAAGGGTGGGGGAGAGGGAGAGGGAGGAGAGAAGGGAGGAGGAGGCCAAGTTCAAAATGATTAATGGGGAAGATGGTGAAAGAAAGCACACACAGGGGGCAGAGGGAAATCTGACAGTGAAGGAGAGTAGGGGATGTGATGATGAAGGGGGGAGACAGAGGGACACTGACAGGGGTAGGGGAGACAGGGGGGCGTTCAAGTGACTCAGAAGGCATGGGGACAGGTCTAGACAAGGCCACCTTTGTGAGCTTTTGATAGTGGTGGCAGGCTCAAGCATCCTGGTTGGCCAGATTGTCACAAGGGCCAAGAGCAATCAGTGGGAGGGGGGATCAGGTCCAGGACACAAACAGGAAATTCTAATCACGAACAATGCAGTCATAACTCAGATGGCACATCCAAACACCAGCCAGGGCTGGAGAATGGCCAAAGTGGTGCTACCAAGGAATGGGTGGTTGCTGAAATGCGTGGTGACAGGGGTAACTTAGCGTGCATCCTTCATGTGGGATATCAAAATCACTGGTGGGAAACTGTCCCAATTCAAAATTCTCAGCACATGGACCCCTACCACCATCAGTGTGTTGTACGCAGCCAAAGGGTGCATGGTACCAGCTACAGCAGGAAGTGCATTAACAGAGACAGTCAATACATAACAAACATCTCAAGCAACATGATGAAATGCACAGTCAGCATAATACTCACCAAAGTGAAGTGCAGACATGCATTGGGGAAACCATCTGGAATACCCACTGGGGGTGTACACACAAGTAGAGCTGCAGGCTGGCCACAGATGTGACGGAAGCCGAATGCCCATGTGTGAGATGCTGCTACACCGAGCCATCCTTGCGAGCCCATGGAAAAGGGAAGCAGGAGTAGCTTATGTGTCAGGACCCCAAGCAAAACACATACACAAGACAAGCCTGAATGAGCCCAGCTGGGACATGCAGTGGATGCCTTCCGATGCCACAAAGCACCACACTGTCACATGTATGCACAATAGACAAAATAAAATTTGAAATGAAAAGAGTAATGAAAGAAAGAAAAAGAAAATCAATAAAATTTAAGAAAACCAGAAAAAATCATAAAAAAATAAAAGCAAACAAAGTGAAATCATTTTAAAAGAACAAAATAAAGGAAAATAAAATAAAATGAAAAATGAAAATAAAAAGATAACATATTTACCAAAAACCATACAATTTCATGAACAATCAAAAATATTTGTAGAAAAAACACTGCTGGAAAAAACAAATTGCAGGAAAAAAAACAAATTGCCATATATGACCAGGGGGGTGGGGGGCATCCAGGAGGGGGGAGGTACAGGGTGCACCTCAACACCCACATTTGTAGATGTTGAGATAAAAAAGACTCACTGGGCTCAGCGCCTGCACGGCCCGACCTATGTGGGAGATAGGTTGTCATCGTCACCCTCTGGATGGAAATCAAAAGGTGGACGTGGCGCAGTTGACTCACCATGCCTAGCCGTGCCTTGCCCCTCAATGGAAGCAAGCATGCGAGTCTGGTAAGCCAGGTACTGGCTGGCAATGAGACTGAGGTCAGCTTGCATTACCTCACATGTCACACGTGCTCCTCCTGCAGGGACTGATGTGTGAGACGGAGTTCTGCCTGCATGGCCTCACATGACAAACGGAGTGAGCCCCGGCTTGCATGGAGTTCAGCCGAGATGGTCCTTTCAAGCTGTACCATCCTGTCTTCTGTCCGCCTGCTCTCATCCATCATGAGGTCAGGTAGAGTAGATCGGAGGGTTTGTTGTTCCACCCTCAGGGCCTCACGGTGTGCTTCTGCTTGAGCATTAAGTGTTTCACACAGAGCCATCACTTCAGCCTGGCACGCCTTGTCAGATGCCACCATGCCCAGCCTGAGTGAGCGGCGCGTGGACTGCGTAGCCTGCTGCTGGAGCACCATTTGCCTTACAGAGGGGAGGATGGAATGGGCCACACTTTCCATACCTTGAGCAATCATCTCAACTGCTCCCCCCTGTTGCTATGCTATGGCAATCATGGAACGCTCCCACTAAGTTGACCCCGGTGGCATACGGCCACCGCATTGCCGGACACCACACCAGCTGGGCCCAAGGAGCCGGGGTCTTTGCTGGGTTGGTGCCGCCCACGGCTGCAGGACTGCATCCCTCCATCAACCTGATGCCCTAGGAACATGGCCAACTGGCATTGAGTGTGACCGTGCACCCGTAACCACGACAGGTGGACATTCCAACCCTGCCTGGCCCCCTACTGCAGGTGTCGTAGACAGAAGATCCTCCAACACAGGATCACTTACCGGCGACAACACGTCATGATGCAGATCTGGCTCAACATAGTGGTCAGAGGATACATCAGAGCCTGACTCAGAGTCAGCTCTGGACACGATGGCCTGGAGCACCTGTGGGTTCTCGTGGGCTGCAACCCCACGACCACCACTGGTGCTTGGTTGGTCATGTGAACTGACCACCGTGTCTGGGATGACATCTTCATCCTCTGCCGCCAGTGCATCATCACCTGCAACATAAAGAAAAGAAACAAGGACACACATGTCAGCAGCACATACCACACACATACAGTTCACAACATTGACAGCCAAATAATGAAACAGCCATGTCACAGGCAACTCAAACCCCAACATGCATCCAGTGGCATTGCAATGCAAGGCCATCCCAAAAGCAGAAAAGGATGTGTGCAAAATGTGAAGGCAACACATGTATTGCATGTTGCACATCACCTGCATCACACACAACCTCTAGCAGGCATATATCCAATGCCAAAATGAGAGATGGGAACAAAGAGTTGGCACCTAGCATAAGGATGTGTGAACACACAAATAAACACAGCAAGAAATCCAACCTAACACACCATGATATATATAACATGCATGTTCATGTGCAGCACTCAATTACCATCAACTATGCACAGTACATGTGTCATAGGAGGCACCTATGCTAGTGACTTTCCATACTGTGAAAGGAGGGACATGGGTACATACATGTCAGGTCAACATCACACAGCAACATCTTGATTGCATGTTGAAGGGCTTAACTTGGCACAGGAGTGTGTGTGTATGGTGCAGTGCATGTGTAGCCCCTCAACTTACAACATCAACACATACGTAGTGATGACAAACATTATGGCAGTGTAACGGCAATTGCAGCCATCATGTGCAAATAGCATGCACCAGGTAGCATGGTTTCCGTGAAAAACCCACCCTCTGGCCAATAGCAGGGAGGCACTGCATGGAAATGACATGTTCCACGCAGAACTGTGCATTGCCAGACAGTGTAGGTGTGTGTCTATTGCATTGCGTCATTCAAATGTCACTACAGCCGATGAGAAGTGGACATGATGGAGGAGAGGTGAGGAACCATCCATAGTACATCCATGCATGTAAAAGACAACACCAGTTGAAAAGAGGCCGTGGGCCTGTAACAAGGGAAGCCATGTGCATGATACAGATGTGCACAGCCTAAAGTCGTGCATGATGACACACAGACCTACAGTGAGCATGACATGGCTGTCCAAATGAGATGACACTTGGATCATCCTGGACAAATACAACAATGAGCAGGTGGTCATGGACACCTAGGGGCATACATGGAATGCACATGGAACATGATCGTGCACATATGTGCATGTGGAGCCACTGCCATCAGAACACTCAGAGTGAGCCACACTGCACCAAGGACAAAGGATGTGTATGACATGATGTGACATCTCATCAAGATTGCACTCGTACACAAGTGGCTCAGAGCGCAAACAAGCAAAGGGGGGGGGCCAATGGAGAAAAGGAATTCAAAACAACTATCATACTGGGCACAGTGACATTGAGAACACGCAAGTACATGGAGAAGGGATAAAGGGTGGAAGACCCAGGAAGGGGGACAAGGGGAACGTGCCAAACAGAGGAGACCAAAGAAGGAAAATGAAGTCCAATGATAGAATTTCCATTCAAAAGGTGGTAGTGCAGCCAGCAAGTGGCAAGTGCAAGATGATTTGGACAGGGCAAATCTGATGAGTGCAGATGAAGAGTGCTGGACTGTATGGGTACACGCACTGGACCCATTGATATGGGAGGCCTGTAGGCAGTGCGGCAGGGAGGCAGGGTGAGCAGGTACCTGATCTGATGGACAGAGTGTGTGCAGGGGCACAGTGCCAACAAAGGAAACTGTTCAGCTGGGTAGAAGAGGGGCTAATGTAGGAGCAAGAAGGAAGGTGTTGAGGTGCTTCCAGAAGAAGATATATTTCTCCTCAAGTTTCAACGTGGCCAGTTGGCTGTTCAAAAGTGAGCTCCCAGCTGTACACACAGATCTGCTCCTACCTTATTTATTCAATTACCAAGTGACCTTGAGGGAGTGTGGGGTAGAGGAGCAAAGGACTCAAGAGGGAAGGAATTTGTAGAGGGATTGTTGAAGGTATTTTGTACCCAGTCCCAAAAAATCCTTGTGCACAATGCAGAGGGTCTGAAGTATCATCCTTGCATCCACTGGTAGCCAATGAAGGGGTTATAGAGCTGGAAAGATAGGATCCCAGGGTTTGAGGCCAAGGACAAGTCTTGCAGTCCTGTACTGGATTAGTGGTGGAGGGTGGAGTGTGGAGGCAGGTCGAATATTGAAAGAGACTGCACAGTACCCCAACCTTGAGTAAACCAGAGCTTGGTAGACTGTGAACATGTATGAGAATGTTAGGAAAGGCACAGTACCCTTGAGGAGGTGAAGCAAGAAGTTAATCCATCTCAAGATATGTCACAAATGTGTGTGTAAAAGGAATGTGTTGAGTCAAAGGTGACCCTGAGGTTCTTGGC
The DNA here is from genome assembly GCF_040938575.1 of Ambystoma mexicanum. Classification (NCBI taxonomy): domain Eukaryota; kingdom Metazoa; phylum Chordata; class Amphibia; order Caudata; family Ambystomatidae; genus Ambystoma; species Ambystoma mexicanum. Next base: position 1,093,289,204 of record NC_090937.1, on the reverse strand, counting down.
CTTGCAGGTGGAGGCAGGAGGAGGGCCAAGTGGGGCTGGCCAGAGATTGATGGCAGAGGATGGCGAAGGTGTATCGATGAGGAGGATGTCAGTCTTGCTGGCATTCAGACAGAGACCGTTGGTAGTACACCAAAAGCAAATGGCAATGAGGCTATCGGAAATAAGGGAGGGACAAGAGGTGGCCAAGGGCAGCCAGGGAATGAGTTGGTTTGTCATCAGCATAGCACTGGAACTCGTACAAAAAACTGATAATGCAGTAGTCAAGAGCTGCCAGGTGCTCTTTGTGAATTGAGGCCGAGATTTCAGACCCCTGGTGAACAACACACGTGGAGAGGGAGATTGAAGATAGGAAAGAGCCAACTTGTAGCTGCGCGGGTCACACATGCCAAACACACATGTCATTGAGTTACACACATAAATACTCACCAGATGATGCATCATAATACATCCTCTCTCCCACTCCACGGATTTGTTCTTCTGGGATAAACTCTGAAGCAATCGCCTCATGCTGACTGAGTTCATCCTCCTCTGGTGGTGGCCCACCACTAGTCACCAGAGACATGGTGTAATTGGAGGCACGCTTTTGCTTAGCACTGCGCCTGAGGTCATTCCAGCGCTTGTAGCAGTCCTGAGCTGTGCTCACCTGAAATCCCATGGATGTGACACCATCTGCAACATGCTGCCAGTGGACCCAATGCTGGTGATGCGTTGTATGGCACTGTGGGCCCACAAGCATATTGCGTTGTTGTTCCGACATGTAGTCCACCGGGAAGTCCAGTTCCTGCTTGCAGAAAGGCTTCTTCCTTGATGTGCCGGAGGCCGGAGCCGTGTCTGGGGTCCCAGTCTCTTTTGCAGGAGCACGCTTCCTCCATTTGGCCAGTGGTACTGACCCTGAGTGGGCAATGTGGCCCTGATCAGTGGGGGCAGTGGCGCTGGTGGACTGGACCAAGGCAGTGGGTGTTGGTATGAGGACAGAAGGTCTGGCTTGGGTCTGAGTCACTGCCGGTTGGTGTTGGCTGCATCTGCACATGCAGTTACCACCACCCGGCTGCTTGGGGCAGCATATGTCATAACTGCCCCAGACATGTGTGCCACAGTCACAGCCAGAGTGGACACACATGACCTCAACCTCCGGACAAGATGGAAATCGTCCTGGGAGTCCTCATCACACAATGCAACATGCGCTGCCTGACCCAGAGCCCGGGTGGAGGTGCCCACAGCTGCACCTGCAGCTACCACCACTGGTGGGCCCGTGACAGCAGATGTAAATTGCTTTTGGGTGATATGGGTACCAGGTTGTGACGCAACAGCTGCATCACCAGGAACCACAGGAGGTGATGGCATGTCTGCAGCAGCACGTGGCTGGGCATCCTGTCCCAGAGTGGCACCCCTGCCTCTCTCCCCCCTGTAGTCACCCTGGCCACCCTGGATTCCCTGTCCTCATGCCTTACCATGCCCAGCCCTGGGAGGACAACCAACTTTGCCACGCTTAGCCTTTGGTGGCCTCCCAACCATGGCACCGTTGGAAAATAGGCTATAGGAGGTTCACTCAACAATTGTCCTGGGCAAATGGGTAGAAGGGGGCATGGTACTTGATGGAATAGGTACCCCAGGGCCCCTGGAAGGCTGTCTGTGACCCCTGGGGAAAAATGACGGGTCATGCAACACTCAGGCACCCCAAAAAAAAATAATTATAATCAAAAAATCAAAAATCTAAAAATATAAGAACAGGAAATTGGAAAGAAAAAAAAATATTGTGCATGCGACCCCGGTATCCCATGTGCGTGAATTTGACCTCCAGCAGTACGGTGTGGCACCCAGGAACACAAAAAACACGTAGGCATGGAACACACTGGCTACTATGACCTTGAACACGGTACGCATGCACAGGGGGAACCACAGTGGGAAAAATAGCATCTGCGACTCACTGTCTGCCTTGCATGGAAAAAAAATGAAAACACACGGCTTGTGCGCGTAGGCGACACCCCACCAAAAGAAGAGGTACGGACTTCAGACGCTGTGAAGTAATCGCGTCTGATTCCAGCAGAGTAAACACATGCGTCGGTCTCCATGAACAGCACGTAAAGTGGTCTGTTGGCCCGCGCTCACCTTTTACCCATGCTGAAGGCAACACCCACATGCGTAACGTCACTTACGCGCTAAGGCCCTTTCCTCGAATTACACGCATCCACACACAGACATGATTTCTTTGCACGTGCGGATGCACCCGTGCTGAGGGAAATGCCTATGCGTGTTACGTCACATACGCTCTTACACGCTAAGGGCCTTTCCTCGAATTACACTCTGATGTGCTGTTTTTCACATGCCAAATCACTCTGTATCAAGCTGGCCACGCGATAACACACAGAAGACCACGCTCCTACCCAGAAGGCCATTATCCTGCCCCCCAGAGCCCTGAGCAGACTCCCACCTCCCATCTGCTGCTGCCTGCCTGCCTGCTTGCCACGTGCCCTGCCATTTGGTGCCTGCACGTCAGCCATCTGCAGGGGTCCAGTTGCTGTGACCACCCCTGTTGGAACAGAAGACTCCCGACTGCTGTACCATCGCTCCACAGCCCAGCCCCAGGACCCAGTTGGCCACCCACACCTGCCTCGGGGTTGCCATGTCGGGGGAAACACCATCAGACACCACTGGCAACCCCCAGCCAGAGAGGCAGAGGGCTGCCAGCTTCTCAGCAGGAGAGGTTGGTATCCTGGTGGAGCAAGTCCTGGGGCATTATGATGCCCTCTATGGAAGAAGACGCGCCGACAAGGATGGACGGGAGAGGATCTGGCTGAACATCGTGGTTGCTATCAACACAGAGGGAGAGGCAACCCGCGACATACAACATGTCCGTAAGCGCTGGGAGGACTTCAGGTCCAGGGCCCTCCGGAAGGCCCGGTGCCTCTTAGAAGCTGCGGATGCAGTGAGGCGCTGGGTCCACCTTACCACCAATGACATGAGGGTCCAGGAAAGTATTAACCCAGCACTTCACCACCAGGTCCTCGAGAGGGAGAGCGGTCCGGAGTCGAGCAGTAAGTGTCCATGCATACTTATTGGACGAAGTGCATGTTGAGGCGTGCAAGGAGTGTGCAGCTTGGGCATATGTCTGAAGATGTCCATGTATGGATGTGTGTGTGCAGGGACATAACCGTGCTGCATGTGAGTCATGTCATGAGTGATGCACATCAATGGTGTATGTGTTCCAAAGCATGATGCCCAATTGCATTTGGAGATGCAGACATGTTGGTATTCTGTGTGTGTACTATGGCATGGTTGGGGTGTGACACATGGATGCTGATTACACCTTCATGTATGTGCACGGCATACATGTGCATGTGTGGGTTGCACATGTGCGACAGTTATACAACATGGATGCATGTGACACAGACATGTATGAACCCGATTGACAGATGTGACATGGTTGCCCGTGATTGCACTGTGACAGGTAATGGAGATGTACAGATGCATGTCTGTCTGATGGCGCGTGTGCATGTGTTCGGCACTCCCCATGTTGCATGTGACGTCATGCCAACCTTCGTATGTTCATGCTGTTGTGTGCGTATGGATGCTGCTGTCTGCTGCACGATTCCTGTCAAATTCTACATGTGTGTGGGTTCAAATGATATGAGTGTTGGGGAGTGTGATGGCATCTGTGAAGTTTGACACTGCCACTCATGTGCAACTGTGACATGTGTATCTGACCATTGTACAGTGCCCTAATGCCTGTGTTCTGTCTGTCCCTGTCTGCAGCGTCGACTGATGAAGAGGGCGAAGACGGTGCTGTGGAGCACAGAGGCAGGGATCCCACTGCTAGCCGGAGAGGCAAGGCCCAGCTCTCCTCCCACGTTGTCATCTCTTCCGGGAGTGAGGAGTCTGGTGCCGCGTCCATGGCCGCAGCTGCCGAGGGAAGGTCCAAGAGGCGGAGGGTGGAGGTGGATTCCTCAGCAGCAGTATGGGCAACTGAGCCCCCAGAGGGGCCTATGGAGGAAGATGGCACGGAGTGATCCATGTTGGTGGGGAGTTTGGTTGAGGAGGAGGCCGTGGAAGGCCCACGCACGGGGCCTGGAAGGGGGCATTCCACTGGTGCTAGTGGTGCAGTCCAGGGTCAGGGACAGGAGGCAGCACAGGCAGAGCTGCCTGTGTGTAATCCTGTCCCCGATCCTGTGACTGCATCATTCTGCACCATCAGGGATGCCTTCGTCCAGACCTGTTTTCAGGGAGGGGAAGCGCGAACAACAACTGGCCTTCCTCTCCCTGCAGACGTGGCAATCCGGGACCGGGTTGAGCCTGTCCTAGCTGGGGTGGGGTTGCGTCAATGTGGTATTCGGGATGATGTCCTGGGTTCTTGTGAGGACAATGCACATCATTTCAGGTTCCTTTGTGTGCTAGATCTTCTAGCGACCCCCTCCTCAACTGAGCCCCCTATGCGCCAGTCGTCCTCCGTGCTATCTCCTGGGCACCCTGTGGAGCTGCCCCTGACCCAGTGGCCAGGCTGGTGGAGGACACATCCCTGCCACAGTTGGGAGTCAGAGGTCCAGCAGGGGTGACCACCCCAACAACTGGACCCCAACAAGAGGAGGATGTGCAGACATTGACCAGCAGGGCACATGCACGGCAGCAGCAGGCTCAGGGTGGGAGCCACGATTGCTCGGGGCCTTCAACATCACAGGGGCATGAATAGGCCGGAGGGCAGGAGGACCTTGGATTGGGAGTGTCTTCCATGTGGCAGCGGTTGGGCCAGCGGATAGATGCGGAGCAGCGGCGGGCGGAGGAGGCACGGCTCACTATGGTCAGGGCGGAGAACTCCATGCGCAGGGCATTGAGGCGGGCTGAGTGCCTCAAGGCAACTCGCAGGGAGCTGGAAGACGCCATGACTGCACTCCTGCAAGACCTCAAGGCCAGGGAAGAGGCCCGCCTCTGGGACATCGACATGGAGTTTGATGATGCCCTGGCTCGGAACATCAACAAATAAGCCGTTGGACTTGCCCGCTGCCATTTTACATAGTTCATTGGTGTTAGGTTTCCTTTGTTTTTTCTTTTATTTTGGAGTTAATGTACTTTGCTCCACTTCATGCATATAGTTTTTTATTCATAGGACTTTTTGTAGGTTTCATTTGTTTTGGGGATCATGGACCCTTTGGACTTGTATTGTAGATAGTTGAAGACTTGTACATATTTTCTTTTTCAATTTTCCCATGGATCAATGATTTTCTTTTATTTGGATTATTTATTTCTTATTGACATTGACATTGGCAATGGACCACTTTTTTTTAAACATGGCGTTGATTATTTTTTTTCAATGGATTACCATTCTTTTGGGTTATATCTGTCATTGTATATTGATTTTCAAGTTTGATTTCCTCTATGTTACTTAATTATGTTTTTAATACATTGGTGTTGTGTTCTATAATTGGTTTTGTGCATGTCTCAATGACAGTCATGTGTTGCCACTGTGTGGCTCTGTTGTGCATTTATGCATGGGCCTGTTGGTTCTTTTAAGACTGTCATGGAATGGGTAATTTGGGAGTCGGTGCTGTGGATGGTTGCATGCTTGTACTGGAGGGCAAGGGGGATTTGGGTTGGCATTAGGGCCAACGTCTGTTTTGTTAGGACATGTTGTTTGGTGGGCCATGTGTCGGGGCGTCAATGGGGGTGGGTGGGGGGACATAAGCCGGGGCCTGCTGGCAGGTGCCCGTCAATGGGGGTGGGTGTGTGGGGGAATTAAGTCGGTGCTCCCAAGTGCATGCTGCCATGTGGGCTGCCTGTGGGACATGGTCTGGGATGATGTGCTGCCTGTGGTGCATGGGGAGGGGGGGAATTAAGTCGGGGCCTGCTGGCAGGTGCCCGTCAATGGGGGTGGGTGGGGGTGTGGGGGAACATGAGTCGGGCCTGCTGGCAGGTGCCTGTCGATGGGTGTGGGTGGGGGTGTGGGGGGGACAAAACTCGGGGCCTGCTGACAGGTGCCTGTCAATGGGGGTGGGTGGGGGCGTGGGGGGGCACAAGTTTGGGCCTGCTGGCAGGTGCCCATCAATGGGGGTGGGTGGGGGTGTGGGGGGACATAAGTCGGTGCTCCCGAGTGCATGGTGCCATGTGGGCTGCCTGTGGGACATGGTCTGGGATGATGTGCTGCCTGCGGGGCATGGGGAGGGGGGCACACCCAGGAGGGCACATGCTGCCAAATCGCATGTGAAAGTCCACGCGCACCCCCGGAATACACGTAGGCCAGCGAAAACGCATGTGAAAGTCCACGCACACCCCCGGAATACACGTAGGCCAGCAAAAACGCATGTAAAAGTCCACGCACACCCCCGGAATACATGTAGGCCAGCGAAAACGTGTGTGAAAGTCCACGCACACGCCCGGAATACACGTACCCCGCCCACGCTATCAAAAATGCATGTGAAAGTCCACATGCACCACCTGGAATACACGTACCCCACCCGCGCTAGTGAAATCACGTGTGTAAGTCCACGCATACCCCCGGAATACGCACAGGTAGCCCATCACCCCTGGGCATGTCCCGCAGGCAGGCCACAACACAGGTTGGACTTTTTCCATACATTTTACCTGGCACAGCGGGTTAAGTGTACTCCAGGGCACGCGTGGAGTTTTACAAGCGATTTCGCTGGCGAGAGCAGGGTATGTGTATTCCGAAGGCTGCGTGGGGAGTTTTACACGCGATTTCGCTGGTGCGAGTGGGGTATGTTTATTCCGAGGGGTGCGCAGGGAGTTTTACACACGATTTCGCCGGCACGAGCAGGGTACGTGTATTCCGGTGTGCGTGGAGTTTTACACACAATTCGCTGCACGAGCGGGGTACATGTATTCCTAGGGGTGCATGGGGAGTTTTACACGTGATTTCGCTGGCACGAGTGAGGTACGCGTATTCCGAGGGGTGCGCAGGGAGTTTTACATGCAATATCGCTGGTGCTAGCGGGGTACGTGTATTCCGGTGTGTGCGTGGAGTTTTACATGCAATTTCGCTGGTGCTAGCCGGCTACGTGTATTCTGAGGGGTGCACGGGTAATTTTACACATGATTTTGCTGGTGCGAGCGGGGTACGTGTATTCCGTGGGGTGCGCGGGGAGTTTTGCACATGTTTTCGTGGTTGGGGGGCTGTATGCTGGTCCACTGGCCATTGCGCCATGTACTGGATTTGTGCAAGGTTTTTGGCGCACAGGGCGGGGTTGGAGGTGTAACAGGTGCTGCTGCAGGGTCGCTGCGCCACCCTGCGCCACGGCTGATTATGGATGTTTGTATCCATGAATACGCTGTGCGCTAAAATGGGTTTTGGCGCATGCGGCTGGCACAGACTGTCGCACGCACACTGTGTGTGCCAGCTGCGTGCGCCACTTGTGCGCTAAATTCTATGAATTACCCCCCTAGTTATAGTATGCAGAACTAGGGGAGGCATGCAGCAACAGAATTGGCACTCTTCAAGAGGGGGATGGGATATGTTTCCCAGTATAATACAGATTCACAAGGATATTATGCCCAAGATCACACACGAACTCAGACATATGTATCGCAAGCACAGCAAATACAACAAGTTCCAATGCAGATGCAACCACCACAGGAGCAGCAACAGCAAGTGCCTATTCAGATGCAACAGGCACTTAGGCAACCAGTACAATACATTCCAATGTCACAGAATTCACAATGGCCCATGGATACGGGAGTCACACAAGTAGCTACACCCAAATCAGGGAGCATGACTGTAGTGGGAGGAAATCCTTTCACGAGTATGGGGATGAATTTATATCCACAATAGGATAGTCCACAGAAGGACCTGATGTGTTCAGTGCTATCTGTAACACTGAACCCCAGAGGGGAACCAAGGGTCAAGGTGACGATAGGAGACACGATGTTTTCATTTCTTGGGGACACTGAGGCAACTCGTTCCTGTGTCGTGAGCTACAATATCCAATGTTAGGTGTTGTCATGAATGCGCAGGGATTTTCTGGGATTTTCTGGGACAACCCATTTAGTTACATTGACAGACGAATTACTGATTTCTATGGGTGAACACGATCGATATGTGTATGCCATTGTTATATTCTAAACAAATGCCGGAAAACATACTAGGAAAAGACTCGATGATGAAACTGAACATGATATCTTTCACTGACAAAGCAATAGTGTGTTCCACTCCAGGAATACATTATGTAAATGTGAGGGAACTCATACTAGCATTCACAGCAAAGAAAGCTCTACAAGGAGTACCTCTAGACGAGGAAGTCTTTGTGTATGGAGTGACTCATTATCATGGTTGCCTAAATTGATCGGCAAGATGTTCAGGATACCGGATACATTTTTGTTCAAGCCAGAGATTCCTATGGATGATGAGGAAGGGCAAGTTATCCTTTTAAAACTAGAAGCAGCAAAAGCGGGAGAAAAAAGGGTGATGATTCATGGGACAGATGATGAGGGAAGGGGATGGGGAACAGTGATAGCCCTTGATGAAGGATACAGGTTGACAGATTTGATTGACGAGGAACTATTTAGGGCTGATGGTGCAAGTGAGGAGACAGTATTTTTCATAAACCTTACTTACTGGATTAAGGTAGAGAATTTAGGAATACCGCAGAGAATGACATTGGTAAAAAAGAAATTGCCATTCTTTCAAAGTGTCAAATATCTAATGGACTACAAGTCCATATGACGTGGGTCTAGTGAAAGGAATAGGAGCAGAAGCTCAAACCAGGAGCAGTTTTCCCACGTGCAAAACAGTATTCCATGTCTAGAGAAGCGGATCAAGGTGCATTAGCAACCATGTCCACTTTAATTAAGCAAGGCATTTTGGTAACATTGGATTCTCCATGTTACACGGCCGTGTACCCTATCAAAAAATCAACGGGGGCATCGTGGAGATTAATACTGGATTTGAGACCTCTAAACAATATAGTTGAAGCAGAATTCCTTTTAGAACACTGCAACAATATTGTGAAATATTCCGCCAAAAGTGAGGTAATTCATGGTTGTAGACTTAAAAAAATTGATTTTTCTCAATTCCACTTCATGAAAACTCACAAGATCTAACTTCCTTTTCACATAGAAAAAACTTGCCTGAAACATACTCATTTGCCTCAGGGGTACTGTGAGTCCCCCTCAATTTTTATCAGAGTACTTTAGATGGACTAGGGTCATTTTGAACTCGAAAGTACCATAATTGGAGTAGCAAACAAAGGGCTAATATTGGGAATTCATGCATGAAAACATATAATCCAAAGTCGAAACAATATGATTTAAACTTAAGACTGGGAATGTAATAGAAGCATTGAGAGAAACATGTACCGAAAGATGAAGTTATCGTGAAAATGAAAAGATGAAGTAACGTGCTGACCGATAACTGTAAATACTCTGTAACGCAAGAGAGAAGAAGAATATAGAAGCTTGATAAAAAGATATATATATATATATATATATATATATATCATATATAACATTTAGGACGGCTTAGAAGAAAATGGACAACGGCCTGTGTGGAAGAATAAACCCAGCTACCTCAAAAACAAGCCTATGGTCTCAAATTTAAGAATTGATGAAGAATCTGTTTTCATGCGCAGAATAAGGGAGTGCGGTGGCCTGAAGTCAAGGAGGCTATTTTGAGAAATGAGCGCAAGGCACAGAGAGGGGCGAATGAATAGACCACGTGCATGAGACATATTTCTGCTAAGATTAGGAGGACAAGGACATTTGTTGATGCCAAGTATTGAACAACCATGAAGGCAAAAGCTTATGTGAGGTGGCGTGAGCAAGTCTCTAAATGCCAGAGCGGGTAATGGCACCGTGGTTATTAAACTAAATAGCAGAAATTGAGAGGCAGAAAAGGACACATTTGTGGTCTCCTGACACTTGATGAAGAACTCAAAACAAAGGCTATTCATTAGAGCTTCGATTTAAGATAGGGGTGTGCTAACACTCCCTCAAATGTCCCAGAATAGTGAGCAAACTACAAGGTCAACTACAAATGATAAACCTTGGGTAAGGATCAGGTCGATGACATACGCTGGACTAATTGGGAAAAGAAAGAACAAGTTTACGCAGCTTGAACACCTATGTTTCACTTTGTTCACGTGCTGCTAAAAGGAGCCGAAAGTCAAAGGTTGGATAGGGTTGCCAACCAATCAAAAGGCCTGCAAACCAATTTCATATACAATGTTGCAGTTATTAGCCCACTGCCATATTTTCGGCTACAATTAGCATGTGACATGCATAGCAGTAGCTCAGGACGTGCCTTACAGACAAGGGGCAGCCAATGAGATATTAACACTTATATTATACTATAAGTAGATATGTTCCCCTAATCCAGTCCCTCCAGGTGTTAGGTTTTTGTGAAATGCCGCGTAGGATGACGTCTTGAATGACGTATGCACAGGTATATAAGCTCTATGCAAGCAAAATTTGGTGTGAAAAAATCAAGAATTTACTTTGATAGCTGTATTTCTCCCTTCTTTTTTTCATTGAGATTAAAGCAGCATGTTATCATCTTCCTTCGGTCTGTCCGATTATTTGGTCTGTGATATCTATTGGTAATCCCATCTAGCACACAGAAGATGCTTCAAGTTGCTAGAGCACAGCCTACCTGAATGTATTGTTCATTTGTTGTGCATTCTGACATTGTGCCCCATTCTAAGACTATCTTTTTGATTTCTAAAGTTTCATATGCTGTCCCGCGTCTATCCCTGTTTGCTGTTGTGCCACCCCCTTTGGTGCCCATGTGATGTCCCGTTACGTCCCGTGCTTGTGTGCTCCATTACTATTTGTCTGTCTGTTTTTCCCCATTCTCAGCCTGTGCACCTGTGAGCCTACCCCTCCTGAGCCTGCCCTTCTGAGCCTGTGCACTGCCTGCTCCTGGCCCTGCACACAATGGTCCCCCCTAAGAAAGTGTGCTGCTCGCTCCTTCCAGAGCCTAAGCGATAAGTCTGTGTGCTGCCCCTCGAGACCCTAAGCAACTCCTCCTGAGCCTGTGTACTGCTCCTCCAGAGCCTAAGCAACTCCTCCTGAGCCTGTGTACTGCCCCTCCAGAGCCTAAGCGATGCCTCCTGAGCCATCCCAGATTGGGGGGTTAAGGCTCTTTTGAGGAACTGTAGTTTGATATGCTGTTTTACATGTTTAATATGTTGTGTCCTACACATATCAAGTATGCCAGGTTTTTTTTTCTCTCATAGAAGTGTTGAAAGTATTTCATTAATTTTATTGTTTTCTAAATTGTGAATTCATTGAATTTGCATTTTTCAATTTCTTGTTTCCATTTCTTTGAATAAATATATGAAATTACGGAGCATTGTACATGAGGAATTTACCCAATTTTCTTAGGAAAACGTAATATGGAGGCTGCGGGCAACGGCTGTTTGTGTGGACAGTGACTGCAGAGGCGTGGAGGCATGAACACGGAACATTCGAGTCTTTTGATGTGACATGTGAGGCAAAGAAGCTCCTTGGTAAACACTCGATGCACGTCACGGTGCGAGGCAACGGGTGAAGGCTGTTTGGGCTGTTCGAGCTGTTCGGAAGGCACAGAGCTGCACAGCAGAGGCGAGAACAAACTGTATGCCAGAATAAGACACCGCACTTTGCAATTAACAGCCAACACACAGATCCCAGTGAGCATGTGGCGTATATTGCGATTTAGTCATGCTTTCTTCACGAGAACAATTGGGTATGGTCTAATATGCTAAGCACGCTGAGTTGAACTAAGAGGAAAGATGAAACAAGGCTCTAGGTCGGTATTAGTGACCTTTTGGTGACCATTTTCGATATTTACAAGCCAGAGGGTCTCATTACGACTCAGGCGGTAAGGGTTTTACGGCGGCGTAAACAGCGCCGACCCTTACCGCCTGAGTACGAGGTCCCTTAGCGCCATGGCGGACTTAACACCTGCTTTTAGCAGGTGTTAAAATCCATGGCGCTAAGGGACCATGGAGTTAATTACGCCACCGTAATTTACGGTGGCGTAATTAACGCCTTCCCCACTCCCATTATGCCCTATGGGGCAAAAATGGGAATGGGGAAGGGTAAATGGGGATTGGGGACTTACCGCCCCGCCAAGGTCGGAATGGGGCGGTAAGTCCGCCAACCACCATGGCGTAAACGCAGTTTACGCCATGGTGGTAAAGTCACGGCCCAGGCGGTAACTTACCGCCTGGGTCGTAATGAGGCCCAGAGTCCTTAGAGTGGTCAGCGCTTTCATAGCTCACTCTAGGTGCTTATTCGGTAGCGGTCCACTCACTATGGCATATTATTTAAGAACCAAAGGAGGCCTGGGAACCCCATCTATGTAATAGTATGAAAGTTAATTTGGAGGATGCAAACAATGACGGCTCAGGTTTTACTGGTATGGCTGCTAAATGTAAGAAACACCCAAAGGACTATAGCAGTACAGCTGTGTCAGAAGAAGTCATGACGAACAGAGCATCCTTGTCTCCCCAGCCTAATTCAAATTCTAAGGAGAACGTGGCGGTGGCCCTTCAGAGGTCTGAACTCGTTCTGAAGGGCAAGCCTACTCCACACCCAAAGGGTAGTGGAAACCCCCAAACAAAAAACAACAAACAAATGACATACTTTTTCCAGTGGAATCATGAGCCCCTCAATGGAGCTGGGGTGGAGCTCCGATAACGATAAGTAAAGAGAGAATGTGACCAGCAGAGATCTAATAGAATAAAGAGAAGAAATAGATCCTATCAAAGACTTAGATGATCTAATTGTTTGTCTTGAGAAAAGCAAAAGGGAACATGAGGAGAGGAACCATCCTTTCATGGCTGAGGTAGGTGAATCGGACATTCTCTCCTAAAGCATCAGCGCTGGTTAAACTAAATTATAAGTTGCCTGAAGACCTCTCACCCCAAACAGATATATTAAATTCAATCGGAGAAGGCATGGTAACCGATTTTCAGGCACACAATTTAATGCCAACTTCAGCCATAAGGCTGCCAAGAAAGTTCTCTAGTAAGAGTGGTGATTCTAATTCAAAAATTCAAATCTTTATGACAGAGAACTGATGAAACGACTGTGAGGCTAGCTTTACCGGTCAGATGGGACCTTCAAGCCAAACAGTGCTCCTCTCTTTAGTGAAGAGTCTGGCACCCTCATTTCAATTGCCTGAGTGGATATTGGATATTGTCAACAATGCTCCATGTCCATTGGATCAGGGTCTAGCTGCAGGCTCAATGGCTGTAGTGTGTGTGAGGAGGAGTAAACGAAAAAAGGCAAAAGTAGAGGAAAAACAAAGGAAGTAAAGTCCATTAATGAAGTTCAATAAGTCTTGACTGTCCAAATTAAATGATCTAGATAAGGGATTAGTAAAAAAATGCCTTATGCAGAGGGCATTCCTTGGTACTTCCCAACATTCTTTCTCCTGGAAGAAACTATGAGGGGTCAGAAATGCGAGGCGGACAACCAAGCAAAGGTTTTTCACAGGTTGCCATTTTATTAACTCATGTGGGTTTGACAAACGCCTCACTATCCCTAGCCTGAAAAGGATTTCCCTTTCTATCAAAATAAACTCTCTAATAAAAGGAATCTGTCTCTCAAACTTATACATGCATCATTCACATAAAGGCACTATATGGCAATTCAAATGTAACAGAAATGACAGTTATATTCAACATAAAGCTAATAACTTGCATCATTATAACTTGGGTTGGTTCCCCTTGCCAAGATTCAAAGCAGGCTTTTCAATCAAAAGGTTAAGATATGAAAGTTCCTTTTTGTAGCCAAGTTCTGATCCTAAAGTTCTTCTTATTCCAAAAGTCTTTCACTTGGACTTTAACAAAGGTTCAACCAAACAAAACATCATTATCTCTCCACATATAGAGACAAAAGTTCAACATAACTTCCACTTAAGAAAACAAACAAAAATACTTTCACAAGTCTTCTGTATTAACAACAATGTTTTGTCAGGATGACTCCACCACAATTTAGTGAAAACGTTAGTGGTCTTGCCACTTCTTCTCCACAACCTTCAACCACAATGCAGTACTTCAATAATTGCTTCCTGGTCCACTTACCTGCCAGGACTACCGCTAAAATGTTCCTTTCTTAGTATGCCTGTCAGGACAAACGTTCCTAACACTACAAGTACTCTGTGATGAGGTTTATTTCAAGCTTACTGGAAAATCTTTAACTTTCAACAGCATCAAAATTCACAACTTCTTCTGGGAAATCATGATACATATTTGTGTTGTTTGTTCCACTGTTGTATTTGCCACATGCAATGCAGGTTATGCTCCTCTCCTCCTTGATACTTTCTACCAGGAGGCCTTTCTCCTGCTACTCTTGTTTCCCAGTTTCACATCAAGTCACTGCTGGCAATGTTTCTTTATTACACTTGCCCCCCTTTGGCTTTGGCAATGCTTGTTGATGACTTGTTCACCTTTTGCCTCTTCCTCTGTCTGGCAATAATGGTTACAATCTTTCTGTAATAATGTTCTGCTGTTACTTAGCCAATATGGATCAGATACTTTTTGAAGTAGTGCCCCCTCTTTATTTTGTCAATGGTGGTTATAGTTAGCTTGCTTCTGTATTGGCCCCTCTTTGTCTTGGCAATAATATTGGGTTTAAAGGCAATGATTATGAACTTTATGGCCATTCATCTTGGAGACCCTCTCTGAATCGACATCTGCATTAAAGATAGCGGCAGCTGTGGCGTCTCCGTTTCCTATCTTCATTCACTGCACCTGTGGCTGGCAACCTGTGCAACTACATCACCTCCTTGTTCTAATGGCCTGCACCTGTGGAGGCTTTATAAATTCCAAAATCCCACTCAGGTGTGGGCCATTAAAACCACTAGACTGCATACTGCAGTTTAGTGCCTCTGAGTCCCTTGCCTCGTCCCAGTACTTAAGGCATTGTGGGACTTGATGGTCCCAATATTCTGATTACCTTTTTCTTCAAAGGTTTCAATTCTACAATAGGTCATTAAAACTGTACAGTCTCTAGGGTAGGAAGTCAAGGGATTCTCCCGATTCTCCTGACCCGATTCCCCTGTCATCTGATCCTCCTGCAGAACACTTCCCCCAGGGTCAGGATCAGGAAGCATCTGCCCTTCCCTGGCCACATGATAAGGGTCCCAGGCAAGTGATTTTGGGATAATCGCCTCTGATTCAGCACAAGACTGTGTAAGCTTGGGCATTGTATGCAAACATATGACACAGGAGTCCTTGTGCAGCCCTCAAAAACACAGGGACAGTATTGGTTGCGAAAACAACAAAAGTAAACAAGCATTGACAATGGCAACAGTTTTGGATTTTGCATAGGCACGGGAAAGACATTTCTCAGGCACAGCCATAGGGGTATTAACTGTCTATCGCTGGTAGCAGCTGCAAAATGCCATGCGTACCTAAGCCTCTATTCGTACCTTGCGAAGGACAATCAGATTTTTACAAATGGTCTGCTTGGCCCTCGCCAGGTCCTAACCAGCCCGACAAGGCTCCGGTTGCCGCTGCATGAGTGGCCACCATGGAAAGGGACAAGGGACTATGTTTAGTCCCTTCTCTCGTTCCATGACGACCATCTTATTTGTTTACTTTTTTTTAAACTCTTTTTAGTGGCCACCATGGAAAGACAGAACAGATTTCGTATCCCGGAGCATCTTGCAACTGAATAAAGATGCTTTTAGTACCCCAGTCCCGTGGGCCGGAGTACTAATAGCAATAAATCCTTTGCTCGGGCCTGTAACTATGGGCCTCGGGGCATTACCTGAGACAGTAATGCACCCTCAGTTCGGGGGTTATTGCTTAAATAATAGTGCATGGCAAAGGCCTAATAGGTATACACAAGGTAAAAGTATTGGCTTAGCCAATGCTTTTTTAACGGGACTTCAGTGAAGCGCGTGCATACTACTTATCAATTGAGTAGCTGAAGGCAGATCTGGTTCAGATTTTTTATTACACCAGTAGTGCGTTTACAGCTACCATTTAGTCATTAGCTCAAAATACTGCTTTGGAAAAACACTGACTGGCACTTAAAGCACAAAGGTTGATAGTAAGGCTTGATAAAGCTAGCTCAAAGAGAGCTTCAGAGGATGCATTTTGGGCGGGCAAGGACAGGGAGTGGTTGGGAATAGCCATAGGGATTAGCATGGCTGGTCAATGGATGGGTAAATAACCAAACACCTACAAGCTGTGTGTCCTTCCTCGTATGTAATTTCTCCCCAGCTGTACTGTAATAGTTGTGCCTTATAGGTGGTGTTATAGTGCCACCTAAAAGCCAAAACTAAAAAGCAACTAAGTGGTTAGATTGAATACTGGCAGGCTTGTGGAAATTGTGGGCTATTGAACATGAAAAGGATGTTAGTCTAGTGTAAACTCAAGTAGCATCAACAAATGCAGAAGAAGTAGTTAAAGGAGGAAGGGAAGTACAAAGAGCTGACTGGAACTGTTCCAACCTGTGGTATCCTCCCAGAGCGAACATTCTCAGCTGCACCGATCGATACATCTGTAGGCAAGAAACTTTAAAAATCAGATCCACCTTTGAAGCAATCACCTATTTCAAACCTAATTCATCAGATCCCCAACCTATGAGTTCTAAATTCGGAATACATTGACCGATTATAATTGCTGGATCAATGTAATAATGGAAAAGTATTCATACACTTAGTTCCTGATTCATGGAATTTCGTTGTACGGTGCAAAGTGACTTTTCACTGCCGACACAAACCCTGATTCATGGGACTGTGCAAAGTGTATTTCTGAAGTGCAAAGTCATTTTGTACCGCAATAATGACTTTGTACTGACTTTGCACTTCAAAAATACATTTTGCACAGTTCCATGAATCAGGGTTTGTGTCGGCAGTGCAAATTCACTTTTCAGCAGTGAAAAGTCACTTTGAACATGCGAATAATTCCATGAATGGGGCCCTTAAGATCTACACTCATTAGCAATATGCTACTTGAAAATATGACGAGGTTGTAGATGCTGAACAAAGTATCCCAAATGATCGAATACAATCAGAAGGTGTTGACAGACAGGGTGAGAGTGGAAATTAGCCATTGGTGGACACTCTTAGAATAATGTGCCACTGAGACACTAGTTAGGGGTACAAGACCCCGTTTTTCATAATAAGAACTAAGAGACCTGGCAGTGGTTGTCATTGGTGTTGGTGATGGGCTAACATTGGTCGCCCTAGTTCTTCCTTAGAAAATATAAAAATTGGGTGTCGGAATACCAGGGTCTTAAAGCACTTTACTAGGATTGGTTAATCTTGGGAATTGTTAAAGTGACATGACATAATATTGTTACAAGAGACCTGGCTTGAGAAAGACCCTGTCTTAGAAGACATTTCTTGTATAATGCTATGTGCAAAAAGGGGTTTACAAGGCAAACCATATGGTGGTATTTTAATCAGCACCAAGAAGGAGTTCTACAATTCATAATGCCCACAGTGATCTTGCACTAGTATTTCTGGAGTTGAAAGTTATCTCTGTTAACAAGATCAGTGAAGAGTTTGCAACAGGGAATACAGCCAGGAATAGAGTGCATGGGAATAATAAAAACGCAAGTCTATTACATAAATCATTATATAATGGTTTCAGTCAAATGATGTACAATCATAGTTTTCCAACTCAAAGGGTTTTACACATTGGATCAAGTAACATGTGAGTAACGTGAGAATGAACGTCACAGTAGACTCACTAAAGGGAGCTAATGTACCGTCCAATTGTACCACTTTGTGTAAGAAAAGAGAGTAACATCGTGAGGTAAGAACCCTAACGGCGAGCAAGGGGCTTCATACAGTCCAACAAAGAAGTATTCTCTTAAAACATATAAAAACTGGGACAAACAGTACTGATTAATGGAAAATACTTCCAACTGCAAAGTATGTTACAAGTAATAAACACAAATGATCCTAAGGGCTTCTGGAGACTAATTTTGGGAACATCACACAAAGATCTGTGTAATGGAAATTAACCCAATAGATGAAAGCACCCGAACTACATTCTTAAAAGTTACGGCAATGAAGGGGTTCTAGTGATTACGTACCCAAAGAACACAAAAAGTGGTCAGAAGAATATAGTAGTGATAAGACTGGCGTTTTAATAAAAGAATGAACCCATCCAGAGCGCCCGGTTTGGATGGTCTGCCAAGTATAAAAATCAAGCAAGATCCCGAATTTTGGACTAAAATCCTGTGTGTTTCATTTCAGTGAATAAATAAATACTGTAGAAACAGACGTCATGGAGCAAATCCATTCTAATCCCTATCCACAAGAAAGGTGAGGAGGGAGAGCCCGCTAACTGGCAGCTGATTGCCCTGCTAGAAATTAGCAGCAAACTCTTTGCTACAGTCTTCTGTGTCAGAATTAAATAAATGGGTCCCACTGAACAAAGTCTTGCTGATGGAGCAGTGTGGATTCCGCAAAGGTATGTGCACTTACTCGAACATCTCCATTTTAAAGTGTCTTATTTTCGATGCAGAACGAAGGAAAGTCCCTATTTCTAGCTTTTATTGACTATAAAGCTGCCTGCGATAGTTTAGACAGGGAGGGGCTGTGAAAAGGTTTGGAAGGTAGAGGAATTGATAAGGATTGCTTTACTGCTTCCAAATGTTACATCATGACATCAAATCAAGATTGTGACTACATTTATCAGGGCACTGTATGGAACCTATCATAAATACTAAAGGAGAAAAACATGGCTGTGTATTGGCTCTGATTCTCTTTAACATATATCTTAGTGATACGGATAAAATGTAAAAGAAGTACGCGCCTTTCATCCTAGAATATCCTTGCATGCCATCTCCTTGTTGGGTTACGCTGATGAGTTGCTGTTAATGGACTCCACTCCTATGGGTCTACAGAGACTACTTACCAAAGGGATAGAGTCCAGCTCAGAGAATCATCTAACGATAAAGAACAAAACATCTCGAATTAGGAAATTTAGCAGGAAGAGAAACATACATTTTGCCTTTGAATGGAAATTGGGTAATGAGGCAGTGGAGGCAGTTAATGAGTTTAAATATCTGGGAGTGTATTTCCATACTAATACGACTAGGTAGGAGATAAAGAGGAGAGAAATCAATAGGATGAATCCTACTGTTGCGGAATTAAAGGGTTGCAATATAAAATGTGGTGGGTTCTCATTGGTCCTGCTTAGAATTATTTTTAGACAAAAAATAGAAAATAGTTCCGAGGGTGACATATGCCTTGGCCATTGAAGCAGAATTACCCAGTTGGATTGAGAGGATTGAAGCCATACATTGGAAACCTGTATTAAGTGTGCCTACGTCCTGTCCTCTAACAAAAATTCCAATCGAATTTGGATTAACTTTGCTCAGAACATTAATAGAGCAAAAAAGAATGTCCTTCTTTGCGAAATTGAAGGTTGCAAAACATACCAATAAATTATTGTTCATGAGCCAAACAACGAAGAACTAATCCTCTCGTTGGTCGGAATAGAATACATTTTAAAAGACACAGGGCTAAACTAAATAGATCAGATAAGAACGTAATTGATCAAGTATCCTTTTAAAGCTGACTTAATAGAATGAACAGGAAAGGTGATGAATAGAATTGGAATAGGAATGATGTCATTTCAGTAGGTAACAGTATGTCTAAGGCATTTGCCAAAATTCCTGGGAAAATGGGCTGCATGGTACCATACATTAGAACGTTTCCAAATAAAAAGTTGCATAGTACTTATATGAATTTTAAAATTCAACTTCATCCATGTTAGAGAAGTTATGGTACCTGCAGATAAGATGGTACGAGAAGGGAGATAAGATGGTACGAGAAGTCACATGTTTAGATGGTGCAATAGGGCAGACTTGTTTGAGACTTAAATATTGGCTTGTAGATTGTAAAGTGGTTATCGAAAAAAGGTGTGAATATTTTACTAAATTTGTATACAGGTTGAATTATATTTGCAAGGAGCACTTCTGGAAATGATGTAAATGAGGAGATCAACTAGCTCTGCTGTTAGCTTAGGGTCAACAGGAAACGCCCACCCAAGAAAGTGGAAGGAATATTCTTGGTATACAAAATTGAAGGGATAAAAATTGTGAACACCACACATGGGTGATGAAATTATTGACAACCTAAATTGTCCCAGAATCCCACAAGCAGGACCCTCTTTATTATATTATTACTTTCTAGCTCTAAGTCTTGATAATATACTGCAGTGGCTGTAATAGGGTTTGAATTTAACGCTTAGAATACCTAGTAGGCAGAGGCTCTGCACACACAAATTGCACCCAAGTGTATCGAACTCAACCACTGACCAGGACCTGAATGCCTCCGCCTTTCAGCATAAAACGGAGACTAAAAGGACTGGTTTTTCTTAGATATGGTTTGACTAGAACAGACATAACTAGAATTATTGGTCTTTCTCAAATATAGTTTGACAAAACTAGACAAAAAATGTGGTCAACACTACATATACAGTTCAATCAGACTAAATGACTGCTCTACCATAGACACAGTAAGAGCAGGGTCAGACCCTACAGGCCCTATGAGAACAGGACAAATATAGAGGCTTGTATCAACTGTGCAGCATTTCAGTATTTGCCAGTATTTGTTCAATTGAAAGCCAATGATGAATTTGTTGTATGTATATATTGTCAACACACATGTTGTTTGTCACTTTTTGCACTGTTTTATTATGAACATCAAATTGTTGTTTTGAAACTGTTGGAATGAGGATGGACACGGAAAGGGCGTGAATACCCTGTGCCATGTCATTATAAAAATACATAATAAATCTTAGGGGCAATAGGAAACGCCCACCCAAGAAAGTGGAATGGATATTCTTGGTAGACAAAATTGAAGGGATGCAAATTGTGAACACCACACATGTGTGAGGAAATGATTGAGATCCTGAATTGTCCCAGAATCCCACAAGCCGGACACTCTTTGTTACATTGTTAGCTACTTTTTATACTATCTTATACATTAATTAGATAAATTGGATGGGTAATAGAGACCTTTTTTTAGAATAGATGACGGTGAATTGTAATCAGGATTATGACCTAATGGCTGATGGATGACCTGTATGCATGTAAGGTAATGTTGATTTCTTCCCTTGTATAGTATATGTACTGTGAATTATGTATGTGTTTATTCCAATATTGATGAAGATGATTTAGTAACCAAAAAGCAATACATAAAAACAAAGTAACATGTAATTATTTTTTTAATTTATGCCAGACAGAAAACTATAAGGTTGATGTCTGTTTGAGTCACAGGACAACAGAGCTTTCTATTGCATGCTACACACTTGCCCAAATCGGTGTATTGCCCACGAGGAACCAATTGCGGAAACGTGTTAGTGCTGCCTGATGATATTATTGTCCATCATAGAAGATCATGTCGCTGCGTCACGGGGGCACAGGGGGCAGAGGGTTGGGTGTTGCAGGGCGCCTTACTCTGCAGAACAGAGATGATGTTCAAGGTTTGTTGCTGGACATCCCAAGAGAAGCCGCAAGAACTTGCTGTCTGCTGGCCGCAAAGCGAGTATGTTTCAGCACAATGCCAGAAGCAGCACTAAAATGGGTTAGCCCATGCTTCACAGAAGCAAGCATACATAGCCATGCTATCAGATGTTAGGATAGACCTCATTTAACCCAGAAGCACAGATTTTCTACACTATAGTTTCGGTTTCCAGGGACATTTCTCAGCAGAATTATCATTCTGGTGTGCTTACTGTGTACTATCATCATTTTCTCTGAAAATAGTGCGTGGAAATAAAACAGATAGAAATAGAAGCTGTATTCTCTGAAGATGAATGCATTGTACATACAAAGTAGATCCATGACATATTAAGAGTGCAGTCCAATCACAAAGTAACGTCTGTTCTCAGCAACGTTCCTGAAAGGGCTGTCCTCTTCTGGGCACCTCTGTAAATGGTTTGGGACTTCACCACACTCGCCTGAAAGAATTAAGGCTTCCCAAGGCTTGGGGTACTCATGTATTAGTCAACTGTGTGTTTCTGATTAATATGAACGAAAAAACAAATTTGCATACGAGTCACATGGCGATAGCCCATCACTTTTAACACTTTTAAGAATAAATATGTCAACACTTTTGACCTCCTCACCCATGACTTGTATAAATGTATATTACTGTACCCTCAACCCTGTGACCAGTGACACCTAATCTATGACTTGTATAAATGTATTACTGTACTTACTCTGTACATGAACACATTACTGTAAATTAGCCCTGTATATTGTTTTATCCTGTATTTCTCTTGTTCCATTGTGACTGTAACCAAACTTCTTGTTGCAAGCGCCCAGATGCCTGATGGCCGGGAGCGCTCTATAAATAAATAAACAATACAATACAATACAACACTGTTACCTTAAACAATTTTAGGAATATTTTTCTTAACCGATTTCCAAATGTTCCCAGAATACAAATCTGGGTGTAAGATTTCACATTCCTATCTTTGGTTCTGTGGCGGCCTAAATTAGTCCTAATTGGACCGTGTCATGTTGCCTTATAAACGATAAGGTTTGCAATTTAAATCTCTTCTCCGCAGACTAGATTAAGGAGTAGGGGATAGAGTTCTGCCAGAGATCAATATTAATAACGTGAAGAATGCTAGAGCCAGTCTGTAATAGAAAAGATGCTTTCTGAATGAAATTACACTTCATTCAACCTGGATGCAGCGGCTCAGCTGTCGCCCTATTACATTAGGATAATGCGCTATATTGCGGCTATTGATTTCCTTATATTTCACTGCTGCGCGCCTCTACTCAAGACTCAAGAGAGGCGCGCAACACCTCTGAAATATATTCCGATCCGTGGGTCCATCTGATGTGAGAGATTTTCAGCCCCCCCCACCGGTCATTAGTGTCCTGCGGTTGCACCAGAAGCCACGCGCGGGTGGGCCAAGAAATGCACGTGAGGAAATCTGATGTGTGTGGACCTAGTGGTACCACAAGAAATCTGCATGTGGCCAAAATGTGCTACTTACTATTTATTTATTAAGAATTTGTATACCATCGCTCCACATGCCTGAAGGCCTCAGGGCGCGCACACAACAATGATCTGGCTACCGGGAACATTGTACCCCCGAGCAATTCAATTGTGTCAATTTAGCGTTTACTGGAGGAGTTTACAGCCCCTCTCCTCCCCCACAGTGCACTACATGATACCACTGGGAAAGTGTACATTCACGACACCTGTGTAACCTCTTCCCAATCACTCACAGTGAGCAGGACAGGTTCATTCCCTCTAACAGGTAAAATGCAGCTTCATCAATGACAAGGTGCCTCAGGCAGCCCACGGGTACAATAACAGAGCAACTCAGGATACACGTGTTTGTGTGTTATTGGAGTGTTCTTCCAAGCCACTGGCAGATTTAAGACAAAGGGCCCGTAGACAAGAATGGCAACATGGTCCCCGGGTGAGTGGGGTGAGGAAGTGGGGCAGGGGACAGAGTGGGCAGAGATCTGTGCAATGCTGGGTGCAACAATGGTGCATCCTGGGAGTGATTATTTCTATCTGTTGGGGTCACTTTAAAGCAAGCAGGGTGCAAACTTAAAGTGTTAAAGAGAGGCATAGTGCTTTCACACCACATTTTGCGCTCCAGGTCGTTTCCATCCCTGGTCGCGGTGTAGGAGGATCACAAAGTGAAGTGTGCATGGCTGCTTTGCCTTCCTCTGCTGTCTTGGAAGTGCGCCACCTGTTATGCCTGTATGATAGTTTCATGCAGGTGTAAAACAGATTCGACTGCTGATTAGCCCCTGCTAGTAGCAAAAGCCACACGCAAAGCGTAATTTGCAGGCAGCATTTACTTATTTTTTTTGTAAAGCCCAGGGTGAAAATGAAGAATAAAAGCTTTACTCTTAAGTTTGATACTACTCTCTGTACATGCAAGTGAAAACATTGGTAGTACCGAGGTATGTAAATAGATCTTTATTAAAATGACCTCCTTTTTAAAAAAAATGTTTTTCTTTTTAAATTCTGATAGCAGTGAGTGCCTGGCGCAATGGCTTCCTAGCACTTTGTCTCCTCAACATAGCTTGCTGGTGATAGAATGATGTGGGGCTAGCACTGGGCATGCTTCAACCCTTCATTCCATTTCAAAGATCACAACTTGTGTGCTCAAAATAAAATTGGTTTGCTAGCCCAAAACTAATAAAACCGACAACCAATTCATTTGATATAGTATAAACTGGTAAATTACAAATGTGTCTAACTGGGTTAGCGGTCTAAAAATGTTTTATTTTTTTATTTTTTTATAGCAATCACATCTAAGCAGGAAATTGGAAAATTGGGGGAGGAATACAGGCCCTGGCACGAAGCCTTAACAATCAATCAAATGCAGTGTCTACAACTTGAGCATGAAGTATTTCAACTGACAGATTGATTGAATTGTGTTATACATTTTGTTATACATTTTGGGTCCGATTCATGGAATAAAATTGCGTGGAAAAATGGGCGCTTGCGTGCAAAATGCGCGCAAGTGCCCATTTATCAATTCATGGAACACATTGCGCGTGGCTTACCTGAGATTTGCGATGAATCCGCCAGGGGTGGACTGGCCTATAGGGAACTCTGGAGACTGGGCCTCTTTTGTGTGGTATTTCCAAATTTTCTCATAGGAAAAGCATTGGGCTTGCTGAAAATGTGTCATATGGGGCCACTTTTAACATTATTTCCAGGGCCTCTTTTGGTCCCCAGTAATTTTTTCCAGGGCCTCTTTTAGTTCCCAGTCCACCCCTAGAATCCGTGCAGGTCCAACACGTCACTGCGACACCATGAACGTCGTGCGTGAGACGCCCAGAAAAGGCGCATACCATCTAGCGCAGTCACCTAAAAAGGGTTCAGAACACATGGAATGGGGAACAACAAGCTTAAATGTGAGCGTTACATGAAAAGTACCACAGTAAAATACTTGCAACATTCACACACATGCTAACAACATGTATTAATGGAATCGAAGAGGGGTCTCCGGCGCACAGAAAAAGACGCGCTAATCTGGAAACACATCCGCCACTCGAAAGCTGACGCAAGCATCAGCGTGCAACAAAAGCAATGCATAAAAAGACAGCGTGAACACAAATGCGTGCATACTGCTATGATGAATGTGCCATTTTTCTCAGCATTGATCATGGGACACCGCAGGAGGAGGATAGCTAGGGCACACTTTTTTTTACCCAGGACCAGCCTTTTTGGGATGCCTGATGACCAGGTCTATGCCAGATATAGGTTCCCACCTCATATCATATTAGACCTGGTCACAGAGTGGGAAGATGACCTAACATCGCCCACCCTATGCTCCCAAGCACTGAGCCCCTTGGAAAAGATGCTCAATGTACTGCATTTTTTGGCCACTGGGTCATTTCAGCAGGCAACTGCCATTGTCAGGGGAATTTCACAGGGCACGCAGTCACGCTGCCTACACCAGGTGTTGGCTATCATGACTGCATGCCCTCAGTCCGCAGGCACATATACATTCCCATAACACCCGCAGAAAGGCAGGCCATGGTCCAGGCTTTTTACGGGGTGGGGCACTTCCCGAAAGTGCTTGGTGCCGTTGATTGCACCGATGTGGCCCTATGTCCACCTAGGGCCATAGAGCACATCTATCGCAATCGCAAGCCCTGGCATTCCATCAACGTGCAGGTTGTATGTGATGCCAAGGGAATCCTAACCTCTGTATATGCCAACTATCCAGGGTCCACCCATGACAGTTTCATATTCAAAATGTCACCCCTACACTGGGCTCCGGAAGCTGGGAGGCATGGCAACACATGGCTCATTGGTGACTACAAATGGCCCTGAAAATGCATGCATAACTCATACAGAACAAAACCACACAACTGACAACCCATCTCACCTCCACAGTGGACAGTGCCTACCCTCTGAGCACCTACATGATGATTCCAATACGGAACACCACCACACCACACCACCCCAGGTAAGATACAATGCATCCCATACTGCAACTAGGGCCATAGTGGAGCGCACATTCGGAGTGCTAAAGTCACGCTTCTGCTCCCTTGACCACTGTGGTGGTGAGCTACTATATGCACCACCAGTAGTGTACAGGATCATTGTGGTAGCATGTGTCCTGCACAACGTTGCAACACGGCGTGGCATACCGGTGGACATGGTGGTGCCCCCACATCCCCAACTACATGCACAGTGGCTGTGCTTGGTAGAGGAAAGGGCACATGGCGAGGCTGCCCGTACCAAGATTGTGGCACAATTGTTCACCTAAAATCCAATCCCTGCAGAGTGCACCCAGCCCTGGCACATTCCAGATGACAATCAATGATGACAAAGGGACAATCATCTGTCCCAACCATACCACCCTGAGAACCTGTCCTTGGAAGTGCTACATTGTGTGCATCCGTTAGAACTTAAACCAACTCAATCTGGTGTGCACAAAAGTTGCACATGGAAGAAGTAGCATGTCACTAACACCATGGCAAAGTACACATCTAAATGCCGGTATGTCACCTAAACCATCCCACACTCCATGTCACCTGGTCGCCACACCTTGCCATGGCATGCAATGTCAAAAGTGTAAACCAAATGGCCATCACTCAACTCCACTGTCACAAAGTGCTCAACAATCAATGGAACCAGTTCATAAACAAGTCACTCTCACACATCAAACTATCAATGTACACAGGGACACCAATTGGGTAGTACAACATACCAGATACAAAGGCCTGAATAGTAAATTTGTCTGACAGTGACCAATCATAATTGCACAAGTGCCTCAACATGTCGTGACTTGCGCATGCCACCCTTTCATTTTTTGGGGTGGCCCTGATAACTAAAGTGGGCAGGGAAGCACATACAGACCGAAGACCAACAATAATACACATAGGCAGGCCAATACATGACGATGGAACATGATCAAAGGATGGATCCCAATGTACAAAGAAAAATGGATGGCAACCATGCACTGGACATACAATCATGAATACCACAAGGGGTGCATACACAGGTCAGACTTGAGACTGTCTACACATAGAATGGAAGCCAAATACGTCTGTGTATGTTACTTTCACACGCTGCCCTCCTTGCAAGCCCATGGAAAGGGGAGGCAGGAGTGGCATATGTGTCTGGACCCAAGGCACAAACACCAACACCAGACAAGCCTCTATGGGTCCAGTTGGAACCTACAGTGGATGCCCTAGGATGCCACATAAAGCAACACACTGTCACATAAATGCACAATAGACAAAAAACAACAACAATAAATTCCCATGTTGGACGGGGGTGGGGGGGCACCCAGGAGGGTGGAGGGACAGGGAGTACGTCAACACCCACATGTGCAGGTATTGAAAAGAAAAAAACAAAACCCTCCATGGGTTCATGAGCCGCTCGGCTATCATGGATTGGGAGAGCTGTCGTTGTTGTCACCACCCTCTTGTGTAGCATTAGAAGGTGGTAGTGTTAAGGGAGGATCACCACGCATAGCCCTGGACTGGTCCTCCATGGGACTGATATGCTCGCATCTGCAACATGATGGCTCGGAGGTCCCCAGGCAACACCTCACAGGATGTACAGAGTTCCTCTGTGATGGTATGAGTCAACTGTTGCATGCAGCTGGAGCTCTACCTGTCTTTCTGGGGGGATCATGGAATTGGCCACCCTTTCCATGCCCTGAGCCAACATCTGATAGGAAGCCCCTGTTGCCGTGTAACACATACATGGACTACTCCCACACAAGATTGCCAGCTGACACACGGCCACCGGTGGCGGACCCCACGCCAGGCAGGCCCAAAGGAATCTGGCCCTTGATGTGATGGGCCTGTCTGTGCTGCAGGACTGCATCCCTCCCTTGATCAGCTGTCCCAGGACCAGGAGCCAATACTGTGGAGCGTGACACTGCATCCGAAACCACCACAGGCTGATGTACCAACACTGACTGGCCCTGTGAGGGGTCTTCACCCGCTGCAGACCTTTGGGGCACAACAGCACCCACAGTTGATCCACTCACCTGCAACAGTGTTGAGGAAGCCATATATGGTCCACCACCAGACCAAAAGGAATCATCAGAGGCAGACTCCGACTCAGTCAGGGCCAGGATGGACTGTAGCACCATTGGATCTTCATGGGATACCACACCACGTCCTCCAAAGGTGGTTGGTAGCCGCTCAGTATCCTGTACCACCGCCCCCTCCTCCTCTGCATCAAGTGCCTGATCACCTGTAAATGGACAGAAAAGGAAATGCAGACCCATGTTAATTGCATAGCCCACTCACACAGCTACCACAATGTTGACATGAAACACATTAATCTGCCATGTCACTCATGGCACAAAAACCATGCACATACACAGTGTAAAGGGAAGAGAAGGGAACTTTGAATGCCGCCATGGATGTGTGATCAAGGGCTCAACAAAACATGTAGTGCATGGTGCATAGCACCTGCTTCACACACAAGCACCTTACGTGCAATACACAGATGCTGCCTAGCCATGCATGAAATGCCAGACAGCATGAGATGGAACCTGATGACTACAGTCCCAGAGCCATGTACAATAGTTATGACATGACATTACATTTTACTCACAAAGTCAAAATACACAAGTGTCACAATGTGCAATGATGCTAGGGTGTCGGAATAGAGTGAAGACAAGCACACTGATACCATGATGCAAGGTCACATTGACATCACACCAGTGAATAGGCATGTTGAAGGTGATACCTGGGTTTGGAAGTGAGAGGGGGCCGTGCAGAACATGTGAACGGCCTCAATTTCAAACATAAATACGTCACCAGTAATGTAAATGTTTTGGCCTATTGGCAGTGGAAGGGCAAATGCACACATCAGGTTTCAAGAGGCGATAGTGGGTTGTAGGGCTACAGCAAACAGACATGAAGTGCAGGGGATGCCCGGGATGCCGTGCATGGGTGAAAATGCTGGCTCAAAGGTCGGAGATCAGATTGTTGCCAGGTCACTAGTGCATCATCTCAGTCATCCTGGACTCCAGCAGGGGAGAGGAGGAGAGTAAGTCCAACACATGAGGAAGCCTCAGATGTGCCTACATACCTGGAGAAGGTTCAGCTCCAGTTCCATTGAGGCAGGGAGGCTGTACCAGAGGGAGGACCCAGTCAAAGACAGACATTAACGACCAACTCATTGCAATGAGGAGCTACTGACCAAGAATGAATGGGAAATGGATGAGTGAAGACTATGCCAGGTAAGCAAATCTTGAAGATGGAGTTGAAGTAATATTGGTTCCAGGACCCCTAAGAACTTGTGGACAATGCACAGGGTTCAGAAAAGAACAGTCATAGCCACTGGGAGACAGTGGCATCATCACAGTCTGAGGAAGACCCAATCCTTGCCCCCAACACAAAAGGACACTTCCCATAGTTCTGGTCTGGATGAGTAGCAGAGGAAAGAGTACAACCACCGGAATCTAGTAAGAGTCTGTTGCAGTAGCCCACCATAGGTAAGACCAGTCCTCTGGAGACAGTGAGCTGCAGGGCTAATGAGAGGAAAGGAAGAATACCTCTGAGGAGGTGCTTCTGGCAGGGTGACCTATCAGAGATGTCACAGATGTTGTGGGATGAATTAACCCACTTATGCTAGCCCTGCGGCATCACTGTGTGCTGATGGTGCCAGAATCATCAAAATGGCCGCAAACCCCCTATGCGTGCCAAAACCTATGAAAATTGCGTTCTACAAAGCACAAAAAGATGGCTGTCAAATCTACCATGCATGTTGTCAGTGGTGGAATGGAGACCTAACTCCTGAAACATTTCATTGGGGTGCCCAACCAGTAAAAATCGAGCCTGCATGAAAAGAAGTGTTGGCTGAAAGAAATCTGAAATCTTGCATTTTAAA
Source organism: Ambystoma mexicanum (assembly GCF_040938575.1). Taxonomy (NCBI): domain Eukaryota; kingdom Metazoa; phylum Chordata; class Amphibia; order Caudata; family Ambystomatidae; genus Ambystoma; species Ambystoma mexicanum. Next base: position 1,093,259,440 of record NC_090937.1, on the reverse strand, counting down.
TCTTTTCTTGGTTGCTGAAAATACAGAATGCTGGTCCAAAACACCCACAAACATCCATTACTCTTGCAGGGTGTCACATTTTACTGAATTCAAGAAATCATTGTGAAATTGCAATATCCTGGAAAGCTGAATTGATCATCTAAACGCCCACAGCAAAAGGTGCCTGCCTGTGGGATCTGTCAAAATCTGGGCGCAGTACCAGCGGCTGCATGAATGACCTTGTACCATTAAGATCTAAGGTCTGAAATCTAAGTGACCTGTTATCAAGAGTAACCTAGGTTGTAACTATTTAAACTTCATGGTTTAGAGTCTGGAATCAGTGTTCTAGCTGCTTGTTTGAAAATTGCAAGTTTATTTTAAACAAAGAAAAATGTAACAAATGACATTTAAATGAAGCCTGACTACAAGCCAAAACCAGCAGAACCACTTCCCCCCACATGGCCAGGCACCTCCCTTCTGCTCTCTAGAACAGAAACTCACACCCTCGTGTTGATTAAGAGGGGAGGGGTACTTGGGCTGCTCTGGGAAGAGCACATGGGATTTCCTCCCAGGCAAGGAGATGCTAATCAGGAAGGATCGTAAATGGCCTCTGCCAGAAGGAAGGGGACGGAGATTGCTTCTGAGCTGCAAGAAGGAGAAGGAGGCAGGGCAGACAACTTGTCTTGATTCACAATGGACAAAAAGCATATTTCTAAAGAGACTGATAATTTACTGTGTACAATTGTAAAAATAACTCTGTGCTATGTGCTGGGAAGGAACTGTAGAAATTGTGGTTTTATACCAAATGTAATTATGTCAAAAGCATGAAACTTCACACGCTTATGGCCAGATACAATGCGCACAGTGGTATAAAGTTTTGAATAAACTAGATATTGTGTTCTGGCCCAAAAGGGCAGAATTCTGTCAAAAGCCGATACAAGATCCTACAATGACGGGGCTTGGAAGAACATTTGCTCTGCAAAATATGTGATGTAGATATGTTACTGTTCTAAAGTTTGCAAAATTGTAAATATGTATTATACTAAAAGTAGATTTCATGTTCAAAAGCCAAGGGGAGGATTTTATGACTCATAAACCCACATCATCATGGTGACACCCTGTTTTCTCCTCCAATCAAGAGGGGAGATTCTAACCTATAGCCAACCAAGAGGGAGCGCTTAGGATAATCCAGCATACACACCCCTTTATCAAGTGTATAAATAGAGCTGAGGACTTAGAAGGACACACAGATCCACCCAATATCCTGATCCTGACGAAGCACCCTGAAGGAGATCCATCCATATTCCTTGCTCCAGACTCCAGAAACTTTGCAAGCAGAAAGGCCCATTCCATTAGTTGAACCATTTTCTACTAGGCCTTGAATTTCCAGAACTAGAATCCCACCATGAAAGGGGAACATCAAAGAAAACAGCCGGGCTGTGCTGTAACTGCTTGCCTGCCAAATAATAATCTGCAGTACCAGGGCAGATTAAACCCAATCCTGTGCCGTGCTGTGCCGTGCTGTGCCGATCCTGTCCAGTCCTGTCGTGCGGTGACCAGAGCGCCTTGCTGATTGCAGACCCTGTCCAGTCCGGTGTGCCCCGCAGAACTCCTGTCCAGAAATCTTGACTGACCAGAATTCCTGAAGGTTCTGTTCAGACATATGTAGTGAGTATCCATAGTATAGGACTGTCACTAGCCTATGTACTGTCCATAGCAATCCCTATCCAAATCCATACTATCTTGTCTTCAGAACTGCATGGTTAGAAATATTTTTGAATTGCCTGAACTCTTTATCTCATCCCTACTACCTTCCTTCTGTAATAGTATTGTTAAACATATATTGGTGCTGATATATTTCATCTGAAGAAGGCAAGCTCCTCGGCAGGCAAAAACTTGATCCAGAGGTGTTCTGGTCTAGTGACTGTGCTACCGTGTAGTATTTGCTTCTTCATAGTCTGACCCTAGTGTAAAGAAATCCTGTCTGTCTTTTGAAAGCGTATCCCTGTTTTCTCATTTTGTTGCATATTTAAAGAAATGACCTCCACGAAAACGTCCATAACTTCTTCAAATTTTATGCTAGAAATATAATTTAAATGGCTGCTTGTAGCTAACATCCACAGCCTTCCATAGAACCAAAAACCGCATCTTAACTTCTCCCGCCATTGTGATTACTGTGTGCGGAAAAGTTTGCCACTAATTTTGTCTTAGGACATTTCTATAACGTGTAAAACAGCTTTTCATTGCACCCAACCTCAAATTTCAGTTTGCACATTGCCTATTAGTGTCAAGTCATTGCTAGAGTTTGTCTCCAACCAGATAAAGTGGTTCCCATTAGAATTTAAACAATTTCAGTGATTTAAGCCATATTTAGTGTTTTACCCAATCCATTCTCAGACAACTTTAAAAACCAGTTTGACAGTTTGACAATCAATTCTGTTTCTCTCTTGTGTTTGATGGGGGGGAATTGGGAATGGCATTTATTTGAATTCTGCATTCTTGAAACCTGTTCTCTCTCCTCCTATCTCTTTATATTGCATCTTGGGGGGTTGAGGAGGGTGCAGGGGAAAGAGTCACCACATTGTTATTTCATTTGAACACCCACCCACAACATTATTATTGCTGTGCTGCATTGTTTTTGCTCATTATTACTCCTTATGGTTAAAGAGAGTGCTTAGTCTTACATCACCCCATTGGTGATTATTGTATCCCCATTAAGAATAGTGTGATTATATTGTGAATATATAAATCAATATTTTAACTTTGCAAACCAGCCTGATTCCTGGTTCAGTGTGACCGGGATGGGGGGGTTCCTAGAGAAGGGCGTGATATAAGTGGTACATCGTTCAGAATAAAAGAACTTTTAGACACAAATAAATAAATAAGGATTTCAGTCGTGCATTACACGCTACGCATTGACTTAGGTGAAGTGCCGGATTGAAATCACTTACAGATTGGGGGCTCGTCACGAGATTTCTGAATTAGACATACCACTTGTGACAGTCTAATACAGCTTGCTAACTGACAGGGTACATAAACCCTGTTGGGCTACCACAATGTGCTACACTGTGAAGGCACCCTTCAATAGAAACGCTCTAAGGAGTTGGCCTGTTTTGCAAAAATAAAATAACTCCTATAAGTCAGGAGAAATTAATATTTCCGGAATGGTGACCCCCGTAGAAATTAATATGGAAAAAGAACACCTACTGCACAAATTATTTGTCAGGGTGAATGGACAGAGCAGGATCAGAATGTTTGGTTGCAGGAAATCAAAGAACAAGCTACTGCCACAGGATTAGATATATGTCAGGATCAGGTCCATTACACATGGCACTTATTGAATTTTACATGGCCCCTCGGGTAAAAGAAGAGCCAAGTAAAATTGCCAAAATAGCGGCATATCTGTACCTCCACATTGGAGCAATACAGGAAAAATATGCCGAAAACCTAGATCTGGCAAACTACAATCATTAGAAAAAACACAAACTGATTTGGACTCTGCAGAGCAAAGGGTACAAAAGAGCCTACAATCAGAAAATGAAACCAGACAGTACCTGATCAAAGTAAAAGGAGATCTGGATATCCTACAGCAAGAGAAGGTAGAGCAGGATACCAAAGTACTGGCGCTGCAAAAAGAGTTTTTAAGTAATGGGTGAACCCTATTTGTTGTTGACGGGGGGTCTCATCTGGAGGAAGGGACAATCTATAAGGGAGAAAAGTGAAAAACAGATGGACTACCCCTCTCTTTTAGTCTTGTATGGATCTTGCGTGAGAGTTAAAGGCAACCTAACTCTGTCATTAGTTAGGAAGTCGCAGGCGGAGAAAAATTGCACTAATCACTCCAACTTGTAACAAAGGTTCTGTCTCTTTAATAGTTGTAAAACATCTTTAAAAAGCATTTTTAAATTGATACTCAATCATATCACTCATTCTACATACATCTCATCTAACAGGGGAGTTCTAAAGTGAATATAAATCTTTGTAGGCATAACATTTCAGTTTGAATATGCATTTTTGACATAGGAAAAAAACATTTGATTTTCCTTAAACAGTCGACATATGTTTCGGCCCGTTATGATATACCACTTTTGTCAGCAGTGGTCACCAGACTAAGTATAAGGCCATCTTCAGGACACCAATTGCTTTGTAGTTGATTAATCTTGATCCCCTTTTAGTACATACACACGTCTGCAAAAGAATTTTTTCATACATCAGTATACGTATATTAATCTTGTGTAAGACTCTGCTGTAAGACATTTGTTTTTTTAAAAACGACAGAACAAGTTGCGTATCTCCACTTTGACTAAATTTAAGAGCGATGGCTAGTTTTATGTTATACTAAACCTGCCTTTACCCCACTAAGTCCATATTGTGCTATTTAGACTATTGAGAATACTTAGACAAACGGTGTCACTAACTGTACAACTACCCTCGTCTCAGCATTCAAATGCTGTCAGGCTAATTATGTTTCGTTTCCATTGCCATAGGAAACAAATCCATTCACAGCCTTTCAGTCCATCCTAAATCACCAGAAGGCACCTGGCAACATTCAACCAAATAGTGGTCTAGAATTAACCACAGGTGCCATTTCTAAACAGTTGTTTTAATTAACTACAGGCACCAACATCACAGAGCGCAACTTAAGTTACCTTCGCGAGAATTTTTGAGTACAACAAGCTCAGACAGCGAGATAAACCGCAGAATTCTAGTCACATAAATACAAGATGTGGACATGTAAGTGTTTTTAATATTTAGTAATTTTTTTAAAAATGTTAAAAGACAAGTTAAAGTGTAGGGTTTTCCATTAAGTGACAAAAACCTGAGACGAGGGTAGTTGTACAGTTAGTGACACCGTTTGTCTAAGTATTCTCAATAGTCTAAATAGCACAATATGGACTTAGTGGGGTAAAGGCAGGTTTAGTATAACATAAAACTAGCCATCGCTCTTAAATTTAGTCAAAGTGGAGATACGCAACTTGTTCTGTCGTTTTTAAAAAAACAAATGTCTTACAGCAGAGTCTTACACAAGATTAATATACGTATACTGATGTATGAAAAAATTCTTTTGCAGACGTGTGTATGTACTAAAAGGGGATCAAGATTAATCAACTACAAAGCAATTGGTGTCCTGAAGATGGCCTTATACTTAGTCTGGTGACCACTGCTGACAAAAGTGGTATATCATAACGGGCCGAAACATATGTCGACTGTTTAAGGAAAATCAAATGTTTTTTTCCTATGTCAAAAATGCATATTCAAACTGAAATGTTATGCCTACAAAGATTTATATTCACTTTAGAACTCCCCTGTTAGATGAGATGTATGTAGAATGAGTGATATGATTGAGTATCAATTTAAAAATGCTTTTTAAAGATGTTTTACAACTATTAAAGAGACAGAACCTTTGTTACAAGTTGGAGTGATTAGTGCAATTTTTCTCCGCCTGCGACTTCCTAACTAATGACAGAGTTAGGTTGCCTTTAACTCTCACGCAAGATCCATACAAGACTAAAAGAGAGGGGTAGTCCATCTGTTTTTCACTTTTCTCCGCTGCAAAAAGAGTGTCAAGAAAGTGTGGACTCTCTACTACGGATCCAACAAACAGCAACAGCAATTGAAGTATAATAGAGTCTGTGCAGGGCAGATAATCGCCCTGCAAAATCAGATAGATGAGATAAAAGAAGAAAATAACAAATTAATTCTCAAAGACCTTGACTCCCAGACAGAATTTGATGAAGAGCGCCAGAAAGCTGGTGCACTCAAAAATCAAAGGGATGACCTGGATGCACAGAGGGTTACTCTCATTCAGGAAAGGGACACCTTAGGCCAGGGGGTCAGTTATTTAAAAACCAAGATGGAAGAAAATCACCTGGCGCTTCAAGGACTGGGTGAGCTCCAAAAAGACTACGAAAAACTGTTAGAGCATGCCAGGAGGGTGGAAGATGCTCTAGCAAAGAATGATCAGGCCAGTAAGGAAAGGACTCAGGAGGTAACACTCCTGCAGCAAAAATTGGCCCAATACTCCAAAATTACACAGGATGCACAGAGAGACAATGAGGCTCTATGTGAGAAAAATGACAGGCTCCACAGACAGGTAGCTATGCAGGAACAACTAATAGAGACTAGTAAGGCCTTGATAGAAGAACAAAAGGGTCAGGTTCTTGCATATCAACAGGGAGCAGGGGCTGAGAGAGATGAGGTCCGCTGGGAGAGGGAAACACCTGAGCATAACCTTAGCAACCCTGGTACCAGAGACTTTCATCTCTTCAGCTCCATGGACTCTACCACCCCCATGTCCACTGGCGCACATGAGCCAAGGGCCACGGGGGTGGCAGACTTCAACCTAAGGAGAAATATGGGGCTCATAGGTCAGTGCCTCCCAGAAATGGATGGGCAGGCATCTGTGTATGGGTTCCCAAGTGCTAGGGCCATCTTCTCTGATCAGGGAGACTCCAATGATGGGAGGATCAGAGAGATGGATCCTCAAAAGTATAACTTACCCAGAGATCAGATGGTAAAATCTGGTGGGGAACTCCATGAGAGTAGGCCCACTAAGGGCATCCTGAAAACCTCTTCCCAGCTATGACAATGGGGGGCTACTCAGCCAATCCTGGGAGCAAGGAAGAGTCAGAAGACTCTTCTGAGCGCCACAGTACCCAAGAAACTAGGACCCCACATTCTGCCAGCCATTCCCAAGCTCGCAGAGTCCAGGAGAGCATAGGAAACCAGATAGGCACCTCTGGTAGCAGTGCCTCTGAGTCAGAGGATGAGTGGTCCAGGGTGACCTGAACTAAGAAAGCCAACAAGGTCAAGAGGGCCTTGCTCAAGGATCCCCTGAAGCAAATAAAAGCCATTAGGAGCGTTATCACGCCCTATCATAAGAATGCAAAATATTCGGTTTGGGAGAACCTTGAGCTATTTGAACAAATGATGGAAACTTTCCATTTGAAGGACAGCCAAAGCGGTGTTCAATATGTAAAGTGGACATTTTCTCCCGAGTACTCCAGCTTCTTTGCGGGGCTGGAGGATCAGAATCATTCCAGATGGCCATCCTGAAACATTTTTCTATTCATAGGAATCCTCAGGAGGCTCGCAAGGCAGCCTATAACTTGCAATGTGGGGAAGACCAGGCTCCGTCAAGAATTTGTTCAAGAGTTAAAACGCGCCTTTGCGCAGACCACTAGAAGGGTGCACACCGACAGCAAAGAATTTGTAAACACTTTCTTTCATGCTCTCCCTAAGTACATCATGACCCAGCTAGTGAGGGACTTTCACGAGAAAAGATCGCTAGACTGGGTCATTGAACAAGCCACGCACATTTATGAGGTGCAAATGCCAGTGGAAAATGAAAATGGTGGAAAAAGCCCCAAAACAACCAACACCCCTGCTAAAGTGGCAGAGGTGAAGTTTGCCCCCATTTTAGATGTGGAGATGGGGGGGCCCAAAAACCTGCCAGTGCAGAATCAAAACAACCCCAAACCCAGAAGGCCCTCGGGACAATCACAAATAGGGAGCCAGGGAGGTAATCCCACAAATGGGACCCCTAACTCCCCTGACTACATCAGCCCGCGCTACAAGGGTAATAGATCCATCCTGGGTTATGTGTGGACTCCTCCAGCCCAAGGTGGGGGGATCCAACCAGACAGCAGCTAACCCAGGGAACTTCCCTCCTCACTTCCCCCAGGAGGGCAGTAATCCCTCAAATACCAGACAAAATCTCTTTCCCAGATACCCGCCAAATTTCAACGTCCAAAACAACCCATCCTTCTTTCCCCACTTTCATGAGCCCAGGCAGCCCAATCCGGGAGAGGGGAGGCCAAGGGTGGAGGGTTGTCACAACTAGAGCCCCAGCTCCAGAATATGGCACAGGATCTGGGTCGCATGCTGAGGGCTCAACAGAGCCCTCAGATGAGCATGGCGGCTCAGAATGCCTCAAATACAGGACCTGGTGCTCGAGAGCAATGACGGGGAAGAACCCCAACAACCCACCGGTTCCCAGGGAGGAGGCACAAGGGGAAGGGCGGTGTAAAGCCTTGGAGGAAGCTTCCTTCCCCACTTGTAAAAAGCCCCTGGAAACCCAGGAACCAGAACCAAAATCTCCTGCCCCCGAAAGTCTGCAACCAAAGAAGCAAAGAGGGGATAGGAGAAATAAAGACCTCAAAAAGACCCATTTTGAGGAGGAGGTACAAGTCTTCCAGTTTGAAGGAGAGGGATCCTCAGAGGATCCTGGGAAAAGGATCTTCTTCAGGGATGGGGGATCTCCTCCCTAATAAAAATGGGTCCCAAAGGATCCAAATCCAGACTGGGTACATGGGGGCACTGAGTTAGCACCGCCCATCATCAAACCCCAGAATCACCAGCATGAAAATCCCCTGGTTCAAACTCATCCTGGTGACTGCCTCCAGAAGGGGGCGGGGCAGCCCAGAACCAGAACCAGGGGAACCCAAAACTTCCCCCATATCTACCTGTCACCTTTTTCTTTCAGATTCCCAAGGCACCAAACAGAATCCTGCCCAAATCACCTTTCTGTCACAATCCAAAACCAAGAAACTAACCCACCAGTTGTCCAAAAATGTACATTATCTTTGCTCCCTTGTGGAGAAGCAGGGAAGATTCTACGCCTCGGTCCAAATACAGGGGCAGTGTACAATTTTGGCACTGGTGGACACTGGACCCCAAGCTACCCTTCTGTCAAAAAGGGCCTTTGATCAACTGAATTTGGGGAGGGGGGAGAAATACCAAATTCCTCTCATCCCTCTTCCTGGACAACTTCAGAACTTCGACGGGAAGGAAATTACCATCGAGGGGGCTGTGGATTTGGACATTAAAATTGGGCGACACAAGGTGAAGCACCCGGTCATAGTTGTGACTCCAGAGGGCACACCTTGTTTACTAGGGAATGACATCCTGCGTAGGTTGTCACCCCTCAGAGATTGTGTAAACAAGGTACTCTGGACCCAGACTAGCCGACCAATAAAATTGAAACATAGCGTCAACCATGTTAGTTTAAACGGCACATGCCACATGGTTGAACAATAACCTGACCAAATAGAATTTCACTTCCAGAATAATCAAATCCCAGACGTGACAGTAATTGCAGTAGGACAACAAACTGGTGATGGGGGTCCTCTCTATTTCTGAAAATCAACCTTCCTTCCAGTCTAAGGTGGCATTTCTCACTAGAAGGAAACACTCTGAAATTCTTTACAAATTCACAATCAGAATATCCCACTCCTATAGTCCAGAAAGATGAGAAATCAGCTCAAAGCTTGGCTGATATTCAGAAAATTGGAGAGCAGTTGTTCATCCCTATTCATTTAAATGAGGGAAAGGACTCTGTTCTCGCCCGAGTGTGTGTGAACAATGGTAAGAGCTTCATCAGCGAAGCCATGTTCGGCAAACTCCCAAAAGATCCAGCCCCATTCCCACATTTAAACTGTTAGACAAATGGGGAATGGACCTGGAAACACACAATTCCAAACATCTCCTGCCTAGCAGGTATATGCTCAGAATTTCCATAGGCAACAAGAGCATAGTCCATAATTGTTGGGTCGTGCGAGATGTCCCTGCTGCATTTTACTTAGGCAGTGACATTCTCAATCGCTTTGCCATTAGCTTGGACCTAATAAACTTCAAAGCCTGGTCCCGATTAGCAGGTAATCCCATGGACTTTGATGACCCAGAGAAAGAATTTAGGTCAGCTCAACTGCTGCCTTATGCAGTTGAAATTCAGATTGGAGAGGAAGTCACCATCCCAGAACGGACCTGACAATTCTCACTGGAAGTGAAAGTTAAAAGAGGACAGAAACTGAAAGACCCTGACGCTATGTCCATCTGAATGCTCATTTCCAACAGCAGGGGTTGGGGGTAAACCCAACACCACTAGTCAACCTAGAACATGACACCATTCCAATAGAGGTGGATAACAGCGACTTAGAGAGTATCACTCTAGCCGCAGGCACCATTATTGGAATGGCGGTTGATGACCTACATTTTTCCATAGATTTAGGTAATGAACTGTTAGGACCAATCCCCAAGGACTGTTTTGATGGTGATAGCGACGATGACGCAACACCAGACAGGATCTTCAACCGGCATGGGGGGAATTTCGTGGTGTACACTTCCTGCCCTTATGGTAAGGAAGATGTGACCTGTGACTTCAGGAGGGATGAGATGATCTTCCAAGTCCGCAAAGACTGCCTTCCCCACCTGAAGCCACCAGTCCAAATCAGCACTTTGACCATGGACTTCTCCACCCAGCTGGAGGAGGCCACTGAGATAGCAACACTTTCCAGGCTTCAGGCGGATGATTGAAGAGAGAGTAATCCTAGCCGATGCCTGTGAGACTCTGGAGCAAAAGCAAATATTGAAAAAAGTTTTCTTAGATTTTCAAGATCTCTTTGCGGTGGACTCATATGACTGTGGTCGCACCGACATCCACACAACAACAATTCCCACAGACCCTGGCATGACTCCAGTGTTTGTGAAGCAATATCGCTTGCCTCTCGCATCAATGAAGTCCCTTACTGAAATAATTAAGAACCTTGAGTTCCGTGGGATAATTTGTCCAGTCCACAGCAACTTCAATAATCCGGTGCAGGGGATTTTGAAACCAAACGGCCAGTGGACACGCTGTGCTGACCTTAGGGAGCTCAACAAACGGGTCCATACTTCCCGATGGCCTCTTCCCTACATCGACCAAGGGCTGGCCCAGATCCAGGGGTCAAAGGTATTCACTACCATTGACCTGACCAATGGGTACTTGACTTTACCTGTCAGTAGGGAGGACCAATACAAGCTGGCTTTCACCTTTGGGGGGCAGCAATACACATGGACCCGGACTCCCTTCGGATACATCAACTCCGGCAATTAATTTAACATTTTTCTACACAAGGCCATGCCCGACCTGGGTAAAAGGGGTAACCTGGCCTATGTAGATTATGTTTTAGTCAAAAATTCAACTGTGGAGGAGCACATAGCAGAGATCCGTTATGTCTTGACACAGTTGATGGCTGCTGGAGCAAAACTCTCCTTTCAAAAGCCACAATGGTGCAGAACCCGTGTCAATTTCTTGGGGCTTGAGATTACTCCTCAGGGTCTCTGTCCCCAGGAAAAGAAAGTGGAAGCACTCCAGAAATTAAAAGACCCCACAACTCTGCAGGAACTAAGGAGCCTCCTTGGACTAACTAATTACAGTAGAAAGTTAATTGAGGACTATGCAGAGATTACAAGACCCCATATCCATCTTTTGAAGGGGGGGTCAAGTGGGAGTGGTGTCGAGAGCAAGCCGAGGCAGTAAGACAACTCAACAGAAGCCTCTCACAAGCACCTTGCCTAGCTTACCCTGTCAAAAACAAGGAGTTCTTCTTGGAGACAGGGTTGTCAAATACATGCTTGACTGCAGTATTATATCAAAAGCATGACAAGGTCAATAAAGTAATCTCTTATGCGAGTAAGACTTTATCCTCTGTGGGGGAAAAATTCAATGATTGTGAGAAGGCACTCCTGGCAACGGTGCGGGCATTGAAGAATTACCGCCTGTTTATCCAGGGGGAACACATCATAGTGGAGACTCCACACCAGCCTCTGCAATATCTCCAAAGTGACAGAATCCGGGCCGGAAATGTGAGTAATTTCCAAATTACTTCCTGGATTCTGTCAATGCAAGGCTTTCCTGTGGATGTTAGATATGGCCAAAACAAGAAGAGTCCCCTTGCTCAAGGTCTGGCTGACTGAGAAAACTCTGTCGAGGACGAAAGTCTTAAAATCAAGGATAACATGGAGGCATACCTTAATTCCCCACACAAATTCTATGAAGAAGACCAGTGTGAGGGAATGCCCACTGTCTATGTGGATGGGTGCTCCTACCATGTTGACAACAACGGGGAAAAAGAACTTGTGACTGGCGTAGGGAATGCGTGGGTGAGTGATGCCCCAGAACCCTCCGCTGGGTACAAAATCTGTCCCCGAAAGTAGTCAAGTGGCAGAGTTGATGGCGGTGCATCAAGCCATCCTCACTGCTGTCCAACACCAACTCCATGAACTGGTCATAATCACTGATTCGGATTATGTACGGAACGGGTTTGTGGAGCACCTGGTTAACTGGAAAACCAGAGGCATGCTATGTGCTAATAACAAACCATTGAAACATGGGAAATTAATCCAAAATATAGATGATCTGGTCAGCTCGAATGGGATGACCATCTACTGGAAACAGATCAAGGGTCATTCTAAAGTAGAGGGACCAGACAAAACTGGAAATGACCTAGCTGATCAGCTGGCCAAAACTGGAGCCATCCAAGGGGATCTACTTGAGATCGAGTCCCTGTTGGGGGAGATCCAGGTCACTGCTATCACTAGGTCCCAGACAAATGCTCACAATGCACTCTCAACTGCACAATGGAGTAAGGAGACCGCAGATGCTGATTTGATTACGGCTCAAAAAGGGGATCCAATAATTGGCAAGTTTTATCAACACATTGAGGACCCTGAGAACTTTCCCCTGATGGATACCGATTACATTGGGAAAGAGGACCTCAGAGTGTTGATGAAATGTCCAAAAATGTTCCGAATCCAAGACGGTTTGTTGATGAGGAGATCCATAGCTGGCCATGACCAGTGGGTGGTCCCCACCTCATACCGAAGCCTGATGCTAAGTCACGCCCATGATGCGGCCACAGCCAGTCATCGGGGGTTTCATACGACACTAGAAATCTTGAGAGAGGTTGCATACTGGCCACACATGGGGCAGGACCTCGACCAATACTTGAAGGGGTTTCTTGTGTGTGCACAATTTCAGCCAATATCCTTCACACATCGTGCGCCTCTTCAAAAGAGGGGGATGACACTGCCTTGGTCCGATTTACAAGTCGATTTTATCAGGCCCGTGATTCACTCCTCTAGGGGGAACAAGTACATGTTGACCGTGACATGCTTGTTCACTAAATGGGTGGAATGTCTCCAAGCCACAAATTGAGAGGCAGAAACAGCAGCTGCCCTGATGATCAACCACATCTTCTTGCATTTTGGACTACCCCAAAGGATCAAGTCAGACCGAGGTAGCTACTTCACTAGCGAAGTGATGACAAAGATGTGGGAGATACTTGGGGTCAAAGGGAAACTACACATTGCCTACCGGCCAGCCTCTAGTGGTGGAGTTGAGAGATACAACAAGACAATTGTGAGCATATTAAAAAAGTTTGTGGCAGATTCTGGGCCAAGATGGGACATTCCATTACCTCTTGTCCTGATGGCCATCAGATCTACCCCTTCTTCTGTCACCATTTGAGCTGATGACTGGACGAAAGATGGTGCTTCCCCAGCATCTGCTCTACAGAACCCAATAGCAGACCTTGATAAATGCCTCCACAACTCATGAGTATGTTGAGAATCTGAGAAAACACCTTCAACATGCTTTTGCCTATGCTCAGCGGAATCTAGAAAGATCTTCATACAGTATGAAGACCCACTATGACCTTAAGACAACTAGAAAAAAATACAAAGTAGGAGACCGGGTCTACTTGTACAATTTCCCAAGGAACCAGGCCAAACAGTGCAAATTTCTTCCTAGCTGGCCGGGTCCTTTTAAAATTGTAGACAGAATCTCACCAGTCGCCTACAAAATCTGTTTCCACAAAGGCAGTTTGACAGAAGGGGAAGATAAGTGGGTCCACATCAACCAGCTGAGGTGTTGCCATCCTAGGCATACTCTGCAGCAACTAGATGACTCATCTGGAAACCAAGAGGGGGACATTCCAGACCCCTAGAAAATTCCAACTGTAAAACCCTTCCACCTGTGAAAATTAGTAGTAATTACAAGCAGGAAAGATTGTCATTTATATGTCTAATGTATGCGTCTGCCCCGCTACATGAATAGTGGTGGGGAAATGTCCACAAATATGCCCTTTTTTGTCATCATAGGACTGAAACCATGGATGCTAAGCACCAAGGAGGACCACTCGGGGACCGGAACAAAAGACCCAAGGGGCCCGGGGTATCGCTCCACACTTCCACCTGGAACCAGCGAGGAGAACCTGACGATCCAGCACTGATGGGAGAAGCAGACGAATTTTGACACTTGGACCAAAAAGAAAAACTGAGCAACCCAATCTATCGACTTCCTCTTGACGGGTGGTCAAAAGTCAAGTCGCGAGGGTGGGCTTTGTGGGATACATTAACCCACTTATGCTCTGCCCTGCGGCATCACTGTGTTCTGATGGTGCCAGAATCATCAAAATGGCTGCAAAACCCCTATGCACGCCCAAACCCATGAAAATTACGCTCTACAAAGCACAAAAAGATGGCTGCCAAATCTACCATGCATGCTGTCAGTGGTGGAACGGAGACCTTCCTCCTGAAGCATGTCATCGGTCTGCCCAACCAGTAAAAATGGAGCCTGCATGAAAAGCAGTGTTGGCTGAAAGAAATCCGAAATCTTGCATTTTAAATCTTTTTTTGGTTGCTGAAAATACAGAACGCTGGTCCAAATCACCCACAAACATCCAATATTCTTGCTTGGTGTCACATTTTACTGAATTCAAGAAATCATTGTGAAATTTCAATATCCTGGAAAGCTGAATTGATCATCTAAACACCCACAGCAAAAGGTGCCTGCCTGTGGGATCTGTCACGGCCGCCTGAATGACTGTTTTCAAAAGCCTGCTTTAAAATTGTAAACTTGTACCATTAAGATCTAATGTCTGAAATCTAAGTGACCTATTTTCAAGATTAACCTAGGTTGTAACTATTTAAACTTCATGGTTTACAGTCTGAAATCAGTGTTCTAGCTGCTTGTTTGAAAATTGCAAGTTTATTTTAAACAAAGAAAAATGTAACAAATGGCATTTAAATGAAGCCTGACTCCAAGCCAAAACCAGTAGAACCACTTCCCCCCACAGGGCCAGGCACCTCCCTTCTGCTCTCTAGAACAGGAATTCACACACTTGTGTTGAGTAAGAAGGGAGGGGCACTTGGGCTGCTCTTGGAAGAGCACAATGGATTTCCTCCCAGGCAAGGAGATGCTAATCAGGAAGGATCGTAAATGGCCTCTGCCAGAAGGAAGGGGGAGGAGATTGCTTCTGAGCTGCAAGATGGAGAAGGAGGCGGGGACAGACAACTTTTGTTGATTCACAATGGACAAAAAGCATATTTCTAAAGGGACTGATAATTTACTGTGTACAATTGTAAAAAATATGTAAACCCCGGACTTCTGAACCAAATTTTTGGCTGCACATTTTAAGAGGAGCCAGAACTCTGTGCTATGTTCTGGGAAGGAACTGTAGAAATTGTGGTTTTATATAAAATTTAATTATGTCAAAAGCATGAAACTTCACATGCTTATGCCCAGATATAATGCGCACAGTGGTACAAAGTTTTGGATAAACTAGATATTGTGTTCCAGCCCAAAAGGGCAGAATTCTGTCAAAAGCCGATACAAGATCCTACAATGACGGGGCTTGGGAGAGCATTTGCTCCACAAAATATGTGATCTAGATATGTTACTGTTCTAAATTTTGCAAAATTGTATATATGTATTATACTAAAAGTAGATTTCATGTTCAAAAGCCAAGGGGAGGATTCTCTGACTCATAAACCCACATCATCATGGTGACACCCTGTTTTCTCCTCCAATCAAGGTAGAGGGGAGATTCTAACCTATAGCCAACGAAGGGGTCACACTTAGGATAATCCAGCATACACACCCCTTTATCAAATGCATAAATAGAGAGAGCTGAGGACTTAGAAGGACACACAGATCCATCCACTATCCTGATCCTGTCGAAGCACCCTGAAGGAGATCCATCCATATTCCTTGCTCCAGACTCCAGAAACTTTGCAAGCAGAAAGGCCCATTCCATTAGTTGAACCATTTTCAACTAGGCCTTGAATTTCCAGAACTAGAATCCCGCCACCAAATGGGAACATCAAAGAAAACAGCCGTGCTCTGCTGTAACTGCTTGCCTGCCAAATAATAATCTGCAGAACCAGGGCAGATTAAACCCAATCCTGTGCCGTGCTGTGCCGTGCCGATTCTGTCCAGTCCTGTCGTGCGGTGACCAGAGCGCCTTGCTGATTGCAGACCCTGTCCAGTCCGGTGTGCCCAGCAGAACTCCTGTCCATAATTCTTGACTGACCAGAATTCCTTACGGTTCTGTTCAAACATATATAGTGAGTATCCATAGTATAGGACTGTCACTAGCCTATGTACTGTCCATAGCAATCCCTATCCAAATACATCCTATCTTGTCTACAGAACTGCATGGTTAGAAATATTTTTGCTCTGCCTGAACTCTTTATCTCATCCCTACTACCTTCCTTCTGTAATAGTATTGTTAAACATATCTTGGCACTGCTCCTCAGCAGGCAAAAACTTGATCCAGAGGCATCCTGGTCTAGTGGCTGTGCTCCCGTGTAGTATTTGCTTCTTCATAGTCTGACACTAGTGTAAAGAAATCATGTTTGTCTTTTGAAAGCGCATCCCTGTTTTCTCATTTTGTTGCATATTTAAAGAAATGACCTCCACGAAAACGTCCATAACTTCTTCCAATTTAATGCTAGAAATAAAATGTAAATGTCTGCTTGTAGCTAACATCCATAGCTTTCCAGAGAACCAAAAACTGCATCTTAACTTCTCCTGCGATTGCGATTACCGCGCACGGAAAAGTTTGCCACAAATTTTGTCTTAGGAAATTTCTATGACGTGTAAAACAGCTTTTCATTGCACCCGATCTCAAATTTCAGTTTGCACATTGTTTATTAGTGTCAAATCATTGCTAGAGTTTGTCTGCAACCAGATAAAGGGGCTCCCATTAGAATTTAAACAATTTCAGTGATTTAAGCCATATTTAGTGTTTTACCCAATCCATTCTCAGACAACTTTAAAAACTAGTTTTACAGTTTGCCAATCAATTCTGTTTCTCTCTTGTGTTTGCTGGGGGGGAATTGGGATTGACATTTGTTTGAATTCTGCATTCCTGAAACCTGTTCTCTCTCCTCCTATCTCTCTACATTGCATCTTGGGGGGTTAAGGAGTGAGCAGGGGGAAAGAGTACCCACATTGCTATTTGATTTGAACACCCACCCACAAAAGTATTGTTGCTGTGCTGCATTGTTTTTGCTCATTATTATTCCTTATGATTAAAGAGAGTGCTTAGTGTGACGTCAAACCATTGGTGATTACTGTATCCCCATTAAGAATAGTGTGATTATATTGTGAATATATAAATAAATATTGAAACTTTGAAAACCAGCCTGATTCCTGGTTCAGTGTGACCGGGGGGGTTCCAAGAGAGGGGCGTGATATAAGTGGTACATTGTTCAGAATAAAAGAAATTTTAGACACAAACAAATAAGGATTTCAGTCGTGCATTACACGCTAGGCATTGACTTAGGTGAAGTGCCGGATTGAAATCACTTACAATGTGGGTAGAGAAGGAGAGTGTGAAGTGGAAGATTATCACAGGTTATCCGCCATCACAGGTTGGAGCAGGAAGAGGACCACGAGAGGCTGCACAGAGAGTGACATGGAAGGAGTGATAATGTGTGGTGAGGACGATTATCACAGTGTGCAGCACATCTTATGCATGCCGTCTACAGGACAACAAGCACGTGTCAGTCCACCATGACATGCCCACCCATGGCAGTCAGGTAAATACAGGCAGAACTGCCGGACAATCACAACAATCCATCCAAGCAACATACACATGTCATAGACGCACACGCATCACCACTCATCGGACATGTCCTCATAAATGGGCAGGTCTCCCACGCCTTGGATCTGCTCCACATCAATCATATCACTGACTTGTTCTTCATGTTGAGTGAGCTCATCGTACTCTTGTGGTGGCCCACCTCCAGTCACCAGAGTAGAGGAGTAGGCGCTACCCATCTTCTCTTTGGCTCGGTGTCGGGGGTCATTCCAACGCTTCACTGCCTCAGAAGCTGTGCGCCTCTCCAAGGCATTGATTAGATCTGTGACACGCTGCCAGTGGGCCATACCCTGAGGATGCATATGTGTGCTCCCTACCCGCACCAACATGTCACATTCATGTTCCTGCACGTAGTCCACGAGGATCTTGAGTTCCTCATTACTGAAGCTCCTCTTCCTCGATGTGTGGGTCTCCTGTGCCGTACCTTGGGTTGGAGCCTGTCCCGTTACTGCACGCTTTCCCTTCTTGCAAGGCCGTGCAGACCCTGAGTGGCTGGGAACACTTGGGTCAGTAGGGGCTGGAGCACTGGTGGACTGGGCTATGGCATCACCTACCGATGTTTGGACAGGAGGTTGCCCTGCAGGTATCCGTACCTGTGTGCTGGTGGCTGCCCCTTCCCCACACTTCCCTTTCCATTCGAGATAGGGACTTCTGCACCTGTGCCTGGACCACTGCAGGCTTGGCTGTGTGACCTTGAGCCTGGATGGCGGGTGCTGCAGCTGCCCCTGCAGCTTCCTGACCCTGGCTGGTAGGGACAGCAGATGACACTACTGCCCGGGGACTCTGGGTGCTGGGGACATCAGCATCAGCTGCATCTCCCTGACCCTGTTGGGTGAGGGTCACAGCTCTCCCTGCATGGCCCTGGGCACCTCGGTCACCTCAACCACCTCGGCCACCCTTCCCACTTGTTGCCCTCCCACTCATGGCACTGATGGAATTGGGCAATGGGAGGCGCAGATATCAATTGTCCTGGACAATTTCATTGAGGGGGCAGTGTTTGTGATGTTAAACGTACCATTGTGCTCCCGCAAGGCTCAATGTAACCCCTGGGGAAAAATAAACGGGCCGCGTAATGCACAGGTACCCCAAAAATGAAAATTACATGTACATGACCCCTCGTTAGCCCACGTGTAAAGTAAAAACATAACACAATATGCTGTGGCACCCAGCAACCCAAAAAATTGCATACCCGAAGGACACATAGGGTAGTATACCCTTGAAAATGGGGGTACGCGAGACACGGGGTCACCAACAGAATGCAAAATATGTATGCGACTCACCGTCAGCCTCAAAAACAAAAATCTAAATGCACATGCGGAGGCAAATCCCC
The DNA here is from genome assembly GCF_040938575.1 of Ambystoma mexicanum. Lineage (NCBI taxonomy): Eukaryota > Metazoa > Chordata > Amphibia > Caudata > Ambystomatidae > Ambystoma > Ambystoma mexicanum. The sequence continues at coordinate 1,093,240,423 of NC_090937.1, read as the reverse complement.
CACCAAAAGAAAAAGCTTGCACTCTTGCTGCAGGGAAGAGATGACATGGAAACGCTAGAATCGCAGAAGTCCACACGTCCATCCGCTATCGCTAGCACAAGCCTGTGAGGGTCTCCTACGCACTGATTTATCCCGATACTGTACGCTAACGCCCAACGTCCAGCACGTGTCACGTAACTTACGCGCATAGGCCCTTTCCTCTAAATCCACGCTAACAAGTGGTTTCCCCATGTGTAGAGTCACTCTGTTTCCGGCTGGGCACGCGAGTAATACGGAAGACCCATGCTCCTGCCTACCAGCCAATTTACCTGTCTCCAAGTGCCCCGAGCTGCCTCCTACGAGCCATCTGCTGCTGCCTGCCCACTGTGTGTGCCTGCTGCCCTGCAATTTTGGTGCCTACTGTACAGCCATTGCCATTGCTCCTGTTGTTGGACCTGTGACCACATCTGCTGATCCAGAAGACTCCAGACGTGCCAGACCAACACCCCACAGTCTAGCACCAGGACCACCTTGCCCACCCACACCTGCCTCAGGGGTTGCCATGTCTGAAACAACATCATCAGAGGCAAGAGGCAACCCCACGGCAGCGAGGCAGAGGGCAGTTCTCAGCCAGGGAAGTTGATATCCTGGTGGAGCAAGCCCTGGTGCATTATGATGCCCTCTTCCACGGACCATTGCAAGTCGGCAAGGAAGGACGGAGGAAGATATGGGTGGACATTGTGGGTGCCATCAACGCGGAGGGGTGGCACCCCGCAACTACATCCATGTACACAAGCACTGGGAGGAACTCAAAGCCAGGACCCACAACAAGGCCCAGTGCTTCTTCAAGGCTTGTGAGAGCCAAGGGTGGTGCCGGGGCCGTTTGACCACTGACAACATGCGGGTCCTGGAGCGGTTCTACCCAGCATTGCATGCTCGGGTTGTGGAATTGCAGCTCCGTCTGGAGTCGACTGGTAAGTGTCCATGTGTTGTTGTCCTCCACAGTGCATGTGCATGTTGATGTGTGGTTGCAGTGTGCACCTTGACCTTATGTCAGGCATGCCTCTTGTATGGATGGCTGTGTGTATGTCCCATACAAAGCTGCATGTGTGTCCATTCAAGCATGCGTGACATCAACAGTGTTTCAATTGCAATATGTTTGATGCACTGCAGCATGTAACAACGTGCACATGGTTGATTTCATGTGTCTGGACTTGGCCATGTGAGAGATGTCACACATGGGTGCTTTTAGCAACATCATGGACATGCATGGTGCATATGTGCATGTGTCTGAAGAGTGAGTGTGTGACTGGCCAACACTCCGGGATGGATGACACTTGAGCATTAGATTGTGTGATTGACTCATGCTGCCAAACTGACCTCTAGTGCACTCTGACATGAAAGCTCCATGCCCTGCTTCATGACTGTCAGATGATGTGTGTGAATGAGTTGTGTATGTCCCATGGTGCATGTGAGGTGAATGCACAATGTTGAGGTACTGACAGTGCCTTGTCCAAGGATGTGATTGTCTGTTCAGAGTGCCAGACATGAATGTACATGTGTGTTAATTGCACTAACCTGTGTGCTGTGAACGGTGATGATGGTTGTGACTTTTGACAGTGCCACTCATGTACATTTGCTTTGTGCAAAACAGACATATGTTCAGTACCCTGATGTTTGTGTTCTATGCCTCCCTTTCCACAGTGAGGATGGAAGAAGAGGGCGGAGAAGGCGCTGTCAAGCAAGGAGCAGGGATGCCTCCACCAGGCACAGACGCAAGGCCCACTCACGCTCCCAGCTCATATCATCTTTGGGGAGCGAGGAGACTTGTGCCACGTCCGATCCAATGGCCGCAGCTGCTGAGGGGAGGCCCAAGAGGGTGAAGTCGGTTTTGGGCTCCTCAGCAGTGGGAGGGACAGGTGAGGTAGCACAGGGGCAATCCGATGCCGAAGCCGGTGGGGAGGCATCCAGGTTAGCGGAGGTCGAGGAGGAGGATGCATCAGCCTAGCCCACAGGGCCTGGCGGGGGTGATGACTGGTGCAGTCCAGACTCTCGGGTAGGAGGCAGTGCAAGTTGCTGTGGAGGGGTTTGTGACTGATCCTGCCCCTGGGACTGCGACTGCACCAGTATGCACCTGCGGGCATGCCCCCGGCCGGACCCATCTGCAGGTGGTGGATGTTTCCACCCAAACGGAACCACCAATACCTGCAGATGTCCCCATTCGGGACCTTGTGGAACCGGTGCTAGCCGGTATCATGAGGTGGACAGGAACCATTCGTGATGAAGTGCAGGCTCACAATCTGGGGCTTGCACATCATCACAAGGAGGTTTGCGTCTGATGAACAGGCTAGCACATTTCCTGGTCTCGAATTGGGTGTGTGGGCTGGCCACTTCTGCGACACCTTCCTCGTCTTCCTCCTCTGTCTGCCAGTCATCCTCCCTGCCGTCTTCCAGCCCAAATAACACCAGGGCCCCCTGTGTACCTGTCCCAACCTCGGCAGCCAGTCTGGTGGAGACCACATCCCTGGCAGAGTCGGGAGTCGAAGTTGGATCAGCCGAGGTGGTCACCACGCAGATCCAGCCCGCGACAGGATCTGTGGCAATGGAGGAAGAGCAGGCACCAAGGAGCAGGGCATGTGCACAACAGCCCCGGGGGTTGTCATCATCCTGGAGGCTGTCCTTGAGGTGCAGACACCAGCTTTTTGGCAGCAGCAGGCTCGGAGTACGAGGCTACAGGACTCGGGGCTTTCAATCACAGGGAGGCAGGTATCGGCCATCAGGCAGGAGGTAAACGTGGACCTTACATAAAGGATGTCTTCCGTGTGAGAGAGTTTGGCCCAGCAGATCGGAGCAGAGCGGCAGCAGCCATGGCAGGCAAGACTCACCATGGCCAGGGCAGAGAATTCAGTACATCGGGTAGAGAGGCGGGCTGAGGTCCTCGAGGAGACTTGCAGAAAAATGGAGTCCCTGCAAGTCCTCGAGGGGGAAGTGGAGACCCGCCTAGGGGAAGTGAAAGCAGTGTTCGATGATGCCCTGGCCGAGACTATGAGGGAGCATGGTGAGGAGAAAGACTCGCCCACTGCCATTGTATATAGTTATTTAGGAGTAAGTTTCCAAGTTTCCAAGTTTTTTGGTTAATTTTTTTGGGAGTTATTGGACTGTGTTCTGCTTTTTGTATATAGTTATTTTTTTGGTGTGTCATTTCGTGGATTGCTTTTTCATGGTTTTGTTATGCATTTGGGACAATGGACCTCTTATACTTGTACATAGTTTTCAGCTTTCTGGATCCTTTTGTGTTCACCATGATGGAATGGATTTCTTTTAATTTTGGTTTTAATTTTGAGAGTCATTTGAGGACATGGACCGCATTTTTGAGTTTGACATTATTTTTTTGTGAACTCCGTTTTTTCATTTGGACATGCTTACTTTTTTGTTATTTCATGCACATTTCATTTATTTTCAGGAAATGAATGTGAATTTCATACTTGTTTTAATATATTTTCTTATTTTTACTACAAGTGGTGTTGGGTCTCGGATGTTGTGCTACTTTGACGCTTCCTTACTCTGTTCTGTGTCCCTGATGATGAATAATGTGGTTCATGTGTGTGCACACAAGCATGCATGTATCGTGTTTGACATCCATTCACATGGGGCATGTCCTGGTGTGCATGACCAGTAGATGGGTGTTAAGGTGGAGTTGGAGTGTGCACCATGTGGTGGTCTTACATTTCACATGTGCAGCATATTTGTGTCTTGGTCCTCAGTGTTTTTGGGAGGGTGGTTGTTTGGGTGAGTGAAGGGAGTGTGTAATTTTGTAATTTTTGGAACAGGATTTGCTTGATGCAGTGTCAGTGCCTTCACAATCATGTCTTTGTGCTAATTTAATTGTATCTCGTGTAGTTGGACATCCTGCTTTGCTATTCCTATTTTCCTATTGGTAGGGTTTGGCACATGGACAGACCAATGCTGCAGCATATGTTGTTAGATAACGGTATGTTTGCCATGTACACAATCAAGACCTGAGTCATTCCTCAGTGCTTGTGCTTTTGGTACTCCTCTGCCGTGATAAGGTCCTGTGGAAATCTGCTATGGTCAGCTGTGTACCCTCTGAACTTGTCATAAGGTCCCCTCGCATGCCACTTGCACACCGGCACTGGCTCACAGCCATGCACAATCTTTAGATTGCTTTTATGTATGCCAACAGACATCTACCGACAGTTTGCAACTCCTGTTTTCAGTTAGGCTTGGAATTGACACTAGCTGTTGTCGTTTTGGGTGTTTTTCTGGAGGTGTCCTTCACATGTGCAGAACTGCCACCCCCGCAACCACATTTCATCTATCAACACCTCCCATGCACGGGCACCGTCTCAATGTCACCTGCCCAGACACATTTCTAGTGTCTGTCTTTACTCAGTTCCCCCTCCAGGGACTCTTTGGCCCTTGCAAATGACATGTGATTTGATTGGATGTAATGTCATGTCCCTCACACATGGGAGGGTCACTCGTGTGTTTATGGGAAAATAGGTTCATGTGATGTGTGATCATTGAGGCTCATGCTATGATACGCCAGGCAAATTTCTCTTCATGTGATACATGAATTCTGTCACAGTGTGTGTATTTGTACATGTGTTTTTTTTTTACATTACTTTGTCACATGGCATTCAGGGCCGCCCTTTGGCATACACTTTTGTGATGTGTATGTTGGGATGTGGTTGCAGTCAGCAATTGTGTGTGATCACCTGGGACACTGATGCGTGTGGGCCAGGTGTATGGCTTTTTTGTTGTTTGCTGTATGTTTTGTGGAAAGGAGGTTGAGGGTGGTGTCAATACATGGCATGCAAGTTCACTGACACGCCATCGATGGAGTGTACGTGTGTCACTATGTCAGCATTCGGCATGCAGGTGGTGTCAAGTATACAGGGCCTGTCTGCAGGTTGTCGCGACGGGTGATGGGATTGGGGGTGTCCCATGACACAGGGCCTGCCTGCAGTTTTCCGTGATGGGTGATGGGGGTGGGGGTGTCCCATGACATGGGGCCTGCCTACAGGTTGCCGTGATGGGTGATGGGGGTGGGGGTGTTCCATGACACAGGGCCTGCCTGCAGGTTGCTGTGATGGCTGATGGGGTTGAGGGTGTCCCATGACATGGGGCCTGCCTCCAGGTTGCTGTGATGGGTGATGCGGGTGGGGGTGTCCGATGACACAGGGACTGCCTGCAGGATGCCGTGACGGGTGATGGGGTGTCCCAGGACACGGGGCCTGCCTGCAGGTTGCCATGATGAGTAATGGGGGTTGGGGGGAGTCCCTTGTGGTGTGGGCTGCCTGCAGGGTGTGGTCACGAGTGATAGGGGGGGTACCATGTGGTGTGGGCTGCCTGCGGGGTGTGGTCACGGGTGATGAGGACTTGGGGGTGCTCCTTGTAGTGTGGGCTGCCTGTGGGGTGTGGTCACGGGTGATGGGGGTCCCATGTGGTGTGGGCTGCCTGCAGGGTGTGGTCACGGGTGATGGGGGTGTCCCATGTGGTGTGGGCTGCCTGTGGGGTGTGGTCATGGGTGATGGGGTGTCCTATGTGGTGTGGGCTGCGTATGGGGTGTGGTCACGGGTGATGGGGGTCTCCCATGCGGTGTGAACTGCCTGCGCGGTGTGGTCACGGTTGATGGAGGGGTCCCATGTGTTGTGGGATGCCTGCGGGGTGTGGTCACAAGTGATGGGGGCTGAGAGGGGATACTTGTGGTGTGGGCTGCCTGTGGGGTGTGGTCACAGGTGATGGGGTCCCTTGTGGTGTGGGATGCCTGTGGGGTGTGGTCACAGGTGACGGGGTTGGGGGGAGTCCCTTGTGGTGTGGGCTGCCTGCAGGGTGTGGTCACGAGTGATAGGGGGGTACCATGTGGTGTGGGCTGCCTGCGGGGTGTGGTCACGGGTGATGAGGGCTAGGGAGTGCTTCTTGTGGTGTGGGCTGCCTGTGGGGTGTGGTCACGGGTGATGGGGGTCCCATGTGGTGTGGGCTGCCTGCAGGGTGTGGTCACGGGTGATGGGGGTGTCCCATGTGGTGTGGGCTGCCTGCGGGGTGTGGTCACGGGTGATGGGGTGTCCTATGTGGTGTGGGCTGGCTATGGGGTGTGGTCACGGGTGATGGGGGTCTCCCATTCGGTGTGGACTGCCTGCGCGGTGTGGTCACGGTTGATGGAGGGGTCCCATGTGTTGTGGGATGCCTGCGGGGTGTGGTCACAGGTGATGGGGGCTGAGAGGGGTCACTTGTGATTTGGGCTGCCTGTGGGGTGTGGTCACAGGTGATGGGGTCCCTTGTGGTGTGGGATGCCTGTGGGGTGTGGTCACAGGTGACGGGGCTGGGGGGTCCCTTGTGGTGTGGGCTGCCTGTGGGGTGGCGTCACAGGTGGTGGGTTTGTCCCTTGTAGTGTGGGGTGCCTTTAGGGTGTGGTCAGGGGTGATGGGGCTGGGGTGCAGCTGTCCCATCAGGAGGGGTCCATTTCTGGTGGATTTATGCATGTATCGCGGTGCACATGCAGGATTTTACATGCAAGTTGGCTGGGGTGCGTCCAGGATGCACGCAGGAGTTTGCACGCGATTTGGCTGGGGTCGGGGCTGTCCCATGACACAGGGCCTGCTTGCAGGTTGTCGTGACGGCTGATGGGGGTGGGGGTGTCCCATAACATGGGACCTGCCTGCAGGTTGCTGTGATGGGTGATGGGGGTGGGGGAGTCCCATGACACAGGGACTGCCTGCAGGTTACTGTGATGAGTAATGGTGGCTGGGGGAGTTCCTTGTGGTGTGGGCTTCCTGCAGGGTGTGGTCATGGTTGATGGGGGTCCCATGTGGTGTGGGCTGCCTGCGGGTTGTGGTCACGGGTGATGGGGGCAGGATGGGTACCTCTTGTGGTGTGGGCTGCCTGTGGGGTGTGGTCACGGGTGATGGTGGTGTCCCATGTGGTGTGGGCTGCCTGCGGGGTGTGGTCAGGGATGATGGGGGGTCCCATGTGGTGTGGGATGCCTGTGGGGTGTGTTCCTGGGAGATGGGGGTGTCCATTTGGTGTGGGCTGCCTACGGGGTGTGGTCACAGGTGCTGGGGGAGTCACATGTGGTGTGGGATGCCTGCGGAGTGTTGTCATGGGTGATATGGGTGTCCTATGTGTTGTGGGCTGCCTGCAGGGTGTGGTCACAGGCAATCGGGGGCTTCCATGTGGTGTGGGATGCCTGCAGGGTGTGGTCATGAGTGATGGGTGTGTCCCATGTGGTGTGGGCTGCCTGCAGGTTGTGGTCATGAGTGATGGGGGTTGGGGGATCCCTTGTAGTGTGGGCTGCCTGCGGGGTGTTGTCACGGGTGATGGGGGTCCCATGTGGTGGGGGCTGCCTGCGGGGTGTGGTCACGGGTGATGGGGGGTCCCATGTGGTGTGGGATGCCTGCGGGGTGTCGTCATGGGTGATGGGGTGTCCCAATGTCGTGTGGGCTGCCTGCGGGGTGTGGTCACTGGTGATGGGGGATCCCACTGGGTTGTAGGCTTCCTGCAGGGTGTGGTCACGGGTGATGGTGGTTTCCATATGGTGTGAGCTGCCTGTGGGGTGTGGTCACAGTTGATGGAGGGGTCCCATGTGGTGTGGGATGCCTGCGGAGTGTGGTCACGGGTGATGGGGGATCCCATTGGGTTGTAGGCTTCCTGCAGGGTGTGGTCACGGGTGATGGGGGTTTCCATATGGTGTGAGCTGCCTGTGGGGTGTGGTCACAGTTGATGGAGGGGTCCCATGTGGTGTGGGATGCCTGCGGAGTGTGGTCACGGGTGATGGGGCTGAGGGGAGTCCCTTGTGGTGTGGGCTGCCTGTGGGGTGTGGTCACGGGTGGTGGGGGGTGTCCCTTGTGGTGTGGGCTGCCTGCGGGGTGTGGTACCAGGTGATGAGGGCTGGGGGGTCTTTTGTGGTGTGGGCTGCCTGTGGGGTGGGATCACAGGTGGTGGGGGGTGTCCCTTGTGGTGTGGGCTGCCTGCAGGGTGTGGTAACAGGTGATGAGGGCTGGGGGGGTCTCTTGTGGTGTGGCTGCCTGTGGGGTGGTGTCACAGGTGGTGGGGGTGTCCCTTGTGATGTGGGATGCCTGCAGGGTGTGGTCAGGGGTGATGGGGGCTGGGATGTGGCTGTCCCATCAGGAGGGGTCAGCTTCCAGTGGATTTGTGCATGTATCGCGGGGTACGTGCAGGATTTTACATGCGATTTGGCTGGGGTGCGTCCAGGGTGCGTGTGGGAGTTTGCACACAATTTGGCTGTGGTGCAACTGGGGTACACGCTGAGTTTTCATGCAATTATGCTGGGGTGCGGACAGGGAACATGCAGGGGTTTCCATGCGATTTGGCTGGGGTGCGGACTGAGTAATTGCGTGAAAAGTCAACGCGCACCTGGGACGCACCCCAGCCAAATTATGTGGAAACTCCAGCATGTACCCCACCCACACCACAGCCAAATCACGTGGAAACTCAGCATGTACCCCGGACACACCCCAGACAAATCGCATGGAAACTCAGTGCGTACCTCAAACGGAGCCCAGCCAAATCTTGTGGAAACTCAGCGCGTATGCCATCTGCACCCCAGCCAAATCACATGGAAACTCAGTGCGTACCGCGGATGCACCACAGCCAAGTCGCGTGGAATCTCAGCGCGTACCCCATCTGCACCCCAGCCAAATCGCATGGAAAATCAGCATGTACTCCCAACGCACCGCAGCCAAATCATGTGGAAACTCAATGCATACCCCGTCCGCACCCAAGCCAAACCGCATGGAAACTCAGCATGTACCCTGGACGCACCCCAGCGAAATCACATGTAAGCGGAGCATGTACTGCGGATGCGCCCTAGCCAAATTGTGTGGAAACTCAGCACCTAGCCTGTCTGCACCCCAGCCAAATTGCGTGGAAACTTAGCACGTACCCTGTCCGCACCCCAGCCAAGTCACGTGGAAATGCATGCGCATACCCCGTCCGCACCCCAGCCCAATCATGTGGAAATTCAGCACGTACCCCATCTGCACCCCAGCCAAATCACGTGAAAACTCAATGAATATCCCGTCCGCAGCCCGGCCAAATCGTGTGGAAATTCCGCGTGTACCTCGTCTGCACCCCAGCCAAATCGCATGGAAACTCAGCACGTACCCCAAATGGACCCCAGCCAAATCTTGTGTAAACTCAGCGCGTATGCCATCTGCACCCCAGCCAAATCACATGGAAACTCAGTGCGTACCGCGGATGCACCCCAGCCAAGTCGCGTGGAATCTCAGCGCGTACCCCATCTGCATCCCAGCCAAATCGCATGGAAAATCAGCATGTACTCCCAACGCACCGCAGCCAAATCACGTGGAAACTCAATGCACACCCCGTCCGCAGCCCAGCCAAATCGTGTGGAAACTCAGCATGTACCCCGGACACACCCCAGCCAAATCGCGTGAAAACTCAATGCATATCCCGTCCACAGCCCAGCCAAATCGTGTGGAAACTCAGCATGTACCCCGGACACACCCCAGCCAAATCGCGTGGTAACTCAGTGCGTACCCCAAACGGACCCCAGCCAAATCTTGTGGAAACTCAGCGCGTATGCCATCTGCACCCCAGCCAAGTCACATGGAAACTCAGTGCGTACCGCGGATGCACCCCAGCCAAGTCACGTGGAATCTCAGCGCGTACCCCATCTGCACCCCAGCCAAATCGCATGGAAAATCAGCATGTACTCCCAACGCAACGCAGCCAAATCACGTGGAAACTCAATGCATACCCCGTCCGCACCCAAGCCAAACTGCATGGAAACTCAGCACGTACCCTGGACGCACCCCAGCGCAAGCACATGGAAGCGTAGCATGTACTGCAGATGCGCCCCAGCCAAATTGTGTGGAAACTCAGCACCTAGCCTGTCCGCACCCTAGCCAAATTGCGTGGAAACTCAGCACGTACCCTGTCCGCACCCCAGCCAAGTCACGTGGAAATGCATGCGCATACCCCGTCCGCACCCAGCCCAATCGTGTGGAAATTCAGCACGTACCCCATCTGCATCCCAGCCAAATCACGTGAAAACTCAATGCATATCCCGTCCGCAGCCCAGCCAAATCGTGTGGAAACTCAGCGCGTACCTCGTCTGCACCCCAGCCAAATCGCATGGAAACTCAGCACATACCCTGGATGCCCCCCAGCCAAATCACATTGAAACTCAGCATGTACCCGGTCCACACCACAGCCAAGTCACGTGGAAACTCAGCGCATACCCATTCTGCACCCCAGCCAAATCGTGTGGAAAGTCAGCACGTACCCGTCCGCAGCCCAGCCAAATAGCGTGGAAATTCAGCACGTACCCCATCTGCACCCCAGCCAAATCACGTGGAAACTCAGCGCATACCCCGTCATCACCGAGTTTTCACGTGATTTGGCTGGGGGGGCTGTAAGCTGGTCCAGGGATGGCATGGGGACTTGCACCGTGTTTGGCATTTTATTTGCTTTTTATTGTGCGTGGGGGCGTGATGGGGTGTTACTGGTGTTGCTTAGTGTTCCTTGCACCACGGCTAGTGATGCCTCAGGAAATCCAAGAATATGCATGCCGCGCAATTGTTCCTTGCGCCACGGCTGGCGCACGCATGGCGCACGATCCTTCTCGGCACGCAGTGCTTATTCCTTTTCTGTGCTGCATTCTATGAATCGGGCCCTTTCTGTTCATGAAGAATTGTAACTTTGAGGCATTTGAGAAACCTGGTTATTATTGAATTTGTAACATTCTGCTTTCTTGATTTTTACATTAAAAACATATATAGTTTTATGAACCTTTGACTCTATGTTCAGTTAGTGGTGTGCAGGGGACGGGAGTGCCTCAAGTTGTAGACACTACATTTGATAACTAGTCAGTTCTTCCCAACAACCATTCCGAGCAAATTGTCTTTTCTTTGCCATAGCCCCTTCTGTAGGACATAATAGCTTTATAGACCATGCCCTCAGGCTGTAGATGAAGTTATCAGCCTGTAGACCTTGTTAAACGCACTCGCAACTCAGTCTTCATGGCCCATCAAACTCAGTAAGGCCCTTGGGCTAGGTCTGTAAAGCTTAATTATACTATGAATAACTGAGTCTTTTTCCATTGTCAGATGACATTGAAGCTAGGTTTTCCTAATTACAATATGGCACATCTAGGTAAAGTACCTTGCCAAAGATCCCATGTTCAACGGGGGAGCTAGGATTCTAGCCCTGTATTACTGGTCCCAAAATCTACAACTTCACAAGTTTTCAACTTCAAACCATTAAAAACAATTTCCCAGAATGGTGTTCAGTCATTGGATTCTTTGTTTCATTCGTTCTTTAAGCATGTATGCTACCACTGTGCCATTTGCATTCAACCACAAAACCAAAGAGGTGATGGCTGGAAGGTTCAAAATTAATCTTAACCTCTGCCATTGCTCTGGGCAACCCTCGAGACCATTGTTCTTCACCTGCCAAGTCATTACATAGGGGGAAAGAGTAAGACCACATGCAAATCAGGCTTGGTCCCACTCCAAAAGGCGCAGCCCAGCCCAAACGGCTTGGCTCTAGGCCCAGCAGGCACTGGACCCACATCTGGCATACCCATCCCATTCCTGGTGACTATAGCAAAACAAAAGAGGTGATGGCTGGAAGGTTTAGACTTACTCTTAACCTCTGGCATTGCTGTTGGCAATTCTTCAGACCATCGTTCTTTGCCTACTAAGCCATTACCAAAGGGGAAAGACCATAAGCAAATCAGTTTTTAGTCCACAAACTCAGAGTATATGAACTGCGCCAGAATCATGTGGTTGCGTTATTCAAGTTTTAATTCATGCCCTATAGTGTTGACACGTGTTTCGGCCACTGGATGCCTTTTTCAAATCAGGGCTAGTGATACTTTGCTGCGTTGTTAAGGTAACAATCGTTGTTGTGTGTGTACCAATTTAAAGGGTCCGATCCCTGTGTATCGCACCCTTCGGCGTCCCTCGCGTTGGCTCAATGCTACAGTAGCATTGAGCAGACGCGACAGAATATATGGACTAGTTAGAATATAAAAGCAATGGGATTAACAAAACCAAGTGTCGCCTGACAGACTAGCCTCTCAAAAGGAGTTCAAGTGGTTACATATGCAAATCAGGTTTACTAAAACAGCAGGTTCAACAAATTGCAAAGGGCGATGTGCAGGGGTAAAAGGTCGCCTCACATGACAAGACTGCATTGGTAATTCATGAAAAGAACCCTCATTTCAAAAGTTGATGGCAGCTAATCGGCTTTAGCAGCCTTTCCTGCAAAAGGTAAGGCATGGGCTCTCAGTATGAATTTGCCGGCCCAGAAATAAAGTGCGGTAAGAACCTATACTCGCATGTTCTCCAAGTCTGCCAGTAGCTGCTCTGATCTACCAGCAGGCCTGATCTACCAGTAGATCAGGTCCCTGCTGGCAGATAAGTGCCTGAATCACCAGCACCGGTTCTAACATTGCCGGTGATTTGGGCAACCCCATATGCTAGAATTACTGGTGGGATACCGGGGACCTCATAATGACCCCCATAGACTCTGGGTTTTAGAAAGTATCTGTTAAGTTGTTGAACATTTTGTGTTATACTTGGAGCTGGTACAGAGCTTACCAGTCCAGATCAAGCAATGGAGGCATCTATCGCCCAGAATACTGATCAGCCTCAGCACAACTCTCTTGATGAGGATGGCAACGTCCTCAACAAAACCTAGGCAGAGGGTCTTGGTCAAGTCCACAGTCCATAAATCTGCACTGCTCAATGTTGAAGAAGATGGTATGCCATGCATCCCTGCCCGTGCCACTGGCATGCCACTAATAGATCACATCGACGCCATGTGATTGCTAGGGGGCGGGCGGCTGTATGACTGTCTTCCAGCGGACACATTTTCAAGTTAACAACTTTGGCACAGCACATTAATTACTGACCAATGAAAGTGACAAGAAACAGCACTGCTCTGAGGTTATTTTCGTGGGTTTACGTACCATTGGAGATCAGTGTTCTTCGCGTTTGGAGTACATTTTGGTAATCTATGAAATAATGTTAAAACAGCTATCGTGGACAGCAGCGCATAGGGGGAGAGTGGGACAGTATGCTTTGGCTAATTGTTGTCTGTATTATAGGTCACACTTATGTTGACGTTATGGTGTGCATAGCATCGGTGGCCTTCTCTTTGAAATCAACACATTTACTAACTTTAATTCAGAACGTATGGTAGGGGATCATATACTCCAGAAGCCCTTTAAATCTCCGCATATAACCCCACTTTCTCGCACTCGGATATCTTCTGTGTCAGTCAGGAAATGGAGAACATATGAAATACCACTGAATTTTCAAGCTCAGCATCTTTCATGTAACTCAGATTTGAATGCTACGATACATTGAAGGGATTGAGGTTTTAAATATGCTCTTATTTACATTGCAGCCTGTATGGCTTCAGTGGTGGAAGCTTCAGGGTGAAACCGCTTCTTCCGTACAGGAAAGGAAAAGTTGTGGAATGCAAAACACTTGCTGAGGCTAGCAAAAAAAGTGGTGTAAAATAGCTCTCAACGTGAATATTTGGTGGAGTTGCAGAGAATGTATCAAGGTTTATTGGCACCAATAATGTATTCTCCATCATGATGGATTGCATTGATGTGTATATATATTTGTACTGTGTTAACATGGAGTGCTTAGAGACCGTGCCAGTGGGCATATTGTCCCGCTAACAAGCAAAATAGGCAAGAATTCCTGGCAATACATTGAATTCTACTCTTTTCTTTCTTTGATTCTTCTCAGCATCCCCAATTGAGCGCTCAACTTGGACAAAAAGGTAAAAAAGGTAAAATTCGGGCAGGGGCATCATACAGCCCCCAGAAAGTTCAAATTGGTGCAACCATCTTTGTCTGCAAGGATGGGCGAGATGAGAGCAGAATGTCAAGAGCCTATTAGGCCCCACCCAGTCTAGAGAACCTGCCCTCGCTTTGCCCATTAATGCCCATTGAGTACATACGTGCCAGCTGGTGTGGGCTCTCAGGAGGTGTTGTGTGGTTTTTCGAAGACAGTGATATTGGGGCTTATCATAAGTTCCACGGTATCCTGCCGGTACTTCCTGCGGCATACCGGGGAACTACTGTACCGTTGCCACCACCTGATGTTACGGTGTTACCAGAATATTACGGGCACCAGAGACGTTGGTAACTCCTTGGTTCCATGGAGTCCGATGGGACTCCATGGGATGGGGATGCTGCAATCACAGGCACCGGTAATACCATTGACAGTGATTGTGGCAATTATCTGCCGGTAGGGGCTTGAACTACCGGCAGGTCTGGCCTGCCAGTAGATCACAGCTCCAACTGGCAGACTTGAAGTTTGCCGGTCCGGAAAGGTGAACCTTATTTCCGGACCGGCAAACTCCTAATGTAACTCATTGGCTTCTTAACCTTGCTTTTGTTCATGACCATTCCTTTGTACTCTCTTAGTGGATTAATCTTGAATTCTCAGCTTTCCGGCTCATTAGACAAATATTTTAATTTACATTTATTTTTGTACCTGAATCCTTTCACTGAATAGTTTCATGATAAATGCAAATAAAAATGACTGATCCCATTACACGAGTGATATGCAAATGCACAGTGATCCAGAGTTTCCATCTGCTAATAAGATCAGCATACTAGTATATTATGATATTAACTTTGGTGTGTGCTTGCATGAACTTTAGGTGACCCCCATCGGTCTAAATCCACCCAGAGCATCTGCCCCGATACAAGATGATGTTGTTTTATATAACTTCAAAGGTTACTGACCACCAGATACCTTCTGGATTCAAATACAGAAATGAACCTACCAAGGTTTATCATTTACTAAGTGTTCCCAGAGAAGCCGCCTGCTACAGCCGCCATGGGAGTGGTAGCAGATGTGGGTGACTTTATCCAATGTGACATGTCAATGATCGATGACAGGGAAATAGGGCGATGTGGTATCTACTTACAATCGGGAATATCCTCTTTCCACAGGGTCAGAGTATTGTTTCGAACGGGTCAGAGTATTGTTTCGAACGGGCGTGGGGCACCCAGAAAACAAAAGTGGGCCCAGAAAGGAAAGGTGGACACAGAAAGAAAAAATGTGTATTGCAATCTTCTTCACTTTTAATCTTCTGCTAAGATGGAGCTCACCAACCACCATTACTACTCTAGCATCGGGAGAAGGTACTTCCAGTTGGACAGGAAAGTCTTCACCTGCCTACTTACCTCTCTCTCATCTCCTTCCCTTTCCCGGCAATGGACCCCCTGCTTCCAGGCGCCCTGCTAGAGACATCTGTCGCTCGGGACTAGCTCTCATGCAATCTCTGAATGCCAGCAACCCCCAGTACAGGAAGACCTGCAAACACCATCCCCACAGCCTGGCGACTCGAGAACCTGGAGCGGCGGGATTTGCAACGGGTCTTTAGTTTTAAGCTGTTGGGTACCAAGTTGTGTGACTCAGGCTGGGGAAAGCCTAAAGACAAGGTAGGCTTTAGAGCATCTACAATCCCACAAGAGCTCTGTTTTCTTTTTTGCGTTTTAATGTGACATGAATTTAGCTCCAAACAAGCCTCAGACCTTTTCTCACAGATCATTTGCAGTAGCAGGAGCATCTCAAGCACAGCGTGCTCTGTAGCCCTCACGCCTGCGCCTGGCACCGCACAGGGCAGATAACGTAGGGGTCAGTAGATCAGTACGGGGTGCGGGCTCTGGTTGGTTCCAGAATGGAAGGTGATAGCAATAAAAAGGAAAAGGAGACCTGGAGGACTGCGACTGAACATTGGTGATGAAGCGTGGAAATAATCACTTGGAGAGGACTACCAAGCACACTGTACACTTTGTCACATATTCACAATTTGAGGCCCACAGGAATTAAGGGATTTTCCCAAAACGACCCAATTCTCTTTGGCCGGCATCTAGGGTCTGGATCACTGAAACTATTTTTGGTGGGGCTTTTCTTTTTAGTTGGTGGTACATTATAGCAGGTGCACATGTTTTACCATATCAAATAACGGTTTATAGTCATTCCATGGAACTCTTACCATCGACAGACCATTCCATCGAAATAAATGCATTGAAAAACATTGCATTTAAATGTATTTTGTTTTAATGGGGGGTCCCCCCAAACCCCTCTTTTTTCCCCCTTTAAAACCCATCAAAATTAAAAAAACGCTTTACCTTAAAAGAACATGCATTCAATGCTTTTTTAGATGGAAAGGCATTCGATGGTATTGCATTCGATGCAATGACCAAACACCCATATCACATGTATGTTTCGGTTCTCTTATGTTGCACAGGTTTGATTTTGCAGACATTACTTCATATAAAACATACAAAGGCCTCCAATCCCCCCACCACTGGGCCACAGCAGATGAGCTTACGCTGAAGACCTCGACCCTGGCCGGGAGTTTAGGCAGCCTTCCCTTCCTCTCGATCCACCTGCCTGTTCCCTTCTGTCGTTCTCAAAGAAAGAACACCAAATGAATGGAAGAAAGAGCCAAGAAAAGAGGCAAAGGCAAGGCAAGGAATGCAGGTGGAGACTAAGGTAGATGGAAAGAAAGGGAGAAAACCAAGCAATGCTGTATGGAAAGGAAGAGATATGTAGATGGAAAGAAAGGAAAGGAGGGGACCGGCTGGGGGCCCTGGATTAAGTCTGTGGTGTAGGTACCGTGTGCACATTGGAAATAGTGGCACTGTACGGAGAAGGTTAAACCATGTTTACCACCGTACACTAACACTTGTTTAAACATGAGCAAAATAAGAGCATGTGTCATGACAAATATAGCAAAAAGTTTACTTTATCTGGAATGGTGCTAATCCATAGAAAAGGGAGGCGCTAAATTGCAGTGTTTGTCATCCGGCTGAAGATCTCTAGACCATATCGGTCAACCCTTACAGGACATAAATACTTAGAGGAAGGTAGCAGAAATTGAAGTCTAGGGGATGACAGAAGACCAGGACAGCCTGAGATGAGAGGATGGGGTAACGTTCAGAGACAGCTAATCTGACCCCTTACAACCATGCAGCGTGGCCCATAGATCATTGCACCAGTGCCTGCCCAGACTCACATCACTGCACCCATGCTGCCCTCTAACACAGAGCACACAAGAAAGCTGAGCACTCTGGAAAAGGAGCAGAACGCAAATCAGTTATGATATGATATGATATTTCATTTATATCGTGCTCCTACGCAAGTGTTTCACAGCGCGACAAAGCAAAGGGAGGGGAACAAGGGAAAAACAAAAACAACGTTCTTGCTAGGCCCAGTGACATTAAGAACGTGCAAGTGCATGGAAAAGGGAACAGGGGGAAAGTGCGTGGAAGGGGGAGAAGTGGAAAGTGTGGAGCAGCAGAGAGAAACAGAATAAATAATAAGTACAATAAATAAATAAAGGCAGTGAAGAGTGGTAGTGCAGCTAGCAAGTGGCAAGTGCATGACTAGTCAGATACGGTAAATTGGTCGACACTCAGTTTCAGAGAGCTCAAGGTGAGAGGATTAAACACGTTCACTTGGCCACATAAAAGAGAGTTTCATCCAACCATCTCTGTATCATGAGGCAATATACCAGGAGTGTGAGGAAGGTAGTGGTATTATGAACTGGCTGCCTGGTTGTGAGCTTCCATTTCATATTAATGTTCTTGCAGAATAACAGTGGGGGCGTGTCCTCAAGGGGAGAGTATGTGTGGTGGGCACAGAGAACATTTTTCAAACTGCAAGCCAATGAATAAAATGTACCTTCTATGAAGCCATATATTGCTCAAGGATATATTTTCCAAAACACCTAGAAGGTATTTTAAACAAAAAGGCATGATACAAGGAAAGAGTGTTCTGAAAATGTCATTATGAGTGGGCTGGTCAGCCACATTTTACATTTCTTTTTGCTTAGTGAGAAATTAGCAGATTTATCAGACATTTCCATTTATTCCTTTAACTAAGACATTGGCCCTCATTACGACCCTGGCGGTAAGTGAAAAACGATGCCGGTAAAGGATTACCTGCATCGCTTACCGCTCCGACCGATTATGACCCTAGAAAGCGCTATTAGCGGCACCGTAATCAACGGTGCCGGTAAAAGCGCCAATGGCGCGGGCACGCGACCTCCCATGCCGTAAATACCGGCATGGCGCAAAGTGGGGAACGTTACGAGTTACGTGGACATGCAATTAACGCCCTTGTGAAGGCCGTAAAGTACCTTACCGCCATGGTGCTAATACCGCCATCGAGGACCAAACGTAAATGTCCATGTGCAGTGTTCCCAACTGCCACAGGTGCACACAATCAGCACAGGTGGAGGCAATACAGACTGGGCAAGCACAAAAGGAGCACACCCCAACCCTTCCACACCCAGTCACACTCCACAATGATTCCTATACTACTAGCAATGCTGGGGCTGGAGGACCTGATTGCAGTGGAAGTGCTACAACAACAACAATAGGCAGTACAGAGGAGACGCAGGAGGAGAAGGAGGGCAAGGCAGGGCCAGCATGCCCCACCAGCACAGCCAGTGCCACCACGCAGGCAACCCCCAATCCCACACATCAGAGCCAGTCCATTCAACCTAACCGCAGAGCAGATCCACACCCTGTACCGCCTGGACCGGGACAACATCACCACCATTGTGGACATGATACATGACGACATTGTCAGCCTGATTGAAACACGCACCGCCATCCTACCCCTACTGAAGGTAGTGTCTGTACTCCACTTCCTGGCCATAGGCACCTACCAGCACACAGTGAGGCAGCTGCATGGCATTTCACAACCATTATTCTCACGTACGTTGAACCAAGTGCTTGATGCCCTCCTCAAGCACACAGACGAACACATTTCCTTACCACGGTCTGCCCAGGAGATCTCAAACACCAAAGTGGGTTTCCATTCACTGGCCGGCATACCTGGTTGCATTGGCGCCATCGACTGCACCCATGTGGAATTGGTGGTCCCACATGCCATGGAGGTAGCGTACTGCAACCGTAAGCTATACCACTCAATCAACGTGCAAATGGTATGTGACTCAAACAAGATCATCACACATTGTTGTGCCCGATTCCCTGGATCAACCCATGATTACCACGCTACATGGAGCGACATGCAGGGCAGAGATCCTGGCTTCTCGGTGAGTCGCATGTTCTGCCCATGGAAATGTGACGTGGGTAGGTGATCGAGGTATAGATGCATACTTCACCTGGCTGAGATAGGGGGGGGGGAGATGCATACTTCACCTGCCTGAGATGGGGGGGGGGAGAGATGCATACTTCACATGGCTGAGATGGGGGGGAAAGATACATACTTCACCTGGCTGAGATGGGGGGGGGGGAGATGCATACTTCACCTGGCTGAGATGGGGGGAAAGATGCATACTTCACCTGGCTGATATGGGGGAGAGAGATGCATACTTCATCTGGCTCAGATGGGGGGGGGGAGATGCATACTTCACCTGGCTGAGATGGGGGGAAAGATGCATACTTCACCTGGCTGAGATGGGGGGGAGAGATGCATACTTCACCTGGCTGAGATGGGGGGGGAGATGCATACTTCACCTGGCTGAGATGGGGGGGGGAGATGCATACTTCTCCTGGCTGTGAGTGCCAGGGGGATTGGAGCAAGCTCATACCCCAAAGCAGCCCAGACAGCTGACACCTGACCACATAATGCAAGATGTAAGCAGCCCTACCATGTGAAGCAGTGTCCCAACCATTCTACAGCCATCTGCATGTGCACTGTACCAAATCAAACCGCATCCCCCTCAACAAAATGCAGCGACAAGCAATGACTATAGCCAATACACAGCACCAAACACCATCAACTGAAAGGCCAGTCCCCCATTACTGCGTACAAAGGAGTCACATGAGGGTCAAATACATCAATACACCACTACACTGACACAGTGGCCCAACTAAATTGCATGACCATTTGGTGTGCATAGTGAGATCATCATGAGGCTGACATCAACGGTGCCAGGATGAAAGCATACACATTACTGCTCATCTGCCAGATCACAGAAATAAACCTCCATAGACTAACACAGTGCATGGGCACTCACAAGGAACTGGACCCCCCAGCGCACACTAGTTGATGGCATGCAAAACAGTCCATAAGAGGAATACACACATAGGGCCTCATTAGGACCCTGGCGGAGAGGGTATTACGCCAGCGTAGTGCATGGCGTACCTCTCCGCCATACTACGAGTTCCCGTAGCGCCATGGAGGTTTTCTCCGCCTGGTTTTACCAGCCGGAGAAAACCATGGCGCTACGGGACCTCGTTGTTAATTACGCCACCGTATTTTACGGTGGCGTAATTAACTCCTTCCCCACTCCCATTATACCCTATGGGGCAAAAATGGGAATGGGGAAGGGCAGAATGGGGATTGGGGATTTACCGCTCCGCCGAGGTCGGAATGGGGCGGTAAATCCGCCAACCCCCATGGCGCTATCGGCGGCTTTCCGCCATGCTTCGCGGTGCATTTAGCACCGCGAAATCCGCCTGGGTCGTAATGAGGCCCATAGAAGTCACATCGTGTGACTCTTTTCATGCATGGAAATGGGGTTGAGATGAAGAAATAAATGCATGCCATGGTGTCACTTAATGAAATATGATGTGATAACTTACACATACATTGTTGCCCACATGCAGGTGATGCAGGCTATCCCTTGAAGAGGTGGCTCCTTACCCCAGTCCGGAACCCACAGAACAGGCACGAGGAGGACTACAATCGTGCGCATACACGAACCCGTGTGGTGATTGAGCAGACATTTGGCCTCTTGAAGGCACAGTTTCGCTGCCTCAGCAGGTCTGGTGGGGCACTCCTGTACCGCCATGAAAAGGTGGCAAAGATCGTCATGGCATGTGTCATGCTAAACAATATGTCCATCAGACGGAATGTGCCCCTGCCCCCTGACGCTGAACTGCAACCACCTGACGGAGAGGATGAGGAGGGTGGGGGTGGGGCAGCACCTCAGGGAGGAAGCGATGCACAGGAGGGACGTGCCATGCGTCAGACTCTGATCAACCAATGTTTCTAGCACACATGGACAGGGGGTGTTACATGGAGATGGCACTCGGGGCACTGCGTGTGTCAGGGACATGAACACTGTAGACTGTTAACCAATAAAGCACACGTAGGCAATAAGCAATATCCACACATGTGATTTCTGATTAACCAAAAAGTGTATTGAATAGGGAAAACTAAGTGAACATACCCACCACCCCGCACACCCCCTCCTCCATCCCCCTCTACTCCCCAACACACCCACTCCTCCCTCCCCCCTCTTCTCCCCAACACACCCACTCCCCACTCCCCCCTCTACTCCCCAACACATGGTGTGCAGGGCTATGCACAAGTGGATCATGTGGCACCAGAAGAACAAAGCACACAAGTGAATAGGTTCAAGAACACTATTGCTCATACACGCGAAATCCCACCATTTTTTGTCTAAACTCTGCCGTTTCTTCAATGAGACAATACTCATAGAGGTTATATCGTAGAGAAAAAAAATCTCTCAGACACAATTATTTTATATATTGGAACTGTGTGAGTGGTATACATAAAAGCACAATTCCAGGGAGAAACAGACATCAAAATGGTTTCTTGGACCACAACAGAACAAACAAGAATATGTTTCAACACACTGTATCAAGGCGTTTTTCAGGCAAAAATAAAGACAGTGTGTGTATAACAAACCCAATCTGTGTGGGGGTTTGTCAAAAATGCACAATTCAATGGTGTAAAGTTACAAAACAAGGTTCTTAAAACAACATAAAACATTTGCAAGGATACAAAAGAGAAATTTGCATGTGTGGACAGCAATATATGTGCTGTAGTTTCAGGGAAATAGTGCATCTACACCAGGTGTTTCGGACATTTGGAGTTGAGCTAGATGAGCCTCATCATTCATATGGCCATCATCAGGACGGGTTCTGTGTGAAATGACGTCTGTGCTGCAGGGGAGGGAGACCACAATCAGACGGGTGTATGAGCAAAATAATTTAAAAAGAATAAATCAGAGGTATTGTGTAATCAATGTGATTAGAAAACACACAGCTTACCTATGGGGTAAATTCACAGGCACTGTATAAGAGATCCGCTAGCCACGTTGGCTGGTCTCTAGGTAATCCTGTTATACAAAACAGAACAAGTACTATTGGTGGGGAGTTGAAAAACCCTCCAGTGTCATGTACATAATAGTTATAAAAGTACATGCTTTGTTGAATGTAAATGAGTCTTACCTCTCACCGGCAAAATCCAGGTAAGAAGGTCAAGGAGTGCTCTCTCAAAAAACAACAATTCGCCGTTGGGTGCACGGCTAAAAGATAAATATAAAGTAACAATGAGAGTCCAGAACTACAGGATCCTCGTTTTAGTCTAAGCTGGGGACCGTAGAAGTAGAATTACCTTGGATCGTGTATCAGGCAGAACTGGTAGTCTGCAGGAAAAAACAGCGGGCAGCGTCTCCTCAAGCTGCTGAGTCACTGGGGAGAGCCGGCAGCAAAGTGTTAGTAACGCTGTTGCCAGGAAAGAGAGGCTGTTTTATATGGCAGCCATCTTAGAGTCAGGCTAGGATCGAATGCCCGCAGGAATTGGTGTATAGCACTTGATCCAGATTAGTATGATTGCACTAAAACAAATACGAGTGTGCCTAATGTTCAAGTGATTATGAAAAAGCAATTTAGGGGCTATTTTCAATCTAAAGGTTGCCATGGCAACCATCGACCACAAATAAATTCAAGAACGGTCGGAAGAGAGTCAATGCATTGCGGCAGTGGTGCATGTCATGAACACATAGTATACATAGTATGCTGAAATAAGAAGTGCTTACAAATGCATAGAAAAATGAATGCATGCTTCATATGGTCCTCAAAAAACACACAACAAACACCAGGCACATGAATCAGTGGTTACAGAAAGGATTTCCATTCTACTGAAACATTTAAACCAGCATGTACGGTGTTCAGTCTGTGTACCCACCGCTGCTGTAACTGGGTGAGTGTTTTATTCAAATCCCCCCCCTCTTGGCTGGTTTAACTTTTTGGAGGAGCCTGTGGTGGACCAAAGGAGGGAGACGGTTAGTGATGGGTCCACGGCATTGAGCATGCATTGTGATGGCTGCATTGATTTTGATTTCTGGATGAGTCACATTGGAGGCAGTGACTTACAGGTAGTCTCACTCTTGGGTAGGTGATGCATGGAGGCATGCGGGTAGCTACAGAAACGGGGTGCATTATGCATGTGTACAAGGTGAGGCTCAACACTGCCTGTAGGCAGTCTTGTGCTAATGTGTCTGGTGGACCCTGGTATGCATCATTGCACTTCCCGTTCATCTGGACATCATTGTGGTGGTATGGGCATAGTTAGACTTGAGACACCTACCTGCATCGCCTGATGACGGGGCTCCTCTCTCCATGCCCCCAACTCCCTCTATGCTCTCCGTGCCTATGGTGGATGCACATATCTCCTCCCACAGCTGTAGTTTTAGGGGCGACTCAGCACCTCCACCAGTCGCCATGCCGATGTTCCTGTTTGCCGCAAGTATGCTCCTCATGCGGAGACGTAGATCGTCCCACTGCTTGTGGCATTGTTTGGCAGTGCAGGGTGTTGTGCCGACAGCACTGACCCTCTGGGCGACCATAGCCCAAATCGCCTTTTTCCTCAGCAGCGCCGATCGGGTCATCTCTGTGGCGAACACGACATCTGCATGTTCTTCGAGGGTTTCGGCCAACATTGTCAGTTCCTCCCTTGAGAAGCGCTCCTGGCGCAGCCGATCTCCGCTCTTCTTTACAACTTTTGGCATCCTGATGTAAAGGGGTGGTGTTGGAGGTTTGTGGAAGTTGTGGGGGTCAGATGTCTCCTGGTGACTGAGGATGGCAATGGATTGTGTTTTTAAAGATGGCCACCGTGCTCTTTCCCGTTCCTGTGCGTTGACGCTACTTCCAGATCCGCCTAGGTCCCAATAATTGCGGTTACCGCTATTAGCGGTGACCGCTAATGTCGATAGCTAGGGTAGCAGAGGTGCTCTTTGCACTGCATACGATGCCGGTAAGTGGGATTTTTCTCCCTTTAGCGGCATGGCAGTGATTTAATTACCGGCATGGCGCAATGCTCGTGCCCGAGAACTCGTAATGTGCCGCTTTAAGCGGTCTATTGCCAGCATGGACACGTTATTTGCGCCATGCCGGTAATGACCGATACTTACCGCCAGGGTCGTAATGAGGGCCATTCTATTGCAACAGCGCCTAGATGCCCGTGGGCTGTAGTGCGCTTTACAAATACAAAAAAATAAAAAAGAATCAAAGAAATGTTACATCAAATGTTTCAGAGTCAGGAATGCAAATAAATGGATTTCTACAATAATACTCTCCCAAATCTCGAATAGATTCTGACTGTATCGTGTTACTCTATAGTAGGCCTGGACAAGCGTATTCTTTAATACGTCAAAAATACAGATCCATGGTATGTAAAAGGATATTGATTGTAGCTTTATTTGCTCTACAAGTCTACAAGTACTAAAATACTCTTTGATGTAAGAATATAAGATTGCATCTGAGTTTTAATACTGTGTTTCAAAAATGTACTGCAATGCACAAAAGAAATTGTGTAATAAGTTCACCTGCGTGTAGTGTTTTTTTGCCACAAGCTTGTAGATTGTAATGTATAATTGGAGAAAGAACATTTGCCATTTTTGAAAAATACATTTTGGTGTCAAATAAGCAGCCCTAAAAATAAGCTTGTCAAAGACATGTTTCCCATCTAATACTTCCTCCATTCAAATAGCCCACATGAAAGGAAAGAGCAGGCAATTGTCCTAACAATGCCATTAGAATGTAAGAAAGCAAACCTTTTCACTGAAGACAGCACTATGCATTGAGATAAGATGCTCTGTCCAGCATCACTGTGTTGTCCAATATTAAAGCTGTGATAAGAGCTTTGACACTTTGCCTCCACTGCCTCGTATTTGGGTGCATGATCACCTCTCCCGACTTACACATTCACATTATACTCTTCATTTGAAGTGCATGCTCAATTTGTATAACCCACAGTTGGAGGGGCCACGCTTCAGTGTTGGAACTATGATGCTATGTTTTTATAACAAATACTTTCAGATGCATGTGTTAGGAAAGATTTCCCTTTGGTGCAATTTTCCGTCCATTTTTGGAACCCCCAAATGTTTTGCTTTTGTCTGGATTACCTAACATGACTTTTTCCAGTGGAGCACAGCCTTCAGCTGCACTCCTCTGGGCTTTCACTTATTTGTTGTGATGAAACTGAGGTATCAGGTAATATTAGCCCTATATATATATGGTCACCGTATACAATGTCACTGCAAAAAGGTAGTGGCAACATTATATAGGTGACCATATATATAGGGACAGTGGCAGCGGGGGTTGCAGGGGTGTCCCCCGCTACCCTTGAAAAAAAAAGGGTTTGGGGGTTGCAGGCTGTCCCCCGCATGTTCCATCTAATAATGTCCCCACAGAAAACGGCCCTTTTTCGGCGATTTCTTTGCATGGCTTTATTTTTGAAACCGAAACTGACACGTCCTTCAGGCTGTCAGTACTGGGAAAATATGTTTCCCTTAGTCTTTGACTAAGTTGCCATTTCTTGGTAACTTTTTATCTATGTGCCAAGTACCTTCAAGCACCGTGCATAGGGGCCCTTTTGTTTTATGGCCCTAGCAACGCTTGAAGGATTTTTTGGTGTGTGTACAAGTGTGCCAAGGATGAACTGGTGGCAGCAGTTTACTTTTAAAGTATTTTTACTTCATTTTTATGGACCAAACCACATTTACCATGTTTGGCCCAAAACTGTGGCCAGCACAGAAAATGGCAGTGCCACAAAGTCCTTTGTTATGTCCTTTGGCCATTTTGTCCCTTTGCTGTGCCCCGGATCGAGAGACCCAGGTATTCCTTATTTCGGCATGAAGCCTCCCGTGAAAACTGCATCTTTCGCGGGCTCCTGCATGTCACATGTGCTAGTGCCCAGGAAGAGGGTTCAGATTGTCTGGTCCCAATCCACACTACTGGTGCCAGTATGTCTAGTAGGCCTGAAAGACTGGAACCACCGTGGGCCACGATTGGCCCACACCTGGCACGCATTAAAGAGAGCAGATGTTCCATTGGCTTGCCCAGATCTGAGCATGAAATGAATCTTGGATAAGAGAAGGGGCTCTGAATCCATTCCAGGTCGATCAGCTGAAGTTTGCACCGAACTACAGAAGGAGCCAAGTATCCTGAGTGAAAGAGCAGACCTGTAGAACCTCTGGAGACGTACTGGAAGGTTTGGTACATCAGAACCCTGCTTTTGTATCGTACCAAGAAGGCCTGCAAGGGTGATCGACCCTTTGGAGTAGTGTGCCCAACTGCTCTCGGTACCTCCTGCATACCCTCACAAAGAGCCTCTTCAGAAGTTTTCCTGGGCCATCCAGCGAACTGACCAGCTCGAACCGGGGTATCGTATAGGAGCGCTGCCGTCCCGAGTTGAGACTTGAGACTTTGGAATTCGCTTACTAGTGGCCCTAGCTCCTCTGGGTCGTGATTTATGAGAATGCACCACGACACAAGCATTTGAAGTCCCTGTGTTGCCCCAATGTGGTGATTGTTGCTGTAAGAGCCTGCAGGCATGCCTCCCACTATCCTGAGATGCACTGCACCAAAACTATCCTTCTCCTTTCTTCGAGAACTGAGAAAAGGCTTCTGTCCTCCCACAGACAAACTTCCCGTCCTGCAGGTGCTGAGAGCCAGAGCGACCTGTAACTGTAGAGGTGAAACCCTTTAGTGAACTGGACTAGACTGACAAACTTTGGCTCGGACTGTGTTGAGGGTCGGTGAGAACTTACATCACTTACCGGTGGCCCCCTGGCACACCCATCTGTTTTATGCATGAGAATCACTGAATAGATATTCACCTTAGCTGGGCTACTCTGCACTCCCCAACTATTCCCGAACTCCTTAAGTCACTTTCCCTGCAAGGGTAGACCCTCCTTGAGGATTAGGGCTTTATTGTTCATCATCTCAACCCACTTCCTGAACAGCTACAGCTCCCTGAAGAGAACCTGCTTTTCGCTTTAGGCTCGACCGCGCGTTGTTAACGCACTACTGTGCTGTTGAGCCTAAGCCTCCTCACTTCTTAGGGCTGAATTGCATAAGTTAGGGATTGACTTCAAAGAAATGCCTAAGGCGATATCTTTGCTGAACTTACCTCTTCTGTTGCAGGTTGTGGTTATTTTCTCCCCTTTCATCTGTATTAGGCTAAACACATTTTTGTATATCTGTTACATAGTGGAAAGCGTGTGTCACGATCTTGGCCTTGCGCGGAGGTAGCACGTACACCTACCTCCCCGTTGGGTCTTGGGGCCTGGGAGTGTTTACAACACAGGCTTCCGCGACCCTCCGGGGAAAGAGGGTTAGGGTCCGCTGGTTGGTTAGGTTGGGGTGGTTAGGAAAACCGGGTAACAAGGTAGGGAAAGGGAAGAGGAGGGATAAGGGAAAGCTGAGTGGTTTGATGTGTTTCCCCTCCTGGGGTTCTGCTTAAGCAATTAACACTGCACACATTAAGAAACACGCTATCTAGCAGTTTGCATATTACCCACTGATCTGCAGAACATATGATCACCACACATAGAAATCACAATGCAATAAGGTAACAAGGGAAAGCACTTAGCTTCGGGTGTCAGCAGGAGACTCGGGGTTAATTCACCAGTGTTCTTTCTTGCTGAGCGAACAACGGAACTCCGCTACAAGAACCAAAAAAAAGGAGTGAGCGTACATACGCTTAAGATATGGAGCACACTTGACATACCGCCGGAACCCGGCATAAACGTTAGCCACTTTACAGTTAGACAAACTCAAATAACTTGTGTCTGATAAACGTTAGCCATAGTTAGATCAAACACGAATGACTAGTGTCTGAGCTCCGGCTCGCAATGTAGCGAATGAGCAGTGCCGGTGCTCCGTTCAAGAATTAACTGTGCCGGAGTTCCGGCCGTAAGGACTGCAAGGGTTAAAGTCGGGAAGCCCGAATCCGCGCTTCGCTACTTGGCGTGGAGCTGTGCGGCTTCAAATATCACAATGCCGCCGGACTCCGAAACGCCACTGACTGCGAAGCGTAATGCACTCGGAACGAGTGTCCGAGCTTGGATAACAACAAGAATTAAATGCACTTATCTGTAGGACTCAGCGGGGCCTGCAGAGTTCGCAGGCGGGGTGTGGCCCCGCTGGTAGCTGCCTGCAGGAGCCCGCTGGAAACACGTCTTGCCTCTTCAAGATCCCGTAGCGCAAGCAGCGCTCCACGTGGTTCTGGCGCGCATGCGCGTTGTACAGGGCGGGGTCCAGAAGCCTTCCAGTGTCTCTCCTGCACGCGAGGCTGCTGGGAAATGTAGTCCGGTGCCTCTTTTCCTTGTTTTGGAAGGGTTAGGGGGCTGGTTTGTCCACGCCTAGCCCTTTGCCTGCAAAGGACACAAAGCAAGGTCCTAAAATAAAGGGGTTTTAACCTCTTGCCACCATTCACAGTACTGTGGTGCTGCATGCTCCCTCCAGCCACCTGGGGTATCCTGACAGTACTCCCCCTCCCAACAGGTCCTGGTTTAGAGGGATTGTTCAGGTGAAATGTTCGAATCAAACGAGAAGCATGGACATTAGTAGCGGGCTCCCATGAGCGTTCCTCGGGACCATAGCCCAACCAATCTATCAGGTAACGTAAAACTCCTTGCACAACACGAGAATCTAGTATGCATTTTACTTCGAACTCTGGTACACTATTTACCATGATAGGTGGAGGCTTACTAAGGCGTGTTAAGGGTGAGGCTGGCTTTAACAGGGATACATGGAAAACCGGATGTACATGCATTCTGGGTGGTAAGGTCAGGCGAACCGCCACTGGATTTATGATCTTTTCGATGGGAAAAGGGCCCACAAATTGGGGTTGGAACTTCCTAGGGCCTTGCAAGTGTAAGTTTCGTGTGGCCAACCAGACCCGATCCCCAACTTTATATGGTGGACTAATTCGTCTTTTCCGGTCTGCATAAGTCTTATATGCTTGTTTAGCTTTTTCTAGGTTTGTTTTGATGACATGCCATACTTCTGTTAAATGTTGCCTATGGTTCTTGACTGCTGGTACTGAGTCTGTAACATGGGGCACAGGCTGGAACCGCGGATGATACCCATAGGTGCCATAAAACGGTGTCACTTTAGTGGAGGAATGCATAGCATTATTATACGCCAACTCAGCTAACCAAAGGGTTTCTACCCAAGAAGAATCATTGTCGTAGGTCATACATTGTAGGTATTGTTCTAATGTCTGGTTTACTCGCTCGGTCTGCCCATCGGTTTCGGGGTGGTAACTGGTGGACAATCGCAAGGTAATTCCTAATGATTCGCAGAACGCCCTCCAGAAGCGAGAGGTGAACTGTGCACCCCGATCAGAGATGATGTGCTGTGGAATGCCATGTAGGCGTACAATATTCTGGCGAAAAAGGTCTGCAAGCTCTTTTGCCGTGGGGACCCCCTTGCAAGGTATGAAATGTGCTAATTTGCTCAAAGAATCTACTACCACCACTATGGCGGTGAAATGATGACTTGCTGGTAGGTCCACGATCAGGTCCAAGGAAACAGTATGCCAGGGTACTGGAGGAGTGGGTAGGGGTTGCAACATGCCAGCCGGTTTTTGGTGGTCTGATTTGTTTCTTAAACAGCACTCGCAAGTATGCACATACTCTCGAATGTCTTTCCTCATTTGAGGCCACCAGAAATGACGCATTACCAGTTCCTGGGTTTTGACCATTCCAGGGTGCCCTACAAAGGGCGAGTCATGACACCACTTAATGGCTTGTTTACGCGTTGCAGGTGTTGGTAAGTACAGGGATGATCCAAAGAAGGGTAAACCATTTTTAATTGTTTGTCTTTTCCCTGGATTGTTCCATTGCACTAATTCTTGAGCTGACATGGCTTTTCGTATGTTGTTGAACATATCGTCTACTACGATACTACCCACAATACGTGTGAGTGGTACCATTGGCTTCGGTTCCTCTTTTTTACCCTGACATGGGTCGGGTTCCGGGTAACGAGACAGTGTATCAGCCTTTCTGTTCTCCGTACCCGGACGATATGTTACCACGAAATCGTACTCGGCAAAGTGCATCGCCCATCGCAGTTGTCGGGGACTCAAAGCCTTGGCTGATTTTAGGAATTGAAGATTCCTATGGTCCGTCACTATCGTGATCGTATGCCGAGCACCCATCAAGTAATGACGCCACTCGTCGAATGCTACCTTGATGGCCAGGAGTTCTCTATCGGCAATCACATAATTTCGTTCAGCTGGTAACAGGGAACGTGAATAGAAGGCCACCGGGTGCAATTGCCCGGAGTCGTCTCTTTGGGATAAAATTGCACCAAGAGCATAGCTGGAAGCATCAGTTTCTATGATATAAGGACACGTGGGATCGGGGTGAAATAGCACAGGAGCAGTCGTGAATACAGTTTTTAAAGCTACAAAGCTTGTTTCTGCAGCCGCATCCCACAGGAAGGCTACGCCTTTTTTAAGTAAACGGGTGATGGGCTGTACTTTGGCTGCGAATCCTTCAATGAACCGACGATAGAAATTTGCAAACCCCAACACCATTTGTACTTCCTTTACAGATGTGGGAGATGGCCACTCCGTGATGGCTTGGACTTTTTTCGGATCCATTGTAATGCCTTTGGGTGATAAAATGAACCCTAGGAATTCTATTGAGGTTTGGTGGAACGCACATTTTTCCAGTTTTGCATAGAGTTGATGCTCACGCAACCGTAGTAACACTGCTTTTACATGAGCCTGATGTTCCTCGATGTTGCGTGAGTAAATTAGGATGTCGTCAATATAGACCATAGTGAACACGTCCAAATACCCACGTAAGACCTCGTCCAGAAAATGCTGAAAGGCGGCGGGCGCATTGCAGAGGCCGAATGGCATGACTTGGTATTCATATAGACCGAACTTGGTTCGAAAGGCAGTCTTCCATTCGTCCCCCTCACGCACCCGCACCAGATGATACGCTCCTCTTAAGTCTAGCTTGGTGTGAATCTGGGCGTCCCTCACCTGGTCTAATAGAGTTGGTATCAGCGGTAAAGGGTAGCGGTTCTTTATGGTTATCCGGTTAATAGCCCTATAGTCTATACATGTTCTCAGGTCCCCGGTCTTTTTAGGAATGAAGAACAAAGGGGATGACACTGGTGACTTAGAGTGACGTATGAAGCCATTGGCCAGATTCGTCTCAATATAGTTTTTAAGGTGCTCGTTTTCCGATTCTGTCAGTGCATAAATCCTGCTACAGGGCAAGGCCGCTCCTGGTTCCAGATCTATTCTGCAATCGAAAGTCCGATGAGGAGGCAAAGTTTCTGCAGCGGCTTTACTGAAAACGTCCCTAAAGTCTTGATAGACAGATGGGAGGCCGGTTTCAACACTCCCAATAACATGTTTTTCGTAGGACATTACGCCTTCGATCTCCTCAAGGTGGCAATTTGTTTTACAATAGTCTGACACGAAACGCATTGTTCCTTGAGTCCAATTGACTTCGGGTTTATGGGTCCTCAACCATGGCAGACCTAAAATCATGCCAAACTGGGGCGCTGCTATCATGTCAAAGCTGATGTTCTCAGAGTGTTGTGGACTACATTCTAAACGTACCCACTGAGTTTGCTTAGTAATTAGGCCTGAAATCAAGGGTGATCCATCTACAGACTTTACCTCTTCACTCCGTTCCTTGGACAGTAACGGAATCCCTAATTGTGTTGCTAAGGTTTCATCGACAAAATTTCCAGTAGCACCTGAGTCCAGCATCAATGATACTGGTATCCGATGATCCTGCCAGGAGATATGACCTGAAACGGTCACATGTGTTACTTTGCTTTGCAGAGTATTAGCTAAGGAACTAGGGGTGTTCTCAGATTGGCTCGCCGGGGCCACCCTTACTGACAAGCTTTCGCGTTTCCCGACTGCTCACCCTTGGGCTTTGCTAAACATTCTCGAACAAAATGTCCGGCCTTCCCACAGTAAAGACAGAGCTTCTCTCGACGTCGTTTGTCCTTCTCTTCCTGGGTTAAAGGGCCTCGAACCGTCCCTATTTGCATTGGTTCATCTAAGGGTTTTTCGCTCTTACCAGGTTTCGGTTGGTGATCCAGACGGACCATGGGCTTGGGATCCCACTTACGCTTATCTAGCCTCCTCTCATACTGTCTTTGATCCAACCGTAGGGCCAGGTCGATCATAGCGGAGCATGTTTCGGGTTGGGGATCTACCTGAGCTATTAAGTCTTTTACCTCGTCCCTTAGTCCTTGGTAGAATACTGCTAGGCGCTTCTCCTTAGGCCAGTCTGTCTCCACAGCCAACCGATTAAAGGTGGTTACATAGGAAACCAAATCCCTACCCCCTTGACGTAAAGTGAGCAATTCCCTGTCCTTTATTAGAGTTGCAGCCCTTCGATTGAATATTTTCCCAAATTCCTCCAAAAATAAGTCCCACTGATAGAGAAGTGCGTCATCTTTCGTAACCAGCGGAGTGGCCCATGACGCCGCATCACCCCCAAGATACGAAATCATAAAGGCTGTGCGAGACTGAGCCGTGCGAAACACATTTGGTTTGGTGATGAAATGCAATTGGCACTGCATTACAAACTGGTTGAATTTTTGGGGATCCCCATGATAACGTTCTGGGGCTGACAAAGGAAGTGTAGGCTCGGCGGGTACCTGTACCTGGACTGGGGTGGGTGGTGCATGGTCCGCGGGCAATGGGGTGGCCTGGGCATTTGCCTGAACCGTTAACGTATGGACCTGGCCAGCCAAATTTACATAGTCCTGCCTTGTGGCAAGCAAATCAGATTTCAAGTCTCTTAGGGCTTGCAATACCTCCTCCATGGTGACGTGCTACCTGGGCGCTTAATGATACGTGGGCTTGCGCTCCTGTCACGATCTTGGCCTTGCGCGGAGGTAGCACGTACACCTACCTCCCCGTTGGGTCTTGGGGCCTGGGAGTGTTTACAACACAGGCTTCCGCGACCCTCCGGGGAAAGAGGGTTAGGGTCCGCTGGTTGGTTAGGTTGGGGTGGTTAGGAAAACCGGGTAACAAGGTAGGGAAAGGGAAGAGGAGGGATAAGGGAAAGCTGAGTGGTTTGATGTGTTTCCCCTCCTGGGGTTCTGCTTAAGCAATTAACACTGCACACATTAAGAAACACGCTATCTAGCAGTTTGCATATTACCCACTGATCTGCAGAACATATGATCACCACACATAGAAATCACAATGCAATAAGGTAACAAGGGAAAGCACTTAGCTTCGGGTGTCAGCAGGAGACTCGGGATTAATTCACCAGTGTTCTTTCTTGCTGAGCGAACAACGGAACTCCGCTACAAGAACCAAAAAAAAGGAGTGAGCGTACATACGCTTAAGATATGGAGCACACTTGACATACCGCCGGAACCCGGCATAAACGTTAGCCACTTTACAGTTAGACAAACTCAAATAACTTGTGTCTGATAAACGTTAGCCATAGTTAGATCAAACACGAATGACTAGTGTCTGAGCTCCGGCTCGCAATGTAGCGAATGAGCAGTGCCGGTGCTCCGTTCAAGAATTAACTGTGCCGGACTTCCGCCGTAAGGACTGCAAGGGTTAAAGTCGGGAAGCCCGACTCCGCGCTTCGTTACTTGGCGTGGAGCTGTGCGGCTTCAAATATCACAATGCCGCCGGACTCCGAAACGCCACTGACTGCGAAGCGTAATGCACTCGGAACGAGTGTCCGAGCTTGGATAACAACAAGAATTAAATGCACTTATCTGTAGGACTCAGCGGGGCCTGCAGAGTTCGCAGGCGGGGTGTGGCCCCGCTGGTAGCTGCCTGCAGGAGCCCGCTGGAAACACGTCTTGCCTCTTCAAGATCCCGTAGCGCAAGCAGCGCTCCACGTGGTTCTGGCGCGCATGCGCGTTGTACAGGGCGGGGTCCAGAAGCCTTCCAGTGTCTCTCCTGCACGCGGGGCTGCTGGGAAATGTAGTCCGGTGCCTCTTTTCCTTGTTTTGGAAGGGCTAGGGGGCTGGTTTGTCCACGCCTAGCCCTTTGCCTGCAAAGGACACAAAGCAAGGTCCTAAAATAAAGGGGTTTTAACCTCTTGCCACCATTCACAGTACTGTGGTGCTGCATGCTCCCTCCAGCCACCTGGGGTATCCTGACAGCGTGTGTCATAACTGTTTTATCATTACTGTGGTTTAATTGTGTTTATTTATAAAGGCCTATAATAAATGTATTTTTGATATACATCTGTCTAAGAGTATTCTGTGGAGTTTTACTGTGTGTGCTCATTGTGGGCTTCCGATCACTCTCACCCCTCCTGTGACTTAGTCTTGTCCGCCTGGTTTGTCCATAAGGTTCCCCTGTTCCACTATACTAGAGGGGGTCCTAAAGTTCTTCCCATCAGGTCAGAGTAGGTGTTACTAGCACCAAAGTGTATACACTCAAATGTGTCAAACTCATAGAGAGTAGAGGCGAAATATACTTTGCTGGGATTTGGACCTATTATCTGGCATTGCAATGCCAGATTTCTGAGCAAGTGCTTAAACCACTGACCTATCGTCTAGACTATTGTGACACTCAAGCTTATCAGTGTTGGTTATTGCATGTTATGAAGATGTTTTCAAATAAAGGTGAGTTATAGTTGCACTATAGTGAGCACACAAACTTTATTCACTACTGTTGACAATGAACGCATTACAGGACTAATTGATCAGATTGGAATTTAGTTGTCAACAGCAGCAAGGTTGCAGGCACAAAGCCTCAGCAGCAACCTATACTATATTCATGTGCCCATCCCTGTTCCCGTTCATTAATTTTACTTAAACCCCTTTATTGGAATGCGTTTCCACTTGTTCTAAGCTCTCTTTTGCCCTACTCTCTGTTCTGAACTCAGCTAAAGAACACTTTCTTATCTCCTTAGTCCTTGCTGGATTTTCTCCATGTTGACAATTCTTGTACTGTTTTAATTATATTCAGCACATTGGCGTAACTCGCTCTATAGACATAAATAAAATCCACACGAAAAATATGTACCATTTTAAGATACGTTATTCATGCCTTTTAAAAAAGGTGAACCAATGTCTTTCTATGAGGTAGTCAGATGTGTAACCCTCCCAGGCTAGCAGACTGAGCAAGTGTCTCTTTTGGCTTTCCATTAAGACATCTCTGGGGAAGTGAGCTGGGCATTATATAGAGCCTCAAACTTCCTTCTAGAAATGTGGGCTCCATAAAACCAAAGATTCCTTCTAATATTCGGGATTCGTCCTACAATGTGACCTCTTCAAAAAACTCACAAATTACTGGCAAAATAGGTCAAATCTCCCTAAAAAGTCATCATAGTTTGGTGTGCCCTGATTTGTGAGAGGGTTGGGTTTGAATTGTGGGTGAAGTGGCAGTACTACCGAAATGAATTATTTAGGAGAAGGGCGAATCACTGACAATCCCACATGCATTAGGTAGGCGCAGGAGTAGGCCAAAACATTAAGAAGCGCATGTGCATTGACTAGATGCATGAGAAGGATATAACTCTGAGAACTCTACGTGCATGTACTAGGTGAAGGAGAAGCCAAAGCATTGAGAACCCCATGTGCATAAAGTAGTCAGAACCTTGCATGTACTTACTACTATTGTCTTGGGAGGATAGCTCAGGGGCAACGTGCTCGCCTTGGACGCAATACGATGCGGAGCAACACAGGTTCGATCCCCGGGTCCGCGCTTGGAAACCTCTGGGTTTCAGGCGCCTTATAATAACCAACTACAATTGCAATTACAATTACTACTTTGAGAGTACCCAATACACTAACAACCCCACTCCTGCACACACCCCTCATACTATACATGCCCATGGGCTAGCCAAACTACACACAAATACACAGCCAACATAACTAACACTTGCATACAACAAAGCCCCATGGGTTTTGCAAGAAGTGTAAAAGTAGATGACAGCAGCACACTACATTAAAGGTACTGCTATTAACAGTTGACACACTTATGAGACTAACACTTAGGGTAGACTGCAGCTGCAATTGTTATTTAAAAAGTATGTGTTGTGGGCGAAGGGCAATTAGTGAAAAGAATAAGGGGAGCTCAGAGGAAGGGGCGAGTAAGAACCTGTCCAAAGTTCCTTTTGTGTTGGGTTTGTCCCAAAGGGGTATCCATGACCCTCATTAAAAAGGGGCAAACAGCGAGTGGGGGGAAGTTAAAGGCCGGGCTGCTCTATGAAGAATGTTCTATATAATCCAGATGTGTTCTTCTAATATAAGTGCCTGCAAGGATAAAGAAACTCCCCATCTGTGTACTGTGCCTTATTTTTCACTGGAAACTGAGTTTTGTGGCCCATCTACTGTCTTTATTAATATCTACATGTTGCAGGTTGCTCAGCGGCACTTTCTCTCGAGCTAGTCTTGCGGGGTGGGGGTAGTTCTAGTGTCGTCCATCCCTGGCTCGGGGACAATGAATGTGCACCCTAGCCTGGGCCAGAGCCATAAAACCTAGAGGCTACACTAGAGGCATTTATGGGATGGGATGCGATTGGATGGGCCCCAAGGTACAGGCACCCCTTCTTAGATGGATGTACGTTAAAAGAACATATCCCAAAAGATTGAATTACAAAATTACAGAGCCCACTTGCCTGCATTTTGTAATTTGATCTTTTGGGATTTTAATCGTTTGTCCCCGACACTGCTTTTAATGTATGCAGGTGACATCCTTGCAATCCCTGCATCCCATAATACCGAACTGGGAGAGCGGGGGACACCCCGCAACCCCCACTCCCCTGTTCAGTATTATGGGCTTTTATCTAATCTACTATGCCGAATGCACACTAAATGTGCATTCAGCATTTTAGACTCCAGAAGAGACTACATCACTCCAACACTGAAACGCCTACACTAGTTACCAGTAAAAAAAGCGCATCAAATTCAAAGTACTCTGCATCGCCCACCAAGCCCTGCACAGACAAGGAGCTGAATTCTTCCAAGACAATATTAGCCAGTATCACCCAGGAAGGGAACTAAGATCCAGCAATGACCTACAAATAGATGCAAAACACTACAAAAAAAGAAAATTTGTCAGAACAGCATTCCGAAGTCTAATTGGTAACATCTGCAACAACATGCCCCAAAACATTTGAAACACAGAAGACCAAATCACCTTCATGAAACAGCTAAAAACCTGGCTATTCAGCAGACAATGACAAACTGGAAGGGACACCAGCAACAACAACACCACAGACAAACAACTAGAGAGGAGACGAGATGGGCCAAAGAACCACAAACAAGAACCGGGCTAGATAGCGTCAAGCGGCAACCAACGAGCCGCGCAGGAATCTCCAGCAAACTCACTAACTTACTAACTAATTTCCCCTTCCTGCTCCTCCAAGATAACTGACACCACTACACCAGACCTTGGACTAGCACACTACACATAAACAGAGAATCAATACTATGTTCACACCCAGCATCTCTAGATGCTGAAGAACACCTAGAGTTAACCACCCACACAACTACACTCCAAGATACCAGATTATCTTACAGCTATGGCCACGCATGACTCTGGATCCCTTATGAACACTATCTAACCAGCACGCACAATCCAACCCCCCACAACCCACACAACAGACCAACACCAAACACCAACACAAAACACAATGCAAACCAGAGGCACTATATCTTATCCATTCAGTTACAATGCACCAGGCGTCTCGCACAAACTACCACATGAAAAACAACACTCACAGATGACAGTTCCTCCTGGTTCTGAACCTATCCTCTCACCCTATCCCCAATAACCTCCTAACCCTCCTCTCTTGCAGAGCCATGTGAGGGCCTGGAAACTGCCCCTGGTTGGTAGCAGTGCATGGTACAAATCAATGTAACATAACATAAAAAATAAAAATACATTTTGTAAGAAAGGAAAGGTGGAAACAGAAAGAACAGATACAATAATACATAAAACAGAAAATTAGATAACACAAAAAAAGGCCAATGAAAACAGTGAAAGAATCAGGAGAGAACAATAGGAAAAAGGTAGAATTCGAAGGTATATTAAAACAATCATGGTGGGCAGTATCCAGAGGTACATGCTCTGGGAGTAGCTGCAGAAAAAATATAAGAACCTGGAAAACCGAAATGTGGGGCAGCACTGTCTGCATTCCGAGAAACAAGGTAATCTTTCACCTGCTAAAACACATGCAACTTCTCATCAGCATACAGGCTGCTCCACAAAAAGCACCTTGAAGGTAATTCTGCAAATCATAAACAAAATGTGATGGCCAAAAGTAAGTCAATAAAGAGAATTTAAAATAGTAGTTATGTGATGAAAAGGGCAAGTGCCAGTAATCATTTGTGTGACAGAACTCACCTTGTCTCTTCCTCTTTTCTCCATTGCCTGCTCCTCTTGTTCTTACTCTCCATTTTGTACCTGTTTTGTGTCTCATTGTTTATTTCTTCTCTCCTCCATTCATCCTACTGTGTACTTATCTTTCACTGACTCAAACACTGAGTCAATATGTAAACAGTCAGCAGAGTATAGACCTTTTGGGGTGGGTTACATGGGTAGAAAGTGTGGTTCAGGAGGGCCACCATGCTGGCCTGGCAGTTAATATTATGTGTTTGGAGGTATCCATGTGATTACATCAGAAAATGAAATCTGAGCATGAAAATGTTGAATTTTCTGTTTTCAATGCATGTTGCTGCATATATATATATATATGTGAGTGGAGACCCCGGCAACCCCAATACCTCCCCACCTTTATTATTACTCTTGCCCGCCCCCACATATATACACAGCGAAATGCAACCATTGAAATTCAGCATTTTCGTCCTCAGAATTTGTTCATCCTTTATTTTGGTACGAGGCCGTTTGGAGGAGTTTGGTCATCTTTCAAAGATTACAATCCATGCTGCTCATTGTGTATCTGTATGTCACGATTTGCTCCGTTTGCTCCTGTTCCCGCCACTTGGGGGCCTGATATGCTGCTTTAATCTGAAGACTATGCTTCCAGAATGCCTGGCCCACTGATTCATCTCCACCCTTTCTGAACAAGGTTGGGTGGAGGATAAGCTGCACCTGTGGCTGGCAGGTGCAGCAAGCAGCACACTCGAGGCGTGTGCTTGTTAGCCAGCTTTAAAAGCCTCAGTTTGCCTCAGACCAGCACTGGTTATTGATGCAGTGTTCCTGTTTGCGACTGGTTCCTTGTTTCTGGTTCTTAGCTTAGTGTCTAGTTCCTAGTTTCTATTTTCTTGCTCCCTTTTCCCTGGATTTCAAATGTAGTGTGCTTATTAGTAATGTCTGCTTCCTGGATTCCCTTTCTGTCTTCCTCTGTTTTGCAGTCAACACTCCCCAGTGCTTTCGTTTTTCTGTGCAGCCTCGTTTGTCTGGCTTTGACTTGGCCCTTTTCAGCAGCGAAATCGTGATCTTTTAGTCACTCCTCATTTATAGATTTAGCATTTTGTCCCAGTTTGACTTTCACTGGGTGTGGAGGGAGGAGGCGTTGCCCTTGTAATTTTGTTTTCCCTGCTCCTGTTCCTTTAATTTCCCGTGGAGTCTGTTCCAGGTTTTCCTCTGCACTTCTCCCATTGTTCCCTATTGATTGTTAGGTGTGGTGTGCTGTTGCAGTCAGCTCCTGTGTGACTGCCCATGTTTTCCTCACTATTCTGTAATCACTATTCCTATTTGTCCCTTGTCAGCAGTCTGATGTATTAAGTTATCCTCCCTTTGCTGTTATAGCCTTGTTGGGTTCCTGTTTGATCAACAGGGTTCGTGGGCATTAGTGACATTTCAGGAGGTATTTCTCATCCTTATGAGTATTGTCTTTAAGTTACCTTATACAATACCATCACGTTTGTTAGCTCACAGATCCCGTTGTTGCTTGCCCTGTATGTGGGTTTAGCTCTGACAGTAACCGTAACAGCAATTGTGGGTAAGGAGCTTGCCGACTTTCTTTGTAATCATAAAGAGCTTCTTAGCGCTTACCTCACATCCCTTTTCATATATTTGTATTCTTATCATGCTCTACTTGCTCATCCTGGGTTTTAGTGTACATGTGTCTTGGTTCCTGAGTGCATGTTGTTTGACACAAAGCTATTCACTGTGTGATCTTGTGCACATTCCCCTTGCCTTATTCACCACCTTTGTCCTATAATGACACTGTAGCAGCCCACCTGCTACCTACCAATTCATATTTTAAATATAATGGCCATTTATGATATGATATGATAAGGCATTTGTAACGCGCCTATACACAAGTGTTTCAAGGCGCGACGAGGCAGGGGGGGAAACAAGGGGAGACAGACAACGATCTTACTAGGCCAGGTGTCATTCAGATCGCGCAAGGGTAGAGGGGAAGGGAAAAGTGCATGGGGGAAAGGGAGAGGGGAAAGTGCAGTACAGGGTTATTAGCATACAGCATACAGGATAAATAAATAACAAGGGCCATCTGGTGGCAAGTGCGAGGTAAGTGCAGACAAGTGCTGGGAAGGGGGGCTGTATGGATACAGACACAGTCCCGTAGTGCAGGGGTTGCCGTGGAGGCAGTGCAGGGGAGAGTGGCTGGGCCGAGAACGGTGAATGGCCCAGTTGCAGATTCAGTGCAGTTTCAGTAGTATTAGCAGGGGAGAGGGGGAGAGAAAGCGGAGGCAAAGAGGAAGGTTTTGAGGTGCTTCCGGAACCGGAGGTGGTTCTCCTCAAGTTTCAAGGAGGCAGGAAGGCTGTTCCAGATGGAGGCCCCTGCAGTGGAAAGAGATCTGCCCCCAACTCGTTGTTTGGAGAAGCGGCTGACCCTGAGGGAGTTGGAGGCGGATGAGCGAAGAGCTCGAGAAGGAAGATATTTAGGAAGAGAGAGTTGAAGGTATTTTGGCCCAAGGCCCCAGACGGCCTTGTGGACAATGCAGAGGGTTTTGAACTTGATCCTCGCAATCACTGGGAGCCAGTCTAGTGATTTCAGTCCTGGAGAGATACGGTCCCTGGGCTTGAGGCCAAGGACAAGTCTTGCAGTCCTGTTCTGGATGAGTTGCAAAGGGCGGAGAGTAGAGGCGGGCAGATTTAGATAGAGGCTGTTACAGTAGTCCAGCTTAGAGAGAACCAGGGCTCTAGAGACAGTGAGCTTCTGGGGGAAGGAGAGGAAAGGAAGGATACCTCTGAGGAGGTGTAGCTGGTAGTGTGACTTCTTAGATACGTCGGATATGTGAGGAGAGAAGGAGAGTGTGGAGTCGAAGATGACCCCAAGGTTTTTTGCCTTGCAGGTAGGAGCAGGAAGAGGGCCCAGAGAGGCCGGCCAGAGAGCCGCAGGGAAGGAGGGAGTGGGAGTGCCGATGAGTAGAATCTCAGTCTTACTGGCATTAAGGCAGAGGTCGTTGGCGGCACACCATTCCTGGATAGCAGAAAGACAGTCAGAGATGAGGGAAGGAGAAGAGGAGGCCGAGGGTAGCCTGAAAATGAGCTGGGTATCATCCGCATAGCACTGAAAGTAGGGGCAGAGAGCGGTGATGTGGTGGGCGAGAAGTGCCAGATACTGGTTGAACAGCCAGGGAGAGAGGTTAGATCCCTGCGGGACACCACAGGTAGAGAAGAAGATGTCAGAGAGGAAAGACCCCAGTTGGACCTGGGAGGGTCGATTTCAGAGGAAAGAGGTCAGCCACGCCAGGGCCTGACCAGTGATACCGAGGTTATCACGGAGACGGTTCAGCAGGATGGTATGGTTGACAGTATCAAAGGCAGAAGAGAGATCAAGCAAAATGAGAACACATGGAATGTTAGAGTCAAGGTTCGAGAGCAGGTCCTCACGGATGTTCAGGAGAGCAGTTTCCGTGCTTCTGGCAGCTCTGAAGCCAGACTGATGGTCATGAAGACTACCAACACATTCAGCATGGAGATTAAGCTGGGAGATGGCCAGTTTCTCCAGGAGCTTGCCCAGGAAGGGAGTGATAGAGATTGGGCGATAGTTAGCTGGGCAGGAAGGGTCAGAAGAGGGTTTCTTAAGAAGGGGGTGCACAAGGGGGTGCTTGAGAGGGGATGGGAAGACTCCAGAGGCAAAGGAGTGATTGCAGAAGTCAGCAAGGGCAGGAGCCAAGGAGTCAATGTGGTCCTTGATAGTTTTGGAGGAACAGGGGTGGACCTGTTTTGACGAGACTTTCATAGATCGGACTTGTCTTGAAACCTCGTCAGCAGAAAAAAGGGGAAAGGAAGAGAAGGAGAGAGGAGGGGTGGCTGCAGAAGAGCCAGAGGAAGGGCAGGGAATAGAGGGGGGGAGGTTATAGGAGGAGAGTGAGGACAGGATGTCCTGAGTTTTTGAAATGAAGTGAGAGGCCAGTGCCGTGCAAAGGGCCTGGGAGGGGACAGGAGAGGTAGGGACTGCAGCAGGGTTGGCCAGCTCCTTGCAGATTTTAAAGAGATCGGCCGAATTGTTAGATGCCGCAGAGATGCGGGCTTGGATTAGGGCTCTCTTCTTGGTGAGAACTGAGAGCCGGTATTGCCTTTGGAGCAGGCGACAGGCCAGTTTGTCAGAGGATGAACATGAAGCACGCCATTTCCTCTCTGCCACCCTGCACTTGCGTTTAAGGGTGACGAGATCCGAGTCATACCAGGAGTTACATTTGGCTTTGGGCTTCAGGCGGATTCTCATGACAGGGGCAAGGATATCAAGAGTATCAGATATAGCAGAGTGGAGAGTGGAGAGGGCTGTGTCAGGGTGGGAGTCAGCCGAAGGGGGAGGAGGGGGCAAGAAGGTGGCAGCGAAAGCCTCAACTGACACGCACTTCATGGGTCGGATGACCGAGAAGGAAGGTGGCAGTGATGGGGGTGGCTTTGCCTGTGGGGTAGGGAGGGTGAGGTGGGAGGAGAGGAGAAAGTGATCACTCCAGGAGAGAGGAGTGGAGAGAGGGACAGAGAGGGGAAGGTCAGAAGAGATCAGGGCATCAAGAGTGTGCCCTGCAGAGTGAGTCGGCCCAGACGGGAGAATAGAGTGTGAGAGAGAGTTGCAGAGGTTGCGAAAGAGTCCAGAGGGGGGACAGGAGGCATCCAGGTGGATGTTGAAGTCTCCAAGAAAGAGGAGTTGAGTGGTTGAGGACAGGAGTGAGGAGGAGAGGTCCGCCCACTCGGAGAGGAAGGAGGAAATTTGACCAGGTGGCCGATAGATAGTAGCCACGGTAAGGGAATGGCTAGGAGAGAGAGAGAGTCGGCAGACAAGACATTCAAAAGAGGAGTAGGTCTGCGTGGGAGTAACAGTGGCAGGAATCCACTCGGGAAGATAAGGGCCACACCTCCCCCCGCACGGTTGGGCCTGGGCACAGAGAGGGTCTTGTAACCGTCGGGTAGGAGTGTGTCAAAGCTGGTGACAGAGCTGGCTGTGAACCATGTCTCAGTGAGACCGAGTACGTCAAGGTCAAGTTCCTCAAGAAGGCGGCAGATATCAGAGGAATGTTTGACGGCAGAGCGAGAGTTAAGAGTGGCAACGTGGAGAAGTTTGCCATCTTTGAAGGACTTCCGGGGAGGGGTACAGATCAGAGGTACGCCCTGCGGAGGTGAAGAAGGAGCACGAGAGGGGGTGGGGAGGGAGGGAAGAGGCAAGTTAGTCGAGGACAGAGGAGGGGGCACAGCAGGAGAGGAAAGGAAGTTGATGAGGCGTGGGAAGCGTCTATCGAAGAGGTGAAGGTTGGCCTGAGGGCCTTGGACCAAGACGGTCCCATTAGCATAGACATTAATGATGGCCTTAGAGGAGTGGAAGGAAGCCAAGAGGACATCCCAAAGGGTGCCACCATTAATGGGAGAAGAGGAGAAAG
This sequence comes from Ambystoma mexicanum, assembly GCF_040938575.1. Taxonomy (NCBI): domain Eukaryota; kingdom Metazoa; phylum Chordata; class Amphibia; order Caudata; family Ambystomatidae; genus Ambystoma; species Ambystoma mexicanum. The sequence continues at coordinate 1,093,196,637 of NC_090937.1, read as the reverse complement.
GAGAGAGCACAGAGACCATATGAAGGGTCCATAGGTCAGGAGAAGGCACGAAAAAGAGGATGTCAGCGAGAGTTTCCTTGGAGGAGGCACTAGTGTAGGTGTCAGCGATAGGGAGGCCTGGGTTGGAGACCAGGATGTCCTTTTTAAACTTTTTCCTACCAGATTTAGTGAGGAGAGCAGGATAGTCAATGGAGAAGCAGTTAGAAAAGATCGGTGAGATAGAGAGCACCATAGAATAGGAGGGAGTGGGTGGGGGAAGACAGGACAAGCGCAAGCGGACAGGAAGAGAGCGGCAGGCGTTAGTTTACCACAAATTCAGAACATAGTAAGAGTATCAGGTACACAGTGGAGAGGCCACCTAAGTTTGTAAATCCTGCAGAGGGAGAAAAACCCTAGTTTACCACAATTTGTTACATTGTTGTGTGGTGCGAAATTTGAATGTCTTTCTCTTTAATAATTACTTTTTGAATTGAAAGAAAGGACATTCAGTGTGTGTACCAAGCAACCTTCCACTGTTCACAAACAAAACTTTTTCGTGATCTTGAAATCCTTTGGCAGTACATTCAGTGGTAGAAGAACATGTCAAATCATGCTCTAGCTCTACCTGTATCATTCCACAGCCATGATCTTTATATATAGGTCATGCTGAGGTCATACGTTTATCACTACAGTAATTGATATGATATATCTGTCAGGCCAACATTTATATCCATAGAGTTTTTCATATTTCTTATATGGAAGGTCAGGTTTGTAGTTTTGCCATGTTCAGTCCTGGTTTTCCCGTGTTGGATAAGGGTGGCAACCACTAACATCTTTCTTCAAAGACATTTCGGTTGATCTAAATACCTTTATCCAATAGCGTGTGCCGAGATAAGCACCATGCAGGGAGGCATTTCCAAGCCCTATATTCAGTTTGGAATAATTGCGTTTTACCTCAGCAATTCCTCAAACATTTTAATCAATATTTTGGGTGGTATTTGTTTATTCATGTTTGTGTATGCTGCATAACAAACTGCCTGAGAGTGTGAATGAGTGGCTTATGTGTGCCAAAAAACGAGACGCATATTATAGTACGGGTCATATTTGATAAAAAGCCTGGTACTATAACACTTCATCCCTGATGTTTTCCTATTCACTCAATAGTACACAAGACAAAAGGTTACGTTACTTGGACTCAGGTTCTAACCTGCAACTTCAGTCCTAGGTTAATGAAAAAGATCGAAAATGTGATCACTCGCATGCAAGCAGCTGCACTGAAAGCGCTTTATGTCTTCTTTGGTTGCTTCTTGAAGATCATCTGTGTGATTAATATTTGCTTATTATCAGTTCTGCTCATAGGCGGTCAAATAATGCCGCTTTGGCTCCCCGTGTCACCTCACTTCATCCTCTGAATAAGTCAAGCGGGGTATTGATATCTCCCAAAATGCGCCGGCCTTTATGTGCTTGACAACTATTTAGAAATTGACTGGGGATAGCATTCCTGGGAGTTGTCACCAAATCTGCAATTAAATCGGAGCTATGTGATGACTGAGAAAATTAGATACTGACCCCCTGCAGCCCTCCATACCCCACTTTACCTAATTAAGTACCCTAACCTACTCCCCTTATAATAGTGTCAAAATTTGAAAGAAACAGTTCTGCATTGTTGCATTCAGTATCTTGGTAGGCAGAGTAAACGCTAGAGCACATACCTACAAATGCATAACATTCAGACCTCTCACAAAATCACATTCCTCTGAATTGTGAACCTGTGCATGACACAATCAGAGGATGACAACTTCACATGTGGCTTCCAGCCCAACAGTATCGTGACAGATCCGTGGAGGACAACAAAGGGCCATGCACAAGAAACACAACAAATGTATGAAACTTTCGAAACACACACTACAATTTAAACATAGTCCTCATATTTAAATTAAATAGCACCAAACATACATATACTATCATTACACAAACAACTCTCAAAAACCTACACTCTTACTACCATGTTTATGCTACATTCACCTGCACAAATAAGTAGAAACATGCGTACATATACCAGCAACATACAAACAAAACACAAACCCCTATTAACACATTAACAACAGTCCAAAACAAAAGGATGAGTTAAGGTTTCAACAATGGTTGTTTCATTGCATGCTTTGTGCTTAAGGATAGATTGCCAGCATTTGCAGGCTTTTATTTTCATAGGTAGTGATCTTAAGTTATATTTATAGAGCAGTTAATTCCCAACCCAGGACTAAAGGACTAAATGATTGTTATGATGTCTGCATGATATCGGATGGGTTTGCTGTAATGCAAAGCGGGTTATGCAAACTCAGCAACCACAATGGGAGCTCTTGTTAATGTGCAGAATGCTTATTTAAATGATGGGGGCCCCCACATCAAGGGTTTCCGCAAATGATGGCCGTTTCCCAAAAGGGCAATTGTGATGATTGGTGCTCCTGCGTTGACAGTGAGAATGCTGTATTTGCTTATACGGAAGGCCATTTGTTCTAAAATAATTTCGGCAGGAAATTCCTGGGAAGTGTATTTTAATGTGGTCTGGACTATGTTCTTTGAAAAGCAAATATGTTTCCACCTCAGTCTGTTCCCTGCCTTTGCACAGCTTGTCTAATTTTCCAGCAAGGGGAAGAGGTAGCTTAACCAAATACAGGTCTGCCTTTTCTATTTTAATCAACGAGCCAAGCTCCTATCAAGAAACATGCAGGCTATTGGTTTTAAATTAATAACCAGGGATGACTCATCCTTTCATCCGTCTGAGTGAATAAAATCAGTACCACTGATTTATGTAATAATGACCCCTACTATTTAAACATCTAGGGACATTTTAGTTTGTGGTGTGAGTAATAGAGTCATCATTATTATACTATTTGTTCCTCGGCCGGATTATAAAATGAATGGATTCATATGGAATCGCCAGCCTCCATGTAGCAGCTACTCCGGAGCAATCGTATTCAATAGGAATCTATCAGCAAGCACTGAGTCCATGTCTAATTTGCAGGCAATGTTTACCACAAAACCGAAAGTAAAACTGAATGGTAAAGTCAATTTCACCCGGTCTTACTCTTCGGATTTCACTCTGCCTTAGAAATGTGGAACATTGCATGCATGGAACCCAATAGACCATTGGCAGTCCCTTGCATGTGGTTTGCATTTCTTTTGAAATTACCCTCTTTGTCTGCAAGCTGAATAATAAGAGTACAATATGTTTGTCGCAGAGCGCAGGCCTGATAAGGCTTACAAATCCTGCCATACACAACAGGCATATCTCACTTTGCATAAAGTTAAAAGAATGACAACCAATTCACAAAGCAATGCTCCTCTGAAAAACGCACGACATATGTGAACATCCCAAAAGAAGATAAAACCAGAATGCACTGTGCATACACTGAGCATTTTGCACATCCTGCCCCGACAGCACAAACAAGATATTGCAAGAATGCAATGTGCATTTGCAGAGCAGATTACACCCTTTGCCCCCACAGCACAAAGATAAAACCAGAATGCCATGTGCATACACACAGAGCAGATTGCACAACCCGCAGCACAAACAGTATAAAGCCAGAATGCAATGTGCGCAGACAGAGCAGATTACATGTGCAGTCCCATAGCACAAACAAGATCACGCCATAATGCAACGTTCATACACGGAGCAAATTACACTCCTGCCCCCCCAGCACAAACAAGATAAACCCAGAATGCATTGTGCATACGCAGAGCAAATTACACTCCCTGCCCCCACAGCACAAACAAGATAAGACAAGAATGCAATGTGCATGTACAGAGCAAATTCCACGCTCGGCCACAACACAAACAAGATAAACTCAGAATGCAATGTACATACACAGAGCAAAGTACACGCCCTGCCCCCAGCACAAACACAATAAACCCAGAATGCAATGTATACACACACAGAGCAAATTACACGCCCTGCTCCCCCACAGCACAAACAGGATGAACCCAGAATCCAATGTACATACACAGAGCAAATTACACGGCCTGCCCCCAGCACAAACAAGATAAACCCAGAATGCAATGTACATACACAGAGCAAATTACACGCCCTGCTTCCCCACAGCACAAACAAGCTAAAACCAGAATGCAATGTACATACACAGAGCAAATTACACGGCCTGCCCACAGCACAAACAAGATAAACCCAGAATGCAATGTACATACACAGAGCAAATTACACGCCCTGCTTCCCCACAGCACAAACAAGATAAACCCAGAATGCATTGTGCATACGCAGAGCAAATTACACTCCCTGCCCCCACAGCACAAACAAGATAAGACAAGAATGCAATGTGCATGTACAGAGCAAATTCCACGCTCGGCCACAACACAAACAAGATAAACTCAGAATGCAATGTACATACACAGAGCAAAGTACACGCCCTGCCCCCAGCACAAACACAATAAACCCAGAATGCAATGTATACACACACAGAGCAAATTACACGCCCTGCTCCCCCACAGCACAAACAGGATGAACCCAGAATCCAATGTACATACACAGAGCAAATTACACGGCCTGCCCCCAGCACAAACAAGATAAACCCAGAATGCAATGTACATACACAGAGCAAATTACACGCCCTGCTTCCCCACAGCACAAACAAGCTAAACCCAGAATGCAATGTACATACACAGAGCAAATTACACGCCCTGCTTCCCCACAGCACAAACAAGCTAAAACCAGAATGCAATGTACATACACAGAGCAAATTACACGGCCTGCCCCCAGCACAAACAAGATAAACCCAGAATGCAATGTACATACACAGAGAGCAGATTGCACAATCCGCAGCACACATTTTATAAATCCAGAATGCAATGTACATACACAGAGCAAATTACATGCCCTGCCCCCAGCACAAACAAGATACACCCAGAATGCAATGTACATACACAGAGCAAATTACACGCCCGCCCCCCGACAGCACAAAAAAGATAAAACAAGAATGCAATTTGCACACACAGAGCAGATTACACACCTTTCCCCCCACAATGCAAACAAGATAAAACCAGAATGCAGTATGCATACACAGAGCAGATTACACACCCTGCCCCACACAGCACAAACAAGATAAAACCAGAATGCACTATGCATACACAAAACAGATTACACACCCTGCCCCCCACAGCACAAACAAGATAAAACCAGAATGCACTATGCATACACAGATCAGATTACACACCCTGCCCCCCACAGCACAAACAAGATACAACCAGAATGCACTATGCATACACAGATCAGATTACACACCCTGCCGCCCACAGCACAAACAATATATCTGCCATTAAACACATCTCGAATATCAGTCAGGAGCAAAATAGGGCACACATTAACTCACGAGTACATGCTGCAGCTGCCAGGACTGTTGGTCACCACTCCTACACGTTTCACCAACGTACTGTACCATCAGTAAGCACATGACAGGTGCATCACATAAACCCACAAAGCATGAAACTCATACTTGTATACACATGACTTTAGTGGTATGACGTGCGTGAAGACCTAATGATCCCCTTTGGTCATGGTGGCTACTAGGGTCACACAATTATGCAACCTCAGCATTTGATATCATATTAATATCAGCTTGGTGAGTAGTGCTCAGCTATGACAGGGCATATGAATATTAGATGTCTGTACTGGGTGTCTCCACAACCAACATGTGGGACGACGGCCAGGAAGCTGCATTCTGGTCCTCCCTAACACTCAGCTCTTCAAAGGCAGTCCTGGTATAATAAACCCACACTCACACCAGGCTACTGCACACTGTAGTCCATTTGAAGTCAGCAGACATGGAAAGTTGGTGGAGTTGGAATTACAGAGGAGAGAGGCAGGCATAGAGAGGGGTTCCACCATTTTACAACTTCCTGTCCCTCCCCACTTCCTGCAAACAAAACACTTGGAACGTTTGCCAGCAGCCTGGATTGGACCCTGATAACAGGATTGCTTTGGACCAATCCACTGTAACATTTTGCTTTTATAAGGAGAGTAAATCCTTTCTTTAATCGATTCATCTTTGGACTCTCACAAGAGGGATTCCCTGGAACTCTATTGAACGTGCAGCCTAGGTCCTCTGCCATATAGGTCAAGACAGATGGATCGAAGGTAGAGACAATCTCTGCTACCAACCCATCGCAAGGGCTCATTTGGGGTGACACTGCTGTGGGCAAGGCCTCTGCACCAGAGACACTGGTAGCCAGGAAGCTGCTTGCTGGAGGTGGAAGAAGCCTGCAAGTGTGCTCTACAGCCCTTCATGGCTGAGAATCACAAAAAGGACTCATATTATCCCTGAGACCTTGGACTGGCCTGGGTCTTTCAGTAACCAAAAAACTAAGGAAGTGACCCCGGGCTCTCCCTCTATCTATGAACTGCCTTGAAGTGAGTTTGGGCACCTTCAGTGCCATGCAAGCTGCTTCACAGAACTCACTGGAGTCCTATCCTACCTGGACACTCGACCTCCTTTGCATCTCCGGTTCCATTCAATGCAGACGCCGAAGTTTCACTGTCTCCGCATCTGAGAGCTACTGATTCTTCTAGCGTCCAACTGGACACATCCACCTGGTCACCAGCTTCTTTGAACATCACGCCAAGGCCACTGCAATAGATCAATGCTGGGTTTAGCCAGCTGAGTCTGCTCACCGCCAAAGGCCAGCGTCTGGTTCTCCACACCCACACTGCATCATCGCTGCTGCTCCTGACTCATTATCATTTTGTTCCATGCTGGGTAGCCGATTGATTTATACAGGCCCCGCCTACAGCTTAGACAAACAAACTAAAAGACTGTACATCCAATGTTAGAAACACTGCCAAGTGTTTTAATTTTTGCACAATAGAATTGTACATGAGCCAAGTGCACTTTGTGAGCTATGTCAGGAATGGGGACTCACCCATGGCAATAAAGTTAACCAACCCGAAATGCTTAAGAGCCTCTAAGCTTTTGAGGAAGGTAGGGGGTGGTAGTAGTCTTGATTCTCCTATTTACCTTTTCCAATGGGTGGCATGCAGTGGCATCGCTAGGGAGGGCCTGGGGTGGGCCAGGCCCCTCTGTCAAACCCTGTGCCCCCCCTTGTACCCCCCACCTAAGACGAGCAGTGACCATGTTCTCCCCCTACTTTTGTCTGTGCACCCCCTACTTTTGTCTGTGGCCCCCTCTGTGCCCCTCCTAAATTTGATTCCTGGCGACGCCACTGGGTGGCATGGTAGTGGATACGGACAGCAACAGTTGATCCCATGTTCATTCCAAAGGGCAGACAGTGCAGTTTCTCACAAATCCCTGGGTTCAGTTAAATCATTGGTTTCTTTTAGGTCCTGAGTGTCAGCCAGGTACCAGGGTGGTCTCTCTGGAGTGGAACAGGCTGAAAGAAAGCACATTCTAGAGGAAATGAGGATGGTCTCAGGGAAAGAGAAACAAAAAGATTGGGCAATGCTGGAGTCGCACAAGCTGGAGATTCAGGAGAAAATGGAGAAACACGACAATCTCCGAAAGAGGAGGGAAGTATTCCCAGGGATGGCACCGAAGGAAAGCGTAGGTACCACATATCTCATGGACATAGCCCTCCCGTATGAGGTGGGGAGGACATCTTCAAATGGTTTGAAGCACTGGATATCTCCTTCACCAGGAGGTGGAAGAGGAATTGTGTGAGCCATCTACTTCCCACTGCAACTGATGTTTTTATTTAGTTGGCTTCTTAGGAAAGGACATTTATGCTAACTTGATGGCCGCCATCCTCAGGAAGTTCTGTAAAACCCCAGAGGAATACCTCAGGTGATATAGAGTGGAAATCAGAATTTTGAGGAATTTACACTCCAGTCCTCCAAGGCGGGTCAGTCATAGCAAAGTGACACATTTGAAGGAATGGGTAATTTGATTGCACTTCAGCATGTCCTTAAAAATTGTGAGACCGAGTTATTCTAGTATCTAGTGAACAAGAATATCACAGACTCTAGGGAGCTTTCAAAGGCTGCCGACAGACAGATATGCGAGTACTCCGGTTCAGAGAAAGGCTTGTGCGAAAAAGTCCAAACCAGAAGAAAAGGCATTTAATAAAAGTAAACAAAATGGCTCAGGCAAAATGAAAAGAAATGGTCAAATGTGAAAAGAAATGGCCATTTCATTCCATTTTACCAGCGCGGGGCAGTCAAAATGAAAAAAAAATTCAAATGTGGAAAAAAAGGGGCATTTTTTCCATTTTGCCCGCATGGCAAGGAAAATGGAAAGAAATGTAAAAAGAAAAATGCAGCCCTGGTGCCCTCTTGGCATCTGAGCTGCCATCAGGGGCGCGTTTATTTTTTTCATATATGGCCATTTCTTTCCATTTTGCCCGCGTGGCGGAGGCAAATTGGAAAGAATGGGCAAAATGGAAAGAAATGCCAATTCTTTTTGTTGCCCTTTGCACTGGGCAGCCATGGTGGTGCCCGTGGCAGGCTCGTTGCATCCGGGGTTACCGGCCCGAATGGAGGGTTGGGCTGCAGCCCCCGTTGGAGCCCAGACCGGCCCGGGCCTCGCCAGGCTCGCCCACCTCTATAGTGAGTACATGGATGATGTGTTGTTGTCTTTCTCATGTGTGCCCTATTGCTGGTGATGCTTCTAGCATGCAGACCTGGACATCTGCGGATGTCCAGTCAGGCTTTGCTAACAAAACTGTTTCACAAATTGATACCAATTTTCCAGATGCAGAAGGCAGGTACTGGCACAGTGCTTGTCATGGTACCTGACACCTGCACCCTGACCCATTTAAACCACCAAAACAACATGCAACGTCTGGGAATGAGGACAAAGGTCATCTTGCACCTCAACATGTTCAGCCTGTCTCATAGGGATATTGTGCAAAACACAACAGGTCACTTTAATCTTGCACAATAACATTAATGTCTTTCGCAACAAACCTCCCGTGCAATCTTTCACTGGAAAAGTGAGTTCAACATGAACAAATACATCCGATGATATCTCTGGTGGACCTGTGCTGCATTTTACCAACCCTGGGATGCTGGGATTATGCTGGGTATTGGGAGATAAGGGTGATGAAGGTATGAACTGTTTCCTGGAAGCAAAAGTTGGACAATAGTGAGTATAAGCTGCTAGGATTGCAAACATGAGCATGCACATGTATCATTATGTGTACTCACCTAGCAGTCACATGTCCCCATGCTCTGTACACTACAGATGTCCAGCAATCATGAGTGTAAGAACATGCAGCTGTCACCTGTTGAACCAGGAAGGTTGGCATTCACATGAATGATACTACACCTGGCATTGCTAATGACTGATACACTGATTTAATTCCATATGTGCTGATTGCGAACATGTGTTCAGTTTAGAGCGGTGGCTGCAATACCACACAGTTGCACTTCATTGCCCAAGCACACAGGAGACACAGACAGCAGCTGTGCAACGCCGCACCTATCCTGCACCGTTTGCAGCAAACTGGTGTGTTTCTGCATGACCCGAGTGCGGCGCCGCAGCACCTGGCGTAAGCTGCATGACTAGCTGGATTGTGGAATTCATCTTGCGATGGCAGAGATCAAATATAAGGGCCCAGTTTCAAAAGAAAAGTGCAAATGTTTCATATGTGGCGGCAGCATATTGTTTTTCCCTAGTATATGACCCACTCTGCAAGCAGACAGACGCGCTGCGTTGGTTCCCTGCAGTCTTTGCTACACCCAGACCATATAGGCTGGCTATGTTGTGGAGGCTATGCGATGTCCAATCTACAGCCTCGTTTGAAATCACTCACATCCATATATGCCCCTGGTTTGACCGAGGTGGTTTTGACTCCAGGCTTTGACAGAAGTTACATATCACGAACGTGAACGGAAAGTTAGACACAGCAATAACCGCCCTGAAGAAGGAATTGATTCCGAAACACGTTGGCACTTTTTGACACAACACCGTGGACACTGCCCACAGATTAGAATCATATTGGGGCATCAATATAGGATATGCAATCAGCTGCAACTACCAACATATGTATCTGCCATGTGTGAATTGCCACACTGGAGGCCATTAATGAATTGACAATATCCTATATGAATTGTATGTCTTTATCTGACCTACCAACAGTTTTTACTACTGTATCACCAGCTATACAGGCTTCCTTGTTAAGTTGAATTGTGGCACCCATCACACTTCATTATTTTATGTCTTGTGTGTTAAACATTATGCGATGGTCTAATGTTGACAAATTTATGAAAATCCTTCATGTGAATTGATTTTAGTTTCAGAAATTCGGTTGTTGAAATTCTTGTTGGAATTTTTTGTTGTTGTAATCGCTTTATTGAAATGTTTGATTGATTGTAAACCACTATAAAATATTTATTTTTGAGAATAACTATTGATGTTGAAGTTGTTATCTACATGTCTTTGGAAGTTATTGTAAGTTGAGATAACCTCATCACGAAATGTTTAGGGGATCATTACCCCATTAGAGTGTATATAGGGACTACCTGTCGTACACAGGAGAGGTGCTGTTTTTTATGCCACTCTGTTACACCCTCATAAACTGGCTAAATACTTGTTCTCATATTTGTGCTATTGTGCATGCATCTTTCGTGGGAATGCCTCTACTATATGTAAATGTGTTATTGTAAGTCATTTCTGTCTGAAATTGACGTCCCTGTTTTTCAAATAAACACAAATAAATGTGAGTGGGCATTGGTTGAAATGAGCTTGCTCACTGACTCCCTCACCATATCACGCGTCACACATGGAAGAAAGCAATACCACCTCATCGGCGCCTCATCCAACATGCCAAATATAGACGCTGTGCAGTGGAGTGCTCCCTCCAACTTATTCATCAGGAGGCAGAACAGCAAGGCCTTGGCCACTGCAGTTGGGGCAGCCATGTTCCATCTGTGACGATGGGGGCCTTGTTCCTTTTCAACATTGCCCCTGTTTCGGGTATGTCAAAGCTGAGACCACTTTCTGTCTCAGAACCTGCCCAGGCCATGTGGTATTTGCTGCTTTGTGGCTCTTGAATTTCTCTTGCACTTTGAGGACTTCCATTATGCTACCTTTTTGCATATGCAGAATTGTTACTTTATATCACTCACGGTTACACCCCCTTTTGTAAACGCATTGACAGTTACTGTGCTCAAGGGGGAGGGGGCGCAATCTCTGCTCATGCATTTTCAATCTGTAATTTGCAAATGTAGCTTCTTGTTTTTGAGGGACACTTTGCCTGACTACAGTTTGAGGAATTTTTTGGAAATTGTGCTGCCCATCTAAGCAATATTTAGCAGGTCAAGTTACTACAAGATATTATGCTTTTTACTCACCGCACCAGACACTGTTGTTCAAGGCCAATCAAATGCAGCATATTTTGTGCTGTACACTGCAGTCATCAGTGTTTGAAAACGTTTTTAATTGCGTACCAAGAAATGCATTTCCTGATAACAAACACAAAAACGTGAAATACATGTGTGCTTAAAACTCTACACCAATCCTTCTTCTCTGCTAAACAAATCTAATAGTTCAATATTTAAATATTTTCCAAGGGGCTAGAGGCTGATTACTTGAGGGAAGTCCAGAAAGGACAATAAGTGTAACTTCTAGTCGAAAACCCTGGCATTTCACTTGGACCCTCGAGAATAACAAAGTGGAAATATGCAGCAATTTGATTTACTTGGGTTTCCCTCTCTTTTATAGGCAGACAAAAGGGCTTCTATTATAATTTCTAAGGCATAATGCTATGACTTTGACCGGACAAATCCTGAACGTCGGGTCGAAATTTGCTAAATTTTCTATTCAGCCCCTCCTTAAATAGTACGAGGGGAAAGTGGTCCCTGAACTTGTATATGGTGTAGAAATTTTCCTAGAATGGATTTTGGAATAAATAGTTTCACTTGAATCCTGTGCCTTCCTCATGGTATCCCCATTGCAGCTCTTAGGTATGATTTGGGGCAGAGCTCTGCGCCTTCCTCATTGTACCCCATTGCAGCTATTAGGTATGATTTGGAGATACAATCACTGAGGGCCCGTGCGGAGTGACATATTGTAGCTCTGTATTTAAATTTTTGTGATCCGCCTAAGCACTCGCTTTATGGTGATTTTAATCGTATTCTAAAGTACAAAAGGGTAATATATGTTAATAACTTAGCATCCTTCTGTACCACCTTGGTCTCAGGGTTGGGGGTGAAAGAGCATGATCTTTTGGAAAATTCCAGTGTCATTAAACAGCTGATTTGCCAAAGAAATTGGGTGGGTACGATTGATGCCTTACATGATTGCAATTCTCTTGAGTATTTGATCACTGATCATAAAAAGATTGGGACTTTGGCCCCCTAATTGAATTTGTATCCATGTTAGCAGTTGAGCAGTGATTTCTTAAGGTTTAAGTTTAATTTACATCTAAATAGACAGATTTTGGTCCGTAGAGGTATTATTGCCAAGGAACAGATATTCTGTAGATTTTGTCAGGACATTAAGGTGGAGGAAACATGAAAGCATTTGTTTTTATATTGTACTGGTTTAACCACATTACGTATGCTGCATTTTAAGAAATTGGTTTATGAAATGGACTTTACCGATTTAGATAATTGAAGGGAAAGACTGTTGAGGGGATATCCCACTTCAGTTACAATTGCGGTCCTGGGTTTCTTAAAGGGCCTGAAATTGGAATCGTAATGGAAAAATCTGTATTTGCATTATGCTTCGATATTTATGTATTGTAATTAATAATTTGAATTTATTTTTCTTGCATGTCTGTGATTGTGTTGCAAAATGTTGAATGTATTTCAAACATATACCAATAAAAAAATATATATATACATCACAGTCCAACGGTAAACTGCATAGTCCTGCACGCCTCATTCTTGTCCCGTCTCTCTGTTGGAGCCCGCTGCACACCTTGTAGCTATACGTAATGAACACTACAAATCACGAATCACGCAACGGAACAATAATCATATACCAGACTGTTCCTCGCTGCCCTACCAGCGTGCAAGCTCTAGAAGTATTTGTTCACGGCGCAGCCTAGCTGATTATGCCTACGAGACTTTCAGGCCAGTCCCATGCTTGAAGCTACTTTCACTACCTTTATCTACATATTGTGACTTATTGAGTGATGTAATCAAAGGTATGACGTCCCCTACCTTATTGTACTTACTGCCTACATGTATTAAGGTAAATAAGGTGCACGATAACCACGAGGGCAACTGTCTGTTGCTTGGCATGAGTCCAGCTAAGCTCTACAGCTCCTCTTGAGCATTTATTTGCTAACGTGCCAGGCTAATCGTAGTATCTCGTCTGCATGCCTTAGCAGCCTTTTTTACGTCATGTAACCTACTGCATTCAAATACTGCCAATATTTTTAAACCTGCCATAACTAGCTGAGCATCCTTCCACATAGTGCTTGACATACTAATAATAAACTGAAGTAACATTTGTACCATACTACACAAGTCCTCTGTGCATACTAACCAGCCTTATGTTTTCAGACTGCATTCCTCTGTGCATTCCTCCCCTTGTCTCGGGTGGATAGCTTAGGGGGAATGTGTTCGCCTTGGAAGCAAGACGATACGGAGCAACCCAGGTTCAACCCCTGGGTCCGCGCTTAGAAACCTCTGGGTATTACAGTATTTACTCACCTTGATACTTTCCGACTGTCTCACTGCCAATGCCAGCTAGCCTCTTCACCCATACTATGTATACCCTAATTGCCTCATAGTAAAATTGTTGTTTGCTTTCCTGGATGTTAGTTGCTATGCCACAGCTTTAGATTCCTTACATACAGAGTGTCAGTTCTCAACCATGACCTCTCCTACCTACTGCGGGTTAAGCCTAATACATTCTTACCACCCCTTAACTACAGCCCCCAGCCTATAACCATTAGACATACTTACTTCCGACCAGAGTTAAATTTGAGAATTAATCATCCTAATACAGATGCCATCCCATCTATCACCTCAGATGGCACCTTAACTCCCATCCAATGGATTAAATGCTTTGTCCCCAGACCAGTACTTAACCAACCTTGCTCCACTGGAGCTAGAAATTAAAGGCTTGGCTCAAGATTCACCAAAACCTATTCTCTACAGACCTGCCTTCCTACCAAACTTAGTCCTACCTCCCCTCTTAATAACTCCACCTCTAAGATAAACTATACAAAATAAAAATAGAGTAAGTCAGAGTAACCCGTCTCCGAATCCCTCAACACTGCAACTCCGTTTATTAAAGGTGCCCTAATCAACGAGAGATCCATGGTAGCACATCCTATAGACAGAGCGGAAGGACTGATCATTTCCGAAAAATGAGACTTCTTAGCCATAACTGAGACGTGGCTCCATGCAGCAGATGGTCCTTCTCTTCGGTGGCCTTGCATTCATTGCCAAGTCCGGTCTAGGTCTCAGAGTATCTACATCACCTCATTTCCCATCCTGTGAACTGCTCACTGTGAAACTACCTATCACTAACCCAAGTACCCTAACGGCTCACCTTATCTATAGACCTCCAGGTCCTATTGGCTCCTTCGAGGAAGACGTCATAACCATACTATCTACACATACCAAACCTACATTGCAAATACTACTGCTAGGAGACTTTAAGCTGGGTTTCAATGACCCTAATGACCAACATGACTTGGCATTGTCGAACACCCTTACTGAATTAGGCCTTACGCAAAGAGTTAACCACCCTACGCACGTAAAAGGCAGAACCTTAGACTGGATGGCCGATCTTAATTGTGAGACAACGATCACCTCCATTGAACCTCAGACTCCGACAGGCCACTTCTTACTGCCATTCACTATACAAGCTAGCATACCACCTATCAGGACTAACCTAATAGCCCCTCCACGCCTCACCTGGAATAAACGGAACATTACAGTAGACAAGTTAATGCCACATCTTCACCCTCTCTTAAACCCTCTGCCTGCTACATCTGGCCCTGTAATGCTAGAAGATTTATATAATTCTACCATCACACAAGCCTTAGATATTTTTGCCCCACTCAAAATGCACAAAGGTAATCCTAGAGCCCACCTGAACTTTTGGTTTACACCCCAAATAAAAACCCTGTGGGCAGAAAAAAGAAAAGTGGAAGTCCTGTGGAGAAATTTCCCTACAGAGGATAATACAAGTAACCTACTAAAAATGGCAGCTAAAGATAAAGCTGAAATACTACTAACCAAACGTGAGACATACAATGACAGGATCAATAAAGCTAGCTCCAGCACTAAGGAACTCTTTGTTAACCTATGAGACTGAAAGCTCCTATCCCCCCCTGTCGACACGTGCACTAAAGATAAAGCATGGTGCACTCATATCCAAAATGCACTGGCCAACAAAATCTCCCTCCTTCAAAAGAAAATATCAGAAAAAAAGTTGAACCTGTCTAAAGCAGGTGCCCTTCACAGAGCCCAAGATCATACCTCTAACCCCCCCCTACCCCCCTGCCAGCGTTTCAAATTTGCCCAAGTCACTACCCAAGAGGTGGAAAATATTATTGCTTTGCTCAAATCTTCAAGATGCCAGGGAGATACCTGCCCAGCCCAGATAATCAAAGAAGCGGCTAGAGACCTGGCCCCCTTCATTACAACACTAATCAATGCCTCATTTCTAACCTGCAGTGTCCGTACCAACCTTAAGGATGCTTGGGTCTTACCACTTTTAAAAAAACCTTGTTGGACCCTACTATCCCAACTAACTATATGTTGATTCCAACAGTCCCATTTTTACTTAAGATAATAGACAAAGCAGCATACCTCCAGATACAATCGTATTTGAAGACTAACAATCTCTTAGGGCTTTGGCAATCTGGTTTTAGACCACAACCAAATAGACAAACTTAAAGACAATAGGAAACTTTCCCTCTTGCTATTATTAGACCTATCAGCCGCTTTTGATTTGGTGGATCATAAAGTGCTTTGCAAACACCTGTTCACTGCAGCTCATTTCTCCCAGGAAGCCACAGCATGGATTCAATCCTTTCTGAATAACAGGTCAATGAGAGTGTTCTCACCTTCGACCTTAGCAGACCCTACACCAATAACTGATCCTAGGAGCACCGGCCAACCTTAACAAACTCAGCAATCAATACCTAAATTTCAACATCGACGGTATTGACATTAAAGTGGCTAAGGAAGTAAAAACCTTAGGTTTCTACTTAGACTCAACTCTTAACCTAGGTAAGCAAGTTAACGGCACTGCCTCAGCTACAGCCTACACCTGTAAGTTGATACAGGCCTGTAAATCTTTCCTTTCCACAGAGAGTTGCATCACCTTAGTGAGAGCTTTAATTCTCTCAAAACTTGATTATTGCGATGCCCTCTACCTAGGTGCTAGCAAATATATTGTCAATAAACTTCAAACACTGCAAAATAATGCACTTAGAACGGCCCTAAGTATTCCCAAGAGACAACATATTCCGGAGGTATAGGCGAAAGAGTAACTGGCTCTCAATCAAGGTCAGAATTCTGTTCAAAACTGTCTCCCTCACCCACAAATGCCTTAATAACTTTGCCCCTCAATATTTAATGGAATACATTGTTAAACAATCCTCAACATGCCGCATGGGGACTGCTAACTCTTTCTGCCTAATAGTCCCTAGATTTAAACTGAAAAAATCAGGAGGTGGTACCTTTCCAGTTATAGCCGCCCACTTATAGAACTCCCTCCCTACTTCTTTGAGAACAGACCAGTCATTCCTTAGCTTTAGGAAAAATACCAAAAGCTGGCTATTTACTAAGGACTCATGGGGCCTCATTAGGACTCCAGCGCTAAACCCCGGAGTCCGCCATGGCGGAATGGGGAATTACCACCCCATTCCAAGGTTGGTGGGGTGGTAATTCCCCATGCCGCCATGGCCCTTTCCCATTCCCATTTTTGCCCCATAGGGCTCAATGGGAATGGGGAAGGTGCTAATTACAGCACCGTAAATTACGGTGCCGTAATTAGCTCTTAGGTCCCTTTGCGGGTTGGTTTTTTAACGCCTGCTAAAAGCAGGCGTTAAAGTGCAACCCGCAAAGGGACCTCGTAATCAGGCGTTAGGGGTTTAACGGCGCTGACACCTTTTACGGCGCTGTTAACCCCTTAACGCCTGGGTTGTAATGAGGCCGATGATGTTTTCTAGAACACTGATGTATGTCCTATCACATCAAAACAAAGTTTTTTTTCCCCTTTCCCGTTCTTTTGCTGAGTACATTGTTTTTCTGTACCTACCCTATGTATTATATTGCCTGTTCCCTGCTGCATTATTGGATATAATGACTGTAACTATTCATGTGTGCAACTTGAAAATTGAAATCTACTTGTAATGCGCCCAGATACCTCCAGATTTAGTGCACTATATAAATAAATAAACAAACAAACAAACAGTCCTAATGACAACGTCCAAAGTAAGGATTGTTTGGAAACATATCTGGGAATCTATAGAGAATTGTATATGGGTGACTATGTTCTGCAGAGTAGTTCATGCTCATATCTGGTAGTCAACAATTGTGAAGCTTAAGTTATCTATGCTATGACTTGACTCTGAAACCCTAACATAGCTTTGGCAGCCTAGCGGAACATATACTAGACATCTAAGTGTGACAACTCCAAGCTCTGTTCATCTATATGACCAATGCTCTTTTCCATTTTTAAAAGTGCTATTGCTTCTTTAGTGAAAGTCAGTCAATGGGTTGTGAACCATGCAGTGTGAACTTCACTAACTCATCTGCCAAGGTGATGGCAATCTTGGAGAACCATTGCCATGTGGTTCTTCTTCTTGCATCCACCAGTGTCCTCCTATTTCTTTACTTTTTGCTGAACAGCACCTACAGAAAAAGGTCACTTCAGCTCCACAGGACCTTTGCCTCACATCAGAGCCTATGCCAAGTTTTGAGAATAACCAGGACGGTCAGTAATACTTTACATAAGGCTTCCTGTAGCTTGGGTGTCTAGCTGGATGGCGCGATTCCACACTGCAAATGTTACCGTTGTATCAACCTCAATGCTGTACTGATGCAGGTTGTTGTATCATGACAAAGGGCATATCACGTGTCAGCTGAGATTACAAATATCTATACATTATTTTCTTTATGACCAATGAATTTCACACCCTGTAAATGAGTTCATATGCGCAGTATCGTGCAGTAAACACACTCATCAGTTGTCATTCTCCAGTATCTAACATCCTATGACAGTATTGTTTAGTTGTAATTTCAATATGGGAGTGTCTTGTAGTATCCCCCTCCTTCAGGAGTACTCTGTAGTATTCACCAACATCAGACACTTCCCATTATCGTCAATGAAATCTAAAAGAGGATCCTGGGGGAGAAGGATGATAGATCCGGCACCCGTAGGAAAAGGATGAGAAATAAGTGGGGAGAGAAAGGGAAATCCAGTTTTGCTGATGACTATCTCTGCACTCTGGGAGAAGGCAAGTCACGTATAATGGGAAACCAGAGACTTTCCTTAAAGACACATTTTTGCTTACAGCGAACCATTGGGCCAGGAAGGGAACCCCAGAATTTTGTAAGGCTGTAGCCAAGCCATTTTTTAACTTTTAGTTGCCCTTGACATTTTATTTAGGATTCATTCTGACACATTTCAATTGCAATTTACGCCATCCCTGTTGATGTTTTCTGCCCACACTGTTATAGTCCCCTTATAAACACCTTTAAGCTTAAGTGTTTTGTCGTTGGCTGGTAATTGATGCCTGTCTCCTATGTGGCATCTGCCACTGTGGCAAGTCGGTCCTTAGACAGTAGGTGTATGGGGTTTCTCTTTATAGCATTTCTTTGTGTGGCGGGCCAACCGTGGTGTGGGAACCTGTGTCATAGACTCCAAAACAGCATCAGTCTGGGATCTGAGGGTCCTGAGGTTTTACTCTAAGTACCAAAGATGAGCAGTGGCTGGGGTACTTATCATGTTCTCTCTACTTCTCTGGGCATTTTGTGATTTTGATGCTGGCACATACACGTCAAGTGACAGAGCTTTTTTGATTTTCCCCATGTGTCTGCCCCTTTCACTTACTGAGAACAGAGAATACGTAGCATTTTACTGTTTTTGAGGTTTTACTGACAAGTATTGACTTAGAATGAATTATGCAATAAATAGATATCATTGGATTGGCCCAAGTGGTGTAGGCAGAATTTAGTGCATGGGTTGAGGGCTCTATAAATGGTGAGGGCCAGCGAATGAGTACCATTTGGTTATTTTTTGTGAGTATACACTATGAACTGTTTATATGATGAGGCATAAGTTTAGTTTGTTATGGGGTGCAATAAAGGGATATCATAATTATGTTTCTACTCTTGCACTGCAAACTGGTAATTGGAATACTTGTAAGGTTTATGTCCAGAAAAACAATAGGTTCTGAAACACGTACCTGTGCTTCAATATACTGCAGATGAAAACTGTTGAAAATGGCTACCCTCCAGTAGTGTCCCAACTGCCCACTGAAGCACACAAAGGCAGGGAACCCTGCAGCGACCGCCAAGGGAGACTGGAGAACAAGGTGTCTGCTGTGAATAGGCGGCAAAGAACAGGCCCGAGGAAGGGGAACCAAGGAAAAGAGGAGCGGCGCACGGGGAGAATAAGACAAGGAAGGGAAACAGAACAATGGGAGACAGGAGGAGTAACATTGTACTGGAATACTTGCTAGGCCCTGAAGACCCTCGTGCATGGAAACAAGGCACAATCACCACACACAAACTGATACGACAGACATGAGGTTCAATTCCCAAAAGCTAGGGTTTATTGCAAAGCAAATATTCTCAGTCGGCCGACTGGATCTCACGTCTCGCAACGTGTGTCACCCAGACCCCGTGAGACACAAGAGAGCGAGTATTCTACAACAGTATCACATATACAAAAGGACAATCGTACAAGCTGTTTGTGACACATCAAAAACCGCCCATAATGTATCTTCTTGAGCTAGGCCTTGGTGATTGACAATTAGGACAATTATGACACGGTATTTCTTAATCTATATTGCTTAATTTAGCAACAGTTGCAATTTTGCAGTGAGCAGACATGTTTCTTTGTTTTGGAGAACATAAAGCACTTGTTTAGCGAGAAAACTGTGTTCGTAGGAGAGACACATTCCTAAGCATGCTATAGTCTAGTTTCTATTTTTGAACTAGGGGTCAGCTTGATCTAAGACAGGCCCAAAAGGGTGGCCGCTGGAAAAGTATAATTCATGCCTTTAACGGCCTGTTTCTGCAGTTTCAGTGAGACCGCCTGGCACCTGGCGTGGTGATTAAATGCCTCTCTGCTCGCCTTCAAGGACTTATGAGGGAGGAAAACAATGTATTTCTTTACTGCTTGGCATCTCTGTCTGGCCTGCTCTCTCAACGTGTAACTTGTGGCCTTGCTTCTAGTTAGAGCAGAATGAAATAAAATACATTTTGCAAAGCGTTTGAACAGATAGGCAAGGAAAGCAAATGGCGGATCTGGAGACAAAAAGGACGCTCTATGGTTATGCTGAGGATTCTATATTGGCGAGGCATGGCATATGATGCAATTGGTTTTTGGCCAACATATTATACCATCTATGCTATGGTAGGGTAGTTTTCTGATCTAACAAACCCTCCTTTTGGCCGTAAGCCAAGGGCATCATCCGTACATTGCATCTTCCTCTGACCATGTATCTAGTTCTGAACTATACATACTGCTGTAATCGTCATCATCAATATTAATCGACATGA
Source organism: Ambystoma mexicanum (assembly GCF_040938575.1). Classification (NCBI taxonomy): domain Eukaryota; kingdom Metazoa; phylum Chordata; class Amphibia; order Caudata; family Ambystomatidae; genus Ambystoma; species Ambystoma mexicanum. The sequence continues at coordinate 1,093,175,990 of NC_090937.1, read as the reverse complement.
ACTCTTTCATAGTTTGTGTTTCGTTGTTTGCATTCGTATTTACTTTGGTACTCCTTTTCTCTGTTACCATGTGTACGCATTTATCAGTTATTTCAGAGCAAATAATTTGCAGGCAGTGTATGCAACAACAACATGTCATGAAGGTTCCGAGGAACGTTACTATAATTGCAATTAGTTTCCATCCCCAGGAACGTAGTAACTCCCCAAACCAGGAACTTATATTCAGTTCCCAACCACCTGTTGGAGCCCGAAGGTCAGAACTCAGAATATGTAATTTCTTTATCACCTCAAAAATCATGGGGGATGAGTCACTTACAAATACACAGCACGCTGACCCCACAAATTTGCAAACACCTCCATGGTCGGCCAAAATTATATCAAGAGCCATTCTATTTTGAAGTGTCATTAACCTAACTGTCTTTTCTTCTAGTGTCATATTATATATCGGTCGTTCCATTTATCATTTTTTCTAAAATTCTGGACAATCTGCGTATATTCCATGAGTTTATTGCTTGGCCCCAAAATGGTGTAAATGATTTTGCTATGTCATCCGCAATTAATCATGCTTCATCATCCCGCTGGGGCCTTGATCTAGATAATTTTGATATATCTGATGTTCGGGAAAGGAATACCCCGGGGAGAAGGATCCCTAAATAACAGGTCCCACCCCAATTTCTAGGCAACCAGGGATAAGCTCTTTCTCCACATATAAAATAAACAGGATCACCTACATATATTGGTTCTTCTTCTCTTTCAAGTACTGCAATATTCATGCATCTATTGAACGTCCCTACTGAATAGGAACCTTTTTTCCACAAGCAGAATGGGACAGTGCGAGGATTGTAATTCACTATATACGAGGGGGGCACTACATCCTTGTTCCCCACTGTGTTCATGTGAAACGTCATTACAGATGACTTATAAGGCACACACAGGCCCTCATTACAAGTCAGGCGTTAAGGGTTTAACGGCGCCGTTGGCGCCGTTAACCCTTAACACCTGATTCACACTTTAACGCCTGCTTTTTGCAGGCGTTAAAGTCCAAGGCGCTAAGCAACCTTGGTGCTAATTACGGCACCGTGATTTACGGTGCCGTAATTAGCGCCTTCCCCATCCCCATTATGCCCTATGGGGCAAAAATGGGAATGGGGAAGGGCAAATGATGAATGGGGAATTACCGCCCCACTCACCTTGGAATGGGGCGGTAATTCTGCCATCCACCATGGCGGAATCCGGCATGGACCATGGTGCTAATAGCACCATGGTCCACCGCCTGACTTGTAATGAAGGCCACAGTCTGTCCACCGGCCTTACCACCACAGGTTTTATCCCTCTTGCTCTGTTAAATATGGAACAACCTACAGGTTCCATTACCACTTTCTCAAATTCATCTATGTTTGTTCTGTCTAATTGACCTGTGTCACTCTTATTCCACTTTCCATAAAATAGTGCACTTAGTGATGCATAGCATGCTGTGTTAAGGGGTGATGACTGTACATACCAACCCATTCCTTTCCCGCCATGCTGGGGTAGATGGGAGCAGACTCAGCAATTTGTTCTGTTCAGGATGGAGTGAGTCATATTCATTATCAAAAGCAATGTGTTATTACCATAACCTTCCCTGTGTCTTTCTTCTATTGGAGGGATATTATAAGAGAAATCATGGACTTGGCTATCTGCGACAGGTTCTTTCATGGCAGGCAAAAGAGAATTCAATGGATGTATGCTTTCCAAATACCATAATACTGGGATCAGTGTACTCATAATGCAAAGTAGTGTTATGATCATTAGCATGAATTTTCTACAGCAAATTCTTCTAGACCATTTTCTGGTATCTATATCTATTACATCATCAGAATTGGTGCAGGAGAGAACAGAAACGAGTATGGGCATTGTGTGCAATTCTTCTTCTCCAAAAATGTTCATCATGAATAGTTCCTACAGCCGTGCCCATGGAAACAGAAAAGCGTCCAAAGAAGTCAGCAAAGCGTCTAGGCCAGTTCTCGGCTGCCTGAATTGCTAAACATGTGGAAAGATTATCGTGCCTCTGCACATTGCTCAAAATACTTCAGAGCACGGATCAATTGCTTTCGTACCATCTGCGCCCCGCTTGTTAGCACGGGGTGATCAACAAATTGATTTTTTTCAAAGATAGCACCGGGAAGCTGCATTCCAGAGCTCCCAAATTGATGCAGATTGGTACAGCCCCCATGCTCCACTTCCCTAGGCCTCTGATTCCCAATTCATCCGTGATGGGAATAGAGGCAAAAACAAAACACGTAGATCAGATCACTTTCAATTTTGAGAACTTAGGTTGTACTTTATTGCTCCAGGTACCGTGTGATCAACGAACAGTGCAGATGTACTTCCTGATGTAGGCTCAGTGTCAGCCTTAGATGCAGTAGGTGATGATGCAGGCTTTATGTCAGCCTGTGATGATGCAGATTCAGCTGCGCAAAGTTGGGGCACATTTAGCCCCTTTTCCTCTTTGGCAATCTTTTCAGGCTTTTTCTCCGGTTCAGGCAGTATTTGTGGCAGAGAACTGGCGATGGTGTCTTTCGAATCAAGGGCAGCTGTTTCTTTCTTGTCGTCTGGATCAGGCAGTTCTTTCAACAGAAATGGAATTTTTTTCGTGTGGGTGGCATGGATCCAGGCCTTACGACCATCCACACGGACTGCAGTCTGTGTTGTTAGGAGAATTTGATATGGGCCCCTCCACCTGGGTACGAGCAAGGTTTTCCTCTCAAAATTCTTGACCAGGACCCACTCGCCCGGCTGCAGACAATGCCCCGGGCCTGTATATCTGACAGGAAGAGCCTCCTGCACCTGCTGATGAATCAAACAGAGTTTCTGTGTTAACAAGTTAAAATAAGTGCTGAGCAAAGGGTATTCAACTTCACTCAGGCGCCTAGGCTGTGGTGCGCACCAAACATTTGCAGGTCTCCCCATGACAATATCATATGGGGAGAGTCCAGTCCTAGCTTGCACAGATGTGTGCATGCACAACAAAGCTAAAGGCAGCGTGTCTGGCCACTTTAATTGACACCCTGAACAGATTTGACTTATTCTTTAAGATGCCGTTCTGGAGCTCAACAAGACCGACACTCATAGGGTGTCTGGCGGAATGGAATCACTTTTCAATCTGAAGGCCTGCACAAATCTGTAATATGATGGCGGCAACAAAATGCGGGCCGTTGTCTGACCATATGACCCATGGCAGGCCTAGTCTAGAGAAGTATTCCTTTAGCATTACTTTTGCTGTACTCATCGCTGTGCAGTAATGAATGCACAGACTACCACCAAGATGTATTTTAGGTTCTGACATCTTTCCATTTCTATGAAATCAAAATGGATTACTTCAAAGGGCATAGGGGGGGGGGCAAAACTACCTGTGGGAGTAGTTGTTCCTTTTCCAATATTATGTGCAAACAAGTCATACAATTCTGGACTAGCCTTTCGGCTGTTTTTCTAATGTGTGGATTCTGCCATACTGTGGCCAGATGCTGAATCTTTTTTTTTAGCACAAATGCGTGTGGGGCTATGGGCCTTGATGACCATTGCTGTTAAATAGGAGTTGGGCAGCATCCACTTTCTACTTTATTTGTCCACCCAACAACCTTCTATGTCTAATTCTGCAGAGCCCTCAGCCCACGCTTTTATTTCATCTGAAGTTGCTTCTGTTTGTATCTCCTTGACTGTGGCAATCCTGTTCTTTCTATCATGCAGGGTACGTGGATCAGGGGCAGTTTGTTTCGCTATTTTGTCTGCAAATGCGCTTCCTTTTCCAACGTTACATGTTACTTTCTTATGCGCCTCGCATTTCATTATTTCTAGTTGCTTTGGACACGTGAGTGCAGACAACAATCTCGCTATCAAAGGGCCATGTTGAATCTTAGTTCCATGTGATGTTAAGAAACCCCTCGCAGCCCAGAGTCGACCAAAATTGTGTACCACCCCAAATGCGTACTGACTGTCAGTGTATATGTTTACATTCAGATTTTCAGAAATTTCACATGCTCTTGTCAATGCTATTATTTTGGCAGCCTTTGCTGAATTGTATGGAATTCTTTTGCTCTCTACAATACCCTTCAGTATCGTGATGGCATATGCAGCAGTTGATGTGCCATCGGGCAATTTAAAACAGGAACCGTAACAAAACAGTTCTCCATCTGGCTCTTTCTGTGGGATGTCTGTTAGGTCAATTCTCCCTTTCGTTTCTTGTTCAGTAACCATTATGCAATCATGGGGTGGTGATTCATTCTCACCTGTTCTTTCATTGGGAGGAGGCATTAGCTCTGCAGGATTCAAAGTGCATCTCTGAATTTGAATATTGGGTGCAAAGAGCATGATTTCATATCTAGGCAGTCTATCTGATGTGAGATGTTGCGTCTGCATTCTATTTAAAAGAACGTCTACTGTGTGAGGCACGATTAAGGTTAAGGCGTGATCCAAACCCATTCCCTTGGTTTGTTTTACTGACGCGGTAGCCGCATCGACCGCCCACAAACAGTGCAGCAAAGTGCAAGCAACAGGATCCAGCGCGGAAGAAAAATAACCGCATGGTCTATTTCTTCCTCCTTGTTCCTGAGTCAAAAGAGCCAGCGCACAGCCATCATTTTCATGCACAAATAACTTATAATACTGTTCATAATTTGGTGTGCCCAAAACTGGAGCTGAGCACAGCGGATCTTGGACCAGATCAAATGCATTCTGACATTCTTCACTCCATAGTAGAGGCAAAGCAACATCCTTCTTCGTCAATGCCACCATTGGTTTCACAATCATCGCGAAATTGGCAATCCACTGCCTGCAATATGAAGCCATGCCTAATATGGCTCTGCCTTCCGTCTGTGTCTTTGGATTAGGCACACCAGAGATGCTTCCTATCCTTTCTGGTGTTAGTCTCCTTCCCTCTTTCAAAAGGAGGTAGCCCAAATAGGCCACTTCCTTTCGACAATACTGACATTTTTTCAATGACGCTCCATGTCCATGTGCAGCCAAGTGTGTCAACAATTTAACAGTACTTTCTTTGCAAATGTCTTCTGTGTCTGCAGCAATTAACAGGTCATATATGTACTGCAATAGTACACAACCCGTCGGTGGTTCTAACATGTCTAGCTGTTCCTTTAGTGCTCTGCTATAAATACTTGGACTCTCAGTGTAACCTTGTGGAATTCGTTTGAATGTGAAGGATCGTCTTCCTAACGTGAAAGCAAATAAGTATCTGCTATCTGGATGTAAGGTCCACGACACAAAAATGTGAAGCGGAGGCTGGAATCATTGTCAAAATGATAGTGACATCCGGGACCAATGGGAATTGGAGATCAACTACTTTATTCAATGCGCGCAGATCAATTATGAAACGATATGGTATCTCATTGTCCTCCTTTTTTATATACTGGGAGAATCGGACTATTGCAAGTACCACCAGTGATTTCTTCAATCACATTTCGTTTAAACCAAATCAGAAACAATGCATTTCAATGCTCTCTCTCCTTCCACTGAAATTTTATATTGTGGGATATGTGGCAATGTAACTCCCTCTTTCAAAACAATTTTCACTGGCTCTATTTTCAAACAACCAACATCGTTGTCATTCATTGCCCATATACAAGTTGGTACCTTGCTTAATTCAGTCGGTAATGGTTTAGACAGAAATTGTGATACTGTCATGATGCCTACCCCCGGAGCACCAGGCCAGGCCCAGCACCCCCGGGAGCAGGCATCACGCCCCCGGGTAAATGCCCAGCGGCCCTTTATAGGGGCTCTTTGGACTCTGTCCTGGCGCCGTTGGCGCCAGGTTCATGTTGGACATCAGTCCTGGCGCCATAGGCGCCAGGCTCATAAGGGGAAGTGTTTGATGCACTTACCTGAAGCAGACCATGCTGCACACTCACCTGATGCAGACCATGCTGCATGAAGAACCAAGCCAAATGAGGCTTAGGAGGGACTATTTTTCTGAAGGAACTATTTTGTTACTTGGGTGGGGCTGTGGAAGAACACTCACCTGGAACTTCTTCCAAGGCTATTTAAGCCACGCCCGGACAGCCACACGTGCTTTGCGTTGTTCTGCATCTCAGCAGCTGAACGCTCACCGTGTCTGCTCCTGCACCTGGACTCCAGCCACGCCCACCTCGAACCTGGAACACCTGTAAGGAAAGAAGAGAAGAGAAAGGTGAAAACCAAGAACTTATTCAACCTTCTTACCTGCATCCGGAATCTTCATGCCAGCATTCCTGAAGAAAGACTTCCATTTAAAAGAACCGCGTTGCTCGCTGCAGCGCCGCGCTTCACTCACCTGTTCCCGAGACGCCGCCCGGCTCCATCGCGGCTCTCAGCACCGGTCGCCACATCTCTGCACCTAGGGGAGAGAAGAAGAGACAAAAGGTGAGCAAGGGAACACAAGAGGAAAGCTGAATTTTCAGCCATATTACTTACTGGCTTTTCTTGGTGAACCATTCCACATCTCGGGTCGGCGCCGCATCTTTGGCAGGTACCGCACCCCGGCCCCTATGGGGAAAGGACAAAAAGACATTACTGGGGAATTATAAAGACATTTAGAGGGGTCGCCCTCAGCACTAACCCACCTGATTTTACCACCAGCAATTTAACCCCTCAACGCATCGCCTTTGTTCTGCACCTGAAATAAAGGACAGATCACAGGTTAGGAAAAACAACATAAAAGGAGGCTCACACTTGAACTTTTGCATCTTCATACTTACGGCGTATCGCTCAGAAAAGTCAAGTGTATTTGCCCGCGCCATTCTGAAAACCAGTGAAGTAACTGGACGAACGCGCGCCCCTGCACCAGAAGCAGGATGGAGAGTTCATCCTTCCAAACCATAAGGTGAGCTTAAACCGGGGGTTTTGGAGGAAGTCAGAGAAGAACGAAGGGGGAAAGGGGGGAGCAAGCACACTATTCAGCAGACAGTTAATCCCCTTTCTCATCTGCAGAAGGATATTCCTACTGGCCAGACAAGCAAGATTTGGGAGTCCTGTTCAATCGGTGGTCCGAATTCTGCACATCACGCTTGAAGAGGCCGCAGCAATCCAGTCCAGACCAGCGCCTCCGTGGGAGCCAGGTGAGCGTTACAGAACGCGAAGCCTTCCTACAAATTCCCACCCAGGCGCTATGGAAACTTCTGAGACTGACCAGTTGGCCCAACTACTGGGGGAATTACGGGCCAAAGTACACGCCGCTCGTCAAGAGACTAATGCTCTCAGGAGGGAAGTGATTGTAACAAAGGAAAGAGCTGATGACCTGGCTAGACAGCTTTTGCAAGGTCAAGCTGGACAAACTCCTTTACCCGGTTCCAGAGGGAACCCCGCTCCTGTGCTTTCCAGTAACTCGGTGCAGATTAATCTACCTGGAAACATGCCGCTGGCCCCACCCGAACGCTTTGCTGGGGACCCCAAACGATTCGCCGTATTCATGAATTAGTGTCGTTTGCATTTCCTGTGCAGACCTGGGGCCTTCCCTAATGACCAGACCAAGGTAGCCTTTGTACTGTCATATCTCAGCGGCAGTGCTGCCGATTGGTCAGTTCCACTGGTAACTCAAGATGACCCGATTCTTCATGATTTTCAAGGATTTCAAGCAAGCATGGAAAGGTTATTTGCTCGTCACTCCCAGGGGCAGGCTCTAGATGACGAACTTCTATCTCTGCGACAGGGCAATCAAGACCTCCTTTCCTAGATTGCAACCTTTAATAGACTAATTGTGGAAACTGGGTGGCCAGAGGATAAAAGAATCACGTTATTTTATCGAGGTCTACGCAGAGAATTTAAAGATGTCCTGGCCCAAGTTGTAAATCCGCCTCAAGAATGCTCAGAATATATAGACTTAGTGGTCCAATTGGATCACAGACTGCAAAACAGAAAAGCAGATCAGTCCAAGTTTGAGGCCCGGGTGTTACTCAAGACCCACGCTAACCTCAAGGGGGCTGAAGCCTCTGAGCCAATGCAAATCGGAGGAGTTAAAGGACCTTTAACTCAAAAGGAACGTGAAAGAAGACGGCAGATGCACTTATGTCTTTATTGTGGTTCCTCTGGACACTTTCTACGAGATTGCCCGGCAAGGCCGCCCCGGAAGGTGGTAGGAGCCGCTGATAAAAACCATGAAACCTCTGTATCGGGAAACGACCCCGCCCGACAAGCGTAGGGGTCCGCTTGCCGAGCTTGAAAACGAACTCTCAGACCTCGCATTTCATTGTGCCAATGGTCCTCGCAGATCCGGAACAGCCTAAGCGGTTGCATGCAATAAAGGCATACATCGATAGTGGGGCTATAGGAAACTACGTGGATCGTGAATTGATCTCCAGGATTAACCTCCCTTTGCGTCCTAAAACCAGCAAAGATGTCATCACCACAGTTGATGGTACCGAAATTGCCTCGGGACCGGTAACACATTTCACAGCTGAGGTGACACTTGTAGGTCCGGACGGCCATCGGGAGGCAGTTGTGTTTGATGTAATCAAGGCTCCACAGTTTCAGGTTATTCTCGGAATCCCTTGGTTAGAGACACATAATCCTCAAATTGATTGGCGAGCCAAGAGAATAACCTTTCCGGAGTGTGCACGAACCTGCTACCCAGAAAATCTGAAGATCAGTCTAGCATCAGTAACCTCTGTCTCCATGCAACTACCTCCGGAATACCAAGACTTTCAGGACGTCTTCCAAAAGGAACAGGCCAACACGTTACCTCCTCACAGATCGTACGATTGCCAAATCGATCTGGTGCCCGGTGCACAACCCCCTTGTAGCAGGATTTATGCCCTTACTGAGCCGGAGAATCTGCATTTGAGACAATATTTAGATCAATACCTAGCCAATGGTTTCATTCGCCCGTCAAAGTCTCCGGCATCCTCGGCTTTGTTCTTCCTGCCAAAAAAAGAAGGCAACCTTAGAACTTGTATCGATTACCGCGCATTGAACCAGATAACTGTTAAAAATCGTTACCCTCTGCCTTTGATCCCTGAACTCCTTGACCAGGTGAAGGACGCTTGCATATACACCAAGTTAGATCTCCGGGGGGCTTATCATCTGGTACGAGTAAAAGAAGGCGACGAATGGAAAACGGCCTTCCGTACAAAATATGGTCTATTCGAATACCAGGTGATGCCTTTCGGGTTGTGCAACGCGCCTGCTGCTTTCCAATTCTTCATGAACGATGTCCTTCGGGAACTCATCGATGTCTGTGTTGTCGTGTATATCGATGACATTCTGGTGTACTCCTCTTTGGAATCAGATCACAGAAAACATATCAGGGCCGTCCTTGAGAAATTGCGCCAGCACAAACTGTTTGCAAAACTGGAAAAATGTGTTTTCCATACCACCTAGGTTGAGTTTCTTGGATTCATCCTGACACCTAAAGGGGTCCGAATGGACTCACGGAAAGTGGATGTCATCCTCAAATGGCCATCACCTAGTTCGGTGAAAGGTGTCCAAAGCATGCTTGGTTTTGCCAATTTTTATCGCAGGTTTATCCCGGAATTTTCACGGGTGGTGCAACCCATCACTGCACTCTAGCGGAAGAATAAACGTTTTGAATGGACCAAGGAAGCTGAACAGGCCTTTCAGGAATTAAAAGCTAAATTTACGTCCGCACCTATTTTGAAACACCCGCGTCCTGATCTCCCATATATAGTCGAAACCGACGCATCCAGCTTAGCCATGGGAGCTGTCCTGTCTCAAAGAGACCCCGAAACCAACCAACTGCACCCCGTAGCATTTTGGTCCAGAAAGTTCTCGCCGCCGGAGATAAATTATGCAATCACCGATAAGGAATTATTAGCCATTAAGTCCGCCTTTAAGGCTTGGCGGCATTATCTTCTTGGCGCCAGGCATACCATCACCGTGATCACTGATCACCGAAATTTACAATATTTAAAAACTGCCAAGGCTCAGTCTTCACGACAGCTCCGATGGGCTTTATTCTTTGCTGAGTTCGATTTTGTAATCACTTACCATCCCGGCTGTAAGAATGGCAAAGCGGACGCGCTATCTCGAATTGGAATGGGAGAAATGGACACAAACTCAGAACCTGTGCCGATAATTCCCGAACAAAGAATCTTGGGGATAACCACTTTACAAACACTTGAAGACATTCAAGCACGGGTAAAACTATTCCTGGACTCTTCAGCCTTGCAGTATTGGATCAAAAGGGGGTCTGACTTTTCAATCAACAATGGCTTACCTTACTTCCAAGGACGTTTATTTTTGCCAGAAAAGGAATTGCAAGAACTGGTTATTTCCCGTCATCACGATACTCTGATGGAAGGACATCGTGGCATTGCCAAAACAGAGGAAAAAATTAAACAACAATTCTGGTGGCCGTCCTGGCGAAAGGATATTAAATCTTTCGTGATGTCCTGTGGAGTTTGCGCCCAAAACAAAGGTCAAAAAACAAAACCCGCCGGTCTTCTTCAACCCTTAGACATTCCACCAGCACCTTGGCACACCTTGTCACTAGATTTTATCACGGACCTGCCCTCTTATAATGGATACAATACTATTCTGGTTGTGGTGGATTTATTTTCCAAGATGGCCCATTTTATTCAGTTGAAAGGATTACCTTCAGCTTTTGTTCTTGCCAAGGAATTCCTCGAAAATATCATCCGTCTGCATGGATTCCCGTCCATACTAATCTCCGATCGGGGAAGCCAGTTTATTTCTCATTTTTGGAAAAAGTGTTGTCAACTGGCACAAATCGACGTAAGACTCTCAACCAGCCACCACCCACAGACCGATGGTCAGACGGAGAGAACGAACCAGACCCTTGAACAATATCTACGATGTATGTTGCACCAATCGGAGGGTAATTGGAAGGATATTTTATGGGTGGCTGAATATGCATACAATAACTCGATACACTCTGGAACTGGTCAGAGCCCCTTTTATACCCTATATGGACATCACCCTCGTACTTCAGACTTGGACTCACCTTTGAGCCTCGAAATGCCCGCAGTGGACCATTTGCATTCTACGATTACTCAAGCCTTCAAGGATGCTAATGCACACTTACAACATGCGAAAGGGAAATACAAAAAGAATGCGGATCTGCATCGAAAGGAGGCACCTTCATACCACATAGGGGATCAAGTATGGTTGGCTACCAAACACTTATCGCTCAAGGGACCTCGGACTTTTAATCCAAGGTATTTAGGCCCTTACTCGATCAAAGCTATAATTAACCCAGTGGCAGTCAAGCTAGATCTACCAGCTAAAATGCGGATTCACCCCATTTTTCATGTTTCGCTTTTGAAACCAGTGCAACCAGGAACCAGATTAATAAAGCCACCAGAACCAATCCAGATAGATGGGGAGCCTGAATTCGAGGTGAAGAACATTTTGGACTCTAAGATCTCAAAATCAAAACTTTTCTATCTAATTGATTGGAAGGGGTACGGCCCTCAGGAAAGATCTTGGGAACCCAGCGACCACGTACATGCACCTCGGCTAGTAAAAAGGTTCCATCGGAATTTCCCGAACAAACCGAAACCTCCTGAGGGAACGACCTTGGGAGGGGCGTTGGTGGGGAATGCTGTCATGATGCCTACCCCCGGAGCACCAGGCCAGGCCCAGCACCCCCGGGAGCAGGGATCACGCCCCTGGGTAAAAGCCCAGCGGCCCTTTATAGGGGCTCTTTGGACTCTGTCCTGGCGCCGTTGGCGCCAGGCTCATGTTGGACATCAGTCCTGCCGCCATAGGCGCCAGGCTCATAAGGGGAAGTGTTTGGTGCACTTACCTGAAGCAGACCATGCTGCACACTCACCTGATGCAGGCCATGCTGCATGAAGAACCAAGCCAAATGAGGCTTAGGAGGGACTATTTTTCTGAAGGAACTATTTTGTAACTTGGGTGGGGCTGTGGAAGAACACTCACCTGGAACTTCTTCCAAGGCTATTTAAGCCACGCCCGGACAGCCACACGTGCTTCGCGTTGTTCTGCATCCCAGCAGCTGAACGCTCACCGTGTCTGCTCCTGCACCTGGACTCCAGCCACGCCCGCCTCGAACCTGGAACACCTGTAAGGAAAGAAGAGAAGAGAAAGGTGAAAACCAAGAACTTATTCAACCTTCTTACCTGCATCAGGAATCTTCACGCCAGCATTCCTGAAGGAAGACTTCCATTTAAAAGCACCGCGTTGCTCGCTGCAGCGCCGCGCTTCACTCACCTGTTCCCGAGACGCCGCCCGGCTCCATCGCGGCTCTCAGCACCGGTCGCCACATCTCTGCACCTAGGGGAGAGAAGAAGAGACAAAAGGTGAGCAAGGGAACACAAGAGGAAAGCCGAATTTTCAGCCATATTACTTACCGGCTTTTCTTGGTGAACCATTCCACATCTCGGGTCAGCGCCGCATCTTTGGCAGGTACCGCACCCCGCCCCCTATGGGGAAAGGACAAAAAGACATTACTGGGGAATTATAAAGACATTTAGAGGGGTCGCCCTCAGCACTAACTCACCTGATTTTACCACCAGCAATTTAACCCCTCAACGCATCGCCTTTGTTCTGCACCTGAAATAAAGGACAGATCACAGGTTAGGAAAAACAACATAAAAGGAGGCTCACACTTGAACTTTTGCATCTTCATACTTACGGCGTATCGCTCAGAAAAGTCAAGTGTATTTGCCAGCGCCATTCTGAAAACCAATGAAGTAACTGGACGAATGCGCGCCCCTGCACCAGAAGCAGGATGGAGAGTTCATCCTTCCAAACCATAAGGTGAGCTTAAACCGGGGGTTTTGGAGGAAGTCAGAGAAGAACCAAGGGGGAAAGGGGGGAGCAAGCACACTATTCAGCAGACAGTTAATCCCCTTTCTCATCTGCAGAAGGATATTCCTACGGGCCAGACAAGCAAGATTTGGGGGTCCTGTTCAATCGGTGGTCCGAATTCTGCGCATCTCGCTTGAAGAGGCCACAGCAATCCAGACCAGACCAGTGCCTCCGTGGGAGCCAGGTGAGCGTTACAGATACTGACACCTTTTGTGGTGATATTGTCAAAAACGCTCCATCAGGAGAACAATGAATAACCGCACTTAATTTTTTGAACACATTTAAACCCATTAAATTCTCGCCACAATTTTGTGTTAACATAAACGGGCAAGACTCAGTGAATGGACCTAGTGTTATGGTTACCGGCTGTGACACTGGACTAATTACTGGGGTGCCTGCGAACCCTACTGAAACATTATTTTGCCCTGACAGTGGTATCTCCGGAACCAAGTGATGGGCTATTGAGCACTTCTGTGCACCTGTGTCCACAAGAAAAAGTGTGCTCCTTATTCCCAATTTTCATTTCTACGTAGGGTCCTTTCTGATCAACGGGAATAGACACCGGCACCAACCCCTGTCTTGGGCTGTCCTAGCTGAACAATACATCATCCGATGTGAAGTCACCAGAATAGTATGTATTCGACTGAGTGTCAAAAACATTCCCTTCTCCTGTACCATTCTGCTGATGTTGGTTCTGGTTCTGATTCTGGTTGTTATATCCTTGATTATTTTGGTTTTGTGGCATTCTAGTGTTTCTATTCTGTCCCTGTGTTCCCGGGGGACCTCTATTCTGCCTTCTCGGGGCATTCCCATTCCTATTCTGTAAATGTGGGCACTGTGCTCGCCAATGACCTTCTTCTTACAATATGCACATTGATTTAGTCCAATTGGACCTCCGTGCATGTTGGAGTGATTCCCCCTCATTTGTGCATTACCTCCACCCCTATTATTATTCGCTACCTGTTGCAGTAACACTCTTGTTTTTAGATTCACTCTATCCCTCACCTCTTTCTCTGTCTCTGTATTCACTCTATTCTCATAGTACTGTGCCATGTGTAACACTTCACTTTAAGATTTCGCTTGCCATGCACGTTCTGACGTCATTATCAAATTTGGAATGTTCGGTAATAATCCTCTCACATATTTATCAACAAATAGTCTCTTCCCCGGTTCAGTGCTTAAATCTTGGCCACTAAAACCTGCAAACACTTCTTCGAATCTATTAAAATAATCATTGGCCAATTCATCTTTCGCTTGCACGCATGCAGTCAATTTGTCCCAGATAATTCATCTCTCCGGCACCAAAATCTTTAATTGTTGTACTATTCGCACCGGTAATGCTGACAGAGTTCGTGATGGCTTCTCGCCAGCCTTTCTGTGCTGTACTGTATAATGCGCTTCTGTTGCTTGCGCTGGAGCTCCATCAACACCAGGAGTTTCTACTTTGGCACAAAATTGGGAGGGACTTCTCTCATGGGGAATATCAAACTGGTAGTTTCCTCTTTCACTATAGCTAAATCGAGTGATAGGGTAGTCTTTCCATATTCAGGTGAAAGTGCTCTCTTGTATATTGTCATTATTTCAGAGGGACAACAATCATTCATCTCAACACATGTATCTTGTAAATACTCAACCATTACTTGCAATACCTTCTTTTGCATTTCTATCGTATACTGTTCAAATGTATCATACACCTCCATTACAGGGATGCTAGCATCTGTAATCCATCTAAGCGCCTTGCGTGTGCATATTTTTATTTCTTCATAAACAGGTTTTGACGGCGTAAAAAATCGCAACATGACAAATGTTGTCACCTCTTGTCTCCATCTTTTTACCTCTTGGTGGCGAAATCCAGAAACAACAAACATCTCTGCATATAATTCATCAAGTTCATCTTTAAACTCAAATAATCTGTCTATGTGCTCTTTTATTTCCACCTCACTTTCCCTCATACGTGAAAATGCATTCAAATTCCACAACTTCTGTGGTGCTATCATACCAATTAACTGCTTCCATCTATTCATAAGATACTCTCCCATGCATTCCAACAGTACCTGTTTTTCACCGAGCTTCTTGTAGTCATACATTGAACTCTGCGTCGATCCCTCGTCATTGCTTTCAATGTACATTTCTGCCTGTTCTTTTAGTTCTTCTCTCCTCTTCCTGCTGACCGTACTATGGGTTACTCTCGTGCTTCCTCTCTGTGCAGTCCCCGCCTCTGCAGAGCTGCCTCCTACGATAGCCGCTAATTCATACTCCGTCAGTGGAGGGGGAAATGGAATCACATGCTCAGGGGGAGATGGTGCGGTAGGAACAACAGGAAGGGGGGGTGGCAACTGAGGTGGAGCAATGGGTGCTGGTGCAATTATGTCAATCTTGCTTCGAGGGCGTTCTTGTCTTTTTTCATTCAAAATCTTATTTATTAGTTCATCTGATGCATGTAACTCTTGTTGTGGATATATTTTTTGTATGTCTAATTGGATACTCCTATCCTCTCTTCTAATATCCTCAACCCATTCTTTCTGTTCTAGTTCTGCCGCTTTTTCTGCACTCGATTTATGTCTTCGCGCATGTTTCTCTCTACTTTTTAAACAGAGGTTAGCTTCCTTCCTCCAGTCTCTTATGATGTCAAATGTTGCGGGGCGTACCCTCTTGCGTACCAATACTGATTCTAAATGCTCTATTCAAGGCATCTCAAAAGTACTGTGTTTCGGCCATTGCAAATATTCTACATGTCTGGTCTGCTTATGACAAAGTTCATTAGATATTATTGCAGCTATTCCATACTTAACATACATCTCCTATGCTAGCGTCCCTACAGGTGGCGCAGCCTGGCCAGTTTCCAAAGATTGTCTATCGCAGTGGAAAAATCCCACTAGACCCTGGGCATTTGATCTTGCAATAGCAACTCTCAACCAATATCAGGGCTGTTAAGAAATTGGGCCACGACTCACCTGATCAATCAGCTTGTCTCTCAAGACGCAATTCGTCCGTATACAGACGCAACCAAGGATCATCGCGACTGCGTATCTGGCTCAATCTGCCTCGTTTCGGGACCCTCGCCTCCTTGCACTCTGCCCGCTGCGCGTCGATCAGGGACCGGCTTTGTGCAGATCTGCAAAGGAGTATCTCATCACTTTCACCTCGACTCATTTTTGCCTTCTTCAAATTCAACGTACACGATGGAGCAAAATGGGGGAGGGTCCCTGTTCGGGCGCCATTTGTTGCTAGGCCCTGAAGACCCTTGTGCATGGAAACAAAGCACAATCACCACACACGAACTGATACGACAGACACGAGGTTCAATTCCCAAAAGCTAGGGTTTATTGCAAAGCAAATATTCTCAGTCGGCCACCTGGATCTCACGTCTCGCAACGTGTGTCACCCAGACCTCATGAGACGCAAGAGAGCAAGCATTCTACAACAGTATCATATATACAAAAGGACAATCATACAGTCTGTTTGTGACACACCAAAAACCGCCCATAAGGTATCTTCTTGAGCTAGGCTTTTGAGATTGACAATTATGACAATTATGACACAGTATTTCTTAAACTATATTACTTAATTTAGTAACAGTTGCAATTTTGCAGTGAGCAGACATGTTTCTTTGTTTTGGAGAACATAAAGCACTTGTTTAGCGAGCAAACTGTGTTCGTAGGAGAGACACATTCCTAAGCATGCCATTGTCTAGTTTCTATTCATGAACTAGAGGTCAGCTTGATCTAAGACGGGCCCAAAAGGGGGGCCGCTAAAAAAGTATAATTCATGCCTTTAACGTCCTGTTTCTGCAGTTTCCGTGAGACTGGCTGGCACCTGGCATGGTGATTAAATGCCTCTCTGCTCGCCTTCAAGGACATATGAGGCAAGAAAACAATGTATTTCTTTAATGCTTGGCATCTCTGTCTGGGCCGCTCTCTCAACATGTAACTTGTGGCCTTGCTTCCAGTTAGAGCAGAATGAAATAAAATACACTTTGCAAAACGTTTGAACAGAAAGGCAAGGAAAGCAAATGGCGGATCTGGATACAAAATGGACGCTCTATGGTTATGCCGATGATTCTATATTGGCGAGGCAGGGCATTTGATGCAATTGGTTTTCGGCCAACATACTATACCATCTATGCTATGGTAGGGTAGTTTTCTGATCTAACATACTCAGAGTAGCAGCACAGAGAACTAGCCTGTGTGTTGGAACGCGCATCTCTCCGGTATGTGCAAGCTTATGAATCAGCTTCCATTTCCAGGGAACTACTGCGCGGTGAACGAGGTGACGTCATCACAAATGCAGTGTTGTTTTGACCTTACTTCATGTCATCGGCCATCTTGGTGAGGGCCTGACATGGAGCGAGACGGTGGCCATCTTTGTTTGGGCTTTCCAAAAGGCAAAAGGTACCCCGGGGATGACACGCTTCCACCGTTTGCAGAGAGAGCAATTCCATAGTTGGACATTTATGGCAACACTTGATATGTTATGCAAAACTGACTGGGTTTCTTTTACATGATACATCTACCTACTACATATCCCTGCAAAGCTACTCCCTGATACCTGATACATGGGTTTAGGCTTGCATCCTGGTGCAGCTGGCATGTAGGTCTAAGTCACATCGGGAAAGTTTTAAAGTGGAACCCTAAACCAGTCCAATTATGGGGTTGAGGTGGGGGAACTCCTAATCCCAAAAGGAACATACAAAGACTAATACCGCTATTCCAAGTTGCAAGGTAATTAAGTGCAAGATTTAGGTGGACTGGGAAGGCCTAAAGTAAATGTTTGCAATGCAAAAGATATCTTTCCACTTTGAAGGCTGACAATGCAGTTTCACCGATCAGAAGAAAGGGGATTCCCCAATCACAAGAAAGGGGATTCTTCCTGTGAGGGAAAAAGGTTAGCATGCATTTCCTACAATGTGAGTGTTAATTTGGTATCCCGATGTTTTACAGACGGTATTCACTTTGAAGTAATTTACTTCGAAGGGATTACTTTGACATGATTTCGAAATATATATAGGGTTGTAAGTTAAGAGGTTAAAATTGTGTGGGAGAGGGCTCTGGGGCAAGGGCATTAGTGAAGGGATAGAGGGATATGGTGGGACCACCCGAAATAAATGTAAAAAACTAAATAACATTTCGAAGTAATCTTCAAAGTAACTTACCTCAAAGTGATTTCTATCAGCAAAATGGCATGGAACCAATAATTCAAGGTAGATAGCATGGTCGCCAAGGATTTTTGAGGGCTGTCTCTGAGGGAAGCATCTAATACCGTACTGCGTCAGTAAATAAAGTCAGCATCAAGTTCACTTCTATGTGTTTACTGAAATCTGTATGAAGCACACACTTACTGCAATGGCAACAGAGGTGGGTTCTGGATTGGGTCATTAGCACGACCTTGGATTCTGACAGCTAATGTCAGCTTCAGTGTCTCAAGGGAATCATGTTCACATTGATACTGCTAGTGTACGTTACAATGGTCCACATAGTCAAGCAATGGCTTGGCCTAGAGCCTACATCATGATAAAGTGGACCTTTGATAATACTTTGTGATGTGCATATTGCAGTTTTGATGCTGTGGTTATAGGATTGTGAAGGTTTTTTTTTTTTAAAAAGTGCTTACTATATTCAGTTCATGTTGGCACAAGAAACATTGGGAAAGCACATACAAAATAATCCATGGAAGCCAGATATACCTAATGCAAACACATGACTACTGTAAATAGACTACTCCTGCTCTGCAGAGTAAGCTACTACACCACTGAAGAGTTTTACAATAAAACTCTGGTACAGTTTATTATTAAACTGTCCACATCAATATATACATACTTAATCTGTAAAACACATCATATAAAAACGTATTCCAAGATCACATCACATAGACCATATTGCAAAAGCTGAATAATAATTTCCATACAGGTATCAACACTATCATTCATATTTGTCTCCCAGCTATACAGCTCATCCAAAATGAATCAATCATTTGAGTGCACAGTTCATATACAAGTCTGCTGAATTATGTTCATCCAAATATAATCTATAAAGCAGATCACATAGGAGCCCATGATGTCTACTCAAGGATAGATAACATATTGACTACTGGGCTTGTCTCACAGACTTTCAAAAGGTGTGTAGTGAGAATATTGTGATATGTGATCATGCCCTGATAGTGATGGCTGTATCCCTGAATTACACCTCAAAGAAATCACATACATTTAGATTAAACACCTAATTGTTGGAGGATAAGACATTACAGGATGTTTTGGTGAGCGAAGCAGAATAATTCATTAGATTGTATTTGAATGGAGAGATAGAAATGGAAATGGTATTGGGGACCTTTAAATGTGTGATGCAGGGTGTGTTGATTAGACTCTCTGGGATCAAACGGAGGAGAAAAAAGGCTGAATTTGACGTTCTGAATACATCTGTGAAAGAATTAAAGAAGGAAGTGATGAGGCTTCCAGAGGATGGAAAAAAAGGAGGCTTTGCAAAATGAAGTGTGAGTTAAATAGTTAAATAAACAGCTAAGCGAAGTGGCTGAGAGATCCATTTTTAAAAGTAGGAGTTTATATTTTGAAGAATTTGAGAAGTATAGCAGATGTAACGCTCACCTGATTCTCGCAGAGGCGCCGGTCTTGACTGGGCGACTACCGTATCTTCAAAGGTGATGTGTAGCACCCGGTTGGCTTTGGGCTGGACCTCTGTGCACTGTATGCCTGACGTGTAGAGTAAGATGTCTGCAGATAGAAAATATGGGGTTAATGAACTGGGGTTATTGGGGTGTCCCTATCTCTTTCCTCTTCTCCTCTCCTGTAGACCCCCAAAGGTTAACGCTCTCACCTTAGGTAAGTGAATGCCGAGCTCTCCATCTGCCTCGTGGCAGGGTGCTGTAACCAGTTTCTTCACTGGATAGGTAGCGCAGGCCTCTTGACTTCAGAGGACTGCTGTCCGTCGTTTACTGCACGAACGGTAAGTTTCGAGTCATTCAAATGTCTTTAAAGTCTTTAGTAATGATGTCTCTTGTTTTGCAGGGTTCCGGCGATGGCGGATGACGGGCTGAAGTGAGGTAAAGATGGAGCCCGTGTGATGAATAGAAGCGCCTGGAAGCACGTAAGTAAGCGCTTGTTGCCTGCTTCAGTATGCGCTCTAACTGTCTTTTTATTTTGCAGGTACGAGTTCGGAGCGGCTGCAGGGTGCCGGAATACCCACTGGATTAGATGTGGAAAGGAGTAATGGCACGTGAGTATTAAAGTTCCCCAATGTCTTTAAACGCACCTTGTTTTGTCTTTCAGATGCGGGATGCAGCGCCGAAGGCCTCCGGAGCGTACGAAGAGTAGGTAAGCCTTTGCCTTTCAGATGCCGGAATGCTAACCTGTTCTTTCTTGTCTTTATAGGTGTTGCTGAAGACTGGATTCAGGATGGTAAGCCTTTGCCTTTCAGATGCCGGAATGCTAACCTGTTCTTTCTTGTCTTTATAGGTGTTGCTGAAGACTGGATTCAGGATGGTAAGCCTTTTTCCTTAGGCCCAGGACCGGATGCAGAAGACACGATGAGCGTTCTGCTGCAGAGGTTGCAGAATAACGCAAAGCAAGATTCATCCACCGGGTGTGGTTTAAATAGCCTCCTGTAGTGCTTAGGTGTCTCCTTCCACAGCCACGCCTAAGTAAGAAAAGAGTTCCTGGTAAGAAAAGAGTTCCTGCCTTCCAGAAGAGTTCCAGTGTTCTGAATCTAGGGAGTGGCTCCAGCCCCACCCAACAGGAAAAGTAGTTCCAAACAGAAGAGGATCAGAGGCTCAACTGGCAGGCAAGTAAGCAGCATGGTCTGCTGAAGGTAAGTCCACCCAAGCATTATGAGACCGGCGCTTCCAGCGCTGGGACTGGGCATATTTATGAGCCTGGTGCCACTGGCGCCAGGACTGGGTCCAAAAGGTCCCAATTGGGACTGGTTGGCACTCGGAACCTGGGTTATGGATCTGCTTCCAAGGGAGTTGGGAAAACCCTGACCTTTTGGAAGCAGAGATCATGACAGCAGATTATTAGAACATCGTCAGAGAGTGGCAATGGGGAGCAAAGCGGTTTGTGCGATTGAGAAGTGTAGGGGTACAGTTAAATATGACTCTGCAGAGACCAATAATGGGTTCAGAGATTTCTATAAGAGATTATATCGGGAGGCAGGAATGGATGATTCTGGTTTGATGAGTGAATATTTGAAAAATCAGTCCTTGGAATGCTTGTTGGAAGAAGATAGGACCATATTGGAAAATGATTTGACAGTGCATGAGAGCAAGAGGGCTATCTATGCACTAAACTTAAGTGTCCTGGGCCAGATGAGTTGCCCATTGAATTCTACAGGGCAATGCCTGAGGGGGTCTTTACCTTAATTAAATTCACATATGCAATTTGCAGGGACAACAGTAGGCTCCCTCCATCCCTTCGACATGCAACAATCTCAGTCATTCTTAAGCCAGGAAAGCCTCCAAAGGATCATGGAGGCTACAGGCCAATAGGTTTGATAAATGTGGATTGTAAAATCCTTTCTAAAGTATTCGCCAGAAGATTAGAGAATGTCTTGCAAACGTTGGTGCACCTTCATCAGACAGGATGTGTGAAGGGAAGAATATCAGCAACACATATGGGAAGATCACTGTTGACATTGTCTGAGTCCAGCAGACTGAAATTAGGAGCAGTGGCACTCTCATTGGATGCAGAGAAAGCCTCAGACAGTATTTTTGTTTCAGGCACTAGAGAGGATGAACTTTGGACCAGTTTATATGAGTTGGATAAAACTGTTGTATGAAGACCCAACGGCGGAGGTATTAACCAACGGAAATTCAACTTACATCGAGGGACTCGCCAAGACTGCCGGCTCTCGCCAATGCTCTTTGTCCTATCTTAATGCCACTGGTAGCTGCCATATGATCGGAAGAAAGAATCACTGGAATCAATTTTAATGGAGTGATACAGAAGCTCTGGTTGTACGAAGGTGACTTACTCTTTGTATTACAGGACTTAACAGTTTCTGTTCCAGCATTGATGGATAAGATTGAGGAGTTTGGCAGATTTTAATTATAAAATAAACTGGCTCAAGTCTGAGGCTTTACCTTGCACACATTCTTGCAATAGCACAATTCTAACTGACCTTTGTTTCAAGTGGTGTGCATTGAAAATGAAATATCTGAGGATCTGGCTGACCAGTGAATTGAGTCAAATGGTGGAAGTAAATCTGAAAATGACAGTGGAAAAACTGTCGGTGGACATACAACACTGGGATGCTCTCAAACTGTCTCTGGGAGGTAAGGTGAACACACTGAATATGACTGCAGCGCCACAAATCAACTATATTATGAGTATGATTCCACTTCTGACATGCAATTCTGTGATGAAAAAAATAGCCTGATTACAGAATTTTCTATGGGAACACAGACCACCCAAGCTTAAACTGTGGAAACTACAACTACGGTGTCCCCCACTTTGGTAGATACCATTCGACTTTTATGTCACATCATTTTCTGCCATTTTTGAGAAACCCCATTTGATGAATAGTCAATTGCAGAGAAAAGCATGATGGGTCCATTGGAACCTTTGGATTTACTGACTACACCAGTAAAGGTTGGAGTGAGAAATCGATATTGATTGAATTCTTGCGGTCATGTTGGGGAGACATAGAGAGGTCCCTGAACTTAGATCCAAATGGGATGGGTTCAGCATCGATATGGTTGAATCCTATGATACAAAATAAACAACTATGTCATATTTTAGCGAAATTGGTATATGGGAGGAGTGAAGAAGATTGCAGACCTTTTTGAAGATGGGTTCTGGCTCTCATTTCGTGATTTGAAGAGTAGATATTGCCTGAAGGCTGTACATATGGAGAATATGGGTCCTTAAGATCTGCAGTGCCAGTGGTGACCCTTGCAAACCCTGATCTGATGGATTCTGTTATTCATTTGGGGGGTCAGGAACACATGGCATCAGCAATGTACAAGCTCATCAGTAGTGTTGTGATGAGGACCACAAGGCTTCTAGAAACCTGGTCAGAGCTCCTTCAATAGGAAATGATGGACTCAAGATGGGATGCCCTTTGCAGAAACATTCCCCGCTTGTCAATTAATATAGGAGAAAGAGCCCGGCAAGTGAAGCTGCTCAACAGGGTTTTCTGGACTCCTGTGAGGATGTGCAAATAGGGTTTGTGCCAGTCAGATACATGTTGGGGATTCAGAGATTCAAAAGGAACACTTGAACACATGATATGGGATTGTTACAGAGTAAGGTCATTTTTAGATTGAAGTAACAACGACATTGAATACAGTCCTGGATGTGGACAGAGAATATGATTTTGGAACTTTGATTCTAGGAGAGAACAAGTATTTGGGAGACTTGCCATATAATCAAGGAACTTGGATCTTGAGGGCTTCCATGGTTGCAAAAAGAATCATATTGTGAAATTGGAAGTCAGCAGTTTTTCCAACTAAAGATATGTGGCTACAAGAAATGTACTCACTTTGCAACATTGTGTTTGGCTATGAGAATACAGAAAAAGGGCAAAACTTTTGATGAAATTTGGAGTGTTTTTCTTGAATCGGTTAGAATTTATATGCTTTTTGGAAGAGTACAGACACCCGAAAGATAAGTTGTTTTTTGTGTGTTTTGTTTTTGTTTTTATTCTGTTTTCTCTTCTTCCTTTCCTTTTCTCTTTTTTCTTTCTTTTCTTTTAATGAATTAAATATGATGTTATGTTGAGGGGGGGGGGAGTTGGGAAAATGTCTGTTTCTGCTTTGGTTAAATATTGTTAAATTAATATTGTTTTCTTGTTGAATTTTAATGTACTTATGTATGATAAGACCAAAAGTTATTAATACAAATAATTTAAAAAAATGTGGCTACAAAATCAAATCACATACAACCATATTAAAAAATCACAATAATAATTAAATCCTTTGCCAGAAATGTATGAAAACTATAATGAATTATATTTTTCTTCTAGACTTGCTGCGCCTCCAGAAAGACTCATTCTTTGAAGTACAAGGATCATTTACATATCTGCTCAAGTAGTTTGTACCAAATTCAACCACGTTATTGCAATCAATACCTAAATATTTACATCTTTCAATCTCACCATCCTTTTCACATATTCAACAAACTCTAAATTCCCTAAGCAGACACTCCCTAGAACCTAAAATCTCTACCTTTGGTAATGACTTAAAACACAAAAACAGGCACGGAAGCAGTCTTCCTCCGTGTGAGCTCTGACCTGCGACCCTCAAAAGAGGCTTGAGCCCCCACTTTTGGCACCCCCACCGCATAACGACGGATCTTCGGGACGGGGGAACTGGACCCCCACATATTGAGCGAATATCTGGTGAAAATCAGAGTTCTGTAGCCTGAGTACAGCCTCCGGGATCGCGCCTCTCCCTCCAGGCCCACAGCATGACTTCACGATGGGACACTGGGACTTGCGAAGCCCGGGCCTGCTGGCTCCACCCCCCGCTTTCCCGCGGACCCACAGAGCCGCGTAGCGGGCCCCCAAGGCAGTTCCCGCCTCACCGCACAGCCCCCAGGCCCTCATGGAGCGAGGAGACCCCCTGACCCCAGAGGAGGAGGCGGCCCTTCTCGTCCCGCGATCCACGTGGCAACTCCGTCGCGCCCGGCACTGCCTGAGGCCCACCATCCATAAGAGTGAGCGCTCCCCTCCCCATACATCGACGCTGGCCATTGGATCTGGAGTTGGGCGCCAGCTAGGCCTCCCCCATTCAACTCGTCCTCCAAACTCCTGGCACTGAACCCGCCACAGAGGTTTGGGCCCCCACTCGTGGGGCGTGTGCCCTCCTCTGTACGCCTTCCAAGAGACACTCCTGGGACCCAAGATACCCCTCCACGCAACCCCAACAAGGCCCATGAGTCAATCCGCATTCACTCCGGCATATTGTGGAACCCACACTGAACCTGAGGTCTGCATGGAACTGAACTGAACACAATGTGACGCATCCGGAGGGTAGAGCCCCTGACCCCAGGGCGTGTGCCTCCTCCCAACACTGGACTCTCGGTACCCAGGACTCTCCGGAGATTGCCCTGCAACGCACTCCAGTACTGGCTCATTGGCTTGGTGCTGAGGGCAGTGCCCCCGCTGCAGGGGCGAGTGCCTCCTCGCACCTACACACCGCATGAGCACCAAATCCAAACTAGCCAAATACACCTACACCCTGCCGCACTCCGAACCTAGAACTGCCGGCACAATGTCAGCGGATCCCTCCGAAACGGAGGCAGCTGCTACCAAAGGGGACATAGCCGCCCTCCTCAGCGAAATCAGAAACATGGGCGCCAACTTGGGTGGCAAGATCGACAAAATGACCCAGAGGGTGGACAATATTGAGGAGAGACTCGAAAGTGTCGAGAACAACCAAGCCTCAATTGACACACTGGAAACCCAGCTGGACCTCCGCATGCGCAATATAGAGAAACGAGAAGAAGACATGTGCCTGAAGATAGACGATCTAGAAAATAGGGAGAGGCGTAACAACCTGCGATTTTTTGGGATTCCAGAACGGGAGGGGGAAACAGAGGAGGACCTCAAACACACGATACATGACATCATTAGAATCCTAACCACAGATGAGAATATCGACGAACCCGCAATCGAAAGAATACACAGAGCGGGAGACCCACCAGGGGGTCGGAGATCGGTCCTTGCCAGGTTTCATAGATATCAAGACAGATTGAGGATTCTCACTAAAGCAAGATCAGGCGACACCATCACTCTTGGTGGAGCCCAAATAACCATCTTCCAGGACCTATCCTCACTCACCTTAGCCCTGCGTCGCCTGTGTAGCCCGCTAACCAGATGGCTCAAAGACCAAGTCACGAGATATAGATGGGGCTATCCCTTCTCCCTAACGTTTGAACATGGCAGTAGGAAGATAATACTCCGCTCCGAAGAAGAGATTTGTGATTGCATCACAGATCTCCTCGGCACCGGCCCCAAAGAGGGATCACATGACGAATCATCACGAGAGGGAGCGCAGCGGAGACCCCGAGGCCCGAGAAGGAAGAAGGTCAAAGGAGCTAGAAAATACAGATGACCCAACGACATGCCGGAAAATGCCGAATGAAGCGGCAGGCACGTATCTTCCGACCCGGCGCTGCATATTCAGGAATCATGGTCTCGGAGTCCCTCCGTCACGTTGGAAACCGGCACATCACAACCACCAGAGCTGCCCGTGACGAGTCAGTCTCCAGACCCGGGACGGATGATCGACTGGCCGCAAGAGAACCCGAAACCGCATGTATCACTACATTCATTATTAAGTGATGATAGTTGTTGTTGTGTGTTAAGTTGTAATTCGAGTTGACATTTTAAGAATGGGGGGGCTCAAAATGTTAGTGAGATGATACTTGTGCTGGGGGTCGCGTGGTTACGACCCTCACGGGCGGTCCGATAGTAGGCCCGTTGCAAGCACCTTGCTCGCTCTCGGACGCCATCAATCCAAGTTGCAATTCCTAGTAGGGGAAATGTTGTGCCGGAAATTGGAACAGCCGACAACGGGTATTGAGTCCAATGCCCGGGAAGGGGGGGGGGGTGGGAATCCAAAACGTTCTGAAGTCCCATTGGATGTGGGACAACCATCAAAAGACGTCCTCTGTGGCGGGTTGTGACACGTACACAGGCGGTGTGACCAACGAACTCACAAGACTCACCACTCATTGGTGGACATGACGAATCAGGTGACAGGCATGGCACACTCAGAATCGGCAGGCTAAATGTTAAGGGGCTAAATTCTCCTACCAAAAGATCGCCAGTTTCCCGAGAGTTCAAGAGGGCCAATCTAGACATACTCTTTCTGCAAGAAACGCGATTTAGTAATGGAGAGGAGGGTACTCCACCCCAAATGGGGCACTGAATACTGGGGCTCCGGGCCCGCTTAAAAAAGCTGTGGTTGGTGTTCTCATCAGTAAATCAATTCGATTTGAGCTCTTGAGGTCCTGGTCAGATGTGAGCGGTAGGACGCTGGTGCTAGTTGGCAAGATACAGGACACCATCATCACACTTGCGTCTATATACGCGCCTAATACCGTACAGTCCCGGTTCCTTCAACAGGCAATCCCCAAGGTCATGAATGAGGCAGAGGGTGAAGTAATAATAGGAGGTGACCTCAACACGTGGATGGACCCGGATATGGACAGACAAGCAGGCACCCCGTCCACAACCCCTTCACAGGGAACAGGACACTCCCGGATTGTAGATATGATGAACGGCTACAATCTCACGGATGCCTGGAGATGCATGTATCCAACCCGAACAGCCTTCACCTTCTACTCCACGCCTCACGATACATTCTCCAGAATTGACTACGTTTACATAACCGCAGCAATAGCCTCAGCAATGACGACAGCTACCATATCGCCCATTACTTGGTCGGACCATGACATGGTGATGGTCACTATAGATCAGATCGCTCTCCCTCGGCGGAGTTCCCAATGGCGATATAACGAAACGCTTTTCAAGGACACAGTCTTTCGAGAGCAGCTGGAGTTGGACATCACTCAATACTTCGACCAAAACAACGTAGGTGAAACTCCCATCAATATAGTATGGGAGGCAGGTAAAGCCACACGGAGGGGACTTCTCATTAGGGAGGGAGCAGCGAAAAAACGAGAACGCCTGCTTATAGAAAACAGATTGCGAAAGGAAATCGCCCAACTTGATCTTGCAGCCCAATCGGCGGACTCCGAAAGACCGCAGAAGATCAAACAAGCCAACTCCAAAAGAGAAGAACCACGGCAGCTGGAAACAAATAGCATTATTCACAGACTTCAATGCCTGAAGCAAAAGCACTACGAGCATGGGAACGAAGCAGGCGCGTTACTCGCTGCAGGACTCTGAGGCCAACCTCATGAACGATGGGTTCCAACGGTACACGATACAGATGCACCCCCAGACCATCGTCCCCCCAGTATCCCTGAATCCTTCGCCAATTTCTACGAGAGACTTTAGACTTCACAAGATACACCGTACCCGTAGGCAATAACAGACTATTTGACCAAAGTAGCCATGCCGACCCTCCCATTGGAAATAACGCAAGCCATGGAAACCCCTATCACGGGAGAAGAAATAAAAGACGCAATTAAAAGACTTTCGATGGGGAAAGCACCGGGGAACGACGGATACACCGCAGGGTTCTACAAAACTTTCCAGAATGCACTCCTCCCGTTTATGGTGGTCCTCTTTAACAACATCCTCAGCACTGGTGTGGCGCCAGACTCCTTTTCTGAAGCCCTGATAACGGTGATCCCCAAAGAAGGAAAGGACCCCAAGCAATGCTTCTCCTACCGCCCGATATCACTACTGAATATTGATGCCAAGATCTACACAAGGGTTCTCACCGCAAGGCTTGAGGCACACATGCCCACAATAATTCACAACGATCAAGTAGGCTTCATCCTAGGTAGACAAGGCGCAGACTCCACCAGCAAGACCCTCCACCTCATACATGAGACCAGAAACCTGGCAAACGCACCAGCACTGTTTTCGATCGATGCAGAGAAAGCATTCGACTGAGTTGAATGGGACTTCTTAGAGGCCACGCTGGAAAAAATAGGCCTGGGACCCACTCTCCGATGAACAATCAAGGCAGTCTACACAGCCCCAAGAGCCGCTGTAGCAGTGAACACCCAGTACTCCCGCTGGTTTTCTCTCAGGAGAGGAACGAGACAAGGCTGTCCCCTCTCTGCGATTCTCTTTGCGCTCTCACTAGAACCCCTGGCCCGAGCCCTCCGAGCAGACACCGCCGTTGAAGGAATGCAGGTGAATGGCAGAGAATACTAGCCTTGTATGCAGACGACTTCTTGCTCCACGTGGTAAACCCACTCTCGTCAATCCCAAGGGCGATACACCTCATTGAAAAATATGGGACACTCTCCGGCTTTAAGATAAATAAATCCAAATCCACTCTCTTCCCGCTCCATGACCCATCCCCGGAGCAGCAACATGACCTCAAACGCCTTGGCCTGATTGTCGGAGGCCCCACATTACGATACCTGGGCAACAACTTAACAAGAGATCTAACTCAACTCTATGAGGCAAACTTCCCGCAACTCCTAAGCGAGCTCAAAACGGATCTCGCAAAATGGAAAACCCTTACCATTTCCTGGATAGGCCGCCTGAACGCAATTAAGATGGTGACCTTCCCACGCTTCCTATATCCCTTCCAGGTCCTCCCCATCGCAATCCCGGACCACTTCTTCAAACAGACCAAGAAAGCCATACTGGAATCCTTGTGGGACGGAAAGAAACCCCGGATACAATATGACATCCTGATACTCCCAAAGGAGATGGGCGGAGTGGGCCTCCCGGACATCGAACGATATTACCAGGCGACCCAATTTAGGATACTGATCCCACACCTGCGCAATAGAAAGGACCTCCAATGGGTCCAACTAGTTAATGATGTCCTACTACATGTTACCCTTGCGGAGTGGCTATGGGTGCCCAGAGCGAAACTCACGAAACGCTTACGTGACCACCCAATACTGGGCACCGGAATCACGACATGGTCTTCTCCACTAACTCATCTCTGGTCCCCCGGGATCCGAGAGGAAATCCCCGAACACGCCAGATATCAGACCTGGTTTGATGCCGGCCTGGAGAGAGTAGGCCAACTGTGGAGAAACGGGAACTTCATCTCGATCTCGGAACTGGAAGAGGCCCTTCAAATCCATCCAATCCCAATCTTCTTGTATCTACGATTAAAATGGGTCATGTCAAGGAAGGAATGGAAGGAAACCACACAACGAGAGCTGACACTGTTCGAACCGATACTGGACACGACCAACTCATCGAAAGGTTTAATAGCGAACATGTACAAGGCCCTCATCACCAAAGATCAAACTCCAAGTCTTCGCCTCAAAGAGCGATGGGAAAAGGACTTTAGCAGAGAATTTGAACAACACACCTGGGACAAAATCTGCGAAACTCCAGCCAAAGTATCAATCGCCACCCAGTACAAATGACATGCCCTGAAACTGCTCCATCGCTGGCAGTATGATCCTTGCAGACTCTCGAAAATGTTCCAAACATCTAGCCCAAAATGCTGGAGACACTGCGACATGAACACTGATTACTGGCATATGTGGTGGAAGTGCCCCAAGGTACGCATCTATTGGCAAGAGGTCCTGGGTGGATTAAGCAATTAGATGGCATAGAAAGAGTCCTATCCCCTCTCCTAATCCTATTGGGCCTTGAAGAAGAAGAAGACAGAGGGGTATGTGTAAAAGGATTGATATCACCCCTCCTGTTGGCGGCAAGAGCTGCCCAGTCATCAAATGGAAGTCCCCGCGCCTACCTGACAAAAAAAGACTGGCTGCAAATCGCTATAAATATATACACTATGGAGAAAATAACCGCGGCCCTCCATGACAAGGCCACCCAGCAGGAGGAAACCATTGGTGGCAAACATTTTCTCCAGGGCCAGGATGGTGTGGTCACTGGACGTGGACTCAACCAGCTCCACCTCAGGATAGCGCGACCACAGGTCTACTACCGCCAAAAAGTACATCCCTCGGCCCGTGGATCCGAAGTCTGCATGCGGGCGTTCACTCCTTTCCATGGCCTGGATGGGTGGGCCTGCTGCTTGGCAAGGTATGCATGCTCTCACAAATTTGTCCACCCTACTCTCCTGGTCCGGGAACCATACTTTCAACCTGAGATGGGCCTTCGCCCCCTGGTGCCCTTTGTGGGCGAGCTGCAGCACCTTGCCCACCAGTGCACGTGGGATCACGATCTGGTGCCCCCTCAGCAAAAGACCATCCTCAGCCACCAACAGCTTATGGCGTGCCCTCCAGAGAGCCTGTAGGTCCTTCTGTGCGCCAATGTCCCTCCTGGCATTGTTCATGAGCACTTTGCGCCACTCTCCACTGGCCACAGCCTCCTTTATTATCCGGAATACCTTGTCCGCATTCGACTCCTCCGCAATCTCTTGGCGCGCCAGGGCGACAGGCAGAGCTGATTCCACCACTAGGTGCACCACTTCTACACAATCTGCCACCTCCGCTGAGTCTCGGGGGCGCCCCGCTCCCAGGTGGCGGGACAGATAGTCCGCTGGATTGTGGGTGCCAGGACGATACAGCGGCTTGACCCTGTACTCCATGAGCGAGAGCATCCACCTCTCTATACGTGGGGGTGGCTTGGACGGTGCCGCAGACATGATCGGGATCAGGGGCTTGTGGACCGTCACGACGACTACATGCTTTCCTAGGATGTAGATCCGAAAGTGCTTGCAGCCCCACAAGATAGCCAGGGCTTTGCGCTCAATTTGCGAATAACGTTTTTCAGTCTCGTGAGCAACTTGCTGGCGTAAGCAATGGGTCGCATGATCCCCTGTGGGTCCGCCTGCATGAGGACTGCCCTATACCCACCGGGCTGGCGTATACCATGATCTCCGACTCCCGGTCCGGATTAAAATAAGCCATAGTGTCTTGCCCCGACAGGGCGTTCTTGATGGCGGTGAACGCTCTTTGTTCATTCCCTGTCCAGGTCCAGGCCACATCAGTTCTGGCCAGTGCCCGAAAGGGTTCCGACAGTGAGGCCAAGTCTTGAATAAATCATCCACAATAATTGACCATGCCCAGGAAGCTCCTGATTTCTGCGGGCGACTCTGGCGGGGCTGCCTCTTGAATGTCCTTCACTTTCTCCGGGTCCGGAGAGATGCCCCCGGCGTGGAATACAAACCCGAAAAATGTTATGTGGTCTTTCAAAAATTCACACTTTTGCCGGTGCAGGGTTAGTCCCAGGCTACAGAGTCTTTCCAGGGTGCTCTCCAGGTGCTTCAAATGCTCAGCTTCTGACCTTGCGAATACCAGGATGTCGTCCGACATGTTGATCATGCCTTTTAGCCCCGACAGGGCTCCCCTAGTGGGGTTCTGGAAAACTTCCGCTGTCGAAGAGACCCCGAAGCTGAGCCTCTTAAACTGGTATAGCCCCTCGTGAGTCGTAAAGGTGGTAATGTATCTTGACTTGGGGTGGAGCTCCAGTTGATGGTAGCCGGACCTCAGATCCAGTTTTGTAGCTCGCTGACAATGTCATCTAGGGTGGGCGTGAGATGACGTTCCCTTTTGATCGCCATGTTTGGCAACCGCATGTCCACGCAGATGCGGACTGCTCCCGGCAGTTTGGGCTTTGTGGGCGACCAGGTTCGGAGAAACCCACAGAGGCAGGCCTTCCACTCTCTCAATAATGTCTAGGTCAACAAGTGTTTGTAACTCCTTCTCCACCTGTGCCCTCAGGTGGAACGGGATGCAGCGATGCTTGAGTGCTGTTGATCTTACCGACCCATCAATGTGGAGCCTGATGGGGTCCCCTTTTAGCTTCCCTATCCCATGAAAGATGGTGTCGAAACGCTGCAGCAGGCGTTCTAGGTCCGTGTGACAAACAGCGAGCGTGAAGTGCACTATATTTAGTGCTTCAGAGGTGGCACAGCTGAGAAGGGAGTGTGGGCTCACGCTTGTCACGAAGAATCTCGCCTTAATCCTGCTCTGTCCATGGGACACTGGCACCACGAACACCCCCTGGATTGGAAGTGGCGTGTCTCCGCCAAAGGCATAGATCAGCGCCTTGGATTCTGCCAACTCGGGAGGGCCTGGGAGGGCTTCATAATGTTCAGTCGCTAGCACACAAACTGACACCCCCGTATCTATGAGAACTGGGGTAGGGACCTCTCCGATGTTTACCATGCATGTCGGTTGCTGGCTTCCTCTGGGACCAGTGGCAATGCTTGAGATGAAGAAGATTTCCTCTTCCTCCTCTTCCTCCTCTGCTATGTTCAGGTCCTGCAGGCCTTGCTCGACTGACGACACACCCCTCACCCTTGGGTTTTGCTCCTGCCAATTCTCGCTGGCCCTCTCGAGGCCGCTACCGGGGTGGATGCCCTGCACACCCTCGCATAATGTCCCGGTGTGCCACACCGGCCACAGACCCGCAACTTTGCTGGGCATTCCCCCACGTGCGGCAGGTCATAACCACAATACGGGCACGACTGGGCGTTGCCCAACGCTGGAGGACAATCTCCCTGCCTTGGTGTCTATTTCGCCCTCCCTGGAGCAGAGCGTCCAATGGTGAATGCCTCTTCACCCTTGCTTGGGTGTGTGGCCGCATCCATCTTCGCCCCCCTGGCTTCCGCCAGTTCGTACGCTCTCCCTGTGTACAGGATCTGCTGTAGGGTCAGCCTGGCTCTCTAAACACCTGCCTCCTTAACTTCCCCGAACTGCACCCTTGCAGCAGCTGGTTTCGGACCATCTCCTCATCATTCACCCACCTGCAGGAGCTTGCCAGGTGCCTCAGCCACGCACAGAACTGGTCTAGCGATTCGTCTTCTAGCTGCTTCTCCGCACACATGACAAACCTGTCAAAGTCCACATTTGCCATGGGAAGAAAATGATCTCGAAGAGCCTGTTTCACGGCATCATACGTGACCACCGGAATGTTGAGAGAGTCATAAATCCTGTGGACTTCCGTCCCTGCGGAGTACATCATGATGGCAATTTTCGCTTTGTCATCCGCCTCCCCAGAGGCCCTGAAAAACATTTCTAGTTTCTTGACCCACAGGAGTCATTTCGGCCCCAATTTGGAAGGTGGGCCACTGGTGTCAAATTCGGGCATGGGGGCTAAAGTACTGTGCATCCTGCATGGGACGGGCGCAGGGGCACCCTCTTCTTCTCCTTCCTCACCCATGATGTTGGCAGGGTAGAGTACTCATGGACTGTTGCACCACGAAGGTGGAGAAATGGCCCAGTCACCAGATGAGATGGTGGAAGTCCAACCCCAATGGTAGAATATGGCACCAAACTCTGTGAGCCTAGGTATGGAAAGTTCTAGGCACCCTCAACAGTTCTCCAGCGCTTCCTTTCTTTTTTTTTTTTTTTTTGATGCCACAGCCTTGCTGTAAGCGAGGGATGTGGAAAGTTCCAAAAATTGTTGTACAGGCACTGGGTATAGCAGCCGGCGCACGAGCACATTCATGGGCCGCAACCGCTGCAAACCACGTGTGAAAACAAGATGGCCACCGGCCGTGCGCGTAAGTCCATGCCGACACAGAGCAAAAGCCCCTGGCTCCGATGCCTTCGGAGCAGAGATGCAATGCTCCGGAGTCGTCCTCGTCGCCAGTGTTGTATGGTGTGGGCTGGCCAGGGTCCACACCAGCACTCACACGCAGCCACGCATCCACACCAGGGACCACACGGGACACGTGTGTACTGCTCGGGTCCCCGGCTCAAACTGCCGGGTTGAACGTCTTTATTTAAACAGCGCATGCGCAAGCCTCATTACCGCTCGCGCATGCGTAATCAATGTGTATACACTACGCAACAATCAGCTTCTCATACACATCAAAGCTGTCACCTGGAGAACGAAAGGCAGTTTGTGTTGTAGGGACTGATTAGACTTCAGATAGGTGTCAGTGGGTAATAGAAGACGCTTTCTGCTTTGTTTCCTTACTGTTGCAGCTAATCTTCTTTGGGATCAGCGATATCCGATTGCCCTCCTATTCTTCATTCCTCCTTTAAACCTCTTTCTTGAGAGGAAGAGTCGGAAGAGCCCTAATCCCTTTCCCGGGCCCATGTTTTGTCACCTCCAGTTGAGAGCACCAATCCTAGCATTCTGTCCCTAATGCTGTACTTCCGCACTCTTGGCATCTTCATGCAGCAAATTCCTTGTAACCCGACCGACCGGTGTAACTGATCCCTTTCTTGCATGACATGACAGGCTCTGGAGTCTGTCAAATCTCTGCTATAGATCATCACACTCCTCCATCCCCCACTCCCCCAGCCCTTTACCTCCTGCCATGCCTGACAGGGACAGTATGACAAAACAGGTGTCTCTCTCCCGATCCTATCGTTCTTCTATGGGGTTGTCTCCATGGAAAGGTGCAATGGTTTGTATGTAGAAAAAAGCCAAGAAAGCCAAACAAACATGTGTCAAGAAGTTAAGGACATTTATAGTGTGTAGAGTATGACTGCCATGTGCCACGAGTTGCAGATGGTATGAGTTGCTGGCGGTATGACCTGCACATACCTGTGTCTGTTTCCCTTGAACATATCCCTCAACCACTCAATTCCCTCTGGGATTTGGACTTGTGTTTTGTTTTCAGTTTTGAATGAATGAGGACATCTTAGTCACACCTGTCAACTACGTTCCCTGCTGGCCTGCACCAGCTCCCCACAAACCATACTGTTGAAGGGAACTTTCTATGTTCTCTAGTCCTTTCTTTATTTCCAATCTGACCGTCACCTGTATTACACTGGGCTATTATTGTGCTAATCGCTTGGACCGGCATTGTTTCTATGAGGAGTTGATTATAATGCCACGATTTTGCAACATGTTCATTGCTCATGGCTGTATGAATGAGGACACCAATTGCCCTGACCAACGGCCATTGTTTCTTCACCAACATTTCCCATTCATTGTGTCACATTTTCCATCCACTTGTTTTAAGAGAATGAAGGCCTGAAACCACCAGTGCTTCATCTCTCAAAACACACCAGCCTTTGGTGTGTGTGTGGTAACTGGCAAAATACGGATATGATGTCTTTTCATTCTAAAATGTATAATACGTCCGTCCATGCTTTGATTAGTAGAATCCACAACAACAAACCCAAAAACGCAATGCAGTTGTTTTTTTAATTATATATATCGTTTTTCAATTCAGGAAACAGACAATTAATCTTTCCTAAATCATGGTTTAACTGTACCACATCATGATATAATAATCAGTACAATAGCAACTTCTTAAAAAATGCATATCAATAAACATTTTGGAAAAACAACTGGGCCTCATTACGACCCTGGAGGTAACAATGGCGCTATTAGCGCCATGGTTGCCTCCAAAACCTTACCGATTCCGCCATGGTGAATGGAGCAATTACCGCCCATTCCAAGGTTGGCGGGGGCGGTAATTCCCCATTCAGCATGGCCCTTCCGCATTCCCATTTTAGCCCCCATAGGGTTCAATGGGAATGGGGAAGGCGGTAATAACGGTACTGCAAATTGCAGCACCGTTATTACCTCTAAAGTCCCTTTGCGGGTCCCGTCCTTAATGGCTGGTTTTACCAGCCGTTAAGGGAGGTCCCGCAAAGGGAACTCGTAATAGGGCGGAAAGGGATAACCGGTACCAGTGCCCTTACCGGTACCGGTAATCCCTTACCGCCCGGGTCGTAATGAGGCCCTGTGTTTAATGACTGTGTTCTCTTTGGCCCATTTGCACTTTATCTCAAGCAAAGCTGTATTTTGAAAATGTGTTGCTGCTTGTGCACTTCACTATAGAAAACCAACATGTTTTTTTCTGTGTTAAGCAACATTTCAAATATGCACTTCCGTGTCTGCTGCTGATAAACACTATAATCATAGGCTCCAACATGTTATGTGGATTTTAATTGCTAAATCCAGACGAGCCAATGGTTTTGTCAAGGGATGTGATATTAAGGTTTGGTCCACTTCAAAAAGGTTGCTAAAAAAGCATTGTTTTAATCAATACATCTTTGTTTTGTCACACATTTACTGCATCCTCTCACACACTACTTCTCTGTTGGAGACAAATAACTGAAACATATTTCTTGTAATAAAAATAATTAACAAATATATGTATGCACATTTGCAATTAAGATTGAGTCCTACGTTTATGCAAACAGGTGAGACTTTATTTTAAACTAAAATCCCAGTTCAAGAAAGTTATGTCCCTCTTTAGATGCTCATAAAATAAGCTGGGAACCCTCCGTTTTGAGTTGAAATGGCGTTTCAAATGCGTCTATGTGGAAGGCTAGAGGTTGCATATAGATGCTGAAATGCAATGGCGATAGAGCCGAGGTTTGTACACCACAAGGATGAGCCAAAGGGTTGCAGTCAATTGGCCAATTTTGACATGGGCTAGCCTGTTCTGCAGGAAGAAAGTTAACAATTCCAGGTGAGGTCCATCAATTCCCACATTAGACTTAAGTCTATACACCAGGATCCCATTTTGTGACATCTTTTAAAACAGGTAATAAAGTATGTTTGTATATAATTATTATCATTAGTTATTTATAACACACTTAATACCCAGAGGTTTCTAAGCGTGGCCCCGGGGATCGATCCTGTGTTGCTCCACGTCGTCTTGCTTCTAAGGGGAGTGCGTTGCCCCTGAGCTATCCTCCCAAGCCCATATGGATAGGAATTAATCCTCACCGAGTAACACCGAATGCTGATGTTTCGATAGATATTTTTATTTTAGGTGCATTTTTTATGGGCTGCATTGATATATATATGTATATATATTGTCTTTTACTCTAATCTGCGTTGCATATTTATGCTGAAACGTCTTGCATTCATGAATATATGCCACTAGATGCATGATCAAACAAGCATTCGAATGGGTGGGCAAAAGGGAGTAACCAAAATTGTTACAAAATGGCCACCACTTATCCTAAATGATTTACCCAAAAAAAACATGTTGCATATTATTGAAAGAGAAAAAGGACAACTGCCAAATGAAAACCATAGAGACTATGGGGCTGATTCATGGTATTTGTGTGCCGAAAAACGGGGATTTGTGCGCCATTCTGCCCGCAAATCCCTGTTTAACAAATGGGGACTTCGGGGCAGAATGGCGCACAAATCCCTTGTTATTAAAGCCTCTGATAAGGGAACAAATATAGTCATCCAGAATAAGGAGGACTATATTAAAGAAGTCCACAGGCAATTTATGGATCTCAGCTGTTATGAAGAAGTACTTATCAATCCTACAGAGCAAATCAACACCAAAGTGAAGTGTCTCCTGAACAAATGGTTGGACCAAAATAGTTTGAACAAAGACGACTGCTAATTCCTTTAGAACAAATTCCCCACAATACCGACCATCTATTTTTTGCCCAAAGTGCATAAAAACCTCACTAGTGCCCCTGGCGGACCCACTGTAACACTTAATGGAGCAGCCTTGGAAAACATGTCCAAATACATATATCAAACTCTTTTGCCCCTGGTATTCACTATACCGTCATATTTACGCAATACAAAATATTTTGTAAGCAAGATTGATGGAATATCATGGGTAGAGAATTTTATGTTTGCTACATTAGATGTAGTTTCGCTTTACACGTCCATTGAACACAGTGATGGCATAAAAGCCTGAACATTTTTTTTGGACAGCAGATCATTTAACTATTTTGCCCATGGTCAGATCATTATAGAAATGATTGATCTATGTGTAACTAACAATGGCCCTCATTAAGACCCTGGCGGAAAGTGACTGACCGGACCTCCACAGCGTAAATAGCGTTTCCGCCATTGCACGAAGGAGCAAAGTGCG
Source organism: Ambystoma mexicanum (assembly GCF_040938575.1). NCBI lineage: Eukaryota > Metazoa > Chordata > Amphibia > Caudata > Ambystomatidae > Ambystoma > Ambystoma mexicanum. Next base: position 1,093,137,908 of record NC_090937.1, on the reverse strand, counting down.
GCCCATTCCGACCCATCGGGCACGAGCACCACGGCATGGCGGAAGTGCAAAGTCCGCGATGGCGGAAATGACCCCAAAACGGCCCACACCGCCGCCGTACGGCGCCCTAGGTGCAATACCGCCACCCATCACAGCGGACACCGCAGTGTGCGCCTACCGGAAAGTACGGTGACCGGAAATATACGGAAACGGAAGTTAAAACATGGGCCCGGAACGGGAAACATCCCGCCGTACACCTATAAAACCACTAAAACCACACAACCACTAAAATCACTACCCTGAGACACACCCCAACCCGTCATCCACCCTAGCGAAACCAAGAAAAATGGGAAAAGTAGCGAAGAAAGCGTGCGACTGCAAGCGGCAGGTCCACTTCTCCCGTGAGGAACTCACCGTGCTAACAGAGACCCTCCAGGAGAATGCTGCCGTCGTCTTCTGCACGCAAATGACCAGGACGGCACTTGCAAACAAGAAGGCCATATGGGCTCTGGTGGCACAGCGGGTAAGTGCGGTGGGGACCGCACCCCGCACCCCACAGCAATGCCGTAAGCGATGGGACGACCTGCGGATACGCGTCCGCAGCATACTCTCTGCCAACCGCAACATTGCCACAGCCACCGGGGGAGGTCCTGAATCACCCATCAAGTTGACCCCCTGGGAAGAAATCTGTGCCTCCACCATCGGAATGGAGAGCATAGAGGGAGTCGGAGGGATGGAGAAAGGAGTGCAGACATCCGAAGATTCAGGTAGGTGGGCCAAATAAAACAATGCCAAATCCACAAAGTCCATCCATGTGAAGTACCATGCGTCCACATAGTGCAACAGAAACACATGTCCAGGAGAACGTCCACACACATCGGCCTGATAGCGCACGTTAAAACCCACAATAAATACATAAATAATTAAAAACCCCTAAAACACGCACTACACGTGCAGCAGGCACACCCTAACTGCAGGCTGCCAAACAACTGCACCCTCACTCCACACACAAATGAAAGCACCTCCAAGGCCCCGACCCAAATCACCCTCAGGTACCACCCCAATGCATGTGATACAATGCCATTCCAATTCCCACAGACCCATCAATAACCCTCGCCCTCCTTTACTCCACCACAGGGTCCGATCCAAACGACGAGCTTCAGGACACCCCTACCAGCACACCTGCAAAGAGGGCCAAGACCAACGGCCAAAGACCCTCCACCTCAGCTGCACGCATCAAGACACGGCAGCAGCACAAATCAGGTGGCAGCACAGAGGAGGGAACATCAACAGGCACCCCAGCAGCCAGCATGCCCACAACACCACCACCACAGGTCCCCCCAACGGATGCCACAGAAGGCACTGCCTCCGGTGGCAGCAGCACCATAGGTGACACCCCATTGATGGCAGCATGCTCCGACACAGAAGACGGGGATGTCGAAGTCAGATCCATCCATGACCTGTCCCAATCCCCCTGTCTGTCCCATCCCGTACAACATGAGGATACCACGCAGGGGCACTCACAAGACGACGACTGGCCATCCCCCACAAGCCCTGTGGCAAGGCAACATGAGGACAACAGCCCCTCTGTGACACCCCCGCAAATGGCCATGGCCCAGCAGAGGCAACAGTCCCTCGACCAGTTAATCGTGCAACAGCAGCAACTGGCCACGCTCCTCAAGGACCATGCCGATGAATGTGGGGGCACTAAGGCAGACATAGAAACATCAACTGAGACACTTAGGGCAGAAATGGAGAGAGGTACAGAGACACTAAGGGCACAAATGGAGAGAAGCACCGAGAGCCTGAGGGGGGAACTGCATGCGACGTCCAAGGACGTATGTGCCGAACTTGCCGCAGTGCGCTGTGTGCTCACTGAGCTCTCGCAAACCCTTAGGGACATGCATGGACGTGAGCAGGCAGAGACATCATCCGTTGCAAGTTCCGTCCAGGGCAGCCCCCAACGTAGATCTGGGAGGAACCTGCGCTCCACAGGCAGGGGTGCCCCTGATACCCGCAGAGGGGGCTTGCAATAGCGACTGCCCACTGACAATGAGCATCTTTGGACACTGGTGTTCGGGGGGGAGGTAGGAGGGTGGAGGGGGTGTGTTGGGCTCACTTGGGTGGCGGGTCGATAGGGTGTACAACATGATATCACATATGCCATAAAAAGTGCACGATCAACCAATGAGATGTGTGGACATTGATCTTTGTGTACTAGGCCATCATAGGCGTACAGTCCATATTGTGCATGTCCCAGACACACACAGTGCCACGAGTCCCGTGTCCATGTATCAGCCACCAGGCGTGAGTGCTAGAAGCATACATCAATGAGATGCTGACGAATGTCACGGCCCTCCGGTGCCTCGCAGACTCCTTGAGGTGCTGCCACATCCCCACCCTCATCATGACCATCATCAGGTGCTTGCAGTTCTGCGTCAGGGGGCATGGGCACATTTCCACGTACGCACATGTTGTGGAGCATGACACATGCCATCACCATCTTTGCAACCTTCTCATGGCGGTACAGGAGTGCCCCGCCAGACCTGCTGAGGCAGCGGAAACGACCCTTCAGTAGGCCGAAAGCCTGTTCAATGACTACACGGGTACGTGAGTGGGCATGGTTGTAGTCCTCCTCATGCTGGTCCCGTGGGTTCCGGACTGGTGTGAGGAGCCATCTCTTCAGTGGATATCCAGCATCACCTGTATGTGGACGAGAAACGTATGATGTGGAATGCCATTGCTACGTACGCACACCCCCCCCCCTTCCTGCCAGGTCATTGCCGAATCACATACCCCACATTATCATGCATGTAATGAGACTCACCGAGTAGCCAGGATCTGTTCCCTGCGTGTCGCTCCATGTAGCGTGGTATTGTAGAGTTCCTCAAGACCATAGAATCATGGGTTGATCCAGGGAATCGGGCACAACAATGTGTAATGATCCTGTTGGAGTCACACACCATTTGTACATTCAGAGAATGAAATTGTTTTCGGTTGCGGTACTGGGCCTCCATGGCATGTGGGACGACCAATTCCACATGGGTGCAGTCGATGGCACCAATGCAACCCGGTATGCCGGCAAGTGCATGGAATCCCACTTTTGTGTTGGTAATTTCCTGATCCGAGCGTGGTAGGGAGATGTAGTCGTCTGCGTGCTGCAGGAGGGCATCGAGCACTTGCAATAGTGTCCGTGAGAACAGTGGCTGAGAAATGCCATGCAACTGTCCGACTGTGTGCTGGTAGGTGCCTGTGGCCAGGAAGTGGAGTACAGACACCACCTTCAGTAGGGGTGGGATGGCGGTTGGGCTATCTATCATGCTGACAAGGTCAGCCTGTGTCATGTCCACAATGGCGGCTATGGTGTCCCGGTCCAGACGGTAGAGGGTGTGGATCTGCTCATCAGTGAGGTTGAACGGATGTGCTCGGAGGCGTGGGATTGCGGGCTGCCTGCGTGGTGGTAGTGGCTGTGCTGGCGGCCCTTGCTGGCCCTGCCTTGGCCTCCTCCTCCTCCTGCGTCTCCTCCGTGCGGCCGGTTGTAGTTGGTGTTCGTCTTCTTCTTGGAGTTGGAGTACTTGCAGTGCTATCAGGTCCCCCAGGGACAACATCGCGAGTCCTGCCGGTAGCATTTCGGTGTGGTTGTGGGAGGAGACTGGCTGTGCAATTTATGTGTTTTCAGGCTGAATGGCCTCCACCTGTGGTGATTCATTCCACCTGTGCAAACTGCTCTCCCCTTTGGCCGAGCACGTCCCGCGCACAACGCTGCAATTCGTGGAATGGCATCTTGCTATTGCAATCATGTATTTGTACCCGATGGCCGTGTAACATTGGTTGATATGTTCATTCTGCTGTGGTCCCATTGTTTCACATACTATCTGTGCAGTCGCGAACAGAGTTGTGAAGGGTCAGTGGAACGTAGTACTCGAGTAACGGTGGGCCCTCATTCATCACTGTACCGAGTTGCAACGACGGGCGGGGCGTCCCATTCGTGGGTGAAGGCAGTTGCCATTTTCACACACAGCCGCACTCGATGGATTAATTAGTGTTTTCAAACGGCCACAGATGCCTCTTCGACGTGATGTTGCAAATGAGGAATTCGAAGGGCGGCGCTTTCGGTTTTCAGCTAGCGGCGAGGAAATGCCCACAGGTCTGACTGCAAATATAACGTTCTATTGTTCAATGTCCTTGAGACAGGGGCCATGGCGAGAATGCAATGATTGATATGAATGGTTTGGGATGCGCAATAGCGACGTGGGCGATGAGGCCGGACGTTCCCAAATACATGTTACTTCACTACACTGGAATTACGGGCTGGGGCACTGTGGATTTTGCAGGCTGCATAACGCACAGACTCAATGGATATTTCTAATGTTATGTGAGTAAATATTCAGGCGTTTTAATCCCGGGATGAGGGAATGATGAATGGATGCATGGGCAGGTGATTTGATACAGAGTTTGCCATGTACAGGGCTTCTTGGGATCTATCCGCCTCCCCTACGCTATGTGATGCAGGGCTGCCATAGTGGGACCATCGTCTATCTGGCCTTGTTGAGCCCTCCCTGTCTCGACGCGCCCTCAGACACTTGTGTCCATGCACGTTACCAATCCCATCAGATGGATTCTGTTTTCACAGGCGCATGCACAGGTACACTCGTTTGTGATGGTGTTTACACCTCGATATAGATAGTTATGAGTCGCAAGTGGTTTTTGGGTGGTGATGGACCTTTGGAGTGGGCTAGCATGCATGTGGCTGTGGATTTAGTGTGATCATTGCAGTGAGTTGTTGGAATGTAGTACTGATGGCCATTCTGTTCTTTTTCTTTTCTTTTGGTTGACAGGTATCTCCTCCCCTTTTGCCACTGCCATCTGTATGCCACTCCTGCAGATGGGTTTTACTCCCGACACCTGCTGCTTCGTGTTAATCAGTGGGGCAGCATTACGATCTTATGGGACGATCGCCAATGGGCCACATGCCCTTACGCAGTACTGGTGGCTCGGAGCAACATTTCGGCCTTTCAGCTGGACTAGTGCCTCCCCATTGGGACGGCCCTGCGGTTCTGTGCGCTTCCATGTTGCCTTTTCGTACGTGAATGTGGCTCTGTGTATCATGAGGGAACAGGGCGTCACACAAGTAGTGGCTGGTCATTTCTTGCGGATGCAGCCCACAATGGTGAAATGTGTTTTGGAGTTCATGGCCTGATGGCTGTATGGGCTTGGTGATTTTGATGTGCATTAAATTTCTATTCTGATTTGGCCCGTGTAGCGTTCTTCTTTGCAAGTGATGTGGCATATGCCTATTTGGGGGGCGATGTATTGTGAGGAGATCTGCACTGGGTTCCAGCTTCGGAGTTTAGTTGCGTGGTACTGTACTGGGCGCGTTTGCCTACGAAGCCCGTGAGGTCAGGGATGGGGGCTGCCAATATGACAGTTTGAATGTTGTCATGCTCAGGGGCGGGGGATTGGGTTTTGTGTAACAGATGCCGGTCAGCCAGGTGGACTGGTGGAATGATGTGATTTTCGGAATATTGCTGGTCACAGGTGCCTGTGTTTGCGTGCGTTTCTTGGTGGGGGACTGTGGTCATGTCCATTGGGATGGCTTCTGTATTCGTGCCATCTGTGCCCTGCAGCTCCCATTGGCCCCTGTTGTGTTTCTTTTGTTCGTTGGCATGCATGGGTGACTTGTACATTTCACTGGTTGCATTGTGACTTCATTGCACCTACGGGGAGTTGTACTTTGTGGGCAGGGAGCGGTGTACGGGCACTCAGTGGGGCCGTTTACGGTTGATTCGCGATGCCGTACTTCTCACCATGGCGGAATGGTGCATTCCGCCATGCTTGATGGCGTTAGGTACATGTCCGCTAGGGTCGGAATTGGCGTACCCTTGCGCCATGGTGGTGTTTACGGTTTGGCATGGCGCGCGCGCGCGTGCTTGGTGCAGTTAGCGTTGGCGTTCACTACGGTGTCGCTAATGGCATCGTACTTTGCGGTGACGGGTCATAGTCGCACCGAGCGCTATTCGATGGCGGTATTGCATTTCCGCCATCGTTTTCCGAATTCCGCCAGGGTCGTAATGAGGGCCAATGTATTTTTATTTAACAACAAGTTCTATAATCAGCTACACAGTACAGCCATGGGGACCAGATTTGCTCCACCTTATACAAATTTGAGAAAGGGCTGGTGGGAAACATCTGTAGTCTGGACAGAGATCAACAGTCAATATACGAACCAGGTGGTCTTATGGCTAAGGTTTATAGATGACTTGTTCATCCTTTGGAATGGAGATGAAAAAGTTTGGCTCAATTTTGTGAACATTCTGAATAACTATGATCTAAAACTGAAATTCACACAAACACATAGGGCCTCATTACACAGAAGGCGGTAACCATGGCGCTATTAGCGCTATGGTTGCCGCCGGTAATTTACCGATCCCGCCATGGTGAATGGCGGAATTACCGCCCCATTCCAAGGTTGGCGGGGCGGTAATTCCCCATTCACCATTGGCCCTTCCCCATTCCCATTTGAGCCCCCATAGGGGCTAAAAAATTCCTGTGTAAAAATTCCCATTGAGCCCAATGGGGGCTCGAATGGGAATGGGGATGTACCAGGTCTGGGTTCCTTGAATGAGGAATTACCCGGTCCTCCAAGGTTGGAATGGCCCGGTAATTTCTCATTCAAGGAACCCGGACCCGGTACCTGGTAAGGGGGTAACCATGCTGAAAATTGCGGCATGGTTACCTCCAAGGTCGTAATGCCCCCCTTAGTCTCTATTTTAAAGTTGTCCTTTGCATATTAATTTACATTTTCTCAAAATTGGAAGAAAACTATTGGAATGTGAAGGAATTCAGATTATACAGTTTTTAATCCCATTTCCATGAATGAAGACAGCAGAATGCACTTTATTGTTTAATCAGGCTGTTACAGTTCCACTGCCGTATAGTATAGACCTGTTTAATTAGTGTCTTTCATCTATAAAGGAACATAGCTAATAATTAGAGTTGTCTATATATGCTGGTGAGGTCTCTGAATAGGTAAGGAATTTACTTAGCCAAATTAATTTATGACAGTGATAAGGTTTTATATTGAGCAGATGACTAATGTTGCAATATGTTTCAATGCACTATGCACTTTAAGTATATTGAATTCTGAATTTTGGATATAAAGTACTTCAATCATAATGAAGAATACAGTTATGAAGTATATGCACTAAGCACTTTTCCTAATAAGGAGTTGGAATTACGATGGTTAAATATATATATTTGAATCATATGTATCTTATAATGTCAGAAGTGTTTGCCATGTGTCCACTATGTGACAAAATTCATAACATTCCTCAGGTTTGCCAATAGTGAACCAGATAAGACTAACAATAGGAACATTTTAAAGTAATTGCACTAAGCACATTACTGTATGTATAATAATTATGGCAGCTATAATTTGAAAGCACTAAGCACTTTAAAGACGAGGCAATTGCTAATTATGGTTAATACTTTGGGGGTAATTCATGGAATCAAGCGCAGAAGTGGCACACGTGGCTGGTGCACAGAGAGAGCGTGTGCCAGCCTTGTGCGCCAAAACCCATTTTCACACACCGCGTATTCATGGATTTAAACATCCATAACTAGCCATGGTGCAGCAACCTTGCAGCAGCACCAGTTACGCCCCCAACTCAGCCCCGTGCGCCAAAAACATCTGCACAAATCCCCTACATAGCACAATGGCCAGTGGACCAGCATACAGCCCCCCCAACAACGAAATTGCTCTAAAAATGCAACTCAGCCCTCACACGACAACCCAATTGTGTGTAAAACTCCCTGTGCACCCCTCAGAATACGCATAACCCACTCACGCCAGCCCAATCGCGTATAAAGCTCCCCGTGCATCCCTCGGAATACGCGTACTCCGCTCGCGCCAGGCCAATCGCGTGTAAAAATCCCTGCGCACCCCACGGAATATGCGCACTCTGCTCGCGCCAGCCCAATCGCATGTAAAACTCCCTGCGCACCCCTCAGAATATGCGTACCCCGCTTGCGCCAGCCCAATCGCGTGTAAAACTCCCTGCGCACCCCTTGGAATACGCGTACCCCGATCGCGCCAGGCCAATCGCATGTAAAACGCCCCGCGCACCCCTCGGAATATGTGTACCCCGCTCGCGCCAGGCAAATTGTGTGGAAAAAGTCCCCCTGTGGTGTGGGCTGGCTGCAGGGCATGGCCAGGGGTTGTAGAGGTGTCCCCTGGCATGGTCAGGGTGGAAGGGTTGCCTGCAGGGCTTGGGGAGGGTGGGTGGTCTACCTGCGGGGCATGTCCAGGAGTGATGGGCTGCCTGCGGGGCATGGGGAGGGTGGATGGTCTGCCTGCAGGGCATGTCCAGGGGTGTTGGGCTGCCTGCGGGGCATGGTCAGGGGTGATGGGCTGCCTGCGGGGCATGGGGAGGGTGGATGGTCAGCCTGCAGGGCATGGTCAGGGTGGATGGGCTGCCTGCGGGGCATTGGGAGGGTGGATTGTCTGCCTGTGGGGCATGTCCAGGGGTGATGGGCTGCCTGCTGGGCATGGTCAGGGGTGATGGGCTGTCTGCAGGGCATGGGGAGGGTGGATGATCTGCCTGCGGGGCATGGACAGGGTGGATGGGCTGTCTGTGGGGCATGTCCAGGGTTGTAGGGAGCTCCCTGTGGTGTGGGCTGCCTGGAGGGGTTGCATGTAGGTCCTCATCACATGGGTGCGCAAATATGGGGGTACGCGAGTGCGCTTTTCATGTGATTCAGCTGGCGCGAGCGGGGTACGCGTATTCCGGGGATGCGCAAGGAGTTTCACACACGATTACACTGGCGCGAGCAGGGCAGGCGTATTCTGGGGGTGCGTGACAAGTATTACACACGATAGGGCTGGCACGAGTGGGGTACGGCTATTCCGGGGGTGCACAAGGAGTTTTACACGCAATTGGGCTGGCGCGAGCGATGTACGCGTATTCCGGGGGTGCGCTAGGAGTTTCACATGTGATTGGGCAGGCGCGAGCAGGGTACGCATTCCTTGCGCACCCCCGAAATACGCTACCCTGCTCGCGCCAGCCCAATTGCGTGAAAAAGGACACGCATGCTTGGATCACCCGCAAATGCATCTCGCAAGCAGGCCATGCCACAACGGAGCGCCCATCCCCTGTGAGCATGCCAGCAGGCAGCCCTCACCACAAGAGAGCCCCCATCACCCGTGAGCATGCCAGCAGGCAGCCCACACAACAACAGAGCCCCCATCACCCGTGAGCATGCCAGTAGGCATGTCTCCAATCATGTTCAACCCCAGTGACAGCCACCTGCCAGCAGGCCCCGACTCATGTCCCTCCCACACCACCCCCAGTGACGCCAACCTACCAGCAGGCCCTGACTCATGCCCCCCCCCACACCATCCCCAGTGACGGCAACCTGCCAGCAGGCCCCGACTCATGTCCCTCCCACACCACCCCCAGTGACGGCAACCTGCCAGCAGGCCCTGACTCATGTCCCCCCACACCACCCCCAGTAGTGGCAAACTGCCAGCAGGCCCCGCCTCATGTCCCCCCGACACCACCCCCAGTGACAGCAACTGCCAGCAGGCCCCGAATCATGTCCCGCCAACCAACACATTGTCACAACATTCATGCATGTAGCAAATGTCCACCCAAATCCCATCCCACGGTGGCCCCCACAGTGCAACTCCACACCCATCCATTGCCCCCACTTCCAAGTACAGGCCCCATGGCATGTCATGCACAGAAGCACAAATGCATGCACCCAAAGACATGCCCAACATGGCCATACAGCAGCGACAATGACGACTGACACATGCACCAAACTAATGAGAGCAGACAACACAAATATGTGAAATGATGAAAATGTATTAAAAATAAAATCAACCAAACAAAAGGAAACCATGCCAAGGAAAAATAAATGAATGTGAACATAACTAAAATGCAAAATCCATAAAAAGTGTGATCCCAAAAAAAAGCAACTCCTCAAAGGGGTTCATGTCCAGAAACAAAAATTCAGAATTGAAAGGGTAAATAAAAGAAAACCATTCCATCATGGGTGTGAAAAACATAACAAAAAAATCCACAGTTCCAACACTATTCATGATTAAAGTTGTTAGGGTCCATGATCCCAAAACCAAATGAAACCTAGTGAAAACCCTACAAAATACAACTATGTACAAAACGTGGAGCAATGTCCATCGACTCCAAAATAAAAATAAAACAAAAGGAAACCTAAGCCTAATAAACTAAATACAATGGCGGCGGGCTAGGGCATCATCGAACTCTCAGTCTATGTCCTGGAGGCGGGACTGGGCTCTGTCCTCGAGGGCTCGCAGGGATGCCAACATGCTCTCCACCAACTCCCTGTGAGTCTCGTCGACAAACTGTGCCCGGCTCAATGCCCGCCCCATGGAGTTCTCCGCCCTGACCACGGTGAGCCGTGCCCTTTCTGCTCGCCGCCGCTCTGCATCCATTTTCTAGCCCATCCGCTGCCACACGGAAGACACACATAGTCCAGGATCCATCTGCCCTTTGGCTGATGCCTGCCCCCCTGATGTTGTATGCCCCGAGTCCAGACGCCTCGTACGTTGAGCCTGGTGCTGCTGCCCTGATGTCATCTGCCTGTGCCACCATAATGGGACTATTTACTTGGGACTATTTAACTTGGGCGGGGGGTTCAGCCAACATGGAGGCACACACATAGCTCAGTTACAAGGAACTGAGCTCTGCGGTCTAGTCTTTTGGGTGTGGCAGGCCTGGGACTACTTTACCTGGACTACTTGGGTGTGGCAGGCCTGAGACTATTTTACCTGGACTAATTTACCTGAGACTATTTAAACCGCACCCAAACAGCAGAACATGCTTTGCGTTATCCTGCTGTGGGCAGCGTAACGCTCACCGTGTCCAATTCTTTGATGCCAGTTTACCTGGAACCAAGGACCTGCAGAGAGAGAAAGAACACTACGAAACTTACCTGCAACAGTATCCTGTCTTCAATCCATCGCTGACTTCAGTTCCACTCACCTGAAGGTACGAACTCCATCATCCGGCACCGCATGCATCCTGGAATACCATAACCTGGAAAGAGGAGAAAGAAAGACAGCATTAGTAAGCGTTTACTAATGTTTCCTCCTGAATGAAGAAAGCCACACAATTTTTACTTGGGTAGTCATCTCCTGGTCAGTATCATTGCTGGTACATTACGGCACTCGGCGAGGAACATCGCAACCTGCAAGGAGAGAAAAGACACAGGTTAGCAATATAAAAGGCGAAACGGCGCTGCGCATCGCGCATTACTCACTGGACAGAATTGCGCACACCGTGCTTTCGCCTACCAGCTCATGGTGATCTTCAAACTGCATGACATCACCAAAATACCTTTCCATACCTAAAAGGAAAGAAGAAAGACATTATTATTCGAACTATGAGGAACATAAGAACTGCATATAAAGACTGTAAAGCAGCAAACCTACGGAGTCACAGCAGGCCTGGATTCCCACAGGGGGGCTTGCACCAGTGAAGTAACTTGGTCGCTGCTCGCCCCCCACATCTACGCGCCCCTGCCACGAGGAGCAGGATGTAGAATCCACCTTTTACAATATTAAGGTGAGGAGAGGGTCCAAGGGGGAGGAAGGAGTCCAAGGGAGGTGGGAAAACATAAAGACAATCTGGTATTGAATCCAGCTCTCCTATATTGCAGACCCATCTTTAACCAGAGGCCTTACCAAGGGACCAGGAGAGGGTTCGCGAGTGCAAATCATCCAACCAGGGCTGGGTGGCGTTCCCGTGGATACCAGGTGAGCGTAATAGTGACCACCTCTGCTGAGCCTCACCTGAGGCAGGTCCACAGGGTGCCCTGGTGGCATCTGGGCCGGAAGACGGCATGGAGGATGACTGGCGCATAATGGGTGCAGAAGAGGAGAAGGTTGCAAGAGCGTCCAGCACATGGATGAACCCTGCGACAATGAGCCATCCTAGCCAGTTCAAGATGGCACACAGCTGTTCGTGATGATGTGCGTTGTCCTTCCTGGAATCACGCACATCATCACGAATCACGCATGTGCGCATAAAGACACCAACTAGGACGGGCTCAACCCTGTCACGGATTGACTCATCCGCAGGTAGAGAAAGGTCAGTTGATGTGGACACATGCTCTACCTGCGGACGGGCCTGGAATGAGGCATACCTGCTGGTGCAGAGTGATGCAGTCGCAGAATCAGGGACAGGATTACGCAGAAGCACCTCCGCAGCAACCTGTGCTGCCTCCTGCCCCTGGCCTGCACCACTTGCACCAGTGGAATCACCCCCACCAGGCCCCACGTGTGGATCTAATGCGGCCGCCTCCTCCTCCTCACCCACCACCAACCTGGATGCCTCCGCACCGTCTTCCGCATTGTCCTGCCCCTGTGGGTTCTCACCTGCCCCTTCCGCTGCCGAGGAGCCCACTCCCAACCTTGGCCTCTTGGGCATCCCCTCGGCAGCTGCGGCCATAGTGGCAGATGCTGCACCAGTCCCCTCGCTCCCGGAACATGCCAAAACCTGGGAGGGTGACTGGGCCTTGCATCTCTGGCCGGTGGAGGCATGCCCGCCACTCTGCTCCAAAGCACCGTCTCAGCCCTCTTTTTCACTCGCCGCTGTGGAAAGGGAGACATTGAACACAAGCATCAGGTTACTGAACGTAATTCTGCTAGACACAAAGCAAATGCACATGAGTGGCACTGTCTTATGTTATAGCCATCATCACCTTCCACAACATACAGGTCCTTGCAAGCAACACACATGCACATACACCACCGCACAGTCATGTATCCATCCGTGTCCACCTCCCATCACAGTGCAATAATGGACCGCTAGGCCGCAACAGTCAATGCACTCATCAAGATGTGCATGTGTCATGCATCCATGGCATTTCCCAGTCACACACTCACCACTTGTAACACGCACATGTACACCATGCATGTCCATGAGGGTGATATCAGCATCAATGATTCACACAACAGACATGGCCAGGTACAGAGACAGGCATGCAATCATGTGTGCATCGTCACATGCAGGTGCACATCATGCATGGCAACACACACACCATTGTCGTTACATACGCTTGACTGGACTCGCATGCTTCACTGTCATGTCCCTGCACACAGACATCCATACATGGGGCATGCCAGACATACGTCCAAGGTGCACGCACCTGACACACCTCAACATGCACTCCGCTGGAGATGAACACATGGACACTTACCACTCGACTCCGAACGGGTCTGCATCTCGAGGAACTGGTGGTGAAGCGCTGGGTTAATGTGCTCCAGGAACCTCATCTGGGTGTTGGTCAGCTGGTCCTGGCGCCCCACTTCTCCACGAGCAGCATCGAGGCGCCGGGCCTTCCTGAGGGCCCTGGTCCTGAAGTCCTCCCAGCGCTTCAGGACACAGTCGTAGTCACGGAATTCCACCCCTCTGCTTTGATGGCATCCACAATGTCCTTCCAGATCCTCCTCCATCCATCCCGGTCGAGCACAAACTTGAGGAGAGGGCATCATAATTCAGCCAGGACTCGCTCCATCAGGATGCCAACTTCATTTTCAGTGAAGCTGGCAGTCCTCTACCTCTCTGACTGGGGGTTGTCACTGGCCCGAGATGGTGTTGAGTCAGACATGGCAACCCCTGAGGCAGGTGTGGGTGGGCAACCTGGTCCTGGGGCTGGGCTGTGGAGCGATGGTACACCAGTCAGTAGTCTTCTGGGTCAGCAGAGGTGGTCGCAGGTACAGGATCCCTGGCTATGGCGTCTGTGCATGCATCAAAAGCAGGGCACGTGGGCAGCGGGCAGGCAGGCAGCAGCAGATGGCTCGTGGGAGGCTGCTCAGGGCTCTGGGGGGCAGGAAAATGGCCTCTGGGCAGGAGCGTGGTCTTCTGTGTGTTGTGACCAGCTCAATGCAGAGTGAGTTAGCATGTGAAAAAACAGCAGGTCAGCGTGTAATAAGCGGAAAGGGCCTTTGCGCGTAAGCGCGTGAGTGACGTGACATGCACAGGCGTTTCCCTCGGCACGGGTTAAAGGTGAGCGCGTGCCAGTAGTTCCCTGTACGTGCTTTTCGTGGAGCCCCATGCATGTGTTGCTACCTCTTGTTGTTTCACGCACCATCACTTCACAGCGGATCAAGGACGTACCTCTTCTTTTGGTGGGGTCTTGCCTACACGTGTTTTTCTTTCCCACGCTAGTCAGATGGTGAGTCGTGCACGCTATTTTTCCCACTGCGGGTCCCCCTGTGTATCGCGTAACCATTTTCAAGGTCATAGTAGCCTCTGTGTCCCAGGCATACGCGTTTTTTGTGTCCTTGGGTGCCACCGGGTACTGCGGGAGGTTAATTCCACACACGTGGGCTACCAGGGGTTGCATGCACAGTTTTATTGCAGATTTGGGGTGCCTGAACATTGCGTGAACTGTCATTTTCTCACAGGGGTCACATACAGCCTTGCAGGAGCACATGGGTGCTGTTTACATCACATACCCCACCCCCTTCACCCCAATTGCCCAGGACAATTGTCGTGTACACCTCCCATTGGCACTAGTACATCCGTGCCATGGTTGGGAGGCCACGAAAGGTGAGGGGCACCTCACTTGGGCATCCTCCACGTGGTGGGCTTGGTCAGGGACGTGGCCAGGGTGACCAGGGAGTAAGGGGAGTCCAGAGTGGCCAGGGTGGCTGCAGCGGGGGAAGAGGCAGGGGTGTGCCACTTCGGCTGGATGTTCTGCCACGTGTTGGTGCAGTCATGCCACCACCCCCTCTGCAGCTCCGGGAGATGCAGCTCTTGCATCTGACACTGGTGCCCATGTGACCTGGCAGTCAGTTTCATCTACTGTCATGGGCCCAACGGTAGTGGTAGCTGCAGGTGCAGCTGTGGCGACCACCACCCAGGCTCAGGGTCGGCCAGCGCATGATGCGTTGGCACCTGAGGACTCCCAGGCTGAAATCCAGGTGGGCAGGATGCACAAGCAATGTGCGTGCAGCGATGCTCTGACCGTGGCACATTTCCCTGGGGCAGTGTTATCATCTGCTGCCCCAAGCAGCCGGGTGTTGGCAACTGCATGGGCAGATGCAGCCAACATCACCCCGGCTGTGAGTCTACCAGCCAGGACTGTGTCGGTCACAGACCTTGGGATAGCGGCTGTTGCTGCACTGGGTCCTGTCAAGAGCACCCGGCAGCCACTGAAGCAAGTCAGGACTTCCGTCCCAGTTCCACCTCCCACTCCCTTGGTCCAGTCCACCAGCGCCACTGTCCCTACTGATCAGGGCGCCATTTGCAAGTCAGGGTCCCTACCACTGCCCAAGAGGAGGAAGGTTGCTCCTGCGCAAGAGGCTGGGGCCCCAGACATGGCTCCGGCCTCCGGCACGTTGAGGAAGAAGCCTTTCAACAAGCAGGGACTGGACTTCCTTGTGGGCTACGTGTCGGAACACGAACGCAATATGCTAGTGGGCCCAAATTGCCATACTACACCCTCCCAGCATTGGGCACACTGGAAGCATGTTGCGGATGGTGTTAGTGCATTCGGATATGAGGTGCGCACAGCTCAGGGCTTCAAAAAGCATAGGGATGACCTCTGATGCTGTGCTAAGCAAAAGCGTGCCTCCAATTATGCCATGACTCAGGTGACTGGCAGTGGGCCTCCATCTGAGGAGGAAGAACTCACTCTGCATGAGGAGATCGCTGCGGAGTTCATCCCGGCATAATTGATTGAAGGAGTGGGAGAGATGCAGAATTATGATGCCCAGTCCAGTGAGTTTTGTTGCGTGTTTGTCCAGCCGATGTGTTGTTTGCTTGTGTGATGTGATGTGCTTGACTGCCACTACATGCTATATGTACATGGTTCTCATGTGTGAGTCATACAATGCTTCCCTAATGCATGCCTGATATGATGCATGCAGACGGGGACTGTCCTCATCACCACACATGCACCCTACTCACATGCTAGTCACCCGGCTGCCCCTCCGGTCCATGTTCCAGCTCACTGACCTGTCTGCATCTAGCCTGGGGTGTCTCTCAACTCAGCACTTGGACTATGTCATCGCATGACTGACGTGCATGTGTGTTCAGCCTGCATGTGGGTACTCCACGCGGGCATACTTCCTTGCCCCTCCACCCCCCCTGCACCTCAATTTCATCATGGCACTAGTGGGTAACATGTTGGACTACTGCAATGGCCTGTTCCATGCTCCTGTGTACATGCACACTTCCCCCTGAGAACCTGCCAGAAACATACTGTGGGGTACAATCTTTGTCCTTGATGCAGGGTGTCTTACTCATACTGTGCAGATGGCAGATGCTCCCCGGGGACATGAGTGCCCATTCATGCTCCATGTGCATTCCATGCATGCCCCTATGTGTCCTTGGCAGGATGATTTGTAGTACGTGTCTGGGATTACATACGTATCATGGCATTTGGCCATCCATTCCATGCTCACTCTGGCTCAGTCCTGCATCACGCACATGTTTAGGGTGTCATTGTCAGTGTGGGAAGCAGGCATCCCCCTGTTGCAGGCCCCCCTGACTCTGTTCAACTGGTGTATTGCCTTCTGCATGAATGGGTGTACTACTGACGGTTCATCATGTGTCCTGCTTACTGTCCCATTCTCATCTGCTGTGGTGTCAGCACTGGCGTAACACGGGCCCCCGCAGCCCCCGTGGTGTGGGGGAGCCCGCGACCACATGTCCTGTGAGAAGGCCCTACTTGGAGTAAAAAAATAAATAATGTTTTCCATTTTTTAAATTTTTTTATTTTTCTTTTTGAATTCACTCTGCATTTTTAAAGACATTATTTCTGTTACAGAAATAATTTCTTTATTAAGGCAGAGTGAATACAAAAAGACATTTTCTTTTTGAAGTCCGGGAAGCCCTATGACTTCAAAAATAAATAGTTTATTTTTGAAGTCACTCTGCCTTCATATAGAAATTATTTCTGTTATGGTTCAGTCCTTAACGGAACTCATTTCTTTATAAAGTCAGAGAGACTTCAAAAAGAAACCATTTATTTTTTAAGTATTATGGCTCCCCTCAACCCCATGACATGTGCGTGTGTGAGTGTATGGTGAAAGAGTGCACACAAATGTGTGGGTGGCTGGGTATGCGTGTGTGCGTGTACGGTGAAAGGATGCACACTTAAATGTATGGGTGGCTGTCTGGGTGTGCCTGTATGGTGAAAGGGTGCACACTTAAATGTATAGGTGACTGTGTGAGTGTATGGTGAAAGGGTGCACACTTAAATGTATAGGTGGCTGCCTGTGTGAGTGTATGGTGAAAGGATGCACACTTAAATGTATGGGTGGCTGCCTGGGTGTGCCTTTATGGTGAAAGGGTGCACACTTAAATGTATGGGTGGCTGCCTGGGTGTACCTGTATGGTGAAAGGGTGCACACTTAAATGTTTGGGTGGGTGCCTGGGTGTGTGTGCGTGTATGGTGAAAGGTTGCACACCTAAATGTATGGGTGGCTGCCTGGGTGTGCCTGTATGGTGAAAGAGTGCACACTTAAATGTATGGATGGCTGAATGTGCATGTGTATATATGGTAAATGGTGTTTGTGCTCGTGTTCAGGGGTGCAACAAAACCTACATTTCAGGGGGGGCTAGCCCTTCAAATGTTGGGAGAGACGCTAACTTCACGTGTGGTGGGGAGGAGTAAATTTATTTGTGTGGGGGTATCTAACTTCTTTATGCATTTTAGTGAGACTATTCTAGTGCAGCTTCATTGTTACAAGCAATTAACTCTCTCCTTTAAGTGTAAAAGCACCCACTTATGGACTGCTGTGAAAATGACTGGTCTCCTGTTCCCTCTCTACCCTTCCAATCATTCCCCTGGCATGCAAGTACTAAACCCACATCACAATTTCAATTGCTTAGAAAATTTGGCAATCGAATACAGGTACAAACAGTGAAATGCTGTACATTAGTAAGTGCTGGAGCGGGCCCTTGTTAACAGCGAAACCCAAGTGCCGTTTAACATCCGTGTCCTTTTCTGTCCAGCAACTGCTCTGTTGGTCAGCCAGGTCAAGTCATCATAGCGCACAATTTCAGGGGGGGGGAGTGCTGAAGCCCAGTCAGCTCAATGGTGTTGCACCACTACCTGTGTTTAATGCCTTGATTACTTATTTGTAATCTTCATTACTCTTAGCCCTATTCTTCCTCATCCCAGTACTTGTTCATGAGGCAGTACTTGTGTATGAGGTAACATGCCTCATACACAAGTACTGGGATGAGGTAGAGGTACATGAAGGTAATGCCTGACTTAGCTACCTGTAATCTTCATTACTCCTAGTCCCACTCTTCCTCATCCCAGTACTTATCTATGAGGCAAGGAGCCTCATACGTAAGCACTGGGACAAGGAAGAGGGACATGGAGGTAATTTTGGGCCAATTAGCTGATTTTGGAGGTTGGGGTAGGGGATGGGAGGGAGAGGGGATGTGTGGGGGGTAAGATTGTGCAATAAATCATAATGATCGTCCTTGTCCATGCTAAGCAGGCATGATATGTGGTATTAGTGGCTAGAGAGACATTTTGGTGCAGCCAGTCTAGTCATTCCTCAGTTTGGTATGACTTTTCTTAACTGGGCATTTCTGATAAAGGAGTCCTGTTAAGTGTAATTACCTGGCTAGACTGGCATTTGGGTTCTGCCAGTCCAGCAGTTTCTTACTGCGGCACTTTATATTTTTCTGGGCATCTGTTATCAAATTATATGATATGATACGTCATATATAACACGCCTGTACACAAGTGTTTTTAGGCACGACAAGATAAGGGAAGGAAAACAGAGGGGCGGACAAGACAAATGATCTTAATAAGCCATGTCTCATTCAGATCGTGCAAGTGCGAGAACGAGAAGTGCAAGGGGAAAGGGAGGGGTGAAGTGCAAGGGAGAGGGGAGGGGAAAACAGGACAGCAATGCTCTGTGTAAGTACAGCCAGGTCAGCGCGGGTCTGGGTAGTGCAAGGAGAACAAGGGACTGTAGGGTTACAGTTACAGCCCCTAACTGCGTGGTAGGCCCGGATGCAGTGCATGGTTGACTGATCAAGAAAGAGCCTGGACTCAGTGAGACTGAGGGCAGTCAAGCAACCAGTTCGTACAGCAGACAGCTAGGTCAGCACGGGAGGGAGAGAGAGAAAGCAGAGGAGAAGAGGAACGCTTTGAGCTGCTTCTGGAACTTCAGGTGGCCCGGCTCAAGTTTGGGAGGGGCAGAAAGGCCATTCCAGAGGGAGGCACCTGCATGGGAGAGGGATCTAGTCCCCCACTCTCTGTCTGGAAAAGTATCCAACCTTTAGGGCTCGAGAAGGAAGGTATTTTAGAAGAGAGCTTTGGATGTAGTGTGAATCCCAGCCCCAGAAAGCCTTGTAGACAATGCAAAGGGTCTTGAACATGATCCTTGCAGCCACCGGGAGCCAGTGGAGAGATTTCATGGCTGGAGAGATACGTTCCCTGGGCTTGAGGCCAAGGATAAGTCTCGCAGTCCTGTTCTGGATTAGTTGCAGAGGGCGGAGAGTAGAGGAAGGGAGATTGAGAAAGTGACTGGTGCAGTAGTCCAGCCTAGAGAGAGCCGGGTTCTGGAGACAGTGAGCTTCTGGGGGAAAGTGAGAAAGGGAAGAGTCCCTTTGAGGAGGTGCAGCTGGTAGTGGGGCTTCTTTGTGATGCCCGAGATGTGAGGAGAAAAAGAGAGAGTGGAGTTGAAGATGACATCAGGAATAAGCAAGAGAGTAGAGTAGGCTGAGGGGAGCATAACACTGAAAGTTAGAGGACAAGGTAGAGATCAGGTGAGCCAAAGGGGCCAAGTAGAGGTTGAAAAACCAGGGTGAGAGGACAGAGCCCTGGGGAACGCCACAGGTAGAGAGAGGTGGTGGAGTGAAAGGGACCAAGTTGCACCTGGGAGGGGTGGTCCAAGAGGAAGGAGGTTAGGCACTCCAGTGCCTGATCCATGATGCCTAGGTTCTCACAACAATTGATTGATCAGGATGGCATGGTTGAAAGCAGAGGACAGAAGGAATGCTGGAATCAAGGTAAGAGATCAGATCTTGACAGGTGTTCAGGTGAGCAGTTTCCGTGCCTCTGGCAGCTCTTAAGCCAGACTGATGGTCATGGAGACAACCAACAGATTCAGTGTGGAGAGTAAGCTGGGAGATGGACAGCTTTTCCAAGAGTTTGGGGAGGGGAAAGTTCCAGTGGCAAAAGAATGATTACCAAAATCAGCCAAGGCTGGAGCAAGGGTGTCAATGTGGCTCTTGATCGTTCTGGAGAAGCAGGCTTGCACCTGTTTCAATGACATTTTCATAGATGGGACTTGTCAGTTGTTAGAGAGAAAGAGGAGAAAGGAGGAGGAGAGGGAGAGATGGCCAAAGGGACCGAGAGAGGAAGATGGAGAGGAAGAGGAGATAGTAGACAGGATGTCCTGAGTTTTAGCGGAGAAGCGAGAGGCAAAAGCCGTACAGAGGGCCTGTTGAGGGAACAGGAGAGGTAGAGACCGCAACAGGATTGTCCATTTCCTTGCCAATTTTAAAGAGTTTGGCTGTGTTGTTAGGGGCCGCAGAGATACAGGTTGAATGTGTGCTCTCTTCTTGATGAGTCTTATTGCTTCGACTGGCTTTTTGGTGCAGCTAGTCTCGGCATGTCTAAATGTGGCCTGGCATGCTTTACTGTAATGTTATTATGTGTCTACACTGGCCTGCATTGTGCAGCCAGTTGGACATGTTTTCATTGTGGCATGGCATTTTTAATAGCAAAACCTTATTGTTCATGTGCACTGTTGGTGACTTGCATGTATTGGATTGGTGTTACCCTACAAAACAATAGTAAACCCTGTTGTTTTTTAGCCAATTTTTCTTTGAAAGTGTGCTGTATATTGCATTAAAATACATATTTATATCTTTTTCCTATTGCAGTGTGCAACATACCCCTTCTCCAGCACGTTCATGCGTATTGCGCAAGCATCGAAATCTAAGCTGGCCCAAAGTGGGGCGCGACCCGTGATTTGTTTCTGAGTTGGGGGGGCTCAGTATAGCTCGCAGGGGGGCCCCCAGATCTTTGTGTTATGCCACTGGGTGTCAGTTGACTGAGATGATGCAATTGACGCTAGCAAACACTGCCTGCCAATACACAGTTCTCTGGTCAACCTTTCATTGCCATGAAATGCCTCCCTGCATTTTCACTAAGGGGGGGGGGGCTTACTGTAGCCATGCAACCCAGTGCATGCACATTGCACATGATGGGTGAACTTTCCCTGACACTGCCGTCATGTTAAGTGATTGGGCCTCATTATGAGTGTGGCGGAAAGGCAACAACGGCGCCGTTAGTGCTACCGGCGCCGTTGTTACCTCTCCACCACACTACGAGTTCTGCTCGCCGGTGCCGGACTGCACGCCTGGTCTGACCAGTCGTGCATACCGCCACCCGCGAGCAGAACTCATGATTGCACCAGCACCGTTATAAACGGCGCCAGTGCAACCATGCTCCCGACCCCCATTCTGCCCTATGGAGCAGAATGGGGATCGGGAGGCCGGCCATAGCAGCACCCGCGAATGGGCAATTACCGGGTCCACCAAACTCGGCATGACCCGGTTATTGCCCATTCGCGGGTGCCGAAAAAAGAACAACTCCGGCGGCAGCCGTGCCCTTAATAAGGGCGCGGCTACCGCCAGAGTAATAGTGAGGGCCGTTGACATCAAAACGTACTTGTTGATGTAGATTGTTGGTAATTTACACATGTACTGCACCCACTTCTGAGCCATGTTACACCGTTCTATATGCCTACTCACTGCTGCAATGTCAAAGTGACCTGGCATGTATGTTCAGATTTTCATCCCTTCACTGTTATGAAACACACTAGCACAGGTGCATCCTGTGACACATGTACTCTGTACTGGAACACCCTAGCGGGGTTTTAGCAAAGTTGATTGGTCAATCTGATGGCTAAGCTAACTGGTATAGCCCGCCGATTGATTATAGCCTGCAAATTGGGTTGTAATTAGCATGGAGCTGTCTGCACGTGTGTAGGTGTACACTTTCACATACATCAAAGCAAGCAGCGTTGAAGCTGTTGTATGGAATGCTGTTCATATACACCATACGGGTGTATATGAACATGGGTGTATTTCAACACTTTCACATATACATATGCAAGCAGCTTCAACGTTGTGTAGTGCAACATTGCAGCTACTTACTTAGGTGTGTGTGAAAGTATTTATTTACACATGTGTTCTCAGCAGCATTTTTGTTAAATAACTTATATGTCGTTATTTTACAGAAATGAGATTTCAGCATTGCGCGTGTTATGTTCAACCAGCAATATCCTGAAGGTGCACTGTCGTGCAGTCTGGGTATGCCCAGGCCCACTTAGCAATACTGGTGGAGCCTGGGCGTGGTGATTTGAAACGCTGAATCATGTTTTTTGGCACATTCAATGCACAAAGTGCTGAATCAGGCCCTGAAGGGTGTTCTAGAGGCCTTATGGACCGGCAGCTCGGACCGTACTGGGTGTTATGGGCCCTCATACCTCGTTGAAGGCCCTCGCTTTGCTTGGGACCTTCACTATGTCTTCAGGGCCCATAACGCATAGTACAGGCCGAGCTGCAGATCAATGAAGCTATATTGGTGATGATGATTTAGTGATGCATGTCTACATGCATATTACGTGTGTCATGGTGTGTTTTGATTCACTTCCAGCTGTGGCCATTTGGCTGTTCAAACATGCTTATGCTACATGCCACCTCTTTGTTGCCATCTGTCATTTCTGCCTGTGACATGTGCCTGCCAGAGGTGGTGTGTGATGTAGGTGATATACTACATTCAGTACATGTGTAGGCTTTGCAATTTAGACACATCCATTTCTGCTTTCTGGATGCCAATGCCACTGGATGCATGCCGGAATTTGAGTTGTGTGTGACATGTCTGCTACATGTGTTGGCTGTCAATGTAGTGATGTCTATGTGTGTGTGGGTTATGTGCTGCTGACATGTGTACTCATGTTTGTTTTGTTCACGTTACATGTGATGACGCAATGGAGCCAGAGGATGGTGATGTCATTCCAGAGACAGGGTTGCTTTTACATCAGCAACCCGGCACAAGTGGGGGTCGTGGGGTGGTGGACCACGAGAACCCATTTGTGCTCCAGACCGTCGTGTCCAGGGCTGGCAATCAGTCCAGCTCTGATGAACACTCTGAGCACAATGTTGAGTTGGATGCACATCATGACGATTCGTTGCCGGTGAGTGATCCTGATCTGGATGATCTTCTGTCCGCGACACCTGCACTGAGAGGCCAGGCAGTGTTGGAACGTCCGCCTATAGTGGTTCTGGACGCGCAGTCACACTCAACCACATTGCTGATATCTGCCTGGAGCATCATGTCAACAGGGGGATGCTGTCCTGCAGCCGCGGGCAGTGCCAATCCAGCAAGGACCGTGGCTCCTTGGGTCCCGCAGGTGTAATGTCTGGCAATGCAGTGGCCGTGCGCCACCGGGAATACTGAGTGGGAGCAATCCACGTATGCCAGTTTACAACAACAGGGGGCAGCTATTGAGAAGATTTCTCAAGGCATGTAAAGTGTGGCCCAATCCATGCTCCCCCTCATAGGCATGTGGAGCTCCAGCAGCAGGCAGCGCAGTCCACGTGCCGTTCACTCAGGCTGGGCATAGCGGCCTCAAACAGGGCACGCTGAGCTGAAATGGTGTCTCTGCGTGAAGCACTTGCTGCTCAGGCTGAGGCACACAGGGAGGCCGTGAGCGTTGAACACCAATCCCTCATATCTACTCTGGGTGTGCTCAACATGTCCCAGAGGCAGCGGTCAGAAGTGATGTTGGAACAGCTTGAGAACACCATCTTGGCTGAGCTACATGCATGCCGTGAGGTGCTCCAGATGTCATGTGAGGCCATGCAGGCAAAACTCTGTGTTACATGTGCTACCTTGCAAGAGGAAGCATGCATATCACGTGAGGTGCTGCATGCTGACCTATGTGCCATTGCCACACAGGACCAGGCTTACCAGACCTGCATGGTTGATGACGTGGAGGGGTAAGCTGCGGATAGGCGTGGTCAGGCAACTGTGCCATGTCCAACTTCTGATTTCCATCCAGAGGGTGAGTAGGGCGACGACTTATCTTCCACACAAGCGGGCCGTGCAGGCTTTGAGCCCATGGAGGTTTTTTTTATCTGAACATCATCGCATGTGGGTGTTGAGGTGCACACTGTACCCCCCCCTCCTGGCTGCCCCCATTCCCCCCGGGTAATATGTGACAATTTTGTTTATTTTTTATAATATTGTTTGTCTATTGTGCATTCATGTGACGGTGTGGTGCTTTGTGGCTTTTGAAAGTATCCACTGTATGTTCCAGCTGGGCCCATACAAGCTTGTCTCGTGTATTTGTTTGTGGCTTCGGGTCCTGACACATAAGCCACTCCTGCTTCCCCTTTCCATGGGCTTCCAAGGATGGTTCGGTGTGACAGCAAATTGCAAAGGGGCATTGGTCTTTCGTCATATCTGTGGCCAGTCTGCTGTACTACTTGTGTATACACCCCTAGTGGGGATTATGGATGTTTTCTCCACAGCATGTCTTCAATCAATTTTGGTGATTTTTAAACTGTGCTTTTATTGAAGTTGATTGTGATGTTTTTTCATTGTTTGCCTGTATACGTGCTTGATGCACTTCATGCTGTAGACGGTAGCCTGCACCCTTTAGTTCTCAAAGCCACAATGATGGTGGGAGGGGGCCGGGTGGTGACAATGTAGAGTTGGTTCGTGTTAGGTTCACCCCCTGTGATTTGTGGCAAAGGTGGAAGCATTAGGAATGTGGCCCAAGAACCACAACTCACGGTCCAGTCCTCACCTGAGATGGCCACCTAGACTACATCTTCGCTCCGTTCCATTTGGATGGCACGTTGTATCTGTCTTCCCTCTTGGACTTCGCTGCTGCATGACGGCACAGTTTTCCTACTGGACTACAGCTCTTTTACTTGTTTTGCACACTCTGGTGCCTTTGGTCCCTGTTTTTCTTCCTGCTACTGCCCTTGTTGCAGATGTGTCTGCCTGTCTCTCGGGCAGTAATTTCTGTATATGCGTACGCTGCCTCGGTTAGCCTCGGTACACTTCTGTACCACAGCATCTCTCGCTCTCTCTCTCACTCCTCCTATCTTTCATCTATTACATCCATACCTTTAGGTTGACTTCGGCCTTTTACCAAAGCTATTCAACTTTTCTGGCTCTTAACTTGCTGTCAGCTGTTTCCGGCAATCTCGCATTCATTCTGCCTTTCCAGACTTGTGCTGTCTCTGCCTTTCTCCGTTCACACTATTGAGGATTGATTGGGTTTCAGCTCAACCATCCAGTTGTGCCAGCCTTCTTGGTTATTTTCTACTCAAGTTTCAGCTCTACCCATCAGTTGTGGCATCCTCATTGATTATTGTCTACTCAAGTTCCTACCCATCCTGTTGAACCATTCTACAACTGTACAATTTGGAAGTTATTCTATCATTCAGCTTGGACATGCACTTGGCTATATTCTACAACTTCAAGTCATCTACTGGAGACTCTGCCAGGGTTTTTTGGTGCCTGGAGGCTTTTTCCCTGGTTTGGGGGTTTGGCTCCTTGGACTTCTCTGCGATTTGGTATTTTTACCAGTCAAGGTGGCCTCTGAGGGAGCTAGACCCTATTTACACGAAAGGAAGAACAAGAAAACCAAGGGGAAGGGGGATCCTGAAGCCAGGTAGACTAGAAGGAAGAAGCCCACGGACCCCAGAGACAGCTCTTCTGAAGGTCAAGATGATGAGGAAATGAGGGAGAGGCTTTCGTTGTTGGACAGTACGCTTGGGCTACAGTGATTGCTCACTGTCTGACATTGTCAATGTGGGGTTCTATGTACATGATGTGTTCTGCTGGTCAATGGATATTCCTGTGTTGGGTTTACTTTTCAGGTGTCAGGGGATTGGTGTGGTTTGACACACTGGGGTCTCCACATGGGCAATGTTCACATGTGATGTGTACAGGACACTGAGGGTCACTTCATTTCACATGCATGTATTGAGTGCATGTCCCTACTGACACACAAACTTACACAATGCACACATACAACCACCTATCCATGCCCACACATGCACACAGATTGCCTTCTCTGCCATGCTGTGTCCCTGCAGCGCATGATCACTTACAATTTTCGGATCGTGTACAAGCGTCACTGGGTAATTTTAGTTGCTTATTCTTTTTTATATGATGCTCAAGGTGTATCCCCAACACAATGGCCGCTCACTGTGCTGTATGCTGAGCGGTGTGTTGCAGGGGACAGACACACAGCACACAGTTTTGGGATTTGTGGATTTGGATTGCCCAATGTCAGGCATTCTGTCTTTTGTTGATGGTACCGCTTGTGGCATGCATTTGTGTATGACTTTGTAAGTGTGGGAGGTTGTTGCTCAGTTATTTCATCTGGTTCCATGTCAGGTGTGATTGTCTCAGGCCTGTTTCCATTTATCACGTGGCACTTCGTAACTAATTTGTCATGTGTTGTGCATTTGGTATGCTCTTTTGCTGTTGCATGCCATGTCATGGTGTGGCCAACGAGGGTAATGGGAGCTGGGAGGGTTTGGGTGACATACCAGTAATTTTCATGGCCTGTTTTGCAGTGGGGTGGTGGCATAAGCACCTTGCATGTGTTCCTTTTGGACACACCAGATTGGTTATGTTTAAGTAGCTAGGGATGCACACAATGTAGCACTTCTGTGGAAACATTCTCAGGGTGGTAAGGTTTGGCCAGTTGACTGTCTCTTTGTCATCATCGATTGTCACCTGCTATGTGCCAGGCCCATGTGCACTCCGCAGGGGTGGGAGTTTAGGTGAAAAATGTGGCCACAAGCTGGGTCCGGGCTGCCTCGCCACGTGCCCTTTCCCCTCCCATGAGCAGCACCTGTGCATGTGGTTGGGGTTGTGGGGGCACTACTATAACCACTGGTACACCCCACCATGTTGCATCATTGTGCAGGACACATGCTGCCACAATGATCCTGCACACTACTGGGGGTGCATATAGTAGCTGTCCGCCAGAGCGGTCAAGGGAGCAGAGAGTGACTTGAGCACTCCAAATGTGTGCTCCACTATGGCCCTGGTTGCAATATGGGCTGCATTGTATCTTACCTGGGGTGGTGTGGTGGGGTTCCGTATCAGTGATGTCATCAATGACATTTGTGATGTCATCTTTGATGTCGTGAGTGTTAGTCTTAGCAGTGCACGGTGGTGGCGCGAGTTATGGTTGCTTAGCTTACCATAACTGGCGAATTTCAAGGGTTTTTCGGTTTTACTTGGAACCACGATGTCCCTTTAACAAAGTTTTTTCACTGAATTTCATAGGTTTTTAGTAGCACAATTTAACAATAATAAGTCTGATTTTATGTACATATAAAATGGAACATACTGAACCCCCTCTAGTGAGTTTGGTGTCTGCGAACTCTTTTAATGTCCGCGGACATGTTCGGACAACAGCACCACTACCCAAAAAACTGTGGGGGTATGTTTAATTGTTATATGATAACATATGAACATTTTACACATTCACAAACCAGCACACAAACACATTATATGTAGTAATACATAAGAAGTGTAACCCATATATATAACACACTAACCAATCATTTAAATACAATATGTTCTAAAATGGAATATACCAAAAGAAGAAAGATAGGCTTCCAACATGATTACCTCACAGAAACTCCACAACCAAGAACAACAGCAGATCTACAGACCACTCAGAACATACCTTACCTGAAATAGTAAGTGTACTGCATTTTACTCACATATTTGTAAACTTTCTGTATTAGAATTTTAAAAAAATGATATTATGTTTTTTTTCTCACAGAAATGTCTAGTACTCTGGAGTGGCTAGAGGAGCATTTCCCACATGAGGAAATGTCAGAAGATAGTGAATCTAATGGCAGACACTTTACAATATAAACCATTTAATTATTATTATTTTATATACATTTAACATATATAGATTTTTTTGTACAGAGCATACCAAAATAGACAGTACTACAGAAAAAGCTGTTATGGATAAGACTCTTCACAGCATAGAAGAAAAAATGGATCTACTGTTGGCAAATTTTAATAATATAAAAAGCTTTGTGGAAGATCATTTTAAACATAAAACCATGTACCATTGTCCCACATGTACCTGTCCCCCTCACCATATCCCCGTCAATTATCCCCAAACCCTCTCCATGAACCAAAACGTTTTGATGAGACTTCCATCCCTTCTTCACCTCATACAAATCCTGTTGAAACCCCTAATTCTCCTGTTTTTGTTTCAGTTTCTGCCTCACCTTCTCTGTCATAAATTAATCATACATGTTAAATAAAGTTACATTTTTCTATTGTGTTCTAATTCATTTCATGTTTTTTTTTAAAAAAGCAATTTAGGTGTCCATGGACAGTGCGGGTGTCCGGAATGTCCGTAAAAAAACTAAAATGGAGGTGTCCTGAAGAACACTATACCTGTCCGTATTGTTCGCTAGCAAGTTGAAACTGTTTAAGAACACATGCGGTGTCCTGAAATATTCGTAAATAAACAAAATGGGGGTGTCCTGAGGACGCTATGCCTGTCCGTATTGTTCACAGGCAAGTTGAAACTGTTCTAAGAACACAAGCTGTCTCCTGAAATGTTCGTCAATGGACGAAATTGGAGTGTCCTGACGACGCTGTCCGTATTGTTCGTTGGCAAAATGAAAGTGTTCTTAGAACATATTCTGTGTCCTGGGATGTTTGTAAATAAACAAAATGTGAGTGTACTGAGGATGATATGCCTGTCCGTATTGTTCGCAAGCAAGTTCAAACTGTTCTAAGAACACATGAGGTGTCCTGAAATGTTTGTAAATAAACGAAATAGGGGTGTCCTTAGAACACTATACCTCTCCATAATGTTTGTATGCAAGTTGAAACTGTTCTAAGAACACACGCGATGTCCTGAAATGTTCGTAAATAAACAAAATAGTGGTGTCCTGAGAACGGTATGCCTGTCCGTTTTGTTCATAGGCAGGTTGAAACTGTTCTAAGAACACATCATGTGTCCTACAATGTTCATAAATAAACGAAATAGGGGTGTCCTTAGAACACTATACCTCTCCGTAATGTTTGCATGCAAGTTGAAACTGTTCTAAGAACACACGCGGTGTCCTGAAATGTTCATAAATAAACAAAAAAGGGGTGTCCTTAGGACGCTATGCCTGTCCGTATTGTTCGCAACCAAGTTGAAACTGTTCTAAGAACACATGTGGTGTCTTGAAATGTGCATAAATAAACAAAATGGGCGTGTCCTTAGGACGCTAAGTCTGTCCGTATTGTTCGCAAGCAAGTTGAAACTGTTCTAAGAACAAACACCTATCCGTAACTGTTTGTTTGACGTGTGACACACTTTTAATTACTTCAGGACCCTAACAGTGTCCGTAGAACATCAACGCGCATGCGCAAACCACTGTTGGTGCATTTGCTGTCCTGCGGACAGCCGCTCCCTTCGCGGACATGTTCGCGAACCTACATGTGACCACGCCCCTGCTGATCGTGTGTTCTGAATGCGGACACTGTTCGTATCCCTGAAAAATTTAAAAGTACATTTTCAAGCAATCCACAATATTTTTCAATAAAAACTCACCATAGCACACGTCCCACATACTAATCCTGAGTTTCTACATACTTTTTGAAACTTTTTTAACCTTTTTTTGTGTTCGATCTGTCCGTGGACAGCACTCATGTCTGCGAACCGCGTACAAGCACCCCTATAAAAGACCACGCCCTAGAGCTTATTCTCATTGTGTTTCTGGCTATCCTACAGAGCACAGCGAATTTTACTGCCAACTGCAGATTTCCATCGTGAACCTGATGGCATCAATGGCTGCACTGCTGCCTCCTGGTGTTGCATCTGCCTCAGCACCACCCCCACCCCCTCCACCACCACCACCTCCTCAAGGGCCTGAAGAGGGGAACAGGAGTGAGGATGCAGAGAAGGAAGTAGAGGATGATGAGGATGAGGTAGTTGAACTCTCTACTACCCGCACTTGGCGTGAGTCTTGGGTGTGGCGATTATTTACCATTTGTGGGAATAGTCCTAAGGCTCGTGAAAACCAAGTCACCTGCAACGAGTGCGAAATGGTACTCAGTCACTGGAGGCTTGGTTCGTACAGCTTTGGGACCACTACCATGAAGCGACACCTAAAGTCATTCCACACTAGGGTCATTTGCAAGGTTGTACCTTGCAAGGAGCGTAGCAGGTTGACTTCCTCTACTTCATCCTCTGTTTCTGATCCTATCACCACAAGGAACACTCATGTGGGACAGCGTATTCCTCAAGCTGCCTCACAGGCCATACACAATGCAGATGACCCTTACCTTTCGAGGGTCACAGTTGTATGTATGTACTGCGACGCAGTACTCTGCAGGGGGGAGCGACTTCGAAGTACTTTTGAGACTATCGCCCTTTCTTATCCCCGTGGTTGGTGTACCCCCATTATCCTCCTTTCCCCTCCTCTCCTACTGTGCCTTGTATAAAAAATCAAAAAAAATATAAAACAAAAATAAAAAAAAGAAGGCTCTTTTCAGAGCATCTTTCACAGTTAAAAAATAGAAGTGAAAATAAATGAAGCAGGGCCCTGTGTATTTTTTAGGAGTCCGCGGACATCTAAAATTTTGGGGTGCTGCCCTATCATAACCATTGCAATTTTCTCTGGGAGGAAGTGGTGGCTCTGAAAAGAGCTTTTTGGGGGTGTTTGTGTTTGAAAAATTAGAAATACTCAACACCTGCTACAAAATGGATGTTGTAATTCTAAAAAAGGTCGCAATGCATTTTGTACATTTCTCAGAAAAATCTGATTGCCAGCATAAGTAAGATGGACTCCATCTCTGCGAAAAATGTATGTACTACAAAACATAATATTTTCATTGTGAAAAGAGGACATGCCAAAATCTCTTAGAAAGGCA
Organism: Ambystoma mexicanum; assembly: GCF_040938575.1. Classification (NCBI taxonomy): domain Eukaryota; kingdom Metazoa; phylum Chordata; class Amphibia; order Caudata; family Ambystomatidae; genus Ambystoma; species Ambystoma mexicanum. Next base: position 1,093,106,954 of record NC_090937.1, on the reverse strand, counting down.
CACACAGCCTTATTGACATTGCGCCTTGCTTTTCTCCATTTGTGGACCAAATGAAGAAGAACGAAGCCACATTTGTCTCTGCGCAATCCGTGAAAAAATGACTTGAGAATTTGGAAACATGTCCATGACCTTCCCAAGTCCTTCTTTCATTCCAAATTGCAAAGAAATTCCAGACACATGTCCTAAACTGTTCCCTCAACAATGAATTATAATTATATCTGGATGTTGCTCTGTCTCCAAAGTAGCACAGAGAGGCAGCAAGTCCAACCACTTCATTCCATGTACTCCATGCCAGTGTACTTCCACATGTGGGAATCCAAGATCTACAGCTACTCCACAGCTTTCTGCATGCACCTTCAACCAATGTATCCATGAGTCTCCCAAAATCCAAACAATCTGTTTTCTGAAACACACAGCCATAGCTATCTGTTCTTCTCTCAGCAAAAAGAGTATCTGAGAAACTCTCTCCTGGCACAACACACCCACTAAACTTTCCTGACCAAACCCTTTCTCTGCTCATTCTCATTTGCATGGATCCCCAACCCAAAATCCCCAGATGTAACACCCGATGTCCGCGGACTACCGCCATGTCTGCAGAGATATCGTAACATGGACAGCCCTTCTACCATTTCCACTTCACTCTCTGTGCTATTCCCTCATTGGATCTAGCTAAGAAGTCACATGACCATCCACCAATCACATAGAAGACCTCTACATCTAACTGCATCATCATAGATCAGCACTGCAAATGTACTGTTAATCTCTCTGAGTACAAGTGTCATTTCATTGGAAAGCACCTTCTACAAGAAATACTGTACAAGTCTCCAAGATTTCTACTTGCAGCTCCATGCATATCCATTTGCATGAACACAAGCTACAGATATGCATATTTTCTGTAAAGTACATGTACAATTCTTCTAGTTTCATATAAACAGATTAACTGACTTTTAGCTTCTATAATCTGTAAAATGAATTTACTGTCTTTTTTTCCATCTCCTAAAATCAACTGTCACTTACAAACCTTTATACTATTTAATTTCTTTTTACACACACATTTTCAAAGCATGTTGAACTAACATATTTTAAATAAAATATATAAAGTGCATATAGTCAAACAAAATTGCATGCACACACTATGTTCAAATCTCAAACAACAATACTTGTACAATAACATAAACATGTATTTATTTATTTATTTACTTACTTATATTTATATAGCGCAAGCAGCCCATGACATTGAGGCACTGTTACTTACAAGAGCTTAGTTACAGGAATAGTGGTATTCAGTGGTACATTATGAAGTCCACAAGGCATAGTAAAGAAATTTTGTTTGCTACAGTTAGTTATTGCAATACAGTTTATTCATTAAGAACATATGATATGTATTCAACTGGTGCAACGTATCTTATGTGAATAAGATAGTTTTCATGGTTTTGAGGAAAGCGCTGAGGATGTCAATTAAAAAAAATCAATGTCTAAATTAAAAACAGTGCTATATACAAACAAAATTACTAATTTGTTTCCTTTACAATTGCAGTGAAGACCATTCTCCTGAAAAGAAGCAGCCGAATTTGAAGTACAAAGAAAAGCTAAGAAGAAACCTGCTCATTTTAGAAAAAAAGTAAGTTGAATACCACCATAATATTTGTATTATTACTCAAACACACTGTAAGGTTAATTCATGCTATTTCTGTGCCTAAAAATAGAGATTGTGCACCATTCTGTCCAAAAATCCCCATTTTTTAAACAGCGATTTACATCCAGAATGGCCCACAAATTCCTATTTTTCGACACACAAATGACCCAACTCAGCCGCTAGAATTTTGATATTATAGAACAAACAACTGTTTTAATTGTATAGCATTAGATTTACTATTTGTACTCCTCCACACCATTAGCTTACTTTTTTCTGTGATCTGAACCTCCGTTTAGTAGCACATAAATTCAAGAATACCCATCCCTACTAGTTGTCGTTGCCCAATGCACAATCACACACCATTACATACATCTTTATCATCTTACTCAAGCACTCAAGCACACAGCACACATACATTGCAGAACACCCCAACCCATACCTTCTTTATTTGTTTCAACAGACCCTACAGAATGCCTACCAAAGATCAAGTCCGTAGAAAGCAACGCAGAAGTAGAGCAAGGAAAATAAAAGTGTCCAACATAAGCATCCATCTCTAGAAGAATTTGTAAAAAAAGTTCAAACAAAACATCTAATACAGTCATTTAGTGAAACAAAAGAAGTTTCAAGTACAGAAACTTTGCCTCCTCTATCAAAATGTAAAACGAACCAGAAAACAATTAACAAAAAATCAGCTATCACTACAGATAAAACTGCTTCTATAAATCTTGATATAGTGCAAAGTAAGCATACCAAAAAAAGTATTTTAGCCAAAATGTTCCGTCACAGAGTCCTTCAAAATCTTATAAAAACAGGAGAGAAACCAGGTTCAACCCTTAAAACCTATCATAGGAAATTAATCTTAGAAGCGTTGATAGACAGTGCAATTCTTCTCAAAACAAAGTTATTTATTTTAGTGTTAAACAAAATGAAACCACTAACAAAACTAATGACTAAATTACAAAAAAGACTTCTCAATAAACGAAATGTCAACAGAAAGAACTTCTTAAATATCTGCGGAAGTGAATGGAGTCACACTACAAGCACAGAACCATACTTTAATGAAGAAGCATACAAACAAAAGCAAACAAATACAATTGCCATACATAGCAGTGGTCGAGGTTATGAAAAAGTTAATAATACCATAATGGAACAAGAAATACTGCTTACAAAAATATGCCCTGAAAACTTAAAATTACCTCTCCATTCAACTGAATCAGAACGTCTAGTATACAAATGGTCATGCACGTCAATGTGTAACATTCCCAAGAAATGTTTCAAGTCTTTACGTCAATTTCTCAATCAATATGTGAAAGGCAAAGACAAAATCAAAATTAAACTACTGCAAAATATGGATACCTGTAGAGTGCGCAAGTACACAGGACTACAAGGACATTCATTGGCTTGCATTACAGGACCTACTTGCAAAACCACCTTCCATGATATCAAAAGGATATCAACACATCATTCAACTATAAGAAATCTAGTCTATAAACTGTACTATGCTAAAAGTCCTGCTTTAGCACTAGCCAATTTAAATAACATTCTTCTACATGGTACAACAAAAGACCTACTTGAAGAAATCGACCATATCCAGAAAAAATATTTTGGAAGTGAAAGCCACTTACAGAATGAAATAGCTTTAAAGCAAATTAGCAACAATTCTATGCATGGCAACCTTTTACTACACACATAAAAAAAGAAATACTAAAATGTAAAAGTACATCAGCTGAAGTACCAAACCATGTGTGTGTATGTTGCTGCAGAACTTTTTATAAAAGTAACACAAAAACTGTAGACCTATCATTCAAAATAGAAGACAATGAAAATTCTAAATGGTTTGAATTAGCTCTCTACCTTATAGCAGAAAACAAATACGAAATAACTGACCCCTTAACACTTTGCAGTAACTGCACTACAAAACTTGACAACAACAAACTCCTTCACGTGCTATCACACATAATTTGGAATTATATCCACTATCAAAACCCCTACAACAACTTAATTTATATGATAGCATCATAATTCAAACTGTGCACCCATTTCAAGCAATAATACGCCTTCAACCAAAAACAGCAAAATTACCTCCCTCTGAATTAGTGAAAGGTATTTGTGGAAAAGTAGTATATTTACCATTAGATCTAAAAGAAAATGTGCACACTCTAGGAGTGCAACTTCCAATGGAGCAATCTTTAATTATCTTAGTAAATGGAGTACCTACAAAAGACAAAAAATATGGCAACAGCTGGTAGATTTACATAAATTTAGACAAGCCTTGCAATATCTAAAAGAGAATAATGAATACTACAAAGAAATTAATATTGAAGAAAACTTGAAGGTTACAATTGAAATAATTCAAGAGACACAAGAAGCTGGTCAGTTTGAGCTCCTAGATCCTGCTAAAATATCAAATACTTTAGACCATTATACAATTCATCCATTGCACTCTAATGACTCCACAGAAGATGCACTATAAACGTACCAAATGCGTTAAACAAAAGGATCACCAATCAGCATATGGGAAAAAAGTATAGAAGCACGTGCGTTTCCTCTACTCTTTCCTACTGGCAAAGGAGGAAGGTACGATGATAGACCTATTCAAATATCAGCATCAGAATACCGCTCATTACAGATGTATTCTGAAGATCCCAGATTTAGACAAAATGTGGAATACATATTCCACCTACTCTTTGAAAGTGAACTAGCAACTTTATGTTACGGAGTTGAACACACATTAAAATCAGGATCTCACTTTCCAAATATATCAGCTACACAATAATTACAAAAAGTGCAACAAAAGATGAGGTTTTACAATCAAATATTACAAATCTATTAGCAAATATGCGTGGTACTAAAGAGTACTGGTTTCGACGTCATGGAGATGTACGTTGTATGATCAGAAACCTTGGCCCACCCACTTGGTTTGTTACTAGTTGTGCAGAATATGCATGGGAAGATTTACATGATTTCCTACGCATATCAAACAAAAACAAAACAAACATAGATATACTAACACCTGGCAAACTTTGTTCTCTGGATCCTGTTAATATTTCAAGATATTTTCACCATCGCTTCATTGCTATGCTACACTTTATTTGTAATAAAACTTCCTCCCCTTGGAGAAGTGCAACACTTCTTTTGGAGAAAAAAATACCAAGCCAGAGGAGCACCACATATCCACATGCTTTTATGGATTAAAAATGCTCCTAAATTTGGTCAAGCCAGTGATGCCACTGTTTTACAGTTTATTGAAAAATATGTCACTTGTGAAATTCCATCAGAAGCCACAAATAGTGATCTTCATGCACAAATTATACAATTTCAAAGACACAAATGTGGCAAATATTGTCGTCGCAAATACAAAAACAAAGGGAAATACGACACCAAATGCCGCTTTGGTTTCCCTAGACGGGTTACAAATACAGGTCAAGTGAACAACCTCATGTCTTCAGTTAGACATAGTGTTAAAGGTAAGTCACCTAAAAATACATATTACATAAAAAGAACAGAAGAAGAAAAATATATCAATGATTACAAATCAATCATTGCCCACTTATGGAATGCAAACATATATGTGCAGTACATTGCAGACAATTCCACTGCAGTTGCACGATATGTTACAGCATACTTAACCAAAGCAGAAAAAACAGAGCTCCAAGACCTCTGGAATGACCTGTCATCAGACAAAACAGTGTCTCAGAAATTAAACAGCTTGGGGATAAAAAGGCTCTCCCATAGAGAATGTGGATCCTATGAAGCAGCAGATCGTTTAACTGGTACTGTATTGTATGGTAAATCTGAAAATATAGTATGGCTAAGTCTTGGTCCTGCTAAATCTAGAAAAAGAGTTCTAAAATCATACAAAGAGATAGAAACAATAGCCAAACATGATCCCAAAAGCCAAGACATTTTAAAAAACAATTTATTGGACACATACTACCCAAACAGAAGTAATACTTTGGAAACCATGTGTCTATACCACATAGTCCAAAACTTCAGATACAAAAATAATATAAAACCCGATGAAAAAAAAGGTAAATACAGAGTGACAAACTGTGAAGGCAGCTTAGTAAAACTCACCAAACCAAATTTAATTAATCATATCAAATTGTCATTAAAGACTCCTCAACATAAAGAACTAAATTACATGTCCCTGCTACAACTCTTTAAACAATGGAGAAAAGAAGAAGAAATACTAGATAACTATGACTCATATGAAGACACTTTCAAAGCAAATGAAAGCACTATAACTGATGTAAACTTTACACAGTACAAAGCAATGTTGCACAATGAACAGCAACATGAAGAAGAACTCCGGGCCCAACTAGATAAGGATACTCCTGACAGTAGTCAACCTTCTGTAACAGGAAGCCAAGAACCACTGGGAGAACCACTAAGAACAAATGAGGCAGAATTAGCTATGACAGAAGTAGAAAACACCATGTGTCAGTATGAAGATAAACAAGACTTAACTATACTACAATCAAAACTAAACAATGAGCAACGTAGCATTTTTCAAGAAGTAACAAAAGAAATTGCACATGGGGCCTCATTACGACCCAGGCGGTAAGGGGTTTACGGCGGCGTAAACAGCCCCGACCCTTACCGCCTGATTCCGAGGTCCCTTAGCGCCATGGAGGATTTAACACCTGCTTTTAGCAGGTGTTAAAATCCATGGCGCTAAGGGACCTTGTTGTTAATTACGCCACCGTAATTTACAGTGGCGTAATTAACGCCTTCCCCACTCCCATTATGCCCTATGGGGCAAAAATGGGAATGGGGAAGGGTAAATGGGTTAATGGGGACTTACCGCCCCGCCAACCTCGGAATGGGGCAGTAAGTCCGCCAACCACCATGGCGTAAACGTAGTTTACGCCATGGTGGTAAAGGTACGACCCAGGCGGTAACTTACCGCCTGGGTCGTAATGAGGCCCATGGTGTACAACATGAAAACAAAGAATGCACCTGCCAAAATTACAAACCTATACTACTGTACGTCAGTGGTGAAGCTGGTTCTGGCAAAACATTCCTAATCAAAATCATCAGTAAGTTCCTTCAACAATTGACAAACAACAAACTGTCAGCTATTGTCACTGCCCCCACAGGTTTAGCTGCCTACAACATAGGCAGTGTCACTTTATGCCGATTACTACTCCTGCCAGTAGAACACCAAAACAAATTAGACTATTACAAACTTTCTACAGAAGCTGCAATGGAACTATGCAGAGTATTAAAACAAATGAAAATGCTATTAATAGATGAAATGAGCATGGTATCCAATCTAATGTTGGCTTTGATTCACCTCAGATTACAAGAAGTACTCAAAACAAACTACGAAGAGCTCTTTGCAGGAAAACACATTATTGTTTTCGGAGATCTTCTCCAATTTACACCAATAAAAGGTGAGCCTATTTTTAAAACATTAGGACACAAACTCTGCCGTAAAACTATTGGCAGCATTGGAAATGTCAACCTTTGGCAACATTTCCAATACAGAGAATTAACAGAAAACATGTGGCAATCTGTAGATCTCACCTATGCCAACATCTTAAAAAGTATTAGAGTTGGTATACTATCTAAAGAAGCACAAGCAATATTGAAAACCCGGCACATTCATGCACTTTATGGCGATAATGCATGTGCTACAGATGTTATGGAACAATTAGCCTACAAAAATATCAATTGTATGGCCTTAATGCCAACTCTTGCAAGCTGTTTCAAATTCAATGAAATGTTAAATAAAGAAATGCAACCAATAATGGAAATTAGCGCCACATACAAACTAGATGTACATGGTATGACACTACCCATGTGTGAGCAAGCCACAACAAGATTAAACAGTTTAGAAAATTCAATCTCCAACACAGCTGGGTTGGAAAAGATATTAAAATTATCCTTAAATTGCAGAATAATGCTTAAACGTAACCTTGACGTGGACCAAGGACGAGTTAATGGAGCACTGGGTACAGTTGTTGGCTTTCAAACATACCCACGTGACAACAAAATTCAGTTTGTCAATATTCTCTTTGACAAACTTTCAGAAGTAAAAAGGATAGGACGCTCAACAGCTCGATTCCTTCTCTTCAAAGACATGTATGTATACAGAGAACATTTTTCTCTAACTCTTGCATACGCAGTCACCATTCATAAATCACAAGGTCCTACCCTAGACAAAGCAATGATAGACATTGGTAACACAGTCTTTAAAGAAGGCATGAGCTACGTAGCACTATCACGCTTACGTACACTTGACGGTCTATTTCTAATCAACTTTGATGTAAGTAAAGTAAACGCTGATATTCCTTGCATTTTAGAATACAATAGACTTCGTTCACTATACACCCCCATCTAAATACATATTCTGTTCCACAAAAAGTAAAACGTTGTAAAAGAAAACTAAATCAAACAGAAATGCAACAGGATGTCACTGAAAATCCTCCAAAGAGAGTAAAAGAAACTAATACTTCATCAAGTACCACAAGCATAAAAGAACCAATTAGGGAAAGTAAACCAGGTACTTCATCAAAGAAGGAAGACAAACTAAAAAAAATCACTGAGATACAGAACTACCTGGTCCATTTAAACTCTCAAATATAGTTGGTGTAAGTTGCTACGCAAATGTAGCAATGAATATTCTATTTCAATTACCACCAATTGTTGACAACATTTACTTACACAGTACAGACCAATTGTGTTTGCAAATGTTAGTACTTCATAGAAACGCAACAAACAATCCTGACAAAACGTATAGTGTTTATGGAATAAGACAACAATTGGACTACTGTGCTGGAATGGTGAAATTCACTATAAACTCACAGGAAGATCCACAAGAATTTCTAATGTACTTACTACAATTACTGGAAAACAAAAGCATACCTATAAATGAAATCTACCAGATTTCATAGATGTGGAAACATACATGCACTCTCTGCCACAATGTGACACAAGAACAAATCCCCAATGAACACTTCGTATATATATCAATTCCTAATTGTGAATCCATTCCATTTCAGCAACTTGTACAAAATGCGAACCATGGTAGATTTTGTTCTACCTGCAATTCGGATAATCGCGCCACCTTACTAATACAAACACATAGTAAATACATAATACTAATGCTTCTACGTTACAATGAAGATGGTACCGAAAACAACTGCAAGCTGACTGGATTCAGACATGGTCAAGTATCACTTGGTAAGAAAACCTTCACAACAATAGGTATAATCTACCACGCAGGAGCCACAACCAATTCAGGTCACTACACTGCATATATAAAAAAGAAATGTGGATGGTTTGAATGTAATGATAGTACCATTACTCTAAAGCAGAGATTACCAGCAAATCTTTCAAACGCTTATTTAATGTTCTTAAAACCAAAATGTATTAACTAAACTGTACTTAAACCTTAACTAAACTTGTAGTAAAAAAATATAAACTGTTAGAATATTCCAACAGGTATCTAACTGCCCGAGGATTCTACAACAACTAATCAGATAAATGAATACCACTAAATTATATAATAAAATAGACAGAACGCCAACTGGTATCTAACTGTCCCAAAATTGTCCAATATCAAAACTGATAAATCAATACCACTAAATTATATAAAAAAATAGACAGTTAGAATATGCCAACTGGTATCTAACTACTCCAAAATTTTACAATATCCAAACAGATAAATCAATACCACTAAATTACATCAAAAATTAGACAGTTAGAATATGCCAACTGATATCTAACTGGTCAAAATTTTACAATATCCAAACAGATAAATCAATACCACTAAATTACATCAAAAATTAAACAGTTAGAATATGCCAACTGGTATCTAACTGCTCCACAATTTTACAATATGCAAACAAGTGAAAAGAAATAAACAAATAGACTGTAGCATAACAAAAAAAGTTGTTTTTTTTAATCCAACATGGATTTTTTTTTCTCCCACAGACCCAATGATTTTAGCAACAAACACAGAAACTGAGCAAATTGCACAGTACACTGGTTTGTAATCTACTAAATATGAGGGTAAAAAAAAAATTGATTATTCAATGTTATAAGTCGTTACAAAATACCAATACTAACATGATCTTTTCTTTTATCACAGAAATGAACAAGAAATACATATACTCCAGTTACTAAACCAAACAGTAAGTATATTATAATAAGTACAACCATTGCAACATATCACACCCATAGTGGCTTTTAACTTTGTTCCTTATAAATTTGTTCTTGGATCCCAAATTTATAAGCCACTATGAGTGTGATATGCTGCGGTGGTTGTGGCCAGGGCATAGAGTCTTGGGCGCATGGCCATATGGCCATGCTCGCAAGACTCTATGCCCTGGCCACAACCACTGCAGCATATCACACCCATAGAGTCAAACATTTTAACTATGCCTTATGGGAACTTTTAATGTCCGCGGACATGATGAGTGTTCTTAGAACACTTTCAACTTGCCAGCGAACAATACGGACAGCGTCCTCAGGACACCCCCATTTTGTTTATTTATGAACATTTCAGGACACCACAAGTGTTCTTAGATCACTTTCAACTTGCCAGCGAACTATACGGACAGCGTCCTCAGAACACCCCCATTTTGTTTATTGATGAACATCCCAGAACACATGATATATTCTTAGAACAGTTTCAACTTATCTGCGAACAAAACGGACAGGCATACCGTTCTCAGGACACCCCCATTTTATTTATTTACGAACATTTCAGGACACTGCGTTCTCAGGACACCCCCATTGTATTTATTTAACAACATTTCAGGACACCGCAAGTGTTCTTAGAACACTTTCAACTTACCAGCGAACAATACGGACAGCATCCTAAGGACACCCCAATCTTGTTTATTTAAGGACATTTCAGGACACCGTGAGTGTTCTTAGAACAGTTTCAGCTTGCTTGTGAACAACACGGACACATATTGCATCCTCAGAACACCCCCATTTAGTTTATTTAGAACATTTCAGATCAGCCGTGTTGTCCGCAGACAAATTGAACACAACAAGAGCGTCTACCACATAAATAAATACAACATTTAACCCATCTCATACTCTCCCACCCTCCCCAAACACTCTTACACACGAACACACTCTACTAAATACAATTTTTCGACCAAGTTTCACCACGCTTTCCGCGGACGTCCATGAATCCAAGATGGCGGGCGCTACCGAAAATCTGATGCGCTCCACACTCTGCGCAGTCCAATCAGCGAACAGGTTGCATGTCCGCGGACATGACGCATGCCAGTTGGCCAATCAGGACACTGTCCGCAGAGCAAACAGGGAAGTGTGTCCGCGGACCGAACACAGATATCACTCATTTTTTGTGACCTACTTTTTGGTGATTTAAAAAGAAACTACTGGACGGATTTTCACCAAATTTGCAAAAGCATGCTTTCGGGACCAAATTTGGTGAAAATCCATCCAGCGGTTTGGGCTGTAGGCGTGAGCAAAGTTTTTTCCACATTCACTCTATGGGGAAAAAAAACGTTTTGGGACCCCCCTTATAACTTTGCTCCCCCTGGACGAATCCTCACCAAACTTTGAAAATATATTCAGAGTCAGCCATATACTTTTTTTTTGCAAAGTTTGGTGAGGATTCGTCCAGGGAGAGCAAAGTTATAAGCTGCCCAAAAAGTGCTCTTACTATGGAAACAGCAACTTAAGCGGGTTCCCCGTGTGGCTTGTTGCTGAGGCTGCCTCCCTAGCCCCGTTGGGCTCCAGTTAAGCCTCCTGTTTATTTTTGTAACTTTTGTTGTTAACGCTCCGTGCGCGTCTGTGTGGTGCCCCCTGCCCCCTCCCTCTCCCTCACTTCCTGGTCCTCCTTCCCCTCTCCCTTCCCGCCTCCCTTCCCGCCCACCCCCCCTCTGATTGGCTGTCCTTGCAGCCGCTCTGGGACTACGGCTCGACCGCTCACCACGCTTGCTTCTTTGTTGAGCCAGAGCGGGTTCGAGCGGTCGCCGTAGCCCCGTGTGGCTTGTTGCTGAGGCTGCCTCCCTAGCCCCGTTGGGCTCCAGTTAAGCCTCCTGTTTATTTTTGTAACTTTTGTTGTTAGCGCTCCGTGCGCGTCTGTGTGGTGCCCCCTGCCCCCTCCCTCCCCCTCACTTCCTGGTCCTCCTTCCCCTCTCCCTTCCCGCCTCCCTTCCCGCCCACACCCCCCTCCCCTTCCTCTCCCCCTGCTTTATATCCCACTCCCTCTGGGCAGCCCCCCTGCCCGGCAGCCCCCTAGGCCAAGGGCGGCTCCTACGACTGCGGCTCCCTGTGTGTCTGCAGGTGTCCGCAGGGGACGCCAGGCGCCAGCTCCTCTGCTCTCCGGCCCACCCCTCCTCACCTTGCCCACCTCTTCCGCATGATGCCTTGCCCCCCCTTTTCCAATTTATTTCTCCCCTCGCAGGATTCTCAAACTTAGGTGGCCCTGACCTACTACGCATTACTGTTTGCTCTGCATTGTGTTAAACTAGGGTGCTTTTCTCCCCTCGCAGGATTCTCAAACTTAGGTGGCCCTGACCTACTACGCATTACTGTTTGCTCTGCATTGTGTTAAACTAGGGTGCTTTTCTCCCCTCGCAGGATTCTCAAACTTAGGTGGCCCTGACCTACTACGCATTACTGTTTGCTCTGCATTGTGTTAAACTAGGGTGCTTTTTCTCCCCTCGCAGGATTCTCAAACTTAGGTGGCCCTGACCTACTACGCATTACTGTTTGCTCTGTATTGTGTTAAACTAGTGCCCTCCACTCAATTCCTGTCTGCATACTCGTGTCGTCCGCCTCCCCTCCTACTCCATGGTGCTCTCTATTTCACCTATCTACTCTAACTGCTTCTCTATTGACTATCCTGCTCTCCTCACTAAATCCGGTAGGAAAAAGTTTAAAAAGGACATCCTGGTCTCCAACCCAGGCCTCCCTATCGCTGACACCTACACGAGCGCCTGCTCCAAGGAAACTCTCACTGACATTCTCTTTTTCGTGCCTTCACCTGACCTATGGACCCTTCACATGGTCGCTGTGCTCTCTCCTTTCTCCTCCTCTCCCATTAATGGTGGCACCCGTTGGGATGTCCTCTTGGCCCCTTTCCACTCCTCTAAGGCCATCATTAATGTCTATGCTAACGGGACCGTCTTGGTCCAAGGCCCTCAGGCCAACCTTCACCTCTTTGATAGGCGCCTCCCACGCCTCATCAACTTCCTCTCCGCTCCCGCTGTCCCCCTTCCTCTGTCCTCGGCTACCTTGCCTCTCCCCTCCCTCCCTGCCCCTTCTCTTGCTCCCTCTTCAACTCCTTCTCTAACACCTCCGCAGGGCATACCTCTGATCTGTACCCTTCCCCGGAAGTATTTCAAAGGTGGCAACCTTCTCCACATTGCCACTCTAAATGCTCGCTCTGCCATCAAGCACTCCTCTGATATCTGTCGCCTTCTTGAGGAACTGGACCTCGACGTCCTCGGTCTCACTGAGACATGGTTCACAGCCAGCTCTGCCACCAGCTTCGACACACTCCTACCTGACGGCTACAAGATCCTCTCCGTGCCCAGGCCTAACCGTTCAGGGGGTGGTGTTGCCCTTATCTTCCCTGAGTGGATTCCTGCCTCTGTCACTCCTACGCAGACCTACTCCTCTTTTGAATGCCTTGTCTGCCGACTCTCTCTCTCTCCTAGCCATTCCCTTACCGTGGCTACTATCTATCGACCACCTGGTCAAATTTCCTCCTTCCTCTCTGAATGGGCTGACCTCTCCTCCTCACTCCTGTCCTCAACCACCCAACTCCTCTTTCTCGGTGACTTCAACATCCACCTCGATGCCTCCTGTCCCCCCACTGGTCTCTTTCGCGAACTCTGCAACTCTCTCTCACTCTCTATTCTCCCGTCTGGGCCTACTCACTCTGCAGGGCACACTCTTGATGCTCTGATCTCTTCTGACCTTCCCCTCTCCCTCCCTCTCTCCACTCCTCTCTCCTGGAGCGATCACTTTCTCCTATCCTCCCACCTATCCCTCCCTACCCCACAGGCAAAGCCACCCTCTTCACTGCCACCCACCTTCTCGGTCATCCGACCCATGAAGCGCGTGTCAGTTGAGGCTTTCGCTGCTACCTTCTCGCCCCCTCCTCCCCCCTCGGCTGACTCCCACCCTGACACAGCCCTCTCCATGCTCTATTCCTCTATATCTGATACTCTCGATATCCTTGCCCCCGTCATGAGACTCCGCCTGAAGCCCAAAGCCAAATGTAACTCCTGGTATGACTCGGATCTCGTCACCCTAAAACGCAAGTGCAGGGTGGCAGAGAGGAAATGGCGTGCTTCATGTTCATCCTCTGACAAACTGGCCTGTCGCCTGCTCCAAAGGCAATACCGGCTCTCCGTTCTCACCAAGAAGAGAGCCCTTATCCAAGCCCGCATCTCTGAGGCATCTAACAACTCGGCCGAACTCTTTAAAATCTGCAAGGAGCTGGCCAACCCTGCTGCAGTCTCTACCTCTCCTGTCCCCTCCCAGGCCCTCTGCACTGCACTGGCCTCGCACTTCATCTCAAAAACTCAGGACATCCTGTCCTCGCTCTCCTCCTCTCTCCCCCCTCCCTCTCTTCCCGGCTCTTCCTCTTGCTCTCTTGCAGCCGCCCCTCCGCCCTCCTTCTCTGCTTTTCCACCTTTTTCTGCTGATGAGGTTCCAGACAAGTCCGATCTATGAAAGCCTCGTCTAAACAGGTTCACCCCTGTTCCTCCAAAACCATCAAGGACCACATCGACTCCCTGGCTCCTGCCCTGGCTGACTTTTGCAACCACTCATTCGCCTCTGGAGTCTTCCCATCCCCCCTCAAGCACTCCCTTGTGCACCCCCTCCTCAAGAAACCCTCTTCCGACCCCTCCTGCCCGGCCAATTATCGCCCAATCTCCATTACTCCCTTCCTGGGTAAGCTCCTGGAGAAACTGGCCATCTCCCAGCTTAACCTCCATGCTGAATCTGTTGGTAATCTTCATGACCATCAATCCGGCTTCAGAGCGGCCAGAAGCACGGAAACTGCTCTCCTGAACATCCGTGAGGACCTGCTCCTGAACCTCGATTCCAACACTCCCTGTGTTCTCATTCTGCTCGATCTCTCCTCTGCCTTTGACACTGTCAACCATGCCATCCTGCTCAACTGTCTCCGTGATAACCTGGGTATCACTGGTCAGGCTCTGGCATGGCTGACTTCTTTCCTTTCCGGTCGACCCTCCCAGGTCCAAATGGGCTCCTTCCTCTCTGACATCTTTTTCTCCACCTGTGGTGTCCCCCAGGGTTCCAACCTCTCTCCCTGGCTTTTCAACCAGTATCTGGCACTCCTTGCCCACCGCATCGCCGCTCTCTGCCCCTACTTCCAGTGCTATGCAGACAATACCCAGCTCATTTTCAGGCTACCCTCGGCCTCCTCCTCTCCTTCCCTCATCTCCGACTGTCTGTCTGCTATCCAGGAATGGTGTGCCGCCAATGACCTCTGCCTCAACGCCAGTAAGACTGAGATTCTACTCATCGGCACACCCACTCCCTCCTTCCCTGCAGCTCTCTGGCCGGCCTCCCTTGGCCCCCTTCCTGCCCCTACCTGTAAGGCTAAAAACCTCGGGGTCATCTTCGACTCCACACTCTCCTTCTCTCCTCATATATCTGACGTCTCTAAGAAGTCACACTACCAGCTGCACCTCCTCAGAGGTATTCTTCCCTTCCTCTCCTTCCCCCAGAAGCTCACTGTCTCCCGAGCCCTGGTTCTCTCAAGGCTGGACTACTGTAACAGCCTCTATCTTAATCTGCCTGCCTCCACTCTCCGCCCTCTGCAACTTATCCAGAACAGAACTGCGAGACTTGTCCTTGGCCTCAAGCCCAGGGACCGTATCTCTCCAGGACTGAAATCTCTTCACTGGCTCCCAGTGGCTGCGAGGATTAAGTTCAAAACCCTCTGCATTGTCCACAAGGCCTTCTGGGGCCTGGGACCTAAATACCTTCAACTCTCTCTTCCTAAATATCTTCCTTCACGAGCCCTTCGCTCATCCGTCTCCAACTCCCTCATGGTCAGCCGCTTCTCGAAGCAACGAGCTGGGGGTAGATCTCTCTCTGCAGCAGGGGCCTCCCTCTGGAACAGCCTTCCTGCCTCCCTGAAACTTGAGGAGAACCATCTCCGGTTCCGGAAGCACCTCAAAACCTTCCTCTTCGCTTCTGCCTTCTCTCTCCCTCTCCCCTGCTAAACCTGCTTAACTCCCCACTGAATTCAGCACTAAACCTGCATCTGGGCCACTCTCAGCAACCTCGGTCCAGGGCCCAGCCACTCTCCACTTGCACTGCCTCCCTGGCTCCCCCTGCACTGTGGGACTGTCACTGTATCCCTACAGCCCCCTTCCCAGCACTTGCTCTGCACTTACCTCGCACTTGCCACCAGCTGGCCCTTTTTATTTATTATTTATTATTTATTATTTTTTACGCTACTTAGCTTGTACTGCACTTTCCCCCCCACCTCCTCCCCCTGCACTTCCTCCTTTTCCCCTTACCTCCGCACTTGCGCGATCTGAATGACACCTGGCCTAGTAGGATCGTTTGTCTGTCTTCCCCTTGTTTCCCTCCCTCCCTGCCTCGTCGCGCCTTGAAACACTTGTGTATAGGCGCGTTACAAATACCATATCATATCATATCATATCATAACTACATGGCCACTACCATGGCCATGTAATTTGCAATATTTTCACGCAACATTATCACTGGATACCCGGATTGGTGTTTGTTGCTTGCCACAACTGCCTGGTGCTGTACTAACATAGACTGAGTCTGGTAGTCTAGCACCCTGAGGAGCATGTAACCCACTCTTCAAGATGGCGGTCATGAGATGATGTGACTGTAGAGCGGGCGGTGCTCAGAGTGAGTGCACCCACAGGGGGTGATGGCAGGAATTGGAGTGAGACAAACTCCTCGTAAGAGCCAATCCATGCAGATCGGAGTTTATATCGGATTAAAATGGCTTATAATGTCTGATGTAAAGCTGATGTAAAGCCGGTGCAGTGTGTTACAATAAGAGCGATTGCTGCACTGGGAGGCCCCCAGAACCAGTGTCCAGAACCTGTGCAGTGCACATGTAAACTGGAGGCGGCCTGCCCTGAGATTCCCTGGGGAAATCTAAATGTGGCCATGGTGGTACAGTTAGTGCATTTCTGGGGGGTCCAACATAGACAAACAAGCCGCAGATTCTGAAGTGATACACATATTTGGCATGAAACCGGTGACCTAACCTGGCAGTATACATCAAAATAGCTGGATGTACCAAGGAGCCTGATAAAGGGTGAATTCTTTGAAGACACATACAAAATCAACAAAATCACAGAGATCCTTGAACAAGATTTTACAATGCTGCATCACAAATCAGAGAAACACACATTTTGGTCCTTGTGGAACGGCATCTGCATGACGGGAATCGGAGAGGGACCTGAGACTGACAATGTGGAAGAATTCCTTTAAAATGTTTTATCTCAACTCCTTTAACCAACCAAGCTCACATGTTGAGATTCAAAGAGTGCATTGGTTCCAGGGACTTTCGCCCAAAACCTGGATGCTCCCTTCCTAACTGTTATCACCAGACTGCTGAACTACCGCAAGTGTGGTGTTGTTTGGAAGGCAGTGAAGGAAGTGTGATAAGATCTGCTCTGGGACAGGTAAGAAAGGAGCCACGTTTCAGGTAAGGACTTTACTTAGTTTAAAGGTCCAAGTTCAGGATAACAGGATAGAAGGGAAAGTAAGTTACAAAGAGAGAGAAAATCCACCAGCCCCCCTTACTCTGGGCCAGGCTCTCTTCAACTGACACACATTGAATCTCCAGGGGCATTCACACCACAACATTCCAGGGGAAGGGATTCCAGAGGGCCCACTGACTCACAGGCATTAATGCATGAGAGAATCAAAGGGATACCTAAGATACAACACAGTGGTAGAAATACATTTCAAGGAAATTGATCTCAAGTTTTCCCAGATTTCAGCCCTGAAGTGCGAAGACTTAGGCTCCAACTTAAATCATAGTAAAGACAGCATTGAAACAAAAAAAGAACGACTCTATGATATAACCCTTAAAAGTACACATTGTGAAATATAGCAAAAGATATGTTTTGACTAACCCTACTGTACTTGCATAGAAAGCAGGGGTGCTATCTAGAACTGGGGCCTGCTAACAACCTAACACCAGCAGATCATCATGCTTAGACCTGAAATCTACATGCTAGGATTTTACTCTGGACAAAATGGAGTTGTTTCTCTTTCTTTTTTGATATTGTGCTCACTCTACGGCGAGAAACTGCCTGTTAGGCATTCTGTAACTGAAACTGAATCTCTATCCTTGCAGTAAAAAAGGGATGCCATCGCCCTGATGGCTACAAGATCATTTCCAAGGCCCGTCTTAATCGTGCTGGCAATGGGGTTGCCTTAATTTTCCCTGAGTGGATCCCTTCCTCCCTCATACCCACCCAGCCTTACTCATCCTTTGAGAGCCTGGTGTGAAAGTTAATCATCTCTCCTCCCTCCTCTGACCATTGCCACTATCTACAGGCCCCTTGGCTCTACCACGCTTTTCCTCTCTGAATGGGCCGATTTCTGCTCCTCTCTCCTTTCAACCACCTCTAAACTCCTTCTCTTGGGCAATTTCAACATCCATCTGTACTCTTCCATCACTGCATGCACTCTCTTCCATGACCTCTGCACCTCGCTCTCCCTCTTCATTCTCCCTTCTGGTCCAACCCACTCGGCTGGATACACTCTTGATGCCCTCCTACAATCTGATCTTTCACTCTCCTCCCCCCTCTCTCCTTGTCAGATCACTCTCTCATCTCCTCACACCTGGGTCCCCTCGGCCCTCTGATGGCACCTCCCTCAGCCCTGCCAACGAGTGTCAGCTGCGTCCTTCGCTTCCACCTTCATCCTCCCCTCACCTCCCACCCCAGTCTCTACCTCTGACTGTTCTCAGCAACCTCCATCTGGCCATTACTAACGCTGGACATTCTTGCCCAAGTCATGAGCCTGAAACCTGCCTCTAAGCGTACGACTCAGAAATTACATCCCTGAAGAGCAAGTGCAGAGCTGTGGAACGGAAGTAGCAGTCATCTAGCTCACCCTCTGACAATCTGACCTATCGCCTGCTCCAAAGACAATACAGACTTTCCATTCACACCAAGAAAAGGTCCCACATCCAGGCGCGGGTCTCTGGTGCACCTAACAACTTGGATGAACTCTTTAAAATCTGCAGGGAACTAGCCAACCCATCCACAGTCTCCTCCTCACCCTTCCCCTCCCAAGCCCTCTGCAACGCATTGGTCATACACTTCACTAATAGAGCTCAGGACATCCTGGGCACCCTTGCATCCCTCCCCCCAACCTCTCCTCCACTCCCTTGCCTCTTATGGGTCCCCAACCTCCTTCCTCCTCTCTCTCCTCCTCCCCTGTCACACCTGATGAGGTCATCAGAGTTGTACGTTCCATGTCCTCCAAACAGGTTTCTCCCTGCTCCTCCAGAACCATTAAGGACAACATTGGCTCTATTTCCCCTGCACTTGCTAATTTCTGCAACCAATCCTTTGCCACTAGATCTTTCCCCTCTTCCCTCAAGCACTCCCTTGTGCGCCCTCTCTTGAAAAAACCTTCAGCAGACCCCCCCTGCCCAGCCAACTACTGCTCTATCTCTATCACCCCCCTCCTTGGGAAACTTACTTCTCATACTGAACTTGTTGGCGATCTCCATGACCATTGTTAGTGGAGTTTTCCTAAAATCCTACTGGCAGTAAGACTTTAGTAAGCTATCCTAGTTGTTTGTAGATCCCTAACTCTTAGTATCAGTCTGTACTAGCTCAGGACCTTGTAGAGTGGTAGAGCAGTCAGGCTTATTTTAAGAGGAAGATGTGAGGTGTAGCTAAGTACTATGAATCTTAGTTAGACCGGCACAGCAAAGAAGCACTTGCACATATATTTATATCACATGGCCTGCGGTAGCGGTAGCGGGCATGTAGATATGGTTAAGTTGCTAAACCCAAAGTGTGCTTTTGTTAATTTGGTGTAAATCCATACAGTTGTTCTTTTTTAAATGACCAAAACGTAAGGCAAAAAATGAGTGATATCTATGTCTGCTCCGCGGCCACACTTCCCTGTTCGCTCCGCGGGCAGGACACCGATTGGCTAATTGACTTGCGTCGTGTCCGCGGACACACAACGTGTTCGCTGATTGGTTGGCGTGATGCATGAGGTGCATCAGATTTTTGGAAACGCCCGCCATCTTGGATTTGCGGACATCAGCCAGTGTCCCCGGACATCGCGGTAAAAACATATTAAAAAACACAACATTGCACTTGTCAAACTTATCAAATAATCTCTGGGGAGGTGAGGGGTGAATTGATGGGATGGAATATGGCTGCAAGAAGTAAAAGAAATTGGCGTTTTTCACCGCGAAATTCCACGAACAGTCCTGTGAAAGTTTGCGGACACCTCTGCAATACTGGTTTGGTGAAAAGCAGTTCTTTGATGGCTTATAACTTTGGCGCTACTTAATGGAACTGCATGTAATTTTGCAATTATATTCCTGACCTGATCCCGGATGAGTTTGGTGGGATTCTGCCAAGAGGGGGCAAAATTAGAGGGGGGGTCCCAAAATAATGTAAAGGCTTATAAATGAGGTGCCCTTTGACGAATATACACTTAATTTGGCAAACTGATAATAGATCTAGATATGAATGTTTTTTCGAAGTTTGGTGGGATTTTGTCTAGAGGGGGCAGAATTAGAGGGGATGTCCCAAAATATTGTAAAGGCTTATAAATGTGGTGCCATTTGACAAAGCTACACAAAGGTTTGCAAAAAGATTATAGATCTACATATAAATGATTTTGTAAAGTCTGAATGGATTTTGTCAACTGGGGGCTAGGTTATATGACGATTGTATGTGTATCATTTGACACTTTTGAAAAAATAAAACATGGGTGGATTTCCAGCAAACTTGTGTAAGGAGCATTGAGAAGGATCTGAAAGCATGGTTTTGCAAATGTGCCCGTGTTTTATTTTTTGACAAGTGTCATAATGTAGGTGCAAAAAATAGTGATATACCTTTGGTGACTGAGGTGTAGCCTGTGGCCATGGGCATTGGCCAGATTGTCCGGGTCATAGAATAAGGTCATGATCCGGACAATTTGGCTACTGGCCATGACCGCGACGGACAAAACATGGGGTTAAACTGGCCATTTCCACCTGGGACTGGCTTTGTGGTAAAGTTATTCGAAATTGGGATAGATTTGAAAAGGAAGAAAAATGTGCTTGTGCTAATATGGTCATAGAGTTCTCTTTTTGCCTTCTGCAGGCTGCCATGGAAAGCGAAGAGGGGCCCTGTATGGAACCCCGCCTTTCTTTTCCATGGTGGCCATCTTGAAAAAGGATTACAGGGGCTGGAATGGGGGGATAATGGTCCAGTGACCTCGTTATCCACCCTCGCTTTGCTTGGCTGACAACTTAGGCTGCCAGGCCGGTATCCACCGTTCTATCCCTGAAACGGAGGATAAACCCACAATATTGCCATTAGCATAACACAAAATGCAAATGGAAATGTTGGAAAATCTTATTGAGTCTATGTAATTTACCGAGAAATATAAAGTAGATGGAGTCTATACGTTTTTTTTTTAGTTCTATTTTTTAACTGTGAAAGGTGGTTCCTAAAGGAACATTTCTTTTATTGTTTTTGAATGTATTTTTTTTTTCGGCAGGAAAGCTTAGAACGAAAAGTGGGGAGGGAAATGATGAAAGAGGCACCAAACACTAATATGGAGGGTCAGGTGGACAGTGGAAAATGTTGCGTGTGTGTTATGGCATTAGCTGATTCCATTTTAAGATAAATAGCAGTTTTGCTAAAAGTATGTACTATGTACTAGCTTGTTAATGGATGAGTAGGAATAGGTGTTGGAGCTGTGCAAGGGAAATTTTGAAGTTGAAAGTTCCAAGATCAGTAGAAAATGCAGTTCTGAACTGTCCGCGAAGCACAGATCTTATCGTGAAGTGCGGACGGGTTCTCGGAGACGTCATCATGCAGAACTCCCGCATATGGTCATGTGGCACTGTCCGGAAAGTCTGCAATGAAGTCAGATGTTCATAGACGTTATGGTTACGTTGCACTAATAAAAACCTATGAAATTCAATGAAAAAACTTTGTTAAGGGGACGTTATGGTTAAGTTGCACTAATAAAAACCTATGAAATTCAATGAAAAAACTTTGTTAAGGGGACGTTATGGTTAAGTTGCACTAATAACAACCTATGAAATTCAATGAAAAAACTTTGTTAAAGGGACATTATGGTTAAGTTGTGCTACTAAAAACCTATCAAATTCAGTGAAAAAAAACTTTGTTAAAGGGACATTATGGTTACAAGTAAAACCAAAAAAACACTGAAATTCAGCAGTTATGGCAAGCTAAGCAACCATAACTCGCGCCACCACCGTGCACTGCTAAGAATAACACCCATGACATCAAAGATGACATCACAGATATGATTGATGTCAACATTGATGACATCACATGTCTAGCCCCTTCTTTTTTTGTTCACTGACATATCTAGGCCAGGTGAGTTTATTGTTATGCTCACCTGGTATCCACGGGGACGCCACCCAGCCAGTTGGTCGTTGGTGCCCTTTTCAATGATTCCCTGGTGCGATTCTCAGTGGAATTCCTCCTGGAAATGAAGACTATGTTTAGGACTGGACAGCCAAGGTAAGCATTCCCACATCCATTATGATTTCAGCCCCTCCGGGTTCTCTTCTCACCTTGTTATCGAAGTTGGTGGGCTCTCCGTCCTGCTTTCTGGGCAGGGGCGCATTGTCTTTCGTGGGCACTTGCGGTCCAGTTACTTCATTGACAGCGGCCCAAGTAATGTCTTTCAGGTAGGTCTTATTGCGGTTTATGGAGTTGTTATTCTTGCATGCCTTTTCTCTGTTTGATAATGTCTCTGTTTATCTCCCTTAGGTGCTCGGAGCGTCCGCTTGGCGAACTGGGTAGGCTGGTTCTCGCCGGTACATGATGGCGCACAATAGCGCTATGATGCGGTAAGTAGGCTTCGCGCAGCGCGGCAATGTCTTGTCTTCACTGACCTGTGTTTCCTCTTTTTTGTAGGTCATGGTGTCCTCCCATTGCAGATGGAGTTCCGGAGCTATACCGGTCGAACAACCACCAGCCAGGTAATTCTCTAAGCAATTTGTGGTTGAAATGTCTCTACTGCCTTCTTTAAAGATGTCTTTCTTCCTTTCTCAGGTCCTTCGATCCGGGTGGCGAACCGGCCACACGGAGCTGCCCAGGAGCTGTGAACAGTGAAGGATGGAGATTGCAGATAAGATTCTGCTGCTAACGATGTTCTTTGTTGTTTTCTGCAGGTCCGGATCTTGCCAGGCTCGTGAGAAGCTGGACACAGTGAGCGTCACGTTGCTAGTAGCAAAGTAACGCGAAGCGTGTTGTCTTGTTTGGGTGTGGTTTAAATAGTCTCTGCAAAGTAGTCCAGGTAAAGTAGTCCCTAGGCCACCACACCCAAAACACTATACTGCATAGCTTGGTTCTAGCAATCAAGCTATGTGGATGCCTCCATGTTGGCTGAAAGCCTGAATAAAGTAGTTCCTTTAGCTGATGTCTTCCCCTGTTCATGAGCCTGGTGCCAAAGGCACCAGGACTGGCCCCAAGAGGGCCTGTGAAGCGGATGCCAGGCCTTATTTGTGATCCAAAATCTGATTCCACCTGGCCAATGGGCTTGCCAGTGGGGGTCAGGGCTGAGGGTCGTGACATTTATTCACTGACAGTCAAAGGATTTTAGTAGCACAACTTAACCATAACGTCCCTTTAACAATGTTTTATCATTGAATAAAAGATATATATATTTATTACATTTACACCAGAATCACTTTAAATACTTCACGTTTACAGTAGAACTCTTGGAATACTAGATAATACACTTCAAAGGGCACTTTAACTTTTGTGTTTGTTCGTGGTTACAATTGTAGCAACGTTAGAAAGGGAAAAGACAAGGTTATCGTATTATCAGTAATTGCGCACTCATGCGGTTTTCAACAGGTCATACGATAATGAACTTACTCTGCAAACACATATAGAAAAGTCACTTAAAGGGAGGAAAATTAGTGGTAAGTGGTTAGTGCAACTTGGGCTTATTTCAATGTTCTAGAGACGGTTTCTTCGCCTGGCAAGTCTTTACAGTCCACAAATGCCACCCTAGCTAAAGGCATTTCAGAGAGGGGTTAAAGTCTTGGCAAACAATTAATAATGAAGAGTTCCTGCTGGTTTCTTCCAGTGTCTAAAGTTATTGAAACAGCAGGTTATCAACTAACAAAGGAGACCTAAAACCGGACTTGAGAAAGAGACAAAAGCAGCAGCTTGGGTCAGAGGTAAGAGGGGGTTGCCCTGGACACCTCTACGTGCACTCCAACACTCTGGAGTGACTTATTGGAATCAGGTAAGTAATAGCCTTTTCCCCACAGTACCTATGGTTTGAAGAAAGTGTTCTTGTTGGCTCCTTCGCAACGTAGCCACTCTTGACCCAACCTCCAGATTCCTTGGTCTGGTGATGAAAGGCAGGACAGTGGACGGTGCCTCTCAGCAGCAGTCTTGAGGGAGGACCTCTAGTAGGGCTTTCAGCAACTTCTTGGTTCACTCTGCGTTTTTGGCGCCCATTAAGCAGTACCAACAAAGGACATGGATCAAATATCTGGAGTGTCCTTACGGGCTCAGCACAAATTTGGACAGATTCGGCCTTTCCACGATGATGCACTCAAAATGGGAAGCAGGTCTCCGGGTATTGGGGTTCCGCAGCTGTGGAAGCTAGGTTATTGTAAGATGGCTCGGTCCAAAGCTCGTCTTGGGACTGGTTGTTCCCATCAGCCAAAGGGAAGGAGTCGATCTCTTCAGAGCTCCTCTGTCGCATAGAAATTGGGCCAGGACAGCAGTGGTCGCTTCACGGTCTTGCAAAGGGTCTGCAGGCGTCTCTGGTCATCTTTTTCTTTGGTTACTTCTATTTCCTGTGGTCTACTTGATTTACATTCCAGAAGCCTCACCTTTTATACAGTTCCAGCACACACTCCTCTGCAATCTCTCTCAGCATTTTACAGAAAAGGGCATTTGGCTGTCTAATCAGGACAGCCAGACCCCCTGCGGGAGCTGGTCCTATTCAGGCACTCTGGCAGACAAAGGACAGGGGGTGGAAGACTCTTCCCCCACTAGAATGGTAGAAGACGGGCTAACAAAGAACAACCATGCCAGTAATGATGAAATAAGAAGGGAGGACCCAAGTTGGTACTTGGGTGCCCCTATTGTGCACTACCGAGGCTATGGACATAAAAAGTCACAGGAGCAGAG
Organism: Ambystoma mexicanum; assembly: GCF_040938575.1. Taxonomy (NCBI): domain Eukaryota; kingdom Metazoa; phylum Chordata; class Amphibia; order Caudata; family Ambystomatidae; genus Ambystoma; species Ambystoma mexicanum. Next base: position 1,093,081,949 of record NC_090937.1, on the reverse strand, counting down.
AGAAGGGGATATTAAGTATCCCTTTGGCACTGAAGGTGGTGTGTGCCAATCTCTCAGACTACTGAGTTTTTTGGAGAGACACTAAGTATCTCTCTATCCTTAAGAACTGTAGTTTACTTAAGGATATAGAAAAATAATTTTAAAGGAGGACCCTATGGGTCCCCAGCAACACTGCCCATACGGAGTTGTGTGCCGCAGTAGTACAACTCAGATGTCTTTTTAGAGCTATGAACAGACAGACTCCATAGTACAGGTAGATTTACAAGGAATAGAGTTCCAGAAGACAGAGCCCATAAGAACAAATGAATGGAAAAAGGCTCAACTCATTCAGGATTAAAATAAAAAGGTCCAGAAGTCTAGCAAAAAGTGGTGAGGGTCTCAATAGAAGAGGGAATGAAGCACACTAATGAAAAATCTCCCTAACAACCATCAATCTGGATTCCGAGCATCCAGAGGCACGGCAACTGCTCTTCTGAACACCCATTAAGAACTGCTCGTATCTCTGGACCCTGCAGCTGTCCTTCTACTTGATCTCTCCTTTGCCATTGACATGGTCAACCATTCCATACTCATAAAACAGCTCAGAGCGGGCACTGGACTGGCTGACCTCCTTCCTAAGTGAACGTCCATATCAGGTTATTCTGGGCACCTTCTCCGCACCTACCTCTTTCTCCACCTGTGGTGTTGCCCATGGCTCCAACCTCTCCCCTTGGCTCTTCAACAATCACCTTGCTCCACTGGCACACCTCATTTCCACCTTGACACAACATTTCTTCAAACTCAAAGCTGACCCCCTTACTTCCTCCATCATCCCGCAATGCCTATCTGCCATCCAGTCCTGGTGCCTTTCCAACGATCTCTGCCTCAATGCCACCAATACTGAGATACCTCCTATTGAGACCCATGCTCCCTCTTTCTTCCCCCCACTTTGGCCATCCTCTACGGACTCTCCCCCTTCTCCTTCATCAGAAGCCAGAAACCTTGGAGTCATCGTCAACTCCTCTCAGCAAGCAAGACTTATCCTTCACCTCAAGCCCAGGGACGCATCTGTCCTGCCCTAAAAACACTTCACTGGCTCCTGGTTACTGCATAGATTAAATTCAAATCCCTCTGCATCATCCATAAGGCTGTCTGCAGAGACCACGCTATCTGCAACTTGCTCTTATTAATACTCTCCTCCTAGACCTCCACATTCCTCTAATAACAACTCTCTGTGTGTAAAGCGGCCTCCCTCTTATAAAACACCTCCTCCTTTCTCTTCGTCTTGACTATGAGCCAGACCTACTCAAATTCTGGATGCTCCTCAAGACTTTCCTTTTCACCTCCTCCTTCCCTTCTTCCCTCCTCTGCTAATCTCACAGTCGCTGTGATTGGTGACCAGGGCCCTTATGTGTGCTTCGGGGCCCTGACCTCCCACACCCAATCGCCTCAGCCTCTGTCCACACACAGCACTTGCCTTGGCACCCACTAGCCTACACCTCTGTAGGCATGAACTTAACTACTTATTGCAGCCCAACTCTCCCTAGCACTTAGTACACTGAGAACTTACATCTGCTGCTCTCCCACGAGCACAGCCATTACAGCACTTACCTTCCACTCGCTCATCCCTCTTCTCTCCCTGCACTTGCATGCTTTTCATGCTCACAAGGCCTTTTTCCTCAAGTGTATGCATTATTTTCAATCCCATGTTCCCTCCCTGTTGCCCTGTGGGCGCTTTGAAACACAATTCACTTGTTGCCTTGACAAATGCACAATAAATAATAAAATACATGTATTTTGCAAGCATTGAGGTTAATGGCAGACACACTGATGTTTTCTCTGTGTGTTGCTTATGGGCATAGGATAATCTCAATGACAATTGGGGTGGTTCAGTGTGGGTGAGTTGAATGGTGGCAAGTTGGGGTTTCAGCAGCAGACTGCTTAACTGGACATTTTTCCAATGCCTGATAGTCATTGTCATTGTCGCTATTGTGCAATGAACTAAGGGTATCTAAGCGCCTAAACCAAATCAAGCAAATCAAGAAAGTGAAAAAAGCAGGTCCTTAAAACAACATTGTCTTAAGTATTTTACGAAAATAAAGTTGGTTTTTCATGAACCTACAGTGCTCTGGCAGAGAGTTCCAGAGCCTGAATGATAACACTGAGGAAGAGCTGCCCAATACTCTGAAAAGCCACAATTGTGATGTCAAGATCGTAGCCTTTTGGCCCTTTGGGAGCAAGTGGAAACATGCCATTTGATTCTACTCTTCATATATAATGGGTCATCATCATCATGTAGCATTTAATGGTATAAAGTCAGCGGTTTAAATACGATCCTTGATTTAACTAGTAACTAATGCAGTTTCCTAAGTACCAGTGAAATATGTTCTCTTCCGGTAATTTGGAAATACTTCTATCTGCAGTATTGTGAATCACTTTTAGGTGATGGACAGTCTGTTGAGGTGTACCTACATGTAACAAGTTGCAATAATCAAGCTTAGATCCAACCATGGCTTGAGAAATAGTTGCAAACAGGTAGTAGTTGTCTAAGCTGATGGAACATCATAAAATAGTAATTAGCAGAGCTCATAGCAGAATTATCATGAGCATCTATTGATAAGGCAGGATACAAGACCATCCCAAGTGTTTTAGTTTTTAGCTATAATTGAAATTATTAACCTTTTATAGTAATCATGTTTTGCATAGAGTTTTAGGCAAGGAAAAGGAGTGGCAATTCAATTTTATTTTTGATTTACTCCAAGCCAGTTCATATTTATCCACTTTTCTACTTGCTCGAAAATAAACCCAACATGTTCAACATACACTTTGTAATCTCAATCTAGACCAGTTGTCTTGAAACAGGTGGGGTTGGCCTCTCTAATGGTCTCAGAAGGATGCCTGGGGTGGGGTTGGGGGACGGGTTGCAAGGCTCTTTACAAATTGAGTACAGTTACTGCTTTTAATAGTAAACATAAGCAAATATGGCATCTGGGGGGGTCCAAGCAACACTATTATTGCTCAATGTAACTCAGCAACAATATTTTGATTCAAGGAGGGGCTCAGAATAAAGAGTTTGTAAACCACTGATCTAGAAAAAATGTAACCACATAATTCAGAAATAACAAGAAGACACTGTGCACGACACCTGGTATTATTCCAATACAGCATTGAGTGTAGGAGAGACATTATGCACTCAGACAACCATATCGAATATACCCTCGCACTGAGGCAGTAGTAGTAGATTTTCAGACACCACTAAATATCGAGGAGCTGTAAAAAGAACCTGACAGGTGCAAAGTGATGTCATAAGGAGAAGATACATTGACACACTTAAACGATATATATGAATGCTTAAAGAATGATGATGGAACTGAAGAATCAAGAGTAAACATACATACAAGTGAAAAGAAACTATATATACAAAGAAGATAAGTAACCAGATGAGTAGTGTATGTATATACACAGAAATGCAAGGTAGATGAGCCATATAGAAGCTTGCTGCAGTAGAAAATAGAACGCGGGTAAAGTGGCCATGTTGAAAAGATGGACGCTGGTTCTATATAATAGTAAGCGAAGAGCTCGAAGGAGAAAGAGCAGGGCTGCAGAGCTGACAGAGGCTGGAAATACAAATTTGTGCATGAACAAAGAATAACTGCTGGCCAGAGATCAAGGATGCCACAGCGAGAAGCTACTGAAGGGTGCAAGGTGAGTCAACGAGGATAAGCAATGTATGCAGGACATATTTCTCTTAGATTAAGTAAATGAGCGAACTTTTGTAAAGGCCAAGTATTGCCAACTGAAGATGCAGAAAAGTATATCTGAGACGGAACAACCAAGTCTCTAGAGGCCAACAAGTGTAATGACATTTGACATAACTGAATTAAATAGCATTAAATAAAAGGCGAAATGGACAAAATGATGGTCTCCTCACACATGGTGTAAGACCAGAAAATAAGGCCTATTCATGAGCTTCAGGCAAAGATAACAATGTACCTTATCTCCCCTTAAAGTTCCAGACAAGAGAACATCCAGCAAGGTCAAGTACAAAGGAGAAGCCTTGGCTGAAGGCTTGGCTGATGAGAGATGGTAGACTAATTAGGCAAGTGGGCAGTGGTGTGAAATTGTTCTCTGCACCTGGGTTTCATTTTGCTTACGTGCTGCTAAAGAGTCGAGTGTTCAAGGCTGGGAGAGAATGACAGCCAATCAAACGGCCCATGCAATGGTGTGAATGCATTGTTGCAGAATCCAATCTGCTACTCTTATGCTGCTATAATCTGTATTACATGTGATTAGAGGGAAGCCTGAGGCTTGCCTGCCAGAGAAGGGGCAGCCGATAAGGTTACTAACACTTATAGATAAGTTCTCCTAATCAATCCCTCCGTCTGATAGGTTTTATTATTTGTCAGGTAGGATGACATCATAGCTGTTGCACATCGACGTATAAAGCCTTTGTGTATCTAAAATGTAACTGAGAGTGCATGGACTACAACTTGTTGTTCACCAGAATACCCTACTGTATTGAACTGATAATAAAGTAGTATTTTGCCATATTCTTTGAGTATGTCCGGCTTTTTGGGTCCAAGATCATTCTGCGGATAGACACGGCAACAAAAGTGCTACTGCAAATTTGGTAGCAGTGCGGATGGTTCAGATCAGATCCTCGGATTCTTGACATCTTATACCATTAGCTGTAAAACCGCAATGTTTCCTGCAGAAAACGGTGCTATAACACATGTGACCAGAGATGATTGGCAGGTGCCCCTTTGAAGAAATTCTTGTCTGGTCCCTGCAAGTGCCCCATGGACTTAAGGCGAACTCGTAGATTGCGGAAGAGTCGATACCGAAGGCCTCAAGCTGAATAATGGATGTAAGTAGAAGCATTGAAAGTGGCAATTAAAAGGGGAGGCGCAGTATTGTATATATTTAGCGGGGGAACATAACAGGATTTGTTAGAAAAAAGGAGATACCTTGATACTTGTCCTCAAGGAGGGAGAAGGGACCGCACCAAACTCAGGAACAGAGTATTATTTAAGGGTTTCTTGCGGCCACAGCTAAAGAAGAGTGCATGACACACTCCAAAATGAGTAAAATAGATATGAGATACATTTATCAGGAAGATAGGACAATACGATCGTAGAGAAAGTGTGCACATGTGTTTTGGGGGATTTTGAATAAATATCAGTCTAAAAAATATATGGACGCATTTTGTATGAATGATGATAAAATAGGATGAAAACTTAAAAACTATAAGAATGATAGCAATACAATATGAAAAAAATATTTAGCCCTAGAAAAGCAAGTGATTGGCTCCAATCAAGCTTAGGCGGGATAGTATTTAAGGAAAAACAGAATTCAACCAAACCTAGGAGGAATAACATCTGGGAAAAATAGGATAAATAAGATTCTTTAACTATCAATAATAATAACAGGATAGTACGAATTGATGAAAACTATAAACAAAGAGATAACATGGATGCCATTGTATGAATTTGAAAATTGTTTGGAGAAAATGTTTTTGCAGATGGGCAGCGATTGATGATGCTGGCCGAAGTGATTATTGAAGTGTGATAAAAAAAAAAACCTGGTAAGTATTGACAGTTAAAAATGACTTGTCATTATGGAGGACACTCCCCTTTTACATCTATGCAGGGGATTACCAAGATAAACACCTAAAATCAGGAAGTACAATGCTGAGTGGGTAAAAGGCACAACTAATGAAACACTCATGACGTGGCCTCAAGAAGGATCATTATCAAAGGCAGCGCTGCGACACATGACAACATACTTGCATGCTACATAAACAGAAAGAAGCTACCAAAATGGTTCGCTGTTTTAGAACTATGGAAGATGTACCAGAGTGATATAGAAGATCTGCCTGAGAAGGAGTGGATGCTCAATCAGCATAAAGCGGTGGACGCAATGCCCTCAGCTCCTCTTTCTTCTTCTAAACATGAAAGCATTCATGATAGAGGACAAACAGGGGATCTATCCTATTAAAAAATTAAAAGCAGCAGCGGGTTACGTTAATCCAATGTATAAAATTCCCACTTATAATAGCAAAGACAGTATGGAAAAAAGTAAGAGTAAAGAATGTAAATATATGTCCACACGCGACGAACATAAAGAGCATGATGAGAGAATGGAGAGACAGATAGAAATAGAGGAGGAAGCCAGAAGACAAAAAAGTAAAGACAAAGCAAGTGGAATGAAAATAGTACAAAACAAGTGGATGGGAGGACAGATATTGCTAGAATTTGATGGAAAAAGGTATTGACAATCTTAAAGAGAGAGAGAAGAAAGAGAAGAGGGAAACGGAATGAGAAAGAGCATGTAAGGAAGAGAAAGGAAGAGGAAGGAAGAACAGAGAAGGTATGAAGAACAGAAAACAAAGAAAGAGAATAGATGAGAAGAAATGCAAATAAATAGAAGTCCAAAGATTGAAGGAACATAGGTTGCAAAGAAGGCGAGAGGAAGAGGAGAACAGGAAAATGAGAAGAAGGGAAGAAGAAATGAGAAGGAGTTTGGGATGAATAGATGATGAAATAGATCATATTGTTAATAGAAGTATGATACCCATCGAAGCACGAGAGCGATGGGAGGATGAGAGAGCCCTGCAAGGAGTTGCAAGGGATACCAGGAATACAGACATGGGATGATGAGCATGAGGCAAAAGGCATATGGAAAAGAACTGGGCATCTATTTAGACAAATTTGAGAGATGGGTGGCTATGAGGCTATGGGTGGCATGGCAGGATCTCCACCAAAGGAAACAGGAGATAGAGTGGGTAACACACTGATGGATGAGGATAGAACTGTGTCCCTAAGTAGGCTACATCTTGATGATGAGGAAAGAGATATTAGTCATACCTGTTGGGTATAATGATGTCAGATGACGAGAGGGAGGAAAATGAGAAAGTGCAAAGAGAAGGTGCATGTAGGTTTTTGATAGATCTGAACATAGAGAGAGGGGTAAAATTGTCAGATTTAGAATACTCGAAAGAAAAAATGCCAGAACTGACACCATATTCTGAGCGACCCACAGCCCGGTAGCGTAGTGCAGGTGATATGTCCCCACCTTATGTAAGTAGGTTAAGGTCATTACCAGAAAGAAGACGAATGGGCAAGACTAACCCCACCTGGAAGATGCGAAGTGTAGGGGAGGTATGATTTTGGACCAGGATTTACACAATTCCTGTTATTAGAGAAAGGGGGAGGAAGCCCACAATATATTCCATGGCAACGAATGGACAAAGAAAACTTGACATTTAAATTATCTAGTTTGACTGCAGGTGTAGGAAAATTGATTTATGAGTTAGAGAGAATGATAGCAGGAATGACGTTAGCAGTGGGCGACATAAAAGGCCTACTGGCAGCTTTTCTAGGGGAGAGAGCTGATGACATTTAGAGACGAGCAGGGTATGTGAGTGTAGCTGCACAGAACACAATACATGATGGCGTGCCATTTCATAATTGCAGAGCAGACATATGGAGGGTGCTTAGAGTACAGTACCCTGACATATCAGACATGGGTGCGTATATGACTAGGAAAATGAGGGAGGATGAAGATCCTGTTGCATTTAGTCAAAGGATTCAGGAAAGTTGGCGTCTTGAGACGAGAGAACCGTGGGCTAAAACAGTGGCACTATTCTATCATATTTTATGTCAGGAACTGCCTGAACCAGTGCAACGGCAGATGAAGAAACAGGTAGGGATGGAAGCAAAACCATAGCCAGAAATACAGTTGACTGTTGTACATCATTGTCGATTGTTGCAAGAGAAGAATAAGAAGAAAGCTGAGAATAGGAAGCATGAGGAAGCAAAGTTAGTTCAGAAGAAACTGTAAACATTCAGTATAGAAGGAGCAGTATCGACGAGCAGTGAAGGCGTGACCACACACTAAGCGCAGTCAGTACAGCAAGACAATGTAATACACCCTATGGATCAGAGTGGGTACAACATTTGACCAAGATGTAGAGGGAATGCATCTAGAGGGCGAAGAGAATTACAAAACCCTCAATAGGGAGGAGGATTTAATGGAGGGCAGCTACAGCAATGCAGGAATTGTGGGAGTACAGGACATATTGTCCAAACATGTAGAAGTAGAGGGGGGCATAGAACAGAAATGGTAAGCTCCAAGAGGGGAGATTGGCTATTCTCCATAGTATAATACAGAATCACAGGAAAGTTATGTCCAAGATCACACGCAGTATCAGATAAATGCACCACAAATCCAGCAAGCACAGCAAATCCAGGAGCAAATGCAGGCACAACAAGGGCAAACACAGCAAGCTCCCATGCAGACACAACAGGCAGTAGCAAAGCAACCACCGTACACGTGGGTGCAACAAGCAACAGTGCCACAATGGAAAGCAAACACAGGTGCTCCACAGACTTGCACACCCAGGATAGAGAGTGTAACAGTAGTGGAAGGAAATCCTTTTACATGTACAGGTATGAATTTATATCCACAATAGGAAGGTTCACAGAGTGACTTGATGTGTTCATTACTATCTGCGACAGCAGACCCACAAGAGGAACCAAATGTCAGGGTGACGATAGGAGGCAAGATATTTTTGTTCCTTGTGGACATGGGAGCAACTTGTTCCTGTGTTTCAGAGGGAAAATACCCAATGTCTGGGATCACCATGAATGCGCAGGGATTCACTAGGACCACAAGTTTGGTTCCTGTTACTGACAAATGGCCACTTTCTATAATTGAACATGACATGTCAATGCCACTACTATACTCTCGGCAGAGACAACAGTTAACATACTAGGACGTGACTTGAAGGCAAAATTAAACATGATGATATCCTTTACTAACAAAGGGATAGTGTGCTTGACTCCAGGGATACATTACATGAATGTAAGAGAATTTATATTATCCTTTACAGGCCAGAAAGCATTACAAGGGGTGCCTTTAGAAAAAGAACTATTTTTGTATAGAGTAAATATTTAGTTGACATTGCTTCCTGGATTAACAGGGAAAACATTGAGAATATCTGATTAATTTTTATTCTCATAGAGCAAGAGGCAGCCGTGGTAAATCGAGACAGGGTAGTTGTTCATGGGATAGCTGAGGGAAGAGCATGGAGAACAGTAATAGTCCTCAAGGAAGGATACTGAGAATAGAGAAATACCACTGAGAATGGGATTGATAAAAAAAGAAACGGTCATTCTTTCGGGAAGACTTAGAGAAGGTGTCAAGCATGTTATTGACCAACAGTCCATATGATGAGGGTCAATAGAGTGCAGCAGGAGTAGTGAAGATCAAGCTTAAACTAGGAGCAATTCCGCCACATGCAAAACAGTATCCCATGTGCAAAGAAGCAGATGAATGCATATTTGAGACCATTTATGCTTTAATAAAGCAGGGAATATTAGTCCCATGTAACACGGCTGTGTACCCAGTGAAGAAATCAACTGGGGGTTGTAGAGATTGATTCAGGATCTCCTCCCCTAAACAATATTGTTGAAGCAGAGTTTCCTCTGGTTCTGAACCCCGCTACAATATTATGTAACATCCCAGCTAAAGCCACATATTTTACAGTTATAGATTTAAACAAATGCCTTCTTTTCAATTCCCCTTCATGAAGATTCACAGGATTAGAGTTATTTTTCTTATAGAAATCAGTGACTAAAACACACAAGACTGCCTGAGGGGTACTGTGAGTCCACATCAATCTTTAATAGGGTCCTTCAGATGGACTTGGTTAATGTACAACGTAAGTGCACAATAATTCAGTACGTGGAAGACATTTTAGTGTGCTGAGAGACTGAGGAAAGATGCAGGGAAGACTCAGTTTGACTAATGACATATTAGCAGAAAAAGCATACAAAGTAGACAAAATAAAGCTACAATTTTGTCAGGAAGAGGTCCTGTACATAGGACAGCTCATCTCTCAAGAGGGGAGAAAAGTGACACCGGAAAGAGCAGAAGCAATCATGAAAACTCCAAAACCTGAGACAGTAAGGGAAATGCAACAGTTTCTAGGACTATGTAATTATTGTAGGGCCTGGGATGTTGACTACAGTACATATATTTGACCACTTTTAAAAGGACTCAAGGAAGCACAGATAAGCAAAAGTAAGATAACATGGGCAGATGACATGACTGAAGGATTTGAAGAATTAAAAAGCAATACCAGACTATAATGAAGAGTTTTTCTTATTCTCACATTCAAATGGAGAAGTGATGACAGCAGTACCTTCACAGAAGACGATATTAGGACATGGACAGGAACCATTAGCCTGTCATAGTGGGCTTTTCGACACAGTAATGAAAGGACATTATCCTTGCTGACAAGCACTAGCGGCTACTGCATTCACAATTTAGAAAGCCACCGGTATTACAATGGGATGCTCAATAACATTATTTTTCGAGCACTCCCTATTTGCCTTTTTGGAGAAACCCAAAAGTACATTTACTACACAAAGAGCATCTGGATACAAAGTGATTATTTCAAATCCAGCAATACAAATTGTTAGCTGTTGAATAGTGAATCCAGCTGCATTTATAAGAGAACCAGTAGGAAAGGAGGAAGTATACTGAGTTCTATGATGATATTCTCCATATTAAAGAAAAAATGCTCTGGGAGGAGGAGAAATTCTTTTCATTGACTGTTTGTCGAAAATTGACCAATCGACTGATGAAAGGCATACTGGGATGGCAGTAATGACATTTTTAAAAAATTGTGAATTTGAAGTGGTGACTATTGCGAGATTGCCTTAACATTGTTCGGTGCAGGCTGCAGAATTAGTGGTGCGTATCGCTGTGCTTCAGAGATTTGAAGATTAGGAAGTAATGGTGTATCTGTATTCTGCCTACGTGATGACAACCGTACACAAAGCTTATCACAGTGGAAAAGGAGGAGTTTCCTCCACGCAGACAACAACCCAGTCCACCCTGCATCTCTATTGTGCATGCTCATTAAAGTACTAAAGCTCTCATTAGCTATCGCCATGGTGAAATGTGCCACCCATACTAAAGGGACATACCTAATTGCTGTGGTAATGAAGCTGCAGATCTAAAAGCCAAAAATGCAACATATTTTTAAAATATTTCTGATTTTAATTAGAATATGTTAATCAAGGATCAGAGTGATGCATGCTGATGCAGGAAGAATTTAATATGTTATCCATTGTACAAATAATTGAGCTGCAAGGTTGAGCTCCACAGGAAGAGCAGGAGTTATGGAAAAAACAGGAGTGTTCTTTATCCCCACTGAGGCTTTGTGGAGACAAGATAGCACTGGAATGCCAGTTATTCCTCTAGCATTATTTAGGGTGGTGCTGGAGCAGCTTCACTACCCTGTGCACAACACCAGAGAGAGAGCCTTGTTGCAACAATCAGAGCAGACTGGTTCACACCAAATTTATTAGAACATCTAAAATAGTTTATTGTAAATTGCATTGTGTACCAGAAATGTACAGCAGGGAAAACATTGCGAGCAGTGAGAAGAGCAATCTCGATGCCCAATGGTCCCTTTCAGCATCTACTTATAGATTTTTTGGATATGTTCCAACTATGTGACAGATACACGTACATGCTGGTAGTAGTATGGACCTTTCCAGACAGATCGAGGCAGGTCCATGCATGCACCCTGATGCCACATGCATTGCTAAGTTTCTCATGCATGAGGTGTTTCTAAGATGGGGCGTGTGTGACGTCCTGCAGTCTGATAATGCACACATTTTGTAAATGGGTTATTTGCACAGATAGTTCTTTTATTAGGTATAAAACATATGTTTCCCTCTGCCTATCACCCACAGGTGAATGGTGTTTGTGAGAGGTTAAACAGGCTTCTCAAAGAGAGAATAGCTCAAATAAAAATTACTCTAAAGAAGGGATGGCTACATTGCATGCCCCTTCCTCTATTTGCCCTGGGAAACCAGCCTGGCTCAGATCACCACCAAACTCCTTATGGGTTGGTGACTGGATGCTGCATGAGAGTGCCCCTTGCTCCTACCACTCGAGGAAAAACTGATGCCCAGTGTAGCAAAAACATTAGGTATTAGATGCATGATTATTTAACAGATATGACCGTTAGTGTTTCTTATATTTCTTAACAGATCAACAACCGGAGGGAAGGATCAAAGAAGATTGAGGAAGACAATCAACCAGCTGTTTTTATAGACTCACATAAGCAGCCTAGTTCTGGCATCTGTATTTTGTTCATATTTGTACAGCAGTTCATAGAGGGCTCTATCGACGATCATGGGTCTGTTAGTGAATGGGAAATTACGGCCAGGGGATGAGAAACAGTAATTAAACTTGATTCCTGTAGTGTAGTTTTCAGGGCCTTTCTGAATTTCAAGTATTGATCCCTCAGTCTAATGGCTACAGGGAGTGATTTGAACACAGATTCAAAGGTAAGACGACTCAATTCATGAGTGTCATTGCAGGGAGCTCCTCCTAGGATGCATGCTATTCTGTATGAGCTTCATGATTGTACCTCAGTGGTCACATGCCCCTGCACATGGCACAGAATGAATACATTCAGACAGATGCCTTTGGTGTGGCTCTCTCCCTTCCTATCTCTACTTTCCTGCTCTGAACCCCTAGTAAACAGCTGAGCACCACAACAAAATTGGTCCATCTGCACACATAGCTTTTCCACCTTTCCGCCTTCTCTATCTCTTGTCTTCTGAGCCTCCTATTTAACCTTCCTTTTCCACATCTTTTATGCAATGATTTCAACCTCTAGTTTTTTCCCTCTAGTACTGTGGAATGCTCCTAATTCCTCTTCTGGCCACTCAGACTTCCACAGTGCTTCAATGCCATGAATTATGAGAGGAGGTGCAATATAAATGGAAGATAACATAACATAACACTCTGCCTGCCTGTACTGAGATGCCTCTATCCCCGCCCTCACTCGGTTAACATGGTGCACCACTAGGAGATGTGAGTTCATTGATAACAACGGTCTTGTAGGTACATAAAGACTATACTTATCTACAACAAACCTGGGGCCTTTTCTTAAAAAGGGCATTATGTACATGTCATGCTGCTTTAAATAGGTTCCTACTGGTGGATGAGAGCTAGTGAAGGCTCACAAAAACTGCTTTATTGCGGTGCCTTTTTCATTTAGGTGAACTACCACGGACTGAATCAACTTCAGCCTGGCAAAGTTTGCCTTGCATTATTACCCTAAGTACACTAAGTTACAATAGTTGAGCCTCAATTACACCATGGTATTGACCAGAGCAACTCAATACAGAAATGGAAGAAGCTAGAGAATGTGCCTAAGCGGTATGAATTGGAAAAAGAAATGCATTAATTCATTCAATTGTATTTGTGTTTTAAGTGTTAGGTTGTTGCCCATCTTCACTCCCAGATTCCATGCTTCTTCGATCGGGGAGGGACAGCCACCCGGGGAAGGGGCCAGAAATCGCTGCCCCATTTCTTCATTTGGCTATCACAGTACCTTATCGCTGTCTTGTTAGGGTTAAATTTAAGCCCATTATAGTCCGTTCAGCACATCCAATGCACGTGCTTGGAAGCCGATGGCCACCTGCACTGGGTCGCCATTCAACCTCAGTAAGATCTGTTTTTTTGTCCTTCAATTCCAAAGGAAGAAAGTGAGCCACTGCTTCCACAATGGTGAACCAGCAGAACTTCAGGGTCAACGGTGTTGAATGTCACTGATAGATCTAGTAATATCAGGGACCAACACTGTCCACATCCACAAGCCTGCATATGACGTTTGCCATGAAGACCACCACAGCCACTGTGCAGTGGTCTAAAGCTTGCTCGAAAGTGGCCAAATAATTCTCTCCAGAAAAAGCTCTGCAATTGCTGCAACACCAGTAATTCTAAAGGCTTTGCTGCAAAAGACAGCAGTGTGATGGGATGAAAATGTTCAAGATCTGGATCTAATGGGGAGTACTTTACCAGTGGTTTAACCATGGCTAGGTTGAGTTCATCAAGGATGGCCCCTGTTTTAAAGGAAAGGAAAGTGTTGAGTCGACACAAACACCTGTACAACATAGGGCCTAATATTTTCTAAATTTCAATGTGAATTTTTAAATTGTATACATTTTCAAAATTAATACATACAACATGTCTAATTCAAAGTAATTACTTGACTAAATGTTGGGTCTTCTGACCTGACTAACATGCCTAGATTATGCTACCAGTGTAGTGCTTTGTCAGTCTTGAGTAGTAAATCTAGGTGTTAATTGGTAAAGAATGAATGTGTAGTTTGAGAAATGTTACTTGTGTTTTCATTTGTATGGGCAATTGAGTGCACATGTTCAATATGGTTGGTGGACACATAGATGTGTGTACAGTTGTCGTATTGTATTATAAAGAGTGTTTTAATGTTACATTGTAAGAATTGCCAATTAACACTTGTGTATAGGCACGTTATAAATGCCATATCATATCATATCGCCATATGACTATGTCATTCCTGGCGCTCAGTTCAAATGTCAGACAATGGTAGGAAGTGGAGAAAGGGGTAGAGGGTGCTCAAGGGAGAAGAGAAGAGAAGAGAAGAGAAGAGAAGAGAAGAGAAGAGAAGAGAAGAGAAGAGAAGAGAAGAGAAGAGAAGAGAAGAGAAGAGAAGAGAAGAGAAGAGAAGAGAAGAAGAGGGTTGCAGTTGTACAAAGGTAGTTTCACTGAGAAAGACAGACATGGGATACAATTTCTCCAAATCACAAGAGAAGAGAAGAGAAGAGAAGCGAAGAGAAGAGAAGAGAAGAGAAGAGAAGAGAAGAGAAGAGAAGAGAAGAGAAGAGAAGAGAAGAGAAGAGAAGAGGAGGGTTGCAGTTGTACAAAGGTAGTTTTCACTGAGAAAGACAGACATGGGATACAATTTCTCCAAATCACATGCAAAATGCACCCACCTCTGGCATTGTCTTTTATCGTTACATTTATTGTTGTTTCCAGTGGATCTCTAGTAGGGGCATCCTTGCTGATAGTGGACTTGACTTGACTTTAGTTCTTTACAAGTTCCTCTTTCAGGAGTTGTAGAATTGTATGCGGTTCTGTTCCTCTTTGATGAACTTGGGGAGAGTATTGCAAAGTGTTGGTTCTTGGACTGATATGTGTTTGTTTCCCTTTTTGAATTTCTTTGATCTCCCAATTTGCAGTCTTGTGGCTCATGCCGCTCTGAGATCACAGAGGGTTTATAGAGCGGCATACTGTTTGATGGCTGTTCTGGACCTTTTTCCAGTAGATATTGTGAAGCATGCCGAGATGTTTTAGGTGAATGCTTTGGATGATGTGCAGTCAATGGAGTTGTGTATGGCTGCCAAGACATGGCCTCATTCCATAAAGCCAAAAATTAGTTTAGGTGCTCTCTTGAGGAAGAGTTGGGGTTGGGTTATTGTTTTTTGGGGAGGAAGAAATAGAGACTGTTGCATATGTGAATTTTGCTAAGTACTACTATTTAGATAAACTCCACCTTTTGATTAGAGGTATGATTTTTTTCAGCAGGTGAACTTGGAGATGGGTCATCCTGATTATATTGCTTGGCCCTCAACATTTGCTGTATAGTACGAGGGCCTGTCCACCACCATCATTTCGCTAGGTCCTCAGAAATTGGGAGGTGTAAGGGAAGCTGATTTGTGCTGTAATACTTCAATAAGAGCAGTAGTGTCATGCACACTGATAATCAGGGCACCTGTGTCACGCGCCGAGCTATTCCGGCACCTCTACTAGACACACAGCACATAATTCCTATCGCAGGGTGCAGGCACGCCCTACCCAGCTTTAGCAGGTTGTCCAATTGGCACCCTGTAACGGTCCCTCACAGACCCAGTATGCTCCGTCAACCAAGAGGCTGATTCAGTGGTGGCTTTGGCCACGTTGGTGGTTGCCATGGAGTTTGAGGAGTACATGCCTTGCACGTCAGCAGGATCATGTGATGCGGACTCGCTCACCTTGCTGTGCTTCCATGGCAACGGCTTAAAAGAACACCTGTAAATTCGACACACCGCTTCTCAGCTGTGTTAATTCCTGCGAGTGGTGTTTCTTGACTCTAGCCATTTGTTGGAACTTGACCTTGTTATGCTTTTTGGATTTCCCTTGTGCTTAACCCCTGGCCAC
Organism: Ambystoma mexicanum; assembly: GCF_040938575.1. NCBI lineage: Eukaryota > Metazoa > Chordata > Amphibia > Caudata > Ambystomatidae > Ambystoma > Ambystoma mexicanum. The sequence goes on along the minus strand of NC_090937.1, from coordinate 1,093,065,917 downwards.
GGCGCAACCTTCTGCTGGATAACTCAAACTGCTCTATGTCTGCACGGTCTCACGGATTGCCTTTGCTTTGACGATTTTGTTACACTGCACTCTCCTGCTGGATACCCAAACTGCTTCATTTCTGCACGGCCTCACGGACTGCCTCTATAATAACGATTTTGCTACAGCATTTTTTTGATGTCCTGAACTTTCTTGATCCCAGCCTTGTATCCTGTTCCTCGTTGGGATTTCTTCTGGTACCACTTTGTCCCCTCTCAACCACCCTTGGGGCCACCCTCCTGGAACGGTTGTCTATGGTGACAATCCAGCAAGTGCCTCAAGCACCATACATCATCCTGGGGAACAAGCTTTGCACTGAATAAGGGGATACAAGTCTATCCACCTCCCTAGGTATACGTCTTCCCAGCAGCTCCCTGGTAGGTGCCTTGTTGTTTGTATACATCTAGGTAGAATTGCCTTTTGTGTCGTTTGCATCATTTAGCACTTGACTGCCTCTTTTCCTTGAAACTTCCTGGGAACCCAGTTCTCTTGTTCCAGTCACTGTGGCCCCAATAATTGGTTAGCGAGTTATTTGTATCTCCCTGACCGGCGCTTGGGGACGGAAGTATTCCTAGGCTACGCGGCTCCTGATTCTTGACAGTGAGTGCCTCTTTCTTCACCTTGCATCAGTTGAAAATGGCTTGCCATTTATCCGTAGGATCATGATTCATTTTTCTGTGATATGTATGTCTAATTAAAAGTGTTTTATAAGTTTGCAATCCTGTTTAGCATTCTTATTGACAGATCTGACATTGGTGGCTCCAAATTTTATGTTGGAGTGAGGTGTGTGTGCGTGTATATCAGGTTTTGTTCTTCTGGTCACTTTCTGTTTGGGTAGTTATCAATGGTGTCTGGAGATTGTGCAACATGATCTCTCATTATTGTTTTTATTTTCCTGTTGGAATGAGGTATCTACCTCAAGGTTGGTGGGACGAGAGGTACTGTATTAGTGGTCTGAGGTCTGTTTGGAGCGGTGGATATCACTGCCTTTCCCGCATTTCTGTTGGTTGGATTCCCATTTCTATCGTCCTTGGTGGCACTAGGTGTTAGGATCTGAGGTTTGATCAGTGGACAGTTTTTTCGGGGATTCTGTTTATTTTTCCACTTGCACATCTGGTCACAAGGTCGAAGCATCTGTTGAAGGCTTTTTTGTTGTTGTAGGGCCTGCTTGAATCATTCTAAGACTATTTGCATATGGGTTGAAGAACATTTTGTATTGTAATTCTGAGGCCTCCTTGAATGCTAGCGGGTTGTACGATATCATAATGGGTTTAAGTATGGGTTTCCAGACTGAGAATCGGGTAGAGTGGCAGATGATGTCAGTAGTAGAGGAGCCTCATTTGACATTTACATGTGTACCCGCTACAGGGGTGTCTGGGTGGAGGTGTGGCAAAGTTTTTTTTAAATGTGTGTTTGTTGCTGTTGTTTGGGCCTCTATGTCTAGATGGTGGGGTAGAAAGTATTTCTCACAGTCTGCGCAAAGTAGAGCCGAGTTCTCGGGGCAGGGGTGTCGCTTTATGAATCGATGGTCAAGGCGTTATCCTTTTGGTGGGCTTCAGGGGCTCTTTAAGAATTTGCTTTAGGTATTGTGTAGGCCTTGGGGTTGTTCTCTGGTGGTGTGGGATGTGCAGCTAGAGGCCTCATTTAAAGGAGATTGATGACTTCATAGAGTCTTACGGCTGGCATGGAAGCGTCTTGCGCTGTGGCGTAATGGCCATGGACCGGTTAGCTTTCCAGCTGCTCTGTTTGATCGTTGTTAGCGAGGATTGGTTTAAGGAACTGGCAGAACTTAGAAGAACATTGCCTATGATGGGAAAACATAAAAATGGTGTGTAACATTCTTGAAGAGGTGCCCGTTCATGAGTAGGGGGTGCGGGTCGGAATGATGAGGCATGGGAGTGGAATAAGGGGGATCGTGTGACGAGAGCGTACAGATGATGGTAGTCCGAGCGGGGGTGATGGCCGAGAGTGGGTCCCACACTCAGGGCTATGTGACATTGGCAGTATATGTATCCCAAACACAAATACTTATTTAGATCAGGGTGTAGTACTCATGCTTTTGGTGGAGAGCAGCAGGGTGCAGCAGGAGGTGCCATCATGCTTTGTTAGGTGAAAATAAGGTAACAAAGGGCAGGTGCAACCATAATATGCCCTAATATGCCCAAGTACTCACGTTTTATTACAGGTATTGCCGCTATATGGCAATATATTCGTATCACTGGGATCAGGGGCAGGTGTGTGCACATGTAACTGCACATGTACTTACCTTTTTTCCACACAGAAATGCATTTCTGATTGTGCAAATATGAATTGATTAAGCCCTACAGATGATCAAACATACTCAGCCACAGCCACTAACTACTCTATTGATGCAGCATGCTGCCATGAATTGTCCATGAGCTCGTACAATATGATACGCATTGCCATCGCATGTCCAGGTACAAACATTGCATGCCAGACACGATCATGGTAAGCCCTCTGACACTACATGGCAGGTACTGACATCACGAAGCCAGGTGCTTCCAACTCGAGAGCTATTTTCCTTAAATGGCTAGGTGTGCCAAGGAATTCCACCCCCCTCACCCCCCAACACATATGCATACAGCCAGTTTCAGAAACCCATCACAGAGACACCTGCACAGTCTTTTGGAGAAAATAAACACAGCTCTCTGCGCCCGCCCGCCCGCACAAATGGAGAGAAAGTAAAAGTATGTGAGCGAGTAAGAGCTCTCCACAGGACCCACACTCTTAGCACACGCTGTTACCGCGTAATGGCGGGCGTCCACACACAGAACAAGGCCTCTTTCAATATCACTGACAAGGACATACATTCCTCCTTTAGTCAAACAATGGAAAAGTACATTAAGCCCCCAAACTTAATGGTGACCTTTAAATGAGGTGTGAAATTCCTAATGTTAAAAAATAAAGGGCATTCCTCCAAAATGCTTTACTTAAGCGTCAGGTCGATACATTTTTCTTATAATGCTTTCAAACAGTGTCAACTCGAAGAGTAAATGCACGCGAAACATACTTTAAGGCATTGCTTAGAATGAAAATACATATTTATTATGTCTTCAGGGGTAAACGTTTACTCTTGTCTGTTAAACCAGTAAATAGGGCCTTGGCTTTTGTCAACTCCATATTTAAAAAGCACAATCAATAAATATTGTGACACTGGAAATGTATGCATTTGACATAACTCCACCGCCCTCCTCTTAGAACTGTAGAGTTGTGTACAATATAATATGGTTAAGCTACCTATATGACTGAGTATTATAATAAGTGCTACAAATAAGATTTGGAGGTGGGAGTATTTTACTCTATTTTTTAAAGTTGGGAGTAAAATGATTTTTAGGGAGTAAAAATATAAGTCCAATTTCCAATCGGAGTATTTTGTAAGCGGCTAAGAATATGTTTGAAGTAGAACACGGAAATGTTTTTCTAATAATTATTTCTTTGCACCTAATTATTCATGCACATTTAAAGGACATGTTTACTTCTTCCGATCGGGCATTAATAGTATTTTCTTCCTGTGGTACTACGTGCACTACTGGTCGAAACATATTCCTGGAGCTGTCTGCATGAGAGCAGGGGGACAATGTTCTACATGTCTGTTTCCTATTTTTTTGTTGGGGTTATTTTTACTCCCTATTTATATGTTTGGGGAGTATTTGTCTATTTTTAGGGAGTAAAAGTGGCCGATGCACCCCTTTATCTGTAGGGCTGATTATAATAAATTAAAAGTGTCTCATGAGCTGTAATTCTTGGCAAAGACATACATTTTAGGCATAAATCTTCGACGCAGGTTACAGGGTTACGCCTGTTTAATCGTTAATTAAATCGTATGTATTTGTATGTACAATGTGATGTGGTTTGAAATGCCATGCACAGAAAGACGGAAAGAATAGATCTATAGTATGTGTCCATCCATCCTTCTCCTCCTTGGATTGGTCAGCTGAACGAATGCAGGCCGGTTCAGAAACCCTAGAGTCCAAGTCTGGAACGGACCTGCTTGGCCATATCATTATGATTCATGTTTTTCTAGGAACCGTTGATATGAACATTTTCAGGATGAGGTCAGCAGGGTCACTCAACACACACGTTTTGCTTTGTGTCACCATCATTTACAGCCAAGGGCAGAGATCCTAAAAGAGGGGTGAATCGAAAAATAGAGATTACTTATGAGCAGTGGCGGCCCACCACTATGTGCGGGTTGGGTGCCCCCTTGCATGAGATGCAGGCAGCACAGTCCGCCCATGTGCTTTATTTGCATGGAGAAATGTGCTGCCTGCTTCTGAGAAGGGGTGGTTGAGGTGGAAATACAGTGCTGCGAAGAGGGGGGAGCACACTTATCAGTTATGGGAATGATGGGGGAGGGGGCATCCCAAGAGGGGGGACACACTATTGACAGCTCAACCATGTACCTTATGTACCGCATGCATGGATGCAGCTTGAAAGTTCACGGGATGTAGTAGGGGCAGGGGCACCCGGGGGGACCTGGGGCAACAGACACCCTGGGACATGGGCAACAGTTAGCAGGGAAGGCACAGTATAATGTGAACCATACACCAGCCACAATGAAATATAGGCCACAGGTAAGTAAGCCACTTGAGATCGAACACTGATGGACCCTGTGTTCCGGGGCAAACATGAATTTCGCAAGCACTCAGCCCTCACAGCGAGCTGGAGAAATGTTGCAAACCGACCGCTACCAGGAGAATGTAGTCACTGGGAGATGAGTCCAGCCGATACTTTGAGGTCAGTGAGCCAGACTCCTGGTCACTTCCTGGGAATGGAAGATCTTTAATTAATAAACACTGGTAAATTGAAGGAGCATCACGGTCGGGTCACAGTTTCAAATCGCCCTTTGGCAGATGGGCCTGGGAAGAGGGTTGTGTGGCGAGGGGGTGAGCTGAGAGGGTACCAATCAGATGGAGAGTTTTGATGTCCTGAGGGTGCAACCATGTGTTGTGTCCTTGCCAATGTCAGCTGGACCATCTCATTGGTTAGATGCCATGTGAACGTCTCTTCATTGCCAAACCCAGGTTGCATTGTGGTTCTCATGAGAACTGGCCACTGGCGGATGAATACAGTTCTGGTCGTCAGCACAACTAGGTCATGAAATATTTTATCATTGTGGGGCAGTGTGGGAAGGTTTGTTATGTCACTGAGGGTGGTCCTGGCCAGAGAGGGTCAAGAGGGCTTGCTCCAATCATGTTTGAATAACATATGCCTATCTATAGAGGGCTGACGTAGTCTCATCAATAAGCTTTGTAGGATGATCAGACAGTGTTCCTTATTTTGTGTTATGCTAATAATGTGTAAACCTTTAAAAGGTTTTCCCACAGTAGGCAGCGCTCACAGCTCTCGTCTATCAGTTCTCGTCCACTGTGCTGATTAAATCGTGCTCTCCCCGCTGTGTCTGGACCTGCAATAAACAGCGTCACTTCTTGCTTGTTGTGTGCTCCTTTTTGGATTACTTTAGTGTTTTACCATTACCTGCCAGAGAGGACCCCTAATACATTGGAACGTACACATATGCTTTTTTCTTTTCTTGAATGCAAAGCCCTTGGGCTCCTTAGCAAATGTAGCATGAGATAACAAGAGGCCTGCAAGGTGTCGGAAGCCTGGACCTCTGCCTCTAATTATTGCGCTAACAGCATAGACAGGTTTACTGACAGGATGACATTTTTTACTTGACATCAAGGGTAAAGCACACATGGTAAGTGTTATTATCTGGCTAGCCTCGTCTACATTGGTGGCTACAGTCTGGCCATATATTCTTTGTGTGTTATGGCATTTTTGTACTTTACTTCAAGGGTAAAAGTAAACATAAGTGTGATTGTGTGGTCCACTGGCCTATGTTTGTATAGCCAGTCCGGACATACATTCTTTCTGTGGAATGCCATTTTTAACTGGTTGGGAGTCCTTATATGATAATAATGGCATATAATGGTGCATCCTGTGTGGACCTGTATGGGTACAGCTAGCATGAGAATGTTTCATATACTGGCATATGTTGTGGGAAAAGGCATCTTGAAAATACGTTGGAAAATGGTCCTGTGCATTGTTGGTGACTTGCATTTGTTTGGTTCTGTCATGTGCTACCATACAACACTGACTGCAAACTGTGTGACTTTTACACAATTTTTCACAGAAAATGCTGTAAAAAAACACCACTTATTTAAAACAAATTCTCGACACCCCCTGACACCCGTTGGTTGGTTCTGGCTCCCTTGCTGTGCTCCATCAATCCTGCATATTCGGTGCATATATTTACACACAATCACCATCAGCCACTGGCTTTTCTTTCAATTAGTTCTGCCTTCGGGGTTGTTTTCGCACTCAATTGGTGCCATTTCATACTGTTCGTCACCATTTCACACACGTCTGTATCTGTGCTGTACCACCGCACACGTGTTGCATCAGCTGGGGCCCTCCCAGTTGAAAGCCTGCCATCTGCATGCTCGGCCTATTGGACTGAGGGTCACTTCACAAAACCTAATGTCTGAAAATGAGTCTCCACTTGCACCCTCGTGAGTTTCTATCCAGACAGATACTTAAACTGGAGCATGACAGGGATCCTTGCCTGCTTTCACAGAGAATTTATATTCCGAAAGCACGCTGGTTCTTTCAGCCGGCTCCACGTGCTTGGAACTCCTTGCCAGTGTATTAATAGCGTCACAATAGGCAGCTGAGGCAGCAGCCACTTTGCACAGTAGAAGTGAACTAAAAAGACTCCATTTAGTCTTATTCAGTGCGCACAATCCCATTTGTAACTCCCAATTTCGCACCACAGACAGCAATCCTGTTAAGAAAAAAAAACAAAGTCCCACTTTTCGACCAATTAAAGAGGCCCCGTCAGCTGCACTGGGAATAAAAGAATTATTTGTTTTACCCGTTAACCCCGTGCACACGCCTCACAATGGCGCTGTATCTCTCCACAGTGAGTTGTTTTATGTAACGCTGGGGATAAATCTAGCCTTCCCGCGCTGCGCCGTCTATTGAGTACAGAAAACAAGAAACCCCAAATCCAGCTGGCGGCGAATGGGTTCCAAAGGTTGCTTTAAGACAGTGTCCCGCTCAAAATCCTATGGCATGGCTACGGGGAATGAAGAGGTATACATTTCAGGGAGGCGCCGTCACACTGGGAATTCGATGCCGAAATATCCACTTCAGGCCAGACGGCATTGTTCACACTTGCACGCGGCCTACCGTCTCTCGGTGGCTTGTGTGGCTGTGAGGTGAGCAACGGCCACTGTTATTGCAGGCGTGCCACGGGATCCCGTGACCCCAGTGCGACACAGCGTTCCAGTAAGACTAGAAATAATACGCGATCCCGGAAGCTACTAAATCAGAAATCTTACATTAAACATTTACAACAGACAACCTTGACAGAGACTCTTAATTACAAAATGAAATTATAATGAATTTGAATGAGTTGAGCACCTGCAGCTGAAATATTATTTCCAGTCGTTCCAGAGTAATTGGTGGAACCTTCTGCACATGCGCCCTAAATAGGGAGCAGTCATCGCAGCAAGTGACTACCGTCATCGTCCCTGTAACCTCGATCTATATACATCTTCTCATATCCCGCCCATACGTAAATAGTAAAACCACAGTTATTTTCATGAAATCTGCTAATTGCAAGGGATTAAAGAAGCACAATTTTATTTCGCGCATTGTTGCACCTGTTGGCAAACCTTCCGCAGATATGCCATTGCTTGAACCGTCATGCTGGCTGAGCTAGCATCTTACTCTCTGGATATGCTCTGATAACACCGGGTTAGGGTGAAGTCCATGGTAAGAACAACACGCAGAAGTGTGCAGTGCTGGAGCCTGAGGCATTCGAGGTCGGAGGGCAAGTACGTGACTCTAGCTATACATATGAAAAAGTAAACATTCCAACCTTTCTTTTTTAACTGCGAGGAGTAATTGTTGAACAATTCCCAGTGGATGCATACATCTTGTGAAGAGAAAAGAAAAAGTTCTGCAGGCGTATCAGTTCAAGCGCCAAAGCGCTGTACAAACCAATTGCTTTGGTTTGCATATTAAGGGCCCAATTGCAGGAAAAATCGGGACTTTGGGTGCCATTCTGTACGCAAAACCCCTTTCGTCGATTCATAGAATCGACTTTGAGGGAAAAATCCATACACTGCGGGCCATCGCAGAGGTCCTGCGTGCCCCTGCGTGCCGTCGAGCACGTTCCGCAAGACTCCACGCAGAGGGTGGGTTGGGCCTACGCAGAGCACAAAGTAGGGGCGGAACATGTTAATGAGGAAGAACACAGAAAAATCAGAGTGTAGAGGAGGAGCCGAGTACCCCCACCTCAACCACTTCATCTATATTGCCTATGTTGCCTATAGACTTTATACTGAAATATGAGACATAAACTGAGCAGTTGAATCAACAAAGGGCAGAGTATGGACTCTGTGCAGTACCGGTAAGATTCCCAATACCTATGAGAATTCTAGAAGAAAAATTCCCATTGAGAAAGTCATACCTGCACACGAAGAAGTATGATAGTCGTTTAAATGAGATCCCTGAAGAAACAGAGCAGATAAGCGGCAAAGATGAAAGGTGATATCACAACAGAGTTAAGCTGACGTGTATAGAAGAGATGCGGAGACCAGAGAATGCAGATACTCTATAAGGCATCAAGAAAGTACTAAGGATAAGTGACATCTTGGGATCAAGGTGAAGAAGCTCATGCCATAGAACTGATGAAGATATCAAGTTAGTTTACACGTGTACAGATGCAAGAAGCGCAAGCAGCAAAGTAATCATGAAGCTAGCCTTATGCTTTATAGTTTATAGATTTCGGCAAGCGCTAATATATACAAATATGCAAATGATCGAGTAAAGGACGGATGATTCCACTATGCATTATAGCAGTGCGGAACAGTAATGAGAAGGCCTCATTTCAGTGTGTCACAGTTAAAAAATAGTTGAATTAACAGAATGAATCTCGGAAAGCAAGGTTAGATGTGCCAAAGAAGCCAAGGTCTTATCAAACTGGAGCAAACTGGAATCGGATACAAATCGTGTGAAAGAACAGAACTTCTGTTCTGAAGGCTTGGACAAAAACGAAAGACGTCAGAGGTCTATTAAGAATTAGTATTTTGAATGCACCAGAAGCTGAATTCCATGGTCTCTTGTCACGTGGAAGGATGAAGTTGGACGAACGAGATGGTCACACCTACGCGCGAGTGCATTCACTCCCTGAATTTCTCAGAGCTAAGAACACTCTCAAGGCTGAATTTCAAAGCCCTAATTGACACTAGATCATTGAGGTGATGATGGATTGTTATGCTAATTGGTGGGAAGCTGGTACTAAGACAAGCTCAACAGCACCTGGATGTTCAGCCTTTCTACTCCTAGACGTAGGTGGAAAAGTACTGACGGAGGTTAGAACACAACCAATTGCAGAGGACCATGTAATTAAGGGTCCTATAGTTTTTGTAGCCAATGGGACGTCATACATTTAGTGATGTTCATAGCTACCATTTTGAGGGGAGGGCTCAGTTGCCCCACCTGATGTTAAGTACCCTATCACTTTCATTCACTGACTCATGCTAGTATAGAGTGGATACTTAGATACTCACTGAGAGCCTATACCATTGCGCATAGGTTTTTGTAGTTTGCCACATAGGATGACGTTGGTAGTACGCAGGTTAATGTCACTGATGACTAATTTTGGTATAAGAACCCTGTTTTTTATAAGATGCATTGAGTAAGAGGATCGAGCGAGTGCGTTGATGTTCGTTGTACTCCCTGTTTTAGACCATTGAAAATTAAACAGTCTTCCTTTTGCCAAATTACCTGAATCGTTTTGATTATTGATGTATGAATAAAATCTGCATCCCCATCCATCTCTAGGGTATTGCTACTCATTTTAAAGGGCTGGCAAACCCCCAGTTCATGTGGTAGCAGAGGATAGTTTATTAAAAAATCCATCGCCATAAGTAAACTTTAGGGTCCCGGAAATATCGCACAAACTTTGCCTTTCGGCTGACAGGACGTTAAGCTCCCCGTAGATAGTGGTTAGTGTAACTACTAAAGCCCTTGCAAGGCGGGTGTGATGGGTCCCCTGATTGCATCCAAAATCCCCTCCCATGTCTACGAGCAGCTGATCGGACGACAGTTTGAAGAGGCGGTAAAAGAGGCATTCGATCCCGAGAGTCGTAAGAAGGAAACATGCGAATGGTGATTAAAAAACTAAGGAGTATGGCAAATTGATGCATGTGCAGTGAATGAAAGGAAGTATAAAGGGAAAAGAATAGTAACAGAGGGAGGCGGGATAAATGTTACAGAAGAATAAAAGTGTTAACATATTGAGTAGAACTTGATTTGAGTGTTGCCGAGCAAGTACGAGGTATTGTGAGAGAGGCCACGATAAGAGAATACGGCCCTCATTACGATACTGGCGCTAAACCATGGCGCTATTAACACCATGGTTGGTGCTGGTATCGTAACGAGTCTGCCAATGTTCAAAGGGGAATTACCACCCGATTCCAAGGTTGGCGGAGCGGTAATTCCCCATTGAACATTGGCCCTTCCCCATTCCCATTTTTGCCCCATAGGGCTCAATGGGACTGGGGCAGGCGCTAAGTACGGTACCGCAAAATGCGGTACCGTACTTAGCACCAAGGTCCATTTGCAGGTCCCTACTATAACGGCTGGTCTAGACCAGCCGTTCAGGTCGGGTCCCGCAAAGGGACCTTGTAGTAAGGCGCTAAGTGTTTAACGGCGCCTCAGCCTTTTACGGCGCCGTTAAACACTTAGCGCCAGGGTCCTAATGAGGGCCAACGCCCTATATCTAAGTTTTAAAGAATGTTAGGAGAAATCATAATCTAGAGTCCCGTAGGGGAACACGTAGGAGACAGGTCTGATTTAAGGCGGACCTAAAGAGATTGATTTAAATTCCGTTTGGAACAATTTTTAGAGGGTAAAACAGATCCCAGAGAAGGGCTGTAGAGAAGAATATATCTGACCGGTTGAGTAAGTTTGTTTGTCTGTTCGTTTTATGTATTCATATATTTGTGATGGCATCATAATTGAAATATTGGTGATAAAAGAGAAGCAGGAAAGCAGAAAAATAAATTGATAGTTTATAAATTGAAATTGATGGTTGTTTTTTTAAGAAAAATTAAAGTAAAAATTGTGATTGAAGGGATTTGACCTGCGACGATTGGTGCACGCTCATGCTGTGTTGATTTGATTCCAGCGGACGTGTTCTGCACGGACACACTCTATCGCTCCGGCAGCCCCACTAGGACAGTGCCTCCTGCAATTCATCTCAGGAGGAACAGGATTCCCTCGCCCAGTCGCCAGAACCAAGTTCCGGTCTTCTGTACCAGTTGGCTCCATTCCGACATACTCTGCGACCGATACCCGCCACCCAAGAGCCACCCACCTAACAGCACAGAGCAAGCCGCCCTTCTGGCTACTCTAGTCCGGAGACTCACTTCGGCTCTCCCACATCCAGTGTAACAGCAGTGCTGATTAACTGGATCGACCTGGCCTGGAAGCCTGCCTCACAAGCAAGATTCATGCAAGGTCTTAGTGGGGCCTCTTATTTGCCCTGATGAAGGCAGTTCATTCAAAGTAATACTGTTCCGGCTGATGCAATTGGAGCTGGACATTTCCGCCGCCGTAACGTGTACCATACGCAAGGGGGTTATTCGTATCAATAAGGATGTTTTTGGGTCTATGGACTATTTATTACCAGACCTATATTTGAAACCAAGACTACGGTCCCCCTGCCACGTTGGCACCTGTAATATCATCGAAACATTTAGATATTGTGTTTAATACGGCACCTGCAAACAACAACATCGAAAAATTTAGATGTTGTGTTGAATGGCACCTGTAATATCATCGAAAAATTTAGATATTGTGTTTAATACGGCACCTGCAAGCAACAACATCGAAAAATGTAGATGTTGTGTTGAATACGATGTACGGGGAGCACCCTACACCCACCTTTTGCACTGAAGCATAGCCTTTATGACTTCATAAGTGTACTACATGATCAATGACTTAGCACTGATCTTTGTATGAAAGCTAAACTGTGATTTCTTTATCCATTTATGGTTTGATTATTTTAGTTTTCCATACACAAATTATTTAGAAATGTTTTCCTGTTCATATCTGAATGTTTTTTATTTTAATTGAATGTGTTTCATTTTAATACAAACCACGTTTATTCACCATCATGGTTGTATGTGATCTTCTTTGCTTAATCCTTACTTTCTTTCTGGACATCCCCATGGAGTAGTAATTTAGAGGTTTTCCCAAGAGTACCACCAATACCAGGATTCCCATCATTATGATATATTTGTTGCATTTATTGACAACATTTGGGGATACACCTGGTCAGTAGCAGTACTAACTTTTCTAGGTTAATGTGTTGATTTTTGAAACAAAGTTTTAAACAGGTGATAAAAGTAAATAAGTGTTAAGAGTCAAAGAGTGACAAGGTTAAGAATAGATTACTCCATTTGTACATCTCTGTAAGCAACTGCCAAAACATGCACCCAAGCTTAGACAGTACAGTGCAGAATGAGTTAAAGGAACCGCAGGCAAAATGTTCATACCGTGGCCGCAAGGAGGGTCACTATCGAAGGCAGTCTTGCAGAATATGATGACATATTTGCATGCTGCGTATACTGGGAAGAAGCTAGACAAGCGACTTGCGAGCTTAGAGCTTTGGAAAATGTACCAACAGGAGAAAGATGAGCAGCCTCCTTTTGATTGGACACTTACATGGTAATTCATAGAAATTCGCACAAAAGTGGCGCATGCGACTGGCGCACAGCGTGCCCGTGCGAATGTCTGCGCCAGCCGCGTGCGCTAAAATCGATTTCCGTGCACAGCATATTCATGGATTTTCGCATCCAAAACCAGCTGTGGCGCAGCGACCCTGCAGCAGCGCCAGTTACGCCCCCAATAACGCCCTCACGCAAGGAAAAGCCTTCAAAATCCCCAAATAATCGCAAAGGGCTGCGCTAACCCTGGACCAGTTCACAGGGCTGGCAAACAGCAAACGCAAAGCGGGGAACGTGTATTTCAGTGGTTCGCGGGAAGTTCCACACGCGATTGTCCTGTGAACGTGTGCATCAGGGGTGCGCGGGAAGTATCACACGCAAAATCAGCAGGGTATGTGTATTTCAGGGGTGCGCAGGAAGTATCACACACGATTCCAGCAGGGTACGTGTATTACAGGGGTGCGCGTGAACTTCCACACGCGATTTCAGCAGGGTACGTGTATTTCAGGGGTGCACGGGAAGTATCACACGCGATTCCAGCAGGGTACGTGTATTATAGGGGTGCGCGGGAAGTTCCACACGCGATTTCAGCAGGGTACGTGTATTTCAGGGGTGCGCGGGAAGTTCCACACGTGATTGGCCCCGTGCGAGCAGGGTACGTGTATTTCAGGGGTGCACGGGAAGTTCCACACGCGATTTCAGCAGGGTAAATGTATTTCAGGGGTGCGCGGGAAGTTCCACATGCGATTTCAGCAGGGTACGTGTATTTCAGGGGTGCGCGGGAAGTTCCACACGCGATATCAGTAGGGTACGTGTATTTCAGGGGTGCGCAGGAAGTTCCACACGCGATTTCAGCAGGGTACGTATATTTCAGGGGTGCGCGGGAAGTTCCACACGCGATTTCAGGAGGGTATGTGTATTTCAGGGGTTCTGGGGAGTACTACACGTGAATTGGCCGTGTGGGTCCTCCCAGGTGTTCGCTCTACAACCTCCACGGCCCCTGCAGGCAGCCCACACCACGGGGGACTACCCTGCACCCCTGCTCATGACCCGCAGGCAGCCCATCCACCATGGGCATGCCCCCCAGCCAACCCACATGTCACCTTGCACTACTGATCAACAATGCATGTCTCCCAGCACCCCCACCCCCTAGCAGTCAGGGGCACCCTCCACCAGGCCCCCACTCATGTCCCCTATTACCCCCACCCCCCAGCAGTGCAGGGGCAGCCTCCACCAGGCCCCCACTCATATCTCCCACCACCCCCACCCCGCAGCAGTGCAGCGGCAGCCTCCACCAGGCCCCCACTCATGTCCCCTATTATCCCCACCCCCCAGCAGTGCAGGGGCAGCCTCCACCAGGCCCCCACTCATGTCTCTCACCACCCCCACCCCCCAGCAGTGCAGGGGCAGCCTCCACCAGGCCCCCACCCATGTCTACCACCACCCCCACCCCCCAGCCACCAGGGGCAGCCTCCACCAGGCCCCCACTCATGTCCCCTATTACCCCCACCACCAGCAGTGCAGGGGCAGCCTCCACCAGGCCCCCACTCATGTCTCCCACCACCCCCACCCCCCAGCAGTGCAGAGGCAGCTACCACCAAGCCCCCACTCATGTCTACCACCACCCCCACCCCCCAGCCACCAGGGGTAGCCTCCACCAGGCCCCCACTCATGTCCCCCTGCACCTCCACCCCCCAGCAGTGCAGGGGCAGCCTCCACCAGGCCCCCACCCATGTCTACCACCACCCCCACCCCCCAGCCACCAGGGGCAGCCTCCACCAGGCCCCCACTCATGTCTCCCACCACCCCCACCCCCAGCAGTGCAGGGGCAGCCTCCACCAGGCCCCCACTCATGTCCCCCTGCACCCCCACCCCCCAGCAGTTCAGGGACAGCCTCCACCAGGCCCCCACTCATGTCTCCCACCACCCCCTACCCATCAGCAGTCAGGGGCACCCTCCACCAGGCCCCCACTCATGTCTCCCACCACCCCCACCCCCCAGCAGTGCAGGGGCAGCCTCCACCAGGCCCCCACCCATGTCTACCACCAACCCCACCCCCCAGCCACCAGGGGCAGCCTCCACCAGGACCCCACTCATGTCTCCCACCACCCCCACCCCCCAGCAGTGCAGGGGCAGCCTCCACCAGGCCCCCATCCATGTCTATCATTACCCCCACCCCCCAGCCACCAGGGGCAGCCTCCACCAGGCCCCCACTCATGTCTCCCACCACCCCACCCCCAGCAGTGCAGGGGCAGCCTCCACCAGGCCCCCACTCATGTCTACCACCACCCCACCCCCCAGCCACCAGGGGCAGCCTCCACCAGGCCCCCACTCATGTCTCCCACCACCCCCACTCCCCAGCAGTGCAGGGGCAGCCTCCACCAGGCCCCACTCATGTCTCCCACCACCCCCACCCCTCAGCCACCAGGGGCAGCCTCCACCAGGCCCCCACTCATGTCTACCACCACCCCCACCCCACAGCCACCAGGGGCAGCCTCCACCAGGCCCCCACTCATGTCTCCCACCACCCCCACCCCCCAGCAGTGCGGGGGCAGCCTCCACCAGGCCCCCACTCATGTCCCCCTGCACCCCACCCCCCAGCAGTGCAGGGGCAGCCTCCACCAGGCCCCCACTCAGGTCTACCACCACCCCCACCTCCCAGCCACCAGGGGCAGCCTCCACCAGGCCCCCACTCATGTCTACCACCACCCCCACCCCCCAGCCACCAGGGGCAGCCTCCACCAGGCCCCCACTCATGTCTCCCACCACCCCCACCCCCCAGCAGTGCAGGGGCAGCCTCCACCAGGCCCCACTCATGTTCCCCTGCACCCCCACCCCCCAGCAGTCAGGGGCACCCTCCACCAGGCCCCAACTCATGTCTCCCACCACCCCCACCCCCTAGCCACCAGGGGCAGCTTCCACCAGGCCCCCACTCATGTCTACCACCACCCCACCACCCAGCCACCAGGGGCAGCCTCCACCAGGCCCCCACTCATGTCTCCCACCACCCCCACCCTCCAGCAGTGCAGGGGCAGCCTCCACCAGGCCCCCACTCATGTTCCCCTGCACCCCCACACCCCAGCACTGCGGGGCACCTGCCAGCAGGCCCCCACTCATGTCTCCCACCACCCCCACTCCCCCGCCACCAGGGGCAGCCTCCACCAGGCCCCCACTCATGTCTACCAGCACCCCCACCCCCCAGCCACCAGGGGCAGCCTCCACCAGGCTCCCACTCATGTCTCCCACCACCCCCACCCCCCAGCAGTGCAGGGGCAGCCTCCACCAGGCCCCCACTCATGTTCCCCTGCACCCCCACCCCCCAGCAGTCAGGGGCACCCTCCACCATGCGCCCACTCATGTCTCCCACCACCCCCACCCCCGGCCATATGGGGCAGCCTCCACCAGGCCCCCACTCATGTCTACCACCACCCCCACCCCCCAGCCACCAGCGGTAGCCTCCACCAGGCCCCCACTCATGTCTCCCACCACCCCCACCCCCCAGCAGTGCAGGGGCAGCCTCCACCAGGCCCCCACTCATGTTCCCCTGCACCCCCACCCCCCAGCATTGTGGGGCACCTGCAGCAGGCCCCCACTCATGTCCAACTCATGTTCCCCTGCACCCATACCCCCCAGCACTGTGGGGCACCTGCCAGCAGGCCCCCACTCATGTCCAACTCATGTTCCCCTGCACCCCCACCCCCCAGCACTGTGGGGCACCAGCCAGCAGGCCCCCACTCATGTCCAACTAATGTTGCCCTGAACCCCCACCCCCCAGCACTGTGGGGCACCTGCCAGCAGGCCCCCACTCATGTTCAACTCATGTTCCCCCGCACCCCCACCCCCAGCACTGTGGTGCACCTGCCAGCAGGCCCCCACTCATGTCCAACTCATGTTCCCCTGCACCCCCACCCCCCATCACTGTGGGGCACCTGCCAGCAGGCCCCCACTCATGTCCAACTCATGTTCCCCAGCCAACATGTCATCACAATCTAGATCCCCGGTCCCTATGGTCAGCCTCCAAATGCAAAACACCCACCCGAGTATTGCATCCACCCACTCAGAAATGGCAATAACATGATAGAACTGCAATTGCAAGTTTGGAAACGAACACATGTCCCTCACATACACCCAATGGGTGTCAGTGAATCTCAAAACCCATATCATGATATGCATGAAACCAATGAGATCATACTACACATTGAAGTTTGATCAAAATATGTATTAAAGAAAACATGAATTGAATCAAAAATAAACAAACAGGAATGGGAATGTAAAAAAAGTAAAAAGAAGCATGTCCATGAAAAAATGCAAAACCAAAAATCAGAATCCAAAGGAATGGTGTCCAAAGTCACAGTCCAGAAAAGAAAATCCAATGGGAAATTATAATTGAAAGCCATTGCTCCATGGGTAAATTGTAAAAAGAAAAGAAAATCCAACAGTGAACTATGTACAGGTGAACAAGCCAGGGTCCATGATCCCAACAAAAGAAATTAAACCTATCTAACAACACTACCTAATAAAAAATAACTATATACAAAAATGTGGCCCATTGTCCAAAAGGTCCAAAGAAAATGCAAAAACAAAGGAAACCTAACACTAACTACGTAACTATTGACATGGGCAGCGGGCTAGTCCAACGGCTCACTGGATGTTGTCATGGGCATCATCGAACTCCTGTTCAATGCCTTGGAGGCGGGCATGTTCCCTGGCCCCAAGGTCTCGCAGGGATAAAGCAGTGTCCAGCTCCAACTCCCTGCGAAGACCCTCGAGGCACTCAGCCCGCCTCAGCGCCCTCCGCATGGAGTTCTCCGCCCTGGCCATTGTGAGCCGTTCCTCCTCTGCCCGCTGCTGCTCCGCACCTATCTGCTGGCCCAACCGCTCCCACACGGAAGCCACTCCCATTCAGGGTTCTCCTGCCCTCCGGCCGATGCCTGCACCCCTGATGTTGATGGCCCCGAGCCATGATGCCTCCCACGTCGAGCCTGCCGCTGCCTCCGACGCAACTGCCTGTGCCAGCACGACGGCATCCAGGCTGATGGTATCCACCGACGTCATCGTGCACGTGCCCTGCCCGATGATGCGGTCACATCCTCCATCTGCTGGGGTCCAGTTGCTGGTGTGTCCACCCCTGCTGGACCTCCGACTCCCGAGTGTGGCAGGGATGGGATCCCCACTGAGCCGGCTGCATTGGTCGGGGCAGGTCCACAGGGGGCCCTGGTGGTATCTGGGCCGGAAGACGGCATGGAGAACGACTGGTGCATAGTCTCCACAGAGGAGGAGAGGGTCGCCAGATTGGCCGACACATGTAGGAAACCCCTGACCATGGCCGTTCCCAACTGGGCCACGTCGGCACGGTGCTCTCCGTGATGACGTACTTGCTCCTCCCGGGAAGCACGCACCTCATCACGAATTGCACCTGTGCGCAATGCGACACCAATCAGGACCTTCTCCATACGGCCAGGGGTCCCCTCGTTCGCAGGTGGAGGGGAGTCAGATGACATGGACATCCCCCCCTACCTGCGGACGGGCCTGGGATGGGGCATCCCTGCTGGTGCATGGTGGTGCAGTCACAGTGTCTGGGTCAGTGACATGCACAGGCCCCTCCATGGCGACCTGTGCTGCCTCCTGCCCCTGCCCCTGGACTGCAACACTTGCACCAGCAGGGATGCCCCCACCAGGCCCCATGTGCGCCTCAGTAGCGGCCTCCTCCTCCTCTGTGGAAACCACCAACCTGGATGGCTCCACCCCGTCTTCCGCCGTTACAAGCCCCTGTGGGGGCTCACCCACCCCTTCCGCTGCAGCCGTGGGGGCATCCCCGCCGCTTTGCTCCACAGAGCCGTCTCCGCCCTCTTCTTCACGTGGCGCTGTGTAGAGGGAGACATAGAACACAAGCATCGGGGTACTGTACAATGGTCCCCTAGACAGGAAGCAATAGAAGATGAGTGGCACTGTCAAAGATCACTTCCATCATGTCCCTCCACAACACATGGCTCAGTGCAGGTAAAACACATGCGGTAACAGGCATGGTGCATGCTATGGACATTAGCATACATGCCCAAGTGATTCTTGAAACATACACTGTTTTTTTGGAACTCACATACATCATGTGCCATGCCTATCACATGCACACACTTCACCCTAGTTTCATCCATCTGGCCTCGTACACCACAGACACAGTGGATACAAGGATGACTAGGCTGCATCAGTGAACTTGAACATTGCGACAGACATGTGTCATGCATCCCTGGCATTCACAAGTCACAGACACGCAGGTCAGACACACAGACATGGACAGCATACATGTACATGGCATCAGCACCCATCCCTCACCCATGTCCAGGAACAGAGACTGGCATGCTTTCATGTGGCCATTCCGCATAGGGCAACCCATGTTGCATTTGAACACATGCACCAACCGTGTGGTTCACACATTACTGGTCTCACATGCATGACGTCCCTGCACACACACATGCATACATGGCCTATGTCACACATACAGGCAAGTATCAGACAACCAGCACACTGCGACATGCCCTGTCTCACACAGCAATGCTTGGCCACTTACCGCTCAACTCCAGACGGGTCTGCCTCTCAAAGATCTGGGCGTGGAGCGCTGGGCCTACGCGTTCCACGACCCTCATCTGGATGGTACTCATGCAGCCCTGGCCCCCCTCCACGAGGCGCCGGGCCTTCAAGAGGGTCCTGGACCTGCAGTCATCCCAGCGCTTCTTGACATGTTGGTAGTCGCGGACTGCCACCCCCTCCGCGTTGATGGCAGTCACGATGTCCATCCAGATCTGAGTCCGTCCTTCCTTGTTGGCGCGCTTACTTCCAAAGAGGGCATCATACTACCCCAGGACTTGCTCCACCAGGACACCAACTTTGGTGGCAGTGAAGCTGGTGCCCCTCTGCCTCTCTGGCAGGGGGGTTGCCAGTGGTGCCAGATGTTGCAGTGCCCGACATGGCAACCCCAGAGGCAGGAGTGGGTGGGCAACTGGGTCCTGGGGCTGGGCTGTGGAGCGATGGTATCCCAGTCGGGAGTCTTCTGTTCCAGCAGGGGTGGACACAGCAAATGGACCCCTGCAGATGGCTGATGTGCAGGCACCAAATGGCAGGGCACGGTGGCGGCAGCAGGCAGGCAGGCAGGCAGGCAGCAGCAGATGGCTCGTGGGAGGCTGCTTGGGGTTCTAGGGGGCAGTAATTCGGCCTTTTGGGCAGGAGCGTGGTCTTCCGTGTGCTTACGCGTGGCCAGCTTGATACGGAGTGATTTGGCACGTGAAAATCCTGCACGTCTGCGTGTAAATCGAGGAAAGGCCCTTAGCACGTATGCACGTCAGCACGCATATGCGATTTCATTGGACCAAAGGCCCTTAGCGCGTGAGCGCGTCTGTGACGTGAGGCGCGCGGGTGTTTCCCTCATTACACGTGATGACAGAGCACACGTGGATTTCCACCAATCGCGTGTGGACCTTCCTGCGCACCCCAGAAATACACGTACCCAGGCCAATCGCGTGTACGCTCACTTCCCTCCGATTACACGCGATGAGTGTCAAAGCGTGTAATTGGTGGAAATGGCCTCATTGCGTATGCGCGTCTGTGACGTGTGTATAAAAGGTACGTGTAGAACGCCATTTCCTTGTACGTGCTTTTCGTGGAGAGCGAGTGGGTGAAATCTGTACTTCTTGTCGGTTCACACGCGATTTACTTCACGGCATTTCCAGTTCGTACTCCCTGTTACCTCTGACAGCTTTTTCTCTTTTCCTCTTTTTCCTCGGCATGTTTCCTCAAACAGCGTTTCCTACTACTGTTGTCCTGTCTCCTCAGACAGCGTACAATTCTTGTTTTGCCGGGGGTGTTGCCAACGCGCACACGCGCATATTTTTCATGCTTTTGTTCCTGGCGGACGGCGAGTCGCGCACGTATTTAACATCTGTGCTTGCCCCGTGTGTCGCGTACCCCTTCAGAGGTCATTCTAGGCTGCGTGTGACACGCATACGTTCATTCTTGTGTTCCTGGGTGCCACAGCGTAGTGCAGGTTTATTTTTCCACGCACGTGGTCTAGGAGGGGTTGCGTGCACCTTACTTCGCTTTTTTGGGGTGCCTGTGCGTTGCGTGACCCGTCATCCTTCCCCAGGGGTGACATACAGCCTTGCTAGAGCACTAGGGTACGATTACCATCTGGTGCCCAACCCCTTTGGCCCCCAATTGCCCAGGACAATAGTTCACATCGACTCCCATACGCACAATAACATCAGTGCCATGGCTGGGAGGCTAACAAGCCGTAAGGGTGGCAAAGGTGGCCGAGCCCCAAGTGGTGGCAAAGGTGGATCCGGTAGGGGACGTGGCCGTGACTTGCAGGTGCCCCTAGCCCCCCATGTGTGGAGGAGCAGTCAGGGACACCCATGCCCCCCCCCCCCGGTTGAGGTTACCGTGGCTGACACCATCCATTCTCAGCCCTTGTTGGACCAGCACACTGAGGAACCAGACCTGGCACAGGGTGACTCCATGGCTGACTTCCAGGTCAGCAGGTCTAGGCCACGTGCGCCGGTGAACGTTGGTGTCATCAGGCCACGTGGATCAGGGGCAGCTAGGTCATCTGCTGCCCCGCGTAGGCAGGCTGGGGAGACTGCAGGGGCAGCTGCGGCTCCATCCACCTCACCTCTCACACACCCATCCAGGATAGTGCCGGTCCAAGTCCATCATGCTGACATTCCCCCTGACACCATCACACTTGAGATAATGCCTGCACCAACTCCCATGCTGAGTGTGCAATCCCACGCTCCTGCCCCTAGTGTCTAGAGCGGCGCAGGACACTCTGGATCCCCACCACCTTCCAAGCGGAAGAGGAAGAGTGCTCGTCCAGTAGAGGCTGATGCCCCAGACACAGCTACACAGTCCGGCCCGTCAAGGAAGCCCAGCTTCAATGAGGCCAAACTGAATGCACTTGTAGAGTATGTGTCCGCACATGACCGCGAAATGGTGATTGTTGCAGGATCCAAGACCACACCTGCACAACGTCAGGCACACTGGCAGACCATTGCGGACATCATAAGTGCCCTTGGAATCGTGAGGCGCACAGCTAATGAATGCTACAAGCGCTGGAATGACCTGAAGCGCAGGGCAAAGAATAAGCTGGCCTCAAGTCATGCCGCAACTCAAGTGACTGGAGGTGGGTCTCCAGCAGACGACATAGAACTCACTCCACATGAGCAGGTTGCTGGGACCTACGTCACGGAGGAACAGATCCAAGGCGTGGGAGAAGTGGCAGATTACGAGGCATTGTCCGGTGAGTGCACATGCATGTGTGTGTCATCCATGTGCATGGTGTGTGTGGGAGGGCTTCTGTTTGGATGCCAGGGGAGGGTGTGTGTGCCTGAGTGGTTCGGCTCACCCATGTGCCTCTTCCTATACATTCTTGGCAACAGCATTTGGGTATAGCAGCATCCCTTCGGCCAACATTAGACATCCAGCCCTGTGGCCAAGAAGTGCAGTACATTGAGGACCTTCTCCAGGGGGCTGAGTGCTTGGGAGCACAGGGTGGGTGATGTGAGGTCATCCTCCCACTCACTGACCAGGTCCAGTATTATGTGTGGGGGAAACCTGTACCTCCCATACACATGGTCATCAGGCATCCCAAAAAGGCTGGTTCTGGGAGTGAAAATTCGGCCCCTCACTATCCTCCTCCTCCTTCTTTGGTAACCCACGGCCACTGCTGCTAGGAATGGTATATTCATCCTGGTGTATGAGCTTGTTTGTTGTTTGCATGCACTTTTATGCTGCGCGGGTCGACGTACGCCTGCTTCATGCTGGCGTACGTGTCTCAGGATTGGACCATTTATTTTTCGGCACGTCGTAGGCGAACGTGTGAATCTTCCCGCCCACCCCAGGAATACCCGTAGCACGCTCTCACAGGCACAGTCGCGGGTAAATATTCCCGCCCACCCCTGGAATACATGTACCCCACTCTCACAGGCCCAATCACGTGTGGAAGTTCACGCGCACCCCAAAGTACACGTACCCAGGCCAATCGCGTGTGGGACTTCCCGCACACCCCGAAGTACACGTACCCAGGCCAATCGCGTGTGGAACTTCCCGCGCACCCTGTAGTACAAGTACCCAGGCAAATCGCGGGTGGAAGTTCACGCGCACCCCGAAGTACACGTACCCAGGCTAATCGCGTGTGGAACTTCCCGCGCACCCCGAGGTACACATACCCAGGCCAATCGCGTGTGGAACTTCGCGCGAACCCCGAAGTACACGAACCCAGGCAAATCGCACGGCTGGGGGGTGGGGGTGGTGGGAGACATGAGTGGGGGCCTGGTGGAGGCTGCCCCTGGTGGCTGGGGGGTGGGGGTAATAGGGGACATGAGTGGGGGCCTGGTGGAGGCTGCCCCTGCACTGCTGGGGGTGGGGGTGGTGGGAGACATGAGTGGGGACCTGGTGGAGGCTGCCCCTGGTGGCTGGGGGGTGGGGGTAATAGGGGACATGAGTGGGGGCCTGGTGGAGGCTGCCCCTGCACTGCTGGGGCGTGGGGGTGGTGGGAGACATGAGTGGGGGCCTGGTGGAGGCTGCCCCTGGTGGCTGGGGGGTGGGGGTGGTGGTATACATGAGTGGGGGCCTGGTGGAGGCTGCCCCTGGTGGCTGGGGGGTGGGGGTAATAGGGGACATGAGTGGGGGCCTGGTGGAGGCTGCCCCTGGTGGCTGGGGGGTGGGGGTAATAGGGGACATGAGTGGGGGCCTGGTGGAGGCTGCCCCTGGTGGCTGGGGGGTGAGGGTGGTGGGAGACATGAGTTGGACATGAGTGGGTCCTGGTGGAGGGTGCCCCTGATGGCTGGGGGGTGGGGGTGGTGGTAGACATGAGTGGGGGCCTGGTGGAGGCTGCCCCTGCACTGCTGTGGGATGGGGTGATGGGAGACATGAGTGGGGGCCTGGTGGAGGCTGCCCCTGCACTGCTGGGGGGTGGGGGTAATAGGGGACATGAGTGGGGGCCTGGTGGAGGCTGCCCCTGGTGGCTGGGGGGTGGGGGTAATAGGGGACATGAGTGGGGGCCTGGTGGAGGCTGCCCCTGCACTGCTGGGGGGTGGGGGTGGTGGGAGACATGAGTGGGGGCCTGGTGGAGGCTGCCCCTGCACTGCTGGGGGGTGGGGGTGGTGGGAGACATGAGTGGGGGCCTGGTGGAGGCTGCCCCTGGTGGCTGGGGGGTGGGGGTAATAGGTGACATGAGTGGGGCCTGGTGGAGGCTGCCCCTGCACTGCTGGGGGGTGGGGGTGGTGGGAGACATGAGTGGGGGCCTGGTGGAGGCTGCCCCTGGTGGCTGGGGGGTGGGGATAATAGGAGAGATGAGTGGGGGCCTGGTGGAGACTGCCCCTGCACTGCTGGGGGGTGGGGGTGGTGGGAGACATGAGTGGGGGCCTGGTGGAGGCTGCCCCTGGTGGCTGGGGGGTGGGGGTGGTGGTAGACATGAGTGGGGCCTGGTGGAGGCTGCCCCTGCACTGCTGGGGGGTGGGGGTGGTGGGAGACATGAGTGGGGGCCTGGTGGAGGCTGCCCCTGCACTGCTGGGGGTTGGGGGTGGTGGGAGACATGAGTGGGGGCCTGGTGGAGGCTGCCCCTGCACTGCTGGGGGGTGGGGGTGGTGGGAGACATGAGTGGGGGCCTGGTGGAGGCTGCCCCTGCACTGCTGGGGGGTGGGGGTGTTGGGAGACATGAGTGGGGGCCTGGTGGAGGCTGCCCCTGCACTGCTGGGGGGTGGGGGTGGTGGGAGACATGAGTGGGGGCCTGGTGGAGGCTGCCCCTGCACTGCTGGGGGGTGGGGGTGGTGGAAGACATGAGTGGGGGCCTGGTGGAGGCTGCCCCTGGTGGCTGCGGGGGTGGGGGTAATAGGGGACATGAGTGTGGGCCTGGTGGAGGCTGCCCCTGCACTGCTGGGGGGTGGGGTGGTGGGAGACATGAGTTGGGGCCTGGTGGAGGCTGCCCCTGGTGGCTGGGGGGTGGGGGTAATAGGGGACATGAGTGGGGGCCTGGTGGAGGCTGCCCCTGCACTGCTGGGGGTGGGGGTGGTGGGAGACATGATTGGGGGCCTGGTGGAGGCTGCCCCTGCACTGCTGGGGGGTGGGAGTGGTGGGAGACATGAGTGGGGGCCTGGTGGAGGCTGCCCCTGGTGGCCGGGGGTGGGTGTGGTGGTAGACATGAGTGGGGGCCTGGTGGAGGCTGCCCCTGCACTGCTGGGGGGTGGGGGTGGTGGGAGACATGAGTGGGGGCCTGGTGGAGGCTGCCCCTGGTGGCTGGGGGGTGGGGGTGGTGGTAGACATGAGTTGGGGCCTGGTGGAGGCTGCCCCTGCACTGCTAGGGGGTGGGGCTGGTGGGAGACATGAGTGGGGGCCTGGTTGAGGCTGCCCCTGGTGGCTGGGGGTGGGGGTAATAGGGGACATGAGTGGGGGCCTGGTGGAGGCTTCCCCTGGTGGCTGGGGGGTGAGGGTGGTGGGAGACATGAGTTGGACATGAGTGGGGGCCTGGTGGAGGGTGCCCCTGGTGGCTGGGGGGTGGGTGTGGTGGTAGACATGAGTGGGGGCATGGTGGATGCTGCCCCTGCACTGCTGGGGGGTGGGGTGGTGGGAAGCATGAGTGGGGGCCTGGTGGAGGCTGCCCCTGGTGGCTGGGGGGTGGGGGTGGTGGTAGACATGAGTGGGGGCCTGGTGGAGGCTGCCCCTGCACTGCTAGGGGGTGGGGCTGGTGGGAGACATGAGTGGGGGCCTGGTGGAGGCTGCCCCTTGTGGATGGGGGTGGGGGTAATAGGGGACATGAGTGGGGGCCTGGTGAAGGCTGCCCCTGGTGGCTGGGGGGTGAGGGTGGTGGGAGACATGAGTTGGACATGAGTGTGGGCCTGGTGGAGGCTGCCCCTGGTGGCTGGGGGGTGGGGGTGGTGGTAGACATCAGTGGGGGCCTGGTAGAGGCTGCCCCTGGTGGCTGGGGGGTGGGGGTAATAGGGGACATGAGTGGGGGCCTGGTGGAGGCTGCCCCTGGTGGCTGGGGGGTGAGGGTGGTGGGAGACATGAGTTGGACATGAGTGGGGGCCTGGTGGAGGGTGCCCCTGGTGGCTGGGGGGTGGGGGTGGTGGTAGACATGAGTGGGGGCATGGTGGAGGCTGCCCCTGCACTGCTGGGGGTGGGGGTGGTGGGAGACATGAGTGGGGGCCTGGTGGAGGCTGCCCCTGCACTGCCCGGGGGTGGGGGTGGTGGGAGACATGAGTGGGGGCCTGGTGGAGGCTGCCCCTGCACTGCTGGGGGGTGGGAGTAATAGGGGACATGAGTGGGGGCCTGGTGGAGGCTGCCCCTGGTGGCTGGGGGGTGGGGGTGGTGGGAGACATGTGTTGGTGATCAGTAGTGCAAGGTGACATGTGGGTTGGCTGGTGGGCATGGCCATGGTGGATGGGTTGCCTGTGGGACATGAGCAGGGGTGCATGGTAGTACCCTGTGGTGTGGGCTGCCTGCAGGGGCCATGGAGGGTGTAGAGGAAACACCTAGGGGGACCCACATGGCCAAATCACGTGTAGTATTCCCCGGCACCACCGAAATACACGTACCCTGCAGAAATCGCGTGTGAATCTTCCGCGCACATCGGAATACACGTACCCAGGCCAATCACGTGTGGAACTTCCTGCGCACCCCGAAGTACACGTACCCAGGCCAATCGCGTGTGGAACTTCCCCCGCACCCCCACCTACCCAGGCCAATCGCGTGTGGAACTTCCTGCGCACCCCGTAGTACACGTACCCAGGCTAATCGCATGTGGAACTTCCCGCGCACCCGAAGTACACGTTCCCAGGCTAATCATGTTTGGAACTTCCCGCGCACCCAGGAACACGCGCACACGCTGTTTTTCACACAGCGGGTGTCTGTGTTTGTCGGTGCCCCTTTGCACCTCATTTGTCCTAGAGGGCCACTGTATGGGCCATTCATCATGGCTGTATATGGGTGCTTTTTGTTAGCGCACATTTTGGCGCACATTTTTTTCAGTCGCAGGGGCGCTACCGCCTGCTTTCTTGTGGCGTACTTGTTTGGCCCTGTGCGCGTCTTTGACCGTGCGCTGGTTTGCCCTATTTGATTCCATGAATACGGGTTGTAGGCGAGCGTGTGGGCGTTCCGCGCACTTGCCTCCTGTACTTCCAACGTGATGCCCGTATTTTCACGCGTTGTTCCCCATTCCGAGTGTTACGCCCCGTGTTCCGCCTACTTTTGTGATGTGCGCCGCGCTATGTGCGATTTCGCAGTGGCTGTGGCGCACGCTGTTGGATGACCTGTGCGCCGGCATGCGCGGCGCACATTTTTAGCGCACATCCAATGTTTTTCTCGTGCACGGACTTCCATGAATCGCTGTGCGCTGGTTTTCCTGCGATTTTCGCACTTACACTGTGATTTTCGCACATTTTCCTGCGATTCGCTTGTTTTGGCACCTCTGCGCGGGAATTTTCGGCGCACATTAATTTCATGAATCGACCCCTTAATGTAGGCAAAGAGGGGGGTAAAGAAATGGAAGGCGACAATAAGAAAGATGATGGGTCATACCCATTAAGGAACCTTAAGGCAGCGGCAGGGTATAGTATCCTGAAGTATGAGTCGCCAGCGCAAAGCAGTGACGAGGGCCCAGACAAAAATCCAGAGAAAGATTTAATCTCTAAGGTCCAGAGGGACAAGGAGGGATGCAATAAGGAAGAAGCGATCGAGCAAGCACATCTCTAGATCTAGGAAGAGAAATCAAGAGATGGAAGGGAGAGAGAGATAAAATGGAAGAATTAGCACTTATACAGAACAAATGGAGGGGCGGTCATTTTTTGCTTAAAGTCGATGCTAAAGGCATCGAGGATGTAAGGCAAAGGGAAGACCGAGACGAGCAGGACAAGAAGGATAAAGAAAGGGAGGAACGATTAAAAGACAAAGGGGTGAAAAGAAAAGATAGACAGAGATGAGAGCAGTTGTATCAAGATGAGCAATTGTAACAAAAAAAAAAGAGCAGAGGAACAAAGTAAACGTGACAATAGACAGAGAGAAATCGATGAGCAGGAAAGGCTAGAAAGAGTAGAAGAGGAAGATCAAAAGTTAAGAGATAAGAGAATACGGAGATGAAGGGATGAGGAGATACGAAGGGCAAATGAGAGAAGGGATGCGAAGAAAAAAGAGAAAGACAGGGTGAGAGAGGAAGCAAGAAAGTGAAGAGAATTTGACGATGACATAGAAAGCAAACTGAGGCAGAGAGCATGCAATCTTGATCGCCTGGAAAAGAAAGTAAGGAATCCTGATCCAGAAGTCGCATGAGAAGATAGAGAGGAATTTTTTCCGGACTATGAGTCATTACTTGCCCCGTCTTGAGCATATCTAGAAGACGAGTTTGAGTCAAGAAGCATTGGGGAAGCAATCTATAAAGTTTATGATGAAATGAGAACCCAGAAAGCATTAAAGGGAAGGGAAAAAATGATCGACTCGAGAGTACGCAGCTGTACGAACCAGAGGGAGCCTCATGTAGCATGAGGCAAAAGGAGCTGTCTTTAGATAGACTGACTCTGAACAAAGATGAAGAGGAGAGAAGTTACACAAGATAGTGTTAGGAAAGATTTCATAATTGTATGTGATTTTCCCTCCATGTGTCAACCCCCAAACTTTTTGCTGCTGTTTAGACACAATTGACTGACTTTGCCAGAGAAGCACAGCCTTCAGCTGCACTCATCTGGGCTTTCACTCACTTTTTATGGGGAAGCTGACATGCCCTTAAGACATTCAGTACTGGGAGACTTTGTTTGCCTTAGTCCTTTCCTCATGTTGCAACTTTTGTGCAACATGTAACAAGTGTGCAATGTATCTTATCATACATCACACTTGGGTCTATAGTCATTTTCAAAGGCCCTAGAAACTCTTGCTGAACTTTGTACAAACTGTGCAGATGTGTAATGGACAGGACTGGTGGCATCTATCTTTTCACATTCTTTTTAACCCTTTCCTGCCATGTTAACCGCGTTAACTGCGTTTGGCACAAATAGGTGACCTGGCTCCAAAATGTTCATTCGACAAGGTTCTTTGTTCTGTCCTTTGGCCATCTTGCCCCTTCACCTTCCCCAGGTCAAGTCGACCTGGGTCAGTCCTTATTTGGTCATGCACTTTCCTGCGAATCCCAAAGCTTTTGCAGGCTTCTGCATGCCTTGTGTGTGTGCCTCCAGGATGTGGGCTGGAACGTCTGGTTCCAATACACCTCCTGGGTGCCAGAGAGTCTGGAGTGCCATGAATGCCTAGGACCATTGTGGTCCGTCATTCGTCCTCGTATGGAGTGTGAGTTTGTGAGCAGATCTCCCATTGGGTCCTCTCCGTTTTGGCTCGAAGGGAACTTTGGATAAGAGGAGGCCGAAAACAGCCATACCATGTCGATCTCCTGAGTTCTCACTGAACAAAGGATAGGATCCAAGTATCCTGCAACACAAAGCCGAGTCGAGGAACCGCTGGTGATCCGCTGGAAGGTTTGTCACCTTGAGCCCACTTTCGTCCCCTGGGACCCCTTGGCATCTGGTCGTCCTAGAAGGTCTGCGAAGACGCTTCGACCCATTGGAATAGTAAGACCAACTAGTCTCGGGACCTTCATCAAACCCTGCAAGTAAGCTTTCTCAGAAGTGTCCCTGGGCCAACCAGTGGAATGACTAGCTTACCAGTTGCTTTGCTCTGTCAACCCTGCCGTTTCGAGGAGGCCCTCGAAACTTAATATATGCTAGCACTGTGTCCCCAGAACCCTCACACCGAATTTCGTACACTTGGCGTTCCCATGTCTATAGTGAGATGAGTCCGCCAGGAACGGAGTGAACGCGGTAACCGTGTTGCCCTGCCACAGCAATGTCCTTTGCAAGTCTGCTGCATTTGGGACCCTGAAGCCTGCTACAGTGAAACTGGGTCTATTCATCCACCCGGAGCAGAGAAATCGCTACTATCCCATTTGGGAATCATCGCTGTATCTCAGGAACTGAAAGGTGCGGAGACGTCCTTTTTGCCGCATTCGAACCTGCAAGCGAAGTGGACTGAACTGGCTAAGTTTGGATCCGCTTGCATCAGGGACTGGTGAGTACTCCATACCCCAACTGATGGTCCCTACTTCAAAGGCCCATTTGGACGCATGAGTGGCCCCTTAAGGCCCTTCTCCTTTCCACTGCTATTATGAAATAGCAACTCTATCCCAAACTCCCGAACTGCCTCTGCCTTCAAGTGGAGGTCCTTCTTGAATAGTGGGAACTTGTTCTGCATCGCCTCATCCACCTTCCCGAGCTGCTAGAGACCCCTGAAGAGACCCTATTCTGCTCATTGGAACAACCGCGTGCATTTGCATTGCATGTACTATTAAGCATAAGGCTCCTCCCTTCTTAGGGCTTGGACTGCCTCTTACTTATGTGTATATTTGATGTTGAACTGGGCCTAAAGAATATCTGCACTGCCTGTTTCCTCCCCTCTAGGCTGTCGACACATTTTGTGCATTTAACCCTTTAGACCCCAATGGTCTTGTATATACATTGCATTGATAGTGTTGTGTTGGTTTACTTAGTGTTACTGTGATTCTTTTACTATGGTCTATGTTACAAAGGCCTTGTAATAAATGTGTCTATATTTTTGATACAACACCTGTCTGGAGTAATTTGTAAGTGTCCTTGCTCTGGGTCCTTCAGTCACCCTCACCCCTCCTGAGACTTAGTCTTGACCGCCTGCCATAGCTACCCTGATTGGTCTGGCTTGTCCAGAGGTTACTCTGTTCCAAGAAACTAGGCTGCCCTTCTGAACCTCTGCCCCTCTAGGTCAGAGTTCAGAAATCCATCTTAACAGATAGAGATACCTTTCACGGGGAGGAGAGGGGTGACACATGTGGTCCTGAGGGATGCTTTTCTGTGGATAAAGAAGTAAGATGGTCAGATTTAAACACACCTGTACGCAGGGCATCAGCACCATTGACTCAGTCAGACCGACCTAAAGGGCAACTCTATGGTGAAAGGGGGAAATCACTGCCCTATGTGAGCAGACTGAGGTCTTTGCCTGGAAGATGACAGTGCAGGAATATCACCCCATCGGTGGACAGACAAATGATGAGAAATGAGAATGAGCCTGGGGCTTCGCAGTTTCCCTTGCTAGAGAAAGGAGGTACTAATGGATGCATAGAGATAATTTAAGGTGTAAAGTCCTGGGTCTGACTTCCGGTGCTGGAAAATGGATACATGAGTTAGAAAAAATTACGGGAGGAAATACGCTAGCTATAGGGGACATTAAGGGTCTCCTAATCTCCATACTTGGTGAGAGAGCTGATGACTTTTAGACACCTGCAGGGTACCCTGGTGTTCCTACAGTCAACACTCCTCATGATGGAGCACCATTAAATAACTGCAGGGCGGGAGTCTGGAAATTGCTTAGAGTGCTGTATCCGGACACAGCTAATATGGGAGCTATAATGATGAAAAAGATGAAGGAAGGAGATGATCCATTTATTTACATTCAACATTTTCAGAAGGAATGGGCCTTGGAAATGCGCGAATCTTGGGGGAAATCTATATCGGTATTTTATCATATATTATGCCAATGGCTGCCAGAGGCAGTACAGAAGCAGCTCAAGAAGTTAGTGGGTATGAAAGCCAAACCGTGGTCGGAGATTCAGCTGACCATTGTGCATTATTGCAGACTCTTGCAGTAAAAGAATTGCAAAAAAGACGATGTAATTCAAGGCGAAGAAGCAAAGCTAGTGCAGAAAAGATTGTCCAAATACGCCATTGAAGGGGCAATGCTGACTAGCGTAGATGGTTTGAATTCACAGTGACAGCAAACATACCGCAAGTGAATAATCAAAGGCAGTTTGATCAGGGCAATAATGGGTTTGCTCCACGGGGAAGAGGAGTTCGTGGAAGAGGGTGGCAAGGTAACCAAGGGAATTGGCAGAATAATCAGGGAAGCTTCCAAAATAACCAAGGTGAGTTTCAGAATATGCAGAATGATAATCAGAATATGCAAGATGGGCAGGGTAGGAGACCTCCGCCTATATGTTGGATGTGTGGGATGACAGGGCATTTTGCTTGCATGTCCAGAAGCCAAGGGTTTGTGCAAAACGGGCAGTTTTCAAGAGGTGGGGGATGTCAAACCCACCTGCGTATTCGCACCAAAGTGGAAATGGATTTGCTCAGAATCACACGATGCAACAGACACATGGGCCAAGAGCACAGCAAGACTTGTAAACACAGCACGCTGCGGTTAATCTGCCACAAGGGCAGTCACAGCAGTCACCTATGCAGCTTTGGCAGAGCACAAGCACAGTGCAATCAATGACTCCTAGGATAGGGATGTCACTGACGATGGAGGGAATCCTTTTACGAGTAATGGGATGAGACTGTACCCGCAATAGGACAGCACACTGGGAGACCTGATGTGGTTGATTTTATCTGTGATGCCGAATCCTCATTAGGAACCAAGGGTTGCTGTTAGCATGGGAGGCAAACGTTTTGGTTTTTTAGTAGACACAGGTGCAACACGCTCATGTATACGAGAGGCTAAGTTTTCAATGTCTGGCAATGCCATGAATACTCAAGGTTTCACAGGAGCTACAAGCAGAGTTCCTTTCACAGAAGAATTACCAGTCTCCATAGGAGAGTGTGACACCTATCAATATATTGGGTCGAGATTTAATGACAAAGTTGAACATGACAATTTATTTTACTGATAAAGGCATAGATGGTTCAAAAGCAGGAGTGCATTATTTAAACGTGTGTGAATTTATCATGGCATTTGCAGGTCAGGTAGCCATGAGAGCAGCGCCTTTAGAGCCAGAGGTTTTTCATTATGGAGTATGCATTCTTTTGACATGGTTGCCAGGCCTAGAAGGCAGAATGATGAGAATACCTTCCCCGATGGCGCAGTAATCGCCATCGGGGAAGGTTGCAGACTGACTGCCGTCACTGATGATGATCTGTTTGGAGATGATTCATCTGATGACGATGTAATATTTGAAATGAGCATTACTTATTGGGTGAGAGCAATTAAAAGAGAGGTTCCTTAGATGATAGCACAAAAGCGTCCTGAGTATTTTGATGAAGATATGGCGAAAGTGCCAGTTTCATTATGGAGCACTGGCCCCTATGACGTAGGCCTGCTTAGGGGGTTGGAGAAGTGAAGATTACATTTAAACCAGGAGCAATTTTACCTCAAGCACGACAGTATCCTATGTCTCGAGAGGCAGATGAAGGTATTTTTAAGATGATTTCTGCCATGATGGATCAGGGTATCTTAGTGACGTCAGAGTCACCATGCAATACCGCAGTTTACCCTATCAAAGCATCTAAGGTGGGGTTCTGGCATTTAATTCAATATCTTAGGCTGATAAACCAGATTGTAGAAGCCGAGTTCCCTGTAGTTCCTAACCTGTTTACGATCTTCTGTAATATACCTGTTGAGGCACGATTTTTCAAGGTGATTAACTTGAAAAATGCGTTTTTCTTAATCCCATTGTACAAAGACTTGCAGGATCTGACATCATTCACGTTCAGACAAAATTGTCTGAAAAACACTCATTTACCACAAGGGTATTTGCAGTCTCCATCGATTTTCAATAGAGTCCTCCAGATGGACTTAAGCAATATTGATTTAGAGAGCGTTGTGTTGCAATATGTAGATGACATTTTAGTTTGCAGCACTACAGAGGAAGGGTTCAGACGCGATTCTGTTCAGCTGATGATTACACTTGCTGACAAAGGATATAAAGTTGACAAGGAGAAGTTACAGTATTGTCAGTACATAGGCCAATTGATTTCACATGAAGGAAAGAAGGTTACTCCTGAAAGAGCTAAGGCCATTTTGAAAACAGCTAAGCCACAGACAATAAAACACATTCAGAGATTTCTGGGATTATGTAACTACGTCAGAGCATGGGTCTTTGACTACAGCTCATATATAAGGACTTTATTGCAGGCTTTAAAGAAAGCACAGGCAACACAGGAAAAAATAGTGTGGACTGAGGAAATGCAAGAAGGGTTTGATGAATGAAAAAAGCAATTTGCACACCTCCAGTTTTAGGGATTCCTAATTATGCTGAGGAATTATTTTTGTTCTTGCATACAGATGGCACTGTTATGACAGCAGTCCTCACGCAGAGAACCACGTTGGGGTACAAGCCCCTTGCATATTACAGTGAATTTTAGACCCAGTGATGAGAGGCCATTTTCCATGCGAACAATCTTTACCAGCCGCCGCGTTCGCCATAGAGAAGGCTGCAAGCATAGAGATGGGATGTTCTATGATGTTATTTGTTGACCATGCATTATTTGCTATTTTAGAGAAACCAAAACGCACATTGACATCTCAAAGGGCTTCTGCCTATGATGTCGTTATATCGAATCCAGCAATTAAAATAGTTCAATGCAAAATAGTGAATCCTGCCATGTTTGTAGCTGAGCCAATGACAGAAGGAGAGTCCGTACATGATTGCGCAAACTATGCAGAGTTCTATGATGAAATCCCTAGAATAAAGGAAAAAGCTTTAGCTGGGATAGAGATTGTTTTCATTGACGGTTCTTCGAGGAACGATCAAAATGGCGGACAGAGGTATACAGGTGCCGCTGTGGTGAAGCACATGGCTGATGGGGAATTTTGGGTGCTTATAAGTACACAATTACCATCTCATTATTTCGCACAGGCTGCAGAATTATTGGCATTGATATTCACGCTCGAGAATCATGCAGAGCAGGATGAAACAGTGTACAGTGACTGGCACATTGGAAAAGGAGGAGCTACCTCCGAGCGGACAATACCCCAGTGCAGCACACAGCCTTATTAGATAGGCTCATTAAAGCACTACAACCCCCAGTAAGTATCATAGTCATTAAATACGCAGCCCATACTAATAAGTCAGACTTCATCTCACATGGAAATCAAGCAGCATATGCTAAGGCCATGCGTGTAGCAATTACAGATAAAGTGATGATGAATGTTGAGACGCCTGATGTGTATGAAAAAATGGTTATCATGATGACTATATCTGAGAGCTATAATAGCTTATCAAAAACGCAGCTGATGGAGGTCCAGGGGGAAACACCTAGAATTCGTGGACGCAAAGAGGTTGTTCTATAAACCCCTCTGAAGAATTGTGGTAACAAGAAAGTACTGGTAAACCAGTGATGCCTGTAGCCTTATTAAGGGTGGTGCTGGAACAGCTACACGACTCCACGCATGTAACTAGGGAGAATCTTGTTGCAACTATTGCTGAGGATTGGTTCGTACCAAATCTCTTAGAGCATGCCACATTCTTTATGACAAATTGTGTAGTCTGTCAGAAATTAATAGCTGGGCATACACTGCACACAGTTAGGGGAGTTATTCTGAGTCCCAATGGCCCTTTTCAGCATTTGCATATCGACTATGTTGACATGATACAAGTATGCAATGGATATAGATACATGATTGTAGTGGTGTGTCCCTTATCAAGGTGGATTGAAGCAGGTCCATGTACACACCCAGACTCCACCTGTGCAGCATATTTTTAGCAAGGGAAGTGTTTCCTAGATGGGGAGTATGTGAATTCATGAGGTCGGAAAATGGTCCTCATTTTGTGAACCAGATATTTGAGCAGATAAGCTTGTTGCTTGGTATAAAGCACACATTTTCTTCGGTTTATCATCCACAAGGAAATGGAATATGCGAACGACTCAATGGTTTGCTTAAAGAAAGAATAGCCAAGTTGAAGCTTACCTTGAAGAAAGGGTGATTGCATTGCCTACCACTGGCATTTATGCATTGAGGAATCAACCAGGTTCTGACTACCATCTCACCCCCCACAAAATAGTGACAGTGAGGAGATTGAGAACACCCCTAATGTCTCTATCCGGAGTTAGAAGTGATGCCCAGCCAACTGCAGATTTACTAGGAATGGAATTACGTGATTATTTGAATTGTATGACTTCAAGTATCTCTGTCATTTCAGGTCAGTTATGTCGAAAAGGGTGTGGGGCAGTGCAGAACACAGAAGGAAATGCTCCAACAAGTGAATCTCCAAAACTACGTGTTCCCCAACTTTACCCCAGAGATGTGGTCCTAATCAGCAACCACACAAGGAAGAAGTGGGACGAACCCTGCTTCAAATACCCATTCATTGTGGAAGACGTCACGCCATCTGCAATCAGAGTACAAGGCAGGTGTGCATGGACTTTCATAGGTGACGTCAAAATTCATGCTGGAGAAACCCCTCTGCCCTCACACCCATCACAAGCAAGTACAGGCATCGGGAAGAACCACAGCAACCACACGAGGAAGAAGTGGGATGAACCCCGCTTCAAAGGACCATTCATTTTGGAAGACGTCATGCCATTTGCAATCACAGTACAAGGCAGGTGTGCATGGGCTTTCATTGGTGACGTCAAAAGAACCACAGCACGTGCAGATGAGGAACAAGGACACAGAAGCTGACAAGTGAAAAGTCAAAGAGTCATTTGACTGTGGCTTTGTTCAGGACATTCTTTTTAAGCCATTCATAAAGAGTTAAAGAAAGCTGATTCGAAAACTTTGTGCAGTCATTGCAGAGCTGAGGAAAAAATCTTTGTTCTTGAGTCACAGAGAAGCTTGTTAGACTTTGGACTGAGGCATGCTTAAGCCTTGATAAGAAGAATGATATGCTAGATTCTGATTGTGGTTTTGACAATTGGAAAAGAGTACAGTATCCTGATTCATTCTATACTGAGTTCCTGTTTGGATTTGCCTATGGTGCAACCCAATGACCACGTTTTGCAGATCATTCTTGCTAATTTTGAGTTTGTGTTGCGCATATTTCCTTTGCTTGTGGGGAGAACTAATCGCATTCCTGATTTCCTGCAAGATCCTAAAAATGGCCCAGTTATAAGAAGGTTGCTTATAGTTATCACTGAACATATTTTGCCTGAGTACAGTGGGGAAAGCACAAATGCCCCTAACAACTGATGAAGCACACAGACTAGTTATTGTGGTGCTCTTTCGTTTGATTGAGGAGTACCCGCATCTTGTTGGAAGGCACACAGATGTGCGTATAATTCTAAGGGACCCGAGAAATATAGCAGACCTGAATATAATCTTGGAAGGTATTATAATACAAGTGAGTCTGTATTCCGAGCGAACTCTGAGGTCAGAGTAAAACTTTCCTTTGAGGGACAGATCGATAGGCTGCTGGTCAAAGAAAGACTTGGTCTATGCTGAAAGAAATTCCTCATGTCGTCTTGTCTGAAGCATATTCGAGGCATTGACTGGGAGCTGATATATGTCATTGAACTTATCCAAACAGTGAAGCACATGAGAACATTCTAAAAGGAGACTTTCTGGAGAAAAGCGTTTAAATTACATTGGTGAAATCATTTTCTTCATGCTTTAGAGACGTCTACATTTCTTCTGATGAAAAGACTGATGCAAGAAGAGCATTGAGAGTCTTGTCCTTGATCAGCCAGGACAAAGCGCTGTGTCAATACTACAGTTTTCAGAAGCAGTACATAATGTTACAGTATCAAAGTTTCAGTTTTTTCCTTCCTTAGGCAATAATGGTACAGTTAGTAGTAATGTCATCATGCCTGACAGAGAAAGGTGTCCATGTTGTTCACAAACTAGATTCTGCCTGATATCCTACTTGTGTATAATCTACTTTTGCATTCTGTTCATAATTGTATTGCTTTCACTCACAGTACGAACGTCATACTATATCGATGCACATGGAGCTAAGACTCCAGTGAATCTTCCTGAGCAGAAGGAAGGTATGAATGTCACAACTACTAGGCAGCCGAGACCCTATGTAGTTATTCCTGTTCCAAAGAAAGATGACACATTGTCCGGGTCTGAGATAAATGGTACTGATAGTCGTTCACATGCAAAAACGGTCTTAGAAATTATTTTTCTAAAAAGAATGAAGAGAGAGAACTATTTCTCAGCAAAATCAATAGAAGCCTTTGATGCTATTCCATATGAGCACAGACTGTTCAGCCAGAGCGCTTTTGTGTTTACATTGATCTTCATGCCAGCTATGCAGGTTGGAGCAAATACAAAGTGGTTACAGATAACCAGGTGGGAATTACTGCAGACGTTCAACACGACTATCAAAGGATTCAATGCAATCAGAGAAGAACTGAGAGTCATAAGACTGATGACTCTCCAGAATAGGTATGTCCTGGATATGATCACAGCTATGGATGGAGGTGTTTGTGCAAAAATTGGAGAATCATGTTGCACATTCACACCTTCTCATGATGACGAGAATGGAACCTTGACAGAGGCCATAAACATGCTGACTATCCCCCATTGTCAGATGATAGACAAAGGTGAAGACATTACGGATGACAGCTGGTTTGGATCACTCTTCTCTTGGATTCCAGAGTGGATGGCAGACATTTTCAAGTTTCTTGGAGCCCTGGTAGTGATGATATTGCTTGGGTTCAGTGATATCAAGTTGATAATCTCGCAAGGCAGGAAAACAGCAAAGAAAGCAATAGGAATATAGATCATGGTCGATGTTGAGCAGGGATGCAAGGCCAAAGACTTGACAGATGAAGAAATCAGAGACTATGTGAAGGCCAGTATCCATCACCTGAGGGAACGAAGTTCCTATAACCGAAGAATTATAAGAAATATGTGGGAAGATGGGTCTACTGCAGCCCAAATGGACATCTCAACACATGACATGGACCAAAGACGAGCATGTCAAAACAGCAGGATGCCTGAAGGGAGTCATAAAGATATGGGTCCCAAAGAAGCCCCTTTTCAGAAGAGGATGTTTGGATGTAAAGGATGATGAGAGATTGGTCGATGAATCGCCCAGAGGGGGGTGGTGTAGAGGAGGAGCCGAGTACCCCCACCTGAACCACTTCACCTATATCGCCCATGTTGCCCATAGATTTTATACCAAAATATGAGGCATACACTGAGCAGTTGAATCGACAAAGGGCAGAGTATAGACTATGTGCAGTATCAGTAAGATTGCCAATACCTAAGAGTATTTGATAAGCAAGATTCCCATTGAGAAAGCCATACCTGCACACAAAGAAGTATGATAGTCGTTTAAATGAGATCTCTGAAGAAACAGAGCAGATTAGCGGCAAAGATGAATGGTGACGTCAAAACAGAGTTAAACTGACATGTATAGAATAGATGCAGAGAGCAGAGAATGCAGATATTCTATAAGGCATCAAGGAAGTATCGAGGATAAGGGACATCTTGGGATCAAGGTGAAGAAGCTTATGCCATAGAACTGATGAAGATATCAAGTTAGTTCACACGTGTACAGATGCAAGAAACGCAAGCAGCAAAGTAATCATGAAGCTAGCCTTATGCTTTATAGTGAATAGATGGCGGCAAGCGCCAATATATACATATATGCAAATGATTGAGTAAAGGATGGATGATTCCACTATGCATTATAGCAGTGCTGAACAGTAACGAGAAGGCCTCATTTCAGTGTATCGCAGTTAAAAAGCAGTTGAATGAACAGAATGAATCTCAGAAAGCAAGGTTGGATGTGCCAAAGAAACCATGGTCTTATCAAACTGGAGCAAATTGACATTGGATACAAATCGTGTGAAAGAACAGAACTCCTGTTCTGAAGGCTTGGACAAAAACAAAAAACGTCAGAGGTCTATTAAGAATTAGTATTTTAAATGCACCAGAAGCTTGATACCATGGTCTCTAATCACATGGAAGGATGAAGTTGGACGAACGAGGTGGCCGCACCTATGCACAAATGCAGATCGTGCCTTCACTCCCTGAATTTCTCGGAGCTAAGAACACTCTGAAGGCCGAATTGACACTAGACCTTTGACGTGATGATGGATGTTGAGCCTGCCTAATGCTAGACGTAGGTGGAAAAGTATTGACAGAGGTTAGAGGCCAACCAATTAAAGAGGACCACGTAATTAAGGGTCCTATCTTTTTTGTAGCCAATGGGATGTCATACATTTAGTGACATTCATAGCAACCATTTTGAGGGGAGGGTTTAGTTGCCCCACCTGATATTAAGTACCCTATCACTTTTATTCACTGACTCATGCTAGTATAGAGTGTATACTTAGATATTCACTGAGAACCTATCACCACTGCGTACAGGTTTTTGTAGTTTGCCACGTAAAATGACCTTGGTAGAACGCAGGTTAACATCACTGATGACTAATTTTGGGTATGAAAACCCTGTTTTTTATAAGATGCATAAGATGCATTGAGTAAGAGGATCGAGCAAGTGCTTTGATGTTCATTGTACTCCCTGTTTTAGACCATTGAATATAAAACTGTCTTCCTTTTGCCAAATTACCTGAGTCGTTTCGATTATTGATGTATGCTACTCGCCTTAAAGGGCTAGGAAACCCCCAGTTCAAGGGCAGGGCGAGGGACGGCCCGCGCAAGTCAATCGCATGCCTACAACTGCGCTAAACGAAGCGTATTCATTGATGTGACCTTGCAACCTCACGGTGGGGAAATCACCACGCAAAGCAGGTAAGATCGGAACTTGGATTTAGGGGTGCATGCACATAGGGTTCTGATCGAAGTTAGGGGTGCGTGTAAGCAGTGTAGCGTGGTGCAGGCATGGTTTACGGGGATTTGCATGCAGATTGACTGGCTAATTACTTGAGTTACGGGAAATGGTATGCTTATCATCAGGGTGCTGTTAACTGTTACAGGGGACCCCAAGCAATGTCACTGGGGTGCTGGATTGATTGTGGGGACCCCACACCGGAATACCGGGGTGCATTAGTGTGCAGCTGAAGAGTGCGCACAGGTAGCTATTAGTGGCTAGTTCTGCTTTGTGGGGGCGGTGTCAGGGGCATTCCGGCCACAACTTGCGCATTTATGTTACTTTTCGGGAAACATTCCATGAATACCTGGAGCCCACTTAAAAACTTCTGCAAGCAGGAAATTACAACGTTGATCTTGCCGCGTGAATTTTGCGGGATCTAGGTGCACTTTTCCATGAATCAGGCCCTAAAACTACAGGGGTGCAAAGATAATTGTCAATGGTCAGAGGCTCGGTGAGGAAGCACTGGCTGCTGAAACCTCTGTTCAACCTGCAGGCAAACATTTGAATCGGTGCAGTGCCGACTCAGCCTTTATGCCTGCCAAGAATGAAAAAGTTATCTATAGCCCTGCAGAAAGGCAAAACCTACAAAGCAAGCCCTATACAAAACAAGTTATTTGCCGGACCACAGGTGGCATCACCAGAGTGCAATATGATCTGATGTTAGGTATCCCAATTTTTCTTAAATGTAAAATCATTCCCTAGGCCCCACTTTAGCCCAAGCCTCCTTCAATATTTGGTAGGGTGGTTTGTTAACTTTTAATGAGTTTTAGGATCTTTTATTAAATGTTACAGTTGTGTTGGAAGCAAGTATTGGCGTTTTCACAGGAAGTCTCTGATCTCTTTGATCTTCCAGACAGGCAACTCTAAGGTTGCTTTCCTGGTGTCTAACACAAAACCCAGGAAGTATAGTCTTTGTGCTGGTATGATCTCCGA
The DNA here is from genome assembly GCF_040938575.1 of Ambystoma mexicanum. NCBI lineage: Eukaryota > Metazoa > Chordata > Amphibia > Caudata > Ambystomatidae > Ambystoma > Ambystoma mexicanum. Next base: position 1,093,024,619 of record NC_090937.1, on the reverse strand, counting down.
CTTCTCTCGGTTTATATGAATCCCAGCGAGGACAGGAGTTTCTGGACCAATGCGGTCTGGTGCACTAGCGTCTGGCGATCCTCCGCAAAGAGCAGTAGGTTGTCCAGGTATATAATCATCCAAATCCCTTTCTCCCGGATCACTGCTGCTACTGGCTTCATCAACTTGGTAAAAGCCCAAGGCGCAGAGACCAGCCTGAAGGGCATTGTACTGAAGTGCCACAACTGGCCGTTCCAGCGGAATGCTAGGAACGTTCTGAACTCCACCTGTACTGGCACTGTAAGGTAAGCATCCTTCAAGTCTATTCTTGTTAGTCAGTCTTTTTCTCTCAAGGTGTCTCTCAGCTGATGTATGCCCTCCATTTTGAAATGGTGATATACGGCCCAGCTGGTCCACTCCTTCAAGTTTATCACTGGTCACACCTTCTCTTTCCTGTGCACCAGAAACATAGAACTCACATATCTCGGGGTCGATCTTCACTTCTCTATGGCTCTTTTCAACTCTAGTTGGCAGAGCTTGCAGTGTAGACATTCTCGCTCTGCTTGCGCTAGGTTGATCTCTCACGGCCAGCTCTCTTGAACTGGCTCCTGAATAAACTCTATCAGCACCCCTATGACAGTTTGCAAGACCCATGCATCACTGGAGAGCTTGCGCCAGTTTTCCCCAAAAGACTGTGTATCCCCCCCCACTGGAGGATAATTTAATTCTCTCACCTGGGGTAAAGCTCTGGCCTCGGCCTGCTCCTATGCCTCTGCGTCCCCTCGGGAATCATCCTCTTGTTGGGAAGAAGGTGCCCTGTTGTTTGGACTCCCAGTACTGTTTTCTGTTATTCTGGGGCCTCCTGCCCAAAAGTGGCTGGTCCCGGCAAAAACTCTGCCTGGGAAGATCTTGCGTATTGACGCTTGGGCTTTTTCCAGGGAGGTATAGGTGCCGATGAAACTGCCCATCTCTTTGCCGAAGGTCTCCTCAAGGAGGTGGCCTTGGGCTGCTTCGCCGGCTTCGTAGGACGCTAGATCGCTCAGCTTGGTGTGAATTTTGAGCAGGAGGCCTCTCCACCTCTCTGAGCGAATGGCGCAGTTGGTGTTGCCTAACAGACATACTGCTCTCTGCAACCAATTTGTGAGGACTTCGGGATCTATTTCCTCTCCGGTGTCTCTGGTCCTCTCGACCACATACATTATCTTGGCCAGTGATCCTGAAATATCCAGAACTTTCTCTTGGCAGCTCTGCCAAGATCTATCTATCCCCTTGAATGGATCTTTACTGGTCTTTGCTATGAAAGCCTACATCTTCGGGTCTAATTCCGGTGTCTCCGCCACTTTGACTGGCAGGTCCAGTCGGGGACATTCCACCCTCAGGCATTGTCTCACTTCCTCGTCCAATGCTTTCCTCAGTTTGAGTGCCATGTACCTCGTCACCCTGGGGGAGGGCTGCCAATCTGAGGATCTTGGGTTCCTAATGCTGTCTGGATCAACATGTCCGTCTCTTCCTCCAGCTCTCCATCCAGATGTTTCTCTTTGCAGGCTTTCTTGCCTCCGATGAGTTTCTCCCATTCTTCCTTTTCCTTTTCTTCTCCCTCTTGGGAGGATCGCTCGTCATATGCTGGCTCTTCTTCCGAGCCTGGGTTGTCTTCACCCATATTTTCTTCCCCTTAGAAGGGGTCATGAGGCTTGGCATGTTCGAACGTTGTAAGTACGCTTCTCTGAGCTTTGCAAATGCATAACAGGGGGTCATTAGAGGTCTTCCTCTTGCGGGTCTGGTTACTTCCCTTCGAGCCTCTAGCCAAGGAGTCTTTGGGCATGCTGTCTTTCTGTACAGTGCTTTCTCGGGGCTGTTGTAGCATGGACTCTAGAGTCTCCAGTCTCTCCTGTAAGGGTTTCATCCCTTGAGCCACAGCGTCTACCACCAAGCTCCCCAGCACTTCTCTAAAGCTGGAGGCAAGGACCAGGGATTGCTCCACCTCGCTCCAATTCTTGTTGATTTATTGCAAGGGATCTTTAACCTGTTTTTAAGTTTAAGACTCTGGAATTGTGACATGTAGAGGTTGAGAGCACGGCATCCCTCACAGTGTGCTTGGGGTTGCTCACTGCGCTTGTGCGAAATATGCTACATCATTTATGCCCCATCTCTTTAAAAATTCAATAGCTGGCACTTTTGTTTTAAACATTATTCAGGGCCACTGGCCACTTATCATCTTGAAACTCAACGTAAATGCATAGCCCCGCGTTGCAGAATGAAAACATAGCACAGTGTTACAACACATGCTTCGACCATCAAATATGGTTTATTTTAAGTTTATTCATTGCTCACGAAAAGTAAAATGTGTCTTTTTAACGCCAGGTTAGTGTGAACTGAAAGATCTATGTGCTTTCCTCACAGCGATTTCCTCGAAGCCCATTTGCATTATGTTTTACCACAGTTTACCGCAAAGAAATGCAGGGGGAGATCCCCCAGCCTCTCCATCCCCACCTCCCCCGCCTTTTTAAATACCTAAACCCAAACCTCATCTATATTTTGCAGTAAAATACGTCCGAGTAAATGGGCTGCGAACAAACTGGCCTGCAAGACAATGGGGTATTTCCAAACTGAAATGATCAGTTCATAGCACAGCTAGCTACCTTTTTTTAGGTGAGGCTGCTCCTGAATGGTGAAAGACAGCACACCACTTTATGAACAGTCTGTTAGAGGGGGAGATGGGAACAGAGCATGCTGAAACCAAAACCTTTTATTTTTATCCTGTCGACTGCACTAATCTCTTCTGATTCATATTTAGTCGCTGGGAAGACTAAGAGCTGCCATTTCTGTGGTGCTGCAGGGATGACACATTGAAAAGGGGATCATCTTAAATAGAAAAGCATTGTTTGTGGAAAAATGGACGAGAGCTATTATACGTTTACACAAACAAAACGTTCAATGTAGTCTAAACTTGACCCTGGATTTGGTGGCTTATTATTTAGCACATTTAGAAGTTTTCCTTTTAAAAAAGACAATAGGTCGCTATTAAAATAATCTTATAGTCTGTGCCAGTTTTGCCCACTGATGCCCTTTCTATGAGCATCCACATGTTTAACCCTTTGTCAGGACACGTTTGATGGCTAGCCCCCTTTTGCTGAAGCATTTTTAGTTTTGCCCTGCATATGCTGCAGCAATCTACGGTAACACATATAGGGCCCGATTCATGGAATAGTGTGGAGAGATCCCGCAATGCCCGCACGCCTAGAACAACTCATTTATGGAATTGTTCACGCAATGTAAACTTATATGCAAGTTGCGGCCAGAACGCCCCCGACATGTCCCCACGCAATGCAAAAACAGCCAGAAACAGCTACCTTTGTAAGCTCCCCGGGTGCGAATACATGCTCCCTTACAACAGTGCATGGGGTCCCTCGCAAACACGCCTGCATCTCAAGGACCCTGCGAGGGGTCCCCTGTAACTGTTAACAGCACCCCATCCTGCGTACGATTTTTCGTGACTTAGGTAAAACTCAGAAAACCTACGTGCGAACCCCAGTAAACCATTCCTGCACCTCACTACACTGCGTACGTGCACCCTTATGTTAGATCGGAACCCCGGCTGCGTGCATGCACCCCTTAATCCGACACCGATCTCACCTCTGCACAGTGAATCCTATGCGCAAGTTTCTGTATGCCTGCCTTCGGGTGGCGGATAGAATGAGGGCTTTTTGTGGCCAATTCCCTGCCAAGAGGGTGTGCGGTTGGATCCATGAATAAGTATCATTCTATGCAATAGTGGGCATGTGATGGACTAACTGTCGCCCGTTCCTCGTAACGGCCACATTTTCCCTTGTTCTTCCTCATTTACAAGTTCCACCCCTTCCCTGCCCACTGTGCAACCCACGCTCTGCGTGGTGTCTCGCGCAAGGCACTCGGCCGCTCGCACGAAGTCCCCGCAAAGTACAAAAAAGTGCTGCACAGTCGATTCCATGAATCGACAAACAGGATTTTGCATGCAGTTTGGCATGCAAAGTCCCTATTTACCTCGCAAACAATTCCATGAATTGGGCCCATAGTTAGTATCTCTGTACAGATGGATGTTTAAAGAGAGCAGTAAGGTGTAGCCAACAAACCCAAGTTTCTGTTTATTTCCCCTACCTGTGCTGTGGCCACCTCTGGAAGAATTCACTTCTGTATTGTCCATCCCCTTTCCTTTCCTTCAACCCTTATGAGTGTGTGCATGTAGAAATGCACGGGATTTAAAGAGTGTGAGTGTAGGTGGGAAGCAATGGGGCACTGTATATAGAGGAGGCACACAGTATCTAAGGCAGGGGGCAAGGGTAGCAGAGGCAGCTGGAATGGGTAGCGGGAGAAGGGGAGGAGGAGAGCTCATCAGGTGGAAAAGGAGAGTTGAGTAGAGTGATCAGTGACTGACAAGATGTTCTTTAAACAGTAAGGACAGACTCTCTGTCCTTTCTAAGAAGAGAGCCTATATCCAAGCCTGCGTCTCGGCGGCCTCTAACAACTTGGCCAAACTTTTCAAATTCTGCATGGAGCTAGCCAATCCTTCTGCAGTTTCCACCTCTCCTGTTAGATCCCAGGCCCTTTGCACGGCTTTGGCATCTCATTTCATCTCTAAAACATAAGACATCATGCCCACTCTCTCCTCTTTCTCTACTTCCTCTTCCCCTCCCTCTACCATTCCTGGCCTCTCTCCTGCCATATCTCCTCTTCCTTTCTCCTCCTTCTCCCTGTTCACTCCTGACAATGTTTCTAGCCAAGTCCAATCTATGAAAGTCTTGTCTAAGCAGGTGTTCCCCTGCTCCTACAGAACCATTAAGGGCCACATCGACACCCTTGCTCCAGCCTCGGGCGATTTCTGCAAACACTCTTTTGCCACTCAAGCATTCCCTTGTGCACCCCATCCTTAAGAAGCCCTCTGTCGATCCTTCCTCTCTGGCAAACTATTGCCTGATCCCCATCACTCCTTTCCTGGGCAAACTCCTGGAAAAGCCATCCATCCCCCAGCTTATTTGACATACTGAATCTGTTGGTTGTCTCCATGACCACCAGTCTGGGTTCAGAGCAGCCAGAAGCATGGGAACTGATTTACTGAATACCCATGAAGACTTGCTCTCTAATCTAGATTCTAACCTTCCTTCTGTACTCATTCTCCTTGATCTATCCTCTGCTTTTGACACAGTCAATCACGCTATCGTGCTCAATCGTCTCTGTGACAACCTGGGTATCTCTGGTGAGGTCCTAGCCTGGTTGACTTCTTTTCCCTCAGATCAACCCTCCCAGGTACAACTTGGTTCTTTCCTCTCTTCTGTCTCGCTCTCTACATGTGGTGTTCCGAAGGAGTCTAACCTCTCTCCCAGGCTCTTTAACCATTACCTGGCACCTCTGGCCCACCACATCACCACTTTCTGTTCTAACTTTCAGTGTAATGCAGATGACACCCAGCTCTCTTTCAGGCTCCCCTCAACCTCTAATGCTCCTTCTCTGTCTTCCTTTTCTCACCTTCCCCCAGAAGCTCACTGTGTCCAGGGGACTAGTCCTCTCTAGGCTGGACTACTGCAACAGCCTCTTTCGAAATGTGCCTACTCTTCTCCCTTTACAACTAATCCATAACAGGACTGCAAGACTTGTCCTTTGCCTCAAGCCCAGGGATCGTATCTCTCCAGCCCTGAAATCTCTGCACTGGCTCCCTGTGGCTGCAAGGATCAAGTTCAAGAGCCAATGCATTACCCACAAGGCTTTCTGGGGCCGGGGACCACACTACATCTAACAATCTCTTCCTAAGCACCTTCTCTCTCAAGCCCTCCGCTCATCCACCTCTAACTCTCTGTGGGTCAGACGCTTCGCCAGGCAGAAAGTGGGGGGTAGATCTCTGTCCTCGGCTGGTGCCTCCCTCTGGGACAGCCTCCCTGCATCTCTCAAACTTCAGCAGGACCACCTAAGGTTCCGGAAGAAGCTTAATATCTTTCTTTTCGCTTCTGCTTTCTCTCTCACTCTGTCTTGCTGATATCCCTGTCTGCTGCGTATGCTAGTAACCTGGCCACCTTCTGAATTTACGGGACCAGGCTCCTGGAGGACCAGTTGCTCTTGCACTGCCTCCTGGCATCCCAACCGTTTAGGGACTGCATCTGCAACCCTACAGTCCCCTGACTCTCTGCACCTATGAGCCACCTCCCTGGCAGCACTCACAAGTTCTTTTGCACTCTCCCCTCCCTGTCCCATCTGGGACTTCTCCCCTACTCCCACACTTGCGTGATCTGAATGACACATGGCCTTGTAAGATCATTGTTTTGTCCTCCTTCTGTCTTCCCTTACTTGTCTTGCCGTGCCTAGAAACACTTGTGTACAGGTGCGTTATAAAAGACTTATCCTATCATATGGTATTCAGGTCCTTCCCACGTGTAGGTGAAAGGGGCAGTTTATTTCTGCATTGGCAACTTGTTCCAGAGACATGGTGCATATCAGGAACAGGCCCCTTTCCTAGATGTTTTCCTCTTATGGATTAATTAATTTATTTTCAATTTTTAGAAAGAGCTAATATGTCACAGGTGTATCAAAGCACTTGCAGTTGTTTATTGCCAATCTGGCGATTTAGTATAGCATCTGATGATGCACATCCTCTAGAGATGGGGAGCTTCAGGCCAAGTAGGATGCTATTTTGCTTGTGCGTGCTTTAAAAATTAATTAGCTGCCACTTCCATTTTGAACTGTATTGAGTGACAATGGCCACTTAGTTAAGAAGATACATATCATTTTGAAACTCCACTTAAATGCGCAGACCTGTGTGGCCGTCTTGAACATAATGGGGTTCATTTTCGATTTTCCCGTAATTTGCCGGTGTGGAGCAATTACAAGTAGACTAACACGTAGGCGTCTCCACGATGTCAAATTGTGGTCCTTTACACATTGGAGTGCAAATGAGCAGGGCAAAAGGCGGTGTGCATGGCAGGCAGCATTTAATTGTAATTGTAAATTTTGCCTGATATGAATGCATGGCAGGCAGTGTTTTACTATAATTGTAAACTCCTTGCGCAGGCAGCATTTACAGTGGATCCCTATGGAATCTACCTGGGCAGTGGCAGAGAGTAAGGGAGGCAGCAGAACCATAATTTACATTCCGCCCATCCTCTCTCCCATACAAATTGATTAAAATGGGGTCTGACGTTAATGGAAGGAATGTGGAAAGGTGCCTTGTATGAGGGATGCACTGATGTTTAGAAGTGGTGTGAGTGTTTAACCATTGATGGCATTCACAACAGGAGACGGTAAAATGTCTTTATAGGTGGTGGGTTTGAGAACTGCAAGAGTGTTGGTCAGGTGTGCTGGAGCGATTTTACTGACAATCCTGATATACTGCAAGCTGGTCTGCAGGCTGGTATGGGTGGGATGTCTGTTGTGTGTTTGGATCTATCAGTGTGTTGCCCTATCCTGTTTATCTTTTTCATGAATAGATTGTTGATGCTGTTGCATTTGGCAAAGGATTGTGGCATTGCAGTGTTCGGTAGAGTGATGATGCAGTACTTCAAAGCTTAAAGGATTACTCTGCTCTTGTTGGATGGTTTCCTGAATGTTGCAGTGTAGCACTTTGCTTTAGCTGTAGTGATAATTGTTCTGCACATTGAACAAAGGGTTAGCAATGTGATAAGGTCTTCTAATTGGTGGCATTTACTCCAGAACATGTCTGGCCTTTGGATGGGGTGCTTTCTGTTGACGAGTTCCTGTGTGTACCAAGATGTGGAGGGTTCTGTTTGTTCCGGGTGATGCATAGCTGTTAGTGTCCTCAGTTAGGGTGTGGTTAAGTGCACTCGACTGAATGGTGAGACGTGGAGGCCCAGGTGATGAGGTATCCTTTATTTGCATCTATGGGGAAGTTCTTGAAGGAGTGGTGGAGTGTCTTGGTTGGCCTTGGTTTGCCCTGTGGTAGTGCAGCAAATGTATGGGTGTGTGTTATGTCCAGTCCAAGGGAGGGGAGGGGGCATTTGGTGGCATGAGAGGTAAGGAATATCAGGTTGAGTGTTTTGCCTTTGCCTTAGTTTGGTCCTGTGATGAGTTGCTTGATATCCATGGTGTTGAGCAGTTCAAAAAGAGTGTCACCAGTGTTGTTGCTGACTTGGCTTCTGTTTAGGTTGGGGTCTTGGAGCTGTTCGTTGCATTGTTCACAGATGCTGTATTGATGAGGTCTGATTTTATCAAGGAAGGCCTTGTTTGTTCAGCGGGATGAATAAATCAGATGGAAAGTGGCAGTCTGAGTTCAAGAGATCAGGAAGTGGCAGGTGAAGAGATAATAGGATTTGGGGGTGGTGCTGTCCTGGAGAGTGCATGTCCATGAGGGCTTGTGGATTAGTGGAAACCCTCTATCAATATTTTCTTTTGAGGTCCTGTGTTGGACGATGTAGCCTTTGGAGATTAAGACAACCAGGATGTGAATGGAGATGGGGATGAGCTATGTCTCTGTGATAAAGAGTGCATCTAGGTTGTGAGTGACTAGTCAGCAGTGCCTGCTCCATGTAGAACTGCAGAGTGCAGACCTTATTCTTCCTATAGCACTATCTGCCCCCTACCATCCACTGCATTGTCTGCACTTCATTCTGCCATATGCAGGACTGTCTTGTGTATCCTGAGCAATTCTGCTCCTCGGGAACTGGGAGGAGCCACTGTGCCACCCAACCCCCACACAGTGAAGCTGGATCCATGGCTGCTTAAACTGTATACTTGTTCCTGGGACATGAACTGCTACTTCCTCTAGGTGGGCTCATGAGTCCTTAGATAGAGTCTTCACTGCTACCTGATGTTATATACAGGCTGATTCGTAGTTCTTTGTCTACTGCTTAAGTTCACTCCACTGGCCAGCTATCTACTTGATGGATTAAATGGCTAATTACTTTCTGCACTGGAATCAATGGAAGGCTCATCCAGTGATGGATCCACTCACTAGTAGCTCTCCCTCCACATTACATTCACTGCCCTGCTCACACCAATCTGCATCCACACCATACTACAGGCCACTTTAAATCCTTCTGCCCCCATGCAGACTGCTTTTTGTTTTTGAGTCATTCTATCATTGTTTTGTGCAACATTAAAATTTGGGACACAAAATGGAAAAATGATCCATAATACAAACGTATTTTTATATGTAAACTCAGTACTTAGTTACTTTGTATCAACATGTATTGTTGCACCATGGTTTTAAGTGATGATGTGGACAACAAAGAGTGCACACAGCAAAGCATTTTACTACTTCATTTAGAAAAGCTATCCATATTTGCCAAGGCCTAAGAACGATATACAAAGGTGACTTTCAGTGATCTTTGGACAAGCCAGTAGCTCCCTTCAGTCTGTATTTTGCATTTCTATTTAAGGTCTGGTTTGCATATGATCTGGTATGTATCCTATAGATGGAAGTGGCACCACCCTGTTGCATTGACGAAAGTCCACCCAAGGTGTTACATCCCTAAGGGGGAAAGGAATGTATCACAGATAGTTACCAAAAGAGTAGGAAGATAGGAATGCCAGAAGGAAGAGGGAGAGAGAAAGATGGGTGGATGATATTCAGGTTTGATAATGAGCTATGGTTCTCCGGGACTGAATCCCAGAATGGTAAAAAAAAAATTGATCCCAAGCCAGGGCCTTGCTTGGGCTCCCAGAACGGATTTGCCTCTTTGCTTAAAGGCAAAGAAATGATGAGTGGCAATACTACCCCAGTTCTGTAGATGTCACTACGAATCCATGTTTACAATTAACCATTCAGTTTCGTACATAGAGAACACGTTGCTTTTTAAAACAGAGTATCATTTTAAATTCTTAACTTTAGAGTGATTGAATAAAATTAATGTATGCATAAGAATCATGTATTTCTTTAAAAGGAATGGATAGAATGCAACCTGACTAATTCTATTTTCATTTGATTTACATTTTCTATTTGAATATTTTTAATGTGGTCAATTTTTCCACTAAGTAATGCTACCATAATTAGTATGACTTTCTAAATAGATGTTGCTCCCTTTCATGCCAGTTATTAAAAATCATCTGCTTCTGGACTACATTAGTCACAGAGATCATGTGCGGATGAGCCTTTAATCACCTTAGCCCAAACAGGCCCAGCACTTAAGAAGTGAATGCACGTTTGTAAGCAAAGCAAGTTTATTGTACAATCGTCCGGGAAGCAGCTAGATGACTATTGAGCTGAACTAACCCAAGCCTCACTGAACCACATAAATTGACTTATTATATACAATTTTTCAACAGTTAAAACCCTTCCATATATTTATTTACAATATACCCCACACATGTGATTGGACAAAACCTTTTCAAATAAATCCCCATATTTCTCCAAAACCTACATTCACATTGGTATCTGTTATGTTAACTATCATCTCCAGCTCATGTGTAGATCGTGGTAGGTCATGACATCATCAAACAGGTAAACATCTGTGTGCAAACATAATTCATTACTAGTAACAACTGCCCTTAGCCCTTTAACCTTAAGCCTAATTGCACATGGTTCACACAGATACTTCAAGCGATATGAAGAAGGCTGAGTAAACAGCTTCTCTTTGAATACGTGATAGCTATCTCATCCGCCTGTGTTACTGCCGCCATTGAAACATTTGAATTTATACGAAAACCATTCCAATCACGAACAGCCTCCAGTTCCACTCTGAGAAAACAATTGAGTATTGGACACCAATAACTCGGGAGCCACAAAACCATAAACCTTGTCCTGCTCAATGGCTGATCATCTACTTGGTTATTCATTGATTCTCCGACAACCCCAAAGCCTGCAGAACTCAATTTTCTCAGCCTCCTGAAATTCACTGCACAAACAGCTCGCTGCAGAATCTGAATGAATTTATAAAAACCCACTACATACAGATTTCTAAATCCCCTTTATATGTTTTCTCAGTATGTATCAAAATAGATGGGGTCCGGTTAAATGCCTCTTTTTCTACTAAAAATAGTTAACGTTCAAAACACAGCACCTCATAGAGACACAGTTTCTCTGTGCATTCGCCCTTCATTAACTCATCCCTATTCTTCAACTTCTCATCTTGGTCTGAATAAACCTTTTGGGTTTCAAACAATCATTTAATATATTTAAATACCTTTTTTCCTAGTTTTAGTATCAAAATTATGTGTAAAAACATATTTGATATCACATTTGTCAAAAATACACCAAATACAGAAGACAGTGTGTAAAACCTGAAAGCATATTTTTTGACACTCAGATAAAGTGTGACTTTTACAACAAATGCTAAAGTGGTGGAGTTAGTCCTACAGTGCCATACTTTCACCAAAACAGTTTACCAATGTTAAGGCACAATCTTCAAACTTTGAAGCACACAATACACTGGTCTGGATTATCCAATATTTCAGTTCAGAATTTTTGTCTGGTCGTCTTTTATCTTGTATATACTTTTAAGACTTATCATAGCCAAACCACAGAACTGGGACCGTAGGGCAACCCAGTCTAGGTTTTTGCCTTCTCAGACCATGAGGTTTTTCTGAAATATACTGTGTTTCCTCCATACAATATGTCAACACTTGTGTGTTTTGGCCTTTACATCATAGATCTGCTCGTGTTAGACAGAGCACTCCTCATTCATTTTGAATAGGCCTTCATCAGGACAAATCAATAAAAAGCCCCAGACAAGGGTTTCACAGGCCTTCTCTTTTTCACTGTTCAGTTCCTATAAAACAAAATCGTTCAATTCAATCAATCCTTAATCCCATTTTTAAAAATCAAATACACAACAAACAAATTATTCACACATTCACGCCACGGTTCGGATTAAAAGACATACATGAGACCTTTTCAATTCAATCCCTTTCTACTGCATTCCATGCTGTTGTGACAGAGAGTATTTTTTTCACTCTCCTCCTGACCTCCATAGACGGCTGTCTTTCTGTTCTAAAACAGTAACACACACTGACTCACACCTTTTAGTCCTAAATGCAAGCTCATTTTGTAGGACAGACCTTGGGGTGAAAGTAATTTCTGAACCCACTTACTTGGCCTGGGCCTTCCGTCTCGCCCTTCCTGTCTTTTATTTTTCCTTCTATGTCCTTTACTGCTTTAATGTTCCCTTCTGGGTCTTCTAACACAAGACAAGGTTCTGTATACAAACAAAATGCATGTGCTTCAATATAACATCTATCTTCCTGTTTGTTCAAACAGACTGCACTGGACTCATCACTGCAATTCCTATGTTGAGACCTCTAAACAACTTTGTTCCTTGTGCACAATATGAGTTGCTACATTACACTAATGTTTTAATTTAGTCATCACCATTACTTTCTTTGTACCGGCTCACAGGCAGGACATGTCACGGCATCTGCCTATAACATGCCACACCAGTGTGAGTGCCTGGTTTAACCTCATGGTCCTCCCTCACGTACCTTACGCCTTGCGGTAAGCACTCATGGGGTCCAAGGAGCGTCAGCAAATTACTCAATCATTGTCTTAACTGTAGCAGTAGAGAATTCCCTCTAGGGGCAATCTAAGTGGTTTCTTTCTAATGCCCAACCTCGTTCTCATCACCCCAAAAGGTGGCTTTGACAAGCACTGGTAAAAGTGTAGGATTAATTTCTTGTGGTTCCATCTGTTTTTACATGAAAAAGAACAATGATCTTAATTTCATTCTTGTGTGTTTATCTTATTCTCCTACCTGCATCAACTGGATGTCAGTATGTATACATGTTTAATAAATACTATCTTTCCTTTACAATGGGTTTTTAGGACAGGCCCCCTTTCTCGCATGCATATTATAAAAACTTCTCATTGACTGCCTTTGGGCACCCCACAGCACATTATGTCTGAATCAAATTTATATTTAATTTTGTAGTTTGAGCATTGTATCTTTCTACATTCATGTAATCTAATACGTATCAACTTTAACCAAAACATAACAGTAAAGTGATATATCCCATTCATAAATAGCTACTCTGGATGCATATGAAATGGCAACATTTCACCCTGTTCGCCGTGGCCCCAGTCACAAATATGGTGCACACAACAAAAACCCTTCTTGATTATGGGGACCTTTCCTGACAACCCCAACATTCCCCCTTAAATTAATACTTTAACACAACATAATCATCTTCTTGCGGAACAACCCTACAATCACCTTTCATAACTGTCCCAATATGGGCATACTCCTCCGCTGAAGAAACCCAAATCGTCCTCCCACCATTTCCACAATCTACCCATTGCTCCACACAATCATCACAACTTGTTGGCGGACACAAAACAGTTTTAGTCAGAGTACCCATGTGAGAAGAAATGGTAGTGGTTCTAGCTTTGGACAGGGTCACAGTCATCAAAGCAGCTGCTTTCAGTACCTGAGCAGAACAACATCATAGGAGCATTTGACAAGAACAAAAAATAATAAGGAAAAAGAAAAAAATAGGTAAAAGGATCTTTACGGTGAGTCTCATCCAAGATGGTACCTAGGAGAAAAGGGAGTCTAACCACAAAACATTTGTAATTCCTGCCTCATTTTCCATGATCACTCTAAGTTTATGTAAGGCAGCCATAGTTTGTGACAGAGTACCATTCTCTGGGTCATTGGGTGGCACAAATGTGAAACAAGTACTCCCAATATTATGGCACACACCCCCTCCATAGCTGTCAGGAGGTTGAGTATCTAACAGTTTTGCAAAGTCATGAGTCTCATGGCCTAGAGGTCATACTTAATGGCACTAAACACTGATTTCAATCAATTGATAAACAGGAGAAGTTCATACCTGGACCCACTTGGCATTTACTGCAGCTAGGACGCCGGGTGCAAGAAGAGAAGCAAAAAATGCTTCTGTATGACTAAACAGCCGGTATTGTTCAGGAATGTCCATTAAGTCTTTTGATGAGGCAGCTGAATGGTAGCTACAGCCTTTGGTTTGTATCAATAGTTCCTGCTTCCAGTCATCAAACAAAGTCATTGGTTTGTCCATATGTGGGGATGAAGGAGACTCAAGTGGTATAGGGGATAAAATGGGCACCGATGCAGCTTTGGTCATTGGACAGTCCAGGACCAGGTGCTACTCAGGTATGAGGACTGGCACATGGAGTGTATAGAGACTGCACACAGCTTGCCAGGCTGGAGGCAACTGTTTATAGTGAAGAAATCCACACATCCAAAAAATGTCCAGAGGGTCAGCCATATCTCCAGTTAGATCAGTGATGGGAAGCGTGCAGCTGCAGTTCCCATTTGGGTCAACCGGCACATTCCCATAGCCCTTAAAACACAGAGAAAATGGGAATGCATCTGTATCTTAACAGGTTTAACTGGATATTTGAAACATGTCAGATGCTGCAAATAATGTTGCCACACATTCCCACATTCTTGTTTATTCATGCCACCCCTTCATCAGAAAATACCCTCATTCCTCCAGCTCTGCAACTCTTCACCCACTGCTCCCATCTATTTTTAGAAAAAAAGCTGCTTCTCAACTCAATTGGGCTCTTTGTGTGCACTGAACATGTTTTGTCTCTTTGCATTCTGCAACTGAATAATCTTCATCGATTGGCAAAACAGATACTGCAATTGATTTCCATTTAAATTGCCCTCAGACCTTGCACAATGCTAGTTGCACTAGGCATTGTGCGTCTGCAACCTCTACTTCATTTGAGATAATCACTCTAGGAAAACCAGAGCAGATGTAGAAATATCCCACTAATCTCTCTCATCCAACCTTCCACATATGGCTGTAGCATACATTGTCTACTGTGAAACCATGTGCATCTATTGTGGGATCTATTTCATCATCCCCATTATCCAAGAAATCAACGTCAACACTTATTTTTGCTCTTGACAATGGGTCTTCATATTCTATAAACCTAGATAAATGTGATGCTTCTACATTTACATTTGTTGCCATCCTCAAACATGACAAGTGAACTACAAAAACTATATAAATAGTAATTTTAACATACATTATAAATTGGAAGGGTTCCTCTTTTTCTAAACAGACAAATTCAAGTCCCAGATCTTCATTCACACACCCCCTTTTTCACAGGAATGAACAGCGGATCCTTAGGGCATACTTAACTTTGTGCCTGCTCCTGCACCAGTGGAGGGGTGCTGGTATGCCATCGGATATCGCTAAGGTGGATCCAATTCTTGTTGCCCTCCACCTTCACAGCAGTCGGAGTCATGTAAATAACACAGTGCAGCCCATGGAAATGCTGTTCATTTCAATGGTGTACAACTATCTGAATGAAGATCCAGTCTCCTGGGAATATCTGTGGCTTGCATTGATCATCGGTTTCCTTGCTGTTTTCTCCTTTAGTCTGTTGGTGAGAAGACACAACCTATGAAGATATAATCTTGACACTTTTGGTTGAAGCCCTAAGGTACTCCCCAAACTCCGCCCCTAGTACCTCTGTGGTCTTGTGCGTGTCTGATGTAGTTTGTGCAGGTGAAAGAGGTGCGTGTAGTCTATGCCCCATCACGATCTTGTGGGGGCACAAATGGGGGAAGACAATGGTACCAGTACTTTTTCAACTCATTGAAGACTTTTGCTAACTGGGCCTTAAGGATCTCATTTAGTCTCTCCACAATTCCATTGGCCTGTTGGTGGTATACCGAGCACAACATGTGCTTGATTCCCAGAAGTGAAGGAATTTCTGTGAACAAGGCATAATTAAGTGGGTTCCTTTGTCGGATTTTAAGACCTAAAAAATTCCCCACTGTGGAAAAATCTCCCTCACCAGTAACCTTGCTGCAGACTTAGCATCAGGATGTACGCAGGGACCAAACTCAAGCCAAGACTACCCTTATTGACCTCATGGTGTTTCCAGAATTGAATTCTTTGCAAACTATAAAGTTCCCTAAAAATCTACTTAACTGTTCCCGGAGGTTTGGTTTAAACTATTCTTCCTGGAGCTCTGCTGCAATTTGTCATCAAGAAGTGTGTGACGACTAATGTAGTTGCTCTGGAGCTTAAAGAAACAGCTCTATGGGCATTACTACCTTCCCATCAATTCCTGTCTCCACAGCAAATCCGTGGATGAGAGGACACATCCTCTCTTTCTACAAAGCTCCTGCTCTTCTCTAGGGGCTTTTCCTTGTAGCTCTATAATATGAAGCACCAGGACTGCAGTGTTTGGGGCTGGCAACTGTACCTGCTGGGACACAGTTTCTATTTTCTGGGAATCTGTAAAAGGTAAGAACAGTGCTTCCTTTACCAACTTGTCTGCGGCATTGTTTTCAAGGGCTATTGGATTAGCATGGTGAGACATTTAACTTAACCTACCTCTGCGGACAAAGTTAATGCTTCAATTAGTCTGGCTAGGAGCACAGCATGCTGGCCAAGGGTCCCGTCATATCTCCCATACCCTCTTCTCTGCCACCTTGATATCCCCGAATGCACAGTGGAAGTGACATACACAGAGTCCAAATAAATAGTGACTGCCTTACCCTTACTCATCTCAAGCACCTCTAAAAGTGTCAACAGTACCTGGACTTAAGCAGAGTAATGGAAGACAACGGTTTCATCAATCTAACCCGGTATTCCCCATCCACAAATCCCACAACAGCTGAACCTGTATGCCACTCAACAGTATCCTGATTGATTGGCAAAGACTCATTAACAAAAGGTACCTAACCTCCCTCCAAGCCATCCTCTTTGACATTCATCCTCTCTTCCCATCATAAGTGGTACAATAATGAACAATATCATTAGGCTGCCCTTGCTCGGCTACAAATGTTGCAACATTGGCTTGGTGATACTGCAGGGGATATATTGATGCATTTGACAGAATTACTTTGTACCCCAAAACTCTTTGGGTCATTACTCATCAGGGTCAACTTGGAATTTTCTAAGATAGTGAAGACTGCATGCTCTTCTTACAGTGTCACCAAGCAACCCATAGTAATGGTTGAAAACATTTGAATCACAAAAACTGCTGCTGTTAAAGCTTGCTCACAAGGGGACTGCCCCTGCATAACTGGGTCCAGGAGTCCGCTTTAGTATGCTAAATGTTTGTGGCCTAGCAATGTTTGCTTTGTCAGTCATCACCTGTCCATTCGAATGAGAAAACAAATAGAAGGGTTTCTTATAATTTGAGGTAACCAAAACCAGGGCAGCATTGATTGCCGCTTTGAGTTCTTGATTTAGTTGGCATTTCGTCAGGCCACTCAATATGACCTTTCACCTTCTGCACTTCCTTAAGCCCCTGCAGTAAGGGCCTCATGTAACTAGAGTAATCAAAGATCGACAATCTACAATAGTTACAGAGCCCCACAAACTGCTCCTTTTGTTTCACTGTGACTGGCTGAGGTGTATTCTGAACTGCAGTAGCTCTCTCTGGCATTACCTTCCTTCCTGGGTGATATTACTTATCCCAAATATACTACCTCTGTCTGGCAGTAATGCAATTTTTCTTGGTCCACTTTGCAGGGTGAGAAGCGTTATTGAGTCTCCTCAACACTGCGCCTTTGAAGTGCTACAAACTAACACATCATCCACATACTGAATTATGGTACTGGACACATGTAAATTCCCCAAGCCTATTTGAAACACCCTCTTAAAGTCTCTTAGAGATTCACATTACCCATGGGGCTACCTCGTGTGCTCAAATCTCTGACCACAATACGTAAACACAGTGAGGTACTGAGAATCGGGGTGTAAGGGCACAGAGAATAATTCATTTTTTAAATCAATCACCATGAAGTGGATCGACCCAGTGGGGATTTTACAGAGAATGGAGGCAGGATTCCGCACCACTGGAAATTCACCTCAACAATATTATTAAGGGGGCACTAATCCTGGACCATCCTCCAACTTGACCCCTTTGCTTTTTCCACAGGATAGATCGCTGTGTTGCATGGGGGCACAGAAGGTTGTATTATGCCTTGCTTCAACAATGCCATAATGGTCTCATAAATCCCCTTCTTTGTCCGCTTCTCTAGACATGGGGTACTGCTTAACTCAGGGTAAAATCACACCAGGTTTCAATTATATTCGCACTGCTCCGACTCTCTTTAGCATCCCCACATAATAAGAATTGTTGGTCCACAAATGGTCTGGCACCTTTTCCAAATCATCCATCCGATATGGTGATGTATTTTTAATGATGAGCATGGTCTGTGGTATTTCCTTTGCTCTATCACTATCTGGCAAGACACCCCAATAAAAAAAAAAATCTCTCATGTGTCTTTGGTGTCTTCGAAAAATTGCTCATCGGACACGCCCATTAGTCATAAGGTCGGATCGATGCACAGAACTGTGTGCCACTTTCTACCTTCCTCATCTGTGCCTGAGAACCACACTGTCATTCCTGATCACTAGTGCCTCTGAGAGAATTGTAATAATGGGGCCTCATGCTACTTCCTGTGGCACACAGGCCATAACAAGAACTCAATTGGTACCCGAAATGTCTGATTTCTGATCCCAGGAACCCAACTGAACAAAACCATTAACCCATAAAGAAACAAAGTAAATGTGCAGGTACCCCCTTATTGCACTGTCGCTACAATATGCATGCAAATGTGCTGCTTCCCTTACTGATACCAACCTGAGGTTGAACATACCATACCTTTCTCTGTGAAAGCAATTGACATCTGCAGCTTGCTTAGGAGGTCTCTTCCCAAAAGATTCACCGGGGTGTCTGTGAACTACAACAAAATGGCAGATACATTTTGCTTACCTGTCTTAATCATATTCAATATAAGTAACTGACAGGCTAGCCCTAGAGAATCCCTGTCTTTCCATCTTTTTGTCTGACAAGGGGAACTCACCTTCCTTAATACAAGTTTTTATAGCCCCTGTGTCAAGCATGAATGATAATGTTTGGTCACCTACCTGCACACCTATCCGGGGTTCCTCTTCTGTATCGGTGGTAATGGACAGGACTGGGATGTCCTACTCCTGATACATATTCGCACCAGGGAGCAAAAAAGGACTCCCTCCAAAAACACTACCTCCGGTGTAATGATGAACCGTACCTTGGAATAAAGGATTTTTCTCCCATGTCTGTACCAGTGCTTGTGTTTGCATGGTCGGTGGGATCCCATAGGTCTGTGCAGCCCCAATTGCTGGGTTCTGTTCAACCCATGCCTGCTGTGATTGCACAGAGCCTGGGGCATATGGCAGGGTCAGTGATTGCATCTGATGAGGTCCCACATTAAAATACTCTAACCTGTCTCGACAATCCTGTGACATGTGTCCCAACCTCCTGCATGACAAACACTGAATCCCATAAGATCCTCCATAGTTGTTTCCCATTGGCCCATTGAACCGGGGACCCATTCCTCCTAACCTGCCAAATTACCCACTTCTGTGTGGAAATCCACCTGTACCCCTCGAAAACCCTCTCATCTGTCTTGGACCGGGAGCATACCCGGCCAACCACCCCTGTGTCATACCTGATTCACCCTGTCCTGTTGTCCCAATTGCCTCTGCTGTCCCTCCATAGAGTTCATAATTATTGCCCCTTCCAAAAAACATCTTCACCAATTTCTTCTGAACAAGCTTAACCTCTGCCTTTTGTGCCTGTTCTATACCCTCCTTTACTTTTTCTGGTCTTCTTTTACAAAAATGCACAATATGTCCTGGAATTTCTGGTCAGCTCTTGGCCTCAATCCCTCCCACTTTATCTAGATCATGTTGAACTTCTTTGGAAAGTCCCTTTAGCATGTGGCAATAAATCACTGCACCCTTGGCCCATATTTATAGTGTACCTGCCCTCTACATCTCCTGAATTAACTGTATGTGTGAGGCAGGACCATCATCCAATGTAATTGTTTTGGATAGAATTGAAGTTGTATCCGGCGTATTGGGATACATAATCTGCAAGGCCCCCCATACCTGCACCCTGCAATTATTAAAAGCTGCTCCATTGTGGGCATTGTTATCCAACTGAACTCCCTGATAACCTGATCTCCTCCAAAGACCATCTGACCACTCCCCCATTAAGGCATTGAATAAACTCTTCATGTCCCCTATGGCCAACATGACACCGGCACTGTATCTCTAATGCATAAATCCACTTCCCCGCTCCTGTAGTGAGAGAAGGGTGTGTCTTCATCAAGTTATTCTGCACCATGTGTGACCACATGACATAATGCACCTTCACCAGACCCTTCTGGAGCAATGGAAACTAAGTTATATTCGCTTTCACTGGGGCTTCCCCATCTCTCCTTTGCTACTTGCTATGGGCATGCAGGGTCCCGTAGTGCGTCCTATGATCCCATGCTGCACTCTGTCACTACTACTGGAGCAGGAGGTAGGGTGGCTAAACCCTGCTCTCCCTGCTCGACATCCAATTCCCATTCCTTTTCATCTTCTTCTTTTGTAGTCCATCTCCTGACGCGTCTACATACACAGATGCATACTCAGCACTAACATAGGGTGCCATCTCCCATCCTCCCTGCTCAAACCCTTTACCTGTGGAAGTATGCCTCTTCTTCATATCAAGCTTGACTGCTTTGATAACCGATGATTTATCTGACCTAACAAGAACCTGTCAATGCCTTTACCTTCCTTCTTCTACATCCCTTACCTGTCTTCTCCCTTCTTCCTGCTCTTCATCTCTGTGCCGCTGTAGCAGTACTACCTCTTTCTCCGCTGGCCTCAATGCCTCTTTTATGATTTCCTGCTCTTGTGTCTCTACCGCTCTTTGCAGCTTATCCTCTATCCTAGCAGGTAAAGACCTAACCTCCTCCTCCTGCATTTTTAATGCTTCAGCTGCTATTCTAGCCTCCAGCCTCACTCTCTCTCATTCTTTCACCATTCATCTATCTGCTAACCTAGCAGTAGTAGGAGCTGTTCCCTTTCTGCTGTCCATTCTCAGTCTTTCTGTAGCCCTAACCATTGAATGAGTTGCCCTTCCACTTTCCTAGCTATCCCACCTCATAGGCATTGCAGCTGATGGTGGCATCATTTGTGTCTTTCTTGCAACCACTGGAGTGCCCGCTTGGGAAAATGGAGGTTCGAACTCAGGTTCTGTATACTCCTCTGCGGGTGACAAAGGATATCACCCATATGGGAGCTGTGCGCAAGGAATTCCTGCACCCTCCTTTTTTGTCCCCTCCTCTGAGATTTTGACACTATGTTCCTTCACGCCTTTTTTATACATCCTCCAGAGCTCTTAGGTATTTAAACCTTTC
Organism: Ambystoma mexicanum; assembly: GCF_040938575.1. Lineage (NCBI taxonomy): Eukaryota > Metazoa > Chordata > Amphibia > Caudata > Ambystomatidae > Ambystoma > Ambystoma mexicanum. The sequence continues at coordinate 1,093,003,536 of NC_090937.1, read as the reverse complement.
TCTAATTTCAAATCCTTGTGCCTCGTAGTTAAAAAAGTATGCAGGTGCTCCAGTATCCGTGTATCATCGGTTCCCTCAATAGGCCAAGAATTGAGCATTTTACCCTTACTTTCCCACAACCATTACCTATGGTACTTTAGAATATTTGCCTTATGGCCAAGAAGCACCTGCCACAAATGATTCAAATGAGTATCCATACTCCAACCCAACTTATCCAAAAAGAGATTTCACAAAAAGAACACCAAAGCTGATCCCGCGGCACAAAATCTCCACCCAAAGAACCCCCCTTTTTCCACTTCACGGTTTCTTAATGGTCCCCAGAAATCACTCACCTCACTCGCTTTCCCCGTCATCACCCTGCTTAGCTAATCCTTTTAATTATACTTCTCACTCTTGCACAGCATCTTATCAACAAACACTTGTCGGGCAATATCTCAGAGATATCTCCTTCACTCAAGCACAGAAGGAGAGTAATGCTTTTCACTACAACACTGCTGCTCTCGCTCTCCTTCTCTACTACAAAACTCTCTTTACCTGACTACAGGAAGTTTCCCTTTACTGCTGCGACTAACCAAGAAAAGTGAGGCTAGGGCTCCACTCACACAGCCAATATGGAATGAAGAATGCCAACGGTATATTTCCGGAAGGTATCTACAGTTTGACTTATCATAAGATGACACCCTACCTCTAGGTGAGGGCTCCAGCCAACCAGACAAAAAATGAAAGGGTATCAAGACAAACCTCACAATGGGTGTGCTGGGTAAGATACCAACTCAAACCTCTAAAATAACAAACTAGGTAAAGAATAAATACGAAGGATTTACAACATGAAATTATCATTCCTTCAAAGCACTCACTCTTTCGATCCCCGTAACCTCGACTAACTTGACACATGTACTCCAAGTCTACCCTTACCAAACCCCTTAAATAAAAAAACCCTCTTTTACCGCTATTTCCCCTCTTGCTTTACCCCTGAAAAGTGCACTCGCGTGAACCCAAAGCGCTCCAATGTGGTGCTGCATGAAGTCGCCCTGCACAGTTGGGCCATGGTACCACCCCTCCAGGGAACAAATGGGCCTTTAACCAGTATGGTGCCCAAAAAACATTCTTTTTCACTGTGCACAGTAGACTGATCTCCATAGTGAGGTGCTGCAGCTAAGTTGTGCGGACAGCAGATCCCCACCATCTCGGAAAGCCTGGGGCTCACCCAGGGACACCAAATGTGCAGATCAGCCTTTAATCACTGTAACCCAAACAGGCCCACCACGTAAGAAGTGAGTGCACGTTTGTATGGAAAGCTAATTTATCGTGCAATCGTCCAGGGAGCAGTTGGATGATTCTATTGAGCCAAACTAACCCATGTCTCTATATACTACATAAGTTGACACATTATATACAATGTTGCAACTGTTAAAACACTCCCATATATTTTATTACAATCCACCCCACATGTGATTGGACAAACCCTTTTCAAAGAAATCCCATCTTTCTCCAATTCCTACATTCTCATTGGTAGCTCTATCTTAACGACCATCTTCAGCTCATGTGTAAAACACACCTTTTAGGATTTGTCCCTAGTAGGTCATGACATCATCAAACAGTTAAACATTTGTATGCAAACATAATTCATTACTAGTAACAACTGGCCTGAACCCTTTAACCTTAACCCTAATTGGACATGGTTCTCATAGATACTTCAAACTGTACGAAGAAGGCTGAGTAAATAGGTTCTCTTTGAACTAGCGATAGCTATCTCACCCCCCCCCGTTTTACTAACACCATTGAGAAGTTCTAATTTATATGACTACCATTCCAATCATGCATGGCCTCCAGTTCCACTCTGAGAAAGCAATTGAGTACCAGATGACATGGCCTCTGGTGTCATTTCACCCCACATTTATTGCTGATCAAACAGATGTTCAGATCCCTCTGCAGGACTTCAATGCACTGAACGAGATTAAACTGTTCCCTTTGACACCACTAAACCGGAAACCTTGCCGTGCTCAACAGTTTATCATCTATTTGGCTACTCATTGGTTTTGCAACAACCCCCAAGCCTCCAGAACTAGACTTTCATAGCCTTCTGAAATTCACTGCACACACTGATGGCTGCAGAGTCTGAATTAATTTATAAAAACCCACTACACACAGATTTATAAATCTTCTTTATATTTTTTCTCAGTGTGTATGCATGTATAATAAATGCTATCTTTCTTTTACAATTCAGGACAGGCCTCTTTTCTGATTGTAGACACATTTATTTTTTTTAATGGACAGACTGGTCAATGATGAGGTCTGTGGCTTAGAAGAGGGCAGTTTCTTATTAGTGACAAATGGGTTTCCTCGTCAGTGGTGGGCAATACTGCACATTCCCACCCATAGACCTCCTCCTTGCATTCTGGATTGAGAGCCCCTAAATAGCTTGAGGGCATAGAATAGTAAAAGTGATCCCTGCACCCTTTAGAAATCTGTTTGGTTTCTCTTTCCACAGGCTTAAAAGTAGTAGCACACAAACAAACTATTAACTGAAAACAAACATAGTGACTTGTCTGGTAATCCGCCTAAAAATCGAATGCCAAAACAATGAGGATGAAAATAGCGACTTTTATTAGTTGTATTTTTCGATGTGTTTGCAACTTTTTAACAATAAATAGATGGAGGGTTGAGTTAGGGTTATTTTGATCTTCGTTAATTTATTTTCGTTATTTTGTTCTCCCCAACCCATGACATGGAAGCCTTGAGGCTGGAGGTCTCCATGTCATGGGGTGGGGGGAGCCCTATGACTTCAAAAATAAATGGTTTTGAAGTAGTAGGGCTACCCTCCACCCCATGACATGAAGGGCGCCAGATCCTCTGCAGATGACGGGGACAAGCATTCCTGGCTGCTGCAGGCAGCTGAAGTCCTCTTTCCCTGGACCATTTATTTTCTTTAAATTTGTGTACATGCATGTACATGTGTGTGTATATATATATATATATATATATATATAAATATGTAGTATTGCATATATATATATATATATATATATATATATATATATAGTATTGCAATGTGCATGAATGTGTGAGTGAATGGTGAAAGGGTGCACACTTAAATGTATGGGTAAAAGGGTGTGTGTGTGTATGGTGAAATGGTGCACACTTAAATGCATGCGTGGCTATCTGGGTGTGCCTGTATGGTGAATGAGTGCACACTTAAATGCATGGGTGGCTGGGTGGGCGTGTGTGTGTATGGTGTGTGCTTGTGCTAACCCTCCAAATGTTGGGAAAGTTTCTAACTTCACGAGCGGTGTGGGAGGGGCAAAGTATTTGTGTGGGGGCATCTAACTTCTTTACACATTCTAATGAGACTATTCTAGTGCATCTTCAATGTAACAAGCAGTTAACTATCTCCTTTAAGTCTGAAAGCACCAATGTATGGATTTATAGAATGAGCGGCCTCCTGTCGCCTCTCTTCCCTTCCAATCACTCCCCTGGCATGTGTCCTGTTCTGTCCTGCAACGACTCTGTAGGTAAGCCATGTTGAGTCAAAGTAGCCCAACATTTCGGGGGGTGGGAGGTGGGGGGGCTGAAGCCCAGTCTGATCAATGGTGTTCCATCACTGCTTGTGTTTAATGCCATGATTACTGATTGGTAGTCTTTCCTACTCCTAGCCCTATTCTTCCTCGTCACAGTACTTGTGTATGAGGCATGTAGCCTCATACACAAGCACTGGGATGAGGTAATGGGACGTTCAGGTAATGCTTGCTTAGTTACCTGTAATCTTCATTGCTCCTAGTCCCACTCTTCCGCAAGGTGCCTCATATGTAAGCACTGGGACGAGGAAGAGGGTCGCAGAAGTAATTCTGGGACAAGGAGCTGATTTTGGGGGTTGGGGAAGGGATGGGAGGGAGTAGGGATGTGTGGTGGGATTGGGATTGTGCAATAAATAGTAAGGGCCATCCATGTCTAGGCTAAGCAGGGATGATATGTGGCATTCATGGCTAGAGAGGCATTTTGGTGCAGCCAGTTTAGTCATTTCTTAGTTTGGCTTGACATTTTTCTTAACTGGACATCTCTGATAAAGCAATCCTGCTAAGTATAATTACCTGGATAGACGCGCATTTGGGTGCTGCCAGTCGAGCCGTTTCTTACTGCGGCATTTTATATTTTTGTGGGCATCGGTGATAAAACAGCCATATTCGTTCGACTGGCATTTTGGTGCAACTTCGCTCACACCAAGGGAAGGTGCTGGAGGCATCCCTGCATACCATGTGGCCTGGAGGCCCCACCACTGCTCCACACTGCAGCTCATGACATTGTTGCAACAGAGGTAGGCCCTGATGGGCTTTAAATAATGTATTTTTGCAGTAACTTGACAAATGTTCTTTTTTTCGAAATAACTTGAAAATTGACCCAAATTCTCTTAAAAACCCTGTTGGCTTTGCCGACCGGGCTGTGCTTCCTGGTCTTATCTTAGGCCTGTGACCATCTACAAGGCCTGGTTCGGTTGCAGCACAACCTTGTGTGACCTCATTCTATCATGGCAAACACGATTTCCATCTGTGCAGTGCCCCACCAGCCTGCCTTGCCCTCCCTGTGATTGGCCAGCCCTGGGAATTGATCAGCCAAACAGGCAACCAGCAGACTTAGCCAGCCCCAGACAAAGGCCCCCACTAAGGTCCCTGTCTGAGCCTGTCTGTGTCGGGTAGGGCATCTCATTTTTCCTTCACAAAGAATGGAGCAGCCCCCGGGTGATCAGCACCTCATTACACAAACCTGGGCCTCTGCAACGCAAAGTACCCTGCAAAATACCAGTGAGTGATCACTTAATCATTGGAACTGCCTCTCCACTAATCCTAACAACTGCTGAACCAAGGTGTGCCTAACCCACTTTTTCTTTCTTGCCCTACCTAATCTGAGTTAATCTGACTCATTCCTCATTATATTACATTTATCCCTTCTGAGAATTTAACGCCTGCTATGTGTGGTTTATAACATCTCTGCCACATCTCTGACACTCTGGCATGTTCCTTCATGCACCCTCCACCTGTGCTGATACTTTCGTTTTGTGTGTTTAGAGTGCCTTGCATCAAAAACCAAAAAAACGATTTTAGGTGACCTTACATCTGTACTGCTAATTTTATTTTTGTGTGTTTAGAGTGCTTGCATCAAAAAACGATTTTAGGTGACCTTACATCTGTACTGCTAATTTCGCTTTGTGTTTTTAGAGTGACTTCATCAAAAATGTCATTTTTTTTAAACAACATTTCAATTCATTACCAGGCCAGGCTCTTCGGCGGCTTTTAACTTCTTTCATTTCATTTCATACAAGTTCAATCTGAATCTGAGATAGCATCTTCTTAGAACTTTAGACGGAAACACTTCCATATATTGAAATATATGATTGAGTCCCTTTGCTTCAACTGGGGTGTTCTCCATGAATTTATGGGCTCTTCTTTGCTTCAAGGTTCTGATCCAGTCATGTTCAAGGAGTTTCTTTTTTACTGCATTTGGGTTAGTTATTAGCGTCTTGGCATCAGACCCTATATCATGAAGGATCTTTCTACAAATGAGTCTCCATTGTTGGAGTATAGGCTGGGTCCGTGATGATTCTTGTTCAGCTAGTAGCACAAATTGGGGTACAGAGATTTCAATCGTCTTACTATATGCTGACAACATGTTCCACGTGATTCTGGCATTCAAGGTCACCATGCCTACTTCATATAGGGCACAAGCCGTTGGGTAACTAAGTGGTATTCGCAGAATTTATTTCCAGAACATGCCCTCACATCGAGACCAAATCTCATGTGAGCAACCAAACATGCTCTCCGCCCCACAGATTAGTGCTGGTACTACTTTGCTCTTATAGAAATTAATCATGGGCTTGTATGAACATTTCCTATATTTGCTGTGTATCACCATCACTTGTGCTGTGAGTTGTTTGCATTTGCTTAGTGTTTTGTTTACCATTGGTTCATCGCATATGGTTGAGTTGATGTAAACACCCAAGTATCTACAGCACTTCACTTGTTTTAGATGTTCGTCTCCCAGCAACCAACGAAATGTTCATTTTTTTGAGGATGCTCCTTTTCGGTTTTCTAAGATCAGGATCTCTGATTTTGCGGGTTTACTTCCAATCCCATCTTCTCAGTATAGGACATTAATGCTGTGAGTTTCCATTGCAGACCTATGGTGTGAGATCTAATAACACAATATCGTCTGCATACAGGAACCAGCTGATTTGCGTCCTGTTCAGTGTTGGTGGTGTGCCTCTTACTTCGTCAAACGCTTTCCCCACTTCAGAAATATAGAAGTTGAATAGCGTTGCACCCAATGGGCAACCTTGTTTTATACCTCGGGCGGTAGGTATTGCTTTTGAGTGGTGGCCTTGGTTATCAAGATGGATCTTTACCGTGGTTTGTGAGTATAATTCTTTTATCGCCAATATGAGGCTGATGGGACATCCACGCTTTTTTAGATTCGATCATAAGATTTAACGGTCGACGCCGTCAAAAGCATGGGTGAGATCGAATAGTGCAAGGTAGACTTTCTGACCTGCACTGATCGCCTCAATTTTTAGTAGGTTGATCAAGAGGAGATTCAGGCTACACCCTAATCCCTTCACAAAACCAGTTTGTCTTGTATCTGTGGCTTTGCTTGTTTTCAGCCAAACGGACAGCTTCTGTAATAACAAGGTGGCGAAGATTTTCCCCACCACATCTAACAAGGCTATCGGTCGGTAATTTGTTGGCTCCATTCGGCACCATTTTTTTAAAGATAGGTACTATAATGCCCTCTTTCCATGTGAGTGGTATTCACGCTTCCTGTGTTATATTTTTAAATAGCGTGTCGCAGAACTCTGTCCAATCTTTGATGTTTTCTTTCAACAACTGGTTTCATAGGACATACGGGCCAGCCACTCGCGAGGCGCTACATTTTTGGATGCTCTCCTTTATGTCTTCACGTTCAAATGTTAGATCCCATGGTTGTATCGTTGGGAACTCTGGAGACTTGGTGGTCATTTCTTTCTCAAATAAATGACTGCAATGAGCTTCCCACTGGCTTTCATTTACCATGTTATTGATCAACGCCTTCTGCGGGTTATCAGCTTCATTCATCAGCGACCAGAAACCTCTGGAATTTCTTTGTGCTAGGGTCTTCAACATCACTTCAGCATCATTCTGCTCCAGCGTTGCTTGATGCATTTTCGCCCAGTTCCTATATTTGTTCCTTAGCGAGCTTATTTTTAACTTCTGGTCTTCCTTATTTTCGCTTCAAATTTTGCGACCGTTTTTCCTTAAGTCTCTTTTTTTTCAGCAAGTTGTTCATCAAATTTGTGTTTCCTATATTGATGCTTCCCCGGGCCTTTGGATTTCACTCTGTAGATTTCCATAAGTTTGCGGTACTCAGTCAAGTGTTCGTTGTATGAAATGGGTTGGGGTTTAATAACTTCTGCCAACGTTGTTATGTCATTGGCTCTCATTCTCAAACGATTCCATCCCGGCTCAAGTTCAAATTCTAGGCTCCACTGTTTTCTTTTCAGGGGAATTCGGTGTTTCCAAGTAAGGGTCACCAAATTGTGATCGCTTTGGGAGGTCTTTATCACTTTCAGCGTTGTTGTTTATGCTGCCATTACTTCAGTAAGAAAGGAGTAGTCCAGTATTGACCTTTGTGTCCCTCTCTCCCACGTTTCAACAGGTGGGATGTCTCCACTTGTATTCCCATTCATCATATTCAGGGAGCGGTCGTCCATTTCTTCAAGCCATATTTTTTTCATTTTTGACTCTATTGTTGGTGCTTTCCCATTCTTTGATTTGTTCGGCCTCTATAGCGATTCATTTCAAATTGAGATCACCATATATCACCATATTTAGGTCTAACGTGTTTGCCATCACCCTGTCCACTGCATCCAGTAGCTCGTCCATTAAGTTTTCTTGTTTTGGATGTTGATGGTTCCAATAAATATTGAAAATATGGACCGCTTTTTTCTCATTACTCATCGTGGGATTTGACTCCAATTTTACATATTGAATATTAGGTGAAAGATTTCTCGTAGATTGGATACCAAATCCACAGTTTCAATTTACTAATATGAGCTGTCCTGACATGGGCCGACCCGTCTTCTGTACCACTGCAGGGTTCATGGCAACATCAAACCCTTCTATACAGGGGCATTTAGACAACCACGTCTCTTGAAAACATAGTATATCACATGTTCGAAGTCCTTCAGCTGAACGGGTTGCTAAATGTGCGAAACCCCTGGTGTTCCATGTTGCCACTGTAACCTGATTTGTTTTGTCTTGGAATTAGCTTCTCAGGGATTCATTTAGGGCCTTTGCTAACCAGGCCCAATTTCTTCCACCTTCCCTGTTACACTCGTTGTTTATTGCCGAGCTGTTAGCTCTAAGAGCCGCCTGTGGATTGATCACTGTAATTTCATTTTTTTTTACTTTACGATCTTCACCCAAAGCAAACTCTTCCCCCCTGCTCTGCTCCTTCTCAAGTTCATTGCTCTGTGTCTCACTCATTTCTGTGATATGAGATTTTGGGATTGATTTTGGAGTTAGCTTGTTCTTGGGGGGTTTGGTCATGGGCGATAAGGCATTGCTGTCATGATCCCTGCTTCCAAAAGGTCAGGGTTTTCCCAACTCCCTTGGAAGCAGATTCATAACACAGGTTCCGAGTGCCAACCAGTCCCAATTGGGACCTTTTGGACCCAGTCCTGGCGCCAGTGGCACAAGGCTCATAAATATGCCCAGTCCCAGCGCTGGAAGCGCCAGGCTCATAATGCTTGGGTGGACTTACCTGCAGCAGACCATGCTGCTTACTTGCCTGCCAGTTGAGCCTCTGATCCTCTTCTGTTTGGAACTACTTTTCCTGTTGGGTGGGGCAGGAGCCACTCCCTAGGTTCAGAACACTGGAACTCTTCTGGAAAGCAGGAATTCTTTTCTTACCTAGGCATGGCTGTGGAAGGAGACACCTAAGCACTACAGGAGGCTATTTAAACCACACCCGATGGATGAATCTTGCTTTGCGTTATTCTGCATCCTCTGCAGCAGAACGCTCATCGTGTCTTCTGCATCTGATCCTGGGCCTAAGGAAAAAGGCTTACCATCCTGAATCCAGTCTTCAGCAACACCTATAAAGACAAGAAAGAACAGGTTAGCATTACGGTCTTCAGTGACAGCTCTTCACTTACCTGGGCCATCGGCTGTCACCAACGCCTCGCGCTGCATTCTGAAAGACAAAGGCTTACCTACTCTTCGTGCGCTCCGGAGGTCTTCACACTGCATTCCAGCATCTGAAAGACAAAAGCTTACCAACTCTTCGCACGCTCCGGAGGCCTTCGGCGCTGCATCCCGCATCTGAAAGACAAAACAAGGTACGTTTAAAGACATTGGGGAACTTTAATACTCACGTGCCATTACTCCTTTCCACATCTAACCCAGTGGGTATTCCGGCACCCTGCAGCCGCTCCGAACTTGTACCTGCAAAATAAAAAGACAGTTAGAGCGCATCGTGAAGCAGGCAACAAGCGCTTACTTACGTGCTTCCAGGCGCTTCTATTCATCACACGGGCTCCATCTTCAACTCACTTCAGCCCGTCATCCACCATCGCCGGAACCCTGCAAAACAAGAGACATCATTACTAAAGACTTTAAAGACAATAGAATTACTTGAAACTTACCGTTCGTGCAGTAAACGACGGACAGCAGTCCTCTGAAGTCAAGAGGCCTGCTCCCGTTATCCAGTGAAGAAACTGGTTACAGCACCCTGCCCCGAGGCAGATGGAGAGCACGGCGTTCACTTACCTAAGGTGAGAGCGTTAACCTTCGGGGTCCTACAGGAGAAGAGAAAGGGAAGAAGAGAGAGACATTCAATAACCCAGTTCATGAATCCCATATTTTCTATCTGCAGACATCTTACCCTTCGAGTCAAACATACAGTGCACAGAGGTCCAGCCCAAAGAGCCAGCTGTGTGTTACACATCACCTTTGAAGATACGGTATACGCCCAGTCAAGACCGGCGCCTCTACGGGAATCAGGTGAGCGTTACAATTGCCCACTTCATATATCTGGAATCCGGCTTATATTAGCAGTCTTTCATACATCATCACTTGTTGTGTTATCTTTAGTGACTCATTGTATAACAATGTACTTGCTCGGCCAAAATCATTTAGCAGTTCTACACGGTTGATTTCTGCACTTTTAATTGCCATCAGGGCCGGTATAAAATATAAAAGCTGTAGCACCAGATTTCTGTTTATCGGCTGATCAGCCTTTTTTGACTCAATTCTTTCGATCAGCAATCTATAGGGCAAACCCGCCCACTTGGATCGTTCAGAGTCTTCAATGTCTGACTTCGTCAGTCCCTTTGGTGCCTGCCGGACCTCGTCTCTGTGTGCTATAACTGCTGCTGGGATTTCATTGCACACATACAATGGTACTTCTTTTGTTGCTTGTGCCGGCATTGGATTTTCACCAGTGGCTGACTTTTTCATATTCTTTTGAGCCTCCAACTCGTTTTTTCCACAGACTTTGTTTCAATTTTTCTTCAATCGTGTAGACGGATTTTTCATTCTGAGAATCTGCTTGACTCCCAATTGGTTGAGCCGCTTAACATTTTTCCGGTGAAACTATTAGTCGAATCACTCTTTTTGCCGCTAATTCGGCCTTCAAATTGCCAGTCTCAGGTGTTTACGTCCCAGATGGTGCGTCAGACTCGACATTTTTCGGGGGCACCAGCTCCTCATCTTTTTTCGTCTCTTCTTCTTGCTCATCGTGGATACTGTATATCGACAAATTCATTAATTCCTCCACATCACTCTCTTGATCACTGACCTCGACCCTCCTCTTGTTCTGATCACACTTGTCTGTTGGAGCGATCACCATCGGCGAGCTGCTTTTCTTTCGATCATCAACACTCTTCCTGTTATCCACCTCCTTGTTTGGATCAGTATTATTGATTGTCACATTCAGGGCTTTAATATTTCTAAAGAAATTCGATGTGCTTTTTGCATTTTTATTTTTCTGCATCGTCATATTTTTTGTTTTCTTTTTACATTTGCCTTACTTGAATTCCCCTCCATTTGAATGTTTATTTCCCTTAACTTGCTTAGTGGTATTAGGTTTTTCAAATATCTCATACCACTCATGATCGTTAGATTTGTCTTTTTGCAGGTTTGGGAGCAGGGTTCCTGATGTGTCGTGGTCCTCATTCTCTGGCGTTGTATTGTTAGCCGCTGGCATTATGCTTGTTGAGGGATTAGATCCCTTTGTTGGAATCTCTGACCTAACCTCCTCTGTGGGGATAACGAGGAGTTCCGGTGGCTCACTAGAGACACCTCTGAAGGAACTATTGCTATCTGTTCCTCTCTGAACATCTTTTGCCGGCGAGATTGCCCTTTTTGGATCGCTCTCAGCTCTCTCCTTGTCGGCGCTTGTGTTGTTTAGGCCGGGCTTTGTTCCATATTCGTTGGCATCAGCACGCATATTCTGTTTGTCGCATGGTGTTGGAATGATGAGGTCTAAATCATTGGGTTGTTCCAGCAGGCAATGGCTCTCTTGCGCATGGAGTCCTGCCTTGGGAGAGGGCTGTTCATGATACTGAGCTTTAACTCCCAGTTCTTGAGTACTGTTGAGTGCTATTCTTCGATCCTGCTCCTTCTTCAGTATGTCAATGCTTGTTTTGTGACTTCTGCTAGCAGACGTTTGTCCTCAGCATTACTTTTCAGTGCTTCCTTCAGGACAGATGTCGATTGCTCATTCCCACGACGCGTCATTTTGTTTTGCAACGCCATTTCGAACAGATCACATTCCAATTTTATCAATTTTGCATTTAATAGAGTAAACAAGGTATTTTGATCCTTACAGGTTTCATTTAACTGCTCATATAATTTTGTGAGGGGTGCTACTGCAATTGTTGTTGCTTACATTAGGATCGGGCGTAGTTCATTGACTACTTTTTCAATTACTGCAGTAGAAGCCATCATCCCATTACGTTCTTTCCTGGATAACAGATTTAAGATTTTCTCCTTCTGCTGGACTTCGGTTGGTCTTTCCAATTCAGAGTCTGTGGATGATGTTGATGATATTGCATTCCCCTGAAACGGCATCTAGCCCCATTCTGCTGATTGGTGATAACGGTTTTTGTCAATTTATCCTCCAGGCTTATGTTTTTGGATCGTTTCTGCGAGTGACGGAATTCGCTCTTGGAGCCAGCTTCATTGCGAGCCCTTTTTGGCTGACCATCTTTTCGTACCTCATTCACCTTTGCCATTTGAGGGATTGGGGCTGCCATGGTTGAGGAAGATGCACTCCTGTTGACATAATTAATTTTGTTCACTTCGTCCGACCATTGTGGTCGGCCAGTTGATGACACCAGCATTGGTACCCAGCCGCTCTCCAAAGGACCCGATCCGGGTGTATGAGTAGTCCAAAACTTCTTTGAAAAAATATATACTTCAAAGTAAACAAAAAATTATCTTTCGATTAAAAAAACAACAACAATATTAAGATTCAATTGTTTTACAAGATGGTTTTATCCACAAGAATTCTATCAAAAAAATAAGTCTCATAAAAAATGAGAAATCACTAATGCTTTCTTAGTGAGGAAGAAATCGCCACATTCGCTTTTTCAATCAGACCAACAAATTGCCAATGCATTTCGGAATTCAATTTCCTTCATCAGGGCAGGTCTACAGGTCATGTACATGGGTACATAAATTTAACAATGATAAAGAAAACAGTTCAGCATGGTACAAAAACCATCACATAATAGTGCAAAACAACACATGTTATAATATCAATTACATACCATTCAGTTTAAGCCGCAGAAGAGGGTGCAGAAGTAAGTGAATAGGGTAGGAAATAAAAGAAAACAGAACAATAAGGCTTTGTATGATATCCATGGAGAATAGTAAAATGAATACAGAAAGCATTTTACCTGAGTATGTGAATTTGAATACACGGAATGTAGCGTGGTGCATGTAAAACATGTAAATATCAGAGGCTGCCTGACGTGAATCAGTGCAGAAATCCAGCCGTCAGAAGATTGGCTGCAACCAAAAAGTATACGAGTTTGAGGGCCGGTGAAGTCCGTGATTGAAAACAGAATTACAACGTTAACCGCGCTTACCGTGTGCAACGCGGGGGTCAGGAGTTCTCCTCTTGCTGTCTCGCGTTCGACTGTGGCTTTCGCATCGAAGCGTTGCCGAGGCAACGCTTCCATTTACTACCACGTGACCGCAAAGCCGCCCAGATGGGCGCGCGGTCACAATTGCAAGGCTGCTATGGAGCCAATGAGCTGATGCTGAGAGGATTCAGACATTTACCTGATCTAATAGATGTAAATGGGAAATAATGGAGTGTAAAAAGGAGAAAAGTAGAGAAAGTAAAAGAATATAAACAGAAGAAATACTCAGTTGTGGCTAATGTAAGCCACATAATGATATAGGAAAGAAGAAAGTGTCATACAAATGGTAACATTAAGGGCAGTAAGGGACCAAGCCCAAAGTACATGATAGTATGAATGAAATGTTCCTACTGTCACTGGTGACATCGAAATGGCGGCACCAGGAACAAGGATCACGTAGGTGTTGCTGTAAAATATGTACAATCTCATGGTTGTTGATGTTGAACTCATCCATCAACATCAGCGACCCGTTGTGTGAGGTGTCGTCAAAAGACGGCACCAAGGGTATGCAACAGTATCAAATACACGTGATCAATATTACTTAAATTGAGCTTTCACATTAGCATATTTCAGACCCCTGTTGTATGTGGTGACGTCCGAAGGCGGTACCTTGGGTCCTAGACGCAGTGTCCAGGAAAAACAACAGGATAGCTTAAGGGTCCACAGTCATTTGGTATACAGGATGGCATACACAAGGTGATACTGATAGTTGGAAACCTATTAATCAAAGCAGTATAAATCACAAGAAACAGTGATAATTGATCTCTTCGATCCAGAAGGTACCAACCTTTGGGACTACTCTGTTCGATACAAAGATTGAACTCTATAAGTTTATCAGAAAGCTGAAACTTAAGGTCTTCTTTGAAGAATTATAAGTCCAAGATAAACCAGCAGAGGGGCCCGATTTCCAGGAATTCAGAGCAAAAAGCGGGTTTGTTCCACCCATTACAGTCCCGTCCATCGACATCTTTCAAAAGCTAGTGACCCGCGACTTAGAAAGGATCAGTTATAAAACTCCTCCACACAGGAATTTGAAACCCCACGAAATGAGATTAATGAAAGATCTATACAGTGATAAAAATGTAACCATTCGTCCAGCCGACAAAGGAGGCGCATTGGTTATTCAAGATACAGTTGATTATGACACAGAATGTACCAGACAACTCCAGGATAGGACAGTGTATGCCACCTTGCACTGTGATCCAACTGCTGCAATTAAACAGAACCTGAAGATTCTACTGGACAAAGCTCTCGAACTCAAATGGATCAATGAACACACTCATAGGTTTTTGTCCAACAACCACCCCAGAATTCCGAACTTCTATACATTACCTAAGATTCATAAAGACACCCGTAAACCACCAGGAAGACCCATTGTTGCAGGCATGGAAAGCATCAACCAACCACTGGGCATCTACATTGATTTCTTCTTACAGCCTCTTATTCAAAAAACCTCCACATACACCCGTGATACAACCCATTTTCTTCAGAAACTCAACTCTATAACCCCACAACAGGATGACTTGATGTTTACCATAGATGTGAAAAGTCTTTACACATGGATACCTCATGACCTTGGGATCAAATCAGTTGAATGGCTACTATTACAAACATCTGAAATCCCTGCACAGAAAGAGTTCATACTGGCCCTTTTACAGTTCATTTCAGAAAATTCTTATTTCCAATACCGCAATCAGTTCTATCTACAGACATCAGGGACATCAATGGGGGCCACAATGGCACCAACATATGCTAACTGCTTTATGCACAAGTTTGAAATGGACAACATTCTCAACAAACAGGTTTGGAGCAAGGACATACACTTATGAACCCGCTACATAGATGACATTTTTGGTGTGTGGAGAGGCACGAGGGTAGATTTTGACCGTTTCTTTGAATATCTCAAAAACATAGACCAACGCATTCAGTTTACGAGGGAAATTACGCACGACACGATCACCTTTTTGGATGTTCTCATCAAAAAGGAAACAACGAGCTACAGCACTTCTCTATTTCGCAAACCTACTGACCGCAATAACCTCTTACATCGTTTGAGTTTCCACCAGCCTAGTCTGCTCAGGAATCTCCCATACAGTCAACTATTACGGGTAAAGAAAATCGTCAGCGACACTGAAGACTGTATAGCCCAACAACTGATTATGAAAGAAATCTTTTTAGCACGAGGTTACAAACAAGAGGAACTTGACTCAGCGTCAGCTAGGGTGAGCATCCTGGCACGTGAAATCCTAATATCTACTCAAAACCCAAAGAACAAGAGAGAACTTAAGACACCTGTATTTGTATCCAAATTTTCTATACAGAGTAACAAAATCAAAAAAACCATCAGTAAACACTGGGGGATCCTGAAAAATGACACCAGGGTTCAAAGTTTATTCAGTGAACTACCAGTGTTTGCTTATCAGCGCAGCAGGAACTTAAGAGACGAATTGGTACAGACAAGACCACCTCTCAAGGCACCTTTAACTCAATGCACTGGAACGTTTCCATGTCTTCACTGTATTAATTGTAACTCAATAATCAAGGGGAATGCCATTAATCACCCGAGAACAGGGAAAAAGATTCTGCTCAAAACCTATGGAACTTGTGATAGCACCAATGTCATCTACGGCATTAAATGCCCATGTGGGAAATTCTATGTGGGCCAATCCACAAGAATGGCCAAAACTAGATGGAACGAGCACCAGTCTTGCATCCGGAATGCTAACATCAACTCGGCTGTAGCACTCCACTGGGTTGAGAATGGACACAACCTGACTCAGATAAGATTTGTTATTTTGGAAGTGCTTACAAGAAACAGTCCACACGAGGACCTGAACCAGCGGTTGAACTGCAGCGAGACCTTCTGGATCGATAGACTTGGTAGTTTGACTCCCAATGGGATCAACAAAGAGATCAATTATCACTGTTTCTTATGATTTATACTGCTTTGATTAATAGGTTTCCAACTATCAGTATCACCTTGTGTATGCCATCCTGTATACCAAATGACTGTGGACCCTTAAGCCATCCTGCTGTTTTTCTTGGACACTGCGTCTAGGACCCACTGTGCCGCCTTCGGACGTCACCACATACAACAGGGGTCTGAAATATGCTAATGTGAAAGCTCAATTTAACTAATATTGATCACGTGTATTTGATACTGTTGCATACCCTTGGTGCCGTCTTTCGACGACACCTCACACAACGGGTCGCTGATGTTGATGGATGAGTTCAACATCAACAACAGAGATTGTACATATTTTCCAGCAACACCTATGTGATCCTTGTTCCTGATGCCGCCATTTCGACGTCACCAGCGACAGTAGGAACATTTCATTCATACTATCATGTACTTTGGGCTTGGTCCCTTACTGCCCTTAATGTTACCATTTGTATGACACTTTCTTCTTTCCTATTTCATTATGTGGCTTACATTATCCACAACTGAGTATTTCTTCTGTTTCTATTCTTTTACTTTCTCAACTTTTCTCCTTTTTACACTCCATTATTTCCCATTTACATCTATTAGATCAGGTAAATGTCTGAATCCTCTCAGCATCAGCTCATTGGCTCCATAGCAGCCTTGCAATTGTGACCGCGCGCCCATCTGGGTGGCTTTGCGCGCCCATCTGGGTGGCTTTGCGGTCACGTGGTAATAAATGGAAGCGTTGCCTCGGCAACGCTTCGATGCGAAAGCCACAGTCGAACGCGAGACAGCAAGAGGAGAACTCCTGACCCCCGCATTGCACACGGTAAGCGCGGTTAACGTTGTAATTCTGTTTTCAATCACAGACTTCACCGGCCCTCAAACTCGTATACTTTTTGGTTGCAGCCAATCTTCTGACGGCAGGATATCTGCGCTGATTCACGTCAGGCAGCTCTGATATTTACATGTTTTACATGCACCACGCTACATTCCGTGTATTCAAGTTCACACACTCAGGTAAAATGCTTTCTGTATTCATTTTACTATTCTCCATGGATATCATACAGAGCCTTATTGTTCTCTTTTCTTTTATTTTCTACCCTATTCACTTACTTCTGCACCCTCTTCTGCGACTTCAACTGAATGGTATGTAATTGATATTATAACATGTGTTGTTTTGCACTATTATGTGATGGTTTTTGTACCATGCTGAACTGTTTTCTTTATCATTGTTAAATTTATGTACCCATATACATGACCTGTAGACCTGCCCTGATGAAGGAAATTGAATTCCGAAATGCATTGGCAATTTGTTGGTCTGATTGAAAAAGCGAATGTGGCGATTTCTTCCTCACTAAGAAAGCATTAGTGATCTCTCATTTTTTATGAGACTTATTTTTTTGATAGAATTCTTGTGGATATAACCATCTTGAAAAACAATTGAATCTTAATATTGTTGTTATTTTTTCAATCGAAAGATAATTTTTTGTTTACTTTGAAGTATATATTTTTTCAAAGAAGTTTTGGACTACTCATACACCCGGATCGGGTCCTTTGGAGAGCGGCTGTGTGACCCTGTATTTCACTTGGTCTTCTGCCTCACATGTATTTTGAGTTTGGGTGTCTCCAAATTCGTCTCAGCCAGCTCCCTTCTGAATATTTAGACACGAACTATTGGAATAAACGTATTGCTTTGTTTAAGAATTTCAAATATTTGAAACACGTGGACGTATAATCAAGTGGTGCCCACTCATCTTTCTTCCTCCTCTTTCTACCAGCATTGGTACCGCCATCTTTGCTTTCAGCTTCATTAGATCACTAATCACTTGGTCTGCTATTGCGATCGAATTGCGTCGTGGTTGAGTAGGAAGATTTACGGAGTTCTCATATTGCAGACAAAATGCAGAGGCTGACGACCATGTTTCACCCTCTATTTGATCTTGTGTGGGTGTTGGACTAGACTTTTTGCTGAGTATTGGGCACCCCCCCAATAGGGTTACTCCACTCAGGCTCTTCTGAGGATGATTGCCCTTGTGTGAGCCGCCAAGCCCACTTTTTTTATCATGGACCTTTGGGTGCTCATTTGGGGTGTGGGTCTGGTCTTTAGGTGCTTTTGCGCCAACCCCACACTGTCTTCAGCTAGACCCATTCTTATTTGGGTAATTTTTGATCTGACAAGGCCGTCCACTGTGTGGATTTCTCAGTCTCTGTGGATGGAAACTCTCTGTTTTCTAACTTTTTGGCATTTTTTCTCAGAACATTTTCTTTCTCCATTGCAATTTTCCCAGTTTTCTCGACCTTCTTCTATGCCAGCATCTTCAATGTGTGTATATTTAACTTCTGTGGCACTGACTAAGAGGGCTGTGCTGAGAGCCCATTTCCCTCTTGGGCATTCATGTTGTCATCCCCTTCTATTCCGACCTCGCTTTCAGATCCCATTTCTACATCACATAGATCGGGCTGGGGGCGGCTTCTCTCATGTTCGCGCATTTTCTTTGATCTTTCGCTGGTGGGCTGCATTGACAGCAATGCCGTTCGGGTCCAGCTACTAGCTCCGCCCCCTCCTCACCACTCGCGACTCCTCCCACCTCCTCCTCCTCGCCGCCTGACGCAGCAAGCGTTTCCAAGCCTGCTCCAGCTCCCGACACCGGCGCCGGCTTTCCTCTCCCAGTACATTTGGGCTCGCTATTTTCATTTGATTTTTTGTGTGCTATTTGTCCGTTTTTCACCTGCTCTATTTGACCTTCGCTAGAGCGGTTTGTGTGCACTGTCTTTGATGCCATAGTTCAGGGATCAGGCTGTTCCATGGAACACGAGGGGAGGGGCAAATACTCGAGTACAGCGGGTGCTTCAATAACAATGTCTCTGACAGGGAATGAACGGAGAGGGGCCTCCTCACCATCTGTGCCTTTGACTAACATTAGCCTTGCGCCCTCCACCCGCGGTTCACCGCCTTCCCTCCAGTGAGGCACTGTGCGCACCGCCATCCTCTTCGTCCAGGAGGGACGCAGGGAGGGCCAAGGACGAGGGTGAGCAAGGTGAACAGAGACTCACCTCACTTCCTTGTTGATGATTGTTTCTTCTTCTCGTGGTGATTTCACTGCGCTCCACTCACCTCAGCTGGGCACGGGTCAGCGGGATGCCTGTTCTTCCGGGCATATCTGTTCACTCACCGCTCCACGGCCCCACAGGCAACACACTCCTGCCACACACTGCGACGCTCCGCGTCTGACCAGGGGTTTTGGCTATTCAGCTCCTACCACAACAATGGAGCTGGTAGAAACACTGTAGCTCAGCAAGGTCCACAGGCAACACACTCCTGCTACACTCCGCCATTGTCATTTAGGTGACCTTACATCTGTAATGCTAATTTAATTCTGTGTGTTGAGAGTGCCTTGCATCAAAATTGAATTTGGGTGCACTACATACATTTTGTGTGATGTGATTGCCATTCCAGTGCATCTGCTGCTTGCTTCCCTTGGCTACTGGGCCGCCTGTAGATTTTGTGTTGGTACTTTGCTGTGCAGCCCCTCCTCTTTCCTCCTCCTTCCTCCACCACTACGGCACTCACCATCTCTCCTATCTTTTAAAATGGCTATACTATCACCTATCCTCCCT
The DNA here is from genome assembly GCF_040938575.1 of Ambystoma mexicanum. Taxonomy (NCBI): domain Eukaryota; kingdom Metazoa; phylum Chordata; class Amphibia; order Caudata; family Ambystomatidae; genus Ambystoma; species Ambystoma mexicanum. Next base: position 1,092,983,815 of record NC_090937.1, on the reverse strand, counting down.
CTCTCACAAAGTCTGGAAGAAAAAAGCTTTAAAAAGATATCCTGACCACCAAACCTGGCCTACCTATCGCAGACACCTATGTCAGCGCAACTTCAAGACAGATCTTTACTGACATCCTTTTCTCTGTCCCCTCTCCAGATCTATGGACTCCTAGTCTCATCCCTCCCGCCTCTTACATTCTCATCCCTTAATGGTGACAATAAATGGTTGGTGGTCAGGATATTTTGGCTGGCTTGGTATTAGCATGCTTGATTGCAGGCCAAATTGACCTTTTCAATTGGACCAAATTTATTTGGTCTTATTGGGGGGAATTTTGGTCAAATTAAATAAAATATATATGTGGGGTGGGTTAAGGGAATAGGTTAAGGTGAGGGCAAGTGGGGGTCTCCCCCCACATTTTTGATCAAAAAACACGACAAAACAAAATTTGGTCAGAATGTAAAAGGTACATTTTTTTCAGTCAAACAGACCTAAACCAGCTGGCTTTGCATCATCCAGGTGTATCATCAATGTCTATCACACTGGAACTATCTTGGTTCAGGGTCCTCAACCCAACCTCCTCCTCTTTCACCGGTACCTGCCGTCCTCATTAACTTCCTCCCCACTCCTGCTACTCCTTCCTCTCTCTCTGTCTCCCTTCCTCCGACTGGCGTACCATGTCCCTGTACCCCTCCCCGGAAAACATTAAAAGGTGGAGATCTGCATCTTGCCACGCTTAATGCTCGTTCTGCTATGAAACACTCCTCCCACATACGCCCCCTTCTTGAAGACCTTGATCTCGACATCCTTGCTCTCACTGAGACGAGGTTCGATGCCAGCTCAGTCACTGCTTTTGACTCCCTTCTCCCTGATGGCTATAAGATCATCTCCAAGCCTCGCCCTGACCATGCAGGAGGTGGGGCTGCTCTTATCTTCCCTCAGTGGGTCCCTTTTTCCCTCATACCCACCCAGCCTTTCTTCTCCTTCGAGAGCCTGGTTAGCAAGTTGGTCATCTCTTCCAACTCCTCACTGACCATCGCCACCATCTACAGGCCACCTGGCTCTTCCACCCTGTTTCTCTCTGAATGGGCTGATTTCTCCTCCTCTCTCTTCACTACCACCACTAAATTCCTTTTCATGCGTGATTTTAACATCCACCTTGGCACCTCAATCATGGCCTACACTCTCTTCCATGACCTCTACACCTCACTCTCCCTCTCCATTCTCCTTTCTGGTCCTACCCACTCAGCTGGACACACTCTGAATACCTTCATCCACACCAATCTTTCACTCTCCTCCCCACTGCCCACCCCACTCTACTGGTCAGACCACTCTCTCCTCTCCTTGCAAATGGGTCCTCTCGGCCCTCTGACCATGCCTCCCTTAGCAATGCCAACCTCGTTCACAAATATCTGTCCCATGAAACAAGTGTCAGTTGCTGCCTTCACATCTACCTTCATCCCCCCTCTATCCCCAGTACAGACTCTACTCTGACTCAGCTCTCAGCAACCTGCATGTTGCCATTACTAATACCCTTGATGTTCATGCCCTAGAAACATGTCTTTAAGCGTAACACTTGGTGTGACTCCGAACTTGCAGCCCTGAAACGCAAGTGCAGAGCTGCAGAGCGGAAGTGGCACACCTCAGGCTCACCCTCTAACAAACTGGCCTGCTCCAGTTGGCAATAAAGACTCTCCATCCACAACAAGAAAAGAGCCCACATCACGGCCCACGTCTCTAGTGCATCCAACAACATGGCTGAACTCTTTAAAATCTGCAGGGAACTAGCCAACCACTCCACAGTCTCCTCCTCACCCCTTCCCTCCCAGGCCCTTTGCAACACACTGGCCACATACTTCACTACAGAAACTCAGAACATCATGAGTACCCTTGCGTCCCCCTCCCCTTTGCCCATCCCCCTGCCTCCTATGGCTTCCCTTCCTCCGTCTGTCTCTCTCTTCTCCTTCTCCCCTACCACACCTGAGGTGGTCACCAAAGTTGTTCACTCCATGAAGGTCTCCTCCAAACATATTTCCCCCTGCTCCTCCAAAACCATCAAGGACAATAATGGCTCCTTTGCCCCTGAACTCACTGATTTCAGCACCCACTCTTTTGCTACTTGATCTTTCCCCTTCTCCCTGAAGCACTCCTTTGTGCGCCCTCTCCTGAAAAAACCTTCTGAAAACCCGATACCTATCAACCCCTTCCTTGGGAAACTCTGGGGGAAGCTGGTCTCCCCCCTACTGACCCAGCACACTTGTTGGTTGCCTCCATGACCACCAATCTGGATTCCGAGCATCCAGAGCCATGGAAACTGCTCTTCTGAACACCCGTGAGGAACTGCTTGCATCTTTTGATTCCAACTCTGCAGCTGTTCTCATTCTACTTGATCTCTCCTCTGCATTCCATATGGTCAACCACTCCATCCTCATAAAATGACTCCACAATACCCTAAGTATCTCAGAGTGGGCACTGGACTGGCTGACCTCCTTCCTCAGCGACAGTCCATCCTAGGTTATTCTGGGCTCTTTTTCCTCCCCACCTCTATCTCCACCTGCGGCATCCCCAGGGCTCCAACCTTTCCCCCCTGGCTGTGTAACAGGTACCTTGCTCTGCTTACACACCTCATTTCCACCTTCTTTCCAAACTTCCAGTGTTATGCAGATCACACACAACTCTTCTTCAAACTTCCCTCTAATCCTCTTCTTACATCCTCCATCATGACTGACTGTCTATCTGCCACCCTGTCCTCGTGCACTTCCAATGATCTTTGCCTCAGTGACAGCAAGACTGAGATCCTTCCTACCGGGACTCCTGCTCCCTCTTTCTGGCCCTCACTCTGGTCATCTTCTATAGGCGCTCCCACTTCTCCTTCATCTGAAGCCATAAACCTTGGAGTCATCTTTGACTCCTCTCTTTCTTTCTTCCCTCACATTCAGGGCTTTGCCAAGAAGTCCCACTTTCAACTCCACCTCCTCAAAGGAATTCTTCCTTTCCTCACCTTCCCCAAGAAGCACAATGCCTCTAGAGCTATGGTTCTCTCTGGGCTAGACTACTGCAATAGCCTTTTCGTTAATCTACCCTCTTCTTCTGTACGACCCCTCCACCTAATCCAGAATAGGGCTGAAAGTCTTGTCCTTGGCCTCAAGCCCAGGAACCGCATCTCTCCAGCCCTAAAAACTCTCCACTGGCGCCTAGTTGCTGCAACGATCAAATTCAAATCCCTCTGCATCATCCACAAGGCTGTCTGTGGCCAGGGACCACGCTACCTACAACTTGTTCTCACTAAATACTCTCCCTGCAGATCTTTACGTTCCTCTGGCACCAACTCTTCGTGTGTTAAGCGCTTCACTAAACAGTGAGCTGGTGGCCCATCTCTTTCCTCAGAAGGTTCCTGCTCCCTTCTATGGAATAGCACCCCCCTTCCTCTTCAACATGAGCCATATCTACTCAAATTCGGGAAGCTCCTCAAGACTATGCTGTTCACCTTCCTCCTCTGTTAAAACCCACAGTTGCTAAGATTGGTAACCAGGGCCCTTATTTTTCCTCCAAGGTCCTGGCCGTCCACACAATCGCCTACAGCCTTCACCCTTCCCAGCACCTTGCCTTGGCACCCTCTGGCCTATGTGACTGCAGGCCTGCACTTACCTATTTATTGGCGGCCGACCACTCCGCCTAAGCACTTACAGCTGCTCACTCCCTAGCACTTCCCTTGACACACCTAGCACGTATCCCGCCCCACAACCTCATCCCTTCTCTCTCTCTCTGCACTTGCACTTTTTGAATGCTCACAAGGCCCAGTAGGTCTGCCTCTATCTTTCATTGTTGAATGTGTTCTTCATTCTCATGTCCCCTCCCTGTTGCCCTGTGGGCGCTTTGAAACACAATTTACTTGTTGTATAAGCGCATTACAAATGCACACTAAATTAAAATAAAATAAACACGTCTAGGTATGTCTAAATGTGGCCTAGCATGATTTACTGTGATATGTTATTACGTATCTAGACTGGCAGGATGTGAGGGAGGGGTCTTCGGACCCCTGCCATGGCTTCCCTTGGTAGCCCAAGTCGCACTCCTGTCTGATTGGCTAAGGGGACTGTCCTTGCCATGACAGCCACCCTCCTGTGTGATTGACAGCCAGGCTGTATGAATGGGGGAAAACTGCATAAAAAGCCAGTCTCTGGGACTGGAAAGGCAGAGTCGCCACTGGAACGCAAGAACCAACGAGGAGCTGACGGAAGAGGACCCCTTCAACGACTGAACCGCCCGGTGAAGCCCTGCTGCAGGTCTGAATCATCAGAATCCACCGACAGAGAAGATCCTCCAGGAAACCTCTTCCCTTGAGCTGGTGGGACCAACCAGTTCACCCAAACTGCAAGCCGGGACCCCTCCTCTGGTCGAATTTTCTGTACAGAACTACAGTGGGCCGGATAGCCAGGAAGGTGGGATCCTGCTTGGGTTTTAAGGAGCGCACCTTTTATTTGTTGCTTTGCTCTGCTGCTGGTTTCTTCCCTGGGTAGCGCAGGACCCTCCAGTCTTTCTACTTCGTGTCAGTCCGACAATCGCTTCAGGAACCATGATCCTGCAGGAACTATCCGGAACGTCCGCCTCAGCTACAACTTCCTCTCCGTTTTAAGGTACTGTGCAAACCCGGTTGCTAGCTTCGTTCAGCCGCGGGGAAAGTGTGTGAAATCTTTCTCCAATCCGAGGGCTTGTCCTTCTCTTCTTTTTAAACTAACCTTTCTACCACCCAACCTCGCCTGAAATCCATGGCACAAACTTTACCACAAACTACCCTTAACCGTGTGATCTAGAGTAAAAGACTTCTGTCCTATTGACTTTAGCCCTAAGCCTTTCCTACCTGATTCTATCACTGTAGTTCCTCTTGTTCTATTGCCCTGAGTACTTACCTGTTGGTGTGGTTCAATTTCTATTAACTTTGTCTTTCCCTCCCTTTTAAAATTGCTGGAGTGCCATTTTGCTCCCACTTCATTTTGTGAGCTTAACTTGTCTGGGATTTAAGGGAAGTGGTGCAGTGTATTAAGAGTGTCATTTTTAAACTGCTTATAATGGTTTAATGTTATACGACTAAAGAGTGAAATAAATGTATATTCTTTTACTTCAAAACCTTCAGTCAGTGTTTTCCTGAATCATAGTAATTGCTGTCCTTTTTGTAACTATTTGATACTGCTGACTTACTATTGAGATAGAACAGGCTTGTACCAAAGGTGAAATTGTATTGTCACTTGTAGTCTTAATTGTGTGTGGTGTTCCCAAGGGTACTGCATATATTTCTGCCTAACACTGGTGTACAGCGGTGAGGATCTTACACTTAGAGTGCTGCTATTACCTTGGATCAACTAACCACAAGGCTAACATCACCGAAAGCAATATTAATCATGTCTAATAAGGAAAGCCACAGTCAGGAGACCCTCCTGAGTTACACTGCTGATTTTTTAAGAAACATGTGTAAAGAAAGGAAACTCTCTGCTAAAGGCAAAAAGGCTGAATTGATTGAAAAGTTGTTAAAGAATCCAAGTCTAGGGAGTGGGTCTGAAACGCCTGTCTCTCTAGCAAATGTGGAAAGTATTGAGGATGCTAATATGTCTGTCAATGATGAGTTGGAAGAGGTAGATGTGTCTATGAATGTAAGCCGCCCTGCCCCCTTGCCTGCTCAGACACCTCAACCCTTGTCCACTGGGACCCCCACAGGTCCTACACTCAGTCCTGAATTCATTGCTCTAAAGAAAATGAGGCTTGAACTGGAATTCAAACGTTTAAATGCTCAAACTGAACAAAAACACTAAGAATTTAAGCTCAGAGAAATGGAGTTGAATCATAAACTAGAAATGAAAAGATTGTCTCTTGAAAATGCTTCTCTCCCAGAATCTTCTAGGTCTTCCAGTCCTAAGAGATCCTGCATGCCTAAAGTAATTGTGGGTATGTATGAGGTTAAGCTTGATATTTTGGATTGGTTTGCAATGTTTGTATATAACCATGGGATTCAAGGTCTCTCAGGGAATCAATTGCTTCCTTGGCTCTTCTCTAGGCTACCCCCTGTTGCATCTGATGTTGTAATGGAGTTGGGGAGGTGGAAAGAATGGATTATGAGTGTGTGAAGTTAGCTTTAATTGCTAGATTTGGGAAGACCCCTTCCCAGTACCTTAAGAGGTTTAGGACCCTCACAAATAATGATGGTACCCCTTGGGCTACCTGGGTATGTGAGTGTTTGAAAAACTTAGATGGTTGGATTAAGGGTTACAGAGTGAACACTTATGAAGGAATGAGAAATCTTGTTATGTTGGAGTCTATTTTTGATGTCTGCTTTCCTGAGATCAGACAGCATTTGGCTGATTCTAAGTAGATAGATCCAAAGAAGCTAGCTAAGGCTGCTGACTTGTGGTTGCCAACAGGGCTACTCACAAGGATTCTGGGGCTACTCAGAAAAAGGATGAGCGGGAACAGCCAAAGAAAGACAACAAAGAGAATTCTAATACCTCCATTCCAAAAGAGGGCCACATCAACAACAAAAGGGTAAACCACAAGGGGAACAAAATCAGGCTAGTGCACCATCTGGACCCAAACCAGATGGAGGTCAGAACAAACCCCCATTCATCAAGACATTTGGGAAATGTTATGTTTGTGGGTCAACCGACCAGGTGAAAGGGGATCCCAGATGTAAGGGTAAACCTTCAGGAGTCCACACTGTCTCCTTAGTCTTCTCCCCAGAGGAAGAAGTACCTATGGCAGGTGGAAACGTTCACCTACTGGCTGATGTACCCATGAGAGTCTCAGCTAGTGTTTTTTTTAGTGTCCCTGGGCTTGTGGGAACAACAGAACTTAGATGTCTATAATTCCATACCAGGAAATACTAAAGAGTATTATAAAGATAATGTTCTTGTGAATGGTCAGGAAACCCCTGCCATCAGAGACACTGGAGCCAGCATAACTGTGGTGGATGAATCATTTTTTTTCAAGGTGGAGGATGTTGCTCAGGCACCCAAATGCCTCACCAAGTTAGCTGGAGGCCCTGTGCAAATGCTTTCCCAGTTACCAGCGCTCATTCATTGTAATGATATGACTGTCAAAATACCTGTTAGTGTGCAGAGTGTAGTGCCTGGGAGAGTCCTGTTGGGTAATGACCTGGAAACTCTTAGAGTTGTGCCAAGCAACCCCAGGCCTCCCAGTAAAAGGAAACAGGAGCTCACTAGGTCTGCAAGGGAGAGAACCTTGAGAGGCTCTTCAGAGGAGCTGATAGAGGAAACTATCACTCCCACTCCACAGGAGTTGCTCACTGCCATTTTTAAGAAAACAGAGGCAAAGGGGAAACCCAAGACCTCCAGGAAAAGGTCAGACAGCAACCCTGTGCTACCAACAAGGATATCCCCAAGATTGTCCAAAGTTACACCTGTGACTACTCCATCTGCTGAGGCAGAATGTGAGGTGCAACCTTGTGTAGATGAGCCAGTATCTGAAGAATCAGATCTGGAAGAAAACACTATCTTAGTTGGAGATCTTGACCCTGTTGAACATCCTGAGCTTGTCATGACCACTGTGAGGGGGCACAAGTTGTGCCACAAGCAGGCTCCCACCAGAACCCTGAGGGCCTTAAAACCACTGCAAAAGTGCTCCTGGAGCCAGTCCTGGCGCCTTTGCCACCAGGCTCATATCTAGGAAGGAAGGGCTGTTCAAACTAGGTCCCATTTATGTACATGGGCCTTTAAATCCAACATGGAAGCACCCACACAGCCTAGTTCTAAGAACCACGCCATGCGGTCTAGTGTTTTGGGTGTGGCAGGCCTGGAACTACTTTCCCTGGTACTTCTTTACCTGGGCTGTATAAACCACACCCTGACTGCAGAACACGCTTTGTGTTATTTTGCAACCAGCAGCATGACGCTCACCGTGTCCAGCTCCTGCTCCTCAGCATCTTACTGTAAACCTGCAAGAACAAGAACAAGATTATTCTGTCTTACCTGAGAAAACACCATCCAACACTAAGCATCTCATCTGGGCTGTAATCTGTGGAAACCGAGAGAAGAAGAAACATCACTCACCTGTGAGTACTAGCTTAAGGACTTCCGGTGAACCGCTACCACAGCTGCTGTTCGAACATTGCGACCTGCAATAATGAGAAAGGGAAAAACAATATTAGAACGTGCATTTCCAAAACATTGAATTCCATCAGTCTTACCTGAATTCCATCGCGCTATGCCACGCTTCTCTCCGGAGCACCAAAGCAACATCTGCAAGGGAAAAGAGACATATTCAGGTTCGCTTTCAATATTAAACAACCGCACAGCGCTGTACTTACCTTAACGGATTCTGGGAGCCTGTTTTTCATCGCGCTCTCATCCACTCACAGCACCACAGCGGCCTGTGAGGTGAAGAAGAAGAAAACACAGGTTAGCTTTAAAAGACAATAAAGACGCTGCGCTTTGCACTTTCTCTTACCTGGAAACGTGCCTCTCCATCCGGCACGCCAGCATCAAGACCTTCGCACCTGAAAAGAAGGAGATAAAGACATTAACAAATTCCCACCATAAACAGAACAAAGACTTACAGTTAACACACCTACCTGCTTACCAGCAGATTTGGGGTCACAGCAGGCCTGGGCCCAAGGAAGGCGTACTGCACCAGTGAAGCAACTCGGGCAGCTCGCCAACAAATGTCAAGCGCCCCTGCACAAGAAACACAGGACGGATAGCTCACCCTACAAATAACTAAGGTGAGAAAAGAACCCAGTGGGAAGGGAATCAGTCAGAGGGTGGTGGGAGATTCACCCATTAGAGACAGTTATCGCAAATCCTCCCTTCTGTATTTGCAGATTCATTATTCAGCACTGGGCAACTATGCATCCAGGGTTCCAGATCTCTGAGCCTTCCAGATGCCCCCGGGGATAACAGGTGAGCGTAATAGAACACACAGCCTTTAAACCTTATCCATCTGGGCGTCGTGGAGACATCTGAAACTGATCAGTTAGCCCAGCTTTTGGGACAATTACGCGCCGAGGTACACGCAGCCCGGCAGGAAACCAATGCCTTAGGACAAGAGTTAATAGTCACAAAAAACTGTACTGATGAACTAAGCAAACAGCTACTACAAACACAGGCGGGGCAGGCTCCATTGCCCGGATTCGCCACATCCGTCGCTACACCATCATCAGTCAATCCAGTACAGATGACGTTGCCGGGAGCAGTACCCCTGACACCACCAGAACAGTTTAATGGAGACCCCAGAAGGTACACAACATTCATGAACCAGTGCCGCCTCCATTTTCTTTGTAGGCCTGGGGCTTTCCCAAACGACCAGGCGAGTGTGGCCTTCGTGTTATCATATTTGAGTGGACGTACCGCAGACTGGTCGGTACCTTTAGTGAGCCGGGATGACCCATTACTGCAGAACTTCATGGGTTTTCAACAGGAGATGGAAAAGTTATTTGCCCGACACTTGCATGGACAAGCTCTTGATAAAAAACTCCTGTCCCTCCGCCAAGGGAATCAAGATTTGCTGACTTATAGTGCCACCTTTAATAGACTGGTTGTAGAAGCGGGGTGGCCAGAATATAAAAGAACCACATTGTTTCATCAGGGGTATCAACTTCAAGATAAGATTCGAACCTTAATGAACCCCGAGATCTTGCACAAATGGAATTCCCAAAATGAACATCACATGGATTACCCTACTTCAGGGAACGACTATATCTACCAAGTAAAAATAGGCAAGAATTGGTCATGTCTGGTTATCACGATTCCCTGATCGAAGGCCATCCCAGAATTGCTAAGACTCTAGCCAAGGGTTTTTTTTAAAAAACAATTTTATTTTATTTCAACAAACAACACTCAACCAGACTTCCAGTGCTTCTCACAATAATACAATTTTGCAACTCAAACAATGTCTACTGCATCTCCCGCTCCCTCCTCCTGTCCGAGACTACACTACTTCTGTGTATGGTTCCTGCTTCTTCCTTGGTGTTACCCTCTTTCTTCAATGCTGTTTCCAGCTCTTTTTCCGCCTCCTGTAATGCTATTACTAATCCTCTTTGTAGTCCCTTGGACTTAGCTATGGCTATCCGCCTCATTACCACTTTGAAGGGTTCCCACAGCGTGCCAGCTGACTCAACACTGCCAGTATTGGTCTCAAAGTAACTCTTTATTTCATCTCTTAAGTCCTCCCTAAACATTGTATCTTTTAGTGCCTCTGCTCTGAGGTGCCACATTGGTATCCTTGCCCTTGGGGGTTGGTATTGCCATATCAGGACCAATGGCGAGTGGTCTGATAAGACCCTTGCTTTATATTCTGCCTGTACTGTTTCTGCCATTAGTTCCTGTGTGACAAACATATAATCTAGCCTGGTATACACGTTTTGTGGGGCCGAGTGATGTGAATACTGTCTGTCCTGCGGGTGATGCACCCTCCATGCGTCTTCAAACCCAAAGCCCGTCACCAAGGTCTGCAAGGCCCTGGCTGCCGGGGAGGGTCTGTCTATTTTGTTATCCGATCTGTCTATTTTTGGGTTTACAGTACAGTTAAAGTCCCCTCCCCAGATCACCGCCCCTCCAAAGTACATGCTCAATTTGGTGTACAGAGTCTTGAAATATGCCGCCGTTTCTTGATTTGGGGCATATGTATTTATGATACTTATTTCTTTATTTTCGACCAGCCCCCTTATTACAAGCATCCTACCATCTACTTCCGCTGTGTACTGTAGTAACTGAAATGGGACATGCAGCGCTACCCAGGTAATCACTCCTCTTGCATAGGCTGAATATGTTGCACCAACAACCGTCCCCTTCCATTTTTTCTTAATCACCTCTAATTTTTCTTTTGTGAGGTGGGTCTCTTGTATCAGAGCTATATCTATTTTCTGTCTGCGCAGGTACATCATTACTTTGTTCCTTTTTAGGTAGCTATTGAGCCCCCTCACATTCTAGGTAATTACTTTAAGATCCCCCATGATTCGATAACTTCCCACTCCCTCCCCTCTCTTCCTTCATTTGGCTTATTAATATATAGATATAGGCCCGGTCCCCAACTAACATTGTCCCACCCAACTTCCCAACTCCCTTCCCAACACCCTTCCCTTCCCCCTCCCAAACTACCCTTAATCCTTAACCCTACAACTTCCCAAACATCCCAACCTCCCTCCTCCCTCCCATGCCCAAACTTAACTCTCAACTCCCTCATGACCTTCCCCCCTCCCAACTGTTGCCCAGCTCCATCCTTGGATGTCAGGCACCCCCGCATCTAGCCCTTTTCTTGGCGCTAGCCTGTACTCATAGCCCTGCAGGGAAATGTCACCCTAGTGGGCCTCTACAATATTACCTACTGGGGATAGGTTGTCTCCATCCTGTGTCTCCTGTATTAACCATCAAGCGCAGCGCACTTGCTGCTCATATCTACTTTGTTACAGTTTATATTCCAGTCCAACATGTCCAAATGCCAAGTGCATCAATTGGTTAATGTTCGCATTTTCCTGCACCCATTACATTCCTATTCGACATCTCTTCTACAATCTCATCTCACCCAACAACATCATGCGTAGCACTGTATCACTTGTCCTGTTCGTCTCGCTCCCGATCATCTCCTTGCTCTGGGCAACCATGGGCGTCCAACCAGTCCGCTGCGTCTTCTGGGGTGTCAAAAAAGTGAGCTTTGCCTTTATATAGGACATTGAGCTTCACAGGGTACAGACGCATGTATTTGTATCTGGCTGTGCGCAGTCTCCTTTTTATCACCATGTAGTTATAGCTCAGTCTCTGCACTCCCATGGTGTAATCTGGGTATGCAGTGATGGTCGCCAATGCCCTTGTTATTGTTCCTCCTTTCCGGAAAAATTCCAAGATCTTTTCCCTGTCTCTGTAGGACAGGAACTTAGCTATAATTACGCGGGGAGGGGCCCCGGGTTGCGGTCTTCTCCTCAGGGCCCTGTGTGCTCATTCAATCGCGAACCCCTGGGAGAGCTTACTCGCTCCTATTTCCTGGATGGTCATGTTCTCCACATAGTCCGTAGGGTCTTGAACTTCCTCTCCCTCCGGTAGGCCAACCACGCGTATGTTATTGCGTCTTGCTCGTCCTTCGGCTTCCTTCTCCCAGTTTTCCAGGTTGGACACTTGCTGTTTCAATATGTGGACCTCCTTGGCATTACTCATGCTGGTGTCCGTATTAATTTTCACGGCGCTTTCTAGACCGCTAGTTCTTTCTGCCAGCGCTCTCACATCCTGTCTCAGTAGGTTGACCTCTATCCCTACTGCATTGATTTTGGTTTCCAGTGCCTCTCTCAGGTCCGCCATCGCTATTCACCACAAGGATTTTAGTTCTGTGATGGCTGCTAGGATCCTATGGCGTCTCTTGGCAAGGTGGCATCTGCGGGTGTAGTGGCCATATCTTGTGCTAGAGTGGTCAGGGACTGTTGCGATTTGGTAAATATGTCCATTGTTGGCTGTTTGCCCTTAGTCTTACCTCCTTTCTGAGCCATTGCACCGTCTTTCCCGGTCCGGGTTGTGGCACTTCGGTGGTATTTAGGTTCTCGTGCTGTCCCTCAGACCTTTCAACGCGGCTGCAGAGCTCCCCACGGCGCTGTCAGCTGTGCACTTCTTTTGCCTGGTGTATCAGTCCACTATGTGGGGACCTGGCAGCTCTCGCCCATTGACCTTTCTTTGTGGTTGGTCTGTGCAGGACCCAGCACCACAAAAATCCAGTGCTGGGAGGGTCTTGTCTCAGCCCTTTCGAGGCATTCCCTCATGCGACTGTTTGCACCTTTCCTTCGTGGACAATATTGGGTGTTGGATATTGTTGTCTCCTCTGGCCCTTATTTCGGGTCGAGGTTTCGTTATGCCAGTATAAGGCGGTACCGGCTTTAGCCTGTTACAGTTTAGCAGGGCCACCTCTGCCCTGTTGTCAATCTATGCGTGCCTATGATGATCCTCTGTCATTTATGCCCAGCCATGGGTACCCATCTCTTCTTCTGTAGGCTTTTCCTCTCCTCCGTCTATTTATTGTGTGGGTTATGCTTCTTGTAGCCTCCACTCTCCACTGCAAGACCTGTTGCTTGCTGTCTCTAATGAGGGATTTTAGCTTCACTGTGCGCAGATTTCATGGTATTGATCACCTCCGGCGTTATGAAGTTGAGTCTTTTCTTCTTATGTGCAATTTGTTCAGCCCATTTCCCTCATTGCATCTGGTCACTTTCTTACCAGGGGAGGGGACACCTCAGTTGCAGCTATGTTTTTTCCTCTTCTGTACAGTTTGCTCAGCGTATTTCCCTCATTGCATTTGATCACTTCCTTACCATGGGAGGGGACATCTTGGTTGCTGCTGTGCTTTTCCTTCTTATGTACAGTTCGTTCAGCGTATTGCCCTCATTGCATCTGGTCACTATCTTACCAGGGGAGGGGGCGCCTTGGCGGGGCTTCACAGCACTTCTTTTTGGGTCAGGCCGCTCCTGCTATTCATACCTTGGGGCTTCGTCCAGCAATCAGGGTAATGACTGTTTCCTTCGATCCGCATTATGCGGCCTGCACCGAATCAGACATAATTTCGTTTAGCATTAATACAGCCGTGGGGGTTTGTGTGCCGCTCGCACGCACGGAACTCTTGCTGCATCACTTGCAGCCATCCATTACCCCCAGGCTTCTCCGGCGTGTCCCAACCTCACTGAGCACCGTCAGGGTCCTGCACGCATGCCTCATCCCCAGTGAGCTGACGCCTCCAGAGTGCCAGGGGCCCCGTCCTCTGCCAGCACCGAAGTTCAACTCACCGCAGCAATGGGCTCACGGGCACCCTCGGGTCGGCCCCACAGGGCGGTCCAGTCGCCCGATGTTCGCTAGTCAGTGTCATCAGCTACAGTCATAATGTGCCAAGGTTGCCTGTTCCGCCGTCTTCGTTGGTACTCGTTTCACTATCGAGTTTAGTTTTGGCAATCCCTTTGTTGTACGGCCGCCGCCATTTTGTATCCAGTTTCAGATGCGCTCACGAAGGGCAACAATGTATAATATCTTCTGTCATTTCCTTACAATCCACGTACAGCTGCGTGCATCGGAGGCTCCAAATGTTCACATAGCATTCATATCGTTTTAATGTCGGTTTCTCCACTGAGAGTGAGTGCGCTGCTTCCAATCAGTATACAGATCCTTGGAGCTCTCACAGAGAGCAGCCTAGTCCATGGCTGCCTAGCCACGCCACCTGACTCTAGCCAAGGTTAAACAGAATTATTGGTGGCCAACCTGACGTAAGGACATTGCTCGATTTGTTCTATCCTGTGGGATATGTGCACAGAATAAATCACAAAAACAGAAACCAGCTGGCCTCCTTCAACCACTGGATATTCCACCAGCTCCCTGGCATACTCTTTCTCTTGATTTTATTACGGACTTACTTCCCTGTCAAGGTTTTAATACCATTCTGGTGGTTGTAGACCTGTTCTCTGAAATGGCACATTTCATTCCATTCAAAGGACTTCCTAACGCTACCGGTCTGGCAAAAGCATTTCTTGAACAGATTATAAAACTGCATGGTTTCCCCTCAGTCCTAATCTCAGATCTTGGAAGCCAATTTATATCCAACTTCTGGAGGAAATGTTGTACCATGGCACAAATCGATGTTCGATTATCCACTAGCCATCACCCCCAAACGGATGGACAAACAGAAAGAACAAACCAGACATAAGAACAGTATCTACATTGCCTGTTGCATCAAGTGGAAGAGAATTGGAAAGACTTGTTATGGATAGCGGAATACGCATACAATAACTCCATACACACCAGCACGGGACAAAGCCAGTTCTACACAATATACGGAACACATCCACGTACCTCTGAACTAGACTCCCCCACGACCTTGGAAATGCAAGTGGTAAAGACCCTACACACAAGCATAACCCAAGCCTTCAAAAGGGCAAATGAACATTTACTGCAAGCCAAAAACAGACAAAAAATATTCTCAGACCGGCATCGAAAGAAAGCTCCCTATTACCAAGTTGGAGACGAAGTCTGGTTGGCATCAAAACATGTGCCCATAAAAGGTACCCAGACCTTTCTTCCAAGATATCTAGGACCCTATACCATCAAATCAGTGATAAATCTGGTAGCCGTCAAGTTAGTCTTACTACCAAGCATGCAAATTCATCCGGTGTTCCATGTGACACTTGTAAAACCTGTACAACCAGGAACCCGACTCTTAACACCACCAAATCCTGTGCTAGTTGATGGAGAGCCTGAATTTGAAGTTAAAATCATCCTGGATTCGAAACGTACCAGATTTAAGCTGTACTATTTAGTGGACTGGAAAAGGTACGCGCCTCAAGACAGAACTTGGGAACCAAGTGAACATATTCACGCACCACGTCTGATTAAGAGAATTCACCTGGATAACCTCACCAAACCCGGACCAGACAGGAAGGATACCATGAGAGGGGCCTTGGGGGGGAATACTGTCATGACCACTGTGACGGGGCACAAGTTGTGCCACAAGCAGGCTCCCAACAGAACCCTGAGGGCCTTAAAACAACTGCAAAAGGGCTCCTGGAGCCAGTACTGGTGCCTTTGGCACCAGGCTCATAGGTAGGAAGGAAGGGCTGTTCAAACTAGGTCCCATTTATGTACATGGGCCACTAAATCTAACATGGAAGCACCCACACAGTCTAGTTCTAAGAACCAAGCCATGCGGTCTAGTGTTTTGGGTGTGGCAGCCTGGAACTACTTTCCCTGGTACTACTTTACCTGGGCTATATAAACCATACCCTGACTGCAGAATATGCATCGTGTTATTCTGCAACTAGCAGCGTGACGCTCCCCGTGTCCAGCTCTTGGTCTTCAGCATCTTCCTGTAATCCTGAAAGAACAAGATTATTCTGTTTTACCTGAGAAAACACCATCCAGCACTCAGCATCTCAACTTGGCTGCAATCTGCGGAAACCGAGAGAAGAAGAAACATCACTCAATGTGGGTACTAGCTTAAGGATGTCCGGCGAACCACTACCACAGCTGCTTTTCCACATTGCGACCTGCAATAACGAAAAAGGGAAAAACAATATTAGAACGCGCACTTCCAAAACATCGAATTCCATCAGTCTTACCTTAATTCCATCGTGCTATGCCACGCTTCCACCCAGAGCACCACAGCAATATCTGCAAAGGAAAAGAGACATATTCAGGTTCATTTTCAATATTAAACAACCGCACAGCGCTGTACTTACCTAACGATTCTGGGAGCCTGTTTTTCATCACGCTCTCATCCACTCGCAGCACCACAGCGGCCTGTGAGGAGAAGAAGAAAACACAGGTTAGCTTTAAAAGACAATAAAGGCGCTGCGTTTTGCGCTTTCTCTTACCTAGAAACGTGCCTCTCCATCCGGCATGCCAGCATCGAGACCTTCGCATCTGAAAAGAAGGAGATAAAGACATTAACGAATTCCCACCATAAACAGAACAAAGACTTACAATTAACAAACCTACATGCCTACCAGCAGATTCAGGGTCACAGCAGGCCTGGGCCCAAGGAAGGTGTACTGCACCAGTGAAGCAACTCGGGCAGCTCACCAACAAACGTCAAGCACCACTGCACAAGAAACGCAGGACGGATAGCTCACCCTACAAATACCTAAGGTGAGAAAAGAACCCAGTGGGAAGGGAATCGGTCAGAGGGAGGTGGGAGATTCATCCATTAGAGACAGTTATCACAAATCCTCCCTTCTGTAATTGCAGATTCATTATTCAGCACTGGGTAACTACGCATCCAGGGTTCCAGATCTCAGAGCCTCCCAGACGCCCCCGAGGATATCAGATGAGCATAACTGTTACACTCACCTGGATTCCACAGGGGCGCCGAATGAAGCTGGACTGCAACGGTCTCCACCAGCGTGACTCGTAGTGAAGTGATGAGCGACTGCACCTGCCCACTTAGTTTCGTCTGTTTGGCACGTAGGAAGATTTTCCTAGAGTGGTAAAAATGGCAGATTAGCTAACCGATAAGAGGAGGTTTACTTCTGCTTTCTACTTCCGTGACCTCCTTGTGTTCTCACCTTATTGTTAAGAAGGATGAGCTCTCCATCCTGCGTCTGTATGCAGGGGTGCGTTGAGACTTGGGTATCCAGTTAACTTCACCGATCCCATAATCCTATGGCAGAGTTCCAGACAACAATGACTCAGAGGTAAGTCTTATGCCAATCCTAAGTAGCATGCAATGCTTTTGAGTTCTGGTTGTCTTACAGTCCACTCCTGTACCATTTCTTTATAGTTTTTTCCCTTGCAGAATTGCCGAAGACAGGTATCTCTTCTCTGAGGGAACAAAGTAAATGCCAAGGTAAGTTTCAGTATTTGCACGAAGCGAAGAATAAATGTCTTAGCATGCGATATTGTTCATTCGTGCGATTAATCAGTTGTCCTCTATTTATTCTAAAGGTGCGGCACTTTCCTGGAGCAAGATAGTGTGATGGTGATTAGCTAAACCACAAATGAATACTGCTTCGGGTAAGTATCTTGCGGCGCAAGGTTGAATGCCTTTTAGCGAGGCTCAGCTCACCTTGTCTTTTCTTTGTTTTTTGCAGATGCGGCTTCTCCGGGCGGCGATCACGTTAGAGTGCCTTGCATGGATGAACGGAGCATCGGTGAGTATCACGCGGCGCTATGCTAATCGTTCTTAAGATGCTTTCTTGTATAGCGCGGGTAATCAGTGTTCCTTTCCCTGCAGGTGTGGAGACTCCCAGATGATTGCAATGGAGAATCTGATAAGGCTCTTGTTCTAATCTGTTCCCTCTTCTTCCCTCGCAGGTTCGGATCGTGAAGAACAGGACAGGCGTGGCTGAAGACTGGACTGGAGCTGCAGGCACAGTGAGCGTTACGCTGCAGGAGTGCAGAATAACACGAAGCAGGTTCTGTTCTCTGGGTGTGGTTTAAATAGCCTCCCAGAAGTAGTTCCCAGGTAAAGTATTCCCTGTACCACACCCAATGAAATAGTCCCTTAAATAAAGTAGTCCCTTCAAACAGCCTCAAGGTGGGCTGTTCATGGTTTCACAACTTGATAACTTGACTTTCCTGAAAAGGCAATATGAGCCTGGCGCCAACGGCGCCAGGACTGAGTCCAGGAAGCCCTTAGACAATCCTTTGGGGTCCCCATGGGTGCCAGTACTCTGGGCAGACTGGTCTGTTCCTGATGTCTGGGGGCAGGCATTGTGACAGTAACAGAGCTAAAGTCTTTAAAGTCAGAAGATAGACCCAACAGGGCAGACTTTAGCAAAGGACAGAGAGAGTGTCCTACTCTGGAAGGCCTCCGACAACAGGCTGATAACCAACTTGATGGGCAAGAAATTGGAAAGCACAGGTTAAGCTGGGAAGATGGCCTCTTTTACAGTGAACTGACTGAGTCTATCCCCGGGGACTGCAAAAGTATTGTATTGCCCTTTGCCAACAGACTCCAGTTCCTACAGTTTGCCTATGAGATACCTTTGGCTGGTCACTTGAGTTTCAAGAAGACAAAAGGAAAGGCTCTCTCTCTACTTCTACTGGCCTAAGATGGGTGCAGAAGTTGACAAATTCTGTAGTAGCTGTCACACTTGCCAAACCTCTGGCAAGAGTGGAGCCAAGAGTGTGGCACCCCTGGTGCCTCTCCCAGTGGTGGGAGTTCCTTTCGAGAGGGTGGGCATTGACATTGTCGGTCCCCTTGACCCTCCCACATCTTCAGGCAACAGGTTTATCCTGGTTATAGTAGACCATGCTACAAGATACCCAGAAGCCATACCTATGAGAACGGTTACAGCTCAGGCTGTGGCTAAGGCTCCACTTGGTATTTTTACCAAAGTAGGGTTTCCTAAGGAAGTGATATCCGACAGGGGATCCAACTTTATGTCCCACTACATGCAAGCCATGTGGAAAAACTGTGGTGTCACTTACAAGTTCTCTACATCCTACCATCCACAGCCAAATGGACTGGTAGAGATGTTTAATCATACTATGAAGAGCATGATAGGTGCTTTGGAAGAACCCCTTAAGAAAAAGTGGGACCTTCTACTGCCATGCCTTCTCTTTGCAAATAAAGATGTCCCTCAGGAGGGAGTTGGTTACAGTCCCTTTGAACTTCTCTATGGCCATCCAGTCAGAGGTCCATTGGCCATGATCAAGGAGGGGTTGGAGCGTGCTCCTTCCCCCAAGCCAGCCAGAGTGACTGACTATGCGATAGGTCTCTGTAGGAGAATGTCACACATGATGGCAGAAGCAAGTGATAACTTGAAGTCAGGTCAGGATCTGGTCAAACATTGGCATGACCAGAAGGCCAGCATGGTGGAGTTTACTGAAGACCAGCTTGTATTAGTTATGGTGCCAACAAGACAGAGGGCCTTGCAGGACAAATGGATAGGAGCCTTCAAGGTTGGCAAACTTGGAGAGGTAAACTATTTGGTGGACTTAGGCAAACCTAAGGAGGCTCCCAGATTCTTTCACACCAACCGTTTAAAGGCTTATGTCTCAAGTAGGAGCATTGCTTCTAGCTTCAGCTCAACCTCAGTGAACCTCTACCTGACCTCCTCAGAGTCCAATCTTTAGATGAACAAATAGAAGGAGTTCATCTCTCTTTTCAACTGACTTCTGAACAACAGGGGGAGTGCAAAGTTCTATTGAATCAGTTTGCCTCCCTGTTTTCACTAACACCAGGCTTGACCCCTTGGGGCCAGCATGATATTCTCACTGGTGACTGTTTACCTGTGAAAAGCAGAGGTTACAGAATGTCAGAACATGTGAGATCCCACACCCAAGGAGAGGTCAACAAGACGCTTGATCTCAGGGTTATAGAGCCATCTACAAGTCCATGGTCTAGTCCAGTGTTTCTAGTACCAAAGGCAGGATCCAAGGAGTTGAGATTCTGTGTGGACTATAGAGCTCTAAATGAAGTCACTAAGACTGATGCCCATCCTTTGCCAAGGACAGAAGAACTGATACCGGTAAGCTTGCCGGTACCATTGTATCTGGACCGGAAAACTCTGAGTTGTGCTCGCGGGTGCCTTTCATTCTGTCAGGTCTGACCTAGTGGAATGAAAGGCACCCGCAAACACAGCTTGCCTGTAGCACCGGCACCGTAATGATTGGTGCCGGTGCTACAGGCATCCCCATTCCCAATGAGCCGTATGGGGCTTAAATGGGAATGGGGATTGCCCATTCATGGGTGCCGGATTTTCTCGCAAGTTTGGAGGTGACTACCTCCAAACTTGTAATAAGGCCCATGAATTAAAACATTACATTAATGAAAGCATTAATGTTCGTGTGCACTGTTGGTGACTTGCATGTATTGGTTTTTTTGATTGCGAGGATAGCTCAGGGGCAACATGCTCGCCTTAGAATCAATACAACATGGAGCAACACAGGTTCGATTCCCGGGTCCGTGCTTAGAAACCTCTGGGTATTACGCGTTTTATAAATAACTCATCATTATTGGTGTTACCTTACAAACACCCTGGCTTTTCAGCCAATTTCTCAGAAAGTTTGCTGTTTAATGAATTAAAACACACACAAATATATATATACATATATATATCTTTCTCCTAGTACCGTGTGTGGTGTACCCCTGCAGCAGCACGTCCGTGCGTACGTGTTGTGCAAGTGTGGTAATCTAGGACTGGCCCAGAGTGTGGAGCGACCCGTGATTTGTTGCTGAGCTAGGGGGAGGCGGCCCCCTCAGCATGGCTCACAGAGGGGGGCCTCAAATGTTGTGCGACGCCACTGCCATCAACAGGAGTCATATTCTGTGTTAAGGATGACCCACATGTTTTTTGGAATATTTCCGGTTGGTTGGCACCTTCTCCATGCTTGAAGGCTCCACCTATCACAGTGGGAAAAGCCTCGGGGGGGGGGATTGACTCTCTGCTGCTCGAGGCCCTATGTGGTATGGTGGAATGCTCACTTCATTTTAGGTACCGTCATTTTTTTTCAAATGTATTGCACTTCTTTCACACGTGCTAAGACTTGCATTGCACAGACTAAACCTGAAAAACGAAACTGGTAAAAAGGATAACTAAACCGAAAAGACACGGACATCCCTGACCGGGGAGAGCAAAGCCCACGGCAGCTGGACGGGTGACATCGGATAGAGAGGAACACAGGCGGCACACACGGAGACTGAGTCAACTAACCCAGACAATCCCACCAACTGTTTCGCCCGCACTGTGATTTAATTACCGACAGGTACCACATTGGTGTGGAATTATCGAGACATTGACAATCCCCCCACTACCTGAGAGGTTGTCATTAGCAGATGCACTGGCCACTAGAATCTAAATGGAGGATAAGGGGAGCCATGAGAGAGCATGCTAGAGGTGGGGGCCAGAGGAGTAAGGAACCTGTAGGCCAGTCAGACCCAGATCAGGACAGAGAGCAACAGGGGAGACTACGCAAGCCGAGCGCTTCAATTCAGGATAGAGATGCAAACTAACCAACCCGACTAATAACTTCCCTTTCTGCATACACCTTTCAAACTCCAAACCAAACACAACGAAAACCTACAGCACAAAAAACCGCACAAACTTCACTACATTGCAACAACAAAACAAACACACATAGCCTTGCACAACAGTACACGACGACTACCGGCCGCAAACACCCCAGGCTCAGCCAAAGGACCCACCGGGCTGAGGCCGCCAACAGCACATCACTGCTCTCTTGCATTTTTCCTGCTTCCTCCCACTAACTCAACCCCCCTCTCCTTTTTCAGAGCCGCCAGAGCGCCAAGGGACCACTACGGTGGTGATAGTGCGCGGTACAAATGTGCTTTAACATTAACATTAACATTGCCTCTCTTAGGTTTTCCGCTGGTGGTGTTTCTTAACGTGGCCAGATTCGGTTCAGAAACTTCTGTGACATTTTAGATAAGTATTCCATTCTTATTTAAAGTATTTGGGTTGATATGATGTGATATGTGTTTACTCAGCCAGTAAATCAGATTTTCAACGAGTGTTCCCTCCAGTTAATTGCCTTTTCAGATATCCCTTGTCCAATGCCTATTCACAGACTTGCCAGATTTTAATGTAATCATTTGTCTAACTATCCATGTGCAATCTCCATGCACTTTTAAAAGCAACTTCGCCTTGCACGATACGACTTCTTAGATACGGCTGCTTGAACAGTTCAAATCACAGGGCCACGTTTTGTGTTTATTTAGGATCTGACACGTATAACATGACAAACACGGCGTCGGTAAGTTTGCCACAATCATCTTATGAAAGTAAAGCAAAACGCATGTGCACCAATGTATGCATTATGTTGAAAGGCAGCTCAGTGGGTTGTGCACCTGTCTTGAAACCCTCAGGTGACAACTTCATAATATTAATAGACTTTTCTTGGGTAATAAATGACACCTATTATTCAAACACCCGGCGACAATTTAGTTTGTGGGGCGGCCACACTATAAAACGTGATATGATATGAGATTTTATTTATAGCGCGCCTATACACAAGTGATTTTTATTTTGGATAATGAGTTGTCCATCTCCAAGGAGTACCTTTTTGATTGACAGAAGATAGCTCGTGCAGACCCCTTCATTGCTCCCATCATCTCTGTCACTAGTCTCAGGAGGATATGTCATTGCTGCCATCATCTCTGTCACTAGTCTCAGGAGGATATGTCATTGCTGCCATCATCTCTGTCACTAGTCTTAGGAGGATATGTCATTGCTGCCATCATCTCTGTCACTAGTCTCAGGAGGATATGTCAGGGGCAACGTGCTTGCCTTGAAAGCAAGACGACATGGAACAGCACAGTTTCGATTCCCGGGTCCTCGCCTAGAATAAATAATCTTATTTAAGATCAATTGTGTGAAGTTATCCAGACTATGATCAAGTAACTCCAATTTTCATTCCATATTCAATTCATATAAATAATTGTACATGTAAAGACAACTGACTTACACAAAAGAGGTTTCATTTTCTGGATCAAAACACATATTCTAGAAGTGTTTTCATAAATATGTAGATGTGTGGCTAGTAAAAAAATGTATTCCTGCCCCAACTTAGGCCGTTTAGCTGTAAATGTGTGTCTGCCATTAGAGTTTAGCACTTCTAATACTGTCAGATTTCTCTACTCTCCCATACGGACTCCATGCACCTTTAGCAAGTGATAAAGCCTGTGCATAGCTCATGATGTCCATCTTCCTCCGTGCTCTACCTTGCTGGTGTGTGCACGCTGTATGCCTGGCCCGCCATTAACGCCCTCAGGGCAACTATCCAATTCACCACCTGACTGACAGAGTGATGAATGCACAGTTGTGGTCCCGCAGTCACTGGCATCGCATGACGCGTGCACTACACCTTTGTTTATGAAGTGCTGTGTCCTTTGAGCGATGGTGTCATGGTGGGAAGCGAGAGCAAGGGCCCTGAGAACCTGGCGCCTCCTTGACATTGACCTTGGGCAAGTCACCCTATCCCACCCTTCTCAGTTTCCAGAACTTGTAACGAGTAATTCCAAGAGCGACGTCCCTGCCCCGCGCGCACCCGTTCAGAATATACACCTATGCGAAGGTGACTTCTGAGAAGTCAGTCAAGCCGGCACATTCGTGTCCAACTTTGACCTAACAGCGGTTACTGTCCTGGGGCCTGTCCTGACCTTAGAATGGATCTGTTTACAAACGCTGGGAGATCAGGTGCCTCGGCCAGTCTCCAGAGAAACACCTCACCTGTTTGCTCTTGTTCCCACCATCCCAGACATGCAACCCTATAAACCTCTCCCTCCTGTCCTAAATCAGCCTGTCAGTCCCAGAGGCTGAGACTAAATCATGAAATGAAAACAGGCCTCATGGCTAGTCCTTGCTAACTTGAATAATTACTAAAGTGTTAAGGGGTGTAGCCATTTTTGGCGTTAACTATCTTAATGTGTTTCTTTTTTCAAGTAACGTGTCACTTAAATTATGTATTTACTGAGCGCACACTAACTCAAGCGAGGCGTCCTTGCATGAGGGCCTGCTGGCACTGACAGCAGATATGCATGGTCCCTCAACTCGCTGCTACTCATGTTATCGAACTGAAAAGGACGAAGGGCTGAGCAGATCTGCAGGCGGTCACACCTGTAACCACGAGGTCAAGCAGAGATCTGTGTAGTGAGGTGTCTCAAGGGAGGGGTTTTTGTCTCGGGAGGATAGCTCAGGGGCAACGTGCTCGCCTTGGAAGCAAAATGACACGGAGCATCACAGGTTCGATTCCTGGGTCTGTGCTTAGAAACCTTGGGGTATTAATTGCGTTATGAATAACTCATCATCATCAAACCTTTGGCTCACCAGATGTTTTGGACTACAGCTCCCATCAGCTACAGCCAGCATGGTCAATCAGAGTCTTGGCCCAAAACATCTGGAAATCCACAGGTTGCGGCCCCCTGCTATAGGAGATAAATTAGTCCAGACACAGGCCCAGTTTATGAAACTCATTCTTACCTTTTTTGATCTTATTTACAAGACAAAATTGCAATATGCTACTAGTGTTCTTAGACTACATACTTCTATATATTCTATGCCACCACAGGCCTGCACTTACACATCTATTGGCAGCTGACTTCTCTCCTAAGCACTTACAGCGGCTCACTCCCTAGCACTTCCCTCTTGATAAACCTAGCACTTACCCCCCACTCCCTCATCCCTTCTCTCTCTGCACTTGCACGATCTGGATGCTCACAAGGCCTAGTAGGTCCGCCTCTATCTTTCATAGTTTGATTTTCATTCCCTTGTCCACCCCTCCCCTGCAGCCCTGTGGGCGCTTTGAAACACAAGTTACTTGATGTATAAGTGCCTTACCAATGCACAATAAATAAATAAATATATGAACACAGCATTTCCGCTGTTCAATCTTCCTTAGACTGCCCTCTGAAGGCTTCAGCGAGTCCTCCTCACACAACCGCTTTAATCCACAATGATAGTTCATTAAACTTTTTAATTAGATCTTCCTTATGTGCTTACCATTACAACCCACACCAGTCAGTCAGCACTTTAACAATACATGTCAAAGTTTCAAGTATAATCTTATTAAAATCAAGGCAGGTCTAACCAACTCTCCATCACTTCTCTTCTCACACAACTCCTAGGTGGGGTGCCTTGGCATTTTATTCCCCCACCGCTCGCACTTTCATAAACAAGTTTATTGGCATAATACGTGAGATAGAATTAACCTCAAAGGCGGGGCTCTCCCATTTTCACCTATCAAATCAGGACAAACAGGCACTGACCTACTGTTTAGATTGTATTCCTACATCTGCAGGAGGCCCTGTGGTGCTTAGGTCCTCATCCTTGCTCATAAACACACGCATAGTATCACCACCTAACTTTTCCCATACTTTGGACTTTGGTCCCTCCGAGGGCTTTCAACCTACAGGGCGTTGGGACCATACCCATGGTGAACGGCGCTATACAAATGACGAAATGGAAAAGAACAGTACTTCCGGCATAACGTCATCCTCTTTAGATTTTCTATCAAGAAATGGCGGAAATCTGTTTTCCAAGGTGATCACATATTTGGTGTATTAATATGCTATGAAGAATTTATAAAGCTCACTGTATGCCTTTTATATGGTTTCTTGGCGCTGACACCAGTCTCTGTTTATCAGCACAATGCCATCTGCTGGTTGTGGGTTTCCTCCCCGTGAGAGACCCATAGGAAGGTGCGCCTGGAAACCTCCGCCAGGACTGTAGAGAGTGATGTGATGTGCTTTTCAGGCGTGATTGTGCTTTGTTTTTCAGGCGTGATTGTGCTAATTCATGAGCAGAATGTTATCTCCCTTTGGTGGATTTTCTTACGGAGAGAGTCCCTGTAGGGGAGATGGGTCACCCTGTGTCTCAACACATGGGCGCACGCATAGGTGTATGTGTGTGTGTGTATATGTGTGAGTCCTTGATGGACGTTTAGGACCTGATTCACAGAAGCATTGTATAATAGTGCAATCCCATTGAAAAACACTGTGTGAATCAGGCCCCAAGTCCTGTAACCTTCCCCAACTCCATCAGCCTTGTGTCACTGTGGCGCCCCACTAAGCGGTGCCCCAATCAGACCCCCTGGTTTTGGGTGTGTTTGAAGTTTGGATGGATGTGCTTTGTATATAGAGTGTTCGTGGCAGTACTATGCAAGGGCAGGGATTGATTGATTTGTTAGAATATGATCTGCTGTTTGTGTGGGATCATCGCATGGCATGTGTGCATGGCAGAGATCACTCTGTGTGCACTACAGGCAGTGGTTCAAGGCACGGAACCTAGGAGTCTCTAGGTTCCTGTGCCTGTCACTTCTCTGTGCAATCTATCAGCAGAATCCAGGTAAATAAGGCTGACCCCATGGAACCTTGGTGATGGGGCTTATTCACCTCGATTCTTCGGATCTGCGTCGCCTGGCCTTTCTGATGCATTTTGCATTGCTTTTTTATGGGGGGGCAAAATTCCCATATCCCCCGTCAGCCCCTGGAGCCCCTCTGCCAAACACCACTACCCTAAAATCATTTTTTAATGTTCCCTTGCCCGAACCCCTATCGATGTGAAGAATGCAGAAAATAGTTATTTTGACAAAAGTGGTGAGGTATCCACAAAGAGGTGGACAGGTATCAATTCTTTCAGACTATAGGGAATTGGCCTGTAGGGTAGTACACAATCTAATTGATAGAAAGGGAGTAAGTATTGTTATGTTATGGTAGCCGAATTTGTACCACGCGCTTTCAACCGAAAGGGCATCTTGGAGCTAGGACACACGGTTACAGGTCATTTGGTCGAAAAAAAAGGTCGACAGGACAAATGGGCGACGCAATTTGGTCGAAAGACAAATGGTCGAATTTTTATTTTTTGTATTTTCACATTTTTTTTTTTGGGGGGGGTCCCCCAGCCCCCTTTTTTTGCTAAAAAACCCTTTTTTTCCTAAACGAAAACCTGAAAAATATATATAAAAATAAAAAAAATTCGACCATTTGTCTTTCGACCAAATTGCGTCGACCATTTGTCTGTCGACCAATTGTCTGTCGACCAAATGACTGGACAGCAGGACACACACAGTTGGCATAGGCAAACTGCAGCCTAAAATTGCAGGGTTTTTAAAGAACGTCGGAATTGGAGATGGCTCTCAATACATCTAAGGGTGACAGGTATATCGTTCCACAATTTACCTGCAGGGATTGAAAACACACGACCACCTACCCTAGAAAGACAATTTAGGAATGGCAACTAAGCACGCATTGCGAGAATGGAGAGTCTGTCCCAGGATATGAGGCAAAAATGTGTCTTGGAGGTAGTCAGCCCCTTGCCGATAATACACCGGATGTACCAGACAAAAGGATTTGAAATGAACCCTTTTGGCCACCGGGAGCGATAGAAGCACATGGCTAATGTGAGAGCCGTAGGAAGTGTAAGTAGCCACCCGAGCAGCCAGATTTTGTAAAAATAGCAGCCAATTTATGAGCCCGATAGGTTGAGACAAAAATAGGGCATCGCAGTAATCAATGAGGCTGGTAACTAGCGAAGCAACTACCAGAGGACGCAGATGGACCGGGAGCACTTTGAGAAAGTGGCCCATCTTTTCGAACTGCACTTACCTAGGCAGCCATCGAAAGTGAGGCAGAAAGATGGACTCCCAAGTTCTTAATCACCGTCACTGGAATGGGTAGATCACCCAGATCACCCAGAGCAGAATGCCAGAAAGAAGAAGTTCAAAGAGTAGGATCTGGGGGATAACCCACCAACAGAACCTATGTCTTGTCCCCATTTAGCTTAACCCAGTCGTTATTCATCTAGCCCTTCTAGGGGCCACTAGGCACTCACACAAGCGCAATGACACCTCAGCCTGGTCAAGATCCAATCGGACCAGGATTTGGGTGTCGTCGGCATAGGAATAGCACCAGAAGCCGTGGGAGCAGATGAGACCAACCAGCGGCTGAACATAGATGTTATTAGAAAGCAAGTGAGAAGGAGATAGAAAAGAGAAAGAGAAAGTGACTGGCCCCTGTCAGTCAGGAGAGATGAAAACTAAGCCAGAACAGGATCGGAGACGCCTACCTAGGCGAAGCGGTGAATAGGATGGAGTGGTCAACAGTGTCGAATGCCGCAGACAGATTTAACAATATGAGGGCCCGCACTCTACCCCGGTCAACCTGCATGGCCAGATAGTCAATTATAGACACCAGGACACTCTCCGTTCCATGCCCCGCCCAGGAGCCTGACTGAAAGGGGTCAAAGAAAAATGAAGCTTCAAGAAAAGAAGAAAGAAGAAGTGACACCAGGGATTCCAACAACTTCATAAAGAACGGATGGAAAGAAATAGGTAGGAAATTAGCCAAGAGAGAACTATCCAGTGACAATACACTGTTTGAGCTCTTTTGGAATAGAGCACGACTGGCAAGAAAGACTAACTGCCTGGGGGACCTAGGGGATCATGGACGGCATGATATCCCTGAGTACATCCAGAGGAACAGGTTTGCGGGGGCAGCAGACTTAAGTTGGTTGATAGTCCTAGATACTGTCTCCATAGAAAACTCAGGAAACCGAGACCATGAGTGCGTGACTGAAATCACTGTCTCAACTGAAGTAGTATTAATGGTATTCTGACCATTCATGCAGCTATGTTTACGTATGTCCACAATTTTTGTAGCAAAAAACCTGGACAACGAATCGCAAAGAGTCTGAGCAGGTACCACATTAGGAGTAAAGCTTGTGGTAGTGTAGAATGGCTTGACTGCAGGGAATAATTCTCTGGACTGGTTCAGAGCCGACTCAACTTTATACGTGTAAAAAACCTGCTTAGCAGCCCAAATGGCTGCATGATAGTACAAGTAGGCTGTTGATAAATCAGTCTCTCCGCCGGGCCATTGGACAGGCGCCACTTACGTTCAGCCTGCCCCAGTTCCAGATGAGCTACTTTAAGCTCGCCCAAGAACCATGGCACTGCAACACGTTTCCCAGGTTGCGTAGACTTCAAAGGCGTGACTTGGTCAACCACACCACTCAATGTCTGAGATAGAAAGACATATCCACCAGAGAGGAATCCTGACACCTCTCATTGATCATGAACAGCATCTGACTGCAATCGGCTGAGCGCCAATTATGCTTCATAGCGGAAGTTGGGCTGAATTTGGATAGAGGCAACGTACATTGTACTACAATTGGCATTAGACAATGATCCGACCGCAACACTGGCCCAACAGGGGAGAGACGAATGCTAGATTATGCATAGAATAGAAGATCTAAAATATGCCACCCATCACATAAGTAGGCTCATGTATAGATTGGTTAAAGCCAAGATCTGTTACTGAATCAAAAAACTAGGCCAGCACCCGAGCCTAAGGGTGTTATATCTCATTTTGAAATCCCCCAACATCACTAAGTTACAAGAACTTAACTTGAAGGGATGTGGCTAGCTCTACAAAGGGGTTCAAAAAGTCAGAATATAGGCCCGGGGACTGATAAATGATAGGAATGTGAAGCAGAAACAGCGAGACTCACTAGAAGAGCTTCCATTTTTAGGTTGTGAGATAAGGGAATCATGGAAAATTAAAGGGTATTTTAAAAGATAATAGCTACCCCACCACCCAGGCGGAGGGCTACCCAATCAAGATGGATTAAAATATTCCCATATGGGAGAGCCTGCATAAAGGGAAGGCGCAGAAGTATCTGACAGCCATGTCTCTGCAAGGCTCACATCATACGGGCAGTGTTCCCGGAGAAACTCATAGATTGACGTTGCATGGGTGGCTAGGGAATGCGTATTTATTAAAAATGCACTAACAATGGAGTTCCCAGCAGTGTCATTAACATCATTGATGGGGGACAGTATATTAAAATTCTTAGGAAACAACGTACCTGAAGGAGCTAAGTTCACAGTAGCTTCTCGTTTAAGCCCTGGCGCAGTCATAAGGGCAAGCCTGTCTGGCCCGGGTTTAGCGTGGATGGGCCCACACAGGCATAACTTTGGCACAACTTTGGTGCGACAGGCACGGTCCCGCTGCGCATCACCGCTGTGCGGTCTGCGTGCTGTTGTGGTATATATACAAATTGTATAACCGTAGCCAATTCGGTATCACTGCTGATAGACAGTGAGAACAGACTGCCCGCGGTAGATGAATGCGTGTATGAAATGAAAAACAGACCAGTAGTGACCGAGTACGAGCCTCCGTATACTCAGAGGCCAGGCACCCTCAGCCAGGCTAACTGGCATAGAAGGAACAGAAAATGAAACAATTAAACCATAATGGAATAAAAAAAGTAAATAAAAGAAATGAAAAAAGAGCTACGATTTAGCATGATTAGAAGTAATGAGTGCCGAGCCACACGCCACGGCCTGGGTATTAACCCAGTGCCTAAAAGGAGATTAAAAAACCTGGTTAACGATAAAACAATTAGTCAAATGAAATTAAGATAAAAGCACACAGAGGCCAAAAGCTGTACCATGTAATCCATGGCGATTCAGGAGAAAGAAGCCTAAAGCTCAGACGCAGCCAATTCGGTCTGTCTGCTGATAGGCAGTGAGAACAGACTGCCCCCAGTAGATGACTGCGTGTATGAAATGAAAAACAGACCAGTAGTGACTGAGCAGAGGCCCCAGTATACTCAGAGGCCTGAGGCACCACCAAGGGGTGGACAAGGAAGGCCCTGGCCACCCTTATAAAAACGCTGGCCGCCCCACCGGCCGCCTGCCTCTATGTGTTTGTTTTGGTGTGCCACCCGAGTGACCTCATCAGGCCACCCCTATAAAAAATATCTGGGGGCGTCACTGTCAGAGGCCAGGCACCCTCAGCCAGGATAACTGGCATTTAAGGAACGGAAAAGAAACCAATTAAACCAAAATCAAATTAAAAAAGTAAATAAAATGAATGAAATAAAATCGCTAAACTGTAGCGTGATTGCATGTACAGAGCGCCCAGTCAGACGCCACAGCTCGGGTATTAACCCGGTGCCTAAAAGGAGATAAAAAACGTGGAGAAAGATAAAATAATTAGTAAAATGAAATAAAGATAAAAGCACACAGGCCAAAAGCTGTACCGTGTAATCGGTGTCATGAATGTGTGAACCGGACAAGTCTCGGACTAGGACTAGTGACCTGTCCTGAGGTTCATGCATGAATCAGGCGCTTGCGCTGTACAAGGAAATGGACCTAAAAGTATATGTCAGGGCCAGAGATGATCTCCATTCGTGTTTAGCGGGGTACTTCACCTATAGTGGTCAGTAGGTCGGGGTAACCTTCGAAAAGGTGACTCAAGAATCATCACAACCCCCCAACACTAAAACATAGATTTTCTAAAATGGTATCCCCCATTTTTAATGAGGCTGCTTAGTATGATATGGGGCATAGGCACTAATGTGTGGATTCTTTCTCTAAGAGGAATAAAGATTAAATGCTCAACACTAAATGAAAATACTCCACTAGAGTGTCAACTGGTCACGTTGTAAACCACTGTGGCCAAAACACCTCCTGGGGGTGGACTAGAGATGAACTCTAAGCAGACTTTCAGCTGAGACTGGTGGAAGGGGCAATGGTGATGTTAATATAGGTAGCTGCATGACCAAGGGTCTCCAGATCTGCAGGAAGAGCGATTGCAGCATGGGAAGCAAAATGGCGTACGCAAGGAAGCATTGCAGGTATGTGGGCAATGTCGCTACTGTGTGATGATGTTCTTAGGCAGTGTCCCACACTAAAGGCATTGCTTGAGCACATATATATCAGTGGTTTTATCTATTGTAAAAGTGGCTTCCCTGCCATAGGTGTGGCCACACCTTCATATGTGCGAGCATCTGTCCTGAAGGCGACATCAGGTAAAGTAACTAGATGGTTCTCATCATGGCTTCCCTTCCCATGCCACCAGTGTGGGATAGGAAACCTAGGATCATGCTGTTGACAGTACCGGGCCCTGCCATGGAGAATGGGGCATGCACTCTGGGGTTAGCTCATAGTTTGTAGAGACTGGGCTACTCCTATTCCTCTGCACCCCTGAGGGCCTCTAATGTTTCACTTCCACCCTGCATTTCACGCTACTCTTGTTTACGAAGATATTTAGAGCAGCATTTTGTAAAACAAATAAAACAACTCCATGACCATGTAACCTCCAGATGCACATGCAGAGATCTGCAGAGGAGGGAGTTCAATGTATTTAATAGATACTGAATATGTACCTCAATGTTCCAATACGTGCAGGTATATTATTGCACCTCATCATCCACCTTTGGAGGCCTCTACATTGAGTATTATGAGTTGCCTCCCTAAATTCCCACCATTCTCTAGCACGTTACCATTCTTTGACGTTTGGTGATGCACCTTTTGTTTAGAAAAATACCCTCTTCCCACTGACACTCTTGATCCATTTCCTCCAAGCATGTTGTCCTTACCCCATCCGTCCATTAAGTCCCATTTGATCATTATGAAGCCCATATTAAGTTTCACGTATCGTTTGGCTTCAGTATTGACCCAGATTGCCATAAGGGTCAGCCTAGGAGCATATTTCGCTGTTCAGCATAGTACCTTAGAGACTTCCCCATGGTCCTTGTTTCAAAGTCACAGCACTGTCAACCGTACTCAGTACCTCAGTCACCATATGAGAGCATGTACTGTGCAACACAGTGCCCCAAAAGCCAGCTTGTACATTATCCATTTTTCATCCTCGTTCATCCTCTTTCCCCTGCACTCTATTCATTAAACTTAAAAAAGCTCATAGCATATTGGTTTTAGCCTGTGACACCACCCACACGGTAGTGATGAGAGAGTGAACGGCATATGTGATGAATGATGGAACATACAATAGCCTCTTGTGGCCCCCGTATCCAAGCTGGTGTCAAGAAAACGTTACCAGGCACTCCCCTCAATGCAGACCCTCGTCCTGGAATTCCTATCCCTGCCCAACCATACACCCGCCTCTTTCCTTCTCCTACCCCATCCCTTGTTCTTTCTCCAAAAGACAGATCACAGCCTCTCTTTCCTCTCTTTTAACAGGCAACTAGGTTACATTTCTCTGTTGTTTTTTGTAAAGATAGGACACTTTCCATTTCTTTCTCTTCATTGTGCAATATGAATGTGAGATGTGTGCAGAGGTGAGAGGTATACCACTACAAGTTGGCATGAAGAACACTATATATGTCTACAATTGCAAGTTTCCTATTTGTGTGTTAAGCCTAAAGAGGTGTCCCTTTAGCTGCTGGAGAAAAGAGAGCCAGAAATGAAGCACCTCTTTATCTAGGAAAGGATATCAAGGGAAGGACAGATCCAGCCAGAACTTCTTCCTTAGTGCACACCGGTGCCTCTGCAAAGTCCCTTTATTTTTAGGTAGCAACAGGCACCCACGACATAAATCTACACACAGCCCTTGGGTCACAGTTACAAATGTTGTTATGGCAAGAGAACTACTGTGGAGCGACATTCTTGCGGGAGCATCTCCGGCCCTGTTCTTGGAAGACTTTGACTTGGCACGGGCGACGTGCTGCCTGGAACGCAGCAGTGAGAGAAGAGCGAGCTGGCAGAGAGCAGTCGGACAGCGGCGCTCCTCCTGCAAATGGGGTTAAACCCCATAAAGACATCAAGATGGATCCCAGTACAGAAGACCAGGTCCTCTCCATAAGAGCAGGAGGAGCATCGTTATCCGGAGAGGTGTCCCTGAGGTTGTTCTCAGAAGAACTGGGAAGGATAAAGAGCTATGTACATAGGATTCAGCTGAGAGGAGCAGTGCTGGTCAAAGGTCAGACCAGTCCTAGCTACGGCAAGAGCTTTGTTACAAAATCACCTCCTGATGATGGTAAAATAGGGCACGATTGAGACAGTGGAATCATTGGAATGGTTAAGCCTGGTCGTTCCTTTAAACAAGCAGCGATATTAGAATCTGAATAGCTCTGTGCATTATTAATTTAGAGATAATAACAGATAGCTACCCATTATCAAGTATCAATGAACCGATTCTGATCAGGGACGTTATTTCACCAAAATGTAGCGGAAGTGACATCACACGACCCTTCACCCCTGGTGACATCACAGGAAGTGATGTCATTTGACCCCATCCCGAAGTTAAATCGCGGGATGCGATGGAACACGACCTTTCACCCGTTGACAAGACAGGAAGTACTATCACACAGCATTGTACACTACAAAAAATATGGTTACGATATCGCTATAATGTGATGTACATTTCATACAAGAATGGATCGCCACATGTATCGTTAAGATCAATGTACATAGGCCCATATTACCAAATTACTGTGAATGCAAACAGACGTCCATGACCAAATGATAATGATGTGTTATTATATAGCACTTACGCTTAAGCGCTTTATATAGAAAAAATATACACCCAATATCACCCAACCTGTGTTGGTACTCATTTATCGAGCTCAGAAGGATGAAAGGCTGAGTTGAGGCGTTTAAGAACAGACTAAATCAGTGACTCACCCCCTGAAGTGTGCCTGAAATAAACCTTTAATGAGTCTAGCAATTATTGTATAGAATTCCAGAAAGACACATTATTTGATATTCCTATTCTTTCTTATTTAGGGTCAGTGCTGAAAGTGTTAGACTTGTGTCACTCCTTTTCTTCTTTTTCTTCTTTTTAAGGGGCTTTAACAAGAAAGCCAGCCACTCCAGAACTAAAGAGCCACATGGTGCTGGCCACAGCCCATGAGCTTACATTACAAAAAAAAAAACCTTTTGTTTTCTTTTTTTTTTCTTCTAGAGGTCGCAAGGATGTTCACAATGGAGAACTCAGAGGTCGCAGTTGCGACATCTGGCAACCCCTAAATGACGTCCCTGATTCTGATGACGGAGGCCAAGTGTTTTTCGAAGTTGGACATGAGCGATGCATATCATCAGATAGGTCTACATAAAGAGTTGCAGTCTCTGACAGAGTTTATCACACCATTCAGCACATACAGCTATACCAGAGTGCCATTCGGCCTATCCTCGGATGCTTCGGTGTTCCAGAGGATGATGGACTCGTTGCTGTGCAACATAGGCATTGAGTAATATTTCCAGGATGATATTCTCATTCATGCTGAAGATGAGGAGACTCATGATGTCGTACTGAGATATGTGATTAATAGATTGCAGGAAGCTGGAGTTAAATTGCGATACGAGATGTGCATGATCAAGGAAAAAGAGGTGGAATATCTGGGATACAAAATTCCACGAGAAGGCATTAGCCCAAATAAAAATGAACTTCGAGGCACCAGCGCCAACCACTAAAGAAGTATTGTGATTGTTTTAGGGCTTTGCAGATTATTATGCAAAATGTATACCATGATTCTCTGCAATAACAACGCCCATGAGAAAATTGCTGAAGAAAGGGATGGAGTATTCGTGGAAGACAGAGCAGAAAAGTGCATTTGAAGAAGTAAAGAAAATAAGAGTGGAACCCCCGTGCCTAAAACCATTCAACCCGATGTGGAAGACCCGTATCACAAAGGATGCCAGTGCCTATGGTTAGGTGTGAACCTTACACAGAAGAGAGGTGATGTGGAGCATGTGGTGGCCTTTGCGTCCAAAGCCCTATCCAAGGAAGAGAACATCTGCTCAGCAGTAGAGAAGAGATGCCTGTGTGCACATGGGCAGTGGTGGACTTCAGGACATATGTGTGGGGAACCAAGTTTCAACTGAAGACAGACCACAAGCCCGTTTGGTGCACATGCCAAGCCCCGTGGGCATGAAGATATCCACTCCAAGACTGGCACTCATAGCAGCAAAACTAGAAGAGTACATGTATGAAATAATACACACTGCGGGATGGAAGACTTTACAGTCTGATTGCCTGCCTGAACAAAATGGGCAATTTAGCATATTTTTGCACTATGAGTGCATCGTGGTATCAGTTGGAGACTTCAGGAGAGACACTGGTTAGGAGAATCAGCCAAAGATGAATCTGTGACGAAGATGGGTCGAGAATGGATGAACAGACAAAAGGAGGAGTCCAGAAGGCCTGCAGCCATACTGGAAATGGTGGAGGAGATACATGAAGATACCGGCCTGCTGGTCAGGTGTGATCGAGCAATACCCGTGTGGCGATGAGCAAAATTATACTGTACATAGCCCATTCAGGGCACCTAGCAAGCAACATGACGAGACACAGGATAAGGGAATCATACTGGTGATCCTGCATGGACCAGGATATAAGGAACAAGATGAAAATATGTAACAAGTGTAATAACTATCTGTTGGTGTTTCTCTTTATCAGTAATATGGTCATAGACCCGACAAAATGCCTAGCAAGGACTTAAAATATGTAATAAGTGTGTAGTCCCCAACAGCATCAGTTGCATTCCTATACATGTCGATGATATAGGCAGGTGGCATGTGACCCAGTTTCGAATTAAAGCACAGTTGTTAGCGGTCAGAGTAGGAAAAAATCATGTTATTGACAGCTTGTTGGAGAGTAAAATTGAAAAGCCCCCTTTCGGACACCCCAGCCCTTTTCTCCTTTATTAGTGCCTGTACAGAAAGTCTGGGAGCCTGCTAGGTAGAGGCGCTCAGCATCCCCCATATAATGTAATAGACACTCATTGAATCCTCCAATGGATGGCTGCATGTCAGCATCCCCTGTCTTACCAGGCCAGCGAGGTTACCTCTAAAATACCTCCCTGCATCACTGCCATGCCCTGATTGCTCACAAGTATCCATTTCCTAGGATAACAAATCCTAAATCAATCCAATCACAACCTGTAACCAGCTGGAACCTCAGATCTCTTCAGCAGCCATATTTTCACATTAGTCTACTAATCTCTTCCAAACAGGTAGACCCATTTATATAGTGAGTATCAAAAAGGAATTTTGACTCTATGCCCATGATTTAAAAAAAGGTTATTTTATTTTAGCACCTTTTGAAATTTGAAGACTGAGTTAGGCCCCCTCACGTGTGACTCATGTTCCTCCACACCATTTTGGCCATTCGGAGGTGTCAGCGGGTCATAAGATGTAACTATACAATATCACCGACCTTATTTTTACTGATTTACTTGCCCTCACAATCAAGAACGTCTGTCTCAGGAACATCCCGCATATGTCTGATACTTTTTAATGCTATCTATTTCAAAGTATTAATTTTCTCATACTCAAAGATGAAGGGTAAGGGAGGTGCCTATGACATCCAGTGAATACACAGTCAGATGAGTGTGCAACCAGGCGTCCTTGCCGGGTCCCGCGAGGAGACCAGCATGCTAACAATGGGCCCGTTATTAACAGGCCCGTTGTTGGCATGTTCGCCATTCCTATTGTGCCCTATGGGGGCTCGAATGGGAATGGGGATGTACCGGGTCCGGGTTCCTTGAATGAGGAATTACCAGGTCCTCCAAGGTTGGAATGTCCCAGTAAGTCCTCATTCAAAGAACCCAGACCCGGGAGCCGGTAAGGGGGTAGCCATGCCGCTAATAGCAGCATTGCTACCTCCAAACTTGTAATGACCCCCCTAGGTCTTGGCAGCACATCATTGAGTGGGTGACGAAAAACCAGACCAAACCCAAAGAAGTGCTTTTGAATGTCATCATGAATTGCCTCTAGAGAGCAGTCTAGGGCTTGTGAAAATAAAGGCTTTCTAAACAGTGGGATTTATATGCTTCATCAGCCAGAAAACCTTTCACAGCAGTCTAGTGAGGAATCAACTGCATTATTGATAGAGCAAAAGGAAATTGACTTACAAATTGAACCATAAGGACAAGGATAATCAGGCCCAAGGCAAGAAAGGCCTTGGAAAGATGATTCAATTTTGGAAAGCTGAGATTAACGTGCGATTAATCACTTGAATGCTTTCTTCAGGGACATAGTTGTAAATTGGTGCAAGAAGCCAGTTAAAATAATTGGCTGCCAAAAAAAAGGACACAAGAACTGATGAAACAGTGGATGGAAAAGACTGAAATTCTGGGAGCCCATAATTTGTCAGATTCCCACATGTTTGTCAGATTCTACCGCCCCCCGAAATCCTCCTCTTGCTGTTCAAGAGGAACTCCACTGATCATCTGTCCATTTATAGTATTTAATGAATCTGGAGACAGGGAGCTGGATGTATCAACATATTGGGGTACACCTAATGCCATAAACAAATAAAGACAGCGTTTGGAATTTTTTCTGAGTTGGCCGTTGCTCCTCACATATGTAACCCACTTTGGGAGATACTAGAATGTGTGGTGGGACTTCATACATAGGATTATCAGTCAGTTTGCTTGTTAGTTCCTGGAATATTGAAGAGAGCCAGTTTAAGGCAGATTACTAAGTGCCAGGCCTGATGTGTAGGAGAAACAGCGTGGGTGCCATACCCAGGTTGGAGGACCTCGGGGAGAGAGGAGGCCAGAAGTAGAGCAGAGAGTCCAGGATTTTAAAAGCAAAAAGGCAGTGTTCCTGCACTTTTGAGATAGAGATAAAAGTCTAAGGATTAGCCTGTGAAATCGGGACTGGTCGTCCTCTTTGGTGGTGCAGGGGATGGGTCTCCATTCATGTTTCAGCAATACCATATATCATGACTTTAAATCCGGCAACATCTGAGAGAGAAAGACATTTTGAGGCTATCCTTGCTGAGCCTCTGTTGGGGAGTTAGGCTATCCCATGACATAGGGGACTTAACACTGGCATAACAGAGTTCTGACTTTAAAATCCTTGAGTGTGATTTCCTGGCCGTTCTGCTACTGTTTCCCTAGATGGGATCTGGAGATGGCTGTGCCACATTCTACCTTTCAAAATGGGCACACACATTATAATGTTCCTAGGGGGCGCTGAAGTTTACCTGCTTTTTTATTCTTTCCTCAAAGATAGTGAGCTCTATATTCCCTGTTTTGGATCAGCTAGTTAGTATAGCTCATCCCACAGAGATCTGTACTGTGGCTGATATTGGTCGTGAACCCATAGACTTGGGCCCTTTAAGACGAGGTAGCAATACTTAGTGATGGATGGAGATGCAGAATTTACTCAAACATCAATAATCAAAACAACTCAGGAAGTTGGCAAAACTTTGTTCTGTTTTATTTGCAATTATCTAAAACAGGGAGTTTACAACGGACATCATCTGACGTTCGCTCTCAATGCATTTCAGAAAAAAACGACGTATTGCGTGAGCCCAATCTACCATAAAGAAAACAGTATGGCCACACCATAGTAAATCGAAAAGTATGTAGTCCCTTTTCCATTTCTATTGTGGCAGCAGCCGTGGGCGGGACGGATGGCCGGGGACTGGAGCACAAATGTATGATTCAGCAGGTAAGTGGTGAAGGATGGAGGGAGGGGGTGGTTCCCTGTTGACTCCCTATAATCAAGATGGCACCACCAGGGGAAGGGCCTCAGGTGGCTGGAAAATGCGGGCGTACACTATATGTTTTCAGCCGCATTTCTAGCCACCGGATTGGCTGAGCGCCCTTCCCCGGGTGCAAATTTGGTATTCAACCAACTAGATGCAATGTGCTGCACTGCATCACAGTATTTCCCGTCATTACTACGATTCAGTAGTTATTCAATAGACCTTTCCACTTTTATTATTGTTTTTCACTGTTCATAGCTTTTCACAGGTGTAGGTTATTATAATGATAGCAAAGTTACTTTACTTGAGGATTCAGCAATATGTTTAACATGCCTAGAGTGGAAGGATACACAAGTATAATGTTAGTCTGTGACGTAAGGGGTGCCTGTTCTTTGCAAGAGCACATCCTGCAGCTGGGCTGACGTAGTCAACTAAATCAAGCTCCATTCAAAATGTTTGTATTAATAGCACCTGTTATTACAGTGCTTAGAAGCTGGAGGAGCCTGGCCTGACGGGCTATGCAAGAAAACAATAGCTTGTGGCCCACCGCTAACACTACAAGAAAGAGTCAGCCATATTTTCTACTGAACCGGCCTTGAGGGAAGGCACACCAGTGCCAGGCAAGCCCATGATTGTGCCCAACAGAGCGCATGCCACTTCTTCAATCCCTTTCTAGGCTTCCACACACCTAGCATCATGACCAAAGGTTTGCAGGTCTAAGTGAAATATCTGTTTACTCCTGTTGAGTTCTGGCATGTTCTGGTGCCAACCACAGTGCTCAAATCAGCCCTCTTCTGCCTGGCCCCACCAAGGGC
This sequence comes from Ambystoma mexicanum, assembly GCF_040938575.1. Taxonomy (NCBI): domain Eukaryota; kingdom Metazoa; phylum Chordata; class Amphibia; order Caudata; family Ambystomatidae; genus Ambystoma; species Ambystoma mexicanum. The sequence goes on along the minus strand of NC_090937.1, from coordinate 1,092,943,859 downwards.
AAGATGCTAACACAAAGTAATCGCCATATTACCTCGTACTTGAGTAAACGAATATCATGCTGACAATATTAGTGACTCAAATTGCACTTAAATGTAGTACCTACATGTTTCATTACACCTGTGTACTTGGCGCAAGTCTGAAATTGCATAGTTCGTCATAGATCACTTGCCATTAATGTATGTTAATAACATCACACTCATGCACTCTTGATTGATGAATGTTCTCAGCAAAAGATTTATATATACAGACATTATGGTGGAACCTTGGCTGCAATAACTTCTCTAAGAACCGAACAGATAGTCTATGGAATATCACACCAGTGGACTCCAGCTGAATTGAGGGATTGATCCTGTTGGTCCAGCACAGTTATAAGACTCTCATCCACCCCGTTGGTGGTCTCTGTGCATCAAACCACGTCCAGGTGCATGCCATGGCTGACACAGCCAACAGCTGACACAGCATGGGGGACACAGCATGGGGGAATCCCCTATTTCATGCTGGTAGTCCAGCATTGCTTTGCTGGAGCAGCCCCCTTATTTTGGTGGACTCTAATTGGTTCACCCTTGACTTTTAAAATAGTACCATGATGGCTGATTTGTGCATGTCAAAGGATTCCTTCGGTGATGCCTGGATCTTATTCGGGCATGTGAGGAGCTGGTTGTGCTTCCCAAACTATTGTAGGATCCTCTCCTGTACATGCAGCTATTGCTCTTCAGCAACAGAGAGCCGTCTGGCCTCGTGGTCATGGGCATATTGGCCTGCATCTAACAGGGCTGTTTGATTCTGTATCTTGACAGTAGGCATGTGCTTCGGGGTAGGTATCTAAGGCAGAGTGGTGAGCCAATCGTCAGCCTGATCGTCTGAATTCTGAATACTGTTGCATTTCTCTATGCTGGTCTTCATACTCTCCCTCCCGCATGGGCTCCAGGCCGACAAGGTCACCAGGTGACACGTTTTGCTCCTGCTCCCACCTGCAGGATGGGTACTGCACCGAAGGTTGGGACTGCTGGGGTTGGCCCAGTGGAACCGATGCTAGTCCACTGTGCATGTGGCTGTGTCTGTGGCCACCGGGTCTGCACTGCAGTCACTGGTATGTGTGGTATCTCCCCAGGTGCTGGCAATGTGTCTTGCCATTGCAACATGCTGCTTCTTGCACTTCTCTGCTGTTTGGCATGTTCAGCTTCATGCACGTTGAACTGCTGTGATGTGTTGCCTGCATGGGGCAAATAATACAGACATGGCATCATCGTGTGCTCATGTAGGATGTTGTTATCTCTGTGTTGGTTGCAAGTGTCTCATGGGTGTTGCAGGAATGTGAGTGGTTGGCGCTTGGTGTGGGGGATATTTTGATTGACATGTGTTCTTGTTGCATCTGTTTGTATACATATTTGTCAATTACCTTTTGTAAGCCAGGAAGTGTCCTTCTCTCACTCACCTGTATCATGTCAAGTCTTCTGGGACAGGGACACTGTTCAATTCAATCAGTGGGAGCAAGTTCTGCTTCCAGGCAGTCCAGGCAATTGTTTCAGGTCACCCCTCACCAGTGCTGTCTTTGGTTTGCTGGGCTGTGGATATTCTTTTTCACATGGCACGCTTGAGGTCATTCCACCTATTACATAGGTCTTCCTTCTCTCGTAGGACGGTGGACACTGCATTGACGTGTGCCATCAACATGACTCTCTTTTCTTTGCTACTTGAGGTATAGATCTCTGCACCTTGGAGTCGTGCCTCCACTGACATTTGTTGTCCACCAATACCTGCATGTCTGTGTCTTTGAAACGTGGCGATCTTGCACCTGCCATGACTGAGAAATGTATATGAGCACCTGTGTTATGCCCTCTCTGGTTCTCCACTTTGCAGCTGTGTTGGGCTACTTCACTGCTTTTCAGGGACTTTGTTGGACAGGGAGTGATAGCTGCCAAAAAAGTAATTAGCGTTAATTTTGCCGGTGGCCTGATCACCGCTGGAAGTTTGGCGGTGAAGGACTTCCATTGGTGCGTCGGCATGTCCACCATCATACACAGATACTCCATTGTTCTTTCTTCTGCAATACACGGTGGCAGAGCTAAGGTCAAGATCTAATGGTATCCTGTCATTCTCAGTCGACAGATGGAGGAAGTCTTCATCGGCGGAAATATGGCGGTGTTCATGCCACACTCCAAATGAGCTCTACTTCACCCTTTCAGGTGGAAATAGCCCAAATCACAACAAAAGAAATCTGATAAATGGTTTGATCAAGAATTAGCATAGTGGAAAAGGACTATGAGGAAATTGGAACATGCTTGCCATATTTCCAAGGATCTACAGTCTAAATTGAGATGCAAAATTGTAAAGAGAGGTTATTGTTCCACGGTTGAAAGAATTAAGAAATGTTTCTTACAAATTTCATATCCTCCTCCCAAAACAAAGCAGTACAGACATTCAGGCATTTAAAATGTTCACGGAACTAAGCCTCCCATCCGCTGTGCACATGCACCATTAGAAATAACATGTCATGATGAGGATGGCATCCTAAGTATGGAGCCATGAAACTAATGCCATACAATACTGTGCAATGAAATGAACCTACCTAAAATATTGTACATGGCATGAATTGCTCAAACTTTAATGCGCCTTTTGGAGCAATGCCTTAAAATACAGTGTCATGAGTCTAATTTCCAAGCATTATTTAATGCCATTTAATTTCATTGGTGCCTTATATATGGATTACAGATTGGACAACTGCTTCAAGGTGCCAAAGCCATCTGGTTGCAGCCAGGACATAAAGGCACTTACCGACCATTGCTATTTACTTCGGGTTAGTAAGGAAATACTTTGAAGGCATTGCAAAGAAGACATACCAGAGTGTGGGAGAGTGGGTGGGTAGGGAGGGGAGCGATGAAGGGAGGGTAGGGCTGGAATGAAAGTAAGTGCAGTATATGATGAGATACAAGTGCTACGAGATCTGAAAGTGCATATTAGCTGGTAAGTGCGATTACGGTAAAAGGGAGATGGAAGGAGGGCGAGAAGTAGTAGTGGGGTATGTGTTAACCCAGGTGGATGACGAGGGAGTAGGGATATGGAGGGGGAGTAGGGATGGGTGTCTGGGATATCTAAGCGCTTATGCAGTTGAAAAAGGGGTGTCCTGATGAAGGGAGGAGTGGGGTCATTTGTATGAAGTGGTAGGTGTATGAAGGTTGAAGCCAGTGGTGAGTTATGCGTGTGAGTGTGATGCGAGTGTTGCAAATGTTCACATGGCTATTATTCCTGTGTTATTTTCTAATACTGAAAACAGTGGCCCCTGCTATGTGCATTAGAATTCGTCTGATGACGGATATTTTCATTTGTGGCAGCGGTACTCTCTGCGCCCCAAACAGAACTGTGCATAGACAAGGGTACACATGAAGATCATCTTCAAATGAGGGACTAGTAACCCCAAAAATAATCATGATATCAGGAGGCGTCGGCATGCTAGGGAAACCCAATGTACAAATGTGTAGCACATGTGGTCAACACCATGTATTCCAATGGTATTCGAACATTACATTGCAGAATATTTAAACGAAGCCCCTTACATCGCTGCAATGTAAATGGGGGTAGGGTTAGCGTATTAATTTAGGTGGGGGGGTGTGGGCGGAGTGCTGCAGAGTGTCTGCCACCGCATTGATGTAAGGTAAAATGTATTACAAAAAAAACGAATTCGATGTAATGGGCTTCGAGGAAATATTCTTGAAGAAATCACTTAGATCCAGTCAAATAATCTAGGGCCCATCTTTATGGCCACTACCACGCCACATTGGCAAAAGCAATATCATCCAATGATTGTGGCATGCGGATGGTGGAAGTCGAACACTACTACGCCTCTTCTTGCAACACTCAGCTTGCAAGACAGCTAGCAAGAGGGATGGTGATTCTCTCTGTTACAATATTTCAAGAGGCTAACACACGGTGTTACAGGGTGCCCTGAGCAAGAATCGCAAGAGCATTCATGTTGATAGTGTTGGGAATATCTCATATACTTCAGGGGTTATGTCTATGAGAATGTGCGATTACTAGGATATGGGTGGTGAGTATGGTGAGCTTAGTGCCCTTGGCGGGCAGTGCGCCATGCAGTAAATGCGATGCAGAGTAACTCTTTACACCAAATAATCAAACCAACTTAGGAAGCTGGCAAAGTTTGTTGCCTGTTTTATTATCAATTATCTAAAACAGTGGGTTAGAACGGACATCAACAGGCGTTGCACAGCGTTCTCTCAAAGCATTTCATAAAAAAACAACACTTTCATGGTAAAAAACTCATCATCTTATGTGGCAAATAAGAAAAACCTATGGGGGGTTGTGGTTGGCTCAATGGGAACATCTAAGTATACTTTCCATAGGAGTCAGGATATGATTGGGTCTCTATAGTCAGCTGGACAACTCATGCCCACCCCTAGTCCAAGTCATTCTTCAACAGTTATTAGAAACACGGTACATCATTGGCTCTCAAACTATAACGCCCTTCATTGTATGTCCCTCTAAAATTGGTTGGCACGCTCGTGCCCTTCTGGAACATTCGGCTCACTAGCAGCACATAAACTCATACCCCAGGTGTCAGGAGGAGGACATGACTTTACCTCCCCACCCAATTAGCACAACATCTCTCATCACCCATGCCTTCTGCCATGAAGATTGTCTTTGAACTTGGCCTTGCAGTATATTCTGGTTTCTGAGAATATAAGGGATTGTGAGTACACGTTTTTCATAGTTTGGGAACTGCGTGTTCACTCTATTTTCATCCTTGGCTCACGTGACATGAGACCGCAATTCGGCCCATTTTGCAGAATTTAATTGTCTTGAATTAATAAAAATTGGCACTCATGGTGTTCTTTCTTTGCACCTTAACAAGGAATGATTTAGCTTCTCACATTATCTGCCGTCAAGAATAGATAACCAGTCTTGGCTGCCTTCCGTCTTGATGCCAGGCCAGACAGCCCTTCTTGATTCTTCCATGTTCCCAGCTAATTCTCTGCTGCGACACAGCTTTCAGCCCTTCTCTTCATGGGTTTGAACTTACTAAAGTTGTGACACTGATGTCCAGCTTCTATATAATGGTGGCTTCGCCTGCATTCTATTCACTACGTATAGGCAGCATCTTAGATTATTTGATCTACTTGCGTTGCTGCATCTGTACAGTTATTGAACAATTTTTATGTTCTACAGTGCTCTTCATACATACAATCTTCGTTTCACACATGAAAGTTTACTCAATTTTTTACTTCGTCATCAGTTCCCATAAGGTCCATACATTCTCTTCTTCACCCAGTCTTCTCTGTGCATCACACTCGTTTCTTGTGACATCACCAACTTCTCTTTCTCTCTTTTTCACATTCCTTCAGGGATCTCCTCCAAGAGCTTGTCATCTCTTTGCGAATACATCTGATAGGGTTTTCTTAATGTATACCTTTTCTCGAAGATTCGACGGGGAATAGTCATAACTGCTTGTGTCAAGCAGGGCACAATTTCAGGCTGCAAGCATGTAGGTAGCAGGGGGGCGGGACTTCCAGCAGGGGCAGTTGGCTTCTCCTCTACAATGGGATAGAAAGGGGACCACAGGAAACTTCAAGAGGTCGTCTATCCACTCGCTCATTCACTCACTCACTTGAGAAGCAATGCATAACTCCTATTGGCTTGCGTGCCAGACAACGCAGCATCTAGCAATGAACCTGGCATATTGGAATCCAATTTCCCCACAATTTATTTAAAGCAAAAATGTAAATGGGATTTGGGTTAGGTATATAGAGAGGGGAGGAGGTTGGGGGAAGGTGCAAGGGAGGTTGCCTACAAATGTGCTAAAGTAATTGTGAGGAAATGGGATTCTATGGAGTGGGCTGTGAGTACATGTCATAGATCCGAAATATCCACAGCTGTCGTTCCAACTGCAGAGGGTAGTGGTAGACAACTGCTACAAGTATAATGTTTGTCCCGGCAAAAGACATAACAAAACAAGATCCTCGCCGTTCTGCTCTCCTATGAAGATTTATTTATTTATTTAATTTATTTTTATTTATAAATAAATCTGTTCGATCGCTCATCACAAGTTAGTAGTCATCATCATAGTTTGGATTTCCTTTTGTTTCCTAAAGTACTCTCTACAAGAGTCTCTCTAAAGGACTCTCTACAAGATTCACTTAGACAGACCCACACACATGCACTACCCATGTACTTCCGCAATAAACGCATCAAAACAACAGCAAATCTATGTTGCATTTTCCATTGCATTCTAAGGCCACACCTCCACATCTACAGAGACTCATAGCAACAGGAGAACATACAAATGTAACCGAGGGTTGGTGCAAAGCACATGAAGCATAGCACAGCCTTTCCACGTTGCTTGGTTCGTTCATAATACCTTGCTAAAAAATAACTTAAGTGCCAGGCTATTATTGAAGTCTATGCAAAAAGGACCAGTATACTCGTCCTTGTATTCCAGATCTTATTTTGGTGACGTACTCTATGTTGCCATTGCACCCGGCCCCCATTTAACGTTAATAGCGCACTACAGTTGGAAGGTTCATACGTTTCAAGCAAATATTATAGGCACCAGTTCTTGCCTGTTCAACACAAACTGTTAGCACAGTTCTATGTCCCTTTTCGGAAAAATTACTTTGAAAAAACGAATTTCAATATTTTTTTTATATTTGGGGGTTTCCTCCATAACCACCCCTTTTATACCACTACCCTGCCCTATGTGTCTCGATGAGCTTTTTCGAAGTAATTGTTTTGTTAAAAAGGACTTTGAAAAAATCAATGCAATACCGTTAGCACAGTGGGCAAAAGGTCACCTTCCACAGTGTTAAAACAAATAACACTGCCTAATGTGCGGCCACAAAATGGAACACTTTGCTGATGCACGTCAGAGAGCGCAGTGGGTCGTCGTGGAGTAGTGACATTGCCTGGTGCTTCATGCATGTGTAGTCCTCCACCAGGTTGGGTGCAGCGCCACACTTATCTGATACTCCTGACTGGCCAGAGGATCCTGGGAGTCTCTCTTGTCCAGTCCAAAACCCTGCCAACTGACTACAAAATATATACCTGCTAGTTGTTTTCAAAATCCCAGCTCAGCCAACTGATTGGTTGTTTTGTTTTGTAAATGTACTGTCACGTTGTGAAGTGACAGACCGGCGCCCTTCCACATCGTTTTGTGGGTGGTTCCATGTTGGGCCGCAAGGGGCCAAACGGAAGTGACGTTGGGCTAGGGAGGGGGTTGATGTGGGGGAGGAAAGAGAAGAGTTTCAGTTCCCTGTTCATCTGAAGAGCAAGCCACGGGACCCAGCAGTCAGGAAAATAAGGCCATTAATCTGAAGCAGCAGGCAGCCACGGAATTTACAAGAAGCCTGGCACTGCTAGCAGCCTCCTGCCCCCACCACCCCAATCAAGTTCTAGAAAAGGACATAAAATGGCATGGCCACAAGCGCACTGGCAGACCCCACTTTGCCTCAACCACGTGGTCATCCTTCCTCCTCACACATACCAGTTGTGTGCCAACTGGAAATGCCCAGCAACATTCAAGTAAGCCACTATTATGTCTGATGGGGAGGCTTCATCCATGTCCGGTGCAGGACCCTCAGGGCAGGCCCCCACCCCATAGTGGGCGCTCCCAAATGCTGCCCCTGCCACACGTGTTTGACGTACGCGACACCAGCAATCTGGGCCCCAGGTGGTCAACATGGTTACGCGATTTCAAATTTTACGTGGGAGCCATAGGACTCAACAATGATATTTGGCTCAAAAACACACTGTCTATGTCCGTTGGACCAGCAGTCAGAGACATTGCAGGAGAGCTTGTGTACCTTGACACCGCGACCTATCATGATCTGCATACCAAATTGTCTGAATGCTTCACACCCTATACCAATGTTGACTATGAGTGACACCTTTTCCATATCACACGACAGGACAAAGGGGAGTCCCTCGACAACTATGTAATGAGACAGCATCAAACTAAAACACTGCAAATTTCATCGCTACCCAAACGAGGAAGCCCTATGATCGGTCATAGTGGGGTGTGACTCCCAGTCATTTCGCAAGAAGCTCCTGCAGAAACTGCGGTCGCTGGAGGACATTTTTGCCCTGGCGTGCTTGGAAGCAGCGGTCGAGTCCCAACTGGACAATCTGAACAAATTCACACTACAGACAAAGGCCGCTGAGCCAGACGCCAACATTTCAGCACATCGCCAAACATACCTCCCAGGCGCATGGGTGCCACATGCTACAGGTGCGGGTACGAATACCCCCATATGGGCTAAGGTCCTGCCCTGGGACAGAAATGTGCTGCATGTGCTGTTGACAACCACTTCAGGGCAGTCTGCAAAAATGCCCCCACTCCTCCGGGTAGTCGGAGGAGCATGAGGGAACGCAGGCGGACAACACAAATGAATCCCCAGGAGGGTGGTCCGGACCAAGAACCCAGATGGCAATGACGGGAGGAACGTGACTGCAGGAAAGCATACACCCGGGAGGAGTATCGGCCCGCCGAAATGCCCCGATGGAGCGTGCGCAGAAGCTATGTCTGCTACATCAAAATGCGGTCGCCATACAGCAGTGCCTCCCCATCCTCGAGTGAGGACCAGAGGAAGAAAGGATATGTATGGGCCATGAACAACAGCATGGCCACTCAACCTAACCCAATACTGGCCCTCCAAGAAAATGGCGTACCGCTAGACTTCCTGATAGACACCGGAGCTACAGTTAACATAATTACTGAAGAGGCATACAACTCCCTCCTCAATGCTCCGAAGCTCAGGAAGGCCACAGTGGACACCTACCCTTACGCCTCCATGACGCCACGTCCCTGCAAAGATCTTATCTCTGCTGTGTGCACGTAGAAGGCACATGCAGCCAAAATCCAGCTGAACATCCTCAAGACTGAGGAAAATAGTGGCTGTATGCTCAGCTTTAAGACAGCAGTGGACATGGGGCATATGCATATCTTATATCAGTTTATGGCCTATAAGTAATTTTCAAGGCCACAGGACATTGAAGTGGCATTCCCCAACCTCTTCAAAGGGCTGGGCAAGTTGAAAAACCGGAATGTCCAGCTCCACATCAACCCGGGGGTAAAGCCTGCCTGCAAAACACTACAGGGGCATACACATCAACATCCAAAGGCAGGTAGAAGAGGAAATCAACCAACTCCTAAAGCAATGTGTCATTGAGCCTGGGACAGGGACCACCCTGTGGGCCCTGCCGCACCTTGAAACACTTGTTTATAGGCACGTTATAAATGCCATATCATATCATATCACCCCATGGGTATCTCGCATAGTACCCGTCCCAAAATAATTCCCGGACAGCTCCATCAGATTGTGTGGAGACATGAGGAGGGCGAATGTGGCGATAGAAAGGAATGGCACCAACCACCCAGAATAACTGACTTGATACACCTTCTGCATGGTGCCAGGTTCTTTTCGAAGTTAGACCTCACGAAAGGAAACACCAGATTGAGATAGCGCCAAAGTCTCTGTATATCACCACGTTTGTCACCCACATGGGCCTTTTTCAATACAAAGGACTCAGCTTCGGCATCTCGTCTGCAGCAGAGATCTTCCAGGAAAAAGTGTGCAAAGTCCTCCGCCATGTCCCAAACTGCCTGAACTACTCAGATGATGTGTTGGTCTTTAGCAAGACAAAAGGGGAACACGACACAACCCTTTACAAGATCTGCTCAGTATTGGAAACAGCGGGGCTCATCCTTAATAGGACAAAGTGCGAGTTCAGGAAAGGCTCCCTCCGATTCTTTGGGCACATATTCTCAGAGAAGGGCATACGGTCAGAGCCAGAAAAAGTGGATGCCCTCAACACGGCCCAGCCACCTCTAAATGTCTCGTAGTTTACGGTTGTTCCTGGGACCAACATGCTACTGCTCAAGGTACTTCCAGGACTATGCCACTTTCAGCAATCCCCTCTGCTTACACACTCAGAAAGACTAGCCTATCGAATGGTCACCGGACTCCAACACGCTTTTGAGACCGTCAGGAACAACATTTCCAAAGCCGAAGACATGGCGTACTTCAATGCAGAAAGACGGACGGAGGTCATTGTCGATGCTAGCCCAGTTGGCCTCGGTGCCATCCTGACACAAAGGGACCCTGCAATCGGGGATGGCAAGTTCATCATAGCATATGCAAGCCTCATCTTTATGGCCATGGAACAGGCATGCTCACAGCGGAGAAGGAGAGCTTTGCGGTGGTGTGGACTTGTGAATATTTTCACCTCTTCCTGTATGGGAAGGCCTTCACAATCGTCACCGACCACCAGGCCTTGCAACCCCAAGGCAAGGATGTCTCCCAGAATCGCCAGATGGGGGCTGCGTCTGCAAGACTATAAATTTGAGATCATCCATCGCACTGGCAAGGAACATAACCCGGCCGACTACCTGTTGCGGCACCCCACAGACTCCACCCAGGTCAGCCCTTCCATCGTAGGACTTTATGCCTGTTCCAAATGTAGAGCACACATTGGGTATTACAAAAGGTGTGGGAAGGGCATGTCAGTAATACCAAACAGTCTCCTGAGCCCTGCAAGCAGCAGTGGTACTGTTGGGAGAGAGGCCGCTATTGCCTTAATCCATGGGTCTGCACTGCCGCTCTTCAGATGTTGTGGACTACAGTTCCTAGGATCCTTCACCATTGACTACGCTGGCTAGAGCTGATGAGAGTTGTAGTCCAAACACATCCTGCTATAAAAACAAAGGCTGCAACCCCCACCACCCTCAAACCTGTCCCTTGGTATTTGCATGTCATTGTGTACAACACCTTTTCGTTGTATGTCATTTCTTCATTTCCCAGAAACAAATCATTTTGCTTAGCTTAAACGTGTAGCGAATCTGCTATTGTTTTACGGTGCTCAGGGCTTTAATTGTTAGATATTTGATACAAGGAATACTGCATCAGTGTGCATGAAAGGATGTTAAAAGTAGGTGAGCAGACAGAACATTTCCTCTGCCAATGACCCATCACTCTGTCCAGTTATCTAATAGTGCCTACACATAGTAAACGTGGCTTTCTGTTTATTAGGGCTGACATTTTCCACATGAAAGAGTCCCTTGCTATCATTCAAGCCAACGCTTGTTTTTAGGGGAAGGCTCACAATGGATACTCTATTGCGTCCTCTGTCCATGGAAATGTGTCAAATTATTTTCTTTCAAACACGTTTGATGTTCCTTTCTTTCATGGCTTATTTTCGGACCTATCACTAGCCTGTCCTGTTCTTGTTCATTAAAGCGTCCATAAATGAATCTTGTCTCATCCAGCTGAGTTGTCATGCTCTTTACAGAAAGCTCCACTGTAACATGAGAGGAGCACTCGAGAAATGCATGAAATCATAGGGAATTACTGCTGAGAATGGATTCAGTCACATGACATAACATGATATTTGAGGCAGCAGTAAAGATAATTTAGCTGCACTAAAGTCGATGAGAAATAGACAGATTATTGAGGACCGAGAGGTTAACACGTGCTTACTTATGCAGTGGCGACGTGGGCCTGCACCCCTGCTAAACACTGTCAACGCAAGGCCAGGAAAGAGGCAGGTATTCGTGTGCTGTTGGTTCATTAGTTACAATACTTACCAAACAGATCGTGTTCTGTATGGATATATGCATAGGGGATTTATAATTGACACACCCGACGGACGTTATGGGTGGAATGCAAAGCAAAAACATCCTGAACATTCCCCTGCATGGGTTCCTAGAGACACCATAACTCACCCAGCGCCAGACGCTGATCACTCGTCCACTGCCAGACACTGATAACTCACCCACCACTGGCAGTTAATAACTCACCCACCCGCCAGAGGCTGATAACTCACCGACCGCTGGACACTGATGACTCACCCACCACCGGATGCTGTTAACTCATCCACCGCCGGACGCTGATAACTCACTCACTGCCAGACACCGATCATGATGTCCCCAATTGCCATGGAAAATCATCTCTGGAAAATAATCTTCGCAGTTCATTGGAGTTTAGTTTTGTGTTGGTCCTAGAATTAAATTACAATTGAACTTGACCAGACTGTGGTATTACTGTTTTTCCTTAGATCTTTTGTTTGTGGTTGAAGAAATTGTAGGTACATACATGTCATTTTTGATTGCATGTGTGATGTCATGAGCAGTGCAAAGTAGAGGCCCATTTGTGGTATTATTTTGCACTGTAACATCTGTTAAACCAAATATTTTTCACACATGTCCAATGTTTCATCAGATAAAACAATCCATAATGTTCTTTTACCCAAGGTTCTTGCACCGATTACCTTTTTAAAATGATATATGAATATACATAGAGGGGCCACATGGTATGCCGCTAGGTTATGACTAGTGAGCACTGCGTCCAGGCTATGACCTTTGGCAAAGCCCCATGCTACTGCCAGAGCTTCAATGTGCCCACTGGGCGTAGCCTGCAGCCATATCCAGTCATCAGGATGAGGGGATATGGCACTTGAACATGTCATGTCTTCTTTCCTAGCCCCTTTGGCCTGGTGCTATGACCCTTGGTCGGTTTGAATAAGCCCTGACTTTGGACATGCAGCGGGCCCCTGTTCAACACCCAGTGTGTCCATTGAGCATATTCAAATGCCATGCCCTTCGGAAGCTATGCCCAAAGAATGGCTTTTGGTCATTCACCGGACTCCTCCCAGAGGCTTCCTGTGGCCAATGGGCATGCCCTTGGCCACAGGATTCTAGGGACTGGTCATCAGCCATGCCCGGCACTTTCATCATATGGCCTTTAGACATGCACTGTGCAACTCTTAGACACCGATGGCTGCACTTTCCTTTGTGAAAGTAATTTATAACTTTACTATGCACATTGGTGAATATTCAGATGCCAACTTCATTTCTTGTTGTGTCTCTTATCACAACATCTGCATTCACAATGTGCAGTCTGCAGCCAGTTTGCATTTTGTAGTGTCTAACATTGTACTGTGCACTTATGTTTATGATTGTTGTTAATGTGCTAATGTGTGAATAGTGTTGTTGCTTTGCTTGTATATTGCTATTGTAAGTATACTTGTCTTGTAATGTGTGCTGTGAAAAATATTCTCAGAAAGAAGGGGGGCTGGTATTCGATGTTATTCCCAGATAAGCTCTGAGCGGTCCATGAAGGCAAGACAGTTGTTATGTCACTGGAGGCGGCGGAAGGTTTTGCCTTAAGGTTTCCTGACCCTGGCGCTCGCCTCGTCACTCACCCAGCTGTCGGTCTGAGACACCAGAAGGGAACGGTGTAGTGCATATATGCCATGTTGAGCCTCACGTCATAGGGAGCCCATGCTGCCGCTGACGGCTCCTTGTTTCCACAATAACTGCGGGTTGAGTAAAGTTGTGTTTTGTTTTGTGTTTGAACGGGGGTGGAGGTGTGCGCTATTAGCCAGTACGTTAGTGTTTCTGGCGTGGGTCGGGGGTGTGGGTTGGTGTGTTGGGCTAGGTTGGAAGGCAGCACTAGATGTTAGTAATGACTCCCTTATGGAGTTTAAGCGACTCACTCCTCTAGAAGTTCCACAAGCGGGGTCCTGGGACAATTCAGAGGGCCCTGGAAGGAAGTACTGACCTGTTATTGTATGGGGTTATCTAAACCTGATATGGGGTCTAGAGTCCACATCTCACTGATGGCTTGGAACAATTGTGGGTTCAGTTGCTGTAAGAAAGTTTGCCTGATTACAAGTGAATATTTTGTGCTTGCAAGAAACACACCTGGCCCGAGATGGCAAACATCCTAACATTCCCGGGTGGGGTATACATCAGTACTGCTCCTCGTGGGGTGGCCACATACATTCAACGATCACTGAAATTTAAATTCCATGAGCAGATTTGGGGATGAGGAAGGGGGCTATCGTTTATTGGCGGGGGAGGTTGCAGGGCTTCTGGTTCTCAATGTGAATATATATGCACCAAATAATGATTGCCCCGACTTCTTCCAACATTGTGCCAACCAACTAAACAAATTCCCGAACTTTGAGGTCATGTGGCTGGGCAATCACTCTAGACCTAGATAGATCTTCCACTGCCCAACTTGCTCTCCCCAAAGTGGCACTGGGCAGCCATTGCAGAATACTGTGAGCTTCACGATGCCTGGTGATCGGTGCATCCTACGGTCAGGGAGTATACCTTCCATTCGGGCATAAGCGGTAGCTCCTTAAGAATAGATCACCTTATGGTATAATTGAAATTGGCTCAGAACATTGTGGAGGCTAAAATACTTCCTCGGACCCTCTTGGATCACTCCCGGCTGGTGATTAGCTTTTCTGGCCCGTCCTGACCACCCAGACAACTGCACTGGCAGTTCCGGCCGCGCCCCCTGGAAGACACTGTCACCCGTCAAGATATAGCCCAAGACATACAAACCTATTCTCAAGGTAACAAGGGTCCTGTTCCGGACCCCGGCGTGATATGGGAAGCCTTTAATATGTATATCAGGGGTTGCTACATTTCCTAGGAGGGGGGAGTCCTGAAGGCTTTGCGTAGATCGATAGCTACACTTGAGTGGGAAATCAAGGGCTTGAAGATACAGCAAGGGTATCATGGCACCCTGAATGCCTGAAATCGATTAAGGGAGAAACAGGCGTGGTTGGTCATCCTAGCTGGTAGGGAAGAGACATTTCTCTGGGGTTCCCATCGCAGCGGCAATGGGATGGAATGGCAGTGGAGCTATACAAAGAATATGCCGATCTCCTTATCCAGCACCTGCATAACATTTACGAAACAGCCAGTGCCTCAGGCGTCCTGCCTAAATTCACTAGGACTGTCCTTGTGACGGTATCGTAAGGACCCCTTGAAGTTCTTGTTATACAGACCACTGTTCCCATTTAGTATGGACAATAAAATCCAGGCCAACGTATTGGCATACCGCCTCTTACCTTATATGCTTGCGGTGGTTCTCATCGACCAGGCAGCATTTATCCTGGGACGGTCCACTCAGAATAACCTGCAGCGTTTGTTCGCACTCATGCATAATGTAAACCCTGAGATCCTGATCGCTGTGGCTGCCCTAGACGCTGAGAAAGCTTTCGACTGTTTGAGGTCCTTTGGCATTCGGGAATTGGGTTGTCTTATCGGTTCGACTTTTATATATGGCCCCAGGACAGCAGTATATACTAATCGCATGATGTCAAATAATATTCACCCGACACGGGGTACGAGGCAGGGATGCCCCTTACTCCTCATCCTATTTGCCCTGGCAATTGAACCATTGGCCTGCTCTGCTGCTCTGGGAGTATCATGTGCATAGGGGTGTAAAGATGTATTCCCACATCTCCGTAATCTCTCTGTATATGGACATCATGTTGCATGTGAAAAACCCTATGCAAAAACTACAAGAGCTGGTGCGAGAGATTTGCTTCTTTGTGGACCTCTCAGGATTAAAGATAAACTGGTCCAAATCAGAGGTGCTTCCGTTGACTCCGAGTGTACAACAGACCGACATTGGGGAGGCCTTCAGGTGGTGCCCACTGGGTATCCGTTACCTAGGGATTCTGGTGTGCCCATCTCCGGGGGACCTATACAGGGAGAATTATGTGATGGTGCTTTGCTTGAGAAATTAAAGCACAAGGTGGAGGCATGGATCCTTCTCCCCATCTTCCAGGCTGCCTTTATGTCATTGGCCAAGATGGTAATCCTCCTGGCCTTCCAATATGCTTTTGGTCAGGCCTTGGGAGTTTGATGGTCTGGCTGGCATTGGCCAGCAGGCAAGCCCAGATATCATACAATACCCTGACGTTACCCTACAGGAGAGGGGGGCCTAAAGTATCTGAATGTGTTTATTTATTTTTTGACAGCGCAGATGCAATACTCGGTCTGGTGGTGGTCAGCCTCCACTGAGCTCCCACATATCATGGTTGACAAAGCAACCATGTACCTGAACGATGTAACCGGGCTGCTATGGGGAGACCCGGAGAGGGTGGTGAGGTCAGAGATTCAACCGGTGGACATCACTTGCAAGTACTGGGGTCAACTGTGGTGCATTGTGTGGGAGGAGGGTTTCCACTCCCCAGAGTTTGCCATATATAGAGTTCCTGGGGTGTTGATCACTCATGAGAGAATATTCCAGGTACATTTCAGTAGACTGAGGGCTCATACCCTGGGGGATCTCGTGTAGGAGGAGAACTTCATCCCCTGGGAGGCTCTGAACGGAAGGGGTGAATGGACTACAGTGACGATGCTGCTCTATTTTCAGTTTAGAGAGGTACTTAAGTCCATGTGGCCAGGATTCCCACACGCACCTGCTACTTGCCCATTACTTCACTATGTCAAATCACCACTGGCTACTGGGAAACTGGTGGCCTCTATCTACAAGATCATTCCTTCACAGAAAATAAGCAAGGTGGGTGGTTACAGGGTTAAATCGGAGGTGGCACTGGGAAGTGTGTTGTCGAATGAGCAGTGGGCTGAGATCTGTAGGTAGACGCGCAATCTGTCCCTGAATAACCCCTTCAGAGTGATTAATTTTACATTTCTACTTCAGCTGGATTATTCCCATGTGCGACTGCATAGTTTTTACCCCGACAGGTCCCTCCGGTGCGTTAGATGTAGATATGACTCGGCTGATTTTTTTCATGTATCTTGGAGCTGCCCACAAATTCCACCATTTAGGATTCAAATAGAGGAGGCTGTGTCCCAGATGTTATCCACACAGTGGAAATACACCCCTGTCCTATGGATGCTGGTGCCGATTGAGGGTGGTTCTCGTGTTGCACAGAAATTGTTGGGGATGGTGCCGGTCAAGGCTAGATCCTAAATTGCCAGGGCCTCGGGGAACGCAAGGCACCATGTTTTCAAGAAGGGGTGAACAAAATTAGTCTGTCTGAGAAAAGAGAGTTACAATATATGACATCTTTACCAAGCCTCAGCAGACCGTTGGATTAGTGTGGCCCATTCAGAGCATATGTGAATTCCGTGGCAGAGGACCCTGACTTCCCCTCTTCCCCAGGTAGGACAATCGGTACTAAGTAACAAACATCATATCTTATCCTGGACTAGAGTGAATGGAAGATCCTGGACGACTGGGTCTTGTTATGGTTTACCTACTGAACATTGCTTTCTGGCCGTTGTGCTATGATGGAGGGGTGGTTGCTACCATTAAACACTGCATATCTGGGGAGTCGTTTCTAGTTTTCGAATGTCTAGTATTTTTCTATCTGTATGGGCCTAGTGAATCATGCTGCCTTTGGGTTTGTGGTGGGGAACGGTAGGGTGGGGTGGGTAGAGGGGGTTGGTTATTAACTGTTGTATTTTGAAAATAATAAAGGCAATTAAAAAAAATCCTCTAGTGGCCAGCGATGAATGTAAGTTCATGAAAGGGTTTAACGTCATCTGCCTCCAGGAAACCCGGGCTATGCACCAGGTGGATCTTCTGGGGTATATGTCAGGGGTATATATCCTTTAGTGTTAGGGCACAAAAAGGACAGAGGGAAGACCTTGTCAGGCCTTCCTGACCTGTTTAGATGTCAATTTGAATTGGCTTCATCCGATCTATACTGGGTCTCCAGATGTACAGGATCAAGTATTTCAAGCTCCTGACGCTTATCCCTTGCTACTATTTAACATATACAATAGATCCAATGGCGCCCAAGTGCCTAATGGTGTTTCCATGCTCCAAGAGAGAAAGGGGACTTCAATGTTCAACTAGAATCCTTAAGAGATCTGGTTGACCTTTGAGAAGATGAGGATGATACCACATAAGGATGGCAGTTGTCCCCTAAGATCACATGGCAAAGCAGTCGGCATATCTCGATCCCTATATAATCTCGAGCTACGAGTTTGCAATGGTCGGTTTACAACAGATCAGCCAACTAAGGCCACATACCAAGGACCTAATGGCCGCTCTTGAATCGACTATGCTTTGAATTTAGCCTGTAATTGGCAGCAAGTCGTTGGGTTTCAGGTTCTATATTGACATGATAGTGATCAAAGACCCGTATTGTTAACTTTAAAGATAAATGCCACGATCATAAAGCAAAACAACGGCCTTGCTACTCATATTATAGTCACTGGCCATGCCAGGCACTCCATCAAATGCACAACAATGGTCCAGAACAATCATATCCCATTTATCTATGCCTCCATAATAGGCTCTATTGAATTTTATAGAGTTCTGGACAGGGTTCTCTGCATATTTCAGAGGACGGCCCCCTGTTAGGGAGTTCAGATCAGGGCCACTGTCTCATGCTCTGAATGCAGGAGGTGAAAGATGCCCTCATAACAGAGGCATGGGACAAGGATGCTGGCCTGGTAAAATCCCAGAGAGGAAATTACTATCTGGCCCCCACCCATTGCAAGGGTATTTAACACACTCTTAACCACCAATACCATCCCTAGGTCATGGCAGACAGATGAGATCATCCCAATCTATAAAAGGGGGAGGGTAAAACCCTGCCAATAACCGCTCCATATCATTACCGGATGCCTCTGGAAAAACATTTGCAAAGGCATTTCTAAGACACCTGCAAAAGTGGGTTGACTCGGAGGAATTTGTAGAGTAGAAGTCAAGTACCCCCACTAAAAGCTCTGCCCCCATGATGCCTATATGTTGGGAACCGGAAATTGCAACACATGCAGTACCAGTAAGGATGTCTGTACCACAAAGATCCCCTAAAACAAGGTATCCATTGAGAAAGCCCTATATGCATCCACGGAGATATGATGACCTTCTTGATAAAGTCCCGGAAGAAGTGTGAGAGTGAGTAAAAAAGAATACTGGTGACATCACATGAGGCAGAACTGACGCACGCAGGAAAGATGCGCTAGCCAAAAGAATATAAACATTCTATAAAACCTGAAGAGAAGGTGTCGAAGATGAGCAACATATCGGGTGCAAGATGAAGATGCTCATGCTAAAGAAATGCTGAAGAAAATGCAAAATCAGTTTACGCTTGTACAGATGCAGTAACGCAAGTACACAAAGTGATCTTAAGGCTGGCTACTTAGTGAATAGTTTGTGGCGATGCGCCAATGTATATTCATAGAAATGTATAGAACCTGGATGTTCCACGATGCACTTTTTCAAGGCTTGAAACCCCGTGATTGGAAAGGGTTTCAGTGTGGCATAGTTGGAAAACAGCTAATGGCGATGGAGAAATTCAAGAAAGGTTTGGCTGGCCCAGCACCAAGAAGTTGAGGCCACTGTGAGCCTGGTTGTCCAACGAGTAGTTACAGTGAACATGGGAAAGAAGCAAAAATCTGTTTGAGGTGGAATGGAAAAACACTGAAGGCGTCAAGAGTTTATCATTTAATAGTATTTAGGGCAGCAAAGAGCTCGAAAACACTGTTTCCAGTCACATGGTCATATCAAAATAGACATTGGGGTGAGCTACACTGAAACCAAGAAGATACTCCCTTTTATTCTCAGGCACAGAGAACCTCTGCAAGGCCAAGTTCAAAGCCTTAATTGACTGGCAGACTGCAAAAGTGATGATAGATGTTGGGCTAATTGGGAGAGGAAGTATGATGACGCCAACCCTCCCTGCACCTGGAGTGGTAGCCTGCGTGCTGCTAGCTTGTGGGATATTCCAGAAGGGTACAAGGGTGCCAAACCATTTGTAGAGAGCCACATATCAAAGAGCCCTATAGTTTGTGTAACCAAAGGATCATCGTATATTTTGTGATGATGAAGATGACTTGCACTAGAGGAGGGCTTAGTTGCCCACCTGATGTTAGAGACCCAATCACTTCTCCCATCAGTATGCAACGTATACTTAGATGTTCCCTTTCAGCCTATCACATTCCCAAGTAGGTTTTAGTAGTTTGCGACGTAGGGTGACATCACCTATGAAAAGTTTTGACTATAAGAGTTGTGTTTTTTGTAGATTGCGGAGAGAGAAATCGAGCGAACATCCGTTGATGTCCGTTGTAACTCCCTCTTTTAGATAATTGCAAATAAAACAGTACTGTGTTTTTCAAACTTCCTGAGTCGGTTTAATTATTGATGTTTGAGTAAATTCTGCATCACCATCCATCTAGTATTGTTACCTAGTCTTAAAGGGCCCTAGGTCTATGGGTTCAGACTGCTCAGTTATCTGCAAGCTGGCTTTCAATCATGAATGAGCATGGTAGATCAAGGGTTTCGATTGCATTTGATCATTCATAAACATATTTTATTATTCAAGAACAAATTATACGTAGTCTTTGTCGATTTGAAAACTGCCTTTGTCAGTGCTCCAGGAAAGGCAACTGTAGGAGATACTGTGGGACAGGCACATTCCTAACCAGTTGTTGAATCCGTTGCAACTCCTCTATTCTAATTATACTGCAGTAGTGCAATGGAGTTTAGCTGGGTTTGTTACACAATCTCTGAATGTGGCCAGAGACTTAAGACATGGCTGTATTGTAGACCCCATCTTGTTCTGTGTCTATATTAATTCCATTATAGATGAGCTATTAACTTGTAACTTGTAGCTCTGCTCCCCCTTGGTTGAAAATTCCAGCTCTCTTTTTCGTGGACGATGCTGTTCTTTTGTCAACAATCCTTTCTGGGTTAGGATTAGCCTTGCGTTCTTTCACTAGAAAGTGCACTGAGCTGGGACTGGAAATAAATATGTCAAAGACCATATCTATAGACTTTAGTCCAAAGAATTCAAAAACTAAACCTCTGCATTTGTCAGTGGGTGACGTTGTAGTCGAGAAAGTAATATGGTACAATTCCTTAGGCAATTGTTTTCTAAGTCATTCAAACTGGTCTAAGCAGTTAATTAAAGTTAGCACTGCCCTAGAGAAAACTAGTGGAGTGATCAAATTGTTTTATTATAGTCATGGAGGAGGGCGATTAAATCCATCTTGGAGCTTTTAAAATGCAGGCCAAGTCTTCGGCTTTGTATCGGTCTGATATCTGGAGTTACGCTAACACATGATCCTTAACTAAAATAGTTAACAAATTCATAAAAAGCATTCTACATCTATCACTAATGTTACCAACTGCACATGTTCGCATCGAAAGTAATTTGAGCCCGATTGAAGATGAAGCTAGTCTAAGAACTGTCCTGTATTGCTTACGGACATGGGCCAATCCGATTCTGAGTATATATCGGGAGGCCCTGATCCATGTCATGTCTTTGGGTGGAGGACGTCAAATGGTTAAGTCATGTTAAGAGTTGCCTAGTGTTGCTGGGCTATGTAGCCTTTGGGACAAGCCATAACTGGGGAATCTAAAGTGAGGGTGAAGGTGGCCATGGGCGTGAACTGACTGAGGGACATTGAGAGCTCATGTTTTTCACTCACTTATGGGCCAGATTATCTCCTCTGCAAAATTACTTATGGCTTTGAGGACTACCCAGCCATTAGCCTCACATTTGCACAGGCTTTGTATTTAGAGTTTCGCTTCGGTTGTCTAAAAGTATGCAAAATACTAGCTGTTGGAAAACTATGCCAAGAGCCAGCAGTTTGTTATGTGGTGCAGAGGAGGAGACACTTGTTCACTTCATGTTTATTTGTGAAGGGCTGAAATCACTTAGAGTTAGGTATCTAAAACTTTTACTTTGATTGTATGGCATCAACCTTACGGTGGATGCCCTTTCTTTTTGTAAATCTACCTCCAACCTGAATGTCATGCATTTTGTATGACGATATATCTATCGACCATGGTTAAGGAGAAAGATGTTACTCCCAGCCATGCTTCATTACATGTACACATGAGACATCCTTAGCAATCCCACAAGCACTCTTGTATTAGTTAGTCTTTCAGTTATATTGAGTTGAGCAATGACTGTTTTCATCCATATATATTTGTATTTTATTACTTGTTATTTTATTTTTGTCTTGGTTTTATGAATAATGTAATCAATCGTTAATGGGCAATTACATGTGGACGTGTTTTGTACCTAATGACATTTCAGGCGACTAAAGTTAAAAAACAAGTATATTCTGCTACCTTATTGGTTGACACCATGCTCCAGTGGCCAACCTAGCAGACATAATCCTAATTTGCTGGTGACTTGCTCATCCGACCATGGGCACTTTAATGAAATGCCAGGATGCGTGGTGGGTAAGGAGAGATGGGCAGAATGCTGTGATTCAGTTTACAAAAGTCAACTCCCTTCCTATTATCAGGCCTGAGACCTTCATCTGCCAATTTTCAAGTGGCCTTGATGCTGCCCCTGTGTCTGGCTGCATCATGGAAATAGGGCCATCATGTCTAGTTGAGCCAGGGATAAATGGTAATTGTTCCAATCATATGGTAGGGGACCACTACTACAGGCCTCATTTTCATCTATTTATTGGGTTTTCTGCTATTCTAACCTATATTTGATACTCTGTGTGTTTATTTATTAGGAGGCTGCTTGCCATGGTAGCCTCTTGCACCTGGAGATAAAAGGCTATCTGCATTTTCTCACTGCTACCAATAGAAACAAATTAACTTGTAGAGTTGTATGCAGTGCGCTTCTGAGAAATGTTATCTAGTGGTTATGATTCCCTTTGGGGCACCCTGTCTCATAGCCTTGATGCCCGAGCATCTGTCTGAATATTGTGTGTCTTGGAACTCTGTATGTAAAATAATTTTGATGTCAGGATTCAATATTTCAGAATGGAGGCCTTTCCCAGTTCTGTCTAAAATGGCCGTAAATTGGTTCACTCTCTGACATGTCAATGTTCTTCGAGTCTGGTGTATGTTCGTCACACCGCCATATGTTTATTACCTGCCCATGTATTATGCCATCTACTTCTACCTATGTTTATGTCTATGCTACTTTGTGTAACCCTATCTGGGTCTGCTCCAACCTTTTTAAGCTTATATGTGCCCTCTACTTTTAAGCCCTGCTTGTGTGACACGACCTAGTCTACTCTTTATGGCGGCTGCATTGTCCCTGATGTTTAAACTAATTGTTCACATGTAGCTATGTCAGCCTATACGTTGGTTTACCTCTGCAAACATTTGGGGACAGGGCCACACTTGGTGTTCATTTTATCTGCATCATGACAACTATCATAGCAAATCACACATGTATTTTCATGTATTCAAAATATAAAACTACAAAAATATAACACTACTGTACTAGTCATCTCTGCCAAACATTTTCTTTTGCCTGCAATCATATCTGCCTAGTGTTATGAAAAGCCCCTCTCCTTCAATAAAATCTAACATGTATTTTGCATATTCAGGTAACAGTCTACCCAACTCTAAACCAATCTATAGCACTTTGAGGACATAAGAATTGCAGTTAGGTGATATACAAATATCACATAGCACAGTAGAACATAACGTAAATCAACAATGGAACGATGGTTTAAATAATAAAGTGTCAAGGTTCTTATCCTCAAGCGGACGTAGATATCTAGCAGGTTCTTTAAACACAACACAATCTCCGGCCCATATCATCCAGAAACTTCTTGGTTCTAACTCACATCCTCAGGGTTATAGCACACAGACCCTTCTTTGGGCAGAGGTCTTCTTACAGGGATGTAGCACACAGCTCCATGTCTGTCATCATTACCAGGACACTGGTACCTGGCCCACTTCTTCCTAATCAGGAGTATTAGTACCAGTGTTGACTTAAAAATATAAAGTGCTGTTTCCACTACTGAGGGATATGGTTCCTCTGCAATTAAGGATCCCTCACCTCTCTCTATCTCATAAGGAATATAATATGCTTCTCGTCCTTACAAGATACAGTGTCATTCCCCCCATTAACAAAGCAGTCAAAGCCTCTTGACCCCTGCAAGCCGTGTAACTCTTGCCGGGATCCTGGAATGGGTTGATCTCCTGGGATCTTCCTTGATATTGTGCAACAGAATCTGGCCATTTGTTTCAACAGCTTCAGGAACCTTCCTCTCTAGCACTTTTGCCCAGTAGTTGCTTCAATTATAGAGGACCCACCTACTTCTCTTAGGGTCTTACTGGCTATTCCTAGGATGTTCTCCTTACCTGCCTTCTTCTCTCAGATTCTGCTTTCACAACTCACGCAACTCACCCCCCCAACCCTTCTACCTTGCGTCTCTGGCCTTTTTTTTATTTATTTTGCATGTATTAAGCACACAAAACCCTGAGGCATCAAGACACTGTTACAACCAGTTACACTTACATAAAGGTGCGCAGGATAGAGTTTAGGTAAACAAGTCAAAGAAAAAAACAGAATCTCCCAGTGTCAGTTCTTAGCTAAAGAGACAGGTTTTCAAGGCTTTTATGAACACTCAGTAAGATTGTTCCGCCCTCAGATGTGGTGGGAGTGTGTTCCAATGACAGGCGGCTACGGTGGGGAAGGTGGCGCCACCACTTTTGGCTCACTTCGATTTGGGCAGGACAAGTCTGTATACATATGCCCTCCAAGTGGCTCTGGCGGACTGAGGTTTCACAAAGCTTTTGTTCAAGTAGGGGGGGTGCATTGTTGGAGAGGCACTGGGGAGTGATCAACAGTGTTTTGAAAATGATCCTTTCCTTGATTCGGAGCCAGTGGGCATTTCTTCTCGCTTTGGTTATGTGCTTTCTTTTGGGAATGCTAAGAGCTGCGTTGTTTTGGATCACTTTCAGTTTGTGGATGTTATATGCAGATAGGGCGTTGCAATAATCCAATCATGCTCTGATGATGGCTCTTGCAATTTTGAGGCAGTTGGCAGGGGCTAAGAAGGGTCTGGCAGCATTAAGAAGCTTAGATGTGTAGGCAGCTGATGTCGCAATGGCATTTTCTAGGCAAGTCATAGTGAACGAGGAGTCCAAGTAGGTACCTAGAGTCTTTAACGAGGTGGAGACTGGTATCTGCAGATTGTCTATTTCGAAGATCACATATTGGGGACAGAGGTTTTTTATCACTAAGGGGGGGGGCTACCAACAGGATGTCCGATTTTTCATCATTTAGGTACAGGTCATTGGCTGCCATCCATGCCTGGATATGGAATATGTTGTGTTCAGAGCGTGGGAGTCTTTCAAGTAGTTGCCAGTGAGGGGTAGCAGAATGTGTGTGTTATCTGCATAATTGATGTAGGAAATGTTGATGGAGTCTAAAAGGTCAAAGAGGGGTTTGGTAAAAATATTGCAAAGTGTGGGTGAAACACAGGAACCTTGGGACACCCCGCATGATATAGTGGAGTGAGAAGCAGATGGGACTTCTGAGAAGACTGTGATTGACCTGTCTGCTAGGAATGAAGCTACCCAGGCGGTGGCTTCTGCCAAAAGGTTGGCTGCTGAAGTCAAGTGGCTGCAAAGAATTTTGTGATCCACCAAGGCAAAGGCAGCAGAGAGGTCTAAAAGGAGTTGCAGGGCTGTTTTACCATCATCTCTGAAGGAGTCCAATTTATTTTTTAGGTCAAGTATGGCTGATTCCATCCAGTGGCCGGGTCTGAAACCCGACTGATGCAGACCTAGGATTTGGTTAGATTCTAGAAAGTGCTGGATTTGTACATACATAGCCCTGTCTAGAATCTTAATATGAAAGGGGACTGTTGTTATGGGTCGATAGTTGGTGGGTGTAGTCAGGTCTAGCAAAGGTGTTTTAGGTGGGGTAGGATCCATGATTCCTTCAGTGCAGCGGGGACCGTACTTGTGAGGAAGGAGGAATTGATGAAGCTAGGGATGAAGGGAATGAGGGCTTCTGCGCACTCTTTGATCACAGGGGTGGGGCATATATCCCCTTTACACCTAGATGGTTTTAGCATAGCAAGGTTGGAGCTCACTTCCATTTCTGTGACTGGGTGAAAGTTAAAGGTAGCTTGATCTTGGTGGGCTGGGGTGGTGTGGGAGACAGCATTTTGTTGGTGGATTGCTTGGCAGTAATTTTATCTTGCAATATGATAATTTTCTTTAACAAGGCCTCTTGTATGTTTGCAAAGAAAGAACAGGAGAGGCAGCAGAGTGGGCAATAATAATACTTAAACCAAAGCGAAAAGGACTGCTGCCACAAGCTTATATCAGTGTGGTTAATAATTTAAAAACTTTTGATATCAACAAATAATTTGAGGAATGATTAAATCAGAACAGAATAATGACATGCCAATAAAACACAAACACAGACCACTCTAATATATTCATAAAACATGATATTTGTTTTACTAATATTTCAACAAGAAGTAAATACACATTTCATTGCAATTGTATGCATATAAACCAACATGGGAAATCCAAGGCAGTATGCATACCTTATGTGATGGGTATACAACCATACTGTAAGAGTGCACTATGGTCATGAACAAAGCAAAGTGGAGTAGTGATGGATTGTGGTTAGTGAAGGAGACCCGGTGCTAAAAGGTGTGCAAGAGCAAAGCTGGTCAGCAGGAGTGCAAGGCGTAAAAGAGACAGATAAGAATATTTACAAAGTCCAATTATTACTAAAAACTTTGAACTTAATTACAAAACAAAGAATTGAAATTCGTATTGTCTTCCTCAGACAGTACTGAAAGGGGCCCCTAGGGGTCCCTCGTGCTATGGAAACAAGGCAATAACCATACACGAAAAGATGCGCCAGACACAAGGTTCAAATATTCCCAATGCTAGGGTTTATTGCAAGCAAAAATAGTCCCAATACGCCAATTCTGGACTCAAGCCCCGCGACGTGAGTTTCCTAGACCTCGAGGGACGCAAGAGAGCGAATTACGTACATCAGTTACATATATACAAAATGCATATCATACAATCAGCTATGTAATGTTTAACACCCTCCTTTATTAAGTTTCTTTGAACTCGGGATGACGATGGACATTTCCGACGGGTATGACAATTATGACACTTTCGATGTCTATTCTAGTAACAATGTGCAATTTAGAAAGTGCGGAGGCATCTTTTAGTTGTTGAACGGAACACGGTGGTTCTGTTCTTGGAAGCAAGCTGCACACGGGGGAAGAGCCACATTCCATGCTTTGCTATCTATGAGGTACTATTGGTGTCCTGGGAGCCGACACGCTCTAAAGGGTTTTGCGAAGGGGGGCCGTAGGAAGAGCATAATTCAAGCCTTTAGCTGTTTTATTCTAACATATTCTGCCATCGTACGAGACTGGCTGGCAGCTGTGAAGTGATTAAATGCCCTGCAGCTCTCCCTCAAGGCTACAGAGAGGGAGCGTGGGCATTCCTTTCTAGGCTATTCATGAGGAGTTTTCAACGAACTCCTCAGTCCCGCGACCTTGCCCTTTTCATATTCAGACAACAATGTTAACAGTTGAGCAGAGTAAGCAGAAACCGCAAGAATTGCAAGCTGCAAAGCAGTTTTAGACAGAAAGCAATGAGCAATGGTTAACAGGCAAAATGGCAATTCTGCTACGTTTAAAATGGCCGCTTGTTGGTCAAGCATAACAGTCTATATTTCTATAATCCGGTGCATAAGACGGTTGGCCTACGGCCATCAAGTTACATCTGTCATTCAAATGAAGGGTATTCACTTTTCCAGATTGACAGTACCACAACTTAAAGAGGCAGTGTCCTAAATCCTGCCAATGGAAACCGTAGTTATATCTAACTTTGCTAAATAAATCAATGGGTACTGTCTGGTCAGGGGCATAAAACCGCACAAAAATGATGATTTATCATAACTCTGCAGAATTAGTTGGCAATCACATCGGTACATTTATTGCTCTTCGTATTTGAACAAAGTCTAAAAAGCTGCTGTTAAGTGTAGACAATACACATCCTTCTGCTGTGGTTGAGAATTATTTCATCAGCCTCAGAAGTGTACTCCAGTATGTTTGGGCACCAGGTTACGTCTTTGGTAATAGTCGTCAGGCCGGAGTAGGGGCTTCCAGTTCCTTAAGGATGGTGAATAGCTCTTTTGTGTTTGAGTTAGCCTTTACAATTCTGTCATTGTAAGAGGTAGCTTTAGCTTGTGTTATACCTAGTTTGTAGGACCTGGCTGTGGATTTGAATCGGGTCATACGGGTATCATTTTGGTGTTTCTTCCAGGCTGCTTCAGCCTGGTGTTTCTTAGCTCTCAGGTTTTGGAGTTTCTCTGTAAACCAGGTGTTGACATGGAAAAAGCGCTTTTGCCTTGAGTGGTGGCAATGGGACGACTGAATCCACTGCCTGTTCCAGTGTTTTAGCGTAATGGTCAGCAAGCAGCACTGGGTCCTCAGCCCACTGAGCAAGGTTGTCAGGCTGGAGGTTGTGGAAGGATACTGTCTCTGGGAATTTTATGGAAGCTTCTCACCCAAGTAGGCGGCATGAGGCTGCTGGTGAGTTGGTTGTTCTGGGAGGTATGATAGCGAAGTTTACAACCAAATGGTCCGACCAGAGGCGGGGGAGATATTGACTTCACTGTTGAGGTCACCCAGCCAGTATAAGGTCCTTAGCATGTGTGGGAGAGTTTTTGCACAGTGTAAGGCCTAGGGCCTTCAGGCTACTGAATAGTGAGTTTGCGTTGTGATCTCTGGGGTCATTCAGGCCCAGATTCAGATCTCAGAGGAGGATAACTTTGGACAATGGTTTTAAGTTAGTGTTGAGGAGAGGAATAAGGTCATCCTCAAAGGTACCTATGGGTCCTGGGGGCTTGTCTATCAGGTGGAGTAGTATGGAACTGGTGTAAGGGGTGGTCTGCTTGAGCGACAGCAGGTCACAGTTTCCCTCAGGTTTGGATGGGCATTCTCTGATGTTCAGGGTTTCCTTGTAAATTAGTGCTACTCCAGCACCCCTGGTATCCTGTCTTTCTGCACATAGGATAGTGTAACCCAGGGGGATGGCTAGAGATAATGCAGGGCCTGAGGCTGGGTGAAGCCAAGACTCAGTAATGGCTAGGAGGCCCAGGTTCTGTGAAACTATTAGATCGTGAATGTCCAGGGCATGGGCAGGTACTGATCTTGTGTTAATCAAGGCACTTTTTAATTGGGTCTGTTGTGTGTCGGGGAGTTTAGTGGTGACGTGGGGAGTTGTGGACGTGGTTGCCAGGGCCTTGGGCGGTGGCTTGAAGGAGATGGGTGAAGATTAGGGTTCCAGCCTGGTGGATGCACATAGGGTGAATATGGATGGCGGGTGGGGGGGGGTACTAAAGGCTAGGGTACGACTTGCTAGCCTGTTGTTTCTGGTGGAGATAGACTGCACATATGTGGGATACATATGTGGTTATCTGGAGTGTAGCCTCTCATTTTGATGGGTGTTGGAGGGGTGTGTGGTCAACGCGGCCGGGTAGCGGCTAGGTGAACCAAGGCTGCTGAGCAGTACTGGAGCAGGGGATGTGCTAGGCTACTGGTGGGTTGATTATGACTGGGCCACTCTGACATGTGGTGTGAGGCTCTAGACCCATCTGAGCAGCATGTGGCGTGATGGACAGTGCAGGGAGAACCTCTGATGGTTTTAGTGAGCTTGTGGAGGAATGTAGAAGCAAGTACTTGTGTCGATAGGGCGAGCTCTTAGCCCTAGGAAGCTTGGCATTGGGGAGGTGTTCATGCGATACTGTGCATAACGGAGTTAGGGTGGCTAGGTGAGCGGAAGAAGGTGGGGATCAGGTCACTGGGTGACTTGAGGCTGTTGGCATAGTCATGATTACAGCAAGTTTGGGTGGCGGCATAATGGGAGGAATCAGATGTATGCTTACCTTGTGGTACTTGGTAGCTAGAGGGCTTCTCATCACAGGGTTCTGGATTGGATGCAATGCATGTTTTCATGTTGCGGGGCACTGCAGGTGTGGAAAGGTGGGGATGCCGTCCATTGTGTCGAGCAGCGGAGAGCTGCAGAGAGCATTCTTGGCCTTGACTCGTGGCCGGCTCTGCCTTCCGGCTTCCGTCAGAGGAGGGGCTTTCATGTGGAGCAGGACAATCATCAGGTTCCCTGGAGCCCAGTAAGGCACACTGGTTACTGGCTGTGTTGGAGGAGGCCATTTTAGCAGGGGTTAGGTTACTTGTTCGGCGGTGAAGTTCTCATTGGTGTTCTTGATTCATTCATTCATTTATAGGCCTCTCACAAGGATATTCTTCATTATGTACTTTCTGAATGGCCCAAAATGATGCGATTACGTGTGGGGCATTCAGGTTGGTCAGGCTCGTAGTTTGTCTCCACTCACCCCTACAGACGGTCCCCAGCTCTCTAAAGTGATAAAATGTAGGGGCCATCTTTTTTGCAAGTGGAGACCCCATCCCCTCGCCTGAACTACACGGACCCGTTGGATCTCTGGTCTTGCATCCAAATTCTTTTCTCTTCTGTGGATCTGTGTTTATTCTCAACTAAGCCCTCTCCCCGGACATTAGAATTCTGATACTGCCCTGGTATGTTTTGTCAGGTTTCCTGCTCAGAGGTAGGGCCCCATGTGGGTATGTAGCATCACCTTTCTTTTCATCTGTGTCTATGTACACTGCACGCAAATTCCATTTCATCCTGTGCTAATGCACTGTGGTACATAGCCTGAGTCTGTGGGGCTCCTCCTTTCACCCAATCTCAAAAGATAACGAAGTCCTCTGGGGAAACTGTATTCTGTTATCCCCAATTTTCACAGGATGTTTCACCAGCGGAAACTTCTGGGCCCCTGGGTCTCCTTTGACACCACCATTGGCCATGCCCTTGGCTTTCTAATGTTCATTACTTTCTTGGATCATATAGGCGGTTGTGACCGTGAGTTGCCCATGCATCAAAGGTCTCTGTCCATGTCACTTACATCAGAGTACTGCTCTGAAAACGGTAGGGTCCATTAAGCTCCCACCCTTTCTCACCTCGAGACCAGCAAATACAACTGCAGAATTCAGGAAAGAGAAAATAGGAAAACGTAGCTTGCATTATAATGTATTTTTCTAACAGCCAACAGCCCAAAAAACGAAATGAGAAGGTACTAGGTTACACATACCTAAGGCATATATGTGCAGTTTTGCTTTATATTGGATTAACACATCAGATGTGTTGGAAAGCTCAACTTTGCCTTTGACCCAAAGCGGAGTCGTACAAAAAGTGCAATCATTGATCATGTGGGGTGTGTTCCACCATGATGTATGAAAGGTCCGTCTCGAGGGTGGTTAACAAAGGCACTGGGACATTATCCCCGGTGTAGCCCCTGGAACTGATTTCTAACACCATTAGCACCCCGGGTTACAAAACGGGAACCCGGGGCACAAAAAAAATAGTATTTTCATTCATTGAACGGAATAATTTGCCAAAATAGCTGCCATAGTTGTAGAGGGGGGAGGAGGGGGTTCATATTGAGCCTGTCTTCCATTACCGGCCAGAAAACCAAGATCCAGGGAAGCTGCTGCGGCCAAAATCATGCAAGTGGGGTTGAGGTGGGTGGGCGGGGGTTGGGTCTAGTAAAAAAAAAGAGGGGGAAAGGGAGGGTGGGGGAAGATGGCACTGCGGGTGGAGGAAGCAGCCTGTTGGTTGCGTGGAATGTGGCCTGAGATCAGAGGTTCCAGCCCGCAATCTGCGGAACCTGATTGGCTACACCTCCCCGGCCCCACCAGGAGCTCATATTTGTTCTGTTAGTAACTAAACCAGTAGAAGAGTGGAACTTCATTTTAATTAAAATGATTGTTTATTAAGTCTGGAGTGGGTGTAGCATTTCTGGATCTCATGGCAAGATTGTATACCTTCTGTGAAATACTAGGTATAAGTAGATGGTAGTTTTATTCTGAGAGGATAGCTCAGGGGCAACACACTTGTCTTGGGAACAGGACAATGCAGAGCATACGGTTAGAGGCTGGACTCCGACATGAAGTGCAATATCAAACAAAGCATTTTCTTTTCTTTTTCTTTTTTGAATACATGAAAAGCCATATGGCTATGGAGATCATTGCACATATTTTGGTTGCATGCAGCACGTTCTGTCATTTTGAAGAGGCGAATACTGAGTGGTGCATCGATAGCTTCAGGTCAAATGTATGTAAATAAAACAAAACGAAGTAAGGTCCTGACATTTTAATAGATTCCCATGGACTGGTCTTTTTGTAGCAGTTGCAAAACCCATTTAGATTCTATGGGAATCCATTCATTTTACCCCTGCATGAAACTCTCACACAGACGTAAAACTGGGGAGTCATTTTTTCAGGAATGCAAATTGCATGCAAGGGGACCACCAACGCTACCACATACCTGCGGTTTAGTCCCCCGCATGCAATTTTGAACTTTCAGAAGCAGAGATCAAAATGAAAGAGTAAATACAAGCGCAATGACCCTTACTTTTTCCTTTTACTCTCCATTTTGTTTAAAAATGGAAATGCTGCCTGCAAATTAAACATTGTAGATGGCATTTACAATGGATTGCTATGGAATGTGCCTGCTTTTAGCAGGTACTAAATGCAGGCGGATTTCCTGAGAATCCATTTGCTTTAAACCAGCATGAAAACCATGTGCTGTCGTAAATCTGAGAGGTTTTGAAGGCGGAAAGAGATGTAGGCGGAGGGAGGTTTGTACCCCTCCGATTTCCCACTCTGCATGCAAAACATTTGCCAAATCTTCCAGAGCATTATAGCAAGGCACACATCGCTTTACACCTTGGTTTTATGCATTTCTGTACAACTCAACCCATTATAAACCCAGCATTGGCAGTGCCAACAGTTTGGGCTTTTGTGTAGGCGTGGGAAAGTCACTTGACAGGCACTGCCATTGTACCGGGGCATCTAATAGCAGTAGTTGGCAAATGACAAATGCTTATACACATGCCAAAACTGTTGGCTTTGCCAAAGTTTGTTTTGAACATGACTTCAGTGAAGGACACACATAGCGCTTATAAATCAGGTGGCTGAGGGCAGACCCGGTTAAGAAATGTTTATTAAACTAGTAGCGTGATTACAGTTCCAATTAAGTCATTACATTTCAGAAGCCACTTCAAGTGCCTAGTTTGATGGTAAGGCTTAAGTAAAGCAAGCTAAAAAGTTCCAATGAGGAGGTGTTATGGGCAAGGAGGGGCAGGGACTGGGTGGGAATGGCCATACGTATGAGCATGCCTATGGGCAGTCAATGGGTGGGTTAATAGCCAAACAACACCTACAAGTTCTGTGCCCCTCCTCATATGCCATTTCTCCCTATCTGTATCCTAATCCAATAATTTGGGCATATTGGTGGTTCAGCCCAAACTAATGACCATGCAATTGGTCTTGAGGGAGAGCATGAATGAGAATGGGGAAATGTATTTCCTCTCCCTTCCCTCAATCCATCTGCTAATCACCTCTGCCAGAGAGTAAGAGCAAGGCGTAAACCACGTACCATCTTACTTTTCTAAACCATGCTAATAGAAAAGGACCCAATCACCATTCAAATCCAAAGGAAAACATGTGCATACTCTTGATAACTCTGCTTCTACTTACCACCAGGTCTGGGGTGGTGGTATGTTTTAAGCCTAGGCAAATAAAGTTGGCCGAAGCATGTGAATTATCAAGGTGGTATGGGGATTTTAATTCACATGGACTCTTCAGGGATTCAGGGGGCAGATCTGGGTTAAGCTCATGACAATTCATGATGAAATGTTGTAAACTTTGGGTAGAAGGGGTCATACATGTTCCGGCCAGTTCATGTTCAAAGCAAACATATTATAAGGTTAATGATATATGTTAGCCGTTGATAACCTTTCCTGCCAGGTTGCTCTGATAAACGCTGTATCTACATGGCTAATTGTTTGAACCTACTGGCCTTCATTACAATTTTGCTGGTATACCTCTGATAATTCCAAAGGGATACCCAGCAAAACTGCTTTACCGTTTCCACCACATGATATCCCGGTGTTACCAGGATACAACAGGCAGCAAAGGCCCTGGTAAATTCCCATTCCATTGAATCCCAAAGGACTCCCTGGATGGGATTGCCAGAATTGCTGGCACAAGTAGTACTGGTGCCAGTGATCCTGGCATTTATTTGCTGGTAGGGGCCTGAACTCCCAGAAGATCAGGCCTGCCGCCAGACCACTGCCCCCACAGGTAAACCTGAGTTTCTCCACTGTGGAAAAAATTCAGGTGACTGAATTACCAGCATTGTTTCTGGACAGGGAATTTATAATGAGCCCCATTGTTTCTTTAATATGGAAGACAAAATTAACTGTTTGCAGCTGTAAAAAATCTGTAATCTTGAAACAACAAGACAGGGCGCCAAATTCACACAAAAAGTAAAGTGAATCCAAAATTTGCAGGGGATGGCCTGCACATTTTCAGGGCGCTGCGCTGCAGTACAAATGATGCACTGGCCTGTCCCTTTGCACGCATTTGTGTGAGGAGCCTGTATGATGCTATGTGCACTCATAGGCCTTTTACTGTAGATATGTTATCTGTTTTTCCCACAGATACAGAGCTTACAACATTGTAATCCTACCCAACTAAATGTTGTTCATTTAAGAAACATCGGACTCCTCATGAATGCTTGACATATGACTGACTGTGCTTCAGCCTGCTAGCCTTTCTGGAGTCACTCACCAACACCCATGCACTCTCCCTATTATTGAACGAATAACCACAGTAGCCCTCAACGTATATCTTAGGTTAGCAGCAATCACAGGAGCAACCATTTTCTTTCATGGTAGAAAGGGACCTGACATTGATATGGAATAATCCGGTTCCATATGTGTCCTGCACGGCTGCGTGTGCTTTAATACATTAATATTTTCATTTGAATAAATGCAGAATAATACAGTTTGAGTTATGTTTTTGTATGACAAATAATAAATTTGGATGAATACAGAAAAAGTCCAAAAAATAAATATGGATAAATACAAATGGAAATGACAGAAAACGAAATATCCTAAAACCGGGATTGTTAAATTCCTTAAGTATAAACCTTAATAACATGACATGTGTTGACCTCTGAATGATGAAAGGCAGTCCCAAGCATGCCTTATACGTGACTGACTCTGCTGGTCTGAAGTACAATCTAACACTTTAAATTCAAGTTTTTTAATTGGAACAACTTCAGAAGGGTGAAAGGCTAAGCTCGTCGATCCAAACCTGGGAAAGGAGTTTACCGACAGATCTCTGCAGTGGATGCATTAATCAACTGAGTTATCTTGCTGCAGAGTTTAATGTGCTGTCCTACTTGAAGAACATTCACAGCTGCACTGAAATCCATTTCCTCTGAGTAACCTAACCACCCAACATCACCCACCCCGTCCCTCTCCTCCAACCTTTCCCTCCCATCCTGAATCATTTTAAGTTAATTTGTGTGTTTTTTTCCCCACAATTCCGACGAAGCCTGCCACAATTCTCCCAAACTTCCCTGTAGTTTTATAGCTTTTAAAATAGATATGCACTGATTCGGGTTGGAAATAAATCTGTGGGAGTCCAGAATCCTGCCCAAATCTCACTTGGAGATGTGCAGGATCCTGTGGCTCACTTTGCCTAAAGTTTGCTTAGGTTTTGCACTTGTAGTTTATTCCAACCATTTTGGCACTGATCATAGATTGCAAAGTTTCAAACTTATGTTTTGCAATTTTCAATTTCTTAACTTTGCACTGTTAATCGTTCCCATTATTGCTTTGCAGTGCAAACTTTGCAATTTCGTAGATCACTTTTGTACTTTGCAAATCCTGTTTGCACATGCAACGACAGCTTTACCTGATTGTGAAGCCTCTACTATATATGTATACTTATATAATGTGGTTATTTATAATGTGCTTAACACCCAGAGGTTTGGAAACGCAGACCAAGGGATCGAACCTGTGCTGCTTCTCGTTGTCTTGTTTGCCAGGCAATCGCGTTGCCACTGAGCTATCCTCCTGAGTAGGGTGACCAGATGCCCTGGTTTTGCCGGGACTGTCCCTTTTGCTGCTC
The DNA here is from genome assembly GCF_040938575.1 of Ambystoma mexicanum. Taxonomy (NCBI): domain Eukaryota; kingdom Metazoa; phylum Chordata; class Amphibia; order Caudata; family Ambystomatidae; genus Ambystoma; species Ambystoma mexicanum. The sequence continues at coordinate 1,092,908,283 of NC_090937.1, read as the reverse complement.
TGTCCCCTTTCTCAAGATTATGTTCCCAATGGAAACTACAGTGGTACCGGTTTTTTGTAGTAGGTCTTCATAGCTGGGAGGCAAGAAATGCACAATCTTGCTCAGAATAAATGCTGCATTTTACAACTTAAGATAGTGTTAGTTTGTGATAAATTAATTATAATCTGTTTCTTTGAACGGTAAACACTTAAACCACCTTCTCCTCCAAACGCTACTGAAGTGTAGTGCCTTGACAGGCTTCAAGAGTTAGTCGTACTTTTATGTTAGTTCCCCTGTCCAGGTTTTTTACTTTTTAAATCTGGTCACCCTACTCCCGATGTATCTGATTGGTCTAGCATCTTTGTTAGTGCTCAAGTTTCATGGTCTCTCAATACTGCATGTAAGTTACCTAGTGCAGAGGGAGAGGGATAATCACCTGTTCAGCTCTTTCACAAGAGAAGAAGTTAGCTGACAGCTACGGGGACCAGACGGGCGTTGTTTATTTCACACAGTGTTCTTTCGACTTTACAATTTCCCCAGCACGCACTATGTGCTGGCACGATTGCTATGGGAATCACGCTGTCCTAGCACAAGGTCTGATGTTATGTTTGCATTGCAAGCTCTGTGAGTCAAGTGGGCTGAGGTAATATCTACTTACTGAAAACACCCGAGCACGGATTGTTTTCTTCCAGAAGTGTGACTGTGGAGCAAGAAAAGATGGAGACGGCGGCAGCTTGTAAGAAGTCTGCGGCCACGTGCAGTAGGGAAATGGATGAGTCGATGCTACTGAGACAACCGTAGGGCAATACGTCAAGTGGCATGTTTGCGCCTTGACATCAAGAAGTGCAGCCCGGGGCTTGGATAAACAGGCCCCGGACAAATTAAAAACAAGAACAGTAAACCATGTTGAGAGAAACGGGAAGGGTTCTGTGTCAATCTACACATTTGAGAGTGAGAATATACAACAGAGATTTCATTGCCAGCAACCAGAGTTCTCCGTTTTAGAGCGCCAAGTCAGAGTTGCATGTGTGATCCGCAGCGGTGTTGCTAGGTTTGTAACAGATCCAGGGCTACGCTAATGTTGGGACTGTCGGGACTCGGGGCTAGCTAGCCTTTTGGTTGTAGCCCCTGAGCTTCTATCCGGGGCTACAACCAAAAGACCTGGGCCTATAGCCCTCCAGAACCTCCCTAGCAACGCCTCTGGTGATCCGCAAAGTTCAGGGAGTGATTTGGAATTCATAAGAGACAGGTTTGAAATAACAAGTGGGGACGCCTAAAGGGACCATTCTGGCCAAAAGGCAGCGAAGCGGACTCTGAGGAAACAAAAATGTGAGCGATGAATAAAAAATAAATAAGTGAGAGGTTTGCAGAGAGGCTTACCTGAGTTACACCAGAGAACATACATTTAATTGAGACAAAACGAGCAGGAGTGTGACTTGGGCCCAAAGAAGATGGATGCCTTGTCCCTCAATTCACCGGAAAACCCGAACATTGGAGGGTTGTTTTCTATGGGCTTGTGTGATAATTAGATACCTTAATGGAAGCTTGAATCATTAAACCCCATGCAGCGGAGAACCCAAACTCCAATGGATCATGGGGTTGGATAGTCCCGTGGCATGAGCGCCCAGACATGAGGAAGAGTGGTGCCACAGACTTATTGTGGATCCACAACAGGGTTACATAGCATGGGGATGCGTTGGCAAACCAAAATGCAGAATCCTTGCAACAGAAACAGGTGGTGCAAAACTGTAGGAGCCACCTAGTAACACTATTAAGGAGCTCCATTAGACAGAGTGCCACTGGTTCACAAAGCTGATGCACACGGACGACAAATCACAGATGGACCAATTAATAACTGCACTTACTACATGGAGACTTGTGGCAGTGACAGCACTGAAGTCCATCAAGATTACAGCTGCCTTAGGCTGGAGGCCGAGACAGGGCATTAACACTGGGTTAATGTCAGCACTAATATGATCTAGCTTATCGTCAAAGAACCAGTGAAACTCACTGCAATGCTCCTCGGTAAGCAGCACCTGTTAAGTCACCCAGTTAGGGTTAATGTGGGTGAGTCTGGCTGCCACCCTGAATTGCTCGCCACAACGAAGCAAAGCAACAAAAATAAGAATCACAACTAGCACGCCACAGGTGACACAAAACTGTGTGCGGTGTCCCTGTGTACTCATGAGAAGTAAAGGAAAAAAAGAAAAATGGTTGTGTTCCTTGTTAGACGCAAAATAAAACATCCTGAATAACCAAAATAGTTCCACTAGAAACTCTTGTCTTAGAGTTGAGACTAAGAAAGTGGATCAAGAAGTCGGCAAATAGTACAAAAATATCCCCTCAAAGGGTGACACATTTGACGATGGAAGATAAAACAAGTCACTTGAAAACATAAAGAAAAGAGGTGTAAAACAAAAAGACAATATTTTAAAAAAGTAAGACTTGTGTTATGACATCGAGAAATTGACTAAGCACTATAAGGACCGGAAGCTGACAAAATATCAAGCTACACGGCAGGAACATGAAGCATCATTTAAGATCCGGGAACTCTTTGCCTGGTTGGAGAAAGAAAGACTGTACAACATTTTTGAAGAAATGTATCAGGAAATACTTCCAAAAAAAGCCAACATCCCTTTGATGTCAAAGGAGTACACAGAGCACTTGTTTTGACTCCCATGACTGGGTCACCTCTAAGTCACTGATTTCTAACTCAAAGGCAGTTTGGAAACTTCCGGCAGTGTGCAGGTGTCGTCATCACACGTTAAGTGTCATCTGGAATGGCCCAGTGATGGATTCGTATGCCTAGTGTAGTCACCATAAATAGGGTATCAGCTTCTAGACGGTACCAATATGCCAACTGCCTCTTCAAATGCCCAGATAATTCCAACATGGAGCTGGCATGTCACCATGTCACCATGTGTAAGATTAAGTGCTGCCTGCATATGCCTAGTGCAGCCACAAATACCTGTGTCTTTCAGTCACAGGCTTGGGGCGCTCCCCTCCTCTGAATGAGCCATAAAATAGCTTTGCAGGAGCCCGCTGACATTTATTTTCAGTTTTGCACATTAAGGACAGGAGACGCACAGGTTGCATGGCTTCATAAAGATCCATACGTTGTCTCCTCATCCTAGTTTTCTCAAGTACAACTAATCAAAAGGTGGGTAGTTTTATTTAGCGCCTGCATAAATGTCAGTCTATCAATAGTTCCTCCAGTAGGTTAAGATAACTGGATGCCAGCGTGTGCAAAGGCAATATTATCCGCCTACCACCTGCCTTCAAGCCTCCCACCGTAACTGGCACTGCATCTTGGCACACCACCTAAACACTCACCTGCTCTATGGACAACATAATGATGTGTCCCACATCAAAGCTCATAACATAGGCTGATAACCTAGAGAAACCTGTCTGGGCCACCACTCAAACCACACTAGATGGCAAAAACACGTGCACTTTGATGACTCCACTTCACAATAACACTCAAACACCTCACAAGGGATATCTCCGAGCGCTGTCTGAAAAACATGACCTGCTTGCTCACTTCTGGGCATAGGCACGCCAAGTGGTTTACCCAGTGCCCATGGGCAGTTTCTTCTTGTCTGCACACAGCAGGAGGGCAGCAAAGTAATCTCGGCCTGCTCCCTCTATACCTGCAAACCAATCATTCTCTTCCAGGACACGAAGCTCCTAGAGCTCCTTCAATGGCAGAAGATGTGCTTCATAAAACACAATACCGTAACATTAGGTTATTGAAGGCTGAAATTAAGCACTACCATAAACAAGGCACTCGCAAAAGCAGAACGTGAGTCATAGTTGGACATGGTTCCCCAAAGAAAAGAGGGGGACAGTTAATACGTTTCGTTCTGACAAGGAGCTTTATGAAGACTTAAATTGAGTCATAAAAGTGGTACCAGCTCACGATTTCTGAAGCATAAAGCTGCTGATGACGTATGCTTGCATAGCACTGGTGACGATTGGAGTCCACTCCTCAAAGAAAACGCAGCTCATTCTGTCAAATCCTCCCCCGGGTATCTTTCTCCCATCCCTTCCCTTAAATCAATGCACGGTGATCTGGGGTGGAAGGTTTGGGCTGGTGGAAAGCGGAGCAGTAATCGCTGCCCCTTCAATCAGCATTGTTAAGATCAACGTTTTGGTTAACTTTCTGCGAGAGAAAGTCATGCATTTGCGTTCCCAAACAGGTGGTGGCAGCTGTTCCATCATATTGATGGGACATCATGTTTACAGTTAAGTTGAGCTTTGATCGGTTTCACTTTCTGTCACTAGGAAGGGACATTATATGAGCAAGCAGTGTAGAAACCATCTGAAAGTGTCCACGGGATTCCACATTCCGATTACCCTGATGTTTTCCCATAGAGCCTGTCCAGTTCCTTGCCGGAAACACCAGCATCCACTCCAGTTAGCATCCTGCTCTATAAGTCATGTTACATTATCACTATATCATCTATTCGAAACGGATGGCATATCATTCAGCAAGACTGGATAAATAGATCTAAATCATCTGAAAATGGCTACTGAAATTCCATATATGTTACCAAGCCACTGGATCAAATTTGGCATTCATTTGCGAATGCATTATACATTTGTGCCCAATGGATCAGAAACGTTCCAATTACATTAAACATAATAAGCTGCTGTACTGATTTGACTTATTTTTCTTCACCAAATACAAATAAGCAATAATTAGGCCAGCAGAAGGAAGGCACCCACCATGAATCTTACGTAAGAAAGCATGGCATTCATAAGGAAAACATGATATTAGAACAAACAATTGCTGACACTCTTTACAGAAACACCAACACCATGTCCATCCAATGTCAAAACCAACGCATGTGCAAGGACATGACATGCAAGTGCTCCTGACAACTCAGCAGCTCTGTAGTGCAGAGAAGAGGTCCATTCAGTACCAACTCATTGCATTGTTGTGTACATCTTCCTCAAGATTTATCCTACCTTTCAAATACTGCTTCCTATTTGGGAAACATTGAACAACTCCTCATTTCTCGGGACTAGATCTCCCAGCAGTCCCCAAGTATTTACCGACCTGTCACGCGCGTCAGCGCCGGCACGTCAAAGCTGGTTTGTGCCAGTTCTCATCCGGCATTAGGTGTTGTGTTCCCTTTCGGCAGGTAAGAACCCTCCCAAAAAACTGGCTGTGTACTTTTTTATCCCTCATCTTTCTCAGTGTGTATTATGGCCTATTATCTCTGGGCATTAGTCTATTCTTAGCACCGAGGAAACCTGCATGGGAAGCCATTCTTAGTCGATATATTAATGAACTAAGGAAACCTGTCAAAGTCAACCCAGCCGTTAAGTTTATATCGCTCTTGAGCCCAGTGGCGATGCCGTTACCTCCAGGTGTGCTGTGTATGTGGAAACGGTGGTGCCGTTCTTCGCCACAATTTCCCAACCGGCCATAGTGGTGCAAAAATCTTCCTCTCCTGCCTCAGAGGTGAGTTGCGCCTTGTGTTTTGCACAGTCCAGATCTCATAATAGTGCCCTCATTGAAACGGCTGAATTTATAGCCTCAGAGTGCATTACGGAAAACCTTCACTTAGTCATGGATGCTGAACCCAGAAATAGTTCCTGTATGCTGACAAAGGTTCTAGGTAAACAAATCATTAAAGCCTCCCTCTTAAATACCAGGCCACTGACCTCTCATTCTATAGATGTTCATGACTATCCAGGAACATGACATTGGGGGTCATTACGAGGTAGGAGGTAACCATGCAGCTATTAGCAGCATGGCTACCCCCTTACCGGGTTCGGGTTCCTTGAATGAGGAATTACTGGGCCATTCCGACCTTGAAGAGCCTGTTAATTCCTCATTCAAGGAACCCATCCCCATTCCCATTCGAGCCCCCATAGGGCTCAATGGGAATGGGGAGGGTGCTAACAACGGGCTAGTTAATCACAGGCCCGTTGTTAGCACCCTGGTCTGCTCGCAGGACCCGCTAAGGGTGCCTTGTAAAACCAGGCATCCTTATCGGGCTCCCGCGAGCAGACTCGTAATGGGGCGGTAAAGGGTTGACGGCTCCGGCACCTTTACCGGCGCCGTTAACCCCTTACCGCCTAACTCGTAACGACCACCATTGACTGTTAATGACAGGCCCATTGCTAGCATGCGGGGCCGCTCGCGGGATCCGCTAAGGATGTCTGGTAAAACCAGGCGTCCAGAGCGGGTCCCATCAGCGGACCTCGTAATAGGGCAGTCAGGGGTTACCGGCGCCGTTAACCCCTTATCGCCCATCACGTAATGAGGCTCATTATATCTGACAGAAACCTGGTTTAAAGACTCAGGTAGCCTGAAAATCGATTAGACTGTACCCAAGAACTAAAAGTTCTTCTGCCAAAATCAGAAAATTGGCAATGGAGGAGGTGTGGCTATTATTGCCAGGAAGAAAGTACAACTTTTTGATATTTCTTGTACCAGCTCTGGCTGTGAAATCATTCACCTCAAATTAAAATCAAATCATACCTGTTGTATTAATATGCTCCTCCTCTATCGTCCTCCAGAAAATACACCTAATTTTAATGAGGAACTTATTGAATTGCTACAGTCCTCAAACAGGCCAGGTTTTGCCACCCTAATGCTTAGGGACTTTAAAAGTTGGCGCCGAGATACCTCTGACAAAGAGGCAATCTATTTAGAACAACGTTTGACTAATATTGAACATGTAGTGTTAAATAAAGACCCCACTCATGTCAAAGGTAACATACTAGACTGGGTGGTCACTCGGAATGTCAATGTTAAAATCCATGATACCAGACCAATCATCTGGTCTGACCATTCCTTTGTTAAATTTCAAATGCATCTCCCAAAGCATCAAAAACGTAAAAAGAATCCACCTACGAAAGTCCTCAGTATTAAAATGGTAAAACCTCTAATCTTACTGAGTGGACAAACACACTGCTTGCAGTTACGGTTGATGATGACAACCCCAATACTCTAGTAACATCATACCGATCATATATGACCCAAATGCTCGATCAGCTAGCACCCATGAGAGTAGAAACTGTGAGGAACGGATGTTGACATAATAGCTGGTTCACCCTTCACTTGATTTAAAAAGAAGAAAAGACAATCAGAACGCATTTGGCAAAAGTCTAAATCATTCCTCTATAAAGCTGCATGCAAAGCTCAAGAGAAATCCTACAGGCTAACTATGTATGGAACTAAGAAGATTTGTTTCAATGAACAAATAAACAATGCTAAAACTAGTTCCAAGCAACTTTTCAAGATCTTTAAAATGTTGGAGAAACCCAAAGTTCAGCTTCAAGTCATTTCGCTGACTAATGAAAACTGTGTCAGAGTAAAACACGCCTTCGCAGACAAAATTCTTACTGCACATGAAATGATTAAAACTGATCTGTTAGCTGATCCACATGTTCCTATTGTGGCGCCAGCTGCAGATTCACCCATTCTTAATGAAACTGCTCAGGTGACTGGTCGCCAAGAGTTCTTATTTAGGGAAGTAACTCTGTCAGAATTGGAGGAAGTGCTGAATGGAATGCAGCCTCCCTCCTGCCCAGGTGACGTCCGTCCCTCCAAATTGATTCTTGACAATACAAAATTGTTTGCAATTTGCTAATGTCTCATTTGCATACAACATTATTCCTGACAGTATTAAGGAAGTTAGTGTTAACCCATTAATCAAAGAAACTGGTCTCAACCCAGACGATGGGCCTCATTACACGGAAGGCGGTGATCCAGGGTGCTATTAGCACCCTGGACCATGCCGGTAAATTACCGGCACCGCCTTGGCGGAAAGGGGATTTACCGCCCCATTCCAAGGTTGGTGGGGCGGTAAATCCCCCTTCCGCCATTGCCCTTCCCCATTCCCATTTCTGCCCCATAGGGCTCTATGGGAATGGGGAAGGCGCTAATTACGGCACCACAATTTTGCGGTGCCGTAATTAGCTCCGAGGTCCCTTAGCGGGTTGGTTTTTAACGCCTGCAAAAAGCAGGCTTTAAAGCACCAACCCGCTAAGGGACCTCGTAGTAAGGCTGTAATGGTTAACGGTCACCGTTACCATTAACGGTGGCCGTTAACCATTACCGCCTTCCGTGTAATGAGGCCCGATGTCTCTAATCACAAACTCGTATTTTCTTCTGAAGAGAGTGGATAAAATAGCCACTAGGCAATTTCAGGAATATCTGGATAAAACTACAATTTTTTATGTTAAACCATCCGGCTTTCGACCAAACCATGGTATAGAGAGCACCCTGTTCGATCTGTAGACTAACATGCTGGATAATGTGGGTGAAAGCAAGCGTGGAGTGCTGGTTTTACTTGATTTATCGGCGGAGTTCTACCTCCTGGACTAGGATCTCCTTTTCTCACCCTTTACAAGGTTGGGAAATGTTCTGGGAGCGCTATAGAGTGGATTTGTTCCTTTCTAACGAAAAGGAATTCCACTGTGCATTGGGGTGATGCTTGTTCCAAGCCAGCCCCCATTTGCTGTGGAGTACCCTAGGGGGCATGTTTGTCGCCTGCACTCTTCAATATCTATATAAAGCCTCTTTGCTATCTGTTATCCCAAATTGGTGTCCAATTCACAAACTATGCGGACGATACACAACTTCTGTTTGAGCTTGATGGCGACTATGATCTGGATCCCAAAAAACTGAATTATGTATTTAAAAGTATAAAACATTGGATGCCCACACATTGGATGTGTCTCAATAATTCAACAACCAAGGTTACCAAGTCCAAATTGGACTCTGAGTTTTCAACTTTTACCATAGAAAACTGTACTATTACAGTACAAAACAAAGTAAAGACCTTGGGTAGTTACCTGCAATTTAAAATCCTTGCTCTGACACACAAGTGCATTTACAAGAAGACTCCAATTTATCTCAAAGAAAAGCTAGGTAGCCATCAACCAAAAATAATGTTACCATCCAACAAGCATCTACTCTCCTGTCCCAGGCCAAGACGAGTTAATAGGAAAGGCAAGTCCTTCCCTTTTCTTGCAGCTTCTGCCTGGAACTCTGTACCACTGATTCTGCAACAGGCAAAGAGCCGGCTGCCCTTTCGAAAGTGAATAAAAAACATTTTATTTGAATACGTGCTCGATGTCTTACTCCTTGCTTAGTGGTCCCGTGCTGTATGTTTTGTCTTATGTGGTTTTGTTGCGCCCTGATGCCTGTCAGGCTATGGCACATTATAAATAAATAAATAAATAAATAAATACATTCATACCGTGTTTCCACTTTACATGTCATACTATCAGTTTTGGCACTGTTATGAATCCCTACTTATGAGTCAAAAATTAAAACAAATCAATTTTTGGATATGAGCTTGAGACTGATAGTAGGAAGACAGTGTGGGCTTATAGAGTTGTGCTGATCACACAAACCTAAGAAATGTATAGAATTCACAGACTCCTCCAGTATGGCTGCTTTCATTAATGAGCAAGAAATGGCAATAATCGATATTTTAGTTGGTTACCCTCAATGACAAGGAAACTCATTGTTTTGACAGAAACAACAATATCACAGGGAGCGTAACCAATGCACGTTTGATCCCTTAAGGAACCATGAAGTGAGGAAGAAAGACGAAGAAGAGACACAATAGGCCAGAGTATGCACTGTGGAGCAAATGGATATTTAGTACAAGGATGCGTTCAAGCAGCTGGAAGATGTGGAAACCTTCAGCAGGAAGAACACAATGGGGCTTGTTTCTAATGGTCAGAGAAGAAATACGCCTGTATGAAAAGGCTTCTTTTGGAACAGGTTAGATCTGGAACTAGCACCAGAGGATGTCTCTTACATACTCTCCCCACATTGCTTTGTGTTCTGGTTGGGAGAAACGAGATTCCAGTAAAGGCTCTGATTGTTTTAGTGCAACAGGCTTCTATGTGGACTATCATTTGCCACGTCCACACCATATCATGCTACAAGAATAACAAGAAGTGCACTTAGTAGTTGCCGTAGAGGGCACACGTCTAGCCTGAGGCCCCGTGTCATGATGTACAAACAACTTGATGCTCGCTGTGGGCAACTTTGAGGAACCCATCATTGTTGACATAATCACTGCTCACGGGCTTCAGTTATTACTGGGTGTCTCAAGGCTCCAGACACGTAATCGTTCTATTAACTGGCCTTCTAGAATAGTCGTGTTATGCTCTGAACACTGTTTCCATAGCTCTTTTGAGGCAAAGATTAAGAAGTGCAAAACACACTGAATTCTGAAGAAATGCATGCTAAGACATCATTATATTTAAACTTACTTGGCAACCTTCGAACATTTCTGAAAAACGCCAACTTTTTTCAGATGTTTTTGATACAGAATCTAGAAAAGAATTGCCACCCTATCCATTTTTTATTGTGGTATTGATATTCTTCCAGAATGTTCCTGAACCAATAATAAAAAATCACAGAAGGCCCTTATCAGTCTGTTCAGATGTCCAGAGCTTGGCTATTGTTTCCGCTGCAGAGAACAGGCTGGATTACAGTGAAGGTAACGGGTAAAGGATGCATTCCAACTTCCCTTAATCATCAATCGTCACAGTTCTGTCAATCGTACCACAATATTTACCAAGCTTGACATGTGGCACATACAATATGGTGCATATTCACTCAGGGGTTGAGTGGAAGAAAGCATTCTGCATGGCTTTCGATAATTATAAATAAGGCTCCCGGTTTCATTGTATTTATTTTACCGTAATTTCCATATTTGTTTTTAGCGATTTGTTTCTCTATATATCCGTATTTATTATTTGTCATATAAAAATATAATTAGCAACTAGAATTGTTCTGCTTTTAGTCAAATGAAAAACGGTAACTATTAAAGTACACAGCCATGCAGGACACCCATGGAATGGGGCTACTCCATTTTTCCCATAACTAATAATGGTGGCTCCTGACATGTTTGCTGACCTCAGCCCACAATCATTCCATGAATTACCCTGAAGATATATTCTGTCAGCAATTTGAAGGACTTTAATGTTATTTTTCATACAACGTTTGCACTCTCTATGCTGCCAATCTTCAATGCGATTGGCCTGCGATACATGATTGACAACAAAGCGAACAAAGCAGAAAGGCCTGCTTTTCCATTATTCCACCTACATTTTAATAAATAAATACAGGCAGAAAGTAGATTGATTTCTGTCTGTATTCATGTGTAGATATCAGTTTACATGTAAGACAGGGAGACTTAATTATGAATGGTGGGGGCGCTGGTGCGCCGAAATAAGATGGCCGCCTAACAGCAGAGTTCCGGACGGGGAGAGCATTCAAATTTGATCAAAACCCTTCAACGGCACCCATCCTGCACTATATCGACAGTGGACCATTATAACCATCTCTGCTGCGGCCCTGAGAAGTTTTGGACCTTGCCGCCTTCCGGGAGCTGTGTGGCAGCCCTGCGTTCCCTGCGGGACTTTGGGTGCTTGCCTCGGGCCGTGTCGCCGCTCCGGCGCCTGCGGCTCTCCTCTTCACCCGAGCACGCGGTACGCAGCCTGGGGTGGGGGAGGGGCTCCGCGGCCCTCCTCGGCGGCCCGGCCCTCCCGGCCCGATGGCCGCTTTGCACTACATCTGCGGCCTTCCAGGCCCCCCCGTGGGACCCCACGCATCCTTCTTCAACCCCCAACTGCTTGGTCCCGTGAGCTTCGGTGGGGGCTGCGGGCTGGATTCTCCTCCGCTGACTGACGCGGATGCTGTTGCAGACTCCAGCGGCTTCTCACCGCATTTCGGACATCCTCCGCTGCCCCCCCTCCCATGGAGCACAAGCTACAACCCAAGACAAGGTAGGGGGGCGCTGGGGGTGGAGATGCCCCTATCTTGCCTGATTCCTGCGGCCCTGGGCGATCACCCGGCGGCCCTTCATAAACTTCTGCTGCCGTCGCCGCTCTCCCGGACGTGGCTCCCCCCTCCCGGGGTCCCTGGAACGGCTTGCACCTCTCTGGTTACATTGCTCTTTTGGGCTCCGGACTCATAATGCACGATGACACACGTGCTTGCCCGACACCGCCTGGCGTGTGGGGCCTCGGGGTGTGGATAGTTGCTACGCAAGCGCTGTTCGGCCAACCCTGGCCATTACTCTCTGGTGTCTCGGAGCTCTCCCCCCTTGATTGCTGGTACTCCTGGGATCCTCGGTGCCGCGTGCTCGCCGCCACGATGACAAAGGGGGCCGGAGCTAGCAAGAAGCAGAGCTCGCTAAATATGTTCACCAAGACACCGTCCAGACCACCACCTGAGCCTCCGGAGGACACCTCGACGCCTTCCACCTCTGACAACTCACAGAAAATGCTCGAGTACATACGGGAAGGGTTTACCACCCTACATACTAAATTGGATGACATGAACGGCACCATCTCTTCTATAAAAGCCCATATTGAAAGGACTGACAGCCGGGTCGCCGAGGTCGAAACCAGGGTCGGCACGGCTGAGGATGAGCTTGGTGCCCTTCGGGCTGTGGTCTCTACACTTGGCAATCGGGTTTCAGCAGTCGAAAAGAAGAATGACGAAGAATGACGATCTTGAGTCTCGCTCCAGACAGAATAATCTTCGCATTGTCGGCGTCCCCGAGGATAACATCCCCTCATGGAGGATTATGTAGAACGTATCCTCTTAACACTCCTGGACTCGCCGAAACTCTCTTCACAGTTTGCCGTCGCAAGAGAGCACCGATCCTTAACGGCCAAGCCTAGGCCGGGGGCGCCTCCCTGCCCCATCATAGCTAGGATCCTGAACTTTCGGGACCGTGATGCCCTCCTCCGAGTGGCCAGGTCCAAGGGTGAACTACTTCTAGGCTCGGCAAGGATACATCTCTATCCCGATTTCTCTGTCGCTGTACAGCAGGAGCAAAAAACCTTCCTGGATGTGAAGAGGAGACTGCGTGGATTGGGAGTCAAATACTCTATGCTTTTTCCTGCGAAACTAAGAATTTAACATTCGAGCCATACACACTTCTTTACTATTCCAGAGGAGGCATCGAAATTTTTGGACGAGCACTTTCCTGGATGACTTTTCTCCTTCCACTATGTAGGTGAGGCTCGTATCAGTTTTTTTGTTCAGACCAATGCTACGTATGTGCTTGTTGCAGGTGAAATCTCTGTTGCCACCTACATTCAACGGAAATGCTTTGGTTACTAGTTGTGTTGTTGCTCCATTGATCCTCGTAATACGGCCTTCTGATCGTGCATACTCATGGCAGTCAGAGTGGTCTGACACCCAGTTGCGGCCCCAGGTGGTATGCTACCCCACAGCTGTCTCCAGTCCCCCTTTGGTGACTGGTCATTGTGATCCTTGAGGGCCCTACGCTATTCTGAGCTGGTTACTTACGTGCAGACCACCACTCTGGGTTTATAGTTAAAGTTCCTTGCTTAGCTGCCCTTTTTCTTATGGCTCAGTGATCTGTCCGCTCTCCCACTGCACTGGATAATATGGTTTATTGTTGCTGTATTTTATAAACCTCCTTACACTCTCCCCAGTCCGGCGCGCCACCGCCAGGCTAGCTAACGGCCCCCCGGGCGGTGATGCCGTCGAATTGTTGTTGTTATGGGTTTGTTGGGGTTTCATCTCTCTAATTGGCGGAGGGATGTTGGTGTGGGTAAAGGGGGGAATGTTATGTTTAAAAATCTCTTGCAACCACCGGTGATGCCACGTACGGTACAGCAGCACATCATGAACACATTGGCGGGGTACCGCTTACACCCAGAATGTCCGCCATCTCTTTGCTTGGCAGTCTCTGTCCAGAATCCCAAACAACTCCTCCACACTAATGGCGAATAACGATTTGACGTTTATGAGCTGGAATGTCCGTGGCCTGGGCAACTATAAAAAGATGCGGCAGATACAACTGCAGGCTGAACGCCACGGAGTAAAAATGTTATGCCTACAAGAAACCCATGCTCGTTCTGAACAATGTGAACGCTTTGCTAAACAATGGGGCCCCCAAAGGTATTATACTAACTACTCCACGCAGAGCCGTGGTACGCTCACTTTAATTCATTGAAGTCTGAAATTTGTGTGTAGCCATTCCAGCATTGATCCCCTGGGTAGATATCTACTGACCATCGGCACTTTACAGCACCAGGAGGTAGCCATTTTGAATATCTATGGCCCAAACATTGATGATCCTGAGTTCTATCTACACTTGGCCTCTATCTTGGAAAGTTATCCCTTCATTCCGATTATTTGGGGCGGCGATTTTAATACGATATTTGATATCACCCTAGATAGGTCGGGCTCTCGTCCTCGCCAACCAACCAGAGCAGCTTATACCATACTTACCACGCTCCCTCGTTTGGCATTAGTGGACGCCTGGCGCCTAATTTATCCCACTCCCGCACTTACTCATTCTATTCCTCAGTCCATGATTCCCATTCTAGAATTAACCGGTGGCTTATAACTGGCATGCTAGTTAGATCCATTTCTTCCCATGCTATCCTCCCCAGAACTTTATCGGACCACTCACCAGTACTTATCTCGCTAAACTGGGGCCCGGATGCCGAAAGGTCGAGACTATGGAGGTTGGGTCCCCACGCCCTTTTGGATCAAGTTTTTGCTACCGAATTCGAATCATCTATTGAGGAGTTTTTTTAACTCAATGCAGATTCGGTGTCAACACGATCCGTACTTTGGGAGTCCTTTGAAGCATATACTAGAGGCATCGCCATCTCCAAGGGAGGTGGCATCCTAAAGGGTATCCGGGCAGACATCTCCGTTAGTGAATCAACCCTAGCCACTCTCGAGGCCTGGTATGCCCTAGACCATTCCCCGGCCACTCTGTCGGCGCTGGGCTCGTAACTGGACAGGTTTCGCTCCCTGGCGGAGAGAGAGGTTAAATTGCTGGACTCCCCCCGTTCGGTGAGGAGATACGGAGAGGTTGAGTGCCCTGGCCGTGTGTTGGCAAGACTGCTCCGTCGCGAGCTTGGGGCCCCTAATATTCCAGCTATATTGAGGTCCAATGGTTCATTGGCCACTTCTTCTCAGGACATCAATTCTGAGTTCCTCTTGTTTTATACCTCCCTGTACTCAGAGGTCGATGGCCCCCCTATACCAGAAATCGACTCCTTCCTAGATGGACTCCCTCTCTCGGTCCTGTCCGAGGAGGCTTGCTGCTCTCTGGAACGCCCCATCACCACTGATGAGCTCATTGAAGCCATCGAGTTGTTGGCGTCGGGCAGGGCTCCCGGCCCGGATGGGCTCCCCACGAAGTTTTATAAACAATACAAGTCACTCCTGGCCCCGTACCTCCTGGCCCTGTGCGAAGAGTCGTGTGAAAGGGGTATACTTCCTCCCTCCCTTCACGAGGCATTGATCACAGTCCTCCTCAAGCCCGGCAAGACCCCTACTCAGTGTGGCTCCTACCACCCCCTCTCATTGATTAACAGTGATATTAAAATATTCGCTAAACTCCTTGCTAACCGCTTAGCCCCGATCCTCCCCCACATCATCCACTCTGACCAGGCTGGATTTGTTCCGGGTAGATCTACGTCTCTAAATGTAAGAAGGCTCTTTAACGTGATTAGTAGGGTCACTCCTACCACTCAGGCGGTGGCGGCCACCCTTGACATTTGACTCGGTGTCTTGGAAATACCTTTGGTGGGTCCTCGAGAAATGCGCGTTTGGTCCTACCTTCCGTACCTGGGTGAGGCTACTCTACACGCCACCCTTAGCCAGAGTCTGCACAGAGGATAGGTACTCTACTCCCTTCCAGATATCCAGGGGAACGCGGCAGGGATGCCCCTTCTCCCCGCTAATATTTGCCGTCGCCATTGAGCCCTTTGGCGACATGATACGTCAACTATACTCTCACAGGGGGTTACGCACGGCGGGCCAATCCGACATAATTTCCCTCTATGCGGAAGATGCCCTTCTGTACATCCGCTCTCCAAATACCAACCTTACCCTATCCTTGCTGACGTCGCCCGTTTTGGTGACATATCTGGATTGAAGATTAATTGTTCCAAATCTGTGCTGTTCCCACTTACTAATTGCACGCAGCCCCCAATGGACTCGGGAGGGTCACCTGGTCCCAGTCTAGTATCACGTACTTGGGGGTGGTGGTATCCCGACACACGTCACAGTTGCGTGAAGACAATTACCAGAGTTATCTGAAGAGCCTGACCACGAAAACCTCCAGCTGGACTAGGCTTCCCTTATCGCTTGCTGGCAGGATTGGGATACTCAAGATGGTGGTGTTGCCTCAACTCCTCTATCGTTTCACCAATCTGCCCATATGGCCAGGGGACACATTCTTCAAATCACTAGGCCAAATCTGTAATACCTTCCTCTGGCATTTGGGCGCAGTCCGCCTTAAACTCCCCACTCTTACCACCCCTAAGGAACTAGGGGGGTTTAACGCCCCTGATTTGACTAGATACTGGGTGGTAGCCCAATCCCAATTTGCATTTCATTGGTTCAATACTGTCGACCCACCTCGACATGTTCGTTTGGAGAAACTGGCGGTCTCTGACCGGGTGATTGGCTCCCTTATCCTTAAACCCCTTCACCCCGGCCCGACTCTTCAGACCCCGTTGTTACTACATCCCTGGCGTTAGCCAAACTATGGGCCATGGTTGGTGCACGGAACCCATTCCATGGTGACCTGCCGTTATGGAACTTCATTCCTGATGTCCCATCCGTCCCACAATCCATCGTTACCGCTGGGCAGATGCTGGCTTCCTGACGCTTTGCGATATATATGTATATGACAATTTTACTGAGTGGCCTGAACTTCCCTCCTTTCACAAACGCCGGCCCACTGCATGGTTGCAATACTCCTCCCTCCGCAAGAACCTGAAATTGAGATACCCGGATTTCCCCGCGCTACCCTCTGATGAACCCATAGTCGCGGAACTGTGTTCCTATCTCTCCTTCAGGGGCAAGGTTTCGCAGCTTTATTCCCTGTTGCAGATTAGGGCGGCCCCGCCCTTTACTGCGCTGAGGGGCAGCTGGGAGGCAGACCTGGAGGTTGAGATTACTGATGAGAGATGGTCCCGAATGTGTGCTCGCACCCAGGAGGTGTCTTATAACTCGAAAATCAAGCTAATTCAATTCAAGGTACTGCAAAGGTATCATCATAGCCCTCAGAGACTACACCGTATGTTTAGTGATTCCCCTCCCTCTTGCCCCAGGTGCGGTTCGGATCAGGCAACCTACATCTATATGCTCTGGCACTGACCGCACCTGTCTCAATTCTGGTCTGACATCTGCTCCACACTATCGGATATATTAGAGTACATTATCAACCCCCCCCAATGCATTGTCTCTTCCACGACTTCCCCCAATTGGGGCGTGACTCAAAGAAATTGGCGGGCTGTGTATGTTGTTGGCTGTCCGCTGCATACTGCTATGTTGGCTCCGGCCTAGGGCACCTACGTATGCACAGTGGATTAGAGCTGTTACATGGGCACACGATACTGAAGAAGCCTGGTGCGCATTACAGCACCCACACTCAAGGCCGAGAGACATCTGGCGAAGGTTTTGTGATTACATGTCTGCCATGGCTTCCCCTTCGAACTCTGTGCACTCTTCTCCAGGCTGTTCCCCGTAATATGATCACTTGGTTTTTTGGTTACCTTTGCCTTCAGTGCTAATGTTTCATATGCCAACTGTATCTCCTTCCTGCTTTTATAGACGTTCAAGGTGTACTGTTAATGATGTATGTGTAATGTTATTGCTGCTGAGTCATGTGGCACCCTCTGTTTTTTATGTGAGTTGTCAAGACCAATAAAAAAGCGTTTTTAAAAAAAAATTATGAATGATAAGTAATGACTTTAGGATTGAGCAATGCTTCTAAACTCTTGTATAGATGCCAATATATCAGATATGACAAACCGAAATTAAATGTTAAGATCTTTCCAGCCCACATTCCCCTCTGCAAATACTTCTTACAGAAACCCCTAAGAAACTAATGCCGCAGACTCTCAACCCTAAACATAAAGCCATTCCAAGCAACATAACCGTACCTACCCTAAACCTCACAGGTTACATGGGCCCGCCGATCTGCAAGACCTTTTCTCTCAATCATGGGCAAGGCTGCTAATGTTAAATGTTAAAGGTATTTGTACCGCGCACCGTCACCAATGGTGTTGGTCCCCAGGCACTCTGGCGGATCTGTAAAGGAGAAGACGAGATGGGTTAGTATGGATGAAGGTTATGATAACTGATACAAGAACAGAGCACATCCGTGTGCCTCATGTAGTTGCCGAGCCATTAAGGTTTAGGACCCATGTGGATCCCTGTTGTCTGCACATACAGAAGCCAAAGCTCACCTGAACATCCTCAATTCAGTGATCATCGGTCTAAAACATCCAGGGAGCTGCAGGTCACAGGCTCCTGTTCTAGGTGTTCCCTTTCTTGGTTTCGCCGTTTTTTGGCCCATTAATGGAGTGCTTGATGCACATCTCACCTGTTTCACTGTTTCACTGTCTTGTGGCCAATGCTGGATTTGACGGTGCTTCACTCTTTCTCAACTCTCATGCTGGACTTCCTTTGCATCTTGTACTCATGGTGGCCATGAATCATGCTGTTCCCATCTTCATCTTGTATCCTGGCTTGCAACATTGTGTTCCTACTGACTTCTGCAATTGTATTCGCTCTCCACTCTTGCTTCTCCACTCTTTTTGGCTGCTTACTCTCTGTTCTCTCCTCCTTTCCCTTCTCCCTTTTCCTATCTCCTCCCCTTACTTTCTTCTATGCACTTACTCTATTAGAATTGTCCCTGGACCTAATATGATAGCAACCTCGTCTGTTTCCTCCACCCTCCCATTAGTGTGTTTTTCCTCCCCACAAGCCCTCCAGCACTATCTGAAATGTCGTCAGGCCTAGAATGATAGTCGCTTGTTTTGTTCCCCCCGTCCCTTTCTACACCCCTCTCCCTCACCTTTTGTTTTTCTCCGGCTCTACCAGAAATGTCGTCAGGCCTAGTACGGTAGTCGCCTGTCTGTTTCCATTTCCTCCCACTCTCCCCCTCCCTTGCTTATCTATGTCTTAGCTCTTGCACTACCTGAAATGTCGTCAGGCCGAGTACGATAGTTAATTTCACATCCTTACTGTTCATGGCCTGTAAGAATGTGGTTGTATTTTCCCTTGTTCCCTCCCTTGCCTTGAAGCGCTTTGAAACACATTGTGTATAGGCGCTATATAAATAAACTATCATATCATATCATATCATATGAAGTACCCCAAAGCACACAGAAATTAATAGAAATAAAAAAGAACAAACAGCGTGAATCCCCAAGAATATACAAACACACACACCATTAGCTTGACCATCTGCAGCTCTTCATTTCAGAGTGTTCTGAACACCTATAGCAACATTGAAACATATGAACGCATGACCTTGGGTGTAACCAAAACGTGGTTTAATAGTGGCTCCACACTGACACCATGCTGCCTACAGGTTAAAATATCCTTGTAGAAACAGATTGACAAAATCTCTCAGGGAGGAGCCCTTACATCTTCTAAACTGATCTCATGTATGTATCTCTGCAATCATGTACAGGTCCTTGAAACACTTATTTTTTCAGTGTATCGCCAACCTGTGAGAGAATGCCACCTGAGCGGGTAGACATTTCCAAGCCTTTTGGATTTCTATGGCACAAAAGATGCTGCTACCTCTAGCTCAGAAGGTGATCTCTGCTAATCAGGACTCCCTTTCTTAATGCTCCAGGCTGAGAGAGTATAGATCACATATGCACACATGTTCTCTTAACTGTCCCCTGTTTACTGACACACCAACAACTGCCATCTAGTTTGGCAACATGGCAGCAACAGAGTAACATTAGCATTCCTGACAAACAGCCTGATGGAATCTAAATTAATTCCAGACATTGGCTGCCCTTAACAATGTTCTCCCATAACCAAATTATGTATAAATGTACATCCCAACGGCCTGGTGGCAGATTAATTAGTAAAATATCAATATAAAGCTATCTGGTTTCATATAGTGGACCCTGAGGAAATCGTCATAATCCCCACACACCCACTGGATATACTTTTATTGTCAATCTGCTTTCCAGTGACTTGAACAACTGTCAGGGTTTTTGTGTATCACTGTCTAGGACTGTGTATCACCCACAACAAACTGTTGTGTTGAGCTTTACAAGCTTCCTTTGTTCTCTGCTTTACACATTCCCAAGAGAAAATTACATTCCCCCAGAGGGGAAGGAGGGAACTGTGCCTCAAAGAAGACCCTGCAAGCACAAAGGGGAAGCCACATCAGGGAGATATATGCTGCAGGCAGTCTCTTTCATCAGAGAAGACATTGGAAAGGGGCAAGTATAGTGCAGCATATGAGGGATTTCCTTCCCATAGCAAGGGTCCTGCCATCTTGAAAATGTCTAGTCCACAATCACTTCCTGTATCCCCTCTCAACTTCCTCCAAACATGGCACTTTGTGCACTGATATCATAAAACAAAACAATTGTTACTATAGCAAGGATTGGCCCCTTACAGAAGTATTGCAATTGACCAATCCACTGTGGCAAAATAAGTATGCACGTCGGTGAGACTCCCTCCATATTAGAACCATCTTTGGACTCTGAGGCCATTGAGGTGACAATGTTTTCCAAGGAAGGGTTAAGGCCCTCTTCACAACCACTTTTGGGGAACATTTGAATGCCCTGCTGTTTGTGCAATTCCTTCCTGCTGCTGAGACAATTGAACCCAGTACTCTGCCTAATGGAGGTGGCAGAACCTGCAAGTGCTATCTTGAAAACCGGGAAGGGCAGAAGAAGAACTTGCCTTATCCTCTGAGAGCCTGGACACGTTTCCACTGCAATGAAGGATCAAAGGCACATCTTTGGGATCTGTTTCGCATCTCAAACCTGCCTTTTCAGCTGACCCAGCCACTTTCAAGTACATTTGAGCCTATGCAAGTCCCATAGTGCGGCCTTTGACATTTCTACATTTTTCCAAACTGTTTCAGACCTTTTTCAAGCCACCAAATTGACCACCGCCTGCCTGTTCCCCAGTGCTGTCAAGCCAACCATGGTTGCAGAACCACATTGTATTTCTGGATCCAGTTGAGTCGACTCGACCATCTTTATGCTGACTCAATCCATTGGGGAGCTCATCTTATCCATCTCAATGCTGACTCAGCCCATTGGGAAATGTTCTACTCACCTGTCGACCCATTGAGAAATACCTTACTCGACCGTATCAATGCTGATTTCACCCATTAGGAAGTGCCTGACTCGACTTTCTTGATGCTAGCTCAACATGCATATGCTGTAGAACTCCAATAACAAGACAGAAAAGTATCTGTAGTGGCTGGTGTTAAGGGCTATAGTTACATTACACATTCCACTCTTTACCTTTTAAAGACATATTTTTTAAATGTGCACATTGCTGTAAAGACAATTGCCTGCAGTCCCCTGTCTGTATACCCAAATGCCTCCTTTCATTTAAAAGTTGTGATGTTCTTTGGAATTGTTTACATGTTTGGCTGTTAGTGTTTTTAATAGTGTGTTTATATTTTTAGTCTATGTACATACTCCTATTGTTTGTAAAACCTTCATTGGACTCTTCTTTTATTTTGGTGCCAGAGTACTTTTTTTGTTTTGGATGATTGCGTGCTGGCTTACTGTCATGATCTCTGCTTCCAAAAGATCAGGACTTGCCCGACTCCCTTGGAAGCAGACCCATAACCCCGGTTCCGAGTGCCAGCCAGTCCCAATTGGGACCTTTTGGACCCTGTCCTGGCGCCAGTGGCACCAGGCTCATAAAGATGCCCAGTCCCAGCGCTGGAAGCGCCGGGCTCATAATCCTTGGGTGGACTTACCTGCAGCAGACCATGCTGCTTACTTACCTGCCAGTTGAGCCCCTGATCCTCTTCTGTTTGGGACTACTTTTCCTGTTGGGTGGGGCAGGAGCCACTCCCTAGGTTCAGAACACTGGAACTCTTCTGGAAAGCAGGAACTCTTTTCTCACCTAGGCGAGGCTGTGGAAGGAGACACCTAAGCACTACAGGAGGCTATTTAAACCACACCCGATGGATGAATCTTGCTTTGCGTTATTCTGCATTCTCTGCAGCAGAACGCTCATCGTGTCTTCTGCTTCTGATCCTGGGCCTAAGGGAACAAAGGCTTACCATCCTGGAATCCAGTCTTCAGCAGCACCTGTAAAGACAAAGAAAGAACAGGTTAGCACTACGGTCTTCAGTGGCAGCGCATCTCTTACCTGGTCCATCGGCTGTCACCAACGCCTCGCGCTGCATTCCGGCATCTGAAAGACAAAGGCTTACCTACTCTTCGCATGCTCCGGAGGTCTTCGCACTGCATTCCGGCATCTGAAAGACAAAAGCTTACCAGCTCTTCGCACGCTCCGGAGGCCTTCGGCGCTGCATCCCGCATCTGAAAGACAAAAGAAGGTGCGTTTAAAGACATTGGGCAACTTTATTACTCACGTGCCATTACTCCTTCCACGCCGAATCCAGTGGGTACTCCAGCACCCTTCAGCTTCTCTAAAGCTCCGAACTTGTACCTGCAAGATAAAAGGGACAGTTAGTGCGCATCGTGAAGCAGGCTACAAGCGCTTACTTACGTGCTTCCAGGCGCTTCTATTCCTCGCGGGTTCGATCCTCAACTCTCATCAGCCCGCCATCCGCCATCGCCGGAACCCTGCAAAACAAGAGATATCATTACAAAAGACTTTTAAGACATTTGAAGTGCCCAGAACTTACCGTTCGTGCAGTTAACGACGGACAGCAGTCCTCTGAGGTCAAGAGGCCTGCACCCTTATCCAGTGAAGAAACTGGTTATGGCACCCTGCCCCGAGGCAGATGGAGAGCTCGGCGTTCACTTACCTAAGACATCTTACTCTTCGAGTCAGACATACAGTGCACCGAGGTCCAGCCCAAAGAGCCAACCGTGTGTTACACATCACCTTTGAAGATACGGCATTCACCCAGTCAAGACCGGCGCCTCTGCAGGAATCAGGTGAGCGTTACACTTACACCCCTCTTGAAGAGTATACCCTGGTCTCGGCTTGTGCTACCCTAAAAGGCAAAGGAGGTGTTCCATTCATGTTGTGCCTGTTTCACCTTTATGATTGAGATAACTGCTGGTTTAGTAGTATTGAGATGCTGAGTAGGAGTTTAGAAACCACTCTTGCAGAGCAGTAGTCAGCTTGTCTCATAACCCCCATGCAATTGTCATTTTATGAATGTTCTGCTGCCCGCCCATAGACAATACTGTTTTCAACAACTGGATTAATTTATTAGTCCAAAGCACAGCAAATCAACATCTAATGATCAAACAGATGATCCTGAAATGTAACCAGCACTACACCTCATGTGCCAAATGATGACTATCGCATTCTACAGCCCCACCTACACAGATGACACTACTCTGGACACATTTACACCAAAGATGTTACCATCAACAAGGTAACTAATGCCAAGAAATTTGGTTTGGGTTGCTAATCATCACTAAACTGGCTATCTGAACATACAATACCACAGAGAACAACCGTGACATCCAACAAGTTCAGACATTAAAATAAACACAACTCAATCAAACTACACAGAGAATAATGTGCATAGATTTGTAACCTAGATCAAACACAAACAGATACCAGAAACCTTTATTGATAATCTCCACCAAGAAATTGTAATGGTTTTGAGCTTGGTATTCTCTGTCTGTACAGAGTTGCGATCGATGGATCCAAGTCTGAGAGTTGAATAGGGTAATAGTTCTGATCCAAAATCAGAGGTAATCCCCCCGCTCCAAGCCGGTCTACGGCTGGAGTCAGCCATTATCCCCCACCAGGGAATGAGGTAATTGTAGTCCCCCCTCCCCTTCATCCTCCCCCATTCACAGAATTCCACCCCAACCCCACTTACCTTCTTTTCAGTCCATTTTGGGAGCGGATGTGCTGGGAACACTTCTGTCCCCAACGCATCTGCTCCCGATATGCCAAAGGCTGTCATGTAAAGGAAGAAGGGACTACACATAGTCCCTTCTTTCCTTTCCATGGTGACCATTTTTTGGTTTACTTTTCTTTAATGGGTGCCTTGGAAAGAGAGAAGGGACTATGTATAGTGCCTTCTCCTGTTTCCATGGCGGGTAATTATTTGTTTACATTTTTCTATCTATTTTTTGCAATGGCCGCCATGGAAAGGGAAAACAGACTTAATTTTCCCTTCTCAGGCTGCCATTTTTTAAACATATTTTTTCTGTTCCGAAATGCCATAGCATTTCGGAACAGAAAGAAAAGATGCATTTAGTACCCTAGTCTTACTGATCAGGGCACTAATAGCAATATGCCCCTCGTAGAGGGGCATTACCACTTTAGGTAATGTCCTGGGGCCTTCGTTAAGGCCCTCGCTTCACTCTGGCCTGTAACTAAGGTCCCCGGGGCATTATCTGGAATGGTAATGCCCGCCCCTGCGAGGGGCTTATTGCTTAAATAGCACTCACTTTGTTATCATATGTCCTTCTATCACAGAAAATTACATCAAATGGGTATCAAAGAAAAAAGACAGACCCTTAATTATATGCATTCCATTTGATTTGCTCCCGATTGGCCTTTTGGAATGGTGATCTGGATTTAGTAGTGGTAGGGCCTTTCTGAATTAACACAGAATAAATATTATTGCATTATGTGCTGCTATGCCCCAAATGCAAAGTGATCAAGAAGAAAACTGTAGCACTGGTTTGAAAATCTAGAGAGTAGAGGGAATGTACACCAGCTCTATTTTAGTTAGCTCCTGATATGCTGTTGTCTTGAATTTTTCTAAATGATAACATTTTTGCTTAAAGAATCAGGAAATGGGGTACTTCAGTTCTTACGCATAATACTATGAATTAATGTTGAACTATGAATTGTTTACTGTATTTTATGTACCATTGGTATTTATTTTATGTTGGATTATTGTTTTTATTTTATGTTAACGTATATGGCATATATGCTGATATAAAGTTTAATGAATGAATATCTAATTCATGGCACTGATCCGGTATAATTTGGTGCTGATACATTTATGAATGGGGTTTATATTTGTAAAGCTGTAGCCTGCATATTCAGAACTCATAATGCTTAATTACCCAAAATCTGTTAGGCCTTTTTTTCTTTTTCTATTATTGATTCAGTTGCAGAAACAACTTTTCTATATATTTCATTACAAAACAAAACATTCTATAAGCATTAAGAACCAGTTATACCACTTTCCACATTAAATTAAGACTATTACATATATCAAATCATTGCCTTCTAATATTAAAAAGTTCATCTCATCTTCTATATAATTTCCTAAAAACACTAATTCATTTGCAAATTTCACATACTGCACATCTCACGGTCACTGAGAAATATTCTTTAAATTCATTGGTATGAAATTAAACCATTATTATCATCACTGTTAATACTTTTGTAAGCAGAGAGACCGATTCCCATTATTGATCACCAGTCATTTTAAGCTAGTCTTGTGTCATAACGACTTGATTGCACTCTCACAGTGTATATTGTCCACCTCATCCAAGTGTAAGGCTAGTAAAAAGTTCACAATCCCTATTCTCATTGAGGTAGACTGAGCATTATACAAACTATCCCAGAGTAACCCATGCATCACATATTGATATCCAATAAAGAATCGACCAAAATACTTCCTTCTCAAAGTCAACAGCTGGAAACAATTAGTGATCAAGTGAATCAGTGTCTTGGTTTCATTCATATTTTTACAAAACCGGCAGGTGTTTGCACTTGTTTAAATTAGATTCCATTTAGCGAGAACCTCTCTTGAGTGCCAAATGTTTAGTCAAAATCAGATAAATAAATTGCGATATCGTGTGGAGGGGAATTGTATAATATAGGACTCAGGGGTTCGTGTTTTTTTCCAATTGATGTATACGCCTTTGAGTGTTTTTTTTCCTAGCATTCTTTTCTTGTGTTAATCCAATCCCATTCCCAGATTTTTGTTTTGGCCTTATTGGGATTGTACATCAGAACACCATGGTCTACGTCAGCTGTCACTAAAAACTCTTAGACCTTTATTTTCCATATATTCATATATTTGTGGTCAATTGTGCTCTTATATAGTGCCAATGCCTCTAGCAATGAACCATTTTTGTTGTTCATTAGTCACTTTCTATACAAGGGGAACAGCTTCCACATATACATTGAGCCTCATTACAACGTAGGCGGCCGCGGAATGAATGGTGCTGGTAAGGGACTGGCACCGTTCATTACGGGCCGCCACATTACGAGGTCTGCAGCGGGTCCTGCTCTGGACGCCTGGCCATACCAGACGTGTAAAGCGGGACCCGCTAGAAGACCAGGATGCTAACATGGGACCGTCATTAATGGACCCGTTGTTAGCATCCTCGCCATTCCCATTGATCCCTATGGGGCTCAATGGGAATGGGGATGTACCGTGTCCCGCGAAAGGAAATTACCGGGCCCTCCACGGTCGGAATGGCTCGGTAAGTCCCCTTTGGCTGGACCCGGACCCAGTACCTGGTTTGGGGGTATCCATGCTGCTAAAAACAGCATGGCTACCTCCAAACTCGTAATGAGGCCCATTGTATACATAGACACCAAACTCAACTCGAATCTTAGAATGCACATGGGCACACATTTAGGAAATCTCAAGAGCTTCTTCCAATAGGAACCTTCAATAGTGATCCAAAACAGTGGGGCTCTCCAATTTCGAATCTCTGCACCATATAAAGTGATAGATACAGCTTTTTGAATATAGAATGTTATAACTGGAATTAGAGAGAAGCTGCCATATCTTTGATTAATTATAGCTGCTTGAGCTGCAGCAGTTTTCATTTTTTTAATAATATCACAGTAATATGGTGCTTCTGAATGTTGATCATTAACAATTATTCCAAGATATTTATATTGCCGTACTATGTCTAAGGGTTTTTCTTGTAGCTTCAATTTACATTTATTTCGTTTTCTCTTCTGAGGATTAGCAAACATAATAATATTGGATTTGGAATAATTGATGATTAAATCATTTGCACGTACATACCTATCAAGTTCATTCAGCAAAGCCTGCAGTCCACGTGGCATCTTCGACAGCAGCACGAGATCGCCCGCGTAGAAGAGCCAGGGGACTGCATGGTGCATCAATCGCGGAGGATCTGAAATAGAATGAAGGAATCCCTTACTGACATCCGCTATAAAGAAATTGAATAAAGTTGATGCCAGTAGGCATCCCTATTCATTTTTATAGAGTTTGAGAGTCTACCAATTAACGTTAACCGAATTTTTATCGAGGTATTCAAATGGAATTCTTGGATCCAATGTTGTAAATCTTGCAGACATCCCTCCTTATTCAGCTTAAGGTGCAATACATTTCTCGACACAGAATCAAATGCAATCTGGGAGTCAATAAATGCTGCATGTAGAGGTTGTTGTCTCTGCCCTTCGTGATGCATGATAATATGTAAAGTATTCAAGTTAATTGCTGTACCTAAACGCGGCATTAAGCCCGATTGATGGCGATCATGTATTTTGTTTCTCTCAGCCCAGATGTTAAATTCTTTCAATATGAATTGAGAGAACATTTTTCCTTGTGCATCTAACAATGCCACTGGTCTATAATGTGTGGGCTGAGTTCTGTCACACTTCTTATAAATAGGCACAAGTACTGATTTCTGTCACGTAGGAGGTATACGGCTGGTAATAACAGTTTGTACAAAAATTGTATACAGAATTCGAGCCCATGCATGCGGGTGGTCCTTTAGCATACTATTTGACAATCTGTCCGGACCAGGAGCCAGAGAAGTGGACAGTTTTGATATATAGAATACAATTTCTTCATCTGTCTCATAATTTGTTATAGCCAATTAGGATCCAGTTTACAAAAACCACTGTGGTTAGGGCAAAAGAGCAAGAAGGACAAGGCTGTGGCGAAGGACAGAAAGGATACAATGAAATTCTAACTGTCCCTACCTCATATGCACACCTCCAACTAGGTAGCGCTGATGTACCGCTTATCAAACAGAGATAGAACAAGAGATAAAACTAGCAACTTCCATATGTGGTAATACATTCAGCCTTGTTTTGCCCTTAACCACTCTCTTCCACTATGTGTGCGTGTTTGGAAGAGACAAAGAGCCAATTAGTTAATTAAAAACAGCGGATCAGTGGTCCAAACCTCAGACATCTACTAGAGTGTATACAAGTTTAATAACCTAGAGAAAGTCTGCTGACCCTGGTGTGCTGGGGTTTCAAATGACACAAACAACAACCCGACCATGTTTGTATAACAAACAACACGAAGATACTACAATCTCCACTCTCCATCTCAAGATGCAATTAGTTGTCAGAGGGTGGGGTTGAGTAAAAAGGTTGCTCAAACTACAAAGTAGGTCAATTTATGCCTTCTGAGTGTAGTAACCACCGTCGACCGGTTTCAGTGGCAGTATCAGTCGGGCCACCTTCATCAGGACAGTCTTCAGTTTCTGTGGACTCGTTAAGTCAGTAACATACTCGACAAGTTGTAGAAACATAAACAGGACACGTGGATATATACTTTACCACCTTGTCAATGGTGCCATGGGGCTGGATCAGTCAAAGAGGGAACCTATGGGCAGATAAAATACACCACAGTCACCTATGGGCTAATAACTGCCAAACGAATGGCTATGAATCAGCACACTATTAACTGCTATTCATATACTCAAAATTGCTGGTAGCAATGCCACACTTCACCAAAGATGAATTCAATAAGACATTCATGTCTACTGTTTTAAAATATTTTTCAGTATTGGTAGCTGCAGAGTTACCAAGTAGCTTCTATACCCATCAACATATAAGCCTAGGTTTTACAGGGTATTAGTCATCTCAGTATGGATAGGAGGATGTCCACAGTATTAGTATGGATCTGTATGGGCCCTCTAGCATGTTGTTATTTTTCTCTAGAGTACCATACTTGGGCCCCATCTGTGTAAACACGGGAGACGGCATATGGCAACAACTGGGT
This sequence comes from Ambystoma mexicanum, assembly GCF_040938575.1. Taxonomy (NCBI): domain Eukaryota; kingdom Metazoa; phylum Chordata; class Amphibia; order Caudata; family Ambystomatidae; genus Ambystoma; species Ambystoma mexicanum. The sequence continues at coordinate 1,092,879,385 of NC_090937.1, read as the reverse complement.
TTGAACTAACCTTATTACGGATATCCCTGTGAGATCTGAAGATCTATGTCCAACGAGTGTTCTCCTAGTAGTTGGAGTGCACTGTGATCTAGGCCAGGTACTCTCTGTCTATGGGGAAAAGAGAACGCCAATGACATGATTGCAGGTCAAATATATTATAAGGTACACTTTTTAACTTTATTATTGTCAGACAATTTAGAGAAGATATTAAAGATTGGTTTAGCCTCTAATATTCTAATGAACTCACAATCTTGCACCATAATTATTTCATCTGTCACAGATTCCATATCTACACAGGCACAATTTGTTTTCTCTATCAATATTTGCATGTTTTTCATTATTTTTGGAGTAACCACCTCTCGGATTTTTACGTCAGAAAACCCAGGTTTATTGCCAATCGAATTGCCATCCTTTTTGAGGTCAAACACCAGAGCAGATCTTATTTCTGGAATATTGTTTTGTCTTCTCATTTATAACTGACACATAAGAATCTTTTGGCCCCCCTGTCATTTTGCCCTCCAACAATGATTTCAACATAGCATTTTTCTCTCCCAACCTATTATCCAGGCTTTCATAGAGTTTTGCAAGTGAATATAAGGCTGTATTCATGGCTTGGAGAGATATCTCAGCAAAAGGCAAGGAGGCTGAAGCGGCTTCATCCCCTATCAACAAACCCCCTGATGCAGGTTTTCTCGGGGTGGGCTGTGCATAGGATAAAGAATGAGATGAGGATCCTTGCGAGGAGTTAGAAAACATTGTTGATGATTGGGATAATAATCATCTGGAATTTAGGTTAGTTCGGGCCTGGGAGATGATGTTATCGATATGACCACCAACGAGGTAGACGCTGGTGGGCTGTGCACCAATGAGTTTAAAGAACAAAGCCCATTCTCTGCCACATGTAAAGAACCTGCATCGCTATCGTCGCATCTTTGCACATGGGCCGTCAACGTTATTGAATTCATGTCAGACACAGACTCTAACAATTCATTAGGCGCTGTTCATTCTATATCAGGCACACCTGCTAATAATGGAGTGCACACATTAATAGGATCTAAAACATCATTTTTATCAACATTTGCTCGTACAATATCCGTCTGTGACATAGTGTCACCATCTTTAAAGGTGTGAAACGGAGATGGGCACGGATAAAACTTGCGAATGTCAGATGTAAGTGACATTGCCTTCACTCGTTCCGCCGGGTTAGCACTACGCACCAAATTAACAGAATGGAACCAACATTTGGGCGTTATATTGCCGTGTGTAATTGTACAAGCTATATTGTCCGAGGAGGGCATTGCAGTGCTTAAAGCATAGAAACCTGCCATATAGATGTAAATCGTAGTATATGTTTTTTCACTTTATATTTAACACTTAAACACTTTAAGCTCCACACCTCATCGACTTTATTCCAATTTAGAGTCTAAATCGTAACAAAAAGCAATGAACAACTACCGTCTTTCACACGTCGCATGCCCCACACCCCATCAGCCATATCAGCACACTTCAATAAGCGCACTTCCGGTATGGGATGCGCGTGCGTCCTGGTTAATAAGGCTTCTGGGGATTGTAGGAGGGACCACACTCACACTAGAAAGTAAGAAATAGATATTAAACACTGTTTAAAGTCTGAGATAAAGTCTGTGATAAAGTCAGTAAAAATCAGTCCAAGTGTCCATACCGTGCCTTGAGTGGTTCTTCAACAGGCAAGGCACAACAATATCTTGGAACACGGAGCATATCACACAGCGAGGCCAGCCGTATCAGCCCACTTAAATAAGCACATTTTGGTATACATGCGCACGGGATGCACATGCATCTTGGTTACTAAGGCTTCTGGGGATTGTAGGAGGGCCCACACTCACACATGCCTTCAGCGGTTCTTCAACAAGCAAGCCACAACAATATCTTGGAACACGGAGCAAATCACACATTGAGGCCAGCCGTATCAGCACACTTCAATAAGCACACTTCCGCTATGCTAGGAAATGGACCTGCATCCATAGTGAAAGCAATGTGCACACACGCTAAATTGCAGGGGTCAAAGAAAGTAGAGTGCAATACTCTAAGCTGAACCTCTGCTGTGTGGGCTGAGGGTAAGCATATAATGAGTGGCCTCAAGATATTGAACATTGGTCTTTAATGTCCTAGTTCCTCCCTATTCCTTTCTGTACCTCTGCTCTTCTCATGTTTTGCCTCCTTCTGTTACGCTTCCCCTCTGATTATGTCCACACCCAAAACTTGAAGAGCTCTCCATGGCTTGCTAGCTAGGTTATTGCTAACCAAATGCTCTATACATGCATGCTAAGCATATTTTGAACTACACCTATAATCCTATTAAAGAAAATGAACACGGCTAAGCAATGCAAATTACACCCTCAGTGGAGCAAATCCGATATAAATCTTTGCTGAGACACACATCGTTAATGTGAGTATGCGTTCTTGAACTACCTAAAAAGAGAAGAGTTCCACTGGCTCCTTAAATCTTTTCAGCGGACCTTGACCCAGACTACGATATTCCAGAGCATGTTTCAGGGGGCTAGGTTTGGCCTCACATCTTGAAGTAAAGTTTGAGACGTGGTCATTCGACAAGCCAATCAAGAACAACAAATCTCAATGAAGGAGTTTGGGCAGTCAAACGTAAGTCTCAGTTTTCGTTATGGAAGTTTAAAACCCTTTTCATACATGGTGTGATTTGCTAGGCAGTAGAAGGGTGGCTCAAGCGCAAGGTCAAAATTGGTGGTGTGAAGAAGTGAATTGTGCTTTGTTTTGAGAAGTTCTAGTTTTTTAGTGAATGCATTGTTCTTGTTAGTGTGCTGTGCTTTTTAGCCTCACATTGTCTTCTTCTCACTCACTTTCCCGTTAAACACAGAAAAGAAATGTTCCTGCCCTTGAACCTGTTCCTTTTTTGCTTTGTTTGCCCTCCCAAAAAAGGGAAAAACAAAACGCTCCCCTTGTTCCTTTACCAAAAAAAAGAAACACAATCTCTGTTGCTCCTCACTGCCAATCGTTGGTGTGACCCATGATCTCTTGCCGATTCTCTGGGAGCCCCGATAATGCATCCTTTCCCTTCATCACCATCCTGTTGATTAATGTGTTTTCATTTCAGAAAATAACTAGCAAAAAGTACCCGTACTCCGCATGGGTTCTCTAGACAGACATGATAACACTCATCAATTGTTGAAAAAACAAAAATTCTCTAGGTCGATGTTCCAAGTCTCTTATCGCTTGATGTGCTTTGCACTGTGAAGTAAACTGCACTGAGAATGGGCACGTTTGGCTGGCTGACATACCCCAAAGCAGATTTGGAGGGGAGTCCAGAGTTGGCATGCTGCAGTATACTGGGCACTACAGCAAGCTCTCCCCACATCTCACCTCACCGTGACACAGTGCAGTGTGTTGAAGTGCACATATTTCAAAAACGGTGCATACTAGGTGTTTGAAACGTGGTTTTTGAGTTCCCCTTTGAGTTTTGTTCCTCGTGTTGAGATGGTTAAAATGTCCTTCGACGACCACATTGATGTTTCTCTGACTTCAGGCAACCGTCTCATGTATGAAGGGGCTGAAATCCAGGGAAAGGGGTAGGATGTCCAAATGTCATGTAGCCAATAATGTCCAGAGGGTCTTAACAGGAAACTATGCACAATTTGGTCCAGATTGTTGCAAAGGTGTGCAATTGTATAAGGAACAAACTAACAGATTTATTTTCTGCTTTATACATAGAGAGAGATTTATTGTGTACTGAAGAGTCTTGAGCAGGACATCAAATGTGAGGGTATTGCTGGAAAAAATGTACTTTTAGGGAGATGATGAAGAGAAGGGGGTGCACTTCTCATTGAAGGACAAAGATGCAGTCCACATGGGAGACCAAGAAACTTATCAAGTTGTCGTTGTGTGGATGGACATCTTGTTTGTCAACCACAGCCATGTGGACAGATTCTAAGAGGCTACCCTATTCTGATGAAGATGGACCTGCACTAATCTCTAACCAAACTCTATCTCGGTGGTGTGACTGACCGGTAAGGCTTAGATTTAGGAGGGCGTGAAAGTGGTGAAGGCTTCAGTAAAGCACACACAGAGCACTCTTAGTTCCAAATCAAGGAAAATGCATAAACGTAGTTATTTATTTAGGCCCTAGGCAACTCTTATCAATGAAAAACTACAGGTAAGTAAAACACTAAGACATTCACAACTAATATCTACATTTTCACCTCAGTGTCTTCTGTTAATGATATATGGAAAATGGGGCTCCGAATTCCAGCAGGGGCAGAGTTTTATCAAAAACCCAGACTCTGACAGTAAGAGGTGTGATACTCTGGTGTGAGACTCTGAGGTGAATCTGTTGTGAGTCAGTACTCTGAATTTCATTGTATAAAACAATAATGAAAAATAGGAATTTGAGCCTAGCTAGGCATGGTTGTTATTCCGTAGCATAATGTATCACAGCATGGTTCAATGTGGACTGAATTGCGATGAAAAATAAGACTAACAATTTACTTACTCAATAACACCTCTAAATAACTAATCTATCCCCACACTAATGTTAAAGACAACTCAGCCCATAGCTTTTTGTTAGAAGGCGGCTAATTTTATGAGATTACAAGCACAGGCTGTGAAATGTCATTTGCAAATACAAGAAATGAATGTGCAGAATTAAAACTGTTTTGTGGTGAATACGTGACAAGTTGAAGGGTATGGAATGTGTGAATTCATGTTGCACAAAGCAAGCTTATTGTTAAAATCTTCCAGCATAGAGAAATGTAACTTTTTTATATCCGTTTGCTGCCTGAATCTCTGTGCAGAGGTGACATTCTAAACACATGGCCCCTGATTCATGGATTATTTGCGCCAAAAAAAACAGGATTTGTGCGCCACTCTGCCCGCAAATCCCTGTTTAACTAATGGGGATTTGCGGGCAGAATGGCGCACAAATCCCATTTTTTTTGGTGTAAATAATCCATGAATCAGGGGCATGCTCTCTGGAACTTTCTAGAGGGTTGGCCTACGGGGGGGCTGGTGTTTGATTGGCACATGACATTGGAGTCTGGGGCAGGCAATTTACTATACTTTCTGTGGGCAAACATACATTTTATGGACAAATTAGGGAGAGGCCTTAAAAAGGGAACTGCAGAGCAGAACTGTCATGATGCCTACCCCCAGAGCACCAGGCCAGGCCCAGCACCCCCGGAAGCAGGCATCATGCCCTCGGGTAAAAGCCCAGCGGCCCCTTATAGGGGCTCTGTGGACTCAGTCCTGGCGCCTTTGGCGCCAGGCTCATGTTGGACATCAGTCCTGGCGCCATGGGCGCCAGGCTCATAAAGGGAGGTGTTTTGTGCACTTACCTGATGCAGACCATGCTGCACGCTTCAGGCCTCCCTGAGACCTGAAAGGGTCTATTTTTTCACAGGGACTATTTTTTCACTCGGGCGTGGCCAGGGAAGGATACATACCTAGTTGGGGAAGGATACATACCTGGGACTTCTTTGGAGGCTATTTAAGCCACGCCCAGACAGCAGCTCATGCTTCGCGTTGTTCTGCTTCCTGCAGCTTAACACTCACCGTGTCTGCTCCTGCTCCTGGACTCCAGCCACGCCCGCCTCGAACCTGGAAGACCTGCAAGGAAGGAAGAGAAGAGAAAGGTGAAAACCAAGGACTATTTCAAACTTCTTACCTGCATCCGGAATCTTCTCGCCAGCATCCCTGAAGAAAGACTTCCATTTAAAAGCATTGCGTTGCTCGCTGCAGTGCCACACTTCACTCACCTGTCCTCGAGACATCTCCTGGCTCCATCGCGGCTGTCAGCATCGGACGCCACATCTCTGCATCTAGGGGCGAGAGGAAGAAACAAAAGGTGAGCAGAAGGAACACAGAAGGAAAGCCTGATTAACAGCCATAATACTTACCGGCTTTTCTTCCACATTTCGGGTCGGCGCCGCCCCGTTGGCAGGTACCGTACCCCGGCTCCTATGGGGAAAGGACAAGAGACATTTCTGGGGAATGATAAGGACATTTAGAGGGATCGCCCTCATCACTACTCACCTCGGCAGTTTAACCCCTCGACGCATCGCCTTCATTCTGCACCTGAAATAAAGGACAGATCACAGGTTAGAAAGACAACATAAAGGGGGCGTCACTTGAACTTTGAACTTTCATACTTACGGCGCATCGCTCAGGAAAGTCAAGTGGATTTTGCCAGCGCCATTCTGAAAACCAGTGAAGTAACTGGATGAACACGAGCCCCTGCACCAGAAGCAGGATGGAGAGTTAATCCTTCCAAACCATAAGGTGAGCTTAAACCGGGGTTTGGAGGAAGTTAGAGAGGAACGAAGGGGGAAGGGGGAAAGGGGGGTGCTAGCACACTATTCTGCAGACTGTTAATCCCCTTTCTCATCTGCAGAAGGATATTCCTACGGGCCAGGCAAGCACGATTTGGAGGTCCTGTCCAATCGGTGTTCCGGGTCCTGCGCATCACGCTAGAAGAGGCCACAGCAATCCAGACTAGACCAGCGCCCCCGTGGGAACCAGGTGAGCGTTACAAGAACTGGGGGCTGTCTCTTGGATTGTGCTGCATTGGCTGATGGTGAGCAGGCTGACTGTCTCTTGGAAGAGTGTGTGCTGAGCTGTCCTGCTGAGAAGGGGCAAAAAGCAGATAAGAAAGGTTTCTGTGCAAGCACTGTCCAGGCAGCTTGTGGTGAGAGAGATTCTCAACAGCTGAGCTGAAGGGGAGTCCAGGCCCTGCTTTGTGACGGCATGCTGAACCAAGCTAAATGTAGGTCAGAACCCAGTATAATTGAGGTGCGTGGTCAGTTTGTTTTGCGAGTGCATTTTACAAGCAGTTGCAGGCTGGATAATTTTGTTCTATATTTACAAGCATAGACAGCAATTTCTCATGTGTTTTATTCACCATCCAAGTCAAGCTTCAAACATAACAGAAGGTTTATAAGCTGCCAAGACTAGTGATAAGTTTCAAGGTCAGAAATAGCATTGTTTTATGCCATCTATCGCCAAATGGCTGGTTGAGGTACATAGTGAAACCACTCTTTACAGCGGGGAAAATGTTATCACTGCAAAAGAGAAACAAGAGATTGGCATGTGTGTTTACATTTTGATTTACAGGGAATGACATTAAAAACACATTGCATTGCATTGTACATGTTGGTTTTGTATTGCTCATTTATCCTAATTGCTATAAAACATATAAATGTAATTGGATCATCTTGGACTATTTATTGTGTACTCTGGCTGCTCATGATAACAAGTAGATAGGTATAGAACAAGGAGGAATTTGTTTTTACTATGTGCTGTAAAAAACCAAGGTATAACAAACCACTGTGAACTGGGGCAAATCATAAAGAGCTGGTTCCCTATGTTACAGTTTTCAGGTGACCTGGTAAGTCTGTGCTGAATTTCATACCACCAATATAAATATTAGCCATACAAATACCACCAACAAAATACCACTAAAGTAGAACAATTCGGTCCTAGTGCACATCAGGTCTGGTTTTTAGCTTACTGCTCCTAATCCCAATATAAGAATAATACAGGTGGCCTGGGGCTTTGGGGCTGATAAAATCCCCCTAAATATTTATGGTGTGTTGGCGGGGAAGCCATAAGGCAATTGCTGGGCATGGCTTAGCCTAGTCGTATTGTGTGCTCTTGCCCTATCGTGTGGTGCATTGTGAGGGAAGTGGCAGTGATTGTGCAGTGTGTATGCTGTTTTTGATTAATTGTGTTACTGACATTGGGTTCAGATATGTCGGAATTAGAGGCTGAGTTTTCTGATTTATCTAGTAATTTAAAGACAAATCCTTTTGCTTTGGCCATGTGGTCATATGAAAGTCTGTTAAACTTGAGAGACAGGATTAGCAGTGAACTAGAGAAAGAAAACCTCAAAGAGATTTTTGAAAAAAAGGGGTTATTGTACAAACGTGTCTCCTTATACTATTTCAAGCAAAATAATGCAAACAAGAGATTGGGCCTCAAAGTATGCCGGACCAGTAACAACGGTGCTGGTAAGCTACCGGCACTGTTTTTACCGGACCGGCATACTCTGAGTTCTGTGAGCGGGTGCCTTTACACCTGCCAGGTCTAACCTAGTGGGCGGAACGGCACCCGCTCGCAGACGTAGACAGATGCACCAGCGCTGTTGCACACAGTGCTGGTGCATCCACCCTACCCATTCCCATTTAGTCCAATAGGACTCGAATGGGAATGGGGAGTAATTTTTCCCAGCGCCCGGCATTGGGGAATTACTGGGACCGCCAGGGCTGTAATGCCCTGGTAAATCCCCATTGCTGGGCGCTGGAAAGAAAATGACCCAGGCGGTAGCCGTGCAGTTTTTACCAGCACGGCTACCGACGGGATCATAATGAGGCCCATTGGCTGTATTATTCAATTATGTGGCAAGTTGTGGTTTTCGTTACATAAGTTTATAAAGCGGTGGGGAAAAGCTTTTATTGTCATTGCTTAATTACAGTGTAGTTTATATGCAGAACAGGAATGGTTGGTTGCTACAGATGGAATCAGATTTGAAACATGGAGAACAGGACACGCAGCTTCAGGCCAAATGTAGCAATCTAGGGGCACAGTTGATTCAGAAAGACAAACAGTTTGCTGAGAGTGAGGAACAATGAATACACTTGAAAACCGTTTAAGCTAGTGTACAAAAATATAAAAATGTCACAATTTCAGAAATTCAAACTATTAAAAAGGATGGTGGTGAGAAAACTAAGGATTTGGGAGCAATGGAAAGTGAAATATTTAAGTTGTTGGATGCAAATGAAGGAAAATCCAAAACAGTTGATCATTACCTGGCACAAATTAATGAGTTCCAGTTTTTTTTTAATTAAAGTGAGGAGTGAGAATTCTGGTCTTTGTCATGAAATGCAGCAGCTCCATGCTCAGTGCAGTGAAATGAAACAACAAATCTCAAGTTTTGAATCCCAGGAAAAGCAACAGTGCACCTTGTTCACCGGAACTGAATTTAATTGCAGCTCTAGCCAGGGAAACATGCCAGCATCTGTCCACTCGACAAGGCCTGGCTATGATCCAGTGTTCGATTCTGACCCACCCACAACTGCTCACCCACAAGTTCACCCACAAGAGAACATGGGGGGGAGTGACACATCCCACAATGGATCATTCAGTGCATTGAAGATAATGAAATCTATTAAGGCCTTGATCAAACCATTTGAAAAAGGGGATGATGGATGTATCGAAGATCATCTCGAGGTTGTGTCTTATATTTTTAAGATGCTTCAAATCTCTATTGACCAATATGGCAGATATTTTCATCTTGTACTTGATTCTGCATCTTTCAGTGTTGTTTGAGGCCTGAATGAACAACAGAGCTTGTCATGGGAGGATTTTGAGAAAGAGATTAGATGTCAATTCTCACCCCATCATTCCATTCAACAGGCAAAAAAGGCTGCTTATAGCATGACAGCCCAGCCAATTGATTCAGCTTGCCAATGTTTTCAAAACTTTAAAAGGGCATTTTCACGCTTTGATGTGACCTTTAACCCTCATTCAGTAGAATTCAAGACTGCTTACTTCTATGGGCTTCAGCAAGATATTGGGGCTCATTTGGAGCCTGCCGGTTTGGAAACAACAGTGCTGGTAAGCTTACCGGCACGGCTGTTTCTGGATCAGCATACTATAACTCTGCAGGCGGGTGCTGTCCCACCTGCAGAGTTATAGTATGCTGATCACGTTATTTACGGTGCTGGTGTTTCTGTGGTTGTTACGCTCACCGGGTCTCCGCGGGGGCGTTGGGGCGCGGTTGGAGCACTGGTTCTGCTCCTGAGAGAAGATGAGAGACGGTGAAAATGGCGTGGTGATGTCCGGATTCCCCTCAACCCTTTCGTGCCAGAAGGTTGTGCACAAGAGTTTGCCCATGCAGGCTCACCTGTTTTGATTCAAAGATGAAAGATGAGCTCTCCGTCCTGCTTTCTTCCAGCAGGGGCCCTGGAGATGGACCTAGTTGCATCACTGGTCCTTGGAATGAAGGTCCAGACCGGCTGCGACCATTCTGTCTGGAAGGTAAGTTTTGTAACTATGATTATTGTTTGTATTGATTGAGTTAATCTTCCTCCATGATTATTGTCCGTAACCCTATATTGTCCTTTCTCTCTCCCTTAGGTATGAAGATGACCCAGGAACGTGTGATGACAAAGTCGAATCCGGACGAGCTACTAGAGGCAAGTGGCCTCTACCTGAAGCTCGCTACTTGGGGTATGAAAGTCTATGCAAGTGCTAACCTTGTGTTTCGTTTCCCTTTGCAGGTGCAGCTGATCGTGCTTGATGGGCGGTTTCCGAATGCCAACAGGCAGCCGGAGATGAAGATCCTTGAGGATGGTGTGTCGGAAGAAGATCCTGTGTTGATGGAAGCTTCGGGACTGGTAAAGATGCCGGGTGGCACCCGCAAGGGGCTGCAGATCCAGGTAAGATGCGAGCGTAGTTGCCGAAGAGAAGCGATAGCAGTCCTTCCAGCGACGGTGCGGCTGACTCAGGTAAGATGCGCGCGTAGCTGCAGAAGTGAAGCAGTGGTGTGGCTGACCTCAAGGTAAGATGCTGGAGTAGCTGCAGAAGTGAAGCGGTGGTGTAGCTGACCTCAAGGTAAGATGCTGGAGTGTTCCGGAGACTGAGGATACATGTGCTGAAACAGGTAAGGTCTTCTGAACGGCGGTAAGCGTTACGCTGCTCTAGCAGACTAACGCGAAGCACCAGCATGCGGGTGGGGCCGGCTTATATAGCCTGGCCAGCCACTCCCTTTAGGCCCCACCCTGAGGCCCCACCTTGCCACTCCTCCTGCCGTCTGCACATGCCTTCCATGCATTGCTAGGGCCCCGCCCTGCCCAGATGCACGTGCCTTCAACAGTCTGTGTGCAAAGCACACTTTATAATGAGCTTGGTGCCAAAGGCGCCAAGACTGGGTCCATTGGGACCCTGCAGGATGCGAAGTGACTGGCCAATGACCAGTGGCCATGACAGTGGTCCCCACTCCCTTAGAGTCCTATGGGACTGTATGGGAATGAGGACTTACAATTTGCCAGTGCCTGATTTTCCAGTCCACCGGGGTTGTAATCCCCCAGTGTTACTGGGAAGTCAGGTGCCAGTAAATCATTACGGGTTTGGCAGCAACCCACCGGTATCACCGGCATAATTACTGCTGGATCCGTAATGAGGCCCATTGTGTCTCTGCTAATCCGTGAATTTGACATGGAAAAACCACTACAATGGATCATTGAACAGGCAACTATAATCTATGAGGTCATATTTAATGAGTAAGAAGAGACGGCTAAGTTTAGAGAATCTAAGCCAAAAGCTAAAGAATCCACACCAGCAGGTCTAGAGGTAAAAGGCCTAATTCACAGAAGCATTTTATAATGGCGCAATCCCATTGGAGAACATTCTGTGAATCAGGCCCAAAGTCTGTAATGATGCCACTAGAAACAGCCCAAACTCAGGCAAAGAATGACACACTACACAATAAAAGGAGTGTGGCTCCACAGAGAACACACCCCAAACTCCTGTGTTCCAATCCATAGATCCCAATAACAGAAAAACTGACATTAGTCCTTCGTATCTTGGTTCAAAGGTGGAATTTCGTTATGATATGCTAGGGCTAATAAACACTCAGAATCAGATGTACAATGGGCCATATCAAGCATTAGGGGCCCAGAGTAGATTTGAGCCTAACACAATGGTGTATGGCCATCAGGAAAAGCCAAGGTATGTGGATAGGTTCATTGAAATGGAAATCTGCACAGGGAACAAGTCCCACCACCTGAAAGAAAAAATGTGAATGATGCACCTCTCCAATATACTGAGTCCCCACCACAGGTTGACCACTGTGAAAGGATGGTCACCCCTACATTCCCCACCTCCTGTGTCACAGTAATTAAGGGGAAATACATACATAAATTAATCTCCTGAAAGGTATCAGAACAGTCCTAATCTGGGTGAATTCAACCATTACTGGCCTAGAGCATAGGGGGATGAGTTTAGGGACACAGACATGTTCCAATGCTTAGAGGCCCAGGTTAAAATGTTGTCTGAACAAATAGGGAAACTGTGTGTAGTACAGAAACAACAGCCAAATGAAAGTACAGAATGTCACAGGAATTATCTTGTGCACAGTGACAACAAGAGTCTAGTTAGTAATTTTTGCCACGATGGGAACACAGATGACCATGAATGACCTTTGAATGAAAACACTGAGTTGCTTAGTGAGTTAAAAACAAGAGAACAAACTAATAAAAATGTGAGGTAGGGAACAGTAACACACACATAAAAGGGAGTGTGGTTTAACTTAGATTTGAACCAGACCATTCAGGTGTGTGAAAATGAGGAACAGGAAATAAGAAATGAACATGAAAAACCTAAAGAGCAGCGTGATAGATGGCAATTTAAAAAGAATGTGCAACATGAAAATGAAACACACACCTTCAAACAGATGATGATTTGTGACAAAGTGAATAATTGCAAACTTAATGGTAGACTGAATATCTCAGCAATGATAAATAAAGAGAAAGGGGCAAGTGACCTATCCCTATCTGATAATCAAAGTACTATTCATGCTTTCACAGAAATTAAAATGCCCCGAGAGATAGGTGCAGGACAGTCACTTGAAGAATATTTTGAGCCACATATATTTCAGCAGGTGAAAATGGCAGGTACTATACAAAAGGCAGGTAAGGATCACACACCAGAAATTCCCATGCTGAAACATAACTCATGAAAATATAGATTCACTAGGTTCCAGAATGGAGGTAAGTGGAAAGGACCCAGGCTATGAGGAAAACTCAGTAGAGGAAAGGGGGACAAACACTGGTGGTCCCGAGACTGGGGGGGCTGTCAGTGGCTGCACTACAAATGAGTTTTGAAACCAACAAGTTAAACAAAGAGATACAAAGAGAGATGGGCAAACAGAGGGGTAAAATGTCATTTAATATGCACCTTTGCCTAGCAAGACGTCAGGTAGGCCTAAGGAAAAGAAGTCCTGAAGTCAATAACAATTCACATTTCCTTTGTATGCTAGAAGAATATGAGAACAGATATGTTGCCCCTACTACTATTGAAGAGAGGTGCAATGTGGTGGCAATGATTGACACAGGTGCCCAGGCAACCGTGATGATCCAGAAATTAATGCAAAATATAAATTAGGAAAAATGCCCACATGGTGTGCTGATATTGAGGCTAAGTGAAGGCCCTGTGCATAATTGCAATGGGGAAGAAATACCAGTGGTGGGTGCCATCGAGGTGGACATCAAGATAGGGAGACATAGAATGAAACAGGAAGTGGTGGTCACACCCATTGATGAGATACCATTCCTTATAGTAACAAATTGCCTTAGGAGGCTGTCACCTCTTATTTATGTGGTAAATGGGGTATTGTGGTCTTTGACCAAAAACTCTGAAGCCTAAAAAGGTATTGAGCCAGAACAACAGTGCACAATCTCACACCATTGCAAGATCAGAAAGTGCAATGGAAGTGTATCTTCAAAATGGCTGTCTGCCTAGTATCACTGTCACTCGTATGTGCCAGAGTGAATTGCAAGGAGAAAAGTAAAAGCAATGTGTAGAGATGTTTCTGGACCCCAAGAAAAAGGTTACGAATGGAAAAAGAAACAAATTAAATAGCGAAAAAAAATATTGTTTTTTTTTTTTTAATTGGAGGGTCCACCCAGGTAAAATCCCCATTTCCCCATTCTTCCAAACCCACCCCAAACCACCCCCACACTTTATAACCGCTTATCCCCAACCCCATATATTTATTCTTTGGTATTTTTGGGTATTCTTGCATTTGTTTTTTTTTCCAGTATAATCACTGCATACCAAGAAAAGGTGGCAGACACAGTTTGATGAAAACACATTGGGTTTTTATCCAAATGAGGAAAATTGCAAACCAAACATTGCGGCAGAGTCAGATCAGGAAAAATATAACAATTGCAGAGATACATATGGAAGGACAGGCCTGGATTCCAGTGCATGTGAATGGGCATCCAGAAATGATTGAGGCAGTGTTGGCCCTAGAGCAAGAAAAGAGTTTCATGAACGAAAGTGTGTTTAAACTATTTTTTGACAGAGAGGAAATACCAAGTTTTTATGCTGGATGACCCTCAATTGGGGCAAAGAATTGTGGGAAGGTGCATGTTGAAAATCACAACTGGTTCCAAAAGCATTCATCACAAAGTTTGGATTGTATGTGGGATCAAGAATACGTTCTACTTGGGAAATGATGTCATGTACAGAATGTGTATGGTGTTGGATTTATTGAACCGAAAGGTTGGTCTAGGTTAGATGGAGCAGCACCTGAATTTGGAAACAAACGACAAGCTTATCATTGTGCCCAAATGATTCCAATAACAAGTGAGCTTCTGGTAAAGAGGATGTCACCATTCCTGCTTCCACCAGACAATTTGCAATAGAATTAAAATACAGAAAGGGACAGCAGATGGAAGGGCCTGATGCATTTGTGTGCCTCATTGAATCCATGAGACAGCAAGGGCTAGAATGCGAATATACGCCATTGGTGGAGATTGGGGAAGGCCCCATTCGAATATTACTGAATAACCAGGGATACCAGAACATTAATCTGAAAGAAAATACTGAATTAGAGATGGCAATTCCTGAATTCTACTACGCTGCTGATTTAAGTAACACAGTGATTGGGAATATCCCTGAAAGCTATGTAAGCTATGTAACTTCACAGGGTGAATTGCCTGAGTCTAAACCAAAGGGGATCTTCAGGTTACAGTTTGTTTACCCCTATGAACCAAAAGATGTGTTATGCTGTCATCAGGATAATGACATCCTATTCAAAACAAGGGAATCTGAAAGAGAAGAACAGCAAGTTGAAATGCAGCAAATTGAGATATGATATGATATGATGTGGCATTTATAACAAGCCGATACACAAGTGTTTCAAGGCGCGACGAGGCAAGGGAGGGGAACAAAGGTAGGACAGACAGCGATTCTACTAGGCCAGGTGTCATTCAGATCGCGCAAGTGCATGGGAAGGGGGCAGGGACAGTGCAGTACATCGGAATAATAACAATAAGTAAGTAATGACCAACAAGTGGCAAGTGCATGGGTAAGTGCAGACATCAGGTGTTAGGATGGTAGGGGGACTGTAGGGAGACAGAACAAGTCCCAAGTGCGGCAGTTGCCAGTTGGGCAGTACGGGTGTGTGACACTTTTGGGGGAGCGACTTGGGCCAGAGATCACACGGTGTCCAGGTAGCCAGTGCAGGTTCAGGTTACAGCCAGGAGGTTAGCAGAGGAGAGGAGGAGAAAAAGCAGAAGCAAAGGGAAAGGTTTTGAGCTGCTTCTGGAACCGGAGATGGTTCTCCTCAAGTTTATGGGAGGAAGGGAGACTGTTCCAGAGGGAGGCACCAGCCAAAGAAAGAGATCTACCACCAACTCGTTGCTTGGAGGAGCGACTGACCTTGAGGGAGTTGGAGGCAGATGAGCGGAGAGCTCGAGAAGGAAGATATTCAGGGAGTGATAGTTGAAGGTATTGTGGCCCCAGACCCCAGAAGGCCTTGTGGACGATGCAGAGGGTTTTGAACTTAATCCTCGCAGCCACTGGGAGCCAGTGCAGAGATGTAAGTCCTGGAGAGATACGATCCCTGGGCTTGAGGCCAAGGACAAGTCTCGCAGTCCTGTTCTGGATAAGTTGCAGAGGGCAGAGAGTAGAAGCAGGCAGATTTAGAAAGAGGCTGTGGCAGTAGTCCAGCCTAGAGAGAACCAGACCTCTGGAGACAGTTAGCTTCTGGGGGAAGGAGAGGAAAGGAAGAATACCTCTGAGGAGGTGCAGCTGGTAGTGTGACTTCTTAGAGACGTCAGAGATGTGAGGAGAAAAGGAGAGTGTGGAGTTGAAGATGACCCCAAGGGTTTTAGTCTTACAGGTGGGTGCAGGAAGAGGGCAAAGTGAGGCTGGCCAGAGAGCTACAGGAAAGGAGGGAGTGGGTGTGCCGATCTCAGTCTTACTGGCATTAAGGCAGAGGTCATTGGCGGCACACCACTCCTGGATAACAGACAGACAGTCAGGGATGAGGGAAGGAGAGGAGGAGGAGGCTGAGGGTAGCCTGAAAATGAGCTGGGTGTCGTCCTCATAGCACTGAAAGTTTGGGCAGAGAGTGGCAATGTGGTGGGCAAGGAGTGCCAGGTATTGGTTGAACAGCCAAGGGGAGAGGTTAGACCCCTGGGGGATACCACAGGTAGAGAAAAAGGTAGCAGAGAGGAAGGAACCAAGTTGGACCTGGGAAGGTCGGTCACAGAGGAAAGACGTCGGCCATGCCAGACTCTTACCAGTGATACCCAGGTTATCACGGAGACCTTTGAGCAGGATGGCATGGTTGACAGTGTCAAAGGCAGAAGAGAGATCAAACAGGATGAGGACGCAAGGGGTGTTAGCGTCAAGATTGGAGAGCAGTTCTTCACGGATGTTCAGGAGATCTGTTTCCATGCTTCCAGCCGCTCTGAAGCCAGATTGATGGTCATGAAGACAACCAACCGCTTCAGTGTGGAGATTGAGCTGGGAGATGGCCAGTTTCTCCAGGAGCTTGCCCAGGAAGGGTGTGATGAGATTGGGCGATAGTTTTCTCAGGCGGGATGGGAAGACACCAGTGGTGAAGGAGTGATTTCAGAAATCAGCCAGGGAAGGAGCCAGGGAGTCAATGTGGTCCTTGATGGTTTTGGAGGAACAGGGGTGAACCTGTTTTGACGAGACTTTCATAGATTGGACTTGTCTAGAAACCTTGTCTGCGGAGAACAGGGGAAAGGCCGAGAAGGAGGGAGGAGAGTTGGTTGCAGAAGGGCTGGAGGAAGAGCAGGGAGTAGAGGGAGGGAGGGGATAAGAGGAGAGTGAGACAGTGGCGGCTGCTTCCATTGGGCGGGGGGGCGCCGCCCCCCCAGACAGTGCCCCTGGGAGTGTGCAAGTTTTTGAACGGCTGCAGCAGAACAGATTCTGAAGTTTTGAATCTGTTCTGCATGCAGGAGCACAGCATGGCCGCAATATAAACATCACTGTAAATAAATAATTATCTGCCGCTTTGCATCTTAATGGCTAGGCTCAGGCCAGCTGCCACAGAGGGGCACGTCCCATTTTACGGAGCTTTTGTTCTACTGAAAAGTGCGTGGAGTGCGTAGCTCCATGCACGCTACATAAACCATCACAATTTGGATTGCTGGCGGGGCGCTAGAGGGCTGGCCCAGCCAGCATATATTCTGTGCGCAAACAGCGCACCAGAGATACGATTACATCTGACCTGCAGTTAGGCCCTTAGCAACAACAGAATATTCAATCTCATTGGCTGTTTGCCAGCCAATGAGATTGAGTGTGGGTGGGGTGATGAGCATTGGGCGCACGCATGGTGACGGTGCGTGCATGCCACCTACTTCGTAAACGGTACTGCTGAGTTTGGTTTGTGGACTGTGAAAAGCTGCCCAGAGAATACAGGCCCACCAGGTGCAGGGTCTGTTGCCAGCAACTAGGTAAGTACATTTAATTAGGTACATTTTTATGCCTGGCTGGCCATTCACTCCCCAGGACAGTGCACCACAGGACCGTCATCCAGGAGCCCTGCTTTGGGGAATGCAGGGCCTAGTTATCGACGCCATCTGGACTGCGTCGGGTTGGGTAGTAGGCCCTGCATTGAAACTCGGGCGGCTCTCACGAGCCTCAACCAAGCGCTAGCCATACGTTCGCAACTTTGGAACCACTAACTCAATTATTTTCAGATCAAGGGAAGGTCAAATAGTAAAGTGAATGTGACCAGTGGCACCCAACTATAGTATTTGGCGTTCCCTTGGCCTGAAAATAAATCTAGTTAGTCTCGCGGCTCTTCTAGAGCCTCAGCTGCTTAAAGTAGCTGATATTCTGATTTACAGATTGTAAAGTGGAATATCAGCTACTTTAAGCAGCCATAGGCTGCCCTAGGGCCATGAGTCAGTGCAGTCAGAATGCCAGTGCCCCAGGTCACCCGTTGCTGAGTCTTCGAGGGCTGGGCCTGGGGTCATCGACCAATGCTGCTTTGAATTTTACACCATGCATTTATTCACAACAACACCCCAGTGATGCCTATTTGGAGTAGGGGCACGTAGGTAGGAATGTTATAAAGATAAGGTTCCTCTCGCATGGGTTTGGGCGCTTCTGAGCTTTGAAACGCTTATTAGCAGGACACATACACAAAATGCAAATTAGAATGACACAGTCATATAAACATGCGGTTGACTTTAAGTGCACTACTTTACTTAATTGTGATGCTCTAAGTGCAGGGGTGGACTGGCCTATAGGGAACTCTGGAGATTTCCCGGTGGGCCTCTGCACCCTGGGCCTCTTTTGTGTGGTATTTCCAAATTTTCTCATAGGAAAAGCATTGGGCTTGCTGAAAATGTGGCATATGGGGCCACTTTTAACATTATTTCCAGGGCCTCTTTTGGTCCCCGGTAATTTTTTCCATGGCCTCTTTTAGTTCCCAGTCCACCCCTGTCTAAGTGTCAGGATTTGCTGGATCACAGCATATTAAAAGGAAACTACTAAGAACCCCTCAAGCGAATGTGCGTTTCAACTTCACTTGTGGTGACACTAAATTGTGCCCCAGACCGCTGTCAAATTTAGAGCGCCATACTCCCTCGCGTTTTGGAATGTTCAAGACGTGTTGCATTTTACTGGCAAGTGTTTTGATGGCATTTTTCTCGTTGGAGACTAGCGTTATATTTGCCATGGGTGTGCAACCAGTGTTACACCCTTAAGGCCTGCAAAGTATTTACTGTGAATGCCAAATGGTAACTCGCAAATGAGTGTGAGATGCTATTCAAGTTAGAAAATCCAGTGTTGTCTGATTGCCACCTCCCAAACGCTTTGGAGAACAAATATGTTCTCAGTTGATTTAGCGAACACACCCCATCCGGCTATTGTCAAAGGGGCCATCCCTAACAGTGACTACAGATTGCTAGACACAAAGGCCTTTGCGTCGTGTGCTGTAGCTTTCTTATCCCCTCACTCCGCAATATTTTGGAAGAATGTGTACACAGGGTCAAACCCTTTCTTGGGAAACTGCCTAGATCTAAATGGCGGAAGGTAGGTGGCGTGGAAATAAGGTTGCCAGCAATTTAAAAACTATCTCGGAGGGAAAATGGTGAACGCTGCTTTCAGAGCAGAGTTCAGCATTCATTGTTTTCATAATGAAATTAGTCGACAGTATTTTTGAGTCTCTGCGTTCTTTGTTGCTATGTAGGTCCTGTTCACGGGGTGCTGCCTGATACTTGGCGGCTGCTTTTAGATTCTGCTCATAAAAACTTTATCAATAGGTGAAGGGTGTGACAACATGTCAAATGTTTCAGCAGGCTGCTTCCATCTTTTAACATTCAAATATGATGCTTTGATGAAGCTTTATTTCCTGCGCTGCAGCTCTAGATCAAACTGTTCTGTTCACTCGTATACTCAAAGCTCGTATACTAAAAGCTACTGCCCATAAGTTAGCAGAGTCCCACTCGCATCACAATTTGTCATTGTTAAAAGATCTTCCCTTGCAGGCAATTATCATCAGAATCAATTATGCTTGGCCTTTGGGTTTGGGCAACATTGAAAATAATGTCAAAGTTGCATACATGATTAAGTTATTTATCGCAGATGTTAGGCAGAGGTTCCGCACCTAGTTTGGCCGCACAGTGCTTATGTAATCTCCTGTTTTCCTGTGCTCCACGGTTAATATTGCTCGGCGCTCTCTAGTAACCATGTCTTGCTATGGAGTATGCATTTAGCATAGCCTTTCTGCTGGCTGAGCATGGAGTCCTTACACATCACTGACAGCCAAATGCTGCATTTGGCTGATGTGTTAGGACTCTGTGCTCAAGCACCATGAAATGCTGTAATTGAGCCAAAGCTAGATTGCTCAGTACTGCCAGAAAACGCTTTGATCATGCCTTAGTGTAAATGTAGGGACATGAGGTAACTTCAAAGTCTTTGGGGGAAGGGCAAACTTACTTGTGTGGGTGCATCTAACTTTACACATTCTAATGAGGCTGTTCTGGTGCAGCTTCAATGTTACAAGCAGTTAACTCTCTCCTTTATGTCTAGAACCATTTCTTTATCATTACACCATAGTTTCAGATATTCTCAATACAAGCTGCTGTAAAATACACTATCACACTTGCACGCATAAGACTAATGTACCACCATTAGTATGTAAAACCTAATGCTTTTTATGTCATATTTCTGTGGGTTTGGACAGTAAATTGCACATTTTGAAAGCCATTTTTCAAACATGTTTGCGCCGGGGGAGAACCCCTCCGCACCCACCTTGATGTGGTTTGGTCTCGGGTGCTGCGCTCGCTCCCAAATTCGCCCGGAGAAATGTACGCCCCACCACCTTTCAAAGTCACCAGCCGCCACTGGAGTGAGAACAGGATGTCCTGAGTTTTAGAGATGAAGTGAGAAGCCAGTGGTGTGCAGAGGGCCTGGGAATGGACAGGAGAGGAAGAGACTGAGGCAAGATTGGTCAGTTCCTTGCAGATTTTAAAGAGTTCAGCCGAGTTGTTAGATGCCGCAGAGACACAGGCTTGGATATGAGCTCTCTTCTTGATTAGGAGATCAAATGAGAAGCCAAGGCCGTGCAGAGGGCCTGGGAGGGGACAGGAGGGGTAGAGACTGCAGCAGGATTGGCCAGCTCCTTGCAGATTTTAAAGAGTTCGGCCGAGTTGTTAGATGCAGCAGAGATGTGGACTTGGATGAGGGCTCTCTTCTTGGTACGGACAGAGAGCCGGTATTGCCTTTGGAGCAGGCGGCAGGCCAGTTTGTCAGAGGATGTACATGAAGCACACCATTTCCTCTCAGTCACCCTGCACTTGCGTTTGAGGCTGACGAGGTCTGAGTCATACCAGTAGTTGCACTTGGCTTTGGGCTTCAGGCAGATTCTCATGACAGGGGCAAGGATATCAAGAGTATCAGATATAGCAGAGTGGAGCGTGGAGAGGGCTGTGTCAGGGTGGGAGTCAGCCAAAGGGGGGGGGGGTGAGAAGGTGGTGGCGAAAGCCTCAACTGACACATGTTTCATGGGTCAGATGAACGAGAAGGTGGGTGGCAGTGATGCAAGTGGCTTGGCCTGGGGGGTAGGGAGGGTGAGGTGGGAGGAGAGGAGAAAGTGATTACTCCAGAAGAGAGGAGTGGAGAGGGGGACAGAGAGAGGAAGGTCTGAGGAGATCAGAACATCCAGAGTGTGCCTGCAGAGTGTGTTGGGCCAGATGGGAGAATAGTGAGTGAGAGAGAGTCGCAGATGTTGCGAAAGAGTCCAGAGGGAGGACAGGAGGCATCCAGGTGGATGTTGAAGTCTTCAAGAAGTTGAGTGGTGGAGTCCAGGAGTGAGGAGGAGAGGTCCACCCACTCAGAGAGGAAGCAGGTCTAACCAGGTGGCTGATAGATAGTAGCCACAGTAAGGGAATGGCTAGGGGAGAGAGAGAGCCTGCAGATGAGGCATTCAAAAGAGGAGTAGGCCTGGGTGGGAGAGGCAGGAATCCACTCAGGGAAGATCAGGGCTACACCCCCTCCAGAACGGTTAGACCTCGGCATGGAGAAGATCTTGTAGCCATCAGGAAGGAGTGTGTCAAAGCTCGTGACAGAGCTGGCCGTGAACCATGTCTCGTGAGACCGAGCACATTGAGGTCAAGTTCTTCCAGGAGGTGGCAGATATCAGAGGAATTTTTGACAGCAGAGCGAGAGTTTAGAGTGGCAATACGGAGAAGGGTGCCATCCTTGAAGGACTTCCGTGGAGGGGTACAGATCAGAGTTACGCCAGGGGTACAGATCAGAGTTACGCCCTTCGGATGTGTAGTAGGAGACCGAAGGGGGGGTGAGAGGGAAGGAGAAGGCAAGGTTGTCAAGGAGGAGGCAGAAAAGGGGGGGCGAGGTAGCCACAGAAAGGGGAGAGGGGACAGCAGGAGAAGAAAGGAAATTGATGAGGCGCAGGAAGCATCTATCAAAGAGGTGAAGGTTGGCCTGAGGGCCTTGGACCAAGAAGGTCCCATTTGAGTAAACATTAATGATGACCTTGGAGGAATAGAAGGAGGCCAAGAGGCTGTCCCAACAGGTGACACCATTAATGGGAGAAGAGGAGAAAGGAGAGAGCACAGAGACCATATGATGGGTCCATAGGTCTGGTGAAGAAACAACAAAGTGGATGTCGGTCAGAGGTTCCTTGGAGGAGGCACTGGTGTAGGTGTCAGCGATAGGGAGGCGTGGGTTGGAGAGCAGGATGTTACTTTTAAACTTCTTCCTACCAGAATCAGTAAGGAGAGAAGGATAGTCAATAGAGAAGCAGTTAGAAAAGATAGGAGGGATAGAGAGCATCATAGAGTAGGTGGGAGAGGAGAGAGGTGGAGATTCTAGAGACGGACACTGGGGTAGGCAGACAAGACAGCGAGAGGCAAGCAAGTTGAACAAATGGACAAGATGACGACACTCAGGATTAAAGAGCTTACAAAATGCACATTTTAAGACAGGAGAGAAAACACACAGACATGGAAGGGAAGCTCGAACAACAGGGGACAAAGGACACACACAGAGCAAAACAATTTTACAGTTCCTCA
Organism: Ambystoma mexicanum; assembly: GCF_040938575.1. Taxonomy (NCBI): domain Eukaryota; kingdom Metazoa; phylum Chordata; class Amphibia; order Caudata; family Ambystomatidae; genus Ambystoma; species Ambystoma mexicanum. The sequence continues at coordinate 1,092,856,793 of NC_090937.1, read as the reverse complement.
ACACAGCTCTTTCAAAGGCACAGGAGGGAAGCCAAAAACAACAATTTCGAGAGCCTCACTCACCCGCTCAGCCTCGGTGAGAAATGGCGAGCGTGGGCTACAGCTGCCTGCTACCCTCGGCAACTGAGTGCTGAGAGCCATTCAGGTGGGGGTGGGCGGGTTGGGAGGCGGGCAGGAAGGAGGGGACAGACACAGAAGGGAAGATGGAACAACAGGGCACAAAGGGCACACACAGTGCAAAATCTATTTTACAGTTTCTCAACACAGCTCTTTCAAAGGCCCAGGAGGGCAGCCAAAAACAACAATTTCGAGCGTCTCACTCACCCGCTCAGCCTCGGTGGGAAATGGCGAGCGTGGGCTACAGCTGCCTACTACCCTCTGCAACTGAGTGCTGAGAGCCAATCGGGGGGTGGGCGGGTTGAGAGGTGGCGGGAAGGAGGGGACAGACACAGAAGGGAAGCTGGAACAACAGGGGACAAAGGGCACACACGGAGCAAAACAATTTTACAGTTCCTCAACACAGCTCTTTCAAAGGCCCAGGAGGGCAGCCAAAAACAACAATTTCGAGCACCTCACTCACCCGCTCAGCCTCAGTGGGAAATGGCCAGTGTGGGCCACAGCTGCCTACTGAGATGGAGGTCAATGTTCCAAAATACCAGAGGGTGGCGTCTCTCCAAAGAGACACTGCTGCCACAAAATTAGAGGAAAACACAGAGGATCCTCCGTTGGCGGATTTCCCAGAATTTTCTAAAATGGTAGAGGAACAAGTCCAAGCTGTAGATGTTTGCATAAATTAAGAAGAGATAGACCAATTAAGGAAAATTTGTATGGAGTTCAAAGAGGTTTTGCCAAAGATGCCTATGACGGTGGCCTGACCGACTTACATGTTGCTACACTCCCTGAAGGGTATGGTAGAGAGTCTGTTTTTGTGAGACAATATAGGTTACCCCTGGTCTGCCTGGAGGAAAAAAAATAACATCTGGAATCCAGAGGCCTAGTAACGCCTATTCATAGTACTTCAAAAACTCTCATATTAGGTGTGCTGAAGCCCAATGGCCAATGGTGGTTGTGTGCAGATTTGAGAGAACTAAATAAGAGGGTACTTGTTTCAAAGTTGTCCCTCCCATTTATTGATCAAGGCCTTGCACAAATTCAGAGGTCAAAGAAATGTACCACTCTGGATCTTACAGGTGGGTACTGGTGTGTGCCATTAGCTACGGATATACAAAACGTATTTGCCTTCTCCTTTAACCGATTAATATATGCATGGCCCCAAGCCCCCTGTGGCTATATCAATAGTGTGAGTGAAATTGGCATATTCCTAAGTAAAGCACTGCCAGATGCAATTGAGAGAGGAATGGTGATTTATTTGGATGATGTGCTAATCAGAAATGACAACTTAAAAAGTCACTTCAATGAAATTAGACATGTGCACAGTCAGTTGCAAAAGGCTGGAGAAAAACTATCTTTACAGAAAGCGCAGTGGTGTAGAAAAAGGGTGCACTTTCTAGGGCATGAAGTAATGGAGCATGGATTAAATCCACAAAAGAAAAAGGTGGAAGCTATTCCAAAAATAAAGATCCCACCAATTGGAAAGGCATAACATGTTTGTTAGGAATGACAAGTTACAACAGGAAATTAATTGAAGATTATGCAGGAATGACACAACCTTTAACTAAATTACTGAAGCAGCAGGGAATACCCTGGAAATGTGAAAAGGAACAAAGTGAGGCAGTGGCCAGATTAAAGGGCTGCTCTTGAACTGCAGCTGGGTAGGGAGCAGTAGTAAGTGGTGCTCCCAAAGATCTCCCCTCCACCCTTGACTGACCCACCAGCTAAGCGAAACACAGTATTTGGGGTGGGATAGTCTGAGGCCGGCCACCAGCAGCATGCAGCCTACTTCGAAATGAGGGACGGTCAAACAAACATGACCGCTGTGCAAAGGACTTTAGCTTGAATAAATAGGATTCCTCATTAGTACCCGGCATGCGCTGCGCACCGGGAATACGTGTGGATTCGCCCTTTTGCGAGCCATACTACACGGTATTCCCTTGTACGCCAGTGCATCCTGCGCATGCCGGGTACTCTGTTCCTGGCGAGGGGCGTGGCAGCCCCTCAGCCAATGAGGAGGCTCAAAACGGGGTAATCCCCGCTCGAGCCTCCCCATGGCTGGAGGCTGCCTTTGTCCCCCACCGGGGAGTCAGGTAAGACTTTTTATTCCCCTTTCCTCCCTCTTTCCACCTCCCTGCCCTCCCCACTCCACTTAGCTTCTATCCCTTGGTCTCCGGCGGGGGCCGATGGAAGCCTCCAGGCATGTGGAGACTCGGCAATTTAAAGCTAAGCAGACATGATGTAGTTAATCCCAAGATTTTGGTTTCACTAACCAACTGGGAAAGCCGTCCGTTCAAAGTTAAAGCAGACTGACAGGTTTGTGCTGCTACATTGAACGTCAGACTAAGATGATACCTGTTGGTATAACTGTGGGCTATCTGCAGGACCGTGGTTCCAGATGCTCCCCAATTACTCCATCTACATGATGAACATTCTAGGGCATAGGACAGACATGCGGGGCACAGCACAATGTGCAGGATCAGGGGTGCATCTGGACAATTCCATCTTAACAAATTGTGTCTAATCTGACATACAAGTGGAGAACCAGTCCAGAAACAAACCTCAATTTCCCATGGGTTTCTACAGAAGAAAAAGCAAGGACTCATGGTCCATTTTTTTAAATGCAGTTCCGAGATATGGAAAACCAGAAAGTAGGCACTTCCCCGCCCCAACCTATCCAACAGATCAAGGACATCATTGACGATGGCCATGACGGAAATGTCTGTACACTCTGGAGGAAAGACTCAGTAGTGATTGGACCATAATAGTAGGTTGCTATCTGCTAAACGCTGATTGAGTTATGCAGCTAATGTAGCCTTTTCGAAGGCACAGCAGAGTAGTCATTATACACAGTATGGAAGATATTAGCCTCTGTGATCTCAAGGTTTGATTTTTTACTTTAGCAGAGATGTAATCATGCCAACATTCAAAGCATTGCTACTACTTACACCTTCCTTAATTGCTAAGCACACTTTTCCCGCTCTTTTCCCCACCACACTACCACCCAATAGTTTAGGGTCACAGCTCATGCTTAGCTGGCTAGAATGCCCACCTGCTGACTCCTACTTGTCCAAGGCAGTGTTCCCGATATCTGTCCAATATACCCCTTCTCAAGCCTGCATGCCACTCAAACACTCCCCATATAAGGGGCATACTGCCTCCCATTTACCTACATTACCTTTTGCATGCTCTGTTGTGACCAAAAGAGCTTGTTTCCCTGTATGTATATGTAAAATAAATAAATTAAGCAACAGAGAAAAATGAACAATGGGCGTAATGAACATGATAATATGCATAATAATGCCTTTCATAGCATCATTCTGCCAATTGTGTTGACCTCGCTGCATGAGGCTATGCAAGATTGGAGGGTGGGTTTTAGTGGGGTAACTGGAGAGTCAAGTGTAAAATCAGCTGTGTTCAGGGCTCAAGTCGAGGGTACACGCGGGTGGACAGAGTCCACCCACTTTTTTCAGAGGGTGGACTCAGTCCCCCTTAGCTAAAATGTGAAACATTGAATGTCCTTTTTGAATTGATGAATTAAAGCCGACCTCAGAGATCGAAAAATATACATTGTTATACCAACAATATCCACTATGCTGTTTCAAAAGTCTAGGATGAGTTAGGGTAGTTTGTCTTTGTGTGTATCCAAAAGCGGATATCACAATAATTTTAAGCCACTATAGATACTGAAAACAGTCCTTCTTCTGAGAGCAAATTTATTAGAACATTTTGCAAACCCAATTTGTTAGCATATTAAGTTTGAAAGAAACGTTGCTAAAACAACAAACAGTAATAGTAAGCAATTGTTAAGACAAATTTCAAAAAGTACCAAAATTACATAAATACAATATATAAATCTGGAAGGTAAACCAAAAATTACATAAATACAACATATAAATCTGGAAGGTAAACACAGAAAGGAAATTTGGCAAGATTTGGAAAAACAACAAGTTTTGAAGTAATAAATGCATAGAAAAAAGAAAAAAGAAAGGAGATTACTGCAGCCTTAATTAATGTTCCAAGTGCCGCTGTCCCATGGACGCAGGTCTGCCGACGTGTTCGTGTTAGGGAGAAGTCCAAAAGCATTAGAAAATGAACTCAAACAGAATTTTAGTTCAAAATGTGGTCTTCCTATCCATAGTTGCAATAACATCCATATCACGTTCCGGAAAAAGCCCCCTGCTGCTCAGGATATTTAGGTAGTAGCCTTCCTCAGGGCGAGACCAAAAAAGAAAGAGCTTAACCCCTTGGTCATAGGCAAGGACTGAAACAAGTGCTCATTCGGCTAGGGCTGTAGTCCCCCCACTGGTGTAGAGCGTGCAGCACAGACCTGAAGGCAACCAGGCTCGAAAACCCTCAGTACTTGTGCAGGTTCTTGTTTTGGAGAGAGTTGATTCTAGGAACCATGGTGCTGGGGATCCTTGAGAAAGTAGTGGTGGGGGTGTGTAGTTAGAGTGTGTAGTTAGAGGCAGCTGTGCTCGCTGCGGTAAACAACTTGTGCGGTGTATGCCTCGCTGGGCAATAACTCCGTAGGCTTCACAAGTGGACTGACTTGGAGGAAGATTGAAGTATCAGGAGAACTAGTGCGCGGCGGCCTCTCTATGCATCCAGTCTCTCGAGTCCCTGGAGTACAAAGCTGCACAGATGGTCAGCACTCACTGCCAGTCAAGCAGGGACTTTTTAGAGGAGAGGAAGTCCAGGTGTCCTGCGAAATGTGACCCAGAGGAACCCCAACCAGGATCCACAGAAGGTGGGCCCGCAAAACAGTGTGGTCTGTGCTTAACAAGTAAAAGAGTGAGGCAAAGTACAAATGCAAACCAATGCTCACCACTGACACCGCTGGAGGAGGGCCTGTTGGCTTTAAATGTGTAATGGGATAGAGAACGCTTGAGCAGGGAGTGGAAAACCCAGATTTGCAGGTCACGTGACCCAGAGGAACACCGATCTGGGTTCATAGAGCACAAGTAGGTAGCAGGGGCGGAAAGGCAGTCAAAGAGAGGGGATGGTGACTGCAAAATAGAATTAATTGTGTCACCACTCACTGCTGCACTAGCCGGGCCTGTTGGTTTTATTGTGGAATAGGAGAAAAATGATTGGGGTGCAGGGAGGATGTCTGCGTGTTCCGGATCACATGACCCAGAGGAAAACCAATCAGGTTCCACAGAGGGCGGGCATAGTTGCCAAATTAAGGGTTCTGATAAAAAGATTACTAGGCCCCATTCCTTCTCAGGGTCAGATGGAGAAACTGAAAAGCAACTTGTATTGGATATTAATGTAGCCAATGACTCGCCTCAGTTTGTTAATGATGCTGCTCAGCTGGTTCCTGTAAAATGGGAATACATTCAGCAGGGTAAACTTTGTATCAGTGACGTTTTCAGTGGCAGGATAACTCCTAACAGTGACTGGGAAGTACTTGTTATAGTGAGCATTACGTCATCTTGTGCATGACCTAGACCCGCCTGGCGCAATTTGCACAGGTTATCCTTCTTTTTAAGGGCATACTTCTCCAATTTCATCTCGCTCTATTCACATTTTGCACAGTGCGTATGTAAAATCTTCCAAAATCACAAATATTTGCACAATTTGCACAGAGCGAGATTAGCAAATTACACTTGTCACAACTTGCAACGTACAGGTTGATCTTTGTGAACGAGCCTGCATTGGACTCAGTTGCACATGGCCGGCCAAAGATTGACCGAGGTCACAAGCTGAGGTCACAGAAAGCAAACAGTGTGTACTAGAGGGACACAGACATGCTCTTGCCTCTACGAAAGGTCAATCAACTGTTACATTTACGGATAACTTAAATTGAGCCAATGGAATGAACTGGAAACAAATGAACAAGTGAACTCATATTATATGATATTAACCAGTACCTGCTATTTGTAGGCATGCCTTTTTCAAAATGAAAAAAACCTGTCCTGATTGAAGTGGGAAAATGTGGTTTTCTGTTTTGGTTGAGTCGCTTTGCGGCGGTTTTTGATTGAGATGATGTCACTGTTTTCGTGCTCTTCATCTGATTGTATAAAGTGTGTCACTGTCTAGACGGCCTCCTAACTCCACGAATAATGGGCCTGAGTGGGGAGGGGCAGCGGCATCAGGTAGCCACAGTCATCGCCATTCAGGGTCCTTGTTTTCAGAGAATAGGAGCCCTGAGATGTGTGCGGCATGCTAGCATTACACTTTACCAAGATCCCTGAATGCTCATTTTAAAAGCATTCTGAAGCACGCAGGCCTTCTCTCGCCTCTCAATTTGCAACCACAGCAATGGTGGGTGTGGAAGTAATTCCGGATTTTGCATTTATAATGTTTTTGTTGACTCCTGGTACGGCGCTGTGAAAGCAATTGAAACGTGTAACATTTATACACCCATTAAATACTTTGTTATAACTCACAATCTCTCTACAACATGTGCAATACGAATGTATATTGACGTGTCATTCAATCCTAAACCCGCCCCGTAACGGGAAGAATTGCTGCCGTCGCTACATGTTCCACATCTGAATTTTACTATTTTACATCGCTTTTTGCTATATGTAACATGCATGGAAAATGTGTTGCTTTATGTTGGCTGAGCAAGAAGAAACATGGCGGATTGTGTTTTTCTGTGTGTGGAGTGCGCAAGTTGGGTTCCAATGCCATGCTGAGAGTTTGGGCCAGGAATCCAGCATGCGTTATCTGCATGTTGTATTTTCATTTTACTTATAACAACAAAACATGAAATAACAAAGAAATTCGTAGCAAAAACTATATACATAATTACAAACACATAAATACCTCCTTCCCCCCTTACAGGTGCCAGGCACACATCATATAATATGATAGCATGCGTTATCATCCTGTCAGCCCACGCTTGTGGTTGGAGATCCAGTGGAAGGAACATGTATTCCTGTGCCACGCTCATGGTCAAGCAGTGGTTTCTGATCCGAGATTCTCTTGTGATATCTGCTGACTGGTAAGATTTCATGGCACCAGAATCCTAGTGAAATGAGATGGTGGTGTTGGAATTCCGGTGAAGGTGAAATTCCACCAAGTAGTTTGTCCCTGGCAAAGCAGACAACACCGTGGGGAGAGTGTTGAAGCACTGGTTTGGTCCTCTTGAAGATATGTATCAGTCAAGAAGTGTTAAGTGTCATTGCAGGGTGTCATGATTGTCCTTACATACATCTTCCTGGAACCTAATCACCACATGAAAGCATGTGATGGTATATAGCTTCTGCATATACATGTCTTATCACATCTCTGTCATGCCCTATTGTGATGATGTCCTTGCTGAGATTTGCTGATTCAATTCTGGCATTTTTGTCTACCATCACCACCATCCATATGCAGACTGGTCGGGTTCCAATTTTCCCATAATCCTCTCTGTGTTATCATTAATGTGTGGACGGTCACGATGGGCCAGCTGCTTGGAAGAACTGAAACAAAGTGTAATACTGAGTACAATGCAGCATCAAACAACGAGGGATCATGGCCCCACCCACTAATCGTAGGTCCATGTTTGCAATTTCTAGAGTGCACATACACACCCAGGTTTCCTTGCACTATTTTCCTTGAACTATTTTTGCAGGGAGGAGAGAAATTGTGAATAATCTCCATTAAACAGCAAGAAGGAGCCCGGTCTTCACAGCTCCATCGAAGGGAAATAGACGAGATGAGCAATGAATGGGGGAGTGGGGTTTATAACCTCGGAGCAATAGACCAGGGACGGAGAAGCCTCAGACCTTTTGTCATTGAAACCTAGGTACTGACATAAGGAGTCCAGAGCTACATGTAAGGGCTCAAGTGGGACAGCCAGACGCAAAGTTCAATATGAGAAAGGAAAGTACCCAGCTTGAGAAAGACTCAATCAGCTACACAAAGGAACTTACATTGAATTGCTTTTTGATTGGAAGCAAATTAAATTGGCTTAAAGCTGGGGTGATATGATATGATATTTTATTTATATCGCGCTCATACACAAGTGTGTCAGAGCGTCACCAAGCAAAGGGAGGGGAACAAGGGAGAACAAGAATATCCATCTTACTAGCCCCAGTGACATTAAGAACGCACAAGGGTATGGAAAAGGGAAACGGGGGAAAGTGCATGGAAGGGGGAGAAGTGGAAAGTGTGGAACAGAGGAGAGAACAGAATAAATAATAAGTGAAATAAATAAATAAATGAAGGCAGTGAAAAGTGGTAGTGCAGCCAGCAAGTGGTAAGTGCATGATTAGTCAGATAGGGTACTTCTGATAAGTGCAGAAGAAGAATGGGGGACTGTATGGGTACAGATACAGACCCCAGTGCAAGCGGTGGCCCGGAGGCAGTGCAGGAGAGAGGCAGGGTGTGCAGGTACCTGGGCCTGAAGGACAGAGGGTGGCCAGATGCACGGTGCAGAGAGAGAAAAGCAGATCAGCAGGGGAGAAGATGGGCAAATGCAGAAGCGAAGAGAAAGGTCTTGAGGTGCTTCTGGAACCGAAGATGGTTCTCCTCAAGTTTCAAGGTGGCCGGAAGGCTTTTCTAAAGGGAGGCCCCAGCTGAAGACAGAGATCTGCTCCCAGCTCATTTCTTTTCTTTGAAAAACGACTGACCCTGAGGGAGTTAGAGGTGGAGGAAAGAAGAGCTTGAGAGGGGAGGTATTTATGGAAGGATAGTTGAAGGTATTTTGGATCCAGACCCCAGAAAGCCTTGTGGACAATGCAGAGGGTTTTAAATGTAATTCTTGTATCCACTGGGAACCAATGAAGGGATTTCAGAGTTGGAGAGATATGATCCCAGGGCTTGAGGCCAAGGACAAGTCTCGCAGTTCTGTTCTGTATTAGTTGTAAAGGACAGAGAGTGGAGGCAGGTAGATTTAGAAAGAGGCTCTTACAGTAGTCCTGCTTAGAGAGAACCAGAGCTTGGGAGACAATGAGCTTCTGAGGGAAGGAACGGAAAGGCAGAGTACCTCTAAGGAGGTGCAGTAAGAAGTTAGACATTTTAGAGACATCAGAGATGTGTGCGGAGAAGGAAAGTGTGGAGTCAAAGATGACCCCGAGATTCTTGGCCTCGCAGGTAGGGGCAGGAGGAGGGCCAAGGGAGACCGGCCAGAGAGTGAGGGGAAAGGATGGTGTCATAATTCCTGCCCCTCATGTCCCCAGCCCTCCAAGATGTCAGGCTGGAGCCAGACCACGATCACCTACATGGCCCTCAAGGGCCTCTCCATCCCTCCAAAGACCCACTTGGAGTCAGTCTTGGCGCCTGTGGCATCAGACTCACTCACTCCCATAGGATAATATTTGGGATTGTACTTGTAGTGCATTGATGGGAACAAGATGGATGCTCCCACATATTTCGGTTCCCAGAACTGCATGTGCTGTCTAGTCTTTTGGGTGTGGTTCAGCCCAGAGACACCTGGGATACCCAGAGACTATTTAAGCCACACACAGGCTGAGAAACATGCTTTGCGTTTTCTGCACCTGCAGCGTGACACTCACCGTGTTCGGATCGGTCTCCAGTAGGCCTGCATCTTTCTTCTGCGCTCAGCACCTGCAAGAACAAAAACACCGTTAGGAACAGCCTTACCTTGTGGCGCTTCTGCCCATCATTCATCGCTCCTTCTGTTCTGCGGGCATCTTCGGCGTTGTCATTCCCATCCCGGCATGCCGCTTCCTAAGGAAAAGGGAAAAGAACAGAAACAAGGCATTAGTAAGCATTCTGCAAATCTTCGCTTATTTTTAAATACTGTATGAGCTTCAAACGCTTACCTGAATCCCAGCCGCTCTGGGGGAACTCTGCCTCTGGAACTTCTCATCCATCTGCAAGAGGGAAAAGACACTCCAGGTTAGCGTGGAAACATCTAGAGGAGCCGCATTCCGCGCTTACCCACTGCATTTGTTCTTCATAACCGGCATCCACGCTGAAAATGTTGCGGCACCTAAAAGACACAGAAAAAGAATTCAGTTCAATACAAATACGAAAGGGGTGCATCGCGCTCTCACTCACCTTCAGCGCTACTCATCTCAGCAGCACGCCGCCATCCCCGGACGCCGGCCATCATCTAAGGAATGAAAGGAACGAAGTTAGAGAACTGTTCAAAAAACTCATTATACTTACCTGTCGGACGCTTGCCAGTGAAAAAACTAGGCAGCAACAAGCCTGCATCAATCAACGTGCCCCTGCGCTGAAAGCAGGATGGAGAGCACACTATCCAAGAAAACAAGGTGAGCTGTGGATCAAAGGGAAGGGTTGGACCCCGGGGAAAAAGGGGTTCAAGCACACAGAGACAATAGGGAGTTAAACTCTACCAATCCTGTGTTTCAGACCCAGTCTCTAGTTGAATAGCCTCCAGGGAAGGGTTAAAGGTTGTAAGAGGTCAGAACAGGCTGAGTGACGTCCCCGTGGATACCAGATGAGCGTTAGAGAACGCAAAGCCTCACATCAAAACCCCCCTGGGTGTCATGGAAATGTCAGAAACCGACCAGTTAGCCCACAAGTTGGGGCAGCTACGTTCTGTGAAGTATATGCAGCCAGGCAGGAGACCAACACCCTGAGGAGAGAGCTGATAGCAGCCAAAGAACGCACTGATGATTTAAGCCGGCAACTTCTCCAGTCACAAGCAGGGCATGCACCATTGCCGGGAAGCATGCCGTCGATGCCAGCGCCATCAGCCAATCCCGTTCAGATAACCCTTCCTGGGGCAGTTCCCTTGGCCCCGCCCGAACGATTTACGGGGGATCCCAAGAGGTTTGCAACGTTCATGAACCAGTGCCACCTGCACTTCCTTTGTAGGCCTGGGGCCTTTCCGAATGACCAATCACGGGTCACTTCTGTGCTATCCTACCTGAGTGGTAGCGCTGTGGACTGGTCTGTACCCTTTGTGGCCCAAGACGATCCTTTGCTGCATGACTTCAGGGGCTTTCAGCAGGAGATGGAAAAGCTGTTCGCCCGTCGTACTCATGGGCAGGCATTAGACAACAAACTGGCCAGTGGAGAAGAGAACCACATTATTTCATCAGGGGTTGCGGGGGGAGCTCAAGGATGTTCTCGCACAAGTAGTGAACCCCCCGAAAGACTGCTCAGAATTCATTGACCTTGTTGTTCAACTGGATCATAGGTTGCAGGATCGAAGAGCAGATCAAACCAGACCGGACCCTAGCCCTATGTATGTGCGTTCAAAGGACAATACTGCCCGGACAACGGAAGGTTCAGGAGAACCAATGCAAATCGGGGGGTCAGATTCCCCTTGACTAAAGCGGAAAGGGATAAATGGAGACAGCAGCAGTTATTTCTGTACTGTGGAAGGTCAGGTCATTTCCTTAAAGAGTGCCCTGTGAAGCCACCGAGGAGGACGGTAGGGGCTACGGACAAGGAAGATACCATCAAGGAATCGGAAAATTCCCCAGCCCCGCAAGTGTAGGGGTCCACTTGTCGAGCGAAGAAAGTGAACTACAGACCTCCCATTTTTCACTATCTGTGGTCTTGATCATCTTGTCAGCCCACGCTTGTGGTTGGAGATCCAGTGGAAGGAACATGTATTCCTTTGCTCATGGTCAAGCAGTGGTTTCTGATCCGAGATTCTCTTGTGATATCTGCTGACTGGTAAGATTTCATGGCACCAGAATCCTAGTGAAATGAGATGGTGGTGTTGGAATTCTGTTGAAGGTGAAATTCCACCAAGTAGTTTGTCCCTGGCAAAGCAGACAACACCGTGGGGAGAGTGTTGAAGCACTGGTTTGGTCCTCTTGAAGATATGTATCAGTCAAGAAGTGTTAAGTGTCATTGCAGGGTGTCATGATTGTCCTTACATACATCTTCCTGGAACCTAATCACCACATGAAAGCATGTGATGGTATATAGCTTCTGCATATACATGTCTTATCACATCTCTGTCATGCCCTATTGTGATGATGTCCTTGCTGAGATTTGCTGATTCAATTCTGGCATTTTTGTCTACCATCACCACCATCCATATGCAGACTGGTCGGGTTCCAATTTTCCCATAATCCTCTCTGTGTTATCATTAATGTGTGGACGGTCACGATGGGCCATCTGCTTGGAAGAATTGAAACAAAGTGTAATACTGAGTACAATGCAGCATCAAACAACGAGGGATCATGGCCCCACCCACTAATCGTAGGTCCATGTTTGCAATTTCTAGAGTGCACATACACACCCAGGTTTCCTTGCACTATTTTCCTTGAACTTTTTTTGCAGGGAGGAGAGAAATTGTGAATAATCTCCATTAAACAGCAAAAAGGAGTCCGGTCTTCACAGCTCCAGCGAAGGGAAATAGACGAGATGAGCAATGAATGGGGGAGTGGGGTTTATAACCTCAGAGCAATAGACAAGGGACGGAGAAGCCTCAGACCTTTTGTCATTGAAACCTAGGTACTGACATAAGGAGTCCAGAGCTACATGTAAGGGCTCAAGTGGGACAGCCAGACGCAAAGTTCAATATGAGAAAGGAAAGTACCCAGCTTGAGAAAGACTCAATCAGCTACACAAAGGAACTTACATTGAATTGCTTTTTGATTGGAAGCAAATTAAATTGGCTTAAAGCTCGGGTGATATGATATGATATGATATTTTATTTATATCGCGCTCATACACAAGTAACTAGGCAGCAACGAGCCCGCATCAATCAACGCACCCCTGCGCTGAAAGCAGGACGGAGAGCACACTATCCAAGAAAACAAGGTGAGCTGTGGATCAATGGGAAGGGTTGGACCCCGGGGAAGAAGGGGTTCAAGCACACAGAGACAATAGGGAGTTAAACTCTACCAATCCTGTGTTTCGGGCCCAGTCTCCATTCGAATAGCCTCCAGGGAAGGGTTTGAGGTCGTAAGAGGTCAGAACAGGCTGAGTGACGTCCCCATGGATACCAGGTGAGCGTTACAGATGGTGAAGGTGTAACAATGTGGAGGATCTCAGTCTTGTTGGTATTTAGACAACGATCATTGGAGGCACACCAATTTTGAATGGCGATTAGGCAATTGGAGATGAGGGAAGGAGAGGAGGTGTTTGAGGGAAGCCTGAAAATGTGTTGGGTGTCATCAGTGTAGCACTGGAAGTTTGAGCAGAATATACAAATACAGGTATTAGTTGAAAAGCCACGGTGAGAGCTTCTACCCCTGGGGAACACCACAGGTAGAGAGGGAGATAGAGGATAAGAAGGACCCAAGTTGTACCTGAGAGGGTTGATCAGAAAGGAAAGAGGTAAGCCAGGACAGAGGCTGATCAGTGATACCCAGGTTGTCACAGAGACAATTGAGCAGGATAATTTGGTTGACCGTGTCTAAAGAAGAGGAGAGATCAAGTAGGATGAGGACGGAGGGAATGGAGAGGAGGGCTTCATGGATGTTCATGAGAGCAGTTTCCGTGCTTCTGGCAGCGCTGAATCCGGTTTGGTGGTCATAGAGAGAGCTAACAGAGTCGGAATGAAGGTTAAGCTGGGAGATGGCCAGCTTTTCCAGGAGCTTCCCCATAAAGGGACTAATGTAAATTGGGCAAGAGTTAGCCAGACAAGAGGGATCAGCTGTGGGTTTCTTGAAGAGATGATGCACAAGGGAGTGCTTCAGAGGGGAGGGGAAAGATCCAGAGGCAAAAGAATGGTTACAGAAATCAGCAGAGCAAAGGTATCGATGTGGTCCTTAATGGTTTTAGAGGAACAGGTATGGACCTGTTTTGATGAGGCTTTCATAGATTGGAGTTGTCTAGCAACCTCTTCCGGGAAGAAAAGAGGAAAGGAGGAGAAAGATGGAATGGGTGGCCGAGGGAGGGTCTGCAAGCCGGGATGGAGAGGGGAGTGGAGGGGGGGGGCGGAGGATAGGGTGGACAAGATGTCCTGGGTTTTGGAATTAAAGTGAGAGGCAAGGGCATTGCAAAGAGCCTGGGAGGCGAGAGGAGGGGTGGCGACTAAAGCAGGGTTGGCCAGCTCCTTGCAGATTTTAAAGAGTTCGGCCGAGTTGTTGGATGCCGCAGAGATGCAGCCTTGAATTTGGCCTCTCTTCTTGAAGCGGACAGCGAGACAGTATTGCCTTTGGAGCATGCGGCAGGCCAGTTTGTCAGAGGATGAGCGGGAAGCCCTCCATTTCCTCTCACCCGCCCTACACTTGCATTTAAGTGTAGCTAGGTCATAGTCATACCAGGAATTACACTTGGCTTTGGACTTCAAACAGATCCTCATGACAGGGGCAAGAACATCAAGAGTAGCGGAAATATAGGAATAGATCATGGAGAGGGCTGTGTCAGGGTGTGAGTCAGCCTGATGTGGGGGTCGGGGGGGAGAAGGTGGCAGCGTAAGCCTCGATTGACACACGCTTCATGGGCCAGATGTCCGAGAAGGAGGGTGGCAATCTTGGGGAAGGCTTGACTTGGGGGTACTAGATGGACAGATGAGAGGAGAGGAGGCAGTGATCACTCCAGGAAAGAGGAGTGGTGAGTGGAGTAGAGAGGGGGAGGCCAAAGACATCAAGTGTGTGACCAGCAGAATGAGTGGGGCCAGAGGGGATGAGAGAGAGAGGGAGAGTGAATCACAGAGGTCGTGAAAGAGCGCAGTTTAGGAACAGGGAGAATCAAGATGGATGTTGAGATACCCAAGGAGGAGGAGTTGAGTGATTGAGACCAGAGAGGCCTGCCCACTCAGAGAGAAAAGAGTTAATTTGACATGCGGCCGGTAGAGAGTAGCAACAGTGAGAGAGTGGCTAGGAGAGAGAGAGAGCCTGCAGACAGGAGGTAGCCCATGCTACTGAAATTGCAGACATCTTAAATAATGACAATCTCGATTTACTGGCCATAACTGAGACTTGGCTACATGTCATGATCTCTGCTTCCAAAAGGTCAGGGTTTTCCCAACTCCCTTGGAAGCAGATCCATAACCCAGGTTCCGAGTGCCAACCAGTCCCAATTGGGACCTTTTGGACCCAGTCCTGGCGCCAGTGGCACCAGGCTCATAAATATGCCCAGTCCCAGCGCTGGAAGCGCCGGGCTCATAATGCTTGGGTGGACTTACCTGCAGCAGACCATGCTGCTTACTTGCCTGCCAGTTGAGCCTCTGATCCTCTTCTGTTTGGAACTACTTTTCCTGTTGGGTGGGGCAGGAGCCACTCCCTAGATTCAGAACACTGGAACTCTTCTGGAAAGCAGGAACTCTTTTCTTACCTAGGCGTGGCTGTGGAAGGAGACACCTAAGCACTACAGGAGGCTATTTAAACCACACCCGATGGATGAATCTTGCTTTGCGTTATTCTGCATCCTCTGCAGCAGAACGCTCATCGTGTCTTCTGCATCTGATCCTGGGCCTAAGGAAAAAGGCTTACCATCCTGAATCCAGTCTTCAGCAACACCTATAAAGACAAGAAAGAACAGGTTAGCATTACGGTCTTCAGTGACAGCTCTTCACTTACCTGGTCCATCGGCTGTCACCAACGCCTCGCGCTGCATTCCGGCATCTGAAAGACAAAGGCTTACCTACTCTTCGTGCGCTCCGGAGGTCTTCACACTGCATTCCGGCATCTGAAAGACAAAAGCTTACCAACTCTTCGCACGCTCCGGAGGCCTTCGGCGCTGCATCCCGCATCTGAAAGACAAAACAAGGTGCGTTTAAAGACATTGGGGAACTTTAATACTCACGTGCCATTACTCCTTTCCACATCTAACCCAGTGGGTATTCCGGCACCCTGCAGCCGCTCCGAACTTGTACCTGCAAAATAAAAAGACAGTTAGAGCGCATCGTGAAGCAGGCAACAAGCGCTTACTTACGTGCTTCCAGGCGCTTCTATTCATCACACGGGCTCCATCTTCAACTCACTTCAGCCCGTCATCCGCCATCGCCGGAACCCTGCAAAACAAGAAACATCATTACTAAAGACTTTAAAGACATTAGAATTACTCGAAACTTACCGTTCGTGCAGTAAACGACGGACAGCAGTCCTCTGAAGTCAAGAGGCCTGCTCCCCTTATCCAGTGAAGAAACTGGTTACAGCACCCTGCCCCGAGGCAGATGGAGAGCACAGCGTTCACTTACCTAAGGTGAGAGCGTTAACCTTTGGGGTTCTACAGGAGAAGAGGAAGGGAAGAAGAGAGAGACATTCAATAACCCAGTTCCTTAATCCCATATTTTCTATCTGCAGACATCTTACCCTTCAAGTCAGACATACAGTGCACAGAGGTCCAGCCCAAAGAGCCAGCCGTGTGTTACACATCACCTTTCCAGATACGGTATACGCCCAGTCAAGACCGGCGCCTCTACGGGAATCAGGTGAGCGTTACAGAACGCAAAGCCTACCACAAAACTCCCGTCCAGGCGCTATGGAAACCTCGGATACCGACCAGCTAGCCCAGTTACTTGGGGAACTAAGGGCAGAAGTGCATGCAGCCCGTCAGGAAACAAACGCTCTAAGAAGGGAACTGATTATTTCCAAGGAGCGAACAGATGATCTCGCTAGACAATTGCTACAGTCACAAGCCGGACAGACCCCGTTACCCGCATCTGGGGGAAATCTTCCTTCTACATCCTCTATGAATCCAGTGCAGATCAACCTACCTGGGAATGTACCTCTGGCTCCGCCCGAACGATTTTCTGGTGACCCAAAGAGGTTTGCAGTATTTATCAATCAGTGCCGGTTGCATTTCTTATGCCGGCCAGCAGCCTTTCCAACTGATCAAGCTAAAGTAGCTTTCGTGCTTTCGTACCTTAGTGGCAATGCGGCAGACTGGTTGATCCCTCTAGTAAATCAAGATGATCCGGTCCTCCATGATTTTCAAGCTTTTCAGCTCAGTATGGAAAAACTGCTCGCAAGACATTCACAGGGGCAGGCCTTGGACAATGAGCTTCTTTCGTTGCGACAAGGTAATCAAGACCTTTTGGCTTATATTGCGTCTTTCAACAGACTGATAGTGGAAACTCAATGGCCTGAGGACAAAAGGATTACGCTGTTTTATAGAGGTCTACGTGGAGAGCTCAAAGATGTGTTAGCCCAAGTAGTGAATCCCCCACAAGATTGTTCGGACTATATAGACTTAGTCGTTCAAATAGATCACAGACTGCAGAACAGGAAGGCCGATCGTTCCAAGTTTGATGCTCGAGTATTTTCCAAACCGCCAACTCCTTCCAAAGGAGTAGACCCCGGGGAACCCATGCAAATAGGGGGTCTGAAAGGTCCTCTAACACAAAAGGAGCGGGAAAGGAGAAAACAGTTACAATTATGCCTCTATTGCGGAAACTCAGGGCACTTTCTTCGAGACTCTCCGGTGAAACCTGCCAAGAAGGCAGTAGGAGCTGCAGTTACCAAAGTTACAAACTCTGAGCAGGGAAACGACCTCACCCGACAAGAATAGAGGTCCTCTTGCCGAGCGTGAAAACCAGTTCCGTGACCTCGCATTTCGTGATACCTATGGTCCTCATTAGCCCAGATAATCCGGATCGATTACATGCAATTGAAGCTTACGTCGACAGCGGTGCCATCGGCAATTATGTGGATCATGAAATGGTTTTGAGGATGAATCTAACTCTTTGTCCCAAGGCTGTAAAGGACGTCATTACTACGGTGGATGGTACGGAGATAGCCTACGGGCCAGTAACGCATACCACTCAAGAGGTGACGTTAGTAAGTCAAGATGGACACCATGAGAAGATCGTGTTCGATGTGATCAAGGCCCCTCAGTTTCAGATTATTCTAGGAATACCTTGGTTAGAGAAACACAATCCTCTGATCGATTGGCGAGCAAGAACGGTCCAGTTTCCAGAATGTGTCTCTACTTGTCACCCTCCACCTGGTGTTGCACTGGCAGCAATTTCTTCAGAGACTCCCCAGTTACCTCCCGAATACCTAGAATACCAAGATGTTTTCCGGAAGGATCAGGCTAACTCTCTACCTCCTCATAGGTCTTATGACTGCCAGATAGACCTGATACCTGGATCTACTCCTCCTTGTAGTAGAATTTATGCCCTCACCGAGCCTGAGAACCTTCACCTTCGACAATACCTGGATCAATACCTGGCAAATGGGTTTATTCGTCCTTCCAAGTCCCCTGCTTCTTCAGCTTTGTTCTTCGTTCCAAAAAAGGAAGGAGACCTTAGAACTTGTATAGATTATCGCTCCCTGAACCAGATCACCGTTAAGAATAGATATCCGTTACCTTTGATCCCTGAACTCCTGGACCAAGTCAGAAAAGCATGCATATATACAAAGCTGGATCTTAGAGGAGCTTACCACTTGGTACGAGTAAAAGAGGGCGATGAATGGAAGACGGCCTTCCGCACCAAGTATGGACTATTTAAATATCAGGTCATGCCCTTCGGACTTTGCAATGCCCCGGCCGCCTTTCAATATTTTATGAACGATGTGCTCAGAGAGCTCATAGATGTGTGTGTTGTTGTTTACATTGACGACATCCTCGTTTATTCTTCATCGGAATCTGAACATCGGAAACACGTGAAAATGGTCCTCGAAAGATTGCGTCAACACAAACTTTTCGCTAAGTTGGAAAAATGTGTTTTCAACGTAACTGAAGTTGAATTCTTGGGATTCATATTATCACCTGGCGGAGTGCGTATGGATTCAAAGAAGGTCGATGCAGTTCTCAAATGGCCAGCACCATCCTCCGTAAAAGGTGTGCAAAGCATGTTAGGCTTCGCTAACTTTTACCGCAGGTTTATCCCCGAATTCTCTCGAATAGTCCAGCCCATCACTGCCTTGTTAAAGAAAAACAAACGTTTTGAATGGTCTACCGAGGCGGAACAAGCTTTCCAGGATTTGAAGACTAAATTTATCTCTGCACCAATCTTAAAACACCCTCGCCCCGAACTCCCCTACATCGTGGAAACTGATGCTTCAAGCCTTGCCATGGGGGCAGTTCTATCACAAAAGGACCCGGTAACCAATCAGTTGCATCCCGTGGCATTTTGGTCCCGCAAATTCTCGCCTCCTGAAATCAATTACACGATTACTGACAAGGAACTTCTGGCTATCAAGTCTGCCTTTAAGGCTTGGCGACATTATCTGCTGGGGGCCCGATACACCGTTACTGTGATTACGGATCACCGAAACCTGCAATATTTGAAAACCGCAAAAGCCCAATCCTCTAGACAACTCCGTTGGGCATTATTCTTTGCCGAGTTTGACTTCATAATTACCTATCGACCTCGTACAAAGAACGGTAAAGCTGATGCCCTTTCTCGGATGGGAGTGGAAGAACACTTGATCAACCCTAAACCTGTACCAATCATTCCCGAACAAAAAATTCTGGGTGTAATCGCCACAGAATCCATAGAGGAAGTTAAGGATAAGGCCAGGCAACTTGTAACTCCAGAAGACATACAGAATTGGCATCGCAGGGAAAGGACTTTGCAGTAAAGGACAACTTATTGTATTTCCAAGAACGATTATACCTACCCAGCACAGATTTACAGAAAAAAGTAATGTCTTGTTATCACGATTCTTTAATGGAAGGACATCCCGGTATGGCCAAGACCTCAGAAAAGATCAAGCGCTACTTCTGGTGGCCGTCTTGGAAAAAAGATATCAGAGACTTTATAATGTCCTGTGGAGTATGCGCCCAAAACAAGAGTCAAAAGGAAAAACCAGCAGGCCTCTTACGCCCTATTGACATCCCACCTCGCCCTTGGCATACGCTTTCTATGGACTTCATCACCGATCTACCTCCATGCTCCGGATACAATACGATTCTAGTAATCGTGGACTTATTCTCCAAGATGGCGCATTTCATTCCGCTCAAAGGCTTGCCAACAGCAGCAACTCTGGCCCGAGAATTTCTCGAAAACATCGTCCGACTGCACGGTTTTCCTTCGGTTCTAATTTCGGATCGAGGTAGTCAATTTATTTCTCATTTTTGGCGAAGTTGCTGTCGGTCGGCTCAAATTGATGTGAGACTATCGACCAGTCACCACCCTCAGACCGACGGACCAACCGAGAGGACCAATCAAACTCTGGAACAGTATTTACGCTGCATGCTGCAACAAACTGAAAAAACTTGGAAAGACATCCGTTGGATAGCCGAATATGCCTACAATAACTCTGTCCATTCGGGAACTGTGAAAACCCCGTTTTTTCTTTTGTACGGCAGTCACCCTCGAACCTCGGAGTTGGATCCCCTCCAAGATCTTGAAACACCAGCAGTAGACTATCTGTATTCTATCACCCAAGCCTTTAAGGAAGCTGTTTCTCACCTTCAAAGGGCTAAAGAACAATACAAGAAAGGAGCAGATCAACATCGGAAGAAAGCCCCTCAATATCAAGTAGGGGATCAAGTCTGGTTATCCACCAAATATCTACCTCTAAAAGGGCCACGCACATTCAACCCAAGATACCTTGGTCCCTATTCCATCACTACCATAGTAAACCCAGTAGCGGTCAAGTTGGACTTGCCCCCGCACATGAAGATACATCCGGTCTTCCACGTCTCTCTATTAAAACCCGTGCAACCTCAAACCCGACTAACTAAATCTCCAAAACCTATCCTAGTTGATGGAGAACTCGAGTTTGAAGTCAAAAGCATTCTGGACTCCAAGATCTCCAAATCTGAACTATTTTACCTAATTGACTGGAAAGGCTACGGCCCCCAAGAGAGATCCTGGGAACCTGCTGAATATGTCCACGCTCCTCGCCTAATCAAAAGATTTCACCGAACATTTCCTGACAAGCCAAAACCCCCGGAGAAGCCCGGTTTGGGAGGGGCGTTGAGGGGGGGTACTGTCATGATCTCTGCTTCCAAAAGGTCAGGGTTTTCCCAACTCCCTTGGAAGCAGATCCATAACCCAGGTTCCGAGTGCCAACCAGTCCCAATTGGGACCTTTTGGACCCAGTCCTGGCGCCAGTGGCACCAGGCTCATAAATATGCCCAGTCCCAGCGCTGGAAGCGCCGGGCTCATAATGCTTGGGTGGACCTACCTGCAGCAGACCATGCTGCTTACTTGCCTGCCAGTTGAGCCTCTGATCCTCTTCTGTTTGGAACTACTTTTCCTGTTGGGTGGGGCAGGAGCCACTCCCTAGATTCAGAACACTGGAACTCTTCTGGAAAGCAGGAACTCTTTTCTTACCTAGGCGTGGCTGTGGAAGGAGACACCTAAGCACTACAGGAGGCTATTTAAACCACACCCGATGGATGAATCTTGCTTTGCGTTATTCTGCATCCTCTGCAGCAGAACGCTCATCGTGTCTTCTGCATCTGATCCTGGGCCTAAGGAAAAAGGCTTACCATCCTGAATCCAGTCTTCAGCAACACCTATAAAGACAAGAAAGAACAGGTTAGCATTACGGTCTTCAGTGACAGCTCTTCACTTACCTGGTCCATCGGCTGTCACCAACGCCTCGCGCTGCATTCCGGCATCTGAAAGACAAAGGCTTACCTACTCTTCGTGCGCTCCGGAGGTCTTCACACTGCATTCCGGCATCTGAAAGACAAAAGCTTACCAACTCTTCGCACGCTCCGGAGGCCTTCGGCGCTGTATCCCGCATCTGAAAGACAAAACAAGGTGCGTTTAAAGACATTGGGGAACTTTAATACTCACGTGCCATTACTCCTTTCCACATCTAACCCAGTGGGTATTCCGGCACCCTGCAGCCGCTCCGAACTTGTACCTGCAAAATAAAAAGACAGTTAGAGCGCATCGTGAAGCAGGCAACAAGCGCTTACTTACGTGCTTCCAGGCGCTTCTATTCATCACACGGGCTCCATCTTCAACTCACTTCAGCCCGTCATCCGCCATCGCCGGAACCCTGCAAAACAAGAAACATCATTACTAGAGACTTTAAAGACATTAGAATTACTCGAAACTTACTGTTCGTGCAGTAAACGACGGACAGCAGTCCTCTGAAGTCAAGAGGCCTGCTCCCCTTATCCAGTGAAGAAACTGGTTACAGCACCCTGCCCCGAGGCAGATGGAGAGCACGGCGTTCACTTACCTAAGGTGAGAGCGTTAACCTTTGGGGTTCTACAGGAGAAGAGGAAGGGAAGAAGAGAGAGACATTCAATAACCCAGTTCCTTAATCCCATATTTTCTATCTGCAGACATCTTACCCTTCAAGTCAGACATACAGTGCACAGAGGTCGAGCCCAAAGAGCCAGCCGTGTGTTACACATCACCTTTGCAGATACGGTATACGCCCAGTCAAGACCGGCGCCTCTACGGGAATCAGGTGAGCGTTACACTACATGAGGCCGCAGGACCAACTATCATGTTAGCAGTTCCTGACAACTACCAAATCATTAGAGTGGACCGGCCGAATGCCAGAGGTGGTGGCCTAGCCACCATCTTCAAAACAACCCACCCTATTAGACTTGCCACCTCAGCTCCCTTTACATCCTGTGAAGTACTAACCGCCAAATTGCCCCTCTCCAACAACTGTACTCTAACTATCCATTTTATATATAGACCCCCTGGGCCTCTAGGCACCTTCGAAGACGACCTAACCAGTCTTCGAGCCGACAACAACAAAGATCACTCCCAAACACTACTGCTGGGAGATTTCAGTTTAGGCTTTAATGATACTGACAACAAACATGCTGAATCTATTGCTGCCTTACTAAATGACCACGGTCTTACGAAAAAAGTCCTCTCACCAACACATATCAAAGGAAGGACCCTTGAGTGGGTATCTGTACTAAACTGCAACATCAACATTACCAATATCGTCCCACAATCCTGGATAGATCATCACTTAATACCTTTCTCTGCCGCATTAGACCTCCTCAGCCCCAAGCCTAATAATATGGCACCGCCTCTCCCTACCAGAAGTAAGAAGGACATCACTGCTGAAAATCGTATCCCTCTTCTCCTCCCTGCCATCTCTGGAATGGAAAAAAACAACCCTGACGCATTGGTAAATACCTTTAACAATGCTATGACTAAGGCACTGGACATGATTGCTCCTGTCAAACTCCATAAAGCTAAGCAAGTAGCGCACCTGAATGCCTGGTTCACCCCCCAACTCAAATCCTTAAGATCACAAAAAAGGAAACTCCAGTCCATTTGGCGTCACTCCCCTTCTGAAAATAACAAAAATTTGCGAGAATGTACAAAAAAGAAATAACCAAAGCCAAAAAGAACACCTTCAATGACAGGATTAAGAAAGCTAAATCCAACACTAAAGAATTATTCACCATCCTCTGCGAACTAGAATCCCCAATTCAACCGGTAGACAATGCCCCAAAGGATAAGGTATGGTGTACTAACATACAAAATGCTCTATCGAATAAAATCCTGTCCTTACAATGCAAAATTGCAAAAAAAAAGGCCTCACTACCACTCACTGACCAACAAACTAGTCAACCTTCGCTGACTAGGACAACCACACCCTTTAGATTCAAGACTATCTCCATAATTGAAACAGAAAAAATAATACTCTCCCTCAAACCTTCTAACTGTAAAGGCGACACGTGCCCAGCACAGATAATAAAGAATGCAGCTAGAGACCTCGCCCTGTTTATCTCCAAGTTGATAAACTCCTCATTTAAAACTAATACAGTACCGGCCAATCTTAAAGTATACTGGGTTCTACCATTACTTAAAAAACAAACTCTGGACCCCTCTATCCCTACCAATTACAGACCCATCACCATTTCTACTTAAAAATTTAGATAGCGCTGCTTATATACAAATTCAGGACTATCTAGAAGCCAACCACCTAATTGGCTCACGACAATCGACCTTCCGCCCTCTCCATGGCACTGAAACAGCGCTGTTTGACCATAAGACACAAATTGAAGAACTAAAGGATAATGGAAAAATAGTTTTGCTACTCCTACTGGCCTTGTCAGCAGCGTTCGACTTGGTGGACCATGCAGTGTTATGCAACCACCTCCAATCTGCCGCCAACTTCACCAAAGATGCTATAGCTCGGGTCCAATCCTTCTTAGCTAACCGGACCATGAGAGTGTTCTCTACTTCAGCCTCTGCCGACCCCATTAAAACAACCTGCGGGGTCCCACAAGGTTCCTGCATCTCCCCTACTATGTATATCTTCACCAAGCCTCTGTTTGACAAGTTGGATAGACTGGGTGTCGCCTACACTAATTATGCAGATGACACACAGATCCTCATACCCCTTTCGGGCAACTTCGAGACTGACTCAGCCTTGGTGAACAAAATATACACCCTCATTCAGGCATGGAAGGCATCCCATGGCCTCTGCCTGAATGACGAAAAAACGGAATTACTAATCTTAGGTTCTGAAGCTAATATCCAAACACTCAGCCCAACCTACACATCCTTCAACATTGATAACAACCCTATTAAGGTGATGTCTGTAGTTAAAACTTTAGGATTCTACTTAGACTCCACTCTCACTCTTAAAAAGCAAGTTAATTCCCTTGCCTCATCCACAATGTACACTTGCAAACTCATCAGAGCTTCCAGACCATACCTCTCGAGAGCGAGCTGCACCACACTAGCCAATGCCATTATCATGTCAAGATTAGATTACTGTAATGCCCTGTACTTGGGAGCCAACAAATACATTACAGACAAAATCCAAAGACTGCAGAATAACGCCCTGAGGGCAGCATTGAACATCCCTTACAGAGAGCATATTACCAAATTCAGGAAGGAGGTTAACTGGCTGAAAAGAACGGACAGATTTATCCTCAAAACAGCATCCCTCAACTTCAAAGGCCTGAATAACCTAGCACCCCGATACCTTATGGATAAAATTACCAGGAGAACAGCTACCCACCTTACGAGATCTGCTAACTCATGTATGTTAGAGATTCCTAGGTTCAAACGCTCGACAGCAGGAGGAACCAGTTTCCCTGTTAAAGCAGCACTACGTTGGAACAAATTACCAGTTGACCTCAGACTAGAACAACCCTACCCTATATTCAGACATAAGATACTCAATTGGCTACACACTAACAACACCTAACTGCCGAACTACACTTCTACCTCTCCAGACCCTTTGTTCCCTCAAACTACACTGTAGATTGGTTAACTATACACACATGGTCGTCTGTTCTGGCATATTTGCATGCACCATGGATACACGTTAACGTAGACATGTAAGGTTGTATATACATATCTGTATATGTATGTGTGCATATATGGTTACTCACGATAATGCCTCCTTGAGTTAGCAAGACCATTGCTTCGCATTTAATGTATCTTGTACCTTTATTTTTGCTCCTACTGTAATCACTGCTCTATGTATTGCAACCTTGTACTGTAACTAAGTTTTAAGATTTCTTGTATCTGTTGCCCCGTCTACCTAAGGGCTTGGTGCGCTTTACCAAACAAATAAACAAACAAACAAACAAACAAACAAACAAACAAGGCATTCAAAAGAAGAGTAAGTTTGAGTGGGGATGATAGAGGCAGGAATCCACTCAGGGAAGATCAGGGCTAGAACCACCCCCACCCCTCCAGGCCGGTTGGTTTTGGGGCAGAGAGGATCTTGTAGCTGTCAGGGAGGAGAGTGTCAAAACTCATGACAGAGCTGGCCGTGAACCAAGTCTCTATAAGACGGAGGACATCAAGGTCAAGTTCTTCTAGGAGGTCGCAGATGTCCGAGGAGTGTTTGACAGCAGAGCGAGAGATGGGAGTGGCAAGATGAAAAAGGTTGCCAGCCCTAAAAACCTTCTGGGAGAGGTATAAATCAGGAGTACACCTTGCAGAGGTGTGGAGGGAGCACAAGATGAGTTAGAGGCAGAAGGAAAGGAGGGCAAGGTAGCCAAGGGAGGAGAGTAGGGGACAGCTGGAGATGAGAGGAAGTTGATGAGGCAAGGGAACCATCTATCAGAGAGAGATCAGCCGGAGGGCCTTGCACCATGACAATGCCATGAGGGTAGACATTAATGATGACTCTGGAGGAGTCAAAGAAATCCATGAAGACTTCCCAGCGGGTGCCACCATTAATGGGAGAAGAGAAGACAGGATAAAGCACAGAGATTATATGAGGGGTCCATAGATCAGGTGAAGGAACGAAAAAGAGAATGTCAGTGAGGGTTTGTCTGGCAGAGGCACTGGAGTAGGTATCAGCGATGGGGAGACCTGGGTTGGAAGCCACGATATCCTTTTTGAATTTCATCTTACCAGACTTAGTGAGAAGGGAAGGATAGTTAATAGAGAAGTGGTTAAAGTAGATAGGAGAAACAGATGACGCCATGAGCAAGTAAAAAGAGTATGGCAGCAGGAGAAATATGCAAGAAAAGCGGTAAGGAAAAGTCACTGGGCTAGCAAGTTACAATTGAGGCACAAAAGTAATGCGAAAAACAACCCAAATTTCAATTACAAAACACACTGAGATTTGACTTTCAAAGGCAATAGTAAGGGAACTTGGGTGAAAGAAATGAGGTCTGAGTTAGAGTCAGGTGCTAAAACGTGGGCATTTGAGAGCATACAGGGAGACCAGTTGGAACAAGCAGAGGGAAGAGTGAAGATCAATGAAGGGAAAAAGAAAGGGTAGGCAGAAGAAGGGAAACTAACCCATGGAGAGGGAAGTGCAGGAGAGTCCAAATTCATGGCTGAGTGAACTGGCAGACCAGGGAGGGTCAGGTTGTGGAAGTAGCTTCATGTGGCGTTCTGGTAGCGGACAGGGACCTGACATGGGCCTTAGAAGTGTGCCTTTGTACAGTAGGCCGGCTAAAGCCTGCCGGTCCCTCGTTGGTCCAAAGAGGCAGCGCCCCAGCCAATCACTGTCCACATTGAACAGAGGCAGGAAGCAAACACTGCCTAAGGTGTTGAGGAGGCCCGGGCAGCCATCTTGAAAGCACCACATGATGGCAGTTCTTAAAAGTCCAAAACGATCCAAAACACTGATTAGCTCTGTACCAGGGAGCAGGAGCAAGAAACAGAACTGCCACAAAGCGCGATGATGAAGCACAGTAAAATTAGGCTTCAAATGCCCCAACTTATTTATGTTACAGACTTTTCAAAAAAAAAATGTACAGTAATGTATTTGAGGAGCAGGGGTGGATCACACAGTTGCTTCTACCTCCTCAGGTGGCCAGAAAGCTGTGTTGCACCAATGTGCACTCCAGGGGGAAAACGAGCAGCCAGGTGATGTGAGTTTGCAGGAACTCGCGCTCCGCAAAGTTGAAGAAAAGAAAACACACAAAGTCTGATTCATTCAAAGTGAAATCTATCGCTGTAGAGCTTGTTGGGTAACATTCTGGATCACTTGCAAGCGCCTTATAAGTTAGAGGAGCACAAATTGAGGGAGTTGATTTATATCAGTGAGGCAAATATCAGCACTTGTTCTATAGTGGCTGATAAACACGCTCAATGGAGTTGTGGATTTCCATGTGGATCACACTGCATCATTCTCCTGCTTTTTACATGCAATAGAACCCAGAACCAGCTACATGGATTTCTAGAATTATACACATTGATCATAAATTAAAGTGATGCAGGGTCTCACTTTGATTATATAGTATTCAAGAATCGATGCACAAATGAAAATCGGTAGGTAATTAGCTTACTGATTTTTTTTTTTTTAATGTTATGATTCTAAAATCTTTCTTCAATAGACAGTCTACGGTATTGTTTAGCCAAGAATCATAAGCCTCCGTTGTGAGACCCTTTCTAAGTGATGCAAATAGCCGGTTTCATGTTGTGTTATCTAATTCTTCCAGCAAAGTAAACGTATTCTTCAAGCTTCAACATATTTTCAATGTAGTAACTAGAGTGTAGACTCATAGTATAGCGATGGCTATCATTCACATTCTTACATTTTAACATGACTTTCAACATTTTAGTTATTTATTTGGAGGAACAGGGAAAATCACATGGTAAAAAGATGGACAAAGTTTGATATTAAATGTGAAGAATCACAGGATTCATGTCCATCTTGCTCACAAATTCAACACTTTATGAGGATCATGTAGTCCATTTACTGTCTAGAGACTTGACATTATTTTTAAAAAAAAGTCTAATCAGTGTTTTACAGATACAGCCAGCACTATTTGAAACTTACTCTTTCTTAAAGCACTGCAATCTATTGTTTTCATTTTACTAATGCAAAGTAACACATTGTTTCATAACCTCCAGCAATGAAACAGTTTACAGCACTTTGTTACATGTTGTAAATAAGATGTCAGATGCCTAGGGATCGCTTCTCCCAGAATATACACTGCCCTAAAAGATCTGAAATAAAGTAAGAAATGCAAAAACGTATCTTCAAAAATGTAAATAATTTCACTTAGATATAAATCTTTCTAGGTTTATGTATCCTGACAGTTCATAATATCATTTCAACTACAGGCTGCATAATATGCACAGCAAAATGTAATATTTGTTTAATGGGAATACCAGTGTTCTATAAATGACCTTTCTTGCCCAAAGTAGACCTCTGTGTTCAGAAAACTGTGGGAACTAATGTTAAGTTTAAAGCAAACATCTCTTCAAGCTAATTTGTTTTAGAGGGATCTGTATAAAATACACATCAACATGGAATTGGGATATTTTTAGTCAAAGTCAATAAACAGACACTGTTCTAAAAAGCTTGAACCTAAGCCCCATGTTTATATCCAAATTAGCTTGAAATCATGGAAGTGTTCTTAGATTGTCATCTGCTTGCCTAACATGGTAACTTTATAATTAATTATATGATATGCTATGAAATGATATGATATGATATGATATGATATGGCATTTATAATGCGCCTATACACAAGTGTTTCAAGGTGTGACGAGGCAAGAGCGGGGGAACAGAGGGAAGACAGAGACAACGATCTTACTAGGCCAGGTGACATTGAGATTGTGCAAGCGCAGCAGGAAGGTGGAAGGGGAAAAGTGCAGGTGTAAGGGGGTAGTGCAGTACATGGGAAAGACAGCAAATTAATAGTATAAATAAAGCAATACATAAAAGTGCGGCCAGCTGGTGGCAAGTGCAAGGGTAAGTTCAGACAACAGGTGTCAAGTGCTGGTAGGGGGCTGTAGGGATACAGAAAACAGTCGCCAACTGCAGGGGTGCCAGGGAGGCAGTGCGGGGGTGTAACAGGTGGGTGAGGGGACCTGGGCCCAAGATCAGAGGGTAGCCAGGTGACCAGTGCATATTCAGCAAGGAGCTCAGCAGGGGAGAGGAGGAGAGGAAGCAGAATCAAAGTGGAATGTTTTGAGGTGCTTCCGGAACAGAGATGGTTCTCTTCAAGTTTCAAGGAGGCAGGGAGGCAGTAACAGAGGGAGGCCCCAGCCAAAGAAAGAGATCTACCATCAACTCGTTACTTGGAGAAGTGACTGACCCTGAGGGAGTTGGAGGCGGATGAGCGAAGAGCTCGAGACGGAAGATATTTAGGAAGAGAGAGTTAAAGGTATTGAGGCCCCAACCCCCAGAAGGCCTTGTGGAGAGTGCAAAGAGTTTTGCACTTAATACAGGCAACCACTGGGAGCCAATGCAGAGATTACAGTCCTGGAGAGATACGATCCCTGGGCTTGAGGCCAAGCATAAGTCTTGCAGTCCTGTTCTGGATGAGTTGCA
Organism: Ambystoma mexicanum; assembly: GCF_040938575.1. Lineage (NCBI taxonomy): Eukaryota > Metazoa > Chordata > Amphibia > Caudata > Ambystomatidae > Ambystoma > Ambystoma mexicanum. Next base: position 1,092,827,292 of record NC_090937.1, on the reverse strand, counting down.
GAGGGCAAAAGAGGCTGTTGCAGTAGTGCAGCCTAGAGAGGACCAGAGCTCTGGAGACAGTGAGCTTCTGGGGAAGGAGAGAAAAGGAAGAATAACTCTGAGGAGGTGCAGCTGGTAGTGTGACTTCTTAGAGATGTCAGAGATGTGAGGAGAGAAGGAGAGTGTGGAGTCGAAGATGACCCCACGGTTTTTAGCCTCACATTTGGAAGCAGGAAGAGGGCCAAGAGAGGCCGGCCAGAGAGTGACAGGAAAGGAGGGAGCAGGTGTGCCAATGAGGAGAATCTCGATCTTACTGGCATTAAGGCAGAGATCATTGGCGGCATACCACTCCTGAATAGCAGACAGACAGTCTGAGATGAGCGAAGGAGAAGAATTGGAGGAAGGTAGCCTGAAAATGAGTTGAGTGTCATCCGCATAGCAATGAAAGTTGGGGCAGAGAGCGACAATGTGGTGGGCAAGAAGTGCTAGGAATTGGTTGAACAGCCAGGGAGAGAGGTTAGACCCCTGGGGAACACCACGGGTAGAGATAGAGATAGAGGAGAGGAAGGACCCAAGTTGGACCTGGGAAGGTCGATCAGAGAGAAAAGAGGTCAGCCACGCCAGGGCCTGATTGATGATATCTAGGTTATCACAGAGACAGTTGAGCAGGATGGCATGGTTGAACGTGTCAAAGGCAGAAAAGAGATCAAGTAAGATGAGGACACAGGGGGAGTTGGAATTGAGATTGGAGAGCAGGTCTTCACAGATCAGTGTCCTTGCTTCTGGCAGCTATAAAGCCAGACTGATGGTCATGGAGACAACCAACAAATTCAGTGTGAAGGTTAAGCTGGGAGATGGCCAGCTTTTCCAGGGGTTTGCCCAGGAAAGGAGTGATGGAGATTGAGCGATAGCCGGGCAGGAGGGATCAGCCGTGGGTTTCTTAAGAAGAGGGTGCACAAGGGAGTGCTTCAGGGGGAAGGGAAGACACCTGTGGCAAAAGATTGGTTGCAGAAGTCAGCCAGAGCAGGGGCCAAGGAGTCAATGTGGTCCTTGATGGTTTTGGAGGAACAGGGGTGGACCTGTTTTGACAAGACTTTCATAGAACAGACTTGTCTAGAAACCTCATCTGGGGAGAAAAAGGGAAAGGCAGAAAATGTGAGAGGAGAGGTGGCCGAAGAAGGGCCAGAGGAAGAGCAGGGAGTAGAATGGACAGGGGGAAAGGAAGAGAGAGAGGACTGGATGTCCTGAGTTTTAGAGATGAAATGAGAAGCCAAGGCCGTGCAGAGGGCCTGGGAGGGGACAGGAGGGGTAGAGACTGCAGCAGGATTGGCCAGCTCCTTGCAGATTTTAAAGAGTTCGGCCGAGTTGTTAGATGCAGCAGAGATGTGGACTTGGATGAGGGCTCTCTTCTTGGTACGGACAGAGAGCCGGTATTGTCTTTGGAGCAGGCGGCAGGCCAGTTTGTCAGAGGATGTACCGGAAGCATGCCATTTCCTCTCAGCCACCCTGCACTTGCATTTATGGGTGGCGAGGTCTGAGTCGTACCAGGAGTTGCACTTGGCTTTGGGCTTTGAGCAAATCCTCATGACAGGGGCAAGAACATCGAGATTATCAGATATAGCAGAGTGGAGCATGGAGAGGGCTGTGTCAGGGTGCGAGTCAGCCAAAGGGAGAGGGGGTGGTGAGAAAGTGGCAGCGAAAGCCTCAAATGACACACACTTCATGGGTTGGATAACAAAAAAAGGTAGGTGGCAGTGCTGGAAATGGCTTGGCCTGAGGGGTGGAGGGAGTAAGCAGGGGAGGAAAGGAGAAAGTGATTGCTCCAGGAGAGAGGAGGGGTGAAAGGGATAGAAAGGGGAAGGTCTGTAGGGATCAGAACATCAAGAGTGTGCCCTGCAGAGTGAGTCAGGCCAGAGAGGAGGATAGAGAGTGAGAGTTGCAGACATCGCAAAAGAGTTCCGAGGAAGGACAGGAAGCATCCAGGTGGATATTAAAGTCTCCAAGAAGGCGGAGTTGAGTAGTCGAGACCAGGAAGGAAGAGGAGAGGTCTGTCCACTCATAAAGGAAGGAGGAGATCTGAACAGGTGGCCGATAGATGGTAGCCACAGTGAGGGAATGGCTATAAGAGAGAGCCTGCAGACGAGGCATTCGAAAGAGGAGTAGGCCTGCATAGGAATGACAGAGGCAGGAATCCACCCAGAGAAGATGAGGGCTACACCCCCTCCGGAACGGTTGGACCTGGGCGCAGAGAGGATCTTGTAGCCATCGGGGAGGAGAGTGTCAAATGTTGTGCAGAGCTGGCCATGGACCATGTCTCTGTGAGACCGAGGGCATCGAGGTCAGGGTCTTCCAGGAGGATGCAGAGGTCAGAGGAGTGTTTGACAGCAGAGCAAGAGTTTGGAGTGGCAATATGGAGAATGTTGCCATCCTTGAAAGACTTCCAGGGAGTACAAATCAGAGGTATGCCCTGTGGAGGTGCAGAAGAAGCCAGAGTGGGGGGCAGAAGAGGAAGGGGGAGAGGGCAAGGTAGCCAAGGAGGGAAGAGAGGGGACAGCAGGAGAAGGAAGGAAATTGATGAGGTGCAGGAAGCGTCTATCCAAGAGGAGAAGGATGCCTGAGGGCCTTGGACCAAGATGGCACCATTCAGGAAACATTTATGATAACCGTAGAGGAGTGAAAGGAGGCCAGGAAGGCCTCCCACCGGGTGCCACCATTAATGGGAGAAGAAGAGAGAGGCGACAGCACAGAGACCATATGAAGAGTACATAGGTCTGGTGAGGGACCGATTAAGATGATGGCGGTGAGGGTTTGCCTAGAGGAGGCACTGGTATAGGTGTCAGCGATAGGGAAGCCTGGATTGGAGACCAGAATATACTTTTAAAACTTCCTTCTACCAGATTTAGTGAGGAGAGCAGGATAGTCGATAGAGAAGCAGTTAGAAAAGATAGGAGAGACAGAGAACACCACAGAGTACGTGGAGAGAGGAGAGAAGAGGAAGGGGGGAGGACAAGGGAGAGGAGAACACTAGTGAAGGACACAGGGAGGGGCGCAAGCAGACAAGACCAAGAGAGACGAGACACATAGTAGACAATTGGACAAGAGAATAGCCGCTCCGACAATGACAGAATTAGGTAGATGAATGCTTTGCTAGGAAGTCAAAACCACAGCATGGCATTTTCCATGACTGACGATGGGTGACAAAGCTGGCCAACCAAAATCGGTTATCTTCAGTTAACGCCAAGTCACTAAGAATAGTAAGTCCTCAAGGTTAAAAGCATTCCACTCTGCAAAAGGTTGTTCAAAGCGAGCCCAATGAAACACATATCGGTGTATCCCAAGTCACATGCAGGAAAAAGGGAATAGGTTGAAAGATATTAAACTCAATATTAGCTTATTGTATTATTAATACATTTTGAAGTTAATTTAAATCTTCTCAAAATATCTAAGCACCTAAATGTAATATCCTAACCACCCAATGTCTTTTTACAAAGACAAATAAATATGCCATACTATGGCCTTATGCTGCATCCATACATATGGCGGTTACTGCCACTAAGTGGAGTTTTGCAACTAAACCATTAGAATGCAGTGGCACACTTTAGAGATGGGATGAATTGGGGGACAATTTACATATTAAAATGTGATTTTGTAAACTATGAGATTCATGGAACCTATATTCATAAACTTGTAGAAATATCCTTGCTTAAGTCTGTGATTCAGTATTGTCAGATCCTGCGAGGGGTTGAGTAGGGGTTGTTGGGGAACCAAACAAAAAACATAATACAGACACTGCTGTATCCAGCCTTCTTATTGAAAAAGTCAGTAGGAAAGAAATGGGTGTGAGATGTTTAATGTTTCCTTGGGTATGGAGAGCAATTAAATACACTGATCAGAAGGAATCAGATGTACTTGCCTTTCCTTTCTGTAAAAGATAAGCACATGTGACTTAGAGTTTTTTAGGTATTGAAGAGGGAGATTTGGGCAAACAGAGAAGCAAATGAAGAGAGCCCCATCTTACAGGGGAAAGGCAGATTGGCTTCCCACTGGATGTAGTTGATCGGAAAATATCTTTAAGAAGGTCCTGAATGAAGAGGTTTTCCCCAAAGCAAGACCAGGTTTCCTGAGAGGGATTCTGGACCAGGTGCACAGACAGATGAGTGATTCTACTTGACAGCGCTCCCTGATGAAAGCCCAAGTCTTTACCTATCCTGGGACTTTGAAAGATAGACAAAAAGCAAAAAGTAAGTAGACATGCCTCAAGATCATTTAGACATTTTTTTCTTGATAATTAATTAAATTCAAGCCCTGTTTAAAAGTTACTCCACTGGAAATGGGAAGATAGTGCAAGGTGTATGTGCTTTGTGAGTTTGACGAAAAATTTAAACTCTAGGTAGAGTCATTTTAGTAGTTATTTTTCCTGCAATTTGGGATCTCTGGAAGGTATAGACAGCACAAATTAAATGTGGAATACCGATTCCTGTGATTGATGTCTACGGTAGTCAATACAATCATTACAATCTATTCTTTAATGAACAGATTGATCTGGCGGGCTGTGAGGGTGAACCTGATTCCTTGAACATAGTCAGTTAGGCCCCACTTCCCGGCGTTCCAAAACCCAAGCCTTTACAACTGCTTGCAACAAGTCCAACAACATAGATGATGCAGCCAATGAGTGGGTATGCCAAACGTATGAACCCATAGTTTTTCATAGATAATGTCCAACAGTTTAGATTTAAATCAGCCCCAGACACACCATAGGTGAGCTGTAAAGGTTATTCCACAAAAGGCATCAGCTTTTGACTTCAGCGTGGATATGGACTTAAAGTTAGAATTATTTTCTGCTGCAGATTGTTTGATTTACGTGTTTGTGAATCCATCTGTCGAGTTGTGTGCAGATAAATGAAGAAAAACAAGTAGGTTAACTGGTTAAGAAAACATGTTATTTCACACCCGTTTGTTTCTTGTCTCAGAGCATAAGGGTCAGATTGTGCAATGCTACATTTTTAAACTGAGGGTTGTCCAAGACCGGAAATCGAAGCTCATACTGTATGTACATCGTGATTGTGATGCTCTTATTCACGGATGGTGTTTAGGCTTCTTTGAACATGGTGTCGCTCATTATTAACAAAGTCGACTGATGACACTAGCTTCTGCTTCCATTATTAGTTTATCCTACTTTATGGGGCACCAGGGCATGGCCACATATAAGCGGATCCCTGACGCAAGCCCCAGAGCCATTGCTCTTCAAGGCAATGAGATCTGGGCCATCAATGACATGTGTAGCTTGCAAAGAAAGGAAAACATTTTTTTGAGGCCACTGCTCTCCCTACAAAATTCGACACCGCTATTTTTCATTCTCGGCGAACTAAGGAAACCATACGTAACTGATTACATCATGTTGAGGCAGATTCACATGTGGCTGCCTATTTGGTCTAACCCGGAAGCAGAATGATTGTATAATATCCTGAACGATTTTCTCATAAAGGATAATGGGGCAAGAATCCCATGGCTTAGTTATATTCTGAGTAATGGAAAAGGTATAAATGCAGAATTTCTCTTAGGAAGCCACACACCATCACGAAGAAATATCTCATGTGTACTGCTTTAAAAAGAAAAAAGGGCTTTCATAGGGAAGATTGCAAACTGCTGCTCAAGTCAAGCAACAGAGCCCATGCTCTTATCACACTGCTGGATAACCTCGAGTCCTTCTTGCACTGGATCTCCAATATTAAGCACATACTCCTAACCACTTGGCTTAGATTCAATCTTCTTTATTTCGGCCACATTCTGGACTGTCCATTGGAACAGACAGCTCTACTAGTTGTCCTTTCTGCCCAACTACAGAAGAAAGCACATTGCACTTTGACTAAACAAGACCAAGGCGCTCTGACTTCAGGAAGAAAGTAATATTGCCATGACTTGGGTCCAGAGGCTTCGGTGTGTGCAGACCAGCACTTCTGCACCTGATGCTGGCACCTGACAGAGCCGTCTCTGGACGTCACACCAATGATTCGCAACTGCATAAAGACTCAGAAAGAGTCACATCATTGACACTACTCATACCTATTCCACTTCAGGAAGCACCTGCTAAGAGTGTCGGACATGTACTTCTTACTACACATATTTAAATAATGTATTCAATAGTTTATATTTGGATTTGGATATATATATATATATATATATATATATATATATATATATATATATATATATATATTTGGTTATTTATAATGCACTTAATACCCAGAGGTTTCTAAGCACGGACCGTAGGCGAGCACTTTGCCCCTGAGCTATCCTCCTGAGTCTGCATTGCATTGTTTGCAGGCTAATAAATGGACACCAATCACATTTAGGTCGCTAGATAGTTTATTGTGAGGCTTTGCCCTGTAACCTTTAAATATTGTCACATGAAAGCACATGTAAAATTGAACACTACTGTCATCTTCTATATTCAATTACTCATTCGATATGTGTACATACATTAGGCTACAGTAATATTCTCCATGACAGAGTCACAAATGATACCATTCGACTGGCTACAAGTTATGATATGATATTTCTAATTGCTTAATACCCAGAGGTTTCTAAGGGCAGACCCGGAGATCGAACCTGTGTTGCTCTGTGTCGTCTTGCTTCCAAGGCGAGCCTGTTGCCACTCAGCTACCCTCGCGACAAAGTTCTTTAAAGTGTGGCTGCTCTCAGAGTATCCGACACCCACCCATACAGATGCCCACACATTCCCAGGTCCCTGCAAGCTACATTGGCTTCCAATACAATCTGGAATACTCGCTTCAGCACATAGTGTCCTACAGGGTTGGGCAGCCCATGTTTCAATGCAAGGAAGGAAGCTGCATACTCCTTCTGTGCCACAAAGAGCAGCCACTACACACACTATTTCTATAAACCGAGGCAAAGGATGTGATTGGTGCTTGGGAAATCCTGCACTGGAATTCATTGCCTGAAAAGATCCCGTCCATTAAGGAACTGTATATTATCTCAAAAGACAAGACAACAACTTTCTGTGTTAGAGTCTGTCTTCACTCCCTCTTCCAGTGGAAGGCTTAATTTATTATTGATTTATTTTTATGTTTTTCCATTTGTAGAAGCACACTTAACCCGTGGGCGTCCACGTGCGGGTTACAGGATGTTGTGGAGGTTTGGCTTCTTGAGGACGAGCAATCCGATGCCATCAAGTGGTAGTGGCTCCACCCTAAAATAAAAATACAAATAGAACACTCAATGGATTGTATGAATTGTCATAGATTTAACGTACAATGTCTTGTAGAAATAAAGTTGTTTGACTTGATACTTAAATGATCTGACCTGTGCTCACTAAAAGGAACCAGGTGAACAGTCGAAGCAGTTTCCGTATCTCAGCCACTTATAAATGACAAATTAATTAATAAAACCTAATTCTGTAGTTACATATGCCTTGGTAAATTAACAATAAACAAAAACAGAGGAGCAGATGTAACACCCAGGTCACCCTGCAAAGGTGCACCAGCGACCAATCAGTGGGCACGGCAGAGAGAGGTAAGAGTTCAATTGCAGCAGGGTTCTCTCCTCCAACACAAAACAATGATCTGCTACTTAATGGGGAATGGCCATTCTTGAAAATATGACTTACCTATGTCAATAAGCAGTCACACCTGAATGTCTTTCAATGAAAATAAAATTATGGGCTACGGTTTACGGGGTAACCTTTCTTTCTGCTGTTACAGAGCTGCTGTTATCCAAAATTTACAGGAGGATAACTCCCCTTCAACCATTTCATCTTCTTCGCCGATGAATGCTTCCATTGCTGGTATCACTGCCACTTGCCAATACCCAGATTTGTGTCTACTGGAGACATTCATGAGCAGAACATTGGCACGGGTCTGGGGTGGTGTGAGCCCAGGGGTCAAGTCCTAAAAAGAATAGTGGAGGGACTCTTTAACATACGGAATGTGGTGTGACGTCACCAGAAATTAGCATATCAAGGTGACATATGCAAATGCTATTCAGTTGGCTTTCCATAACTATACAAACTGCACAGGGTGAATGACATTTGACTTGCAGAAAATCAACACCCACCAAAAACAAAGAGGATATTTTCTTCTAATAGTGTTTGAAGATGTTAAAAGGTGTGTGTGTTTTAAACTCAAAACATCAATACCAATGCTTGCACTGGAACATGCAGTCCTGAAATATGTCATTTCAACTTTAGTTTTAATTTGTTTGTTTTTCATCCGGATATATGGTGCAGTGGTGAAGTGCCTGGTCTGTGAATCTGCCGACTGCGGTTCGAATACACCGATCAGCATAAATTCAAAGAAAACATAACCAGGGAGACTGCGTCTACCCTCTGAAATAAATGTGTGGCCTCCATCCCCCTGCGTGTACCATTGACTTAAGCTCTGCTTGAGCCTAAGTACAGGATTCATTACTAATTGATCTTTCCTGAAACATTCACATTGGTCTTAAATTATGTTTGAATTAGCCGCTAAAATGGTTCAACGTGTTCAGCGCTCGTTGCTGTGCTCTGCATGTCACAGGTTCAAATCCTGGCAAGGTCAACTCAGCCTTGCATCCTTCCGAGGTCAATAAATGAGTACCAATTTTGATTGGATAATAATAATGTGTATGTAAATATGTCCTAATTGTAATACAGTGAAAAGAGAATCCCAAGGAGGACACAACATGCCCTTGGGTTTTTAAACTGTCTTGAATGTGAAAAGAAAGCTGGGGAAGGGTGCCATTTCCCTGGGAACAGTGACCACACCAGGAGGTGGGAGTTATCCCCTTGGGTTACAAGAAATGTGGTTATTCGTGGTTTGAACTTTTTGTATTGGTAACAAGGAGTCTGGGGAAGGGAGCCATTCCCTGGAATTGTGAACATTATCAACTTGGTATTTTTTGGTTGGATGTATACCTTTGTGTTGGATTTGAACATTTGTGCACTTTGAAAACGAGAGACAATACCTTTGCCTCTTAGAGTTAGTTTTATAGTGTGAGGGACAGAATAGGCTTTCAGACACAGGACATATTTTTCCTTTGAACATCTTGACAAAGGATAGACCCCTTGGTTTTGTTTGAGGTAGGGAAATACCCCCTAAATTAGCGTTATTAAGGCCCTTTTTTGATTCAATAAAGGTTTATGACCCCATCATAAACTCTGTGTCCGTGTTTCATTCCTGACTCCTTCCTGACTTCTCACAGATCTTTCTTTCGATGCCTGTAAACATTCTGTCAATGTTCTTTCTCTTATTTCTGTGACACTTTGGGATTAGCCTCTATCTCCAAAAATTCTAGTGTCTTAATCTTTTTCATTCTTGCACTGGCCTCTTTCACTCTATTAATACCCTGTGAGGGGGGGGGGGGGTGGCAGCATCCCAGCCAATGAGGAGGCTCAGAATGGGGTCTTTACCACACCTCAGATTGGGATGCCACCATCTTCCCTCGCCTTGATGAAGGTAAGTACGCTCTCCCCCATGTCCCCCGCCGCTTATGCCCACACCCCTTTTCCACATTTCCAACACTGCCCCAACCTTCCATTGTGCTGTCACATACCTCCTAGGCGCTGGGAACACTAGTGTTCCCGATGCAACCGGATTTGGCAATGGCCAACATGGAAAGGGAGAAGGGACTGTATGTAGTTCCCTCCGCCCCAATCCAATGCGGCCATCTTGATTTGTAGTTTGTATCTTGAGCTGAGAAACTGCAAACACGCTGTTTCTCAACTCAAGATAAAAATACTATTAGTACTGCGGTACAACGTGCCAGGGTACTTATAGCAATAAACCTTTGCCAGGGTGGCATTACCGGTCTGGTAATACCTCGGGGCATACCAGACCCCAGTAATGCCCCCTTTGCTCTGGGTTTATTGCTTAAACAGAGTGCAGTGGCTCATAGTCCATTCTTTGATTTTCTCCATCCTTTCAGATTAGCCTTTCTTTCCCAGAATGCAGTATCTTGATCACTTTTCCTTTCTGTAGTAGGCTGTTTCACTCCACCAAAGTACAGAGGACCAGTGTTTGTTTTCTTGTTTACATGACTCTCTGGGATAGACAGTTTCCCAGAATGTATTATCATACTTATTTTACTTCTTGTACTAAATACTGGTAGATAGCTCAACAGGTTAAGAACTCACTGTTGACACCAATGTGTGATCGGTAGGTTGCAGGTTTGAATCTTGGTAAGGCCTGCTCATCATTTCATCCTCCTGATGTCCTTAAATTAGTTATAACTGTGGTTGGGTAATAATTGTATTAAAAAAACATGTTCTAGGTACAATGCTTTGCACACACACACTATATAAATACCAAATTATTATTCAAAAATGATATCTCTTGCTGTGAGAATAGGGGTTCAATGTTTTCCTATGCTTTGGGTTTGGCTTTTGTCTCCTAGTCGCAGTGTGCAAAAAACTTTCCTGCTTGGACTAGATTCTATCTCTTTTCTAGTTGTCATTGGTTCCTTCTATTAATTCCTGATTGCTTTGGGATTGCACTCTGTATTCCAGAATGCAGTGTATCCTTTCTGGCTCTCTAGGTCCTTCTTTCTGTTTGTGACCAGAGCTAACCTCTCTGGGTTTCCCCTCATGGCAGTTCATCTGCTTTCTTGTGGTTTGTCCCATGCTTGATCATGACTGATTGCTCTTATTCTGTTGTGTTGCTCACATGGCTCTGGTTCAAAGACTCCCCCTCCACTCTGTAATTTTCCTCATGTGTCTCTCACATCCGCCATGAGCCACAGGATGGATTAAGACAACACGAAGAACAGAAATAACACTATGATCTATATGAGACATACTAAAGTAAAACATGGACGCCAATTCACCTGGTCACCTCATCCTACTGGACGTATTTGCCACTGTCAACAATATAAGCCATTAAATCTCCTGTAAACAACCGGTTGCTATAGAAGGTTTTCATACCTTTTTGTGTGTGGCTGTAAGGGGAACGGGGGGAGACCTAGTGGAAGCTTGTGTATAGCGGTAGACCGCAATCTGGCGCTTAAATGCGAAATAGTCTGTAGTAATGAATGGCTTCTAGGCATAATGCTGGTCATCGAGAATTCTTTAGACCCGATTCTGTTACTTAACTTGTATTGGAACCCTGCTAGGGTCCTTATTGAAGATGTTGAAGAAGGTTTGAGTGAGATTCTTTGTGGATGGTACGAGAAGGGCTATGCAAAAAGGGTTGTGTTGGGTGGAAATTTCAACTCATTTTGTGCTGATGGAGCCCTATGGAATAACAATGGTGCTATCCCTAATATTCTCCACCCTAATATTAAACGTGGAATCGGATGGGATCTTTTTCTTGAGGAATGGGATATAGCTATGTTGGACCATCCACTCAACTTTTGTACATCTAAACACACTTGGCATAGGGGACCTTATAGCTCTAGGATACATTTTGTCTATATTGCGTATGGACTTAGGAACAATTGTAGTTATTTGAGTCATATAGATGCTAACCTAGGGGACCACATACCTCTGTATTTTACTATGACTATGCCTACTCCTACTACCAATCTTAGGCTCGACTTGATGGGGTTAACTATCAGTAAACAGGGGAGGTCAGTTAACTGGAATAGAAATACTATCCTGAGGTTCAAACGCCTTTTTATGGACTCTCTGACGGACAGGGTCTACTCTGATAAGGTGTGGACTAGTACTCAAGGTCCGTAGAATTCCTACCACAATTCTATACTGGCCTTTGCTTTCAAGGTCAGTAAACTGGGAGACAATGGCAGGATCAAGCAAGATGGACTGGCAAGTGATATTAGAGTCTATAATTCTAAGCTCTCTAAATACAGGGATATGGCTTCTCTCAAGAAGCAAGGCCTTACAACTCCTGAATGTGTGGTCCTAAAATGAAAAATCATCCTCAGGCATAAAAACCTTGCTAGATCTTTGAAGATGGACCTACACCTTAAGTTACATCAGAATATGATGGAACAACTCTGTAAGGGAAAGGATGGCACATTTTGGTCCACTGTTAATAGGACCCTTGATACCAACAAGTGAGCACTAGATTGCCCTAGACAAGCTGAGTCTTGGGTGACCTATTATTCGAACAAAGTTGCCTTGCCTAAAAAATGTACAGAATGGGGAGGTCATGACCTGGAAACCCTGTGGTTGGCCACTGCAATTGGGACCATAATGACAACTCTTCGGCTAAAAGTAAACTTAAGCCTTCTCGTGTCCCGGGGCCTGATGGCATTCCACCCTTTGTACTCAAGGAAGACCCCGAACTGTGGGCCGACCTCTTGAAGCCCATGTTTGACCATATTTTTGAGATGCACACTGTCCCTGCCTCTTGGGTCCAGTCAATTATTGTACCCATTCACATAAAGGGTGGTGCACTTGACCCCAACAGTTATAGGCCTCTAGCGCTTAGTGACGCTACGAGTAAAGTATTTTCCATCTTGCTTCTCAGGGACCTTAATTGTGTGGTCAAGGGCAACTCTCTTTTGAGCACATTTCAAGTTGGCTTTAGAGAGGACCTGGGTACCACCTTAAATGCAACAGTTTTGGCTCACTTGAGACACTCAGTACACAATACACAATCGGATGATGTATTTTTAGCCTCCTTGGTCACCTCTAATGCATTTGACTGCGTTATTAGATCTAGACATTAGTCCAAGATGTTAGCTATGAACATCCCATGTAAGCTTGTCCAGCTCCTTGCACTTCTACATACCCACATTACAATACGGGTAAGATTGACTAAGGAGGGGACGCTTTCCCGGGTGATTGCTTCTTATGTTGGGGTCAAACAGGGTTGCACATTGGCACCTATACTCTTCAACCTGTATGTGTGTGATGTGAAGGGACTGTGGCAGGGCCCTTCCATCACACCCACCAGGTTGGGTAGTACTAGGATAGAATGGACGGCCTTTGCAGACTATTTTATTTACTAGATCGCACTCCGAGAGGCTTCAGGACGAAAATGCTGTTGTTTTTCCACTATGCTGCTGCTAGCAATCTTATGCCCAATGCGTCCAAATCCCATGTACTTGTTTTCTCTAGGAGAACTAAGGTGCAGACATATGAGTGGACTATGGGACAGGAAAAAGTGGACCAGGTTACGGCTGTCACCTACCTTGGGTATAACCTTACCAACAGGGTTAGTCTTGATTTCTGGAAATCTGGTCTAACTGATAAGGCCTTTAAACTTAAAGCTCAACTCAAATTCTTGAAGCAAAAAGTATGCACATTTTCTTTACTTCTGTTAAGGTGTTACTATCTTGCCAAATTTGAACCCATCCTTCTATATGGTCTTGACCTTTTGACTCATGACATGGGCCATTCCCTTAATATTAAACAAGGGAAACCTTGGAAGGAATTGCTGGGCTTGTCTTTAGCTGTGCCTAATGCGGTCATACAACATGAGCTCTGTCTAATATCCCTTAAAGCAAGGTATGTCTGGAAACAATTTAGCACCTTTAGAAAAATAAGTGACCCCGCAAAAAATTCACTGGACAAAATATTGGATGTGGTCATGTGTGCCAATTCTGTCCCTTCAATGCAGGAGTTCTGCTCCAAGATGAAGTTGGGTTTGGTCTCCCAAGGGTTAACGGTGGAAGACATTATTCACTGACCGGGGATTGTGAAGAGGTCTCTATTCAAGGTAGATTGACGGTTGATTGTATAGCCACATATTCGACCCATACGGAATATTCCAAATTTGGGCATAGAAGGGAATGTACACCACTCTACCTCCAGAGGTTTCCATGCCCGAATGGACGAACAAGCTATATGCGATTTAGGCTCAATCAGATGCCGACCTTTGAGAGGATTAAGCATTGGAATAAATCCTCTCTAATGCCACCCCACAACAACTCAGTGAATCAATGTAGATTTTGTGTGGACAAAGATTCTGTTGAGTCCTTGAGGCACATAGTCATCACGTGTCCTTACTTTGACGCAATGCGTCTGGAGAGCTTCAAAGATAAATTTGATAAAAATGTGGATGTCTCAGCAAATCTTTTCTGGTGTAGATGCATGTGGGGCTCCAATATTTCTCTACTTTTGGCCCCAAATGAGTTCCTGACAAAATTTATGATATAATTGGACAAAAAGAATCGTTATAGTTAACGGGTCATTGCCAGTTGAAAAGAATTAGCCAAATGAACTGAAGTCATGTGGCGTTGTTTAATAATGGGATATGATTCTTTTTTTATCTGAACTTGATGCTGCTATAAAATTGTTTATATTTTGACATGTTTTAATATTGTAAGGAATTTTGTAATATTTCTCTTATTTCTTATTTCCTCTATCATTCTTGTTTTATGTTATTCTTTTTTACTATTTTATTTCTTAAGACCTTCTTCATATTTTGTATATGTTGTGTAAGGTTTTTTGTAAACTATGAACAGAACAATAAAAAATAAATTAAAAAAGGCTGGAATATATTACATTTAAAAGAACCACTTTACGCTGGATCACTTTTTTTCTCACAAACACGATTGATTCATGCCATTTCCCTGCAGACTTCTGAGAAGTATGTTGTAAGGGTCCAGATCCAGTGCTGTCAAGGGGGACGCATGAACCATTTATGCAAGTAATGTGGTGACGTAAAACCTGGCTTGATAGGTGACCTTAGGAGTGGTGCCATCACTATAAATGGCTCAGTTAGTTTAGATTTCATTTGGTATGATATAGGAGCTTGCGCAGCGCAGAAAGACATATGGGGAAATGGAAAAGAGTGTGTCTAACTTGTTTAGTAATGGGGTAGATGGTGCAGTGTGGGCATAGGGGTGGGGGGTGCATAGTGTCTTAGGGGGCATTATGATAGGGGGCTTTTGAGCAATACGTAAACATTAGAGAAGCCATGGTCTGTAGGCCCATGTTAGAAAAGCATTTAGTTGATAGCTCATAATAAAGGGCTGCAGACTTTTGTGACAGCAATGTTCACTTTTTGAACACTGAGCAGAAACAGTGAACAGTAATGTTGCAAGACGGAAGTTTCCTAGGAGAACGCAGTCCTATCTAAGTATTCCCATGAGATACTTTCTAGGCCATCGAGCTAGGCACCTGGGTGTCAGAGACGAATTGGCAGAGAAAAAGAAATTAAATACAGTTGATTAAAATATATTCCTGGTGTTGGACATCTTTTTAGAAGCACACTTGGCGGAAAGGTGTCAAAAGGCAGCTGGGGGGGCTAGAGCACAGGGGTAGGTGATGTGGGGGCGTGCAACAGAGAGCCAATCAGGGGAGAGAGGTTTTGGTATTCCTAGGGTGTAACATTTTAATGTGTCCTCGCTGATGTCCGTGGGGCACATCATTGGTCAGACTTGGTGCGAAGGTCTCACCACATGCCATCTCAAGGTGCCATACAGATCCCTCCTGGGCCACAGTATTTGGCTAAAATTTGAAATTGGTGTCCCCTTGCCACGCAACCGCTACCCAAACTTGTCTCCCACTTCCTGATTCTTTCTCCCTCCCACCTCACTGATTGGCCATCTGGATGCCTTTTACCCTCCTTCCAGGGGCAGCCCTCTGCCCGGCAGCCCCTGCGGCTAAGTGTCCCTAGGCAAAGGGCGGCTCCTACAGAGGCATCTCCAGGTTGTGTCTGCAGGTGTCAACATGGGAGGCCAGTGGCCAGCCATCAACCAGCAGTGACTAGGTAAGGTAGGAGTGAACTGGGTTAGGAATAGAGCCTTCTCTCTACCCTAATAACCTGGCCATGTAGCAGACTCTGAGACTTAGGTGTGTTTTCTCCGGTATTTAAAATTGCATTGTGAAACCTAGGCCTTTTTCCCCACTATACTGGACTCTCAGACTTAGTTGTGTTTTATCCGGTATTTACATTGCATTGTGAAAGTAGTGCCGTCCTGTGGTTTTGAAACTGACCACTGGCAATTGCTCTGGCAACCTTCCACACCACCGTTTTTTAGCCCGTCTGAGCCATTGCAAAAGGGGACCAGCCATGTGCAAATCAGTCAGCAATTGCCGCCACCGAAGGTAGCAGCCCAGCCCGAACTGCTAGGCCAGGTCCCCTCTGCACAGAAAACCAAGCAACCCCAGACATGTTTCGGCCTTGTTGGACCTCCTCAGTGAGGTGCAGCCTGGTTCCCTGTGACGCAGCGAGCAAGGGATCCACGTCTGGGCATACCCTCTCTCACAAGGAGATACAAACTGACCACAAAAGTGATGGGTGGAAGGTTTCGAATGAATCTAAACCACTGCCTCGTAGTAAGGCATTAATCTAGCAACATTTCTACCATTATCTAAGCTCCTGTCGTCTTGTCCAACCGTCTACTTGTCTTGTCTCTCTCTGGTTTGCTTGCTCCCTGTGTCCTTCCCTGGTGTTCTCTCTCCACCCCTCCCACCCCTTCCAACTTCCTTCCTCTTCTCTCCTCTCCCTAGCTACTCTATGGTGCTCTCTGTCTCTCTTATCTTTTCTAACTGCTTCTCTATCGACTATCCTGCTCTTCTCACTAAATCTGGTAGCAAGCAGTTTAAAAAGGACATCCTGGTCTACAACCCAGGCTTCCCTATCGCTGATACCTATACCAAAGCCTCCTCCAGGCAAACCCTCACCGACATCCTCTTTGTCGTTCCCTTGCCAGACCTATGGACTCTACATATAGTCTCTGTGCTCTCTCCTTTTTCTTGTTCTGCCTTTAATGGTGACGCTCGGTGGGAGGCCTTCCTGGACTCCTTCCACTCCTCTTAGGTCATCATTAATGTTTACTTGAATGCTACCGTCTTGGTCCAAGACCCTCAAGCCACCCTTCTCCTCTTTGATAGACGCTTCCTGTGCCTCAGCAATTTCCTTTCTTCTGCTGTCACCTCTCTCCCCTCCACTGCTTCCTCACCTCCTCCTGCTGTCTCCTCCTTGGCTACCTTTCCCTCTCCTCCTTCCTCTTCTGCCCCACATCAGGCTTCTTCTACACCTCTACAGGGTATACCTCTGATTTGTACTTCTCCCCTTCTCGATATTGCCACTCTCAACTCTCGCTCAGCTGTCAAACACTCCTCTGACATCTGCTGCCTCCTGGAGGAACTTGACCTAGTTGTCCTCGTTCTCCGAGACATGGTTCATGGCCAGCTCTGTCACGAGCTTTGTAACTCTCCTCCCTGATGGCAACAAGATCCTCTCTGTGCCCAGATCCTACCGTTCCGGAGGGGGTGTAGTCCTGCTCTTCCCTGAGTGGATTCACACCTCTGTTATTCCTACGCGGGCATACTCCTCTTTCGAATGCCTTGTCTGCAGGCTCTATCTGTCTCCTGGCCATTCCCTTACTGTGGCTACCGTCTATCGGCCACCTGGTCAGATCTCCTCCTTCCTCTCTGAGTGGGCGGACCTCTCCTGTTCCCTCCTGGCATCGACCACTCAACTCCTCCTTCTTCGAGACTTCAACATCCACCTGGATGCTTTGTGTCCTTCCTCTGGGCTCTTGTGTGACCTCTACGACTCACTCTCACTCTCTATTCTCCCCTCTGGTCTGACTCACTTTGCTGGGTGCACTCTGGATGTTCTGATCTCTTCAGACCTTCCCCATTCCATCCCTCTTACCAATCCTCTCTCCTGGAGTGATCACTTTCTCCTTTCCTCCCATCTAAAAATTGCCGAACTCCTTAAAATCTGTCCGATCTATGAAAGTCTCAACAAAAAAGGTTCACCCCTGTACCTCCAAAACCATCAAGGACCACATTGACACCCGGGCTCCTGCTCTGGCTGACTTCTGCAATCACCCCTTCGCCAAAGGAGTCTTCCCTTCCCCCCTGAAGCACTCCCTTGTGCACCCTCTTCTTAAGAAACCCTCTGCCGACCCTTACTGCCCGGCTAACTATCGCCCAATCTCCATCACTCCGTTCCTGGGCAAACTCCTGGAAAAGCTGGCCATCGTCCAGCTTAATCTTCACAATGAATTTGTTGGTTATCTCCATGATCATCAGCCTGGCTTCAGAGCTGGAAGAAGCATGGAAACTGCTCTCCTGAAAATCCGTGAAGACTTGCTCTCAAACCTTGATTCCAACACCCCCTGTGTCCTCATCTTACTTGATCTCTCTTCTGCCTTTGACATGGTCAACCATGCCATCCTGCTCAACCGTCTCCATGATAACCTGGTTATCACAGTTAAGGCCCTGGCTTGGCTGACTTGTTTCCTCTCTGATCGACCATCCCAGGCCCAACTTGGGTCCTTCCTCTCCTCTATCTCTCTCTACCTGTGGTGTTCCCGAGGGGACTAACCTCTCTCTATAGCTGTGCAACCAATACCTGTCACTTCTTGCCCACCGCATTGCCGCTCTCTGGCCCAACATTCAGTGCTATGCGGATGACACTCAACTCATTTTCAGGCTCCCTTCCGCCATCTCTTCTCCTTCTCTCATTTTTGACTGCCTTTATGCTATCAAGGAGTGGTGTGCCACCAATGATCTCTGCTTTAATGCTAGAAAGACTGAGATTCTCCTCATCGGCATACCTGCTCCCTCCTTTCCTGTCACCCTCTGGCCGGCCTCTCTTGGCCCTCCTCATGCTCCCACCTGTGAGGCTAAAAACCTTGGGGTCATCTTCGACTCCACACTTTCCTTCTCGCCTCACATCTCTGATGTCTCTAAGAAGTCACACCACCAGCTGCACCTTCTCAGAGGTATTCTTCCTTTCCTCTCCTTCCCCCATAAGCTGTCTCCAGAGCTCTGGTTCTCTCTAGGCTGGACTATTGCAACAACCTCTTTTTAAATCTACCTGGCTCTATTCTCCGCCCTCTGCAACTCATGCAAAACAGGACTACGATCCTTGTCCTTGGCCTCAAGCCCAGGGATCATATCTAACCAGGACTGAAATCTCTGCACTGGCTCCCAGTGGTGGCGAGGATTAAGTTCAAAACCTTCTGCATGGTGCACAAGGCCTCCTGGGACCTCAATTCCTTCAACTCGCTCTTCCTAAATATCTTCCTTCTCAAGCTCTTCGCTCTTCTGCCTTCAACTCCCTCAGGGCCAGTCGCTTCTCCAAGCAATGAGTTGGTGGTAGATCTCTTTCTTCTGCTGTGACCTCCCTCTGGAACAGCGTCCCTGCCTCTCTGAAACTTGAGGAGAACCATCTCCAGTTCTGTAAGCACCTCCAGACCTCCCTCTTTGCTTCTGCTTTCTCTCCTCCTCTCCCCTGCTGAACTCCTGGCTGAAACTGAAACTACACTGGTTACCTGGCTACCCTCTGATTTCGGGCCCAGGTCCCCTCCCTGCCAGTTGTGCACCTGCTCTGCCCCCATGGCAATCCTTGCACTCAGGGACTGTTTCTGTATCTCTACAGCCCCCTACCAGCACTTGACACCTGATGTCTGCACTTACCCTTGCACTTACCACCAGCTGGCTGCACTTTTATTTATTGTCTTTATTTTATTTATTGGTTTTATTTATGTTACTGTTATCCTTTGTACTGCACTGCCTCATTCCCCTTTCCCCCCGCACTTTTCCCTCCCCCCCTGCACTTGCGCAATCTCAATGTCACCTGGCCTAATAAGATTGTTGTATCTGTCTTCCCTCTGTTCCCACTCCTTTGCCTCGTCGCGCCTTGAAACACCTGTGTATAGGCGTGTTATAAATGCCATATCATATCATATCCAATCAGTACACAGCTGGTTATCCATTTGTATATTGGGCAGTGCCAACCTATGGCAATCAAGTGTTTTTGACTGAACAGCAAAATAACATAATTGCGGGGCGATGTGGAAGGTACAGATCTCTCTAGGGGTCTTACATAGTTCCTCCAATCAGCTCCTGTGACCTGTCCCAAAAATGTAGCTACATTTTGTATGGTAATTTTGTCATTTGTGTATAAAAAGTATAGCTACAGTGGGTGGTGTCAAGCTAATTTCATTCAGTTCAGTTCCACGGGACTGTATGAACCTTATCTCCCATCTGTGTGGGTCCAATGAATCAGCGATACTTCTTGCTTGGTGCACGCTCCTTTTTGATTACTTTTTCTTTCTTGGATTACTTTTTGTCAGAAGGCCCCAGCGAGATCCTCAGTTCCCTCAGCGAGCTGATAGTATTCTTGCTGTACTTCTGGGTGTGTGGGGCAGTCGGGCTGTGACCACTTCCAACTGCACCCACAAGAAGGTCCTGCAGATGCTGAGTTTGCAAAGGTTTGCCTGTTCCCGAGCTCAAAGAGAAGTGCAGGCCGTGGTGGAAGACTCAGCGTCGAGAGGACTTAAGCATCTCAAAAGCATATGAGTGTACCCTTGCATTAAAGCATAGCACCATGCATGTGTTCACGTGGCAGGGTTTTCTTTATGGTGTATAGGACGCATCCTACAGTGTTAGGATGATCGGACATAGTAGTCGTAGATATTAATCTCACCCCTCCAATAGGGAGAGGGTGTGTGGCGGGTGTGTGGCGGGCACATCTATAGTGGAATAGATGGTTGCATAGATGGTTTCAGGCTTCCATTAGATGGAGTGGTGCATAGTGCCAGCGATTGTATAGTTGCGTACATTTTTATCTTGTGGGGGATTGAGATGAAGAGGATAAACTCTGGTTGGAGAAGCGCATGCAGTAGATTAGAAATATTGTGGTATATCGTGTTGGTCAAGGTGGCTGGCACGAGATTGTTGCTGTAAATGGTAGTGCTTGTTGGTTGTATAGGTAGTTTGGTGGGCCGAGGAGGAGAGGCCAGGTAGTTGCATAATAAGGTAGATTAGTTCATAAAAATAATCACACATGTAATACATAAATAAATATGATAAATACATTGTGTGGGCCTGTAGAGAGGGCCAGAGAGTTTGTGTTTGTGTGATTGAAAGTTGGGTTAAAGGTGTCGATGTGAGGAAAGATGGAGTGGGTGTGAGGTAAGTGGGAAGTGTGTGTGTGTGTGTGTTGTAAGGAGTGGGGTGTTCATTGAGTGTATATGGTTCTTTGGTAATATTTATTTGTTGTTAATAATTTGGAGACTTGTACAAGTGAAGCAATTCTGATTGAAATTTTTGGTAAATTGGGTGGGAAGCTAAATTGCACGGGGGAATGAGGGAGGCACTCATGCATGTGGTAAGTAAATTGGAGTGGACAGAAAGGGGAAACATGGGGTTGATTGGGATTATGGAAACACCCCTGGAGCATCTTTGCACTAAATTGCCCCACTATATAGATAGAATATTAAAGTATCACTATCAATGGGTACAGGACACATCAGAGCAGTGTTTCAGAGAATGGCCAGGAGAAGGAACATTCAATGGTGATACAATAGAAAATATGCTCTCATATTTGTTGGTGACATTTAAAGATACCAAACTGAAGAGTAGACAGAACATTTCAGCCCTTTGGAAGCTGTATGAAGAGAAAAAAGAGGAAGTGCACAAAAGGTGGGGGACCCCAGTGACACAGCGGTGCCACCCACTGGTACGAGACCCTCCACATGGGCTTTACCCTACGTTGAAGCCTGCAGTGGAGTACACAGAAGTAGGGAAGTAAAAGCCAGATGCTAGGATAACTGAGAGAACAGCAGCAAGTAGCAAGAAGTGCTTAGCTGACATAGAGAAGAGTGTGCAGCGGCAGTTAGAAACTGTTTTTCAAGGCAGCAGAGGATGAGATAGAGAGGGCGGTCCAAAAAAAGGATGACTGAATGAGGGTCGGCGGGAATGCCAGGTTTCTGGATTTCCAGAAAAATAATGTTTAAATTAGATAAAAAGACCCAGGAGGAGGAAGAAGAGGTCTCTGTGGGGTCCGAAGAAGACCCTGAGCATACCGACGAAAACGGAGGAGCAGGAGGAGAGAAAGGGAGGATGTGGGATGAAGGGGAATCACAGAAGGACAGAGAAAAGGAAAGGGAGGATGAGAGAAGAAGGAAGAGGAGAGAAAGAGAGACCAGGAGAGACTGGTCCCAGACCCTCAGAAGTAGGAGGGGAAGGATAGCAGTAGCTGGCGCTGAAAAGGTTGGGCTGCCCCAGCACAGAGGACACAGCTGCCCCTGTTGTAGAAGGGCAGAGTCAGAGCACAGTATGTACCATGGAAGAGCATGGATAAAGACAATTTAATGTATACCTTGCCATCCCGCTACAGGGGCAGGCAAATGGATATATACTTTTGAGAAAGAGACAGCAACGATCAGTGATATAGAGAGCCTATTCGCATCCTTATTGGGCGAGCGAGGGGACAAAATATGGGAACAGGCAGGATATGACGAAATCAAATTAAGTAGTAACATCCACATGCGCACATGTGTGGAAACTATTGGGGCACTGTACCCAGACACATCAGACATGCTGCCCATTCTGGCATGAAAAATAAGACCAGATGAAGACCTCGCGGAATACACCCAACAGATACAGGAGATGTGAACATTAGAGACACGACAATCATGGGATGTGAACATACTAATATTTTATCACATATTACTCAGTGTGTACTCAGGGGTCTCCCTATAGATGTGCAAGCATCCTTAGAAAAGGTGGTTGGGATCGAGGCGAAGGGGTGGCCAAAGATACAGACACACATTGTACATATTTTTGGAAGAGGAAGCAGGAAAGAGAGAAAGGCACCATAGATAATGAGGTGAAGGAAGAGGTGAAATTGATGCAAAAGAAATTAGCTGAAATATCCATGGAAGGAGCTCTACTTGCAAGCATTGTTCCAGGGCAGCTTGAAGTAGCTCTCACCCAACAAGGGGAGGGGGAGTTCCTGTAGGAGCCGTACCACAGGAAGGAGTGTATCCACAACAGGGAGGTGGGTATCAGCAGCAGGGAGGGTATCAACAGGGCAGAGGATATTCACAGAGAGGGAGGGGGTACAGATACAGAGGAATGGGACCCAAATTTGGAGGACCATGTTTTATAAGTGGGTAGAGGGGACAATTTGCACAGATGTGCCCATATGGACAACAGCTGTGATATGGCCAAAGGGGGTAAGGAGTGTCTCAAGTAAATCTGCATTCAATGCAGCAACAGGTACAACCCACGCAGCAACAGCAGGTGCCCTTCACACAGACAGTCCAACCTGAAGGACCCGGGGCTGCCCAGACACCTGAGACCAACATCTAACAGCAAGCACCAGTACCACGGAATGCTTTACAGGCTCAAGCATATATATATATATATATATATATATATATATATATATATATATATATATATATATATATACACACACACACACACACAGTGGGGCAGCACATTGTTAGCCCGGAACACAGTACCACACTACACAGGAGTGACCGTACTTGGAGGTAACCCCTTCCATTTCCAGGACCAGGCCTAAATGCCCAATAGGACAGCCCACAGATGACACACGTGTGCCTAAAAATTTTGATAACTGAAGACCCAAAAGAAGAACCTGGGGTAGCAGTGAAGATTGAACAAAACAATTTCTAATTTTTGGTCAACAGGGGAGCCACCAAATCCTGCATTAAGGAGGGTGTCTTTGCCTTGTCAGACAAAGAGTAATGGACACACAGGGATTTTCTGGGGCTATTGTAACGGTTCATCTTACAGAAGACTTGCCACTCGCAATAGGCATGCAGCAAATAGTACTACCCCTGTTGTGTTCAAAAGACACGCCCATCAACATATTAGGGAGGGACATAATCAGCAAAATAAACATGACAATTTCATTCTCGGAGGAGGGCATTGTATGCTCAATGCCAGGCATTCTCTGTGACGAGGTTGCAGCAATCATACAAGCAGTTTGCACACACAGCACCCAGCAAGTTTCACCACAACACCCCACATTTTTCAGTTATGGATTGCAAATATTGCTAGGGTGGGTACCTAGAATTAAAGACAAGGCATTTTGATTGGCCACAGTTTCTTGTTTAGACCAGCAGTACACAAAGAAATGGCACGAGGGACGAAACTCACAATACACATAGAAGCAGCATTCACCAGGAAGGACATGGTCATTTTATATGGGTCAGACATAGAGGGTACAGAATGGCGCACAGTCCTGTGTATTGAACCAAAATTAGGATTAACAGACTTGACAGATGAAAAACTGTTCTCAGAGCACAAAGAGCAGGCAGAGAGGTTAATTCAGATCTGCATCCCATGTTAGTTGAATAGGGAAGAGAGACAGTTCCCCTAGAGGATGCAGATAGTGAGCACATTATCAGCTTACTTGTGGGATAATTTGGATAAAATACCATAGGTATTATGGACCAGTGGGCCCCATGTCATAGGGATGTTGAAGCAAGCTGGGGCGGTGCATATAAAATTAAAGAAAGGGGCACTTTTGCCCCAGGTTAAACAATACCCACTGTCTCGAGAAGCAGTCAAGGGCATATACGACCACTACATGCATTATGGTGACAGGCCATAATTAAAACATCAGAATCCCCATGTAACATTGCCATCTAACCTGTCAAGAAATTGAAAGGCAGGGCATCATGATTTATTAAAGATCTCCACCCCTTGAACAATGTAGTGGAAGCAGAGTTCCCAATAGTACCAAATCCAGACACCATATTGTGTAACTTCCCCACAGAAGTGACATGCTTTAAAGACATTGATTTGAAGAATGCATTCTTCTCCATTCTATTGCGTCCAGACTCACAACATCTCATCATGTTTATGTATTGCGGGACCAGGTACCAACACACTTGCTTACCACAAGGGTATTGCAAGTCACCTAGTGTGTTCAACAGAGTGATTCATATGGACTTAAGTGACTTTCCAATGCTCAGCACCGTCATCCAGTACGTGGATGACCTCCAGGTGTGCAGTATAACAGAGAACCAGTGCAGAAAAGATTCAGCAACACTCCTTGCATTACTAGCTGAGAAGGGATTCAACGTAGATAAGGAGAAATTGCAGTACTTCCAAAAAGAAGTAGTGTACTTAGGGCAGATAACATCAGTAGATAGCAGGAGTATCACTCCAGAGAGGGCAGAAGCAATACGCGGCACACAACAGCCATGCACAATCAAGCAGATGCAGCTGTTCTTGGGCCTGTGCAACTATTGCAGTGTCTGGGTTTTCGACTATTCCATATTCACAAAGCCCCTCCTTCAGGGATTAAAATAAGAGCAGAAAGTAAAAGGCCCATGATATGGACACCCAAAATTATTGACTCATTTGCAGAACTCAAGGAAGCGTTAGCTCACGCACCAGTTTTAGCAACCCCTGATTTTAAGCAAAAATTCTATTTGTTTTCACATTCTGATGGAACAGTAATGACGGCTGTCCTCACTCAAAAGAAGCCACAAGGACACAAGCCTGTGGCATATTATAGTTGTCTTCTAGACCCAGTAATGCAATGCCACTTTCCTTGTGAACAGGCACTCGCTGCAGCAGCATCTGCCATCAAGAAATCAGCAACAATAACCATGGGCTGTGCAATCACAGTCTATGTGGAGCATTCACCTTTCACAATACTAGAAAAATCAAAGTCCACACTGACAATGCAGAGAGCATCAGGGTATGAGGTGATATTGTCCAATCCATCAATTGAGGTAGTGAGCTGTTGGGTTGTCAACCCAGCACCATTCACAGCACAGCCAGTGGAGTGTCATGATGCCTACCCCCGGGCATCCGGATCAAGCCCATCAGCCCCGGGAGCAGGCATCCAGATATTTAATAAAACCCCAGCAGCCCCAGCTGGGGGCTGTCTGGATTCAGTCCTGGCGCCTTAGGCGCCAGGCTCATAATAGAAATCAGTCCTGGCGCAATGGGCGCCAGGCTCATAGACTTTACTTACCTCATGCAGACCATGCTGCAAATGAATCCAAGCCAACGTGAGGCCTAGATGGGACTATTTTACTACAGGGACTATTTTTTACTCGGGTGTGGTTCTAGGGACTTCTTACCTGGAACTACTTTGAAGGCTATTTAAACCACGCCCGAACAGCAGCACATGCTTTGCGTTATTCTGCATCCAGCAGCGTAACGCTCACTGTGTTTGCAGTCAGCATCCAGTCTTCAACCATGCCCGTCTCGAATCCAGAGCTGCTAGCAATAGAAGAAAGAAGAAGGAAAGGTTAGAAAACAGATATTATTCCAATCCTTACCTGAATTCCGGATCCATTGCATCTTCGAACTTGAAAAGGACATTATTCTACATGCGTCGCATTGCCAGCTGCAGCGCCGTGCCATACTCACCAGTCCTCACAGCATTTTTCGATCTGGCGCAGCCTCCATCATTTTCTCCGCTGAATTCCACCATCTAGGGGACAAAAGAAACATAAGGTGAGCCGAGAGAGCCAACAAATACAACCTCTCCAACATAGACTTACCTGATTAACAACCAGAGGCATTATTCTGTAACAAACCACAACTTCTTACGCTGCACCTGTAAGGAGAGAGAAACCAGCAATTTAAACACACGCATCTTTTGCCGGACAGTGTTGGGTAATACAGGGGCCCAGCCCAGCTGCAACACAAGAAAGGAATGTACAAGAGTGAGCATCGGACATATTGAACTCTTTTGAACTTTATACTTAGGGGTTCTCACCTGGAACCTCGGAGTCAATATTCATCCGGAACTCTTCCAACGCCTTCGAACCAGTGAAGTAACTGGTATCTACGTGCCCCTGCATTTCACGCAGGATGGAGAGCTCATCATTTACAAACATAAGGTGAGCTTACTGAAAGTGAATATCGGTGGTGATTAGTGGGGAGAACAGTGGGTGCCATTACTAAAATCCACGGGTGGCTAAATCCCTTTCTCCACTTGCAGGAGAATACTTCTACGGGTCAAGCAGACGAGATTAGGCGGTCCAGTCCAGTCTGTCATCTCTGCACTACGCTTCACGTTGGAGGAGGTTGCAGCTGTCCGGGTCCGACCGACGCCCCTGTGGGAGCCAGGTGAGCGTAACACGGAGAGAGGTGAGTATGTGCACAATTGTGCCTCATACATGGACACTGTTGCAGTCCACACTAGAGTACAGGAAGAGCCCAAAGAAAAATGAGAAATGCTCTTCATTGACAGTTCGATGACAGATTTGAACACAGGTTGTCGACATACAGGAGTGGCAGTGGTTTGTCATCAGGAAGGAGAGCCTAAGGTGTCAGCTAAGGTAAGGTTGCCACTGCATTGTTCAGCACAGGCGGCTGATTTGACAGCTCTGATAATGCCCATAGATATGCTGGAAGGACACGTTGTCATCATATTCTCCGATTCTGCCTAGGTCACATCCATGGTGCACTCAGGATTCACCCGATGGAAAAGGAGCAGGTTCCAGAGGAGCGATGGCTCCACTGGGCAACATGCAGAGTTATTGTCCCAGTTAATGGGCGCACTGCATGACCCAGCAGAACTGGCAGCAGTAAAATGCACCCACCCATACCAACGGCACAGATTTAATTTCAAAAGGCAACAACAGCACCGATTACCCATGATGAAATGTAAGAGAAGGTAATGCTGCTATGTAGGGTGGAACGACTGATAGGATTTACAAAAGATGTGGTGAAAAAGATGAATAATCGTTGTCGGATAATTTGGAACAAGCATGTCCAATCTCTAACTTGGATAGATGAAAATATGCAACATTTACACATATGGGAACTCACACAATATTCTTTATATTTCAAATACAATGGATCAATCCTCTTGGGGACCAACAAAGATTGCCAAAAAGAGATGATGTTGTCATTGTTGATGAACAGGACTGCAGCGATTATGGATTTTAGTGGGCATGTTGGACTCAGGCATACTCCCAGATTCTCCCGGACTGGGGCAGAACTTGCTCCCTGGTGACACTGCATAGCTCCGCCCTCATGGTACTCCACTCGGAGCTAATATCATTTGCTGATCATCCTGCACTTTTAAATAAAGATTTACACTCTAACAAACGATTGAGTGGGGGGGGTGCATGAGTCCCATACATGATCGGCCTAATCCTTGAACTTGCATAGAATTCGCAAGGACAGCAATTACTGGTCCCAGATATCATCCAATAGACTTGCTGACATTCCACAAGAGTTTTGCTTGTTCAGCAAGGTGTCTACATATTTCTCGTCACTTTTGCTTCCAGGAGTTCATTCAGCAGCTAACTCCAACAAATGGATACAGATCAAATGTATTACGGATGGTGAATTCGACTGAAAAAGGGCTAAATGCAGTGAGGGAGGAATTAGGGGTTCTACGGTTGGTTGTGCTCCAGAACCAGCATGTTCTGGATCTTTTAACAGCAATGAAGGGTGGTGTGTGTGTCTGTCATGAGGCGCCGGTTCCGTTGGACACTGTGGCACCGTTGGAGGCATGTTGCTTACGTCCGAACGCCTCCTTCCAACATGGCACCTCCGGATTCAGGAAGCGGTTCAGTCTCATTTGTGTCAGCTGACCGTTTGGCTCCACCTCCCCGGTCACTGAACACTCTTCTACCTGGGAAACCCGGAAGACGTCGCCTTGCTACTCCTGTATGGAAACGCTCTGTGAGTTCGAACTTTCCTCTACCACTTTTCCCTGCATCAGATCTCCGTATACTCTTACACCTCTAACCCTGCTCTTCTCTCATTGTCTGCTGTAGAATCCTTTTGATAATTCGCAGCTACCAGCTCGGCAGTGTTTCATTTCCTCCAAAATCCTACGCCAAAGAA
Source organism: Ambystoma mexicanum (assembly GCF_040938575.1). Taxonomy (NCBI): domain Eukaryota; kingdom Metazoa; phylum Chordata; class Amphibia; order Caudata; family Ambystomatidae; genus Ambystoma; species Ambystoma mexicanum. The sequence continues at coordinate 1,092,798,854 of NC_090937.1, read as the reverse complement.
ACAAATCCACTTTCAGCGCAGTGGCGAGATTAGCTCCGCTTCGCCTCAAGCTATTTCAGAACGTCCCGCCAATATTCTACGAAGCCGATAGAAAGGCGATCCCTTCTATTTTCAGCCCACAGTCTTCGCACTCTAGATATTACATTTATCCATTCTGGTGAATTATTTGTGCTCATATTATCACACTTTCACTGACGTAATCCATATTGTTCTACTTCTCAGAGTGAGACCGTTCGGCTCTCAGGACACACTCCCTTTCAACATTTGTCATCAGTCGACAGTCTAAAGATCTCTATCAGGTACTTCTAATATTTCTCCCTGAACTATATAGATTCTTTATCTATTTTTCTGGTACTTCACTCACTTTCTCTCATTCACCACCACAGTTACCGACCTAAGCTCACGGCCTCCAAGTTGTTAAAAGAGACTTCTGTCCAGCTGATTCCGACCCGGATTCCACCCCGAAGAATATCCAGAGGCGAAGGACCAGGGTTTTATCCCCCAGAGGGTTTCTCTGGGGGGTCTGGGACACTGCGACTGTTTATCGGCGCGGGGCTCAGGCTTCTCAGGGCGATTCTTGCTATACTGCAGGGTCTGATCCGTGTGTTCCAGAAGGTGGGTTCTTTATTTACTCACTTATCATTCAGGATTGGAGTTATTATCCACTATTTGTTAACAGTGTCAGATAATAGGCAGCAGCTGTTGCACATTTATACCCGCAAACAATGCAGCCAATGGGCCTTTGTCGGAGGCGATTGAAGAATTGCACACACTTCATGAGACTATGATCACAGAACCGAGCCCAGCAACACCTGACAACTGGCTCAATAATCTTTTTTCCTAGGTCCCCATGTGGTTGTTTAATGTTTTTAAGATAACTTTCCCAATCCTCATTTTGGTATTCATCACCTTTTATGCATGTCAAATAGGGCTGATAACTTGCAAGGGGAGGATGGTCATTTGGGATGCTCCTGGATATTGTTGGGGCAAGCAAAGCAACACCCTGCATACTACACATACAAAAACAAACAGAAAGGCCTCAATGTTGTCCCCTGGGACTGTTTACAATGCCACCCCTTTGATATAGCCAACTAAGAGGCCTTCTGGGTATATTGTTCGGCTGAAGAGGAGGCTTGTTTGATATTGGAATGCTCCCCTGGAAAAGTATGAGGCACAAGAGGGGAGCCTGCACAGGGTAACAAGGGTATGTATACCACACAAAAAAGCATGGAGCTGATGGCAGAAGATGTGTCGATCGATAAATCAGTCAAAGGAGGAAATGTTGCAGGGGTCCAGATCCAGTGCTGTCAAGGAGGGTGCCTGTACCGGTTATACAAGTAACGGGGTGATGTAAACTATGATGCGGTAGGTGACCTCGGGAGTGGTGACGTCACTGCGCATGGCACGGGTAGTATAGATATATTTTGGTAAGATACATGAGCAGGTTCAGTTAAGAAAAACACACAGGAGAATGGAAAGGAGTGTGTCTAACTTGTTTAGTGATGGGGTAGATGGTGCAGTGTGGGAATAGTGATGGGGTGCATAGTGTCTTAGAGGGCATTATGGTAGAGTGCTTTTGAGCAATATGCGAACATTAGAAAAGCCATGGTTTGTAGGCCCCATTTTTGCTGACAGCTTTGACGAATCTGAGGTTGTCGTCCCTTCTTCAGTGGGAGAGTACCATTCCCATGGGGCCCGGTGCTGTCCCCACGGTACAATAGTTCCCCTGGGGGTGGTGTGCCATGGGAGGATCACATGGGGAGGGAACCTCCCTATGGAATTAGGAACAATTATTCTCAGGAAACCTGGTATTTACTCACCTTGAGACCCCCAACCCCTTTGCCAATACCAAACACCCCCCTAACTAATATACTAATATACTGTGTTGTAACATTCACCATTTTGATACTCTTCATAAACCTGAAATGCCCGAAGACTCTAAGTATCCCGCTTCCAAGGGAAAAACTAGTACTGTGGCGAGGAAAATCACTTCAAAGAAACAAAGTGAGTCGTCTAGTTTATTCTGAGATGTTAATTGTTGGAATGGAAACAGCTCGCTGGCTCGGGAGTTTAAAAAGGAACTCAGTTGTCAAACAGCTGAGAGAGATGAGCCTGAAGGAGACGAACCTCCCGAGAATGAGATCTGAGAGAATGGCTCTTCGAGAAGGCACAGCGGGTTGCCTGCAGCAAGCGAGATGAGGAAAGCTGAACGGGAAGCCACAGAGTGAGGTAGAGGAAAGGCCGATGAAGGTCCAAGTTCGAAGGACCAAGTGCTTTGGTGCTGGTACTTACCTCGGACTACCCAAGCTCCTGGGAACCACTTTACCCCAGGACACGCAGCCGGGAAGGGAGAGCTGCTGCCCGAAGTATCAGAAACCTCAGCAAGCAGCACAGTGCCTGGGGAAATGCTGGTACCGTTCAAGAAGAAGGGAAGAGGTACGTGGGTTTACCAGAAATTGTTAGAGGTCCGGGAAAGCTTGACAATAATCCAAGGAAACAAAACAGCAAGTCTGGGACCCAAAAACAGAATCAGAGACAGTTACCCACTTGGCAGGAGAGTGGACCGAGGAGGAGTAGCACCACTATGCAAGTCTGGGACCCGAAAAAGAACCAAAGCCAGTTGCTCCCTTGGAAGGAGAGTAAACCAAGAGGGAGTAACGCCACTATGTGAGTCTGGAACCCGCACCTAAAAGAGAGGGTCTGGGACCCAAAAGAGAACCAAAGCTAGTTGCTCACTTGGCAGGAGAGTAAACCAAGAGGGAGTAATGCCACTATGTGAGTCTGTAACCCGAACCTAAGAGAGAGGGTCTGGGACCCAAAAGAGAATCAAAACCACTTGCTTTCTTGGCAGGAGAGTAAATCAAGAGGGTGTGCAAGTCTGGTAACCACACCCAAAAGAAAAGGTCTGGGACCCGAAAGAGGACAAACACCAGTTGCTCACTTGGCAGAGGATTAATGCTGCTGTGTGCATCTGGGACCCACACCCACCTCAGAAACCAAAATCTAAAGGCAAGAGGGTCTGGGACCCTGTGAAAGAGACATTTACTGAGAATTACCTAGTTTGGCAAGAGAAGACGTCAAACTATCTCTTTGAGTCTAACACTCACACCTACATAGAAGATTGGAAACCAGTGAGACCCTGTGAATAATAGAGTGAAATATAAACTTGGAAGAGAGGCACCTGGAATCAATAGGATATGAAGACTAGAAATGTAGAGACTTTACCTTAGCTGTGATCCAGCCTGCTGATGAAAGAACAAGTCTAGGGTAAAGGAATGCTACACTAGTCTTGGAACTTTGTGGTTTTTGAATATTTCTTTTTATCACCTTACTACCAGCTAATCTGGCTTATTTTCTGTTTATTGAGAACATCAAGAACATTGTTGGTTTAGTAAAGAAAACCCTTGCACAGTTATCTTAGAATGTAAGTGTTAGGGGCAGAAACAATTTTTTTGACACAACAGTGACAGGCTGTTTGTTTTCGGACTTCCTGACATTTTCATGAGTTTACCTTGAGGCAGAGAAACCCCTCATAGTGTTTAGGGATAGAGAGGCGTTTTTCTTTAATATGTATTATGCCACCCCTTTGTCCGACTCATACTTCTGCACCCACAGCTCATAATAAAGGGCTTCATGCTTTTGTGACAGCAATGTCCACTTTTTGAACACTCAGAAGAAAAGGTGCACAGTAATGCTGCAAGACTTAAGTTTCCCAGGAGAATGTAGTCCTATCAAAGTCTTGCCATTAGATCCTTCTAGGCCATCGAGCTAGGCACCTAGGTATCAGAGAAGAATTGGCAGAGTAAAAGGAATTAAATATAGTTAATTAAAATATATTCTTGGTGTTGGATACGTTTTTAGAAGCACTCCTGGCAGCGAAGCATGAGAAGGGAGCTGGGGGGCTAGAGCATTGGGCTGGAGGTTGTGGGGGCCCGTAACAGAGAGCCAATCATGGGAGAGAGGTTTTGGTGTTCCTAGGGTGTTACATTTTAAAGTGTCCTTGCTGATGTCCGCAGGCATATCTTTGGTCAGACTCAGTGAGAAAGTCTCGACCCGTGCCATCTCAAGATGCCATATCCAATCAGTACCCAGCAGATTTTCCATTTGTAAATTGAGCAGTGCCAACCAACGGCAATCAAGTGTTTTTGACTGATCAGCACGATAACGTTATTGGGTTAATGTGATTGTGTTCCAAGAAATGTTTTATCAATAAGAGTCACCTAAGGTAACGCTTACTATAGGGGTCTGACATAGTTGCACCAATCAGCTTCTGTGACCTGCCCCAAAAATGGAAATTAAATGTTGGAAGGTAAATTAAATGTTGTAAGGTAATTTTGGGATTCGTGTATATAAAGTATAGCCTCAGTGGGCAGCGTCAAGCTCAATTCATTCAGTTCAGTTCCACAGTGCTGTCTGGACTGTATCTCCTAGCTGTGTGGGTCCAATAAATCTGTGTTATTTCTTGCGTGGTGTACGCTCCTTTTTGATTTCTTTTCTTTCTTGGGATTACTTTTTGGTGGAGGCCCCCTGGTGCAAGTACACCAAGGATCACGCTTTTTGCCTTTCCCTTCTACCCACAACATGACCCTTATTCCCTTCCTGAAACATATCAATAACACAGGCCTCATGTGTTTAAAGTATGCAATCATCAATCAACTACAAGGTCATCAATAACTCTTCAAAAAATATACTGGACCAAGCACATGACCCACGCATGTTGACTAAGGGATGACATCCTTTAACGAAAGGGATAGCCCCTACTGTGGAAGGAAAAAGGGCTGTAGTACAATGGGGAACAGAAAAGGCTCCAACCACAGATAAACGTAAAGACACTATCCTAATGTCGGGGTGTCTATATAGTTCTATTATGAAAACTTCAGGGTAGTGCTTCAAAATAGTAAGCCAAACATCCTTTACATGCATTATTAGGTCATCAAACGTGATAGAAGAAGGCACAAGTCCCTCATTCTTAATTGTAATTAAATTCAATTTATTGATTTTTTTATACTAACCAAAAAATCATGAGCCATAGCTGGCTAGTTACTAAACAGAAAAAGAAACATAAGTACAATAGTTGGAAAAACAATTTCACAATGGATACTCTTGCTGTTCAGTAGTCACACAGTGAGTGGGTTAGTATCATCTAGTGGTGCAAGAAAACATATTTGTGCACAGTGAACAGAAAGAAACAGGGTCTTTTCAGTTGTATCAACAAGTTGTTCAATTATTCTGTAACACAATTAGAATGAATATGCTGGCCAATTGTTTGGTCCCCATGTTATAGCAAAGGCTGACTAGTAACTCTGTTTTAAATTGGATGTCCAATGGGTACAGTTCCACAGGTCAGAGTGAATTCAGTCAGAGTAGAACCAAATTGGTATATCCAAAAAGATGCTTTGAATAATGCACAAAAAACAGGGAAAAGTATGGGAAAGGGGGGGGAGAGAGCCCGATTTGTTAGTCCAGTAATACGGCCAGGTGCTCAAGTTGCCCAGCTGTATTGGGGGGACAAAACAATCAAATCAGGGTGTCAATTGAATTGCAAGAGCCAAAACCATCAGTCTACGCCATCAAGTTGTAAAGGTCAAAAAGGGCACATAAAGTGCTGGGCCTTGGGGCGTTTCGGCTGGAGAATGGAACGCCTTTGTCGGTTTGGAAATCTCTGTGGTTGAGAGCCGCTGGACTTTGCCGCGGCGGGGCGGGATCCAGTCTCACTCTAGGAACCTAGCATTCACGTGCAGGGATGGTTCGGCTGTCACAAGGTGGGTGCACCTACAGGGGGGAGTTGGTGGTCCCTTGTGTAGTAAGAAGGGTCACCTCAAGGGGTGAAACTCTAAAACTTAGAAGGGAGTCCTAAAGGATAGGTCCCCAGTCGGCTGGCGAGGTGTGGGAGAACTGGCGTGCTGCAGGCTGAAGCTAGCTGTCAGCACTTCATATTAGTCACAGTAAACAGCTGTGGTGGAATCGCTAATTCCAAATATTGCGTTGTGCTCCGTTGCGGCTAAGGGACTAAGGGATGACAAACACACTAAAACATAATTAAACCAAGAGGAACTAATTGCAGCACCACAGTATAGAGCCTCACTCAATCTCTTGGCCCAAAGAAATGGGAACCTGCCCTCTACCTATGAGAATGGTCAAAAACCGAAGAGTCTTGCCAGACAGAAACCTCACACTCAAACCGCAGGTTAAAGTCATCGTAGGGAGCTGCTTAATCAGGCACATTCTACCTTATCTGACCTTCCTGCACAGAGACATGACAATAATTGCACTAGTACTCTTAGACTAGATTACACCATTACGTGGGGCTCCCAGATTACCTAGTCGACAGACTACAGATTCCAAATCATTGCACCTACATTTCTCCTGAGACAAAGAAACAAACACATATCCCCAGCCCTCTGAACATTCCAATAGCTCCCAATAAAATGGAGAATTCACTTCAAAGCTCTCTGCATAGCTCATTGTGCCGTCTATGGCAGGGGCTAGGAATTGACTACGAGGAAATTCATCCATTCCAAGCTAACCAGAATGCTCCGATAGAGTAAGGTGGTTTTAGTAACAGTCGTAGAAAATAGTGGCCTAACTTAGTAGACACGCCTGTCCCCTGCACACCTCATATACTGAATTAAAGTCAGTCAAAACTTGATATATTTTTGTGGACTTGCTACTTAGTTTATATAGACTATCAGTTAAACTGTGAATCATATATTTGTATAGTCAAATCAATCTCCATATAAACCAGTTGCATGAATTTACACAAAACAATATATTTCAATCAAATTTTTAAAGGTACAAATAATAATAAGGTGAGCGCAATGTGTTTCGAGGGAACATCTCCCTTAATCAGGACCAAAGTTTGCAAAAGATTCAAAAATATTCAAAAGAAGTTCTTGTCTCAGCTTCAATTTTCTAGCTTCGGTCACTAAATTCTATCCATGAGGTAAATGAAATTGCTCATGGCAGCACTCCCAATGTCAAATTAATAGGTCAACCCAATTTCTGTAACCCAAGTCACCATTTTTGTTGACAGTTTCAATCCACTGCTGATAGGAGTTAACTAGTTTTCTGTTGTCCTTATTGCTAATATATTCTGTAAGAGTGTTAAACAAGAAGATCTCTATAGGTGTGGGGCATTTTCCTACATATAGCAATATTTAAAAATGTGTTGGTCTGAATCTAAATGCCTACCTGTTCAAGGCAACTGTAAGGTACATCAGAAGTATGATGAATATCTCTTAACTGGATTATGAAAGCCTACATAGAGGAACCCAATGCTAATCAATGGCTGTATTCATATAGTGGTAAAGGCCAGTGAGCATCTTTGTTTATCTAGTTAATGGATTATCTCTGTTTTACCAAAATTCGGAGGAAGCCGGTAAAAATAGTCCATTTCCTAAATGAAACCAAACGTGTATGTAATACTGTCATAAACGCGCAATGCTCACTCTCCCATCTGCGGCGCTTCCCAGCCTAATGGTTCAGCTGCACAAGGAGTACGCAGTGGCTCCTCCCCACAGCACTAGGGGCCTGTGTTCTCCATGGAGGTTGCCATGGCGCCTGAGAGATGCTGTGCGGAGTCAGAGCCAGTCAGGTTCCTGACGCATCAGATCACCCGTCACGTGACTCCTAACTGTCATGTGACCTATGCAATCATGAGATCACGCAACACCTGCAGTATATAAAGGATTCTCACTCATTCCTCTTTGCTTCTCAACATCTTTTGGTGATGGATTTTTTTCTTGGTGCTCTTTACCTTCCTTGTGTGTTTTGCTGTCTCCTTTTGGATTACCTGGTTGCTCTAGACCCCTGGCTTTGTTTATTGGGCTGCTTCTGGATTACTCCTCTGCCTCTGCTGATCTTGTGGCTTCGACATGGTTCTGACTCCTGGACTGTCTTTGGATTTCCTTGCAGATTTTGGTGAACTGTGTATTTCTTGAACTTTTCTCCACTCCAAGGATTTTGGATTGTCCATTTGTGGCTCTGCCGAACTGTGCTCTGGACTTGGTTCTTTCGCTTGGATCTCTTCTGGAACTCGTTGAAGTTGGGTGGACTGTACCTTTGGTTTTCTCAGATTGTGTACCTCCTGGCTCACAGCAAGAACCTTGTGGGACTCTCCACTGTGCTCCTGGTCAGTGCATTCCTACCCTTCATTGGGCCATCTCATCTATGCATCATCAGATTGTGGGTTTCCCTGGTGTCAGGTAAGAATACATTGTATGCACACTTAGGGGAGGGTCCTTAACATTACTGTTTTATTGTTAACCTCTGTATTTCCCTTTCAGCCATTGAGTACCCAGCGCGGTGCATCCAGTTCCACCTATGGTCTCAATAACTGGCTAGGGAGTTTACTTTTACTCTCTCCGGCTGGTGCATGGGAACAGAGGTATAAATTCACCTGGGGAGATCATGTAGAACAGATTGAGAAACCACCTTCTTTCAACCTCAACCTATGGGCTCAGCGGGGGACCCGGTGGCTGCTTTGGTGCAAGCTATCACCCCATTCAAAGTGAACATCAGCCACTACCCCTGTTGAGGAGTTTGGGGGTGCAGCCAGCCCCGTATGCCAGCTCCGGTGTATGTTCCCACGCCATTTCCCTTAGCTCCACCAGAAAGGTTTTGTAGAGACCCATGGAAATTCTGCACCTTCACAAAGCAATGCAAAGCAATGCAAGCAATGCTGACTCTGTTACCAAAGCGGCTTTCATGCTATCCCACTGTTGCGATATAGCAGCCACCTTGGCCAATCCATTGTTAGAAAGCAACAGTTCGGTCGTGTATGATTTTGCTCTGTTAATAACAGAGATGACCAAGGTCTTTGACATCCATTTCAAAGCACAGGCTCGAGACTTGGAATTGGTAGAATTGACCCAAGGGAAAAGTGGTCTATTGCACTACATAACACGGTTTAACCAGCTTGCGGCAGAAACATCATGTCCTGAAAATAAGAACGCGTGGTGTTATATAAAGGACTTAGTGGCTACATGAAAGATGCCCTTGCGGTAATACCGACCTTGCCTACCCTGTTTTCTAACCTAGTTGACCTAACACCACAAGTAGATGCAAGGAGGACTGAAAGAAGGTCAGAGGCACTTAAAGGACGTGGGTTTACCACTCCACATCAACCCCGTTCTTCCAGTTCAGCTGAACCACCTGTTGAGCCCACGCAGATTGGAGGTGCACTTGGTCCCTTAACACCTTCAGAATGAGAACGGCAAACTTTGACCAATGCCTGTTATTACTGTGGTGAAGCGGGACATTTTGTCAAAGAATGCCCTAAAAGACCCAAGAAACCATTGGGTTTTCAGAAGGCTCATCCCTAGATAAAGGGGTATGGATGAGCCCTGATTCAGTTACCCCTGCTAGGTAGTCCACCCTTGACTCTACTGCTCATCTGGTGCTTGATGCCTGTTTTGCGGTCCCCGGCTCCACTAAACATGCAGTACATGTTATCATCGACTTGGCACTATGGGAAACGACATTGATATTTCCCTAGCCAACTCTTTGCAGCTCTGTATTCAAGAGAAAACCAGACCTGAGTTGGTTCAAGCTGTAGATGGATCATCCCTTGTCTCAGACCCTATTAAACAACAAACCCAGCCACTCACTCTTAGCACATCAGTTATCCATTCAGAACTCATTACTTATGACCCCATTGCCACTCTCCATTTCGGAATCATACTGGGAATTCCTTGGTTCAAAAATCACAACCTTGGCACCATTGAGTTTTATGTGTCCTACTGTTTAGACCATTGTTTATCCACCACTGTTGGTCCTATGTCTCCATGTCAAGCCTTGGTCTCCATAAACCATGTGGTTGCTTCTGTTGCCTCTATGGTCCTGAAGGAATATGCGTCCTTCCTGGATATCTTTGACAAATGCAAGGCAGAGGGTTTGCCACTCCACCGTCCTTATGATTACACCATTGATCTGATCCCAGGCACAGGAATTCCCCCTGAGCGCATTTATTCCTTTACGCCAGTAGAAGACCTAGCGCTGAAGGAATATATATCGACTCTGCCCTTCGGAACTGACACTTTTCACCTTTACAATCTCCTGCTGCCAGTCCTATATTCTTTGTCTCGAAATGCGAGGGTGATCTAAGACCTTGCATAGACTATAGGCGGGTCAACCAAATCACTGTGAAGAACAGGTATCCAATTCCTCTAATGTCTGCCTTATTGAACCAGTTGTATCAGTCTGCCATATTCCCCAAGCTCGACCTCATGGGGGCTTATAATCTGGTTTGTGCTAAAAAAGGTAATGAGTGGAAGACTGCCTTCTGTACGCGATATAGTGTATTTGAATATAACGTCTTGCCATTCGACCTATACAATGCGAAAGCCACATTCCGGTGCTTCATGAATGACATCTTTCATGACATATTAGATTCTTATGTCATTGTATATTTGGACGATATCTTGATCTATTCTCCAACATATTCAACACACATTGCCCATGTCGCAGAGGTTCTTGTTCGGTCACGCCAACAAAGCATTGTACACCAAGCCGGAGAAGTGTGCGTTCCACATACACGAAATAGAATTCTTGGGGTTTCACTTTCTGCACAGGGTTTATCCATGAGCACCAGCAAAGTAAGAGCCATTCTGTAATGGCCTGTGCCCACCTCCGTCAAGTCATGACAGACTTTCTTGGGATTCACCAATTTATACCTGCATTTTATCCCTGGGTTCTCGGCTATTGCCGTCCCATTGACCTGGCGCAGCAGCCCGCTCATACCCTACATCTGGTCCGACCCTCAGCAGGACGCCTTTGATAATGTTGGGATGGTAATTAGTTTATCCCACCCACCTAGGCACTTTAAGGTGAGGTGAATCCCCTGTGAAATAGTGTAATGCACAAGGGGGGAGAGAACCGCACTATGAAACTTGGTGCGGTTATAATAAAACCCAACTAATAGATGCCTAAACCTTAGAAGGCGCATAGAAAAAAAACATTTTGTAATTTGAGCAGAGGCACAGGCTTGCATGGCCAGGCTGCGCCAGTTGAGCTCCATGAAAGGATTTGACTAGGGTCAGATCATTAAAGCAGAATGAGTCTGCATCACCAGTTCTCACAGAAGCTCACTTACCCCTTGCCCCTTCACTGTTGCAAATACTTAGTATCCTTGGGGGGAATGCACCCTGCAAGGCCGGGAGAAAAAACCAGGCTCCTCACAGTGCCCATTTATCATGACCGAGCTGCCAGCAGGCCTCTAACCCCCACCCAGCCAACTCAGAGCCAGAACCCACACCACTGACCCGACCCGCACATCCGTGCATTCCATGATAGTGAGCGACCCCCCCAGACCTTAGCATAAACCAAGTAACCATAAAAGATCTAAGTATATGCGACTGTTTCACCACTTAACATAAAATGCATCCTTTGTAACGTGAGGTACAGGGAGAAATACATTATAGATCAAAATGAGGCTGGAAGCCTTGAGTGTGAGAGGTTCAGTATCAACAAAGCCTAGAATGAGTAGGTCAGTATGACTGTATTTCTTCCTCCCTTGCCCCTGGCACATGTCCACGAGCCTCCCAGGTGCATGCCACAGTGATGTAGTAGTAGGCTTAGCATAGTATTATAGTTTTCAAAATGTAACTTAGGAGAGACCTGACCTTCACTCCACGGAGAGATGCGTCCAGTTGACCCACGTGGGAATCGACAGACGGCTGAGAAACAGACCAATTGAAGCATGCCATCCCCTATGGAGCAGGATCATGTATAGTGTCTTACCAATCATCTGTGCGGGTTTAGACCCTATAAGTGATGTCATCAGTGATGCTGTGGCCTCTCAAAAGGCACCAACATTCAGTCTGGAGTTAGAACGTTCTCGAGCAGATATTTTGTATTCTGTACAATTAAACCTTGTTATCCTTGCAATCTGTCTCTTGGCTTCTTTCCCTTGAGTGTTGTATTCATTCTGGCGTGTGCACATCAGGGACTTGCCTTCATTTGATGACCCTGGCAACGTGATCCCATCGCCCCTGTATCTGCAGAGGTATCCAGGTGCCCTCTCCGGAAGGGCCGTGCCCATCTATAGAGACCAGTCCCAGAGTGTGTACGCTGAGTGGCCTTGCGGGAGCCGTCTTTGCAGAATCCCGTCTGCTCTTTGGAGCAGGTTGCGTTCCCAAGGAGTGGTGCAGGTCGGTTTGGAACCCCGGGAATTGAGGCCTTCTGGAGAATGCACGCACGTGAATATAGCCTTCAAGGGATAACAAAATAGGGTTCAGTGTATGGAGCAGGATGAAGAATGTGAACACACAGTGATTGAGATTGAGAATGGGAAGTGTCTGTGTTGATTTATAGGACTTTTTTAATCAATTGTTTAAGGATATTAAGGAAACGGAATAGAAGGAAAAGGGAGCCTCCCCGTGTGAGGGGAGATGGTGGCACCACTAACACTGTCTTGACCATTGAGGGAAAATTATGAGGACAAAATATAGGAGCTCTGCATAATTGGAGAGCTGGGGAATAGTAGTGGTTGTTATTTTAGATTATTTTAGTTTGTTTTGTATTTTAAAAGTGAAAGGAGGAGGCCCAGAAGGGGCAGGTATGCTGTGTATGTGTGAGCGTATCAGGAGCGTGTAAAGTGTGGGTGCAAGAAGCTAAAGTGGGAGATAACGGGGAGGAGGGAACAATAAAGTGATGATTTTTGCTTTTGTTTAACTTGTTGACAGCCTTAAGATATATTAGAAACAAGCCTGTACTGTATATCTATTGAGACCGAACAAAGTACTGTGTAACTGTGAAATAGTAGTTTAGGTGCAGTCCCACGGTTAAAAGACACAAGAGGCACTACAATGGGAGTATAAATGCCCCTAGACCACATGTGCAAAGCTATGCCCTGTATTGTGAGAAGATTAAGAAGTATCATAACCAATGTGTGACTGAGACTAAAGGGGAGGGGATGCCCCACTCATGGCCAGACCATGGCTCTTTTGAAAGAAGCATTTTAGAACATATGTCCACATACCTGAAAGTGAAATAAAAGGGTAGACCGATGCAGAATACAAGGGAAGTATTGAACCTCTGGAAAATGTTTGAGGAAACAGAGGATCCTAAGGAGGAGGGGCAACATGCATCAGTAGCAAGGAGACAAGCAACTGGGAAAGCGAGAAGCAGATAGAAGGGAAAAAAGGGATATATCCCCTAGCAACTCGTCCAGCAGAAGACTACATAAACCCAACATATGTATTGGCAGGCATGATGGTAGCAGCACCAGGCACATCCCCACCCCGCCATTTGTTGCACCCCCAGAAGTTACTGCCCATAGTGTGGTGAGCGCCAGAGACCTGAAAATAGCACTAGCATCCACACAAACAGAACTAGCTAGGCTGAGAGCAGCATGCAATGTGACAAAGGTAGACACACCAATGGCCCCCCTAGAGACACCAATACAACCAGCGGGGGACGAGTGAAAATCGGGCAATTTTCTATTTAGGATAAACAGCGCGCCCATAAGGACTGTTCACGTCGGAGAAACAGACAACCTGGGCTATGGGAATGTTGGGTCCGCCAGAGGTGACGAGGAGTATTGGAGTGATTGTGATGTGGGTCGGAAGGTTGAGGGAAAGATGCACAAGGGTGCAGGGAGGCCTCACTATGTACCCTGGGCACAAATGGATAAGAATAACCTCCTTAAGGCCTCCCACAACTCACAGCGGAGGCTGGAAATGGATTTATGTGTTTGAAAAGAACACAGCAGGGGTGCCCTTAGCCATAGGAGATATCAAAAGCCTGTTAGTGGCTGCGATTGGGGACCAGGCAGAATCAGTGTGGGTCAAATCAGGGTACCCAGGAGTGACACTGAGCAATGAGGCCCATGATGGGGCATCATTAACAAAATTAGAGCACCGGTATGGGATGAGCTGCTGCAAATGTTCCCCGATAATCCAGACTTACAATCAATAATGAAATTCACAATGGGGGATGATGAAGATGCCGCCCAGTACATTCTTAGGGTCCAAAAGATGTGGAAAGCAGAAATGAGCAGCGCCTGGGACCAGTCCACATTGCTTTTCTATTTTATAATAAAGCGGGGCCTGCCTAAAGAAGTACAGAAAGCACTAGCCAAGATAGCAGGGGTAGAGGCCAAAGTTTGGCCCGAAATTCAAAGCCTCATAGTTCACCATTACAGGAGAATAAAAGAGCGTGAGAAGGAAACGATTCAAAGAAGACAGGCTGAGGAAGTGAAACTAGTCCAAAATAAACTAGTGAAAGTAGCTGCGGTATCGACAGGGCCAACGCCACTACAAATGGAAGAGGGAGGGTACGCCTCTAGTGTGACGCAGGCAAGAATAGCAGTAGTGTGGGCTGAAGGAGGACAAGGGCAGTGGGGGGGCAGGCCACAATTCTCAGGACCCGAGTGGCAAGGAGGACAACAGTGAGGATAAGGTGGGTTTCAGAGGTGGAGGGGGGAGGATTTGGAGGTCCGGGACTAAGAGGTGGGGGCCCAGGGCCGTGTTAAACATGCAGGAGATGGGGGCATTTCTCAAGAGAGTGTCAGAGTAGGCAGGGAGGAGGTTGCAATTATAATCAACAACAGTACTATGGTCCACCCCAAGGGAGCCCCCATGGGTTACCCCCGGAATGACTTCAATACCATATGAAATTCACCAGGCCTACACGCAGTTACACCACCGATCCCAGGCCTCTGCCCCCACAGCACCCGCAGCATGCAGTACAGCATTACCAGCCCCGCCCTAACTCACAGCAAGCAGAGAATAGGAATGCTCTCGGCTGCGTGCCTGATGACACCGTAGCCCCATTCCAAGGAACCATTGGTGGGGCCAGCGATAGGGAACAAACAATTCATCTTTATGGTGGACTCAGGAGCGGAAAAGTCATGCATCAGTGATAGTGACTTCCCGCTATCAGGAAAAACTCTCGACACACAGGAATTCTCCGGGGCTGTTTTAATGGTTCCTTACACAAATGATTTAGATGTAAAAATAGGAGGGAAAGTTGTGAGGGCCCCCCTGCTGTATTCTGAGAGTTCCCCTGTCAACTTGCTTGGTAGGGATCTGCTTAGTAAGTTGAACATGACAATCCCATTCACAGACAGAGGTATCGTGAGCGCCATGCCTGGCATGTGTTCACTAAGAGCAATGCTCACGATACACGCCATGGCATGTTATGTAGCAGTACAAGGAATTACAGTGAATACCGACTTGTTCATATATGGCATTAAAGTGCTAGCACAAGCAGTGCCCCAGATCACCAAAACTTTTTGGAGAGTACCTAGTGATTTCATCTCTCAACCTGTGGCGTCCCCAGAACTAGCTGCAGGAACAATACTGTCCCTAGACCTGGAAGGCCTAGCAGTGCAAGCAAAAATAATTGTGGTGTTAGGGACTGACCCACAAGGTTGGCAATGATGCACAGATCCCACTGTGCCCCTCAAGTAATTAACTGATGCAGAGCTTTTTGAAGACAACAATACTGACGATGAGATCATCCTCAAAACGTGCATGCCCTGTGAGATAATGGTGCAGTACCAGAGAATTCAAAGCCCTTTCATGGCTGTGGTCGCACCACCCCCATGCAGCCAGGCAGAGTTGCAGCACGGTTACACACACTTGTGGACAACCAACACACATGAAGTAGGGATGCTAAAAGAAGTGACCCCTGTAAGAATCATACTTAAGTATGGGGCAGTACTCCCCCGAGTGAAGCAGTACCCATTGTCCAGAGAAGCAGAGGAAGGGATCCGGGAAACAATACAGTCCCTACTATACCAAGGGATCATAGTAACCTCCACCTCACCATGCAATATGGCCATATACCCCATTAAAAAGGCAATGGGGCAGTTGGAGGATGAGGCAGGACCTCCACCCCTTTAATGACATTGCACAGAAGAAGTTCCCACTTGGGCCCAACGCACTGTCCATTTTGTGCAGCATCCCCAAAGAAGCAACCCATTTCACTGTTGTAGACTTGCAGAATGCCTTTTTCTCAGTGCCCCTGCACCCTGACTCGCAGTACCTCACAGCATTTACCCTGGGCAGAAAGTGCTACAAACATACTTGTTTACCTCAAGGGTACTGTGAAAGCCCCAGTATATTTAACAGGATACTGCACAAAGACTTAGGTAGCATTCAGGTTCCCAGCACAATAATTCAATATATGGATGATTTACTAGTGGCCAGTGACAGTGAGCAAATCTGTTGAAGGGACTCCATTGAACTATTGCAACTACTAGCCCATAAGGGGTACAAGGCAAAGCTCCAGTACTGCCAACTGGAAGTACTCTACATAGGGCAACTTATCTTTATGGATGGAAAAAGGATCATCCCAGACAGGGCAGCAACTGTGCCTGCCACTCCCATGCCACTCTCCGTGAAAGACATGCAGAAAGTCTTAGGGCTATGCAATTATTGCGGAGCATGGCCTCTTGACTATGCCACATACAGAAGGCCACTCTTACAAGGCCTCAAGGAAGCACAAAAAGAAAGAAACACAATAGATTGGATCCCAGAGATGATCAAGAGTTTCAATGATTTAAAGGAAGTAATATCAACTGCACCCGTCCTTGCCACCCCAGATTACACGCAGGAGTTTTACATTTTCTCACACTCAAATGGCACACTCATGACAGCAGTACTGACACAAAAGTGCAAAATGGGCCACAAGCCTCTGGCCTATTACAGCGGCACACTCAACTCTGTAATACAGGGGCAGTTTGCATGCAAACAGCCTCTTGCTGCTGCAGCCTTTGCGATCGAAAAAAGTTCCACAATTGTGATGGGGTGCTCACTAACATTATATATAGAGCATTAATTATTTGCCATTGTGGATCGCTTAAAGTCCACTCGCACCACCCAGTGGGCTTCTGCCTATGAGATCATACTGTCCAGCCAATACATCCACGTTGTAAGGTGTAAAACAGTGAACCCAGCCACATTCTTCACACAACCATGCACTGCCGAAGATTTGCAACAGCATGACTGTGAAACATATGAAGGCGAAGGGGCAATATTCCAACAGCTAAAGACAGCCCCCTGGATGAAGGAGAAATATTTTTGTTGATGGGTCAGCGTCAATTGACCAGGGTACGGGCAGAGGCATGTTCGGGCCACATTAGTACATCTGGAACAAAATGAATATGAGACACTTGTAATGAAAAGGTTACCCATGCATCACTTGGCCCAAGCAGCAGAACTTGTAGCACTCATTGAAGCCCTCTGGGTGTCCAAGGGGTGTACTGTCACCATTTACTCAGACTCTACTTACGTCACCACAACGGTACATGCAGGTCTTTCACGCTGCAGAAGGAGAGGCTTCAGGCAAGCAGATGGCTCACCAGTGCAACATGCCACTCTGCTCAACACACTGATTTCCACCTCGCAAAACCCTCTGTGGTGACGGTCGTTAAATGCACAGCACACACCCACAATACTGATGAAATCTCGTTGGGGAAAGCAGCCGCCGATGCGGCAGCAAAAGCTGCAGCATATCTCCCAGTGCCCACATCTGCTGAATATGTTGTGACCACAGCAACCACCCAACCAGAAATTGACGCGTACGCAGCCCTCCCAATAGTGCAAATAATCGAGCTACAGCATAGGGCGCCACCAGAGGAAAAAGACACATGGCTCAAACGTGGGTGCATGCAATCCCCAACTGATCTCTTGAGGAGACAACAAAGCACAGGGAAGGTAGTGATGCCTGTGGAATTACTGCACACATCTTTTGTGCAATTGCATTACCCTTCTCATAGCTCCAAACAACACATTGCAGCTGATAGCTAGGAAGACGGGTTCATTCCCAATCTACAGGAACACCTCTCAATGATGGTCTTTCAATGCACAGGGGTGACACTCAGGACATTGCAGGTCACATTGCCATACCCCATTAGACCATTTAGAGAGCTGCAATTGAATATGCAGACATGGAGGAGAGATGTAATGGAGATCTATACCTGAGTGTGGTGGTGTTCCCATTTTCAAGGTGGGTTGAGGCAGGTCCCGCACCCACCCAGATGGCAAATGTGCTGCAAAATTCCTCATACAAGAGATTTTCCCCCGATGGGGGTGTGTGATGTTTTAAGGTCTGATAATGGCAAACAGTTCTTCAAACAGATCACAGCACTATAAGGATAAAACACCGTATTTACCACCCACAAGCATATGGGATGGTAGAACGAATAAATGGCCTACTAAAGAGCAGGCTCTCCAAATTGTGCAACACCCTGAAAAAGAACTGGGTGTATTGCATACCCCTGGCCCTGTTCCATTTGCGCACACAGGCCAGTAAAGACCACCACCTCTCCTCTTGAAATAGTGACTGGCAGATGCATGCACACACCCATCTCCTCTGTAAAGGAGAGCATCAAATGCCCATAAAGCAGCAGCATTTCTGTGAGAAGAGTACAAGCAATACCTAACACAATTAACACGAGCAATAAGGTGAGTGTCAAGACAAATATCAACACCGCACACAGAGGAGGCACAGACCTCAACAGCTCCACAACCTGACCCAGCACCCGCACAACCACTGTTGCCGGGGAGCTAGTGTATGCCAGAAGCTTGTATGAATGTGGAACAATCCCAGGTTCCACAGGCCCTACAAGGTTGTGTTTTCGACCCCTCTTGCAGTAAAAGTGAATGGGCTCCGATATTGGATACACCACTCAGACATTCGCAGGACCCCACCCAATTCAGTACCAGATGGCCAAGATTAACCAAGGCATCTACTTCAGATTATGGAGCTTAATGCTGTCCATATAAGTGCATGTGAAAGAGTTAAACATATATGCATAGCTGCTACAGGCATGAGCTACTCAAATTAAAATCTCTCTCTCTCCCTCTCTCTCTCTTTCCCTTTTACATCCCCACTACTTACTCTATTTCCCTAATATCCCATACCTTCCAATCCTGTTGTTTCATCAATTTTTCCCTACTACAGGTATCACCACGATGAAGATGTCAACGTCAAGCCGTTCTTTGCCTAGTGATAGAAATGTGATTAGTAGCACTAGAATTCACTCATATACTTGGGGCCTACATTTCACACCATTTTGTTTGAAGCTGCAATGTTTTCATTTGGGATGTATTGGGGAATATCTTTTATCTCGGCTGGGCATCTAAAAGAAAGGGAGGAATTACTGTGATCTGCAACACAAGTATACGCTCCAATTTAACTGAATCGACCCCAAGCCCAAATTCGAATGAAAGAACGAAAGAGAGCATGCTAATTAATTCAACGGAATCAAAGAACATAACCAGAACCACATATTTCGTGACCCCCCACAAATAGTAGCAACTCCAATACAACTGTATGTACATTAGAATGTTTGAAATCTTACTTCCAAATGTCAAAAACTATTTGTGTAATGCAAGCAGTAATGCAAATATTACAAACAGCAGAAGCAGGGTAGCAACAAGGCACCTACTACGACATAAGAGAATAAAAAGACAAGCATGTAAACCCAAATGTGATGCATACCATGGCTTAGGCCTAGACGCAGTTGAAGATATTCATCATCCCGAGCACTCCAACTGTTGATATTTTGACGTGAATACAGTGGGGAGATGAAAAATGAATTTGATTTGCTAAGTCTGCTCCTTAATACTGTATGCATCTGGAGCACCCAAGGTTTTAGTACCACAGAAAGTACCAATGATAGCAGCACAATGCCTAATTCATCTTGCGCTATCTCGGATCAGAGGCCCTTTCCAGGCACGCAACGTTCACCTAGTGTTTGTTGATCCAGATGCCCAGAAATGCAAAATGAGTGAGTGAAGCAACCCTACCTGGTGATCGAAGTGGCGAAATACATGAACAAGTGGCAAGAAACAACCCCCACGTGTAAAGCTGAAGGACTTTTAGGCCTTCCTGAAATAATGGCGGCACTTGTGGAACAGACATGCGCACAAGAATGGACTGAGCACATCACCAAATTAACATGGATTGCAGCCATAGAGAAGCCGGTAAGAGTGCACCAAGAAAAGACTTAAGAACAATGTTTCTTCAATTAAGGAACTGTTTCTGTCGGCTCAAACAAATGGTGTAACAGAACTGTGATGATTCCAGACTTCAAGAGAGGCCTCCAGTGCTGAGGGACTGCCACTGGGTGTGTGGCTAACAAGTATACCTGCACCTCCCACCTTCTTTGAGGAGCTATTGTTCGCTAGCTAAGCTGCACTCAACCGTGTTAGTAGTCTCAGAAGGTCACCTAAATGGGTGGTCCCTGCCGGACGAAGCACAATACACAATGCTGCCACCAGACTTTCACATCCTTCCTGAGAGAGAACCGTATGGCCAACTGCGCAGAAGGAAAAGATCATCCAATTACATATGAACAGACTCATCCGAACTGCTCACGCAGATACCTAATGCATACACACTCTATAATCTGCAGAGAAGTTTTTTGCATCTTTAATACCCAGCATACAAACATGAGCAAATGCAAAATGGCTGCAAATTGTCAGATGGGAGCTGATCCAGTTGGCTAACGACACTGAACAAGGATTAAACATCATAAGAGTGGAGCTGAGGGCCATTAGACTATGACAATGCAAAACAGGTATGTGCTGGATCTACTGACCGCCATGGAAGGAGGTGTTTGCAAAGAGATCAGGAGTTCATGTTGCACATTTGTACCTTCCCAAGATGCTAAAAATGGGACATTGTAACAGTTAATCGCTGCAGTGCATGACCTGGGAGTGAAGATGAAAAAATAATCTGGCATTCAGATGAAGATTGGTTTTCCCTAGCCTTCAGCTGGTCCCCATCATAGCTTGGAACATTGGTAAAAATGTTGGTGCCCATCATCGTGTTTGTCTTGATGATCTTTTGTATGTGCCAATTGGGTCTCCGGTGTTGTGCCAAAGCCGTGCCTAATAGCGCAATGATGATGGTTTCTATTGGCAGTCATAAGGTACCTTGTGATACAAAGAAAATAGAAGTACAAACTGACCACCCTGTTCACCACATGGTCCCAATTCATGTTGGAGATATAGTTGATCGATTATACCACGCAACCATTGTTCCTCCCCCTCACCCCAAAAATTACAAAGATGTATTGCTTAACCTGGCTGGGGATGGGGGTTGTATTTATAAAACATGTACACCTGAGGAGTATGCGCAATCAGGAGAAAGTTTGAGACATGTGTGTAGGGCTTGGATGCCAATAAAGCGGACATCCTCAAATGAGGAAGCAGTAAGGCAAGAAAATGAGCGTAAATATGGGGCAGGATAATTTGTTACTGTAGAAGTAACAAAAGGGGGGAATGTTGGGATGGAAATTACTCTATCCCATTCCCCTAGGCGCTTTAAGGTGCAGCGAATCCCCTATGAAATAGTGCAATGCACAAGGGGGAGAGAACCGCACTATGAGACGTGACGCGAATATAATATAAAACGAATAATAGATGCATAAACCTTAGAAGGCGCAAAGAAAGAAACGCCATTTTGTAATTAGGGCAGAGGACCAGGCTTGCATGGCCAGGCTGTGCCAGTTGAGCTCCATGGAAGTATTTGACTAGGCCCAGATCATTAAAGCAGAATGAGTCTGCACCACAAGTTCTCACAGAAGCTCACTTCCCCTTTATCCCTTTACTGTTGCAAATACTTAGTATCCTTGGGAGTAATGCACCCTGCAAGGCCGTGAGAGAACCCCAGTCTCCCCGCAGTGCCCATTCATCATGACCAAGCTGACAGCAGACCTCTAACCCCCATCCAGCCAATCCAAAGCCAGGGCGCAGACCACTGACCAGATCAACACACCTCTGCATTCCATGATAGCGAGCGACCCCCGACCCTAGCATAAACCAAGTAACCATAAAAGATCTAAGCATGTGCAACTATTTCACCCCTCAGCATAAAATACATTATTTGTAGAACGAGGTACAGGGAGGGATAAATTATAGATCAAAACGAGGGTGGAAGCCTTGAGTGTGAGAGGTGCGGTATCAACAAAGCCCAGAATGAGTGGGTCAGCATGACTGTATTTCTTCCTGGCACCAGTCCCCAAGCCTCCCAGGTGCATGCCACAGTGATGTAGTAGTAGGATTAGCATAGTATTATAGTTTTCACAATGTAATTTATGAGAGACCTGACCTTCACTCCATAGTGAGATGAGCCCAGCTGACCCACGCGGGAATTGATATACGACTGAGAAATAGACCAATTGTAGCCTGGCATCCCTTATGGAGCAGGATCATGTATAATGTCTTACCAATCATCTGTGTGGGTTTGGGCCCTATATGTTATGTCATCAGTGATGCTACGGCCTCTCAAAAGGCATTAACATTCAGTCTGGAGTCAGAACGTTCTCGAGCAGCAGAGTCCTTTGCTGATATTTTGTATTCTGTACAATTAAACCTTGTTATCCTTGCAAGCTATCTCTTGGCTTCTTTCCCTAGAGAGTTGTATTCATTCTGGCATGTGCACATCAGGGATTTGCCTTTGATACCCTGAAAACAGTGTTTTCTACAGCCACCGTTTTACAACATCCAAATCCGGACATTCCATTCATCATGGAGGTAGATGCCTCCTCATTTGCTCTGGGTGCCATACTCTTACAGACTTGTTCACCTACTGGACTCCTGCACCCAGTAGCCTACCACTCTTGTAAGTTCACTTCCACAGAACTGCATTACACAGTAACAGAAAAAGAATTACTGGTAGTGAAAGATGTCTTTCAAGTCTGGAGGTATCCTCTGCTGTGGCCAAATCGCCTGTTACTGTATTTACGGACCATCAAAATCTCCAAGACTTGGCTGCCCTGAAGTGTATGAATAGTCGACAAGCACATTGACATCTGTTTTCTGCCTACTTCAATTTCATTATGAAACCACGCCCGGGCAACAAACACAGAAAAGGAGATTCACTTTCACGACACGACGGGGCGAGGTTCTCCAGGTTTTGCCCCCTACTGTTTTAGAGAAGGAACATTTCATCTGCCTTTGCACCGCTCCTCTTAGTCTGAAAGCATCCAGTAAGGATTCAGTGTCACTCTATCGGGACGAGTTGCAGGAATAGAACGTAACCTATCATGGGGGTTTGCCTTTTGTCCAGCATTGGTTATTCCTACCAAGACAGCACACCAAACATCAAGCTTTTCTAGTGGTCCCATGATGCTCTATTCAGTGGACATCCCGGACAAAACAAAACCCTGAGTCTCTTGTAACCCTGGTGTTGGTGGACCACTGTGTGATGGGATACTATCGAATATGTCAACACATGCTCATGTGGCGCCCAGAGTAAAAATCTGAGGGGCAAACCGCTCGGTCAGCTCCAACCCATGCCCATTCCACAAAAGCCTTGGCATACCATATCCATGGATTGTATAACTGACCTGCCCAAAATTAAATCACATGACACGATATGGGTGGTAGCTGACTACTTTACTAAAATGGTCTGTTTTTGTTCCTTGCTCAGGATTTCCTTCTGTTATTGTTTTGGCCAGTTTGTATTTTCGACATATTTTTTGTCTTTTTGGTCTCCCATCCATTATCATTTCTGATCGTGGCTCCCAATTTAGTTCCCGCTTCTGGAAAAGCCCTAACAGCCCTGTTAGCTATAGATGCACGTTTGTCATCGGCTTACCATACCGAAACTGACAGACAGACAGAGCTTGTGAACCAAACACTGTAGCAGTTTCTGCATTGCCTTTGTCTCCAACACCAAGAGACATGGCATAATGTCTTGAGTACGGCAGAATTCGTCTATAACTATGCTCCACGCTCCTCTACTGGGTTTTCTCAAGGTGTTTCTCTTTACGGTCAGCATCCCCAAACATTGCCCCTCTCGGTTGTCCCTGTTTCCACCATCCCGGCTGTGAACAATTGTTACTCCAGTCCTCAGGAGGTCCATGAACATACCTATGCCAATCTCCAACAGGCTTAAGGGTGGTTGACAAGCATCATCAACCTGCCCCTCCCTGTAAACCTGGTGATGAAGTCTGGTTATCCTACACATTCCAGGATGCCGTAAATTGCAATCATAATTTGTGGTACCCTACCGCATTACAAAGGTTATCAATCCAGCGTTTTTCATCTTGCTTTGCCTGTTTCCTGGCATATTCACCCAGCTTTTCACGCTTCCCTCCTAAAACCCTGTCCACCCGCCACACGCATTACTGTTGTACTCCGTTCATCCGCTCGCACACAGGCCTCAGGAATGACAATGCTGCTGTGAACTACTTTTATTCACTCCTAAACACCAACTGCCTTTTTCCCTCCAGCCCCCTCCCTTTCCTCTCTCCTTCCCGCTCATTCCTCGTAGCTGCTCTTAAAGCGGCAGTGTCCCTTTTGTCCACGTACAACACCTCCCCCGTACTTAACAAGGGAGTCCAGTTACATCTGCTTGATGAGTCTCACTGGTTTCTTGATTGTCCTTGAGGGTCTTCCCGGTGATTCTCGACTTTCGCCAGTCGATTCCACTAGGGGCTCTGCTTCTTCTTCCTCGCTCTGGTTCTCGTCGAGTGTCTCTTGTGTTTCAGGTCCTTCCAGGTATAACCTCCTGAAGAACGAGGAGTTGCGGGTAATGTCTCCTAGTTCTCCGGTTGCTGTGACCATGGGCCCTTTGATGGCTGTGATTATTCGGGGTTCTGGGCTATATCGAGTGTCCGTTTTCTTCCGTTGAGTTTGTCGCACTAAGACTGTTTGTCCGATTTCCAGTTGTTGTTCTTTCGCTCTCCTTTTGGCGTCAGCCCATTGTTTGGCCTTTCTCTTTTTCTCGGCGTCTCGTTCTCTGATTGTCGAGTCTTCTTCAGGTGTGTAGTCCTCCCATCTGGGTATGCGTGTTCTGGGTTGGTACCTCACCATGAGTTCAGCTGGCGGCTTCCCCGTGGCGTCATGTTGGGTGTTTCGGTAGTTTCGTAGCATGCTACAGATGGCTTTTGGGTGAGGCGTCTGCTCTGCTGCTGCTTTTTGTCTGGTCAGTTTGATGGTGGCCATAAACCGTTCTACCATCCCGTTGGCCTGAGGCCAGAGCGGCGTAATCTTTTGGTGGAGGAATCCTAGGTGATTCGCGAAGTTTGGGAATTCCCGTCCTTGAAAGGGAGCTCCGTTGTCTGTCTTGACAACATTGGGGATGCCCCATTCACTGAATAGTTCATCTATTATAGGTGCAATCTCCATGAATGATGTCGAGGGTGTTTGCTTGACAAATGGGAATCTGGAGTGTTCATCTATTACTACTAATAGGTAACCTCCCTCCTCTAGAGGTCCATAGAAGTCCATCGCAACTTTTTGCCAGGGTCTGGTCGGGAGCGTGGTTAGTTGTAGAGGTATCGAGTTTGGTCCTTTAGCTGCTAGTTGGCAGGGGCTGCAGTGTCTGAGCATGTCCTCTACTATCGTGTCCATATATGGGAACCAGACATAGTTCCTGAGGAATCTTTTTGTATTGTCAATTCCTCTGTGCCCTTCATGGGCCAGCATTGCTAGCGTTTTCCTTAGGTCCCTTGGTGCTACTAGCCTCTTCCCACGTAGCAAGAGTCCTTGGTCAGTTGCAATGAGTTCCTCTTTAATCTTGGCTAGCCGGTCAAGTTCTTTCGGGTCTGCGTCTTCTACTTCTGTTCCCCTTGTGCGGCGTTCCTTCCATTTGTTGGACCGGGTGATAGAGATGGCGGCTCTGATCGTTGGGTCAGCTTTGCTCCTTTCTTTGAATGTTGAGGTCGAGATGGTAGGTGGCATGGCATTGGATGACAGGTACGAGATGTATTCAGTGGCCTCACGTGCCAGGGTGTCGTCTTCGTCTAGTAGGGGGTGTCTCGATAGATAGTCCGCTGGGTTCGCGTCTCCTCCTGGTTTATGGACAATAGTGTAATCGTACTCTTGCAGTCTTATTCCCCATCGCTCTATGCGGGGTGGCATTTTTGTTTTGGGGTTCCCGAAGATGGATATGAGGGCCTGGTGGTCTGTCACCAGGGTAAATCTCCTGCCAATGATGAAATGGTGGTATTTCTCGCATGCCCATACTGCCGCCAAGCTTTCCCTTTCTGCTTGTGAGTATGCTTTTTCCGTGTGTGACAGGGCTCGGCTGGCGTAGGCAACTATCGTGTGATGGGCGTTGTCTGCGGAGTCGGTTTGGGCAAGGATGGCTCCCAATCCTACCGGACTTGCATCAACTGTGATAATGGAATGCCAGTCTGGACGAAAATACGCCAGTTGTCTGTTGCTAGTGAGTCCCTTTTTTATAGTCACGAATGCTTCCTGGCAGGGTGCGTCCCATATGAATGGTTGGTTCTTCTTTAGGAGGTTGCGGAGTGGGTCAGTTGTTGTGGCGTAGTTTGGGAGGTAACGCGCACAATATCCCGCCATTCCTAACAGGGAGCGTAGCTCTGCCGTGTTCATGGGTGCTTGGAGATCAGTGATGGCCTTGATCTTGTCTGGGTCTGCGGTTATGCCTTTATTTGAGAATATGTGTCCAAAAAATTTTAGGCTTGATTTGTTGATGTCACACTTGGACTCGTTGAGTGTCAGTCCTGCCTCTTGTAGGATGGAGCAGATGGTATTCAGGGCTCTGTCGTGTTGCTCTTGATCCCTTCCAAATATCAAGATGTCGTCACTATAATTTAGTGCGTTCATCTCCGACGCTATGAGGCGTCTGATGGTCTCCTGGAAGATCTCTGCCGCAGACGATATGCCGAAGTTTAGCCTTTTGTATCGAAATAGCCCGTCGTGCGTTGCAAACGTGGTGATGGGTCGTGATTCTGGGTCCAGGACGAGCTGATGGTAGCCCTGGTTGAAGTCAAGCTTTGAGAAGAACCTCGCCTGGTTTAGCCTGATCAGCATGTCCTCTAAGCTTGGGCCTGGGTGCCTTTCCCTCTGGATGGCGGTGTTTGGGATGCGCATGTCCACGCATATTCGGAGACGACCGTTATCCTTGGGAACTATTACTATTGGCGATACCCATGGTGTTGGTCCTTCTGCTTTCTCTATGATGTCGTTGAGAAGAAGGTGTTGGATTTCTTTTG
The DNA here is from genome assembly GCF_040938575.1 of Ambystoma mexicanum. NCBI lineage: Eukaryota > Metazoa > Chordata > Amphibia > Caudata > Ambystomatidae > Ambystoma > Ambystoma mexicanum. The sequence goes on along the minus strand of NC_090937.1, from coordinate 1,092,771,922 downwards.
ACACTTGTTCTTTCCCTCTGGATGGCGGTGTTTGGGATGCGCATGTCCACGCATATTCGGAGACGACCGTTATCCTTGGGAACTATTACTATTGGCGATACCCATGGTGTTGGTCCTTCTGCTTTCTCTATGATGTCGTTGAGAAGAAGGTGTTGGATTTCTTTTGACACTTGTTCTTGAAGGTGGAAACCCACTTTGCGTGGGTGTTGCGGTACAGGTCGGATGTTCTCGTCGATGTGTAACTTGATGTGTGAGCCTTTCAGCATGCCCACTCCCTCGAACAGCTTGGGGAATTTGTTCTTGAGATCTTCTTTCGCCAGGGGTTTGTCTATCATTGTTCTGATGGACTCGTGTGGGAGTGGTAGTCCTTCGATTACCTCCGATTGGTCGTAGTGTAGGTCAATCAGGGCAAGGGCATTAGCCGTCCGATAGCTGAGAAGACAGCGGCCGATAGACGGGCTCCTTATGACGTGTATCGTGGCAGTTGTTGTGATGTCCCTGTGTCGTAGATCACATTGAAATTTTCCTTTGGAGGTCATGGGTTGGGCTGCTCCCCATTGAAAGATGTGTGTTTTGGATTCTTGTAGAGGGTAAGCAGAGGCTACCTCACGGTAGATGTCCTCGTTCATGACATTTACCGTCGCTCCTGTGTCGACGATGAATCTGTTTTTAATGTTTCCCATCTGGATCGTTACTCTGGGAGCTGAGGTGTCTTCAGCTTCTACACTGAGAAGGCATACGTATTCTCGGTCGTATCCATCTTGTAGGTATGGAACCTGTTCTGCTCCTCCCACCTGGTATTGTGGCGGGGGGTTGAGGTATAACTCTCTGGCTTGCCCGAGGGGGTTTAGTGTTTCCGTTTTGTAGTTATCCTCTCTCTCTAGCTCTTGCATGAAGTCACTCTGGTGGGTATCGTATAGTTTGTGGTCTTTCCTATCCGGCTCTATTCGAAGTCCTTCTAGGGCTCTCGCCGTGTTTGGGCGCTGATATGCATTCATGGGGGGTGGCGCGTTCCTGTCTGTCTGGCGATGTGGTTCCGGGTGTGTGTCCACCATGCGGGAGCCAGGTCGTGGGCGTGTTGATCCTCCTTCCGGTAGTAGTTCCTTGCACATCACCTGGAAGTGATTTTCCATTTCGCATCTCATGCAGCGTTGCCCGATGGCGGGGCATGGGCCTCTGTGTGGATACTCGAACCCACAGCGATAGCATTGACGGTCGCTTTGTGTCCGTTGCGTTGGGTATCTCGGATTTGTCCTTGTCTGCGGGGTTGGTTGGCGGGCGTAGGGGTGTATTGCTGCGATTACCTCTCCTTTCTTGGGGTTCTCAATGGCTGCTGCCTGAATGTCCACTCTTTCGTAAACTCTGGCTAGGTCCAGTACCTCTTTTAGGGATAGGGTTTTTTTTAGGAGGTGTTTCCGGAACATCGAGGATACGCAACCTTCTATTATGCGTAACCTAATGGCCTCTTCGTCGTTAAAGTTTGCGAAGTCACACTTTGATATCTTCCGTTGGAGACGTATGACGAATTCTCCTATTGATTCGTGAGGGAGTTGGCCACATTGGTTAAATGTGTATCTCTCGTAGTCACGGTTGGGTGAGATTACTAGTTTCTCATTTATGGCTTGCAGGAGCTTTGCGTATGTAGTACGGTCCTGTGGTGCAATGGTGCGTATGATGTTTTTAATTTCTCTCCCTGTGACATTTGCGAAGATACTTAGTATGTTGGGAGGTTCTTGTGTGCCAATGGCACCCACAAAGTCTTCAAATTCCTCCATCCATTCTTCCCATCGTTGGCCCTGGTCATGGTGTGGGTTTAATGTGAATGGGGCGGGTCTCCTCATTAGGCTTGCGTGAGATGATGGTGCCGCTGGCGGTGGTGGTTGGGCGATGGGGTCCTCCGCTGCTGGGGCCGACATGCTGTTGTCACTTATTTCGTTCTGGTAGGGTATGTGGCACGTGGCCGTTGGTCACGGCTGCTTTTGGCGCTGTGTGTTTCCGTGCAGGTCCCGGACGTGAGGCACAGGCTTTCTCTTTACGTGGTGTGTCTCACTCCGTCGTGTTCTAATGTCCCTTGGGCGGGGGTCCTTTCTTCTGGGTGATTTCCGTGGTATTTGTGGGTGTCACTTATGGGAGACACGGGTTCCCCTTTGCTGTCGTGGTAGTCTCTGTTGTCTGCTCTATTTATGTGTCACGTGGGGAACGCGGGGATTCATAATGCTACCCCCGTAATACTGTCTCTTGGGGATACTCTGGGTTTCTCTATCTGTGATGTTTTTATTTTTTTTTTTCCTTTTAATGTCACGTGTGGGGGACACGGGATTCCCTTTCAGTGCTATGGTGTCACCCCTTTCCCCCGACCCCTTACTTGTGGCTGTTGATGCGGTCCACGTTGCAGGCGCACGGGGCCCCCGTCCTTCTGCCTGCCGGTCCTGCCGCGTGGTGCCGGAGGGTAACGGTCGCTCACTCCTGGGCTGATCGCTGCTGGCTCTTCTGTCCTGGGTGCACGGGCCCTTCGATCTTCTGGCACTCTCCCGAGCTCCGGTCGGGCTGGTCTGCTGCTGGCGGGCCTCCGCTGCTGGGCTCTTCGGTCCTGGGCACACGGGCCCCTCGATCTTCTGGCGCTCACCTGAGCTCCGGTTGGGCTGGTCTGTTGCTGGCGGGCCTTCGCTGCCGGGGTCTTCGGTCCTGGGCACACGGGCCCCTCGATCTTCTGGCGCTCACCTGAGCTTCCGGTTGGGCTGGTCTGCTGCTGGCGGGCCTCCGCTGCGTCGCGCGGACCACGGTGGTAGGGCTCACGGGCCCTACGTATTCCTGAGCTTACGGGCTCTGTGGCAGGGCACACGGGCCTCTGCGCGTTTAGCTTGCTGGGCACACAAACCCTCTACGGGCACGCCGGCCACGCGATTGTTGGGCGCACCGCCCGTTTTCGGCAGGGCACACGGGCCGCTGCCCCTGGTGAGGCACACAGGCCCACCTAAACTGCCGGGCACGCAGGCCCTCTAACAGGGCGCACGGGCCGCTGTTCTGTTCTGGAGCACTTCGCCCCCCAAATCTGCTAGGCTTACAGGCCTACCGACAGGGCACACGGGCCCCTCTGGACTGCTGGGCTCACGACCCTCCTTCCACTGCTGCCGGCACGCGACGATTCGCATGGGCTTCGTCGCCAGTGTTGTACTCCGTTCATCCGCTCGCACACAGGCCTCAGGAATGACACGGAGCCAATGCTGCTGTGAACTACTTTTATTCACTCCTAAACACCAACTGCCTTTTTCCCTCCAGCCCCCTCCCTTTCCTCTTTCCTTCCTGCTCTTTCCTCGTAGCTGCTCTTAAAGCGGCAGTGTCCCTTTTGTCCACGTACAACAATTACCATCCCACCTCCCCCAGTCGATCCTGGTTCTGGTGACGAATATGAGGTTCATGCCATCCTTGACTAGCGTTTATTCATGGGTTGTCTCCAGTATTTTGTGGATTGGAAGGGGTATGGTCCTGAGGAACGACTTGGAAACCTATCGCTAACACCCATGCCCCTGCCTTGCTGCAGCGCTTCCACCTATCCAACCCTCATTGGCAGTGGGCTCTGTGGCCCTTAGGGAGTACTCTGTCATCAACGTGCAACACTCACCCTCCCATCTGCAGCTGGCTACCAGCCCGACGGTCCTGCTGCACAAAGAGAATGTGGCGGCTCCTCCCCAAACCACCAGGGTTCCTGTGTTCTCCATGGTAGTTGCCATGGCGCCTGAGCGATGCAGTGTGGCGTCGGCGCCACTCAGGTTCCCGACGCATCAGATCACCCGTCACGTGACTCCTAACTGTCACATGAACTATGCAATCAGGAAATCACGCATCGCCATCAGTCTATAAAGGATTTTCACTCATTCCTCTTTGTTTCTCAATGTCTTTTGGTGGCTGCTTTGTTTCTGGGTGCTCTTAACCTTGCGTGTGTGTTTTGCTGTCTCCTTTTGGATTACCTGGTTGCTCCAGACCCCTGGTTCATTTACTTGAGTGCTTCTGGATTACTCCTCTGCCTCTGCTGATCCTATGGTTTCACCTTGGCTCTGACTTCTGGACTGCCTTTGGATTTCCCTACTGATTTTGGTGAAGTGTGTATTTCTTGAACTTTACTCCACTCCCTGGATTGCTTTTTGGATTGTCTCTTTATGGCTCTGGCGAACTGTGTTCTGGGCTTGGTTCTTTCCCTTCGATTTCCTCTGGAACTTGTTGAACTTGGGTGGGCTGGACCTTTGGTTTTCTACAGATTGTGAACCTCCTGGCTCAGAGCAAGAACCTTGTGGGCCTCTCCACTGTGCTCCTGGTTGGAGCGTTCCTAGCCTTCAAAGGGTCATCTCATCTACGCATCATCAGAACGTGGGTTTCCCTGGTGTCAGGTAAGAATAGATTGCATGTACACTAAGGGGAGGGTCCTTGACAATACTGTATTATTGTTAACCCCTGTATATCCCTTTCAACAACGGAGGACACAACACATTGCATACAGTTGTACCTGTGGTCTCAATAACTGCGTAGGGAGTTTACTTTTACTCTCTCTGGCTTGTGCTTGGGAACGGAGGTGTAAGTTCACCTGGGGAGATCAAGTAGAACAAATACTCAAAGTATGCATCCATATCGTGTTGAAGGCCAGTGAGCATCTTTGTTTATCTATTTAATGGCTTACCTCTGTTTTGTCAAAATGCTGAGGAGTCTGGTAAAAACAGTCCAGTTCCTAATACTCATCCAAGCATTCAAGAGACTCTTTCAGCCCAGCGTCACATATTTTCCGCATTCCTTGGCTGGCTCCTCACATACCACTGTGTGCTGAACTTACACATAGTGTCTGGAGGAGCTGCATATAATCAGGAGAAAATATAAACTAACCAGATAATGAATAACTATGTAGGGACTCCATAGCATATAAAATAGATGCCCAGTTGATATGTTAAAATAATAGTAGATAGCAGCATGACAGGGCTTGTTGTGCTTCAAAACAAAGAAAGGAGGAACATGGGTGGTGTGACAATGTCGATACACTGGCCTTGACAAGAGTGAGCAGGAATCCCTCTCACCTGGGAATCGAAGCCTACCAGGGAGAATCCCAGAGACAGTACTACCCCTATGGGGGACATTGGCAGCTGAAAGGGCCCCAATTGTTGCCCCTCCTCCGTGCCTGCATTAATGTCAGCAGTATATCACTATCTTTAGCTATGCCTAAATACAAGATGTTTTTCAGTGTTTCTCTGTTTCTTTTAGAAACATGTCATCTGAGCAAGAAACCAAGAAGAAGTCTCAAACTGAAAAGCTAGCACCCTGCACTCATGCCAAGAAAACTGTAATGCAATCGCCAATAACCCACATGAAAATATCCCTTAAACAGAACCATGAAAAGGGAAACCCACAAAGAGAAAGAGAAGCCATGGTGCCTCTACGAGTCGGCATTACTGGACTCCCTAATCCTCAGCAGGACAAGAGAGAAAAACAAAAAGAAGCGGCAGTGTCCACACGTGGCAGGTAGAAGGACTGTGTGATGCTGCTGAACAACCATGGCAGGCACGTGAAACAGCCAGCAAGCATCCTAGACCACTAGGCATAATAGTCGGAGAACTTACGTCAGGGGCACCGAGAACTGGTCCACAGAAAAAAAACTCAAATCATTTTCTTCCCGGATTTCCATGGTTGCTCTGGCGCAGACCCATACAAAAAAGTGGGCAGGACTTATCCCGCTACTCATGTCTTTTCTTCTCTTGTATGCTCCAATGGGAAAGACAGGGACAGAGAACCAATGCCAACAGAAGGAGGGACATTTAAGAAGGCAACAGGAAGCACAAAGTGTGGATTATTCCACTGAGGTTAGGGGAGGAAGAGGTATACGACCAAGAGGCCAGCAGGAGGAAGTAAGAAGCAGCAAAGTGTGAAGGTGTTCCCAGGAGCAGGTGAGGTATTGACTATTGAAGAGAAGTGATACTGAACTGTGAGTGTGCATGTTGGTGCAGCGAGTGTGGTTAGAAAGCTTAGTGGAAGGATTGAATGTTTAAGTGTATGGTACGGGGTGACAGAAGAGTGCTTGAGTGGTAGTTGGGGGGAATAAGAGTATTAGGTGGAAATGGGAGTAATAGTGCATAGGAGGATATAATAGTGTATAGGTTGGAGTAGTAATGGGGGAGGGCTTAGCAGTGTGGAGGAGGGAGTAGTGGTGTGGGGGAGGGAGTGGTAGGGCTCAGGAGGGAGTTGTAGTGTAGTGGAGGGATGAGTAACATCCAAGGATGAAAGCAAGGACTAGAAGGCATGGAAGACATCAGTTTTGAGAGAGCAAGGAGAAGTGGGTAGGGAGAAGGAAGAGCAGAAGAGTGAGAGAGAGTGAGCATGATAGAAGGGTGAACTGAATCCAACACTGTCTCTGTAATACACAATTTCCAAATTACAGTAGAACATCAACAATTGGATAGTGTAGCGAATGTTAGGAAGTACCTAAGGAAGTTTAACTAGAGAAGGCAAGTCTGCCTTTAGGTTCTCATTCCAAGAATAATACAAAAATGAGATACTAGCAGTCAGACTCCTGTATAAATTAACCTGAGTCAGAGTCAATGTTAAGATTTAAGATGTATGTAGATTTCAGATTTTAGATGAACTCCAACAGGTAGAAAATCAGACAAGGGCCAATGCCTTTAACCTTTGTGTCCCTGCTGTTGAAATTAATAATTTGTTTATTTGTATAGCGCTTTTTTATCCAAAGTGCCTGTCACCTGAATGTTCATGGTTCCCAGGGAAATGGCTCCTTTCCCCAGGTTTATCTTCTACATTTATAACAATTCAAACTCTCAAGGGCAAGAATCTTCCTTGAGGTTCTCTTACTGTAATGTTTTACAGACACTTGACTTTGCCTGGTATACTCTCCTGCCAGGACTTCTATACAGTCTTTCAAACACTTGTTTTGTGGTTTCTTTCAAACACTTGGCTTTGCGTGGTATACTCTCTTGGAAGGACTTATATGCAATTACTTTTGGGCACTTAGCTTTGCCTGGTATATTCTCCTGCCAGGACGTGTATGCAGTTACTTTTATCCATGAAATGAAATTTACACAATGTTAACTTATCGATCCTTGTTTGCTAAGGTTTGTTTCAATATTCGCTTCTTCCCTCACACATTGGCTCTCTGCCCCTTTTCCAAGACCATTCGCATTTACTTTGGTTTCTCTCCTGCGATATGGGTTCAGCGACCCTCTCATAGTATGCTTCACAAATATGTTAATTCCTTCACAGGCTATCATGAGACAGCACACACTTCCAGGTAACCCGGTAAACCGTCCATCATCCCTGTGCTTACCGGGTACTTTAAGTGTCTCTTGCATTGCTCTGCTTCTGTTCCTTTCAATTTGCTAGCTCGGCATGCTTCCTGTTAGATGCTGCACCATCGCTGTGTTCTTCTCTACTGTGCCCGGTCCCCTCTGTCTTGCAATCTCAGCTACAGGCTTTCTGCATCCAGGCTTCCCTTTCCGCTGTCTGGATTCACCTCAACGCCGCTTACCATGACATGCTTTCTCTCAGCTCTGTGAACGGTGTCAGCACAGGTCGAGACACAACTCAGCCTCTGCAGCTCTCCTTTCTGTTTGTCAGCTGTGGCAGATTTAAATTTGAAACAACTTCCAAAGACTAGACCACAGTGGTGGTTTGCCAGTCTTAGTCATATTCATTGCACTGTTCCTCCTTCTCATTTCAGTTGTTACCATGCTGTTCCTTGTGTGAATTTGAGGATGCTGATGTTGGAATTCATTGGGAGTGATCATCACTACTCCTTGCCCCTTCCTCATCTCAGTTGTGGACACACTTGTCCTTGGTTGATATTGGGGAATACTTGAAGTAGACCTAGCATGTGGTTGAGGGAAAGTGTTACAATATGCCATCAGGGCATGAGGAATGGTGGGAACATCCCTAAAAATGAATGCAGGGTATGTGACTTTCTCCAATAATGTTGTGTCATCTCACTGAGGGTCGCCTCCTACCGTGTGGTCCTCACTCATAAAGCCACCTCCAGGGTGGGAATTGTGTAGTGGCTGCCGTTCCCTGGCCAAATGGGGAGAAGCTACCTCCTGGAAAGGAGTGATGACATCATCGGATTAATCACAGATAATTTAACTGTTTGCATTCTGAGTAACAGGGGTCAATGCGAGAAACTTAAGTGATCCTGTGAAAGAAACCTGGCGAAAATCTATTTAATGAGAAAAAGTGTGAAAACTCAGAGAAAGAGAACAGAGAGGGAGAGGAGATCTGAAAACAACTGTTGCATTATTGGAATTTTGGTTGAACCCTGAAGCCAGACCTAGGAAGCAATTGAAGAAAATGACCAAAGAGTGAGAGGAGATGCAGGGAAACTTCACAAAACTGGCCGAAGTCTTTCAAAACACTGACCCGATTCTGACAACTTGATTTTACTTTAATTAATCTTTGAGTTTTAGGTGCCATTTTATTCTTTGGGACTGCCCGTCACATAACTCAATACATATGGCTAAGGTGTTATCACCTCAGTAAAGAATTGTCACATACCTCCTAAACCACTTGCCATAAAGAAAGAGTGAGTCTGTGAAGTGCGACGCTTCAAAGAAATAAAAGGAATACATAGGAAAGAAACACACCCTGTTCTGTTTACTAATTGCCCTTTATTCCCTGATCCACCCTCGCCTTCTGATTGGATGCCAGCCATCAATTAACAAAGACTGCATTCCCTCTGTTATTTGTCAGATCTACTACTATACAAAGGAAGAGGAGGCCCTCGCTCCTCGCTCATATCGCCCCTTGTTAAGGAAAAAGAGGATGACCAAAACAGGGCCAATTAGAAACCTGGTTCTCACAGAGATTTTGGGATATCCAATCTCCGCTTTGCCACTTGTTCTTGCCAGGCCTCGCCATCTTTAGAACTCTGGCTTACATGGGATTTACTTCTGCTTTGACCCTCAAGTGAAACATTTGCTTAATTTAGTAGCATCCAATAGTGTGGCTTTTCTGTGGGTCTGGAAATGGCCTACCACTGCTGGGGCCACAGGTGTTTCCTGCCCTGGATAGAAGCTCTGGGGTCACAACTAAAAAGCTAGCTAGCACCGAGTCCTGACAGTCCCGACATTAACGTAGCCCGGATCTTTACCAGACCTAGCAACACCCCTGACTGGGGCCCACCACACTGCGCCCTCGGTTGATGCTTGCCAGTGTGAACCAGTCAGGATGATGACAACAATTCTGCCATGCATCTATTGATGCTCCCACCTGGAGGCCAACAGGACCATGGTTATGGCTATGCCAGCATAAGGAAGAGCTGAGGTTGTAAACTGCTTTCATTGTCTGCCTATGACAACCTGAGATGATGCCAGACACTGTTCTGGTTAAGTGTGATTTCCACCATGGAGGTTTTCCCTGGTACCTAACAACCATCAAAGTATGGACATTGCTCATTTCCTTGAATTCATAACAGGCTATTCGCCTGTAATAAGAATATGACATCACTAATTAAATAATCTATCACAGTTGCGTTGGTACATTGCAATGTAGCTGCCCGAGCCAGCAAAGAGCAGAATACCAGCTGATACTGGAATACAGCAAGCTTTTAGGATTATGTGCTTCTGAACTGTTGGTGACATTTCTTAACAGATTTCAAACTGTTTCCACATTTGAACAGTTGGAAGGCAACTCACATCACTGTGTGCATGAGTTGACATGTATGGCGGTGTGGAGAAAAGTGGCGGTAATGTAATTACCAGCACTATTCCAGCACCGCCATACTGCGAGGTTGACCCTGGAGTGGGGAATTTACCTCAGGGCATCATACTGGAGGTTAATCATCCCACTTTCTGCTGAAAAATCATCTAAATCGGTTGAATTTCTGCAGCGGTAATTCCACCAAAGTCCCAATGGAGTCCTAGACAATCCAAATAAATGGGGACTAACACTACCACCACCACTTGTAATCCAGCAGTAAATCCGCTGGACCAATTGGTGGTAACAGTAATTCCATTGGGCGGTATTCCACTCGATTTACTGCCGGAATACCTCCCACCTCGTAATGAGGCCTATGCTGAGATGAGGTGGAAACGTATTATAAGTAAAAGAATACCCCGTAAAGATACTTAAAAAGGATACCACAAGCACCCCAGAGTGCTGCAAACATACTAAGTAATGGTGACTTCGGCAGAACTCTTCAGCGACTCCCAATAGTTTTATGACTTATAATAGGGGGGGGTCCCTTATCCCATATGCAATGCACTTTTAGGACTATGGGCCTCATTACGACCCGGGCGGTAACCATGGCGCTAATAGCGCCATGGTTGCCGCCGGTAAACTACCGATTCCGCCATGGTGAATGGCGGAATTACCGCCCAATTCTAAGGTTGGCGGGGGCGGTAATTCCCCATTCACCATGGCCCTTCCCCATTCCCATTTGAGCCCCCATAGGGCTCAATGGGAATGGGGAAGACGGTAATTACGGTACCACAAATTGCGGTACCGTAATTACCTCCAAAGTCCCTTTGCGGGTCCCGTCCTTAACGGCTAGTAAAATCAGCCGTTAAGGGAGGACCTGCAAAGGGACCTCGGAATTGGGCGGTAAGGGATTACCGGTACCGGTGCCCTTACCGGTACCGGTAATCCCTTCCCGCCCGGGTCTTAATGAGGCCCTATGTTTTCCTCGACGTACAAAACAAAATGAAATCACAAAGCGAGAAATCACATTCTGTTGTGATTACCCAAAAGAGAAGCACAGTGGGAAAGAATGACGTTTTTGATGTATGACTATTTTACATAATGCGGGTGTTGTGGTGGAGATGGGCCTCAGATGATGGTCGAGCCTCAGAGCCGGGATGTCATCATGGATGCACACATCAAGATGCCCCGTTTCATCCCCTCTGCGTATTTGCACAAATAAGGTGGCATTTCTGTGCATTTCAAAGCGCATACCGAATTCTTAAATGTGATGCACATTGAAATATGCAGCAAGGAACACATTCCCCTGAGCACATTAGGACCAGGCACAGGGAGTGCACACATTTTAACACACTTGCAATTCTATCCCACAAACAGGGTTACACATTCATTTTTTAAACATCAAAAGGTGACAGGCCCTGTAAGAGCCTGTCACCCTAAATCTGCTTCCAGAACAAGGGCTTGAGGGGCACGTACATCCCACCCCCACATTCCTGAGTGGGGATATATATTCAGACGTATATCCTACACACATCTGAGCTGTGCCTTGTAAGTAGACTGTATGGGGAACTGAAGGGGGTTTTAATCTTAAGTGCTTCCCAGAGTCACAGGTGAAATCAGTGGGGGTCATTACGAGTTTGCTGGTATTCCGATGGCAAGGCAAAAGGAATTACCAATGCCGTCATTTGGTCAGGCAGTATTACCACTGCAGGTAATACATCTTGTGGTAATATCACCGGATTACAAGTGACGGTTTGCTGGTGTAAATCCCCATTTAATGGAGTCCATATTACACCATTGAGGGGTTTGCTGGTATTACCACTGCCGGTATCAGCGGATGGTAATACCAGTGACTTTTGGAAGTAAAGTGGAGGAGTTATATCCAATTTAAGGGGTAAAGGAAAGAGAGCGGGATCGATGGGTCAAATGGGGAATAATTTGGAAGAAAGCAGGGAGACAGCAGTGAACCAGAGGGGTAAGCAGTGGACAAGTAAGCAGAGAGGAGCAACAGGCTACAAGGGGAGTGGTAGGCCAAAGAGCAGAGAGGGAGCAGTTGGCCAGAAAGAGGCATTCAGCTGAAGATTGAGAGAAATGATGGGGGAAGAGTGTGATAGAATGGGAGAAAGGATACAAGATGCAGAAGGGGATCTGGGTTGTTAGTTTGTGCTCGTTTTGTTCAAGGGTGAACTGCCCGCAGTGGAATTGCTTGACCTCCCTTTTGACCTTTAATTGTTATTTATTTAGTCCCCCGCCACCAATGGTAAGGAAGCGGGGGACACCCCTGCACTCCAAAGCCCCCAAATACTGAACATGGAGAGCCGGGGACAACAACGTATCCCCTGCTCCTCATGCTCAGTATTTTTGGATTCAAACAAAACGGTAAAACCCAATTAGATGAAAACGTCCATATGGGCAGTTTTTTTCCGATCAAATTGGCTGTTACTGCTGATGACGTGAGAAAGAATGAAAGACTGCAGACTGCAGGAGTATCTGTGGAGTATAAGGTGTAAGTTGGAAGCATCCTTTAGAGTATGGCTGGGACTCGGGAGTGCAAGTTGAGACTTGGCAGTATGACAGAGCACGTGAATACATGCATGAGTGTGAGTCGGGGTTGCCTCAAAAACTCACCCAAAATTACAAAAGTAGTCAAAAAGGAGGGTTCACTGGTGCAAAAAGTAGCACAGTTTTATTCAGGGCCCAGATGCAGCTGGGACAGCAAATTCAAAAAGATCATGGAACAGAACTGCGTGAAAAATGGACTGTCAAAGAAACGCCCCTAAAGTTAGAACTTTTATACAATGCAAAGTAATTAGAATTTGTGATCGTGCGACATGAAAAAATCTCTCCACATAAAGCTGATTGGCGTTGCACTTTAAACCCTATAGAAAAGCATATATTACATTCAATAATTGGGTTCACAAACCTTACCACACTACCTTTAATTACAACATGTGACATCACAATCCCCCATTTTCCCCCAATTCCCACAACACAATGTTAATTCATTGAAACATTTCTCGTCCTGGTTCACATGCGAAGTGCTGCCCACCGTGTTGCCGTCAGAGCCTTGAACCACGGACGCACTGTTACACAAATGTTGCATATTTAGGACACTCTAACCCTTTCCCCAGAGAAACTGTAGTATGGGGCAATTTGAAACCACTGTGGTTATTTTCGGCTCCATTTGAAAATCGTAAATTACAAGTGATTTTGAATTACAAAATGGTCATGAATTCATTGTTTGTTGGTGGGACCTGTGAGCTCTAATCTATGACCTCGAACAATAACAACCACTGTGCACTTCCTTCAGCACTGGCCTGGGATCACAGACTCTGCATTAAGTCACCAGCCACAGGGCTTTCTGCACACACAAAAGGCCAACACACATTTTTTGCAAAAGCAAGCTTTCAAGGCCTATTTACTGTGTTTCAGCCTAACACTAAGTTTGATTATACGTACCTGTTTCCCTGGATTTATGGATTAGTTTGACTATGGGTTTTATTACAGAAGCATCAGAATGAGTCCCCGTCCCCTTTTACAGTGCTTCTCTCACAGCTTATAAGTGCTTTCCTTCAAACCCCATTGAACTTTCATATTTATTGCAACTGGAAGAGTGAGAGATTGGATGGTGTGATTGGGAATTGGTGAGTGGGTGCTTAGGGGATTGGAGAACATAGAAGGGAAATGTTTTCACCATTACAACTGATAATGCACAATGATGTTAATAATATTAAATAGGCATGCACATTAAACCAAAAAAGTTAAGTTAAACAAACACTGTTTTGTCAGGCTAAGGGCCCCTGGCACTCTTCCTAGTAAATTGATATAAAAGGTGCACATAATGAAAACCTGGCTCTCTTGTAGACTCCCAGACTGCCTCTTTCTTGCAACCTGCCAATCTTACACCCTCCAGTCAATGTAATATATGTTGCAGAAATGCTGCAATGAATACAATTGTGTGCTGCATAAATTGCTGTTTTATGCCAGAAAATGTTCAATGTCATTCTGCAATATCCTGGAGGTTCTGATTAATAGGATGAGCCTTTGGCATATTCCTTTTAATAGAAAGCGCACTTTGCAATATTGTAAGACCACTGAATAAGCGTCTATACTTTTTTCATTTTACTCAGTTCTTTACGCAGAATGAATATCCATGTATTATCTGATGGGGGAAAGAGAAGTCTCATCATCTTTTTTCTGTGAATTTTTAAGTGAAAATAAGTGTTGAAATCTATGCCTCAGCAGACATTTGGCTAGATTCTCATTAAGCGGCACAGGATGAGCCTTTTCTTTGACTCGCGCTACTTGAAGAAATGACCCGGCCATCTTATTCACAAAGGAGGCCTGCACATTTTTTGAGGGAGGTGCAACAACGCAAAATGCTCTGGGCAGCTCGCTTGCATACATTAGTCGTGGGCGTGCTCTCGACTCTAACTTATGACAGGATCCAAAGTGGGTGTTCGGCGCGCACATCATAGTGATAGGCCCTTAAATGGCCCGTTATTGTGAAATGTAAAAAAAAAAAACGAAAGCATTTCTATGCCTGTATGGGGGGGGGAAGTGTGATAGCAGCATTTAAGTCCGCTGCTGTCACAGTCAATAAAGTGCATGACAGGGCCAGAAATTGTCCTTTCATGCATTGTGCACTCCCCTGCATCTGTTCCAATCAGGCGCAGGGGAATCTGTTTGTTTTCCCATTTATGAATTAGGGAGGTGCACTGAAATGGGCACGAATGACCCCTTCTTTTTGCAGGTGTATAAAGGAGGTGAATAAGGGCATATGATGTGCACATTCATTCGTCCTTTCTGAACAGTGTACATTTTATGGGCAAAAGTAATAGGATTCTCTAGATGTGAGAGTCTGGCTCCTTATGTACATGCACTGGGGGCCATTTTGCAAGTCCTGCATATCGTGGGGAAAAACGTGCAGGGGCAGGCATTAGAATGAATGCCTGCATTGACACTTTTCACCCTATTCAGGGGGATTTTCCTTTTGTTTTCAGGTGGCGTTGGTACAAGGAACTGACTAACCAGATCAGGCATGCATCCCAGCTCTGCTCCAAAGCAACACATGGTTTAACGACAGCAAACAGTTTTATGCAGGTATTATGCCAATGGATTCCCATGGAATCTGCCCTCTTTTTACACATTTTTACACCTAGTAAAAGCAGAGAGAATCCATAGGAACCCATTGTAAATGCCTACCACAATGGCTAATCTCAGGTGACATTTACTCTTTTTGCACCACGTAGATGAAAAGAAAGGTGTTCATTTTGCACAGTTTCACACTTTCATTTTACCACTATGTGTTAAAAATAATTATATCGTTTTTCACCGATTTTGTTTATAAAGGTTTTATGAAATACACTATCATAGAAACAGTGCCCACTGGTCTTGACCATTAGCCTTGCCTGGTATTACCTAAACCCACCCTTTGATCAGATAGCCTGGGACAGAGTATTTAGCAATGCTTGCAGCCACCCCAAGCCCCAGAGAAGGCACTGGAAATGGCGAGCAGCACATGCTCCAGGTTCCTCTCCCACAAGGCACCTGGTCATGGTCATGTGTCCTCCAAAGCCACCTGGATTGGCTCACATCCTTTCTTCTCGCTGCTGTCCAGCCTCCCTGAGATGGGGAGGTCCGTGTGAGTCTAAGGTGACCTCATCATTTCTCAAACAAGCACATATAAAAAAGGTGCATCCCCTGAGCTTTTTTTCATTTGTACTTGTTTTAGAGAATCTGGCCCTGTGTGTTATTTTCTGCATGCGATACTGCATGCAGATTTTCATATTTCGCATGTGGAAAATACTGCATGTGATATTCTGGTAACCAGGCGGTCATTAACAACATACAGTATTTGAAATACTGCAATTTTTGCTGTTACGATCAAACCTACGAGGGCCTAAATGTTATGTTAATAGTATCCTGAATATAACTAAACCTATATGTATTCTACAGACATATGAGAAGGCTCATTTATGCTCGTTCTCGTAGTAGCAGTTAGAGAGCTTCTCTTTTCATGCACGCCTTGTTGCTGCACTTCGCATTTCATGTATCTGTACTTAATTATATCTGCGGTTTAGTTCATCCCTCTATTTGTTCAGCCCCACAGAAACAGCTGTGGCCATGCTGCATTCGCTATTTTAGCATTTATAATGATTTGACGGTGGCACATGTGCCTGCTTGTTTCTGTCCCCATTCTTCTTTATTTAGTCTTATTGTTTCTATATAATTACATCTCTTAGACATGTACAATACGTTACTATTTTATTACTGCTGCTAAGTAGATGCCATCTTGTACTCCATGTTTCAAATGCTCGAAACACTCAGAATTTGGCAAAATATAACTTGGATTCCTTTTTTTTTTGACATTTAAATGATTCTGTGAATCTTGAAATTCTCAAAGGGCAACACAGTGATTTTACTATCTTGATTATAAAACATCGAATGAATAGTGAAATATAAATGTAATTTTTATGTATAATGTATGTATCAAATAAATCATTCAACCTGAAGTCAAGTGTCTCCCATTGCAATGTACAGCACCTGAAATCATCTATCTATCTATCTATCTATCTATCTCTCTAAAGTGTGTGTGTGTGTGTGTGTGTGTGTGTGTGTGTGTGTGTGTGTGTGTGTGTGTGTGTGTGTGTGTGTGTGTGTGTGTGTGTGTGTGTGTGTGTGTGTGTGTGTGTGTGTGTGTGTGTGTGTGTGTGTGAGAGAGAGAGAGAGAGAGAATGCTGATGCTGTGTGTGTGTGTGTGTGTGTGTGTGTGTGTGTGTGTGAGAGAGAGAGAGAGAGAGAATGCTGATGCAGGTTACTCTGTTCTGAAAGGGAGGCCTGCTTATCAACGCCTCACCCCCCTTGAATAAATGCTCCATGGTAAGATTATAGTGCACCCTTGTGCGTTACTGAAACAGCATCCAGACACCCCCAGCACCAGCCCTGCAGTGGCACAGGACCGGTGGCATGGTGACTACTAAGAGCAAGCAATGATACTTCCACAGTATATTTGATCTCACATTAGTGTCAGATCTGTCAGCAGGTCCCAACTGGAACAGTACCAAAGTGAATTATTGTCTTTTCTGACTGTCTGAACAGCTACTATATGGTACAGTGACCAGGAAAATGCCTTTTTGTTCTGCCATAGGTAGGGTCACACCTTCCTCTAGGGCAACGGCACCCTACCCAGGAGGTCTCCTGGGAACCTATGCTTCAAAGGCAGCACTGATATAACGAATCTTCGCTCACATCAGGATGCAGACCAGTGGAGTCCCTTTGAAGTCAGCAGGCATTGGAAGGGGTACAGTTTGAGTAACTACAAGTGAGAGGTGGGCTGAGAGAGGTGCCCCGCCATCTTGGGATGTATTAAGGCTCTCTACCACTTCCTGTCCTCCTATTTCCTTCAGAATAAGGCACTTTGGTATGATGTCAGAAGGCTAAGGGCACTTGTTCCTACAACCTGCATTGAACCCTTACAACACCTGTGGACTGTTACATGGACAAGAATGATTCACTTAACCTTTGTTGGGAGTGCATCTGAGGCAAAGGAGAGCGCTTTTCCCTAGCCATTCCCAGATAACATTCGCACCAATGAGTCTCTGCTTACTGGATGTGAAGTATCCCCTTTAGGTGTTGGCCAAGCTCCCTGGAGTGGGAATGCAGAACAGACGGACTGACCATAGACTGGGGCACTCAGAAACCCAGAAATCCAGAAGCTTGAAATTCTGTTTCAACACCTTTAGGTATCTTTGAGCCGGATTGACTGTGCTCAAGACACTTTAAGCCTACGCAGGAACCACAATGCGGCTTTGGACATTCTACCAACCTTCACATTGCTTGCTGCATGTTGAGCCATCCAGACGCTGGCTCGACGTATTCAAGTGGGCTGACTCATTTTACCAGATTGCAAGCTCGTCCTCATGGGAACAACCTACTCGAACACTGATGCGACTGCTGGAAGCCATCGACCGCTGCTCCATTGGAAGCTATCGTCTCGCCATCTCAAACGCTGACTCAACCCATCAGGAGCCAGCACCTTTAAACTCGCTGAACACCTACTACCAGTGTTATTGCATCGACTTGCATGTCTCTAGACTAGCAGGACTATGGCAAGAGTTCCTATAAGCCGAGCTTGATGCTGTCAAGTGCCAACAATACAAATAAAGGTACTGTGAAGAGCCCCAGTTCCACTGGTCCATTTCTTTGGACCAGAGTAACTTTTAAGCCCCTCTTTTCTACCTTTTTCTTCATAGACATATTGTTACAAACGAAGACTGCTGGAGGCAGCAGGTGAGTTGTTCTTAAGTTCCTTTATTCCGCTACAAATTCACATGAGGTTTGGAACAGCACAGGTACATCTAAGGATAGGAGGGGACAGGACAAGAGCCCACTGGCTCCCCCCACCCAGGCTCACATCTCCAACTACCTGGCTGTCTTTCACACATCCACACATTTGGTCACTCTCACAGAATTCTCTCAATGACATCATTCACTCATGCATACAGGGAAGCACTATACAACACACCTCCCTTTCTTCAACATTCATGACAGAGGAGACAGACATGCCACACCCATACCCGCTGCAAGCTGCACAGGCACAGTCTTCTCATACTATTAAGACAATCTCACTAACCAGCATCACACCCGAATCACCTGACCAGCATCCTCAACCAGAAAAAGAAGACAAGACACCTTTTATTCAAGGCTGACACACTTGAATCTTAGGCCGGCCACACCTTAGCACTGCCAGCTCGACCATGGGCAACCAAACCACACCAAACTCCAAGACATCTGTAGGAAACTGAACTCCTTCTACCTGGATCTGAACTCCTTCTACCTGGATCTACACTTGTTCTGCACTTATCTTGCACTTGCCACCAGCTGGCCCTATTTATTTATTACTTTTCGCCACTTACCTTGTACTGCACTTCCCCCCCTCCCCTTCCCCTTGCACTTTTCCCCCTCCCCTACCCCTGCACTTGCGCGATCTGAATGACACCTGGCCTAGTAGGATCGTTGTCTGTCTCCCCTTGTTCCTCCCCTCCCTGCCTGGTCGCGCCTTGAAACACCTGTGTATAGGCGCGTTATAAATATCATATCATATCATATCATACCCCAGGTTTCGAGCCTGCCACACTCGAGCACTAGCCACAAAAAGTCAGAGTAAACTAACTGACCACAGGCCATACTTCATCACAAAAAAACGAATTCCAAACTTTAGAGAACCAACCATCAGCTGAGGAGGAAAACTTGCAAGAAATCCCCTAAACCTCCAGAAACAGGACAGAGAACTTTCAGACTGCACGCATGCATAAGGCACCAAAGCACACACATCCCTTCTCAATGAACCAACATGTTACCATAAGGGATAAAAAAAAAAGAAATGAGGCACAACCATAACGGTGGGATGGAAGAGCTTAGCGCTGCCGAACAATGTATATACAAAAACTCCAAGTCCCATCCTAAGCTACTAGCCAGGCAGCTCAGGATCCACAGAGTCAAACTCAAATGAGCAAGAAACACCAACCCAACACTCTTGCAATGCTTGTGCACAACCGAGCTCCACAGGTCTTGCTTCAGCAAGATATTCAATGTGTCTTCTCCACAAGAGAAGGACCTATTCAACCCCAATAAAAGCTACTAACAAGCCAGCCATCTGAGTTTCCCACAATACCGGGATATTCGACAACGGATCACTAATAATAATATAGATACGTTTTCTCTCTGACAGGGCTCCATTAAACCCAACAACAACCAAGACAGCATTACCTCTGAGTCCTGCCAAACCTGCAGAACACAACTTAAACAAAGTGCACACCAGTGCACCCAACAATACACCATAGGTGACGTTCTCTCAACACAGCATTATCAGGAAAATCACACACGCTACTATAAATGCTGCCAAAAGACCAATCTACACTGGGGTAGATTACTCCACACTAAGATCTATAGCGCAGCACACCCCCAGTCTACACCCTGGCAGAATACTCAACACTCAAAATGGAGCGTTGACATCATCACCATGAACCAAAAAGGTAGGTTTCTAACTCCAATCTACATACAGGTAGATATCTCAACACCAAACAGTAGTGTTGCCAGCTCACCAAGATCCAATGGTGATGTGTATAACCAATCCACATTATCCTTAAACACTCACAAGGGGTCCAGTCAACCCATATCACATGCCTGCAGGTACCATACACCGCCAAACTGGATAGGAGTTGTTAATCATACACCATGCAAAGAAAGCATGTTAACCATCACCCAACATTTCACAAAATGGTAAACACTCACCACACCCACTCGCAAGCAGACGAAATGAGGTACATGTTCCATTTCAGCATTTCACATAACACAAACATAACTGCACTCAAAGCTATAACTGAACGTGACAAGTTAATACATCACCCAATTTATGTGCTTATCACAACACATAGCTTTGACTTCACTGTGACAAAGTGTGACAAAAACTATGAGTCCTCGCTGCATGGTGTAGCTGTAATCATAAAATGCCTCAAATTAGGTTTCAACTAATGCACACATGCAGATACATTTGGCCCGTCTAGACATCCAAACCCAAACATCATTTTGTATTCACCACAATGCATACCACCATCTACAATGTATATATCAGCATCCATGTGCCAGACTAAAAGTCCTTACTGCACGGAGCAGCACTAAGACCTACAAATACCTCAAAGCATTATAACTAACAAAACACACATAAAACACCCACACTATTTACATGCCATCTTGTGTTGTTTAGGTATGGTATGCCAGAGGTTTGGGGGTTACTACGAGCTTAGCTGTTCAGCTCCCAGGGCCCAACAACCTGCCCCCAGTAACAAACATAGGACCCAGCCAAGGGCAAGTTAGAACTGTCATTAATTACAAAAACCGACAGGGATCATACAGGACTTTCAAAAATCTCCAGAGTCACTGCTCCCGAGCCCCTGGCAGGCCGTTTCGTTGCAAAGTAGCATAACGACATGGAACCTTCCGTGAAAAATCTATCACTCTTTCTGGTTGGGTGATCGGAGTGGTATACCTTATAGATGGCCCCCATGGATCTTAGTTGATTGGCCCTTGCATGCCAGGTGGTTAGACTGCCCCTTCCCCAAGAAACTATCTATTACATGGATGCAGGGTCGCAGGGTTACACATTGGGCCTTGCCCTCCACCATACACCCCTGGATTTCTGTCCCCTGATTGGCTGGAACTGGTCTCCCCAGGCCTGGGACCCTGCTCTGTTCTCAGTGCTCTGTGCACCTCTTCAAAGTGATGAGAATGACTATGTGTTCCCAATGGATCTGTTAGCAGTACCACTTAGGCCGTTGAGAGTGCCCTTAACTTTGCAATGTTGTTAATAATTTCATGTGACAGTTCATGTCTGTGTTACTGAGAACTATTTGTCTTGCCACTGCAGGTGAATGACCATTGTTAAGTTCGGCTGCATAACGTGGTTGAGGACCACGAAATTGAGCTCTTCTGGTCTGTAATTTATGAGGATTTATTCAGTTTTTCTGCAGATGGCCCCTTGTCGTTTTAGGTTTGGAATGTGTTGCTTGTCTCTGACCTTGGCTGCAAGCCCTGGCCTGCTGTTCTGTGCAGCCTGGTTCTGCTTTCCCTCGTCTCTCATCCTGCGGCTTGGGGCCTCCATGTAATTCTCATTAAACGTATACAATGATTTCTACGCATCTATAACGTACTATGTTTCCCATAGATTAGTCATATTTGGTCCTTCTAGGCTCCTTATGTGATACTATAGTTACATAAGGTTAGTTGCCATAATCCTCTGCAAGCTTGCTCTGCATCTCTTGGTTGCCTTGCATTCAGTGTTTCTGCTTTTGGCTAATGAGAAAAATAAGAACAGCTTTTGACAGTATGTATATGTATCTGTTCTCTATCTACAGAACTGTGTAAGAATGTTCTTTGTGTGTTCACTTGTCTGTTTGTGTAACTTTGTGCATGGCTGCGAGTGTACTTCGTGACTAATGTTGCAATGTCGTTGTGTCACTAATGACATCAGCACATTGGTTTCTCGACATTAGCCAATGTCAACCATCGAGGCATTTTGGTCCATGACCACTGTTTAAGCACCTGTATCCATAAAGACATATAAGGTTTGAATGGCTGTCTGAGAGAATATCTTTCTGCATAAGTGCCAGTCACTGGTCCTCCTGGGGGCTGGCCGAATAGTGAGTGGCTTTGTTTTATTTTGACCATTTGGGCCGTCATGTTCATGGGGGTGAGGAGGGTGTTAATATGTAAATGACCACACTTCACTGCAATCCTTGTCTTTAGTGAGGATTTATTTAGTTAGTTCATCCAAGAGAAAGGCCCCCAGCTGTGGGCTGTCCTCCTGCTCTCAATCCTCTCTCTGCTGCTCGAATCTGGAACCCTTGCTTAATCATAACAACAAAGATTCTTTGGTAACTAGGTTACATGGCAGCAGCTGAAATGATGTAAGTATAAACACAATGGGCCTCATTACGACCCAGGCGGTAAGTTACCGCCTGGGCCGTGACTTTACCACCATGGCGTAAACTATGTTTACGCCATGGTGGTTGGCGGACTTACCGCCCCATTCCGAGGTCGGCGGGGCGGTAAGTCCCCAATCCCCATTTACCCTTCCCCATTCCCATTTTTGCCCCATAGGGCATAATGGGAGTGGGGAAGGCGTTAATTACGCCACCGTAAATTACGGTGGCGTAATTAACTCCATGGTCCCTTAGCGCCATGGATTTTAACACCTGCTAAAAGCAGGTGTTAAAAGCGCCATGGCGCTAAGGGACCTCGTAGTTGGCGGTAAGGGGTCGGCGCAGCTAACGCTGGCGTTAACCCCTTACCGCCAGGGTCGTAATGAGGCCCACTGATGTAAGTCTAAACACCTCCTAACACCTCCCTTCCTTTTACCAAAATATAAGTGTTTGCCTAAAGTAGATAAACAATTTCATTGAAAATCAAACAGTTCATTATTTACATAGTATCTGATACAACGCTAAGTGGAGGAATAAGTAAAATGCAGTAAATACCGTGCACTGCAGTTACAAGGTGTTGTTTACCTTTTTGCAAATTGCTATCCTCTCCTTGTTCCAGACCCCACCTCCTTTAACAAGAACCGAAGATCCCAAATCTTTAACAACTTGTTTGGGCTGGGAAAATATGGATGCGCCTTTGCGCACCTTGGTGGGAAGTTTGATCTTGATCCAATCACCTTCCTCAAGACTGAATTCTCTACAAGCATTTTTCCTGTCATATTGCTCCTTGGATCTTACCCCTGATTCAAATATCTTCTCTCTCACTCCCTCCAGATCTATTCCTACAAATTTTGACCTTCCCATCCAGCCTGGACACATGTGTGAGTTAGGTTTCCTCCCTCTTAATAATTCAAATGGAGATACACCCGTAACACTGTGCGGTGCTAGTCTATATTGGAATGTTCTCTCCATTATGGTCCTGACCCAGTCACCTCCTGTGGCTACCGCAATTCTAATGGCATCCATGAGTGTACGGTTGAAGCGTTCTACGCACCCATTGGTCTGGGGATGATATAATGAGGTAGTTACTTGTTCTATGCCATGGTTACTCAAAAACTCTCTAAATTCCTTGGAAACCAATTGGGTGCCATTATCTGATAAACACTTCCTGGGGAATCCCTCTCTCCAAAATAATTGCTCCAAACATTTAATGATGCTACTGCTGGATATATCTCTTAGTGTAAATATTTCAGGCCACTTGGATAATAAATCTATGACAACCAATACATAGGTGTCTCTCCCACCACTGATATTGAAAGGACCTAGTAAGTCTAAAGCAACCTCATCCCAGGGAACCGTGGATGGCTTCCTAACAGTCATGGGTACTTTCTGAATTCTGAGACCCTTATTACCTTCAATGCAATCGCAGCAATTGTTGACCACTTCTTCAGTGTCTTTGTCAAGATTGGGCCACCAAAATTCTGCTCTAACTAAGCCTTTGGTTCTAGGCAGTCCCAAATGCCCAACATGAGCTAGCTCAATTACTAATTTTCTCATTTTGATAGGTACAACCATCTGATGTCCCCTATGTAAATATCCTTTATCAATCCAGAGTTCTTCCTTAACTTTGGCAAACCCACCTAAATCACCAAGATAATTTCTTATTCTGTTCTGCGTCACCAATGTTAAAACTCTCTGGTACAATTCATCCTCAGAACATGCATTGTCCCACTCCTCTTTCTTTACTGACTCATGAACTTGAAATATTTCAACACCTTTCTCACGAGTCAGAGAAGACTCCTCAGACACAATTTCTCTCACTACTGATCTAGATAGGGCATCAGCAACTACGTTGGTTTCACCACTAACGTGAAGCATGTCATATTGCAGGCCTTGTAGGGACGTCACCCACTTCATGATGCGTCTGGAGACTCCCTCCAGACCACCTTTGGTAAATATTCCTATAAGGGGTTTATGGTCAGTACATACTGTGAATTCTCTGCCCCACAGATATCTCTTGAATTCTTCCACTCCCCAGACACAAGCCAATGCTTCCTTTTCTACCACTGAGTATCTGTTCTCAGGTCCTTTGAGAGATCTAGATGCAAATGCTATGGTGTGTAATCCCTCCTGATCTTCCTGCATTAGGACTGCCCCAATACCATAGTCACTAGCATCCACAAATAGTAATGACTGTCTACTTTCTTCAAACGTTTTCAAAATGGGTGCATTAACTATGGCATCTTTAATCTTACCAAACTCTTCCTCACATGATTCATTCCACTTGAACGTAACACCTTTACGAGTCAACATCCTCATATTCCTTGACAAATTCGACAACCCTCTAACGAACTTGCCATAAAATTCAACCAAACCTAGAAAAGACAGTATGTCTGCTTTGGATTTTGGTGCTTCCATCTTGCGAATGGCTTCTATGGCCTTTTCTTTGGGTTTGATCCCTTCACCTGTAATTTCATGACCTAGATATTCAACTTTGTCAGTTTTAAATATGCATTTCTCTAACGATACTGTAAGGCCAGCCTCTTTGAATATGTTCAACACTCTCTCTAACCTTTTATCATGTTCTGCTTCATTTTTCCCACATACTAGCACATCATCCTGGTAGCACATGACACCTCTCTCTCCTCCCAGTAATCTGTACATGACGTTCTGAAATACACTAGCTGCTGAAATCAATCCAAATGGCATTCTTATACATCTGAAAAGGCCAATAGGGGTAATGAACGCTGTGAGATCTCTAGAATCAGGGTGTAATTCTACTTGGTGATATGCAGATTTGAGGTCAATAAGGAAAAATACTTTGGAACCAGACACACCTGCCAATAAATCATCTATTCTGGGTAAAGGAAATTTGTCAGCCACTACATTTTTATTGTGGTGTCTAAGGTCTATGCATATCCGCAGAGATCCATTGCCCTTTCTCACTATTACAATAGGACTAACCCACTCTGAGGAATCAATTCTCTCTATCACTCCTTCACTTTCCATTTTTTTCAATTCACTCTCTACATCTTTTCTCAGGGCCAAGGGAATGGTCCGCAATTTGGCAACTTTGGGAATAGCATCTCTTTTCAAACGAATTTTGTGCACAAATCCCTTCAATCACCCTAACTTAGTGACACTCATTTGCCCTCTGGCCCCTTCCATAACAGTGCTCGAGACCGATTTTCCACCAGATTTTTCACCTTCCACAATCAACACCTGTTCTGGGTGGCTTGCTTCAAGTCTTATCTTGAGCTCTGCCTGATCACTCCAGGACAACAGCTCTCCACCTCTGTTGGCCACATGGACAGTCCCTATCGCCTTCCTGTCTTTGAATTGGAGCTCGGCTTTAAAGCACCCTAAAATTTCTATGGGCACATCTCCATAAGCATTTGCTCTGACTACATTCTCCCACAATGTACAACATCCAAATTTCTCCTTCCACACTTGCACACTTATCAAAGTATAATCTGCTCCACTGTCCATGAGCATTGATACTGGCACCCCTCCAACTAACACAGTTGCAAATGGTTTCTTTTTCCTGACCTTCCCATCGATGGCATTGGCAGAAAAAATAACTTCCCTACCAGCATCATCAATTGATATAAATTCTTGATCTGCATTGACTTCATGTATTTGACCTGAGGCAGTATAAAAATTCCTACAGCATCTAGCCATGTGTCCCCTGACCCCACATTCATTACATACAATGTGTGTTGCATAACATTCTTTGTCAGATGCTTTGTGAGATAGACTCCCACATCTGAAACACCTCCTAGTTGATGCACCTCTAGGATAACCAGAGTCCCTGCCACCCCTGAATGTAACATTCTCACTGGGCGACCCTCTGGTAGATGATCTTTGTCCCCATGCTCTGGTAGAGGGACCTTGGCGACCCTCAGGTCTCCTACCCATTTGCCAAGGGCGACGCGAAGTTGCCGCACCTCTCTGCATCACTCTCGAAACCTTGTGTATGGCAGCGTCATTGTCATCTGTTTTGGGCTTATCTTGAGATGTATTATCCAACTGAAGCATTTGTATACATTTGTCTGTGTGTTTTATCATTTTCGCTATCTCAATTGCTCTATCAAGAGAAGGATTTCTTTCCTTCCATAACTCCTTCCTGATGTTATCGTTAGAACACTTAATCATTAGTTGATCCCTGACATGCTCATCTCGACAATGGTCAAATCTACATTTGATGGCTAAACCTCTGAGAGCAGTTACAAATTCCTCAATACTCTCTCCAGTTTTCTGAGCTCTCGTAGCAAATTTGTACCTTTCAAGAATGATATTCTCTTCAACACAGTAGTGTTTGTTTAATTTTGCTAATGTTTTCGCATATGGCCCCCCATCAGGAATGTCTGGAGGTTCTGGTAGTTTTTTGACCACTTCCTGCCCTGCGGCGCCTAAACAGTGAAATAGGAGCGCCTCTTTGCGCTCATTGGAGAAGTTGGGTCCAAATGCTGCCAGTGCATATTTTTGAAATCCCTCCTTCCAGTCTATCCAACGCACTCTAGGCTCACCTGGTGTAGGAAGGAAGAAAACTGGGGCTGGGACATTTGCCATGCTGTGAATTAAATAATGTCACCCCCAGACAACAAACCCTGCACAGCCACAATGTCACTCAACTGTACTTAATTTTACAAGGTGTGCACCCACCAGGTAGATTACTGTGTGATCCACCGTTCCAGGTCCGGCGTCCAACTGCACAACCAGTTGCTGTGTGTCAAAGTACTCGTCAGTCTCGTTTGTTCGAAACGTATTATTGACACGATGTAAAAATGGCCGCCACGTTTCCACGTCCCTTAGTCTACTTGCGTGCTGACGTGACCCCAGGCTGCAACATTCCAAGAGTTCCTCGCTCGCTTGGTCGACTATTCGTTCACCTGACAGCCGGGTTCCATTCAAAGATAAACAACTGCAAGCCGCAGCCGTGTGTGTAACGGCAAGACAGTGAGTAATCAAGGCAATGGCAATCCAAATAGTGAGTGACCTCAGGTGGGACCTCTGCTGGTGTTGTCAGCGCAGTCTCTCGTAGTTGCAAATCACAAACCACAAATCAACCTCCTCAGTATTCGTGCTCTGCTCCAGGATTCCTTCGTGGTTCACTTCACTCCCAGGCACTGACTTCTTCCTCAGAATTCGTACTCCGCTCCAGGATACACCTTACTGGTTTACTCCGCTCCAGGAGAATGGCCGTGTTTCTCGCCTGCTATTACACATGTAGTGTGCCGCTCCGTCCGGTTGCATCCAAACTGTAATCAATATTGCTGCTGCTGGGGGCCTTTTCTCCTTGGCCCATCCTCGTCGCCAATGTTAATATGTAAATGACCACACTTCACTGCAATCCTTGTCTTTAGTGAGGATTTATTTAGTTAGTTCATCCAAGAGAAAGGCCCCCAGCTGTGGGCTGTCCTCCTGCTCTCAATCCTCTCTCTGCTGCTCGAATCTGGAACCCTTGCTTAATCATAACAACAAAGATTCTTTGGTAACTAGGTTACATGGCAGCAGCTGAAATGATGTAAGTATAAACACAATGATGTAAGTCTAAACACTTCCTAACAGAGGGGCATTCCAGGGACCCTCTCTTCAGTCCCCCCTCTGGTCAACCTGTCGAAGAAAGAAACCTCCATACTTCATCACTCTTGCTTTGGGTGGCCATACCTTTGTTACTCCACCAAGATGTCCATAGTAATTTGCATGGTCATCGAAACTCCAGGTCATCTAGCTACAGTCTCCTTCCGGGTTACACCATACCCATTTCCCTCAGTATCTGTTGTTGTCAAAGGGGTTGTCGAACGTTATCATTTCAGTCAGGAATAGTGGACATTCCTTTATCATTGCTCTGAGGTCATTTCTTTCTTCTACTATCTTGTCCTTTTCTTCTTCCATGTTGACATCTACTAACACCTTCATCCCTATTGTCTTCTCAGCAGATTTGCAACATTATGTACTGTAGATCCTCACCACACACAGTCCTACTTGTACTAGTATTGGTGCTCCTAATAATACTTTCAGACCATCTTCTAACCAGGTGGGCATCCATAACCATATGTATGACAACCATCTCTGGTCCTTTCCTGTTCCTTTGGCTTTCTCCTCCATCTTGGTGTGCATCTTCGAAAACCTTTTCAGTGCTTCTGTTAGTGTGCCATTCTCTGTCATTTGCAGGCCCGAACGTGCAACAGGAACTCCCAATCTTGGGGCAAACTTCTCCTTCCATTGCTGTGAGAAGGTCGAGAATATATCTGTTCTGGAGTGCCATTAACCATACTGCTCCGAGCTCTTCATTTATCACATTGAAGCTGTTTACTGTAGAGTATTTCATCTGCATCAGCTCCTACCTTGTTATCTGCAACCATTTCACGTTTGTATTTGTCTGGACCACTGGAACCACTGATGCGAAAAAAATCTCTGACTTGCTTATCAACTGGTGCTCAGGTGGTACATCGTCTAGTGATGCTTCTAATTCTGATGAGAAATAGTTTTCTCTTTTCACTTTACTCCTATGGACCGTTTCTTTCTTCCCTTTTCTTCCAATTCTATTGATCTCTTCTTTTTCTTGTTAGTATCCATCTTAGGAAAGCCGTCCATCTTCCTATCCTTCTGCGACACTACCAGTGCTGGCATATTAATGTGCACCAATGCGCAAACTCCCCCCCCCCCCAGTTGGGGAGAAGCTTCTCGTATGCTTTGGATCCGCACGCCTAATAGTGGTCCATTAATACTGCCGTGCCAACCTTCATTGCTGGATGCTTCTCTGTGAACCTACACTCTGTGCTTTCTCTAACCTTTACTGCACTGCCATTCTGGTAAAAAATGCTGGTTTCTTCAGTGCTACTATTGGCATTGGTCCAGCATCATTGTCCACCCGGTTAGCTACGTGGTGCTTGCATCCCATTCTTTCAGGCACTTGTCGTTTCTCCTTGCACTGTGTTTATCGGTGCTTGTACTAGGGGTGTGCTTTGCTTTCTACTACTCCCTCTTTCCATCCTTCTGCTGTGTATACTCAGCCATACACAAGCATTTGTGATCTTTCCCAATATCCTGGTTCTCCTTCTATTTCCTTGACCCGCCTCTACGGGCATGGTCATTCCTTCAGTGTTATTGTTTTTGTCTCTCCTTTCTGTGGGCCGTCAGTTATGTATTGTATACCGTGGTCTAATTGCAAGTAATTGTTCATCAAGTCAAGGGTCTTTATACAACTGTCTTCACAGGGCAACATTACCTTGAATATCCATCTCAAAGTTGCTGTTTTCCCTTGGAATTTTCCGTGGGTTATAATCATGGATAGGTACATAAGGTATTGTGCTGTTGCTGCTGGTATTTCAGTTGCTATACACGTTCTGGCATAGGGGATTAATGAGCAGACATAGCAGCTCTGCCCAGTGATTTCTTTACCTACTTTGGTCATGTGCGTGTACCACATATTGTTAGACAATCAAGCAGTGTCGGGGAGACATAGGTCCACCGCTCCCAGGTCTGCATCATCACTGTGCTTACCTCTCTTTACTGTGCTTACAGTTCTCCCGTGTCCACCTGACATGGTTGTTCCACCTGCTGAGGTCGGCGTAATGTTAGTAGGGGATACAGTGGTAACACTAGTAGCAAGAGATATTTGCCAAAATAAGAGACAAGACAAGATGAGCATTTTTTGTAATGACTGTCCCCATTACCTGTGCTGCTTGGATCCGGGTGCAGCTTTAGCTTGATGATATAAGTTGCCCGCCTGAAATGCGCAAAACTGAGCATTAATGTATTATTATTAAGATAATTCAAGCCCTGTGGACCAGTCATAGCAAAAATGTATAGTTGTTCCCCCACAACTTTAATTCTAGGGTCTCTGAGGACTGCAAGGACGGATGGGTTTCCTTTTTCTAGTTGTGGGTAAACTTGGGTCAGGTTTGCTATGAATACATGGAGATACACATTAGGATGTGGTCGCCAAGCTCTGTTGGTTCTCTGGCTTCAGGCTTCTCTTGTTGTCTTTGCAGCTGGTGAGAAATAAATGAGGCACTAGCAAGCAAGAAAGTTGTATACTGATACATTTCCTGACCCAATACATCCACCAAATTTTCAGCATCCTTTATTTCCCTAGTGGGAGGAGCCAGGGGAAGTCAAATGTGCCGTCCTGTCACCACCTCATGTGGGGTTAAATGGTGATCAGACACGGGCTTATTGCAAAGTGCTAGCAAGGCTAAAGGAAGGAAATGCAGCCAATTTTAGTTCAAAGTATTTTTAGTTTGGGCTATTGCTTCTTTGAGCAAACCTTTGAGGTGTTCACACATCCCGTTCGCTTGTGGCTGATAGGCACAGGAGAATTTGTGTTGGATTCCAAGCATGGTTGTAATATTCCAGAACATCTCATTGGCGAAGTGAGGGCCGTTGTGAGACCGCAGGACCTCACACACGCTCCATCATGGGAATATCTCCTGTACCAGGAATTTCACCACTCTAAAGGCGTCAGCATAGGAACAATGACCGTCCTCGATCCAATGGAAAAAATGTGGACGCACGACCACTATCGTGTAGTGGTACCCTTGGCAAACTTGGATCATGTCAACATAGTTGATGTGTAGGTATTGGAATGGGCCCACTGGGTGAGGTATGGAGCCTCTCACCACCCTTAATGTATGATCTGCAGTATATTGTTTACACACTAAGCAGATGATTTTAAATTCAGCCACGTGTTCTGCCAAGTTAGGACAGAATCATGTTTCTCCAATATGAGCAGCAAGCACCTCCTTCCCTGTATGGGTTGGATAGTGTAGTTGTGTCAGTGCTTTGTGCAATAATGCAAGTGGCATTACCACCTTCCCTGTGTTGTTGTGGCGCCATAGGCCATCTGTTGGAGACACAGTGAATCCCCTCCTTAGCCACAGTTCCTTTTCCTCCCTGGGTGCAGCTCCCTGCAGCTCCATAATCTGTGTCACTGCTAATATGTTGTACCCCTATTTTAGTATCATAGTTCTTACACAAATGCACACGTGGGACAAGGCCTCCATTTCTAAAATGTCCCCAAAATAGGTGCCATGTTTTGCTTCCACGTCTGCTGCTTCATTACCCCTGGAGATAGGATCTTCCCCTTTTTGTGTTTGCTTGGCATTTCACTATTGCTATTGGCACTGGGAGATCTATGACCTCTACCAATCTGCGCAATAGGAGTGCGTGCTGCACCAGTGACCTATCAGCATGCCCGAAGCCCCTTCTCGTCCAACGTGACAGCCCAGAATGCACTGTGGATGTCACGTAGGCTGAATCAGAGTAAATCGTCACTTCCTTCTCCCTGTTGCGCTCCAATGCCAATATTAAGGCCACTAATTCTGCTGCCTGTGCAAAGTAATTTGACGGCAGGCATGCGCTCGTCACTACCTTGCTTGTCCCATCCTCTCTCAGTCTCACTACTGCTGTCCCAGTATGTCTTTCCCCAGTCGTTTGATCAATTGTTGAACACCTGTCAATATAGAGCACGTCTCCCTCCTCAAATGCGTCCTCCTCTACCTTGCGAGTGTCACTGAATTCTTCTAAGTTTGCTGTGCGGTCATGTGTATAGTCACCCTTCTGTAAAACATTGGCGAGAAAGGTCCCTGGGTTGACAAGTCTGCATCTCACTGGTTTATAGTGATAATTTTGAAAACAATAATGTCGAAAGTCATTATTTCAACAAAAAAAATGTGGAAAAAAAAATGTCTAATTTTTTTTTCAATACGTTTTTTTTTTAAATGGGGGGGATCCCCCCAAACCCCCTTTTTTGGATTTTTTTTTGGTTTTACCACTTTTTTTTTTACTCCCGGACCCCAAAATAAATATATCATTTTAAAAAACGGAATTCGACATTTTCTTTTTTGACATTTTTATTTCGACATTTTTGTCATTCGACATTATTTTTTCGAAATTATGACTGACCAACCATCTCACTATCTTGAGAGCTGGGTTAGGTAGTAACACCTTATACCCCGAAACCCTCTGTGTTGTCAATTCGCTCTTCGGTCTTTCCAGTATTGTTAGAGAGCATGCTCCACATAGAGAGTGGTGCTGCATCCCATGGTAATGCTTGCTGATTTGTCCACTACGAATACGGCTGCAGCTAATGCTTGTTCATATTGATATTGTCCTCTCATTACTGGGTCTAATTTCCCACTGTAATAAGCTAGATGCTTTTGCCCCAGGCCAGTCTTCTGTGTCAGTACTACAGTTATAACAACTCTGTCAGAGTGTGAGAATAGGAAGAATTCTTTTTGTTGATCTGGGATCCCTTACACTGTTAAATGCCTCAGTCATTTCTGTTGTCCATTGTATTGTCTTCTCCCCTCTCTCTGCTTCTTCAGTGCGTTCAATAAGGGCCTAGTGTAAGTGCTGTAATAGATTACCCATGCCCTGCAGTGATACATAGACCTAAAACGTGCTGCATCCCTCTGACTGTGGCAGGTTTTGCTGTCCTGGGTATTGCCTCTGCCCTCTCTGGTGTCACTTGTCAGGCATTTTGGGAGATCATCTGTCCAATGCACACAAAAATGTACAGAACCCTAACATGAAACCAAAGCTGTCTTCATGCCTCCTAACAGGGGATACCAATATTTATTGTGTTTGATCTGTACCTACAGCGTCGCCTTGTAGATAACACGCCTCTGCAAGACTTAAACAGAGGAACATCTTCCGCAATCTAGGCCAAATCCCTTTGCAAAACCTTTACACAGGGATGCCATCATCCATGACCCGAGCTAAAATGCCTAATTCACAGGGAGTCCAATATTCACATAACTTCTGTCATCCATGCACTTAAGTAAATAGTCTAGGTTATTCATCAGAACCTATTACCTCAAGGCCGAATGTTCCCTAACCACAGAAATGTTGTCTACCTCCGCCCATTTCCCTACTATGCTTCACAATACTCGTCACTACTAGTCAATACTCAACAATACTTCAAAGATACTCAACAGTACTCATTACCACCCTGCACCCACTGTTACTTTCCCACTCTCCTTAGTTGCCATGTGGCTGAGTCAATACCTACACTCAGTGATTCACTGACGCTGTTCGGCTTTCGGCTCCCCCAAATCTGTCATGCCACCCTTCTGGTCTGCTGGACTCCTCATGGACCACAGGCAGGTTATTTCCAAACTGGCTCCTGACGGCCTTGGTACGTGGGTGCACTCCCTGCTGGACTTGATTTCTGTGAGGCGCCCCACAGCCCGCCAGGCGCTGCGGTGGAAGAGGCAGCTTTATGCCGAAAAGGCATAGTAAACCATCCCTCTGCTACCAACTTGTTGGTTAGGTATGGTCTGCCAGAGGTCTGGGAGGTTACAATGAGCATACCCATTCAGCTCCGAGGCCCCAACAACCTGCCGCCAGTAACAAATGGAGGACTCAGCCAAGGGCAAGTTATAACTGTCGTTTATTACAAAAACTGACAGAGATCATACAGGACATTAACAAATCTCTATGTCACTGCTCCCAAGCCCGTGCCAGGCTGTTTCGTTGCAAAGTAGTGGGCCCTTCCCCAGAAAACCTATCACTCTTTCTGGGTGGGTGATCAGAGTGGTATACCTTACAGATTGCCCTATGGATCTTAGTTGATTGGCCCTTGCATGCCAAGTGGCTGGCCTGCCCTTCCCTAAGAAACTATCCATTACATTGTTGCAGGGTCGCAGGATTACCATTGGCTCTTGCCCTTTGCCATCCACCCCTGGATTTCTATCCCTTGATTTGCTGCTACTGGTCTCTCCAGGCCTCGGTCCCAGCGCTGTTATCAGCGCTGTGTGCACCTCTTCAAGGTGATGAGAATGACTATGGGTTCCCAATGGATCTGTTAGCAGTACCACTTTTGCCTGTGAGAGTGCCCTCACCTATGCAATGTTGTTAACAAGTTCATGTGTCACTTTATGTCTGTGTTGCTGAGAACTGTTCGTCTTCCCACCACGGATAAAGGACGACTGTCTAGCTCGGCTGCATCACATGGTTGAGAACCACGAAACCGAGCTCTTCTGGTCTGCAATTTAAGAGCATTTATTAAATATTTCTGCCAGTGACCCCTTGTTGTTTTAGGTTAGGAATGTGTTGCTTGTCTCTGACCTTGGCTGCAAGCCCTGGCCTTCTGTTCTCTGCAGCATGGTTCTGCTCTTCCCTGTCCCTGAGGCCACCATGTAATTCTAATTATATTTATACTATGATTTCTACGTATCTATACCCTACTATGTTTCCCATAGATTAGTCATATTTGGTCCTTCCAGCTCCTTATGTGATCCTGTATTTCCATAAGGCTGGTTGCTATAAGCATCTGCAAGCTTGCTCAGCATCTCTTGGATGCCTTGCGTTCAGCATTTCTGCACTTGACTAATGAGAAAAATAATGAAAGCTTTTGACAGTATGTAGGTGTATCTGTCCTCTATCAACAGAACTGTGTAAGCATGTTCTTTGTGTGTTCACGTGTGTGTTTGTGTATCTTTGTACATGGCTGCGAATGTACTTTGTGACTAAAGTTGCTATGTCATGGTGTCACTAATGACATCAGCACATTGGTTTCACAACATTAGTCAACGTCATCCATCAAGGCATTTAGATCCATGACCACTGTTGAAGCACCTGTATCCATAAGGACATTGACTGGAAAAGGTTTGAATGGCTGTCTGAGAGAATATTCTTCCGCATACGTGTCAGTCACTGGTCCTCCTGGGGGCTGGCTGAATAGTGAGTGGCTTTGTGCATTTTTTACTCTTTGGGCCGTCAAGTCCATGGGGGTGAGGAGGGGCATTCCAGGGACCCTCTCTTCACTTGCATGTAACAATTATACTCATGCAACGTCGTGCATGTTAACTTCCAAATTAAGCCATAAATCAAGGCTACTGGGATCAAGTAACCTGACAGCTTCATAACAAAGCATAACATGTGCTGACACACTCCAGCACACAAAAACTCATGTAAGATTTTTGCACGGCCTCTATAGTGCTAATAATGACAAAGCACAAGCAACATCCTAAGAGTTCTGCTGCCAAGAGATGCTAATCCTGGAAAACCTGAAAAATCCTCAACAGCCAGGCGACTCCAATCCCTCAATCACCATTACAAATGACACTCTGTAAATAAATGTGCGGGCAGGCAATTTCTCCGAGATGGAAGTCACCCGTGATCAATATCTCACCACACTGCTTGATCTTTTAGTAACCTCTTGTCCTCCATATGCAGTGGCTGAAACTCGGCTCCTCCCAGCACTGTACTGCCTCTGTAGGTCCTTACTTCCTTGAGAAAGTGCTCCAACTTGTTCCCGGATGAATAACATTCCAAAGCTGCCCTCACCGGCTGCTCTACATCCGACGACCTTAGTCACCAGTAAGTCTCTGGGTGCCAAGTGAAACTGCGGTGGGAAAACAAGGAGACCCAACAGCAGGAAAGGCCACTTAGAGCAGGTCACAACTGGCACAAGGATCACCTCCTGACAGCCATGAAACTTTCCTTCATGCAATAATGGGAAACCTACAGTCGCTCGTTGGGAGTTACTTTCTGGGTCACTAACAACATTGTTGTCTTTATCCAGTGTTACACCTGAAGACTCCTGGAGGCAGCAGGGGAGTTCCTCTTAAGTTCATTTATTCAGCTACAAGTCACACAAGGTTAGGAACATGTAAGGATAAGAGGGAGCAGGAATGGAGCCCTCTGACTCCCACCACCCAAGTTCACCTCGCCAACTGCCTGGGTGTACAACCTCTTTCCCACACAAACATTCTGGCTTCTCTCACAGGATTCTCTAAATGACATCAGTCGCTCATTCATACAGGGAGACAGTATACAACACATATCTCTGAACAGTGACATTGTTGCCAATCTGGTGCATGAACATCTCTGCTCATCAACCCAGAGTTTCCTTTCACAAGTGCTTGCGTTCTCTGTGTTTCGTTTACAAGGGTGGGTTTTTCTAGTGTTTTCTAATTAGTTGATTTCATTTTGTTTGATTAAAAGTATAGATTCATTAAAGGTTTGCCGGTATCCTGGTAGTTAATCCGCCAGGATACTGGCAAACAGAAATACTGATACCGGGACTCGGTATGGCAGTTCTACTGCCAGATTGCAAATGCTGGTGTCGGGTGTATTTCTCAATTCCAGGGAGTTCCATTATACTGCATGGGGGATTTTTGCAGGTATTTGCAGCACTGGTAATACCGAAGATTTTTGCCGGTAAGGTGCCGGAATTGCCTCCAGCTCTTAGCTGAAGGTAATTAAGGCACCTCACCGACAAACTTGTAGTTGGCAACGCCAACATGTGAGGTCCATATGGATTGAGTGCTTACACTTTCATTTTTTGTGGTATATAGGGAGTGTGTATACCTTAACATTGTTTTTTCTACTGTTTGATGATTTCACTTTTTGGAAGAGTAACCGTGACTCTTTTTAAAAAATGGGAAACATATTTTATTACAGAGCCTGCGGTAGGGAGGGAAATGAGGGAAGAGGCACCAACTACTTATATGGAGGGGCAGGTGGACAGGGGAAGATGTTGGGCATGTGTTACATTTAAGGTAGGGGACAGTGTTTCTCATTGTCCTTGATTACAGCTTAAAAAGCACTTCGAAATTGCTCCCTCCTGCAGAGTGTTGTGTTGCAGTATATACAGAGTACTGTTGTCTTTGAAAGATATGGATCAACAGCCTCTTTTCGCGCTTGCAAGGTAACTGGTGCGATTCTGTGTCCCACAGAAGTAGGCTGTGTGGTTACAGTATTGGTTGAGGAAGATGAGGTGGAGGAAGACAGCCTACTACTTGGTAAGAAAGGAACAACCTCGGAGAGCATTGCGGTGGTTGGATTTGGTGTTGGGGTGCATGGAGTTGGTCCCGTAGGAGTACTGTCCCGTTAGTCTCCGACTGATTAGTGCATTTTACTTTGGTAGCTTTAGCCTTTGTTACATTCCCAACAATGGTAAAGAACTGCCCCACCCATGATTTTCTCTGGGTGCTAGCGGTAGGCACTTCCTCTAGCTCATCTTCTTGGTCCTCTTCATTGTCTTTGGAAGTACTGTGCTTTTTCTGTTGTGTAGGTCCTCCAGAGGGTGGTGGTGGCTCTTGTGGAGGAGGGATGGTAATAGCTGATGGCGTTTTTAAGATAAATAGCAGTTTTGCTAATATTCTTCCACGTACGTGCTCTGTGCTATATTGTTAATGGATAATGAGTAAGAATAGGTGTAGGAGCTGTGCAATGGTACATTTTGAGCTTGAAAGTTCCTAGATCAGCAGAAATGCAGTTCTGAACTGTTCAAGAAGCACAGACTCCTTTGCAAAGTGCAGATGCATTTGTGAATACGCGATCGTACCGTGCGCGTGTGAGAGTTCACGTGGCACTGTCTGAATAGTCTGTGATGACATCAGATGGTTATGACGTCAGAGGTTCGCGGACATCGACAAATGCAAAAACAGTGGAAAAAGTTTCAAAAAGTGTATAGAAGTGTTAAAAATGATGCTAGAAAGGGGTAATGGCAGAGGGTTAAGGTGAAACTTTGTAAATTGGAGGACAATGTTGCTATATTGGGGTAAGTATATTAGTAAGTTGTAGGAAATTAGTGTGCACTGGTAAAAACCCATGAAATTCACTGAAAAAATGTTGTTAAAGAGAGTTTATGGTTAAGTTGCACTAATAAAAAGCCCATGAAATTCAATGAAAAAACTTTGTTAATGGGATGTTATGATTACAAATAAAACCGAAAAACCTCAGAAATTCGCCAGTTATGGTAAGCTAAGCAACCATAACTTGTGCCACCACTGTGCACTGCTAAGACTAACACGCAGGACATTCAAGATGTACATATCATTTTGGGAGAATGGGGCACTCCCTTCTCTCTCAACTATTTAAAAGAACTACTGGACCCAATAACTCCAGGACTCCCTTCCCACGGAAATCAAGTCAATGCTTCATGCTCAAGTTTTTTCATAACTGTTCCAAATCTGGCCAGAGGTTTTCGCTGTTCGATCGAGCAAATATTGGCCTTTTTTGTCTAAGGGATAATTAATGGGGGCTAAATCCATCGTACGAGTCAAAAGTTATTTCTGAATTCATTTTTTGATTTACTATCTATCTCTACACTCAAATAACTATAGTATGGCGACTGTTATGGTTAAGTTAGAAAGAGCACTTTTGGGTCAGCTTATAACTTTGGCTCTGTTCGATGAACCTTCACCAAACTTTGCAGAAACAGTATATGGCCACCTCAGAGGAATGATTTTGTGAACTTTGGTGCGGTTTCATCCAGGGAGAGCAAAGATGTAGGGGGGTCCCAAAACATTTGAAATCCTCATAGACATAATGAAGAAAGAAAATGTTGCTCACGCCTACAGCCCAAGCCATTGGATGGATTATCACCAAACTTGCATGAGGAGCAGTGGCTTGGTCACAAAAGTATGCCTTTGCAAATTTGGTGTATATCTGTCCAATAGTCTTTTAAAAATGCCCCAAAAGTAGGTAACAAGAAATTAGTGATATCTGCGTCCGGTCCATGGACTCATTTCTTGATTCGTAGTCTACAGACTCGTCTGGACCAATCAGAGGGTGGCTTGGTGTCCGCTGACAATAAACAGGCATGCTGATTGGATGTTGAACAGCGTGAGGTGCATCATACTTTTTTAAATGGTCATCATATTGGATATACTGTGGGATGTTTTTACCCATACATCCGAGCCCTACCTCAAAAACTGTGCAGTACTGACATGGAAAACATCATGATGGCCAGAGCTTCCCAGAAAATGCACAGGGAAATGCAAGAATTACCAAATTCCTCTCACCTCTCTTCCTGGACAACTGCAGAACTTTGACGGGAAGGAAATTCCCGTTGAGGGGACTGCAGACTTGGACATTAAGATCGGGCGACACAAGGTGAAACACCCGGTCATAGTAGTGGCTCCAGAGGGCACCCCTTGTTTACTGGGGAATGACCTCCTGAGGAGGTTGTCACCCTTAATAGATTGCGTAAACAAGGTCCTCTGGACCCAGACTAGCCGACCAATAAAATTAAAACAGAGTGTCAACCATGTTAGTTTAAACGGCACCTGCCACATGGTTGAACAAAAATCTGACCAAGTAGAATTTCACTTCCAGAATAGCCAAATTCCAGACGTGACAGTAATAGCAGTAGGACAACAGACTGGTGATGGAGGGTCCTCTCTATTTCTGAAAATCAACCTTCCTTCCAGTTTAAGGTGGTATTCCACACTGGAAGGAAACACCCTGAAATTCTTTACCAATCCACAATCAGAAACTCCCAGTCCTATAGTCCAGAAAGATGTGAAATCAGCTCAGAGCCTGGCTGATATTCAGCAAATTGGAGAGCAGTTGTTCATCCCTGTTCAGTTAAATGGTGGGAAGGACTCTGTTCTCGCTCGAGTGTGTGTGAACAACGGTAAGAGCTTCATCAGCGAAGCCATGTTCCGCCAACTCCCAAAAGATCCAGCCATTCCCACATTCAAACTGATAGACAAATGGGAAATGGACCTGGAAGCACCTAATTCCAAACATCTCCTGCCAAGCAGGTGTATGCTCAAAATCTCCATTGGCAACAAGAGCATAGTCCACAATTGTTGGGTCGTGCGAGACGTCCCTGCCGCCTTTTACTTAGGCAGTGACATTCTCAATCGCTTTGCCATTAGTTTGGACCTAATAAACTTCAAAGCTTGGTCCCGATTAGCGGATAATCCCATGGGCTTTGATGATCCAGAAAAAGCATTTAGGTCAGCTCAATTGCTACCTTATGCAGTTGAAATTCAGATCAAAGAGGAAGTCACCATCCCAGAAAGGACCCGACAATTCTCCCTGGAAGTGAAAGTTAAAAGAGGACAACATTTGAAAAACCCTGATGCTTACATACATCTAAATGCTTCTCTCCAACAGCAACGGTTAGGGGTAAACCCAACTCCATTGGTCAACATAGAACATGACACCATTCTAATAGAGGTGGATAACAGCGACTTAAAGAGTATTACTCTAGCCGCAGGCACCATTATTGGAATGGCGGTTGATGACCGACATTTTTCCATAGACTTAGGTAATGAACTGTTAGGGCCAATCCCCAAGGACTGCTTTGACAGTGACAGTGATGACAATACGACACCAGACAGGATTTTTACCCGGCATGGGGGGAACTTCCTGGTGTACACTTCTTGCCCTTATGGTAAGGAAGATGTGACTTGTGACTTCAGGAGGGATGAGGTGATTGTCCAGGTCCATGAGGGCTGCCTTTCCCACCTGAAGCCTCCAGTCCAAATCAGCACTCTGACCAGGGACTTCTCCACCCAGCTGGAGGAGGCCGCTGAAATAGCCAAACCAGAAGTCTTTCCAGGCTTCAGGCAGATGGTGGAAGAGAGAGTCAACCTAGCTGACGCCTGTGTGACTCTGGAACAGAAGCAAAAGTTGAAACAAGTTTTCTTGGATTTCCAAGATCTCTTTGCGGTAGACTCATATGACTGTGGTCGCACTGACATCCACACAACAACAATCCCCACGGACCCTGGCATGACTCCTGTGTTTGTGAAGCAATATCGCTTGCCTCTCGCATCAATGGAGTCCCTTACTGAAATAATTAAGAACCTTGAGTCCCGGGGAATAATCCGTCCAGTTCACAGCACCTTCAATAATCCGGTGCTGGGAATATTGAAGCCAAACGGCCAGTGGAGACTCTGCGCCGACCTCAGGGAGCTCAACAAACGGGTCCATACTTCCCGATGGCCTCTGCCCTACATTGACCAAGGGCTGGCCCAGATCCAGGGGTCACAGGTATTCACTGCAATAGACCTGACCAATGGATACTGAACCGTGCCGGTCAGTAGGGAGGACCAATACAAGCTGGCTTTTACCTTTGGGGGCCAGCAGTACACATGGACCCGGACTCCCTTCGGATACCTCAACTCCGGCAATGAATTCAACATTTTCCTACATAAGGCCATGCCCGACCTGGGTGCGAGGGGTAACCTGGCTTATGTAGATGATGTCCTCATCAAAAGTTCATCTGTGAAGGAACACATAGCGGAGATCCGTTATGTTCTGACCCAGTTGAGGGCCGCCGGAGCAAAACTTTCCTTTCAGAAAGCACAGTGGTGTAGAACCCGTGTTAATTTCTTGGGGCATGAGATTACTCCTCAGGGTCTCTGTCCCCAGGAAAAGAAAGTGGAAGCACTTCAGAAACTGAAAGACCCCACAACTCTGCGGGAACTAAGGAGCCTCCTTGGACTGACTAATTACAGCAGAAAGTTCATTGAGGGCTACGCAGAGATCACCAGACCCCTGATTCATCTCCTGAAGGGGGGGTCAAGTGGGAATGGGGTCCAGAACAATCCGAGGCAGTAAAACAACTCAAAAGAAGCCTCTCACAAGCGCCTTGCCTAGCTTACCCTGTCAGAAACAAGGAGTTCTTCCTGGAGACGGGGTTCTCTAATACGTGCTTGACGGCAGTATTATACCAAAAGCATGACAAGGTCAATAAAGTAATCTCCTATGCGAGCAAAACTTTATCCTCTGTGGAGGAAAAATTCAACGATTGTGAGAAGGCACTCCTGGCAACGGTGTGGGCATTGAAGAATTACCGCCCGTTTATCCAGGGGGAACACATCATAGTGGAGACTCCACACCAGCCTCTGCAATATCTCCAAAGTGATAGAATCTGGCCCGGAAATGTGAGTAATTCCCGAATTACTTCCTGGATTCTGTCAATGCAAGGCTTTCCTGTGGAGGTCAGATATGGCCAAAACAAGAAGAGTCCCTTCGCGCAAGGTCTGGCTGACTTGCATGATTGTGCCAGAGAAATCTGTCTCGAGGACGAAAGTCTAAAAATCAAGGACAACACGGAGGCATACCTTAATTCCCCACACAAAGTCTTTGAAGAGGACAAGTGTGAGGGAATGCCCACTGTCTATGTGGATGGATGCTCTTACCATGTTGACAACAACGGGGAGAAAGAACTGGTGGCCGGCGTAGGGAATGCCTGGGTGAATGAGTCCCCAGAACCCTCCGCTGGATACAAAATTGGTCCCCGAAGTAGTCAGGTGGCAGAATTGATGGCTGTGCATCAGGCCATCCTCACTGCTGTCCAGCATCAACTCCACAAACTGGTCATAATCACAGATTCGGATTATGTACGGAACGGGTTCGTGGAGCACCTGGTTAATTGGAAAACCAGAGGCATGTTATGTGCTAACAACAAACCCTTGAAACATGGGAAGTTGATCCAAAACATTGATGATCTGGTCACCTCGAATGAGATGACCATCTATTGGAAAAAGATCAAGGGTCATTCCAAAGTAGAGGGACCAGACAAAACTGGAAATGACTTAGCTGATCAGCTGGCCAAAACCGGGGCCATCCAAGGGGATCTAATTGAGATTGAGTCCCTGTTGGGGGAAATCCAGGTCACTGCTATCACTTGGTCCCAGACAAATGCTCACAACGACCTTTCAATTGCACAATGGAGTAAGGAGACCCCTGATGCTGATTTGATTACAGCTCAGAAGGGGGATCCAATAATTGGTAAATTTTACCAGCACCTTGAGGACCCTGAGAACTTTCCCCTGACGGATGCCGATTATATTGGGAAAGAGGACCTAAGAGTGTTGATGAAATGTCCAAAAATGTTCCGAATCCAAGACGGTTTGCTGGTAAGGAAATCCAAAGCTGGCCACGATCAGTGGGTGGTTCCTACCTCATTCCGAAGCCTGATGTTAAGTCACGCCCATGATGCGGTCACCGCCGGTCATAGGGGGTTTCACACAACATTGGAAATCTTAAGAGAGGTTGCATACTGGCCACACATGGGGCAGGACCTCGACCAATACTTGAAGGGGTGTCTTGTGTGTGCACAATTTCAGCCATCATCCCTCACGCACCAAGCGCCTCTCCAAAAGAGGGGGATGACACTGCCATGGTCAGATTTACAAATCGACTTTGTAGGCCCCGTGATTCGCTCTGCTAGGGGGAATAAGTACATGTTGACTGTGACATGCTTGTTTACCAAGTGGGTGGAATGTCTCCCAGCCCCAAATTGCAAGGCAGAAACTGCAGCTGCCCTGATGATTAACCACATCTTTTCCCGTTTCGGTCTACCTCAAAGGATTGAGTCAGACAGGGGTAGCCACTTCACTAGTGAAGTAATGACAAAGATGTGGGAGATACTGGGGGTCAAAAGGAAGTTGCATATTGCTTACCGGCCAGCTTCTTCTGGGGCAGTAGAGCGATATAACCGAACCATTGTGAGCATATTAAAGAAGTTTGTGGCAGATTCTGGGCCAAGTTGGGATATCCGATTACCTCTGGTCCTAATGGCCATCAGATCTACCCCTTCATCTGCAACCAAAATGTCACCATTTGAGTTGATGACTGGACGCAAGATGGTGCTTCCTCAGCATTTGCTCTACAGGACCCAAGAGCAGACACTAATAAATGCCTCCACAACTCATGAGTATGTGGAGAATTTAAGGAAACACCTTCAACATGCTTTTGCTTATGCTCAGCGGAATCTAGAAAGATCAGCTGATAGCATGAAGACCCACTACGACCTGAAGACTTCCAGGAAGGAATATCAGGTGGGGGACCGGGTCTATCTATACAATTTCCAAAGGAACCAGGCCAAACAGCGAAAATGTTTGCCTACATGGAAGGGACCCTTTGAGATTATAGACAAAATCTCCCCTGTGGCCTACAAGATCCGCATCCCCAAAGGCGGTTTGGCAGAGGGGGAAGACAAGTGGGTCCAC
Source organism: Ambystoma mexicanum (assembly GCF_040938575.1). NCBI lineage: Eukaryota > Metazoa > Chordata > Amphibia > Caudata > Ambystomatidae > Ambystoma > Ambystoma mexicanum. The sequence goes on along the minus strand of NC_090937.1, from coordinate 1,092,728,046 downwards.
ATAAACAAGTTGAAGTGTTGCCATCCCAGGCACACTCTGCAACAACTGGAGGAATCCTCTGGAATCCTAGAGGGTACTGTCTCAGATTAATTCAGCTCTAACTTAAAATATCCTATAAATCGCCTATCAAATTCTAAGTTTCTCAATGTGGGTGTTTTCGTTTTTGAATGCAAAAAGAAATGTGCATGTCCATATGTTTTGACTATAAATTTATATGCCACCCCACTATATCAATGGTGGGGGAAAAATGTCCATGAATAGGTATTGCCGCTCTTCCTTTGTCGTCCTAGGAGAAAGAAAACCTGGAGACGGGCCAAGGAGGATGATCCGGAGACCGGGAGCAGAGACGAAAGGGGCCCGGGGTACCGCCCAATATTCCCATCAGGACCGGCGAGGAGAACCGATCGATCAGTACCGGATGGAGGAAAAGATGCTGAACTGTGCCATCTATTGGAAGAAGATGAGGAAACATCCCAGGTCTTGCGAGTCCCATCAGTGAAACAGAATGGCCATCGCAAGAGTGGGGCTTGTGGGATGTTTTTACCCATACATCCGAGCCCTACCTCAAAAACTGTGCAGTACTGACATGGAAAACATCATGATGGCCAGAGCTTCCCAGAAAAGGCACAGGGAAATGCATGAAGAATAGGCTGCCACTCATTTTTGCCGATGTTATGGGCACAGAAGGGCACTGCCTAAAACCACCATTGGACTACCCACACAGTAGTCTGAAACCATTGGGAATGGCAATGCTGATTGCCAAAAGCAACCTAGAATTGTGGGGAATTCATTATCTTAAATCCCAAAAAGGGGTGCAGTACCGGTACTCACCACTATCAGAAAGCCGGCGTTTTAAAACCACCAGATTTTGTTTAAAACTGAATAAATGAACCCAAGGCAAGCCAAAGAAAGACTTACTGAGAGGTGGATACAATCTAAAGTTATATTCTGAAGTGACTTGAAGGTTTATAACAAGACTGGCTGAGCTGTGGATTTCAGCAGTTTAAGTAAATTTGGACTGAAAGACACTAAAAACCTAAATGTTTAAAAGAAATGAGTGACCTACTTTTGAGTGTCACATAGGTTGCAATTGTTTAAATGTCATAGTTTTAAACTTAGAATCAGCATCCTAGCTGCATATGTAAAAAATTGTCTTGACTTAAACTGGGGAACAAAAGTGACATTAGCTGGGGCCTGGCTTAAGGAACTGAATTCTGCCCACCAGCTACCCCCGACAGGAGTTGAGACTTGCACAACAGCTGTGTTCCCAGGCCTATCTGCCTTTTGCTGCTCCCACCAAAAGGGATATGACACTTCACTGATTGAATTACCTGGGCTCTGCAGGAAATTGAACAAAGCCCTGTCCTGACTCAGGCAAATGTTTTATTATGGGGGCCGTAAAAAGTGGCTTCCTCCTGGAAGTAAAGGGGAGGAGCACTGCCTGTGAGAGCAAGCTGGCTTGGCAGAACTGGAAAAACCAGAAATTCAACCTTGTGCTGGGGGGAAACCACACACCCCTGTAGCCAGAATATGGTTTTAGAAAAAGATGAATAACTCATAGAGCGGACTTGTGAAAATTATTTAAATGATACCATAATTCTTGTGATTTTCTGTCCACATTTTAAGAGGTTTTTAGAACCGGTGGCATGATCTGGGGGCAAGCTAGCAGTTAAGAGGGTATTACTTAAAATGTATGCATGTTAAAAGTCTGATACTTCATCAATTAATGCCTGCATGCCTTGCACACATGTGTATAAATTTGAGTAAGAATCTGATATTGGTAACCTGACCAAAAAGTGAAATATGTTGCCATTTCTGAATGCAAGCTCCCAGGAAGAGCAGATTTGGACAGGGTATACCTCCTGTGATATGTGATGGGTGCATGTAATTTTAAACAAATGTGTACCTGTGCAAATATGTCTTTTGGGTCAAAATATAGATTGTGTGTAATTTGACAGGGGTGGGTTCTCTGTACCATAAACAGACCTCATCATGATGACACTTCATTTCATTCCCCCAATCAAGGGGAAGCGGATGAAGTGGCCAATGACAAGTGGAGAGGGGTAGAGCCTAGTGATGCTGCACACACACCCATTTTCAAAACACATAAAAGCAGACAGTCAGGACAGATAGGGACCTTCAAATCCATTTGCTGCGGCGAAGCTGTACCGGGAAAATCCATACTTTACCTCCATCAATCTCTAGAGAAAGCTGTGCAGAAAGATCCAGACTTCAAATCCATCAATCTCCAGAATCCAGAGAGAGAGAGAGCTGACCCAGATCACTGTGAAGTGCAGAGACCAGACCAGAGTCCAGTCTAAAACCTGACCAGATCCGTGGCGAGGCCCATTTATTTCAAAAATATAGTGTGAGTACCTAGCAGACTGTGCAGAACCAATCTCTTAGTTAAAATAATCTAATGCAAGCTATTTTAACTTAAGTAGAACTGCCTCCTAACTGTCACCTGTCATTTGTAAAGTTGTCACCTGTCATTTCTAGTTGCTAGCTGTCATTTGTCATTTTGAATTTTAACATTCCAAATCCGAAAAAGTACCTTTATTTAATCGCTCATATCTCCGTGACCGTTTGTGCTAGAGACTTGCAGTAACGTTCCTCTGAAAGCTGGGAATCGTGGCTTTCCTACGAACCTAGAATCGCATTCCTACCCCCGATACTTTTGCCGCAATCGCGAAAAACGCACTCGCGAATTTGCCGCGATTTGCAAATTTCTCAACGTGTGAAAACAGCAGTTTTCTTGCTTTCATTTGCCAAAAATTCGTTTAACCTGCTAGTTACTCCTGAATCCTTGCTAAAGTGAGCCTGGACTAATATTAACTAGATACCACTCACCCGGAACCTCTAGAGGGAATTAAAAGAATTTTAGCATATTTTTCACTTCATTGCCAGCACATATCAAAACATTTTGGGCCTGTGTTTAAAACTCCGATCTGTGGTCTAAGCTTGCTGGGGTGAACTGAATTACATTTGATTGCATTTCTGAGAACTGTGTACTTTCCTTCCATTTCCTTGCATTGCAAAAAGGGGGGAGGGGATTGCCAGAGAAAAGTGATTACATTGTTTTGTTGAAATCATATTGAGTATTTTCTGTATTGCATTTTCATTCAACATTACATCCATCTGAACTTATATAAAGTATTCTCTACCACCTTATTCTTCTGTTCCTATTTACAAGTGTGCTAGTGCCAGACTATCCATTATTTATTACTGCTCAGATTCAGTGTGATATCCAATTATTAATTTATTATAAAGTGTGATATATATCTATATTGTTTAATTTCTCAAATAAACCTTTTAACTTGCAAAACAGAACTACTTCTTGGCTCAGTGGGGTCAGGGGGATTCAAAGAGAGGGGTGTTATATAGGGGTAGTCATCCAGAACGCATGAACTGGACATAAAGATATATCAATAAGGGTTTCCATTCAGTATCCCAGACTAGGCATTGATTTAGCTGTAGTGTTGAATTGAATCCTCTTACAATACGGACCACCGCCTTTGTCGCCGGACAGCACAGTGAGAAAAGGGTGTGAAAAATACACGTGGGTTATTTTGTGGCTGAAAGAATGACTGGCAAGGTGAGGGAGTGGACACAAGTTGGTATGGAGTTGTTTTCATAGGTGAAAAAGAGCTGTGTAGGTTCCGCTGAGTCTGGGGTCGATTCTCCTCTCCGCAGCTATCATTGGGATTGGGGGGGGTGCTGGGTGAGTCTTGTTATTGGAAGGTGTATTGTACCTACTTATTATGTGGTTTAATTCTATTGTTGTGGTTGTGGCCAGTGGCTGGCCACTGACCACGGCCATAGTAATATGTGTACAGTAATTATAGGTACTGTAGGGGGGTATACACTATTTGTAATATGGTGGAATGAAACCATTGAAGTGTACAGGCTATTTATGATCATAGTACAATTGAGGATACTTCTTATGGGGTTCTATGTCATTTCATCGATGGGTGAAATTTCGATGTGTTTTTCTCAGAGTATTGTTTACCCAAATAAATCATCAAAATTATTTGATTTATATTTATGGGGTGGTTCACCCCCCGGTCCCGACTATTCTTTTACCTATTCCCGGCCATCCCCACCCCTTATATATACTTTCCAACCCCCACTTTATATTTCGAAGAGATTTTTCTGTAAACTATACTCGGAAAAAAAAACATTGAAATGTCAGCCATCGATGAAAGAACGCTATACCACTTAGGTTCTATGTCATTAGTTGTTTCTTTATGAAGAATAAAAATATAATACTAGGTATGGATACTTAGTTGCATATGGTAATAAAGCTAGAATCTCTGGTTCTTTCTCTGTGGAAACAAACAGTATAATTTGTTAAACAAGATACTTTAAAACCTTTAATTACACACAATTGTACATATAGATTTACTTTGATGACCCGCGTAAATAGTACCGTGTATGTACTATGTTTGGTACAACATTTGTGCGTGGTGCACTGTTGTTGTATTAACATGAACCAATCATTGATTAATTGGGAAAAAAATCATAGTGGATTAAAAAAAAGAACTGTATTTACATACAGGTTTTGGCATTTTAACGGTTTTAAAGACTCTACATTTTACAGAATACATGGGTGTGTTAGTATGGAAATATTATGTGAGAGTGTGATAGAATGTTTGCTTGAAGTGTGCTGTAATTAAGGGTATGTTTAAAGTAGTTAGATACCCGTTGCCATATTCTAACTCTATTGTATTTTAGTAGTATTGTAGTAGTATGGATGTGTAGTGCAAGAATAACTGTGATGGCATATTTGAAGTGTATTATAATGAAGGGTATTTTTAAACTAGTTAGATACCCATTGGCGTATTCTATCTGTGTATTGTACTATAGTTTAGTGAATACATTTGGGTTGAAGGAATATTAGGTAGGCATTTGTTAGATTTGCTGGAAACCTATGTTTCGGAGTACATTCAAACCAACAACTTATTTTTTTGACATATGAAGTATAGTGGCCTGAAGTGGCTGTGGCAGCAGTGTGGTAGATTATGCCTACTGTTGTGAACATTTTCTTGCCAAGAGATACTTGGGTGTGTGTAAAGCTAGTGAGCTTACAGTTATTTTTGGTAGCATCTGCATTGTACCTTAGAAGCATTAGTATGCCATATTGGCATGTGAGTATATTTGTATGCTGGAATGATTGTCTGAATTGCAAAAAGGGCATAATATGCCATGATTTGCATTTTGCAGAGGCCGATGAAATGGAATGGACTCATTTGGTTGGGTCAAATAGACAAATCGTTCAGTAGGGATGTGCTCTTGTGAAACATGGTTGCTGAGAGTGCATGTATGTTTCCACGCGTATGAAATCTTGAAGATGTTTTTGGTTTCTCGTCCATATAGTAAGTACATTAGGAATTCTTGTAGATCTTCCTGTGTTTATGGTAAATTGTACCATTCATTTACAGTAGTCCACTTCTTGCCTTATACATGAGACACTCTAAGTGCTGTCAGGATTTTTGTGGATTTTTGTGGCATTTCTATGAAGGACGAGCACTTACAAACACAACAGGTCCAAGCCGTTTAAGTAAATGTTGTGAACAATTGGTGGCAATTGGAAGAGAAGATTGATTGCTACATTTGCAGAGCAATTTACTCTGGTTGTGTTGCTGAATTTAAATAGACCAGAGAGTTGTGCCACTGTATCCTTTGATGGGCCTGCTGTTGTTTTTTGAGAAGACATTAGTCTCTTTGTCTTCTGATGGACTTGCAGTTGTTTTTGACTAGATGGTTTTGTGATTGAATTATTTGATGGAGCAGCAGTTATTTGTTTTTTTTGTGGTATTGCAGGGAGATATGGTATAGTTTCTGTTTGTATTCATTTCTTTTTAAAGGTTTTCTTTTTTGAGGTACAGGGTACATATCTAGATGGGGGTGTACAGTGCATGTAGCCTATTGTATTCCAGGATGCAAGGAATGTTTGCATTGACTTTGTTTGTATCAAAGTTAACTAGTAATAGACCACTGAGTGTACAAAGATGTGAAAGTGCTACATAACACATACCTCCTTTGAAGACTGTGCTGCCAATGTCAATCAATGCATGATCTAGAGTTAGACCATGTGATTTGTGAAAAGTTACAGTTATTAGTGATAGCATGCGATGGCATTTGGTTATTGTCAAGTTTTGTATTGCAGTATGTGCAAACTATTGAGGGGTCAGTAATTTTGTATTTATTCTCTGCTGTTAGATATAAAGCTAATTGGAACCATTGGGATTCCTCATTGTCCTCTGTTTTGTAGGCCATATCTACTAGTTTTGTGCTCTTTTTATAAAATGTTCTGCGACAACAGACACATACATTTTTCTGGTATTTCAGCAGTTGTGTTTTGGAAGTTGGTGTGTGTGAGGTTTTCTAAGTCAACTTCAGTTCCAAAATATTTACTTTGGATGTGCTCTATTTCTCAAAGGAGTTTTTTGGCTGTTCCATGTAGGAGAATGTTATTTAAATGTTGCCATTCTAGAGAAATTCTATGCACAAAGTTTTGTATAGCGAAATGGTGTAACATTTTGATGGGATGGAAGAAGCTTTTGCAAGCAGTTCCTGAAATGCAGTATAAAGAATGTCCTTGCAGTCCAGTGTGGATGTGTACTGAACAGGAGTCCATAGTTTATAAAGTTTTGATTCTACTTTTGTCTTTTAGTTTCACATAGTGATTGAGAAATGTTATACATTTGAAAGATGGTTGGCGTACGTTACATATTGAGCTGCATGTCCATTTGTACACTGGACAGTTTGTTTGGGCAAAAGGATCATTTGGTTGAAAGTTTGTTGGGGATGTTTTTTTCTATAAGGGCTTCTTTTGCTACAAGGGTTTCCCCTACCACTTCATATCCTCGGCCATAATTGTCTATGACAATTGTTTTTTTTGTTCTTGCTTCTAAGCCTCTTCATTGAAATATCGTTTTTTGCTGCTTGTGTGAATCCATCCACATTCACAGAAGTTTAAAACGTATCTATGTTGACATTGTGCATGTTTAGAAGTACTTTTTTTATAAAGTATTGATTAATTTGGTTAGTGGTTTCATTCTGTTTAAAATTAATATGAACAACTTTTTCTTGAGTAGAAATTCACTGTCAATTAGAGATTCGAGGATTCATTTTCTGAGGTCGTTTTTAAGGGTAGATCATGACTTTATAGCTTTCTTTTTTATATGATTGTTAATAACTCAACATTTTTGTCAAATTGATTTTTTGGAATGTTTTACTGTGGCTAGGTTAACATTGGTAGATATAGTGTTATGGTTAATTTTAGGTCTGCCTTTGTTTGTAGATCTTTTTTTACTATTCATTTTTGCAAGAGGGGCCATACTTTTTTAGTGGTGGCTGGTTTAGTTTTATTGAGTGAGGTTATTAGCTGTTCTGATTTAATGTTTTGTAGAAAACTGTTTTAGAGGTGGATGACTATATGGCTTGTTCTTATTTTTATCTGCTCTATATTTTCTTTGCTTTACATGGTGTTCGTTTCTAGTAGGCATTCTGTTCTGTCTGTTGGGAAAAAAGAAAGTTTGTGTTTGAAAGTTTTGGAATGTTTGAGTAAGTAGATGACAGGTGTGGTTGGGAAGGTTGTAAAAGTAAGAGGCTGTATAGGTGTGATGGGCTTGGGTAAATTTTAGATTGAAATCGGGTGGTGTTGTATAAAATAAGTACATTTATGTGAAGGGGAATGGGGAATAAACTATTTATAGCATAATGGGCCTCATTACAAGTTTGGAGGTAGCCATGCCTGTAATACAGGCAGGCTACCTCCAAACTTGCGAAAGAATCCAGCAACCGCAAATGGGCAATTACCGGGGTATTCCGGCCCCATCAGACCCAGTAATTGCCCTTTTACGGGTGCCGGAATCGGGTGATCTCAATTCCCATTTGAGCCCCATAGGGCTCAATGGGAATGTGGATGCCTGTAGCACCGGCACCAATCATTACGGTGCCTGTGCTACAGGCATGCTGTGCTCGCGGGTGCCTTTGATTCTGCCAGGTCAGACCTGGCAGAATCAAAGGCACCCGCGAGCACAACTCAATGTTTGCCGGTCTGGATACAACGGTACCGGCAAGCTTACCGGTACGGTTGTATCCAGACCGGCAAAATTGTAATGAGGCAAAATGTGTTGAGCACAACTGGTGTTAGTGAGTAAGGGAGTGGTGGTGTGATTGAGTAAGTGGGAATATTATGATGTGTTGAGGAAAACATTGGTTGCTGTAATGGTGTGATTGAGTGCATAGATATGAGAGTTGTGTGGCTGTAATTGAAAAGTGGTGAGGAAGTGTGGCTATGTGTGCTAATGTGTGTAAGTGATTTGGAAATAAATGAGTATGAAAGTTGTTGGGTTGGAATTAAGTGCCTCACATGTATAGTGATATGAAAGAGTAAAAGAAATGAAATTGTGGTATAGAAGTTGATGAGAGATGGATGTGTTGTTCGGCTGTAATGAATTGGTGGTGTATTGAATGAAGAACAATGTTTAGATAGCAATAATAAGAGTGTGAATTCTGCAATAGAATGAGTAAGGGTGATATACAATATTGTTGGGTAGAAAAGAATACTCTAGGATAAAATATAGTGAAAGTACATTGTTACAATTTGAGGGATATACATGCTATATTAATCTAAATTGTAGGATGTGAGGTTTTCTGTCTTTGGTAGCTGTCTTTGTCATTCTTTAGTTTTCCTGTAATTGTAACAGAACGTTAGTTGGTATATGTGGTAATGGTGAGGTAGTTTCACTAAGAGAGGTTGTTGCTTATTAAGGTAGGATAACTTGTTGGGAAAATAGTGAGTACATTTGTGGTGTGGGTGGAGTAGTAAAGTAGTTTAACTATATTGTTAGAACAATTGGACTATGACTAGTGCTGTGTGGGATATTATAAGGAACAGGGTTAAAATTGGCATATAAAAAAGATCCATATCTAGGTTATTTTTGCAGCACATGAATGTTTCTTCTAGCACTAATATATAAAGGTATTAGCTGTACAGCAAAGTTTGGCTTGATGTAAAAATGCATGAACAATTTATTTTTTTACAGTAGGGCATTTATGTGCTAGTGCCTTTAATGATGAAAGGTGCAGTGTTTGTGGTGCAATGTATTTGTGATATGTTTCAGTGTTTTTAAAGAATAGGGGAACTGTGGCATAGTGGTAATGCAATGGCAATTTGTAGTTGGATCTGGAGAATATGCTTTTTGAGATACTTATTAGAGGGTTTGTGGCAGCAACACTGTATATATATTTATTGAGGTGTTTAAAAAATACATTAAAAAATATAAACATACCTGTACTATGTTTTTTTAGATATAGATATTGTTGAATCTGCAAATAGATAATCTTGGAGAGTTTCAAAGTCGTTTTTGATGCAGGAGGCTGTAGCTAAAAGTAGACATGTACTGTCAGTGTTGAAATGTACATCTGAAGGGTTGAAGTGAGGAGACAGGGTTACATGTAGAGTTTTGGATGTGACTGGTGGATGAATGTGTGACTGTTTGAAAGTAGCCAAGGAGGGAGTGTTATAAACATAAAAGTATAAAGGGTAGAATGGCTGCCCGGTGATATGGTGTTCACGGTTCCATAGTAGTCTGCAGACCCGCACATGCCATTTGGGTCTTTTAAGGATGCAGGGCATGGAAAAAGGACTACAGAGGCCGGGGGCAATCACAGACATTTGTGTATGTTGGGGGATTGGCCAATCAGGTTTTATGGTTGTGGTTTACAGGAACAGAGAATAGTAAGTGTTTTATTTCTTGTGTGGAGTGATGATGGCTATAGGTATGGCTATGAAGAAGCAAAGTATCTGGATTGTGGGAGATTCTTGGATCCATTCATTAAAGGTTTGCACTGAATACCATGGCATCTCTGCTACTGCTGGATTGGAAGAAGTGGAAGTTTCATGATATGCAGTTTGCGGGTTTAACTGGGTGACCTTATTACCATTCTGTGAGAATATGACTCACGTTAAACATCCATACATCATTATGGTGCATTGCGGAGACAACAGTTAGGGGTATTTGACTGCAGTATCCTTGCAGTTTGACATGAAGGATGTGTTGAAAATCCTAATAGAACTGTTCCGAGCTGCAAAGTTTATTTTTTCAGAACTTAACAAAGGCAAATGTGGAAACATTCATACTTGTTTTGTACACAAATGGAAAAATCCAGGCAGCATGTCAATAAAGTTGTATGTGCTTTTTTACATGGTTAGGAATGGCATCTTTTGACAATGTGAACATAAACTTTGATGGCGTGAATATTTTTTGTGAAGATGGATTTCGTTTGGCAGATGTTGGAAATTAGATTTTTCTTTCCAATGTTAAGAATTCATTGAAACAGTTTGTGTGAAAAAATTATAAGGGAACATGTGGAGTGTATATTACAGCATTTGTTAGTAAGTGTAGGACATAAAAATGAAAAACACAAAAAATGGTTGAAGCCGTTTTTGTAGAAGTTATAAAAAACAAATAAGTGCAGGACAGCATATGATAGTATAGTACATAAAACCAATACAAGCAAAAAAGAAGATGGTCATGGCTATGATTATGAAGAAGCAGAGAATCTGGGTGGTGGGAGATTCTTGGATCCATTGGTTAAAGGTGTACTCTGAGTTTTGTGAATTGTCTTTGAATCTTGGATTAGAACAATTTAATGTTTCTTGGTATGGTGTTTGACGATTGAAGTGGGTGGAATTGTTAGCATTTTGTAAGAATATGGTTACTTTGAAACATCCAGACATCATTATAGTTCACTGTTGAGACAATAGTTCGGGATATGTGACTGGAATATCTTTACAGTTTGCCATGAAGGCTACATTTACAAATGTAATGCAACTGCTTCCAGGTTTGAAGATTATTTTTTCTCAGATAGCTCAAAGGCACATTTGGAAATGTTCTAACTTGTTTTGTCCACAACTTGAAAAAGCCAGGTGGAACCCTCCTATTGGACTTTCAGAAAAAAATAGAAAACTTGGCTTTTTGCCTCAGCTGCTCGGAGCCAAGACATTGTATCACCACTGAACTTCATGAACGCCTTCTGCTTTTCCTGTTTACCTTTACCTGTGCACCCCATAACCACTTCCCTATTGTAACTAGTGTTTAGATACCCGAGGGTTCAGTGCAATGCTGTAAATGCTAAAATAAATAAATACATGTAAATCAAGCTGTATGTGCTTTTTAGAGGATTTTGGAATTACACCTTTACACAATGAAAATATAAAGTTTGATGGAGTGAATATTTTCCAAATAGATGGAGTTCATTTTACAGATGTTGGAAATTAGATTTTTCTTTCCAATGTTCAGAATGCATTGAAACTGCTTATGTGAACAAGTAAACATATAGTAAAGTATTTGTTAGTTGCTCTAGTAGATAAAAAGCAAAAACAGAAAAGAAAGTTAGAAGCAGTTTCTGTGAAAGTTATAAAAAACAATTAAGTACAGTAGAACATTTGTTTGTATAGTATATAACACCCCAAAACACTTAAAAATCAAGGTTTTGGTTATTATAGGCTGCAAAAGGTGCTTAGGAAGTCATGGTACTTATTGTATGCTAGAGAAAAGTACATGGGACAGAACATTATTTCGGTCCTTTTTTCTTTATCTCTAGTATACAACTCCCATTATTTCCATTAGCATAGAACAAAATGCTAAAGGAAATGTTGGAGAATCTGTGAAAGACTGCTCCAAATGGAACATTTTTCTGCTATTCTTTGATTTTGTATTTATTTTTGTTTTTTTCTATTTTTCTATTCTATAGGAAGGAGAGGCAAGGAGGTAAGGTGGGGAAGGGGCACCAACCACAAATACAGAGGCACAGGTGGACTATGGAAGATGTTGGACCTGCCGTGTATCTAAGGTAGGGGCAGTGTGTCTCATGTTCCATGACCGCCGCCTTGAAAGAACTTCGAAACTGCTCCCCTAAGCAGAGTGGTGTGTTGCAGTACATACAGAGTACTGTTGTCATAGAAAGGTAAGGATCAACAGCCTTTTGTATGGCCTGCGAGGCAGGCAGTGGAATCTTCTGCCCCACAGTATTAGACTGTGTGGTGGCAGGAGCGGCTGAGGAAGATGGGGTAGAAGAGGACAGCCTACTCCCTAAGAAAGGAACACCCTTTCTCAGAGCACATGGATGGTTGGAGCGGGTGCGGGGTTGCAGAGAGGTGGTACCGAATGAGTACTGCCCATTTTGTCCATGACTGAGTATCACCCAGACTCAATGCATTCAACACGGTCAGCACAAGCCTTTGGTACCCCTCATATGGTCTTAAAGAACCGCCAAACCCATTATTCTCTTTGGGTGCTGGAGATAGGTACTTCCTTTACTGCGTCTTCTCTTGTTCCTCCTCTGCATCAGTGCACCTGTTCCCATGTTCAGGCTCTCCTGATGGTGGTGATGGTTGTGGTCCACTGGGAAGGAGGGATAGGAGTAGGTAAAACTGATGTTATTGATGCCAGATGGGAAAGTCTCCAAAACAGATCCGCAAAGCAGTTGCTCTCTCCTGGACTGCCAGATTGAGAATTACTAAAAGTAATAAGTGGGTCCATTCAGAGGAACTGTCCGCAGACCTCTTTCAACTTCAAACTTCCTAGATTGGCTGAACAAACAGTTTCAAAATGTCAGCAGAGCACGGACACCGTTTGCAGACACGTCATCACTATGTACTAGAAAAGAAGGCATTCTTATTTCAACAAGCTTTGTATAAGTTACATTATTTGTTTGCATTGAAAGATGTATTGTTTACCATTCGAAATTTCATCATCACTAATCTCTTCTTTGGGAAAGTTTTCTTCTAGCCACTCAAGTGTGTTTGCCATTTTTGTAACACATGGTGATATTTGCTTATGTGAAATGTTTATAGAATGTATGGCAATAACAGATACATAAATTGAGTATATGTACTATTTGGTAACAGATTATTTTCTAATGTACTGTTGCTGTATCTCAGTGTGTCCTACGATTTGTACTAAACTGATACTATGAGGTGTACAGTTATGCTTTGTGCTTGGTACATTCCATAATATTGTGTGCTAAATGAAAAATACATTTTTAAATTTGTAAATGTTGAATTGTACAAACATTTATATTTGGGTATAGTAAATATTAGTAATGTTGTTTTATATATGTTTTTGTTGTTACAAGGGTACAAAATGCTGTCCACAGACTTTTGTACTGTCCGCGGACTCAACAGCTGTTACATTGGTGGTATGGTATATGGAACTTGTAGAAAATAAGGGTGCTTTGGTAAACACCTATAAAATTCAGTGAAAAAACTTTGTGAAAGGGACTTTATGGTTAGGTTGCACTAATAAAAACCTATAAAATTCAGAGAACAAACGTGCTAAATAGACGTTATGGTTACATAGACAAGGTTAGCCTCTAGATATAAAGCAACATTTAAATTTTAAAATTCTTACTGTCAGTGAACAAAAACAACTGGCCTAGATATGTCAGTGAACAAAAATAAGTGGCCCACATAGGTGATGTCATTGATATCAACAATGACATTTGTGATGTCATCTTTGATGTCTGGGGTGTCAGTCTTAGCAGTGCACAGTGGTAGCGCAAGTCAAGGTTGCTTAGTTTACCATAACTGCTGGCGAATTTTGGTTTTTTTCTATTTTACTTGTAACCATAATGTCCCTTTAACAAAGTGAATATATATATATATATATATATATGTATATATATATATATAGAGAGAGAGAGAGAGAGAGAGAGAGACAGAGAGAGAGAGACAAAGAGGGAAAGAGAGAGAGAGAAAATAAAAAAGTTGTGTGATGCCAAACTCATACATGCATACCCAAAGAGACCTATATCCGGATAAAGTACTAATTCTGACCTTATATTTATAGAAAGCGAGGGTAGCTCAGGGGCAACGCGCTCTTCTTGGAAGCAACGCAGTTGCGGAGCAATACAGGTTCGATCCCCGGGTCCGTGCTTAGAAACCTCTTGGTATTAAGCATGTTATAAATAACCAATTACAATTCAGTGAACAAACGTTAGTTAAGGGACAGTTAAGATGAATAAGTCATTGCAACAAAAGCTTTAGTTGAAAAAACATGATTTGAAGTCACATTAAGGTGTCCAATTAACACCACAAACGCCTGAATTTTGGCAGGTGCTGGAAGCTGTGGTACCTTAACATTGATGCCCGCATTGCCTGGTCCCTGATCTACATAGGTACTGGGACGAGGAAGAGGGATGTGCTGGTAAGAGATCTAGATTCTTGAACAATATCTATAAAAATAAGTAAACACTATTAATTGAACATTATTCACATATAGTGAAAACACTACTCATAACATTTGAGTAGCACTTTCTGTTTTTTATGTCCACTTTAACCACGCATCATGAATCTAGATCTCATAACCATAGAGCCCTCTTACTCATCCAAGTACTTTATTGGATCGCAAATTCAATATAGAAACAAAACATACTGTCTCAGCACCTCTGAATTACATACACGTTTTAAAATATTGACTATTTTCGTTAGTCAATCATCTCCAATCACTTGTGCATGAGTTTCATATATTGTTTTGATTTGATGCCTTTCACTATTGAGATTGAGAATTAACAAAAAAGGAAAGATATGAAGACACTATGTAAATACTACTCACTATTTTGCTTACACTTACACTTCTATGCTTACAGCACGCTGTGTCTTTATATTTGCTGGTAAGCGTGCATCGCTGATCTAATCTGCACACAACCTTATTTCTACAACAGCAACAGCGCTTTCATCTGAGTGCATCTGGCTGTATGCCACCCGGAGACTGTCCAAAATGGAGGCTTTGTTCATGTTTATTGTCGACATGTTGCTAAGCAACATACCTTGCGCCTGATTGGCTAGCTGAGTGCTTCTTCCGTGAGCCTGTGTCACCGGAAGGCGTGAGCCGGGCCTTACCCACTAAGGGCCACCACGAAGGGCAGCGCCTGTCTGTGCCCATTTGCCTGCGTCCTGAACAGGAGGCAGGAGCCTCCTCCAACCCCCCTACGAGCCCCTCGGCCCACCAGTGGAACCGTCTGACCACCCGAGGAACTTCGCCGGAGTACTTTTATGCTTACAGCACGCTGTGTCTTTATACTTGCTGGTAAGCGTGCATCGCTGATCTAATCTGCACACAACCTTATTTCTGCACCCACAACGGCGCTTTCATCTGAGTGCATCTGGCTGTATGCCACGCAGAGCCTGTCCAGAATGGAGGCTTTGTTCATGTTTATTGTCGACATGTTGCAAAGCAACACACCTTGCGCCTGATTGGCTAGCTGAGCGCGTCTTCAGTGAGCCCGCGTCACCAGAAGGAGTCAGCCGGGCCTTACCTACTAAGGACCACCATATAGGGCAGCGCCTGTATGTGCCTGTCCGGGACAGTACGGCAGGATCGGCGGCCTACCCCTTCTGTCTGCATTACCAGCCACTATCTTCACCAATGGTAACTCTTAGTTCATTCGTTTGGTCCTGGTTACCGTTCTAACAACTTCCACCTTTGTACTCCTGTATTCCTTGTTGGCCGCTTCGCCGAAGCTTACACTGTTTGACACTGTTCGACACACCCAAACAACGACTATGGGCTTAACTTTTGAACGTTTATCGCCCTCGCTACTTAGCTACGTATTAGAATTTAAACTAGCCTACGCCAATCAAGCGCTTCCTAGCTTCCTAGCCAGCAGCTAGCTTCGCAAACTGCCCGTACCGGGTCTGACATACTGCATGATGACCGCTTGTACAGTATTGCCTGTTTTCATAGTAATGCCTGATATGTTGCCGTTTATTATTTGCATAGTAATGCCGGCCACTCCAAACCTCGTCATTCTAACCGCTTAATGTACATATGGGCAGGTCTGCCTAATACTTTAGGCTAAACCGATACCATATCCCCATGCACCCTATTAGTGCAGCCTTGTGCCAATTTATCTGCATGTTTAGCCCCTGCAAGGTTAGTAGTGCATCCTGTCTGTTATGCCAAGAGGACGGCTTTTATCATTTGCATCTTGCTATCAGCAATTAGCAGCCCCAACCTGCTCATCCTTGACTCATTTGGCTTGCTCCGCATCTTCTGATGGTTTTCACCTATGTATACAGCTTACCTTTATTGGCCTTGCTACTCCTGTCCCCAAAGGTTTGATCTGAATGGTGATAACTCTACGAATTACAACTCTCTTAACTGTGAACTTACAGCACATAGCTGTGATCTAGGCAAATTTGTAACCTATTGCTCTCTTCAATCCCTATACAACAGTTGTTTCGGAATGAACTGTTTCTTGTTTATCTTACGACCGTATCTGGTCGATAACAGTCTTGCCCACATCACACACCTAAATACTGCTTGTTATTTTGTTTGTACATGCCATCCTTCAAGTGGAGCGCGAGCACGTCCGCACTGAAGCATTATTGTAGTTAACTTACTCCTTAACCCTAGGCAACGTCTGGTACACATTTTCCCATTAAGATTCTATCCGTGCCAATAGAGTCACCACCATTATCACCATAACCCAGCAAACTTAGCATGGTTGCCACCCAGATACTCCTCGACGTTCTACTGGGCTTACGAATATTGTGTTTACATTTGCCAGATATGCTGACTGCTCCTCAACCTGCTAAGAAAATGCCTCCCCCCTGTGAGGTTAAACCTACGCTCTTCCTCCCACCACTTAAGAAACTTATCACATGTCTACCATCAATCCTACTCCATTTTTACCCAAACTGATGCTACATTTTAAAAGTTGCAAGGCAAATCTAACTAGCCCTAACTGCCTATCTATCCTTACTCCCACACAATGGATTTAGCGGTTCACCTCCAAACCCACCCCTAACCAACCATGCTGTGGCGACCACAGAAACAAAAGACTTGGTTCTAGATTCACTATTCCCTAGTGAACATCTACCAGCAGACAACCCCACAACCTAACTCTCCTTATCCTTCTACGTAGAGCCTTCCACGCCTTATCACCACTAGCTTATTACCTAAAAAAACCTAAGCAAAAGTGAGACAGACCACCTGGCCTAGCTCATCAGACGAACTTGCCTCAACCCACATCACACACCAAGCCCCCTCTTATCAAAGGTGCATTGATAAATGCAAGATCCATTGTTGCACATGCAACAGACATAGCAGACTTAATCAACAACAACAATCTGGACTTCCTAGCAATATCAGAAACATGGCTGCATGCCGCCGCAGGGCCCTCTCTAATACTAGTCATTCCTGATTCCTATACCATCATCCAAGCGGACAGGGAAATCTCAAAAGGCGGAGGGGTTGCCTTCATTGCTCGGGCTAACCTGGCTCTTAGACCTTCGACCACCCCTATGCTCCAACTTCTCACAGTTAAATTAACAACTTCTCATTCCAGCACCTTAACTCTCCACCTCATATATAGGCCTCCTGGCCCTACTGGAGACTTTGAGGAGAACATCATCACTCTGCTTTCAGACAATAGCAAACCTTCGTCACAAATCCTAGTTCTAGGTGATTTTAACTTAGGCTTGGCCGACCCTAATGACCTGGCCCCTAAATATCTGGAAGATTCCTTAAGTGAACTAAACTTCACGCAAAGAATTAACCAACCTACACATGTGAAAGGACGAACTTTAGATTGGCTGGCTGACCATAACTGCGTCACTACAATGACCGTCATTGAACCCCAGTCATGGACCGACCACTCACTTATCTCTTTCACCATCAATGCTAACCAACCAGCCACTAAAACCAAGATTATCGCACCACCCTTACTCACTAGAAATAAGCGTAACATCACAGCTGAGAAACTTACCCCTATCCTGATCCCTATACTGAACTCCACCAGCATTGAAGACCCTGAAGAATGAATTGACTTATTCAATAACACTACGACCATGGCCCTTGACACCATTGCCCCACTGAAAGTTCGCAAGAGTAAACCTAAAACCCACCTCAACACCTGGTTTAACCCTTACCTGAAAGTCTTTAGTGCTGAAAAAAGGAAATATGAAACTATATGGAAGAATCTACCTTCTAAAGAGAACAAAGTAACCGAAATCTCCTCTCATTATGAAGCAGAGATCATCAGAACTGAACAAGAAACTTACAATGACAGGATTCAGAACGCCTGCTCTAGTGCTAAGAAATTATTTGGAATTCTAAAGGAATTAGAATCACCCATAGCACCTGACGACTCTCACCCTAAAAATAAAGACTGGTGCACGGGCATTCAAAATGCCTTGGCTAACTAAATTGCCACTTTACAAAATAAAATTGCCACCAAACGACTCAACCTCAACGGCACTGATACACCTAAGAAATATGAAAAAATTCTCCCCATCAATACTTTACAAGAAATCAAATCTGCCCAAGTCACGACAACAGAGGTAAAAAAAAACAAAAGCTTTGTCACGGGCAAAAACCCCTGGACAGAATTGGACCAAGTACGAAACAACTTGAACATGAAGTGTCGATTCAGTTTCCGAGAGGGGTCTGGGGCTATTCTGTTCAGTAGTTGTTAAAATATTTGATGGAGAACGGGTGCCTCCTTCTGCCAAAATTATAGCTAAATCTCCCATGGTGCTTTGCAGCAGAGAGGTCTTTCAGAAACGAAAAAGCTGCCATTTTTTTTGTTCGATGCAAGCAATAATCACGGTTACAACTGAAAAGGAAAAAATTGAAAAGATGCCATTTGGAGGAGAAAAAGGATTAAATGGTTTCAGGATAGAGGTGGGGAGGGGAAGGAGGACACTCTGAGAAATTGGGTGGTTGAGAGGCGGCTGGGGACCAAGTTCAGAGATTAAATGTTTTCCCATAACCAAGGTTATACTGGGGATAGCCGCCTTTATAGTAGTGAAAGGGATCGGGAATGAAAGTGCGTTACACAAAACAATAAGTGTTGGGTGGAATGGCAGGGGGCTAGGGAGGGAAAAAGGACTTGAGGGAAGTGGAGGGAGCATGGAAAGAGAAGGGGGTACTTGGTGAGTGCCTGGGAGGGCAGGGAAGAGATTTCGATTTTGCATGCTTTTTATGGATACCCGTGGTTATTTGTGGGCATTTTAGAATAACTGAGATTATTTGTAGTACATTGCTAATATAACCACAGTTATGGGATTTTCTTTTTGTTAAAGAGAGAGATTAATACAAAAAAAGGGGAATTGTACAGATACAGTGAGTTGGGGAGCAATGGGTGTGGCCGAAATATATCACTTCTAGGTTACTTTAAGGAACTGAATGGTGCAATATGGAAAGTGGGCATGGTCTAAGGCCATGGCTAGTGGGCCCCAACGAAACCTATTGAGGCAACATATCAAGCGGTGCAATATGGAAAGTGGACACAGCCAAAGGTCGTGGCTAGTCTGCCCTAAAGAAACCTAGTGGTGTGGCCACGGCCAAAGGTCATGGCTAGTGGGCCCATTTAGGAAACCTACTGGAGCAATATGTAGAGTTGCCGTGGCTGAAGGCCATGGGCACTAGTCATGGCCTTTTATCATGGCTAGGGATCCCGGAAGAAAATTATTGTGGCAACATGTAAAGGGGCCACTGCCGAAGGCGAGGGCCATTGGTCATGGGTGTAGGCATGGCTAGTGAGTAAGAAAGAAAGGTAGTGTTTTAAACTATACAGTGGACACAGCCAGGGCTGAAGGCCCTTGCTAGTGGGCCCGAAAGACATGTATAGTGGCCACTACCTTTGGCTATGGCCGCCTAGTGGGGCCAAAAGAATCATATTGGTGAAAGCTGTACAGTGGACACCCTTTAAATTCACTGAAAAAACCTTAGACAACACCCTTGAAATTCAATGGATGGAAGAAGCCATGCCCAGTTTAACTCAGCACATTACCGTTGCAAAGACCATGAGCACATTCATATTATAAGATAAGGGATTCACAATGACATACAAAATGGCATTATGGGGGACATAGCATTATGCAGGACATCACCAGGAGCATGCTGAGTTAAGCTGGTCATAACTTCCCACATATGCTGAATTTCAAGGGTTTTGTTGTGTTAAATCTGTGCAACTTAACTGCACCTTAACTAGGTTTTTTTCAGTTAATTGCATGCCACCAGCCCAGAGATTAAATACAGTGAAATCATTATGTCTTGATTTTTTTTTACATGGAAATTACTTTGAATATAATAGATATTCAATTTCATTTCCGTGAAAAAAATCAAGACTGATATGTTGAGGTGTATTCAGTGGACTATTTAAATAAATGTATGGCGTTGGAAAATTATTCGGGAATATGTACTAAAACTAATCAAGAAAAAGCAAACCTCCACAAAATTTGAATTCAGAAAGTATGGCATCTTTTCTAAGTTATCCCTAATAAAACACTTGAATGTATCCAATTGCATCAAATGCTAGGGTCCTTCACTTTCCTAGTGTTAGGGTCCTGGCATCCTGAGCCCTTGTTTCTGGAGTGTTCACTGTTCATTCTAAATGTGTCTCTGACCTTGAACATAATTATATGGAAAGTATATTACATGTGGGTGATTGTAACTGTGGATATTTTATGAGCTGATGACGGAATGGAATTTTCTGAGGGGAGAATGTAGAGGGACCCCAGGCACTCCATGATGGCAAACCTCATGCAGTGTTCAACTACCACCATAAGTGTTACATATTGGTCTCTCACATTTCATTATGGCTCCATTCATGCGCACAACATTCATTAGTATTTAGTTACAGCCACAACACTCCTTTTTAAATGTCCATGGATAGATATAGAGCTTTAATAGAAGGGATATAGATAGATAGCAATTGTATTCGAAATGCAACGTATCTGTACAACTTCCTCGCCCTTCCCCGGGACCACAGCTGCTGTTCATTTTGGGATTCCGTTTAGGATTCTCTGCTAACAACTGTTCTTTAGACCTGACAATTCATTGACATTTTGTTCTAGAATAATCTCTTTGAAAGTTCCTTTTTTGCTGTTGTGTTTGTACCATAAATGGTAATGCTGCATGTTTTGATACCGACATGAAAAATATGACTTTGCTAATGTCTATTAGCTTTTGGAATCAATCCACACAGCAATCCAATTTCCATTGTGCACCGCAGAGGAGCATGGGTCCTGTGGGCATGGTTTATGCAATGCACCCTGCATTTTCCTCTGGTGACTTGCTTTAGCTACCTGCTAGGGGCCTCTTTGGTTGGTGGCAGTTGTATGCTTTTTAGGGAGTAGAGCAGATCTGTTTGCTGAGTGCAAGCTTACTTGTTCATATTCACAAATGCAGTGGTGAAGTCCTGCAGCCAGACATTATTCAGATGGGAGTATGCGTGTGATATGGATGTGGCCATGTATGGCCATGCCTCGCCTCCCTGGGTATTATAGACAGTATGAAACTCTTTCCTGGAAACATGTGGCAATATACATTCCAGCCATTTCCCCCATGGAAAAGTTTGCAAAGTTTGAATATGGCGACAAACTCTAATTGGGTTGCTGCAGAATGTTTGATCAGATGCCACTTTGTAATTGGTTCTGGGGGTCCCTCATGCTCAATTTCCCAAAGATATGGAAGGCCAGTTCAAGGTATTCAGGGTTCATCCATTTCAGTTCTTTTATATTCATTAGCAGCAGAAATATATATCTGGAGCGCTATTTAAATATCCTGTGCTCAAGACTAAATACACTGGCTAAACAGGCCAGCACGTTACGTTACATTGAACTTGCTCGCGATGCGTAAAACAAGATTCTCACTTCAAGAAGTCCCTCATTTATTTCCATGACTAAGAGCGTTTCACGTCATCACGCCGATGCACAGCAGGTGACGGTGCTCGTCCCGAATATAGTGTTGAGCCAGGTACGGGACAGGAGGTCGGTCACAGAGCTGCTTTCCGGGCTGAGTCTGGCTCTAAAAAAAATGTACATCTTTAAGGTGAGTCTATAAGCACACTGGATCGGAGATTGTTAGATCCGCCATTATTTGTTATATTATAGTGAAGGTATGCATCCTTTTGCCATGTTAACACTATATTGAAGGTACCCAATATATTGGGCCTCATTACGACCCAGGCGGTAAGGGGTTTACGGCGCCGTAAACAGCGCCGACCCTTACCGCCTGAGTACGAGGTCCCTTAGCGCCATGGCGACTTTAACACCTGCTTTTAGCAGGTGTTAAAATCCATGGCGCTAAGGGACCATGGA
Organism: Ambystoma mexicanum; assembly: GCF_040938575.1. Taxonomy (NCBI): domain Eukaryota; kingdom Metazoa; phylum Chordata; class Amphibia; order Caudata; family Ambystomatidae; genus Ambystoma; species Ambystoma mexicanum. The sequence goes on along the minus strand of NC_090937.1, from coordinate 1,092,705,920 downwards.
GTTAATTACGCCACCGTAATTTACGGTGGCGTAATTAACGCCTTCCCCACTCCCATTATGCCCTATGGGGCAAAAATGGGAATGGGGAAGGGTAAAGGGGATTGGGGACTTACCGCCCCGCCAAGGTCGGAATGGGGCGGTAAGTCCGCCAACCACCATGGCGTAAACGTAGTTTACGCCATGGTGGTAAAGTCACGGCCCAGGCGGTAACTTACCGCCTGGGTCGTGATGAGGCCCATTGTCTTTACAGACAATAGGATTCCAGGCCATAGTTGAATATTTGAATGTTGGGCTTGGTATTTGCCCACGGCCACCGCCGCCACCAGGTGCTTCAAAATTTGTTGCACATATTTGAAGTAAGTCTATAGCATTGACAGTTTGGGTCATTTGATTGACTTTTCCCATTTACTATGGAATTCTATAGAATACTCTGGGTCTCTCCTGCTTTACCTCTAGCATTTTGAATTACATCAATCCTGTGAAGACAGTCGGATATGGCTTGACCACACTGTTCTGATAAATTTCAAGGAGTGTTTGACTTCACCTCCTTCAAAGGTCAGTTTGATTCTTTTCGTCATATACTCCAGAAGTTGAGTTTAATTAATTAGTTTGTAAGACCATTAAAATATATTATATTACAGGGAGACAGGAGGTCCCACACCCGACGAAGGGAGAACACACATCCCGAAACACGTAGTTTAATAGCAGATTCAGCTTACCAGATAAAAAGATCTACTGGAATCTCTACAATTATTGGACATCCAGTGCATTTATGTGCTTAATACACAAATACAAATATTTATGAACATCAGCAATAGTTTTCCTACTTTTCGATGATAAAGCTCATTCGTACCATTGTTATATTTCTTTTTTCACCTTTCACTTGTTTCATCTTTTGAATTATGTTAGAAACTTTTCATGATTTATCACGATTGATCATAATTTTGATTAAGATATTTTTGTACTAAATTAAATTCTACATAAAGAGATCATTTATGTTTACAGAACATCTGGTACTAGTTTTGAATTTTGTTGTGAGGTTTTTCTCACTAAGTGTGCACAGGTACTTCGAACCATATTTTTTACAGTTTGTTTCAATGTCTCATTAGCCATGAGCACATACCTGTAGCACCAGAATCGCATCTTTCAAATAATATTTGATTGAAATATTATTGAAATTGTTGTGCGCCCCCTTTCGATAACACAATACACACCCTAGCCATTTGCCTCATGGAAAAGATTGCAAAGTTTGAATCTGCCGACCAACTCTAATTGGGTTGACGCAGAATGTTTTTATCAGATGCCACTCCCTAATTGGTCCTCGGGTCCCACATGCAAACCTCAATTTCCCAAAAATATGGAAGGCTAGTGCCAGGTCATGCAGTCATGTCATGTGGGAAACCAAGACTAGGTGATCAGTTCCCTGTCTAGGCAAAACCAGCCAGCGCAAAGTGCCCAGTGTCGCACTGCCATTGCGGACCAGCCTAGTCCAGAGATGTTACCATGCTGCGGGCAAGCGCATGGCGGAATGCTCTTGTCATAACTGGTGTCACAAATTATGCCGTTGGTGAATTTCTCTGTGCCGTCATGTGTGTAGGTCTGTGCAGCGCATGATGACTTTACAAGTTATGGTTGCTTAGCTGGTATCCAGTGATAAAGTCACCTCAGAAAATTTCGCCAGAGGTTGACTTTTCCCCAAATGTCCACTCCCACAACAATGAAGCACTTTCCCCAAATATTACAGGACCAAAGTTAGAATAGTAATTAATACCCGTCCTAGAATATGTGGGGGGAGGCTTTTAAGGTTGCAGGGGAACAAATCGCCTACATAGAACCGCTTAGCTTGCCATACATAATGATTTTCTGTTTTTTAGATGTTGGGCTGCAACCATAATGTGCCTTCAACTAAAGTGTTTTCAGTGAATTTGCATTGCTTTTGGTGAAAGTTGAAGCTGTTGGGGGCTCCTGGAGTGCCAGGCACTGAAGCTGAGGTGCAATGCCCTCCTTTCAGTCTGTTGACATTCTGGGGCTCCTTTGACAGTTGTACGATAAGAAGGTATGAATGGCTCCCAATTAGGGAGAACAGGTATGTGCGACCCAACAGGGAGAGCAGGCACCCCAAAACTGGCACCACAATGAAAGTAGGCTTGATCTGCAGGTGTGGTGACGACACCATATCCAGGTGTCCTAGCAGGTTGGTCCCTCATCTAGTGTTACAGTTCTTAGGCTCTGTCTGTCGGGTGTTTCTGATAGCGCCTGGTCCTCAGAGGCAACATGTTGCATTTGTATTTTTTCAATAAATTAAAATGAACTACTTTAACATCCTATGATATACAAGTCATGTTTTTAAAAATATAACTCTTCAAATCACCTTTCCTATGTTTATCTTTTATTATGATCCACTTGTTAACATTACTTAACTCTTATGTCTGTCAGCATGAACATTCTGCAACATTCATCATAGCAAGCAACACATATCCAACTCCACAATGTTTCTAACAAAGGCAAACTGTGTTTAATACATTGCAAGGGGGCCATACATTTCTTAATTATCATTGATATGCGGCAGCCCCTGTTCTGAGTACATGCTCCAGTGAACCAGTCATTGAAATATATCAACAGCCATCTCTGCTATTCAAATAACATCGTGCAAATCATTTTCTTCCCAGGCATAAACTGCCCTAGAGGAAACTTTTACATTTACACCTAGGAGCAAACAGGCCCCTCCCAGGCAATTGTTCCATATTTGTACTGCAAAATTCAAACCAAAGGGTAAATTGAGGCGTAATCGCCACTATGCCTTTTTTTTGCACTCTGCGGTGCAAATGGAGTAAGTGCAGCCTACATTCACAACAGATTACTGTGGAATCTGCCTACAATTTGCTGATGTAAAAACTCACACAAATTCACTAGGAATACATTGTTTGTTGCTGTCAAACAATCTAGTGATTTTTGGAGGCACAGGGGAAAAGAGAGACAGAAACGTAACTTCGGTTCAATGCTCCTTCTACCTTCAAAAACCACAAAAATACCCTCGGGTGTGAATAAAGATGTTCATAACTTATTGGTGGCTATCTATAAATACCTGTTATACAGGAAACTACAACATGTGTCATGGATCTTCATGCCAATCAACAGGCACATCTGAGTTTGTTAGTGAGTGTGGATGTTGATTATGCCTGGCAAATGTATTTGGTCAATTTCAGAATGACCCATAATTTGATCAAGTTGGCTGAGTCGAGCATTCCTGAACTTCCTTTGTGACCCAGACAAAGTAGTTTGAGTAAGTGTGGCTAATGATATATATAGGTCATGTCCATTTCAACTTTGGGATCAGTCTCGCAAATAGAGGCTGATGCATGGGGTTGCATGAGCATCTCAGGGACAGATTGAACAGCAAAATTTAATTTAGATGTGGGAGAGGTAGAACATGAAAATATGATTTAGTCGAGGGAGGGGCAGAAAATGGAAATAGGCTTACGTTGAGGGAGAAGAATTGTATTTGAAAGGATATTGATAAGGGATAGTCAGATAACCGAAAGATAATTGAAAGAGGTAGAACGTTAGAATAGGATTTAGTTGATGGGGATGTAGAACAATGACATTGTATAGGCCATAGTTTTGTCACTGCAGTGACCACCTTGCATTACACACACACATATAACATGTCATTGACTGCAGAGTGAAAAGAACATCTCATTATTGATTGTAGTCATGTAGGAGAGTGTGTGCTATATATGTGTGAAGAAATAGAATGCTATTAGTGAAGATAAAATCATCGAATTGTTTGAAGGCACGATATTATATTCAGTGGTTGTAGCTGAGCGTGCCAACTTTTTTTTGATGAATTAGAATAGCTACTAGTTGCAAAGTCATAGTAGTCATTTATATAGCGCTTTTTTCCATTTGTATGGCTTAAACACGTTTTGTGGGAGGAACGTTCTCAGGGACCGAAGTCCAGATATGGGAAAATTCTCAGAAAAGGCTTAAAGTGTATTTGTGATTTTTGACAAGATTAGGAGTTAGGTGGGCTGCCTAGGCTCCTGTAAGCAACCCAAGAGGTCAGGCATGTGGACGGGTGCTGAGAGAGGTCACAACAGAGCTAGTGCAAGATAGTCGATATGTGATCAGCGGGACCAAAAATTGTCCTAAGTTGTCACTGTGTTCTAATGGTAGAGATGTTGAGGCAAAGCCGGTGTAAGGGTGAAGCCGTTACTTGTCCAACTAGACCAAATTTGTCGTAGTCGTAGCAGCATTCTAAAGTGTGTGGATGAATTGCCGTGCCTGCAGCAGATGTCCACCGAAGTGGTGCGTATATACATACCTTAAGTTCAGATGGAACTTATCTCTGGTCTGGCTGTGTGCACCGGATGTCTGTGTAAAGAAGAAAAGTTACTCTCATATGCTCTTCTAGGCACTATAGACAAGATACCCTCAAAGCTCTCTAAACGCAAATAGAGCCGCTATCTTATACTGTCTTCCAGGTGTGGCAGACAGGCTGTCTTAAGATCTAGCATCATAGGATATACTAGCACAATAGACAAGCCACACTTCTGTCTTACACTATGGCCCTCATTACGAGTTTGGTGGCAGCCATGGAGCTGTTAGCTCCATGGCTGCCACCAAACCGGGCTCATTTACCGGGTTCCTGCAATGAGGAATAACCGGGTTATTCCAACATTGGAGGACCCGGTAATTCCTCCTTGCAGGAACCATTCTCCATTCCCATGTGAGCCCTAATAGGGCTCAATGGGAATGGGGATGGTGGTAACAACGGGAAGATTACAACTGGCCCGTTGTTACTTCCTTCTTCCCCTTGCGGTTTTACCAGGCGTGCGATCCGGGTCCCGCGATGGGAAGCTTGTAATCAGCTCTGTTGGAATGAAGGGGGCCGGTCCCGTACCGGCCCCATTCATTCCGACACCGCACGGGTCGTAATGAGGCCCTATATCTTTTAAGTTCCATGATAAGCTAACACCAGGCATCAGCTAGTGCAGTATCAAGGATACAAAAATCAAAAAAGTGGCCTAATACTCCCCTTCACTCACCACCATATATACTGAGTGAAAAACATGTGATTTTGTTTATCAATCTAAAAGCCTATTTTTATTTGATGTGCATAGGCAGCACAGGTTCTTGATTGTGACTCTAAGCCCAATGCCACTTAGGTCAAATGCATCAAACAATTGTATCATCCCAATGCACCAGACACTAAGGGGCCGATTCATGGAACAAACGTGCGCCGAAAATCTAGGCGCAAGCATGCGCAAGCATGCGCAAGCGGAAAAAAACAGGCGCACACGCACGCGTGCGATTCATGGAAGTCCCTACGCGTGTTCACCGCGGGATGTGCGCCAAACCCGTGCATGGCGCACAAGTCACTGCAACATCGCGAAAGGCGTGCGCGACGGTGCGCGACGCGCACAGTGAAAGCGCACAACCTCAGCGCACACACCAGAAAGTGGGCGGGACATGGGGCGTAACGCGCGGAATGGGGAACAACACGTGAAAATAAGGGCGTAACTGGGGATGTACTGCACGGAAGCAGAGGGAACGCCCACACGCACTCGAACCACACGTATTCATGGAATGGAATAGGGCAAATCCACGCACAGCCAAAGCCACGCACAAGCTGAAACACGGCCGCCACACGAAAGCAGGCGGTAGAGTCCCAGCGCATCAAAAAAGTTGCGCCGCGGGAAGTAAAATACGCGATTGAGCGGGGTACGTGTATTCCGGGGGTGCGCAGGAAGTTCCACACGCGATTCGGCCGGGTACGTGGATTTCAGGGGTGCGCGGGAAGTTCCACACGCGATTTGGCCGGGTACGTGGATTTCAGGGGTGCGCGGGAAGTTCCACACGCGATTGAGCGAGGTACGTGTATTCCGGGGGTGCGCGGGAAGTTACACACGGGATTGAGCGGGGTACGTGTATTTCGGGGGTGCGCGGGAAGTCAAATATGCGATTGAGCGAGGTACGTGTATTCCGGGGGTGCGCGGGAAGTTACACACGCGAATGAGCGGGTACGTGTATTACGGGGGTGCGCGGGAAGTTCCACACGCGATTCGGCCGGGTACGTGGATTTCAGGGGTGCGCGGGAAGTTCCACACGCGATTTGGCCGGGTACGTGGATTTCAGGGGTGCGCGGGAAGTTCCACACGCGATTGAGCGAGGTACGTGTATTCCGGGGGTGCGCGGGAAGTTACACACGGGATTGAGCGGGGTACGTGTATTTCGGGGGTGCGCGGGAAGTCAAATATGCGATTGAGCGAGGTACGTGTATTCCGGGGGTGCGCGGGAAGTTACACACGCGAATGAGCGGGGTACGTGTATTTCGGGGGTGCGCGGGAAGTTCCACACGGGTACGTGGATTTCAGGGGTGCGCGGGAAGTTCCACACGCGATTTGGCCGGTACGTGGATTTCAGGGGTGCGCGGGAAGTTCTACACGCGATTGAGTGGGGTACGTGTATTCCGGGGGTGCGCGGGAAGTTCCACACGCGATTGAGCGGGGTATGTGTATTACAGGGGTACGCGGGGAGCAGCACACGTGAATTGCACGTGTGGGTCCTCCCAGGTGTACCCTCTACACCCTCCACGGCCCCTGCAGGTGGCTCACACCACAGGGGCCTACCCAGCACATGTCCTGCAGGCACCCCATCCACCATGCCCATGCCCACCAGCCAACCCACATATCAACTAGCACTACTGCCCACCAACGCATGTCCCCCTGCACCCCCAGCCACCAGGGGCAGCCTCCACCAGGCCCCCACCCATGTCTCCCACCACACCCACCAGCCACCAGGGGCAGCCTCCACCAGGCCCCCACCCATGTCTCCCACCACCCACACCCACCAGCCACCAGGGGCAGCCTCCACCAGGCCCCCACCCATGTCTCCCACCACCCCCACCCACCAGCCACCAGGGGCAGCCTCCACCAGGCCCCCACCCATGTCCGACTCATGTCTCCCACCACCCCCACCCCCCAGCCACCAGGGGCAGCCTCCACCAGGCCCCCACCCATGTCTCCCACCACCCCCACCCACCAGCCACCAGGGGCAGCCTCCACCAGGCCCCCACCCATGTCTCCCACCACCCCCACCCCCCAGCCACCAGGGGCACCCTCCACCAGGCCCCCACCCATGTCTCCCAGCACCCCCACCCCCCAGCCACCAGGGGCACCCTCCAGCAGGCCCCCACCCATGTCTCCCAGCACCCCCACCCCCCAGCCACCAGGGGCACCCTCCACCATGCCCCCACCCATGTCTCACAGCACCCCCACCCCCCAGCCACCAGGGGCAGCCTCCACCAGGCCCCCACCCATGTCTCCCAGCACCCCCACCCCCCAGCCACCAGGGGCACCCTCCAGCAGGCCCCCACCCATGTCTCCCAGCACCCCCACCCCCCAGCCACCAGGGGCACCCTCCACCAGGCCCCCACCCATGTCTCACAGCACCCCCACCCCCCAGCCACGAGGGGCAGCCTCCACCAGGCCCCCACCCATGTCTCCCAGCACCCCCACCCCCCAGCCACCAGGGGCACCCTCCACCAGGCCCCCACCCATGTCTCCCACCACCCCCACCTCCCAGGAGTGCAGGGGCAGCCTCCACCAGGCCCCCACCCATGTCTCCCACCACCCCCACCCACCAGCCACCAGGGGCAGCCTCCACCAGGCCCCCACCCATGTCTCCCAGCACCCCCACCCCCCAGCCACCAGGGGCACCCTCCACCAGGCCCCCTCCCATGTCTCCCAGCACCCCCACCCCCCAGCCACCAGGGGCAGCCTCCACCAGGCCCCCACCCATGTCTCCCAGCACCCCCACCCACCAGCCACCAGGGGCACCCTCCACCAGGCCCCCACCCATGTCTCCCACCACCACCACCCCCCAGCCACCAGGGGCAGCCTCCACCAGGCCCCCACCCATGTCTCCCAGCACCCCCACCCACCAGCCACCAGGGGCAGCCTCCACCAGGCCCCCACCCATGTCTCCCACCACCCCCACCCACCAGCCACCAGGGGCAGCCTCCACCAGGCCCCCACCCATGTCCGACTCATGTCTCCCACCACCCCCACCCCCCAGCAGTGCAGGGGCACCCTCCACCAGGCCCCCACCCATGTCTCACAGCACCCCCACCCCCCAGCCACCAGGGGCAGCCTCAACCAGGCCCCCACCCATGTCTCCCAGCACCCCCACCCCCCAGCCACCAGGGGCACCCTCCACCAGGCCCCCACCCATGTCTCCCACCACCCCCACACGCCAGCAGTGCAGGGGCAGCCTCCAGCAGGCCCCCACCCATGTCTCCCAGCACCCCCACCCCCCAGCAGTGCAGGGGCAGCCTCCACCAGGCCCCCACCCATGTCTCCCACCACCCCCACCCACCAGCCACCAGGGGCAGCCTCCACCAGGCCCCCACCCATGTCCGACTCATGTCGCCCACCACCCCCACCCACCAGCCACTAGGGGCACCCTCCACCAGGCCCCCACCCATGTCCAACTCATGTTCCCCACCACCCCCACCCCCCAGAACTGTGGGGCACCTGCCAGCAGGCCCCCACCCATGTCCAACTCATGTCTCCCACCCCCCAGCACTGTGGGGCACCTGCCAGCAGGCCCCCACCCATGTCTCCCAGCACCCCCACCCCCCAGCCACCAGGGGCACCCTCCACCAGGCCCCCACCCATGTCTCCCACCACCCCCACACGCCAGCAGTGCAGGGGCAGCCTCCAGCAGGCCCCCACCCATGTCTCCCAGCACCCCCACCCCCCAGCAGTGCAGGGGCAGCCTCCACCAGGCCCCCACCCATGTCTCCCAGCACCCCCACCCCCCAGCCACCAGGGGCACCCTCCAGCAGGCCCCCACCCATGTCTCCCAGCACCCCCACCCCCCAGCCACCAGGGGCACCCTCCACCAGGCCCCCACCCATGTCTCACAGCACCCCCACCCCCCAGCCACCAGGGGCAGCCTCCACCAGGCCCCCACCCATGTCTCCCAGCACCCCCACCCCCCAGCCACCAGGGGCACCCTCCACCAGGCCCCCACCCATGTCTCCCACCACCCCCACCCCCCAGCAGTGCAGGGACAGCCTCCACCAGGCCCCCACCCATGTCTCCCAGCACCCCCACCCCCCCCAGCCACCAGGGGCAGCCTCCACCAGGCCCCCACCCATGTCTCCCACCACCCCCACCCACCAGCCACCAGGGGCAGCCTCCACCAGGCCCCCACCCATGTCTCCCAGCACCCCCACCCCCCAGCCACCAGGGGCACCCTCCACCAGGCCCCCACCCATGTCTCCCAGCACCCCCACCCCCCAGCCACCAGGGGCAGCCTCCACCAGGCCCCCACCCATGTCTCCCAGCACCCCCACCCACCAGCCACCAGGGGCACCCTCCACCAGGCCCCCACCCATGTCTCCCACCACCACCACCCCCCAGCCACCAGGGGCAGCCTCCACCAGGCCCCCACCCATGTCTCCCAGCACCCCCACCCACCAGCCACCAGGGGCAGCCTCCACCAGGCCCCCACCCATGTCTCCCACCACCCCCACCCACCAGCCACCAGGGGCAGCCTCCAGCAGGCCCCCACCCATGTCCGACTCATGTCTCCCACCACCCCCACCCCCCAGCAGTGCAGGGGCAGCCTCCACCAGGCCCCCACCCATGTCTCCCACCACCCCCGCCCACCAGCCACCAGGGGCAGCCTCCACCAGGCCCCCACCCATGTCCGACTCATGTCTCCCACCACCCCCACCCACCAGCCACCAGGGGCACCCTCCACCAGGCCCCCACCCATGTCCAACTCATGTTCCCCACCACCCCCACCCCCCAGCACTGTGGGGCACCTGCCAGCAGGCCCCCACCCATGTCCAACTCATGTCTCCCACCCCCCAGCACTGTGGGGCACCTGCCAGCAGGCCCCCACCCATGTCTCCCAGCACCCCCACCCCCCAGCCACCAGGGGCACCCTCCACCAGGCCCCCACCCATGTCTCCCACCACCCCCACACGCCAGCAGTGCAGGGGCAGCCTCCAGCAGGCCCCCACCCATGTCTCCCAGCACCCCCACCCCCCAGCCACCAGGGGCACCCTCCACCAGGCCCCCACCCATGTCTCACAGCACCCCCACCCCCCAGCCACCAGGGGCAGCCTCCACCAGGCCCCCACCCATGTCTCCCAGCACCCCCACCCCCCAGCCACCAGGGGCACCCTCCACCAGGCCCCCACCCATGTCTCCCACCACCCCCACACGCCAGCAGTGCAGGGGCAGCCTCCAGCAGGCCCCCACCCATGTCTCCCAGCACCCCCACCCCCCAGCAGTGCAGGGGCAGCCTCCACCAGGCCCCCACCCATGTCTCCCACCACCCCCACCCACCAGCCACCAGGGGCAGCCTCCACCAGGCCCCCACCCATGTCCGACTCATGTCTCCCACCACCCCCACCCACCAGCCACCAGGGGCACCCTCCACCAGGCCCCCACCCATGTCCAACTCATGTTCCCCACCACCCCCACCCCCCAGCACTGTGGGGCACCTGCCAGCAGGCCCCCACCCATGTCCAACTCATGTCTCCCACCCCCCAGCACTGTGGGGCACCTGCCAGCAGGCCCCCACCCATGTCTCCCAGCACCCCCACCCCCCAGCCACCAGGGGCACCCTCCACCAGGCCCCCACCCATGTCTCCCACCACCCCCACACGCCAGCAGTGCAGGGGCAGCCTCCAGCAGGCCCCCACCCATGTCTCCCAGCACCCCCACCCCCCAGCCACCAGGGGCACCCTCCACCAGGCCCCCACCCATGTCTCACAGCACCCCCACCCCCCAGCCACCAGGGGCAGCCTCCACCAGGCCCCCACCCATGTCTCCCAGCACCCCCACCCCCCAGCCACCAGGGGCACCCTCCACCAGGCCCCCACCCATGTCTCCCACCACCCCCACACGCCAGCAGTGCAGGGGCAGCCTCCAGCAGGCCCCCACCCATGTCTCCCAGCACCCCCACCCCCCAGCAGTGCAGGGGCAGCCTCCACCAGGCCCCCACCCATGTCTCCCACCACCCCCACCCACCAGCCACCAGGGGCAGCCTCCACCAGGCCCCCACCCATGTCCGACTCATGTCTCCCACCACCCCCACCCACCAGCCACCAGGGGCACCCTCCACCAGGCCCCCACCCATGTCCAACTCATGTTCCCCACCACCCCCACCCCCCAGCACTGTGGGGCACCTGCCAGCAGGCCCCCACCCATGTCCAACTCATGTCTCCCACCCCCCAGCACTGTGGGGCACCTGCCAGCAGGCCCCCACCCATGTCTCCCAGCACCCCCACCCCCCAGCCACCAGGGGCACCCTCCACCAGGCCCCCACCCATGTCTCCCACCACCCCCACACGCCAGCAGTGCAGGGGCAGCCTCCAGCAGGCCCCCACCCATGTCTCCCAGCACCCCCACCCCCCAGCCACCAGGGGCACCCTCCACCAGGCCCCCACCCATGTCTCACAGCACCCCCACCCCCCAGCCACCAGGGGCAGCCTCCACCAGGCCCCCACCCATGTCTCCCAGCACCCCCACCCCCCAGCCACCAGGGGCACCCTCCACCAGGCCCCCACCCATGTCTCCCACCACCCCCACACGCCAGCAGTGCAGGGGCAGCCTCCAGCAGGCCCCCACCCATGTCTCCCAGCACCCCCACCCCCCAGCAGTGCAGGGGCAGCCTCCACCAGGCCCCCACCCATGTCTCCCACCACCCCCACCCACCAGCCACCAGGGGCAGCCTCCACCAGGCCCCCACCCATGTCCGACTCATGTCTCCCACCACCCCCACCCACCAGCCACCAGGGGCACCCTCCACCAGGCCCCCACCCATGTCCAACTCATGTTCCCCACCACCCCCACCCCCCAGCACTGTGGGGCACCTGCCAGCAGGCCCCCACCCATGTCCAACTCATGTCTCCCACCCCCCAGCACTGTGGGGCACCTGCCAGCAGGCCCCCACCCATGTCCAACTCATGTCTCCCACCACCCCCACCCCCCAGCACTGTGGGGCACCTGCCAGCAGGCCCCCACCCATGTCCAACTCATGTCTCCCACCCCCCAGCACTGTGGGGCACCTGCCAGCAGGCCCCCACCCATGTCCAACTCATGTCTCCCACCCCCCAGCACTGTGGGGCACCTGCCAGCAGGCCCCCACCCATGTCCAACTCATTTTCCCCACCCAACATGTCATCACAGTCCAGATCCCTGGTCTCTATGGTCAGCCCCCAAATGCAAAACACCCACCCGAGTTTTGCATCCACCCACTCATATTTTGCAATTACATCACAGAACACCAATTGCAAGTTCCAAAACAAACACATGTCCCTCACATACAACCAATGGGTGTCAGTGATTCTCAAAACACATAACATGAAATGCATGAAAACAATGAGATACCACACATTGAAGTTCAACAAAAAAATAATGTATTAAAGGAAAGATGAATAGAAACAAAAATGAAGAAACAGAAATGTGAATGGAAAAAAATGAAAAGAAGCATGTCCGTTCAAAAATTAAAAAAATAAAGAATATAGAAATCCAAAGTAATGTAGTATAAAGTCAATGTCCACCAAACAAAATCCAATGTGAAATAAAAATAATAAGCCATTGATCCATGGAGAATGTTAAAAAAGAAAGTATGTACAAGTCCACAACTATGTACAATGCAAGAAGCCAGGGTCCATTATCCCAACAAAATAAAGGAAACCTAACTAACTACACTAACTAATAAAAAAAACTATATACAAAAATGTGGCCAATGTCCAAAAGGTCCAAATGAAATGAAAACAAAAATGAAACTTAACACTATCTACATAACTATGTACAAGGGCAGCGGGCTAGTTCCACGGCTCACTTCTGGATGTGCCGGGCCAGGGCATCATCGAACTCCTCCTCAATGTCCCGGAGGCGGTCCTCCTCCATGGCCCTGAGGGTCCGCAGGGCCGTCGACGTGTCCACCTCCAAAGCCCTGCGGATTGCCTCGAGGCACTCGACCCGCCTCAGGGCCCTCTGCATGGAGTTCTCCGCCCTGACCATAGAGAGCCGTGCCTCTTCCGCCCGCTGCCGCTCCGCATCTATGGCGTGGCCCAACCGCTGCCACACGGAAGACACTTTTAGTCCTGGGTCCTCCTGCCCTCCGGCCGATGCCTGCCCCTCCGATGTCGAAGGCCCCGAGCCTTCATGGCTCCCACCATGGTGCTGCTGCTGCTGTGCCTCTGCCCCTGCACTGCCTCCTGCTGCCTGCACATCCTCCGCCGGCTGGGGTGCAGTCGTTGACGTGGCCACCCCTGCTGGACGTCCGACTCCCGACTGTGGCAGGGATGCCTCCTCCACCAGCCTGGCCGCACCGTCAGAGGCAGCTCCACAGGGCACCCAGGTGACTGATGGGTGGGAAGATGGCACAGAGTACGACTGGCGCGTAGGGGGTCCAGCTGAGGAGGGGGTCGTGGCAAGCCCCATCAGACGGAGGAATCCGGCCTGGGTGACCTATCCCAGCAGGCTGACGTGGTCAACGAGCCATTCGAGATAACCTGCAGTCTCTTCATGAAAAGACTGCAGGTCACCTCGCATGGCCCGTTGACGCAACGCCACACCAGCCAGGACAGGCTCAACCCGGGCCTGGATAGCCACGTCCGCAGGCAGAGGAAGGCCAGTTGACGTCAGCTCATCCCCTGCCTGAAAACTGGTCTGGACATAGGCATCCCTGCTGGTGCAAGATGATGCAGGGACAGGATCAGGGACAGGATTGCACACAGGCACCTCCGCGGCGGCCTGTGCTGCCTCCTGTCCCTGGTCCTGCACTGCACCACTAGCACCAGTGGGATCCCCACCCCCAGACCCCGTCTCCGGTGCTTGCACGGCCTCCTCCTCCACCAAACCCCCCACCAACCTGGATGACTCTGTGCCATCTTCCCCCGTTGGGCCCTGTGGGGTCCCAGCTGCCCCTTCTGCTGCCGAGGAGTCCAACTGCAACCTCCGCCTCTTGGACCTCCCCCCGGCAGCTGCGGCCTGGGACGCGGCACCGGACTCCTCACTCCCCGACGAGATGACAACATGGGAGGGGAGCCGGGCCTTGCGTCTCCGGCTGGCGGTGGGATCCCCGCCGCTGTGCTCCACAGCACCTTCTCCGCCCTCTTCATCAGTTGACGCTGCAGACAGGGAGAAACAAAACACACGCATCAGGGCACTGTACAATGGACACATACACACATGACAGTTGTACATGAGTGGCATTGGCAAACCTCAGACATGTCATCACGATCACCAACACACATGTCATTACATCTCGCACACACGAGCCATACCACAGCCATTTCGCAACTGCCAACACCATCCATACACATACAACAGCATGAGCAGGCAAAGGTGAGCCAGACATCACATGCAACACAGGAAGTGCACCACACATGTACACACACCACCACACTTGCATGCATGTGTACACATCTGCCAAGTGTCGCAGTGTTCAGACGGGCATCCATGTCACATCTGCCCATCAGGCTTCCACTTAAAGCTGTCACATGCATCCATGTTGCATCACTGTTGCACCCTTGTCAAATACACACACATGCACATGTACACAGCGCTGATACATGCAGCTGAAAACAACATACATGCGTGACATCACGGACATGTCTACTCACATACACATTCATACAAACTTGTGTGCCCACACAACTGCATATGGCATGCAAGCCCACACACACAGGCACCATCCATGTCTCACACATTACAGCCCTCGCATGTGTCAGCCCCACGGCCCTGTACACCCGCACCCATACTCGACCCCATACAAACAGATGTGCAACCTGCACACTACTGAACAATCACCACACGCACTGCTCACAATCAGGATGCATGTACACTCACCGCTCGACTCCAGACGGGTCTGCCTCTCAAGGACCTGGACGTGGAGCGCTGGGGATATGCGTTCCAGGACCCTCATCTGTTCTTCCGACAAGTGGCCCCGGCGCCCCTTGGCATCCGCTGCCTTCAAGAGGCGCCGGGCCTTGTTCAGGGTCCTGGACCTGAAGTCCTCCCAGCGCTTCTTGACATGTTGGAAGTCGCGGACTGCCACCCCCTCCGCGTTGATGGCAGTCACGATGTCAGTCCAGATCCGAGTCCGTCCTTCCTTGTCGGCGCGGGAACTTCCGAAGAGGGCATCATACTGCCCCAGGACTTGCTCCACCAGGACACCAACTTCGGTGGCACTGAAGCTGGTGCCCCTCTGCCTCTCTGGCCGGGGGTTGTCAGTGGTCACAGATGGAGTTTGCCCCGACATGACAACCCCAGAGGCAGGAGTGGGTGGGCAACTGGGTCCTGGGGCTGGGCTGTGGAGCGATGGAATCCCAGTCGGGAGTCTTTGGTTCCAGCAGGGGTGGTCACACCAACAGCACCCCTGGCTGATGTGCAGGCAGCAAATGGCAGGGCACGTGGGCAGCAGGCAGTCAGGCAGCAGCAGATGGCAGGTGGGAGCGTGCTCGGGGCTCTGGGGGGCAGTAGTTCGGCCTTCTGGGCAGGAGCGTGGTCTTCCGTGTGCTTACGCGTGGCCAGCTTGATACGGAGTGATTTGGCACGTGAAAATTCTGCACGTCAGCGTGTCATTCGAGGAAAGGCCCTTAGCGCGTAAGCGCGTCTGCACGCATACGCATTTTCATTGGACCAAAGGCCCTCAGCGCGTGAGCGCGTCTGTGACGTGACGTGCGAGGGAGTATCCCTCATTGCACGTGATGACAGTACACACGTGGATTCCAACCAATCGCGTGTGAAAGTTCACGGGACCCCGGAACACACGTACCCAGGCCAATGGCGTGTGGAAGTACCCGCGCACCCCGAAACACACGTACCCAGGCCAATGGCGTGTGGAACTACCCGCGCACCCCGAAACACACGTACCCAGGCCAGGCCCCTCCGATCACACGCGATGACACCCGAATACGGGAAACCAACGAGTCCGCCCACACGGAGGCGTCCCGCGCCCGCGCACAGCATAAAAGTGCGCGCAAACAACAAACGCGTATATACAGCGACGATGAATGCCCCATTTGTTGCTGCACTGATTGTGGGACACCGCAGGAGGAGGAGAATAGCCAGGGCACGCATTTTTGCACCACGGACAAGCCTTTTTGGGATGCCTGACGACCAGGTCTACGGCAGGTATAGGTTTCCACCCCATATCATCCTAGACCTGGTCAGGGAGTGGGAAGATGACCTCACATCCCCCACCCTTTGCTCCCAAGCATTGAGCCCCTTGGAGAAGCTGCTCAATGTCTTGCATTTTTTGGCCACTGGGTCGTTTCAGCGGACCACTGCCATAGTTGTGGGGGTCTCACAGGCCACGCAGTCACGCTGCCTACACCAGGTACTGGCAATCATGACAGCGCGCCCCTCAGTCCGCAGGCACATATACATGCCCAGAACACCCGCAGAAAGGCAGGCCGTTGTCCTGGATTTTTTCAGGGTGGCACACTTCCCCAAAGTGCTCGGTGCCATAGATTGCACCCATGTGGCCCTACGTCCACCTAGGGCCACTGAGCACATCTACCGAAACCGCAAGCACTGGCATTCCATCAATGTACAGGTGGTATGCGATGCAAAGGGAATCATCACCTCTGTCTATGCAAACTACCCTGGCTCCACCCATGACAGTTTCATATACAGAATGTCCGCCCTGAGCCGGGCCCTGGAAGCTGGGCAGCATGGCGACACATGGCTCCTAGGTGAGTACAAATGCCCTTGCATATGCATGCAAGTCACACACAGACAAATATACCAACCCTAATAATCTCAACAATTATCACCTCCCCAGGGGACAGTGCCTACCCTCTGAGCAACCACATGATGACGCCAATCCGGAACCCCACCACACCACCCCAGGTAAGATACAACGCTGCCCATATTGCAACCAGGGCCATAGTGGAGCGCACATTCGGAGTGCTCAAGTCACGTTTCCGCTCCCTTGACCGCTCTGGTGGGCAACTACTCTATGCACCACCAGTTGTGTGCAGGATTATTGTGGCAGCATGTGTCCTGCACAATGTTGCAACACGGCAGGGTGTCCCGGTGGACATGGTGGTGCCCCCACATCCCCAACCACAGGCACAGGCGCTGCCCTTGGGAGGGGACAGGGCAGTGGCGAGGTAGCCCGGACCCAGCTTGTGGCCACATTTTTCACCTAAACTCCCACCCCTGCGGAGTGCACACAGGCCTGGCACATACCAGGTGACAATCGATGATGACAAAGTGACAGTCAACTGTCACAACCCTACCACCCTGAGATAGTTGCCATGGAAGTGCCACATCCCTAGCTACTTAAACACAAGCTATCCTGTGCAACCAAAATGCACACATATGACATGTGACATGACATGAGCCATACACAAGTATTCAAAGGCACAATGAGGCAGTGGGGGGGGGAACAAGGGAACACAGAGAACGGTACTACTAGGCCAGGTGTCATTGAGATTGTGCAAGTGCAGGGGTAGGGGGAAGGGAAAAGTGCAAGGGGAAGGGTGGGGGGGAGTCCAGTACAGGGGAAGTAGGCCAAAAAAATAATACATAGGTCGCCTGGTGGCAACTGCAAAGGTAAGTGCAGACAAGTGCTGTGAAGGGAGGGCTGTAGGGATAGAGAGACAGTCCCGCAGTGCAGGGGTTGCCAGGGTGGCAGTGCAAGTGGACAGTGGCTGGCCCAGGGACCGAGGTTGGTGAGAGTGTCCCAGTTGCAGCTCCTGTGCAGTTCCAGTGAAGAATTCTGCAAGGGAGAGGCAGAGAGTAAGCAGAAGCAAAGAGGAAGGTCTTGAGGTGCTTCCAGAACTGGAGATGGTTCCCCTCAAGTTCAAGTCAGGCAGGAAGTCTGTTCGAGGGGGAGGGCCCTGCTGTGGAGAGAAACCTACCCCCAGCTAGTTGCTCTGAGAAGCGGATGACCTGGACATGCAAGGTGTGCATCACACACACCTGCAAAACAGGCCATGGCCATCACTGTCATGTCAGTCAAACCCTCCCAAACATCAACATGACATGGCAAGCAATACCCATACACCGACCCAGTAACGATAAGGTACACATTGCCATGTCCTAAATGTACAGTGGCATCGGACAATGATGCCTGACCCGGAATCCGATGAAATGACAGACCAACAAAAAGTCCCACCCAAAATACGTCGATTCCAAATGCATTACAACAGTCGTAGACGTAACATCACAATGAATGCCTGTCAATATGCACATTATGCATTGCAAAATCAACACTGCAGCTCATGTGTGCAGTGTCCTACTCCTGCATCACACTGCTCAGCGCACAGCACAGTGAACAGCCATTGCGTGTGATGCACACCCTGAGCATCACATCTAAGTGACAGACTAAATCAAACATCAAATTAGGCATGTCCTGGAACCATAACCGGTCACAGAACATGTGCTGCCGGGACACAGTGGGCACCAGAAGGCAAACAGTGTACACGTGGATATGCAAGGGGGGGGAGTACATGGAGTGCATCCGAGTGCAAGTGTGTGGTTCTGCAAGGACATGCACTCCACATATGCATGTGCACTCAAGTAACCATCAGTGTTCCCTACACATCACATGTGAACATCCACCATGTGTACACCCCAGCATGTCAAACCACTACTATCCCCTCGCACCTGAAAGGAAAACACAACACATGAACAGGCATTGATCAGCAGAACACAACATGTACATAGGACAACAACATTACAATGTCAGAGTTCCCATCACACTGCAGGGCAACGCAACTATCAACAACAACCCCCCCCCCCTCGCAAATGACCATGCCCACTGAACAACTGCACCTGGGTCATGGAGCCTCCAACCCTCATTCCCACCTGGCCACAGGATCACCTTTACCCTTCGTGTCCATCTCCCACCATGTGTGTAAAAAGATGCCTGAACCCTCAGAATCCACACTCATTTCCAAAATCACATAATCCAAGGCATGAAAAGGAACCCAAACACCCTCCAGTAGATGACTTGACGTAGCAGTACGTCTCAAAGGCCAAGTACTACCACAATGATGCAACAACCAAGGTAGCACAGCAAAACAATGTCACGACAGGATGTGAGACATGTGTAGTACATGACATAGGATGATGCACCATGAATGGATGTGTACTGTCACGGGTCCCCTGTACAGGCGCCGGAGTCTCATGAAACAACCACCCACACCATGTCCCGGGGGCCTGCAAGGTCAAACTCACACAGGCCCCTGAGATCCTGGTGGGGAATGAGGTTCAGGGATATGCAGTCAGGAGAGGTGTAGACACACTGGATGACTGGAATGCGTGGCAGGTGAGGGGAGTAGGAATGAAACATGAAACCAGGGAATGCACGAAAATGTACAACCTGCATGAACACATGCACAATCCAAACAAACTTGGACATCATTGTCATGGCCTTCTGAAGTCCAGGCTCAGGAGTGGTACGAACCAACCACCCCCTCTAGGGTTTTGGCGCCTGCAAGTTCGGGGCTTACACAGGCATCCGCAACCCCAGTGGGGAAAGAGGGTCAGGGAACATTGCTTGGATAGGCATGGGAAGCAGGAACACCGGGTAGAGGGTACAGGTTTCAAAATTGCATAGGATCACGGGTGATTAGGGTAAATAACATACCAAATAGGACCACACATACATCCATGCATCAGTACACTCCCCAGCAAGCCTATGCAGGCCAGTTTGTAAGAAAATACAACAAGACACTTAGCTCTGGTTTTGAGTGCTGGCCTCCTGCCTGCGCACTCTCAGGTCCGGTTACAGGAGCACTGCAATGCTGCAAAGAGAGACACAGTCAGCAACCTGTACGTGCCAATTACACAAAAACACAACACAAAACATGCCCCATAACAACATACAACTCTACAAACAGACAATCTGTGCTCCATGCTTCGTACCCATATATAACATCACCCCTGTGACGGGTCATTCACAGTCAATGCAGTAAGTCAGCCGCTGGTGGGTGCGTGGCAAATGGAACACCAATGTGTCACAATTCACACAACATGCAATGTTCCCTGGGTAAGCAGACAGACCCATATGGCAAGCCATGACTACAGAGCAAGTTGCGTACCACCATGACCAAAACAAAGTTGCCAGTGCATTTATCATGAAGTACGTGGAATAGACATGCACTGCACCCGAGTATGTCCCTTGCTGTATGTCCCTGTGAGCTGCCCCTTTCCATGTCTTGGAAGGCTACATGGTTGATACAAGTGCCTCAATGAACCTTGGTGTACCGCAGGGTATGTGCCACTGCCCCCGCATGTGTCCCAGACAACCCTACTATCAACAGCCATCAGTCCACAAACACATCTGAGCTGCATTGTGTGCTTCAACACCAATATTTGTCTAAGCTCACCCTCAGTGCTGTGACTAAGCCTGCACGTGCAACTCGCCTGGTGCAAGCTTTGCTGTCTCGTGGCCCCCCTGTGATGCTCACCTTGCCTGGAGTTCCTTGGAACATGTCAGCAGTTCTAGGATGTGGGTCTGCAATCACTGTGGCTCTGCTTGTGCACACATGTGCATGTGGGCACCAACAAATGGGTCAGGAATTACGTCGTCCAATGGGCCATGTCTGCTGGCAAAGGTGCTCTGGTGCCTCATCCCCCTGCAGAAAGTGCATGAAACACATGATTAATGCATCAAAGTGATCTGTGTGTGTCTCATCAGGCATCTCATTACTTGACCATGTCAGAGAGTCACATCACAAATCACACCATCAGTCCGTCTTTCACCTCCAAAGTGTGGAACACTATCTACAGCATGATTTGCAACAAGCACGTGTACAGGAAAGATATGAAACATAATACACAATGCATAGCAATCAATGTCCACATTAATCATGACACGCCCCATCTAGCAAAAGCTGAACAGTGGACAATTACACCTAAATCATCCCCACTAGGGGTGTCAACACAAGTCAAAAAGCACCAGACATGCCACAGATATGACAGTCCAAAGCCCTTGTGTAAAATTCTGTTACACCGAACCATCCTTGCGAGCCCATGGATAAGGGAGGCAGGAGTGGCATATGTGAGTCAAGGAACCCAAGCAGCAAACACATACACAAGACAACCATGAAGGGCCCAGCTGGAACAGACAGTGGATGCCTTCAAAAACCACAAGGCACCGCACTGTCACATGTAAGCACAATAGACTACAAATTTTAAACTAACTCAACTATTAACTAATTACACTAACCATGGAAAACCTACATTACCTATTTAAACTAACTATCAAACAGAAACTTAACTAACTAAACTAAAAGAAAAATCAAAAATGGCCACATACGACCCGGGGGGGAGGGGAGGCACCCAGGAGGGGGGAGGTACAGGGTGCTGCTCAACATCCACATGCGATGATGCTGAGCCAAAAAAAAATACCTCCATGGGCTCAACGCCTTCACAGCACGACCTATGTGGGAGATAGATGGTCGTCCGAGTCTGGCTCATCCTGGTAAGGAGGACGTGGCACAGTAGCCTGGCCACGCCTAGCCGCAGCTTGCCCCTCGTCGGCAGCAAGTCTGCCGGACAGGTGAGCCTGGTTCTGTGTGGCGATGTTACATAGGTCTGCATGCAGGACCTCACGTGATACACGTGCTTCCTCTTGCAAGGTAGCACGTGTAACACGGAGTTCCTCCTGCAAGGCCTGGCTGGACAACCGCTGCACCTCCCGGCAAGCCTGTAGCTCAGCCGAGATGGTGCGCTCAAGCTGTGCAAACCTCTCCTCTGCCCGCTGCCTCTGGGACATCATAAGGACACCCAGAGTGGATCTGAGGGAGGCATACTCCTCCCTCAGGGCATCCATGTGCGCCTCTGCGTGAGCAGCAATTGCTTGACGCAGAGACGACATTTCAGCCTGGCGTGCCCTGTCTGAGGCCGCCATGCCCAGCCTGAGTGAGCGGGCCGTGGACCGTGCCGCCTGCTGCTGGAGAAGCACCTGCCTAGCAGGGGGGAGCACAGATCGGGCCACACGCTCCATGCTGTCAGCGATGTTCTCCATTGCTGCCCCCTGCCGTTCTGAATTGGCAGTCATGTCTTGCTCCCACTCAGTATACAGCGGTTGCGCGCGGCGACCGCGTTGCCGGGCTTGACCCCTGCGGGACCCAAGGACCGGGGGTCCTCGCTGTGTTGGCACCGCCTGCGGCTGCACGACTACATGCCCCCGTCGACGTGATGTCCCAGGCACATCAGTGACTGGTGTGGAGGGTGACCCTGCGTCCCGATCCACCACGGGCGGAGGAACCAAGACTGTCTGATCCCTCAGTGCAGGGGTCGCAGACAGAGGAGTGTCCACATCAGAATCACTCACCCCTGACACATGGACTTGATGCTCATCCAACTCAACATGGACGTCAGAGTCGTCATCAAGGCTGGACATCATAGGCAGCCAGAGACAGGATGGACTGCAGCACTTGGGGGTTTTCGTGGCCTACCACCCCATGACCCCCACTAGTGCCGGGTTGATGTGGTCTTACCAACCCTGTGTCTGGCATGACAACACCATCCTCTGCATCCATTGCGTCATCACCTGAAAAATAGAGAGGAAAAGGTCAGTACACATGTCAGAAGCACACAACACACACACACACACACCGACAGCAAAGGCATCCGGCAGACATGTGACACACAACATATGACCTTGCATGCATGCTGGGTCTACTTAGAATAGCTTCTGTGATCAGACCTGTTGAAAGGTGGCAGTTTGCATGGAAGTGGGTCTATGCAGTGCAGAAAATGTGTACGCCACTCACTACCTACATGTACAAGCACTCCATGGTGTGTGCCAGGAAATGTGAAGGCAGTGCAATGTCAAAATCAGACATCACGTGCATTGTGTATTCAATGTGTACCATGTCTAGAAGGCAAGCACCCCTCCACCCCAGTACCAAAGCAGGGATGCCTAGCATGGTATCAAAAGGCTGACCATACACCTGTGTATTGACAAGCAGTGTTGACTGGCATCAACAGCTTAATGTGATTGAAATTACAACACTGCAAATGATGCTGGGACAGTGGGCAGGACACATGATGGAAGATCCGGAGGCCGGCCACGTGTGAAGAAGACACGACAAGAGTTGGACAGAGTCATTGGCCATTGAACAGGCTGAGGCCTGTGAGCCACACAGATTGTCAGAGCCTAAACATGTGTGCAACGCAGGACTGAGCCACAGTTGACATGGGGAGGCCGATAATATGGCAGGCAATGTATGTAACCAAGGACTCATATTACAGTGATCATCCAGTCAAGGACACATAGGGGCATGCGTGCAATGCACATGGAGCATGAATGGGCACTCATGTCCCTGCGGGACATCTGACCCATGCACAGTACAAGTGGGATGCCCTGCATCGAGTACTAAGGCTGTACCACACGGCATATGTCTGGCACTTTCTAAGCTGGAAGTTAGCATCTACACAGGACACATGAACATGAAACTACACATTGGCAAGAATGTAGCAGACCAGTGCAAAGGTGGGACTGGGGTGCAGAGTGGCGGAGGAGGGGCAAGGGAGCATGGCCACATGGAGTCCCGCATGCAGGCAGAGGAGACATGCATGACGGTGGCATTGCATTACTTACACATCAGAACCATGTACACGTCACATGTAGCAGCAATCATGCACAACACATCCCACAAGTGAAACACACACGTCCTCAACAACTACGCATCAACACTCACTGGACTGGGCATCAAAGTCCAGCATCTCTCCCACACCTTCGACCAATTCTGGTGGTATGAACTCCGCAACGAGAGCCTCATGCGGAGTGAGTTCTTCCTCCTCTGGTGCAGGCCCACCGCCAGTCACCAGAGTCAAGTTGTAATTTGAGGCACGCTTGGCCTTAGTGCTGCGCTTGATGTCATTCCAGCGCTTTTTGCACTCCTGCGCCGTGCGCACCTCATGGCCGAATGAACTGACATGTTCCGCCACATGCTTCCAGTGGGTGTCACGTTGGGCAGCCGTAGTCTGACTATTGGCACCCACTAGCATGTCACGGCTGTGTCCCCGCACCTAGTCCACGAGGAAGTCCAGTTCCTGCTTACAGAAAGGCTTCTTCCTCGACGTGCAGGAGGTCGTGGCTGTGTGTGGGGTCCCAGCCTGTGCTGCAGATGCAACCTTCCTCCTCTTGGACTGTGGCGCAGACCCTGGCTGGCTAATGCCGCCCTGACCAGTATGGCCAGTGGGTTGGGTGGATTGAGCCGAGGGAGTGGCAGGTGGAGGGATGACCAAAGGCCTGACTTGTGTCAGTGGCAGCTGGGTGCCCACTAATGGACCCTGCGCAGCAACATCAGCTGTGGCAGGGTCATTGACCGCAACGGTCCTGGTTGGCAGACTCACAACCGGGGTGCTGTTGGGTGCATCTGCCCCTGCACTTGCCAACACCCGGCTGTTCGGGGCAGCAGATGACATGACTGCCCCAGGGACACGTGTCTTGGTCTGAGCAGCCCGGCCTGCCCCAATGGTTTCCCCCCTGGCCTGTTGGAGATCTACCAAGGGCTCTTCAAGTGCCAATGCAGCCTGCGCTGGCAGACCCTGAGCCTGGGTGGCACCTGCAGCTACCGCTACCCTTGGGCCCGTGGCAGTCGATGAAACGGACTGCCGGGTCATACGGGTGCCAGTGCCAGATGCAGGAGCTGCATCCCCCTGAACCACAGGGGGTGGTGGCATGGCTGCACCAACACATGGCACAACATTGTGCTCAAGTGGCGCACCCCTGCCTCTTCCCCCTCTGTGGCTGCCCTGGACACCCTGGAGTCCCCCTACTCCCTGGTCACCACGGCCACGTCCCCGACCACGCCCGCCACGAGGAGGACGCCCAGCTGAGGCGCCCCTCACCTTTGGTAGCCTCCCTACCATGGCACAGATGTTATAGTGCTGGCACAGATGGAGTGGTGCCAATGGGAGGTGTACAGCACAATTGACCTGGGCAATTGGGGTGAAGGGGGTGGGAAGCAAGATGTTAACAGCCCCCCTGCACCTGCAAGGCTGTATGTGACCCCGGTGATGTGTTGACGGGTCACGCAATGCTCAGGCACCCCAAAACTGCAGTAAAACCGTGCACGCAACCCTGCAGCCTACGTGCGTGGATTAAACCTCCCGCAGTACGCGGTGGCACCCAGTAACACGTATAACGCGTACGCGTGGGACACGCAGGCTACGATGACATCGAAAATGGGTGCGATACACAGGGGCACCCGCAGTGGGAAAAGGAGCGTTTGCGACTCACCGTCTGACTAGCGCGATGCAGAAAAACACGCGTAGCCAATACCCCCGCCAAAAGAAGAGATACGTCCTTGAGAGCTGTGAAGTAGATGGCGCGCGAAACAACTGGAAGCAGCAACACACGTCGGTCTCCACGAAAGGCACGTACAGCGAACTGCTGGGCCCGCTCACCTTTAACCCGTGCTGAGGGAAACGCACGCGCGCGTCACGTCACATGCGGACGTGCACTTTTTCACGTTTGATTACGCGCATTACACGCGGACGTGCAGTTTTTCACGCGCGCACGCTTATGCATGGGCCCTTTCCTCCTATTACACGCGGACGTGCAGTTTTTCACGCGCGCTTACGCGCATTACACGCAGCGTGCAGATTTTTCACGTGCCTAATCACTCCGTATGAAGCTGGCCACGCGAAAACACACGGAAGACCACGCTCCTGCCCAGAAGGCCAATTCACTGGCCCCCAGTGCCCCAAGCAGCCTCCCACATGCCATCTGCTGCTGCCTGCCTGCCTGCCTGCCTGCTGCCACCGTGCCCTGCCATTTGGTGCCTGCACATCAGCCATCTGCAGGGGTCCAGTTGCTGTGTCCACCCCTGCTGGTACAGAAGAGTCCCGACTCAAATGACATCGCTCCACAGCCCAGCCCCAGGACCCAGTTGGTCACCCACTCCTGCCCCTGGGGTTGCCATGTCGAGCACATCCACATCTGACACCAGTGGCAACCCCCGGCCAGAGGGGCAGAGGGGCACCAGCTTCACTGCCACCGAAGTTGGTGTCCTGGTGGAGCATGTCCTGGGGCAGTATGATGCCCTCTTCGGATCGTCCCGCGCCAACAGGGAAGGACGGGAGAGGACGCGGAGGGGGTGGCAACCCGCACCATCCAGAAGGTCAAGAAGCGCTGGGAGGACTTGAGGTCCAGGACCCTCATGAAGGCCCTGCGCCTTGTGGAGGGGGGCCGGGGCCGCATGAGTTCCATCCAGTTGAGGGTCCTGGAACGCGCACACCCAGCGCTCCACAGCCAGGTCCTTGAGAGGGAGACCCGTCTGGAGTTGAGCGGTAAGTGGCCAAGCATTGCTGTGTGAGACAGGGCATGTTGCAGTGTGCTGGTTGTCTGATACTTGCCTGCATGTGTGACATAGGCCATGTACGCATGTATGTGTGCAGGGACATCATGGTAATGCATGTGCGACCTGTAATGTGTGAACCGCATGGTTGTTGCATGTGTTTGAATGTGACATGGGGAGCCCTGTGCAGATTGCACACATGACAGCATGGAAGTCTCTGTTCCTGGACATGGGTGGGGGCCTGGTGGAGGCTGCCCCTGGTGGCTGGGAGGGTGGGGGTGCTGGGAGACATGAGTCGGACATGGGTGGGGGCCTGGTGGAGGGTGCCCCTGGTGGCTGGGGGGTGGGGGTGCTGGGAGACATGGGTGGGGGCCTGGTGGAGGCTGCCCCTGCACTGCTGGGGGGTGGGGGTGCTGGGAGACATGGGTGGGGGCCTGGTTGAGGCTGCCCCTGGTGGCTGGTGGGTGGGGGTGCTGGGAGACATGGGTGGGGGCCTGGTGGAGGGTGCCCCTGGTGGCTGGGGGGTGGGGGTGCTGGGAGACATGGGTGGGGGCCTGGTGGAGGCTGCCCCTGGTGGCTGGGGGGTGGGGGTGGTGGGAGACATGGGTGGGGGCCTGGTGGAGGCTGCCCCTGGTGGCTGGGGGGGTGGGGGTGCTGGGAGACATGAGTCGGACATGGGTGGGGGCCTGGTGGAGGCTGCCCCTGGTGGCTGGGGGGTGGGGGTGCTGGGAGACATGGGTGGGGGCCTGGTGGAGGCTGCCCCTGGTGGCTGGTGGGTGGGGGTGCTGGGAGACATGGGTGGGGGCCTGGTGGAGGGTGCCCCTGGTGGCTGGGGGGTGGGGGTGGTGGGAGACATGGGTGGGGGCCTGGTGGAGGGTGCCCCTGGTGGCTGGGGGGTGGGGGTGCTGGGAGACATGGGTGGGGGCCTGGTGGAGGCTGCCCCTGGTGGCTGGGGGGGTGGGGGTGCTGGGAGACATGAGTCGGACATGGGTGGGGGCCTGGTGGAGGCTGCCCCTGGTGGCTGGGGGGTGGGGGTGGTGGGAGACATGGGTGGGGGCCTGGTGGAGGCTGCCCCTGGTGGCTGGGGGGTGGGGGTGCTGGGAGACATGGGTGGGGGCCTGGTGGAGGGTGCCCCTGGTGGCTGGGGGGTGGGGGTGGTGGGAGACATGGGTGGGGGCCTGGTGGAGGCTGCCCCTGGTGGCTGGTGGGTGGGGGTGGTGGGAGACATGGGTGGGGGCCTGGTGGAGGCTGCCCCTGGTGGCTGGGGGGTGGGGGTGGTGGGAGACATGGGTGGGGGCCTGGTGGAGGCTGCCCCTGGTGGCTGGGGGGGGTGGTGGTGGGAGACATGGGTGGGGGCCTGGTGGAGGCTGCCCCTGGTGGCTGGTGGGTGGGGGTGGTGGGAGACATGGGTGGGGGCCTGGTGGAGGCTGCCCCTGGTGGCTGGGGGGTGGGGGTGCTGGGAGACATGGGTGGGGGCCTGGTGGAGGCTGCCCCTGGTGGCTGGGGGGGTGGGGGTGCTGGGAGACATGAGTCGGACATGGGTGGGGGCCTGGTGGAGGCTGCCCCTGGTGGCTGGGGGGTGGGGGTGGTGGGAGACATGGGTGGGGGCCTGGTGGAGGGTGCCCCTGGTGGCTGGTGGGTGGGGGTGCTGGGAGACATGGGTGGGGGCCTGGTGGAGGCTGCCCCTGGTGGCTGGGGGGTGGGGGTGGTGGGAGACATGGGTGGGGGCCTGGTGGAGGCTGCCCCTGGTGGCTGGTGGGTGGGGGTGCTGGGAGACATGGGTGGGGGCCTGGTGGAGGCTGCCCCTGGTGGCTGGGGGGGGGTGGTGGTGGGAGACATGGGTGGGGGCCTGGTGGAGGCTGCCCCTGGTGGCTGGTGGGTGGGGGTGGTGGGAGACATGGGTGGGGGCCTGGTGGAGGCTGCCCCTGGTGGCTGGGGGGTGGGGGTGCTGGGAGACATGGGTGGGGGCCTGGTGGAGGCTGCCCCTGGTGGCTGGGGGGGTGGGGGTGCTGGGAGACATGAGTCGGACATGGGTGGAGGCCTGGTGGAGGCTGCCCCTGGTGGCTGGGGGGTGGGGGTGGTGGGAGACATGGGTGGGGGCCTGGTTGAGGCTGCCCCTGGTGGCTGGTGGGTGGGGGTGCTGGGAGACATGGGTGGGGGCCTGGTGGAGGGTGCCCCTGGTGGCTGGGGGGTGGGGGTGGTGGGAGACATGGGTGGGGGCCTGGTGGAGGCTGCCCCTGGTGGCTGGTGGGTGGGGGTGGTGGGAGACATGGGTGGGGGCCTGGTGGAGGGTGCCCCTGGTGGCTGGGGGGTGGGGGTGCTGGGAGACATGGGTGGGGGCCTGGTGGAGGGTGCCCCTGGTGGCTGGGGGGTGGGGGTGCTGGGAGAAATGGGTGGGGGCTTGGTGGAGGCTGCCCCTGGTGGCTGGGGGGTGGGGGTGCTGGGAGACATGGGTGGGGGCCTGCTGGAGGGTGCCCCTGGTGGCTGGGGGGTGGGGGTGCTGGGAGACATGGGTGGGGGCCTGGTGGAGGCTGCCCCTGGTGGCTGGTGGGTGGGGGTGCTGGGAGACATGGGTGGGGGCCTGGTGGAGGCTGCCCCTGGTGGCTGGGGGGGTGGGGGTGCTGGGAGACATGAGTCGGACATGGGTGGGGGCCTGGTGGAGGCTGCCCCTGGTGGCTGGGGGGTGGGGGTGCTGGGAGACATGGGTGGGGGCCTGGTGGAGGCTGCCCCTGGTGGCTGGGGGGTGGGGGTGGTGGGAGACATGGGTGGGGGCCTGGTGGAGGCTGCCCCTGGTGGCTGGTGGGTGGGGGTGCTGGGAGACATGGGTGGGGGCCTGGTGGAGGCTGCCCCTGGTGGCTGGGGGGGTGGGGGTGCTGGGAGACATGAGTCGGACATGGGTGGGGGCCTGGTGGAGGCTGCCCCTGGTGGCTGGGGGGTGGGGGTGCTGGGAGACATGGGTGGGGGCCTGGTGGAGGCTGCCCCTGGTGGCTGGTGGGTGGGGGTGCTGGGAGACATGGGTGGGGGCCTGGTGGAGGGTGCCCCTGGTGGCTGGGGGGTGGGGGTGGTGGGAGACATGGGTGGGGGCCTGGTGGAGGCTGCCCCTGGTGGCTGGGGGGTGGGGGTGCTGGGAGACATGGGTGGGGGCCTGGTGGAGGCTGCCCCTGGTGGCTGGGGGGGGTGGTGGTGGGAGACATGGGTGGGGGCCTGGTGGAGGCTGCCCCTGGTGGCTGGTGGGTGGGGGTGGTGGGAGACATGGGTGGGGGCCTGGTGGAGGCTGCCCCTGGTGGCTGGGGGGTGGGGGTGCTGGGAGACATGGGTGGGGGCCTGGTGGAGGCTGCCCCTGGTGGCTGGGGGGTGGGGGTGCTGGGAGACATGAGTCGGACATGGGTGGGGGCCTGGTGGAGGCTGCCCCTGGTGGCTGGGGGGTGGGGGTGGTGGGAGACATGGGTGGGGGCCTGGTGGAGGGTGCCCCTGGTGGCTGGTGGGTGGGGGTGCTGGGAGACATGGGTGGGGGCCTGGTGGAGGCTGCCCCTGGTGGCTGGGGGGTGGGGGTGCTGGGAGACATGGGTGGGGGCCTGGTGGAGGGTGCCCCACAGTGCTGGGGGGTGGGGGTGGTGGGGAACAGGATTTGGACATGGGTGGGGGCCTGCTGGCAGGTGCCCCACAGTGCTGGGGGGTGGGGGGTGCAAGGGGACATGTGGCTTGGCTGGGGGCATGGCCATGGTGGATGGGCTGCCTGTGGGACATGCCATGGGGTGCAGGGTAGTCCCCTGTGGTGTGGGATGCCTGCAGAGGTCGTGGAGGGGGTAGAGGGGAGACCTGGGAGGACCCACACTGCCAATTCACGTCTTGAACTTCCCGCACACCCACCACCCGCGCACCCCTGAAATCCACGTACCCAGGCCAATCGCGTGTAGACTTTCTCGCGCACCCCTGAAATCCACGTACCCAGGCCAATCGCGTGTAGACTTTCTCGCGCACCCCTGAAATCCACGTACCCAGGCCAATCACGTGTAGACTTTCTCGCGCACCCCTGAAATCCACGTACCCAGGCCAATCGCGTGTAGACTTTCTCGCGCACCCCTGAAATCCACGTACCCAGGCCAATCGCGTGTAGACTTTTTCGCGCACCCCTGAAATCCACGTACCCAGGCCAATCGCGTGTAGACTTTCTCGCGCACCCCTGAAATCCACGTACCCAGGCCAATCGCGTGTAGACTTTCTCGCGCACCCCTGAAATCCACGTACCCAGGCCAATCGCGTGTAGTCTTTCTCGCGCACCCCTGAAATCCACGTACCCAGGCCAATCGCGTGTAGACTTTCTCGCGCACCCCTGAAATCCACGTACCCAGGCCAATCGCGTGTAGACTTTCTCGCGCACCCCTGAAATCCACGTACCCAGGCCAATCGCGTGTAGACTTTCTCGCGCACCCCTGAAATCCACGTACCCAGGCCAATCGCGTGTAGTCTTTCTCGCGCACCCCAGGCCAATCGCGTGTAGACTTTCTCGCGCACCCCTGAAATCCACGTACCCAGGCCAATCGCGTGTAGTCTTTCTCGCGCACCCCTGAAATCCACGTACCCAGGCCAATCGCGTGTAGACTTTCTCGCGCACCCCTGAAATCCACGTACCCAGGCCAATCGCGTGTAGACTTTCTCGCGCACCCCTGAAATCCACGTACCCAGGCCAATCGCGTGTAGACTTTCTCGCGCACCCCTGAAATCCACGTACCCAGGCCAATTGCGTGTAGTCTTTCTCGCGCACCCCTGAAATCCACGTACCCAGGCCAATCGCGTGTAGACTTTCTCGCGCACCCCTGAAATCCACGTACCCAGGCCAATCGCGTGTAGTCTTTCTCGCGCACCCCTGAAATCCACGTACCCAGGCCAATCGTGTGTAGACTTTCTCGCGCACCCCTGAAATACACGTACCCAGCCCAGTCGCGTATGGAAACACCCGCACACCCCTGGAATACACGCTCCCAGCTCTGCGTTTGCTGCTGCCCTTTGCGCTGGGTTGGGGATTTTGATGGCTTTTCCCTGCGCGAGAGGCGTTCTTGGAGGCGTAACTGGCGCTGCTGCAGGGTCGCTGCGCAACTGTGCGCCACGGCTGGTTTTGGTGGCTGGAATCCATGAATACGCTGTGCGCGGAAATGGATTTTAGCGCACGCGGCTGGCGCAGGGATTCGCACGCGCACACTGTGCGCCAGCCGCGTGCGCCACTTGTGCGCTGAATTCTATGAATCGGCCCCCAAATGTATTAAGAGTCTTCTCCTAATTTAGCACAGTAAATCAACCAAAAATGGCTCATGAACAGTTATCATTGATACACAAGTATTGTTTTTAATATTCAGCCACTGCCATCATGTGTTTCGACCTTATAACCACAGGTCTTCGTCAGGATTATTGTATCACAACACATATAAAAATTATACACATATGGTTTGCAAAAAAAAGGAATTATATATGAAAGTTAGAACCAACAGATCATATTCAAAACAAAATTATTATGGTGTGGTTAGACCATTAAACCACACATTACACAAAGTTAACAGTGTACAAAAAAACCTGATACAAATTACAAAAGTTCAAACCAGAAGACATGCCAGTGATGAGTCACACTGAAAGGGGAAAAAGAAAAAAATACATTGATAATCAGTATACTTATCATCTTATATGATTTAATTGCATCTACTGTTAGCTGCTAAAACCCATGCATTAGTAGCAGTGATGTATTGACTTGATTCCAAATACACAAGCGCATTCCTGTGTCCACCACCAAGACTGCATATAGTTTATACAAAAGCACAGACACTAAAGAATGCTCTAAGTCCATCAAGGATAGGGCTGCATCATAATGTATGTGGATTCCACAAATGTGGTAAGTGTAGCATGTGTCAATACACACAAGAATGTAAAAGTCTGGAGATGAATATAAATGAGGAGCTACACATAACTAAGTTTATTAATTGCAAGACCAAATGTGTAGTTTATGGAATTATTTGCCTTTGTGGCCCTGTTTATATAGGACGCGCACGATGAAGGAACTCTGTACAAGAATGAGGGAGCATTTAAATACAGAAGATATGAGGGTGCCATTAGTGGTTCACGGTCAGGAATTTCACCAAATGGATGGCTAGACAGAAATCAGATGTATTGGTTTAAGAAAAATATATAAAGACCCAAGAGGCGGTAACAGGGAAAGGGCGCTGGGAGGCTGGATGCGGAGATGATATGTAAATACAGAACTGTTCTTAAAGGTCTCAATTCAGATCATAAAATGGGTTATTTTCTGTGAATGAAGGTAGCAGAAGAACCAACTCAATGTATTTTGTTAACGTTGCAGACGCCTAGGTGTATGTTTTGCAACAACAAGCCTTTGAAATTATGGAAGAACAACAACTGGTATAAAATATTGAGATATGATTGACATTTAAATGTGGCTACTAACTGTTGAACTGGTTAAAACATACCAGATGGATATAAGTATGTCTGTGGAAGCTTTGCCCTTGAAATCATTGAGTGATAATAACTGGTTAAACATTTCTGATATTTTGTTTGCAAGAAAGAGAATCTGTACTAATTGCTGCATTGGTAGCGCTAAAGGTGCTGACCTGCAATAGCATATGCATTGTGAAAAACAAATGTAATTCGAATCAAAGGAAACACAGATATAAATGTAGTAATGGAAACATAATTGGCGAATGCACTGGTGCAGTTTCTTGTCCATCAACAAGACTCAACCATATTTTACAATATGATTTAAGATGTAGTTGAGACATAGGGCCTCATCACGACTGTGGCGGTAACCCTTAAAACCGGCGGTCGCGCTATTACCGCCGGATTTAAGGGTCTGCCAAATGAGGACTTTGGCAGATTTCGCCCCAGCTCTTGGCTGGGGCGAAATCCGCCGAATATTTGCGCTATTACCGCCGGCGGGAAATCTGCCAGCGGTAAGACCGCGAATTTTCCCCCATTGAGCCCAATGGGGAATGGGGCATTCCCAATGGGCTCAATGGGAAATGGGGAATTACATTACCGCCGAACTTGTGATCCGGCGCTATTAGCGCCGGGGAGTTCGGCGGTAGGGCTAATACCGCCGGCGCTCATCACGACTTTGGCGGTAACCCTTAAATCTGGCGGTCGCGCTTTTACCGCTAGATTTAAGGGTCTGGCAAATCAGGACTTCGGCGGAAATCCGCCGAAAATTTGTGCTATTACGGCCGGCGGGAAATCCGGCAGCGGTAAGAGCGCAAATTTTCCCCATTGAGCCCAATGGGGAATGGGGCATTCCCGAATGGGCTCAATGGGGTATGGGGAATTACATTACCGCCGAACCCGTGATCCGGCGCTATTAGCCCCGGGGAGTTCGGCGGTAGGGGTAATACCGCCGGCGGTAATACCGCTGGCATTACCGCCAAAGTCGTGATCAGGCCCAAAGTCGTGATCAGGCCCATAGACTTTGGCGGTAACGCTTAAATCTGGCGGTAGCGCTATTACCGGCGGATTTAAGGGTCCGCCAAATCAGGGCTTCGGCGGATTTTGCCCCAGCTCTGAGCTGGGGGGAAATCCGCTGAAAATTCGCATTCATACCGCCGGCGGGAAATCCGCCGGCGGTATGAGCGTGAAATTTCCCCATTGAGCCCAATGGGGAATGGGCTCAATGGGGAATGGGGAATACCATTACTGCCGAACTCGTGATCCGGCGCTATTAGCGCTGCGGGGTTCGGCGGTAGGGCAGATAGCGCCAGCACTAATAGCACCGGCGTTACCGCCCAAGTCGTGATGAGGACCATACAGTGAAATGAAGAACCTAGAGTAACACAGCTTGTAAAACGATAATTGTGCTATTAGCATAATCCTGTGACATTAGTTTTGGTTGCTGAAGCAAATTGGGCTTTAACGTTCAACACGCACCACATGGGTTCATGCAAGCGTCGTTGTTTACAAATGCTTATGACATATGACATCAGACGTTGCAGTCTGACGTCATGGCCGCAATGTAAAGTTAAGGAAGGCAAGATGGCGCCCTCGCCCCATGTGGAATGAAGCATTCTGTTGCCCTGCAGAGGCTTTGTGACTTATTTAAACCTGACAGAAGTAAGTACAAATGACGGCGACATTTTATTAGAATACTTGGTTTTTCTGGGTACAATTGTGTGTGAAGAGAATCGCTTTGTGTATTATACGCAACCTGAGTGTGCTTTTAATATTAAGCATATACTAGTGCCGCCACAGGTACATTCATCTTGAGTCGGATTGAAAATGAATGCAGACTTGTGTATATCAGTGTCTGATGAAATCTTTGTGAATATGTGCGCTATGTAGCATACGCATCCTTTTTATTGTTTGGCAGGTTCCCATTGATAGAATCAGGTTGTTTGTAGCTTGAAATTGGGTAAGTGTAACGGTCCAGGCGTTTTAGAAGACAATTATTGATATATAGGCTTGGTGCTTATTGTTTCTAGGACCTGTGTTGTTGAGAGCTAACCCGCTGGAATTGGAAGATGACCCATACCTTCATTTGAATGAGAATTGCGATTGAAAGGTTGGCGCAGAGCTATTAGGTAAGAATATTGACATCTATATATGTGTCAGCTCACTTTTGACAATTGGTGAAGGGTTGTGAATTGTGTAACTTCTACACACTATTTATTGGTGGGAGCACGAGAATGCATTAGGGCTGTTTTGGAATTTGTGGAAGGATTAAAAGATGTTTGGTAGAATAGACAAAATGTGATATATAATTTGCACAAGTTTAAAAGATTTTGGATATCTGTGTCGAGGACTAGACTGGGAAACGTTAAAAACATTTCAACTCAATCATACAAGGAATGATTTAGATAAGATATTTGACTACTGGAATTAAATCAGTAAGAAGGTGATGAACCAACACATCTTAGTTATTTAGGAATAAGGTAAGTTATGCCTCTCATTTTCAGATGGAATTATTGGGAGATGATATGATGTTGTAGATGAGTGAGAATAGAATACCAATCGGAAGATTTTCATTTTCAGCAGCACAACCAGTAAACCAACCCAAACAATAATTGATCATAAATGTGTTATGTTCGACTCAACTTCAATGTTTATCCTTCTCTAAAAGTGCAAATTGGCAGCATTAGTTCCAGATAGTGATTTTAAGCCACAAATAAAGTTGTTTAACTACAAATAGCAAACCAATGATATCCACCCAATGTGCCATGCACTAATTATACCAACTATTGGCCTCATTTCTGATACCTCAGGCCCACAAAACACTCATGGATGAATCTCTATTATGTAGTGAACTGTTCTTTAATGTTCGTCCATTAATCGTATTCAGCCAGTGCCAACACGTGTTTCAACCTATGACACATTGGTCCTCGTCAGGGCGCTAAGCTGCTCAAGTTCACAACTTCCAAATAGTTCCCAAACTCGCAGTCCCTCACACTCTTTGATCTTCAAGTCATTCACAGCCCCTCAGCCTTCCCCAGGCAATAGATTGAGGCATTCTGCTGTGCCACCCCGATCGCGCAGTCTGTTGCCTGGGAGAGGCCACAGGGCTGTGGTAAGCCTAACAGAAGACCATTTCAGTAGTGATTTCACCCATTGGAATATTAGCGTGCAACATAAGCTGACCTATTGAGTTTTACGAATTGAAAATGAGTGCAGAGCCATTAGGTCTCAATAACCTGGACTTATTGTCAAGATAAGAGCGGGGAGCATTGAGAACATCACATTTTCGTTGGATATACTTAGATTGACTGCATAATAGAGATTCATCCATGAGTGCTTTGTGGGCCTAATGTATCAGACATTAAGCCAATACTTGGTATAATTAGTGCATGGCGCATTCGGCAGATATCATTGGTTTGCTATATTTCATTTGATTATCATTCTCACGGCCTTAATTAGGCAGTGTTAACCACTGATAGGATGATGGTGTAGGAACAACACTGAGTAGGCACACGTTTTTGATCACAAACTATGTGGAGTGTTGGTGGTGGATACAGGAATGCAATTGGGTATTTGGACGCAAGTCAATGCACAAAAAGGAGCACTTGCTGGGAGCGTGCATTGTGATGCACTGCAGTGTTATGGAGTTTTAGC
Source organism: Ambystoma mexicanum (assembly GCF_040938575.1). Taxonomy (NCBI): domain Eukaryota; kingdom Metazoa; phylum Chordata; class Amphibia; order Caudata; family Ambystomatidae; genus Ambystoma; species Ambystoma mexicanum. The sequence continues at coordinate 1,092,669,511 of NC_090937.1, read as the reverse complement.
AGAACGTTACTATGTGACACACCTTGCATGGGATGTATGCTGTATTATTGTGCCAGATTTCTGCTTTGTGGGGGTGTCCCGGATGGGAGACAACTGCAATAGTGCCCACGCTCGCTCTATATGACACGCATTGGGCATGAGCCCTTCGTGTGTAAGGCCTTGACTACAGACATATGTGTGTAGTTTTTTAATGGGCAATTTTCTTGTTGAAATAGGTGTCAATGTGGCATTCTGTTTTCTTGCAACTACAGGAATTGTAACATTGCTTGTGAATGCGCTGTAGCAGTCACATTCAGAATTTGTACCGAGTTAACTGCTTGTATTCAACTGAATCTGAGAATCATGGTGTTGTGGGAGTGTGTGCGCATATGGCACGGGTAGCATAGCTCAGTGGCAATGCGCGCGCGTCTTATAAATAACCAATTATACAATTCTGCCATGATGTGGTTCTGGATGAGGTGCCATAGATGTTATGCACCTGCTCCTGTTGAGTGGGTGAGGGGGCTGATCCTATATGGCTGCTATCTATAAAATTAATGATTTTGGAGGAGGCAGCAAGTTATTAAATGTGGACATTAGCACCCTTGGGGTCCTTCTAACCCTCTTCCATGCAACGTTTTTCCCATTATCCAGAGTACTTTCCTGGGACGCAGGCTGCTTTCCTTTCTCTTCTGCATATAAAATCGCAAGTCTCTTTTGCATTTGCGGGTTCTCTTGCTTCCGCTTTACTACCCACCCCCCCACTTCTGTTTAGGAATTTCGCACCTCACTCGGACTGCAACAGTAAATGTGCAAACATCCATTAACTAAAACGTTTTGAGCACTGTTGTAGACAATAAATTCTCAGGGTTTTTTCTGCGTTGCTCCTAAAGAAAATGTAACAATATTTCACAATCCTTACCTTTTATAGTGGAAGCAATCTGTTGTTTTGGTCCTTTGATCTGAATCTTGCTGAGTGATCTTGGAGGGATAGGAGTGGCTGCCACACAGCGCTCACCCACATACAAGTTAGCAAACTCCTCCCCGATATGGCGGTGATGCTGACTGGTGTTCTGGTATTGTTGAAGCATGTGTCGAGTGCAGCGGATCAGGATGACACACCAGAGCCTTACGCTGGGTCCTGGATGTGCATGGAGCAGTTTGGTGGCAGCGGCTGGCAGCAGAGAGGAGGGGCTCTCGGTATACAAAGAGTAAAGAGGATGAGTTGTGCCAGGGGCTGACAACAGATTAGATCAAAGGAGGGCACGTCTCTGCTGCAGATGTTGGGATTAGTAACACCAGGCTGGATCCCTCTTTAGAAGCTCTGCGGTCCATTGGAGGTCATAGGTCGACAAGGAGGGAGTACTGGTGTACTGACGGCAGGCTTGGGTGGCTTTGTGTGTTTTGTTGACCATGTCTTCCTCTTCCATGTTGGCCTCTCCCTTGTTAGCACAGCTGGCCACCTTACCCCTGCATACCGTATGTTTCTCCCACTGCTGGTCCACCAATGGGGCCTAAGCCTCACTGATGTTACTTTGACATGCTTCCTCAGGAGTTCTGGGGATCTGCCATACCCTTGTTGGGCCGCTTTAATTCAGCAGTGTCTTTGGAGCTGGGGTGATCCATTCTGGGGTGATCCATTCCCCCTCATAGCCACCATGGCTTTGGATTCCTTGTGTGAACTACTGTTCCCAAGTATACAGTAATCAGGGGCCTTCCTTTCTACTTTCTTTCTTTACAAGGTAGTGGACTCTAAGGCTGATTTCGATATCAATGTGCTTTAGGTCCTCTGAACATATTGTGGTTGTAGTGTCACCGGCGTCCTTCTCTCAATTCATCTGTTGTCATTTGGTGTGGTGCTGCCTTCTAGATCCTGCTCTCTTGAATGATGTTGACTCATGTTTCCTCCCATTATTGTTCTTCCCGCTCTACTTACACGCGTCGATTACCTCATGGTGTTGCTGTGTCGTTCTTCATTCGCTTTTTTTACATTGTATTTTCAGCACCATGAGACCCTCTCCTGGGTAACCTCTTTTCACAGTGTGCTCTTTAAATAATACATCCTATGGCTACATGCTAAAATCATTTTTCATTTAGGTTTTCCCTATATTTAAAACCATAATAATGTTACAATCCTAAAGTAGACGTAGCATATAAAAATGCCTCACATTTTCTGTTTATGAAACAAAAACACTTTGTGGGTTTGTAAAGCTTTTTAATCACATGATCATGAGAAGAGGTCAGGAAAGGAGGCGCTCATTTGCTACGAAATTGTCATGAAATATTTTCAATTGAAGCAATTTAACATCATTATCGATTTCTGCTGGATTTTTATATCCAAATCTTAATTGTGCTACAGGAAATTCAGTGGCTTACTAGAAGTAAACAGACCTCTGATACCCAGAAGAGGAAGCTTTCTTGTCACACAATAAACTTAGGAAAACACCATTTAAAACACTTGCTGTCATGAAGCAGTTCACATGTTTCTTTGATGCATTTGTGATTTGCTTTGTGAGTGAATGGGCAATTTAGTGGGTTATGTAGAAATACAATGAACATGCTATTGCCTTTAGGTACTGAACCCAGAGGGGGCAAACATGTTTTAGGAAGGCAGCAGAACAGCATATTTGAGGACTAAGCAGAAGTGAAGCGTGCAGTGGTAGAGTTGGGCAACTAAAGTACGAGCAGAGGCAACTCTCAGAGCTGTACCAGTAACCAAGGCCTTACAGGGTCAGAATCACATTCCTGAATTGTATTCGGGGCCACCAGGGAAGGTGTGGAAGGTCAGCCAAGTGACCATGCTCTGCCCAATTATGTCATGGCTGTTTGTCATGCAAGCGGAGCACTTCTAATATACAGTGCTGCTTCAACACTCCAGATAGTCTCATTGTGCCTGGAAACAGCTAGTTTTGCAGGTGACTGGCCTGCCAATTGTGTCAGAGCCGCGCATTCTGCCAGGGGGATTATTATTATTATTGTATTCTTTGAGAGCGGCCCTAGCTTCGAGAAGCAACAGAGCTCTTTAAAGAGGTATACAACAATACAGATACAAAACAAAGCACTTTACAGAAGGATCCAACAGTACAGTGCATGACAGAGCACTTTTCAGAGGTTGGTGCGCACGTGCCACGTCTTCATATCCTCTGCCCCTATCTTCTTTTCAGAGGCTCAGTCGGTGGTAATCCTGTGCATGGGTTGCCATGTCTTTTCCACTCTGCCCCTATCTTCTGTTTTGAGGCTCAGACCCTCATTACAAGAATGGCGGTCCAGAAATAAGGGTGCAACTTACCAGCACCCTTTCCGGACTGTCATACTACAACGATGCTGGTAGGGGCCATGGATCCCCCAGCAAGCCTGACCTGCAGGGAATTCAAGCCCCTACCGACATGTTTGTCACGGAAACACCAGCACTGTTAGCAGCGGTTGGGACTCCATGGAAATGGGGAGTAACCGTTACTGCCGCCACTTGTGATATGGTAACAGTGTTATGGAGTTGGTGGCAACCTGCCGGTGCCAGGTGTTCTTGTCCTCTGCCCCTATCTTCTGTTTAGAGAATGTTGGGAATGAGAGACGTTCTTCCCACACCCCCTAGCGGTTTAGAATAAGGCAAAGACTCCAAGATATGATATAAGGGACTAGCGTGGAGGGGGGGTACCTTTAAAGGCCTCTACAAGATCACATCATAGCATGCTTTGTAGATGTAGTGCACATGTGGAACAAACGCCATCTTAGATATTAGCAGCCTTATTGGGGCATATGGCTTAAATGCAGTGCATCAGCTAGCACCCCAGGTGTAGACCACACATGAGAGGAAAGGAATAGGTGGTGTCCCAGGCACTGATGAGAAAGGCCAGAGTCACAGAGATCCATAAACCCTTAATTGTCCTAAAATGTTGCCAAACGTCATGCAGTGGGAATAATGTGCCCTGCAAGGCCACAGGAGGAGGGCTGGCCATCTTTGTACGATACAATCCCACGAGAAGGAGGACACAGGCTTCAGCCCCCCACCTGTTCCAATACTAAGTAATAGCACCCAAATGCCCTATCCTTGCGACCCCTGGATTCCAAGCTACAAACCTGCCCCAGACCACCGTTCATAGACTTATTAGACCCCCGATCGATCAAAAAGATTGGAGAGCAGGGCTTTCCTGCCTTCACTCCTAGGTCACGTGATTTGTGCTGTGCGGTGCAGGAAGAGATGAAATTATAGCCCGGAACAGGGGTTGAAGACCTTGAAGAGGTGCCGGCCTGTCTGGGAGTGAGTGAAGTGTGCAAGTTAGTATGACCTCTATTTTTCCCCTGTGCCCCTGTCTGCCTGTACCCGGTGCGCTGTTACATAGATAGAGAGGTATTGTTTTTCTTTACACAGAGCTGCGAATTAGCTGCCTCATGACCGATGATCAATGCAGCATCCCCCACTTGGAAGAAGATTGACAGATTGGGCTGGGACCAATGGCCTGGTCTTTCTCTTTGGAGCAGGTGACCTGTGTATAGGGTCTTACCAACCAGCCACCAGGTTTCGATTGTATGCAATGAAGATCACTGATGACGCTGTGTACCTTTGTAATGTGCTGCTCCCTAGTGGGTTGTATTTTTTCTGGTGTGAGCGTCTAGAGGCTTTCCTACATTTGGTGACACTAACGTGATCCCAGCGACCCCCGCAATGACAGAGGCTTCCTGGCCGCTTCTCTGAAGGGGCTGCACCCACCTGCAGCGACCAGTCCCAAGCGTGCAACCTGCAGAGGTGTGCAGGAGCAATGTTCACAGAATTCCTGTCTGCTCTTTGGAGCGGGCCACAGCTCCTGGGAGAGTGCAGGCCATTATTGGGACGTTGTGATGGCGGAGCACGGGTGAACACGCAGGCGTGAGTAAACCCCTTGTGCGGAGTAACAACAAGGGGTGTGGTGTATGGGGGAGTGTGGTGTATATGAATGAAGGCAGAGTGTGGTATGGCCACGTGGCAAGATTTGTTTTATTGTTATTTTTGATAATTTAAGAGGATTTTACGAGTGAGGGAAGATGATGGCGCCTTTTGTTTTGTGATAAGGAGATAAAGGAATAAAAGAAGATCCATATAATTAGTGGGCTTGGTGGAAGTAGTGGTTGGAATTTTAGCTTGTTATTTTAGTGTATTATGATTTTATGTGTAACAGGTGGAGGCCAGAGGTGGGCCAGTGTCGGTAGTCTGTTTTAAGAGAGCTTAGTGTGACAGTGTGTTTGTGTGTGTGTGTTTGTGTGTGTGTGTGTGTGTGCATGTGTGGATATGGGGAGGCAGAAGTGTTGACAGGGGGTGACGGGGAGATGGGGACGGTGGACTGGTGTTGTGATAAAAGTGTGTGCAGCAAATAGTTTTAAAAGGTTGGGATTGTTAGCATGCAAATTATAAAGATGGGTGGGGGACGGCATTGAAGTACTTGTATAATGCATTACCAGTATACAGAGACAAGATTGAGAATTATCACAAACAATGAGACACAAGGAGGGATGCCTCACTCTGAGCCAGAGCAGGGCACCCACAATAGAGGAATATTAGATCACATGAGCATGATTTTAGCTACTAAATGCAAATATAAATAACTCTAGAAGAGAAAGGAGAAACTAGATTTGTGGAAGATGATAGAGGACCCTGATGCAAGGGGGCACAGAACTCTGAAGTGGTGGCCTAAGATGCAATGTCCATGACAACACAAGGGAACAAAGTTATGCTCGCACATACTGCCCCACCTTCCTAAAGACCAACATAGAGTGCAATACCGCCTCAGCATAGTACGGGTCAGAAAGAGTAAGAAGAGGCATTGGAGGCTACGCCGGTAGAATTGGCTCATTTGAGGGCGACACAGGAGGAGGAGGAAAGAAGGGGAGTGGGTTGCATGAATGGAGAGCAGGAGACATTCTGTTTAGGTTAGATAGTACGGCCATAAAGGATGTGTATATTGAGAAGGAGGGAGGTGGTGATGGGCGAGCAGTTAGTATGGGATACAGGACAGTGAGGTCTGTCAGGGACGCAGACGGAGAGCTGAGGGAAGACAAATGGGATACTGTGGATGAGCTGGAGAACACTGAGGGGAATGCACCACAAGGTCTGGAAATGACCCTGTAGGTGGAATGTTTGTGGGGACCACGGTTAAGGAATAGGTTTGGTCGGGTGGCAGTGGCAAGGAAAAGGGAAGTGTTGCATGAAAAGAAGGGAGAAGTACAGGTACCCAGATGCCGTTGTTGCATAAAGGCCTAGGCAGGATGGATAACAATATCTTGATTAAGCTTCTCACGCCCCTTACTGTCGGGGATGGCAAGTGGATCTATGCCTTCGAAAAGCAGACAGTGAGGTTGCCCTCACAGTTGGGGACATGAAGAGCTTACTAGTTGCAATTATGGGGGATTAGGCTGGAGACATGTGGATTAAAGCAGGGTGTCCAGATGTAAAGTTAGATGATGGCCCTCATTACGACCCAGGCGGTAAGTTACCGCCTGGGCCGTGACTTTACCACCATGGCGTAAACTACGTTTACGCCATGGTGGTTGGCGGACTTACCGCCCCATTCCGACCTTGGCGGGGCGGTAAGTCCCCAATCCCCATTTACCCTTCCCCATTCCCATTTTTGCCCCATAGGGCATAATGGGAGTGGGGAAGGCGTTAATTACGCCACCGTAATTTACGGTGGCGTAATTAACTCCATGGTCCCTTAGCGCCATGGATTTTAACACCTGCTAAAAGCAGGTGTTAAATCCGCCATGGCGCTAAGGGACCTCGTACTCAGGCGGTAAGGGTCGGCGCTGTTTACGGCGCCGTAAACCCCGTACCGCCTGAGTTGTAATGAGGGCCGATGACCCTTATAACAATATCAGGGTACAGGTATGAGACGTGCTGCACTGAATGTACCCGGACACACCAGACCTGCAGTGTATCATGCAGTATACCATGAGGGACGATGATACCCTGCGCAATACATTATTAAGGTTTATGAGATGCAGCGTGCGAGACGAGGGACCAGTGGGACCAGTCAGTTCCTCCTTTTTTATTTTGCTATTAAAAGGTGTTTTCCCCAGGAAGTTCAGAAGGCGCTTCACAAAATAATGGGCATTGAAGCAAAAGGGTGCTCTGAGATTCAAACAATAATAATAAACCATTGTAAGAGGATCAAGAAGCAAGAAAAGGAAATGGCCCAAAGGCTGCAGGCTGAAGAAGAAAAAAACTTAAGTTAAAACTAGCAAAATTACCAGTTGAAGGGGCGGTATTATCAAATGTGCAAACAGTTTTGGCTGAGCATACCTTGGCACCTCCAGATGTGAGAATGGCAGCGTATTGGCCAGGAGGAGGACAAGGACAGTGGGGAGATGGACCTCAGGCTCCTTACTCGGAGTGGCAGAAAGGAGGTCAGCAACGCAGGAGGGTCGGGTTCAGAGGGGGAGGCGGGGAATCTGGAGGTATGTGACCTCAGGGAGTATGAATGGGACTCTTGCAATGCATAGCTGTGGGAAATGGGGGCACTTTGTGAGAGAGTCTACAAGAAGGTAGGGGGCATGATGCAATCCATAAAGCAACCATTGCCCAACGCCCCAGCCCCAACCACAAGTACAGACCCCGAGGCCATCCTGCATACCCTATGAAATATATCAGGCCTAAACTCAACTGCCACCATGACCCCTAGGTGTGCAAGGGCAGAACCCTCAAATGACACAACCACTAATGCCCCAACAGAACACCATGTACAGAAGTAATCTGCCAACCACCAATGTGGTACCCAACGGCACTGTCATTCCCTACCAAGGCGTGAGTATAGTGGGGAACAACCCTTTGACGTTCCCCAGTACCAACACATACACAGAGTAGGACAGCCCGCAGAGAACTCTTGTATGCCCAGTCCTATCCATGACAGACCACGCTGATGAGGAAATCTTGGTGGGTGCTGTGATAGGTAACAAGCAATTCATCTTCATGGTTGACGGAGGTACCACTAAATCATGCATCAGTGAGGGAAACTTCCTGCTATCAATTGAAACTCTTGACATGCAGGGCTTCTCTGGGGCTGTCGCTACAATTCCCTACACAAAAGAGGTGGATATCAAAATTGGAGGAAAGTTGATACTTGCACTCTTGCTATATTCTGAGAGCTCTGCAATAAATTTGTTGTGCCGAGACCTGTTAAGCAAGTTGAATATGACTATCTCCTTCACAGACCAAGGAGTAGTGTGTGCCACCCCGGGCATGTGCACCATAAGAGCAATGATCATCATACATGCAAAGGGAGGAGAGGCAGTGGTTTGCGGTATTCCTGTGGACCCCGGCATGTTTGTGTATGGCATAATAGTGCTTCCTGAGGTGGTGCTCCAAATTGGCAAGGCTTGTTGGCAAGTGCCATAAGACTTCATTTTCAGGCCTGTGGTAACCCCTGAATTGGTGGCAGGGAAGATACTGTCCCAGTATTTACAGGGTCTGGTGGTGTCAGCTAAGAGGATTGGGGTCATTGTAACTGACTCAGAAGGGTGTGAGTGGCGCACAGTTTTGTGTATAGCCCCTGCAAAGCCTATTAGAGAAGTGACTGATACAGACTTTTTTGAAGATTGATCAGATGATGGCGAGTTTGTGCTAGCGATTTCTATCCCTTGTGACATTACGGTGCAGTATCAGAAAGTACAATGTCCTTTGATGGCTCTTGTAGCTCCACCCCTTCACTGAAAATGGCCTTGGAGCAGGTCCCTGAAAGGCTCTGGATAACAAATAACCATGATATGGGGTGCTTACAAAGACTGACCCCAGTTTGAATAACACTCAGGCCAGGTGCCGTAATGCCTGGGGTGAAGCAGTATCCCTTGTCAAGAGAGGCAGAAGAGGGAATACAGGACACTATCGTCGCCCTGCTAAATCGGAAAAATGTTACTATCTAGCACCCCATGCAACACGGCTATATACCCAATAAAAAGGCAAAAGGTGGGAGCTGGAGAATGATTCAGGATTTGCACCATCTTAACACCATTGTACAGGGAGAATATCCAGTGGTCCCAAACCCTGCAACAATCCTTTGTAACATCCCTAAAGAGGTGTCCCTCTTTACTGTGGAGGATCTTAAGAACAACTTCTTTTCTGTCCCTTTGCACCACGACTCACAATACCTCACTGTGTTTACGCATGAGGGATGTGCTTTGAACACACAAGACTGCCCCAAGGGTACTGTGAGTCCCCCAGCATTTTCAACAGGATACTACAAGCTGATTTAGGCAATATTCAGGTGTCTAATACAATTATTCAATATGTTGATGATTTACTGGTATGCAGTGTCAGCAAACACCAGTTCAGGAAGGACTCCATACCACTCCTACAGCTCTTGGCCTGCAAGAGATACAAGGTTGATAAGGCTAAAGTACAGTAATGCCTTCAGTAGGTACTCTACTTGGGTCTATTGATTTCTGTAAATGGCAAAAGAATAATTCCCATTCGCGCCGCCTCTGTGCGCGTCACTCCACAGCCCAAAACAGTGAATGAAATGCAAATGTCTTCCCTCGGTTTCCCCTCCCTTGCCCCGTCGTGCCTTGAAACACTTGTGTATAGGCACGTTATAAATGCCATATCATATCATATCATATATCACTGTTCCTGGGGCTATGCAATTAATGTAGAGCATAGATCCTTGATTATGCAGCATGCACAAGATCCCTTTACAAGGCCTCAAGGAAGCACAGAGAAATGGCAAAAAAATAGTATGGGCAGAGCATATGCTCACAAATTTCAATGTCCTCAAGGAGGTCATCTTGACAGCATCATTGCTAGCAACCCCAGACGGCACGCAAGAGTTCTAATTATTCTCCCACTCCAGCGGGCAACTGATGACTGCAGTACTAACACAGAAAAGCTCCATGGGCCACTTGCCATTGGCCTATTACAGTGGTATGCTAGTCTCAGTAAGGCAGGTCCAATTTTCATGTGAACATGCACTCGCTGCTGCAGCATTTGCCATTGAAAAAAGTTCCACCATCATTATGGAATGCTTCATAACATTGTACGTCGAGCATGCAGTTTTTACCATTTTAGAGCGTTCAAAATCTACACTGACCACGGAGCGAGAATCTGTGTACAAGTTTATTTTATCAAGCCCAAACATCTACATTGTATGATGCAAAACTGTTAACCCTGCCAACTTTCTGACAGAAATGTTCTCTGACGAAGACTTAGCCAACCACGACTGTGTAACATTTGAGGGAGGGGAAGATGATATTTCAAAAGCATGTGATAAACTGCTCGAGGGGGGTGGTCCTCTTCATTGCTGGTCAGTCACAATTGACCAGGACACAGGCTTACAGCGCACTGGTGTGGCAGTGGTCTGCCTGGTAGATGTAGAATACAAAACACTAATGCAGAAGAGATTACCAATGCATTTTTCATCCCAATCAGCCGAGCTCATAAGCATCCAAGAGGTACCATGAAACCATTTACTCTGATTCAGCATATGGCACCACCACAGTGCATGCAAGACTGGCACAGAGGAAGAGGAGAGGGTTCAGGTGAGCTGACAGCTCTCCGTTCAACATGCTTCATTATTGGATACACTCATTCACACACTGTCCCAACCATCTGTAGTGTCAGTCGTTAAATGCACTGCCTACACCAATAACACAGATGAGGTCCCACTTGGTAATGCTGCCATAGATGCAACAGTGAAAATGTCAGCATATCTTCCAGTGCCCCAAATATCAGAGTATGCTGTGTTAGCACCCAACACCGAACAGTTGCCAGCAGCAAACAATGCACAATAAACTTGATGATGATGTACAAGAGACAAAGATTCTTCCGAGAACCTGGTCTGACCACTCACCAGTGTATCTTGAGATTTGGCTAAATCACTCTCCCAGACCACCATATACCTGGAGGATGGCCCCTGTTGCGCTACAAGATGAATAGTTGGAGGAATCACTTAGAGTTGACATAAAATCATTTTTCACAGAAAACGAGGACACAGTAAACAATTACGCAATGATCTGGGAAACGTTTAAAATGTGGTTGCGGGGTGTACTGATTGCCTCAACATCAGGCACTTTGAAAACAGTCTGAAAGGAACTAGACAACACCGAGCGGGAAATCCGCAAATTAGTAAATCAATATGAAAGAACACATAACAGAACAGAGTGTTACTGGGTCTAATAAAAGGCAACAGACTGAAATTCTGTGAGTTGGCCGACTGGGAGACCCAACATATGACACGGAAGGTACAAGCCAGGCGACACGGGGAGGGTGACTGCCATGGTAGATTAATGGCAGGCATAGTCAGGGGAGAGCATGAAGCACACCACATCGAAGGGATGACTGTTACGCTCACCTGGTATCCACAGGGACGCCACCGAGCCGGGTTACTCACTGGTATGCTTCTCAGCTTTGCCCTGATGTGGTCTGCGGGGAAGGTTCTGCCTGAAAATACAGGAGGACTGTGTTCAAGACTGACCGACTGGGGTAAGTATCCTCCCTCCACCCCCGTATGATTTCAGTAACTCTGGCGCCCTCTCCTCACCTTGTGGTAGAATTAGGCGTGCTCTCCGTCCTGCCTTCTTTGCAGGGGCGCATTGTCTTTCATGGGTGAGTGCGGTCCAGTTACTTCACTGACGCCGGCCCGTTTGATATTGTTCAGGTAGGTCTTATTGCTGTTCATTAGTTTTGTTGCTATCCTGCATGCCTTTCTTTGTTTAAAATGTCTCTTTTTTCTCCCTTAGGTATACGGTGCTTTAGCGCAGTGAACTGGCTTGGTTGAGCCCCGCTGGTAAATGATGGCGCATTAAGAGCGCTATGATGCGGTAAGTAAGCGCTATGCGCAGCGCTGCGAAGTCTTGCCTTTGCTAACCTGTGTTTTCCTTCCTTGTAGGTTGCAGTGTTCTTCAGCGTGAGTGGAATGTCCAGAGTGGTGCCAGCTGAGAGGCGACCAGCCAGGTAAGCCTTTTGAACAGTTCGTAATTTGTAAATGTCTCTACTGCTTTCTTTAATGTTGCCTCTATCTTCCTCTTTCAGGTCGTTCTGTCCGGGAGGCGTGCAGATTCGAGGAAGCTGTTCTCAGTAGCTGCAAGTGTTTAAAGATGAAGACTGCAGATAAGATGCTGCTGCTAATGATGTTCCTTTTGTCTCCTTGCAGGTTCTGCTTCTCCGAGGTTCGAAAGGAAAAGCTGGACACGGTGAGCGTCACGTTGCAAGTTGCAAAATAACGCGAAGTGTGTTGTCTTGCTCGGGTGTGGTTTAAATAGCCCCAACAAAATTGTCCAGGTAAAGTAGTCCCTAGGCTACCACACCAAAACACTAGACCGCATAGCTTGGTTCTTAGGAACCAAGCTATGTGGATGCCTCCATGTTGGCTGACAATACAATAAAGTAGTTCCCAAGCACATTGTTTTTCGTGGTGTATGAGCCTGGCGCCATAGGCCCAGGACTGGCCCCATGATGGCTTTTGAAGAGGATGCCAGGCTCTAGAGGCCCGAGTCCTGACTCCACCTGGCCAATGGGTTTGCCAGAGGGGGTTTTGGGCGAGGGTCGTGGCAATAACCAAACCTGATGGGTCCACCACAGTGAACCCCGAGGAAATTAATGAAATGTTTAAACAATATTATCAAACATGATATAATAATACTGACAGAGTGTCAGCTGAGGCAGTGATGGAATACCTAAGATGCACTAACCTCCCCACGTTTGATAGGGGGGACAGCAAAAATTGGGCAGCCCAATTTCCGAAGGTGATATCGCTGCTGCCATATCCTCCCTGAACTCGAACAAGGCCCCTGGGCCGGATGGCATTGGTAAGGTTCTACAAAAAATATAAAGATATTCTGATTCCTAAGTTACTGAGGGTATGGGAGGAGTCCTGCGTGAGCGGACAGCTACCCCCTTCCCTCATTGAAGTGGTTATGAAGGTCCTGGCCAAACTGGTTAGGCCCCCAAACGAAATGTCCTTGTATTGCTTGCTCTCCCTAATAAATTTGGATGTAAAAATGTTCGCTAAAATGCTTACAAACAGGCTGCTGCCCCATATGACCACAAAGGTACACCCAGACCGACCAGGTTTTATTCCGGGCAGATCCGCACTAAACCTGAGAAGACTATTCAGGACAATAGCCCAAATCAATCCAGATACCTAAGCAGTAGACTTGGTACTGGACGCCGAAAAGGCGTTTGATTCCGTGTCGTGGGGCTTCCTATTTGGTGCCTTCCAACGCATGGGGCTGTGGGACGGCTTTTGTAAATATGTCAAACTACTGAATGATTACCCCAAGGCCATGGTCAGAACCAATGGGAATCTATCGGCGACAAAAAAATTAGCTAGAGGCACCTGCCAAGGCTGCCCTTTTTCCCCCCTGCTCTTTGCGTTAACAATGGAACCCTTCACCAGCAGGATACTAGAGCACCACAGACAAAGGGGAATAAGAATACTCGGGCCCCACAGATTATATCACTATGCGCTGACAACACCCCAATATATTTAAAGCACCCCGAAGAAAATATAGGACCCATACTTGCTGAGGTGGACACCTTCACCAAGCACTCTGGATACAAAATCAACAACCTAAAATCGGAAGTGTTTCCACTAACAAACAGTACCATGAAGCCTAATCAAATATATGGGATAAAGTGGGACGAGGAGACAGTGAAATATCTGGGAGTGGTGGTGTCAAGATCTCACAAATTATTGTATGAAAAAAAAACATCTTGATTACCTCGGTAAACTTGAGAACAAACTTAACCTATGGGGCAAGCTCCCATTATCATTAATAGGAAGGACAGCTATCTTAAAGATGATAGTAGCACCTAAACTCCTGTATTATTTTACTACTATCCCAATATGGCAAGGTAGACTATTTTTCGATACCTTTAGAAGACTTTTGGTAGGATTTGTGTGGGGTGGGAAAAATGCACGGGTGTAATGGGGCTCCCTCACGGCACCATATAGCTTACAGGATCTGGCAGCCCCCGACTATGAACTATATTACATTGCAGCCCAAGGTCAATACACAGGTATGTGGTATGACTCAGGTAACATATACTCACACGTCAACCTGGAGAAACAGTCAGCAGCTCAGAGTGAATTAAAGACCACCATGGTAAACAAACACAAACTAGACCTGTGTCCCTTTGTTCTGTTATGAGCCACACTAGATGTGTGATGGCATTTACTGATAAAACTGAATATAATCGACCCTTACAATAACATATCCCACTCTGGGGCAACCCTGGCCTTCCCCCCACAATGGATCTCGACATCCACAACTCCTGGGACCAGAACCATGAGATGAAACTGGGAAACCTATTCCCAGAAGGGAGGTTTGTTACGCTATCTGAATTTAGAAGCAAATTGGGCGAGACCGCTGTTAAAACATTACAGTATTATCGCATGCGGGCGGCAGTACGCAGGAAATGGCAGTAATTCCCAACTGAACCTCCAACCAATGACTATCTAGATTTGATTGTACAGCCAAACAGTAAGCACAACCTCCTATCGAAACTGTACTCTATGATCCAAATGGGGATGCCACAATCGAATACCCTAAGAGAGAAATGGGAGAAGGACACAGGGACAACAATAGATGACCATAAATGGGTGAAGATCTGCAGCCTGACCAAGGAAGTATCGCTGAATGCCCGGTTGAGACTGATACAAAATGAAGTACTTAACCACCTACACTACACCCCCAAGCACATATCCAGGTTTGCAGTACAGTCACAAACATGCCCAAAATGCAACTCTGATGCCGCAGACACCATGCACATGTTTTGGAGCTGTCCCTGCATAAGAGAATTTTGGCAACTCGTTGCCTCGACTCTTCAAATGGTAGACGTATCCCCGACACTACTCCCCCTAAAATATTTACTAGGCGATATAGGCAAAACAAATATTAAAATCTGTAGAGTGTTCAACCTTGGTTGTGTCACAGCTAAAAAAAATGTACATTGCAAAAGTGGAAGGCAAAAGAGGCGCCAACACTGAGACACTGGTACCACGAAATGGCGAATGTGAACGATCATGAAACAAACTGCATTCAAACTGTTACTGCAGCAGCCAGGCCCAAAGACATATGGGCCCCATACCGCTCTCACATGGAGAAATTGACTACAAACAATGAATGAATGTCATTGACAACACACTGAGATGTACCCTGAACATCAAATGTATAGCCATAAAAGTTAAGACGTTTGATCAGTCTGGAGTGATAAGCTGTCAACAAAAGGTATAATGTTTTCACTGCTGCTTGTCTCTGTCATATGTTAAATAAAGTTCTTAAAAAAAGAAAACTTGATGATGATGATGATGACAAAGCCTTTACCAATTACCAGCTGATTGAGTTACAGGGACGCGCACCACAAGAGGAGAAAGCGCTTTGGGTAAAAAGAGGGTGCAGCAATCCCTGATGAATCTGTTGTGGAGGCAAGAGATATCTGGGAAAGTAGTTTATTTACTTTTATTACTTTATTGTTTGCTTGTTAGGTGCTTATATAATAAGAATATACTGTTTCAAAGCACCCACAAGGCAGGGAGGGAGGGAGAGTGGGAAATACAATATAACATTACAACACACTAATTAAGAGCAGAGGCGGAAAGAGGGAGGAGGACAAACCTAGAGAGGGGGAGGCTGTTCCAAAGGAGGGAGCCCACAGAGGAGAGTGAGTGACCCCCTGCCCTCTGTTTAGCAAAATGGTTTACCCACAATGAGTTGGTGCTAAAGGACCGAAGTGGTCTAGAGGGAGAGTACTTAGTAAGATAGAGCTGAAGATTGTGTGGTACCCGGGCCCAGAAAGCCTTGTGGGTGATGCAGAGGGATATGCATGTAATCCATGTAGCAACCAGTAGCCAGTGAAGATTTTTTAGTGCAGGAGAGGTGTGGTCATTGGGCTTAAGGCCAAGGATAAGACTTGATGCCCTATTCTGACAAAGCTGCAGCGGATGCAGAGTGGAAGAAGGACGAATCAGGAGAAGGCTGTTATAATAGTCAAGTATAGAGAGTACAAGGGCTTGAGTCACATTGAGCCTCTGAGGGAAAGTGAGAACACGTAGAATTCCCTTGAGAAGGAAGAGCTGATAGTTGGACTTCTTGGCAATGCCCTGAGTGTGATGGAGGAAGGAGAGAGAGGAGTCGAAGATGACTCCAATGTTCCTGGCTGCAGTTGAAGGTGCAGGGGGAGTGCCCAAGGAGGAAGTCCAGAGTGAAGGGAAGAAGGAGGGAGCAGGGGTCCCAATGGGAAGGATCTCAGTTTTACAGGCATTGAGGCAGAGATCATTGGAGGCGCACCTGGACTGGATGGCAGATAGGCAGTTATGGATGATAGAAGGTGCAAGAGGGTTAGCAGGGAGTCTGAAGAAGAGTTGTGTGTTAAATGAGTTATTACTGGTTGCATTCAACCAGTTACACCATCCATCACACGGAAAACCGGACTAAAAATGATGTATGTTGAACTACGTGTCAAAGCTACAATACAGGGCTTACATTGCCTCACACTGCTGGGCCGCTCTGCCAACTACATATTGATTATGCAGACATGGATTAAAGGTGCAATGGATCTCATTACCTCATTGTGGTTTTCTGTCCCTTCTCACGATGTGTGGAGGCAGGACCTTGTGCACATCCAGACTCTAAGTGCACTGCCAAATTTTTAGTGCAGGAAGTTTTTCTTCGATGGGGCGTGTGCGATGTACTAAGGTCAGATAACAGCACACATTTCTTGAATGAACTTTTTAAAGATGTTTTGGCATTACTGGGCATAAAGTATCAGATGTGTACCATATACTGCCCCCAGGACAACAGGGTCGTAGAACAGATCAATGACCTATTAAAGAGCAAGCTGTCAAAACTGTTCACCACATTAAAGAAAATGTGGGTGCACTGTTTATCACTTGCGTTATTCAGTTTGCACACCTAACCCTGCAAAGAGGGGGAGACGATCTTCCCAAACACCCAAGCAGTTTAAAAGAAGGCAAAGACCATCAGATATAATATAAGGGAGCAGGGGCTACCTTTAAAGGCCTCTACGTGATCACATCATTGAATTCTTCATAGATGTAGTGCACATGCAGGAACAAACACCATCTTAGATATTAGCAGCCATACTGGAAGATAAGACTTAATTGCAGTGCATCAGCCAGCATCCCAGGTGTAGACCACAAATGAGAGGAAAGGAATTGGTTGTGTCCCAGGCACTGATGAGAAAGGCCAGAGCCACAGAGATCCATAAACCCTTCATTGTCCTAAAATGTTGCCAAGCTTTGTGGGCTAGGAAGAATGTGGCATGCAAGGCCATAGGAGGAGGGCTGGACATCTTTGTATGATACAATCCCACGACAAGGAGGGCACTGACCTCCAACCCCCACCAGCCCCAATACTAAGTTATAGCACCCTGATCATAAACCTTTTAGACCCCGATTGATCAAAAAGATCAGAGAGCAGGGATTTCCTGACTTCACCTCCGGGCCACGCGATTTGTGCTGTGATGTGCAGGCAGGGATGAAATTATAGCCCACAACGAGTATGGAAGACCTTGGAGAGGTGCTGGCCTTTCTGGGTGCGAGTGAGTTGTGTGAGTTAGTATGACCTTTTTCTTTCCCTGGGCCCCTGTCTGCTTGTACCAAGTGCGCTATTACATAGATAGAGATGTATTATTTTTCTGTGCACATATTTGCCACACCAATATTCCATTTATGTTCAATCTAGCCCTGTCTGTGATTCATATAGAACTACATAGGTCCCTCACCCTTAAGCAATAGGTAAGCCAAGAACCAGGCTGGAGCATAGAAAGAATACATTTGTATTAATGAATCAGAAAATTGATATGTGTAATAAATCAGGCCACCTCACTCCATGGCCCAAATCCTTTTCTTTCCTTACACTTCCCTTTACACACAAATTGAAAACACTAGTTAGTTTAGCATAACACAGATCACAGACTCTTTAACCCCACAACATGTACAGCCAAAACTCTTGCATGCGGTTCACCTTTAATAACATGTAGCTTTAATAACATGTAGCACCTTGAAACATGCCCAAATCATACGCTTAGCACTACTCTTTACATGAAGTTAAAGCAAATTTACACAGGCAGCGCTCTGTATTTTTAATCTCACTTTGCACAATGTTAGCAGTTTTGGAGCAAAAACACATTTTATATAATATACAGAACCCTTTTTCCTTCACATTTCTTTGAGCACACCACAATGCCACGAAGAATCTTTATTTTGACACGAGCCAGTTTTCCACTTCAAGTAGAGGGCATAATTTTTAGTCAGGGACCTTACTTTATTTAATTTTGGCAAGGCATTTTTCTGCCCCAGCACCAAAAACCCAGATATTCCATTTATATTAAACACCCCTTTGTTTTAAGGCAGGGTCTGATGAATGGTGAACAGTTAAGAATTTTGTATTTATACACCACACCCTTTAGGGAATTTGGGGTTGGCAAAAATAAAATAGGAGTACCCAATAACTTTAAAAGACTTTGGGGGTCATTCCGAGTAGGGCGGTAAGGGTTAACGGTCACCGGTAATGAGACCAGTGCCATTAAACACTTACCGCCCTATTCCGAGTTCCCTTTGCGGGCTGGTACTTAACGCCTGCTTTTTGCAGGCGTTAAAAAACCAACCCGCAAAGGGACCTAGGAGCTAATTACGGCACCGTAATTTACGGTGCCGTAATTAGCACCTTCCCCATTCCCATTGAGCCCTATGGGCCAAAAATGGGAATGGGGAAGGGCCCATGGTGAATGGGGAATTATCGCCCCTGCCAACCTTGGAATGGGGCGGTAATTCCGCCATTGACCATGGCGGAGTCGGAAAAATAACGGCGTCAACCAAGGCGCTAATAGCGCCTTGGTTAACGCCAGGGTCGGAATGAGGCCCTATATTTTTGTTCACACTGGAAGCGATATTGTTGATTTTGAATTTCAACAAAATCACCCTGTGTAAGTTTTCTATAGGGGAATTAATTTAATTATTACTTGGTGACAAATTGCTACGGATCTATTTTGTCTACCCACCCAATCAATAATGGGAAAACTATTCAATCAAACAGATCCCCAGAGGACTATGTTTGGAGGGACAAGTTTACTTACAAAGACTCTTTGGGTTTTTGCACTCAGGAAAAGTCAGGGCTTCTGGATACTCAAGGGAAACATCAGGACTTGATTAGAGGCCTCTCCGGGTTCATTCAGGAATGGCCTACAGGACTAATCCCTTTATTTGCTTCTCCTTGTATAGATTCCAGCCAGACTTTAGTCCTTCCCTGTTTTCCTCCAGCAATTTTGTCAGCAATTTTAACTCAGATGATGTCAGGCTGTCTTCCCTATTTCCAATGTGCATCTCCTTATGAATCTTTCACTACTCCCACAAAAATGTCTAAATTAAGAGATGCCAGTTCATTGGCTCTTAATCAATTGGCTATCTATTTTCCATTCCCTTAACCAAGGCTTAGCCCCTTTTCTTTGACTAGTCCCTTTGGTTACTAGGTTTCATCCCTGTATATTTATGACTCCACCCATCTGGGGTACCATTTTCATAGTTTCAAAAATGCAGTGAAAAAACTTCAACTTTGGGAAAACTTTAGTTTACAAATAAGCATCCTCTAATATATATTTTTGCCTTCATCTAATTATGCGAGACTTAATTAAATGAGTCCGGTGATGGCACAAAGTTGCAGGTTCGAGTGACAGTTTTTGTGAATTACCCAAAAATGACTGTGTCCATTTTTTACATACTGTTAAATACTTCACTATGCTATTATTTCCCAAAATCTCTGTTTAGTGACATTTTCTGGGAAGTCATAATAACATTTCAGGTTGTAACTTTTGTTCCCCATGACAAGTTTTTATGATAGTTCAATTAACAGAAGAGTCTTCACGTAAGCATTTCAATATTACTTGAACCATTACTGTGCGACATATGGCTCTTGAGAAAATGAACAAAATATGATCGTCCATCTAAACAAAGGCCAATCTCTAGACATATATGCATATTTTGATTTCAATTGCACATAACATTTTGTTTCCCCACTTAACATGGCGGTATGGGGCATTTGCATCTTTGTTAATGCTGCTTGCAGTTAATTGATTAGCATCCTTTCTCCCAGGGCTGATGACCATTTGGGTCCTTATCTCTGAAAGAAGAGAGTCAAGCAGCACCACCATGCTGATGGTGGTGCTGCTTGACTCTCCAGCAGTTTTGTCAGTAATTTTAACTCAGATGATGTCAGGCTCTCTTCCCTATTTCCAATGTGCATCTCCTTATGAACCTTTCAATACTCCCACAAAAATTTCTAAATTAAGAGATGCCAGCTCATTGGCTCTTAATCTAGATTCGATATCTATTTTCCATTCCCTTAACCAAGGCTTAGCTCCTTTTCTTTGATTAGTCCCTTTTAGTTACTAGATATCATCCCTGTGTATTTATGACTCCACCCACCTGGGGTACCATTTTCATAGTTTCAAAAATGCAGTGAAAAAACTTCAACATGGCGAAAAACTTTAGTTTACAAATAAGCATTCTCTAATATTTATTTTTGACTTCATCTAATTATGCCAGACTTAATTAAATGAGTCCGGTGATGGCACAAAGTTGCAGGTTCGAGTGACAGTTTTTGTGAATTACCCAAAAATGATACAAGTCACTGTGCCAATTTTTTACATACTGTTAAATACTTCACTATGTTACTATCTTCCAAAATCTCTGCTTAGTGACATTTTCTGGGAAGTCATAATAACATATCAGGTTGTAACTTTTGTTCCCCATGACACGTTTTTATGATAGTTCAATCAACTGAAGAGTCTTCACATACGCATTGTTTTTTTTAAACCTTTTTTTATTAAACAGCTTGGCAGCAGAACACAGGCGAACAATACACAAGGTAAGCACAAGGTAGGAACAGTTAAACCAGTACAGGCATACAGTCAGTGCATCTAGTATTAACATTTTCCATCAAGGACGCATACAGTGCAAACGCAGTATAAGAGAGCCTTTGGCTCAGGATGGATCACCCGCATGAGTGGGTGTAGTAGTTGGGGAAGTTGTATCAGGTGTCGCATTTAAATCTGACATATAGGAGCGAAACTGGATCCAGACATCCCTAGGCCTCGAGTGGGCTGGTTGTAGACAGGTCCACGCTTCCACAGTGTCTGAGGCCCATGTGAGAGCCCTGAGCCATTGCGCATGCGTGGGGGGTGTGGGGCAAAGCCAGCAAAGCAGAATGGCTCGTACCGCAAGGAACATGCAAAGGCCGGCCAGTTTCTTGGAATTTCGGGGAAGCTCTGGAAAGTCATGGAATAGGCCCTTCATTGGGGAGGGGTCGATAGATTGATCGAGTATAGCAGATACGGTTGTGAACACCGTCTCCCAAAATTGGGAGAGGCGGGGGCAGGCCCAGATCATGTGCATATAGTCAGAGCCATCCTGCCCACACCTGGGGCATCTTGGGGAGTGATCACTAAGCATACGATGCAACCTGCTCGGGGTATAATGAAACGTATGCAACACCTTCAGTTGAATCAATTTAAAACAGGAATTGAAAGATACCTGGTGTATAAGGGCACACATGTGAGTCCAGCGCTCTTCCGTCACCTCCACCCCGAGGTCCTCCTCCCACGCCCTCCTTAGCCCAGTGAATTTCGGAGTGGTTCTGGATTGCATCATTGTGTATAGCCTAGATATTCTCCCTCTGGTAGGTGTGGGGGAAGTCAGTTCTTCGATAGCGGGATCATCCAGTGGCATTGCTGGAAACATGGGGTAGTTTCTTTTAAGGGTTTTACGTAGAGCTGAATACTGAAGCCATGCACTCGGGCCACCCCTCAAGGGCAGCGGCAGGTCGGGCCACTCAACAAAGTTACCCTGCTCGAATACGTCACGGAGCAACTCGTATCCCGCCTCAGCCCATCTGCGCGCAGTCGACGGCGGTACTCGTGGGATCCCGGGGAGAAAGTTCCACAGTGGGAGATTGCCATGAAATGGATGAGGGGTATCTAGCAATTTCCACATTTTCGTTAGCGCCAGGGAGGTGCAAGCCACCGGATTCAGAGTATCCCGTGCAAAAGGAATGGGCTGTATCACCAGGGAGTGGATGTCTCAGTCGCTGACCGCCAGCCTTTCAAGTCTAACATGTGGAGGAGGGTCTGCTGTGTTAAACCAATAGGACGTGTATTGGATTTGAGAGACCAACCAGTATTTAAGAAAATCGGGGGCCTGACCGCGCCCGAATGCCACAGAAAAGAGTTGATGCTGCGTGTCAATGCTTGGAAGAAACCCTCGCCCGGCCATAGGGGAACGTTGGTGAACCTGTATAGTAGTTGGGGTAATACTATCATTTTTAATAACCCTATTCTACCCGCCAGGGAGATCGGCAATTTGCTCCATGCCAGAGTCTTAGTCGCCAGATGCGCAAGGTAGTTTTGATAGTTCTCCTCGAGGGTCGTCTCAAACTGACGTGTTATTTCAATCCCCAGATATGTGAGCTTCGATTGCGCCCACAAGAACCCCATAGTGTTAGGTGGGGGAAGGGTGCATTCCGTGAGCGGAAAGAGCGTAGATTTTGTGCAGTTCACCTTGAGGCCTGAGATGTACCCGAAGTGGATAACGTCTTTCAATATCGGGGGTAAATTAGTGGAGGGGGAGTGCATCATCAGCGTAGAGGGATACAATATCGGCTTGACCCGCTGAGCGAAGCCCTCTGTGCGAGTGAAGTTGTCGAAGCATGTCGGCAAAAGGTTTGATCGCTAAAGCGAATATCAGAGGTGAGAACGGACAGCCCTGTCTTGTTCCCCTGGCAATATTAAAGAATGGGGAGCATCTGTCCTCCATGCGGACACTGGCCACAGGCCCTGAGTAAAGTACCTTGACCCAGGAGTGAAAAACCGGCCCGAATTTGCATTGTTCGAGCACCCGCCAGAGTTATCTCCAAGAGACTGAATCGAACGCCTTCTGCATGTCGAGGGTTGCGGCGACCGCCTGCACATTGGGGCTGATCCTGCTGATTATATTAAAGAGCCGTCCAATGTTCAGAGCGGTGGAGCGGCCTGGAATGAACCCCGCCGGGTCCGGGTTTATAATAGATGGCATACAGGGAGCAAGCCTGGTCGCTAACATTTTAGCAAACATTTTTGTGTCACAGTTTATGCGGAAAAGTGGGCGATATGAGCTGCACTGGGTGGCAGGTTTACCAGGTTTGAGCAGTACTGTAATTGTGGCCTCACAAAGTGATGAGGGGAGTGTGCCTGCCTCTACCGATTCCTCCCAGAGAGCTATTAAGTGAGGGAGTAAGAGAGTCTTATAACATTTATAGAATTCAACCGGGATGCCATCAGAGCCAGGGGCCTTCCCCGAGGAGAGAGAGTCTATGGCCTCCGTAAACTCTTCCGGGGTGAGTGGAGAATCAAGGGAACCAGCGGTCTCGGGCAAGATGACCATTAGGGGGAGAGCCGTAAGATAGGAGTCCACCTCTGCCTCCATGGCCTCGTCCGAATTGGAGTATAGGGCTTCATAAAAAGCGAAGAACTCCGAGTTGATGGCCTGTGATGTGGTAGCTAAGGAGCCATCCGAACAAACAATCCCAGGTATATGTGGAGCACCCAGCTCATGATGGATGAGTCTAGCAAGGAAGCGGCCAGGGCGCTCGCCCTCTCCGTATCTCCTCGCCAGGCCGGGGCTATCTAGGAATTTTTGTTCCCGTTCCGCCAGGGAGCGAAAAACGTCCAGCTCCACTCCTATAGCTGCAAGGGTCGCAGGGGTTGAGGACCGCGAACACTGGGCATCCAGGGTCGACAGTTTGGTTTCGCTGACAGCGATATCCCTTCGAATTGTTCTAAGTATGCCACTCTCTTTGGACAGTGCAATGCCCCTAATATATGCATTAAAGGCCTCCCATAGGGTGGCCTGGGAGGACACCTAGTCCTTGTTTATTTCGAAATACTCCTCAATGGCTACCTCGAGCTCCGATCTGAACAGAGGGTCAAGGAGAGAATGAGGTTTCATCCTCCAGCGTCTGGTACAGTCACCGTCCAGTCCCCAGCCCATGGTGATGGTCACCGGGGAGTGGTCAGATAGGGTCCTAGGGAGGATCGTTAATTGTACCACATTTTTGATCAATACATCAGAGATTACCCACCTATCAATTTGGGAATAGGAATCATGGACTGAAGAGTAAAAGGAATAGACACGGGAATCAGGGTAGAGTAGTCTCCATGCGTCTACAACCACAAGGCGGGGGAGGGACGACAGTGTAGCATAGGCTGCCCTGGTAAATTGGCGGGGCCTGAACCCAGATCTGTCAAGGTCTGTATCAAAAATGGTGTTGTAGTCCCCATCCCAGAGGATTGGAACCAAAGGGAAACCATCTAGGAGGGATGTGAGGTGTGTGAAGAACTCCGGGTCATCTATGTTGGGGCCATAGATGTTCAGCAAGATCACCTCCCTATTCTGGAGTGTAGCATGAAGTAGTACATATCTACCCTGGGGGTCTATTTGTGAAGAAATTAGTGTAAATTTAAGACTTTTATGAATAATAGTCATAACCCCACGACTTTGAGTGGAAAAGTTGGTGAAGTATCTCTGGGGGCCCCAGGTTTTGGCAAATCTCAAACAATGTTGAGAACGCGCATGTGTCTCTTGTAAGAAAAGGATCTTGGATCCATGCCGTTCCACTTGCAGCTGTATCTGTCTAATTTTTTTAAAATTGCCCAGTCCCCTCACATTCCAGCTCATGAAGGTTAGATTGTTCTCTGTCAGAGGAGCGGTGACGCTTATATCGCCGGGATGATAATGTCCAGTGGGCCGATGTAGCAGCCCTGTAGCCCCATTAACACTGCATTACCCTGCGGTCCGCCCTCGCTGCCAATGCCAAACTTTTTTATAACAAAACACCCATCACAACCCACCCCCACCCACATCCCTCCCCCAACAAGAGGAATGACAACCCCAAAACCCCTTAACCAAATCCAAACCAGTGGCATCAACGCCTGGGGGCCTGTGGGCCGGACTGATTACGCCGCTCCGGGCCTGTGGCAGATCCAGAGAGAACATGGTGCCTACAATGAAGCTTCAGACGTGTCTTGACAACTATAATTGGCACAGTTTACCTTGGCACAGTCATGCAGAGTAATCCAACTGACAATTGTTGAGAAGTACAAGTGTGGTATATTCTTGGCGTCGGGGGAAAGCCGGTGTCAGCGCCTCCCCAACGGGCACGCCGAGTAGTTGTAGAGGAATAGATGGGGAGGAAGGTCAACCTGGGAAATGATCGTCGATAAACCTGGAGGCCTCCTCCGGAATCGTGAAGAATGACACCTGATTGTTGTGCTCCACTCGTAGCTTAGCGGGGTATAACATGGAGTATTTGACTCCATGATCCCTAAGCCTTCTTTTCACAGCCAAGAAAGTCTTGCGCTCCCGCTGGACAGCCACCGAGAAGTCAGGGTATAGGTGTATCCTTGCTCCATCCAGTAGAAGTTCACCTTTGAGTCTTGCGGCTCTAAGGAGGGCATCGCGGTCTCGGAAGTTAAGGACACAAGCTATAATGGGTCGCGGAGGTGCACCTGGCTTGGGTTTAGGCGTCAGGGCCCGGTGTGCCCGCTCTATAGCAAACTGCGGAGAGAGCTTCGGTGAATCCAGAAGCGACAGTAATGTGTGTTCCACAAAGTCTTCCATCGGCTCTCCGATGCCACTCTCAGGGACCCCAATGATACGGAGATTGTTACGCCTCGAGCAAGATTCCAAGTCCTCATTTTTCTTCTCCACCTCAAGGACGCGGTTGGATAGAGCCGTGACCTCTGAACGCAGCGCCCCCAGACCGTCATCGGCGGAGCTCACCCTGGTTTCGACCTCCAACACTCGACTGTTAGTCCTCTCACTGTGGGCCTTGATAGAGGAAATAGTGCCATTCATGTCATCTAACTTCGAGTGGAGCGTGGTAAAACCCTCACGGATAAAGTCTATCATGTTCTGAGATTCTGAGGTAGCAAGTGATGAGGTAGTGGAAGAGGCCTGCTCGGAGACCTCCTCAGCAGGGCCGACCGGAGTCTTTGTGAACATGTTTATGGAGCTCTGTTTTTTCCCAGTCCCTTTAGTCATTGTGGCGGTGATGTGACTCAGGAGAGAAGAGGGAGTGCCGATGGTGCCCCTCGCCTCCACGGACAGGATCAATGAGGTACAGCCCCCAGGGGATCCAGGCGCCAATGGCAGAGGCTGGCAGGGTTCAACCCAAGCAGCGCCGGGGAGCCCGAAGTCAGGCGCCCTGG
Source organism: Ambystoma mexicanum (assembly GCF_040938575.1). Taxonomy (NCBI): domain Eukaryota; kingdom Metazoa; phylum Chordata; class Amphibia; order Caudata; family Ambystomatidae; genus Ambystoma; species Ambystoma mexicanum. Next base: position 1,092,643,314 of record NC_090937.1, on the reverse strand, counting down.
AAGGAGGAGAAGCGGGGACAGGGCAAATCTTCGGGTGTCGCAAGGTATCCGGCGCAGGGCAGCAGGGCCGGATAACGTGGACCACATGGGATCCTAGCAGGCCGTGGCCAGGCCGCCAGGGGTCCAGGCCCCTTCAAGTGCAAACAAGAATCTAGTGCGGTCTGCGCCGCGCCGGGAGGGTCACAGCACGTCGCTCGGCGGGAGCAGGCCATCCTCTATCGGGTGCGGATGGTTGGTGACCCCCGCGGAGCAAAGCATTGATTTGACCTTCTCTCTGCTTCAGGACGGCCAGGGGTTAGCAGCATCCCCAACCCCACGTACCTTGCAGGCACCAAGGGTCCGGCAACCCAGTCCACAACCGCGGTGGAGTACAGCACCTGGCGTCCGTTGGTCTGCCGCAGCTCTACCCCGGGCGCTGAAATCTCATTGAAGGGGGGGCCCAGCGAGGGAGACAGCAGGGTGAAGGCCGGTATAGGAGTCGATGAGGGCCTGAGTAGGAGCTGCCAAGCTTGGGCGCGGGTCCACCACATGAGTGGTTACAGTTCTAGTATCTGCAGTGCTCCGAGCCGTTGCCGTACGGCCCAAGCAATCACGTGGTTCGCTCCCAGTCGTCGACTCAGAGGTGTTCCACCTCCACACGGGCCTCCACAAGGATGGCGGGGTGTTTCGGTACCGAGGGCCTGGACCGTCTGACTCTCCTCAAGTGCCGGATTTCGGCGCAGATTCACGGGCGATGGGGGATGGTCGCGGCAGTTCCCAATTACAGGGTTACCGGCTCCGATTTTCTTCGGGATTTGGACCAGTTGGTCCCTGGTCCAGCAGCTCATGAATCGTAGCAGTCTGGTACAAGTTGTAGATCGTAAATGCCCAAGATCAGGTTCGAGCGATCTGCCTGCCACGGAGCTCACGTTTCAGGCGGCCATCTTCTTTGCCGCACATCAGCGCCCCCTTCACATACGCATTTTAATATTACTTGAACCATTACTGTGTGACATATGGTTCTTGAGAAAATGAACAAAATATGATCGTCCATCTAAACAAAGGGCAATCTCTAGACATATATGCATATTTTGATTTCAATTGCACATACCATTTTGTTTCCCCACGTAACATGGGGGTATGGGGCATTTACATCTTTGTTAATGCTGCCTGCAATTAATTGATTAGCATACTTTCTCCCAGGGCTGATGAACATTTGGGTCCTTATCTTTGAAAGAAGAGAGTCAAGCAGCACCACCATGCTGATGCAAAATCCCCCAGGGACAGGTCTGCTGTCATTATCTCTGAGCAGAAACTACAGAGTTGGATTTTATTTTCAGGGTTATTCAGATTTCATCCCACTAAAGGATGCCTTTATTTCCACAGTTTAGCACCTCAACCCCATAAGTTCCTTCCTGGTCACTGCTTGGGATTCAAAGAGATTTGCTTTCAGATAAGGTGCTCAGCAGAGCTTTTAGCCTTGCCTCTGATGTCCAGTGTTTCTGTTAAATAAATCTCAGAGCTCTTCATTCAGTACCTATATACAACAAAATAATTAGGCTTGTATGATCTAACTTTTTCTACATGGGACTTGTACCAAGGTCTTGAAATTCAAAATATATTTTGTTTTTCAGCTTCATTCTCATAATTTCTTTTAAATCAGTTATGACAAGCCACCCATTTCCTGAATATGTGCCTTTAAAATGTACTTCTGCAGTGTAATTTACATTTCCATGTTCCTGGTTTGAAACTGTATAATGCACACATTTCAATTGTATCTATGTTTAATCAAAGGGCATAGTTTTTTCATGTTTTGCAGTTTGAACATGAATTGCTGTCCTTTTCTCTGCCGGTCCACAATGTGTTCAATGCATTCAATGCTCAGCTTTTTTAGACCCAACGTGGCCAGGGGCAGTTCAACTTTATCTTGGGGCTGGATCAACCCCACAAATCCCATCTCTTCTCTATTCCACTCTACTTCCAACAATGAACCACACAATAGCTGTCCCAACAATCACCATCTGATAATGTAAACTTGTTCTCACTGGTAGCCAGGTGGCAATGGGTCCCCTTTATTGCTCCCTAAGGCTTCCTTTAGTGGCCTTCCTGAGCAGTTCTCTCATTTCAAGTACAAGGAAAAGAATTCAGACGACTGATGTATGTCAGATAAGCCAACCAGTGTTGGCAATAGTCTGTGCCCTGGGTTGCCTCTTGCTCCACCCTCTTGACTCATGATTGACACACTCATCTCAACTACCTAGAGCCTTCTCAGTCTTGGCCTAGAGCAGCAAAATACTGGATGGTTCAGCCCCATGCACTGAACACAGGCAGCAGGCTGTGTGTGCCAACTGCATGGTCACCGGGCTATGCAGTAAATAGGACTTGGGACGCAGGCTGATTCTGCTGATGCTGCTGATGCTGTGTATAATGGCCCGTTCTTTAGTCCTAGCAGTCCATCCTTGGTGGTGAGGACAATACCAATTAGCTGCAGTTAGGACCCAGCATATCCCCAGACAGAGCAGACTGCTCCATGGCCAGGCCCAATTTTGTGACCAACCAACAGATGTGCACGTGGTCAAGAAGCAAAAGGACAACAGATTACTAAATACAATACTAGAGGTGGACGCCACTGGACTCAAGAACACAGTACACCAACCCCTGCAGTTCAGGTTTGGCAGCCCACCATATCTCGGCTTCCCTTTAGCCCAGTCCAGTCCAGTCCTGCAGCTCATAGCAAGAGGCCCGGGTTTGGTTTAAGGTTAGCATGACCCACATGAAATGATCCAGCCTCTCTAAATCAGAGGTGGGATTCGGAGAGGGAGTTGTTATTACAGATTGCAAACAGCATTCCGACATGTCAGAGCACAAGACCACCAGTGCCAGCTTATTAGAGAGCTATGCCCAGGACTCAGGGCTGGCACAGCTCAGGATTCAAGTGAACACGGATGTCTGTTTACAATGCTTCTTGTGCCCGGGGCTGTCGGTGAACATGGCTATCAGCTACGTTTGCCGAAGCATAGGGTCGCGGTTTAGTTGCATTCTGTGACTTGTAGTTCTGCTTTTCCTATTATAAATCAAGGAGTGAAAATCACAGAATGCATAGAGATCACCCCTCCTCCCCCATCCCCCATCCCAGCTCTTCTGCTACCCTTGTATCCTTCTTGTGACCCCTTTCTTCAGCAATTTGTTTCTTTCCAGCTAGCTTTGGGCTTTATGCATTCCATATATCCATACAAAATAGGACACAACCAATAAAATTAGCAATATTTTGCGTCTGGAATGAAATCATAAGGAGCCTTAGAATATTGTGTCTATGTTAAGAATATAAATTATTTTTTCTTCAATATAGTTGAGGTACTTTATAATGCACATGTGCTTTGCTATTCTTTCCCGGTTAAATAAACCTGTAGCAACATAGTTTGTCAAAGAAACTTCCTAAATACCAATATTTTAAGTCATCTTTTTTAAACTAGATACATGCAGCAATTAGGCCCAGCAATCCATGTGTGTAGAGGGAATTGCTATGGACTTTTCCATGTCCCTTAAGAGGTGAAAATGGTAGCTGACTAAAAAGAAGAAATGTGCATAATGTTTCATGCTGTGGAGAACAATGACTACAAGCAGGTGATTGTCCAATGCATTTTTTTCATTGTGTTTCTAACAGACCTGAGAATACAGTTGTAAAATACAGAGATTTTTAAGACTCACATTACTAAAATGGGTTTGTTTTGGGGGGGTGGTGGAGAGGAGAAGAGGCTGTATGCCAAGTATGAGGTTTGTGTAAGGTGTGGAGTGAAGGACAGGCAGGTCACCGGGTTATGGGTATGTGTTGTGAGGGTAGGGGAGGGCCGGTGCAAGGTACAGGCAACTTGAAATATTCATCTAGCTGTGCATTGCAGCCCTTGCCCCAGAGCTGAGATAAAAGGTTTGGAAGCCTGTGATTGACAGGTTCCCTGATACCACACCCCCAGGAAATTCAGCAGAGCATCCATCCCTTTGGGGCTTCACAAATACTTTTTTCAACCTGACCCTTTCACATCAGCATTAAGTAGTGCATTTAAATTAATATATGATATAGAAAAATGTTAAGTAAATCTACAATGTAACACTATTTGTTCAATGTGTTTCTTTACAGAGTTATGCATTTGTCAGGATGAAATTAGCACTTTCAAGACATTGCTACTAAAAAGCATAATCTTGAAAGCTAAACAACCCATATTTCTACAAATTAGGCCGGAGAAGATATGTGATCAAAGTGCCTAATTTGCCAACTGTGTTCAAATCCTGACTTTACCACTTAACTGAAGTGTGTGATCTTGTATATCACTATACTTTACCTGCCCAAACTGGAAATACCTCAACGTAATTCAATTCACAGCTACCCTATTGAAAAAAAAGAAACTGGGGACGGCCGGACACCAGGATGGGAGTTTCTGTTATTGGGTAGCTACAACACCAGTTACTAGATTGTGCTGGGGGATGGCATGACCCTAGTTAGGGGGTCTGGCATTCCAACATTTACATTCCCATTCTTTTGGCAGCTGGACTCATATTTGGCTCTAAGAACCAAGCCAGGCAACCTAGTTCAGCTCTGGCTCAGACCTAAGCATGAATTCTCTATCTCGCCCACCACCAGTACACACATATTTTCTGTTTTCAAAGCAGGGTTTCACAGGAACATGAAAACAGTCCAGGCATCTGCCTCAAGGTGTTGGGCCTGAACTCCTATCTTTGTCTGAAAGAATAGACAAAAAAAACGATTTAATATGCATTTACATTTTGTACTCATTCCCTAAATACCTGGTCACACAATCAGGGAATTGTGCGACTGCATTTCATGGGCATTCCAGTTTTTTTTTTAACATCACCGAAAACTGTCTCTTGCCGGCACCCTTGAGGAGCACCAGAAAGTGGACACCGGGCTGGGAGGTGTTGGGTAAGTACATGATTTGGGGAAGAGTGGCATTTGGGGGTGGAAACTTTGAGTGTGGGACTTGGAAAGGGGGCCATGGGGAGACACTAGTTCCGGCATACGTACTGTCAGAAAGTTATTGTAAGGGCAGGAGAGGAGATGCCAGGCTTAAAAACACGGCCTTAAGTTAAGACGTTAGGCTCTTTGAGGAATGGCTCACGTCTGGTTCACACTAAGTACATGGCCTAGGATTTGCTATTCTAAGATCACCCAGTGACGTATGGCAGATAAATACCAGACCTAATGGAGTCATATTTTGAGGGCTACACTGAGTTAAAAGGCAATGTGTGAGGGTATTATCAGAGGAAGTGTTGCGGGCACATAGGCCAATGATCATCTAAGGCTGTGAGTTGAGTGTATAACATTAGGAGTGTTAAAGGCGTGGTCATGTCGGGAGACAATGGATGAGCATAAGGAGTTTAGAGTGAGTTTATGGGGGCACAGCGTGGACCAACAACATTGGCCAATAGATTACCTTGAAGGGTGTTTTGGTGAAAGCTACACAAAGCCTAAAGGTACTGGGTGAGTATGTGGCCTGGCGATAGTTTGCTTCTGAGGCCTGTCTATGGGGCACAGGGTGAGCGTGTGAGGATGAGATCTATGCATGATGTGCTTGTGAGGGCTGACTGTGAGCGCAGGATGAGTATGTGAGGATGTGAGCTGAGGATATTGTGTTTGTAAGGGCCAGCTGTGGGACACTGCGTTTGTATGTGAGCATGAGACCCAGGGTTAGTGTGCTTGTGAGTGCTCGGGCAAGGGGGAGTATGTGAGGATACAACCTATGAGTGGTGCGCTTGTGGGACCGGCATTGGGAGGACATGCAGGGATGTGACCCTGGATGGTGTGGTTCTGAGGGATGGCAGTGGGGCACTAGATGTATATGTGAGAATGAGACCTCAGGGTAGGGCTGTTTGAGAGGTACTGGTAGAGAATATGAGGATGAAACCTGTGGTCACTGTGCTTGTGATGGCCGGTTGTAGGGCACGGGCGAGTATAGATGATTTGCAGAATATTATTTTGAGAGGGTACCAATCTGGGGCACAGTTTTACACTAGGATAGGCAGGGGTGAGGAAATGCCCTAGGAGTGTGCTACTGTGGGCATGGGGTCACAGGGTTCCATCACACTATGTGAGTATATCACTTAAACAGTGGTATTTTTTTGAGCGTGGTTCTCAGGGTTATGAGGTACTGGGGATGAGTATATGTTATTTTGATGGTTTGGCCATATGGCTGTAGACCAAGGGTCATTACATTGACCTGTGTAGGTGAGAGCACAGCGTTGGGAGACAGAGGGGTGAAAATTAGCACGTGCACGTTAAAGGCATTACATTGAGACAAAAGACTGGAAGACAATGGGTGAATATACAGATGTGGTGTTTGTTATGAGCCTTGAGGAGGGAGCCAGTGCCAAGCTGAGCTAGGAGACAACATGTTAATATATGGAAGGTGGATTTTAAGGGTTGATGAGATACATATGCAGCCCTATATGGATTATGAATTAAATCGAAGCGCTCCAATTTTTCGGCGCGCCCACTATTCCCAACAACCATCCCTCACACTACCATGCTCCCTCTCCAGCTTCCACTCTCTCCGCCACCACCCCCTTCCGCTCCAGCTCCGAGACCAACCTCGCCTGCCGATGTGAACTGCATCCTATTTAATGCCCGATCCGTAGCAAAAAACAGACACTGCATCTTTGACCTCCTCGCCTCTGACAAACCAGACCTAGTCTTCATCACCGAAACATGGTTCTCTGACGACTTCGCCCCAGTTGCTAATGAGGCCTTTCCCCCTGAGTACTCCCTCATCCCACTGAACCATCCATCTAGAGGAGGGGGAGTAGCATTCGTCTTCAAGTCTCTCTTCCACGCCTCAATCATCGACAACCAACCTTCCATTCCTTCCTGCGAATCTCTCCTCGTTAAACTATCCCTGTCCCCGGCGCTCTCACATAGCTTCCTAATAATCTACAGACCCCTTGGCTACGATAGACAATTCGCAAACAACCTCTGCGACTCTACGGCCACCCTTCAACTAAACCATCCAAACCTCACCCTTCTTGGAGAATTCAACATATGGGTCGACATCCCCACCAACCCTATGACACACTCTCTGGTTGATGGTTTAGACGCAATTAACCTCCAACCCCACATAAATGGCCCGACGCACTATAAAGGACACACTCTTGATGCCGTCTTTAACTCCAACACCCGGATTCATTTAAACCCACCCACACCTATCATCTGGTCCTATCACTTAATTCTCTCTTTCACCATTCGCTCACCCGACCCCCTTCCCGTACTCGAAACTCAACCTCCGAATCTACGCAAATGCTGGAAAAAACTAATAATCGGGCCAGACCTAGCCGACGCACTCCTCCAGTCCCCACCACCTACCTGCCAACTCAATTAACAACTAACCCCTGACGCCTTTGACTCGTGGCTCAACGCATCTCTGAAGTGGCTCACCCCCCCCTTGCAAACCATCAACCCGCCGTGGCTCCTTCCCCAGATGGTTCACTCCTAAGTTGAAGACCACTAAACAACTATTTAAATACCTAGAATGCAAATGGCAGAAAGACAAAACCGAGGAGAGCAGGGCCACCTTGGCCAGACACCTCTTTCAGTACAAGGCCGAAATCCGGAAAGCAAAAAAAGCCCACTACAACGCCCGAATCCTAAATTGCAAAAATCCAAGCAAAGAACTTCACAAAATCATTGCCTAATTCACCAAACCGGCTTGCACCATGACCATCCCGAGCCCCTCACAATCACTGTGCGACTCACTCTCCCTCCACTTTTACACCACGGCTCTTGAAAGAACAAATTCTCTAGCCACCAAACTAGCTCTCTTACATCCACCAGACAATACTCCCCCCTTACCGTCCAGTCCTTCGGCTGCGACCAATACAAAACCAACGTTCGAATCCTTTAGTCCAATATCTCCAGAGCAATTTCTCAAACTTCTATCTGCCCACAAACCATCTGGCTCTCCGCTGGACCCTTGCCCAGCCACAACCCTCAAAGAAATGTTTGCCTCCACCTGTGCAGGAGAACACGCAAGATCCATCATAAATGCCTCCCTATCCTCTGGTATCTTTCCCGACGCATTCAAAATGGTTCATGTCAAACCTCTAATTAAAAAACCTTTGCTCGACCCTCTCGAGCCCAAAAACTACTGCCCCATCTCAAACACCAGATTCCTTGCCAAACTCATTGACCGAACCGCCTACTCCCAACTAAATGCCTTTGTCGAAGCCAACAATTTCCTTGATCTCGCACAATCAGGTTTCAGAGCCCGTCACGGAACTGAAACCACCCTAACCTCAATCTGGGATCACCTTCAAATGACAGCAGACTCCGTGGGATGCGCTGCTCTAATCCTTCTTGACCTATTCACCGCCTTTGACACAATCAATCACTCAATCCTCCTAGACCACCTCCACTCCCTAGGAATTCATGGAACCGCTCTTAAATTGATAGCCTCATTCCTCAAAGATAGGTACCAAATAACGATACTCTCCACCTATTCCTCCCAAGCCTGACCAGTCGACACAGGAGTCCCACAAGGAGCATGCCTATCCGCCCTCCTGTTCAATCTCTACTTGATCACCCTCCCACCAAACATTCGTTCACACAGCATCCTGTGCTACAACTACGCCGACGACACTCAACTAATTCTAAAACTCCAGAACTCAAAACCCAACTCCCAACCTGACCTGGCATCCTGCCTCCTTGACATCGAACTCTGGATGTCCCAAAGCCACCTCTTGTTAAACCCCTCCAAAACGGAAATCATGATATGTGGCAACTCAGAACTTCTTCCGCACCCGCTTCCCTGGCCATCCGCTATGAGCAACTCACCGACCCCCTCCAACTCAGTGAAGAATCTTGGATGCACCCTTGACTCTGACCTAACACTCTCGCGCCAAGTCAACAACGTCTCAAAGTCCTGCCACTACCACCTTAAAACCCTTAGGCGCATCTTTCCATATCGCTCCCTTCCCAACAGACTCTCTGCGGTCCAATCAACTGTTATATCAAGACTGGACTACGCAAACCCTCTATACCTCAGAATCCACACGTACCAACTGAATAAACTCCAAAGGGCACAAAACGCGGCAGTCTAATTACTATTTGCGCTCGGCCCAAGAGACCACATCTCCCCGGCCCTTAAGATGCTGCACTGGCTTCCAGTAGCCCGAAGGGTGACCTTCAAAACCTTATGCATCTCACATTGAGCACTGCATAAAACTGGACCTCAATATCTTCAAGACAAGCTAAAACCCTATCACCCCCCACGCACCGTAAGATCAAGCCCAGTCGGCCTCCGAGTCATACCGAAGACAAACGCAGTCAGGTTAGGCGGATCATCATTCTCCGCCTTGGCCCCCACGCTATGGAACTCACTCCCACCCCACATCCGCCTAACTGAGGACTTAACGTCTTTCCGCAAACTGCTGAAAACCTGGCTCTTCCCCTAAAACCAACCCGTCCCAAACTAACCCAAACAGACTAACAGCAACTCAACAACACCAATCCAACAACCTACCTGATGCAAGAAATTGACAGCTAATAACCCCTAATATAAACTAGAGGGACAAACTGAATTAAACAAACAAACTAGATCAAAGCAATAAAAATGGTTAATGAGAAGTAAATCATACGGAAACAATAACGAGATTTAAACTCCTGAAATGGACAGAACGCATGAGGAATGAACTAAATGAATGGCGTGGATGAAATAGTTAGAATGAATGGAGCAGGTGGAACAGATGAATGCGCTGAGTGGAAGAGTGAATGAGTGGAAGAACAGATAACTTTATAGTTCGAATGAGTGTGGAAATCGAATGAATATCTAGATCGGATGAGTGTATAGAATGGCTGAACATGTCGAGCGGATGAGTGTGTAGAGCGGCTGGGTGTATAGAGCGGGCGAGCGTGTAGCGTGAATGAGTGCGTAAATACGGAGAAGCGAGTAGAACGCAGGACTGCATAAACCAGATGAATGTGCAGGACGGATGAGCGTAAACCGGATGAGTGTGTAGAACAGACTAGTATGTGGAGCGGATGAGTATGTAGAGCGCATGAGTGTGGCTAGTGGATGAATACGGAAGTGCAGTGAATGTGTAGATCGCCGGAGCAGATGAATGTACAGATCTGGCGAATGTATAGAACGGAAGAGTGCATAGAGCGGATGAGTGCATGGAGCGGATGAGTGCATGGAGTATATGGAGAAGATGAATGTACAGAACAGATGAAAGTATGGAACAGATGAGCGTAGAGATGAATATATAGAGCAGGCTATTGCTGTTGATTACGTGAACGCACGAGGGGGAAGAGTGTGTAGAGGAGGACGAGTGCGTGGAGTGGATGAGTGCGTAGAGGGGACGAGTGCGTAGAGGGGGACGAGTGCGCAGAGGGGGACGAGTGCGCAGAGGGGGTGATTGCGCAGAGGGGGTGAGTGCACAGAGGGGGTGAGTGTGCAGAGGGGGTGAGTGCGCAGAGGGGGTGAATGCGCAGAAGGGGTAAGTGCGTAAAACAGGTGAATTGCATAGTACGCGTGTGGGCATAAAGCAGATGAGTACCTGGAGAAAACGAGTGCCTGGAGCGAACGAGTGCCCAGAGTGAACAGACGTGTAGCGTAGAGCAGACGAGTACCTAGAAAGAACGAGCGCAGATTGCATCCAGTACTGATGAGTGCGTAGACAGGGTGAGTACATAGAGCTGCTGAATGCGTAGAGCGTGGGGCAGACAAGAGTGCATGCATGGGGCAGACAAGAGTGCATGCGTGGGGCAGACGAGAGTGCATGCGTGGGGCAGACAAGAGTGCATGCGTGGGACAGACGGGAACGCGAGGGGCGGACTGGAACACAAGGGGCGGACTGGAACGCGTTGGGCGGAATAGAGCACACGGGGCGGGCTGGAATGCATGAGTGCGTGGAGCAGACCAGAGTGTATAGCCAGACTGGGATGCATGGAGTGAATAGGAGCGCACGGAATAGACTGGAGCGCATAGAATAGCATGACATATATAGTACGGTTTGGAATGCAGAGAACGTTTCAAAGAGCATATAACCCATCATATTCCACCACCACGCTTACTCTCTCCTTTACATCACCACTCAACTAGAACACAGAGATACTATGACACCATTCGGTATAACTGTTCTGATACCAACATCCGCCGCTTACTCCACATCATTCTAAGTAAACACTGCTGGTTTCACACCCCCAGCCAGGCGTTCTCCTCAGGCCTAACACAGCCACATCTGTTCTGGATAAATCCTGCCAGAACAAACACATTCTCCTGATCTCCCAACCACCACACCTACCGCTAAGAAGCAGCTATTACACGAATACTGCACGAGCTGCACACATACCCGGTGCTCACATGCACCTTTTGACTCTCTCTACTCTCTCTACTGATCTGAACTTCAGTTCCCAAGGGCGTTCAACCTACCAGCGCCTTCAGACCATACCAATGGTATAAGGCGCTATATAAGTGCAAAATAACATAACATATCATATGTTTGTGTTTCTTAGATATAGATCCTTGATCGCGCGGCTTACCTCCAAATCCATGAGCATCTCGAACTCAGCAATCTACTTGGGCTTAGAAAAATCTGGGTTCCACCCCAGGCATGGCACAGAGACAGCCTTACTAGATCTAAAAACCCAAATCGAGGACCTGAAAGACAAGGGCAAACTGGCGCTCCTGCTCCTTCTTGATCTTTCAGCAGCCTTTGATTTGGTCGATCATCAAATCCTTTGTCACCATCTCAAAACCGCCGCCCACTTCTCTGACGCAGCAACCACTTGGATCAGCTCATTCCTCACCAACAGAACCATGAGGGTCTTCTCTCCTCTAGCTGCAGCCGATCCAGCCCACGTCCCTTGTGGAGTCCCTCAAGGATCCTGTGTATCTCCCACTCTTTATAACGTTTTCACGAAACCACTCTTTGATATCCTTGACTATCTGGGTGTCTCCTACACAAATTATGCGGATGACACCAGGTGATTACGTAACTGATTCCAATTCTCTTAACACCATCTACACCGTTATCCAGGCCTGGATGGCTAATCATGGGCTCTGTCTCAACGATGATAAGACCGAGTTAATCATCCTTGGCACGCAAACTAAACTCACTAAACTTGACCCCAACTATAAATCCTTCTCCATTGACGGTAATGATATTAAAGTTGCCAATGTAACCAAAACACTAGGTATATACCTGGATTCCACACTATCTCTCAATCGACAAACTAACACAGTTGAATCTGCATCATCCTACACTTGCAGATTGATTACGCTCTGCCGGCCTTTCCTGACAACAGACAACTGTCTGACACTCGCCAGAACCCTCATTATGTCGAAAATTGACTATCGCAATGCCCTATACTTAGGTACGAGCCAAAGAAACATTGACAAACTCCAGATCACGCAAAACAACGCCATGAGGGCAGCACTCAACATACCTAGACGAAGTCACATATCCAATACCAGACGCAACCTACAGTGGTCACCTATCTCCCACCGCATCTCACTCAAAGCACTTGTACTTGCTCATAAGGCTCAGAATAATACAGCTCCTGCCTAACTAGCATCTCGCTTCACGCAACACACAGCCTCAAGACCGCTAAAATCCGCCCAGGCATACACGCTGGATATCCCCAGCTTCAAGCTCCGCTCGGCCGGAGGGTCAAGCTTCCCCGTCCTGGCCGCCAAGCTTTGGAACTCCCTGCCCAACGCCTTAAGGTACATTCCACTTTGCCACTCATTTAAAGCCAACACTAAACTTTGGCTACGCTAACAGGATGCTTCAGTAGCAACCCTGGCACCTCTCAGCTGCTAGAGCCGTGGTGAGATTCCGACCGCTCTCAGCTGTCCCTTCACATGTCTATACTTTATCTCAGATGTGCACTATCTGCACAGGTGCTTCTCCCTGCCTACCTGGAGGTAAATATAGCCTGAAAATGGCAGCCGTAGTGCTTCTTTGTATATTTTACCCGTAACTGTACATATACTTCGCTTGTCATCATTATTATTAACTGTTATCCATTGATCTTGATGTATTTATAACCTGCAATTGTATATTGTTCCTTATTGCCTGCAACTTGTAATTTCCATAAACATGTGCCCGTAAGCCTTTGGGCAAGGTGTGCAATACAAATAAATAAATACAAATACAAATAAATAAATACAAATTGTTAGATATTGACTTTTCAAAGTGCTATCAATGGGGCTCATGTTCTACAAAATCGTAATTTTATGGGGGGGGCTGTTGCGTGTTGACATACACATAGTCGGCTCCCCGACACCACATTTTCAACATTTGCACAGCAGAGTGCAAAAGTGCAGGGGAAAAGGGCGGCGTATGGTAAACAGTGTCCCCAATCGAAATGAATCCCCACCCAACATGCACGCATGTTGGGCGGGGGTTTAATTGTAATTGTACATGCTGCCTGCCATGCAGACATGCGTGGAAGGCAGCATGTACAATCGATCCCTATAGGTTCGGCCTGCTTTATGCTGGCGCAACCCATAGGGATCGCCAGCATTTGCGCCAGCATGAAAATCCATGCCTGCATAAATACTAGAGCATCTGTATGGCGGAGAGGAAGGGAGGCGGGTGAAATGCCATTTGTGTTCCGCCCCACCTCTTTGACATGCAAGTGATTGAAAATGAGCCATGGCGTGAACGGAAGGCATTACAACCTTACTGGAGGCTTTTACACTTTACGCTTACGTTATGGCTCATTGGTGCATGTGGAAGTCCAGAAGCTGAACTGCTACTGTCCCTTGGGCTTTGAAGAGACTAGAGTCACTGTTTTAGGGCCTGCCTGCTTTAAATATCAAGCCTCTGGCACATGGCTACTGTTATAATTAAAGCTCTTCGAATTGCAAATCACAGTGTACTCAGGCGAAACGTAAAGTGAAAACAAGGCAAATCATACTGCAAACAAAACAGTCTGATAGGAAACCCCACAGATTTAAAGCCTTTGTCTGTGTTCATTTACCAGAAGTGGGAGAAGGGCAGCTCATTATGTTCTTTGTAGGATTTAGAAGTGTTTCAAATCACGAAGGAGTGGATGTCTGTAGGGCTGGGACAGTGACTGTCAGGCTCTACCTCACTAGTCTGAGACACATACCACCGTCTCTCTCACGGGCCTGCCGTTGGCACTGGAGTGAGTCGTGGGCAAATTCAGCACCAGGACCCGCCTTCTACAGCTATCACTCGACCTCTGGCCGAGCAAATAATGCTGCATGAGCCGGACTCAGCTCGGCGGAGAAGCCAGCACAAGACTGCAAATTATGGACCTGATTCACAGAACGTTTTCCTATGAGATTGCACCATTATAAAATGCTTCCATGAATCAGGCCCTATGTGTGCAGGACTGCAGCAGTGAAGGGAAGAGGGCGGGGTAGAATATTTTTGGGGGGCAAAAGGTCAGAATGTATATTTTGAGGTGGTCAAGCCACCTTTAACTCCCTGGTAGCTGCACACATGGGTTAAACAGTTTGAATGTTTTTGATAGGAAATAACATGAGCTTTTCTGTGTGGGTAACTCACGCAGTGTTGCAATAATGTTATTCTGTGTTTCCAAAACAGTCAACACTTTTAAAACTCTCCTTTGAAACATGCATACATGGAGAAACAAATGAAGATAGCCGTTGTGCACCTCAATGTACTTCCAGTATAAATGTACGTGTTCTATTTCTCCAAAACATTACAAGAACGTGTACATTTTTACAGCATCCATCTTGAATTACTCAAGCCATATTTCCCACACAATGCAGAATACCAAAATACGCCGAGATGAGCAATTACGTGCTGCCGTGTCGATTTTACATGAAAGAGGATGGTTAATTACCAGACCTATGATCTTAACCCTATAGAGCAGGGTGATCGGAATGAAAACAAATGCCAAAGGGGAACAAGAAACAGCTGCCACTCTTCACATCAGCCTTACATTAAAGCCAGCAAATCCAGATATCACAACGGCATAAAGTGCTAGCAAAGTGCTTAGAGCCAGAGTCCACCCTAGGGTTTGCTGGGCCCTGGGCAGCATAAAATGCACCCCCCCATCCCTTATTTGCATCAATTGACCAGTGATATTGCATACACATAAATCACAGAATGAATCTTTAATATGCAAAGGTAACATGGGAAGTTACATTAATAACACGTGTTGCCATGAGCAAGGAACGAGACAAATACACAGTGAAGTCTGGTATATGATTTGTTTTTGTTAACATTTACTTATGTGCAAATATTAGGAGTGAGGTTTTGTTTGAAGTAGCAGACTTATAATTTTGGGAGATAAGGCATAGTGATATATATATATATATATATATATATATATATATATATATATATATATATATATATATATATATATTTGTTTAATAATTTTGTATTGGTTTACTCAAACCTTTAAAATACATCAAGTGATAAACGTACTCTTATCACCAATCTCACAGTCTTGTTAGAATTGGAGGAATCATTTTGTCCTTTTTACATATTCAATGTTCACAAGTCGTATCCAACTATTTGCTGCAAGTCATTTCTCCAACTCATTCCAAGGCATAGTGAAATATACGGATTTTCCTGGTGGGAGCACACACTTTGCTTAAGTGGCAAAGCCCGGGATTTGGGACCAGTCTGCAATTCAAGCACTTGAACACATCACTTCCCAGATGTAATTTGTAGAAATATTATTTGCAAAAAGGCTTTTGATTGAAAACACCATCAGACTGTGGAAGACATTGCTCAAATATGGTGTCTGTGTTTTTCTAACTGTATCTAACTGCTGTTTTTTCAGAGGTTCAACAATTGTTTTATTTTTGTGCGTATTGTCCAAACTAGTAGTATGCTTTTTTTGCAGAAGCTACACATCAGGAGTATTTTGACTGTCAGTCACAAGAAATATACTCCATGCAGGATCCAAGGATGTGACATCAGGGCAGGGGGTTGGCCTGGGGCTGACAGGGCTGTGCGCATATACAGTTGGTTGCCTTATAGTGCCATAGAACCTGTTTACCCGAGAGATCTTGAAAGTACGCAATTTCACAAGTCTTTAAACAAACATGACCAAAATTAACTGGGCTCAAATCCTAAAAAAAGGTTGGGTGCTCAGCAATATACACATAGGAGCAGAGTACAGAGGGGCCACAGGGCGCAGTTGCTTCTGTTCTCCTTGAACAAAGAGGGCAAGAGTGTCATTTGCCTCTCTGGAGATTCTGCAAATTATTTGCATGGGGTATCCAAAAATGAAGAAAAAAAACATCCGACTTGAGTCTGTGCTCTTCTAAATAACGGGGTGTGGCAGGATTTCTGACTCCTCTCTGGCTGGGTTCAGTATTGGTGACGTATTAACATGCATCTTGCAAAATTATCAACTGCCCCCTGAGTCTTCATTGGATGGAGTGAGAAGGCCAAAACTGTTTAGCGGTGCAGGAATTGAAGGGAGAAGTAGGGGATCCTACAGAAGAATGTTGCAACGGCAACTGAACAGTTAGGTGACTCTTGATGAGATGCTATGTTTATACCTTCCTGTAAATCATATGGCTTTTTTCCTATTCCCGCTGCAAAATGTGCTGTAAAATGTGGTGCTTCGACCTGGGGATGGGTACAGCTCCCTCGCTTCATTGAATGTGGGAACTTCTACCCCCAGAGCGAAAATCAAAAGCTGAAACCTATGAACATACACACAGTAAGTGCATGTAATTTAAAGTGAAATATACAAGTTTGGTTCAATTGACCTTTCAAAAGAGCATTGGCATTTAAAATAAATTACTTAACACTGGAAAAATGACCTGAGAGGGGAGATTTCCAATAAGTACACTGGCAACGTATTAAAAGTGCCCACCTTTTAATTTCTATAATCTATAGTGAAATATTTCCGAGAAAATACAATCCCAATACAAGACATGTGTTTTGATGACACTTTTATGTGGTGTTGTGGGTGAGTGTCTGCACTTGGAACATGACAACCTGGTTGAAATTCTTGTAGCCAAACACTTGAGCAAGTTTACCGTCCTTAAAAACACCCAAGTGGGGTAGAGTCCTCTGAAAACAGTGTGCCCACCCACATATACCCTGTACATGTGCCCTAAAAAGCAACATATGGCCACAACGAGGGAAAATAACCTCTGCAGGACTGGAACCTGTTACCACATCCTGAACATATATACATGTCTTGCTTGCCCTCACATTGTTTCCCCTCAATCCCATGTTTGGCTCTGACCAGTACTCTGTTTTATAAAGAGGACTTAAAAAGTACACAGACCATAATAATTTATTCACACAAATACATACATCCTTATGTTAGGCAAAACGTTTACAATTGTGGCATTATTCTCCCACAACTTGAATGGGAGACTACAAATACCAGAATGCAATTCTGCAGTAGTCAAAACATGGCCTTTTAGTTTTGAAAATGTACGTTCAATAAGTAGAGCCTGAATTACATAAGCACATTGAAAAAGGCTTTGTAAACCAGGCCCTTAGACTCATAACAAAAGGTAATGTGTGAAAAGATTACCTGCTTTCATTTCAATGTTTGACAAATACAGTCTTTATATATGGTTAAATATTAACATCTGAAAATAATGTAGTTAGTTTAAAACTGTTTTGTGTGATATATTTTAAGTGGCCTAGAGGAGGGTGTAGATTTACACAGCTAACTGATGCTTTGTGTGTGCTTTTAGAATAAAAATGACCCTTTGCATTTCCTAACACGGAAACGTTAAGAACATCTTTCCCAAAGCAATGGTCTCTTAAAAAATGCCACAATGCATAAATCGCTCCTGCTTTAAAAGCTAGACTAGAACAAAGAAAGTGATTAGCCGTAACTATGGGGCCTGCAGCTTTTGATGCCCCCCTGGGAGTGGGCATTTGTCTTACGTACATCACAGGATCATGGGAGGTGACACTGTGGCCTCACTTGGACAAACAGAAATGCGCAAATCGTACGAGGAAACAGCACAGCCTCTCTTTAAAATGATGTGACTTGATATAGTTGAGTCAGGCACTGAGGCCTGCTGGGCTCCCTGACTGCGGGCCACAACAGAAACTGTCCAGACCTCAAACCAGTGATCAGCCCCAGAGTGAGTAGAAGCAGGAATGTTAACAAACAACTGACAGGGATATGTTTTTATCGACCATTTCCATTGTCTCCTCGTTACACCCTAAACATGTTGTACCATTACGTTTTGCTCACGTTAGGTGGAGCTGAAGCCCCACCCGTGACTAGTGGGAAAGAGATCATATGAAACTAACATACACATAGCAGTGCACATGCTTTCATTTATTTTGTTTAGAAATGTTTCCCACTGGATTCAATGGCTGATGATCAATGGACGTGCATTCAATAGTTGGCAACTAATAGGAAGACGTTCAATAGTTAATGATTAATGGGAAGACATTCAATAATGGGCCATTCACAGGAGCACATTCAGTGGAGGAGGCCTCCAAATGCATTTGATGGTGGCCAGTCATGGGAAGCCATTGAATTGTGTCAATTAATGGGTACACACAGGCTCGGACTGGCAGCCTCGGCCCATCGGCCACTGGCCGATACGAACTGAGGACCTGGGCCGGTTTTTTGGGCCCTGGGCCGGTTTTTTGTTTATAATTTAATTCCCAAGCTGGCCCGTTTTTTATTTTTATTTTTTATTAATGTAATTATTATTGACTAGAGCAAGCTCAGAGGAGGGCCCCGGGCCCTGGGCCTCTCCCTGCTGCAGCAAGTTCCGAGTCCAGTCGCCTCGCCGCTGGCTCTGCCTCGCCTCGCCTCGCAGCTGTCAGTGGAAGCACCATGGTGCACTGTCTCTGGGGGCGGGCGCGCGGGGCAGGGCTGTCAGTCATGCTGTGCCTGTACAACCCTGCCGCTGCATAATTATCAATCAAAGCAAGGTAACAATCGTTACCTTGCTTTGATAAATCATTTGCATGCATGCATGTGTATTAATGCATCTGCATTCATGCATTATGTGCATGCATGACGGAGAGGCTCAGACTAGAGCTAAGCCCGCCCTCTCAGCTCAGTCCAAGCCGCCGTGACGGCCATGCAGCCAGCCCCTACAGTGTGCTGACTGCTCGCAGCTCGCCTCGGGGCCCGGGCCGCCCCCGGCTCGCTGTTTATTTTTTACATTAGCAATCAGACCCTCTGAAGTGCTAATGTAAAGAATTAACACCTTCTGCAGGCTGGTGGTTGCCTCCTGACAGGGCTGGGCCGGGGGGGCTGGGCCTGGGCCCCGGGGCACAGCACACAGTCTGGCCTCCCGGCACCTTATCAAAACACGTTGCTTTCAACATTGCAATTGCAGGAAGTAGCAACAACAACGAATGTGTTGCCCTCCTTTTGCAAAGTTGAAAGCAACTTGGGGGGCTGGGGCCGCCGCCGGGCCCTGGGAATGAGGATGCAGCTCAGGCTGGGCGCAGACTCTGCGTCGCCGCAATTGATTACCACACGTGACGTGACTCTCTTTGAGAGAGAGGATATAGTTGGGCCTCCTCCAAACCCTGGGCATGATGATTTTGCTTGTGGCCACAGTGACACTGGCGGCAGCAGGCAGGCAGCAGCAGCCACCCAGCCCAGTCACAGACTCACGGACTGAGAACACCACAGCAGCAGCAGGCAGCAGCAGACCTGTCCTGAGAGCTGACCCAGGCAGCCAGGCTCAGAGTCAGCGCGCCGTGCCTGGCCTGAAGACAGTACACGCTGGAGACCAAGTAATAATACTGGGTCACACAACCGCTCTCATATGGGGCCCAAGATGGGCACGTATTTATATCTGATTCACGACAATATGTTCAAGTATCCATAATATACCATACTTCTTAGAGAAAGGAAGATGAGTCTTTCTGATTCATATCAAAAATGATTTATCCATAGTAGTTCAAACAAAAAGCTATCACTAATAATCCTTAGTGAGGAAGCAGTTGCCACAATCCACATGTATTAGTCAGTGTCAGTGGTGAAAAAACAGAACGTCCTGCGTTCATGCCCACTCAGCAGTGGGTTGTAAATGACATTATGCACAAAGGCATGGAGAAAATCCACTCGTGCTTACAAGGAAACCAATCTTGTAATACACAGAGAGAAACGATCCTCCACTGTGCAGCTGCAGGGCAGTGACACAGACTGCCTTTGTGCATAATGTCATTTACAACCCACTGCTGAGTGGGCATGAACGCAGGACGTTCTGTTTTTCACCACTGACCACACCAATGAGACTCGCCCTGATGAAGGAAATAATTTCCGAAATGCATTGGCTTTTTTAGTCTAATACATGTGGATTGTGGCAACTGCTTCCTCACTAAGGATTATTAGTGATAGCTTTTTGTTTGAACTACTATGGATAAATCATTTTTGATATGAATCAGAAAGACTCATCTTCCTTTCTCTAAGAAGTATGGTATATTATGGATACTTGAACATATTGTCGTGAATCAGATATAAATACGTGCCCATCTTGGGCCCCATATGAGAGCGGTTGTGTGACCCAGTATTATTACTTGGTCTCCAGCGTGTGTTGCAATTATATGTCCGGGTGTCTCCAGACTTGTCACAGCCAGCTCCTTTTCAATTGGATGTATATTCTTTTTTGAAATATTTGATTTTTACTTGAATATTTTGAACATTTTTGAATACATGGTGGTGCCCACTCTCTTCTCTGTTTGGCCTGAAGACAGTGTCTGGACACAAGTCACAACGAGACCGACGTCGACGAGACGACTCGACTGGAGCGAGTGGAGGAGACCGAAGTTCTGGACACACACACTGGACCTGAGAGGTAAGACATGCCATGCCCCAGATGCCAGCAGCCAGCCACAAATGTCTCTACTACATTTGTTTAACCTGTGTTACTCGTTTCGTTTCCCTAAGCCACAAGCTCACTGTGTTTTCTGAGGTCACAAACAGAATTCCCTGTGATGCAGACACATGTCATCACCCTACTACATTGTGGTCTGCATGGAGATATAGATAACACATGTTTTAGCACATGATTTTGAACGTGATACGAGACGATAATATAATGAAAAAATATATTATGTATGTTCTTCCGGCCGTATTATAGCCTGAACACAACGATAGACAGCACTGCAGCTTGAAGCAGTGGCTCCTCCTGTCACTGGCACTGCCTGTCACTGTCAGGCTGCGTGACGGGTGACGGTCGGACCGCCCAGCCGCGGGCAGCCCGTGACCAGTGCTTTGCCACTCGCACTCGAAGTGAGTCAGAGAGTGAATGCCTGCTGTTCAAAACATATATCTCTCAGGGAGCCCGAGCCCAGGAGTGCACAGGCTGCTCATGACAAAGTAAAGCTATGCAAGAGAAGAGAGAGCAGGGTCCCACCAGGGCTGACTTGTGGTATTTTATTTGCACAATTGCACTTCAAAACCTATCATTGGCGGATGGTATCGGCCTAGCAGGGTGAGACGCACCTGTTATCAGGGCAACAAAGTGTAATACTTAATGGGGAACCAATTTCGTCTTTTTTGTGCATTTGTACAGCCTCAGCTGGGCATAATCAAAGCAATCTGCTAACGCACGAACATGCATCAATCTTGGCCGTCCGTCTCCTCTTCAGAAAGAAGCAGCTATAGTCATTTCATGATGATTATCATTTTAAAGGTGCCTACTCAGTGCTAAATGGTCGAAATGCATCCGATTCGGGCATCATTCTCGGCAGAATAAACTGTGATTTAGCGTGCCCTGACTTTCGTGTGCTGCAGTGTTTACCGATTGCTATAACGCATGTGTGGCTTGTGCTTACTCGCATAAATCAGTTATTTCTAATTGCCTGGCTTTAGAAATGCATCATATTTAGCAGGTGTAATCAGCAATTTGAGAATTGAAGTACTGTGAATTGCAGTTAATGTACCCATTTGTCCTTGATTATATAACTACTAGATGTTGCCAGCAATGGTATGCTCAGTAGTATGCAGGAGTTTACAATATATAACAGGTGATAATCGGTAGCAGATAGATCACCCTTTGGATCAGAGCGTTTGGAATTGGGCACCAGGTTTGGCAAATGGGATCATTTGCATTCAGTTACCATTTGTGCCAAGGAATGTTATGTTACTTGCCCATGTTTACTTATCGGCCAGGATGCAGCCATGCTTTCTTCCTCCCCTACCAATGCCAGCAGCAGCGCGCAATCCATGCAGGGGTGCCGGTGGTCTTTTCCTCCCTTACTTCCAGCTCTGCTGTCTGCTGACAGAGAGAGCCTCACAGTGATTTGGTATTTGCAACAGTCGCCCCACCTTTCTCCTTTGCATGACCAGAGGCAGAGCGAGCAGGTGAGAGAACTGGCTAGCCTAAGGCCTGCAACAGATACAAAAGGTAAGGTAATGCCTGCCAATCTGCGCTACCCCAACCAAACAGTAATCTGAGGTTAGTTTGGTACCAAAAAGTTTTCACAATGCCACACTCTCCTGGGTTATACAGTAAGTATTTTTAATTGATAAAAGCAAAGAAACACTACACGCCAACAAATTAAGTATAGCTTAATATGGTTCGCATTGCCCGATAAGTCACCTCTGTAGGGTCGGTTAGTTCGAGTCGGGAGATGGCACTGGTAACAGTGCTGGAGAGCGTAAATGCGGAACAGGCAGTGTGCTACTGCAAGTCTAATGTCCGTAAGATACGAGCGTAACACGTGTTTCAGCCCTCTCTGGGCCGTCCTCAGGGCGTATGCACATAACACGTGTTTCAGCCCTCTCTGGGCCGTCCTCAGGGCGTATGCACATAACAAATTAAGTATAGCTGTTCAATAAACATGTCGAAATACATTTATCAAATGTAGGACCAGAGTGATGAAACAGCCATAATTACAATATTCAGTAGAATTACAGTTATTTACATAGATCATGAATTCAATTTAATAAGGTGGGAGACAAAAAGAAAGAGTGTAGGGAGAGAGAGGAGAGGAAGAGAAAACAAAGCGTAAAAATTGAGATTGAGCATTGTTATTAATGATTGTACTTTGAATATTAGTTTGTGCTAACAACCTATAATTACTAAGTTGCCACATACTATGCACTGGATTGAGTTAAAGAATATTATTCTAATTCGGTCAGGTCGTTACACCAAAGAGACAGCAAAAGGTCAAATGGTATGCTGTACCTTAATATGGTTCGCATTGCAACAGATACAGTGAACCCACCACAGTCGCCCCGCCCTCAGGCCTACTGTCTGTCAGGATGCTGCTGCCACCTGCCACACATTGTGCCTTCCTGTGTTGCAATTATGCAGACCCACCTGAAATAAAGCTAACCAACCAAAGCCAGGCAGATGGACCGAGGGACCGTGGAGGCGGTAATCGAACACACACGTCCCTACTTACTTTCCCCTGCTTCACCAAGCAAACCAGCCGCACTGCCATAGGAGGTCAGGTGGGATTGGGGAGGGTGGGTCTGGCTAGGCAAATGAACAACAAGGCTCCTTGCTTCACTGATGTGGGTTCTTCCCAGAATTGGGTCCCGCAAGGGAGAGAGGTACCATGGTCAAAGTCTGTGTGCTTCACTCTCCCCCAAACCTGCTGGGCCTCAAGACCCAAACTACACCTCCCTGACAATTCCGAAGGAGCCTGAAACTTGTCTGGGCTTGTTTGTGGCCTTGTGGCCTTGTGCAGATGAGACATAACTAAGCAGTTTAGGCTGGGCTGTCCCTATTGGATAGGACCATGCCTGAATTGCATTTGGTCTTTCCCCTTTTGAAATAACATGGAAGGCTGAAAAAAGGTTGTCTGGAGGATTGCCCAAAGCATTGCCAGTGGATACGATTCATGCAAAATGGTTCAGCCATCATTGTCACCTTTTTGTTTTGCTACATACATTTCCCCCACTAACTTCCTGGAATTATAACATAGTTCACCTAAGAGAAACATTCAAGGATGAATCCGTATTGCAAAACATGAACTCTTTTCTACTATCATATCTTAAATACATTTTTCAAACGTGGCTTGTCAGGCACATTTTGAGTGAGGATGGGCATCATCAAGAGTAGAACATTCTAGGCATTCACTGCCCATATTGCGTCATCAACTGGTGAACGCCATCATCCATTGCTGTCTTCCTCATTCGCTGCCCACTGCCTAACTCACAGTGCTAAGCCTGCTGCAGTCTCTGCTCTCGCTGCAGCATTCACTGCTGAGCATACCCCATTTACTGGCAGCCTCCCCCATCCAGTACCCAAATCACCTTTTCACTACCAAGTCGGCCACGTTCACTGCTCAGCCTGCCCTATTCACATGCGGCCAAATTTGCACCAGACCTGCAGATGCTAATTTACTATAGACGATGTGGTTGCTTAGTGGGTTGTGCGCTCGCTGCTGTGATGTGTGTGTGATCTGCAGGTTGCAGGTTCGAATTCCAGCAAGGCCCTCTCAGCCTTTCATCCTTCTGAGGGCGATAAATGAGTACCAACACAGGTTGGGTGATATTGTATGCATATTTGTTCTATAAAAAAGAGCTTAAGCGTAAGTGCTATACAATAACATATTATCATTTGGCCTTGGACATCTGCTTGCATTCACAGTAATTTGACAATATGGATCTATACACACAGATATTAATGATACATATGGTGATCCATTCTTGTATGAAATGTATATCACATTAGTGAAAACATAACCATATTTTTCGTAGTGTACTTAGGAACAATGCTATTTGATGCCACTTCCTGTTTTGTCAAGGGGGGAAAGGTTGTGTTCATGCCACTCCTGCGCCTCGGAGCTGTGGACCCTGTCACAGAACTGTATGCAACGTTATGTTATTTTATGAGTTGTGTTGTAATGTAACAGACACATGAACCCTCCATAAGTAACATTTTCTGTAAAGTCGTGAATTGACGCGATTCACGGTCAGATGATGGTTTGAGGGCCACTTTTTTTAAGGCGCGGGGTGGGCCACTTTTTTGAAGCGAGGGGTGGGCCACTTTTTGAGGTGAGGGGTGGGCCACTTTCTTTTGGGTGTCCGGGCCTATTTCTTGTCCCAGTCCGACCCTGGGTACACACCCAAAGTGTGGCGTTTAATTGACATGCTGCTCAGGGAAAGCAAATTCAGTGGTTGGGGTCAATGGGGACTGATTCAGGTACTAGCAATCAATATGGATGCATTTAATGGAAGATAGTAGTTAATTAGAAAGACATTTACTTTGCCCACACGTGTTGGATGTTGGCTCTAAGAGGGGGGGCACCTTAGGTTGGGGCTGTGCAGTTTTATCGTAGAGTGGATTGTAAGTGTTCAGTGCAGTTGAGGACCTTTTGATACAGTAAGCGAGGACCTTTTGATACAGTAAGCATAGGTATTGATGGATTCCAGAGAGGAGGTGACCACATCAAGAGTAGACGTAGAGGTAAGCCTGGCCTATACAGATAAATTAGAGGTTTTCACCTTGGACTGAGATAATGGTAGCCCACAGTATTGCGTCTGGTGCAGAGAACCCATATAAGCAGCTGAGTGGGCGTCTCTTACAGGCTGGTAGCTGAGGAAGTGTCAGACAAGCAGGAAAGTAAATGGTACCCTAGGACAACTGCCCTTTATCCAATCCTAAAATGTGAAGGAAATTATTATCTCAAGGATGTTGAATGATGTTTCGGTCAGATGATATTAATTGGCCAATTACACCTTCAGCTTTTGCAGGGGACGGGCACCATATGTGACTCTGTACATACGTTTGTGTAGTCACACACCTTGCTTACTCCTGCTCATACCACAGGCTAAGTACTCTGTGGACTCCACCTGTGATTTTTTAGCATTCCTCTTGGAGGAGGCTTCCCAGCAACATTGTGTCAGCATACTTTGTCCAAACCCTGATATATATCTGTACCTTCTTTTTTCTGCCTCCCTCTCCAACAGAGACCGCAGCTTCTCTTTCTTTCCGCCCTGAGGAAGGCCACATACAGATGCTATTAATGAATGGCATAGCCGAAACGTGTTTTTCAGTGCTCCACAGCCCTACAGAGGAACATATCTTCTAAACATCCTCCTTAGCAGCACTGGCCATTACTCCTTACAAGATTCTTCATCTTCACAGGTTGGCATTTAATTAATCTATAGACTTGTCTAAACACTAAACAGGTCTACAGTCTTGTAAGGACTACAGCCTAATAGGATACATACGTAACAATATCCTGACTTGTTTTCAAGCAGGAACGGTTTAATTTTCTGCAAATGAGTTAATTCCTGTTAAATTGTTGTGTTTTGTTTTCCTTTTCTCTCTCTTCTTGACTATGTTTTGATTATTTCAATGTAACTATTTTTCTTTATCTGAGATTTGTCAGTTTTAAGGATTTAGTTTTGTAAATATACATTTACGTTTTGTTTGTATATACCTTCAACAAAAATATTGTGTATGATTTTGAATAATGTCATATGTTTTTTTAATGGTTTTCTTTTTCAAATCTTAATATATTAAAACTTCAACTCAATCTGAGTATGCTTTCACTCTGTTGCTCCCCTCAGTGGCCCTTTGGGCACTGATTCAAACTCCTCCCTCCAAGCTTATCATTTTTCATAAACTAATGACAATGAAATGAATATTGTTTTGCTTCTGGATCTCCCTTCTTGTTTGTTAAATAGTACTGCGCAACGACGCAGTAATTAACATGTTGCAGTCGTCCGGGCGACATTTGTGTATGTTTCTGCTCTTGGCAGCACCAGCAAAGCCAAGGTATGATGCCTCAGCGGGTCACATGGTCTGTATGATCATTCAGTTCTACTTGTTTGGTTTGCATGAGAGGTGTAGCTTGGAGCTAGTTGTGAAGGTGGGAGAACAAGGTGAAATTTAGAGCGCTCAGCAGATGTGACAATCAGATCCCAGCTCCAGCTGCCATAGAGGATTGGAAACGTGGGGAAGAGAAATGATCTTCATGGGCTCTTGCAGGTGGTCCCAGGTCACTTTGCACATTCAGCCACTAAAATGGAAATGTCTCACCTCCACCCCTATGCCCCCGACCCCCGTAAGGAGAAGGTAAGTCAGCTTGACTGATCGACTTTTATTAGGTGTTCAGACTTCTGCCTATGGCTTCCGGGGAAGGTGGTGCTGAAAAATGGAAAAGCAAACTAATCTTAACAGGCCACAGGAAAAGTGAAAACGTGGTCCTAGCTCTCGATGCCACAATTTAAGAAAAGGGAGATTCCTCAACTCTCACCCCGTGCTAGGCTATGCTAGGCTTGGATCTGGCTAATTACAAGATTTTCATCATTCCCATCAGGTATTCAGCTTCATAGTCAGGGGAGGCTGAGAGGGGTTTGGAAAGGACAGGGAGCAAGCTAATCCTCGTGGACTCCTGCAAATGGATCAGGCATGTTCCAGTAGCAGCACAGTGTCACCTGCAGCGGAAATGCACCAAGAAACAATTGTGTACAGGTGCGTTATGAATGCCATATCATATCATAATTGCCACACCAGAACCTGAAAGTTTACAGTAAGGCTCTACCAAACTATGAGGCCATACCGGTGGCAGCTGTGTGGTATACAACTGGCAGTTACATAAAATAATACAGCTGGAGGCTGGACAGATCTATATCTAGACAGATCTACAGGGATTTAGTTATTTAAAAGGCTATCCAAGGAGATGCAGTTTGAGTTTTCTGTGAATTTCAGGGTGTTCTGTCTGCAGGAGATGTTTGCTGGGAGTTGTTGGGGTATTTGTTCAGTAAAAGCGGATTTGTACTGTGCAGCTTTTTCTCATGATTTACTTTTTAAAGCAGGGGGTGATGTACTTGAAACAGAAGTAACTACCACATGTGCTAATTACTGCATGTGGTAATTCTGGAAATGTGCCCCACACAAAAGCTGATGGTAAATAGAGTGAATGAAACTCGAGACTTGGCAGAGTGGAAAAACATCTGGTATTCTAAAATAACGCATAATCGGGCCCAACGTCAGATTGTGAAAAACATGATAGTATGCACTCATCAGATTTCCCAACGCTGACTGTAAGTAGTCATGAGACGACGGAAAGGTTTTTGTGAGTTGTGTCCTGATAAGTAACTCTATATGTTTAGATGATGTGTCTCTAATCTATTTCCCCTGACGGCTTGCAAGAGCACAAAGAGGAAACTGACCAAAAAGATGGCCAACCCCCTGATGTACTAATATTTTTGTCTAATAACAGGAAAGCAGTTTTCAGAACCTCAAAGGGAATTAAGTCATCAGGACCCACCAGATTTTAGTCAGTCATTTCGGAGACTATCATATTTATAGGCTTCCAGAAGTCAAATAGGGCAGGACATGAATAAAAGTGTGGACAGTTTATAGGCTTACAGAAGTCAAATAGGGCAGGACATGAATAAAAGTGTGGACAGTTTGACAGCCTTAAGCGGACACTTTGGGAATCTATGAATAATTTCCTCCCGGACGGTAGCAAATTTAGACGCAGATCTGTGCAGCCCGTTGATGGTAAGAAAGTATGCCTCTTCGAGCAAGTATAGCGTGCATAATATCATTAGATCCCTGCCATCACTCTGCACTCTACATTGTTCACAGGCATCTGTTGTAGACCTCATCTTTAATTATTCCAGCTCCATCAAGATCCGGTACCATGCTGAATCTTTCCTCTCTGCTAATTCGTCCTGGATTAAACACTTTTTCAGATGAGTAGCTGATGTCCCCATGCTGTTCATGCAGACTGTCCATATACGCCAAGAGATCTGCAAGTGTTTAAACTTGGAGAGTGGGTGCTTAGTTGCTATTTGAAAGGTTACCCCATTAGATGGCCTCTTTATCCACACATTCATTTCCCAATGATTTAAATCCATCCTGCTCAAGGATTACTCAATATGTCCTATATTCACAATGCTGTTCCTGGGTGGTCCCATAAAGCCAGGCTTAGACTAAAGTATGGGAGGCTGATCCTATGATGGGCCTCACAGGGACGTCATTTCACCAAAATGCCCGGGGTAGCGGAAGTGACATCACATAACCCTTGACTTCTGATGACATCACAGGAAGTGATATCATTTGACCCCACCCCAAAGTGACCTCACGGGAAGCGATGGAACACAATCATTTACCCCTTGACAAAACAGAAAGTGGCATCACATTGCATTGTTTCTAAGTACACTATGAAAAATATGGTTACAATATTATTGGAACGTGATATACATTTCATACAAGAATGGATCACCCTATGTATTGGCATAAAAAAGCATGCTATAACGGCAACTTGCGAAAAGCAAAATACATAGTCCGAAATGGATGCTTACTCTACTCCAAATGCTTTTTGGAGGATTTTATCTGTATTGTGAATTTAAGGTGTTTAAGAATAAACAAAATCAGTGACTCACCCCCTGAAGTGTGCCTGAAATAAACCTTTAATGAGTTTAGCAATTATTGCATAGAATTCCAGAAAGACAAATAACTCAAATAGCCACATGGCGTTGGCCACAGCCCAGGAGCTTCAATTTGTAAAAAAAAAAAAAGTTTAATTTAAAAAAAAAAAATGTTTAGGGGTAGCAAGGAAGACCACAGGGGTAGCAAGGGAGACCTCAGGCAACCCCTAAATGACGTCACTGGGGCCTCATGCCATGTTCTTGCTAAATTGGAGATAGCTTTTAGCTTTATTATTCTCTTCTATCAGCTATTACTCAAAATGAGGTAAAGGATATTTCGGCGGAATCGCCCAATGCTATAGGTTAAGATCTAACAGAGCATGACCTCCCTTTCTCAAAGACCTTCCTAGATTTTTCCATGCGTTTTGCCCGACAATAACGAGCAAAAAGAGCCGAATGCGCTATTACTGCGTATTCGGATGGGACAAAAAAATCGAATCCCATAATGCCGCCGCAGGGAGAGGACCTGCAGGGAGAGGACCTGCAGGGAGAGGGCCGCAGAAAAAGCCAACAAGGTATGTGCGCAGTGCTTAGGCGTAAAGGGGTGAGGGGTGGAGGGAAGCAGGCAGTGATATTTTGGGTATACGAATCTTTCCGCTTCGCTGAAACGGGCCTCGTTTTTTTCGGCTTCGTACTTTTCACGTAGATCCGTTCCATGCCATTCTGAGCCTTTTCATCCTAGATAATGCCATCTGATGGTGTGTCTTGTTTGTTAATGTTTTTCCCTACATTAATGGGGATGTCTTGAAACAGAAACGTACTTTTAGGGCAAATATCCTGCTTTGGGAAGTTTAGTCTTTTCGTTAAGGTTAAAGGAATCCATAGACACCATGTTAGAGTGGACTTTAACCCTTTCGGCAGCTTACTGTAATGGATAATAATTATGCTGTCTAGTTGTGATGGGGCCTGTATATCAAGACATTGTGTGTGGTGCAGAGATTTGGGATGAATGTATACATCCACTTCATAACGGTGATGCTGCTGAATTCTGCCCCCAGTTCTTTCCATGTGATAATAGGCCTGCTGTGAAGAGCAGGAGGTCATCTGCATACCTGGTCAGCTTTTTTGTCAACCATTGCTCTTTAATGGTGGCATTATTTTGAGAGGGCCCCTTTCTTTGTGTCAGAGGGTCAGGGTCCTATGCAGACAGATCAGGGGACACGGGGCAGCCCCATAAAGTGCCTCTAGTCATTTTGATTTCAACTGAGAGTTTGCTTTTTATTATGATCTTAGCTCTTGGATTGTTGTATAGGCGTTAACCCCTGCCATGAAGCTCTCGCCAATTCTGAATCTGTCTAGATCATGGCTCTTCAAAGTGTGGGGCTGGCCCCCCTAGAGGGCACAAAGGAGGCTCTTGCAGGATATAGGGAGGGGGCGCAAAGCCCTTTAAAATTGGATTACGGGGACTATAAGCAAAATATAAGCATTTCATAGAAAATATAAGCATTTCATAGAAAATATAAGCATTTATGGCTTCAGGTGGGGCTGGAATCAATATTTTCACACAAGGGGGGGGACTCAGCATAAAATAGTTTGAAGACCACTGGTCTACATAGACCCACCACTGGCACCGCAAGATAACGCAGGCAAACAGCCTCCGTTGAATGATAGAATGCGAAGAACCCCCATTTGTTTGGGGAGACATCTTTGCTCCTATTAATTCATGGCTGAGGTCTCATAGGTGTCTCAGTGTGGAATTGTAGTTTAGCTCGCCTCTAGCTGCTCAGTGTGAACATAATATGATGAGTATAGCAGTAACGGTAACAACATGTGGTACATTAAATACCTCCTATTTTTAAAATACCACCCATTTATGATTTGGGACTCAATGAGATGACGATTAGGTTATATTTTGAAAGCAAATGGTATTTAAAATATCACAGGTTTTTGCTATTACCACCGTCCTCACAACGAGGCCCTGATGGATTGCATACCGGTAATGTTTAGCACATGTGTACTGATGGAAAACACTGTGGGCCCAATGACAAAAAAAGGTGAGTGCACTGTGGGACAACAGATGTTTCCTGTCTAAAGTGATCGGGAGATGGGAGGAGAGCGCAGGCTTGCAATTTTCCCAGCCTGCAATTGCAGCTGCAGCAGAGTTCATCTTGTTGCCAGAGCGGCAGATTAGAATGGGGACACTCACGCCTCAAGGAGCCATCCATCCAACCTTGCTCTGCCATATTAGAATTTCGAGACAATATCGGAAAGAAATGCTGAATGTGTCTTTACTGCAAATACTGAACCCCATTTCACTGAATGAAGGGCGTGGGGGTTGCAGGGGCATTCGCCGGCTTCCATTACATGGATGGCGGGGGACAAAGTACCAAAGAAAAAAAAAGGACCCTGCAGCGCCAATTGCACCGCACGTTGGAAATAGGGAACTGACGTCGCAGGGAGTATGGAGGTGTCATGGCTCGGGAAAGAAATGAGCCACCGAAAGGTACGTAGGGGTAAACAGGCTAGCGGGAAAGGGGAATGCAGCTAAAAGTGATCTATGTGTTCACTGCACGCGCATCGAAATTTCTCGCCGCGCAGTGATCAGATAGATCCCCATATTATAGAACATGGGCTTGCTCTTCAATGAGGCTACGATCAAGACCGAGGCTTTGGTGACTGCTCTTAATCCTATGGTACCTTGGAGAAGGGTTTATTGGAAAAGACCAGGGTGACGTGGTTCTCTGTCTGGTATGGGGATGTGGAGTGGGCTCTGCTGCCTCCACAACTACCATGCAAAGTACCTAAAATGGGTATGATGAGACATTTTTATTGCAAGAATTGACTGGGAGACGGCACGTTATGCTAACCGTCGGCATTGGTAGCTGCTATGACACACCCTGCTGATCAGTAATTTGCACCCTTAATTTTACAATGTGCTGCAAGATAGTAATCATGGCTGGGACCAGTGGCGTTTCCAGGGAGTGGCCTCGGGTGGCACGTGCTACACCTGGAATCTGATTGGCTGCCCCAGGTACCACCCCATTATCCTAAACTATAATCATTATGGGCCTCATTCCGAGTACGGCGCTAACCAATGGCGCTATTAACGCCTTGGTTGACGCCGTACCCGGACCGGCAGCGCCTTGGTGGTTGGCGGAATTACCGCCCCATTCCAAGGTTGGCGGGGCGGTAATTCCCCAATCCCCATTTACCCTTCCCCATTCCCATTCTTGCCCCATAGGGCATAATGGGAGTGGGGAAGGCGTCAATTACGCCACCGTAAATTACGGTGGCGTAATTAACATCAAGGTCCCTTAGCGCCATGGTATTTAACGCCTGCTAAAAGCAGGTGTTAAAAGCACCATGGCGCTAAGGGAACTCGGAGTATGGCGGTAAGGGATTACCGCCACCGCTCTCGTTAGCGGTGGCCGCTATCCCTTAACGCCATACTCGGAATGAGGCCCTATGTGTGTGTGCGCTCGTACTTCATGCCACCCCTGCATAAGTCAGTGCCTCACTTGGGCCACCACCAGCCTAAGAATCTAGACACTCCACTGGCTGGGACATCTGGTTGAACTCTGACAAAGATCCCATGCACAAAGCGAAAAAACGCATGGGAAGGGGGCACTGTGCCAATTTGCCGGTACCGTCTTTTGAATGCGGATAGGTCTCTCTTTGCCAATCTGCCCTACACTTTTCTAACACCCTCGAAAGCAACGGGCTATTGTCAGGGTAAGGCAGACATGAAAATTGATCAAGGTGCTTGATATATTCGTATTTCTGGGTAGCAATCGGTAAACATGCTGTCCTAGGCAGGTAACCACAACTGTTTGGCTAAATTATAGGTTAAAGAACCGGCCTTGAAATTAAGATAAAATGTCGGCAAATGTTTACTCACACCTTTTAATATCCAGAGATACACCCTTATTAGCCTATTCAAAAAGGCTTCCTCTTTAAAGACAAGTAAACCCTTTGCACTTGTGGGAAAGGAGCCATTTCTTATGATACATGTTTTATTTTTAGTGGTTTTGCTGAGGTTACTGCAGGCCCTTTATGTGTGTCTCTCCTTATAGTCATTAGGGTTTGGTGTTTCTGGGTCTGGCCAACCAGGAGTATTTTTTAGCACAGTCTTTCTACAGTTAACTGGTTTACCGTAACATATCATTTCCAAGAAAGAAATGCAAAACACACATTGGGCACATTTACCTAACGACAAAGGCTATGCTATAATGTGTATATTTTACTAAAAGGTACAGGCTGTATCGAGAAGAGAGTGAAAACACCATTAAGTTATTCCCTTTACATTTCAAAGGATCTTGACATGCCTGGGCTGATCCTGATGGAGTGGGAGCCCTGCTGTGACGGCTCATTAGCTAGAGAGTGCCCTGTTGCGGCCTGATCTCAAAACACTCTACTCATTGTTGGCATCCAAGCCCTGGGTACACGTGGGACGCCCACACACACGATGTAATGCCTTTTCGCATGAATTTTGCATGGCAGCAGATTCTGCCGCTTTGATTTAAGATTTGGGAGTCCCTTGACGTTGTTCTTGTTGATTGATCATGTTGGTAACCCAAGCACTCCTGGTTCATCCTATTTCCCTTTGAATATATATATATATATTATACTGATAGTTGCATTTATTTATGCGCATTTTAAAGGGTCCTCCACAAGAGCCTTCCTATTCATGGCTTGACATGAACACATTTAAATAACAGACGCCATTCCCTGCTTGTCATTGAGCGCTATCATTTTGGCCGATGCGCAATGCACTTTTTGCTGTGAAGGAGACCCGTTGCCTCGAGTGAACTCTCGTTGATGTTTTTCTATGTTCTCTATTATCGATATGCGCCGACAGAAGCTAACTGTGCTACATCGCTCTCTCCACAGTGTGGCGCTAGACAGAAATTGCCCTGCTCGTGCACAGGCTTTTCCTCGAGTAGAGTAAAAAAAGATCGGGTCACTTCCTTCACACCACACCTTCCTTACTTTCAGGGCTTTTTTTAAATGAATTTGCTCCTTAAATTGAAACCTCTGAAACCTAATGATCAATGGCCATCCTTTATGTCGTAGGGGTGTCTTGTGTGCAGAGTACAATTCATCCCTCCTCTTACCCGAGGCTGATTCGATGGCAGGGGCTGCAGTTTCGGTAGAGTTTTTTGGTGGTTGTAGTGTGAGGCTTCACCTGGTCATTGTGGACCTGTGTTAATTGACACTGTCTACTGGCATTGATTAGTAAGATGAGTGTCTCCTGATCCGAGGATCCGAAACGCCATCTATTAGGGCTGATGAGCGTGGTAGCTAACGTGATGGATGTGCTTTGATATTTCGAGGTTCAAACCTTACTTCAGGATGCACATTGATGACGCGATTCTTCAGTAATACAACTGAGCTCTACGGGTGTTCAAGGTCAGCAATCGCAATGCCGCGGAGACTTTCGACTGTAACGGTGTGAACCTCAGCCCACACTTCTATTAGGCCAGGAGATTTTGAAGTTGGGCAAAATGGGACAACCACTTACATACTGAGTAATTCCTTTCCACCCACTTTTTCTGATTGCACACAACAGAACTTTCTGCCGGAAATGAAGAGCAAGGCATATATAAATAACTAATGAAGGTAAAGAGCTGGTAAGCACATGCCTATGCTGTACTTGTAAAGGCTTGAATACACAAATTGCAGAGGGGCAATGCGTTTATCATGGAAGCAAGACAATGGCGTGCCTAGGGACTGGTCCCCGGTATTAAGCGCATTATAAAAGATTAATAAAAAAATGTTTGTGCGGAATGCACTGTGTTGTCGTGCACTTGTGCCAACAAGTTGAAGTAACCACGTGTGAACAGTGTTGTATTCTCTCCCAATTCAATGCAAAATGTGGGCATCAGTGAAGTTTCCAGTGAGCGC
This sequence comes from Ambystoma mexicanum, assembly GCF_040938575.1. NCBI lineage: Eukaryota > Metazoa > Chordata > Amphibia > Caudata > Ambystomatidae > Ambystoma > Ambystoma mexicanum. Next base: position 1,092,608,162 of record NC_090937.1, on the reverse strand, counting down.
CATCAGAAGTCAAGTGCAAATGAGTGCCAACCTCCACGTGTCTTAGCTTATTCCTGCTCTTGAAGGCAGCGTTGAACAGGAGCTGGTACCCTCATGCTCACTGTTGCTAAATGTCTGCTCCTGCTATGGTAGCCGTGGCCCTGCTTCTTGGGCACACAACGGTAATGACTGTTCATGACAGGGCATCCACTTTTGTAATATCTGAGGAGGATTTGAGGGTGTGGTATTGATCGACTTCCAGCACGTATCATCCATATAGTGGGGAGTGACAGGGTGAGTTTCTAATTGCTTATTCATAACCACAGGTGATGTGGACATACACGTGATATTGTCTGCGTATAATACAATTCCTATTTTGCTATTTTCAATAGGCAGAGGGTTGCAGTCGAACTTCTCTATGGTAGAGGCCAGGACATTAATATACATAAGAAAAGAAAGGGGGCCGGGCACATCCCTGCCCCAACCAGGACGCTACAGTAAAGGGTTCGGTGCAATCCCCTTCCCAATGACATCTAACCCAAGCAGAATTATCGGAATACATCCTCAATGGGGCCCTTGTGTATGTCATTATAAATACTATGCCATCGGGGACGTCAAGGGTGCCAGCTGAATCTCATTATAAAAGCTATGCCATCAAAGACGTGAAGAAAGCCGTACTGAATGTCCCTAAAACTACTATGCCATAAGAAAGGCCAATGGGGCCCACTACTTGTCATTATGAATGCTATGTCATCAGGGACACCAAGGGTGCCAGCTGAATGTCATTATAAAAGCTATGTCATCAGAGACACCAAGGGGGCCCTGCTGCATATCATTATAAATGCTATGCCATCAGAGATGCCAACAGTGCCACTGCATGTCATCATAAATGCTATGCCATCAGAGATGCCAAGGGGGCCTGCTGAATGTCATTATAAATGCTATGTCATCAGAGACACCAGGGGGTCCCTGCTGCATGTCCTTAGAAATGCTATGCCATCAGGGACGCTAAGTGCTAGCTGAATGTCATTATAAAAGCTATGTCATCAGAGACACCAAGGGGGCCCTGCTGCATATCATTAGAAATGCTATGCCATCAGAGAAGCCAAGGGGTGCCCGCTGCATGTCATTACAAATGCTATGCCATCAGAGAAGCCAAGGGGGCCTGGTGCATGTCATTATAAATGCTATGTTATCAGGGACACCAAGGGTGCCAGCTGAATCTCATTATAAAAGCTATGCCATCAAAGACGTGAAGAGAGCCGTACTGAATGTCCCTAAAACTACTATGCCATAAGAAAGGCCAATGGGGCCCACTGCATGTCATTATAAATGCTATGTCATCAGGGACACCAAGGGTGCCAGCTGAATGTCATTATAAATGCTATGTCATCCGAGACACCAGGGGGTCCCTGCTGCATGTCCTTAGAAATGCTATGCCATCAGAGAAGCCAAGGGGTGCCCGCTGCATGTCATTATAAATGCTATGCCATCAGAGAAGCCAAGGGGTGCCCGCTGCATGTCATTATAAATGCTATGCCATCAGGGACGCTAAGTGCCAGCTGAATGTCATTATAAAAGCTATGCCATCAGAGACACCAAGGGGGCCCTGCTGCATGTCATTATAAATGCTATGCCATCAGAGATGCCAACGGTGCCCACTGCATGTCATCATAAATGCTATGTCATCAGAGACGCCAAGGGGCCCCACTGTATGTCATTGAACATAAGGTCTTTAATCAGTAACTTGTCATGCAAAGGAGGGGATGCAGAGTAACTCTTACACCAAATAATTATACTGACTCAAGAAGTTGGCAAAGTCTCATTCGACTGTTTTAATATCAATTGTCTAAAACAAGGAGTTACAACAGGCATCGGCGGACGTTCGATCATGCTCTCAACACAAATCACACAAAAATAAATTTATATAGCAAACATTAGTCATACATGACATCATACTACATGGCAAATAAGAAAAATCTACGAAGGAGTGTGATTGGTTCAAGGGGAACATATAAGTTTACTTTCTATATGGGATCGGGTTGTAGTTGGGTCCCTACAGTCAAGTGGACAATTTAAACCCGCCTCTAGTGCAAGTCATCCTCAACACTTATTAAGTACAAATAATAGTATTGGCTCTTAAGCTATAAGGCCCTTAATTATATTGCCCTCTACAATTAGTTGGCACACTCGTGCCATGTATGGAACTTTCGGCCCCTTGACAGTATGTAAGCTCATACTCAGTTGCCAGGAGGTGGACATGACTTTGCTTCCCACTCAATTAGCCCCACATCTATCATCACCCATGTCTTCCGCCATGCAGACTGTCTTTGGACTTGGCCTTACAATAGATTCTCTTCTCTTGGAAATAAAATGGGGTACAGGCACACGCTTATCACAGTTCTGGTCTGCATGCCCAACTCCTATTTCCATCCTTGGCTCACGTGTCAGGAGACCGCAATTCAGTCAATTTTACAGTAATTAATAGTCTTGAATTAATAAACCTGGCACTCATGGTGTTCTTTCTTTGCACCGTAACACAGGATGATTCAGCATCTCACGGTTTCTGTTCTTCATGGATATATTACCGGCCTTGACATTCTCCAGCTTTGATACCAAGCCATACAGCTTCACCCTTCAAGTCCAAGATATGCAGCTAATTCTTTGCTGTGACACACACAGTTCTCGATCCTTCTTACTCCGTGGGTTTGAACGTACTCAAATTTGTGACACTGATGTCCAGACACTATACACTATACAATGGTGGCTTCGCCGGCAGTCTATTCACTAAGTATAGCCATCTTCTATGATTGCTTAGTCTACTTGCGTTGCTGCATCCATACATTCATTCAATGGTTTGCATTTTCTGCAGTGTCGCACAAATTCAATCTTCTTTTCTTCATAAGGATGTTCACTTGATTGCTTATTTTGTCATCAGTTTCTATAAGGTCCATGCATTTTCTTCTTCTTCTTAGTGCGTCACCCTCACTTCTTGTGATGTCATCAGCTTCTCTTTCTTGTTTTCATATTACTTCACACGGGCATACATCTGCTATGGCTTTATTGATGGATACCTTTTCTCGAACACTCATTGTGGTATGGTCACAAATACTGGTGTCAAGCATGGTGCAGTTTCAGGCTTCCAACATACAGGAAGTGTGGGGGCGGGACTTCCTGCAGAGGCATTCAGCTGCTCTTCTAGATCATTATACATGCTATGACATCAGAGACGCCAAGGGGGCCCTGCTGCATGTCATTATAGCTTTATTAGATCGATACACCACAGCCAGGTCCATCTAAAGGAATGTTGGGATGTGGAGCACAGACACCTTTGTGTTGATTTTAAGACGACATGCTTGACACACTAAGTCGTGTATGATGAGGCACCTCACTACCTATCTAAAGTGTTTACTCAGTACCAGCCAATCCAAAACGTAACAGTGACTTTTCATAGGTTTCTTGACTCCCACCTCCCGTGACCAGGAAGCTATGGAGGTCGATCTCTTCAACACCAAGGCTCTCTGCACTGGAACCGGTCACAGCTGCAAGTTTGGCTCACACCTAATCATCTGAAGTTCAGAGGAGCCCAAATAACCCTGGTGGTACTTGTAGCATATGGCCCCTACCCTCTTCCTCACTCACCACCTCACTTCCCCTTACATCCTCTACCCTTCCCTTGCTACTTAGTGTTCTGAAGCTATCATGCGATGGTTTTTCGCACTATATAAAACATATTAAGAATATACACAACTCCCACCTATTCCTCCAAGGCATCTCTACATATCCTCTGCATACATACCTCCTGCAACATGCCCTCTCTACATACCCTGTGCACCCCTACCTCCTGCCTGCATGCCCTATTTACGTACCCTCTGCATACAACTCATGCCAGAATACCATCTCTAGATGCCCTCTGCATACACACCTCCTGCCAGCATGCCCTCTCTACATACCCTCTGCATCCCTACTGCCTGCCAGCATTCCTGCTTTACATACCCTCTGCATCCATACCTCCTGCCAGCATACCCTCTCTAGATACCCTCTGCATACAAACCTCCTGCCAGCATGCCCTCTCTACATACCCTCTGCATACATACCTCTTGCCAGCATACCCGCTCTAGATACCCTCTGCATACACACCTCCTGTCAGCTTGCCCTCTCTACATACTCTCTGCCTCCATCCCTCGTGCCTGCATGCCCTCGCTCCATACCCTCTGCATCCATACCTCCTGCAAGCATGACATCTCTACATGCCCTCTGCATACACACCTCCTGCCATCATGCCCTCTCTACATACCCTCTGCGCCCATACCTCCTTCCAGCATGCCCTCTCTACATACCCTCTGCATCTACACCTTCTGCCAGCATGCCCTCTCTACATACCCTCTGCATTAATACCTCCTGACAGCATGCCCTCTCTACATACCCTCTGCATCCATACCTCCTGTCAGCATGCCCTCGCTACATGCCCTCTGCATCTATCCCTCATGCCAGCATGCCCTCTCTACTACCCTCTGCATCCATACCTCCTGCAAGCATGCCATCTCTACATGCCCTCTGCATATACACCTCCTGCCAGCATTCCCTCTCTGCATACCCTCTGCATCCATACCTCCTGCCAGGATGCTCTCTCTACATACCCTCTGCATACACACTTCCTGTCAGCATGCCCTCTCTGCATACCCTCTGCATCCATACCTCCTGTCAGCATGCCCTTTCTGCATACCCTTTACATCCATACCGGCTGCCACTATGCCCTTACTCCACCGCCCCAACCCAGTATCCAGAGAACTGATGTTTGGCTTCATAAAGTCAGGTTTGCTGCACCTCAATCACACAGGGCATTGTGTCTTGCACATCTGTACTGTGTAAGATCACAGTGGCTTGTTGTCTATCCGGGTAAAACAGTTCCTGCATATCGGGGGGCAGGAGGGCCAACAGCCACAATCTGAGGCATTGCCAGTTGATATGGTTTTCAAAGCATTAAGGGTTCATCTGTCAGGAAACATAAGGTGTATAACTTGCACTTCTCGTTGCTTCACTTGTACGATCCGAATGTCACAAGGCCAGGTAGTACCATTTTTGTTTGTCCTCCCTGTTCTCCCACCTCTTGTCTTGTTGCGCCTCAAACCACAATGTGTATAGGCGCATTATAAATACCCAGTAAATAAAATAAATAAATAATATAACTTCTTCTCTGAAGTCGTTCCTTTCTCGTGGGTACCACTTTGAGCTCTCGCATGTTGATGAAAATAGGCGTATCTACAAAACTTAGACTGATTACTACACATGATCACTGGGCCAGCACACACAGGACACATTTCACCCAAACATCCACCACCATACAGGCACGGTTACCACGAAGGAGGGTAAGGAAGGGACAGGTGCACACGAGCAAAACAGAGTCATGGGAATAACAGTGTGTGGTAGAAGTACGCAATATGGCAGACGTGCTGCTCATCTGTAGGTATCTGAGCACTGGGGCCTGCAGAGAGGTCCCCTTACAGACGAGTTGCCAGGTGGGTTGTGCCTCTGGCCACAAGATGTTCCATGCTTTTAACACCTCTGCCAAGTTTTCTGACGTATTGCATGGGCTGCATGACAGCACGCATGCCCTGCGAAATAGTGGAAGGCATTGGCCCTGCCAGCTATCCACTGCAGCCATCAACCTAGTGAGGTCACAGTGCATATCCGACCTCGCCATGGCAAGTCAGCCTCACAATAGATGTGAATGCCATGCACATGCCCACTGCCCCTCATGTTGAAGCTGCAGGCTTTTGGGTACAGGGGACATTGCGTTTGTGCTACTTGCTGTGATGTCAGCAAGGGTGGCTATTTCAGCAAAATGGCCTGAGACCTCTGCACCTCAGGCACCATTGGATCCAGGGAATGGATGCAGCTATGTCCCACCTTGGGGACAGAGTCCCCATCCACCTCCTGCTCCTCTCTTCCCACCTTCCCCCTTTCTGTCTAATACCAACTAATGATGGCGTAGAGTACCAGTCAGTTTTCCGATGGAAATCTAGACCATCTATACCTAGCAGTGTAGGGCATGGGGTACTCATGCTCCTCTTCCTCCACAATGTCCTCCAACACAACACCTGCAAGGAATGCAAACTAGTATCATTGGAAATGGCTTCCAAGGAATGTCTGTGCACAGCTGCCATACGAATGATCTCTGTCTCAATGCCAGTAAGATGGAGATCCTCCTCATTTGGACAGTCAAGCATCCTCCCTGCCTTACAGAATGCGAACAAACCCCTATTTGCTCCTATTAGGTGTCTCATAGTGTGGAATTGTAGTTTAGCTCGCCTCTAGCTGCCCCAAACAAATGGGGTTTGTTTGCATTCTGTGATGCAGGGAGGATGTTTGCCTGCTCAATGAGGAGGATCGCCATCTTACTGGCATTGAGACAGAGATCATTTGTATGGTAGCTGTGCACAGCCATTACTTGGAAGCCATTTCCAATGCTGCACCCTCTTTTCCTTCTACCCACTGGCCACCCTCTTTGGGCCCTCTACCCCCACAATCTTGTGAGGCCAAAAACCTTGGGGTTATCTTTGACTATGCTCTCTCCTTCATCCCTCACATCAGGGACCTTACCAAGAAGTCCCACTTCCAGCTCCACCTCCTGGGAGGCATTCTTTCTTTTGTCACCTTCTCCCAGATGCTCAATTCCTCCAGAGCTCTGGTGCTCTCCAGGATGGACTACTGCAACAGCCTTTTTCTAAATCTCCCTCTTTCCTCCCTTCGCCCCTTCAGCTAATCCAGAAAAGGGCTGCAAGACTTATCCTTGTCCTCAAGCACAGGGACCATATCTCTCCAGTCCTAAAATCCCTCCACTGGCTCCCCGTGGCTGCAAGGATCAAATTCAAGACCCCCTGCATCATTCACAAAGCCTTCTGGGGCTTGGGACCACACTATGTCCAACTTTCCCTCCTTAAATACTCCCCTGCTAGAGCCCTACGCCCCTCTAATTGCAACGCTCTGGCTGTCAAAAGCTTCTCCAACACAGGGGTGAGGGGGCAATGTCTCTCTCCTCGGCTGGTGCCTTCCTTTGGAATAGCCCCCCCTGCCCCTCTCATACTTGAGCCAGACCTCCTTAAATTCTGAAAACTGCTCAAAACTCTGTTCTTTTCTATCTCTTTCCCTTCCCTGCTAATCACCCTACTGCCGTTGTGACCAGTGGCCTGATCCTCATGAATCCCACTGGATCCCAGGCGCTTCCTCCCAGTCTATTCCAGCACACCCCCCCCACTCCATTTCCTTTCCATAGCCTCCTGGGCCCCCTTACAGCACTTGTCCACCCCCTTACTCCTCCTTCCATCCTCATGCTGAATGCCACAAGGACTAGTAGGACCACAACTGAATATTTAATATTTTTGCCATTGTTATTATATCCCCTGTTCCCTTCCCATTTAGCCTTGTGGAGCTTTGAAACACAATTCTGTTGTATGAAGTGCCTTACAAATGCTCAATAAAATAAATAAATGAATACACTGTAGATATTTGACACTGTTGAACATGGTGTAAAATAGGACTTAACAGGATCCCAGAAAATGAATAATACCTGACTAAATATCAATGGTCACAAAGTTATCCTGTACCCAAACGTTAAAGGAATGGTTCGCCCAAAAAATTTTATTTAAAAAATAGATAGGCAATATTACAAAAAAAACGGTTGCCATTTTTTTTTTCGAAGTCCCTATGTAAAATTTGGAGCAATTCAAGCTCAAAATTTGCAAAAGCAAGCACATGGGCGCATCCATTTTGGGAAATGGATGCCCGCCTGTGCTGGCTTTTGCTTTTGCGGCACTAATGAAGGAAAAGCCAGCCAGCTGTAGTAAACAAAAGCTACCACTCCCCCAGGAGAGCACCGGAGAACCAAAGTGAAAGCCAAGGCAGGCAGAAACAACAACACGGTTGTGTTTACATGCCGCAGTATTTCTGCCTAAATCTGCTTTCCCATTTGGGGCTCTAAGGCTCCCCAGAGGGAGTCCTAGAGCCCCAAATGGGAAAGCACATTTAGGCAGAAACACTGCAGCATTTTGCGGAAAACAACCGCCTAGTGTTTCTGCCTAAATCTGCTTTCCCATTTGGGGAAAGCAGATCTCCGGTGCTCCTGGGGGAGCACCGGAGACCCAAAGTGATAGCCACGGCAGGCAGAAACACAACGTGGTTGTGTTTGAAAACGCTGCGGTTTTTCTTTCTGAGTTTCTCAGGCTCCTCCGAGCCGGAGGAGCCTGAGAAACTTAGAAAGAAAAACCGCAGCGTTTTAAAACACAATAACGTTGTATTTATGTTTGCGGTTGCTTCAAAAGCTACCGCAAACATAAATACAACGTTTTTAAAGCTGCGGTTTTATTTCTAAGTTTTCCGGGCTCCTCCAGCCCGGAAAACCTAGAAAAAAAAAACGCAGCTAGTGTTTATTTTTATTAAAAAAATAGCACTTAACGAGATGCAGCTGCAGCTTTTCTGCCTGGTAGTCTCCGGTCCCCGTCCTCCGCGTACAGCACCAATGAAGGAAAAGCCACCCAGTGGTAGCTTTTGTTTACTACAGCTGGCTGGCTTTTCCTTCATTAGTGCCGCAAAAGCCAAAGCGAGCACAGCGGCGGGCATCCATTTCACAAAATGGATGCCCCCATGTGCTATCTTTGAGCTTCAATTGCTCAAAATTTTACATAGGGACTTCAAAAAAAAAAAATACCAATCGTTTTTTTTTAATATTGCCTATCTATTTTTGAAATAAAAAAATTTGGGCGAACCATTGCTTTAATTCAATGACATATACCCAGAAATGCCAAACCAACCTACCTACAAGGAAAATGACTTGCGTAGAGGTAACGTCATATTTTTCAACTCTAGCAAAAAGCCCAGTGTTTTCCATTTTAACTATTACTACTTGCCTTTACTCCCTGACTAGTTCCCATCTGAGGCCTCATCACGGATATGAATACATTTGGTCCCTCCGTAGAACCCTAATAATAATAAACCTGATCACCTTTCCAATTCCTTCATCTGACAGGTTACCCATACTTCAGGCAATAAAAGACCTCTGTTACCCGCCCCCTCCCGCCGACCCCCCTAGACACCCTATGATATACTTCTCATTTTAAAGCTAGAGTTCAGTTTGTACCTTGCGATTTACCTCACCTGATAAGGTAAAGCAAGTTGCCCCCAAAGACTTGACTCTTGCTAAAGCCTAATATTTTACCTGTAAACTGCACCTACATTCTTATTTGACTTTCATGAGAGGACATTCCTTGATTCAAAGTAATACGGCAATTACCATGTATTCTTGTTTACCCTGCAGTTTTGTAAGAGTGATCGTTGTTCGTTCCACTCAATGATATTGCACACAACTAGACCCTGTCAGACAGGTAAAGCTAATTCAGTCCTTTTTCATCCTGGGACTTGTGTCCCACATGTATACTAGTAAAAAACAAACAAATTTCTAGTAGAATGCACAGGATTGAAACAACAATGGATTGGTTACACCTGCCTGGCATGGGTCTAATTGAGAGCTATGAATTGGTCAAAGTTAATTAAGCAATAGGCTGTGTGACTAGATTTGGGAAGACTGTGCAACCGCCTAACCTTACTCTAGAACCATGCTACCATCTTATAACACGCATGCAAGCCAACATGTAACAAATCGCAAAGGTTAGGGCAAGAAAACAGTGTTCTGGAAATACATGTCAATATTATATTCAAATATTTACCAAGCAATTATATTCCAGTGAGTATGCCACCATCAGATTTAAACAAATTAACTTTTTTGTCATGACATAGTGGGCTACACAAACACCAGTGACAGCAGGCCTATCTGCATGTATGCGAGAGGAAGGTCACAAATATGCATGCAGACCAACATTCCTTACGGTTACATGAAGGACCATGGCAATTATCTCTTGTCATAAAACATGATACGCTGTCACAGTGGGTTGGAGCATTAAAGATATTGTAATTCATCATTATGAGCCTGCCTGATGGTGAAAAGTATCTCAACCTCCCTTTATTAGAAATACCTCTTCCTTTTTATGGGACATCCTCTCAAGGCAATAACCTTGGCTTCATCAAGCTATCCACAGAATGGTACCAGCAAGTGTAAAATGTGTTTGTCTATAACATTACAATAACAATCATCGGGAATACCACTCAACGGGCAATGGCAAATTAGGCTATGTCACATATGCCTGTTGTCAATGTTCACCTCATCTACAGGCCGCCCTAGCCCAACACCTCCTTCATCAAAGAATTCATGGACTTGGTCACCACCATGTCTCTCATGCATGCCAACAACATCTTCCTTGGTGACTTCAACATCCCCGGTAACCCAGCAACCAAGTCAATGAAGGGAGATCTACCACTGCACATGTGACAATCCGAACCCCACACAGCACACAAAAGACAGAACTCACAGGAAGTTTAAAATCCTCAACCTCATCATCACCACCTTGCTCATCCTCCATCACAGCTCTCCAATCCCCTCTATTGATCAAACAATCTTTCAATCCCCTTTGATATTAGTCATGTCACACCAGTCAAGCAAACCCATTGGAAACACAACAAACTAGTCTCAGATCATTCAAGATCATCCCAGTGTTGGCTCTCACAGAGGACGCTGCCAAACTCTTCCTCACTTGGGTTGATCTCCCTCTAATGAACCAGGACTGCAACTCACTTTTCCAAGAACTCAACACCACCCTCAAAACAAACATCAGCCACCATGCCCCAGTGAAACACTGCACCCTCAAGTCTAAACCTTCCACAGACTGGTACACACAAAAACTCAAATTCAGCAAAGAACCATCAGAAAATGAGAAATGACTTGCCAAAATCTTGCAGTGCATACAACCTCATCCTGCTCAAGGAGCTCAGTGCTACAATAGTGTTTCTGTGAATGCTGCTTATCCATAATACAGCAAGATGTGCCCAGCCCATGTCCCCACACGGCTTTCGTCACAAGGTCACAAGCAAGATGTTGACAGCTATTGCTAAATGTCTGCAATGTCATGCAAGGTACCTCCCACCATTGTGAAAATGCTATAATATATTAGTGATATTAGTGTTATTTAATCTGCACTCTAAGGGCTGTCCCAACAGAGCTCTGCGTGCCCACTGCCTAGACACTTGTCCTGTATTTTCCTGCTTATCAACTGATAATTTCTCTGTATGCTGTTTATTTTCTATCTAATACAAGAAGCTTGGTGTATCCATCATTCTGGTGTCTAATCTCCTTATTTGCTGCAAGCTGAAGCTGAGGTGACCCTTGGGAAGGTGCCCACCTTGGCTACCACAAATTCAAAGGCAACAACCTCCTTCAGTACTATCAAGCTGTCTTCAGACACTGATGAAGAACAGAAATGGCTACCATCAGGGTGATCGACGATGCACTTACAATCCTTGATGATGGTCAGCCTTCCCTCCATGTTCTCATTGACCTCCAGCAGCATTAAATACAGTAGACCATGAGGAACTCACTGGCAATCTTCAGAACTGCTTGGGGATCAGTAAGATCATAATCAGCTGTTTCATAACCTACCTTCCTAATCACCACCAGGTTGCACAAATGGATCCATCCAGATCACCAACTCTCCCCATCACCTGTGTAAGGGGCCATCCTTTACATGTGATCTTCAATGTTTACAGGGAACCACTTGGAACCCACCTTGTTCCACACAACATCAACATCAACCAATACACAGATAACACGCAGCTCTTGCTCAAGATATCCTCCATCAAATACATCCACAGGCTCAAGGCCTGCCTCTCATTGATCCAGTCGTGGATGTCCAGTGCTTACCCGAGGCTCAACCCCTCCAGCATTGAATTCCTACTTCTGACCAACAACGTTGAAAACCCTAACATCCAGACCTGGCTTTCCAATATGCACCCCAAGGGCTTCACAACCCAGCTAGCAACATGAGCCAAGTCAAACAGCACATAGCAACGAGGACACAAACAGCTTGGTGCCAACATTCTCTCCTGTGGACAATCAAGCCTGTCCTCCCAGAAAACAACTTCAGATCATCTCTGCAAGCCCTGGTGATCTACCATTTGGATGCTGTCAATGGCTTTTTGCAAGGCATCACAGCGACTACCCTGGCACCCCAAAGATATGTCCCACATGCTGCAACACGACTCAAAGAATTCTGCAAATTCAACCGCATCCCTCCGACCCTCATTGAAATACTCTGGCTCCCACTGCAAGCCTATATCATCATCAAATACTGGTGCACCATCTACAAGGCTGTCCCCTGATATCCCCAACCTACCTATCTCGGCAGGCCTTTGATTCATCAGATGTATGGAAATATGCAGACTTCAACTCCACTGTTGCAGGAAGGAAAGAACCAGAAGACATACATCCTCTGTCTTTGCCTCTGCCTTTGCCGCAAGACTCTGGAAGCTCCTCCCTGTTCACATCAGTCTTGCCCTCCTACTTCTACAGTTCGAGAGGAGCTTTAGACCCTCCTCTTCAAATAATGGCTCCTCCCTAACACCTAGGTCCACACACCATCCACTCCCCACCCTACCTGCGACTGGGTGATCTGTTCCCCACTGTTTCCTCCACTGGTTGCTTGGTTGTAGATCCTTTGCTGAAAAATTCCCCACCTTTCCCCTTTATTGTTGTTCACTGCCCACTCCCTTGTTTCTCTGCTCTCCTCACCATGCTCTTCTCCACAGGATTGCAAAGTGCTCTATTGCTTCCACAAGGTAGGTATGCACTCAATAAATACTGTAATAATAATAATTTTAAAACGTGTGTGTCTGTGCGCCCAAGAGTCTTGAATGAGTCCAAGATATGATATAATATGATATGGCATTTGTAACGCGCCTATACACAAGTGTTTCAAGGCGCGACGAGGCGGGGAGGAACAGTGGGTAGACAGACAACGATCCTACTAGGCCAGGTGTCATTCAGATCGCGCAAGTGCGGGTAGAGGGGAAGGGAAAAGTGCAAGGGGAAAGGGAGAGGGGAAAGTGCAGTACAGGGTTATAAGCAAAAAACATTATAAATACAAGGGCCAGCTGGTGACAAGTGCGAGGTAAGTGCAGACAAGTGCTAGGGAAGGGGGGCTCTAGGGATACAGACACAGTCCCGCAGTGCATGTTTGAATGTAATAATTGCTGTGTGTGTACATGTCTGAGTGTGTAGGTGTCTAGGTGTGAGTGAGAGCATGAACGCAGAGCATGTATGTGTTTGCATGGCACGAAAGGAGAGACAGCCAGTAGCACTAGAACGTTCCTAATTTATGGGAGCAGCTTCATGAAATATTTTCACAGTGACCAAACTGGCATACATTGTGGGTTAAGATTCATGCAAGCTCTTTACATTGACCGTTATTGAATGGATAGATTGTGGCCGTATGCTGCAGCCTCGTGAAAATGTTGTACAATATTTATTTCTATTGTTGGTGATCTGGTAGGCATGCATTCTTTCATTTGTTACTCTAACCAAAAACGTGTCAAAACGTGTGGTGAAAAATGCATTATTTCAACACATTATTTTGTAAAGTTTCTTGGAGAAGAACCCCCCCAAAACTCCTCAATTTATTTTTGGAATCTGTGACTATGCTTAGCTGCTCACGTTCATTTGGGCAAATATTTCAGCTGCTACACTGAAGATATTCATCAGCCCTGACCGGCTATGAATTGTGGCATTTAATGAAGATTCCCCCTGCTAATAGCGCAGGGAGCTCTTGATTCTATTAAAGACAAGGAGGCGAGCATTAAACTTTCTCTTCTCTTTAATTCACTCTCCAGCAGTTTCAACAAATACATCATATTTCGTGAAAATATTAAAACTTTTTTTTTTTCAATAAAAACTTCAAGTCCCATCATTCCCTGTAGTTCTAGTCTCTAGTCTCTGTGCCTTAGCCCTTCCTGTTCCTGTGTTCTTCCTCTTCTTTGACTGCTTAACTGTAAACCTCTGTAACATTAACTTGCCAACGGGCCCAACAACTTCCCTGTTTCCTGCTTTCAGCAGCGTTCGATCTCTTGCCTCGGAACTTGCAATCCGATCGGAACCATCCAACCTCTTTGAATAGAATCATCCGTTCTTTTGGTCATCCCCTAGCGTTGGAAAGTAAACAATAGAGATATGTTAGGGCTGGGAATACACACCCTATTTCGAGGAGAAAACGGTCATCATGATTATCCACAATTCATATTTCTTACATTACAATACTCTTCCCGTTTTCTGTGTATCTGGGTCGGGAATGTAATGCTCGCCTACTTGTCTTTAATAGAATCAAGAGCTCCCTGCGCTATTAGCAGGGGGAATCTTCATTCTATGTCAAGACGGAGGCGAGCATTAAGCTTGTTCAAAGCTTCTTGCTACTGCAGTTGCCATTTTGATGATTGGTCTAAAATAAAACGTCCTAAATGTTTTATCACTAGTCCAATCTGCTGCCTTCATGATATCTTGTAATGATGCGCCTTGCCCTAATGCTTTCGACGCCATCGCTCCTCTGACAGAGTGTGCTCCAAATGCCGATACATCAATGCCCGCTAGGCTCATGATACCTCTGACCCATCTCGCTATTGTGGCTGATGCTACGCCTTTGTGTGGTTTCCTGCGCGCTATAAGTAGTTGGGTTGTACCTACTGGTCTCCTTTCCGCTGTCCTACTCTCATATTACTTAATACATGAAGCCACGCACCATTTGGGGTAGTCCTGCATGTATGGGTATGTGATTGTAGATGAGTCTGTTTTAGTTCTCTTCGCCAGGAAGAAAGTTACTCCCTCCATATGAATTCCTATCTATTTCCAGCACCTTCACGTCTGCTACTCTCCTGCACGATACCATACACAGTAATATAGCTAGTTTCCCTGATAGCTGTTCTAACGATAGGTATCTGTTGCTAGGCCAGTCTGATAATAGTTTCAGCACCACTGATACGTCCCATAGTGCTTTGTACTTAGGTTGAGGCGGCTTCCTAAATCTTATGCCTTTCAGGAGTCTAATCACTGCTATGTTCTCCCCTACCGGAATATCATCCAGTGGCATGTGACCTGCTGAAATTGCAGATCTGTAGACTCCTATGGTTCTATATGCCTTGCCGTCCTGCAGAAGTTCTGCTAGGAAGTTCAGTATTTCGACTAAAGGTGCAGAAACGGGATGAAGATCTCTCCTTCTGCACCATGACGACCACTTATTCCAAGCTGCGTCGTAGCTCCTTCTGGTTGAGGGTGCCCAGGACTCGGCGATAAGACTTGCAGCCTGCGCCGAAATGCCTGGGAGGTTCCAGCGTCTCTTGCTATCCTGCACGCCATCAATGGCAACGTCCCCTTCACTCTCAGAGGGTGAAATGACCCAACTGGGTCCGTGAGCAGGCCCACTGCTTGTGGCAGCATTCTCGGATAATCTACTAGCATTTCTATGAGAGTTGGGAATCAAACTTGTGATTTCCATATTGGCGCTATTAGTATCAGATTCGCCGCCTCTCTGCGAGCTTTCGCTAGCACTCTGCTCAACATTAAGAACGGCGGGAAGGCATATAGCGTCTGTTCTCTCCAGTCCTGCAGGAATGCATCTACTCCAGCTGCTGCTGGGTCTAATCTCCAACTGAAGAACCTCGTCGTCTGTGCGTTCAGTCTGGACGCAAACAGATCTGTATGGACCGGCCCCCAACGTTCTTCCAGCTGTCGAAAAACTACTTAGTCCAGCTTCCAGTCGCTGGAGTCCGAGAGGTACCTGGAGTTCCAGTCCGCTATCACGTTCTGTGATCCTGGCAGGTATTCTGCTACTACTGAAATCCCTGATGCCAGGCAGGAGTGCCAGAAATCCTTGGCTATCTCTGCCAGAAGTTTGGACCTCGTTCCACCTAGATGATTGATATATTTCACTGCTGAAATGTTGTCCATTTTCAACAGAATACAGGAGTTCACTTTCCCTTTCGTAAACGCCTTGATCGCAAATGACCCTGCTAGTAATTCTAGACAGTTGATGTGAAGTTTGAGTTCTTCCGAGCTCCACTTCCCTCCTGTCTGAAGGTCTCCGCAACGGGCTCCCCAGCCTGCTCTGCTGGCGTCCGACTCTATGATCAGGTCTGGGCGATCGCCGAAAATGGCTCTCCCGTTCCATGCTTTCATATTTGCTAGCCACCACTCCAGCTCTGTTCTGGCCTCTTGGTCGATGTGGACCAGCTGGTGATATTGCAGACCCTGCTGAAGGTGTCTTATCTTTAGTCTCTGAAGGGCTCGATAGTGCAGGGGCCCTGGAAATATTGCTTGTATGGAGGCTGCTAGAAGGCCTACCACTCGAGCTATTGCGCGTAGTGATATAACTGGACTGCTGAGACATGTCTTTATCTCTCTTTTTATGTCTCGAATTTTTCTGTTCGGAAACTCTAGTGTCGCTGATCTGGTGTCTATCACGAAACCTAGAAATTCTATTCTCTTGGCTGGTCTCATTTCCGATTTTTCTCGGTTCACTAAAAACCCCAGCGACGTCAGGAGATTCACTACCCAGTCGGTCTGATAGTGGAGCGTCTCCCTGCAGCTGGCCATCAGTAGGATATCGTCCAGGTATATAATCATACGAATCCCCTTCTCTCTGATCGCTGCTGCTACTGGTTTCATAATTTTTGTGAAGGCCCAAGGTGCTGATGCCAGGCCGAACGGCATGGTAGCAAACTGCCATAATTGCTCGCCCCAGTAAAATGCTAGGAATGGGCGGAATTCTTTTCGAACTGGTATTGTCAAGTAAGCGTCCTTGAGGTCTATCCTCACTAACCAGTCGTCTTGTCGGAGTGTATCTCTGAGATGGTGAGTACCTTCCATTTTGAAGTGGTTGTAAGTTACCCATCTGTTCATGTCCTTTAGGTTTATTACGGGTCTCACTTTGTCCTTTCGATGGACTAAGAACATGTTGCTCACAAATTTGGGAGGTGTCACGGAAGGCTCTATCGCTTGCTTCTCCGCTAACTGCCGCAGTTCTGTGTGCAGAAGATCTATCTCTTTTTGTGTTTTCGCTAGAGGGCGTGGAGTCTGATCCTGGTAGGGAGTCTCTATAAAATCTATAAGCATGCCTTTTGTTGTCTGTAACACCCATGCATCGCCAGAAAGCGCTTGCCAGTTCTCCCAGAATATTGCTGTTCTCCCCCCAACTGGTGGATAATTTGAGACTCTCACCTGTGGGAGAATTGTGTCCTCTCCCTTGTCCTCTGCTACGTCTTCCTCTCGGGAAACGACCCCTTGGAGGGAAGAAGGCGTCTGGCTGTCTGTTTTCCCAGTAATTACTCCTGTTTCCTTGAGGCCTCCTGAATGTTTGGTAGCGACCTCTAGACCGACCGGTCCCTCCAAAAATTTGTGTCGGGAAAATCTTTTTCATGGATGCTTGGGCCTTTTCTAGGGATGTGTATGTTCCAACAAACCTCCCCATTTCTTTTCCGAAGGTTTCTCCGAATAGAAAGCCTTGTGCGGCTTCGCCTGCTTCATAGGATGACAAGTCTCCTAACTTCTGATCAATTTTTAGTAGGAGCCCTTTCCTGCGTTCAGAAGAAATTGCGCAGTTCGCATTACCTAGCCGACATACTGCTCTCTGGGCCCAGTTTGCCAGAACTCCTGGGTCCACTTCTTCCCCCGTGTCCTTTGCACGTTCTGCTAGATCCATGATCTTCGCTAATAGTCCCGCTATGTCAAGAAGCTTCTCCTGACAGCTTTTCCAAGAGCGGTCAATGCCCTTTCTTGGATCTTTATTCGCCTTTGAGACAAATGACAGCATTTTCGGATCAAGCTCCGGCGCCTCTGCTACCTTCCCCGGTAATTCTGGTTTCGGGCACTCTGCCCTCATCCTCTGCCTCACTTCTTTTTCTAAGGCCTTTCGCAATCTCTGCGTCATGTATTTCGCCACTCTTGGCGACGGTACCCCATCTTGGGTTTCTGATATCCTCGGGATTAAACATATCGGAGGTCTCTTCCTCCTCTAAATTGTTGAGCTTTCTGAGCCTCTTCCTCGGCGGAGGTTGGCTGCTCTCATCCCCTTCGTTGTCTGCCTCTTCTTGCAAGGAGGTAGGGGATTCTGGGATTTCCTCTTCGGGAAAAACTCCCTCTATATTGCCCATATTATCATCCCCTGGGTAGGGGGTCTCGAGGCTCGGCACCTGTGTCTTCTTTATGAACGCTTCTCTTAGCTTACTAAAAGCGTCTCCAGCCTCCGGGGCCTCCGTATTCGCCCCCTCAGTTTGGCCCGAGGGGTCAGAAGAGTCCTTGCTCTTCCGGGCCTTGATACACCCCTTGAGGTCTTTTGCAGCGACCCTGGTGGACGTGCTGTCTCCGGTGCATTTACCTTGAGTACTCAGGTATAGTTCTATGGTATGTAGACTGTCTTGCAGGGGTCTCACACCCTGCGCTACTGCCTCTGTGAGCGAGTCTCCCAGCACTTCTTTAAAGCTGTAGGCTAAGTCCTCTGGGTAGGTAGCCTCTTGGTCCTCATCACTCCACTCAAAGTTAGACATTAGTGTGCTGTTCAGGTGCCTTCTCAATACCTTTCCAGGTGTAAGTGCACGTCCACTGCTCCACTCTATGAGGCTGCACCTGTTTGCCCTTTTATCCTGCAGTGCAGGGTACTTCAGATGTGGGCTTTCTGATTTATCCGTGAAAGGATGTGCTTCTCAGCTATCTTGCCGTGTAATTAGCTTTTTCCTGAGCTTATTAGTGCTCCGAACACGAAACGCGGTGACAAACCCTTTCAAATTCCGGATTTCACTGCTTCGTGTATATTGCTCCTCCTCCCCAAAGGTGGGGCCTCTCAGGAAGCAGAACGCTCTTGCTCTGATTGGCACCCGTGCGCTTCACTCTTCCAGGAGGAGGGGGTTACCCTCTCTTAGAGCGCGAGCTTCCGGGTCCTCATGCTCCGCCCCCACGAGGGTGGGGGCTATCACACCCCCTAGCGCGAGCGGGAAGACAAGATCTCCCGCTCGCGCCGCTTGCTCCGCCTCCCCAAGGGTTGGGGCCGCTAGCCCTCGATCGCGCTGTGGAGCGCTGCGGGCTTACCTGAGGAGATCGGCAGGCCCCTACTGTGTCGGGTAACGCGACATGGGGCCGCCGAATTTCCTCAGCCAAATGTAAATTGCTATGCTGCGCGCTGCACTCACGTCTCGCTAATACTCTTATGACAATGTCTGCCTTATAAAAATGTTAACACACGATCTACATGTATATTAAATAAACACATTCGCGGAGCTCTACAATAACGTGTTACTTATCTGGAGAGCAGGAAAAGAAGAGGAAGAACACAGGAACAGGAAGGGCTAAGGCACAGAGACTAGAGACTAGAACTACAGGGAATGATGGGACTTGAAGTTTTTATTGAAGAAGAAAAAAAAAAGTTTTAATATTTTCACGAAATATGATGTATTTGTTGAAACTGCTGGAGAGTGAATTAAAGAGAAGAGAAAGCTTAATGCTCGCCTCCGTCTTGACATAGAATGACTTGTTTGTGTTACCCAAGTGAAACATTGGTAAAGTCTGTGGCATTTTACCCCATTTCATTCAAACTTTGTACCGTAAAATGCTCCTTTTCAAAGTATTTGGTTTAAAAAAAAATAATTCTGGGAAGGGCCTAGGAAGCCTCCCTGAATTATTTGGTGTTCAATCACCATGCACGGCCGCTCGCATTTATTTTGGGGAATGTTTAGGCCCAGACACCAGCCATGACTCACCGTGACTAGACTCATTTAGAATCCTAGTGCCCCCTTTTGGATTTGCCAGTCCCCCCAACGCTGACACCAAAGGCTGCCTCCGCAACTGCCCAGAATTCTAACAGGCCCCTATTTCAGGATCATGCCTATTTCAGCCTGCATACCACTGCATCATTGTGTGATTTGGCCAAAGATGTAGTGCTTTGTGCCACTAAACATGCCAAGAATATAGCACATCTCATCAGTAAGAAAAGAAGCGCATGGGCTCCCAATTCGGGAGAGCATCCTCTTCAAAACACTAACTGGGAGGAATTTCACCACCCACAAAGGGAGAGTGTGTGTGCCTGGGCTTTTTGATTTTTTAATAATAAGAATGAATGATGGGAGATAAACCTCTGAGGACTGGTTGAGGCCATTCCACACACAGTTCATCTGCTTCCTGCAAAAAACGCATGGTCACATGTACTCTGGGAAGTGAAGTGGGAGAATGGGAGAAAAAGCTCCCCCCAATCTCCTTGCGACTATGGCCTAGAGGATCGTGGCCCAGACACCCACCACGAGATGAATTCGTCTATCTACCAGACGACCAAATACCCTGGTTCAAGAACATAAGGATATACCCACCAGCCTGCCCTACTCAAGCCGACACCTGCGGCATGGATGAACTCGACTAAGACCTCAACAACAAGCTCCCACATCGTTAGAGATGCCATAACGACCTAGCCAACTGCCAAGAACACACGTGCCACCATGCACACTGGTCACTCACGCACCAACCTACACAAAGAATATATTCAGTGCTATGACGTAGGTGACGGATACACCCACTGACGCATCTTTATTATTTTTCACATAGGGTTTTTAGTAATGCAGAAACGCAAGACGCATAAAGCACTCGCGTATACGCTTGCTGACGCTTCTCCCACCCCTCGCATCGTGATGACAATATAAAGAAGACGTAATACTGCCTATGAAGCCATGTCAAACCGCAACACAGGTGCTGTGCATTATACATCCCCACCCATGAACCAGGCCCAAGTAGGCCGCAAGCAAGAACCGCCATGAACGCTGAATGAGCGAGAGTACAAGTGCTGATCACGCAGAACGAGCCCAGCGAGAGCTCACAGCCAAGGGGGCGATGTTGCAACTCGTATGCTACCAGCCGGCGCCAAGGTCACACCTGTAAGCAAAGCCAAGCACACAGAAGCAAAATACAACTTTAAATGTGCAGAATTCCGCCCCAGCTACGGTCTCTCCACACGTGACCAAGCCGACCTGACAATGTGCCAGACCCACGAGGAAGAAGTCGCCTGGGTCCCACGTCTGGGACACAGGTTGCAACAGTGAAATGACTAGATGGACACCTACAGCGATGGGAATGGCCTGCTCTCAGGCCTATGAGCAAACCCGCACATTGTCTGCACAAACACATAGTTACACATTGTTGCTAGTGACAGGTACACCGTGAGCTGGGAACAACGATGGTCCCAGACTGGGGGGCTCGCGGGAGGGCCAATCAGAACATGGGGGCGCTCATCACTGACGCCACTAACATTAGCCAATCATCAGGGGTCTTCAAGTAACAATTTTCAACTATCTAATAGAAGGGACAACCCAAGTATACCACCTGACTCATCCTCAACCACTAATATTGCTCTCTATCTGTATACTATACTAACCCTACCACTCGAGGAACCAATCCGGAGTTACAATAGGTTTTTCGCTAACTTTCCCAGGTGACGCAAGTAGCGTGTCATACTGCGGCAAAAAGGGCCTGCGAGCCCCACAAATTGTGAGAGTCTGGACGGACACGTACGATCCTAGACCCATCCCTGCCGTTGTTTTAATAAACAGCAGAACCGCCTTGCTTCTTGTGTGTGTCTCATACTCATTTTTTGGGAACACGGGAGGAGTTGGGGCCTCCCAGCCCGGAGGTCCGCGGATGGCCCAGCCGACCCCGGGATAACCACCTCGACAGAAGACACAGCCTACAGGCACCGTCTTCCCCTGTCATATTCAGCTGGAATGTGACAGCCCCGGGTACATCAAAGCATCTCCAGAAGGTAGAAGGCACACCTTCCTCCAGCCATGAGCAAATTAATTTAAATATCAAAGGCTCCATGGATCTGCATTCCTTTGGCTACTCCGGCTGGTGGCAGTACATACTAATGATATAATTGAAGCAAGCCTGAAGGGGCTTGGTTGCCAGAATAGACAACAGGAAGGCGGGACTAACACCCCTTTGGTATGCAATGTGTCAACTTGAAGCTATGAAAGGCAGTGAATGGCCTGTCTGGGTCCTGCAGTTACCACAGGTGTCCCTGCATAGCAGACCCCTTTCAGAGGAGAGAAGTATGTGGTTTTGGGGCGAAAGGAAGTCTGCTCCCAGCACAAACATCAAGGTAACCCTGTGCTTAAATCAAGCGTCACAGAGGGCTCAGTTAACCAGAGATACACTTTGATCTACTACAGACAGGTAGATGGGTGGGACTTAGGTATATGTTGTCACCCCCTTGTCTGTCCTGTTGAAGAGCACTCTGGTCCTCACCTCATGCATAACAGAAGATAGTTGGTGGGGACCCAGGATCGGTTCATTAAGATAGGCTTAGCCTTCACCAATCACTGGGGGCCATTTGGCTTTAAAAAAGGGTTGAACCCCTCACTTAGCAGATCATCAGACAACTTCGAAAGGAGTAAGAA
The DNA here is from genome assembly GCF_040938575.1 of Ambystoma mexicanum. Taxonomy (NCBI): domain Eukaryota; kingdom Metazoa; phylum Chordata; class Amphibia; order Caudata; family Ambystomatidae; genus Ambystoma; species Ambystoma mexicanum. Next base: position 1,092,585,830 of record NC_090937.1, on the reverse strand, counting down.
GAAGGACTCATTTGGGCCTGGACTGAAGGTACAGTCTACCTTACATGTTCCGCCAGTGAAGGAAGGCCAGGAGTTCAAAGAGGGAAGCAGGATGCCTCCCCTAAACATCTCCCATGGGAACAGAGGGAGATACCGGAATCAGAGGCCCCATCCAGCAGCTCCAGAACCGGTACCCAGCCAGCACACAGCGTGCCCTGCTAGGTTCTGCCAGCAACCTTCCTAGGTGGAAAGGGCCAGAGAGTATCTGAACAAAGGACAAATCTGTTGCCTGCAATCACTCTCCTGAGCTTTGGGCCATCCACCTTGAAAGGAAACGAGCCCTGCGAAGAGGCTAGGAGGAATGACACACAAGCATCATCCATCGTCCATCTTTTAACAACATTTTCGGGAGAGTCGAGTCCTCGAACCGCATCCAGCTGCACCGTGACTGTTGTCACGCCGCAGTCACAAGAGCCGTCCGAACTGCTTCGACCAGCATTCCAGCTCTGCCAACCAGCACAGAGACAATGATTCTTGGCCCCGAGCCACCGCACCAGACAGCCTGCAGACGTCCGTCCATTCTCGCTTGCCGAACTGCCTGCCACCTGCCGCCTGGTACCCGCAGTTGTCTCCCACCACTAACTCGGCCTCAAGGGCTGCGAAGCACCCTGGAACCGCCTCGACGCTGATGCTGATACGCACCAAGAACCTCTTCAGCACGAGGTACATTGTGGTTCTGCCCCCCTAGTCCTTCTCCGAAGGCCCCTAGAGAAAGTTACGACCATTTTCCCCCTTGGTGCTAGAACCAAAAAACCTTGAACAGTAAGACTGATTACTTTACCAACTACCCTCCATCAGTATCCAGAGTGCATCCCTTTCCTTTGTGAAACTGTCTGTCCTCTGTTTACTTTACAGGGTGGGTTGTATTTTGTACTATGCTAGAACTTTCAGTTGTAGTAATAATAAAGTAGATATGTTCATACAACCTTGACGGGACAGTCCCTTTTATCATTCGGTAATAACTGTATTTTTGCTATGTTGCAACTAACCAACAATTCACGACCTTGTGGATATAAGCCTGCCGTTCCATACAAGTTACCAAAATTAGATAAGGAGGTCTTATTAATCACTTGTATTCCAATCTGTTTGGATCCCTTCTGGTGTACTAGAGGTGTGGGTTTGATTGATGGTTTAGAAACTGACATTCATCCCTGGACCACTGGTGCCCCGGAAGTTGATTCGTCACACTAACCATCATGCATAAATGTCCTATGACCACTGCCCCAGAATAACTGTCTCAACAAATTGTTAAAAGCAGAGACATGGATGAGCCTACTGCCCATGTTGCACCATTGATACTGTAGCATCCAGTGGCTTTGCAGCTGCTTCCTTTCACATTTCAACAGCCCTATTGACCTAGATGGCAGCTAAAAGGGATGCCAGTGTATAATGTAAGACGCCTAAATAGTGGAACATGTGATCACCTGGACAGAGATAATCCCATACAGGAATCTGATTTAATACATTATCACTTAGGCACTGTGAATTGAAATAATATATTAATTACCCCCACAAATGCAGTATATGAAACATGTTCTAATTACATGTTACTTGTATGATTGGCCTTATCAGTTGTGGACAGAAATACTGCATGCATTATTTTTCCACTTTTGTTTGTACCATTTCAACACTCATTTAGACTATGGACATGGATTGAGTAAATAAGTGATTCACTCTAATACTGTACAACATTTTTTTATTTCACAAAAGAACAAATTACACTGCAAATGTGTGATAACTGGGCATAAGGGATGCCCACTTTTCCACCCCCTTTTGTCTTCCTGTGCTCTAGCACCTTGAAGCTACTTTATTCTCAATGTAAAGCAGGGTAAACTGGCAGACATCGGACTGATGTATGCATACTCACACGCAAACTTGATTATACAGAGGACTTATACCCCAATATGTGTCATCTATGATGTCATCCTACGTGGCAAACTAAAATCTATTGACTGGATGGATTTTTTAGGGGAACATATATACTTATAGAATACATATGGGTTAGTACTTCATTGACTGTCTTATCTGTAAGACACGCCTCCAACTACCTCTAAATATTTATATTACTGATTATAGCAGACAAAATAGCAGCAGATTGGTCTATGCAACATTGTATAGCAGGTTGCCCCATAGACCCACGGATTGGTCGGCAAACCCACCCATCCTTACACTTCTGGCTCAGCTAGCAGTACGTAAGCGAAACAAAACCCAGGTGCTTGAGTCACGTCAGATTACTCTCCACTTTCCCACTTTATCATCAGTCTGGCCATGAGCCAGTTTCCTGTCTGTAGTTGACCTTGTAGCCTGGTCTCTGTTCTGGGACATTCAAGGGAGTGCGAACACATCACTACCTTCATCCAAAGCTTAATGAATAGCCCTTGTTTTAAACCTTCTGAATCAGTTGTGAAGAGACCACAAATGTGCCCATTGTGACCTCTTATTTACTGCCATTTAATTCAATTATACTGGGTGACATTGCTCCTCTTGGTCTCTAGAGAATTGCCCACTCCACCTTGTATAAACTTCATACACTTTTAATTGTCCAATACTTGGCTCATGTGAAGGTTTTCTTCTTCTTTAATCTAAGAGAAATATGTCTCACGTCCATGACTTAGTCATCTACCTCCCTTTGTGCGTTCCTTAAAAATAGCATCCTTGATCGCAGGCCAACATAGTCTCCTCTTTGTTTTGCACACAAAGCTGTTTTCCAGTGTCTCCTGACACTGCACCCCTGGTCTGTTTCTGAGGTAGCTGAATTGAATGTTTGCATGAGCCTGCGTCCATTTTCCTATCATTGCTGTCCTTGCAACGGTATATTTTCCTCTATAGCAAGCTTCTCTATGAATCATCTACCTTGCGTTGCTGTGTATTTACACTTATTGATCAGCAAGTTACTTTGTCTTCTTTGTATATAATCACTTTATCATTTCATACAAGTTTCTCTTTGTTGCTTCAGTTACATCGTCACTCTTAAGTATTTTCATATCGTTTCAGTATGTCTGCGTACATCTTCTTCATGACATCACTCTGCCCTTGTCAGATTTCAATCAGAGCTCCATGATGTCCAATGCTGCGTCCTGACAATCTTCCACTCAATATCCTTCCACTCTCTCAGTGGGAGGATACATTTGATACGGTTGTATGAGTGCATATCATCTCTCATACACTCGATAGGGCAAAAGCATAAGACATGGAGTCCCATATAGGGCTCTTCTCCTGCTGTTCCAGTATGACGGCGGTGAGGGGGCAGGAGTTAGGGAAAGCACGTCCACCTGCTCCTCTACAATCCCCATATGATAACCTCTATTATTTCGCTCCTTTGTAAGGAAGCGATTGTGCTTCATCACAGTCCACAAAAAAAGAGTTACAAAAACTTCACAAGAATGTTTAAAATGTTTATCTTTCACCTCTTGAATGGAGGCAAATACTTAGATCATGTATGAGGTATTTCAACTCCACATGCCCACTTCCCAGGCAGTGCAGTAAGGCTTGCCATACATTTATTATATGGTATGTTATGAGAAGGAGTATTATTAAAATGCAATGTTCAACATTTCCCTGGCTTTTTCGCGCCAAAGATATTTAATGGCTAACTGAAGGCAAGAATCATTAACGTTTGTTCCGGCCTTGGTATTTGCCAGTAAGTAAAAGATGTTGAGAACAGATTGAACACTTTATAAAAGCATGCACGTGCATAATCGTGGAAAATCAGATATGAACATGTCATGCACTGCAATAATCAAATTTATCAAGGCCTAAAATATATGCTCCATAAAATACATGACTATTATACCTTTTCACTGAGCAGGGAATCTAATCTGTTCATACTGGTTCAGAGAGGTGAGTGTGGGTACCAATTGTGCTTAATCATGTTTTATGCTTTTAACAATAGAAGATGTATAATTATATTTTCAAACCCTGCATGTGTTACTAACAGTACATTGTGTTATTTGGGATGATTTGTCATTTTCTTTGCGTTGTGCAAGTTTGCAGCAGGAATCAGGGGCTGCTTGAAAGTGTGCAACCTTCAACGTCCAAGGTGTAGTTCGTAGGTGGATGCATTTCCCCAGCAACAGCGAGACAGTGTCAGAACTAGTATGTTCCAAAAGAGGCTAGTAGCGACCAGCCCTGAGATGTCAATGTAGATGAGAGAGAGTGCTTACAGGGACACGAAGATTTGGTGCGGTAGATAATGAGAACAATTAATTATTTAATCTTTTGTTACGTGCTTAATGCCAGAGACCAGTCTCTTAGCGCGGGACCAGGATTCAAACCTGTGTTGCTTTGCATTCTCTTGCTTCCAAGACAAACACATTGCCCTGAGTTATCCTCCCTTGCCCCATTGTGAACAAATTGACAAATCCCACCATGAGTTCATGTAATACACCATGCAGAGCCTTTGATGGTATGGGTACCCAGTTTTTGGGGCACTCATGAACCTTTTCTGCTAGGCAGAAAAGGGACTTTGAACTAAGCTTTCCAAACCGACTATCGGAGAGCATAGATCCACCTGCTCTGGGGAACCAGTCGCGATAGTGACCGTTGTAGCATGGCTCTAATATGAGTCTCTGGAGCAACAAGGAAAATAGAATTTAAGAAAAAAAAAATGATAATAATTCGACCAGAGAAGAAGAGGGAGGAAGGATGTAGTGAGGTGAAACACGTTGCTTGTATTTTAGAGGCCTTACAGTTGAAGATCGCCCACGGCAGTCTGAATGTGGCTGCAGCTAGTTCACTTTAGAGGATATGTATCAATTTCCCTATCTTGTACAGAGGGTATATCCCCCATAGAGGTTTAAAGTATCCACCAGGCCCCGTACCATTTTCGCACATCCTATCCAGAGGGTATATCCGCCATAAATGATATGATATGATATTTATAATGCGCTTAATACCCAGAGGTTTCTAAGCGCGGATCCGGGGATCGTACCAGTGTTGCTCCGTGTTGTCTTGCTTCCAAGGTAAGCATGTTGCCTCTGAGCTATCCTCCCGAGACTAAGGTTGAAAGGTATCCTTCAGGCTGGGTACCAGTTTCACACATCCTATATAGAGGGTCTATGCCCCATAGAGGTTCAAAATAAGGATACTTACTATGGATACGCCCCATCTAGAACATTAATGAAGGATCGAGCTGGGTACCAGTTTCACACATCCTATACAAAGAGTTTATCCTCCATAGAGGTTCAAAGTATCCTTCACGCTGGGTACCAGTTTAATACATCATGTATAGGGGGTATATCCGCCATAGAGGTTCAAAGTATCCTTCAGGCTGGGTACCAGTTTCACACATCATGTACAGGGGGTATATCCGCCCTAGAGGTTCAAAATATCCTTCAGGCTGGGTACCAGTTTCACACATCATGTACAAAGAGTTTATCCTCCATAGAGGTTCAAAGTATCCTTCACGCTGGGTACCCGTTTCACACATACTCTACAGAGGGAATATCCCCCATAGAGGTTCAAAGTATCCTTCAGGATGGGTACCAGTTTCACACATCCTACACAGAGGGTATAACCCCCATAGAGGTTCAAAGTATCCTTCAGACGGAGTACCAGTTTCAAAGGTCTTATCCTCATATAGGTTTAAAGTAGCCTTCACGCTGAGTACCAGCTTCAGACATCCTCTAGAGAGGGTATATTCCCCATAGAGGTTCAAAGTATCCTTCAGGATGGGTACCAGTTTCACACATCCTGCACAGGGGCTATAACCCCCATAGAGGTTCGAAGTATCCTTCAGGCTGGGTACCAGTTTCACACATCCTATACAAAGGTTGTATCCGCATAGAGGTTCAAAGTATCCTTCAGGCTGGGTACCAGGTTCACACATCCTGCACAGGGGTTATATCCGCCATAGAGGTTCAAAGTATCCTTCAGGCTGCGAACCAGTTTAACACGTCCTATACAGAGGGAATATCCATCACAGAGATTGAAAACATGCTTCAGACTGGATGCCAGTGTTCCTGTTGTGCAATGTGTATCTAAAGGCCTTATCCTGAGGTCACGCATTCGATTTGAAGGAAAAAAAGTAGATTGCATGGCAGAAAGAGGTGATACAGTTCAAAGGGGATTTAGCCTCTAGAGCAAATCTGTGTTGTAAATTAAGACATGAAGCAGCGTTTATGAGAAATCGTTTGAGTCAGAGTCCTTAATGAGTCGGAGTGTATATAGCTGTATAAATTAAATTCAATAACAACTAATGCGTCACCACGTGGGTGTCTAGCTACCCTAATGGTACAGGTGGAGAACGTGCTTGATCAGAACTTATGATGGACTTAGAACTGATGAATTTCATACTCGAAGGGATTATACCATGAAGTTGCAGGTGTAGGCGCCCAGGTGGGTGTTAACTGCACACCGACCTCCTGTTGTTTTACACCAGGAATCACCTAAAAACACTGAATGGTAAGGTTGCATATTTATCATAGGTTCCCTATAAAAGTAGTGGCAAGGTTACAAAGCCAACTTGAAAAATGCCAGAGTAAAGGTTGCTAAGTCACATGACCAAAAGTATGGTTTCTTTACCTTTTTTAAAACATTTCTTCCAGCCTTTAGCACCGACACTGCACTTTTATGGGTGCTAAATGCAGGTCGGTGGAAAGGTGGAGTAGGCGGGGAAAGTGAGCCAACGGATGACGGGCACACACTACTCAGGAAACATATAAAGCAGGCTCATATCTGTGAATACAGCCCATATTCCGAGCTTCTTGATTGGCTCACGCCCATGTTGCTAATAGCAGAAATCAGATATATAACAAGACATCTTGGATAAGGTCCGCATAGACCACCTGCAATGCTCTGTGGTGCAATTGTGCTTCTTTAAGAAACAAACTGAATACCAGCTGGATTTTCGATTGAGATAACTTTGACATCTATTAAAAGCACAATGATCCCCAAGATTTAACATAATAAAAAGTCAATGTGAGAGAGAAAGAGCTTGAGAAAGAAGTCTGCTTACACCAATGTCACCTACCTAAACTAAGATATGAATATACACTACACTTAGCACAATGGTAGGACATACAGTGCCAGAACATTAATTAGTGAAGTCGGCGCTCCCCCAACTAGACACTCATGCAAGAAATCACTACTAGTGCTAACATTTGAAGAATTTATGAGGGTATTAAGTGGATCAAGTTCAGGTGAAGCCCCTGATACCAACGGCATGCCAGCAGACTTTGAGAAAGATTTTATGCACGCTCTTAGGCCCGAGCTGAAACTGTTGCACTTATGATCTGATACCACAGGCAAGGTGGAAGGCTCACCTAGGGTTGCATTAATTAAGCAATAAACCCCTCTATTGGGGGGGGGGGCATTACCGCGTCAGTTAATGCCCCAGCGCCATAGTTACAGCCCTGAGGAACCTTTCTTCTCAGATCTCGGATACATGTATTCTATTTCTTCGGTCGTGCGGTCCTTGAGGCTTTGATGACAACTTAACTATTTACATGGCAGCTGATGGGCTGGAGAGTGCTTGAGAGGAGGTAAGAGTGTGTGTGTCTGACACAGGACACACAGGGAGCTTTCTTTGAATTTCCCAGTGAAGGCATGCAGGCTGCATATTAAGCGAGGGGCTTATTGCTATTAGTATCCCTGCATGTTGCATGTTGCACTGGGATACTACTAGTGTTTAAGTTGTGAAGAGGCTCGGAGCAGGGCTGCAGTGTGTGGTAAAGCCTCTGCTCCAAGCCTCTTCATTGGCTGTGAGGCCGCCACCCCCACCACCTCCGGGGTACTAATTGTTGTTATGGAATCGAGGAAAAGAGCACACAGGTGTGGACTAATTTCATGCCACAACCATTAAAAACTAGGATTGTAAGATCGATGCTAAAATACTGAAAATATGTTTCCTTGTATCTCCAATGTGGGCGGGTAGTCTCTCAGGAAATACATAAAAAAAGTAACTCCAGATTTGTTTTATCTTTTTTAATTTTCCAGTGCGGTCAGCCTCCTATATTATGAATGGCGGAGTCAGCAGTGTCTTTTGGAGTTCACTGTTCACATCTCATTGACACCATTTTCATTCCCGAGCTGATTGAGGAGGGACAGTCTTTTGTCCCGCTTCACGGAGGAGGTAGGGCTCTGTGATTAAAGACCATGGGCCTCATTACGAGTCCATCGGTAGCCGTGCCAGTATAACCGGCAGGCTACCGCCGGATCCGGAGGGATTTACCAGCTCTGGACTTGCCAGACTTACTGGGGTATTAAAGACCTGGTGGTCCGGTAATTCCGGAGCCGGCATTCCGTTATTCCCCATTCCCATGGAGTCCTATAAGACTCCATGGGAATGAGGGCCGTGGAAACACTGGCACCATGCGGTAATGGTGCTGGTGTTCCCACGTCCGTCTGCGGCCAGTGGCGTTACGCCCTCCAGGTCAGACCTGGCAGGTGTAACACCACACGGCTACAGAAGTCATAGTTAGCCGGTCTGGAAAACGGTGCCGGTACAGTTTTACCGGCACCGTTAAAGCCGGACCGGCTAACTTGTAATGAGGGTCCATGAATGTACGAAGAGCGGCGCAGAGTCAGCAGAGTCTTTTGGAGTCTTTGGGAGGCTTTGCCAAGCAGTACAACAAGTCCTATCACTCCTCCCCGCTCACAGCCCACTCGGAAAATATAGCTGAGTGGAGTTTCTCGGAGGAGGGAAGAAACGATCTTTGGTGAACACTGCCATTGCTTCTTCTTCTTGCAACACCTGGTGATCTGCAAGGTGAGTGCATGCTAAGCACGCTTTGCAAGTGGAAATCTACGTACTGCATGAGTCCATCACATAGAAAATGCTTAGACATTTAACAACAAAGGGTAAGCTTAGATTCCGGTGAAATTGGTCAACAAACATTGTCAAGCAAAGGAACCAATAGTGGATAGTGTTTTCACCTGACAGAAGACTAGTAGGAAATCAATCACCAATTTAGACTTATACAGTGTGATACGAAATGCTGCTTGGGTACAAAGTTATAAAGGTTAATAGCAGACCAATTACCTACTTAATCTAATAGAACATGCAAGCTAAATACTACCTGCGTAGTGGCGCCCTAGCAGATGATCTAAGAGCACCAGAGTGGGAGGGAAAAAAGATCACCCTCCTTTAGCAATGGTGGACACACAAAGTCAGCAAGGAACACCAGCGGGCAAGAAGTAACTGTGTGTGCTCAGGTCCATCACGGCCAATACTCAAGCACTGGAAGATTAAATGGAAAAATGATCTTTGATTCCTCGTTGATGACTAGAAATGATTTCACCCTCACAACAACAAATATAAAGAAAAAATATCAAGGAATGCTTCCTGAAGCAGAGGCATAGGAGCACGGGAGATTTTTATTTTGGGTCACCTGAAGAACCGACTTTAGTAATGAAAACGATTGAAACTGAAAGAATTTTGGATATTGCCATTTTGGGTTGTGATTTTGACCAGGACCTCAATCTATCCCTCATACCATTAAATGGAAATTAAAAATGTTTGGCTGTACTAAAATCCAGTGATCAACACTGGCAGATTCCAACAACGCCAAGCCAAACTATGGGTGATTCAACAAATCAAATCACCCCTCCGATGTACCAACCGGTATATAAGTTCAAATTAAGTCACACTAGTAGCTTTGAACTTTATGTTGAACTCATTGGTCAATGCCTTTGAAATGCTGAAAGGAGAAGACCAGACCCATTCAGGGATGCTTCTAGAAATTCCAAAGATGTTGAACAATGTGACTTTTCAATGGTCGGTTTAAGAAACACTTACAATATAGCTATAGCACCATCACTAACAAATCTGTCAGAGGAGGTTGGCAAACAAACCTCAAAAATACTTGGGATCAAGGAGACCCTAAAAAAATTAAGTATTGTGGGAAAGGAAACACAGAACTTGTTCATCAAACTATTGAATAATATTGCTGGGAAAAAGGAGTTAGCTCCGGGAGGAGAATCTGTACCCCCGGAAGATGGGGTGGCTCCCACATTCGATGACACTCCCTCTCATAATCTGTTTAGGAGGAATTTCATAGACTGGCACAGGTGGTGGAGAGTGAACCAGGCAAACCTACGCATACCTCAAATGACGCGATCTCCATCCCCAATCAAGAAGAGAATAATTTGGAAAGCACTTGGAAGGAGAGTTTGCAGCATAACTACAGGGGGAGAAGGAAGGCCAAAAGAAAGGGCCAAAAAAAGAGGAATTCGGAATCCCTACCATCGATAGAGGGGAAGGAGAAGAAATCAAAGAATAATAAAATAAAAAGAACAAAGAACACAGCTGCAAACAGCTTCGTAAATGGACTAAGAAATCCAATCAAAAGGGTCCCAAATAGATCTAAGCCTTTCCAACTTAAGCCAACCCAGAGTGAAAGTCAGGAGAGTTCGTTCCATTGACTGTCAAAACACAAAATAAAACAGAAACAACAATTAGACAAAGCAAAGTCACAAGAAATCCCAGATCTGAAAGTGGTCAAGGTGACCATAGGCATACAGACAGAAGATTTTGGAAAATAAGACGTGTGCCATTGAAAACAGTCTTTCTAAATCGAGGACACCAGCAGACAGTGGGAAAGCACAACCGGAAAAGGTTAATTTGGAACAAAATCACACAGGGAATTCAATCAAATGGGCCCCGATTTTCATCCCAAGGGGAGGATAAACAAAAAATCAGTGAGTGACTAGTTTCAGGAAATCCAACCAGAACTAGAGTCCGAGAAGCCAGGTTATGTTTTAGCCACTCCTCTAGATAAGCAGAAGGACGACAAAAAAATTCGAATGAAGAGCATAGGGGACCCAGATTGGTGGATGACCTGCCTAGAAGTCAAGAACCAGTGCTACACATAGATGAAATTGCCCTGTATGCTGTTCCAAGACTCTGGTTAAAATGTAAAAAGCCTATCTCAAATTTTAAATCCCTGAATAGAGGAGCAATACTGGCATATCTGAAGAAAATCGCAGACATGTATCTGTTTTCATCTGACGATAGTGAATACGTAAAGTTCCCCCATCCTCAAACCGCTTTGCTGGCAGAAGTTGGGTTTAAATCTAAAGTGGGGAATAAGGCAAATTTGACAGCCACAAGGTTTTTGCATTTACAGGGTCTGGAGGTTTTCATTGCACCTCCACAACCAGACTTGATTGAAAGAAAGAGTTCTCACGATCTGGGAGGTGGCTCTAATACAAACACGGACCTCAATACCACAGGAAACCCAGAAGTGGAGACCAACAATGGTTGTTTGGCGGATCAGGTCAATCCACAAAAGAAGGCATGGTCAACGTTCCCTGAGATTCTAACCCAGGTCTTTCAGAGGCTAGGTGTGGGTCAGGAGTCTCCTTAGTTGGGGAAAGCTGAGATGTGTGAGTTGGAACACGCAGGGCTCTAGTTCCTTCAAAACTTTGAAAATGAGGTAAAAGATTTTTGGGGGAAACGATCTGGTGTTTCTCCAGGAAACTTGGCTAGTATATCCCCTCCAACTAGAAGGGTTTAAAATGTTACATCTGCGATCCCCCCCCCCGGGGAGGGGTAGACCGTCAGGAGGTTTGATGATAGCCTGTAAGACCGCTTTAATAACGGAGAATGAATTAATCCCTAGCCGACAGGAGGGGATTCTTGCAGCAATGATGACTGTAACATACGATGAGGGCTCAAGAAAATTGATCGCCTTAAATCTCTATTAGGACCCCGCCTGTACAAACCTCACAATGTTTTGGGAGTCACTAGATGATCTTTTGACCTGAGTTAATCTGGATCATCCAGGCACTCCGGTTTTAGCAGCAGGAGACCTGAATTCGTAATGTGTTACCACCATGGCAGGGGAGGATCAATTGAAAACAAAACATGCTACTGCAAAGGGTAGAAGGTGGTGAACTTTCTTCTCAGAATGGAACATGAGGATAACCAATGGTTCCAGAGAAGGGGATCTTCCCCATGCAGTAATGTGGAGTCGGAAGAGTACAACATCTGTTATAGATTATATTTTCCTATCTCCTTCGTTATTCGAGAGGTGAACACATTTTGAAATTAAGGATGGTGATCAAGTAATCACAAACGTCTTGAGGCGGTAATATCCTGGCAGTTCACTAAGAAAATCGAATACCTGCGTCAATCCATAGCCTTAATAATGGCAAAAATAGAGTGGTCAAATATAAGAGGGATGGGTTATATCTAAATGAAAAACTTCAAAGGGCCTGCCAGGACATACCAGCCTACGATTTAAAACAAAGATGTGGTCCCCTGTCCTTTAAAAATTTCTTGTGGTCTATAGATCACCCGTTGTGCACCAGACAACAAAAGCAGACACTGCATTCGCATATTTTCAATGAAGCAACCCGGGCCAAAAAAAGAGAAATGCGTAACACTGTAAGGTCTATAAGGGGGGAAGGCTTAGATAACGAACAACCAATCAAAACAGTTAATACTATTAAGAGCAACTACAAAAACGGGTCAAAACAACGACAAATTAATCGCCTGCAAAAAGACAGAGAGATGATGCTTAAGGCCCCATGTCACAATACGTCATGTAACTTCTGGGCTATTATTAACTCCGCTGAGAATCCACAAATAATTAATCAAACAAATATAGTATCGGAAACTGATTGGCTAAGACATCTGTCCCTTCAATAGCACAAGCCAAGTGGGGCATTAAGTTTTAAGATCTCTGATATTCCTTGGACTTTGGATTTCACAGAGAGCGATTTGGCAGATCTGATAAAAAAAAGTCCTCATCCTCCCGAGCGGCGGGGCCCGATGGGTTAACCTATCATGTTCTAAAAGGTAACATAAACCTGTGGTCAAGGGTATTACCACAGCTATTTAATGAAATCATGAAGAGAAGATTATTTCCCCCGTCTTGGAAGACATCTAGCATTATTCCTATTTTCAAGATGGGGAACCGAAAGGTTCCAACAAACTATCGACCAATCACCCTCTTGGATGTGTAAAGTAAGCTTTTTGCCAGCCTCTTGCTGAGGGTGTTAGAAGACTGGGGAAAACAAAAAAACTTTCTGTCAAAACAGACTGGATTTCGTAAAGGCCTTTCCACATCACTAAATGGTGTAATTCTGCCTACCTAAAGTGAAAAATCTGGTATCAAGGGAGAACCAGTGTTATATGGCGCATGGATAGATATTTCCAGTGCTTTTTATTTGGTTAATCGAGACCATTTATGGTCACAACTTGAAAGTTGGGGAGCACCAAAACCGCTCCTGTCTATGTTGGCCTCTCTGCATGAAGATAATACAGTTAGAATAAGACTTAACATCGAGGGCTCACTCTGAGTTCATGTGAAAGTAGAGAGGGGTGTTAGACAGGGTTGCATTGTCACCCCCTTTTTATTTAACCTCTACCTAGCAAACATGGGGAGGGAGATAGAATCTGCAGCTCTAGTAAGCTCTAAATGGGCAGTAACCCAATCAAATGGTTAGCGTACGCAGATGATATTGTCCTGCTAGACAATACAGAGGTGGGGCTCCAGTGGTTGTTAAACTCTCTGGAATCTTACATAAAGAGGAATGATCTATCTATTAATCCGGGGTAATACAAAATAGTAATATTCAGAAGGAAAGGGAATCAGGGTTGTAAATTTATCTGCTCATTTGGAGCTCAAACTATTCCGGTAGTAGAGGAAATAGTTTATTTAGGCTTCACCTTGTATGCAGTCCCGAAGGTTGGACAAACCATTCAGGATTTCACTGGTAAAGTATCCCAATCGACATCTCAAATGAAGAAAATATTGAGGGAATATTGTAAGTCCTCCATACTGCCTGTGATAAAGTTTTATATGTCAAAAGTCATTGCAATACTTTTATGTGGCCTAGAAGCCAAACCATTGGCATGGGACAACATTGGCAGAAATTAGAGGTTAGCATTTGGAATAAGGTCCTGGGCTTACCCCATTAAATCACAGGCAGACTGGAAGCTACTATCTCTCTAACAACAGACAATGATCCCACAGGCCAATACACTCTATGAAGATTTACAGCTACATCAATAATATTCCCGGTCGGACCTATGGGCCAATTTTCAGAATTGGGCCTTTGAAGCATTGGATGACTGTGATAGTGATATGGTAACCCTAATATCCAATCTAATGAAGACGAAACAAGTGCTAGTGACCATGGATTGGATAAACACGATAGATCAAATGTGCAGGTAATCAGCAGCAGTTTAATTTCCCATATGTATGACAAAAAGTTAGGTTTCCTTCCAAAATATCAGAGAAAATGTCCAGATTGGAAAGTAAGACAAAACTTTCTAAGAGCTCGACTCAATCTGGTCCATACTGGGGCGGTGCTATCCTGTTGGGGGCGGATGGAGAAGCAAAAAAACTGTGCTCGGGCTGCGAAGATCTAAGCAGGCAGTCCATTGCACATATTTTGCTAGATCGTAAGGGGACGCTGAATGTAAGACAGGGGCACTTTTGTCATTTGATTGACTCCGAAGATCGACTGTCTTCAAGTATGTGCTGGTATAGGTTCATTGCCGGCTATGCAATATCTTTGACTATAAATGTTGTTCGAGTTCTGCCGTTGTCTGGGTTTATTTCACCAGAGCATTGCTAGAACTGTAGAAATGTTCTAATTTTATTCTTGTTCTTTTATTTTGCTGGAAGAAAGTTGATAATTCCTATTTAACCATGTATTTCTAACATATTATTCATCAGAATTTGTGTGTTATTTTATGTAATGTATGGATTTTGTACTTGTGAAAAAACGAATCTCGGTTGTAACACAATAATAAAAAAATAAAAAATAAAATATGAATGCAAAAATAAATGCTATAATATTTGAAATCTGTTCACAAATGTATTCACAATACTATGGAGAAAGCAACACTTGTTTCATAGCAGTAGGAATTTGATGTTAATGTGCAAATGAGGCCTTTTGAAATAAAAACTACAAAGAATTTCTCTGAGGCAAGTTATTGAAGACTGTTAAAAGAAATGTATTATATTTTATTTATTTCATTTGAATGTTTGGCCAGCACTGACCCTACCCAGAGGGATCTGTAGCGCCTTACAAAGTTCAAAAGAATGGAGGTGAAAAACAAGTTACAATATTTTCAGGACAGAATAGGAAATCAAGATTTAGAGTGGGGTCTTCTGTATGGAACTTTGCTCCGTTCAAATATGTCTGAGATAAGGCAGCACTTTGCCTACTTTGGGCTCATGAAAAGTTTGGTGTTATCTCGCTAATAAATCTGCTGAGATACCACCAAATAGAATTGCGGTTACCACCACTTGGTCCCGGGGATTTACCACAGGATTACAAGTGGTGGTAGGCGGTATAAATCCCCATTTTTTTATTGGGGATGTTTGGCAGAATTACCACTGGCTCTATTATCCTAGTGCTAATGCCGCTGATTTGTGGAGGAAAAGTTAACGAATGTACCTCCAGCAGCAAGCTGGAGGTAACGGAATTACCGCCAAACTCGTAATGAGGCCCGAGTGTCTGCTCCTCCGAAAGATTATTGCTGCTATATCAAAAGGGGCCACCAGTCACAGCATTGCCATCTGCTCCATCTCCGCTTCTGTCGTTAAACACAGGTATCGAGAAAGAGCAGGCCATGGTTCAAATAGAAATGATGGCAAGATGGATCTAAGCGCATTTGTCAAATTCCGAAATCTCGATTTCATGTTCCTGGCAGTTGCTCTTCCAACCATGCACCTTTCTTGGTTTAACAAATCTACATTGATTGTGACACAGTGCAGAATCATGACTCCAAAGGGAAAACAGTTTTTTCTGAATCCTTCTCCCCTTGCCTCATTTACTTTTACTGGAAAGAAATCCCCCAGTACCCATCTGTTTCTACCCCCTTTGATCCTTCGGCCTATTTCCACAACCCCACTTGTCGGGGGGAAATTCTGCCGGGGTCGGCCGGACCGTCCGCAGACCTCCAGGCAGGGAGGCCCCAACTCCTCCCGTGTGTATCCCAGATAAGATGAGATAGAGTATGAGACGCACACAAGGAGCAAGGTGACTCTGCTGTTTATTAGACAAAACGGCAGGGATGGGTCAAGGAGCGCACGCGTTCGTCCTGACACACACTCAATTGTGGGGCTCGCAGGCCCTTTTTACTGTAGTATGACGCGCTACTTGCGTCACTTCAGAAAGTTAACAAAAAACCTATCGCCACTCTTAATTGGGTGTTCGAGTGGTAGGGTTAGTATAGCACACATATAGAGAAAGATATTAGTGGCCAAGGTGTAGTCAGGTGGTATATCTGGGTTGTCCCTACAATTAGATACATGAAAATTGTTACATGAAGGCTCCTGAGGATTGGCTAAATGTGCTGGCGTCAGTGATAAGAGCCCCAAGTTCTGATTGGTGCACCCGTGAGCTTCCCAGCCTGGGACCACCGTCGTTCCCAGCTCTCGGTGTACCTGTAAGTTGCAACAATGTTTCACTATGGGTACATGCAGACAATGTGAGGACTTATTCATAGCTAGACGGGGTACCGTTCCCACTGTTGCAGATGTCCATTGAGCCTTTCAAGTGTATCTGCCAGTGTCTCGTAGCGAGGGATCCAGACGCCTCTGTTCTCCAGGGTTTGGCATCTCGTCAGTTTCGGCTTGATCACGTGGGGAGGGACCGTGAAAGAGGCATAATTCTGCACAATTAATATTGTTTTTCTACTGTGCGTCTGGTTTAATTTGTCGGTGTGACTTTAACGTTGGTGCGCGGAGTGCGAGGTTGCAACATCGTGCCTTTGATGATTTGCTCTTGGAACGTGGGTTTGCAACATTGCGACCTTGGCTGGTTGCTTCGCCAAGCTCATTCTGTAGGATCAGCAACTGACTCTTGTCTTGTTGATGTTCACGGGAGCTCTTGTTTGAGGCCTACTTTGGCCCGGTGCATAAGTTGTCCGTTTGGTGCACAGGTGCTTTAAGTTATAGGAGCATATAATTCCATAATCGGTATTGTCTTTATTATATTTTTCATCGTTGTACCTGATTTCAAAGAGAAGCGTGAGCAAGCTAGTAAAAGTTCATGACGCGTCTTGCGTTTCTGCATTCTGAAAACCTATATAAAAATAATAAAGATGCACGTCCGTGAATATGCCTGTCGCCTACGTCATAGCACTGAGTATATTCTTCGTGTAGGTTGGTGTGGGAATGTCCAGTGTGTATATTTGTACAGATGTGCTTCCCGTTGTCTAGGTCGTCATGGCATCTCTAACGACGTGTAGATTTTAGTCTAGTTGATCCGTGCCGCAGGTGTCGGCATGGCCAGTGCGGGCTGCTGGGCAGGCAGATGGACACACCCGTATGTTCCTGTACCAGGGTATCTGGTCGTCTGGTAAATGGGCAAACTCTTCTCGTGGCGGGTGTTTGGGTCGTGACCCTCTAGGCCAAGCGCGAGAGGTGAAGGACGGGAGCCTGGTTTTCCATTCTCCCACTTCAGTCCCCCCTCTGGTCGACTTGTCGACCACAAACATATCCTTCTCGTTATCTCCTCTTACTCGCCATATCTTAGTTATTCCTCCGAGATGTCCATAGTGGTTTACATGATCTTCAAATGACCAATACATATATTCACAGGTACCCCCAGGAGTACAGTATACCCATCTTCCTATGTAGCTCCTGGGGTTTCTTGGGTTCTCGGTCTTTACTGACGGTGGGTCTAGATGGTTGGTAATTATTTGGGTGCGCAGCTTCTCCCTTTCCTGTATAATTACACCTGTATGCTGGCCGTCATCTGCTGGCATCAAGGGGTGCATTCCCACCATTTCCAGCAATTCGTCAGTAGTGCGTGCCTTTCGTGCCTTCCAAAATCTAATTATGATCAGGGTAGCTCCAGCCAATATAGTACAGCCCACTATTATTTTCAGTCCATCTGACAGCCAGGATGGCATCCATGACCATAATAGTGAAAACCAGCTCTCATCCTTGTTCACACCATTGCTTTCATCCGTCATTTTGGAGTGCATCTGAGCTAATTGTGAAACTGCTTCTGTCAGTGTACCATTGTCAGCATCATTGGCAGGTATGAACGTGCAGCATGATTGTCCTATCTTTGCACAAACTCCTCCTTCCATTGCTGTGAGAAGGTCCAATACATATCTGTTCTGTAGTGCTACCATCCTTACAGCTCGCAGCTCTTCTTTTATTGCGTTGAACCCATTTACTGTAGAATTGATGGTCATCATTAGTTCCCATCTAGTTATTTGGAGCCATTTTGCGTTTGCGTAAGCCTGTAATCCCGGGTGTATTATTGAGGAGAAGAACATTGCTGCTCTGCTGAATAGTCTGTGTTCTGGCGGTATTGATGTTAGTGCCGTTTCCGACCTTCCCCACAGGTAATTTCCTGTCAGCGGCTCTCCTTGTCTTTTTCTTCTATTTAGTACAGTGCCATTGCTGTTGGTCCTGTTCACTTGCTCCTCCTGGAGTGGTGCAGATCTCTTTCTTCTCTTATCCCCTTCATTCATTCTAGGAAATTTCGCCACGTCAACGTGCTTCTTAGGTACCACTAATGATGGTACATTGACGTGTACCATTGTGCACACACCATTCCACAGGGGAGGCAGTGTATGGTATGCCTTTTCTCCACAGGCCCAATAATGATCCATTATTACTGCTGTTCCTGCTCCCCCCTCAGGTAACTCCGTCACACTTGCGCAATTGGTGTTATACCCTACGTCCACCTCTCCTTTATGCTGGTAACATACCTTGGGCGCAGTCAACGGTAGTATCGTTATTGGGTCTTCATCTTCTTCTACCCATGTGAGCATTGGTACATACTTGATCCACGTCGTCCAACATCGGTGATTGTGTGTCTCGATGGTTGAGATAGTTTCTTTTGTTACCATGTTGCTGCCAATCACTCCTATCTCCCAGCTGTTATCCAGATACACCTTTCCTGTTATCGTCAGTAGCGGCCTCTCCCAGCATCCTTGTTTACCCGGAATTTCAGTGGCGTACCAATCACATGGTAGATACTGCAGTGTTACTTTCTGTGTTTCTCCTTTTGCAGGGCCACTTGTTATATATTTGAATGCTTCAGCATGTAAACTGGTCTTGTGATAACTCAAGTAGGTCTTGAGGAAGTTGTTTTCATATGGGTATGAGTCTCGTGTTTTCCATGTCATGTGCACTACAGTTCCTTGAAATCTTCCTTTCGTCTGGAACAGTGCCAAGTATATTATGCACTGTGCTATCTTCTCATTTATTTCTGTGGCAACAAATGTTCGTGAAGCACTCATGGCGTATGGTATTAATGAGCAGACGTAGCAGCTATCCTCAGTTGTCTGCTTACCAATGCGGGTCATGTGTTGGTACCATATATTGTTTGTGACGTGTGCTGAATCTTGTACATAATTATCAATACCTTTATTGTCTGAGTATGTGCTGCGTTTAACTCTATTTTTCTTTGGTGCAATGTTACTACTACCACCTGACGTAACACCTGTTGCAGCAAGGAACGGGGGTATATTAGGTTTGGGTGCAGCAACAAAATTGATAGCACAGCTATACTGCCATACAGAAGCAGCCAAAAATCCGGTGACTATCAAAATCCCTATTATTTTTATTACAATTGCTAATCTCACCGGCATTTTGCTCTTACCTTGCTGCAGTCCTGGCAGCTTATTCTTGCGACGTTAAAGTTGCCCGCCTAAAAATTCTCAGAAATGCTCGTTTTAAATGTTAGTTTTGTTTTGTTTAAGCTCTCCCTATCAAATAGTCATTCAGTGCCCAGGCGAAGAGCTGCTCCCATGCTACTCTAAGTGATTGGTCTCTTAAGACCGGCAAGTATGGGCGGAGGTGGGGCATGTAATATTCTATGGCCAGGAGGAAGGCTGTGTAGTAAACACGTACCCTTCTTATTTTTAGGTATGTTGGCCTTTTTATTTCGTATACAAATTGGTGTGACAATTCTTCTGGGTAGTTATCGTCTGGGAGTACCATCTACGCCTGGACAGTGGACTTTGTTAGTTAGCTTTCTACTTAACAATACAATAATACGCAGTTCCTGTATGTGCGAGAGAAAAAGAGAACATTCACGTGTTTACATGTGTATTTGTGCGACCAATGTCTTTTAGTTTATGTTACAACTGTCCTGGGGGGGGGGATGGCGTAATTATTTTTACTCTTTGAACGTGTGACCATGGGGTGGGCAGTGTAGTGATCACCCCTTTCTTCGTCAGTTATTGTCTCTGGGGTGTCTGGGTAGTGAGAAGGTAAGGGGACAATTGGGTCGTTGTCTGTGGTAGAACTTCCTTCTGCTGTCAGGGATGTTGTTGCTGTTGTTCCAATGGACCTGTCGTTGGCGCTGGGGCGGGTCTGCAGTTTGTATATCTTTACATCATGTAGGTGGTTCCAAGCACGCTTATCCTTTAGTTTTACTGCTCTTGTTGATACGTCTTCTACCAGATGTGGACCGGTGAACCTTTTGTCGTTCCACCTTCTATTGAAATTGCGAAGTAGCACGTGGTCACCTTTGGCAATTTTGCACAAGTTCTCTTTTTCTAATTCTGTACTGGCGCCTTCTTCTTTATCTCTGGTGGACCCGCCCCGCGTGCGCTCGAGCTGTTGAGACACAAACACAACACTAGTAATCAAAGATGACACATATTGATACATTTCATCACCTAGTATACTCGCTGAACTTTCGTGGTCAGTAAATGCCCTTGACGTTGGCGTTAGAGGAAGGCGCATTTGACGTCCAGTAACCACCTCGTGTGGGGTGAGGTGGTGGTCGGACCCTGGCCTGTTCCTCAGCTCGAACAATGCTAACGGAAGGCAATACAACCAACTTTTCTTTGTTGTTTGTTGTATCTTTGCAATTGCCTCCTTCAATAAGCCATTTAGGCGTTCACATACGCCGTTAGCCTGTGGGTGATATGCACATGCAAATTTGTGCTTTATGCTCAGCAGGGCTGTGATATGTTGGAACATTTCGTTTGCGAAATGTGGGCCATTATCTGATCTTAATACTTCGCACACTCCCCACCTGGGGAAGACCTCTCTTACTATGAATTTGGCTGCTCTAAATGCATCTGGGTGTGAACAGGGCCCTGCTTCAATCCACCTAGAAAATGGGCATACTACTACAATCATGTATCTATTACCTTGACATATGTTGATCATATCAACATAGTCAATGTGGAGGTGCCGAAAGGGTCCTTCTGGCCGGGGTATGGTACCTCTTATCACTTTTAGGGTATGACCGGCCGTAAACTGTTGGCATGTGAGACAATTGCTGATAAAATTTGAAAAATGAGAATTTAACTCGGGACAGAACCAATCATCTCTAATTCGTGCTGCAATTATTTCCTTGCCTGTATGGGCTGGGTGATGTAATTGGCTCAGGGCGGTATTTAAAAGTGCCAATGGTATTACAACTTTCCCAGTACCACTCTGGCGCCATAGTGCGTCGGTTGGTGACATTGTACATCCTCTTTTTACCCATATTTCCTTTTCGGCCATTGGTGCTGCTGCTTGTAATTCCATAATCTGTGTGGCTGGGAGGTGGGTATACCCTTCTCTTATTAGCATCTCCCTAGCCATTCCCCTCCCTCTCCCTCTCTGTGAGTCTGTGGGGTCCCATATCTCACCAAAGTATGCAGCATATTTCGCATGTGCGTCTGCTGCTGCATTCCCTTTTGATACATGGTCTTCACCATTGGTGTGTGCGGTGCATTTTACTAAGGCTAGCTCTTGGGGGTCGTTTATTACTTCAATTAATTCAGCCAACAAGAGGGCATGTTGCACTGGAGTGCCGTCAGCTCTCCTAAACCCTCTTCTCCTCCATTTTGTTAGCCCTGAGTGGACAGTGGATGTAACATATGCACTGTCGGAATATATTGTTACACGTTTGTTAAAACTTTCTTTCAATGCCAATATTAGTGCAACTAGTTCAGCGGCTTGAGCAGAGTAATGCTGTGGTAACTGTACACATTTCATAGCCACACACACCGGAGCCTCCATCATTTTTACCACTGCTGCCCCAGTTCTCCGTATCCCATCTCCTTGATCAATAGTTGATGACCCATCAATAAACAAAAGCTCACCTCCCTCTAGTGCATTCTCTTCAACTTTTCTAGTACATGAATATATTTCATTTAGTTGGGTGCAGTCGTGGGCGTAATCTCCCTCCTCAATTATTTCTGCTAGAAATCTTGCAGGGTTAACAGTGCTACATCTAACAATCGCTAGTTCAGCCCTAGACAAAATGATCTCATAACCTGATGCCCTTTGTGTCGTTAGTGTGGACTTGGGTTTATTCAATATTGCAAATAATGCATGTTCCACAAACAGTGTAGTTGGACACCCCATGGTTATTGCAGATGCCTTTTCTACTGCAAAAGCAGCTGCAGCGAGGCCTTGTTCGCAAGGGAAGTGGCCTAACATCACGGGGTCTAAGTGACCGCTATAAAATGCTACTGGTTTATAGCCCATGCTTGTTTTTTGGGCCAATACTGCTTTCATTACTGCTGAGTCGCAATGTGAAAATATAAAAAATCGTCGCTCATAGTCTGGGGATGCCAGTACTGGAGCTGTTGATATCGCGTCCTTCAATTCGTCAAATGCCTCCCTCATTTCCATAGTCCACCCCAACCTTTTCTCCCCTTTATTTGCTTCCTTCAACCCCTCAAGCAGGGGTCCTATGTATGAGCTGTAATCAAATACCCATGCTCTACAGTAGTTGCATAGCCCCAGAAATTGCTGCAGTTCTCTCACAGTCTGTGGCATGGGAGTGCTTGAGATGGCCTGTGCTCTTTGTGGTGCAATCTTTCTTCCATATTGGGATATCAGTTGGCCAATGTAGAGCACCTGTTCCTGACAGTATTGTATTTTTTCCATGTCTACCTTATACCCCTTTTCAGCCAATATAGTCAACATTTTTAACGAGTCCTCTCTGCATTTACTTTCATTTATACTGCAAATTATTATGTCATCCACATATTGTAACACTGTGCTTTCCACCTCAACGTTACCCAGATCCATCTGTATCACTCTATTGAAAATTGAGGGTGATTCACAATACCCTTGTGGTAACCTGGTATGTTTCCATTTAGTATTTCGGTAAGTGAAACTTGTTAGATCTTGTGAGTCGGGGTGTAGTGGTATTGAGAAAAAAGCATTTTTAAGATCTATTACTGTAAATCGTGATGCCTCTGCTGGAATGCCACACAATATTGTGGCCGGGTTTGCTGTTACTGGATATTCTGCTTCCACTATGTTGTTCAAGGGCCTTAGGTCCTGTATGAAGCGCCAAGACCCCCCTTTAGCCTTGCGCACTGGGTACACAGCCGTGTTACATGGTGATTCTGAGGGGACCAATATGCCATTGTTTATAAGGGCCGTTATAGTTTCATATATGCCCTCATCTGCCTCTTTTGACAGTGGGTACTGTTTTACTCTTGGTAGTATTGCACCTTTTTTCAATTTTATCCGTACACCCCCTATGCTTTTAATGCATCCTACGTCATAAGGGCTAATGGTCCATAATGATTTGGGCACCTTTGACATATCCTCCTTAAAGAAGGGGACTGGGGTGCATGCAGGTGCTTCAAGTGCCATAGCAATTTTCTGCGCTATATGTTTGTGAGCCACTCGTAACCATATTTCTACACTCATCATGAACACCATTTCCCCCTCCTCTTTTTCTTCTGAAAACAGTTCCTCATCTGACACCTGGGTCAACCTACATCCTTCTGCTAGTGCTATCACTGCCCTCCATGCTCTTCCTTCTTTGTCTTGGGCGTGCACAGCAATATACTCGGCTGTTGTAATAATGCTTTCAATGTCTATTGCAAACACCTTTCCTTCTTGTTCATTAACGGGTGTTTCTGGTCGGAACAGGTAAGCTGCTGGCCTCCTCCATATTTTCCCTTCTATCCCTGGCATCCATGCAATTGCCATGTCTGTCCCATACTGGAATATTTCGCCATCTATTGGTTCCGCCCTAATCGCTGTCTGCCCACAGTATGCTTGCATAATCTGTCGTGCTGCTAGCATGTTAATCCCTGGAGTAGAGCAAATTATACCATCCTCTGTAAAGGAGATTGTCATATTTAACCTATTCATTATGTCCCTCCCCAGTATATTTACTGGTGAGGCACTATAATACAAGAGTGGAACTGACAGATCGTAATCTCCGATAGATAAGGGAACGTTATCAGTAAAAGGAACCAATCCTTTAGCCCCAGAAAATCCTTGGGTGTTCATGGCTTCGCCTGACATCTTAAATTTACCTTCCCTTATGCAAGACCGGGTTGCCCCGGTGTCAACAAGGAAAGATAATTTTTTGTCACCTATCGTTACCTCTATGCGTGGCTCCTCCGCACTATTAGGTGTTACTGACAGGATGGGACACACCAAGGCCGTCTGTGGGCTGTCCTATTGGGGGTACAATGATTGGCCATTTCCTGTGTAAGGGTTGTGTCCCAATACCGTCACCCTACCCAATTGTGTTTGTTCATTTTGGGGTTGTTGTGTTATCAATACTTGTTGTTGTGGCAGTGGCTGTTGTTGTGTTAATTGCTGTTGCTGCAGTGGCTGTTGTTGTGTTAATTGCTGTTGCTGCAGTGGCTGTTCTTGTGTTAATTGCTGTTGTTGCAGTGGCTGTTGTTGTGTTAATTGCTGTTGCTGCATGCCCTGCTGTTCTTGTGGTGGCCTAGGTTGTGCCTGCTCATTCCATGCTGGTGTTCCTGGCCTGACCCTACACGTGCGTGACATGTGTCCTAGTAGTCCACAACTCCAACACACTGGTGGTTCTCTGTTTTGCCATGGAAAGCTCCCTGTGTTGTCCCGGTATACCTGTTGCCCTGTGGGGTATGAACTTCCAACTCCCCCCACCTGCTGTTGGGTATTATATCCGTATCCTCTCCCTCTCATAAATCCTCCTCTCCCTCTGTTATAACCATAATACCCAGCTCCTTGCATCTGGTACCCTCCTCCCACGTTTTGTGCGTGTAATTGTAGTGGCGGCATTTGCTGTATTATACTTTGTCGAGGTGCTATTAGAGCTGGGTCTTGTGCAGCCACTGTTTGCGTGGGGCTTTGGGCCATTGTTGTGGGCGCAGTTATTAGTGCCCCCTCCATTGTATATTTAGTTAGTTTTTTCTGTACTAGTTTGGCCTCTTCCGTTTTCCTGTCCTCTTCCTTTTGTTTCATTTTTCCTTGCCATATCCTGCAGTGATGTACTATTGTCAGCTGTATTTCAGGCCATGGTTTTACTTCCATTCCCACTACTTTCTTTAGTTGTTTCTGTACTCCTTCTGGGAGCCCTTGTACTAGTATATGATAAAATATGGCTGGTGTTTTATCCCATTGTTCTCTCGTTTCCATGCGCCACTTTTCTTGAATATCCTGTATATAATCAACGGGATCTTCATTCTCACGCATCTTACGGGAAGTGATTGCTCCTATGTCTGATGTGTCTGGGTACTGTACTCTCAGTGCCTGCCATAGCGCATGTCTGCAGTTTGCAAATGGCGCCCCATCATGCGATGTGTTCGTTATTGTTATCCCATGGAATCCCGCTCTCTTCCAGATGTCGTCCGCTCTATCCCCTAATATTGATATTAACAGGCCTTTCACATCTCCTACTGCTAGTTTCTGCCCTGCGGTATGTTTTTCCATTTCATATATCCACTTACCCGCACCTCCACTTAGTGATGGGAGCCTACATTTTATATTTTCTTTATCCGTATGCTTCCATGGTACATACTGCGGTCTAACCCCTCCTCTCTCCAACAGTGGCATTAAGTTGTGTCTTGTGTCACCCTTTATGTTCCATAATATTGAGTCCTCACACCCCTCCTCCTCCCCTATTTCCCTTACCACATCAAATTCTTCCTTGCTACCCCTCCTCCTACCTACCTCTCCTTCCCTTCCCCTTGTTTCGTCATCCTCTGTGCTTAATATGGGTATGCTTATCTGTCTGTCTTGCCTGCGGCTAGGGAGGTCTCTAAGCCTGCACGCATAGGGAGTCACTTCGTCCATGAATGGCGCAAGCTTTATTTTGCGCAGCGTGCGTGTGGTTGTTGAGCATGTAGGGTGCGATGGGGGAGGGCGTGATGGAGATGGCGATGGTGTGGCTTCATGGGTTTGTTTTTCCACTAGTTGTTGCACCCTCTCCTCACTTTGTTCCAGCTCCTCCCTTCTCTTACGGATCCATGGCGAGTCTATATTGGTTCTAGTGAGGTACAGCTTATCTAAGCTTTCCCTTTCACTCTTTCTTCCTACCCTTTCTACTCCTTCTTCCTCCTCACTGCAAAAATCAGTCATAGATGGTATCCCCCACTCTGTTCTTTTCCCCTTTACTGTTACTGTTTCTAAGTCTATTAGCTCCATTTCTCCTCTTCCTTTGTTACCAACTGTTCCCCCGGGTGTTGATGTTGTTGCTACTTCTCTACTTCTATATACATCCCCCCATTTTTCACTCTCCTTATTTCTCCCTCCTCTTTCCCCTTCACTCCTCTCCTCCACTTCCCTACTATTTTCCTCCCTTTTCCTTTTTAATTCCTCCATCACTTCGTTGCTCATCTGTTCCAATATTCTTTCATCTTCTTTCTTTCTTTCCCATTTCACCCTTTCTCTTTCTATTGCTTTCTCTTCTTCATATTTCTTAGCTGCCTCTGATACTACCCTCCTCCTCCATATTTCCAATTCCCTTTCCTTTTCCTCTTCTTCCTTCTTTTGTTCTCTCAAAACTACTCTTGACACCCTTTCTGCTGCTGCTCTTACCCTTCCATCTTCTATCCTTTGCTCCTCATTTCGTTCCCTTAATTTGTCCAATTCGTTTTTACCCTCTTTCCTTTTCCTCACTCTCTCTTTTTCCCCCTTCTCAAGCTGTGTTAGTAATTCATTCTGCTCATCCCTTAGTTTTGCCAATTTTTCCTCCAAAATCTCTTCTCTTTGTATTAGTAGCTCCTCCCCCTTCATCTCACTCTCCCTTCTACTATCCTCGCCTGTTCTCTTTACAGCCTCCCTTTCTTCTCCCGTTAGTGAACCCCGTAATTTTAATAATATCTGTGCAGCTACCCACTCATCATGTCCTATCTCTACAATCTGCTCTTCTCCAATCCTCCCCTCCCCCACTATCTTCCTGTGAGCCACATATGGTGGAGGGCTATAAGCCGGGTTCGAGTATCCTTCAGCCGCCCTTAACTGTCCTTCCATTTCTCCTAGTTCTCTTAAAGGGTACAACCCTTCTCTCTCTGTTTTCACTCCCGGTGTTATGGGTATCTCGTTGCTCGGTTCCTTTTTTATGTCTTCTAAAGTGTCAATCTTTTCTCTTCCCTCTCCTTCATTCTCCGCATTCTTTTTCCTTTCACACCCCTTTTCCCCATCCGTTCCCTCTTTCATAATCTCCTTTACTTCCGGTGTTTCTCCCACAGAGAACATTCCATTTGGTCCTGGTCGGGATCCCTGGAACATCCTCCATAAGTTAAACACCTCCATATGGCTCGCCAACTTCTTCCCCTTGTATGTATTGTGCAGATGGTTTAGCAATGAATGTTGGGCATATGGATCGAAACTACCATTAGGCGGCCATGGTGTTAACATTTTGTTATCCGTCCCCTGGGTCCACTCTATGCTGTACTTAATTAATTTCTCCCTATGGGGTGGCAGTGTTGTGCATATGTGTTGTAGTGGGGTAGTGAGGGTGTTCCCCCACCCTCCCGACCCTGTCCCATATGACATAGTCGTGCCCCACTTGTTACTCCTCCCTTCGCTATCAGTTTGCAATTTACAACCTTATATTGTTTACCTGGCCCCGTAAGTGTGGGGACTTACGACAATCCTTTACAAAGTATGCAATAATAATAAAAAACAAGAAATAATAAAACACAAATATGTATAATTTTGTATTGTATATTCCTTCCCCTACGGCCCCCTGCGGCCGAAGCGCACGCAGCCCCCTGTGACTGCGTACCCCTTACGACGATCTTATACAGTCGTCCTTTATTCCTCGTTCTCCTCCCCCTTTTACATTTGCCGTTGCTGGCGTTCTCCGTGCTCAGCCACGCCCCTCTCCCCTTCTCCTCTTCCAATCCACTCGTTTATTGCTTATCTTCGTACCCGCTTCCTCATCATTTTTCTCTTCCCCACCACTTTCAAAACTCAATGTTCCTTGTGCTCGTGATATCCTATAAAATCCCTACTGGTGACGTCACCGATGTCTCTACGCTACTAGTACAGTCTCATTATTAGTTTCAAAATACACTTGCAATTTACCCCCGCTAACCCTACAGCTGTCTTCCTGTCTCTCCTGGAACAAGGTAATCTCATCAATAATATAATTGGACTGCACACGCTGCGTCGCCTCGCGTGTGATACGCCCCTCAACAGGAGGGCTTAACCAGCCAATTATATTCCGTATTTGGCAACTATGCAACTAGCTACCCCCTACAGGGAAACGTCATCTACCTATCGAGTTTCTTGCTCGAACAATAGGAAACCTCATCTACCTATCGAGTTTCTTGCTCGACCAATAGGAAACCTCATCTACCTATTGAGTTTCTTGCTCGAACAATAGGGAACCTCATCTACTCATTGATCAATAAATGCCAAATCGTAGGAAACCACACACGCCCACCCCTACACGTTAGTCGCGATTTAGGCCAATCAGTGTCTACGAGCGGCCACACGTGATGTTTCGTGCTCCGCCCCCCTCTTTCACGTCACTGCTCTCGCACTCTTTTCACTCCCTTTCATTCCATTGCCAACACTATATTGTCAAACCTTCGCCGCGCACCTGTGTAACACCTCCCTCATTTAATTCCTCCCCCCTCCCTCACAATTTCGCATTGCTCGTTGTGTGTGTCATGCTCACCAAGTTCTCTCGATGCAGGGCCGCTCGACTGCGTGCACCCCTCCAAGCGGCTCGCCACCTCCCCTCGTCTGGACCACGTCTGGACACTCGCCAACCGCGGGCGGGATACTTCTCAACCGGCTCCCGAGGGCCAATATCCGGATTGCGCTGTCCGGTCTTCTCGCAGCTCCGCGATGGTCCTGTAGTCCTCAGAAGGGGGCAACGGCAGAGGGGGCCGCGCCGCCGGGCCTCCTCGCAACGGGAGTGCCTGGAAAAAGTAAAAATAAAAGTCGATCTTAAACAGATCTCAGCAGTGCCTCCAACTTGTCGGGGGGAAATTCTGCCGGGGTCGGCCGGACCGTCCGCAGACCTCCAGGCAGGGAGGCCCCAACTCCTCCCGTGTGTATCCCAGATAAGATGAGATAGAGTATGAGACGCACACAAGGAGCAAGGTGACTCTGCTGTTTATTAGACAAAACGGCAGGGATGGGTCAAGGAGCGCACGCGTTCGTCCTGACACACACTCAATTGTGGGGCTCGCAGGCCCTTTTTACTGTAGTATGACGCGCTACTTGCGTCACTTCAGAAAGTTAACAAAAAACCTATCGCCACTCTTAATTGGGTGTTCGAGTGGTAGGGTTAGTATAGCACACATATAGAGAAAGATATTAGTGGCCAAGGTGTAGTCAGGTGGTATATCTGGGTTGTCCCTACAATTAGATACATGAAAATTGTTACATGAAGGCTCCTGAGGATTGGCTAAATGTGCTGGCGTCAGTGATAAGAGCCCCAAGTTCTGATTGGTGCACCCGTGAGCTTCCCAGCCTGGGACCACCGTCGTTCCCAGCTCTCGGTGTACCTGTAAGTTGCAACAATGTTTCACTATGGGTACATGCAGACAATGTGAGGACTTATTCATAGCTAGACGGGGTACCGTTCCCACTGTTGCAGATGTCCATTGAGCCTTTCAAGTGTATCTGCCAGTGTCTCGTAGCGAGGGATCCAGACGCCTCTGTTCTCCAGGGTTTGGCATCTCGTCAGTTTCGGCTTGATCACGTGGGGAGGGACCGTGAAAGAGGCATAATTCTGCACAATTAATATTGTTTTTCTACTGTGCGTCTGGTTTAATTTGTCGGTGTGACTTTAACGTTGGTGCGCGGAGTGCGAGGTTGCAACATCGTGCCTTTGATGATTTGCTCTTGGAACGTGGGTTTGCAACATTGCGACCTTGGCTGGTTGCTTCGCCAAGCTCATTCTGTAGGATCAGCAACTGACTCTTGTCTTGTTGATGTTCACGGGAGCTCTTGTTTGAGGCCTACTTTGGCCCGGTGCATAAGTTGTCCGTTTGGTGCACAGGTGCTTTAAGTTATAGGAGCATATAATTCCATAATCGGTATTGTCTTTATTATATTTTTCATCGTTGTACCTGATTTCAAAGAGAAGCGTGAGCAAGCTAGTAAAAGTTCATGACGCGTCTTGCGTTTCTGCATTCTGAAAACCTATATAAAAATAATAAAGATGCACGTCCGTGAATATGCCTGTCGCCTACGTCATAGCACTGAGTATATTCTTCGTGTAGGTTGGTGTGGGAATGTCCAGTGTGTATATTTGTACAGATGTGCTTCCCGTTGTCTAGGTCGTCATGGCATCTCTAACGACGTGTAGATTTTAGTCTAGTTGATCCGTGCCGCAGGTGTCGGCATGGCCAGTGCGGGCTGCTGGGCAGGCAGATTGACACACCCGTATGTTCCTGTACCAGGGTATCTGGTCGTCTGGTAAATGGGCAAACTCTTCTCGTGGCGGGTGTTTGGGTCGTGACCCTCTAGGCCAAGCGCGAGAGGTGAAGGACGGGAGCCTGGTTTTCCATTCTCCCACTTCAGTACTGCAATTCTGTTGGTAGACGCCTCTTATTACCTGGCTACAGACATCCTGAGGCCTTCATGGAACCTCTCTCCTCCTTCCGGCTCTCAAGTGGCATCCTCCTCTCACATTTCGTTTTCTCTGTCCCAGTGCTAGGCTGTTTTCTCGCCTTAACGCTTAACATAGACATAGATAACAGACTTTGCCTGCATTGCTTGAATTCACGATGGAAAGTTGAATACTTTATGGCGTTGTAAATATGCAAAATGGCTGTTCTTGGTAATCTGTAGTACTTCTTTCACGTTTGTTCAACTGAAGTCGGCAAGACAGCAGCTTCCCACATGTAGAAGTGCTGATGCAGAAGGGTAGTCAGCCATGCCACCTCTACTCTTTTAGAGAAATATATATTACATTAATAACATCTATGGTTCAACTAGTGGATAACGCAGTTCCTTGACGAAAATTTATCAGTGTTCTCAATCATTTTAGGTTGAGGTTGCAATTTGACCCCTGATGCTGACTCAAGATAGGAAGTCCAAAGTAGGTTCAAAGGAGAGATTGTTGCACAAGGCATTCAAGATACAATCAGTGAACGGTTAATGTGAGTAAATATAGAGCCAATGGCGCTATTTGGACATTCACATGTGTCCAAGAAGTTGAAAATAGGGGTGATGATAAAAGTATCCAAGATTACATTTTAATGCACATCCTTAGATGAATACAGATTACTGCAATGGTCTGTGTGCAAATCGATTCCGAATTTTTTATCGTGAGCACAAATGCAGACCTGTAATTTGACATTTACCAGGGAAAAAGTACTTTGCACGTATCAACAAGAGAGCAAAACAATGCAGTTAGTACTGTAAAAGAACGCAAGATGAGAAAAGGAGTGTTAGGTAGGTAGTAAGGCTAGACGGGTACTTCACCAGCATTGAAATTAGAGTTTAAAAAAGCTGTGAAGGTGCTCTTCATATTCTTCTGTACCCCAAAAACTATGGTGCAGACATGAAGAAGCGGGCTATGCTTCTATGCTGGTACCAGGATAAGAAAGAGAGGCATAGGGTTAAGACACAATAGAGGGAGAGTACCTGAAAGATCGAATAAGATCAAATAAGTTACAACTTATGTTGTCAATTTTATCCGATTGCTTCGCTTTCATCGCAGCTGTTTTTAAAATTGGCATTTTCACTGTGGTGATCTCAACACGGACGTTTTGCCAAATTGTTTTTGAATAAAACATACGTGAGTTTGGGGAAGGAGGTCTGGGGGTCGTGCGTGGCAGTGTGAGGTGGTGGGGGTGGGTTAGATGTGGGGTTGGTGGGAACCGCCCCATTTAAAAGAAAATCAACAAAAACGGCCTCCGTGTAAACACCACAGTGAAAATGGCCACATTTAAAAAATAGCCGTGCTGAAAACAAGTGAAGCCATATCTTAAAGAAATCACAGGTGAAGGCCTGTAACAGGGATATTATTAAGTTAATGCATAGCTTTGCATGTTAAGTGGTGATGGGATAGATGCAAAGGCGAAACATTTCAGTGCTCCGATCTTCCTGGAGAATTTCAGAAAGCACTAAATTTGCCAAAGACCTCGATCCAATTGGTTTCGCATGCAATTTACAAGAAACTTTCCAGATCAAAGCTGTTGGAACTGAAAATGAATTACGCAAAAGTGCAAACAAACCTTACTGGTCTGGTGGCAAGTGTTGCATTACTAGAAATCACACTTAATGCTCCATTAATAAAAAAAAAAAAAGAGAGTTACAATGGCCTCAGGCACAGAAGATACTTTCGAACATGGTGAATGTGGAGATTTTAAAATGGATGAAAAGTTCATTCATTTAATGTAGTTTTTCTATTAAGTCTCAGGTGGAGACATATATGCAAGTGGCATGTACTCTTCCTGTTCATGATATATAGAAGGACTAGATAGATCTGTCCCACTTCCCTTATAATGTTTTGTGTTAGCCTTAGAGAAAATTGTATTTAAAAGGAATATGTTTAGGATTAACTCAAATTAAGTAGAAGTATTACCGATTTCTAAAAAGTACTCTAGAAACGAGAACTCATATAGTGAGCAAACCTGGCAAAATAATTCACTCAGGTATCTGGAGGAGGGATTGCATTAATGAGAGAAAGTGCTATAAAGTGCTATAAAAGACAGCTGTGAACTATTAGCAAAATGGTTCCCTCTGTACTTATGTTGGTAGGGATGTGTTTACACTATCAAGGAGATGGTTGCTCCTGGTGTCCAATATTTCTGTTATCCAGGCCTTCCTATTTACTGTGCCTTTTATGAAGACACTTATGGCCAGCAAAAAGGCAAACATTTCCTTGTCAAGGCTGCAGAGAAGACATGATGGATGTGTGTAAATTATTTCAGTATTTGAGAGAGCATAACACCTTCACTCTGTGACAATCAATGTGCTAGTGAAATGGCGAAATGGTCAATAGGTCCAGTAGTGCGGAGGTGGGGACCATATGTGCTTTGTACTCCCTTTACTGGCAGTACTCTAAATGGATACTTGGATAATTGTGCCTCATTTTGTGGCAAGGATAGGGTTGTCAGGCCAAGGTGGGAGAAGGATTAAGGATGACTAGCATTACATTCACACCCGGGAAAGACAGATTGACTATTCAGAATCTGCCTTTCCCATGCGAGATTGTGCTTTCAGTGCCCACACTGCTGCCATTAAAATAGAAAATGGACTAGGTCCCTTTTTGGATGACGGTGGCCATTTTGCAGCATGTTTTCCATGGCCGCCGTTATCTGAAAATGTACCAAAGCCTTTTCCATTTTAATGGTGGTGGCCATTTTTTTAACATATTTTTTTTCTCCAACTGACGATGGGCTCGCGCTGAGCTGATCTCCTGTCGGACAGAAAGAAAAAGAAATCTATCCGCACCCCAGCAAATCCCAGGGTAGATATAGCCTTCCCGCCCCCACCGGAGATGGGCTTTAACGGCCCGCAGCATGAGCTGAGGCCCTCACTTCACTTGGGTCTACCAAAGCTCGAGCTGCTGGGTCGTTAAAGACCATGGGGATCATTCCGAGTGAGGCGGTAATCCATTACCGCCTCATTACGAGTCTGCTCGCGGGAACCCGCTAAGGACGCCTGGTTTTACCAGGCCCCCTTAGCGGATCCTGCGAGCATACCAGGGTGCTAACAACGGGCCCGTTGTTAACGGGCCCGTTGTTAGCACCCTCCCCATTCCCATTGAGCCCTAAGGGGGCTTGAATGGGAATGGGGATGTTCAGGGTTGGGGTTCCCTGAATGGGGAATTACCAGGCCCTCCAAGGTCGGAATAGCCCGGTGATTCCTCATTCAAGGAACCCGGACCCAGTATCCGGTAAGGGGGTAGCCATGCCGCTAATAGCGGCATGGCTACCCCCTACCTTGTAATGACCCCCAATATCTGACCCCCCAAACCACACCCCACCGGGGCGTGAAAGCTATAATATTCAACAGCAAAGTGATTAACTGAATATCTTGGGGAAGAAAGGAACTGCTTTATCTGAGCGGGCTTCCAGGTAATGGTATCTTATATTGCTCTGAGTCACTCTGTTGTAAATTTGGCCCCACGTGTCAAGAAATGACTTACTATGATAGAATCCTGAGTCCAAATTTTAATGTAAGCACACTTCCAACTTTATTGGCCCAGTTATTCTTCCCCCTCCGATGATGATCCATTTTACACAAATATGAGAGATCGTTAAGTTTGTAAATTAGGTCATGGTCAAGACGAAGGTGCTGGTTTGGTTCTTCCAAGATCTCAGTGGGAGTCATATTGACTTGCTCTCTGAGTATGCTGCTATTATAAGCTTAGCAACAGTTTATCAAAACATGTGCTTTTTGAGTGGCAGCATAGTTTTACTTTTGGCAGTATGTTTCTAGAACTGCCATAAATATGGCGAGACCAACCCTTCCCAATGTAGCGGTATTTCATTATCTTTGACAGTTGGGCATTTTATTAAATTAACAAAATAAAATAAAAAAAACACATTATTTTCAAATCTTAATCATGGTGGCCTCTAGAACTGTAATGGCTAGCTGAGAAAATACTCCACACCTCTATCAAACAGATGTTGGAAAACCCTGTGCTGCACAGACAGATGAGAAAAGCACTGCTGAGGGGCCAAAGCAATTGGTTAAGGGTGAGACCAGGTGAAGTCTTTTAGAGCCTTACCTGGATTCTGCCATAAGGCGCATATCTAGGCTTCTTCAGATGAGGTTCATAAGCCACCTCAAAGTATTATCTATGCCTTAACATTCTACCACCCACTCTCAGTACCTTTTCACACACCCCATGCAACACGTTTGATTGTGACAAATAAGACTTTCAGCATATTATCTATTTGAATGATCGCCTTTCAGTCACCTCTTCCCTCTTCTTCTTCCAGTTTCTTCTTTTTTTGCTTTTTCTCTTTTTTTCCTGTGTTGCCTTTTCTGTGTTAAGCTATTTGTACATAAGCATTACCCAAATTGTATGCTCTGTCTTGCCTATGCATGAGTCAATAGTAGAGTTACTTTCTGTACTGTGTAGAAATAGTTTGAGAGCTGCCTCTTGTCTCTTCTGTTTTAAGTCTGATTTTACCAATCTTCTAGAAAGGTAACAAGGTGCTATATATGTATATGCTCTAGTTACTAACATGTTAGCATGTCGTGGATGCAATTTCGTGATTGTGATGTGTTGGACCTGTCAGTATTTAAAATTAAGAGAAAGAAAAAAGTCTCATTTCAATTAGATGAATGTGTGCATATAGATCTTTGACTTCCCCTTGCCTCTAGAGATTAGTGGTAGTTGTAGTATTTTCTCCATTGAGAGATTTATGAACTGCACTGTGCATCCCAGAGTATGCTTGCTCCATCAATCCATAGTGGATGTGGAGCCACACCGAGTTAGATGGATCTTTGGTTTCGCTCCCTTTTGGATGTCTAATAATGTTACAGATCTGCGGAAGCGCAAGCTTCTTATATTGGAGCTCAGTGGGACAATGGGTCACCTCACTCACAGTAGTAGTAACAGGTGTAGAAGTAGTAGAAATTATAACAATAACAATTCCAAAACTGTGTTTGAAGAAGTAATTGCCATCACTTAGTTGAGGCTTTTTATCTCTCTGTTTATTAGCAAGAAATTGTAGATGTAGATCAATAGGTGCTGTACATACTTTGACCTTCTGCCGGTTGCATAATCGCACTCAAGATCTTTGGCACTCATGAACTTTGGCAGGTTGCATCCATAAAAAGTAAGTGTGCATTCTCATTGCTTGCCTTTCAGATAATATGTTGTTATTCATGGGATCCAATTTTGATCATTACCCAGAAATGTCTCCAAATCTTAATCATCATCAAATTTTTGTATTCAGCATAAGCCATAAAACCTACACAAACACATGTAAATAGTACATTGGTGCTATTAAACAATAATTCATCAATAATAAAAAGACACAATAAATTGAAAATGCACATCGGGTAAAATCCCTATGCATTTATGCCGCAATCATTAAGCAAGTTAAAAACAAAGTAGCCACAGAGATTCCAGAACTAAATAAAATCTATAAAAAAATTATTCATTGTACTCACAACCTGACAAACATAAAATGATACCAATTTTAACTTACAGGTCATGTAGGATAAGCTCTTTTTCCATACTGGACCTACGCAACCAAGTACGATGTACACATTTTGATAGCATACTCATCACCAGCAGCTCAGATGTGCTTCCACAGCAAACAAAAGCATTAGAAATGGATGCAATACCTCTTGTCCTAAACATAGGCTTCAGGTACTGTGATCTTAAGATTTTCAATTCAGGACAAAATAACCTAAAATGATGAGTTGTTTCATTGCTCAAAGTATGTATGGGGCAAATACTAATGGTAGTTGCCCTTAAAGCACTGATGAATGTGGCCGGCCTAAGTGCACCAATCCTAAGCTCTAGATACACGCACAAGCTGGGCTAATGAAATCCAAGTAGTTTTACTAACCAAAGTCCCCTTTAATCACAAGATGACTGGGACCCAGCACTATTAGATTACAAGCACCCTCTATATTTATTTATTTAATTGTTTTATATAATGCACCTAATACCGTACCTGAGTTCGGTTTCTAAGCGCAGATCCGGGATTCAAACTTCTGTTGCTCTGCATGGTCTTGCATCCAAGACCAGCACGTTTCCCCTGTGCTATCCTCCGTTCACTTGTTTTCTAGTATGGTGTAAAGCAGCCTCCTTAAACCTTAACTGGGCTGTTCCAACCAACATATTAGAGCTTGTCCACAGGGCTGTCTGTTGTAAAATTAGGAAGGTTTCCTTCGCATGGGTTACCCATGGGAGACTCCACCCCATTCCCCCACCTGGTCCATTAAATGGACTAGGGCATCACGGTAACTCTCAAGACCCTTAGTGGACCATAGTCTGATCCAGTACAATGCAGCCCTGAGTGAAGCCTCGTCCACAATTGGACATACATCTGTTTCCAAATGGATAATTTAATTTGGTGAACTCTGGGGTCAACATCTTCTATAAAAATGTATTTTCTGCCACTGCGAGATTTTGGATTTTTACATAACCCCACAGGTTAGCACCATAGAGGGCAGATGGGATAGCCTACTTTTTGTAAAGCTCAAGAGCTGGTGAAATTGCAGCGCCACCATGTCGATGATGAAACCATTTTGCAGCTCTGTTGAATTTTTTTAGGTTAATACAGGCTTTCTGCACTTGAGAGGTCCGAAAACAATTTTTATTAAATCTAATCTGCCCAAAAAAGCAAACTTGTTCTAATTTATGGTCATTGATCTTGATCTCCAATTCAATCTTTTTGGAGAACTTTGGTTTAAAGACCATCGTCTTGGTTTTAGTCACATTCATAGCGAGCCCCAACTCGTTGCATTTCCCCGTGAAAATTGCCATAAAAGATTTTAGGCCCATGGGCGTAGTGGATAGATATTGACGTCTTTATAAAGAGTCGACTTGCATTTACTTGCATTTACTTTCGCTTGGTGCTAAGCACTATCACGCACCTGCCTTCAATGTGCCCAGAATGGAGCCAGTAACGTCCGAAAAATGAGTTGCTTATTTTCCGTGTAAAATGCTTAATGCGTTTGCATCTGCAGGCACTTCCCCTCACCGGTTGCGTATTTCGGCAGGATAGTGAATTCGCCTCATTACACGGATGGCGGTAAGGATTTACCGGTACCGGTAAAATACCGGTACCGGTAAATCCTTACCGCCTTACTACGAGGTCCCTTTGCGGGTTGGGGGATTTAACGCCTGCTTTTTGCAGGCGTTAAAATCCAACCCGCAAAGGGACCTCAGAGCTAATTACGGCACCACAAAATTGCGGTGCCCTAATTAGCGCCTTCCCCATTCCCATAGAGCCCTATGGGGCAGAAATGGGAATGGGGAAGGGCAATGGTGGAAGGGGGATTTTTTTTTATAACCCACTGCAGTTATTTCTAACCAAAACCAGAAATTAGTTTTTAAAAGAAATCATCCACTGCGCATACCTAGACAAACACATGAAACTACATACACGTCCATGGAAGAACGATAACATGTCACTGGAATCAGCAGCACGTTTTATGAGTTGGTGGTTTTGTGGCAATAGCAGAGAATGCAACAGACTGCCAGCAGGAGCTGTCCAGAGGTAAAATGGCCGCTACATTGCTCCAGGCACCTGCTCTGCACGAGGTGCTGTTTCCTGGAACTGCAATTGATTGCATTGTTTGTTCTGCCTGCTAGTTATAGGAGTTTATTTACCAAGGCGAGCAGAATGCTTGTTTATCTTAAACAATGCATACGTATGATCGAAGATAGGGGGCTCGGTGTTGAACAGGTTGCAATCGTATCTACTCCAAAATAATGTTTTTCTAAAGTTATTGCAAGCCCTCGACTACGTGGTTGTAGTCTTACAGCTGTCTGGTTTATTACAGTAGTATGCTTTTTACCAACCCTCATCTGACTTTAATGCATGCAATGGAACTCACCAGTGTGTGTTTGGCCTTCAGTATTATGTTCCTTTATCCATGAAGGCAGGCAGCCCTGGTCGCCCAGTGGGAAGTACTTGGCGAAATCATAGTGCACTGCATAAGCTCAGTAAAATATCAAGGCTCATGGTATGCACCCGCTGCAGTGCACACCGACTTTGTCAGTTGCCCACCGCAATCTTGCATCCCCAAAAAATGCAGTGTTTGGGGATTCCCAAGCACTGCATTTGCACATTAGGCATTCAGTGCATCCACCACTCTGTGAAATTCTGCTTCCGCGGGCACCGTCCATGACAACGCGGGTGCTGGTTACCCACACATAGTGGGGGTAACTGCAGACCTGCCCCAAGGAGGATCTCTGTTGTGCTCCACTCATGGGCGTAATTTTAGGGGGGCACAGGGGGGGTTTGTCCCCCCCAACTTCTGTGGTATGCTTTTTTGTCCCCCCATCTTTTGGATGGGGGGGGACAATCATCAGTTATGTAATTGGACAGCGCAAGCCCGGCTGGGGTGCTCAGCAAGGCTTGCGCTGTCTCATTACACAATGCAGAGATGCCTGAGAGCCTTGCTGCAACAAATTCAGGGCTGGGATGCCCTGCGTGGCTCAGTCCCTCATCCTGGCTGGCCTGACTCAAAGTCAGCAGCCAGGGTGCTGAACTGGGTGCGGCAGGGCCTGGTGCCTGTGCTGTCACGCTAGTAGCAGCACTTCCGGTGGCCAGCGGCAAAGAGCATCGCTTTCTGGCTTCGTGTTCGTGCGACACACAGACAGGAACTAGGACGCTCAATCAGCTTGCTGGTTTCTGTCTGGAGGCACATGAGTGCGAAGAGGTTAGGTCGGTGTAACATGAGACGTGTCCCGGGCGGCATTTGAAAGCAGAGCAGAGGTACTTTTAAAAAAAAAAAATTTAATTGTGTTTCTGTATGTTTGTTGGGGAGCTCTCTCCAAGACCTCTGAGGCAAAATACATGCAAACTTCCTAATTAGCATTTGGATTGCACCAACAGAAGTGACTTCACAGAAAAGGACATTGCAAGGCGCATCATCAGTCTTTGATACTTGGAGGCAGTGGGAAGTGACTTTAGAATAAGTTGCCATAAATAAGCCAAGTGCCAAATAACTTTGTGGTGCAAAATACCTAAATTGCGCTATTGTTATATGTGGAGCAACTCTACAGTCATTAGGCTTTTCCCTTTTAATAGCATGAACATTAACATAAGCTTTAAAGTGAATCAGAATCACTTACAGAGCTGCAGATAAGACACAATGGGCCTCATTCCAAGGTTGGCGGTAAGGGTGCCGGTGCCGTTAACCCCTTACCGCCGCATTACAAGGTCCTTTAGAGGGTACCGCTAAGGGCGGCTGGTTTTACCAGCCGCCCTTAGCGGGAGCCGCTAAAGGACCAGGGTGCTAACAACGGGCCCGTTATTAACGGGCCCGTTGTTAGCTCCCTCCCCATTCCCATTGAGCCCTATGGGGGCTCGAATGGGAATAGAGATGTGTTCCCTGAATGGGGAAATACCGTGTCCTCCAAGGTTGGAAGTGCCCGGTAATTCCCCATTCAGGGAACCCGGACCCGGTATGCGGTATGGGCTAGCCATGGCGCTAATAGCACCATGGCTACCTCCATACTCGTAATGACCCCCTATGTGATTAAATAATGTTCTAAGGATCACACTGAAACTGGGATGTGGAAAATTTAAGCGACCGTGCACATCTTTCCAGGCTTAGTTGATATAGATATTTATTAAGGTTTTGCTTTACATTTCATGTGCTTATTATTTATATAATATATATAACCTATAATTATTGATAGCAATGCATTGGAAGCAAACCACATTATATAATAAACTAGCCTTTCATAGTAAACTAACCATACACTATATACATTGTCATAGAAAGATGTTGAGCAATGGGAGTATGGCTTTAGTTTTATTTTCCCCATTCTGCATGCAAGGTCACAATAGCATCATGCAGATCAATGTGAGCCTAACAAATCCTCCTTGGGTTTTAAAACCATAGTCATTATTTCATAAAGCATGCAGCATCATGCAACCTTCTCACTTCTGATCACTCCCTCCCATTCACATTTCTAAATGGACAAAAGCCCCTGATAATAGTACCACCCTCTCTCCCGTCAATGCCTAATGGCTCACATTGTAATACTCTGTTGATACAGAGCAACGTGAGGACCCTCTGCTGGCCTGATCTCCTTGGGACATTGTCCTGGCAGCGGGACATCTCTACCCTTAGGAATGGGTAAGGTCTCCTGCTGCCAGGACAATGAGCATGCTGAGCAGGAATTGCTCAGCACGCATTGTCCTGCCAGCGGGCCACTTTTGCTGTTGGACACCCTCTTTGAGGTTTCGAATGAGAGAGGTGTCCCAATGACAAATGTCCCGGTCTGGCTCTTAAAAGAGTTATGGGGGGCAGCTTGACCACCCCCTTGCGACTCTCCTACTCGGCACTCTACTGCTTGGAGCCATTTGCACACAGAAAAACACCTTAATTTTAATCAGTCAGAATCTTGTAGAAAGATTCTATCAGCACATAGACATATAAGGTGCTGTGCAGAACCAAAGTTTGGAGATATATGGCATTTAAAAATCTATACCAATTACACTTGGTCACCCACCGCACTGCATTAAGCAATGGTTTCTGCCTTTGAATGAAAGGAAAAATCAGATAAATTGCTAACATTACAGTGAATCTTGTGCTTTCGGCCATGGCTTTATAGTTCAGCTAGGTCAAGTCAACGTAGCCCAAAATTTCAGGTATCGGGGGTGTGATAAAGTCTGGTCTGCTCAATGGGCATTGTTTCCATGTGTTATTGTAAATGTACATATAAATGTTCTGTGCACGCAGTGTATGTCAGTGGAGGTGCTGGGTGCATTTGTGTGTGAGTGAGAGTGTGTGCAAGCATATGTGTGTTGCCTATTGAGTCTGAATGAATGATAAATAATATGTTGTTTGTATGTTCTAGTGGAATTAAGTTTGTGAATGTTATGTTGTGTCACTGGGTGCATGCCAGGCCAGCTGAAGATGTGTGGGGGCCCAATTGAATTTTAAAGATACGCCACCAGTTTTATGAAAGTTATAACAGAGCGTCAGCAATGGACTCTTGTGGTGTAGTAGTTCAGTGTTATCCCTCAGGGATTTAGGTTGTTTGACCATTGTACAAAATTACGGTAGCATTAACTGTAGTCATTTTTTTTTTTTAATACTTTATTTAATCAACTTGACAACCCATTGAGGAAAAAACAAAAGCATGGCACGGAACTGATCAGAAAAGGTACATCACGGCATCAGCCTGCAATTCATACAAAGCAGATTTCACAATACAGTGTAACATTATTACATGAAACATTTAGAGTGGATAATGAAGGGAGGATTATGCCCAGGATTTGAGAGGGGGGTAGATTCCGCAGCGAGCTACTGAGGAGAGTGGGAAGGAGAGGGGGGGTTCCTGAGTCTGAGCTGGAGGACAGGGCGGACATGTGTTCACGAAATCGTCACCAGATATCCCTAGGTCTGGAGTGAGGGTGTTGAATAGCCCCCCAGGCCTCCTCCGTGTTGTGCGCCCAGGTGACTGCCCGGAGCCACTGGGCGTGCGTGGGCGCGTTCGGGTGAAGCCAGCACAACAAAATACAGCGCACTGCCAGCAACATACAGAGTCCAGCCAATTTCATGGCGTCACGTTTCAGACTGGGTAGCTCATGAAAGAGGCAGCGCATAGGAGAAGGATCTATGGGACAGTCTAGTATGTCTGACATAGAAGAGCATATGTCCTGCCAGTATTGTGTAAGGTGTGAGCAGTGCCAGATCATATGAAGATAAGTATCTTGGTCACTTCCACATCTGGGGCAGTGGGGTGAAAACTCTTGGAACATGCGGTGTAATTAAGCTGGTGTGTGGTGATACCTGTGCAGTATCTTGAACTGTACTAATTTAAACCTGGAATTGTAGGACATTTCCTGGGTACGCGAACACATTTGGGCCCAGCGCTCATCAGTGATCTCGACTCCGAGGTCCTCCTCCCATTTCAGTTTTAGCTTGACAAAAGAGGGGGCGGCTCTATTTTGCAGCATGTTATAAAGTCTAGATACTTTCCCTCTGAAGGCATCGGAAGAGCACAGTTCAGTTATTATGGGGTCATCCAGAGGGATTGCAGGAAACTCAGGATATTTGGCTTTGAGAGCCCTCCGAAGCGAGGAGTATTGCAGCCACGCTGATGGTTTACGCCTAAGGGGTGGAGGAAGATCCAACCACTCCAGGAAGTTGTCCCGTTCAAATACATCGCGCAGGATCCGGAAGCCTGCTTCCGACCAGCGGGAAACTGTAGATTGAGGAATATATGGGCCATCAGGGAAAAAATTCCATTGTGGGAGGTCACCAAGGAACAGATTAGGTGTTGCAGCCATTACCCATATTTTGGTGAGTGCAGGTGACGTGCTAACCACAGGGTCCGGTGAGTCGGGATCAGATGGAACGGGCTTAAGAATTAGGGAACCAATCGTGCGTTCACTGACCTTCAGTTTTTCAAGTCGGACATGAGGGTGGGGGTCCTCTGTATTGAACCAGTAGGAGGCGAATTGGGATTGAGCAACTACCCAGTATCTGATGAAATCGGGGGCGCCGAACCCGCCCAATTCTTTGAGAGTGGTGAGTGTAGTCAGTTTGAGCCGGACTGCACCGGAGTGCCAAAGAAAGGTATTAGTAATGCTGCGTAGCCTCTTGAAGAAGCTGTCGCCCGGCCATAGTGGAATGTTTGTAAAGCGGTATAGAAGTTGAGGCAGCACAACCATTTTAAGGATACCAATTCTACCAGCTAAGGAAATGGGGAGTCTAGTCCAACTTGTGGTTTTGGTCGTTAGGTTAGCTAAGTAATTCTGGTAATTGTCGGCGCGCAACTTCTCGACGGGCCTGGAGACCGCCACTCCCAGATAGGTGAAGGTGGAATGGGACCAAGTGAAACCCTGAAGGTCAGTTGTTGGTTGTGTGTTGTCCGTGAGTGGAAATAAGGTCGATTTAGAGTAGTTTACTTTGAGACCAGATATCTGACCGAATCGGGTCACGTCGTGTAGGATTGGAGCTAGGTTGGCTTCTGGGGAGCGGATGTAGAGCAAAGCATCGTCAGCGTATAAGGAGACGATATCTGCCTGCCCAGCTGTGCGAAAGCCCCTGTGAGAATGTGATTGGCGCATCATATCTGCAAAGGGTTCAATTGCTATAGCGAAAATTAATGGGGAAAAAGGACATCCCTGTCACGTCCCCCTGGCTACCTGGAAGAGGGTGGAACATCTATCCTCGGTGTGGACCCTGGCGACTGGGTTGGTTTAAAGGAGTTGGACCCAGGATTGAAAGTTGGA
This sequence comes from Ambystoma mexicanum, assembly GCF_040938575.1. NCBI lineage: Eukaryota > Metazoa > Chordata > Amphibia > Caudata > Ambystomatidae > Ambystoma > Ambystoma mexicanum. The sequence continues at coordinate 1,092,541,849 of NC_090937.1, read as the reverse complement.
ACCAAACTTACATTTTACCATAACTCACCACAAGTACTCCCAAGACACTGAGTCAAATGCTTTCTGCATGTCCAGGGTGGATGCTACCGCCTGTGTATTTGGATTAATCCTACTGATCACATTTAAGAGCTGCCTAAGGTTTAGGGATGTGGGCCTACCTGGGACAAAACCTGACTGGTCGGGATGTATGATGTGAGGCATGAGTGGAGCTAGGCAGTTAGCCAGTAGTTTAGCAAATATTTTAACATAACAGTTTATTAGCGAGAGGGGGCGATACGGGCCACACTGGGTGGGGGGTTTGCCAGGATTGAGGAGGACTGTTATCATGTATCTGAAGGCATCGGACTGTTATCATGGCCTCACGTAGAGAGGGAGGAAGTGTGCCTACTTCGCAGGCCTCTTTCCATAATACAAGTAATTGTGGGGCCAGGATAGATTTATAACGTTTGTAAAAGTCCATAGGGAGACAGTCAGGACCAGGGGCCTTGCCCGCAGCGAGTGCCTCGATAGCCTCGGTCAGCTCTTCGACGGTGAAAGGTCTATCTAGGGTAGCGGAGGCATCAATAGATAGGGCCGTAAGAGGGAGTTCCTCTAGGTAGGCATCGATTTCTGAGATATGAGGCTCATCCGCTTTAGAGTACAGAGAAGTGTAAAATGCGAGGAACTCTGTGTTGATGTCCTGAGATGAGGTAGCTAGAGTGCCGTTGGCCCTTTCAATTGCCGGGATGTTGGGAGCGCCAAACTCGTGTCGAATTAGCCTGGCCAGTACTCGGCCCGGCCGTTCGCCTTCCCCGTATCGTCTAACTGCCTGGGGACTGTCAAGGAACTTAACCTAACGCTCTGCAATGGGCGGAACCTATCCAGCTCCTGACCCAGTGCTGCAAGCGCCGTGGAAGTGTGATCCTGAGAATATTGGGATTCCAGGTTGGCCAGGGACGATTCGCTGTCAGCGATATCTTCTCGAATATGCTTTAGAATGCCACAACCTTTAGATATGGCGATACCCCTGACGTATGCTTTGAGTGACTCCCAAAGGGTGGCTCGTGAGGGTACTGAATCTGTGTTGACCTCAAAAAACTCCTCAATGGAGGACTAGAGTTCAGAAGCGAACCATAGTCATTTTTGATGCAAATACGTTTTTACCTTGGTACAAAAATCCAAACCCATGTCCCCTCAAACCGCCAGTACACCCATAAACCCCCCACTTACCTTTTCTCCATCCGCTGCCTCTCCTGTAACCTGCAGCGTCAGATCCATCCCTTTAACACAGGTCGGATCTGACGCTGCAGCGTCTGGTTTCTTCTTTTTTTTGTTGGGTCCCCTGCCACGAATGCTGGGGAAGCAAGGGACGCCCCCGCAACTGGCGAAACCAAAAATACTGAACATGGGCTGAGGGGACCACCCCTGCAACCAATGCTCTTCATGTTCTGTATCTTCGGCTTCGAACTAATGGCGGTGACCGAATTCGGTCAAATCTACCATGCGACCAAATTTTATTTATCCTTCATTTGTCATGTCCCCCCCAACATTTTCAGCAAAGATACTCCACTGGCTCCACTTCTCCACCCACATTGCACACTAAGGGCCGATTGATGGAATATTTGCCAGGTTCAAAGTTAATTTGCACGGCTAAAAAGTAACTGCATCGCTGACACAAACTCTGATTCATGGAACTGTGCAAAGTGTATTTTTGCCGCGAAAAGTCCAGGCAAAGTCATTTTGTACTGCACAAATGACTATGCGCTGACTTTACCAGGACTTTGCACTGCAAAAATACACTTTGCACGGTTCCAAGAATCAGGGTTTGTGTTGGCAGTGCAAAGTCACTTTTCAGCAGAGGGCACTGTGCATGTGTGGCACCTCCATGATAGCGCACACGCAGAGCTTACCACCAGGGCTTGATTGACCATGAGCATGCTTTGACAAAATGAGGCATGCACATGGGGAGTACTGATGCCCTCATGTCACCTCATGTAAATGAAGGCATTGTCCCAATTGCAACATCCACCCATAAACATGGGAAGAATTGATGCTTATCATTCCCATATCTTCAATAAATAGACTATATGCCCGATTCATGGAATATTTACCCGGTTCAAGGTGAATTTGCACTGCTGAAAAGTGACTCTGCACTGCCAACACAAACCCTGTTTCATGGAACCATGCAAAGTGTATTTTTGCTGTGCAAAGTCCGGGCACACGCCCGGTGCACACCGGCACACGCGTCATTTACACATCCGACGCGCACAGCGAAATCGCACAACGTCAGCGCACACATCAAAAAGGGGGTGGAACAAGGGGCGGAACACGCGGAATGGGGAACAATGCGTGAAAATAAGGGCATAACAGGGGAAGTACCGAATCGAATAGGGAAAACCTGCGCACGTCAAAACACACGCACACACACAATTACGTCCACCACACGAAAGCAGGCGGAAGTGCCCTCGCGCAGCATAAAAGTGCGCGCAAACAACAAACAAGCTTATACAGCTACGATGAATGTCTCGTTCCTCGCAGCAGTGATTGTGGGACACTGCAGGAGGAGGAGAATAGCCAGGCCCCGCATATCTTTGCCCAGGACCAGCCTTTTTGGGATGCCTGATGACCAGGTCTATGGTAGGTATAGAGGTATAGGTTTCCACCTCACATCATCCTAGAGCTGGTCAGGGAGTGGGAGGATGACCTCACATTGCCCACCCTGTGCTTCCAAGCATTGAGCCCCTTAGAGAAGGTGCTCAATGTACTGCATTTTTTGGCCACTGGGTCATTTCAGCGGGCAGCTGCAATAGTGGGGGATGTCTCACAGGCCACGCAGTCACGCTGCCCACACCAGGTGTTGGCAATCATCACTGCGTGCCCCTCAGTGCGCAGGCACATTTACATGCCCAGAACACCTGCAGAAAGGCAGGCCGTGGTCCAGGACTTCTACAGGGTGGCACACTTCCCCAAAGTGCTCGGTACCATAGATTGCACCCATGTGGCCCTTCGTCCACCTAGGGCCACAGAGCACATCTATCGAAACCGCAAGCACTGGCATTCCATCAATGTGCAGGTGGTATGTGATGCCAAGGGGATCATCACCTTTGTATATGCAAACTTCCCTGGGTCCACACATGATAGTTTCATATTCAGAATGTCTGCCCTAAGCCGGGCCCTGGAAGCTGGGAAGCATGGCGACACATGGCTCCTAGGTGAGTACAAATGCCTGTGCACATGCATACATGTCACACACAGACAAATAAAAAAGCCCCACTAATGACAACTATTATCACCTTACCAGGGGATAGTGCCTACCCTCTGAGCACCTACACGATGACGCCCATACGGAACCCCACCACACCACCCCAGGTAAGATACCACGCAGCCCATTTTGCAACTAGGGCCATAGTGGAGCGCACATTCGGAGTGCTCAAGTCACGCTTTCGCTCCCTTGACCGCTCTGGTGGCCAGCTACTATATGCACCCCCAGTAGTGTGCAGGATCATTGTGGCAGCATGTGTCCTGCACAATGTTGCAACACGGCATGGCATACCGGTGTACATGGTGGTGCCCCCACATCCCCAAACACATGCACGGCCGCTGCGCATGGGAGGGGAAAGGGCATATGGCGAGGCGTCCCGTACCCAGCTTGTGGCCACATTTTTCACCTAAACTGCAACCCCTGTGGAGTGCACACAGGCCTGGCACATACCAGGTCACAATCGATGATGACAAAGGACAAGTGAACTGTCACTACCTTACCACCCTGAGAATGTGTCCACGGAAGTGCCACATTGTGTGCATCCCTAGATACCTAAACACAACCATTCCCACGTGACCAAAGGGAACAAATTCAAGGCACCCCTCCCCCCCTGCTAAACAGGGCATGAAAGGACTGGCATGCCACCCAAACCCTCCCAAAACTCCTCAACCCTGACTGCCACACCTTACCATGGCATGCAACGTGAAAACATCCAACCATATGCACAAAACATGACACAATGGTCATGAAGTGCCATGTGAGAATGTAAGTAGTCACCAGACAATTACACGTCACATGGAATCGGAAGAAAGGAGTGACCAAAACCTCACACACTGAAAATGGTGCCACAAATGCATGCCACCAGTCGTTCAAGCAACAAAAGTCTGAATACCTTTCGCCATGCACACTGGACAATAGCAAATGGCCATATCAAACACTGCACACTGCACAGCACAGTGAGTGTGCATTGCATTCGTGAAAACCCCTCTGTATCATTTCAAAAAATGGCACACAACCAAATATCACCCTTTCATGCATGTCCACGAATAATGACTCAGAAGTGAACATGGATTGTCGTGACACAGCATGCATGAGAAGGCAATCTGGGTGCAATGTATCTGGGGGTGGTGTTGCCTAAGTGTATTATGGACATGTCTAGAATACATGCATGCGAAATGAAGTGAATGCCAGTGTCCCGTACACAGCACATATGAACATAGCACCAAGGACCCCCCTGTGTCTCAAACCACACCCATCCCCTAACACTTCAAAATAAATCACTACATTGCATCAGCCATTGACCAGCAGAACATATCATGTACAGAGTACACCACATCGGCAATGGCAGACAGTGACCCATCACTGAATCATGGAAATCGATGAAATGAACAACACACAAACTTCATCAAAGTGCATCAATGAGGGAGTGAATAAGGGAGAAGAACAGTACATTCCTACATGTCCTTCAAACAGTCCACAGTGTGAGAATGAACTGGAAAAGCAAAGTACATATAATAAATGCCAGGACCAATAAGGGAGAGCCTAGGGACGGATTGTAGGATGGCATAACTAGCATCAACATTCCCATGCCTAACAGGAATAGTCGCAGTGCAGGAGTCGCATAAGGAGGGGAGTGACGGAAGAGCATGGAAGCGGTGAGGAGAGTAACAAAACAAGTGACAAACTATGGTAGGTCTACAAAGAATCAACATAGTGCTGGGGAGGCAGAGAAGAAAGACAGAAGGGAAAGGGTGAAGAGATGACCTGTAATCAGTGGTGGAGGAACTAATGATCAAATAAACATTCAAAATAATACTTAAAATGGTGAAGATGGGGCGTGGAAGGACGGAGGCAGAAGGGCAAATGTCTGCAAAGAACAAGCGCCTATGTATCACCATGGTCAATGGCAATTGGGCTAGTGGTTGAAAATGACAGCCAGAGTACAAAGAGGAGGCCAAAGGGGGGTGGAGAGGGAGAGGTAGAGGTAGGAGAGAAGGGAGGAGGGGGCCAAGCTGAAAATGACCAATGGGGAGATGGTAAAAGAAAGCACACAGAGGGCAGAGGGAAACCTGCCGGTAAGGAGAGTACGGGATGTGATGATGAAGGGGGGGAGGCAGGGGGACACTGACAGGGGCAGGGGGGCCAGGGGGGTCTTAAAGTGACTGAGAAGGCATGTGGACAGGTCTAGACAGGGGCACCTTAGTGGGCGTTTGATAGTGGTGTTTGGCCGGATTGTCACAAGGACCAAGTGCAAACAATGGGTGGGGGGTCAGGTCCAGGACACAAACTGATAATTAAAATGACAAACAATGGGCCTCATTACAACCCAGGCATTAAGGGTTAACGCCGTCGTTAACCCTTAACGCCTGATTCCAATTTTAACGGCTGCTTTTAGCAGCTGTTAAAATCCATGGCGCTAAACCGCCTTGGTGCTAATTACGGCGCCGTAATTTATGGTGCCGTAATTAGCGCCTTCCCCACTCCCATTATGCCCTATGGGGCAAAAATGGGAATGGGGAAGGGTAAATGGGAAATGGGGATTTACCGCCCCACTCACCTTGGAATGGGGCGGTAAATCCGCCATCCACCATGATGTAAATGTAGTTTACACCATGGTGGCAAAGTTGGTGTACTTACCGCCTGGGTCGTAATGACCCCAAATGTAGTCATAACTCAGATGTCACATCCAAACACCAGCCAGGGCTGGGAAATGTCCAAAGTGGTGCTAGCAAGGAATGGGTGGTTGTTGAAATGCGTGGTGACAGGGGTAACTACGCATGCAGCCGTCATGTGGCATATCAAAATCACTGTGGGAAAACTGTCCCAATTCCACATTCCCAGCACATGGACCCCTCCCACCATCAGTGTGTTGTATGCAGACAAAGGGTGCATGGTACCAGCTACAACAGGAAGTGCATCAACATAAACATTCAATACATAACAAACATCTCAAGCAACATGATGAAATGCACAGTCAGCTTAATACTCACCAAAGTGAAGTGCAGACATACATTGGAGAACCCATCTGGAATACCCACTAGGGGTATACACAAAAGTAGAACTGCAAGCTGGCCACAGATATGACGGAAGCCCAATGCCCATGTGTGAAATACTGTTACACCGAGTCATCCTTGCGAGCCCATGGAAAAGGGAAGCAGGAGTAACATATGGGTCAGGACCCCAAGCAAAACACATACACAAGACAAGCCTGAATGGGCCCAGCAGGAACTTACAGTGGATGCCTTCCGATGCCATAAAGCAACACACTGTCACATGTATGCACAATAGACAAAATAAAATTGAAAAAAATAGAATTCTAAAGAAAATACAAATGAATTCAAATAATGTATTGAAAGAAATAAAATGAAAAGAGTAACGAATGAAACAAAAGCAGAAAACCTGAAAAAAAACATAACCAAATCAACCTAAGTAAAATAATTGAAAAATAACAGCAAAACAACGGAAAATTTAAATCAAATGAAAAATCAAAATGAAAAGACAACATACTTACCAAAAACCATACAAATTTGATGAAAAATCTGAAATATTTTCGGATTAAAAACTGATGGAAAAAATATTTTTAAAAATGTGCAGGAAAAAAATCAAAAATGGCCCTATAGGACTGGGGACGTGGGGGGGCACCCAGGAGGGGGGAGGTACAGGGTGCACCTCTACACCCACATGTGTAGATATCGAGGTAAAAAAAAAACCTCATTGGACTCAGCGCCTGCACGTCCCGACCTATGTGGGAGATAGGTTGTCATCGTCACCCTCTGGATCTGAATCAGAAGGTGGAGGTGGTGCAGTTGACTCACCATGCCTAGCCATGCCTTGCCCCTCAACGGCAGCAAGTATGCAGGTCTGGTAAGCCAGGTCCAGCGGGCAATGAGACTGAGGCCAGCATGCATTACCTCACATGTCACAAGTGCTTCCTCCTGCAGGGGCTGACGTGTGAGATGGAGTTCTGCTTGCATGGCTTCACATGACAAATGGAGTAACTCCCGGCTTGCACTGAGTTCAGCCGAGATGGTTCTTTCAAGCTGTTCAAACCTGTCTTCTGTCCGCCTACTCTGATCCATCATGAGGTCAGCCAGAGTAGATCGGAGGGCTTGTTGTTCCACTCGCAGGGCCTCACGGTGTGCCTCTGCTTGAGCATTAAGGATTCATCCATTTCAGCCCGACGCGCCCTGTCATACGTGTCATGCCCAGCCTGAGTGAGCGGCACGTGGACTGCGTAGCCCGCTGATGGAGCACCATTTGCCTAACAGAAGGGAGGATGGAATGGGCCACACTTTCCATACCTTGAGCAATCATCTCAACTGCTCCCCCCTGTTGCTGTGCTATGGCAATCATGGAACGCTCCCACTCAGTTGACTCCGGTGCCACATGGCCACCGTGTCGCCGGACACCACACCTGCTGGGCCCAAGGAGACATGGTCCTTGCTGGGTTGGAGCCGCCTGCGGCTGCAGGACTGCATCAATCTATCGACCTGATGCCCCAGGAACATGGCCAACTGGTGTTGAGTGTGACCGTGCACCCGTAATCACCACAGGTGGACATTCCAACCCTGCCTGACCCCCTACTGCAGGTGTTGCAGACAGAAGACCATCCAACACAGGATCACCTACCGGCGATGACACGTCATGATGCAGACCCGGATCAACATAGTGGTCAGAGGATACATCAGACCTGACTCAGAGTCAGCTCTGGACATGATGGCCTGGAGCACCTGTGGGTTCACGTGGGCTGCCACCCCACAACGACCACTGGTGCCTGGTTGGTCATATGAACTGACCACCGTGTCTGGTATGACATCTTCATCCTCTACCACCAACATACAAACAAAAAACAAGAACACGCACGTCAGTAGCACATACCACACACATACAGTTCACAACATTGACAGACAAATAATGAAACAGCCATGTCACAGGCAAATCAAACCCCAACATGCATCCAGTAGCATTGCAATGCAGGGCCATTCTAAAAGGTGTAAAGGATGTGTGCAAAATGTGAATGCAACACATGTATTGCATGTTTCACATGACCTGCATCACACACAACCTCTAGAGGGCATACATGCAATTCAAAAATGAGAGATGGTAACAAATAGTCGGCACCTAGCATAAGCATGTGTTACCACACAGATAGACACAGCTAGAAATGTAACCGAACACACCATGATACATGTAACATGCATGTTCATGTGCAGCACTCAACTACAATCAACTATGCACAGTACATGTGTCATAGGAGGCATCTACGCTAGTGCATTTCCAAACTGTGATGGGAGGGACATGGTTACATACATGTCAGGTCAACATTACACAGCACCATCATAATTGCACACGTACACAAGTGGCTCAGAGCGCAAACAAGCAAAGGGAGGGGAACAAGGGAGAAAAGGAATTCAAAACAACTATCATACTGGGCACAGTGACATACAGAACACGCTAGTGCATGGAGAAAGGATAAAGGATTGAAGACCCAAAAAGGGGGAGAAGGGGAACGTGCCAAACAGAACAGACCAAAGAAGTCAAATGAAGGGCAATGATAGAATGTCCATTCAAATAGTGGTAGTGCAGCCAGCAAGTGGCAAGTGTAAGATGATTTTTTGACAGGGCAAATCTGATGAGTGCAGACAAGCACTGGACCCATTGATATGGGAGGCCTGTAGGCAGTGCAACAGGGAGGCAGGGTGAGCAGGTACCTGATCCGATGGACAGAGTGTGTGCAGGGGCACAGTGCCAACAGAGGAAACTGTTCAGCTGGGTAGAAGAGGGGCTAATGCAGGAGCAAGAAGGAAGGTGTCGAGGTGCTACCAGAAGCAGATATATCTCCCCTCAAGATTCAACGTGGCCAGTTGGCAGTTCAAAAGTGAGCTCCCAGCTGTACACACAGATCTGCTCCTACCTCATTCATTAAATGAACGACTGAGCTTGAGGGAGTGTGGGGTAGAGGATCAAAGGACTCAAGGGGGGAGGAATTGGTAGAGGGATTGTCGAAGGTATTTTCTACCCATTCCCAAAGAAACCTTGTGCACAATGCAGAGGGTCTGAAGTAACATCCTTGCATCCACTAGTAGCCAGTGAAGGGGTCACATAGCTGGAATGATGGGATCCCAGGGCTTGTGGCCAAGGACAATTCTTGCAGTCCTGTACCGGATTAGTGGTGGAGGCTGGTTGATTATTGAATGAGACTGTCACAGTACCCCAACCTTGAATGAACCAGAGCTTGACAGACTGTGAGCATGTAGGAGAATGTTAGGGAGAGCACAGTACCCTTGAGGTGGTGGAGCAATAAGTTAGTCCATTCCAAGATACATCACAAATGTGTGTGTAAAAGGGATGTGTTGAGACAAAGGTGACCCAGAGGTTCATGGCCTTGCAGGTGGAGGCAGGAGGAGGGCCAAGTGGGGCTGGCCAGAGATTGATTGCAAAGGATGGAAAAGGAGCATCAAGAGGAGGATGTCAGTCTTGCTGGCATTCAGAAAGAGCCCGTTGGTAGTACACCAAATGCAAATGGCAATGAGGCTACCTGAAATAAGGGAGGGACAAGAGGTGGCCAAGGGCAGCCACAAAATGAGTTGGTTGTCATCAGCATAGCACCAGAACTCGTACAAAAAAATGATAATGCAGTGGTTAAGAGCTGCCAGGTGAATTGAGGCCGAAAGTTCAGACCCCTGGTGAACAACACAGGTGGAGAGGGAGATTGAAGATAGGTAAGAGCCAACTTGTAGCTGGGCGGGTCACAGATGCCAAAAACACATGTCATTGAGTTGCACGCATCGATACTCACCAGATGATGCATCATATCCTCTCTCCCACTCCACGGATTTGTTTCTCTGGGATGAACTCTGAAGCGATATCCTCATGCTGAATGAGTTCATCCTCCTCTGATGGTGGCCCACCACCAGTCACCAGAGATATGGAGTAATTGGAGGCATGCTTTTGCTTAGAACTGCATTTGAGGTCATTCCAGCGCTTGTAGCAATCCTGAGCTGTGTGCACCTGGATCCCATGGATGTCACACCCTCCGCAACATGCTGCCAGGGGACCCAACGCTGGTGATGTGTTGTATGGCACTGTGGGCCCACAAGCATATCGCGTTGGTGTTCCGACACGTAGCCCACAAGGAAGTCCTGTTCCTGATTGCAGAAAGGCTTCTTCCTTGACATGCCGGAGGTCGGAGCCATGTCTGGGGTCCCAGCCTCTTGTGCAGGAGCACGCTTCCTCCTTTTGGACGGTGGTACTGACCCTGAGGGGGCAATGTGGCCCTGATCAGTGGGGGCAGTGGCGCTGGTGGACTGGACCAAAGCAGTGGGTGTTAATATGAGGACAGGAGGTCTTACTTGGGTCTGAGTCACTGCCGGGGTAGTGTTGGCTGCCTCTGCATATGCAGTTACCACCATCCGGCTGCTTGGGGCAGAAGATGTCAGTACTGCCCCAGATATGTGTGCCACAGTCACAGCCACAGTGGACGCACATGAGCCCACCTTCCGGACAAGATGGAAATCGTCCTGGGAGTCCTCCTCACACAATGAAACATGCGCTGCCTGACCCAGAGCCCGGGTGGAGGTGTCCACAGCTGCACCTGCAGCTACCACCACCGGTGGGCCTGTGACAGCAGATGTAAATTGCTGTTGGGTGATATGGGCGCCAGGTTGTGATGCAACAGCTGCATCACTAGGAACAACAGCGGGTGGTGGCATGTCTGCACCCGCACATGGCTGTGCATCCTGTCGCAGAGGGGCACCCCTGCCTCTTCCACCCCTGTAGTCACCCTGGCCACCCTGGACTCCCCGTCCTCCCTGGTCTCCGTGCCCACGTGCCCAACCACGTCCAGCCCTTGGAGGACGGCCAGCTTTGCCACCATTAGCCTTTGGTGGACTCCCAACCATTGCACCAATGGAAAATGGGCTATGGGAGATTCATTCAACAATTGTCCTCAGGGTACTTGATGGTATAAGTACCCAAGTGCCCCTGCAAGGCTGTCTGTGACCACTGGGGAGAAATAACGGGTCACGCAACGCTTAGGCACCCCCTGAAGAAAAAAAAAAATCATAAATGAAAATGAATTTAAGCTCACAAAGTTAGAATAAAATAAAAAACTTTGTGACCGCGACCCCAATAGTCCATGTGCGTGAATATTACCTCCAGCAGTATGGTGTGGCACTCAGGAACACAAAAAACATGTACGCATGGAACACGTGGGCTACAATGACCTCTAAATGGTACGCATGCACAGGGGGAACCACAGTGGGAAAAAATCATATGCGACTCACCGTCTGCCTTGCATGGAAAAAAAAAACCAACACCCCACCAAAAGAAGAGGTACGGACTTCAGATGCTGTGAAGTAATTGCGTGTGATTCCAGCAGAGTAAACACACGCGTCGGCCTCCACGAACAGCATGTACAGCGTTTTGCTGGCCCGCGCTCACCTTTAACCCGTCCAGAGAGCAACACCTGTGCGCGTAACGTCAAATTTGCGCTTACGCACTTGGACCCTTTCCTCAAATTACACGCATTCACACGCGGACGTGCTGTTATTTCACGTGCTGAATCACTATGCACCCGTCACGAGGGAAACGCCTGCGTGCGTAACGTCACAAACGCGCTTATGCGCTATGGGCCTTTCCTCAAATTACACGCTGATGTGCACTTTCTTCACGTGCCAAATCACTCCATATCAAGCTGGCCACGCAACAACACACGGAAGACCACGCTCCTGCCCAGAAGGCCATTTTCCTGCCCCACAGAGCCCCGAGCACGCTCCCACCTGCCATCTGCAGCTACCTGCCTGCCTGCTGGCCACGTGCCCTGCTGTTTGGTGCCTGCACGTCAGCCATCTGCAGGGGTCCAGTTGCTGTGACCACCCCTGCTGGAACAGAAGACTCCCGACTGGGATTCCATTGCTCCACAGCCCAGCCCCAGGACCCAGTTGCCCACCCACACCTGCCTCGGGGGTTGCCATGTCGAACACAACACCATCTGGCACCAGTGGCAACCCCCGAGCAGAGAGGCAGATGGCTACCAGCTTCAGTGCCAATGAAATTGGTATCCTGGTGGAGCAAGTCCTGGGGGAGTATGATGCCCTCTTTGGAAGTTCACGTGCCGACAATGAAGGACAGAAGAGGATATGGATGGACATTGTGGCTGCCATCAACGTGGAGGGGGTGGCAGCACGCGACATTCAACACGTCCGAAAGCGCTGGGAGGACTTCAGGTCCAGGACCCTCAACAAGGCCCAGCGCCTCTTGAAGGCAGTGGATGCTGAGGGGTGCCGGGTCCACCTTACCAACAACCAGATGAGGGTCCTTAAAACGTATACGCCCAGCGCTCCACCTCCAGGTCCTTGAGAGGCAGACCCGTCCGGAGTCGAGCTGTAAGTGTACATACGTACTGATTGGATGCTGTGCTTGTTGAGGTGTGCCAGGAGTATGCAGATTGGACATATGTCTTTGTAGGTCCATGTATGGATGCGTATGTACAGGGACATGAGCCTGCCGCATGTGAGTCCTGTCATGTGTGAGACACATCAATGGTGTATGTGTTCAAATGCATGCTGGCCGAATGCATGTGTGGGTGCACACAGGTTTCAATTTCTGTGTATGTACTTTGGCATGGTTGTGGTGTCACACATGGATGCTGGTTCCACCTGCATGTATCTGCACTATGAACATGTGTGTGTATTTGACAAGTGTGCAACTGTGATACACCATGGATGCATGTGACACTGACATGTAGGAGGAGGCTGATTGGCAGATGTGACATGGATGGCGATGATATCACTGCGACAGGTGGTGGAGATGTACAGATGCATGTATGTCTGGTGGCGTGTGTGCATGTGTTCTGCACACACCGTGTTGCATGTGACGTCAGGCTAACCTTCGGCTGCTCATGCTGTTGTATGTGTATGGATGGTGCTGCCTGCTGCAACATTCCTGTTGATTTGCGCATGTGTGTGATTTGAAATGATATGTATGTTGGGGAGTGTGATGCCATGTGTGAAGTTTGACACTGCCACTCATGTGCAACTGTCATGTGTGTATCAGACCATTGTACAGTGTCCTGATGACTGTGTTCTATCTCTCCCTGTCTGCAGCGTCAACTGATGAAGAGGGCAGAGACGGTGCTGTGGAGCAAAGCGGCAGGGGTTGCACCGCCAGCCGGAGAGACAAGCCTGGCTCCCCTCCCAGGTTGTCATCTCGTCGGGGAGTGAGGAGTCTGGTGCCGCGTCCGTGGCCGCAGCTGCCGAGGGTAGGTCCAAGAGGCGGAGGTCAGAGGTGGACTCCTCGGCAGCAGAAGGGACAGCTGAGACCCCACTGTGTCCGATGGAGGAAGATGGCACGGAGTCATCCAGGTTGGTGGTGGGTTTGGTTGAGGAGGAGGCCGTGGAAGGGACATACACGGGGTCTGGAGAGGGGGATTCCACTGGTGCTAGTGGTGAAGTCCAGAGGCGGTACATGCCACTGCGGAGGTGCCTGTGTGTAATTCTGTCCCTGATCCTGTGACTGCATCATCCCGCACCAGCAGGGATGCCTTCGTCCAGACCCGTTTTCAGGGAAGGGATGCGCGCACAACAACTGGCCTTCCTCTCCCTGCGGACGTGGCAATCTGGGACTGTGTTAAGCCTGTCCTGGCTGGGATGGCGTTGCGTCAACGGGGCATCCGAGATGACCTGCAGGGTTTTCGTGAAGACTCTGCACGTTATCTGGGATGCCTCTTTGACCGGGTCGACCTACTAGGACGGGTCACCAGTGCTGGATTCCTCCGTCTGCTGGACCTTGTACCGAACCCCTCCTCAACTGAACCCCCTATGCGCGAGTCATCCTCCGTGCCATCTTCCGGCCCAAGTATCACCTGGGTACTCTGTGGAGCTGCCTCTAACCCAGCGGCCAGGCTGGTGGAGGACACATCCCTGCCACAGTCGGGAGTCGGAGGTCCAGCAGGGGTGGCCACCCCAACAACTGGACCCCCAGCAGGAGGAGGACGAGGCTCGGGCCATCAACATCAGGGGGGCAGGCATCGGCCGGAGGGCAGGAGGACCCTGGATTGGGAGTGTCTTCCGTGTGGCAGCGGTTGGGCCAGCAAATAGATGCGGAGCGGCAGCAGGCAGAAGAGGCACGGCTCACTATGGTCAGGGCTGAGAACTCCATGCGCAGGGTGCTGAAGCAGGCTGAGTGCCTCGAGGAAATTCACAGGGAGTTGGAGGTGGACATGGCGTTATCCCTGCGAATCCTCAGGGCCATGGAACAGGCCCGCCTCCAGGATGTAGAACGGGAGTTCGATGATGTCCTGGCCCGGGAAATCAACAAGTGAGCCGTAGGACTTGCCCGCCGCCATTGTATATAGTTAATTAGTTTTAGGTTTCCTTTATATTTTTCTTTCATTTGGGGCGCATGGACTATGCCCCACATTTTTGTATATAGTTGTTTATTAGGTAGGGTTTTTTGTAGGTTTCATTTGGTTTGTTGGGCTCATGGACCCTGAATTTGGAAATTGTATATAGTTGAAGACTGGACTGGAGTTCTTTTTTTCATTTTTTACCATGGAGCAATGGATTTATTTTTTCATTTGGATCTTGTTTGATGGACGAACCCTTTGGAGACATTTTCATTTGGATTTATTTTGATGCAGCATTCATGTATTTTATTTCATTTATTTTGGACATTCAGCCTTTTGTTTATCATTTGTATTATTGTGTGAGTTTCTTTCATTTCCTTGCTTTTATTTTTAATACATTTTGGTTTAATACTTCATTTGTGTGGTATTCTCTCATTGGTTTCATGCATGTCACGATGTGGGTTTTTTCATTCACTTGCACCCATTGTGTGTGTGACGGACATGTATTGATGTGCATACTTGCCATTTGGGATGTATCATGTAATGGTGGATTTCAATGTGGGGTGGATGGTATACTTGGTTGCTTGTTTGGACTGGGGTGGCGTGGGGTGGGATTTGGGTGGCCATAAGGGCCATGTGTGTGGATCGTGATGATGTGTTGGGGGGGACATGAGTCGGGGCCTGCTGGCAGGTGCCCGTCAATGTTGGGTGGGCGGGGGTTCAGGGGCACATGAGTCGGGCCTGCTGGCAGGTGCCCGTCAATGCTGGGTGGGCGGGGGTGGAGGGGGACATGAGTCGGGGCCTGCTGGCAGGTGCCCGTCAATGCTGGGTGGGCGTTGGTACAGGGGGACATGAGTCGGGGTCTGCTGGCTGTGAAACTCCCCGCGTACCCCACAAACACATGTACCCCACTCGCACAGGGCCTATCGCATGTAAAACTCCCTGCGTACCCCACAAATACACGTACCCCGCTCGCACAGGGCCTATCGCGTGTGAAACTCCCTGCCTACCCCACAAATACATGTACCCCTCTCGCACAGGGCCTATCGCGTGTGAAACTCCCTGCGTACCCCACAAATACATGTACCACGCTCGCGCTAGCGAAATCACGTGTAAAACTCCCCGCGTACCGCTCAAATACGCGTATCCCTCTCGCACAGGGCCTATCGCATCTGAAACTCCCCGCGTACCCCACAAATACATGTACCCCACTCGCACAGGGCCTATCGCGTCTAAAACTTCCCATGTACCCCACAAATACACGTACCCCGCTCATACAGGGCCTATCGCATGTGAAACTCCCTGCGTACCCCACAAATACACGTATCCCTCTCGCGCTAGCAAAATCGCATGTAAAACTTCCTGCGTACCCCACAAATACACGTACCCCGCTTGCACAGGGCCTATCGCATGTGAAACTCCCCACGTACCCCACAAATACACGTACCCCGCTCGCACAAGGGCATATTGCATGTAAAATTCCCTGCGCACCCCTCCGAATACACGTATCCCTCTCGCGCCAGCAAAATCGCGTGTAAAACTCTGCGTGTACCCCGCAAATACATGTACCCCACTCGCACAGGGCCTATCGCGTGTGAAACTCCCTGCGTACCCCACAAAAACACATACCCCGCTCGAACAGGGCCAATCGCATGTAAAACTCCCCGTGTACCACCCAAATACATGTAACCCTCTCGCACAGGGCCTATCGCGTGTGAAACTCCCGCGTACCCCACAAATTCACATACCCCGCTCGCACAGGGCCTATCGTGTGTAAAACTCCCTGCACACCCCTCAGGATACACGTACCCCTCTCACACTACCGAATGTGCGTGGGAATTGTCCCCCCTGTGGTGTGGGCTGCCTGTTGGGCATGCACTGGGGTGATGGGCTGCCTGTGGGGCATGCACTGGGGGGATGGGCTGCCTGTGGGGTATGGGGAGGGTGGATGGGCTGCATGCATGTATTCTGAGGGGTGCATGGGGAGTTTTACATGCATTTTCGTGGTTGGGGGGCTGTATGCTGGTCCACTGGCCTTTGCGCCATGTACCGGATTTTTTGTGCTGCTCATGGCGCACGGGGCGTGGTTCGGGGCTGTAACATGTGCTGCTACTGGGTCGCTGCGCCACTCTGCACCACGGCTGCTTGTGGATGTTAAAATCCATGAATACGCTGTGCGCTGAAATGGGTTTTGGGGCACGCGGCTGGCGCAGACTGCCGCATGCGCACACTGTGCGCCAGCCGCACGCGACATTTGTGCGCCGAATTCTATGAATTACCCCCTTTGTATTTTGTTGGTGTTCCTCACTTAGAAATTGTACCAGATAAATAAATGTGGATCTTTAAATAGCAGGTGTTGATTCGCTGTGACTGTTAGCCATTAAGCATGTCTTCTTAAAGCACCACGGGTGAGTTTGTGTATCAGCATAGGGCTCATGGAATTGGGGCCCACATGGAGGAATAGGTGCATATGGCAATGGTGGTCCTGCATAAGGTTTGAGTAGTGGGAGGATTGCAACTATGTATGTGTGAAGATGTGATAGTGTTCCATGATGGACCTCAAACTTTTTTACGATTCATTGAACAAGTTAAATATCCAATCCATAATTTTGCACATGCTTACCTGTTCCATTATGGCTGATTACAGAACACACTCCTCTCCCGCCATTTCCCACTGATTAATATGTAAGCAGATCGTCACAGGAGAGAGGTGCATTAAGACTCTCCCAATCCTGCGTTTGCTCCCAGCTCCTCGGCTGTGGATTGCAGATTGTTTCCCATCAAAGTGCTGACGGACTCCAGAACGGCCTCAGTGCCTAATGCCATTGTTTCTTTTTTCTTTCTTGTCTCGCCAATGTGGTGCCTTCAGTCACCAAGCTGCCTTCTGGAAGGTACCTTTTCTTTCTTTAGAAAACAAAGGAAGGGTCAAGAGCACAGTTGGCATATGTTAACAGTGCTTCTCTTCTCCAGTTCTGCACTTAAGGGTGCACCAGTGTGATTTAAAGTGCATAAACATTGAATGTAGAGAAGCAGAACAAGGGCTTCTAGTGAACTGAGGATGTGATCCATAGGTGTACGGAATCGATTCTTGTATCAGTAGTGGATGATCTAACATGCCTTGTTTACCAGGGTGGAATGGGGGCGCTGATTTTATTAGACTTGTCGGCCGCCTTTGATACTGTTGACCACCCCACCATGATCACCGTCTGTTCTACGCTGGTCTCTCTGGACAGGTACTTGCGTGGTTTTCCTACTTTTTGGAGGGTCGGTCCCAATCTATCTTTCTATCATCTTTCGACTCTAAAGGTATGGCTTTAGTTTGCGGAGTCCATCAAGGCTCTGCTCTATCTCCCATTCTGTTTAACATTTATGTTCAGCTACTTGTCAGGCTCATCCTCTCCCACGGCTTCATGTGCTATTCCTACGATGATGACATGCAAATTATCTTGTGGCTTGATCTCTCCTCTTTTGAAATGGCCGCATGGCTGCGGAACTGCCTTGATGTCGTGTGGAGGGGGGAGCAATGAGGGAGTGGGAGGTTGATGGCCGACAACTGGCTGACCCCTAATGCTGAGAAAAAAGAGGTGCTGATTGAAGGATGTTCTGTTCCTTCCCTCTGCTGGATCCCTGTTTTCTGGCCTTCCACTCTTGGGCATTGCCCTTCTCCACTTGTGGTGGTGAAGGATCTAGGTGTAAAAATGTAGCTTCTCGTTCGATGAAGAACCAGGCCTCCACTGTCTGTCAATCAGGCCACTTAAAACCACAGACACTTCCCAAGGTTCTTCCTTTTATTCCCTCTTGCTTTCATTCCCCAGTGGTCTCCTCTCTGGTTCTTAGTGGTATTGACTACTGCAAATCCCTCTATCTGCTTCGTCACCTTCCGTTGTTACAAAACATGACTGCCAGGGTGATTTGTCATCCTCCATTTGTCTCTCGTATGACCACACTTCTATACCAATTACACTGGCTCCTGGTAGAGAAACATGTTCTATTCAAGTCGCTATGTATTGTGCACATAGCATTTTATCAAATTGGAGCTGAATACATACAGGCCAAATTCTGTCCCTATATTCCTCCTAGGGCACTGCGCTCCCAATCGTCATTGACAATTGGGATGCCTTTTGCAAATCGCTCTCGTGTAGAGGGATGACTCTTTTCTGAGGCAGCTGCGAAAGTATGGCACTCCCTCCCCGTGCTCTGTGGACTGTGACTCCTCATCCATCCTTTCGCCGCCTATTAAAGACCCATCTTTTTTAGATTTGTCCCCTCTGTTTGCTGCTCTGGTCTCGGCCTGAATGGTTCATAGTACCATGATGCCTTTGGTGTATGTTTTCGCTTTTGAAATGTACTTAACATAGCATAACATAACATAACATAACGTAATCGCCAAACTGGAGGGAATTCTTCTCTTTCTTGGAGCCCGGCAATGAGGCATCTTGGAGCAACTCTCTGGTTGACGGTTTAGACGCAATTAACCTCCAACCTCACATAAATGGCCCGACTCACTACAAAGGACACACTCTTGATGCAATCTTTAGCTCCAACACCCTGATTCATTTAAACCCCCCGATCCCTATCATCTGGTCCGATCACTTTATTCTCTCGTTCGCCATTCCGGTGCTTGAATCTGAACCTCGGAACCTACGCAAATGCTGGAAAAAAACTAATAATCATCCCGGACCTAGCTGACGCACTTCTCCAGTCTCCACCACCTACCTGCCAACTCAATAAACAACTTAACCCTGAAGCCTTCGATTCATGGCTCAACGCACCTCTGATGCAGCTCACACCCCCTTGCAAACCATCAACCTGCCGTGGCCTCTTCCCCAGATGTTTCACTCCTGAGTTGAAGACCACTAAACAACTATATAAATACCTAGAACGCAAATGGCAGAAAGACAAAACCCAGAAGACCAGGGCCACCTTGGCCCGACACCTTTATCAGTACAAGGCCGAAATCCGGAAAGCAAAAAAAGCCCACTACAACTCCCGAATCCTAAACTGCAAAAACCCAAGGAAAGAACTCCACAAAATCATCTCCGAATTCGCCAACCCAGCTTGCACCGCCACCGTCCTGACCTCCTCACAATGACTCTATGACTCACTCTCCCTCCACTTTTACACCACGGCTCTCGAAAGAACAAATACTATAACCACCAAAATGGCTCTCCTACACCCACCGGGCAATTCGACCCCCATGCCGACTAGCCCACCAGCCGCGACCACTACGCAACCAACGTTCAAATCCTTTAGTCCAATATCACCAGAGCAATTTCTCAAACTTCTATGTGCCCGCAAACCATCTGGCTCGCCGCTAGATCCTTGCCCAGCCACAACCCTCAAAGAAATGTTCACTTCCACCTGCGCAGGAGAACACGCAAGATCCATCATAAATGCCTCCCTCTCCTCTGGTGTCTTTCCCGACGCATTCAAAACGGTTCATGTCAAACCTCTAATTAAAAAACCTTCCCTAGACCCTCTCGAGCCCAAAAACTACCGCCCCATCTCAAATACCAGGTTCCTTGTCAAACTCATTGACCAAACCGCCTACTCCCAACTAAATGCCTTTGTCGAAGCCAACAATCTCCTAGACCCCGCCGGATCAGGTTTCAGAGCCCGTCACGGAACTGAAAGCACCTTAACCTCAATCTGGGATGACCTTAAAATGACGGTAGATTCCGCGGGATGCGCCGCTCTAATCCTTCTTGACCTATCTGCCGCCTTTGACACAATCAATCACTCAATCCTACTAGACCGTCTCCACTCCCTAGGAATTTGTGGAACCGCTTTTAAATGGATAGCTTCATTCCTCAAAGATAGGTACCAAATAACAATACTCTCCACCAATACCTCCCAAGCCCGACCAGTCGACACGGAAGTCCCACAAGGAGCATGCCTATCCGCCCTCCTGTCCTGTTCAATCTCTACTTGATCACCCTCCCACCAATAATTAGTTCACACAACATCCTATGTTACAACTGCGCCAATGACACTCAACTAATTCTAAAAATCCTGAACGCAAAACCCAACTCCCGACCTGACCTGGCCTCCTGTCTCCATGACATAGAACTCTGGATGACCCAAAGCCACCTCTTGTTAAACCCCTCCAAAACAGAAATCATGGTATGTGGCAACTCCAAACTTCTTCCTCACCCAGTACCCTGGCCATCCGCCATGGGCAACTCTCCGACCCCCTCCAACTCAGTGAAAAATCTTGGATGCACCCTTGACTCTGACCTTACATTCTCGCGCCAAGTCAACAACGTCTCAAAGTCCTACCACTACCACCTTAAAACTCTTAGGCGCATCTTCCCATACCTCTCCTTTCCCAACCGACTCTCCGCAGTCCAATCAATCGTTATATCAAGACTGGACTACGCAAACCCCCTATACCTCGGAGTCCACGCGTACCAACTGAATAAACTCCAAAGGGCACAAAACGCGGCAGCCAAATTGCTACTCGCGCTCGGCCCAAGAGATCACATCTCCCCAGCCCTTAAGATGCTGCACTGGCTCCCAGTAGCCTGAAGGGTGACTTTCAAAACCTTATGCATCTCCCATCGAGCACTGCATAAAACCGGACCTCAATATCTTCAAGACAAGCTAAAACCCTATCACCCCCCACGCACCCTAAGATCAAGCTCGGCCGGCCTCCTAGTCATCCCGAAAACAAACTCAGTCAGGTTAGGCGGATCATCATTCTCAGCCTTGGCCCCCACACTATGGAACTCACTCCCACGCCACATCCACCTAATTGAGGATTTAACGTCTTTCTGCAAACTGCTGAAAACCTGGCTCTTCCCCTAAAACCATCCCGTACCAAACTAACCCAAACAGACTAACAGCATCTCAATAACTCAATCCAACAAACTACCTGACGCGAGAAATTGAAAGCCAATAACCCTGAATATAAACTAGAATGGCAACCAGAATTAAATAAGTAAATTAGATCAAAGCAGAGAAATGGTTAATAAGAGTAAACATACGCAAAGAGTAAAGAGATTTAAACTCCTGAAATGGACATAAAGCATGAGGAGTGAACAAAGTGAATGGCGTGGATGAAATAGTTAGAATGGATGAAGCGTGTAGAACAGATGAATGCGCCGAGTGGAAGAATGCATGAGTGGAAGAACAGATGACTATATAGTTTGAATGTGTGTGTAAATTGAATGAGTATGTAGATCGGATGAGTGTATAGAATGGATGAACATGTTGAGCGGATGAGTGTGTAGAGCGGCTGGGTGTGTAGAGCGGATGAGCATGTAGCACAAACATGTGCGTAAATACAGAGAAGCGAGTAGAACGCAGGAGTGCGTAAAACAGATGAATGTATGTGCAGAACGGATGAGCGTAATCCGGATGAGTATGTAGAACAGACAAGTATGTAGAGCGGATGAGTATGTAGAGCGGGTCAGTGTGGTTAGCGGATGAGTACGGAAGTGTGGAGAGTGTGTAGATCGCTGGAAGAGATGAATGTGCAGACCTGGCGAATGCATAGAGCGGATGAGTGCATAGAGCGGATGAGCGCATAGTGCGGATGAGTGTATAGTGCGGATGAGTGTATAGAGCGGACGAGTGTACAGAGCGGACGAGTGTACAGAGCGGACGAGTGTATAGATCGGATGGGTGTATAGAGCGGATGAGTGTACGGAATGGATGAGTGCACAGAGCGGATGAGTGCACAGAGCGGATAAGTGCACTGAGCGGATGAGTGCACAAAGCGGATGAGTGCACAAAGCGGATCAGTCTATAGAGCGGACGAGTGTACAGAGTGGATGAGTGTACAGAGTGGATGAAGGTATAGAACAGATGAGTGTAGAGATGAATAGATAGAACAGGATAATACTGTTGAATGCATGGAAAGCACGAGTGCATAAAGTGGATGAGTGCGAGGAGCGGATGAGCGCAGGGAGCGGATGAGTGCGGGGAGCGGATGAGGGCGAGGAGCCGATGAGCACAGGGAGCGGATTCATAGATGCATAGAATGGATGAGTGCGGGGAGCGGATGAGTGCGGGGAGCATGGGAAGTGGGTGAGTGCGGAGAGCGGGTGAGCGCAGAGAGCGGGTGAGTGCGGGAAGCGGGTGAGCATGGAAAGCGGATGAGCGCGGGAAGCGGGTTTACGCGGGGAGTGGATGAGTGTTGAGAGCAGATGAGGGTGGGGAACAGATGAGTGTGGGGAGTGGACGAGCGTGGAGAGCGGATGAGTGTGGAGAGCGGATGAGTGTGGAGAGCGGATGAGTGTGGAGAGCAGATGAGCGTGGAGAGCGGATGAGTGTGGAGAGCGGATGAGTGTGGAGAGCGGATGAAGGTGGAGAGCGGATGAGGGTCGAGAGCGTATGAGGGTGGAGAGCGGATGAGGGTGGAGAGCGGATGAGGGTGGTGAGCGGATAAGGGTCAAGAGTGGATGAGGGTGGAGAGCGGATGAGGGCGGAGAGCGGATGAGGGTGGAGAGCAGATGAGGGTGGAGAGCGGATGAGGACGGAGAGTGGATGAGTGTAGAGAGCAGATGCACGCGGGGAGCTGCTGAGTGCGAAGACCAGTTGAGTGCGGGGAGCAGGTGATTGCGTAGGGCGGGTGAATGCGTAGTTCAGACGAAGGTGTAATGCACGCGAGGGATAAAGCGGACAAACACCTAGAGCGGATGAGTTACACAGACCAGGTGAGTGCGTAGAACGGATAAGCATGTCAAATGGATGAGTACCGAATGCATACAGAATGCGAGGTGCGGATGGATGTGCGGAGCAGGATGGATAAGCTGAGCAGAAGAATGTGTAGAGTGGAGGATTGCATAGGACAGACTAGTGGGTAGGGCCGGCAAACATGTAGAACATAAGAATGCATACGAGCGAATGCCTGCATATGAAAAAAGTGGACCGTAGAGGGGACGAGTGAGTAGAGGGGACGAGTGCGTAGAGGGGATGAATGCGTAGAAGGGATGAGTGCATTGAGAAGTTGAGTGCATAGAGAAGATGGGTGCGGACCATATAACCCATCATATCACACCACCACGCTTACTCTCTCCTTTACACCACCACTCAGCTAGAACACAGAGATACTATGACACCATTCGGTATAACTGTTCTCATACCAACATCCGCCGCACACTCCACATCATCTTAAATAAACACTGCTGGTTACACCCCCCAGCCAGGCATTCTCCTCAGGCCTAACGCAGCCACATTTGGTCTGGATAAATCCTGCCAGAACGAACACATACTCCAGATCTCTCAACCACCACACCTACCACTGAGAAGCAGCTAGTACACAAATACCGCACCAGCTAGACACATACCGGTGCTCACACGCACCTTAACTCTCTCTACTCTCTCTACTGACCTGAACTTCGGTTCCCAAGGGCGTTCAACCTACCAGCGCCTTCAGACCATACCAATGGTGTATAAGGTGCTATACAAATGCAAAATAACAATAACAATAACAAATGAAGCTCATACTCTTGGACTAAGTGATTTTGGTTACCAGTCATTTGGTCGAAAACCAAAGGATCGAATGCCATTTGATCGACAGTCAAATGGTCGAAAAAAATGGTCGATTTGTTTTTTTTTTGGTTTTTTTTGTATGGGGGGGGGGGTGCCCCTGTTTTCTTTATTAAAAATATTTTTTAACCAACCAAAACTAACAAAATATATATAAATAAATAAATAAAAAAATTCAACCTTTTTTTTTTTCGACCATTTGACTGTCGATCAAATGGTCATCCGATCTTTTATTTTCGACCATTTGACTGGACACCAGTGATTTTATGTTGCCCAAATGTGTTAAGTGAACTTACACCTCATGTTTACAGGGATACCTGCTACTACATTTAAAGGAATGAGCTTGAAAAGAACAGCAGTGAGAGGGAATGTTATCACAAGCCATTAGAAACCCAGCCCTGTCTAGACTCTTCAGTGCCAGGCAACTGTTCATTAATCTCCCTTCTATGCACCTCTGCAAACTCATGAAAGAAAGGTTCACCTTTCAGGTCATGGACTTACTTGATTCTTTTGATGCGCCGGATAGTCTTCAGGCTAGGTTTTGACCAGGCAGGAAGACACAGCCCTTACCGATGTATGCCCTAAATCTAGAGAGAGCCATGGACACTGGTAGAGCTTTCATCACTGTTGGTCACTCTATCACATCCCCAAGCTCTCTGAAATAAGAGTGCCGGGATGGGCACTTGGCAGTAACTCCTCTTTTCTGTCTCATATGTGGCATTCCATGTATGTATCTCCTTTGCAGGTTGCCGTCAATGTCCTTATCACCTGTTACATGCTTGTCCTGCCTCTCGACCTATGACGTTTCTCAAGGTTATTTTTAATGTTTTAACAAGCATGTCCTGGATCAGTTTCATGTCTTTCACTTTTCCCCCTTTGGTAGGACGGAGACCTCTGTGCCTCCACTACACAGGTTTACAACTCTATGGCCTCTAAAGGGAGGGGATGGATGGAACCCAGCAGGCTGAGGATCACAGCAGTAAGCATTAGGCTACTTTCAAAGAACCATCAAACCTCTGGTTGATACAAATCAAATCCTGCCTGAAACCTCTGCCCCACGCCCCCCTCCATAAGCCCTTTGTATATGTCTAAAATCTAGGGCTAAGGGTTTATTTCACGCTCTCACTTTTTGTTTAGATTTCTCCTGTGGCCCTTTCCTGCTTCTTTCCTCTTCAACACACCAAGAAAATTCTTTCTGGGTTTAATATCACAACTTCAAAAGCAGTGCTCACAGTTATTAGTTCTTTGTGCCTAAACTATAGATATTTCCATTAACTCAGTCGATTAAAGTATCTTCTTCAACAGCTACTCAATCAAACTATTGCAGCTAGGTTAATGCCGTAGGCAAGCCACCATGTTTGCATGAGCCATCCTCTGCACGTCCTGCCCTGGCTGCCCAAGAAGAAGACTTCCAATTGAAGGCACTTTGTATTGTCAATGCACTCTTGTTGGGGCTGGCACAATTCTTGTGCTCGATTCTCATCCCAAATGTACTATGATGTTTTGTGTTACAAGTAACAGGTGCCGATGTTGGCCAAATAGATGTGACTTATTTAATTTACTAGGAAGCAGAGTCTGATTGCACTCATTGTGTTTGTTTGGGGAGTAATGTTGATATGAGCTAATGATTGCAAATTGGTATGTGTGTTGGGTGTCCTGACCCACGTTTGAGCTATCATGCTGCAACATTTGGTGCTGTGGTCTTAGAAAATCCAAGATGGCCAAAAAGCCCACATGTGCGCCAGAATCCAGGAGAACCACGCAGTTTATGCATACACCAAAATGGCTGCCTAACTTGCCACCCACCAGTGCGAGCATGATGGGCCAGGGTGCCACAAGTGGAATGGGTGCCAAAGGTAAAACAGCAGCGCCTGTTAGCTCAAAAACGCTTTAAAATTACCTTTGGTTTCTCTGAATGCCAGCTCAAAATGCCTATTTTCAAACATTGCAACACATCCAAAAATCTCACTGAACACCAGCGGACATCTGGCAGAATGAAGTATGTGTGCATATAAAATCTGGGAAGATGAAGAGCCCAAAACAATGTTCATAACAAAACTGGCTGAGCTGTGCATGTCAGCAGCCTAACTGAAACTGGATTAAAACCACCAAAATCGAAATGTTTAAATTAAAGCCTTTTATTCATAAAAGTGTCAATTTTGCGAATAAAAGGTGCAAATCTTGTATTCCTAAAAGTGCATTTCTGGGTGGCCTACGGATCACAGCCAAAAATGAGACTATTTGTGATTTTTGGAGGTAATGTTTCTATCTTTAAGAAGACAGATCTACACCAATTGAATACACAAATGAAACAATGCTGATATTTCTTTCAACGTCGAGGAAATTACTCTGACATGTTACAAGGAGCTATATTAGGTGTTGCTTCAAGTAGCTCTAGCTTCATGGCATGTTCCTGCGCAAGTCTTAAAGCTTCGGCGGTGATGCCAGTTTTAGTTTCAAGTTCTCAGAAATTCTATCCATGAATTCAAATGTGTTCAAGTAGTCTGAACGCTGTACATTTGGTAAACCTTTAATGCAAGCTGCCAAGTCCTTAGTCATGAATCCAGTTTCTATTGTCTCAATGCAGACATGTTCTAAGGCTGTGGCAAAGTTGGCAAGCTCTTTGTTGTTATCCAGTTTAGCTCGGTGAGCCAGGCCTCGAGTCCATGCAAAAACGGAGGCAATAGGATTAGTAGATGTTTCTTGCCCTTTTTGATGCATGCGGTAGTGACGGGTTACGGTACCATGTGCAGCCTCTGCTTCTACAGTCTTACCATCTGGACAGATGAGCACGCTTGTCATCATGCCAAGAGAACCATACCCTTGCGCCACAGAGTCAGACTGCACATCCCCGTCATAGTTCTTGCATGCCCAGATAAAACCTCCCTCCGATTTCATGACTTGGGCCACCATGTCATCAATCAGTCTGTGCTCATACCAGATTTTCTTGGCTTCAAATTGTGGTTTATATTCCTTCTCGTAGATCTCCTGAAAGAAGTCTTTGAACCTCCCATCATATTTCTTCAGGATGGTATTCTTAGTGCTCATGTAGAGCGGCCATGCTTTAGACAAGGCCATCTGGAAGGAACTATGTGCAAATTCAGCGATGGACTTGTCAGTGTTGTACATTCCAAGAGTCACACCACCTCCATCTTCAAAATTATGAACTATATAATTGACTGGTGCACTGCCATCTGTTGGTGTGTACGTGAGCTCCACTTTTCCTGGGCCAGGGACAACAAAGTCTGTTGCCCTGTACTGATCTCCGTAGGCATGACGCCCAATGATGATGGGTTTGATCCATCCTGGGACCAGTCGTGGGATGTTCTTACAGATGATAGCCTCCCTGAAAACCGTGCCTCCTAGGATGTTTCGTATTGTTCCATTTGGAGACTTCCACATCTGCTTTAACTTGAACTCCTCCATCCTCTTCTCGTCCGGTGTGATTGTGGCACACTTGATACCCACATTGTACTTCTTAATGGCCTCTGCTGCGTCAATAGTGACCTGGTCATTCGTGGCATCACGGTTCTCCATGCCCAAGTCATAGCTGTGCAGATCCAAATGTACGTAAGGCACGATGAATTTTTCCTTAATAAGATCCCAAATCACCCGGGTCATCTCATCACCCTGCATTTCCACCACTGAGCCGCCATTGATTTTCTTCATTCTGGTTGTCGGTGTTAAAGGCTGTAAGAGGAGACACTGCCGTCTCTTTATTCCAATGCAGGGTGCGTCCTCTCTAGTTACCACCTCCTTCTTCTTTCAGCCTTTAGCAGCAGTGACCAAATGAACTCAGAACTGCGGCAGTCTATGGACTTGATAGACATAGAAGAAGGTCAAGAACAGCCAGGCAAAAAAAGCTATTTTTTTAAATTAACTGAGTGACCTACTTTTGAGTGTCACATAGTTTGTAACTGTTACAATGTCATAGTTTTGAACTTAGAATCAGCATTCTAGCTGCATATGTAAACATTGTATTGACTTAAATTGGGGAACAAAAAGTGACATTTTAGCTGAAAACTGGCTTAAAGAGATTCCAATTCTTCCTGACATCTACCCCCACAGGAGTTAAAACCTGCTCAGCCACTCTTCCCCTTGCCAAAAGGAGTTGTCACCTCTCTGATTAGATTAGGGGTGGAGCAGCTGGGGACTACAGGGAGGTGAACAAAGGCCTGTCCTGGACTCAGGCAAATGTAATATTGGGGGCGTCGTAAAAGTGGCTTCCTCTTGGGAGGAGAAGTGTCTCTGGGAGCCACCCGAGCTGGAGGCGGGGACAGGCAGAAGCTTCCCCCATGTGCTTTGGAACCTAAACCACACCCATCTGGGCCAGAGCATAATTTTAAAAAGATAGATAACTCATAGTGCGGACTTGTCAGAATTATATAAGTAATATCATTATTTTTGTGATTTTTCTGTGAACATTTTGAGATGTGTTAGGACCCTGTGGTGTATTCTGGAGTTTGCTAGCGGAAAATAGGGTCTCACTCCAAATGTCTGCATGTTAAAAATCTGACACTTCATCAATTCATGTCCATACTCCTTGCACACATGTGTGTAAATTTGGGTAAATGTCCGATATTGCAAAACCAGTTAAAAAGCGCAAAATGTTGTCATTTTTTAATGCAAGCCCCCAGGAGGATCAGAGGCGGACAAGCATGGACCATAAGGAATATATAATGTGCACATGTAATTTCAACAAGTTGTATATCTGGGAAGGATGTATTTGAAGCAAATATAGATTTGTGGGCAAACTGACCAGGGGAGGATCCTCTGACCCATAAAACCTACAGCATCACTCTGACTCACATTTCCTTCCCCCAATCATGGGAGAGGGGAGAATTGGGCCAATGACAAGTAGAGAGGGGCAGGCTTAGCTAGGCCCAGGCACACACCCACTTTCAAAAGACATAAAAAGAGCCACTGGAAGCTAGAGAGGGCATTCAAATCCAGTTGCTGCGGAGCGTTTTGCCGGACCACACAACATCCAGAAGATACCAGTTCCAGACTGACTCCAGCTACATACTCCAGAACCTAGAACTTATACTTTAGAACCTAAATCAGAGGCCTAAAACCACAAGCTGAGTTCTCTGCAGCAGGCCTCAAATCATTGCAAGCTACTCACAGCCGGGCGAGCTGCTTGAATCCCTTGCCAAGAACTTTTGCTAGGACCAGTGCAGAGATCCAGGAGCCGTGCAGAGACCGCTGTATCCGGACAGACCAGACCAGTGCCAGACCCGACCAGACCAGACCGTGCAGAGACCAGACCAGTGCCAGACCCGACCAGACCAGACCGTGCAGAACCGCAGACCCAGAGACCAGATCGCTGTGAAGTGCCGAGACCAGAACCGGAGTCCAGTCCAAAACCTGACCAGATCCGTGGCGAGGCCTATTTCAAATTTATATTGTGAGTACCTAGCAGAACTGTGCAGAACCAATCTCTTAGTTAAAATAATCTAATCCAAACTATTTTAACCTAAGTAGAACAGCCTCCTAGAAATCGTGTCATCTGTCATTTGTAAAGCTGCACAACTGTCACCTGTCAATTCTGAAGCTGCAAGCTGTCATCTGTCATTTTGAGTTTTACTTTAAATCCGAAAATCTACCTTTATTAAATCGTCCGTATCTCTTGAACCGTTTGGGATAGGAACTTGGTTTAACTTTCCTCTGAAAGCTTAGTATCTCAGCCTTCCAACGAACCTAGAACCGACTTGCTACTCCTTATACTTTTGCCGTAATCACGATTCACGCACTCGCGAATTTTACCGCGATTTGCGATTTGGTTAAAAATCCAGCCACGTGTAACCATCAGCAGTCATTTCTTTCCTTGCTAAAAATTTGTTTGCCTCTTAATCACCATCTCTGAATCATTGCTAAAGTGAGCCTGAACTCATCCCAAGTATCTCTCACTCACCCTGAACCTCCTAAAGGGAATTAAAAGCATTTCAGCATATTTTTCACTTCATTGCCACCACATTCAAAGCACTTGGGCCTGTGTTTTAAAACTCATACCGGTTTTCTCTAAGCTTGCTGGGGGGGAACTGAATTTCGTATTGTATTTGATTGCATTCCTGAGAACTGTGTGCTCCTCTTTCCATCTACTTCCATGTCTTACATTGCATAGGGGAGGGGGGTGAATTGCCAGAGAAAAAGTGATTATATTATCTTTTGCTAAAATCATCTCAAGTATTTCTGTACTGACTTTTATTCCTCATTGGTTTTCCCTTGAAATCATAAAAGTATTTTTGCTACTTGATCCATCCTATACTAACTCCTCATTGATTATAAAGAAGTGTGCTAGTGTCAGATTACCCATTGTTGATTAACATTATATTTATAAAGGCAATATCGATTATTAATTTATTATAAAAGCGTGGTATCTATATTTTGTCTTATTTCTCAAATAAACCTTTTAAACTTGCAAAACAGAACTACTTCTTGGCTCAGTGGGATCAGGGGGATTCTAAGAGAGGGGTGTTATATAGGGGTAGTCATCCAGAACTCATGAACTGGACATAAAGATATATCAATAAGGGTTTCCATTCAGTATCCCCGACTAGGCATTGACTTAGCTGTAGTGTTGAATTGAATCTTCTTACAAAGTGGGGGCTCGAGCCGGGATATTCTGGGTTAGATTTACCATTTGTGCAGATTAATACAGTGTGCCAGCTGACCAGATACACATATCCGGTCAGATCACCATGCTGTGTTACGCTGTAAAGCACTCCTCAAAGGAACGCTCTAAGGAAACGGTCTGTTTTGCAAAAATAAAATACAAACTTCTGTAAGTCAGTAAGGAACTCAAATTCCAGAATGACGACACTGGTAGACATCAAAATAGCCAGAGAGCACTTCTTACATAAGCTATTTGTGAGAGTTGAGTGGACTCATCAGGACCAAACGGTCTGGTTGCAGGCAATCGCGCAACAGGTCACTGAAACAGGGTCAGATATATGGGGAGATGAGGGTCCCCTACATGTGGCCCTGAGTGAACTATATATGGCCCCTAAAGCCAAAGATGAACATAATAAGATTGCCATGATAGCAGCATATTTGTATCTATATATGGGAGCCATGCAGGACAAATGTGCTGAAGGCCAAGATCTGGCAAATAGGCAACAGCTGGCGTTAGAAAAGGCCCAATCTGACCTGGTCTCTTCTGAGCAGAGGCTGCAGAGGAGCCAGGAGTCAGAAAATGATAGCAGGCAGTATATCATTAAAATAAAAGAGGACATGGATAGACTGCAACAGGAAAAGGCTGACCAGGATACCAGATTTCTGGCCTTGCAGAAGGAGTACCAAGAAGGTTTGGACTCCCTTCTGCAGAGCCAGAAAAAGCTGGAGCAACAACTGGACTTCAACAGGGCATGCACAGAACAGGTAGCCACCCTGCAAATTCGATTAGACAGAGAGAAAGAGGAAAGCAATAAATTGATTCTGAAAGACCTGGATACCCAGGCAGAGTTTGATCAGGAGCACCAGAAAGCTGGTGCCTTCCAAAGGCAAAGGGACGACCTGGCGGCACAGATGCAGGCTCTTAGTCAGGAAAGGGACACCTTAGGCCAGGAAGTCTGCCACTTAAAAAGGAAAATGGAAGAAAATCACCTGGCCCTCCAGAGACTGGGTGACCTCCAAAAAGAACACCAGAACTTGTTAGAGCACACCAGGAGGGTGGAGGATGCTCTGGCAAGAAAGGAGCAGGCCAATAGGGACACAGCTCAGGAGGTAACCCTCCTGCAGCAGAGACTGGCCCAGTACTCCAGGACCAATCAGGAGGCACAGAGAGAAAATGAGGCTCTCTGTCAGCACAATGATAGGCTCCAGCAACAGGTAGCGATGCAGGAGAGACTGATAGAGTCGAGTAAGGCCTTAACTGAGGAATTGGAAGCGCAGGCTTGTGCATTGCAACAGGAAGCAGGGGCGGATAGAGATGAGGTTCGCTGGGAAAGAGAAACTCCTGAGCATAACCTCAGGAGCCCTAGTACCAGACGCCTTCATCTCTCCCAGTCCCTGGACTCTGCCACCCCATGTCCCCTCGTGCACATGAGACCAGGGCCACGGGGATGGCAGATTACTATCCAGCTAGAAGTATGGGGCTCATAGGACAGTACCTCCCAGGAATGGATGGGCGGGCATCCGGGTATGGGCACCCAAGCACAGTGCAATTTAGTGGGGAACCCCAGGAGAGTAGGCCCATTAAGGGCATCCTGAAAACTTCTGCCCAGTTAGGTCAGTGGGGGGTACCCATCAAATCCTGGCAGCAAGGAGGAATCTGAAGACTCCTCTGAACGGCGCAGGACACAGGAGACCAGGTCGCCACATTCTGCCAGCCATTCCCAGGCTCGCAGAATCCAGGAAAACCTGGAAGATCAGACAGGAACCTCTGGGAGCATTGCCTCTGAGTCAGAGGATGAATGGACCAGGGTTACCCGAACCAAAAAGGCCAATAAGGCAAAAAGGGCCTTGCTTAAGGACCCATTGAAGCAAATAAAGGCAATAAGGAGTGTCATCACGCCTTATCATAAGAACGCCAAGTATTCCGTTTGGGAACACTTGGAGCTCTATGAGCAAATGATGGAGACTTTCCATTTGAAGGACAACCAAAGCTGTATTCAATATGTAAAGTGGACCTTCTCACCAGAATAGTCCAGTTTCTTTGCGGGGCTGGAGGACCAAAATCATTTAAGATGGTCCACCTATAAGGCGGCCATCTTGAAACATTTTCCTGTTCACAGAAATCCTCAAGAGGCTCGCAAGGCAGCCTACAATTTGCAATGTGGGGAGGATCAGGCCCCACAAGAGTTTGTGCAAGAATTAAAACGTGCTTTTGCGCAGACCACCAGAAGGGTGCGCACGGATAGCAGAGAATTTATCAATACGTTTTTCCATGCCTTACCCAAATACATAATGACCCAGCTCGTGAGAGATTTTCATGAGAAAAGATCTTTAGACTTGGTCATTGAACAGGCTACCCGGATCTATGAGGTGCAGAAGCCTATCGAAAATAAAAATAACGCGCCAAAAAACCCCAAAACCAACAGCACCCCGGCTGCTGCCAAGGTGGCAGAGGTAAAGGTTGCCCCCGTTTTAGATTTGGAGATGAGGGGGCCTAAAAACCTGCCTGCACCAAAAAATTCACATCCCAGAAGGCCCTCGGGCCAGTCACAGACAGGGAGTCGAGGAGGTAGTCCCACAAATGGGGTCCCCTGCTCCCCTGACTATGTAAGTCCCCGCTACAAGGGAAACCGACCAATCCTGGGTTATGTGTGGACTCCTCCAGCCCAAGGGGGGGGATCCAGCCAAGCACCTAACCCAGGGAACTTCCCTCCCAACTTCCCACAGGAGGGCAGAAATTCTCCAAATCCTGGGCAGAACTTTTTCCCCAGGTATCCACCCAATTTCCAGCCCCAAAATCATCCATCCTTCTTTCCCCAATTCCCTGAGCCCAGACAATCTAATCCGGGAGAGGGGAGGCCAAGGGTGGAGGGGTACCAAAATCTTCCCAACCAGGGGTACTACCAGAGAAGGGATAGCTACCCTTCCCGGGATCAGCCCAGGGGAGAAAATAGAGCCCCGTATCAGCCTGAGCGGGTTTCACAACTTGAGCGCCAGGTCCAAAATATGGCACGAGATCTGGGTCACATACTGAGGGCTCAACAGAACCCTCAGATGAGCATGCCACCACAGAATGCCCCAAACTCTGGACCTGGTGCTCCAGAACAATGACGGGGGCAGCACCCCGATAACACACCGGTTCCCAGGGAGGAGGCACAAGGGGAAGGGCGGTGTAAAGCCTTGGAGGAAGCTTCCTTCCCAACTTGTAAACAACCCCTGGAAAACCAGGAACCGGAAACAAAATCTCCTACCCCTGAAAGCCTGCCTCCCAAGGAGCAGAGGGGGGGTAGGAGAAACAAAGGACCCAAACAGACCCACTTTGTGGAGGAGGTACAGGTCTTCCAATTTGAGGGAGAGGGATCCTCAGAAGATCCTGGGAAAAGGATCTTCTCCTTCAGAGATGGGGGAACTCCTCCCAAAGAAAAATGGGTCCCAAGGGATTCCAATCCAGACTGGGGAGATATGGAGACTGAGCTACCGCCGCCCATCATCTCATCCCAGAACCCACAATACCGAAATCCCCTGGTTCAAACCCATCCTGGTGACTGCCTCCAAAAAGGGGGGCGGCCCAGAACCGGAACCAGGGGAACCCACAATGGCTCTGATCTCCAGTTGCCAACTTTTTCTTTCAGATTCCCCAGGATCTCCACAGAATTCTGCCCAAATCTCTTCGCTAGCAATGTCCAAAACCAGAAAGTTAGCCCACCAGTTGTCCAAAAATGTGCATTATCTGTGCCCCCTTGAGGAGAAGGAGGGAAGATACTATGCCCCGGTACAAGTACAGGGGCAGGGTACAATTTTGGCACTGGTGGACACTGGATCCCAAGCTACCCTACTGTCCAAAAGGGCCTTTGATGAACTAAATGCAGGAAGGGGGGAGAATTACCGTATTCATCTCACCTCTCTTCCTGGACAACTTCAGAACTTTGACGGGAAGGAAATTCCCGTTGAGGGGACTGCAGACTTGGACATTAAAATTGGGCGACACAAGGTGAAACACCCGGTCATAGTAGTGACTCCAGAGGGCACCCCTTGTTTACTAGGGAATGACCTCCTGAGAAGGTTGTCACCCCTAATAGATTGTGTAAACAAGGTCCTCTGGACCCAGACTAGCCGACCCATAAAATTAAAACAGAGTGTCAACCATGTTAGTTTAAACGGCACCTGCCACATGGTTGAACAAAAATCTGACCAAGTAGAATTTCACTTCCAGAACAACCAAACTCCAGACGTGACAGTAATAGCAGTAGGACAACAGACTGGTGATGGGGGGTCCTCTCTATTTCTGAAAATCAAGCTTCCTTCCAGTTTAAGGTGGCATTCCACACTGGAAGGAAACACTCTGAAATTCTTCACCAATCCACAATCAGAAACTCCCACTCCTATAGTCCAGAAAGATGTGAAATCAGCTCAGAGCCTGGCTGATATTCAGCAAATTGGAGAGCAGTTGTTCATCCCTGTTCAGTTAAATGAGGGGAAGGACTCTGTTCTTGCACAAGTGTGTGTGAACAACGGTAAGAGCTCCATCAGCGAAGCCATGTTCCGCCAACTCCCAAAAGATCCAGCCATTCCCACATTCAAACTGATAGACAAATGGGAAATGGACCTGGAAGCACCTAATTCCAAACATCTCCTGCCAAGCAGGTGTATGCTCAAAATCTCCATTGGCAACAAGAGCATAGTCCATAATTGTTGGGTCGTGCGAGACGTCACTGCCGCCTTTTACTTAGGCAGTGACATTCTCAATCGCTTTGCCATTAGTTTGGACCTAATAAACTTCAAAGCTTGGTCCCGATTAGCGGATAATCCCATGGGCTTTGATGATCCAGAAAAAGCATTTAGGTCCGCTCAATTGCTACCTTATGCAGTTGAAATTCAGATTAAAGAGGAAGTCACCATCCCAGAAATGACCCGACAATTCTCCCTGGAAGAGAAAGTTAAAAGAGGACAACATTTGAAAAACCCTGATGCTTACATACATCTAAACCAGGGGTCTCCAACCTTTACGTTAGCTAGAGCTACTTGTAGTGGAGGCCAACAGTGGAGAGCTACTAGCGGGTGATATCGGGGTGGGGATAATTATAAACCTCTGAATTGTTACCAATATTTTTTGGGCTCGATTATTTACTCCTCTACAAACAGTTAGTATAAAATATGCCTTCACGATTATATTAAGAACTTCAAAAACCCCTTTGTTGCATTATTATTTATTAGTAGCTGTCTCAAAAAGACAGATATTTGTTGGTCTACCACACAAATGTCCTGTAATTTTTGTGCCCTTCCTTTGCGTTTTATGCAGTCTTTCTACATGCTAGGCACACTATTGTTTTCCAAATGTGCATTTCACACTTACATTAAAAAACAAAAAGTAATTTCCAAATTGAAAAATGTTGCTTGCGTTCACAAGTTTTCTTTGAAATGTTTTTTTTTGTCAGACACCACACATACTCTGTTATTTGCCAGTAAGATAGCTCAGCGGGTTGAGCGCTCGCTGCTGCGATCTGAGCGTGATCTGCAGGTCGCAGGTTAAAATCCCGGCAAGGCCAACTCAGCCTTTCATCCTTCTGAGGTCGATACATGAGTACCAATTTCAGTTGGGTGATATTGCATGTAAATATGTGCTTTGTAAAGCGCTTTGGATTAAGGCGCTATATAAATAACACATCATTATCATTATTTGTGTGCCCCTCTGTGTTTTAGCACATGTTATATTTATGAAGATGTTATATGCTTGTCAAACTGGTTAATCACAAATAAATGTTTCTGTTATGCTGACAGCAGTTTTTAGGAAATGAAACTGTGGGTTCATGGGTGCCAACTTTTGATTTTCACAGGGGCAGAAATATCCCCACCTCAGCCCTGAAGATAAGCAAGCAACTAGCCCAACCCATACCCTGGCCAAACACATTGTATAGCACTTTTTTTTATAATGCATTGCAAAAAGTCATACGATTAACAACCTGTAGTTTTGAATATATAACATCTCAGCATCGGTCTGTCAACCTGCTGAACTACCCTGGTAGGCTTCTACTGTACAGCGTGTCTATGGATTGCTTAATGTACTAAAAGTGGGTGTACTTGTGTCATGGAAGTGATTTAAAGTGGAAATGTACGGTGTGGAATTTGGAAAGAAACCACCTGAAAGAAATTGCACCATTTTTAAAATATTATTTTGAACATTTCCAGGCGAGCGGCAGTGCTATTGTGATATTTTTATTGCGTGGTCACAATGATCCTGAACCTGCCCCAGCCCCTCCAACATCTCTGGCTAACAAGAGCAGCTTGCTTAAGAAAGACTGTCTTGGGGGCGCACTAGGCCAACTGTGGTACTACAGGCGGCCTGCAGAAGCATAACGTGATACTGACATTTGTCAGTGGATTTACAAGCAGTTCCAAGTGGCACAGTAGCCAAGTTCTCTGCCTGCAATTGGGCTGACTAGGTATAACTTAGGATAAACGTTTATTTTTCGGTATCTTCAGCGCGGGCGACTGAAAAGGCTCAGGCGAGCTACTAGTCGCCCGCGATCGACTGTTTGGCGACCTCTGATCTAAACGCTTCTCTCCAACAGCAAGGGTTGGGGGTAAACCCAACACCATTAGTCAACATAGAACATGACACCATTCCAATAGAGGTGGATAACAGCGACTTACAGAGTATTACTCTAGCCGCAGGCACCACTATTGGAATGGCGGTTGATGACCAACATTTTTCCATCGATTTAGGAAATGAACTGTTAGGACCAATCCCCAAGGACTGTTTTGACAGTGACAGTGATGACAAAACAACACCAGACAGGATCTTCACCCGGCATGGGGGGAACTTCCTGGTGTACACTTCTTGCCCTTACGGTAAGGAAGATGTGACTTGTGACTTCAGGAGGGATGAGGTGATTTTCCAGGTCCATGAGGGCTGCCTTTCCCACCTGAAGCCTCCAGTCCAAATCAGCACTCTGACCAGGGACTTCTCCACCCAGCTGGAGGAGGCCGCTGAGATAGCCAAACCAGAAGTCTTTCCAGGCTTCCGGCAGATGGTGGAAGAGAGAGTCAACCTAGCTGATGCCTGTCTGACTCTGGAACAAAAGCAAAAGTTGAAACAAGTTTTCTTGGATTTCCAAGATCTCTTTGCGGTAGACTCATATGACTGTGGCCGCACCGACATCCACACAACAACAATCCCCACGGACCCTTGCATGACTCCAGTGTTTGTGAAGCAATATCGCTTGCCTCTCGCATCAATGGAGTCCCTTACTGAAATAATTAAGAACCTGGAGTCCCGGGGAATAATCCGTCCAGTTCACAGCACCTTCAATAACCCGGTGCTGGGAATATTGAAGCCAAACGGCCAGTGGAGACTCTGCGCCGACCTCAGGGAGCTCAACAAACGGGTCCATACTTCCCGATGGCTTCTGCCCTACATTGACCAAGGGCTGGCCCAGATTCAAGGGTCACAAGTATTCACTGCAATAGACCTGACCAATGGATACTGGACCGTGCCTGTCAGTAGGGAGGACCAATACAAACTGGCTTTTACCTTTGGGGGCCAGCAGTACACATGGACCCGGACTCCCTTCGGATACCTCAACTCCGGCAATGAATTCAACATTTTCCTACATAAGGCCATTCCCGACCTGGGTGCGAGGGGTAACCTGGCTTATGTAGATGATGTCCTCATCAAAAGTTCATCTGTGGAGGAACACATAGCGGAGATCCGTTATGTTCTGACACAGTTGAGGGCCGCCGGAGCAAAACTTTCCTTTCAGAAAGCACAGTGGTGTAGAACCCGTGTTAATTTCTTGGGGCATGTGATTACTCCTCAGGGTCTCTGTCCCCAGGAAAAGAAAGTGGAAGCACTTCAGAAACTGAAAGACCCCACAACTCT
This sequence comes from Ambystoma mexicanum, assembly GCF_040938575.1. NCBI lineage: Eukaryota > Metazoa > Chordata > Amphibia > Caudata > Ambystomatidae > Ambystoma > Ambystoma mexicanum. The sequence continues at coordinate 1,092,503,272 of NC_090937.1, read as the reverse complement.
GCGGGAACCAAGGAGCCTCCTTGGACTGACTAATTACAGCAGAAAGTTCGTTGATGGCTACGCAGAGATCACCAGACCCCTGATCCATCTCCTGAAGGGAGGGGTCAAGTGGGAATGGGGTCCAGAACAAGCCGAGGCACTAAGACAACTCAAAAGAAGCCTCTCACAAGCGCCCTGCCTAGCCTACCCTGTCAGAAACAAGGAGTTCTTCCTGGAGACGGGGTTCTCTAATACGTGCTTGACGGCAGTATTATACCAAAAGCATGACAAAGTCAATAAAGTAATCTCCTATGAGGGCAAAACTTCATCCTCTGTGGAGGAAAAATTCAACAATTGTGAGAAGGCACTCCTGGCAACGGTGTGGGCATTGAAGAATTACCGCCCGTTTATCCAGGGGGAACACATCATAGTGGAGACTCCACACCAGCCTCTGCAATATCTCCAAAGTGACAGAATCCGGGCCGGAAATGTGAGTAATTCCCGAATTACTTCCTGGATTCTGTCAATGCAAGGCTTTCCTGTGGAGGTCAGATATGGCCAAAACAAGAAGAGTCCCCTCGCGCAAGGTCTGGCTGACTTGCATGATTGTGCCAGAGAAAACTGTCTCGAGGACGAAAGTCTAAAAATCAAGGACAACACGGAGGCATACCTTAATTCCCCACACAAAGTCTTTGAAGAAGACAAGTGTGAGGGAATGCCCACTGTCTATGTGGATGGATGCTCTTACCATGTTGACAACGATGGGGAGAAAGAACTGGTGGCTGGCGTAGGGAATGCATGGGTGAAGGAGTTTACAGAACCCTCCGCTGGATACAAAATTGGTCCCCGAAGTAGTCAGGTGGCAGAATTGATGGCTGTGCATCAGGCCATCCTCACTGCTGTCCAGCATCAACTCCACGAACTGGTCATAATCACAGATTCATATTATGTATGGAACGGGTTCGTGGAGCACCTGGTCAACTGGAAAACCAGAGGCATGTTATGCGCTAATAACAAACCCCTGAAACATGGGAAGTTAATCCAAAATATTGATGATCTGGTCACTTCGAATGGGATGACCATCTACTGGAAAAAGATCAAGGGTCATTCCAAAGTAGAGGGACCAGACAAAACTGGAAATGACTTAGCTGATCAGCTGGCCAAAACCGGGGCCATCCAAGGGGATCTAATCGAAATAGAGTCCCTGTTGGGGGAAATCCAGGTCACTGCTATCACTAGGTCCCAGACAAATGCTCACAATGATCTTTCAACTGCACAATGGAGCAAGGAGACCCATGATGCTGATTTGATTACAGCTCAGAAGGGGGATCCAATCATTGGTAAGTTTTACCAACACCTTGAGGACCCTGAGAACTTTCCCCTGACGGACACCGATTACATTGGGAAAGAGGACCTAAGAGTGTTGATGAAATGTCCAAAGATGTTCCGAATCCAAGACGGTTTGCTGGTAAGGAAATCCAAAACTGGCCACGATCAGTGGGTGGTTCCTATCTCATTCCGAAGCCTGATGTTAAGTCACGCCCATGATGCGGCCACCGCCGGTCATAGGGGGTTTCACACAGAACACTGGAAATCTTAAGAGAGGTTGCATACTGGCCACACATGGGGCAGGACCTCGACCAATACTTGAAGGGGTGTCTTGTGTGTGCACAATTTCAGCCATCATCCCTCACACACCGTGCGCCTCTCCAAAAGAGGGGGATGACACTGCCATGGTCAGATTTGCAAATCGACTTTGTAGGCCCTGTGATTCACTCGTCTAGAGAAAACAAGTACATGTTGACTGTTACATGCTTGTTTACCAAGTGGGTGGAATGTCTCCCAGCCCCAAATTGCAAGGCAGAAACTGCAGCTGCCCTGATGATTAACCACATCTTTTCACGTTTTGGTCTACCTCAAAGGATTGAGTCAGACAGAGGTAGCCACTTCACCAGTGAAGTAATGGCAAAGATGTGGGAGATACTGGGGGTTAAAAGGAAGCTACACATTGCTTACAGGCCAGCTTCTTCTGGAGCAGTGGAGAGATACAACCGAACCATTGTGAGCATATTAAAGAAGTTTGTGTCAGATTCTGGGCCAAGATGGGATATCCGATTACCTCTGGTCCTAATGGCCATCAGATCTACCCCTTCATCTGCAACCAAAATGTCACCATTTGAGTTGATGACTGGACGCAAGATGGTGCTTCCCCAGCATTTGCTCTACAGAACCCAAGAGCAAACGTTGATAAATGCCTCCACAACTCATGAGTATGTGGAGAATTTAAGGAAACACCTTCAGCATGCTTTTGCCTATGCTCAGCGGAATCTAGAAAGATCAGCTGAGAGTATGAAGACCCACTATGACCTGAAAACTTCCAGGAAGGAATATCAGGTGGGGGACCGGGTCTATTTATACAACTTCCAAAGAAACCAGGCAAGACAGCACACATTTTTGCCTACATGGAAGGGACCCTTTGGGATTATAGACAAGATCTCCCCTGTGGCCTGCAAGATCCGCATCCCCAAAGGCGGTTTGGGAGAGGGGGAAGACAAGTGGGTCCACATAAACCAGTTGAAGTGTTGCCATCCCAGGCACACTTTGCAGCAACTGGAGGAGTCCTCTGTAATCCCAGAGGGTACCGCTCCAGAGTAATTCAATTCCAACCCTAAAATATCCTACATATAGCCTATCAAATTCTGTGTTTCTCAAGTTTATGTGTTCCTGTCGCTTAATTTAAAAAAATGTGCATGTTCATATCTGTTGAGTTCTAAAATATATATGCCACCCCACTATATCAATGGTGGGGGAGAAATGTCCATGAATAGGTATTGCCGCTTTTCCTTTGTCGTCCTAGGAGAAAGAAAACCTGGAGCCTGGCCAAGGAGGACGATCCGGAGACCGGGAGCAGAGACCCAAGGGGCCCGGGGTACCGCCCAATATTCCCATCAGGACCGGCGAGGAGAACCGATCGATCAGTACCGGATGGAGGAAAAGATGCTGAACTGTGCCATTTGCAGAATTGGAAGAAGATTATGCGGACATACCAGTGCGTGGGTCAAAACGTTCTGTGCACCCGACTCCCCATCGACTCAAATTCAAAGTGCAGTCAGTGGGGGGGCCTTGTTGGGTGTCCTGACCCACGTTTGAGCTATCATGCTGCAACATTTTGTGCTGTGGGCTTAGAAAATCCAAGATGGCCAAAAAGCCCACATGTGCGCCAGAATCCAGGAGAACCACGCAGTTTGTGCGTACACCAAAATGGCTGCCTAACTTGCCACCCATCAGTGCGAGCATGATGGGCCAGGGTGCCATGAGTGGAATGGGTGCCAAAGGTAAAACAGCAGCGCCTGTTAGCTCAAAAACGCCTTAAAATTACCTTTGGTTTCTCTGAATGCCAGCTCAAAATGCCTATTTTCAAACGTTGCAACACATCCGAAAATCTCACTGAACACCAGCGGACATCTGGCAGAATGAAGTATGTATGCATACAAAATCTGGGAAGATGAAGAGCCCAAAACAATGTTCATAACAAAACTGACTGAGCTATGCATGTCAGCAGCCTAACTGAAACTGGATTAAAACCACCAAAATCGAAATGTTTAAATTAACCTACTTTTGAGTGTCACATAGTTTGTAACTGTTAAAATGTCATAGTTTTGAACTTAGAATCAGCATTCTAGCTGCATATGTAAAAATTGTATTGACTTAAACTGGGGAACAAAAAGTGACATTTTAGCTGAAAACTGGCTTAAAGAGATTCCAATTCTGCCTGACATCTACCCCCACATGAGTTAAAACCTGCTCAGCCACTCTTCCCCTTGCCAAAAGGAGTTGTCACCTCTCTGATTAGATTAGGGGTGGAGCAGCTGGGGCCTACAGGGAGGTGAACAAAGGCCTGTCCTGGACTCAGGCAAATGTTATATTGGGGGCGTCGTAAAAGTGGCTTCCTCTTGGGAGGAGAAGTGTCTCTGGGAGCCACCCGAGCTGGAGGCGGGGGCAGGCAGAAGCTTCCCCCATGTGCTTTGGAACCTAAACCACACCCTTCTGGGCCAGAGCATAATTTTAAAAAGATAGATAACTCATAGTGCGGACTTGTCAGAATTATATAAGTAATATCATTATTTTTGTGATTTTTCTGTGAACATTTTGAGATGCGTTAGGACCCTGTGGTGTATTCTGGGGGTTGCTAGCGGAAAATAGGGTCTCACTCAAAATGTCTGCATGTTAAAAATCTGACACTTCATCAATTCATGTCCATACTCCTTGCGCACATGTGTGTAAATTTGGGTAAATGTCCGATATTGCAAAACCAGTTAAAAAGCGAAAAATGTTGTCATTTTTGAATGCAAGCCCCCAGGAAGATCAGAGGCGGACAAGCATGGACCATAAGGAATATATAATGTGCACATGTAATTTCAACAAGTTGTATATCTGGGAAGGATGTATTTGAAGCAAATATAGATTTGTGGGCAAACTGACCAGGGGAGGATCCTCTGACCCATAAAACCTACAGCATCACTCTGACTCACATTTCCTTCCCCCAATCATGGGAGAGGGGAGAATTGGCCCAATGACAAGTAGAGAGGGGCAGGCTTAGCTAGGCTCAGGCACACACCCACTTTCAAAAGACATAAAAAGAGCCACTGGAAGCTAGAGAGGGCATTCAAATCCAGTTGCTGCGGAGCGTTTTGCCGGACCACACAACATCCAGAAGATACCAGTTCCAGACTGACTCCAGCTACATACTCCAGAACCTAGAACTTATACTTTAGAACCTAAATCAGAGGCCTAAAACCACAAGCTGAGTTCTCTGCAGCAGGCCTCAAATCATTGCAAGCTACTCACAGCCGGGCGAGCTGCTTGAATCCCTTGCCAAGAACTTTTGCTAGGACCAGTGCAGAGATCCAGGAGCCGTGCAGAGACCGCTGTATCTGGACAGACCAGACCAGTGCCAGACCAGACCGTGCAGAGACCAGACCAGTGCCAGACCCGACCAGACCGTGCAGACCCGCAGACCCAGAGACCAGATCGCTGTGAAGTGCCGAGACCAGAACCGGAGTCCAGTCCAAAACCTGACCAGATCCGTGGCGAGGCCTATTTCAAATTTATATTGTGAGTGCCTAGCAGAACTGTGCAGAACCAATCTCTTAGTTAAAATAATCTAATCCAAACTATTTTAACCTAAGTAGAACAGCCTCCTAGAAATCGTGTCATCTGTCATTTGTAAAGCTGCACAACTGTCACCTGTCAATTCTGAAGCTGCAAGCTGTCATCTGTCATTTTGAGTTTTACTTTAAATCCGAAAATCTACCTTTATTAAATCGTCCGTATCTCTTGAACCGACTTGCTACTCCTTATACTTTTGCCGTAATCACGATTCACGCACTCGCGAATTGTACCGCGATTTGCGATTTGGTTAAAAATCCAGCCACGTGTAACCATCAGCAGTCATTTCTTTCCTTGCTAAAAATGTGTTTGCCTCTTAATCACCATCTCTGAATCATTGCTAAAGTGAGCCTGAACTCATCCCAAGTATCTCTCACTCACCCTGAACCTCCTAAAGGGAATTAAAAGCATTTCATCATATTTCTCACTTCATTGCCACCACATTCAAAGCACTTGGGCCTGTGTTTTAAAACTCATACCGGTTTTCCCTAAGCTTGCTGGGGGGGAACTGAATTTCGTATTGTATTTGATTGCATTCCTGAGAACTGTGTGCTCCTCTTTCCATCTACTTCCATGTCTTACATTGCATAGGGGAGGGGGGTGAATTGCCATAGAAAAAGTGATTATATTATCTTTTGCTAAAATCATCTCAAGTATTTCTGTACTGACTTTTATTCCTCATTGCTTTTCCCTTGAAATCATAAAAGTATTTTTGCTACTTGATCCATCCTATACTAACTCCTCATTGATTATAAGGAAGTGTGCTAGTGTCAGATTGCCCATTGTTGATTAACATTATATTTATAAGGGCGATATCGATTATTAATTTATTATAAAAGCGTGGTATCTATATTTTGTCTTATTTCTCAAATAAACCTTTTAAACTTGCAAAACAGAACTACTTCTTGGCTCAGTGGGGTCAGGGGGATTCTAAGAGAGGGGTGTTATATAGGGGTAGTCATCCAGAACTCATGAACTGGACATAAAGATATATCAATAAGGGTTTCCATTCAGTATCCCCGACTAGGCATTGATTTAGCTGTAGTGTTGAATTGAATCTTCTTACATGTGAGGAGTGAGGACTCACTATCAAATTCAGATAATGGTTGGTGTGATGTTGTGTATGACACACATGTCCAGGCCATTGTTTGCTGCTCATTAATTGAATTGATTTAACTTACATTATATCCCCCTTTGGTTTATCCAAATGCTCATTCCTCAGGATTTTCCGAACCATGTGATCGATGAAATAAACAAAAGAGGATATCAGTTATATAAATCAAAATAATTATGATCAACAAACAGTGGTCTAATATCATGCACATGAGTGTCGCTATAGGAGAGAGAATCCTCCCTCCTAATTGTTCCCTTATTTTATTTTACTCAAAATTCTTCAAAAATAGAATGAAATCATTGAAAAATCAAGCGTCAGAGCATCAGAGTAAGTGGATTAGACATGGTGGCTGGCTGACCCTTCGCATGAGCGCATCCATGAGATCAACCAATCAATTGCCTACTCTTCAGAATGTCCTAGATCACGCAAGCTCCTAGCAGGATATGTCCTAAAACGAACATGTCCCAACTTTCCAGACTTTATCTGTACTGATATATATGTTTTTCTTTTTCTGTGTAATCCAATTAACACATCCTTTTGAATTGTGATCCATACATTACTTGTTACAAAGCGCCAGGCAGCAGCTGAAAGATGTAATGCTTGGGTGTTTATTGCATAAACCACTACTGCCAAAATATATAAAGAAAAATAAAATTCAATAACATGTGTTGGCCTTGTTTAAATCAATGTATTTTAACAGAAGTCCCTGGTTCCTGAATGTGTCAAACATTGTGTATGATAATTGCAAGTAGAAAAATGAATTCAAATTCTCTGAAGAAGCCTGAGATGCATGAAGCCCATTGTAACAACTCGGCCTGAATATGCAATGTGGCTATGCATATATAGACTTGTGTTGAGAAAATGTCTCTTTCACCTTCAGAGTTCCTTGACATGGCAGTTCGCTGTTTAGGCTTTGATGAGAACATTGTTGTGTAGTGCGTGTCTGAAGTGTCGTGAATGGTGGAATGCTTTGTGTGAGAGTTCTGAGTGGAGGGAGTTACAGCTGGCCCTGCCTGGGTGATGGGAACCGGTGTTGTCCTAGGTATTGTCCTATATGTCTAATACTTGTAACTGTAACTAAGAAGCTGGAAATAAACTTACATGAAGTAATCCTAATCAGCGTGGAACCCACTTCATTTCATTGGCGACGAGTCGGTCTTGGAAAAGGGAACCTATGTGATGCAAGGAGAAAAAGACACTCAAGGGCCCTGCTGTGGGGGGGTGCAGGAAGGACAAGGACAGCTGCAAGAGGAAGGACAACACCGCCCCCCAAAACCAGTAAGTCCCATCGCCCAGGGTGCAGGGGAAGGAACTGGAGGTAGGCCCTATGTCAGGTGGGATCAGCTCCCAATAAGCCAGAAGGAGAGCTGCGTCCCCGGGGCTAGCTCAGAAGGAACTGGTCAGAAAGCAAAAGGGAAAGGTTTCAGTTATAACAAAGTGAGGAGCATTTTCTTGGCCGATCGGTGGTGGTTTGGGTCAGCAAGTGAAAGGAAATTCCTAAGCTTTGAGCCACCTGAGCTGTAGAGAGGAAAAGGCCCACTGGGAGAAGGCTGTGCTTTGCTCGTTTGTGTAGCCATTGGCTAAGAGGAAGTGTTGGTGCTTAATTGAGGATTGGAGATAAATTGCTGGTGAGAGGAAAACAGAGATTAATGGGGCAGTTGCTGTTTCCTAGTTCTGGCAACTGATGGTCTCCCAAATGTCAAAATCGGTGGCTAGTGTACAAGGTAAATTAGCTGCTCTACCTTGATGGTTGTTCGTTGAGAAGCTTTGACCGTTGGCTTGCGGGAGCTCTCTAGGCTCCGTTGCTAGTGTGTGACTGAGGACTGAAGTGTTGTAGCTAGTGATGTCATGTGGAATGTTGACAAATGAATGGTGGAATGCTTTGTGTGAGGGTTCTGAGTGGAGGGAGTTACAACTGGCCTGCCTGGGTGATAGGAGCCGGCGTTGTCCTAGGTATTGTCCTATATGTCTTATACTTGTAACTGTAACTAAGAAGCTGGAAATACACTTACATGAAGTAATCATAATCAGCCTGGAACCCACTTCATTTCAAACATGATACTTCGTGGTACCCGGCTTGATTTCTCACATACATTTAAAACCTTATGCAGCAGAATGCCTCATCAGGAAAATGACACCAACGTGTGCAAAATTGCTGTTTCTTTCCAATAATGTATACTTTTGTGGAAACAGCTGTCCCAATTAACAGTAGTATAAATCAGGGGCACAATAGTTTATTTCTGGCCTTTCATCACTGCTAACCCAACCATGTTGCCACTTTCACAGCAATCTATTTAAATATATCTAGGCTGTGACTTCAATAGATGCCTCAATAGATCAGAGATTTATATCATTTAGACACAGGCTAACAAGCAGTGTTCTTTGTGATTTTCATTATGGAGAGAGTTGTAAGAGTGAACACATGCCTCAACAATGAAAACATTGTAGGTTGTGCTTATTTCCTTACTTAAACAATGTCAATGTTAGAATCATTGCAGACTAATTGCAAATGTAATGCATCAGAAAGAAATCGAGGGATATGGGGCTGGCAATTGTTGTGCCAAGGAAGGGCACAACATTGGAGTTGCCAGCACTCAGTCATGCTGAAAATGCCAAACATGAGGATGAGGCTTGTTTCCTGATTACCACTGCCGTTTCACTGCTAGATCAGGTAGAATTAAGTGTCATTGGGCCTCATTACACGGAAGGCGGTAATGGTTAACGGCCACCGTTAATGGTAACGGTGACCGTTAACCATTACCGCCTTACTACGAGGTCCCTTTAGCGGGTTGGTGCTTTAACGCCTGCTTTTTGCAGGCGTTAAAAACCAACCCGCTAAGGGACCTCGGAGCTAATTACGGCACCGCAAAATTGCGGTGCCGTAATTAGCGCCTTCCCCATTCCCATAGAGCCCTATGGGGCAGAATTGGGAATGGGGAAGGGCAATGGCGGAAGGGGGATTTACCGCCCCACCAACCTTGGAATGGGGCGGTAAATCCCCTTTCCGCCAAGGCGGTGCCGGTATTTTACCGGCATGAGCCATGGCGCTAATAGCGCCATGGCTCACCGCCTTCCGTGTAATGAGGCCCATTGAGTCAGGAAGAAAGTTGAAAGCTTTGGGGTACAACGTCCTTTCATCGACAATTTTTTAATGAAAAAACTCATTGTAGTATATTGGGGGGTGGGAAAGTGTATATAAGGCGTGGAGGTTGGTAATAGTGAAAAAAAACAATAGGGGAAGGGGGCTTGAGGAGGGAGCCCCCCAAAAATAAAATTAAATCAACTTTGATGAATTTTTTCATTACAAATATTTGTTTAAAAAAACTATTTAAATAACGACTGTCGATGAAATGAAATAGAACCAGTTTTGGAAGGGATAGTTAATGCAAAATCACAAACAACAATGATAGCCCAGAAAGTCCAAGGAAACGATCTTCATGAAAAATGCCACAGAATGCACAGCAATCGACCAAGGTACTAATCACCAGAATAAAAGGTGTCCACAGGAGGTAAGAGTAGCAGGATCTGAGAAGCACATGGTCGGCAATACTGGTGATGACTGGTTTCCCTTACCATATTTGACTACTAATGGAGTGGGGGAAAGCCAGGAGAAGAGAATGATAGATATTAACCTATGGAAAAAAGGGAAGTAAACAAAAGGGGAGCTCCGGTCCTAAAATATGTGTGCCATGTGGATGGAAAATTCACCGAAAGTTAGAAGTGTGCATAGAGTGAGGCTAAACATTTCATCTAGGAGACAAACTATTCTGATAGAAGTTACATCAATTATGTGAATCACCTCTATGATTCATGGACACACACTGTTGATATCATAAGACAAGAATCACGTCATCGGAGTGATTTGATATGCAAGATCTACTGAAGAGCACCTGCACTCATGTTGATGTGATTACAAACAATAGAGGTACTGCCAGACAGGTGTTGTCTGGATAAGTACAAGGAAGATAGAGGGCTAAACAATACATTATTATGAATACATTTTTGGATGATGAATTTGCTCCAATCAATTTTTCTCATATCCTACAGGTTCTGCACCGGATTTCACAACTTCGTGCTATTATTACCCAAGATGTAGAAGTAACTGAATTCTTTGAGGAATGCGGTACTTAAGACACTTTTTGTATCTGGTGAATTGACCACATTGTCCACACATCTTGAGACTATTCTGGCCCAAATGTATCTTTGATACATGCCTTACATAGACTTTCAAGATGTCGCTCCCCATTTCACAACTAGCGGGCACCTGGTCAAATAGTGGGGTGGAAGCACATGTACCTTCATGCTCTGGCCCTGGCTACAGTTGTGCTGCGAATGGGAGGAGAGTGTGACATAGACATCCTTTTAAAGACATATGTTTTTGCTCTCTGTAGCAGTGGTGGCTGTGGGGTTCAAGGCCTACCTGGTGCACTGAAGATAGATTAAGACTGAGGGTTAGGAACTGGTGTGAACTCCATCAACTGTACGCCTCCTAAATCAACCGGGACCTAGGATTTGAACCACACCACCATTGTTACTTGTAATGTGTTCATTGAATAGTGCATTTTTGCACCTATGTTATTGATTTATCATTTTTTTTTGTTTTTTACAGGGATGTTGGGGGAAGATGGCAGGGTGAAGGAAGCAGCCCGCTGAATTAGTAAATTCAGCCCGCGATCCAAGCAACCTGATTGGCTGTGTCCCACGCCTTGGGTGCTAATATTCTGTATTCAAGTCTGTTTGGCCTCACTATGATGATCTCCTGTTGTTTGCTAGGGATCCTGAAAATATTATTTTTTTCCAGTCATTTAGGAGATTTGTGAATGAAGTTGGATGTTTTTCAAGACACTATATTACTTGCGATAACTGAGTATGCATTGAAGTTGTGAAGCCTGGCTGAGCTTAAGTGACTGTCCACTATCTGTGAATCAATGGGAATAGGGTACGATTTGAATTTTTTAAACCTCTTGTTAGCAGCACGGTCCACAAAATGCATAAGTGGGGCAAAGTCCTCAACTTAATGATGCAGTGAATTTCCTCAATCAAGCTGGTTTTTCTTCCGAAACGCTTGTACTTATTCACCAACATACCCATTCTATTACCCCGAACATGATTCGCTGTTTTGAAATCTTTTGTTTTAGGGGACATGCACGACCAGCTTGGAAGGTAATGACATTTCCTTATGAACACGGGGGCCTAGGAGTTCTGGTCTTAGATGCCTATTCCTTAATTCTCGTGGCAGAACATTCAATTTCCTGGTGGGAACCTCCGCCAATTAGATCCATCCCTCAATCAGAAAAATGTTAACCATACCTAACTCACTGGGATCCACTCAATTGATTTCCCCTCAAAACCAAATGAGCGAGATTAATACAAACCCAACAACACTATGGTCTTGCCACAAATTACATGGTAAATTTAATCAAGCATCTCCTTACTGGGCCACTGTGTATTTGCGTAACGAGGAACATTTATCTTTCACATCTTACAATGGCGATATGAGGGGCTGAGCAACTTTGGACTCAGAACGCTAGAATACTCATATGTAAATGTAAGATTACTATCATTACAGTTAAAGAACTAGGAGCATAATCATTATGCACTCGCTATTATACTATAGAATCAAGGATGAAATGACCACTAGAGTTTCTGGGTGTCCAGTCATAATATCGAATACAAAATTTCGAATGTCAAAAATGTCGAATCAAAAATGTCGGAAAAAAAAATGTCGAATTATTTCCCACATTGTCTTACATCACTAAATCTGTCCCTCGCCCACACTGAATATCGACAATGCATAAGACAGTGGCCACTTGGGGAGCCGAGGGTTCAACAGCATCTAGACGCCGATCGGAGGCGGTGTTTGGTGTGATACTGGAGGACAGTGAATGGAGGCAGTCATGCATCCAGACCAAACGTATATCCATGAATCATAAATACCAACTGTTGCACTTTTCTTCGCAACAGCTATATTATTTGCTTGTTAAAATGTGTAAATTCGATCCAACTGCCCTTAGTGATTGCTGTAATGCAAGAGAGAGGATGTTGGCTGTTGACATCCTGCGCGGCCATGTCCCATTGTAAATAATTTTTGCTCTGAGATTATTACACTATCCTAAATTTTGGATGCAACTATTCCACTGGATCCGCTTCCCTGTCTATCAGGGATTCCTCTCCCAATTGGCAGAAAAAGAGGCACATTGATTAATCTGCCTCTAATAATAGTTTATAAAAAAACTGCTCTGTCTTGGATGCGCCCCTCCCGCCCCCTAGAAATCCACATAACTCAGAGAACTTATTTAGACGAATAATTCTGAAGACATGCAAATGCCCCATCCAAAATTATGGCATAAAGATATATAGTTGACCTTTGCACACTACTTGCATACCACTGTTCAGTGAGATTGATAACTTATGACTGATAAGCAGTAATAAGTCAAGTAAAGAAATCAGAAAATGAGCGAGCGTAAAACAGGGCAACATGTCCCTACTTTGTCTACTACATAATATTGATTATTGTTTTCGATCCTGTTTACAATATACAAATTGTAACCATGTATATGCAAGTTGTGCTGTGCTATGTGTTCTAATGTTAGGATATGATCTTGATTTTATATATAAAACGGAGTCAAAACAATTTTAAAACATTTCATCTGTTGGTGTGGTCATTGACAATCACTTGAGGACAAATTATTTACATTCGATGTATCATATGGTTTCAACAGAGGCTGCAAAGGACTGAGATGTATACAAACATTGATATACATTACATGTATGGTAATGCATAAGAAGCCCTTACTGTACAGCCATGTTTTAGGGGAACATGCATGACAAATACACTGGTATTTGATGAAGGCGTGTGCAATACATGTTGAAAAGCCCCTCCCCATCTCAGTTACAGAACAGGTATGTGATATCTCTCAATTTCGCAGATCACATTATACTAGGCAATAGGTGGCACCCTGAGATTAGTTTAGCAGGCTGATATGTACAGAGCCGATATGTGCCGAGGTGGCGCGCCGACCCTGTAGGGAGCAGCCCGCTGCCCAAGTTAAGGGCCCAAGCGCAGCAAGGATCGCTTAAAGAGGGTGGCGGTGCTGTTACCAAAAGGGACAGTACGCCACTGAGGTGCATGTTGTCGTTAGCTACATGGGTGCCAGGGTGTCTTTTTTTTCAATAAAAAAAAGGAAACTTACCTTTACAGAGCGGTCCGGCGCCATACACTGCTGGTGTGCAGGAAGTCCGTCTTCAATGTTGAAGATGCTGACATCGTCAACATTGAAAAGGGACTTCAAGGACACCAGCACTGTACGGCACCGGGCCGAGCAGTAAAGGTAAATTGCTTTTTTTTCCCCCAAAAAAAGACACCATTTGCATCTGTTTCAGTGGTGTAACACAAGCTCTGGGGGCCCCCCTGCAAGCCCCCCCTGCAACAAATCATGAGTCGCACCACACTCTGGGCCGCCCTAGATTACCACGCTTGCGCAATACGCAAAAACGTGTTGCTTAAGGGGTATGCCACACACGGTACTAGGAGAAAGATATAAATATGTGTTTTAATGCAATATACAGCACACTTTCTGAGAAAATTTTACTAAAAAGCCACAGTGTTTGCTATTGTTGTGTAGGGTAACATCAATCCAAAACATGTAAGTCACCAACAGTGCACATGAACATTAATGCTTTGCTATTACAAATGCCATGCCACAATGAAAACATGTCCAACTGGCTGCACAATGTAGACCAGTGTAGACACATATAACATTACAGTAAAGCATGCCAGGCCACATTAAGATATACCTAGACTGGTTGCACCAAAATGTCAGACGAAGCAATAAGACTCATCAAGAAGAGAGCACACATTCAAGTCTAACAACACAGCCAAACTCTTTAAAATATGCAAGGAACTGGCTAATCCTGTTACGGTTTCTACCTCTCCTGTTCCCTCAACAGGCCCTCTCTACGGCTTTGGCCTCTCGCTTCTCTGCTAAAACTCAGGACATCCTGTCCACTATCTCCTCTTCCTCTCCCTCTTCCTCTCTCGGCCCCGTTTGGCCCTCTCTCCCTCTCCTCCTCCTTTCTCCTCTTTCTCTCTAACACCTGACGAGGTTTCTAGACAAGTCCCATCTATGGAAGTGTCGTCGAAACAGGTGCTCGCCTGCTCCTCCAGAACCATTCAGGACCACATTGACACCCTTGATCCAGCCTTGGCTGATTTCTGTAATCATTCTTTGGCCCCTGGAACTTTCCCCTCTCCCAAATTCTTGGAAAAGCTGGCCAACTGCCAGCTTACTCTCCACACTGAATTTGTTGGTTGTCTCCATGACCATCAGTCTGGTTTAAGAGCTGCCAGAGGCATGGAAACTGCTCTCCGAACACCTGTGAAGATCTTATCTCTAACCTTGATTCCAGTATTCCTTCTGTCCTCATCATCCTGGAACTTTCCTCTGCTTTCGACACGGTCAACCACACCATTCTGATCAATTGACTCTGTGAGAACCTGGTAATGACAGTGGGAGTCACTGGACTTCCACTATCTGTCTTTACCCAAATAGTTATAACACAAAATAGACAGTTGTTTTATTAAAACATATTTTATTCCTAGGTCTAAGTCCCTAATCCTAGCTATTAGCGGTAACCATTAAAATGCGGAACCGGAAATAGCGTCATCGCACAGGAATGGGAAGGAGCACGGCGGCCATCTTTAAAAACACAATCCATTGCCATCCTCTGCATCCAAGACCTCTTTCGGCAAGACTCCAACACAAAATCATCCAGGACAGCGCGAAGATGCCCAAGGCTGTCAAGGAAGGTGCTGATTGCCAGCGAAAAGAGAAATTCAGCGACGAGGAGCTGATCATGCTTACTCAGACCTCAAGAAAAAGGCCATCTGGGCAGAGGTTGCCCACAAAGTCAGTGCGTTGGGCACCACCACCTGCACTGTCAAGGACTGCCGAAAGCGGTGGGACGACCTACGGGTCCGTGTACGGGTCCGTGTACGAAACATCCTGTCCGTGAATCGCAAGCTGGCAATGGCCACAGGAGGTGGCGCAGATTCCCCTATAAAACTCCGGGAGTGGGAGGAGACCTGCGCCGCCACAATTGGTGTGGAATCGATCAAGGGTGTTGGAGACATGGAGCATGGTGCGCCCACTTCATCAGATGGAGGTGAGTGTATACATCGAACAATGCACAGTGAAGGGTGATGGGCCCCCCAAATATGAGTCCATAATCAGGCCATCGATCCAGCCACAAACCTACATGCACGCATCACCACATACACGTGCAACACAGACCCATTCATGCATGACCCACCCGACATCCCCATTACCGGATTCCAAAATAAAGAGGCCCCAATGCATAGAGCGGCATGACATAAACATTCTGCATAAGGCACGTAGAACCATAAACGATGATATTCCCTATTTTTGTCCCCTACAGGGTCACAGACAGACACTGATGAACCGGGCACTGTGACACCTGCTCCACCAGCTAAGAAAAAGCCCAGGACACATGACAGAGGGGACACCGCCACCACCTCAAGGGGAACTGGGAGGAGTGATCAGCAGCAGAGGGGCAAAGGCAGCAAGAGCACCACGGCTGCTGCAATTGTTCCACGCACGGCAGTGTACCCCATGACATTGGAAACCAGCACGGAGGGCCCGCACTCTACTGCCACCAGTTGCACTGGTGAGGCAGCAGCCACCGCCCCGCTTTCGGACGTTGAGGAGGCAATTGACGTTCAGATTCAAAGCCAGCCCCCTAGCCCACCACAGTCCATTGAGCCAAGCCCAGGCCATTATCACCATCAGGTAGCCATGTAGAATCAGGCAACGAGACTGTGGAAGGGCGATGGAGCCCTCAGGTGTCCTCACCTGATGCCAGAGGCATGGACCAGGGCGCAGCAGCCACCCCAACAGCTGGATCCAGTCAACACGACCTTGCTACCATCAGCCAGAGGCAGGTTGAAATCACTGCGCTGGTTGGCCAGCATGTGGCAGAGGCATCCCGTCTGAGGGATGACCTTAGTTCGTATGCAAGCCAGACAAGGGATGCCATGGAGGCCTGCACAAACAGGATTTGTGAGGAATCGCCAAATTTAGGCAGGCACTCACACGTATTGCGGACGCCACGGAGCGACAATACCCCCCCACCACAGGATCAACCGGGCACCTCCTCCTCTGCGAGTTCCCGACAAACAAGTCCCCGCGGCCACTCTCTGCGTACCATGAGGCGCACGCCATCCCATCCACCCAATGGCGGAGGAGCCCATGAGAATTAGGGCCATCAAATACTTGCTGGCACATGTCGAGCAGGACACCTGCACACTATGAAACTCACATGGGGGTGTTGTGGGGGGTAGAGGGGAAAGGGTGTTTTTGGGAGTGTTGTGGGGGGAGGTGGGAGAGGGGAAAGGGTGTTTTTGGGAGTATTGTGAGGGGAGGGGGGAAAGGGTGTTTTTGGGAGTGTTGTGGGGGAGGGGGAGGAGGGAAAGGGTGTTTTTGGGAGTGTTGTGGGGGGAGGGGGAAAGGGTGTTTTTGGGAGTGTTGTGGGGGAAGGGGGGAGGAGGCAAAGGGTGTTTGCACAGTTGGGGCCATGCACTTTTTGTACACATTATGATCACAATACACTGTTCAAAATTTGAAACACAGGCTTGGTCTCCATCATTGTGTATGTGTACTTCATTGGGGACAGCGTCCTTTGTGGGCCTCACCACATACATCCCTTGTATCTCATTACATTTGATACATCAGATGCTGACGCTCATCGTGTCCCTCCTGGCCATGCAAGAGGTGATGGCCAAGATGTTGCCATGCTGTGTGGCATCACTTCAGTGGTGCTATAGGTGTGTGGTTCAATGGTATGGCTAGGGGTGTTACCTTTGCATGCATTCAAGGGCACATTGCTGTCTTGATGTTGTGCTGTGCTGATTCTGTAGTACCATCTTGACGCCATGTTGCTGATTTGTCTGGTATGTGGTGTGGCATGATGTGCAATGTGGATGTGGATGGATGTGCAATTTTCGGAACCCTGGATTGTACTCTATGTTGTGCAGCTCATAATTGCATGTGGGTTCTCCTCAAGGACATTGCGGCCTTCCCTGATGGACATTGGCCTACATCTTTATGTCCATTTGTCCTACAGACGACAGTCAACACCCAGTAGGAGTATGTATCTCTCCCCACCACATCACACTGCCATGTGCTTTCCCTGCTACTCACCAAGTAGCCAAGAACGTTGACCGGCTTGTCGCTCCATGTAGCGTGGCATGTTTGAGTTACGAAGGGCCATGGAATCATGGGTTGATCCGGGAAATCGGGCACAACAATGTGTGATTATCTTCTTAGCGTCAGATGCCATTTGCACTTTGATGGAGTGGAATTTTATTGTGTTTTGGTAGACTACTTCATTTTGATGTGGGACCACCAATTCCACATGGGTAAAGTCGCTGGTCCCGATGCAACTTGGGATGCCTGCAAGTGAATAGAAGCCAACTTTGGTGTTTGCGATCTCCTGGGCAGTCCGTGGCAGGAATATGTGTTGCCGTGCATGCTTCAGGAGGTCATCGAGTACCTGGTTCAGCGTGCGTGAGGATACTGGCTGTGAGATGCCATGCATCTGCCCCACTGTATGCTGGTAGGTGCCTGTGGCCAGGAAATGGAGCACAGTCACCACCTTCTGTAGAGGGGGGTATGGCAGTTCTGATGTCTATGAGGCTGACAATGTCGTCATGTGTCATGTACATGATGCTGGTGATGGTATCCCGGTCCAGACGGTACATGGTGTGTATCTGCTCAGGGGTTAGGTTTAATGGACTGGCTCGGATCCTGGGGATTGGTGGCTGCCTCTGTGGTATGCCTAGGTGCCCTGGTGGTGCTTGCTGTGCCTGTCTTGCCATCCTCCTCCTTCTCCTCCTGCGTCTCCTTTGTGCTGCCTGTTGTTGTTGCTGCTGCACTGCAATCATGTCCCCCAGCCCATGTAATGCTGCTAGTATTGGAACCATCTTGGTGTGGGAATAGGTGTGTGAAGGGGTGTGTTGTGCTCCTTTTGTGCTGCCACAGTCTCCATTGCCTCCACCTGTGCTGATTTTGTCCACCTGTGGCAGGTGGGAACACTGTTAGGTTCTGATAACGGGTGGTTCACGAAGCCTGTATTTGCGCCATGCCGGTAAGGGGTTTTGGGGGCTTTTCCATGCTGTTATTAGCACATCCGCCTGGCTTGTGATGATGTGCTATTAGCGGCATGGCGTTATTTACGGAATCGAGGGTCGTGCGCCCGCGGCCTGGCCGCTATTAGTGGCACCGTACTTAGCGGTGCCGCAAATAGCAGTGAGCCGGGTCGTAATTGGCATGGGGATTTAACAGTACCGGTATTCCCTTACCGGTAACGCTAAATCCCTACCGCACAACGTGTAATGAGGTCCATAGGTCCAGGTAGCTAAGTCAGGCATTACCTTCATGTACTACTACCTTATCCCAGTACTTGTGTATGAGGCATAGTGTCTCATACACAAGTACTGCCTCATACACAAGTACTGGGATGAGGAAGAATAGGGCTAGGTGTAAAGAAGATTACCAATAATTAATCAAGGCATTAAACACAAGTAGTGGTGCAACACCATTGAGCTGACTGGGCTTCAGCACTCCCCCCCCCCACTGAGATTGTGGGCTATGTTGACTTGACCTGGCTGACCTACAGAGCAGTTGCCGGACAGAAAAGGACACAGATGTTAAACGGCACCTGGGTTTTGCCGTTAACAAGGGCCCAGCCCAGCAATTACTAATGTACAGCATTTCACTGTTTGTACCTGCATTCAAGTGCCAAATTGTTTAAGTAATTGAAATTGTGATGTGGGTTTAGTACTTGCATGGCATGGGAGTGATTGGAAGGGTAAAGCGGAAACAGGAGACCAGTCATTCTCACAGCAGCCCATAAGTGGATGCTTTCAGACCTAAAGGAGAGAGTTAACTGCTTGTAACATTGAAGCTGCACTAGAATAGTCTCATTAAAATGCGTAAAGAAGTTAGATGCCACCACACAAATAAGTTTGCTCCTCCACACCACACGTGAAGTTAGCACCTCTCCCAACATTTGAAAGGTTAGCCCCCCTGAAATGTAGGTTTTGTTGCGCCCCTGAACAAAAGCACACACCATTCACCATATTTACACACGCACACCCAGCCATCCATATATTTAAGAGTGCACCCTTTCACCATACAGGCACACCCAGGCAGCCACCCATACATTCAAGAGTGCACCCTTTCACCATGCAGGCACACCCAGGCAGCCACCCATACATTTAAGTGTGCATCCTTTCACCGTACACGCACACCTAGCCACCCATACATTTGTGTGCACCCTTTCACCATATACTCACACAGGCAGCCACCTATACATTTAAGTGTGCACCCTTTCACCATAACCTCACACAGACAGTCACCTATACATTTAAGTGTGGACACTTTCACCATACAGGCACAGCCAAGCAACCACCCATACATTTAATTGTGCATGGTTTCACCGTACACACACACATGCATACCCAGCCACCCATAAATTTGTGTGCACTCTTTCACCATACACTTACACATGCACACGTCATGGGTTGAGGGGAGACATAATACTTCAAAAATACATTGGGCCTCATTAGGACCCTGACGGTGATGGTATGAATGGTGCCAGTAAGGCACCGGCACCGTTCATACTGTCCCGCTGCATTAAGAGTTCTGCTTGAGGGTTCCTGACAGCCCGCCAGGTCTTACCTGGCGGGCTGAGTGGCACCCGCAAGCATTACTCATAATTGCGCCGGCACCGTTATCAACGGTGCTGGCGCAACCATGCTCCCCACCCCCATTCTGCCCTATTGGGCAAAATGAGGATCTGGAGCCCGGCAATACCGCCACCCGCGAATGGGTAATTATTGGCCCATTCATCTCGTAATGGACCGGTATTGGCCAATCGCGGGAGGTGGTGCCGGTAGCAAGCATGACGGTAGCCGTGCCTGCCATACAGGCACGGCTACCGCCATGCTCGTAATGAGGCCCATTGTTTCTTTTTGAAGTCACTCTGACTTCCTAAAGACATTATTCCATTAAGCACTGAACCATAATGGAAATAATGTCTTTATGAAGGCAGAGTAATTTTAAAAAATCAAATATTTATTTTTGAAGTCATACGGCTTCCCCCACCCCATGACATGGAGGCCTCCAGTTTAGGGTCTTCATGTCATGGGGTGGAGTTAGCCACCAGAATTTTTGTATTCACTCTGCCTTCATAAAGAAATTATATCTGTTACAGAAATAATTTCTTTAGAAATGCAGAGTGAATTCAAAAAGAAAATGTAAAAAAAAGAGAAATGTCCAAAAAAATAATATATTTTTTTTTACTCCAAGTGGGGGCACCTTCCAGGACATGTGGTTGCGGGGCCCCCGCACCGCGGGTGGTGCGGCCGCCTCTGTTACGCCAGTGACCTGTGTAGGAAACGACAAGGGTGCTAAGGTGATGGGGCAGGTGAGGGAAGGGGCACTGGCTAACCACGGTGCTTGGAACGTGGGCTTGTAGCTTAGAATACAGCCTGCGTTCCAAGCATCCTGATTGGTCAGCACCCCCTCCCTGCGTGCTAATGTGCAACAATACTATGGACGTGTTTGGTCTTTATTTCATGTGTGATACATTTAGACAGATGCAATATAACATTATTATTAAATAAATAAAACTGTTAAAAGACTTGCATTTGAATACAGTACCTCTCACTGTGCCTATGAGTATAGACATTCCTCTTTGTGGAGCCTTTCTATTACACCCTCTGGGATTGCTGCCAATAATGACAGTTTAAACAACGGGGTTCGTTTTGAGACTAAGTTAATTGTTTTAGAAGAAAGCAGACATTGGCCATCCGACTGGAGCCTTGTGGGTGATTTCACTTTTAGATGCAGCTATTGCATTGTTCAGTGGCTAAGAATTAACACTCCTTTGAAGACTTGTCACGGATAACTATAGTGCCTAAACATCTATTGCCCACTCAATTATGTGCCTGATGCCAACAAACATGTATGCACAGATTCCCATTTTAAATACTCACCTGACAACAAAAAGTGGAAAATAATTATTTGCCATAACCTAGTGTGAGACCATGCTTAAGCTGCCAGTGGAGCATGCACACAGCACTGTCATCACAGCTTTGGTGGTGGTAGAAGTCAGCAAGCGACCTAGTAGTGTGAGGCCATGCGCGGATGCCCAGCGCAGTGCCTGCATTTTGGGGAGGGGTGCGTCCACCATATAGCTATCTGGGCCTTTTGCTCAAACCTTTTTCCTATGACATTTGGTAATTTCATGTTTTGTTCTGTAAACTCTGAGCAGCTGACATTCAAAAGTATGTGTTCATATTTATAATGAAGGCCGTCTATTTTTCTTTAAATGTTAATTAGAATGTTTAAATGGTCAATGAACTATATCTCAAATGACGTCAGTATGTCAGTGCTTCAAAAATCCTAACGATAATATACTTTGATGAGTCACATGACCCGTCGAGATAGCGCTCTTATCCTTGAGTCTTGTGCCTCAACAGTGCGCGCGATATCCAACTACGTAGAAACACATGAGGGTCTGTTTCTTGTTATCTACACTTGTTATGCAGATAATAAAACACGTCTTTACATTTTGGACTACGTGTCAAACTGCTATATCTAGAGTGGAAATAAACAGTGAGTAGGTCTCGAGTTAAATGAATTCGTGAGTGACAATATTTTATGGACTCATGAAATCCATTCACGTAGCAAGAACCGTAGAGCAATCTGTTTCTAGGCACTTTGAATTTGCAGATGAATGCATGAAGCATATAGAAATCAAAGAATTGCACTTGCATCACTTCCAGTGTTTGTTAGTTACAAGAGAAAGGCGAGGGTTTAAGTCAATTTAGCTACAGTTGTGGTTGTGTGCACAATTTAGAGCGTGATGTCACAGGGTTAGGGTTCAACGGAGGACTCTTTCCCCCATAGGTTCCGAAATTCGGTGCTTTATTTAAATGAAAAGACAGGGGTTAGCGTAAGGGTCAAGGTTCAGTTGGGAATGGCCACAAAGAACAAGGACACACCTCCATATAACAGTGCAAGGGTTTACGGAAAACACAAGTAAGTCAAAGAGGTAGACTGTCCAAAAACCCAGCCTAAATAAGGAGCAGTGTTCTGAGTGCAAAGTCCCTGCTTCTAAAACTGTTCATGGTCAGGGTTGTCCCTCCCTCAATGGCTCAAAGTCACCTACATTTCCTTGAGGCACCAGTGCTTTTCATTGTGGTGTGTAGCAAACAGTTAGCATTAATGGGCTCTTTTGACTCATGTCCAGATGACAGTTGATTTCTTCCCCATCTGTCCAGTTGGATTTTCCGGGTGCAGGGATTTTTGTCATGCACCCGTGCGAAGGGCAGTATGCGGCTCTTGATGCCCAGATGGGCTCCACCTAAAGGAATTGGAGGGTGGGTGCCACAGGCTTGGATCACACAGTTGTATTTAGGTTTGTATCCAGCATAAGTCTAGAAATAAGACCTAGCTGGGTTCCTCCCATGCTGAGATCGGGTAGCACTCAGATTGATCGCTGATTCCAGGGTGCCTAGCCCACAACATATTTTGGCTGAACTCTGGCATCTTCCATCAGCCTGATTCTAGAAAAAACTCCCCAGCAAACTGTGTGCAAGGGTATTCCCCTGCCAGCCCAGAGACTGGGTGTCCTTACTCAATCTCTGTCAGAATTCCCCTCTCCACCTCTTACAACTGATCTCTATCACCTTGTCCTTCCTCTTTCTTATTCTTTTCCAAGGCCAACCATCTGCTCCTTTTTCATTGCTCTGTTCTTCAACTCCCTCACACTTCTGCACCTCTCATCCTTGATCTTTCCCCCTCTCCAGCTCCAACCTTTCACTCACACTCCTTTGCTCCCACTTCTTGAACTTCCCCCTTCCATCGTCACCATCTCCCTCACATGTCTATTGCTTTCTCCTCATCCTCTTTGATCGTCCCCTCCTCCAGCTCCAAACTCTCCCTAATACTACGTTCTTCGTCCTTCCTGAACTTTCCTTGACCCAGATCCAGCCTCTCTCTTATGGTCTTTCCTTTCTTCTTCTGATCCTTCCCTCTTCCGACGTTAGCCCTTTCATCATACTTATTCCTCCCTACTACTCTTTGCTCACTCTCCCTGCACTACTCTGCTTCTCTGATCTCCTTCCAAACTCCCTCGGTTTGGTCCTGGCCCAGTTTCTTTTTATGTTCTCTCCTATGGCAAAGTTGGTACACTGATGGCTTTATTGTGTCTACTTGAGGTCAGTCAGCAATGGACACATGTGATTGGTTCCTTGGCATTTGATCTATTTTCCAATTTGTCCATGTCGGAAATGTCTAACTTCAGAAGTCTTCACCAGTCTTCAGGCATAAAGTATCCGAATAAAGATTTCCAGGAAATTAGAAAAAAACATGTATTCATCTCCTCATTAGAATTTATGGGGGCACCAGTGTTCTAGCTCATAACCTATCGTCTTCTTCTCATATGTGTTTTTGAGCATCTCGGTTAACAATTTACCTGCCCAGTCCCACTACTTCCAAAACACCTGTTTGGTATACAAACCCTTCCTCGTGGCTCTTCTATCAAGACGAAGTTTTAAGTCCTGTTTAAGCATGTGTTAAGTGTGTCTGTCTTCTTCCGGCCCCTATGCACCTATTTTCTGCATCTTTGACTTTGCCATCCATTAGTTGTATCTCCTTTTTTGTTACTGGACAACTGAAGATAAGGTGACCCACGAATGCCCCATTTACTCTGTCTTTGAAAGTTTTCCAAACAGTTTGCAAGGTAGATCTACCTATACTCTCCTTGAAAAGGTCTCACATTGTTTCCAGAATGTCATCCTTGATTGATAAATGTTATCCTTCAATAGAGCTTTATTGAGAAACGATCTGGCCGGATGCACTTGCATGACAACTAGTGCAAGCCTCACAACCACTTGGAGCAGGGTCAGAGATTAGACATGTCTCTATTTGGTTGTGTCTTACTTCGTTAAAGAGTGCTGAAGTGATCAGGAAGAGGTCAGTAAGTGCATATGGATCATGGACCTGCGACTGGAAAGAGGATTCTCTCCCGCCTCGATGGGGCAATTTCCAAGCATCAAACAAGTTATAAGTATGTGCCAAATGAAAACATTTTGTACTGTGTTCTTTCTCTCCCTGGCCAAAAGCACTCAATCGACATTGGGTGAAAGTTCTATGTTGACGTCAACTCCCACTAGCCTATCACCGTTTAGGCCTCCCAGGGGCGTTGCCATGGCTCATGGCATGAGGCTGCATTTGAGCGGAGCTCCTGCCGAGATCCTTCATGATCCTGCGAAAACACATACAAATATGAAGAACTAAGCAACTACAAGCACACCCATTGATACTGCCACCGTTTCCCCGACCCCCGATCGAAACGTGGTTAAAAAATGGAAGACGGCTGCAGTGGAAGACAACGGCAAAGTGATGCCCCTACGACCCCAAGATGGCGGACGGAGTGCTCCGGAGGTGAGGGGAAAGAGCGGCTGGAGGAAGTGGAGACGAGAGACAAAGGAGGGCACCCCAGCACTGTGGACCGGCTGCGACTGGAGGCACGGCCCTGCATACAGGAAGAAACGAGGTGGCCAAGCACCCGTAAAACCCGCGGATCGGACCCAGATGGCGAGGCAGCAAAGGTGCAACGGGAAGGTGGGCGTGCGGACCTGTAACTATGTGCCAATAATTGAAAAGCTGGAAGGTGATGGCTCCGGCACAGACTGTTAAGCAGCCCCAACGAGCTGCATCATACCAGAAGCAGCAGTTGCGGCACGCCAACACAGGGAGCGGACACCCGGCGAAGAAGGAGCACTGAGGAAAAGACCTTCAGGAGAAAATGGAGCACACAATAAATGAGGTGGCGTGAGACCAGGCCTGACAACACGCGCCAGGAGCGGCAGGGACCCACAAGGGGCCCTCACACTGGAGGTGAGCACACTGCAGCAACTAGCGGCTCCAAAACAAGAGGCTGCTGAGAAGGCACCCATAAACTGGGTCCGCTGATGCATCAACTGTGATCTGATAAGGCAGCCGCATAACTGAGCGCCAGACGAGCACCCGGCGGAGTGGGGGCTCGAGACAAAGTGCCACCAAGGGAACTCGGACAAGATAACAGGCAAGGCGGCGGGAGAGCAAGCCCAGAAACATCCGAGTGGCACTGCAGAGACCTGAAGGGGGCCTGACGTACGCGGAACGCAGGTTGTAACAACCGGCTACAGTGAAGGCTTCCCCACATGCCGTATCAACCGGGGCCTGAGAACATAGGGATGAGTCGCAACATCAGGTAATCAATAAGGTAATCCATTAGCTTGCTACAACTGGTGGAAAATAGCAAACAGCAGGAGACCCAAGCTGACACCGGGGACCGGGTCAGCAAACCAAGGGCAGGGAAAACAAACAGGACTCGAACGCAGCTGCAGCCATGTAGCGATTGGGACATAATCCCAGGAGCACGGCCCAGACTGGAGGCATTAAACACAAGGAGGACGCGGATCGAGCCGAGGTGAAGGGCAACTGTGACCCCCCACGCTGAGGCATCTGTAACGCAACACAAGGTAACATTGAGGAAGATCTAACCCAGTATACAAGGATTGAACCCCAACAGAGTGGGCCCGGAAATAAGGGAACATAACTACAGGGAAAGCAGGCTAGTAGCCCAGTGGCTAGGCATCGGATGGTTCTGAGGGACCCACACATAGGAGAGGCACTGCACAATCATTGGGAGGCACGCCACCCAGACTGCACCCACTGGAGAACCAAGTGCTGGCGCTGACGAAAACAAGCCCCCAACAAAAAACAAAGAGCAACAACAATAACGTTCTGCATGGGACGCGCACAATGACAGCGCAGAGTGCTGTGACCCTACATGAAAGAGCTGAGCCTCCACAACCTGCGGATAGTATCAAGGGAACACAGACCTGAGGGCTCTCTAATAAAGAAACCAGGTGACAAGGCACTAAGTAGATCAGAGGGACCCCCGTGCGGGCTGAACAACAACACAAAGTCAGAGGCGCGCCCATCATCATCACTACACTCACCTCACACCCAGGCACCAGTGGAGATATGCCCTCAACAAAAAACAGAAAGGACCCATCGATCATGGATTCCTTTAATGCTGCCAAACAGAAAGGGCAGCCGTACAGTGCCCCAGAAGCACAATCAGCGTAGACGGACAAAGAAACGGCCACTAAAGAGGGCCAAGTACTTGAAGCAATCGCAACCCTGAGATCCTTCATTGACAGAAAAATAGAGGAGGTTAAATCCGATGTGCAATTGATGAGGCAAGATGTCCCTAACCTCACAGAAAGGGTCACAATGGCTGAAACAGAGCTAAAAGAAATGACAGAAACCGCTAAAGAACTAGGTAGGTAACTGAGAGAGCTGGAAAAGAAGAATGCAGTACTAGAAACCCGAGCGGAAGATGCAGAAAGGCGTGCCCGATGTAACGACGTACGCCTGCTGGGAGTCCCAGAAGGGATGGAAAGATCCAACCCGACGGACTTCGTGGAAAACCTGTTACTACAGGAAATTGGGGCAGGGACACTATGACAGGGATTTGTGGTTGAGAGGGCACATAGA
Organism: Ambystoma mexicanum; assembly: GCF_040938575.1. Lineage (NCBI taxonomy): Eukaryota > Metazoa > Chordata > Amphibia > Caudata > Ambystomatidae > Ambystoma > Ambystoma mexicanum. The sequence continues at coordinate 1,092,476,368 of NC_090937.1, read as the reverse complement.
TCCCTGCAAAAGAGACCGCCTCCAGGCTCACACCCTTGTCCCATAATTACAAAGATACTAAACTTTCGTGACAGGGAGAACATTTTGAAATTCTCCAGAGAGGGTGGGGAGATTTGTCGAGACAATGCCAATATAGCCATTTACCCAGACTACACACCTGCAGTGCAAAGGGCAAGGAACTCATTTGTGCCAATTAAGCTTAAACTCAGAAAATTAAACCTTAAATACATGTTGATGTATCCGTCCAGGCTCAAGGTGCTCTACAAAGGACGAGCTGTGTCCTGGAAACACCAGCGGGGGCCACAATGTGGCTAGAACATAATAATTTGGGCAAGGTCATGAGGAGCAGCCGATCCGGTAACAGAAGAGGGTGCAGGAGGAACATGACACCGGCAAATCTGCAGATGTGCGACACGGAACAATGGATTACTTTGTTTTGTTAAACGGCAGGACTGAGGTAGAAACCTCGAACAGAGCGAACAGACACACCCCACAGACTACCAGACGTCGGCCAGTTGCTGACGCAACACAGCCTGCACCCTGAAACCCGGATGGGCCAGGCAGATGTGGGGGCGCTCGAGCGCCACGACCGGAAAGTGGCAGCTGAGTGCAGTTTTCTAGTTTTGGTTTGGTTCAGAGTTCGTAATGGTTTGAATTCCACATGGAGCAAGGTATGTGCCAGGATATGTGTGAATGTGGTTCTGCAAGATTGGATGGGGGCGGGGGCTGTCTGGGGTGTCAAGGTGTGTTGGTAAGGCCCAATACAAAAATTGGTGACCTGGGGGATAGGAGAACTGGGGGGGGACCCGCATACTGATATGGCCAACGAGATTAGAGTACTGACCAATGTTCCCTCTAATTATTGTTCTCTATGTGCGGAACTGGTTGGCTGTGGTGCTCACATTATTTTCCATGTGCGCAACTGACTAATGAGGTAAGGTACTTTGTGAGCTACTGTCGCAGAAGAGAGTTTGGAAAGTAATTTCCTCTTCCAGTCATGACCACTGTGAGGGGGCACAAGTTGTGCCACAAGCAGGCTTCCACCAGAACCCGGAGGGCCTTAAAACCACTGCAAAAGGGCTCCTGGAGCCAGACCTGGCACCTTTGGCACCAGGCTCATATGTAGGAAGGAAGGGCTGTTCAAACTCGGTCGCATTTATGTACATGGACCTTTAAATCCAACATGGAAGCACCCACACAGTCTAGTTCTAAGAACCAAGCCATGTGGTCTAGTGTTTTGGGTGTGGCAGGCCTGGAACTACTTTCCCCGGTACTACTTTACCTGGGCTATATAAACCACACCCTGACTGCAGAACACATTTCGTGTTATTCTGCAACCCGCAGCGTGACGCTCACCGTGTCCAGCTCCTGGTCTTCAGCATCTTTCTGCAATCCTGCAAAAACAAGAACAAGATTATTCTTGCTTACCTGAGAAAACACCATCCAGCACTCAGCATCTCAACTGGGCTGCAATCTGTGGAAACCGAGAGAAGAAGAAACATCACTCACCTGTAAGTACTAGCTTAAGGCATTCCGGCGAACCGCTACCACAGCTGCTGTTCAAACATTGCGACCTGCAATAACGAGAAAGGGAAAAACAATATTAGAACGCGCGCTTCCAAAACATCAAATTCCATCAGTCTTACCTGAATTTCATCGCTCTACACCACGCTTCCATCTGAAGCACCACAGCAACATCTGCAAAGGAAAAGAGACATATTCAGGTTCGCTTTCAATATTAAACAACCGCACAGCGCTGTACTTACCTTAACGGATTCGGGGGGCCTGTTTTTCATCGCATTCTCATCCACTCGCAGCACCACAGCGGCCTGTGAGAAGAAGAAGAAGAAAACACAACTTAGCTTTAAAAGACAATAAAGGTGCTGCGGTTAGTGCTTTCTCTTACCTAGAAAACTTGCCTCTCCATCAGGCACGCAAGCATCAGGACCTTTGCACCTGAAAAGAAGGAGATAAAGACATTAATGATTCCCACCGTAAACAGAACAAAGACTCACAATTAACAAACCTATTTGGGGTCACAGCAGGCCTGGGCCCAAGGAAGGCGTACTGCACCAGTGAAGCAACTCGGGCAGCGCGCCAGCAAAGATCAAGCCCCCTGCACAAGAAACACAGGACGGATAGCTCACCCTACAAATAACTAAGGTGAGAAAAGAACCCAGTGGGAAGGGAATCGTCAGAGGGAGGTGGGAGAATCACCCATTAGAGACAGTTGTCACAAATCTGTAATTGCAGATTAATTATTCAGCACTGGGCAACTACGCATCCAGGGTTCCAGATCTCAGAGCCTTCCAGACGCCCTCGGGGATATCAGGGGAGCGTAACACTTCCCAGCCACTGTAATTCTTTAAAAATCGTGCAACACATTTTCCACAGATAGGCTAAAATAGAATATTTCATGTGTGATTATACAGAAAACTCATCAACCAGTCCAAGACTTCGCCATCTGCCACACTACCTTGCAAAGGTACTTCTGCGCACAGAAAAATGTCAGCCTCATTACAAGTTTGTCGGTAAGTATTAAAGCGGCAGTATCTCTATTACCGCCAACTTTACCACTACACCAAATGATGGTTTTGGGCCTGGAGTGTAGGATTTGCCCACAGGAAAATCCTGGAGGTAAATCCTACAACTCAAAGCTGAAATCGTCGGAATTTCCATGACGGTAATTCCGCCAAAAAAGCCACATTGAGTCCAATGGACTCAATATGAATGGGGAATTACACCGCCACCACCAGTTGTAATCCAGAGGAAATTACTCCACACCAAGTGGCGGTAACAGTAATTCATTTGGGCGGTATTTGGAACATTTACGCCAGGATATCACCCCAAGTTATAATGAGGCCCTGTATGTTTTATGCCATTGGAAAATCACTCATTTGTATTACAAAACACAAATATCTCTTGTCATAACTGATGTGGCTGTCAAGAAACTCAGACAGAATACATTTGCCGATGTATTAATGGCAATTAAAAGCAATGTGTCAAAAACATGCTGAAAGGAGTTCAAGTTATGCTTTAATGAAGTAATTAAAGGGCCAGGACAACATGCTTCTAATAATTTGTGTAAGGATGATAATTGCATCAGAATAACTGCACCTTAGAATATGATGATCCAAAATTCCTGTGCCTCTACTTACTATCCACATTACGTTCTCCTGTGGGTAGTGATAACACCAGCCTTAGAGCTAATAGACATATGCACTATGCTTTTGTAGTCACTAAAAAAGGAAAATGTGCCTGAAAAAACAAGAAATAATGAAGATGTCATTGCTTCAACCCACAAAGCTCCACTGATATTTTTTCGAATTAGTGAGCAGTAGCATAGGAAGGAACTCTAATAATATTAATGCCTGATCTCAAAGGGAATTGTTTGGGGAAAGAACGTCTTTTAATAAGCAGAAAGTATTCCTATTGGCAAAGCTAATTACTTTTTTACTCACTGAAAAATCATTTGACTCCAAGTAGGGGGCAAAATCTGATTAGAGCTCTGCTTCTACCCCTGACATAGGAAGTGGCATGACAGGGCACATAATAAAGAATATAGTTTTGCCCACCCTTCCGCACCACAGCCTGGATATAATTAAACAAGAGCCTACCTGAGGGTTATTATGGAGCCTGTTGAAGAAAATCACACATATATGCCTTTTAAGTTAATTGCATCAATGTATCAGAGAAGCGCCTTCTTCTGTAACTATGGATCCCTCTTCTGTAATTCTTTGTGATCAGTTAAATAGGATGCAGGGAGATGCTACAGACTGCACACAGAACGCATGGTTATATTGAAAATCCCTCAGCAGTTGAGCATAGAAAGAAAAAGAAGGTGCTGTTGTCAAGATGGGTACTAGAATTTCCTACACAACACATTTCCTTTAGTGTACTGCCAAAACGTCTGACTTGGTCTTTGAAATTTTCTGCTTTGTTCATCACCCGCAAGGAGTGATGCTTCCACCCATAATCCTTCCTAGCCCCTGTTCTTGTCTCCAATACTAGTTGATAGAGCACTGTAAAACGTGAGGGATTGTATCAGTAAACACTCACTGAGATATTTGCAGACCCACAATACTTTGCAAACAAGGCATATTGAAATGCCTCAACATATGATTTGCATTTTAAGAATGTCATGACTCTGCATGTACACAATTCGTTTGCAGTGCATACAAGATTGTTTGCAACATACCCCACCCTTATATCATTGTGTAGGATTACGCAAGTGCTCAGTGCAACTGTTTTTGTATAGAAGCGAGTTACCATATAATTTGTGAAGGTCTATGCCCAAAGGAACTTATGCCCTTATGCTAGCCATACCTGATAGCTACCATATACTTAGAGCTGATAGACCTAATGCCGGAGGCGGAGGCCTAGCTATAATATCCATAACTAACCTATCCATGAGACTGGCCACTCCACCACTGTGCCAATCATGCAAGATACTTTAAGTCAAACTTCCCCTATCCAGCAACCGTACTTTAACTATTCACCTGGTATACAGACCTCCGGGTCCACTGGGAATCTTTGAGGAGGACTTAATCAGCCTTCTAGCCAACAATACAAAAGATTCCTCGCAGATTTTATTGATGGAGGACTTTAATCTAGGCTTTAATGACCTTTATAATAAACATGCCCAACTAGTAGCAGCCATTCTGATGGATCACGGGCTCACACAAAAAGTCCTTACCCCAACCCATATCAAAGGAAGGACGCTCGACTGGGTGGCCTATCTGAATTGCAACATTGCTATTACCAACACTGACGCATAATCCTGGATGGACCACTATCTATTCTCATCCACGCTAGATCTCCTAAGCCCTAAAACTATCGTCAAGGCACCACCACTCCCAACTAGAAGCAAAAAGGATATCACAGTGGAAAAATTACTCCCACATCTCCTTCCTTCTATTAACAACTTCGCCAGCAACACTGACCCCAACCTACTAGTAGAGATCTTCAACAATTACATGATGAAGGCATTGGACATTATTGGACCTATCAAACTTCACGAAGGCAGACCAAAATCACACCTTAATGCCTGGTTTACACTCCAACTTAAAGAATTAAGGCTCCAAAAAAGAAAGCTTCAATCCACTTGGCGTCACTCTCCCACTGATGAGAATAAAGCTAAGCTAACTGACCACTCCAAGCTTTACAAAAAAGAAATAATTAGCACAAAAAAGAATACCTTCAACAATAGAATCTCAAAAGCTAAGTCTAATACCAAGGAATTATAGACCATCCTCCGGGAAATAGAAGCACCAATCCCTCCCATGGATAAAGCCCCGAAAGCTAAGCAATGGTGCACTGACATACAAAACTCTCTGTCAAATAAAATTGCACCCCTCCAACTAAAAATAGCAAATAAAAAGGCTTCACTGCTCCCATCTGAGCACCAACCCCCCCAACCAAGCCACACCTGATAGAACCACCATACCCATCAGATTCACTAAATTCTCTGCCCCCTAGACGGAGAAAATCATACTCTCCCTAAAACCGTCAAATTGCAAGGGAGACAGCTGCCCGGCCCAAATCATAAAGGACGCAGCTAGAGATCTAGCCCCGTTCATCTCTAAGCTTATTAATGCCTCCTTCAAAACAAACACAGTGCCTAACAACCTTAAAGAATCCTGGGTTCTACCACTGCTAAAAAAACAAACACTAGACACTAGACCCCTCTGTTATTATTATAATTATTGTTTATTATTATTATTTGCATTTTAAAAGCGCTCACACATCGAGGCGCTGTTACAGGAATTGTTTTGTTTTTCAGTTGCGTATTATATTTTTTTTGTTTTTGTCTTAATTGCGTATTTATAACGCGCTTAAATACTCAGAGGTTTCTAAGTGCGGACCTGGGGATCAAACCTGTGTTGCTTCATGTTGTCTTGCTTCCAAGGCGAGCACGTTGCCGCTGAGCTACCCTGCCGGGATCCCGTTAATGATGGGCCCGTTGTTAGCATGCTTGTCCCCTCGCGGGACCCGCAAAGGATGTTTGGTCTGACCAGATGTCCAGAGTGGGTCCCGCGAGGGGACCTCGTAATGAGGCGGTACAGGGTTAACGGTGCCGGCACCTTTACCGGCACCATTAACACCTTACCGTCTCACTTGTAATGAGGCCCAGTATCCGATATTTGAGCTGATGGTTTGATTATCTAGTGTGGGTGATGCTTTTGGTAAGGCACAATGAGTAACAGAAATTCCAGCACGTGAATGTTATTCATGTTGCAGCAAACATAAAACAAGTGGATGTAGGTACACGTCTGCTAACCTTTCACAGAGCCAAGAGAGGAAGAGTCAAGGTTGTCCGGTAGAATCTTAATGTACTCTGGGGCAGAAGTTCGAGACATAAGGTAAAAGTGTGATAGTCATGTTTCGGAGTCATGAGTGGGGAGGGAAACATTTTTGTTAATGTGTGCAGGCATAGCTTGATTTTTCATACTCGCTTTTAACCTCTTGTGTTGTATTTTTCTGTTTGGGATTTTAGGTGCATTGTAGTGTAATGAGAATTAGTAGAATATCAAGACGTGTTTCTAATTTTAAGAGAAATTTTAATTGCTGTGTCTTGTGCCTTATTAAATCTTTTTGAATAGATGAGAATTGTCTGTGTGCGCTGCTAAAAATCTTTTGAGCGGCTCCTAGAAGGAAGCTGGGAAAGCGCACATGCGCACAGCTTAGCGGGAACATTGGTGCTGACATGGAATGTCCGGGGTGTCCAGGGTCTGGGAACATATATGCGTAGGAATCGGGTGAAGTCCTTCATCAATAGGAAAAAGGTGGCTATTGCACTGCTGCAGGAGACCCACCTGACCCACCAGACTATGGCCTTCGGTAACGGAACACTGGGATGGGAATGCTACAGTGCCCCCTACTCAAAATATGCCAGGGGGGTGCTCATTTGGATAAGTCCGGCAATTCCATTTAAACTACTGAGCTGGGAGGCAGACCCAGAAGGTCGGTACCTAATACTAAGGGGATGCATTGAGCTGGTGGAAGTTTGTACAACAAACCCGTATTTCACCAATCATGGGATCCCGAAACACCTAGACACACTGGTGGCCAAACTAGCCTAATGTCGAGATAGCTTTTCCATATGGGGAGGTGACCTCAATTGTGTTAGAGATTGGGAGATGGATAGGTCTAAGCCAACAGCAACCAGAAACAACGCTGCAACAGGGGCACTAAACATACTAATAGAAAGCCTCGACCTAGTGGATGTGTGGAGAGAGTTACATCCCACAGACAAGGGCTACTCATACTTCTTATCGCCACACTCCCTACACACGCGAATTGACTACCTATTCATGGCCAAAGGCTAGCAAGCACAAATAGAATCGGCACAGTACCTAGGTAGATCGATATCGGACCACTCCCCACTGTTGATGGCCTGGAAAACACAGGGGCCTAGACTGCCCATACTACTATGGCGCATGGCACCAGACGCCCTAACAGATCAGGCCTTCACGGAAGGGCTGCGAGACAAACTAGAGGAATATGTGGACAAAAACATGGGCAGCGTTGAAAGATGGGGTACAGTTTGGGAGGCAATGAAAGTAGTGGTGAGGGGTGAGGCCATTGCAGGTGTGGAAGGCATATGGAAAACAGAGCCGAACTGGAGAAAGTGGAAGAAGAGATAAAACACAAGGAGTCAGACACACGGGGGACAAGGGAGGAGGAGATCAAGCTAGCACAGTTGCGTGAGAACTGCTAGGAAGCATGGGGGAGGCTCTCCAAGTTTGATTATTCGGTAAAAACCATGAGAGCGCACGCTGAGGGAGATAAACCAGGCAGACTCCTAGCCTGGCTATGTAGAAGAGAACACCCACGACCCCAATCCACGGAGATCAAATACACAACAGGCACAACACATAAGACCAAACAGGAAATTAAAGATACATTCTGAGATTTCTACTCTCACCTCTACAGTCATGACCACCAAGTGCCACAAACAGACATACTGAATACACTAGACAAAATAGGTCTTCCCAAAATAGACTCATCACAACAGGAAGCCCTGGATGCCGAAATAACAGGGGACGATATCACAGAAGCAATAAGATCACTAGCCTCCAGTAAAACTCCAGGGAGCGATGAACTCCCCCCGGAGTTCTATAAAACATATGAAGCAACCCTGATGCAGGTGTTGCGTGAGGTTTTTCGAGAGGCATACACTCAAGGGGAGCTGCCGTAGTCTATGAGGGAAACCCTAATTATACTGATGCCCAAACACGGGAAACCAAGGGTCGAATGTGACTCTTACCGCCCGCTAACAATGCTAAATTATGATGTCAAGATCCTGACCACAATACTAGCCAGGCGCCTAAAAAGGATAATGGGGGCCCTAATACACAGTGACCAAAATGACTTTATAACAGGGCGCACCACTGTGCTGAACCTACGTAGACTAATGCACATCCTTGCGCAAACAACAGAATCCCAAGAGCAATACACTATACTCTCCCAGGACGCCACAAAGGCACTTGACTCAAAATATTGGGAATGGCTGGTTGCAACACTAAAGGAATTCAGATTTGGGGAGGGATTTATCCGATGGGTGCGAATACTATACACAAACCTAAAGGCCAGGGTTAAAACAGGGAGGATAGTGTCAGCAATATGGGACATAAAAAGAGGGACGAGACAGGGATGCCACTATCCCCAATGCTATATGTGCTGGGCCTAGAACCAGTAGCAATATTCCTCAGGAAACAACACGTGGATGCTGGCATCTGGGTTGGAGAAATGGGATACCTACTATCGCTCTACGCGGCCGATGTGCTGATGTACGTGAGAGATCCGCACCTGAATGTCCTGGTGATCCTGGACATTCTTGATAATTACGCTACAGTGTCGGGAATCCACTTCAGCAAGACCAAATCCTGCATATTCCCAATAGCCGGGCTGAAAGGGAGGAGCATCAATGAATTACCAGTGGTGGGACTCAAATGGGAGGTGGACTCGTTTAAATACCTGGGGGTGACATCAGACATACACCTGAACAAGTGCACAAACATAACATGGCGAAGATGGTGCAGGAGTTGAAGAAATCCATGAAATTCTGGTCCAAGCTATCGCTATCACTGTTGGGGCGGGTAGCCATCACTAAAATGATAATCCTCCCAAAATACCTGTATTTCTTCAGCAACGTGCACTACTACGTTAAGTTGCCCTTTTTCACATCATAGAAGTGCTTCTCCGAGAATTCTTGTGGGGCGCTAACAGCCATAGACTCTCACTAGCAAAACTATACCTACCATATGACAAGGGCGGAGTGAAATTGCCATACCTTGAGAGATACTACCTCGCAGCTCAACTCAGCCACGTAATTAAATGGCTGGCAGATGAATCTACTTCAGAAACAGACTTACTGCAACAGCTAGTGGCCCTCACCAAAATAAAGGAAATACAATGGGTATCACACGAGGGCCCAAAGCACATCCCACCGATGGTGACACTGGGTAGGATGATATGGAGGAGAGTACAATCCTTGCTAAAAGTAGAAAACCCTTACTCACCGCAGGTGCCAATAGCAGCGGACACATGCAAGGATAGCACGGACATGGCAGTGGTGAGGAAATGGGAGTAGAAAGGGATATACACATGGGGAGATGTATATGAAGACGGGGTCTTCAGGGAATTCGATTCAATGCGAGAAAAAGAGGAACTGTTGAGTGGGCAATTGCTCTGGTACCACAGAATCTGGGAAATAGCCAATGAAAGGTGGGAGGGCTGGCCAGAGGAACCACAGGCAGAGCCACTGCTGACCCTGATGTACAATTTAAACGACAGCTGGAGGACGGTTTCTCGGCTGTACAGCATGCTAGTAGACACACCTAACCCCAAGAATATAGCACTGAAAGAGTAATGGGAGAAAGATCTAGGTGCAGACATAACAGAGGAAGAGTGGGAGAGAATACTGAGCTTTCCCAAAGCAGTATCGAGGAACCATCGCTTCAAGCTAATACAACTGAACGTGCTGTATCGCACATACATGACCCAGCACAGGATAGCTAAATTTAACAAGGAAGCGAGCTCACATTTCCCGTGTTCTAAAGGCGGGAATGCTGACCTGCTACATATGTTCTGGGAGTGTATGCGTGTGAGAAGTTTTTGGACACACCTAGAACGAGCTTGCAGGGAGGCGGGAGTAACAAGGTATGAGTGGTCACTGAAAGAATGCCTCCTTGGTGCCTACCCCAGAAACAGCAAACACAAACATGTAATTAGGTTTATGGACCTGGCATGCATACTAGCCAAGAAAATATCGCCATGTCCTGGAAAGCTGCTGCGGGGCCAAAATATGGTAAATGGCGAAAGGAATTTTAAAAGTGGGCAGAGGCAGAGACCAGTGTGTGGGTGGAGGGAGCGAACAGAACCGAACCTGATGGCAACAAGTGTGCAGCATGGAAAGTGTTGTTCTGGGTCATGTTTCACCTGTCTGACGACAAACTCCCATGAGTGCACCAATTAAAGCAGGAATCGCCCACGGTGCGCCCAGTTGATAATTCCACAGCACCCAATTGACACTGGCCAACCGGTGGACATGAAGAGCACAAAAAGAGCTAACCCACAGACATTGAAGAGTTTGCCCCCAACCGATGTTAGAAAGTAACACATGGCACGTGTAGGAAGTTGTTGTTATTTCTTGTTATTAACCCAAATGTAGGCATGTAAAATGAAAATTGATGTGCACGGCTGTAACCATATAAATGCCAATAAAAATATATACAAATAAATCACTGTTTAGGCTTCCCAGAATAAAATATATTTTATTTAAATTCTTGATGGAAGTTGTTGGGACCGTGAATTTGTGAAGTACCAATGTTCTGCCTGTTTAACTTTGGCCAATGGAGACCTGCCCTCTGGGTCTGTCACTGTCTCACTCACTAGGTACCTGAGACTTTTACAGAAGATGATGGCACCCCTAAAATGTGCCATAGCAGCTATTTAAGGTACAGTCAAAATGCTTAAAATTATACATCCATGTGCTTTAGATAGTCAACGTGCATTCTGGAGCAGAACAATACTCCTGGCCATCTTAACAATAGCGAGAAGAGTCTTGCTCTGTACCAGACTTTTCACGTCATTATTCTGGTATGACTAAGCATCAACAGGCGCATGCACAGATATTGGTGACAAGAATTATTCTCACATTTGGGGGAATACCAGTGAAAAAACAGGCCTCCATTACCTACAGTCTGGACTCAACAGCCTAGCATCCCCCGGGCTACAGACCACACAGAGTACAGAAATTCAAGAAGTGTTTCCAGGGTCTAACAGCGTCTCACTTACATAAAATATGCCGCTACTCCCGTCAAGAATATCTATTGCCGTGAACGTGATTGACAACAGATGAGGAGAAACTGGATATGACATAAAGGGATAAAGTCTGGGTAAAATATGGTAGTATTTTTCAAACAACATGAGTGACACTGAAATTGCTGCTTACTTTTTGACAGACTAAAGCATGAGATTAGTTCATCGTCAGCTCATTTGAGGAAAAGCACATTCTTAAATCTTTCCAAAACTTTAGGTGGTCTGGGATAGCACAGAAAATAGTGGAGATGATTGCTAAGCTATTGCCTATCAACAGACATAAGGGAGAACAATCCACGGCATATCAACTTACCAATTGAAAGATAGATAAGTTAGAATCATATCAAAGAACGATCATGGAGCGTTCAAGATGGAAGGGTAAGGATGATTAATCAATAACACCTTGGCCTACAAAGTACACACAGGCAGCAATGGACCACCGATCCACATCTGGCAGACATTGCCTGGCTGTTCACCAAGCCCCACTCCTTCCTTCTCCCTCGTACATACGTGCTCATTGGGAGTTTTTGAAAATCACAATATATTGGAGTGGTTAAAATGTGAAGAGGAGCAAAAAATAAAATGTTTCTACCCGCTGTCAAAAGCCTGAAAATGTTCAATTACATCATACATTAATTGCTTTTTATTTTAGTATGATGTTTTAATTTTTTTATTTGTTACTTTACACAACAAATTAAGTTTTATAAACCATGCTTAAGGACCATACCAGGAGTTATGGGTCCACATACCTTCTTAAACGGCCTAGCTGCACTTGGGTCTTCAACTGTGTATTCATGGACCATAACTCCTGGTGCAGCACTGCTTCTAGGCCTAAAAAGCTAAACTAGACTCATTGGAATATTTATTTGTCATTCTCATTAAATAATCGTCAGGCTATAAGAACTATTAAAGCCTATAGATTGTCCAGATTGCCACATTCCAAGGTCACCAGCAGTTTTGCTCACCTGCAGCTAATTCTCCATGATCATGTGTGCAGATTTTTGTATTTTTAACAGGCTCTACCTATTTACCTACAATCAATTACCCATGACTGCCCAGGCAGATTTAAAATGTAACAACAGGCTCTGGCCGGTCCATCTTAATGCTAGTACCACAACCCTCAGGAAGTAGAGGACATGAACTTACTGTTAAACCGAGCGATAATCCTCCTTGTATGCCCTTTTTGAGCAACTCAGAGTAAAATAGCTTTATAGTACCTGTTTTCAGCCCTTTCAGGGCGTTGTGGTCCGGTATACCTTTTTAAACGGCCTTGCTACATGGCCCATAATGCTCAGTACGGTCCTCAGATGCAATCTTATGAAGCATAGTTCTAACCTTTACTCATTAGACAATCTGTGGGGTTTGTAAACCACTATAGCTTTCTACAGCCCCCATACAGTCAGAATGATACATTTCCAAGGGTACCTCCAACATGGAGCGTAACTGCAGCCAATTCCCTGCAACAGACCACATGGATATACATTCCAAACAAAACATTCTAAATACTTATAAATACACTTTATACTATCAAGAGTGACATAGGTTATAATAGCTTTGTATCCCCTTCTGGCCGTGCTGGGCGCTATGAGTCAATACAGCTTGTAAAACCCCTTTGCTGCACTCAGGCCTATAACTGGGTCATCAGGGCCGATAATGTACAGTATGGCCCAAAGACACGGTCTGTGCAGCAAAATTAAAACTCTTTTAATGTTCATTTAGCATTCTTATTGGACAGTCTGTGGATTATATGAACCATTAGGATCCTGTTCGGCGCTGTCCACCAATAGGAATGCTCAGAATGCCGGCATTATTCACGAAGGAAAGCCCACCTTTCGAGCATTTTCATTGGTGTTGTGTGCTTCCCTTCCCTTCCCTTCCCCGGTCCCCCATGTCGCTCCCTACCCGGTTGCTAATGGAGTCCTTTTTTTCGGAATGAACAAAAGAAACGTACATTTATCTGGATGCTGGTCGCTTCGCAGTGCTGTCGTTCATGCATTTCTTCATAAATGTTGACGACGTCAGTCACAGGAGTGGGGGGTCTGTACTTCTACTCTCTATATGGTAGAGGAGAGGCACAGAGGATCCCAGCCAAGATTCTCTATCACAGTAGCAATTGACGAGCAATCAAGGCCTAGCTTCTCAGGAGGTGATGCAGGCTGGTTCTTAAGTACAGTGTAGTCCCCAAGCCCCCTCAAAGTAATGTCCACACACTGTATTAATTTAAACACAGTTTTTATGTAATTAATATTCAAGGTTATGTACAATATCATGATAACTCACTTTGTACTCGGTTATCTATAATGGCAAATCTATACAGTTCTACGTGGTACCACAATTACTATTCGATCTCTTTAAAGTGCATCAACTATATGGTTCAATGTCACACAAATCAGTTCCTAAACGAAACCAACAATAGATATAAGAGGAAAGCAGTTGGTTAGAGCAATTGGCAGAATACTGGCCCTGTTACCTAGGCACAGTTCTGTGTGGAGATCCCCCCACCTGGGCAACCTGTAGAATAAAGATATATCACAAGCCCAGTCCATATATTGTTCACAAGAGTCTTTCCAATAGTTCAGCAACCCCAAAGGACCTGGCGTTGTAGCATTCCTCATCGGGGAATCGATGGCCCTTCTTGAGTGCCCTCCCTTTAAGACAGGAGTCACGGGTCGTCAAATGTCTGGCGAAGAACAGGGTGAACTACGGCGGTGAGGTGGCAGCTTCTTTCCTAGCGGTGCTCCTCGATGTCGATAGCTCTGGATCGCAAAGAATTTGAAGAACTGTGGCCCAGCAAGGGCATTGAGTCGTCAACGTCTCTGTCATCTTTGGGTGGTGGGAAACCCACCGGCAGATGCTCCTTGGCGCGTCGATGGACTGGCCTTCGCCGATGGGATAAGGTGGGCGGCGGTGCGGACGAGCGGGTCCGTGAATCGAATGTTCTTAGGCAACGGGAGCACGGCGGCTCCAGTCAGCAACGGCGGTCAGAGACGGTGGCAGACAACAGTCCGGGCACTTCTCTTTGGAATTCCACAGCAGTCCCCATCTCTGGTCGGCAGCCTTTCGTAGGTCTGTCTACCAGGGAGCTTTGGCAAAGATCAGCTGGTGCACGATGGTCCCTCATAGCTCGGGAAGAGGGTGCCTTACCAGGTCCTCTCTGGGTCAGTCCTTGGAGAGACTGCAGCTTTCAGATTGATGAAGAAGAGCAACTGCAATTCTTCTCTTTCAGCAGTGCTTCAAGGTCAAGCTTCAGTTTCACTCCAGTTACTCTTCGTAGTTTGGACTTCAGCTTCTGAACACGATTCCTAGCAGTGAGAGGTCCCCAGATATACTGTTGATCTCCCATTCATTCTGCTGGTTCACACTCAGGCATCCAATCACTTCGAAGAGCATTCAGCAGTCAGTCAGCCAATCAGGCACACAGTGCATTCAGGCTATTCTTCTCCATCCAGACACTCACAACACAGAATGTGGATTTGGACAAGTACCATGCCACTCAACACTATACACTGCATTCAGACCAGTTTCGGGCAGGGCTGTCTCAGTCATTGTGTCAAAGACCAGATACCAGACATCCACAACAAGAAGTGTAGATTCGTCAAACACTCAATTCACCCAGGTCCCACCCAAAGGTGCACCCACAACATACGGTCGTTGGGAAGGCTCCAGCCAGTCTGGTCGGCACTTCCCCACACTACCATATATGGAACTTCCACCCAACAGCCAGTCAGGGGGAAGGGACAGAGTCAGGGCTTCCCGGGACTTCGGGAAGATCAAGGTAACAGGCAATGGAAGGCAAGAGGCCACGGGGGCCATCTTGTCTCCATCAGGAATCTACCAATTCCATTGACAGGGCCCGGGCATCCCAAAATGTAGGATGCTCAGGGCACCAGTCAATTCAGCATGAAGCTGCCACCAGCCCATACCCTGCTCTGTGGGCCACACACAGGTGCCCAAAAACATACACTAGGGGCACACGGTTGTACCCCTACCCATGGGTGCCATAAGGGTATCCCATGGGTCTGTACACCAAACCAAAAGAGAGAGCTGCACCGCCAGGAGTCCCACATTAACGCCTACGTGGGAAACACGACAGAACACATGATAAAAACCAGTAAAGGACAAGGATACGGAGGCCCTGTCCCTCTGATGCATTTCCAGCATCACATGCAACAAAGAAGCCGAAAACCACTTGAAAATGGCCGACTGCAATCTACTGAACAGCCCAGCCAACATGCAAGTAGGAGAAAGCCCGCCTCTGTAGCACCGCGATTCGCTAGCAGAACCTCCACTACAGCATCCTGCAGGGAGCCGACAGGCGATGCCGGCCCCCTAACAAATCTTTTTCAAGTTTGATAATATATTTTATCAACAGGTGAATGGGACTGTGATGGGGGCCACGTTTTCCCCGAGCCTCGGAATCATCTACATGGCCTGCTTTGAAGAAAGGTTCATATACTCAGCAGCCAATCCCTTCATGGGCAAAATACACAATTGGAGGAGGCTCATAGAGGAAATTATCTTCATATGGAAAGGCACTGCAACAGAACTCAATGAGTTTTGGAGGTGGGCCAATGACCAGGACCCCCAAATCAAATTTACAACAAACTGGAGCACGGAAGAAATCCACTTCCTAGACCTTAACATCAGGAACCTAAATGGGAAACTAGAGTGCACGCTGCTCAGAAAAGAAACAGACAGAAACATTGTGTTGGAATATAGGCGCTTCCATCTGCTGCCCTGAAGCAAAACCTTCCCTATCAGCAATATCTAAGGGTGCGAATACATTGCACCTCCCTCAATGATTTTCAAATACATGCAATATCACTGACTGAGAGAATCAAAGCTAAAGGCTACCCCAGGAACTACTCAGCAACTCACAGAAAAGAGCGAGGTTCACTCCGAGAGATGCACTCTTGACCCCAAGGAATCGCGGGGGATATCAGAAAGACCCTAAAATGACCTCTGTCACAACTTACAGCCACAATACACCAAAGCAAAGATGCTTAATCAAAAAATATTGGCCCTTGGTAAAGCTGGGTCTACCAGAGGAGCCACTTCCAAGAATGGCCCTTAAAAGATCTAAAAATCTTAAGGACTATTTGACTTACGCACAATTTCAGAAAAGCATAAAAAACACACCATGGAATCATAGTCAGATCACAGGGCACCATCCCTCTGGCAACTGCACAGCCTGCAGATTTACCAGAGAAATTACATCTATTACTGTGGATAGACATCAGTGGGAACTTAAGCAATTTACAAACTGCAGGACATCCAATACAGTTTACTGTATACAATGCCCCTGTGGAACGAAATAGGTGGGACAGACCAGTAGACCAATCCATACAAGAATTGTAGAACACCGTTCACCGATACGATGCAGAACCTTAACAGCACCATTGGTACAGCACTACATCCCCCAACAACATTTGACTGATGATCTAGTCTAGTGGATCCTGGACACAGTGAAAAATTCGTCAAACATAAACAGGGCACTCCTGCACAAGGAAGCGTGGTGGATTTACAGGTTAGAATCTCATATTACAGTCTTACACAAGGAGCTACTCTTCCCATGAGAGATGTCGCTTTAGAAAGGGACCAGACACAAACAGGGGTCATTCCCGGGTTAGCAAACTTAGATAGATAGTGTGCACGGTACATAGGTGTCTGCGGTCATGGACCAAACATATGTAAAAGATACAAGATGCAGTCCTCAAAAATAAAAACAATAGAGCTCAACATTTTTAAGTGTTCCCATTAAAACCTGCACGGGTTTCCATGATGACACAACGAAGCTCACTGATAACTGCTCCGCGAGCAAAACAGTGTGGACGTAATAGGTGTATATAAAAACCCAGGATAAGGAAACCTTTAGCCCGTTGAGTAGCTGGTCGAATACTGTATGAGGTATGCACAAACTGAATCTATAAACCGATTCCTGTAAAGGACACCATTTCACCAAAATGCCTGGGGAAACGGAAGTGACATCACATGACCCTTGACCTCTGATGACATCACGGGAAGTGATGTAATTTGACCCCACCCCGAATTGATATCACTGGAAGTGATGGAACATGACCTTGACAAAACAGGAAGTGGCATCACATAGCATTGTTGTTAAGCACACTACAAAAAATATGGTTACAATATCACTATAATGTGATATACAGTACATACAAGAATGGATTGCCATATGTTTCGCTAAGATCAGTGTGTATAGGCCCATATTACCAAATTACCCTGAATGCAAGCAGACGTCCATGACCAAATGATACTGATGTGTTATTATATAGCACTTATATAGTACCTACACTTAAGCGCTTTATATAGAACAAATATACATACAATATCACCCAACCTGTGTTGGTACTCATTTATCAACCTCAGAAGGATGAAAGGCTGAGTTGATGTGTTTAAGAACAGACTAAATCAGTGACTCAACCACTGAGGTGTGCCTGAAATAAAACTTTAATGAGTCTCGCAGTTATTGTATAGAATTATAGAAGGACACTTTATATGGTATTCCCATTCTTTCTTATTTAGGGTCACTGCTGAAAGTGTTACACTTGTGCAACCCGTTGTTCTTTTTTTTTAAACATTTTATTTAATGAGGCCTGAAAAAGAAAGCCAGCCACTCCAGAAGCAAAGAGCCATATGGCTCTGGCCACAGCTCAGGACTATCATGAAAAAAGAAGAAAAAAAGTGAGTTCTTTTTTTTTTCTTTTTTTTTGTAGGGGTAGCAAGTGAGACCACAGGGGTAGCAAGGCAGACCTCAGGGGTCGCAGTTGCAACCTCTGGCAACCCCTAAATGATGTCCCAGATTCCAGTTCGCTCAACAGGTAGGAACGACGAATGTCTCGGAAACAAGGGACAGACATGTAACAGAGTGGCTTCTCATATCGAGCACGAGTATCTAGCAGAAATAAGGTAAGCAGCGACACAATAATAGCATATAAAGATGATGGTGGAATAGTTTAAGGCCACCATAACAGCCGTTATATCACATTGAGAGGTTCGCTGTGCGTTTCTAGGTAAACAGATACAGCGGAAGACATATACAAGGAAAATAATGAATACGCTTCACGCTTGAAGGCTCTGGCCCTGCATACCCTACGGTATACCTTACAGGCTACGAATACAGGTCAGTGACAAACTGTGAAGGCAACAATGTTTATTTATCCAGCTCCCCAAAAACACAGGAGACAATGGGCAGCCGGGCAACAGAGCAAGATAGGGGCCACGGCTTCCAGCTAACATCAGGGGTGAGGCTACCTGTAAATCTTGATAAAGATCCCGCTGAACTCTTAGGAGTCCATGCTTTCAAAAATGTCTATATATTTGTAAACTTACAACGATGCATGTGAGCAGCATGAAAAGACATGTACAGTCCAAGCAAGACACTACTATACATGGCCTAGAGGGTCTGTAGGCTATCTGGAGGTACTGCCTGGCATACAGAAATGAAGCAAACACCCACACAAGGGTCAGGTGGAACATACCATGACCTTGGGGCAGACATGCACCACAGAGTCAATATAAGTCCATTCTGGGGGGCGTTCTGGGGGGGGGGGGCGCTGTTGCGCATGATGAAGATGGCCACCTGAGAGAGAAGCTCTGCAACCCGGCAATGTGGTACAGCGTATATCCTATTTTTCAGACTGTGAAATGCAACAAATGCAAGCTCTTTAACTGCCGGAATACTTGTGCCACCGTTAAGCTGAATATCACATTCACTAATTCGCACAAGGCGCTTCTGCGACTCCCGGACCCACTGGGCCTGCATATGCAGTACTCCCCACCTGGTTGAGTCCTGACCTCTCATTCTGGCGCTCAACCGCCAGCTCTGCAGTGGCCACGTAGCAGCCCGGGGAAGTGGTCCGACCACCTGTGCCGTTGAGAAGACCAAAACCGAGGTCCGCTAGCAAGGGTCCCCTCTGAGCCTTGCGAGGGCGCCCTCGCCACGCTACTCCTTCACTCTCTCGACCTGAAAATCTCCTCTGCTGTGTCCTACAACAGTGCCTCAACAGTGCTTCCTAATACAGTGACAAACCTGCTGGGACAGAACTTGCTGTACCAGGGCGCTGTCGGCCTGACTCAGGCTGTCTTGCTGAAATAACTATTTGGCCACTGCCGCCACGCATTGATCAGACGATCTCTCTTCTCCAGCAAAACACAGCTGCTCCACAGCCCCTGGCCCACACTGTGCTGTGCTGCTACCATGTCTTAATTAGCACATACCACAGATGTTTTAAGGTAACACAGAAATTGTCAAATGTGCGGCAGAACCCTCTCCTTGCATACTCCCTGCATCTTTTAGCTGGTGAGGCAGAGAGGCAGTGACCACAACTCTGGAATAAAACATCGGCACAACGTGATGCACCTACTCCACTGGGCTGATACACTACCGAGTGGAACACCACAATAATTGCATAACAACCCTTCAGGATCCCCGCGCACAAGCAGGGGCCAACTCCCTCGAACTCCCAACACGGTGACGCACCTGCTGGGCCCAAGATCGTGGTACAGGCTGTTGGGAGAATAGCTCAGGGGCAACGTGCTCGTCTTGGAAGCAAGACTAAGCTGAGCAACACAGGTTTGATCCCCGGGTCCGCGCTTAGAAACCTCTGGGTATTAAGCGTGTTATAAATATCCCATTACATTACATCTTGTTGTAATAACTGTTAAGCGTGTTATCAATATCCCATTACATTACATCTTGTTGTAATAACTGTTAAGCGTGTTATAAATATCCCATTACATTACATCTTGTTGCAATAACTGTTTAGCTGCCACTGCCCCACATCGATTAGAAGATCTTTCTACTCCATCGAAACACGGCTGTTCCACACCCCCAGGCACACACTACACTGTGCTGCTGCCACGTCCTAATAAACCAATACCATGGCTATGTAAAGGCAACATAACAATAGCCTAGTGTGCTGTAACACCCTCTCCTTGCATGCACCTTGCATCGTTTGGCTGGTGAGACACAAGGGCAGCGACCACAACTCTACAACGAAGCATGCTGCAACTACTCTACTGAGCCTATATACTACCGACTGGGATGCCACGATAATTGCATAATAACCATTATTCCTGTATTACTAGCACGCTGCACATCACCCACAGACCGCTAAAGCATAATGACTAAAGGAGCTGGGAAAAAACAAAGCTCCATCAATATGTTCTCCATGCCCGCGCCCAACGCGATGGAAGGACTGGAGGACGCAGTTCAATCTGCTGGTGGAGGGACCGACCAGCAGGACCCCAGCGATCCTCACCGTATGATGGAGTATATGCAGGAAGGGTTCACCGCTGTACACTTCAAATTAGATGTAGTGATCAGGGACACTGGTCCACACCACTCCAGAAGTGAACGAAGTGTTCCATACCTTTTACTCAGCATTGTACACTAACTCTGATATGGCGACACTCCCTGAAATAAATGCATACTTGGATGACCATCCACTGTCAATATTGTCCAAAGAAGCCAGGGTAAACATCGATTGCCACATCACTCCCGAGGAGATATCATGAACCATCAAAGCCCTTCCATCCGGCAAAGCCCCCAGTCCAGACAGCCGCACAATGGAATTCTTTAAACACTTTAAGACCCGCCTCACACCCAAATTATCTGCCCGATGGTCAGAAGCCTGTACATCAGGGATACTCCCCCCTATGTTACGCAAAGCAGTGATTACAGTTTTCATTAAGCCCGACAAACCACCTGAACAATGCAACTCCTACCGCCCCCTCTCTCTCATAAACTCTGATGTAAAAATGTTTGCTATGGTACTGGCTTTGTGCTTGGCTCACTACATGGAGCATATTATCCATCCAGACCAATCTAGATTAGTCCCTGGACGCTCTAGAGCACTCAAACCACCTAACGAGCCACTGCTAGACACGATCATGAGGGGCGCAACATGTGGTGTTGTGGCCAGGTTATATGACTTACTACAGGACCGCGGTCGCAAACCCTTAGAGAGACTCCAAGAGACCTGGGCAAAGGACTTAGATATAAACATAACAGACGATATCTGGCAATCCATATGTCTGCAGACTCGAGCTGAGTCCCTCAACTCAAGATTTCGACTGATACAATTAAGACACACCCTGCCTCATGCCCGAGATGCCACACTGGCGCGGCGGGATACCTCCACATGCTCTGAAACTGTCCTTAACTGGGGGAATATGGGGCGGGGGTCTGTGACACCATGTCTGATATATTAAATTGTACATTAGAACCTACCCATCCAACTGTTTGTTTCACCAATTTGAACCATTATGAGGTAACCTTCACAGACTTGCAAGCCTATACTGTGTGTTGAAGCTGTGGCTGCATACCACTTGTCCAAATGCGCTGCAGTGGCTATGGGCGGTTGCACGGGCGTCAGATATGGAGGAACAATGGTTCTCACTACAACCAGTAAACTGTAAACCGGTGGACATATGGCCACCCTTCCAAAGCTACCTGTTATCAACGCAAATGAGTACAAATGATGTAGAAAACCCAGCCACCTATTGATGATTTCCCCCCATCCCCATACACCTATCGCCACCAGTTCATTCCTATGCCACGGCTCATAACAAACTGTTTTCTCATCACTGTAAAGAAATTGTTAATGCCCAGAAAAGTAAAGTATTTGCTCTTTTTGATGCTGCTGTCCTTTTTCTCATGTTGTAATGTCAAACACTTTTAAAAAAGGTTTAAAAAAAATATATATATATAGGTCCATTCGGGTAGGGACAGCCACTCACCATCAGAATCCGTGCAGACAATATGGTTAACCCCAGTCTACAAAGACCATAAATTCAATATTAATAAAAAGTAACAAGACATCTATGATCTCTCTATCTAGGCGAAGAGAGTTGCAAAATGAATGCCAGGAAACTAGAGATTGGCAAAATCCAAAAAGTGAGGAGACACACAGTGCGATGCAATGTCAGTAGATTTTGACATGTAGTTGTTTTATTAGAATTGTAGTGAATCTATGATTTCCCAAAACATAACTTGTTTTTAAGTTCTCCATATTATTTTATAGGGCAAGTAGCTTTTACATGTGTTGGTGCTGTTTAACTATATAACTATATAACACAATATAACTAGAGGTCCTGAGGAAGGTGGTTACAATTTTCTTACTGTCGAAACATCAAGCTAGCAGAGAGGGATGAAAGGTCCTTCTTGCAAGCAGTCAACTACATGGTGTTGGGAGAGGAATAGATCCACTGTTTTTTTTTTTAAACAAGCAATGTTTTTATGTTACCTTGTGCTGAACCACATTTTCAAATTTGTTTAAAAACCAAAAGAAACTGAATCTGACTAAAATGATAACACAGTATGAGGCATTTAAAGAAATACTTGCAGGAGGGCAAAAATTGTCAGTAAAATATTGTGGCTAAATGTTTGGCACAGAAATGAAGTTATAAAAGGAAAAAGGCACCAATAAATGAGACAGATTGGTTTAAAAATACAGAATTCCATAAACGTGTATGTTTCATTGAGTGAAGTATAAGAAATTTGAAATAACAACAAATAAGTTAAAATGTTGGGCACACTTCTGTGAAAAAAACTGAAATTAACTTTTTGTACCCAACATATTGGGTTCTCCCTTTTGTAAAGGGGCCCTGTGTAAAGGACATTGCTTAAGGTCAGGGGGAGTAGTTCCTGTCTTGCCCTGTCATGGCACTGGAGCCGCTCAGACATTAGCCCTCTTCGGCTCGTTTGCCATGAGCTGCAAGCCATGCTGCCAAAGGCCCTCATTTCCATCTTCAACTGATGCAAAAATCACGTACTCAAGGCCGATCCCTGCCTCAGACGCCCTGTTCCATGCAAGCAAAATTCAAGTCAGGCGTCTCTCCACATATCCGATGCCTTCCATGATGGTAAAGGTAAGCCACAACCTGCAAACATCTTGTTTTACAACAACTCTCCCTCAAACACTACTAAAAAAGAACTCTCACCTCGGTTAGCACTCTACAACTACTTCAAGCCTTAGGCCCTATAGCAAACTCTACCTGTCTCCTCCACCAGATCCAGCCGCCCAATGCATGTCAGAAAGTCTGAGTACCTCTCCTGTCAATGCAATAAACCTTGCCTCGCCAATAGTAGTAAGACCTACGCCACACTGACTGCCCATCAGGTCAGCCCAGCTTTGGCTATACCTAACACCAGTAAAGCTATCATGACTTTGCCTCCCCTGAATTGCATGCTAATAAACGCCAGGTCTATACCCGCACATGCACTAGACATTAATGATTTGATCTCTGTGGTCAACCTTGACATCGTGGCAGTCTCGCAAACATGGTTGCAGCCCGCCTCGGGACCTGCCCTATCGATAGCTGTGCCTCCTGGCTAGTCTATCTTCCGAAGTGACAGACCCAACACCAGGGATGGCAGAGTTGCACTGATAGCTGGGGACTCCCTACCTATCAGACAACCACGCACCACTTTGGCTGGCCACTGCAATATCCTACCTGTCAAACTGACAATTTCGTACACAAACAACATCACTATATTCCTTATCTTTCGCCTTCCAGCTCCTGCAGTAGAGTTTGAAGAGAGAGAACCTTTTGCACGCCTTGAGCACCCTCACCAAGCCGACTTCCGAAATAATCCTGCTAGGGGAACTCAATCTGGGATACAGTGACCCTGCTCACCCAACCACCACTTCAGTAGCCACCTCGCTCTGCTCACTTGGCTTTAAGCAATGCATTAACTCCACCACTCATGTTAAGGGTCACATACTTGACTGGATTGCTGAATACATTTCCAGGTATCCATCCACTCAAACAACCCTTGCCCATGGTCTGACCACCATATATGACACTTTGCTGTCACACCCACTAGGCATACTACAGCTGCTGCCCTGGCAGTCCACCCACCTCTGGCCCGTAGTGCCAGAAACCTTACCAAGGGTTGCAGTGGGCCCTAGCTCAGCACACTCCACCCCACCTTGTCCCTCTCTAGGGATCCAAATGTACCTGCTGAACTTTACTCTAAGATCCTGACATCAGCAGTCAACACCATCACCCCTTAAGCCCCACATAACGGCAAACCCTTGGCACAGAAAAACTCATGGTACACCCCGAACCTCCTGGAGATTCTCGGCAACAAACGGTTGGAAGAATCCAAATGCAAGCAATCTCCCACAGACTCACTGAAATCGCTGTTCGCTACTGCTGTTAAACAGTACAAACAAGCAATTCTCCTGAAGAAATCAACTCCTTACAACTTTAGAATCGCCAATGCTAAATCTAGCACCCACAAGATCTTCTCCATCCTCAGGGAACTTGAAGCCCCGGCCAACCCCCATACTACTGTTTTGAAAGATGAGGGCTGGTATGGCAATATTCAAAATTTCATGCTCACCAAAATTGAAACCCTCCATAAAAATTGATCACAAGCAATCTACGCTGAAAGCTCAGTAGCAGCCGCCGCACACCACCACCCTTACCATTGCCTCTCACAAAATACTCCCCAAGTTTCACTTCTCTAATGTCTCTGAGGCAGAAGTGGCTAGCCTACTAAAGGGACCAAAGCCTTCAAAATGTAAAGGGGATGTTTGTCCAGCTGCCCTCATCAGAGACTGCTGTGACACTCTGGCTTCGTTCATACCCGGCTTTATCAACGCCTCATTCTCCACCGGGGTAGTCCCCACCTGCATCAAGGAAGCATAGGTTCTCCCACTCATTAAAAAACCTTTTCTAGACCCTACGAACCCCAACAACTACTGCCCAATTACAACAGTCCCCTTCCTATTGATAATCTTGGATAGGTCAGCCTAATATCAAATTCAATGCTATCTGGAAACTCACCATATTCTTGGTGTGCGTTAGTCGGGGTTTCGCCCAGGCCATGGCACGGGATCTGCTCTACTCGATCTGAAGAACTAGCTTCATGATATTAGGGATGAGGGCAAGCTTTCCCTCCTGCTTCTCCTTGATCTATCAGCTGTGTTTGACTTGGTCGATCAAAGAATCCTCTGCCATCATCTAAGGAAAGCTGCTAACCTTTCTCTTGAAGCTACCACATGGACTACCTCCTTCCTAGAAGAGAGAACCATTAGGGTATTCCCTGAGAATGCCAGTACCCCGCCAGCACCCATAACCTGTGGCATTCTGCAAGGGGCCTGTGTTTCCCTGACTCTTTACATTATCTTTATAAAACCTTTGCTTGACTCCATCGGCATATTGTATACAAACTATGCCGATGACACTCAAACTCAACTCCCTATTTCCGGCACCTACCAGGAGGATGACACCACTCTAAACACTGCTTACTCAACCATTCAATCTTGAATGGCCACTCACTGATTGTGCCTTAATGATGAAAAGACAGAGATCCTTCTGGGAGGCCCAACCGCAGTGATTAGGAAGCTTGACTCCCAATATTCTTCATTCACTATTGACTGCACTAGGATATCGGTTTCTCCCTCAGTGAAGACTCTGGGAGTCTGCCTAGACTCTACCCTCTCGCTCATCGGTCAGCTGAAGTCCATTGCCTCCTCTGCCGCCTAAACCACAAAGTTGGTCAATGACTCCAGACCATTTCTGTCCCCAGACAGTTGCCTTACAATTGCCTGGGCCACCATCGGATTGAGCCTTGATTATTGCAACGCCCTCTTCGCAGGCACCCCAGAGCTCATCATCAGGAAGTTGCAGGTGATCCAGAACAATGCCCTGCGAGCAGCACTTAACATCCAGAAACTTGAACATATCACTACTGCCAGAAGAAAGGCCCACTGGCTACCCCTCCATGAACGGATCCTTTTCAAAACATTATCAATCACACACAGATGTCTTACCAAGGTGGTCCCCATCTATCTTTCACAGATAATGTCTAGAGCAAAGTCAGCCAGAGCCACTCGAGCAGAATACGCTCACCGCCTCACCCAACCTAAATTCAAACGGGTGAAAGCTAGTGGCTCGAGCTTTCCATCTGTTGCAGCTAAGCAGTGGAACCGTCTCACACCGTCCCTGCGAACAACCATACTGGGCCTTCCGCAGGTCACTGAATACTTGGCTGTTTGCCTAAATAGCCTCCTTGTATCATGCTGAGTAACTGGTTCATGTAACAGCGTCTTGATGCCTGCGAGTTCAGTGCGCTTTATAAATGAAAGATTATAAATAAATAAACATTGTAAATTGACTTCCTGGATGCCAGCACTCTGCGGCAGCAGGCTGCGGGATAAAGGTAAGTTTGTTTCTTTTTTGCATTAAAAAAACATTAACACCCGTGTAGGTACCTACATGGGTGCTAATAGCGATATCACACTTGGCGATGGGCCGACCCTGTCGCTAATGTCACCTCCATCCACATTAAGGGACCCTCATTTCACTCGGGCCCTTAACTTCAGCGGTGGGCTGTTACTGACAGGGTCAGCCTGCTGCCTTGTGTAATATCGCCTCAGTATAGTCCGCAGATTTTACAGAACACCACATTTCCAGGCTACCAGCAGCACAGCTCATACCCACTTTCAAAAAGCTCCTGCATACCACATGAATGTAAATACCAAAGGCAGTGTGGGTATTACTTCCAGGAAGTACAGAATTCTAGCCATCTGCTATACAAGCATAAGAAGACATTACATGTATCCACCATTTACACCCTTTTGATTCTTTTTTTCTTTTTCATGAAGGAGCGAGCAGGGCAGCTTTAGATACCCTGGCCATGGGACGTACCAGGCTGTTTGGACCCAAAAACCAGTCTTCAGACTTCATACTGGATCAAGAGATCAAAGAATTTCTATCCTATCTTCAAATGCCATATGAAAGCAGAGGAACAGACAATACAGTTAGAGGAGGAAATTCATAAAATAGATATTGAAGAAACAATCAGAAAGAATTTTGAAATATTTAGGTAAAATAAAAAGATATAGAAGAGGTAACCTAAATTCAAACGGGTGAAAGCTAGTGGCTCTAGCTTTCCATCTGTTGCTGCTAAGCAGTGGAACCGTCTCTGCTTATTTGTTCAATGTAATACAGACGCACACATGTACCGTGCCAGGGCAATCCCAAATGAAGCTCGAGGAACGTATTCCATGATAAGTAAAGAGCGATATATTAGAATGATTAGGCAACAAAAAAACAATACTAGGCAACACAGATATTTATTTTTTATTCTTTATTTTCATTTTATACCAAACAAGAAATAATAAGAACAATATCAACAATTTATTGTAATAAATCCTAGCAAACAATAGATGACACATCTTAAAACATTAACCAGAAACAACCCTTACAACTATACCTAAATAACACCATAGTCAAACCCACTTCTTCCCACCCACCTCAAAGGTACATCAGAAGATTCAGGGCTAATTCAATGCCAAGAATCTCCCCCAAATCTTCCTAAATAATATTTGTTTCTTTTCACGACCATAAATCACTCTTTCCATTTCTGCTAATGTTATCATTTCATCCATCCATGCCTCTTTCCCTGGTGACAACCTTGATTTCCAAAACTCTCAATATTAATTTCTTTGCAATTGACACACCCTAAACAGCCATTTATGTTGAAAAATACTCACGTCCTCCAGAGCCTCATCCTCTCCTAGAATCAGGGGTTTGAAGTCATAGTTCAGTTCTTGATCCAACCCAATCCCAAAAATGTTGCATGTCTCTCTCCAAAAGCCTCTCACCCACACACACTTGAAGAGGGAAAATCGAGACCAAATCCATGCCCCCTCACCCCAAGCGCATACATAGAAGAACAACAGGAAGAACAAGGAGCGCACTTATCATTTGAACCAGGCCCCAGCGCACCCATGGGTGACAAATATGCTGAAACACACCCACTTCACCAACAGTGCAACTTCCATGCTACATTAGAATCAATGCTGCAATATCAGAATCTACAAGCACAAAAATCCCTGTTTAAAGGCTTGCAAATGCCTATATGAATTAACATGGTCTAAATGCACAGTGTAAAGTCATGTTTCAGGAAAATTACAACCAAGTTCATTTCACTCACTGAACACTGGCTGCGGGAGCCTCATCAATGTTCCTCGCAAAACATCCGACCTACTAAGGCCGCAAATTCAAGATAAAATTGCTTTCTGCAGACAAACATTCCTCGAAAAAACCCAGTCCGACTTGCCAAGGCCGCACATTCAAGATAAGACTGCCACAAATGCGAATAAATCACGGCAACCCAGTGTGCTTTTTTTTTTTTCCTTTCCGGGAAAGAAAGACATTTTCTCAAGGACTCGCACAACATTGAAACATGAATTGTAACAAGCAAGAGCCCAGGTGCGAACTGTTTGTTCAGCTAAAAAGTTATGGGAACAAAGTCACATTGCAACAAGTTAAGAATTAGGTAATGGGGGCTGGCACAGCTAAATCAACCCACTGACGCAAGAGGTTAATATCCAATTATCAGGCTCTCAATAAAGGCTACATATGTAACCTACCACTTTGCAGCCAATAGCAGGAGGAGATAGGTTTCTGGGAGCTGATCCAATTCTGTGAGGTCAGCCTGCAGTGTGATTATAAAACTGACTTGCAAGACAGCCCCGGGGGAGACGGCGCCTGAACTCGCGATGCACGATGCTCTGTGCTTTTCTTTTGTTTTTTTCTTTTTTCTTGGCCTAGAAATAAATGCAGTTTGAAACATGCTGCTGCCTGCTTGGGACTCTGTTGCATTTCTGGGGGCCATATGGGAGGTGTTGGGGCCTCCCATAGCTGGTGAGGGTATGGCTGCTGGCCCCCTACTGCCCTGGGGGGGGTCCAGCTTCTCCCCAACAAGTTGGTGCCCTATGTGAGGCTCATTGCTCATTGTAACATGGGTGAATGAGCTCTGCCTGCGCAAGCCCTGCAGTGGACTGAGCTCCCTGCCGCCGACTCAAGGAAGCTGTGGGACCCTCGCCTGCACCTGAAGACCACCGGAAAACGTGTAACCGGCTAAAGGCTTCGGGGGCCACTTGGAAATACCCCGCTTGAGGGCAGGTGAGAGCCCTGCAGGAGAAGGGGTCCGGTGAAGCGCATTGAGGGGGTGTCCAGCAGCGGTGCAACTGCCAGTGCAGCATAAGAAAATGTAAGTCAACCAGCAACATGGGCTTTGAGGGGGGGAAATGTTTAAAGTAGAAATGTTAAAGTGTTTTGATTGGGTAGGAAGTGAGGGAGGGATTGTAAATTGGGTGGTGGGTGATTGTACATTGTCGCAAAATTCAGCGCATCGGTGGTGATTGGCACGTGAATTGTAGTTGGGACTGGGGTGGTGGCAGTGGTCCCTTATTGTGTTTTTAAGCCTATTGGGTGGGGTAGTGACTCCCTACACATAGAACAGGAGTGCCGCGCTGATTGGTCTGGATGGTGATTTCATGTACGGGGTCTGGATTTCCTATGAAATGACGTTATAGATCAATGAGTAGATGAGGTTCCCTGCTAATTGAGCGTTTTAGTTCAGTGAGTGGATGATGTTTTCCCGCAGGAGGTAGCTAGATTGTTCCCGAGTGCGGAAGATAGTTGGCTGGTTAAGGTCCCCTGGTGAGGAGCATATCACACGTGAGGCGAAGCAGCGTGTGCAGTCCAATTATAAGAGTTTTTGTGGTTTACCTTGTTCCAGTTGAGACAGGAAGACAGCTGTGGGGATTGTGGGGTTTTATTTTGGGATTTTTGTGGGGTTGGGAGAAATGGGTTATTGTTCTGTGTATGCACATTTGTCTGTTCATTTGCATTGTGTTTTTAGTTTGGTGACGTCACCCTCAGATTGATGAATAGGACACAAAGTTTTGATGGTGAGGAGATAGTGGTGTGGTTTTGGATTTGGAGAATAGGTGACCCAGAGGCGGTGTGTGGAAGACACATGCGCAAGATTGTGGGGGTGTGCCGGAGAAGGCAATGGTTTGGTGAAGATGGGTTGCATGTGGAGTGCACTGGCTAAGGTGCGGAGCCAAGAAGGCTCACAGAAGTTGAATAATGTCCAATTATCTTCTAACTTTTGCTCCCTGAACAGCGGACTATCGAAATTTTCGAATTGAATAGAGGTAAAATGTATCACACAATACAGAAATGACTCCCCTTCACCTGTTGTGTAGCACACAGCTTCCATGCCGAAATAAGTCAGTAAAACATAGTGTGCAAAGATTCAAAAGTACTGAAGGTAAATTAAAAAGACCATGGCTGCTCATAGGCGGCTTCTCCAGAAGCGTGCAGCAATCGCTAAGGACATACATACACAGCACTTACACGGGAATAGCTTTAAAAGCACATGTCTACAGTTGAACTGTGTGCACGAAGGAAAGGGAAAATGTGAGGGGTCAGCTGATGCTGAACCAGCGCGAGCAGAGGGAAGAGGGGACTCACCCTTCTGAACCTCCGGGAGTGTAATATTTGATGACACAGGGGCAGAGAAAGGCAGATGAGGACAAGTAGGCACAAAATAAATTATTAAAGTATGCAATGGGAGGGGCAGTTAAAAACTCCCATAGCATATGTTCTAGCGCTCCACTCCTATGGACACCCCCCAACACTCATCCTTATCCAGCAGACCTCTCCTATGTGATCTTTCAGGTGTCCAATATACTCTATTCATAATTTTAATCTGTCGTGATCTTTCATCCAGACTGATTGAAGACAGGCTAATGTTCCTACAAATATTTCCCCATTGCTCATGCGTAATTTCACAATGCAGTCTTTTACTCCAATCCTCCATCAGAGCCTCATTGCCTTTAGATCTAGACACTATTAATGTATAGTATTGACTTGCCAAACCTTCTTCTACTGGTTTCTAACTGGATGACATGGCCTCAAAATCTATGCCTTCCTCAGATTCCACCTCTCCAATGGCTTTTTTAAATCTCCTGTAATCGGCTGGACTGAAATTCTGAATTTCCCATCTTTTTGTCACTTTGTTAACTGTGAGCCATTTGCCATCCTGTCACAGATCTCTGATGGATTTGACTCCGGCCAAAAACCAGTCCGGCCAAAAACAAATGTTTCCTTTTTCTACTATTTTGGGTTTAGTCCAAATAGAGGCATCCAGATTCTTGAAGGCATTCCCCCCAATAAATGTAATAGCTGGTTCCATGAATCCCTTAAAAAAGAAGTTGTTGGGTTTGTTTTTTCTCCTGGTCTTGATATAGTCGTCAAAATTGCCCTTGGTGTCAATGATCCTAAAAGTGAAGCCTCTGCATTGGCACAGTAATTCGGCTTCTTCTCCAGAAATGGAATGTGATCCTCGAACCTTCTAGCCAATACTTTGGACAGTATTTTGTTGTCCGTGTTCAGTAGGCTGATAGGTCGATAGTTCGACGGTATTGTATGATCCATTCCTTTCTTTTTAATCAGTGTAATCGTAGCATGTTGTGTAGTCTGAGGTAAAATACCATCCTTTAATGATAAGATAAACATGTCCTTCAAAAGCTTGAGAACAGAGTTTGGCATGATCTTATAGAATTCTGCTAGAAGCCCATCCTGGCCCGGTGACTTCCCAGTATTCAGGCATGTAATAGAATCTCTCAATTCTTCAATTGTTAAATTACCTTCCAGTTTTGGAAGATTTCATTGATTTCGACTGGATTAAAAGTAACTGTTCCTTTTGGTTTTGCTATTGATGTTATTGCCTTATCCACATCCACCTCTATTTTTTTTTTCATCAGTAGGCTAACCATCTGTCACATTTCTCACCTTTTTCATAGTATGTACATTTCAACCAATATAAACTCTGTTCCGCTTGTTCTGTCATTTTCTTGTGAAGTTCTCGTTTTAGGTTCTCTAGTTTCTTAGTCTTTTCAGGTTTCAGATGCATTGTCACTTCCTCTGTTAAACCCTTTATCCGTTTATCTAGATCTGCTATGTCTGTTGCATATTCTGAGGTACCTGTACTCAACATAAGACATGTTTTCTTCTCTTTATATAATCTAAGTGTGGAATCCAGGCTTTAACAGCATTTACCACTCGGGTGAGTGCAGGTAGGCAATTGGGAAGATAGGAATGCCAGCTATAATCTGCTGAGATAATACTTTATTTCATGGCTTCCTCCTGCACCACTCCCCCAAGCACCTTTTTTATTTGTCCATTGCCGCAGGCCTCACATTATATTACGTCTCTGCTACCAATCAGCAAGTTTGGGATGAAGGATCTAACTGTCTGTAAAAGCTACATTCCACCCTCCCTTTGTGATGGGAACACACAGCTCACAAGAAGACAGGTGTGGCTTCCCTTTTTTCCCTAAAATAGCAATAGAGCTCTTTGCATCGGGCTACCTTTTTGCTCAGTGACTTTTGTCCTTGTTAAAGGCCCTTGCCTTAAGCTCTGGAACCCTAATTTGGGTGATGCCAAATATCAGAGTCCCCTGGTGTGGACTGAAAACATTCAGTATTGAGGGGTACCATTAGGTAATCTTATATGGAATAAGGAGTCCTAGGAGTGTTAGATTGAACATTTGCAATGAAAAAGGGAGGGTAACCAAGCAAGTGAGGCTATAGCTGGAGTGAGATTTTTTTGTGTTCAATTTAAAGTAGTTAATAGGATGTTTTCTATATTTCTCAGAGAGATTGTAGGAAATCCCGAAAATACAGGCTATTAAAGTAGTCGCACTGGTTGCAAATCATACCTGCATTCTATTACAGGCATGGCCTGCAACCTGAGGTACTCCAGGTGCTTTGATATTAAACTCCCATGAGTCATGGATGCTGGTAGTTAATCCAACCTGATTGTAAACCCCAAATAAAGGCAGCTACAGTACATCAACCTGGATGAATAAGGTTCTATTATGGGTATCTTCTTCCAAACACTCGGTGCGGTATTGGCACGACGGCTGGTGTCAAACATGGCACAGTCTCATGTCTCCAATACAGGAGAAGTAGGGGGGCAGGATCTCCTGCAGATGTATACTGCTGCTCATCTACACAAGCATGCAGGCTGAGTTCACAGGTAGCTCTTAAAAAGTCAACAAGTGGTTGTTTTGCATTGATTAAGAAGCATTCGTGGCACATTGGAACCTGTGACTTCTATTCCATACATTGGAAAATACGCACATTTATTAATATTTATTTATTGAAAATTAAAAGCACTTCAGCAGAACCATTATACAATGGGCATACCAATGCCTGGAAGTGATAGTCCTGAGTGCTGATATTCTACAAAACTTCAAAGTAAATACATAAATATTGATGACTGGAACAGTCTTATTTCTGGATTCTCTAGATAGTCGTGAGATAGTCATCAATACATTAAACCTAATGGTGGTGGGGAAGGGGCTGGAAACAGTAAATTAGGAAAGCATAACCCAGGCATGCGAACCAGTTGTGACAGTGGTTAGCACAGAGGTTGGTGATAGAAGTCGCACCGGGGAGAGAAGGTGGTCTTCTAGGATGTTCATGGGGACAGTTACTTTTGGAATATACTTAGTTTCATGGCCCAGAAGTTCCTGTCATGGGGGTCCAGGTGGGGGAAGGATCGGAAGGAGGAAATAGAAGTGCGGATTAGGGTCAATCTGGTTGAGGGGATATTGAATGTGAGTGTGAGGAGACGAATGTCAGGAGATTCAGCCCAGTGGAAAGAGACTAGCACATGGATACATTTAAACAAACAAAAAGGAATCTGAATAGGGGTGACTTTGCATGGATAGCTCCTCCACATGAAGGAGGATCCGAAAGTGGGTGGAGATCATGGCACGTTATGGAGGGTAGAGGTAGCAGAGGTAAATACGTTGTTTAGAGGAGCAAAGGGGTGCATGGGAGCCCTGTGAGGAGACTGCGGTATCAATTCAGGCAATTTAGGACTAAGGTGATGATGAGGGTGATGAGGGTGTTTGTAGAGTAAAACGAGAGATGGGAATCGAATTTACAGATAGTCATGACATTCATCCAGGGTAACTGTTGAAGAGAACCTCCAGGTACTGTGTCTTGTGGGGTGGGTAAGTAGGTCAGTAATAAAGGTTTTAGCGGAGGGGATATGAGGTACGGCACTGGAGACAGTGGGACTGATACTATCAATGCAAGCAGCGTTGACCATCTAGCAATGCAGGGCCAGCCAGTCATGGATTGAAGATAAGCAGTTACAGGTGTGACGGGACAGATCGGAGTGGTGACGGAAAGGGAAGGATTTGAGAATCAGCAGCAGATACATGATATGGGAATCCCAAGGAGGAGGGGGAGGAGAGTGGAGAGGAGGAGACAAAGGAAAGACAGTTACGGCACCTCGACCATGGGGTGGATTTTGGAGGATGCCAGTTGCGGGAAAAGTAGAAGGAGCAATTAGACAGGTTGGATGCCACCCAAGAAAGGATGATGCCCAGAGAGCCATGAAGTGAGTGAGTCTGGAGCAGGGAGAGATGGCTATCTGCATCAGATGCAGCCGAGAGCAGGAGAATCAATCTAATTGCCATTGGTGATCTCTGGTGATGGGGATGGAAACATGGCACATTCTGCTTCAGGGCAGTGTCTGATACAGAGTGCAAATTCCCCTGGCAAGTCAGTAAAGTGGTTGAAGACTACATGGCCTAGAGCTTTGGAATAGTGAGGAATGTGGCTGGGGGACAGCTTGACAGGTTATCAATTAAATTAATACTTACTTTGGCCACAGTTAAAAGTAAAATAAAAACAATTCATAGGTACATTGCTAATAACCAATTAAAACACAGATAAAACAGCATAGAATACAGAAATACATACATATCATGAAAATACAGTAGATCGATTTGACAATATACTAAAACCTTAAGGTGCTAGTGCCATAATTCCCAAATTTCATTCCATTTTACATGTTCAAGTCTTATGCAATCAATCAGCAGCAATGTTATTCAAAAACTGCAGTCGAGCTTACCAAGCCCTATCTACAAATGTCACCATAGATTCTAGACCAGCCTGAACCAGTACTGTTTTTACTAAATACAGGGCAACACCAGTGGTCCCCATATAATAACTGCCTACCAATGGCCTAAAATACAGCCTTCTAGCATGCCCATTCAAGGGGCCAATGCATAGTGTCCTACTCCCATTGTTCACAGTGTGGGCAAGTCCCAGGTTCCTTGGACCATTTAGTTGTAAAGATACAAAAGGGCAGGATGCCCAATCTCAATGTGGCCAACGAGGTTTCTTTTGTTTTTCTTAGATGGACAATCCAGGTAGGTCTTCAAACCAATGGTCAGTTTGATGATCAAGTACTCGTGGACAGTTTTGTTTTGGGTACAAGCGCTGCATAGCTCCTTCAAGTAGCATGGCTTGTAGGCATTGCAGGCCCGGTTTTGTAATACAGAGCATGCATACAATGATTGATCCAAGTCAGCCCTAGGTCGGTTATCATTCTCTTAATGTAGTTCAACCATAGATCTGTTGCTATGTTGTGTACCAATAAAGGGTCTCGTGATGCTTCATAAATTAGGTCCAGAGCTAGAATATTACATAACATTAGCTAAAAAAAAGTAAAGGCTCGAGCTTACTCACACAAGCGCACCTACGTAGGATTTTGTTGGAATAGACGGGGTACTTTATTCTCATCAGACCTTTAATGGACATATTTCTCCCATGTCACAAGGCCGTTATTTTCAGTTATGCTTACTCAGGAAAATAAAACCTTGTATTCCTCGTTTGAACTTCCATACCACCATCCAGGCTTTAGTTCTTTCTTGTTTGGATGGCGGGAATGCTATCTCCAGTGTATTCCCTCTTGCAAATGGAAGGCTGTTTTGTATTGAGCTGCGTATATTTTTTAAACTCAGGTAGTCGAAAGTTCGAACTCATAAAACCTATTCTAATTTTCCACTTCACCTTAGATGACTTCTCAAGATCCGCTGCATTGCTTATAAATGGGTGGTGCAGGGACAACCCCCATCTCCTGCCGCTGAATGGTGCATTTCAGGGGATTACATTTAGTTACTCCCATTTCATGCACACTTATCCCACTGCACAGACGTGTTTGGCAGCAGCGTGCGTGCTTGCTATTCACTGATTGAGTTTAGGATGGCCCTTTAAATGTATTTATTTTAAACCGCTTATCCATAAATGTTGCTGGTCTTTTTTCTTTGGACTTATTTTATTGTATTACAAGGTTTCTAGAATGTTATTAGTTCTGGCTATAAGGCGGTGCTTTAGCGCCACCTCTAAGCCGAAGCTAATGCATTGGAGTACAGCTAGGGAGAGATGGTATATGAGGAGAGACAAAATGCTTGTAGGTGTTGTTTGGCTATTTATCCACCCATTGACAGCATATGGTCATGCTAACCCATATGCAGTGCTGGCAATGGAAACAAATTGGTGGGTGATCTCACAAGGGCTGGGGTGGGGGCGGAGTTTGGGGGGGTTGGTGCCCAAGGAGGCTGGGTTTAGGGGGACGGAGCTGGCAGTTGACCTCCGATCAAAGGAAATGTCCAAAATAATAGTTTTAAACTGCGCTATTTCTTTCATGCTGCTTCTTTTACAAACTATATATCAATTCCACTTTAAACCACTTCCATGGCACTGGTGATGAATTACTTAACTATGCGGATAATACTTTTGACAACTGTTGCTGAGTAAATATTCTTTAAAATGCAAAATTTGCATCCCATTTTATTAAAAAACTCCCCCTTGTGTACTATTCAAACAGGGTGATTTCTGTTCGCCATAAGCAACGTTTTCTTTTACTTGAACCACACCCGGCACAGCTCCTGCAGCTCCCCTCTGAAAGCAGATGGGTGGCTGCATCTGTGTAATAGTTTCAATGTTAATAGGGGTATTTATTTATTCATGCAATGTTGGTCGGATACCTGTATATTTATTTATTTATGCAATGTTTGTCGGATCAGGTATCCGACCAACATTGCATAAATATTTAAATAATCTGGGTCTATGTATCTGACAAACATTGCATAAATAAATAAACCAGGTCATGGGTGAGGACTGTAACTTCCTCTGGTGACCCCTCACACGGGGTCACCAGAGGAAGTTACAGCGCTCGCAGGCGCTTTCTTTTTATTTTTTTTTGTATTTCCCCCCAGCGCTGACTCTGGCCGGATCCCGAGATCCGGCTACACATCTGGTGCCAGATCTCGGATCCGGCGAAAGCCGGCCCAATTGCCAGCGCTGCCCATATAGCCATTCTCTCTGACTTCCTTCCCCTCCTTGCCCAAAATACACCCTCTGGGGATCTTTTTTGGCCTAACGTTATCAAGCATTAAAATGAAACTTCGCACAAGAACTGGCTGCCCAGGTTTTTTCCAAAGCAGTCACCGAAGTCCTGTTAAAAACATGCATTTGCAAAGCCGAAACTTTTGGTTTGTGTATAGGTATGAGATGGGCATTTTGCCAGGAACTGCCAGCATATGCCCAGATATGTGTGCCATTTTCAAGCTGCTATGATTAACGGTCAGTTAGTGCCATTACAGCAGCGCCTGGCAACCTTTCCCATGTCTATACAAAAGCTAAATCTGTTTCCATTGCCAATGCTATTTTATTTGCTGTATTTAATATTCAGGGCTTATGTCCTGTTCAGCTTCTCTTCCAGGCTCTCAGTCGCCGAGAGGCAGCGGGAGGGTAAGGGCTGTGAAAATAAAATAGAGATGCATGTCTTTGCTCTCTTTCCAATATATTGTCTCCCTTTAAAATACTCCTTTTAATTTTCATTAAATCCTCACTCCTCTTTCTGCAATACTGATTGCAGTGTGCACCAGGACCCCAACCGGCCCATAAAGCTGGGGGTTGCCCAATAGCACTTTAAGATGAGGCAGCAGCACCGTGAAATGGATGGGGATGCAGATTCGTACTCTAGCATCGAATCAATGATGACAACTCAATGGTTGGCAAAGGGAGTCCATTTAATGACAAGTACAAAAAATGGGGAGTTCATGAACATCAGCTGTTGCTTGATCTTCCTTCTCGCTTCAACTCCAACGAATTTCATAGAAAACACATCTTTTATACTAAAAACTCATCATCACTGACGTGTAACGCTTAAAATGTTGCATGCAATTCTATTGGTTATAGGAAGGTAACTTTACTATAGGTACTATATCTGTATATGGTAACGGGGTGACAGGATTGGGTAATCAGTGTCAGGTGGGGCATCTAAGCCCTTCCTTCAGAATAGCTATTGTGAACGCCACTAAAAGTACGACGTCCCATTGGTTCTACAAACTATAGGATCCTAGATTACTTGGTCCATTGTGATTGGGTTGGCACCAAGCCTCCTTGTACTTTTCCACTGGCTTAGCAGCGTGCAGAATGGTCGGCCAGGTGCAGGGTGCTCGCCCGCTCTTCCAGCCTTCCTCAACCATTGTCATCATCAATCACCTCCCCAATGGCCATGTGTCAATTATTTCTTGTTGGTTTGGCCTTGCGGCTGTATCTCTGTCGGGAGAGTTCAGATATCTGTGCATGGCACAAGTCTGCGTGTAGGTGTGAAGGCCCCAACTCTTCTTAGTTGGCAGGTCACGTGATTTAGACACTGTGAAATCGTCTCAATTTTCCTGCAATTTGTGTATTTGATTTAGCTTTCTGCCCACCACCTGCCTTCTGCTGCTTATCTTGACTTCTTTGAACAGGAAACTCCACTCTTTGCTTCATAAAGCATATCTATGGTTCGTCTATGTCAGCCGATGCAACCTTGGCTTCTTGGTATGGGTTGCCTGCATCTGAGTTTTGATTTTTGTCTTTTAGCTTTCGATTCTCGTGTTGAGGGGCTTCTCTCTTGCAGCCTTTTAGTAACGTCTGGTTGATTCTGCTCTTGTGCAAAGTGGAAGTATACTTATATAAAATGCTCCCTTTTGAGGTAGATATGTATAGGTGGCGCTTGCCGCAATCTATATTACTACTAAGCATAGCAAGCCACGCGATTTTCTCAGCTTTCTTGCAGTTCCAAGCATATGTACACATATAAACTGGCTGCATATCTTCATCGTGCTTATGGCATAAGCTTCACACCTTTGACATCGTTATTTCACTTTAGATTCATGATGTCCCTTATCCATGGTGTTTCGTCTCTTTTCGTCATTCGCAGGTTGTCATATCTTCTATATGTGAGTCAGTCTAGGTTCTTGTGAAATCACCATTCGTCTTCCTTTAGGATTTTCTTGACTTCTTTGGGCATTTTTTTTTGACAATCGTCAGTTTGTCTTACTTGTCGATATGGTTTTCTCATTGGGTACTTTACTGTCCAAGGTTTAAGTACAGGTACTTCAATAGGTGCTGTCAGTCTGATAGGTACCAGCAAGAGCCCCACTGCGGCTCTCTGCTGGTTTATTTGCTCATCATACATCACATACTTCGGCGTGAAAGTTACTGGCAATTCAAAATGGACGATTTGAGTTTGGGTCTGGCTTGGGACCTCCTCTACAGCAGCCTTATTATTTGCGTTGCATCTCAAAAATCATACATTTGTGACAATCTAACCTTAATAATATCTTTTCTAATGCTCATAAAATGCATTACCGCTATATAAACTCAATTCTGAAAATGGTGTTATTTTTAAATAAACAATAAATGGTTGGGTTGCTTGGGCCAGCTATGGGTTTCTTGAAATTGAGACTGATGGTGGCCATCTTAGACACAGGCTGGGAAGATACTGTACCAGATGAAATGGGAAGGTCGAAGAGATGAGAGCAGTGTGAGCAGGCCTGCTGTGTCAGATCTGTGACTGTGAACTGAAGGGGTCAGTTGCCAGCGCAATCATGGTGGTAGGTGGTAATTCCAATAGTCTGGAAAGGATGGGAGCGGGGGTGGTGGAAATGAAGGAGAATGGGGGAGGAAAAGGGGCACATAGGCTGCGTGAGTTTTGTATGGCCCACGACCCAAACTCAGACCAGCTGCATTATTGCTACCAGCACCTAATTAGTTAACCCTTTCAACACGTCTAACAGCTTTTTGATTGTAGGCAGCTGTGTACTTGACGTGCCAAGAAAAGCCACCTTATTGTGAAATGCGCTGCATTCGCAAGGCGCGACCTGAGTCCTCGCTTCTGCCATGCCTTTCTAGCCACAACCTTAGCGGCCATTTCCTTCCCCCCTCTCAGTGTTCCCTCAGCATTGCTTCCTGCACCCACCATATCCTGGCATTGCCACTGTGACTGTATCATGGTGGTTCCTAAGCTGCTTTAGAGCTGGCTCCATCCCTGTGAGAGGTGCAGGGTGTGCGCGAGAGGGAGAGGAGGAGAATACTAGTGTCATGTCTTTAGGTCTTAGGCGCACGTGTCATATCTTGCCACTAAATGCCAGCTCTTGCCAGTAAATGTCAGCTCTTGCCAATAAATGCCGAAGTTCTCAAACTATTTGTAAGCCATGGCCATCATCGTCCCATGGACTCACATAATTTGTGAGGTGTTGATATCAGATGCTGAGATGCTCATGCCATGGTCCAGGTGTTCATGCGGTGCCTGGGGTGGTAGAGGAGCCGGACGCAGGTGGGGAAGGACGGAAGCAGGGAGACCATGCTCTGCAGCAGGAGAGGTGAATGGCGGGTCAGGGGAAGGAAAGGAGCAGGGACTCTGCACTGCTGTGGGTCCTCACATCAGTTGGATGATAAACGAGTAAGGCATGGGGAGTAATAGCACAACTTCCTGATGTCTTGTAGGCTCCAGATCTGGGAGGCCCTTGTTCTCCTGCTGCCCATTACTGGTGTAATGCAGGCTGTGGGAGAAGCACCGACATGCTACTGAACCTCGATGGAGAGGGGCTTTGTAGCTGTCATCCTTCCATCAGATCAGAGAATGAGAGAAAAGACCACAGGTCCCCTTTATAAATCCCCTTTTGCAGCCTAGCCAGTATAACACCTGAATATAAAATACAAATACACCTCTGACTCCCAAAAGAAAACTATCCTGAAAACAAGAAAACAAGTGTGGCCTGGTGTTTCTGAAAAACGAATAGGGATTTAGGCGGGATGGGGCAAGCTGGATGCTGCTTGCTCTTCATAAACTCCCAATGATTAAGCACCTTGCACAATGTTCATGTCAACAGCCTTTGAGTGTGCACATGTGAACTGTGAAAGAAATAGGTGCAAGGAAGCTGCCTGTTTGCTAAAGGAGAAGACCCACCACCTGACTTCAGAAGGCCAACTATCTGCAAATGAGTTTCATAGTTTACAACTGGCTCTCATCCACTCTAAGGACATCCATTTAGTCGATTTCCCAGAGGAATTAAGTAAAGACAGGGTCGTCATATACTTTTCATCGTCCAAAATTAAACATCTGCTGGAGAGGGAGACCCCTTAACTAATTAGAATGGGCTTTAGGCTCAGAGAGGAGGATCCACATCGAACCAGTTCCATCGGCAAGGGCGTAGACTCGACTAGCAGCCTGTTGGAAGACAGGCATCAATTGAAGTATAGACCTAACAGCGTGAGGGCAGTAGACAACAGGCGAAATGTAACTGCCATCAGCCGATTTCAAGATGATGGGCTATCACAAGCTGATAACTTTCAGATTGTGGTAGATAACACCCATCCTCAACAGGATGGGAGGAACCCACAATCACAAAAGCGGCAATCAAATGAGGAAAAAGGATGGAGCTGGCTGGCTGGAGCTCTAGCTTCCAATTTATAACGTTCAAAGTCCGAGAAAGAGGAGACAAAGCAGGAGATTTCATTGGGTTTCTGGAACACCAGGAGCTTTAAGCATCTGTTTAATGAAGGAGACCTCCCATTTGAGGATTTTGATGTAGTCTGCTTACAGGAGACTTGGCCTAGGGCCATATCCCTGTTAGAGGGCTTCACAATTTACTTAAATTCTGCGATAAAAGGGACGAGGGGATGACCGACGGCGGGTCTCCTTCTTCTAGTAAAAAATACTAGTGGTCTGAAGGTATCTTGGACAAGGAACGTCTTGCCCCTAATCCAAATTACACAAATGGAGAGAACAAACTCATATGCGGCTAAAACAGGGCCTTTGCTAATTTGCAATCTGTATTGGAACATTAGATCAAAAATGGCCAAGAACTTAATGCACCAGGTCATGGAGGAGCTTGACGATGCCAGGGCACTCTGGCCTGATTTTGGCATTATACTTTGTGGCGAACTTAACATCCACTGTTTCACTGATAAACTAATTTTGATAGGGAACCCTGCGATCACATCTGAGGAACCTGTAACACGAGGTCTAACATGGAGAAAGGAACTAGCCTCAAGAAACATCACCTTAATAAATGGATTAGTCGTGGGAGATAAAGCACCTAACCCGACCT
Source organism: Ambystoma mexicanum (assembly GCF_040938575.1). NCBI lineage: Eukaryota > Metazoa > Chordata > Amphibia > Caudata > Ambystomatidae > Ambystoma > Ambystoma mexicanum. Next base: position 1,092,433,947 of record NC_090937.1, on the reverse strand, counting down.
GGAAAAGGCATAGCGAAAAACAGATACTGGACTACAACTTCCTCTTAGACAACCTTTATGGGAATGTAAAGGATATGGTGGTCACAAACACTACGTTTAGTGACCACAATATTCTGAAGATGCAAATATTATACAGGGTAACTAAAGGCCTCCCATTGAAGAAAGAGGCCATTGGCATCGTGCCTGGAAGGAACAGACTGAGGATGATGCGTGATAACATTTCCACACTCACAGCAACTGTCATGAATGAGTCAAAGCAGGTTGATCTGGATTATCCAAAACATCTTTGTCTATATACAGAAAGGACTTCTACTGGTGGTAAAAAAAACTTCAACAACTTGCATAAGTTTGACTTGGCGGTTCCCAAAAAGAAAAAAGAGCTGAACCACGTAAAAGGAGAGCATAAGAAATGTCCATCAACTAACACTCTGGAAGCCCTAAAGACAGTCAGACAAAGGTATAAAAATTGGTTAAAACAACACAAAGAAATTCTAATCCAACACGACGCAGAACATATTTTGAGGTTGGTAGCAGCAAAAAAACTCTGGGGAGATGTGGCACGTTTTCAACTCACTGGATGCCCACCAGCAATCCTTATTAACAAATACCATCTCAGCAGGAGTGTGGATAACACACTTTAGTACCCTCTTCTGTGGTGCAATAGCAGAGCACGTTGATGGTGAAGAGTTGAATCCGCCCTCATAGTCTTTCGTGACTGGAAAGGATATTCTAGAGATAATCAAGAACTCAAGTATCTCGAGAGCGGGGGAGCTCACAAACATTATTCTGAAGAAGAACCCTGAGGAATGGGCGAATTTCATCTTCGAGCTGCTGACCTTAATAAAGCTGAAGCGGAAAATACCACCTTCCTGGACGACCTCAACTGTGTTTCCGATCTTCAATAAGGGCAATAGGTCATTACCAACTAATTATAGGGCTATCACCTTTCTTGATGTTATTGGAAAGGTATTTGCAGCCCTCGTCCTAAAACACCTTACAGTTTGGAGCAAGACAACAAACCACTGCGATCGATGGAAAGCTGGTTTCAAAAAAGGAATCGGAACAGCTTTGAACTTGTTTGTGATCAATTTAAAAACAAGAACTACATTAAAGAATAGTAAAAAGCTGTTCTTGGCCTCAGTGGATCTATCGCAGGCCTTTGATTCAGTCAATCGACAAATTCTGTGGTCTAAGCTAAGATCTTGGGGTTGTCCCACTGACTTACGTGAAGCTATAAAAGCCCTTCACACAGATACGTCTATTTGTATAAGGATGAACAGACTGGGTGACCTACAGACCCCATTAAGACTACAATCGGCCTCAAACAATGATTTAGCTTGGCACCAGTGATTTTTGACATCTGACATGGAAGAAGCATTCAAGAATAGCAGGTGCTTTCCACCATGGACATCCGGGAGACCAGTAAATAGACTCCTGTATGCGGACACCGTAGTCCTATTGGATGAAACACCAATTGACCCCAATGGCAGTTGTACGCCCTGGCTACTTATCTATCCGCAAACGACCTGCGGATAAATGCCTCCAAATGGGAGTCCTAACATTTGGCAGAACAGCAAGAAGGAAAACTAAGCCTTTTGATTGGTCCATAAATGGATCAAAGATCGTCGAGATTACTGAGATGACTTACTTGGGAATCCTAATAAACAACAGCTAATGCTCCCAGAGAGGCAAACCTGAGAAGGAAAGCGAAAACATTGGCAGCCTATGCCAAAATCATCAGATTCCGCTATTGCAAACTCTCACTCATGCCAATAATCACATTCTTCCGAATGAAAGTTATCCCCATTTTGACCTATGGGACAGAAGCATCACTATCACTACCCTCGAAAGTGTGGCTGATCGTAAAGGGTCTCTTTTGGAGATATGTTCTTTCTTTGCAGAAATTCAATGCCAGTTGCAGTGATTAGAAAGGAACTGGGCTTAACATCGTTGCTCACAGTAGCAGGTTGGAAGAGCCTCTCCTTTTTTCGAAAGTGCCTACTACCTCCATCTGAAGGAGGCTTCACTGCACTTGGTCAGGCTCTCTTAGAGAAAAGGGAACTTTCATTGGTGGAATGGAGTGACAAATGCAAAGGAATATTAGCAATGACAGGCCTAACAGAGAAATCACTTAAGGAAAATCCCAAGCATGTAAAAAGAGGACTCTATGATCAAGACTGGATAGACACTCTGGAGTCAGTCGCACGGTTGAAATTGTATGGGAAGCACTGCTCAGAGGTGAAAAGGCGAGGAACAACCCTACCATGTTTGAGCCGATTCCTATTGGATCTAGCTAGACAACAGTTTTTAAGAGTATTTTTTAATCTACTACCTACAAAGGAAGTACTCGAGGTTAGGAAAGTCAAGGCACTTACAGACTACCACTGCAGATTATGTAGTAACACATCAGAATCCTTGTACCTTCTGGTCATGATTTTTCCTGGAGTCAACAATATTCTATCTAATTTTATAAAGAAATGCTTTGTTGGCAAACGAACATTAACAGCGAAGGACATTTGGATCCAGTTGATGCAGGGCTCTAAACTTTCTCTCACATACGCCTTGTTAGAGTTTGTGTCAGTGATCTTCCGGATCATCGAGGCCAAAAAGGAACTTACATCCTGACGGAAGGACTATATTATTTTACACAAAGTTGATCCAGTTAGTGACGGTAGAAATGTATCTAATCCTTGACTTTTGTTCTATTCTTCTTTTTCGAAAAATGTTTAAATGGATTCATTGTAACTTTTGTAAAAGCTGAAAGGTTTCACTTGTAAACCGTTTGCTAAACAAATAAAAAATAAAAGATTTAAGAAGTTCCAGATGAGTAATCCTGTACATGGGTGCAGGGCCCAGGTTAAGGTAACACGCAGTTGGACGGAGTACCCCCTCTTTTTTCAGAAGTCCCCCCCACATTTCTCAAAGGATACATGGATATGCAACTTTCTCATGAAACCATATTCAATTGATATGTTAATGAGACCACCCGCCCATACATGTTTTTTTAGGACTTGGCCCCTGCATGGGTCTAAGAAGTGCATTCAGATATTAACAGAAAAAGCGGCCACACATTAAAACCGTGCCCGTCTACACCGAAACGACAAACCAGTGGATATTTGTATGTCACCAGTCTGGAGTCCCTGCATTCCGACCTGCATCGCCCTCAATCAATTAACTCTTAACAGTTGTGCCACATATAAACATCCTTGTTTTTGCCTTGTTTTGCCAAGGCTTATTGAAAAAGGGTGTTTTGCGGCCTCTGAATTGCCTGCCGGCCTTATCTGATTAGTCGTTAAGAACTGTTTACAGGGACACAGGAATTGCCAGACTGAGCGCATGGACACGTGCTGTAAGTATACTTGTCAATCACCAGGAAGTGCTTTGGTTTAGAAAAAAGACATAATACCCGGTCACCTGAGCCCCAAAAGTTGCAGAAGCATTGTCCTCGAGGACTTGTACTGTGTTGTTCTGGCAGCTGAATGGCGGTTTCCATGGCGACACGATGCCGCTATTGATACTATTGTGTGTGTACCTCTACGCCTCCCACGCCCCCACGGGCAGGCACTCATAGGCCCTGCTAGTCTCCCCCTCTCTAGTGTCAGAGCGCGAGGAGACTACTGAGCACTGATTGTGCACCTGCCTTTGTGAAGCAGCCCTCGCTAAGACAAAGGACAGCTTCATTTTACACGAGAGGGCCCACTAGGAGAAAGTGCTACTTGAACAAGAATGCGCTCTCGGCGGGAGGGCCGCATTGTGCAATGCCGTACGGCCCAATGGGGTGCCAAGGTTGCACGTAGGCCTCCCGGGGTGCCTTCTTGTTGATGGTGCGTGCATGGCATCAAATGATAATTATACAAACAACAACTCAGCTACCTACGCCAGCACGCAGAGGCGGTGAATTTAGCAATGTCAATTGATTATACTTCCTGGATGTCGGGTGCTAACTACTAGCCCTGATGCAAGACACAGAGAGCATACTCTTTGGAGCAGGTGGGGGGGATGGGATGTGGGGGGTAAGCGGGTGAGGGGTCGTGCATATTCTGGAGAAACACCAGAATACAAACCACCCCTCCCCTCATTGCTCTTCTGCTGATACCCCGCACTACACTCCCTCTCCAAAATCATTACATGATTACAATTTAAATAACATTGTATTGGCATTTACTTAATATGAGTCAAACAGGGATTCGTTTTCATTAACCCATGTTTATGTTGAATGTCTTTTGGAGCGGTGTAATCTAACTTTCCCAACATTGTGTTCGCAAGTGTAGGTTATACGTTAACATATCCTGCCAAAACCTATCAAATCATGGTAACCTGGACATGACATTGTGACACTAGGCAAGTTCTTAGTGTGCATGGGCATGTGATTTCAATACCTACAGTAGCAGAAAAGAAAACATTTTGGCTATACAAAGGTCACAACTGTTGGCTCTGTCCATGCTTGTTTTATATCATTGAAGATACAAGTTATTTCATAGCAAATAACCACACACGTGCAAAATGGGTCCTGGGCACGCACAGCGACAAACCAATGAAGTAATCTCCTTAAGCGGATTCCCATGGAGCTTCAAACCGTTCATTTTTCCAACTCCTGGACCCTCACTAAGACGTGCAGCAATCAACAAAATGGGTAACAACATTACTTTTCCTCCCTGCTTAATCTTTTTGTTTTTGACTCCCTGTAAAAAGCATAGTTTGGCAAGGTGACTCCATGTCATCTGAATACATGTTCTCCAATCCTGGGCTTGCATATAACAACTCAATGGATTCTGGGAGTTGTAGTCTTTTTTTTTCATTTAAACTTTTTAACATACCAAAAATCAATGATTTTCCAACGAAATCCCAGTGTTAGTCACATGACATGGAGCCACTAATTTGATCACCTTAAAACGCCCCACAAACAAGACAATTAGCCTTTTTTTCCTTCTTCAAAACCATTAGTAAATGCCAAAATCCAAACGACCTCTTTATTTGGCTATTTACTTCAGTCTTCCACCTCTGCCCACAAAACCTTGCACTCCTGCAGGAAGTCTGTGGCCCTTTTGATTAAGGCAGCAAACAAAAAGTCCTTTTAGTTCACCACAAGCTCTGAACACTCCATTTGGCTGGCCAGTGCCATGGGGCGATTATTACACTGCTGAGCTTGCGGGGCAGCTTAATGATGCGTATTTTCACAAAGTGATGCTAATTTAGGAAGTGGGGGCATTCTCAAAAAACAGTGAAAAATGTATTAACCCAGTGATTGCTTAATGAGGGTAAATGGATCCGAGCAGGGCATGCTATTGTCCCCTGCCTCTCTCAGGCTCCCTTCTCTCCAAGTGGGAGATTGAACAGGCCGTCCCTACTGCACCCCTCCCCGGATCTGTGTCCGGGGCCACTGCCCGTTTTGCCTGCCCCTAGAATCGGCTCTGCTTTGGAGCATATGCAAAAATGGGCTTACATTTCAGAAAAATCCTTTAGGTAAAGATTTCAAGATGTCTGCTTTGGTGGCCTAAAAAACATAAAACCAAGATTGTGGTGGTTTTGTTATGCACACTACTTATGATCATTTCCTGATTATTAGGGTCAGCGCTGCAGAATGTCTGCATCGTAGAGCAGGATGGGCCACACAGATGAATTGAGCTGCAGCCACAACTCAGTCTAGAGTCAGCTGTTTTCCACTGTTCTCTACATGGCACAATGGGATGTACTCCAACATTCTGTACTAGTACATGAGTTGCTCTGTCAATGTTCTTTCATAGATCCAGTGCTACTGTGCATATCCTTCTCATGGTCATACTGCTGTGGACTGCAATCTTTGGCTCACCGGGTGTTTTGGACTACAACTCCAATCTGCCCTAGCCAATGCAATCAATGGAGAGAGGTAGTGGGAGACATATTCCAAAATATCTGGAGAGCTGTAGGTTTCAGTCCCCAGCCATAGTGTAAAGGCACAACTTGGAAATTAACAATGGGAATTGCATCACTAAATTGTCCACCATCAATTACAATGAGCCTCCTAACAATTTTTGCAGTAAATTCATTATCACCAAAATAATTAACCATTGCTGCCACTTGACGCAGTACAGCTCAATTGCCACCAGATTATGCATAGTGCTAAAGCAGAACAAATGCCCAATTCTTGAATCCATAACACTACATGGGGATTTAGTTCTGATTTGTGAACTCTGTGCAGTAAATCCACAACCTTAAAGTGGATGATATAATACGTATCCTGTTTTCTTTACCTTTGATGTCCAGTAATAAAATGTCATTCCACAGTAAGAAAGTATATGCAAACTGGCGCCACCAATGTAGGCCAGTCAAGCCACGTAATAACACTTAGCATGTTTGCTTTAGCCTTGATGCACAGTAAAAATGCCATGTGACAGTAAAAGAAAAATATCAGCAGACTGGTGTCACCATAGTAATCCAGTCCCCCAGCATAATAATGTCATGATATGATATTGCATGTATAGCGTGCCTATACACAAGTGTTTCAAAGCGCGACGAGGCAAGGGAGGGCAACAGAGGGAAGGCAGAGTCAACGATCTTACTAGGCCAGGTGACATTGAGATCGTGCATGTGCAGGGGACAGGGGAAAGGGAAAGTGCGGGCGGAGTGGGGTAGGGGGCAGTGCAATACATAGGATCCACAGTGAAATAAATAAAAACAGTAGGTAAAAGTGCGGCCAGCTAGTGGCAGTGCAGAGGTAAGTGCAGACATCAAGTGTCAAGAGCTGGTGGGGACTGTAGGGATACAGAAACAACCCCCAAGTGCAGGAGTTGCCCAGGAGGCAGCGCAGGCATGCAGCTGGCAGGGGAGGGGACATAGGTCAGAGATCAGAGGGTTGCTAGGTGACCAGTGCAGTTTCAGTCAGGAGTTCAGCAGGCGAGAAGAATAGAGAAAACAGAAGCCAAGAGGAAGGTTTTGAGGTGCTTCATCATTCATCATGTTTAAGTTACCATTGATGCCCAGTACAAAATGCCATTCTGCAGTATGAAAGTATAGGCAGAGTGGCACCACCAAAGTAGACAAGTCTAGCCACCTAATACCAATTGTCATGCTTGCTTTACCCTTGGAGCATAGTAGACATGCTTCACTGTGCATCAAGAGTAAAGCAAAAATGAATACCCTGTCCCCATTAGCCCAACCCCTAAATGATTCAGCCCATCTCACTCCCACTCACACGCACAGGTACATATGCTCTCATTATTCATACAACATACACTCTCTCATTCAACCACGCATTCATTCAGAATTCAAGCAACTCCTTGCATGCATGCATACATAAAAACAAACACCCAAATATACACACACACATGCATAAAAACACATTTCATACACACAAATCATACTTCACTTACCTGCACACACTTTCAGCATACAGCCTCCGCCACACAGGAATGGATGCCTCACCCCTTTTCTCCATAGTATGAGCGCACTGACTGACACAAGAGGGCTCCACTCCCGTCAAACAGCATGTGTACGCAGCTAGTGCAATAATAGGTGATGGCGGGCTAGACTTCCTACGCCCGCCAGTCTCTTATTATTGTGCTCTAGACATTTTCTAGATCCCAAAGGGCTCCGCACTACAACAAAAACTACATAGCGGGGAGACGCATGCCTGCTTAGAAGCAGGCAGTACAGTCCCCCATGCAAATATAGTGCACAGGTGGACTGTGCTGCCTGGCACTCAAGCAAGGGGGCACCACTCACTAGATAGTTTTTAAAAAGTCTGAGGGCATTTTCAAATTAAAGTATCTCAGTGGAAATGCTCTGATAGAGCTTGACTTGTTGAGCAAACAAATAGTAAAATCGGTTTCAAAGATGAAAGTGTTATTATGTTGGCTTGACTGGCCTACATTGGTGACATTAGTCTGAATATACTTTCTTATTATGGCATGGCATTTTTTACTGGGAATCATGGGTAAAAGCAAACATAATTTATATTATGTGACTAGGCTAGTCTATATTGGTAAAGCCAGTCTGGATATACTTCTTTTCTGTGGTATGGCATTGTCTATTGGCTGGTAGTTGCCGCATGTTAATACAAGCATATATTGGTGCATCCTGCATGGAAATGAATGAACACAGCCAGCATGAACATGTGTTTTATACTATGGACAAAGGCAGCATGAACATCACTGCTCCTGACTTGCACCTATTGGATTTGTTAATATGCTACCATACAAAACCAATTGCAAACCGTGTGACCTTTTACCCCATTTTTCACAGATGGTGTGTTTTAAAAAAACACAATATTAACACATTATTTTGATATTTTTCTCTGGGGTTAAACTCCTCTACTGTCCCTTAGTTAGTTCGGGATCCCGCGCTACTCTTGGTCAGTCACGCATATTCCGAGCAAACATTTACGCCCTTGCAATAAAATGGGATGTATGTTAAACTTTTACGGATCATTTGAAAACATCCTTCATTCTTTAACTATTTTATGTGCAAGAGAAAGAAGAGGCTTGAAACCTAGCGAGCTCTCTGACTAGAAGCAGACTTGCCCGTGTATCATCATGATAATAAAATATAGGACTGCAGGTCACCTACACAGAAATATACATCCAATCAGTCCTTGCAAATAATTATTGGTGAAGTGACACTGTCATTAACAAGCATTGGATAAGCCAAACGTTTGGGCTTTTGTGTAGGATTGGGAAAGCCATTTCACAGCCATTGCCATAATGGTGCTACCTGCCCATGAGGTGTCAACAGCTGGGAAATGATGTGAGTACCTGGGCATGTTATGTCAGTGCCTGGCAAAGGCCTAATGCCTATACACAAGCTACAACTGTTGGCTTAGCCAACACATGCGTTTAACAAGACTCCAGTAAAAGGAACAGATGCATGTGCACACATGTTGCTAATAAATACAATGTCTGATGGAACACTTGGTTAAGACATTTGTATTAGATCACAATCTTATTTACTGCTGGAATTAATCAATTAATCCTCAGCAACGTGCTTAGAAATATTAATGGCAGGCCCTATACAGCACAGAGTCTCATGTTACTATTTGATACAGCTAGGCCAAAGGGATCCCATTAGGTTGTATTTTGGGTGGGGGATGGGGGCAGATAGTGGAGCAGAATGGCTAGAGAGAGTAGGAGGGCATTGGGCAGTTAATGGGTGACCAAATGAAACAGAACCAACATGCTATGTGTCCTTCCTTTCATACCATCTTCCACATATCTGTACTCAAATGGAATAGTTTTAGCCTCTAAGTAGTGCTAAAGTGGCCCTTAATAGCCAAAACAAAAACTGGCATTACCTCCCTCTATATGTATCATTATTACTCCTCTCACAGAAGCGGCTCGTGTCGCTTTCCCCCTTTTTTGCTGCTAAGGTCCACCCTCTGTTCATCGCGATCAATCATACTCTCCGGCCATGGCTTCACCCTTCTAGCATCTCGTTCATGCTCTTCAGCCGAGGTTTCACATGTGAATGCACACTGACTCTTGGTGGTCAACTGTTAAGGGACATCATACTCTAGTATTACATTATTAGATGTTACTATATGTGAGCTCATGCCAACATACAATAGCAGAGCACATGCTGACAAAGACCTCTCCAAAATTAGAGAGAATGTGCTGAACAGTACATATTTCACTCTATTACCAGGTTTGACAGGTAGCTTTGGGAGTACTTGGGTATCACAGTACATTTGCTCCTTAGGAGCACGAGTCACCTGTTAGGTTGTGGCTGGTCAAAGTGGTGTTTGTCTAAGATGGACTGGGTCTGTTACAAGTTCTTTGCTTCCAATACCAAAGCAACTGTGATACTGTTTACTATTACCTGGGCTTCTAAACACACGCTGGCCCTTTCCTGAGCCACAGAGACATTTTTCTGCTAAATATGGTGGCTATCACAGGTTGGCAAAGCTAAAAGTGAAGGACCTCCAAATGGGTGGGAGGTTGGGTCGAAACAACGAATATAGGTGTAGAGCCCCATCCTCTTTGCTTTGGGAGGGGCAGATCAAGACAATGACTCTCTGCCCTTTCAACTATTCTATCTAATGTGGGGGTTGTGGGGTCACTGGACTGCACTGTAGCCTTCTCGCCTGATGAAGGATCGGTGCACCCACAGAACCAGCAGCTTAAGGCATTGGCACATAACAGGAAACGTCCCATTTCCTGGTCCTCTTTTCTGGCATTTGATGATGTTCAGTCTCGTGACATTGTAGCTTCCGGAATTAAGGTGGCTCCCTGAGATCGCTAACCTTTCATCTAGTAAGGATGTGCTTGGGTTGCAACTCCCTTGAATGTGATGCATGGCATGTTAGAGATGATTTGGGATGATATTGGTAGCCATTGAGGATCCCATCGCCTGGGGTAGAGATGGTCACATTTTCTGACGCTGATGATAGATTTGGCTTGGGCATGTTGTATTTCTTTGACTGCTGTGAATCTTTCAACAGGGATGACTGCAAGGCGTCCATTCGTCCATTCCATCCATGTAGGTGTGAAAGGTAATAGAGTGCTTGGGATATAGACCTGAAGTCGGATGGTATGAGAAAGAATTTTATTTTTTACAGGATTGTCAATAGTAATCAGGCCATGTAAGTCTTTACGGTGATGTGAGATTTGAAGGGGGGCGTCTTGTTGATGATGAAATCCCGAAATGTATTGCTCAGTTTATATTTCAGTCAGACCTAGGAACTGGACACAGCAGTGTTGGTGATTTCAGAACAGGCTTTATTTTGGTTGCAGGTAAATAAACAGCCCTGGACTGAGAGTCGGTTTTCCCCAGCTTCGTTCACACAACCGCTCTCTCAGCATTCACGCACGGCCTGGCTCTAGCACCTCATCTTCAGACCCACAAGTGGATAGATAAGGTGTGGAGGTGGGAATGGGCGGGAAGAGGGTGGACAGATATGGTTGAGGTGATGACATGAGTCACAAGATGTCTGACCAAACAAAGCACATATTGTACTCACTTAATTACATTCCTTCCCATTAGAGGCACCAACAGGCAGCACAGCAGCATCTCTGCACACATTCAATTACCCCGAAGGACAGACAGAAACAACACCACCCTCTCCGTATTCCACACTGTAATCATGTTCTTCTCAAAGGACCTGGACATCCTCTGGGCCATTTAATCTTGATTTTTAACTTCCTTAGTGCATTGTCACCTCTCACACACAATTCAGCTGATGATTGTGCTCTCCAGCTTTTCAGCAGCTCTGTAGCCTGCTTTCAATGCATGCACCTATTCCCGACCACCAAAAATCATCTCTGATAAACCCCTATAGTCTTGCATATGCTGAGATGACCGTCATGCCCCAAATCAATGACCTTATCCCTCATTCTTGCAGGAACGACAAGGTGGTGACCTCTCACTAGCAACTTGTTTTGGAATCCCAAATAATTTCTTTTTACCCCTTGTAATACTTGAAATGTTCTTCAATTCCCTCAGTGGGCCTCCCATTGTGGACATACTGCACAATCTTTGCATAGAGCTCATCTCCTTTTTAGCCTTTTTAGATCCCACTCACACACCTGAAGACATTCCGATATTAGAAAAATCCCTTTAGCATCTGTGCCACTCTTGTCACTTGCATCATTCTTGCCCATCTTGCGAATGGTATTCTTTGACAATACATGCGCTACTAAATTCCGCAATCCACTCATGCACCACTGTAAAGCTCAGGCCTGGCAAACATGATAATCACCTAACTTTATTCTGTGGAATCCGATCCAAGCCTTTCCTGTTGTGTGTGGTCATCAATCTTCCACACAAATAGGTAGTGAACTTGTTCAGTCCACACATGTATGCTAATGTCTCCCTCTCCACTTCACAATATCTCTTCTCAGCTCCTTTGAAGGTCCATGTTGCAAAAGCCACCATAGACAACTTTGTTTAGTTATTTTCCAACAACATTTTGCCAAGACGATCTTTGCTGGTGTCATTATACAGCAATGGCTGCAAAGTTCAGTTGAAACCTCTGAGCACTGCAGATAATGCGCACTCTCACATTCGATACCCCATTTGCACCAGGCATTCTTGTGTGTCCACTGTCTGAGGTTTCTAGTTTCGTCATCCTTATTACGAATAGTGGAATTTTATGGAAAGCTTGTGAAGAACCCATCAGGTTGATAACACCTAATTTTATTGATCCCTCCAACAGCTTATTCATAATATTATGAAATACATTGGTTTCTGATATTAGTCCAAACAGCATCTGTCTTCATTGAAACAGAAATACATGCATTATGAACAACATCATAGCCATTGATTGGGAGTGTAAATATATCTGATGACACACTGATTTTAGATCCAATATAGAAAACATTTCTGCATCCCAAATCTCTGTAATTAGCTAATGGATGTTTGGAAAAGGGAACCTTTCTGCTTTACCAATTCAATTGAGTCCTCTGAGATCAATACAGATGATGAAAGCAGCATCAACCTTCTTCATCACCATGATCAGACTAACCCCTTTCAATGCATCTGCAGGCTCTATTATTCCTTTCACAGTCCTCCTCTTCAATTTAGTCTCCACTTTTGCATTCATGGCAATTCATGCATTCCTGACCTTGGATGCTATGGCTTGGGCACCCACCTTTAGTCTAATGAAGTACATGAACCCTTCGAGAAGCCAAGTCACATTTCTGAATACCTCAGGATTCCATATAGAAAAGTCTTCACCAGGACCATAACTTGTTTTTCGTAGATTGGGTGTCAACTGTCATAATCTGACAAAGGTAAATGGAACCAAGCTTGATTACCAATTTAGCTTCTCCATCCCATGAGAATAGGTTCCCCCCTTTTTTTGGTACATGACCCCGCCTTCAGACTTGCAGTCATCAAATTTGTATTCAGCTTTAAATTCCCATATCATTTCTATAGGTATCTCTCGATATATGTTGTCCGTTAACTTAGATTCGCTGAGTGTAGAATAATTTAACTTTGTCTTCCAGATGTGAGCATTAACTAACACTTAATTAGCTCGTGTCAATTTATGAATCCACCTCTACTCTCTCACCTTGGCATGAGGTTCAACCCTCTTTGGGACTCTGTTAAGAGTATTAACTGTATAAATGTCATAAGTTATTTCATGAGCTGTCAAGCTTTTCGCTGCATGTTGCCTGCAACACTTGGCTGGATGGCACTTTCATTCACACTCCCAAAATGTTATGTACACTGTTTATCATGTACACAATTTTCCAAATTTCCACTTTGAAATCATCTCTTGGGATCAAAATGATTGCTTCCTCTTTTCCTCACTTGTGAATTCTATTTGCACCAGGAGGCTTCCTTCTGTCTGACTCGCTGGCACCTTTTTTAATGCCTTTGTAACTCTTTGCAACTTCATTGGCTTCCACCGTTTCCTTGGAAAGTACAGTATATGGTTCTTCGATGCAACCTTTAGTATCCTCAATCATTTTCCACACACCTTTTACTTGCCAACTAACCTGAGACTGGGTGATCTGCCCCTACTGTTTCTTCCCCTGTTTGCTTGTAGTTTCCTTGATGCTGAATTGCCTTTGCCTTCCCCTCCCCCTTTGTTAGTTCCCCGCTCACTTGTATTGATCCCTTGCATTCTGCTTCCTGCGCATTGTACTTCCCCCTTTGACTTGATAAGTTTTCCATTGCTTCATAAAGCTATGCTGTGATAAATAAATACCCTAATTGTAGCAATAATAGTAATAATATTAATGATAACAATTGGCACTATTTTAAGGGCCTTCTCTAGCGATGGATCCTTTTCCCTCCACAGAGTGTCTCTCGACTTATGTCACATTTGATCATTAATTGTCAGTGAGATTCCCTTTCCAACAATGTCCAAATTCAAAGTTCATTGTCATTTGTCAAAGTGCTATTAAACATTCCTCTGTAGTTTACCCCTTCTTTTGCTCCCTCCGGGCAAAGTAGTATCTGGTGAGGATGTTCTATTCCTTGAATTTTTATCTAATTTTAACAGGCTGTTTCCAAAAACACAGAGACTATTGGTTCTGGAAGTCATTTGAAGATTGCCTGTGCTTATTTTCCCAAACAATGTTATAGAGCCACATATTTCCTATCATTAGCAAAGTCTGAACCCTAAACTCAGAGGATACATTTAAAGAAGCCCTTTTTCCAATCTATCCACTTAACTGGAGTTTCAAATGGAAAGATTAGGAATAAGGTGGTCCAAGTATGTTAACCACAGATGTTCACGCTTTATGCTTATAGGATCACTGTGTTTGGTTCCTACATCTGCTCTATTGTGGGCTTAGCATCTTGCTATTCAAAGTGTTTCTTCTTTACTTTTCTTTTTGTGGAGAGTTGAAGCTTGAGCACAGAGCAGTTTCTACCATTGCACTAATGACTAGATTGTACGGGCTGCCTGCCTTGACCGTGAGATCATTGCTTAAGTTGTCTAGCAACCTTTCTGCAGGCCATATTTCCCAGCGTGTCAAGGAGAACAGGTAGACAGGGATTCTCTGGCAACTGTGGATTGTGCACGTATAGGTCCTATCTACTTCTTTGTGGCTCGAAGAAAGGAGATACATTAGAAGTTCTGAAGCCATGGTCCCTCGCAACGTCCTTCTGTACACTCCAAAATGTTTCCAGTGACTCCAGTATGTGGCATGCCAGAGATCTCTCTGCATGTGTCAGTGCACTAAAATGTACTGTAGGAGGGTGGCAGGGGCTTTCTCCCTCTCTTTGCACAGCCTCATTGCCATAATTAACTGTACACAGTGGGTGGTTGTACCTCCACACATCCTTTATTTAGGTTGGGGGCACATAAACAGCCAAGCAGTGAAAGTCAGTGTTCTCCAACTTTGTTCTCACAGCCACTCTTGTTCAGCTCTCACACATGTGCCAGAATGCTGGCAGGGCTCTGGAAACCCATCTTCACAGCCCCAAGTACATACATAAGTTGCTGGGAGAATAACAGGGAGGGCAGGGAGTGGCCAGATGGGGGCTGTGATGGTATGAGTCATAATATATGCATAACCAAACATATGTACCAACATAATTACATGTAACAGAACCCTTCAGGATTTTTACTGAATAACCTCGATTTGATAAATGCATATCTCACTAGGTAACATAGCGGAGCAATCTCAGTCTTGCTGAGGCGGAGAATTACAAGTATTCAATGAGTGTGGGGAAATATTTATGTTGTGTAATAGCTTTTTTACAGAGCAATAACCTAGATCGAATAGTCCCCACCACGACAATACCACCCCACATTCTGGGACAAGAAATAAGCTGTTCTTAAACTGAATATTTTGTTTTATTCAAAGATAAATCAAGAAATGTAAGGTGCCCCAACTTTCATTTCGAGGGATGGCACATACATGATTCTACATAAGAAGAGTGAGCTTGTCTTCCGAAAGGAAAAAGAAACATATCTTTACATTTATAATTCACACAAATAGCCACATGTATAAAAGCAAATCTGAATAACTACTCTTGAAAAAATAATAAAATCCCCTCCATTATGAAAATACAAATTGTCATGAGTTGTTGTATTCAAATGACAAAACCATTCATAGCACAAAGTTTGAAATTAAAGAACTCACTTAGTTTTCTCTGCAACCATCGACAAGTGTTGGCAACATTGAAAAATATTGGCTTGATGTATGACAAATTCAACTCTAAAATGTTGGACACATGTTTTCTAGCTTTGTTACAATTAAGCTTGGGTTCAGGATAGAAATGTTTATTTTGGTGAGCAAAATATCTTGATGTATTAAATGGTGATACAAGATTATAACATTTAAATGGAAAAGGAATCAAAAACCTCATTGTAATTGGCATAAGGGGTGAAATTGATGTTATTTAAATTGATATATTTTTCTTGAGAATGAAGGGGAGAAACTAACCTCTTTCTTATTCCATTTTGAGAAATAAAACACTCGTTAGGATTTTTCTAGTTTGTAAACTTTGGGTTTCCCAGATCAAGACGTTCATCGATCCCTGATTATCTGTCATACACGTGTATGCCATGTTCAGATACGATTTGCTTCTGTAAAACCCAGAGAATGTGTTCATAATTCATTACTGTCAGTTAATTGTGCAATTTTGGATTCTAGGACAATGTATTTTAAATTAACTTCCACAAAGTTTAATTTGAATGACCAGTCCCACTTCATTAACATAGCTTGTAAACAGGGTTTTCACAAAATACTTCTAATTACCATTTGGAATATAATTTATTCAGACATTTATTTGGCGTTATTATACTCATTTTTAGTTTGTCTTTCAAATGCCCAGAACAGGTATAGAAATCAACAGCTCAAGGCAACTCTGCCAGGTAAGTTCTTCCATTCAGTCTGTGCACCTGCTCCCAAATTCTTTTGAGTCAATTTGGTTATGTCTTGGAAAAGGCTTCTGCATTCAGCTCCCTCTGGAAAAGCCTTCTCGAGGGGACATTTTCATCCACTCCTTCCAGTTGGAACTTCAAACCGATTTTCTCCTGTTGGGCAGGCTCTCTTCCTTTATGGCTTGCCCAAAATCTCTCACACTCTTCCTATGTGTTTGACTTTAAATACCCAGTGAACTCCATCCATGCAGCATCATTGAACACAGCCCAAGTGATAACGACACTTTCTGAGGTCCATTAGGGTTCCTCTCTTCTGTCTATTGGATGTTGGAACCGAAATACACAGCACTAACACAGCTAAGTGGTTAAACACCCAATGTTGTTTTATGCATGAAGAAATTGAAACTATTAGCACATGGAGATTATTTAGTGCCTACGCGCAGCCAATCTGAATGTTCATTGCGCAGTCAATAACTACTGGTATTGACTGCATTGTGCAAATTCTGTATTCTAAAGAAAACAGGGAAACAACAATGCAATTTCAAGGCATGTTTCTTTCAAGGAAAGTTCCTCTCTGGGAGGAGCTTTCCTGCTGCAATGTCTTACCTTTTTCCTAACATGGGAAATGCTTTCACTTTTCTATGGAGAAATATTTTAATTGTACATGACACCTAAAGCATGCTCAAGTAAAACCCGCTCCAGTATAACCAAGTTTGCAATTTACGTGCTTAACTTATTTAAACACTATAAAATAAAACACATTTAATTTATGAACTCAGTTTGTCTATTTACTTAACTCACTATTAAAATAATGTTTTTACTTCACCACAAAAACTCAAAAACATGTAGTGCTATTACCACTATGTGCAAATAGCCTTATAAACTTGGAAGGGATCATTATTGCATGGAATAATGCCCACCTCCTCCGCCGATAAGGTAATTTTATACAACTCATGGGGAATCATTATCTTTGATGAAGAGAAGCATGTGAATAATTAGCATCTATGAATAGGGCACATGCTCCTATAAAGACAACAACCAAAATAGAGGATTACCTAATATGGATGCGTTTGTTGCATCAGAGAAGAACAATTACACCTATAGGCAGTCCCTTAAAACAGCGGAAGAGTACATTTTCCATGAGTTCATTAGTCCTTATAGCCTCTGTGAAAATGTCTCAGTTTATCCGCCCAGACCTTGCAGGGTGTATATAGTACACATGCCAGAATGTAAATAATTGTTGGTGTTTGAAATTTTATGGTCTAACACATTTCCGTGATTGAATGGAAATATCCCAGACAAATGTTTATGGTTGCTGCTGTCAGCAACATTCTCTGCGGGGATGTTTACTACAAGTGGTAGAAAATTATAGAATTGTGAAATAGTTCAAATTATAAATGCAGTTTCACAAAGGGAACTATTGACATATGCATAAAGGGTAACTTACATGGCAACCAGATTTTCATGTGGGAGTATAATATTAAACTACTCACTAACATCCAATGATAAATAATTGGCCTAACTGTGAGTTTGCTTTCCATGACTTTGGATCTTTGCTTGGCACAGCAAAGCCTGTCGGAAACATGGCATTATCCCAAATTGCTACTTATATCAATATTGTGATACATATTGCCTTATGACTATCATGACACATTTTGCACAAATATTGGATTGTGACTTTCTTGAAAAAGACTAGTGAAGAACACCTACATGAACACTTTGTGGTGCACAAGAGTAAATCAAGGCATTTAAGTAAGACAACTGTACATTATAACACATGTTGTGTGTGTGTGAGTTTGATTGTGATTTCCTGAGTGCCTCTGATTTAGAGAGATACATGTCTATGTGCATTTCTATCCCACAACATATTTTGTCCGGTGAGCTGAATTTGTAATTTTAATTGCCTGTTTTGGGTGCTCCATTTGAATTTCGGATTGCACTGTTTGTATTTTTATGACACATTTCATATGTTCTCTGTTCAAAATTCTTCCAGAACAATTGGACCATTTGTAGCCCTGATTGATGAAAGCTGAAAAAAGTGTGTTTTGTTACAGGGTCACTAGTCTGACACTGTCAAGAGGGGATGGAGACCCCTCGCAATTGGGAGTGTGAGGACCAACATGGAGGAAGTTAGAGCCAGTCCTACCCTAGATGAGGAAGATGGTATTTGGAGAGAGAGAGAGAGACCCGCAAGTTTCAGTGCCATCGAACAGCACACCGTCATACTATCCACAGTAAACAACTGTGACACATTTTCAGATGTCATCCCTTCTCCACTAGGGTGAGCCCATTCCGATGTGGCCAGGGAGGAGAGGCCACTCCCCAATAGTCCCCCTGGGAGTGGTACTCAGTGGGAGGATCACATGGGTGGGGATTGTCCCTATGGGACTAGGCACGGCCTGGAGAGAATGCGCTATTCAACAAATCCCAACATCTTTCCTTCACTCCCACTTTCTCATGCCTACCCTCCTATTCAAATACTTCTGTAACATACAGTGAATAGGAAAGACTGAGACGAGGAAGAATAGGGGTAACTATAATGCAGATACAAAACCAGAAAGGACTAAGACAGGGATGAGGTGCGGATCCACAGGAATCACTCAGGAGAATTTACCTGAACGGTCTAGATTCAAACTGCAGACCATGATAGGAACAGACATAAACACTGACAATGGCTTACAGACGCTCGAGGAGGAACTGCGAGAGGAACGGAGGCTCGCTGAGGGGGGCAGCTGGAGCAGACCAAGGTGCAGAGAGGATGAAGGGGGGGTCTCCACCAGATCCACTTGGAAAACCTAAGGGATGGCTGTGGGAAGAGGCAGCAGTGCAGTACAACAGAAACACATGGTCTGGAGAGAAGGGAGATGCTAATGTGGGTCTAAAGCCGCAGAGCAATTACGGCAAGCCAAAGAAAGACCCAGAGCACCGGTGAAGTGGAGAAGGATACTGGGAAGCTCACGACCGACCGGAGGGCTACAGCCAAGACTCTAAAGGTAATTGGGTGGCTGAGCCTATGGTTGGGGGTCCCTACGGGGTGTGAGATACCCTAAAAAGCATAGTGGATGAAACGTTACTGAGACACAGTAACAAGGAGAATAGGGTCCCTTACAAGAAAAGGACATACCAAGGAACAAGAAGGTCTAATCTTCTTTGTGGCCAAACTTGGAGGGAAGGCGACCCAGGACTGCCACATAAAAGAAACAATAAAGAGAACTTGAGAGTGATACATATGAAAACAGTACTTGGCAGGGGATAAACCAAGTCTGTGTTTTGGGCTAAGGGAGCAGATAGAGAAGGAAACCAGGTCTGACAACCAGGGTCAGAACCCACCACAACTTGGAGAAGCATCCAAGCCACTCTTCTTTGTTGCAGTGCCTGGTAGGTAGAACCCAGGTCTGCCAACCAGAGTCAGGGACCAACCACAGCTTGGAGAAGCATCCAAGCCACTTTTCATTGTGGCAGTGCCTGGTAGGAGGAAGCCAGGTTTTCCAACTACCCCAGGGACCTGCCACAGCTTGGAGATGTATCCTAGCCACTCTTTTTCCTCGCAGTGCCTGGTAGGAGAAATCCAGGTCTGCCAATCAGGATCAGGGATCCAACACAGCTTGGAGGAGCATCCAAGCCACTCTTCATCGTTGCAGTGCTTGGTAGGAGGCATCCAGGTCTGCCAACCGTGGTCACGGACCCCAGAATAGAGAAGAAGTCTAAAAAGGGCCAATTGTTGGACTATGTTACAAGCCTAAGGAAGGCTGGAGGAGGAGAACATCCCCCAGAAGTTGATTAACTGTACCAGAAGCCTGTGAAAGGCTGGGGAAGGGAGACATTCCTCCTCCGCCCCAACACTTGAGCAACTGATAAACCCAGAACTGTCTTTTGTCTAGTGGAAGGGAGTCATTCCTTTCGACTACGAAGACCTACTTTTTATTTAGTTTGAACTTATAGTGTGAGAGACGGAGCTATGATGCTGACATTGGACTTTGGACTTTTACTTTTAGACATTCTGATACTGACACTATTAGTTTTTGTTGAGGCTGGGAAACCCCTGTTAGAGTTAGGGCAAGATAGGGTTTTCATTTCATTTACCACTTTGAATAAATGTTTGCGCCAACCACCATGACCCCGCTGTGTCAGAGTCTTACTTCTGCACCCTTACACAACCCTCACCTAAGCGAGTAGTCTTTTAATCCATGCAATACTCCCATGCAAACCAAGCCAGAAACATTCAATGCAAGGGGCCACAGAACATTTATGCATGCAGCTCTCCTATTCAAACCAAACTAAAATTGGGCCAAATTTAAACCCCCCCACTTTCCCCAAAACACTCCCCCACCAACTCCCTACTTACTTTTGTCAGGTCTGCTTTGTTTCTGACCCTGCAGCGTTGGACCCATCCCTCCTACGCGGGTTGGATCTGACGCCCCAGGATCCGATTTACTTTTTATTTATTTTTTATTTTTGCCGTTCCTGCCTCCAGACCGCCAGAAACGGAGGACAGCCCCGCTGCCCCAAAGGCCATCACTACCAAACATGGGGAGCAGGGGACACCCCCGCAACCACTGCACCCCATGTTTCGTAGTGATTACCCAAACTGATAGTTTACAAACGATCGAATGGTACAGGCCGAATTTGGACAGATTTACCATACGATCATTTTTAAACAAACAATTTGGGTACTACCTTAAAGACCTTAAAGACGTTGAACATGCAGAGCAGTCCAGGGAGCCATTCCCATGTTACACAGGCATGCAAACTTCCCCAGTAGACACAAACTAGAATTGTTGTTTTACACAGGCCACCATTGTCAGTCTGTGGCGGTCCCACACAAGAAAAAAGGGACAGGGCTTAGGTCACCTTTTATGAAGGATATAAGTAAGAACTGGAAACAGAATGGTGTGGGTTGTTTGGGTGAGGTCAGAGGAGAAGAAGGTTGAATACCAGAAGGCAAGGTATTTGTTGGTGAAAGAAAGTGGTACTGTGTTGAGATTGTGTCTGTAAGGTGTGTGAGTCAGGGACGTAGTGGAAGAGTAGTGGAAGTCGCCACAAGACGAAAAAAGGGAGGGGAACAAGGGAGAAAGATACAATAATGATCCTGCTGGGCCTTGTGACATTCGGAACATGCAAGTGGAGAAGAAGAAGTGTGAGGGAGGGGGTGGGGGGGAGTACCAGTCTGTGCAAAAACAACTGCTAAGGTGGGAAGGGAAAAGGGTGAAGAGGCGAGGTGCAATTGCTAAGGGTGGCCAGTAACAAGTGCCAGGGAATGCAGATAAGCGCAGGGAAGTAGGATCTGGGCGGTGGGGATGGAGCCCTGTAGTACTCTGAGGGAACCAGGCAGCCAGTTAATGAAACATGAGCCAGTTAATGAAGCTCTTGAGGAGCTTCCGGAACTTAACGAGATCCGGCTAAAGTCTGAGAGGGGCAGGGAGACCATTCCAGATGGAGGCTCCTGCGGAGAACAGACATCTGCCCCCTACTCTTTGCTTAGAGAAACATCTGATTAACAGAGAGTTGGAGCTAGCAGAGAGGTCGTTAGGGAGAGAGAGTTGGATGTAGTATGGTTTCCTGCCCCAGTAAGCCTTATAATGGATGATGCAGAGTGTCTTGAATTTGATCCTAGAAGCAACCGGGAGCCAGTGGAGAGAAACTAGGGCTGGAGAGATGTGGTCCCTGGGCTTGAGGCCAAGAATAAGACTTGTAGTCCTATTCTGGATTAGTTGAAGGGGACGAAGGGAGGAAGAAGGTAGATTGAGGAAGAGGCTGTTACAGTAGTCAAGCCTAGAGAGAACCAGAGCTCTGGAGACATTGAGTTTCTGGTGGGAAGGTGAGGAAAGGCGGAATACCTCTGAGGAGGTGGAGCAGATAGTGGGCTTTCTTGGCAAGGTCCACAATGTGAAGAGGGAAGGAGAGGGAGGAATCAAAGATGACACCAATGTTTTTTTGCCTCACAAGAGGGGGAGGGAAGGGGACCCACAGAGGGCAGCCAGAGGGAAGGAAGGTAGGATCTCGGGTCCCAATGAAAAGGATCTCAGTCTTAATGGCATTAAGGCAGAGATCATTCACAGCACACCATGACTGAACAGCAGTCAGACAATCAGGGATGAGATAGGAGGAAGAGGAGGAAGAGGAGTGAAGCTTGAAGGAGAGCTGTGTGTCATCTGCATAACACTGGAAGCAAGGAGAGAAGGAAGAGATGAATTGGGCCAAAGGGGCAAGGTAGATGTTGAAAAGCCACTGAGAGAAGATAGAGCCTTGAGGGATGCCGGAGGTGGAAAGTGTGATAGGGGAGAGAGAAGGGCCAAGTTGAACCTGGAAAGTTCGGTTGGAGAAGAAGGAGGTCAACCAGTCCAGTGCCAGGCCTGTGATTCCCAGGGTGTCACAGATCCGATTTATCAGGATGGCATGATTGACCATGTCTAAGGCAGAGGAAAGATCCAGGAGGATGAGGACGGATGAAGAGTTAGAGTCAAGATCAGAAAGCAAATCATCACGGGTGTTCAGTAGAGCAGTTTCCATGCCTCTGGCAGCTCTGAAGCCAAACTAGTGGTTGTGTAGACAGCCGACAGATTTGGTATGTTGGGTCAGTTGGGAGATGTTCAGCTTCTCCAGGAGTTTGCCTAGTAAGGGGGTGATGAAGATAGAGTGATAGTAGAGCAGGAGGGGTAAGTAGTGGGATTTGTATGGAGGGTATGCACAAGTGTGTGCTTGAGGGGATGAGGGAAGGAGCCAGTGGCAAAGGAGTGCTTACAGAAATCAGCCAGAGAAGGGACAAGGGAGGCAATGCTGTCCTTGATAGCTTTGGAGGAGCGGGGGAGCACCTGTTAGGGGGAGACTTTCATAGAGAGGCTTAGTCTGGAGACCTCATCCAGCAGTGCTATGGGAGAGAAGGAGGAGAGACATAAGGAAGGGCGGAGGAGAGTCAAGGGAGGAAAGAGAGCTGAGGAGGAATGAGGGAGGGGGAAAGAGGAGAGTGAGGACAGAATGTCCTGAGTTTTGGAAAGGAAGTGGGAGACCAGAGAAGTACAGAGGGTCAGGGGTGGCAGGGGACATGTGGAGACTGCAGAAGGATTGGTGAGTTCCTTGCAGATCTTAAACAGTTCAGAGTTGTTAGTGGCCCCGGAGATGCAGGTTTGGATGTTAGCACTCTTCGAGTCTGTATTGCCTTTGGTGCAGGCGACAGGCCAGTTTGTTAGAGGATGTGTCCGATGGCCGCCACTTTTGCTCAGCAACTCTTCACTTGCGTTTCAGAGAGGCTAGGTCAAAGTCATGCCAACTTATGCTGTGAGTCCCAATTCCAAACAGAAGATGCACCACTCACCCCATAGTAAAAAGTCTTAGGACAACAGAGCAAGGCAAGCATAGCACACGTACCATTAAATTCACAGTGCATACTCAACACTGCAACCAATGAGAACCAAGACATAAGACATGCATATGCTAATTCGGAAATGGTAGCAAGGCTTCATTTCCCAGATGGAAGTCACTCTAGGTTAAAAAAAAAATCTTAACCCACGGAAACAAGGGAAAAAAGAAATAAGCCTGTTACAATGTGCCAACCCACCACTAAGAACAAGGCCAATGCTTTTTAGGCATAATAATAATATTGCATTTTTTTATGTCTAGTAATGGATGATTCTACCCACTTCAAAGCACTGTGATGATTGGTGTTATTATTGAGAAGATTATTAGTGCTCTGTTGAGGGACTGTGGAAGGACTAAGGGCAGAACTCACTCTGCTAGACTTTGATCCTATGATTGCAGGTTGTACACATATTTTTGCATTGCGTTCGTAATGATGAGCTAACATACAGACTTCACTGAAACATGCGTCTATCCTAAGTGTCCCGCTCCCAAAACGAAAACAACATTCAATGCAATAATAGAGTCTCAAAGCTAGGAGGGGGAGTTTATACAGTAGAGGGCTAATCTAACAAACTCCTTTTACTGTTAGTGTGCCCATCGCTATGCTCTAACACTGCTACTACACTGCTGCAGTTGCTCTTTTCCGCAGAACAGGCTGGAGCTTAAAGGCTGAACCAGTGAGTGAAGCCAAATCCAGTGGCAAACTCATGAAATCTGGCGAGATTTATCAGCAGGCCTGAATCTCATCTGAACTACGTATGTGTGTGGTGTGTTGACTCAAGCTTGACGGGATCATCAGAACCTTCAAACGTCCCTGGGAGTTTTGGCAGACCAATCAAAGCTTTAGAAACACTAGGGACGATTGGTGACCGTATAAAAGGCAGAGCTTTCCTGGCGGTCTTTCCGAATCTACAACTACATACTTAACCCGAGAAGATGGAGCAGTGAGGCTCAATGCTCGGTATCCAATAATCACTGCTGCTGGATAAAATCTATTAGCAAGAAGAAGAAACACAGCGTGCTCTTTGCCTGTGCTTGGCTGTTCAAGGGAGCAATAAGGCCGACCCAGACTAGGAGGGACTAGGAGAACTAGTGCTTTAGACACACATCATTTTAGTGAGCTTTGTTTACACCTTTCATTCCCTGTTTGTGACATTTCTTTCTTTTGCTGTTGTGCTTGTTTTTTTACAGTCTCACTGCCCTTTGAGAAACCCTTTGATAACTCATTTGCGATTGTTGGATGTTCATCCCACCAAAAAGGATAAAAAAAGAAAAATAAGACTGCCTTCGTTAAAACCATTTGTGAAACCCTTTGTTATTATTTTAAACTCTTTTTCTTAACCTGAAAAAAAGAAAAAAGGAATCCCTTTGTGAAACCTTCATAGAAACACGTCTGAAAACCTTAATACACATTTGCTATTTTTTTTTAAATCCCTTTTGGTTTAAGCTTCCACCTCCACCAAAAAAAGAAAAAAGAAGAAAAAAAAAACCTTTTCTGAAACTATTTACATTAGCTCCCTTCAGCCATCACAACAAAATAAAGGTGGAGATCCACCAAGTGATGGACAGGAACAGCAAGCAGAGAAAAGGAAAGAGTGCAGGAACAAAACAGTGGTAGGCTGATGCTTAGAATGCTTAGAGGCAGCAAGAAACGGTATACAATGAAGTGGAAGCAGTACAAAAAAGAGAGATATGGGATAGAAGATAGAACGCAATGAGACAACAGATGGAAGGATATTATTTCTCATTTAATTTAATTGGTTTCTTATAATACGCCCAATACCATGCCTGAATTAATTTCTATGTGCAGATCCAGGACTCGAACCTCTGTTGCTCTGCGTGGTCTTGCTTCCAAGACCAGCATGTTGCCCCTGTGCTATCCTCCGTCACGGAGCTGATAAAGAAGCAGATGTGGGTCAAAAAGAGCAGGTATGTGATGAGGGAGACATGGGGCAGCATGTGGAAAATAAAGACAAGATGGAACCTGAGGAGGATTATGTGATGAAGGGGATAGGGAGTTTTTGCCACTGTAGATTTCATTGAGGTAGAAATCATAGAATTTTATACAACAGGTTTTGCTGAACATATATGTGAGGGTGTGGCGTACATTTAAAACCCAAAACAGAACTCCCCTACAACCAACAAACTGCATTTACACAGGACCACAACAACGGCAGTGCTTTTGTCTGCTTAGCACATGTGTGGCGAGATTTGAACATAGTCACCCCGAGAATTGCTGCATTTTGTTTTACTTCATGTGAATCCAGAGAAAACAATGTAAATTCAGAATGGCTCTACATTTCTGTTCTGCCATTTAAAGACTCAAGGCTCAACACTACATTCAAAAAGGCATTGCAATGTGCTCTTTCTTTCATTTTAAACACTATACAATGTGCCTTCCATTTAGATACAGCCCTGCATGCTTTATTTCTGCAAACTGTCAAAGAGTAAGGCAATCCATCTCAGGAACAGCCTTGCTACTGAAAAATAACTGGAGGAGCAAAGAATTCTGTGTTGTCATTCCACGCAACTTTTATTTTCCTTTTGAAATAAACTAGCACTCTCTCTTTTTCTCATGTCAATATCAAAGAAAGCCTGGGCAACATTCTTTTGAGTCCATAAATCAACAGTGTATGTGAAACCCCCCAGACGATTAAGTGAAATGAAACTATGGTTGATAGAAAACCACATTTGCAAACTTGAAATGCAAAGAAATGAACAGACGTGTGAATTTGCTCTTCTGAAAATCAGGAAAATGCTTTTTAAAACTAAATGTCAAAATGACACTTTGTGCTTGCATAAAAATGTGATTGAATATGGAGGTTTGCTGTAAAATGTACATTCTATTATTCACAAAAAGACTTGGTTTCTGTTGAAAGGAAAAAAAATCCCTCTGAAACCAGCAGAACCGGTTTTGGGCCCAGGCATTGATCAAGAAGGTCTTGCTTCCCACTTTCACATCCTCAAATGACCTAATTCTGCATGGACATGTGCTGGGGCTGAGGGTGTGATAATTACAGGTCCTTCTAGACTGGCTGTCAGGACTGCCAACAAATACAAAGCAGGTGACTGGGCCCTGTGTTTTGACCCAGTGGTGTGATTTCCTTCTGCATCCATTCCCAGCACCCACTGTATGGCTTCAAAGAGTGTCATGGAAACCCTTTGTTCAGGCTTACCCAGGGGAAGACACAGTTGGTTGTTGGGGTGGCAGGACCACCCACACAGTCAGCCCATTGACTTTACAGAACTGTGTACATTAAGACATTGTTTCAGTAACCTAAATAAGCAATCATTCAATATTATGCCAGTATTTCATGTGATTTTTAAACAAGCAAAATGAGGCCCAGTGCATGTTGCTAGCACCTGGGGAACTGGAATGGCAGGAAAAATGCATTTCTGGGTGAAGTATAAATGACACAGACACAAAACCTGATGAAAATATTCGAAATAGTAGTGGGCATATGTGTAGCCATTTGCTGAATTTTCAATATTATGTGTCTTCTAAAAATGGCAAAATTGCACCAAAAAGCAATTCTACCTCACACAGAGCTGGCGATTAGACTGTCTGATTCCTTGTGAAATATAGAATCTGCATATCTGTTTCTTATGATGGTGACTAGTATAGATTTGAAGTTTTGCTCCGTAACACATTTTTGTAAAAAATAGGCTTTGTGAAACAAAGGAAGTCATACATTCACACACATAAAATGATGTCACTTCCCTTGAACCAATCAGCTCGGGGGGACGAGGGAACACCAGTAGCCTTGCCTCTCCTAGGATAGGAGTAACTAAAGAGTACTTCCCCCAGATTGTAAAATTCTATGATGTCACTCTGGCTATATAAGCGGGAGACAGGGATACACAAGGGATATTCAAGATTCAAAGACTCAAAACCAGATCCAGAGGCAGCTGATTCCATTCAGGCAGGACCATCCAGATCCAGACAGAACTACCCATCCAGATCCAGGCATAGCCAATAATCCAGGGAGAAAGGAGGAGAGGCAGCTGATCCCATTTAGGAGAGCCCAGTGACCAGACAGCTTGCCCAGCTGACCCATCCAGCTGTCTACAGTGACCAGACCCCTTGCCCAGCTGACTCATCCAGCTGTCCACAGTAACCAGACCTTGCCCAGCTGATCCCATTCAAGAGAGCCCAGCTGTCACAGTGACCCGATCTCTTGACCCCGCTGTCCCAGTAACCAGATCTTTCAACCTGCTGTCCAGAGACCTTGCTGGCTATCCAAATTACCAAACTCAAGCTTACCTTGTAAATAACACATCACCCAGTATCCACAAACTGCATATCCTGCTCTTTTACCTTTGCATCCTTTTCAAATCCTATTCAAATCCCATAAAAACCATAGTCAATTCCCAACTTGCCAGTATCATCTGTTCACCTTTCCTTAGAAGAATCTGTGTTAGCCTATGTCCGTTAGTGTATTCCTGTTGTAATTCTTTCAGTTATCTGTGTAAGTCCTTAGTATCATTTGAATTAAATAAATTAATTCCCCCATAAAGAGATTCACATTGAGCTGGTTGCAATTCGAAATTAACCACCTCATGTTAAGTGCCTTTCTTTAATAATTATAGTTCTTAAAATATAGTCTCAGTAGAACTAGTCATTGTGCTAACAAAACCAAATTTTCCCATGTGTTGCGCTTTTCTTTCAAACCCGATTTGCATTTCCCATTGGAAAATCCACACTATCATCCTATTTAGAGTCATCCCTTCCCCTCAGAATCCTATCTGTTCCGTGCCTTTGGTTCTCATCCAAAAACAAAAAAAACGATTTCCGATTTTGGCAACTAAGCCCCTTTTCTTGGTTTCTTGTCATTTAACAGCCTGTGTAAAATAAGAATTGCAGTTCTGCCGCCTGTGTTTTCTTTCTCACATTTGTTTACGTTGCTTTGGTGCCCTGCTCAGAAGCCTGTAAGCTTCCGTGTCTCTTAAGTGCAGCCACACAAATTTCTGTCCTAGCTATCCTATCGCAATTGTAAACTGAGATACAGGTAACAAGTAAAGATCAGAGTATGCTATTTTGCTCCTTTTGAAGGTTTTCCTTTCGTTTCTGGCCTCCTATCTTGGGATGGTGGGCTGGATTCTCATATTGATTTTCCCTCCTCCTACTAACTCCTTCCACTGCTTTCCATCCACAAAGAATTTATTCAGCAGGCGTTTCGGGCAAGTGTTGCAGGGAGAGTGCTTAACCTGTGTGCCATCTGTGATAGTGAAGAAAAGTGATTTTGTTTCCATTTCTATTAAAGGTGTATGTATCTTATGTTAGGAGTGTGAAGTAACTGTATTGTGAGATTTTTTGCATGTATACTGCCACACAGTGGTGGCTATTGCCCTAATTATGATTTGCTTGATTTTCATTGAATTTTGAAAAATGTATAAATATTTCATTGTTACACACCGGCCTGGTTCATAGTCTATTGCGACATGGGGTATTTGTTAAGGTGGGTGTGAGATGGGTTGGGTGCCTTCTCAAAGTAGAACCCGAGAATCAATTAAGATAAAAAGCGTTTTAGTGTGCGCCACATTCATTGTCAATGGAAAGAGTCCCTGGCTGTAGTGTGCTGTGTTCTAAAACTGTTACAGGGGTGTGTTTAGGTGTAATTAATGTAGGGGGTTCTAAGGCGTGCAGCTGCGGGGGGTATTCTCCTGCATATATTTGTGACAAAATCAGATAGAACCTGATGAAGTAAGTTGAACCACAGGAGCTGGAAAATAAGGCAAGGTGAACCACAAGGAGATGTATGCGGGGTGGCAGGCAGTAGGTGGGAAAAGAGGCAGATCAAAGCGGAAGAAGTGAGGCATGAAGAAGTTGATGGGGCAGCAGGAAGAGGGCATGGGGAAGGAGGACTGGCAGCCAGAGGAGGGCAAGGAGAAGAGGGAAGGAAAGGGAGGCTGATTGTGCTGAGTGGCAGCCAGAAGAGGGGGGTAGGAAGAGGAGGCTGATTGGAATTGTGCTGATGCTGGTGGTTCCCCTCTTGTAGATGGGGCAAGGCAGGTCAAAGGACAGCACTAACGGGACAAACGGGCTTCTATTGGGTGTGACAGTATTTCTCCCTACTTGAGGGGAAGACACAGTTAGAGGAGTCAATGGCTATGTGCAAGCTCAGCAAAATTACGGTGTGGTGGGGCAAGAAGAGTGATATTTGCATTGTCCACAACTGCAATGTGTACCCTCATTTGGCCGTGGTTTTGATATTTCCAACGTATGTGGCATATACTGCCCGACCTACAACATACACCCCTCCAATGGGGTGTACGTTGTAGGTCGGGCAACGTACACCCCTCCAAAGCAACCGTCAGCCCATCTGGAGATGCAGGTCATTCCCCCGGCATAATGAACAAGCACAGTGGCACGAGATAGCAGTGACAAATCCTGGAAAATGCCAGTGGTATTTGCAGCAAATTATACCTCTCTTTTACCCTTTAGTTCTAGTAGAACAGCTTCCTTATCACAGAATGTGTGCAATCTAGCCACAACATATCCAGAATCTTACTTGAATGAGATTTTTTCATTCATATATTGACTATAGTATATTCTCAGATGTCTCCCCTTAAGTTACCAGAGAACACAAATTAGAAAATACATCTTGGTTCCCTGCTTTCAATTCCATTCAGTTTTAGGTTGATGTCTCACTCTATTTTCCAATTCGACCAACTGTTCATCAATGTGTCTCTCCAAGGATTCCATTCCCTCTTGCACAGTTTCCAAAGTCATCAGCATCCCCTCAAAATTGTCCATGCAGGTCTAAAATTAAGCAATGGAGGAGATCATCACAGATCTCATTAAAGATTACCTTTGACTTTTGTGGTAACGTGCCAAGGGAAGGCTATGCTCTCAGAAGGACCCGTTGAAACCAAAAAAGCAAAGTACAACAGCCCACAATAATAAGTAATGTTCAATCAAGGTTCTACTAAAATACATATACTTCACTTAAAGACACCAATGTACAAATATCTATTGAACCATTATAAAAGCCCACCCTTGTAGAGAGAACACAGAATATGCAAAAAAGACAGGTTCAGCACTCTGGGTAATGAAACAGAGCTAAAAAGACAATCAGCAAATACAATTAATTTGAAAAGGATGTGTCTTTCAGAGGAAGAAGATGCAATAGGGATTTCTACAACCTGTAGGGCCTCAAAAGGCAGGCTAGTTGAGTTTAGAGTGCATTAATCCAATGCTTGGTGGTTGACGGTATCAAGACAGACTTTGAGCGTCTGTGTCAGCAGATCAAATGTGTCTAAAGGGCGTCAAGCTGCGTTGGCCCAGACGGCGAATTTGCAGCAAGTCTGGTCCAGCGGGTGCTCCATGTGGTTCCAAAGCAGCATCAGGCAGTGCCGGTGAATGGATCACCAGCAGCAGTTCGATGATCAAGCGTGTTTAAAGCCAATGGCCCTCATTACGACCTTGGCGGAGAACCATGGTGCTATTTGCACCATGGTCCATGGCGCTAAGCTGCCAACTCCGCCATGGTGGTTGGCGGACTTACCGCCCCATTCCGACCTTGGCGGGGCGGTAAGTCCCCAATCCCCATTTACCCTTCCCCATTCCCATTTTTGCCCCATAGGGTATAATGGGAGTGGGGAAGGCGTTAATTACGCCACCGTAAATTACGGTGGCGTAATTAACAACAAGGTCCCTTAGCGCCATGGATTTTAACGCCTGCTAAAAGCAGGCGTTAAAATCACCATGGCGCTAAGGGAATTCGTACTCAGGCGGAAAGGGGCGCCATGGTTTACGCCGGCGTAAACCCCTTTCCGCCAGGGTCGTAATGAGGGCCAATGAGTATTGCAGGGTTGGGTCGATGGCTGACACAATGATGCAGTTTAATTCGAGCTGCAATGCAAAGTCCTGGTGGTTCAATGCTGCATCCAATGCAGTAATTCAGAGTTCTGTGCATGGTGCACTGGTGCTCGAGCTGGGCAGGTGGTGAGACAGTCGAGCAAGTGCAAAAGGCAACTCTAGAGGTTCCCATTGGCTTGGCGGCATCGAAGGAGGGTCAGAGGTTGCTCAAATTGCTTTGATGGCAAAACAGGGATCCTTGCCGTCCTAGCTCTCAGGATGCTGTGAGACACGCTGCAGGGGGTCTAGGACAGTTGTAGTCTTTTCAGGTTGTCCTCTCCCAGCCTATGGAGGTTTTCAAGCAGACGCCAATAGGAGTCAGCCCCAAGCCCTGGAAGTGGTTAGGGAGCAGAGTTTGCCTCTGCCTTGTCATTCTCCTTCTTCACCTCAATGCTTGAGGGCTTTGAAAAAGTCAACACTCCCAAAAGAGCTCCAAACAAATTCTTCCTCCTGTCCTGGATGATGCAAACGTGAATCCATGAAGCAGTTTGAGATGCTCCCTTTCATAAGCAATAGTTCACGGATGATTGGATGAAAGAAAACCTGCTTTAAGGGGTCATTTCCCTGTTCTAGAGACAAGTGGTCTTCGCCTTCTGACATCATACGCATAATGTGCATTATGCTAAAGAATGTGCAGAAGACAAGAGGGAAAGTGAGACAGAGAAACAAGAAGGAGGAATATTCCTCCAGCTCTGATGAGCTCCCTCTATCTACACTAACCCCACCCCTTCCCTGGTCCTGTCTTGCTGGAGAGAGGTGTTACTTATCCACACAAAAAATCAAAAGGCAGTCCCCACCAGCTGCTAGCCTGGTGGCTGCAGTAAGACAGCCAGTCTATGGAGAATACACATAGCCTGTTCATGGCTGCATTTGACACACAGGGCTGATATCAGTATGATGAAATTTTGATGTGACTTTATAATTATGAAAGATACTTTCCACATACCTTAAACTCTGTTACGGCTTATATTTAAAGTTGTCAACTGCCACCAGGATAGTAACGCCCATGGTTTTGTGGTTGGAAACAGGGATGAGGCCCCTGCGCCGAAGTGACTTGGCTGTTACTGAATCTGTCAAGAGGGCCCCTGTGACCTCTGAACCTGCTCTTTGCCACTGGAGAGCAGGTGCTGTAAAACAGTATACTGATTCAGCAGATCACACACTATGCTTTTGACCCAAAGTTTGCTGAAAGGAGGTCTGGTTAGCAGGCCACCTTTACTGCAATAGAATTACCCTCATCATTTTATTATTAATACAAATCGAAACAACCAGGGCTTCTGTTCCCTTGCCAGATGATGATTCCTCACACATATGTCATAAGATCTTCAGATGTGACAGGGCACCATAGAATCCGTGGTTGCTAAGTTTGAAATGTCGGAGGGGCAGCAGTGCTCTAAAAGGACACCATCTTCTACCGTCCCAGAGGCCTCCTACTAGTGTATTGTCTAATCACAAAAGAAGGCACACTCAAAGTCACAGAACTTAATCATCCTAACATACATGATTTTCTCCTCACTACTACTTTTTTGTCTCACCACAAAAATATGGCACACTCAGTTACTAACAAAGAACATGTTCCAAAGCCCCCAAACCATTCTATGATTTTCTCTTTGCCACCAGTATTTTGTCTCAACACAAAAATATAGCATCTCTGAAGTTCACCTCCTTTCTACAACCAATTCAATTATGTTCTCTTTGCCACTAGTTTTTTGACTCATCACAAATAAATGGCCAATCATTTACACCTTTGAAGTTAACCTCCTTTCGCCAACCATTTCAATAATTGAATCTAAATATCCTGTAGCAATACAATTTGTTATAATGATAAAATTCGATCTAGTTCATAGAGATTCTATGTTATTCTCTACCTTACCAGTATTTTGTCTTGTCACAGAAATATGGCATGGTACAACCACTCACTGAATTCTCCTGCCTCCAAACAATTCTGGTATTTTCTCCTCACTCCCTAATCACTGAAAGAAAGAGCCATGCGCATGTTTTTCATACAAGGTAGGCACTGTGATTGTCCAAACCCTAGTGATCAAAAAAATAAGCGCTTGTCCTATCTCATGTTTCACTTCTCCCTGAACTTAGTCCTTTTTCACTTTTCTGTCTCTCAGCTAAATGCTATTTTAATTCTCTAACTCTCACACACCTTGAGCCTATTTCACTTCATTACCTCACCTACAACTAAATCCTATTTGTTTGAATTTTCTTATCCTCCCTCAACTGATCGAAGAACCTTCTCCCTCTTCCTCTGCCTTCAAAGCTGATCACATAGTCCAACCACCCATGTTTTATTCATAATCTCTTTGGCCAGAATCACCAGTACCATTTTAGCCAAGGCCTTAATGTAGCTCTGGAAAGTTCAGTTCAGCCAATTGCCCAAAATGCATGTGATTCAGAATCTGGTCAAATAAATGTACCTGGTATTATGCTTTCTGCACAATTTGATGCAAGCAAAATAATCAGCATTTGAGACCTCGTTTAATGATTGAAGAAACGGCCAACAAACCAGCACTTTAGGTAATGTGTAAAATGACCAAGAAAGGCTTAAATTGATAAATTGAAGGCCGTCCACATAAAGACATCTGTGCTGTGCATATTAACTTTACCTTTAATACCTTCTTAAGGAAGATTTAATCCTCTCAACAACACTGAACAGCACACTACCTGTTCACTGGATAGCTATGTCCTTAAATGTACAACACAACACTAACACAAGTTAAGTGGCAACTTCAAAATACAGGCCCACTAAAAAGATCACTTGTGTCAACAGTGACGGACGGGTGATTTCAAGAGACAGCAGCCACAGTCTCCACAAACTGCTCTTCAGTTTATGCATTTTGATATCCTGTTTCCTGGGAATTCTAGTGATATTCTCCACTTGATACAAGATGCGAGTATTAATAAAATACAATGAAAAAACGATCACTCAAGATTACTTTGCCAATAGTTTGGAAACACAACACATGCGTTCACTCTACCACACAACCTTCCCTCAGAAGCACAAAGAACCTGGGACATACCAGCCCTACTAGTACCGAAGCAAGTCAAAACCTAAAAAGGTTCGCAACAGGTGGTTCAGTGAAATCCCCCCAAAAAAGAGGCAGTAGCTGTAAAGGGATTAGCATAAATTTCCTATAACATGGCTCTTGAATGAATGCTTCACAAGTGTGCTTGCTGCCATTGGCTTTGCTAATCGAAATCTTCTCACTGGCATTTCATCTGAATATCAACGACTCAAAAGTCATCCCCTGGTTAGGAAAGAGAAAAAACAGACTGCAACTGTTAACACCGTTCCCACTGGAAATTCATTACAGAAGGACGGATACAAATCTGTGCCGAAATCAACCTAGGCCAAATGTTCCTTACTATGGAGCCAGAGAGTTACATAAGCGACCTTTCCTACAGCCAGACAGAGAGGGTCGTCCACAAATCCCCTAAAAAACAGGGACTCTACATATCATCTTTCATTCAGACGTACACAGGTGGAGCCCAGTATGTGAAATGCCCAGGGCCAAATCCTCCAAAATCCCTACTTTGGTTAGTATTTCACCATAGCTCAGCGGGGGGTATGACAGCTCATCGAGTTAATTGCATGACTTGGGTTCAAATCCCAGCTGGGCTGACTCAACCCTTCATTATTTCAAGGTCGATAATTTGGGTACCACGAAAAACTGGCTATAGCACTGATCATTACAGCACGTAGAATTAGGAGGAACCTACTATGAAGCAATATGTGAAAAAGTGATAGGGTGAATGTTACTAGGGAACCAATCCTAATGATTTTAGTTTTACAAAGGTAGCGGGCGCCCCTCTCTCGCAAGAACAGACATGATAACCTGTTCAGTGGTTATTAACCACTTGAGAGTTCGCAGCCACTGCTTTTACTCACTGTGCCTTTCACAGATGGGAAATATCCATTTGCATATCAGTCTTTGTCCTGCCCAGGGGCAGTCCAGCACCGAAATACAATGGCAATTCCAATCTGAACGAGAGTACCACCAGCAACCCCATACACGTGTTTCACCCTTGTTGGGGATCATCAGTGAGGTGAAGCTGATGCCTCTCTAAGCACAGTGAGAGGGAGACCACGTCTGGTTGCCCCCAGGAGACCTAGGGTTACCAATCCCAGGTTCCTTAAAAAATAGTTTTACAAAGGTAGCGGGCGCCCCTCTCTCGCAAGAACAGACATGATAACCTGTTCAGTGGTTATTAACCACTTGAGAGTTCGCAGCCACTGCTTTTACTCACTGTGCCTTTCACAGATGGGAAATATCCATTTGCATATCAGTCTTTGTCCTGCCCAGGGGCAGTCCAGCACCGAAATACAATGGCAATTCCAATCTGAACGAGAGTACCACCAGCAACCCCATACACGTGTTTCACCCTTGTTGGGGATCATCAGTGAGGTGAAGCTGATGCCTCTCTAAACACAGTGAGAGGGAGACCACGTCTGGTTGCCCCCAGGAGACCTAGGGTTACCAATCCCAGGTTCCTTAAAAAATAGTTTTACAAAGGTAGCGGGCGCCCCTCTCTCGCAAGAACAGACATGATAACCTGTTCAGTGGTTATTAACCACTTGAGAGTTCGCAGCCACTGCTTTTACTCACTGTGCCTTTCACAGATGGGAAATATCCATTTGCATATCAGTCTTTGTCCTGCCCAGGGGCAGTCCAGCACCGAAATACAATGGCAATTCCAATCTGAACGAGAGTACCACCAGCAACCCCATACACGTGTTTCACCCTTGTTGGGGATCATCAGTGAGGTGAAGCTGATGCCTCTCTAAGCACAGTGAGAGGGAGACCACGTCTGGTTGCCCCCAGGAGACCTAGGGTTACCAATCCCAGGTTCCTTAAAAAATAGTTTTACAAAGGTAGCGGGCGCCCCTCTCTCGCAAGAACAGACATGATAACCTGTTCAGTGGTTATTAACCACTTGAGAGTTCGCAGCCACTGCTTTTACTCACTGTGCCTTTCACAGATGGGAAATATCCATTTGCATATCAGTCTTTGTCCTGCCCAGGGGCAGTCCAGCACCGAAATACAATGGCAATTCCAATCTGAACGAGAGTACCACCAGCAACCCCATACACGTGTTTCACCCTAGTTGGGGATCATCAGTGAGGTGAAGCTGATGCCTCTCTAAGCACAGTGAGAGGGAGACCACGTCTGGTTGCCCCCAGGAGACCTAGGGTTACCAATCCCAGGTTCCTTAAAAAATAGTTTTACAAAGGTAGCGGGCGCCCCTCTCTCGCAAGAACAGACATGATAACCTGTTCAGTGGTTATTAACCACTTGAGAGTTCGCAGCCACTGCTTTTACTCACTGTGCCTTTCACAGATGGGAAATATCCATTTGCATATCAGTCTTTGTCCTGCCCAGGGGCAGTCCAGCACCGAAATACAATGGCAATTCCAATCTGAACGAGAGTACCACCAGCAACCCCATACACGTGTTTCACCCTTGTTGGGGATCATCAGTGAGGTGAAGCTGATGCCTCTCTAAGCACAGTGAGAGGGAGACCACGTCTGGTTGCCCCCAGGAGACCTAGGGTTACCAATCCCAGGTTCCTTAAAAAATAGTTTTACAAAGGTAGCGGGCGCCCCTCTCTCGCAAGAACAGACATGATAACCTGTTCAGTGGTTATTAACCACTTGAGAGTTCGCAGCCACTGCTTTTACTCACCTTGCCTTTCACAGATGGGAAATATCCATTTGCATATCAGTCTTTGTCCTGCCCAGGGGCAGTCCAGCACCGAAATACAATGGCAATTCCAATCTGAACGAGAGTACCACCAGCAACCCCATACACGTGTTTCACCCTTGTTGGGGATCATCAGTGAGGTGAAGCTGATGCCTCTCTAAGCACAGTGAGAGGGAAACCACGTCTGGTTGCCCCCAGGAGACCTAGGGTTACCAATCCCAGGTTCCTTAAAAAATAGTTTTACAAAGGTAGCGGGCGCCCCTCTCTCGCAAGAACAGACATGATAACCTGTTCAGTGGTTATTAACCACTTGAGAGTTCGCAGCCACTGCTTTTACTCACTGTGCCTTTCACAGATGGGAAATATCCATTTGCATATCAGTCTTTGTCCTGCCCAGGGGTAGTCCAGCACCGAAATACAATGGCAATTCCAATCTGAACGAGAGTACCACCAGCAACCCCATACACGTGTTTCACCCTTGTTGGGGATCATCAGTGAGGTGAAGCTGATGCCTCTCTAAGCACAGTGAGAGGGAGACCACGTCTGGTTGCCCCCAGGAGACCTAGGGTTACCAATCCCAGGTTCCTTAAAAAATAGTTTTACAAAGGTAGCGGGCGCCCCTCCCTCTCACTGTGCTTAGAGAGGCATCAGCTTCACCTCACTGATGATCCCCAACAAGGGTGAAACACGTGTATGGGGTTGCTGGTGGTACTCTCGTTCAGATTGGAATTGCCATTGTATTTCGGTGCTGGACTGCCCCTGGGCAGGACAAAGACTGATATGCAAATGGATATTTCCCATCTGTGAAAGGCACAGTGAGTAAAAGCAGTGGCTGCGAACTCTCAAGTGGTTAATAACCACTGAACAGGTTATCATGTCTGTTCTTGCGAGAGAGGGGCGCCCGCTACCTTTGTAAAACCAATCCTAATGAACCTAGCCTGTTGCTACTGCATGTAGGCAGGCCTGGCAACTGAGCTGCTTACCCTGTGGTTGTAATCGTGAAGAAAAATATGTTCTCTAAAATCTCTGCACTTGTTCCCAATTGGAAAACGAGTGTTATTAGGTGCTCTGTGCATCTTCCAGCGGGCATTGTCTGAAAGATCCTAAATATGTAACTGAACTGGTCAAGGTCAGAGACTGTGCCCTTCATCTATGGGTACCCCCAGTCACGTTTCCCGCTACATGCAAAATGAAGGAAGGGCTCATGCCACATCATAACAGAGGCTCAGGTGAGATACAGTGAGCAACACAGTAAGCAGAGAGCCACCTATGCACTCTAGCAGTTTACTATGCTCTGAAGATATGTTTAGGAAACACATTGGGCCACATTACAATTTCACCTCCAGCCATGAGCTAGTGGTAAATCTGCCAGCTTTTTACCACATTGGTAGAAATAGGTACTGCTGCAGTAATTCCACCGAAAATGCCCCATTGAGTCCTATGGGCTCAAACAAAAAGAGGATTTACACAGCGACTTGTAATCCAGCGTTTATACCGCTGGACCAAGTGGTAGTAATGGTAATACAGTTTGTTGGTGTCTGGGACGATATTCTGCCCAATTGAGTTTTAATACTAAGCGCCTTTCTGTAGCCGGTTTATCTGCATGGATAAAGATTGGCATATTCGAGGAGTAGCAAAATGGGTTTTGACCCTTGAAACAGAAATATCAGTTCAGATTGACAATGGGCAATGAAACAGCATGGCAGTAATTCATAAGGAAAATATCTACCTGGTGTTCTCTTCTTCTGCACTTTCTGTGGAAATTCACAACTGCCATTTGATTATATAGTGTAATGTAGTCTTGTGTAACAGGCAATTATACAGCACCCATTACCTCTTTGGTGGTCTGTCAGCATTAATGCTTGCAATCAGGCCTGGACTGGCATATATATGGCAATAGGGCAATGCCTGAGTGCCAGATCCCAAATGTTAGTGTGAGTCAATTCTTTTTGATAAAAGTGGGCCAGTTTTTTGGCCAAACGTTGACCTGTTTGATGAGTAATTTCACAGTTTATTAGTAGTTTTGACATTGTTACCGAACACATAAGAGCTCATGCTCATGAAATTCAAAATTTGACAGCTGGGACCTGTACTTTAATGCGTTACTTCTAATCAGTCTATGAGAGTCATTTTGGCTTCTGGTTTCAGTGTGCTATTAACTGGTCATGTCTACATACACTTAGACGCCTCCCTGTCGCCACATTGAGGAGTGGGCATACATATGTGTACGCTGCCTTTTGCCCTTCACCATTGCACTCCGCTGTGCAAAGTGAAAAACGCTGCGTGGCGTGCTAACATGCCAGGCAGCATTTACTTTGTGAGTGCCCCTTGCCATGAAGTGCATGGCAAGCAGCACTTACAGTTAAATTTGAATCCTGCCTGACATGACCGCATGGTTTAATTTTAATTGTGAACACTGCTTACCATGCGTGCAGCTTCGGTACACTATTAAGAAGAGTATCAATTATAGTGGAGAGCTGAAGTAGTAAACGTGCATTCAAAGGCCACTCCATTCCAAAGATTCAAGGTTCGCCCCCCACTGTCAGAAGCAGAGGTCTGTTCGGCTCTGCTTTAATTCATTACTTCTGATTAGTCTATGAAAATCCTTACCGGCTTCTGCTTTCACGGTTCTATTAACTGGTCATGTCCTAAATGCTTCTGCACAAAGCATGCCAGCTATCACACGGCTGCAGATGCTATGAATAAAGGCAAAACACTGTCATGAGTATGTTTATCTAAACTGTTATTAACTGTGACAGTGATGTCATGCTGTTCCCATCTGCTTATCACGGGCATGCGTGAGAGCGTTACTGATACAATATCAGGCCAGACAACTGCCAGCTGGGCACAGCACGTATTTCATCACACGCTGTCGCTCATTCATACGTAAACAAATCTCAGGTTCTGTATGGGTACACTGGCGTTTGAGACTATGCCAATGAAAAGGTAACAAATTGGTATTGATAGATACGTTTTTATTACTCCTCTATATTAGATGAAAAAGTGCCTTTAAGTTGTGTTAGTTACATTGTCATAATAAACATACAATGGCAAATCGTTGCTTTCGTCTCAACAGTAAAGACTTTGGGCCTCAAAATGAGTTTGGTGGTAATTTGGCAGTAAACCCACAGAACTAATTCAAAAATTGTTTACTGTTATAGCCACTTGGTCCCGTGGATTCACCACGTCATGCGCGGCGGTGGTAATGCAGTGTTAATCCTCATTTTTAGAATCTATAGTATTTTTTGGGTATTTTTTCCAGATTTACCACGAGCGGTAATTACGCCACACTTAATCCTCCACTTCACCTCCAAATCGTCTTATGGCAGTGTAGGAACGTGGCAGGAAAGTGGTGTTCATTTTTTTCCGCAAGTTTAAAATAAAGAACTGGACAGATTCTTACCAAATTGGAAGCATTTTATGAATGCTAGGTGCAAATCTGTCCAGACACGTTTGCTGTAGGTGACAGCAAAGTTATCCCTGTGAGAAGGGGTTGCAAGTTTAAGAACTTGTTATAAGCATGTGAAAAGTGCTCTTTCAGAATGTACTGTCAGGGGTTCGAACCAAGATCCCAATGCTACGCCCTTTATGAAAGTCAAGTTGCCAAACTGCCAAACTGTCAAGGCTCTTCCAGCAACGCATTTACACAATGATTTAAACCTAGAAATTGAACAAAACGTGTTGATATGCACCAGCTGCCTCCACGAGAATTGCATTCAGTGACTATTCTGCCCCACAGTAGATAAGGCGACACGTGGAAGGAGTGGAAGCGTGCTGTTAGTTTTATTCCAGGCTCTTCCACAATGGGGAAAAAGAAATAGATGCATTTTGGGTGGCTTGCCAAGACCTTGGGTACCATCGCAGCAAAGGATATGGCAAACGAGATCTGAGTGGTGACTGCCAAAGGTCCTCCTTTGTTTATGGACTCAGGTTGTTCATCATTATTTATTTATTTACTTATGCAGGGAGGAGCACTCCTCTTTTAATCACAAAAGAACATACAACATATAAGAAATCTGATTTGACAGGAAGCAGTGAGCTTCTTACAATAAGGGATGTCATTCTGGGGTGCCAGCTGCGACCCCTGAGGTCTCCCTTGCTAGCCCCGTGGTCTCCCTTGCTACCTTTTTCTTTTTAAATGGAAGCTCATGGGCTGTGGCCAGCTCCATGTGGCTCTTTGTTTCTGGAGTGGCTCGCTTTCTTGTTCAGGCCGCTTAAAAAAAACAAAAAAAACAGGAGGTTGCACAAGTGTAACACTTTGGACAGTCACCAGAATCAGGGATGAATAGGAATAACAAATAATTTGTCTTTCTGGAATTCCATACAAAAATTGCTAGGCTCATTAAACGTTTATTTCAGGCACTGATTTGGCATGTTCTCAAACACCTCAAATTCACAATGCACACAAAAACTTCCAAAAAGCAGTAAGAGTAGAATAAGAATCCATTTTGGAATATATATTTTGCTTTTCGCAAGTTGCAGTGATACCATATTTCTTTCTGCCGTTATCTCTGTTACAATTATCACAAGACATTCCATCGCTGTGTCCATTCCGACTTTGAGAACATTCAGATATGTAATTGCTCATTTTACTATAACCGGTATGATAGCTATAACCGGTAAGATAGCTCAGTGGGTTGAGTGGTCGCTACTGCAATGTGTGTGAGATCTGCAGGTTAAAATCCCGGACAGGCCAACTAAGCCTTTCATCTCTCTGAGGTTGATCAATGTGTAATTATAATTGTTCTTTTATAACGCGCTTAATACTAGTGAGTGTCTTCTAAGCACGGGATAGGGATTCAAACCTGTGTTGCGCTGCATTGTGTTGCTTTCAAGGCAAACACGTTGCCCCTGAGGTATCCTTCCTCCCCTTCCAACACAGGTTGGGTGATATTGTACGTATATTTGTTCTATAGAAAGCACATAAGCATAAGTGCTATATAGTTACAGATAATTATCATTAGGCGTCAGCTTGTAATTACAGTAATTTGGTAATATGGGCCTATACACACTGATATTAACGATGCATATGGTGATCCATTCTTCCATGAAATGTATTTCACATTACAGTGATATTGCAACCATATTTTTTGTAGTGTACTTAGGAACAATGCTATGTGCCAATTCCTGTTTTGTCAAGGGGTGAAAGGTCGTGTTCCATCGCTTCCCATGATATCACTTTGGAGGGTATCTGGCGCTAATACCCCCATACATAATGTCCCCATACATAATGTCGCCAGGAAAAGCCATTGGCAACATTTAACATGTTGACATTATGTATGGGGATAGGTTGCAGGGATTTTAAAACAAACTGTGTTTGCAGGGAATTCACCTGCATGTTCAATGTAATAATGTCTCCACAAAAAACTGCAACCTTTTCGTCAGGAGACATTTTTGCTGGAACATTAGTGCATGGAACCCTTTGGAGTGGGGTCAAATGGCATTACTTCCTGTCATGTCATCAGAGGTCAAGGGCCGTGTTATATCACTTCCGCTACCCCTGGCATTTTGGTGAAATAACGTCTCTGCTTACAATGGGATGAGTTTGAGTGGCATTCTGACTAGGCTGTGGGGAAAGTAGATGGGACAGTCACCGGGGACAATACATGGGTGGACATACATAAATTAAGGACAACCATCATTACACATTTTTAAGTGCAGGTAGGCGGTGCGACCAGCTGTGTGACCACGATGTATGAAGTGCTAGAGTGGAGGCTGTAGAAAGTGAGGCACAGGATAGAGCGCAGGAAAGAAATGTTAGCTAGAAGGCAGAAGCGACGTAGGTTTGGAGGGTAACTCGGAGGTCAGGAGGTAGCTTTTAGTTTGATTTTGAACAAATGATTGTTCCCTGTTTCTCGGATGTCCGGGGAAGAGAATTCCATGCTTCAATTATTTAAAATATTTGGCTTCCCTGCAGATTGCCTGGCACCAGCCACTTTCTTCTATAAACCACCAGGACATTTATTGTGTGCCTGATTCCTACTGTCATTTATTGCCTGTTTCATGAATTGTACTCTTATCATTTTCTTGGTAGCGCTTTTGTGAAAGCGCTTTATATATATAAAAATACAAAATATATAGTTTCACAATGATAACTGTTTCTAGCACAGTGTTTCTTAGTTTATTATTTGCAGTCCTTTCAGTTAACCTACTCGCTGTGGGCCTCATTCTGAGGTTGCCGGTCCGGTAACAACGGTACCCATATGCTTGCCGGTACCGTTGTTACCGGACCGGCAAACTTCAAGTTGTGACGCAGTAGCCTTTCATTCCGCCAGGTCTGCCCTGGCGGAATGAAAGGCACCAGCGAGCACTGCATGCCTGTTATCAACAGAATCAATGGGGAAAGGCATCCCCACTCCCATTGAGCCCTACAGGGCTTGAAATGGGAATGGGGATCTACCGGCATCGGCACCCGCGAAAGGGCAATTACCGGGTCCGGCGGGGTCAGAATACCCCAGTAATGGCCCATTCGCGGGTGCCAGACTTTCATGCCGGTTTGGAGGTAGTCTTGCTGCTCTTATTGGCAAGGCTACCTCCAACCTCGTAATGAGGCCTTTACACAAATCTCTAATGGACTAGAAAGTAAAGTTGTAGACTAGCTAGTGGCCAAATATGGTTTTAGTATACCAGAATCTCAATCCCTCTATTTCTCCCAGCAAAGCTTTCCACAAATCACAAAAGGGAATTTTATTACACACTCAGAATTTTATATACGAAAAATATAACTAACTTTATGGTCGACACCCACTTAGGACTAGGTCTATTTATCTAAGTATCATTTCTTTGGAGGTGTCCTTTGTAGGCAAAATCACTCAACTT
Source organism: Ambystoma mexicanum (assembly GCF_040938575.1). Taxonomy (NCBI): domain Eukaryota; kingdom Metazoa; phylum Chordata; class Amphibia; order Caudata; family Ambystomatidae; genus Ambystoma; species Ambystoma mexicanum. The sequence continues at coordinate 1,092,389,945 of NC_090937.1, read as the reverse complement.
CAGACCAGATTATTTGGGATTTTGTAATACACGCTTCTGCCGCACAATATGTAGCCAAAGCTACTTTTACGGAACTGCCTTCAGACATGGATTAGACTGGCAAAACCCCAGACCTGATATGAATGTTTCTTAGCCCATCCATACTGGAATCTACGTGGCAAAATGACCACCAAAGTAGACGTGTGGCCTGCTTATGCATTTGGCGGTAGTGGTAAACAGCCAGTATTTTAGAATAATTGATGTTTTACCATTCCTCTGAGTTCAAGGACTCATTAAAAGCTGGGAGGTGCGGATAAAATGCAGCAGTATTACCATATACCACTGCATTACCGCACTGCTTAACCATAACTTTAGCGGAAAGTTGGAGGATTTACCTCCAGCTCTGAGCTGGAGGTAAATACAACAGCTTTCTGCCAAATTTCACTGGAACTACCACAACGGAATTACTGGCACAGTCATTCCGGCAAAAATCCCCTGTTGAGTCCCAAGCACTAAAATAAATGGGGATTTACACTGCCACCGCCACTTGTTATCCGGCAGTTATACCGCCAGACCAAGTGGCGGTAACGGTAAACACTTTGGTGGCATCTGGGTGGATTTTCTGCCCAGATACCACAAACTCTTAATGAGCCCCAAACTGTTTCACTCGGCCTGCATTTGTGTAGCAGTCATTATTGACACACAAAATCATTACTACGTGCCGCAATTACAACATGTAGTTAAACAAGTCCCCATGGAGACCTATTGGTCTCCACAATGGGGAATAACCTGAGGATCTGCATGACACGGAATCATATGGACACTTGAAATGACCACATGCGCACAACATGCAGTAGACATATTACTGTTTGGCAGTATTTCGAGAGGAAACTCGTAATCACTACTAGAGTTTCAGCTTCCAAATAGCATTGCTTGTGATTTATTGCTGTTTTTAATCAGACCATTAGCAAGTCAACAATGATTATTGATGATTGCAATGCTGTGCATTATTCATAACCACGGGCATTCTATTGTTTTTCATCTAACATTGTTTTTGACCTAGAAATTTTGGAATAACTGCGTTTTTTGGGGTTGTACTAATAAACTTATTTGCTCATGGTTTTTCCGTGACTTTTGGCACAGTAAACGGAAAAGTGATGGATTGGAAATCAGTTCAGTCTAATTTCCACTGGTTGGAATTATTTCAAAACCTTCCATTCTGCACTTTTTGCTGTCACAATGTCACCCCAGTCACCCGAGAACACCCAGAAGTGGGCCCAAGCTTACTATAGCCATGTTTCTCCCTGGCACCAACACACAAAATGAGCTCTGACCAGGCTGGCAGTGGATAATATGGCAGGGCACATGTGGGAGAGTGACCATTATGTATTACAATGCACATTGTGGGACATGAATTAAACACAGTGAATTATACCAAGAGGATCCACAGTGTGCATGTCTTTATTGTATTTAATCCTAACCTTGGGCCATACCGGTTGAAAATGAATGCGTTCCTGCTAGTTGCCATGTGAAGGATATCTTTTGTCCCAGGGTGTCTTGTCCAATGCGAAATATACTATGCCCATTCCATCACCCTCAGAGACACCTTGCCACAATGCAGAAGTCAGCTTATCTAACTTCTGCGGGCAATCATTCCCCAAAGGGGAAGGTTAAGAAGGGTTTGCCATTTGGGCCATACCATAGCAAAATAACTAAATATCTTCCTTCTCGAGCTCTTCGCTCATCCGCCTCCAACTCCCTCAGGGTCAGTCGCTTCTCCAAGCAACGAGTTGGTGATAGATCTCTCTCTTCGGCAGGGGCCTCCCTCTGGAACAGCCTCCCTGAAACTTGAGGAGAAGCATCTCCGGTTCCGGAAGCACCTCAAAACCTTCCTCTTTGCTTCTGCTTTCTCTCCCCCTCTCCCCTGCTGAATTCCTGGCTGAAACTGCATGGGTTACCTGGCCACCCTTTCTGATCTTGGGCCCAGGCCCTGCCAGTTGCAAACCTGCACTGCCTCCCTGGCAACCCCTGCACCTGGGGACTGTTTTCCGTATCCCTACATTCCCCCTACCAGCACTTATGTCTGCACTTACCTTGCACTGGCCATCAACTGGCCGTTCTTATTTATCTTATTTATTCTACTATCCCATGTATAGCACTTTCCCCTCTCCCTTCCCCATGCACTTTTCCCTCTCCCCCTTCCCTTTGCACTTGCTCGATCTGAATGACACCTGGCCTAGTAAGATTGCTGTCTGTCTTCCTTTGTTCCCCCTCCCTTGCCTTGTCGCGCCTTGAAACACTTGTGTATAGGCGCGTTATAAATGCCATATCATATCATATCATATCAACTGATGATTCCTACAGTGATTCGGTTTGGCAGGCAGGTGGCAACATGTGCTTTTTCATTTTTTTAAAGATAAAATAATCTGGGCCTCATTATAGGTTTGACGGCATTCTGGTGGTAAATATGCCAGGATACAGGCAAACTAAAATACCTATATCGGCACTCGGTCCAGCGGGATTGTCAATGAATTACGAGTGCCGGTGTCGCTGGTAAATCCCCATTCCATGGAGTCCCACTGGAATACATGGGGGGATTTTCCGGTAATACTGGCAATCTTTGCTGGCATGATGCCTGAATTGCCTCTGGCTCTTAGCAGGAGGTAATTCTGGCACCTCACCGGCAAACTTGTAGTTGGCCACTGTGGAAATGTGCCTTTATACGTGAATACCAGCATGTTAATTCTGCACCGGGCAGCTTCATGACAGATTACATTCCACTCACAATAACTAGCTGATTTTTAAACTAATGTGTACAAATAGAGAGTTAAAACTTCTAAAAGTGTTGCAAAAAGCCATGAAAATCCTTTCGAGGGAGGGAGCACAAAAGAGCAGGACCGGCAGCTTTTCAAACCTGGAGCACACTCAGAGAGGTGAATCCCCAAGAAACAGTGTGATGGGGGAGGACACAGGCAGGTCGAGCTCTGCAGTCAGAGAAGCAGTTTAGACAATCAGAGAAACCAGACATGACACCTATAGTAACAAGATGGGATGAGGTGGTCCTATTTCTCTGCCAGGTCACAATCATGCATGGAAAGTAATGATGGGTAGACAGCATGTGCTCTCCAACGTTTGTCATCATGCCCACTTCTTCCCATCTCCCATGCCTAACCGGGATCCTGGGTCGGAGTCTGCATATGTCTATTGCCCGAGTGGTTGCGCCCCTTTTATTAGAAAATCTACATTGCAAATCCACTATAACAAGGCATGATCCCATACGGTTCTGTCGTGTCCTAGAACTGAGGGGGGTAACCCCCGGGCAGATGCGGCCAATCTAAGTTTGCCATAGAAGGCGGCCAATGAGCGTGGCTGGTAGCACGCATGCGTGTTTGGCGGTTCAGGTTGCGCAGCAAGGGGTAGTTATCATGTAACATGAATAAAGAAAGTTCACTCGCACATCAGCTTTGCGCGTTCTGTTGCCGCCGTATATACTGCATCCACAAACTGACGACCATGGTGGGATCTTTGAATATGTGCTGCAGAAGCACGACTGCACATGCAGGTGCCCATGCTGTGTCTAAGACAGCGAAGAAGCATGAATGCTGCACAGTGGGTCCGTGCCTATGCAGATCGTGTACCTCACTCCGTGTATAGATGTCTCTCCTATAACGCTCTGCCCAGATCACGTGAGCTCGCCTTGTTCACAGCGTGCTGTGGAATGAGGTGCTCAAGACGTCAGAGACCAAAATGGAGGGGAAGAAGTGTCCATTGCAGCTGCATTTGGATGTACTGTGCCCTTTGACATGACTGATCAACAAGCTCTGGGCCCATGCTGGGAATGCCGGCTGAGTCGTTTTGGAACTATCCAGCCGCCTACAATGAGAATGTGTTGGACAAGTTCGCCAGAAAGATATTCATCAATCTAGTGGGGAATGAAATTGAAGATCCCATCCCCATTTCCATCCTGACCAATTGACTCTTACACAGGACTGAAAGTAGCTTTAAGTATGTATTTTGACCCGCAGCAGAAAGTCAGTCACGAGCGGCACACCTTTAATATTCCCTGCCAGTTGATGGGAGATTCCATGGATGCATTCGCAACCCACCTTCGCATGATAGTAGCTCACTGTGACTTTCACAAGTTCACAATTGAGGAGCCCATTCAGCTGCAAGTTATATGAGGATGTTTGCTGTTCTCCTTCAGGAAGAAATGACAGAGGGAACCTCTTCCTCTCGCCACCATCTCACTTATGACCAGAACAGAAGCCAGAGCACAGGCCGAAGCCACTCAGATAGGAACTGGCAAGGAGCCCAAAGGGGAGCAGGTGAATCAAGTATTTCACTTGACGAAGAACACATATGCAAAATATGCAAGCAACGTGCCCACGAGGAGATACACCTCGAGAGGAAGATGTTATCAATGTGATCTACCTTCCCAACAAGATGAAGGCGTGAAGCGTTTGCGCTGGGCCCAAAATGCAGTAACTGTGACAGGGGAAGTCACCGGGCCAGTGTTTACAATTCAGTACCCACAAGATGAAGTGTAAGCAACTATATGCTGACTAGGCATGATCCTCGTGCATGCACACCGGCAAGGAGGGACATAAGTGAGAGAAGAGACCTGATGATGATGTTCAACAAAAGATGAGGCGGTCCTCATCGCCTTAACTTTCTCGGCACGTTGAGAGGGATGACTGCGCCTATATGATGACCAACCTCATGGCTTCCCCTGTGAGCAAAGTCGACCTTGTTGCGGATGATCACACAGCCAAATTTGTCATTGACACAGGTGCGACACTGAGCATCATGTGTGTTTCATAATTCAACAAGAGCACTCATCCACCGTTGTTGGTACTTTCTGTGTTGAGCGTTTTTCAGTGGGCCGCGAAGGGCCCTGTGATAAATCATGGGAGGTTTTCAATAAAAGAGACAAAGATGTCTTCTGAAATTCACGTTCTTCAAGGTGAAGTGCCGGGCAGCAACCTGTTAGGATGCGTGACCACTATAGCAATGAACACTGCAGCCATGATGCACACAATGCAATGCACCCAACCAATAGTACAGAAATGTCCCTTTATGTTCCTGGGATTAGGACGCCTCAATAGAGACTCGGGGGTACTTCACATTGACAAATCTATTACTCGGTGGCACAACCCCCTTGGAGAATACCCATTCACCTTCGGCCACAAATAGAGAAGAACATTGATTGTCTACTGGGAGGTAACATCATCAAGCAGTCATCTGGCCCCACTCTGGGACTGTCACACATAGTAACAGCCCGAAGAAAGTTTTGATGAATGATATACGCACATGTGTGGCTATGAGGCAGGCCAAAAAAGAAATCGGAAGGGAGAGATATTCAGGAATGCATGTGGAGGACATGATCAATCTGTTGAATTATTTACGAAACTCAACCTAAACAAGGGATATCATCAGATTGAACTGGACGTGCACTCTAAGTGCATCACCACCTTTGTCACTCACTTAAGCCTGTTTCGATACAAAAGCTTAAGCTTTGGCATCTCCTCGGCTGTCTAGATATTCCAGCAGAGCATCCGCAGAGTAGTACGGCATATACAGAACTGCTTTGATTTATGTTAATGACATTCTGATTTTTGAATCCACGATTGAACAATATGATCAGGCACTGTTGCAAGTGTGTGCTGCACATATGGAGGCCTGGTTGACTCTCAACCTCGACAAATGTACGTTCCACAAGACGCATCATAAATTCTTTGGGCACACTTCTTTCAAAGGGCAATGAGTCCTGGCCCAAGGAAAGTGAAAGCCATTTCATAAATGTCACCCCATGATGATGTTAGCAGAGTTTGATCCTTTCTGGGGATTGCCCACTACTGTAGCAGATACTTTAGAGATGTTGCCACCACGAGCACGCCACTGAGAGAACTCACCAAGCAAAGTGTTCCAGTGCACTGGTCTCAAGCATGTGATGAAGCGCTTCATCAAATCAAGCAGGACATTGCTTCAGCTGATCACATGGCTTACTTTGATCCATCGCTCTGCACGGTAGATGCCAGCCCAGTTAGATTGGGGGCCATACTAGCTCAACACAAACCCGGGACAGAGTCCTCCAGAGAAGTAGTAAAATATGTCAGCAAAAACCTTTTTGCTGCAGAAAGGCGGTATTCGCAACCTGAAAAAGGAGGTCTGTCCGTAGTCTGGGCTTGTGAGCATTTTCATATGTGTCCGCTTGGCAAGCCTTTCACAATAGTTACATATCATCAGGCACTGATCACCATATATGGGAACCCACAGTGCAAAATGCCACAGAGAATAGAGAGGTGTATCCTTCATTTTCAAGACACAATTTCAACATTGTTTCAGGAATAAAGAACAGTGTATAGGGTCTGAATACAACCTTCCCTCCCCACACAAGAGAAACTTTTTGGAACTTTTACACTTTTAAAATAGTTGAAAAGTGGCTTAGAAAACAATAAATTGTGCAAAAATCCTTAAATTGATATAAATTCCTAAGAGCAACACTGAACAGGTGCTAACAAACATAAGTTCTCCAGCATGGGGTCTGGCATGGATTCACATGCTCATGAATATTTCCCGTCGTTGTTCACATGGCAGGCCAGGAATACAACCCAGCAGACTTCATGCCTGAGCATCCACTTTCCGATCTGACAGCTGACATCTCCATAGCTGAAGAATATATCAACTTTCTCACTCGGATGCTCCTTTGTGATCTGATAAATTCAGCTCTCATTGGAGAGTGCACTCAGTGCAATGACACCCTGCGGAAGATACAAGTGCTGATTGTGTGCAGAAGATGGTGAGCAATGGTTCTAGGCGGCTTGCAGGAGAGAGAAGCATCTCAATACCTGACCTCTGCATGTTCAAACGGGTGAAGGATGAACTCTCTGTGTCCGCAGAAGGGCCTGTCATGAGAGGCATCTGAGTGGTCATTCCCTCTGAGCTTCAACACTAAATTGTTAATTTAGCGAACGAAGGCCACCAAGGAGATTTTGCTACAAAGCAGCAGATCAGAGCCACTATGTTGTTTCCTTGGATTGATCTGATTGAACACAGCATCTGGTCATGTCCAAATGTCTGAGTTATCAGGAGTCGCATGGCACCATCTAGTGGTTGTTTTCTTTGGACCCTTCAGAGATGGCAATTACTGGCTGATAGTCATGGACGAGTACTGCCATTTTCCCATTGTACAGATGGTTTCCTGCAAGGCAGCTAGCTTGATAATTCCAGAACTTGATAACATATTTTCAGCATGGGGAATTCCGGATGTACAACGGACCCCCATTTATTGGACTGGAATTTGGTCGATTCATGCACTACATGGGAATTCAGCATAAGAAGATAACTCCTTTTTGGCCTTAGGCCAATGGCATGGTGGAGAGATTCATGGGAAGTCTCAAGAAGGTGATACAGCTAAATGAGTTACGCTCCATGTCACTTAACCAGGCGCTGTTCAACATCTTACAAGACTATAGAAATGAACCAAATGGAACCCCGGGTAGGTGTCCAGCAGAGCTGATGTTTGGGAGAAAGCAGAGGTCATTGCTTCCTCATCTGCCTAGCCAGGTAACTCTCCACAATCAAGACGTAACAGTGGTAGATCCGGTCAAGATACAAGGCATGAAGAGATATGCTGATCAGCTGAGGCATGCTGTGGGGTCCTCAATACAGGCAGGAGACCGGGCACTGATCTGTCATAGACAAGAGAGGAAATCAGACTCCAGATTCGATCTGATACCTTTTACAGTCTCATATGTCAAGGGGTCAATGGTAAGAGCCTGATCTCCTGATCTTGTGATCACCAGGAATGTATCTGGTTTTAAAAGGTACTTTGGGAGAGAAGCTGAAGAAGGTGACAGGGAGCAGCATGATGGAGTACTGGTGAATGGGCTGGAGTCACGAGAAGAAGGTGAGATGACAGACGTACCTTTCTTACACCTCAGGTGTATCAGAAGGCCAGTGCACCTTATTGAAGAAATATAGAACTTTGGACGTCTGAAGGGACATGCACATTTTGTTCGCCCCCGGGGGAGATGTCATGTCCTGGCATTGAGGGTGTTAACCCGCTGGCAGACGCAGCCAATCTAGACATGTCATAGAGGGCCGGCAATAAGGCTGGGGCATTAGATTGTGCAGCGAGGGGCAGTTTGCGCGTGATATGAATGACGACATGAATAAGAAAGTTTGCTCGCATATCGGCTATGTGCTCTCTGCATTATGTTCCCAACAACGATCCCACATTCTCTATGCGGCAATACCACACAGGTTCCCCTCAGCTTTCTGCCTTTCAGGAAATAGGAGTAGGGTAAACAATTCACACATTGGCATGGATGAAGCTAGAATGTGTCATTGTTGGTTTAGCCGAATCGTCCATGAATTTTCAATCTCCTTAACTCCTGAAACCCCAAAATGGGCATATAATTTTAAGGAATACTTACAAGATGCACATAGTCGAGGCCACAGATGCTACAGCGTGTCAATATAGTTGATAACATTTAATCATGTTGTGGTGATGAGGGGGACATTTTGACAATCATGATGAATAAATTATATATCTGCTAAATAATGCAACGGTATGAGATGATTTATAGTTTATTGGTATGACCAAAAAAGTAACATTCTGTTCAATGTTGCTACTCATTTATCAAACATGCACACAAGAGTTCCTACACGTTATGTCACAATTGTAAAAAATAAGAAAACGTAATCCCTAAATGTAATTTCACATAAGGAAGAGAGGACAGTCATGAGACAGTAAAACCGCAGAGAATATGCACAGCAGTTATTTAATTTAAATCATGCTTTAAATGGGAGTCTACACTTTATCTGCATTCGATATTGCATGCCTGGCAACAGGAAAAGGCACGTATATAGGATCAGATGCACTAAGACATTGCACCAGTGCACTCATTTATTGACGTTGTTCAATTGGGACCTCCACAAATGCCCAACTGGTGGCAGAGGTTCAAGCGTTGCACTTGTTTCGTGTATCCTGAGGCGAGTGTGAACATTGAGAGAAGGGAGCTGGCCATGGATGTTGGCGAGGTAAATTGCTGTGCATATCTAAGAGTAGGGTAGGCCAAATCAGCTAAGCCACGCGTTCCCCAGCACCAGCTGGCAGCCACCCTTGCAAGTCCATCTCCAGTTCTGGGCCACAGAGCAATGCATTGTGGGTGTGCCAAATGGCTCAAAAACACGCATTGCATTCCAGAAAATGGACCTTGTCTTATAATATCCGATACAATAACCGGGAAACCTGGCGGGATAGCACCCGGCTGAATTACCATTACTGGCACTTGGACTGCCGGAATTACTGGCAGATTACAAATGCCGGCAGGGGCGGTTAATCCCAATTCCATAGAGTTCCATAGGAGTCCATGGAGGAATTGTCGGTATTATTTTAGCACCCGCAAGCCTGTAATGAGGCCCCTTGTCTTAGTGCATATCTAATTCATAAAGGGATTCTAAAATATGTCCCATTTCTATGTTGACACACTCCGCTCTAGCCGCTGTGAGTTCCTGGAGCCGCACTCCCTGAATGCAGCATCTCTATTTCAATCCCATTAAAAGAGGCAGAAATAAATAGTGCATTTGGCTGCACAAATCCTGTGGAAAGGATTTAAAACCTGGATGATTAGTGGGATATTCAAAGCTTTTAATCTTTGAGGTGGCTGAAATATCCAGGGCTGGATCACATTAACTGTACAGGCACCCATGTTATTTAGTACACAACCGTTCTATGGATTGGCACCACTGCGGATTACATAAATGCCCGATAGTCAAAGCATTGGGCATCCGAATGGAGGTCAGAGGGCAGCGCTTTTTACATGGCCAATTAGATGCCTCGTCTTCTAAAATGTGATGGTCACCCTATTCACACAGTGACCAGTACATTTCCTGGTGACTGTACCCCTGTAAAAACAGATGCAGTGCCCCCCGCCCCCACCCTTGCCCACGTTATTGCCATGGGAGCGCTCCTGACAATAATGTTGTATAAGTTTCCAGCACGTACATAGAATAGGAGTGCACATTTGATAATGGCAAGCCCTTAAGGAGCCTGCCATAGTGAACTGTCAAAGAAGAAAACAGCATTTCTATCCCTGTTCAAGGGACAGAAATGCAATCAACAGAGCAAGAGTTCATACTGATGATGCCCCACTTAAAAAAAAAAATGCATAAAAAGGTCAGAAATTACCCTACCATGCTTTGGTCATCCTACAGCACCTAACCCGGGAGGTGCAGGCACATTTTTTTTTTTTTAATGCATTTCAAAGAAGATCCTCTTTGCGGTTTGGGGGTGTGTGCTCATCTGAATCAGTACAGAACACCCCCTTCAACATCCTGTGTTGCACAGTTGTGCAACGGAGAGGTGCAGGGTGTCGGAGTTCTATGATGTGGTCATTTAGATGCCCCTTTGCGAATTAAGCACATCTTTTTTGACATTCCTGAAAGGGGTGCACTAGTGCCTGTGCTCATGCCCAAGAGACACTGTGCCCGGGGCATTGCCTTCAGCCATGCCCCACATATGTCCTTTGGCCATGGTCTAGGAACATCAACCACACCCTCAGAGCTGGTGGGCATGGACGGCAACCATTCTCAGTAGTCACTGCCTTAACCCTTCGGGGATTCCCTGGATTCCACACAGAACCCCAATCTGTTCACTAGGCATGACATGCTTTAACTATACCATGGATGTGAGCTCCCTAACGCTTAAAGCGAATGGCGTGAATTAGTGCGGTACTGCGAGTTAAGGTTGTGTTTGTAGTGTGAAGGACTTTGTAATAGGGAAACTTCATTTGTACTTCATTAATCTAGGCATTCCCAAGCTTTGTGGACTCCATATGTATATGGGTAGTCACCTCTACTGTTTTGCTAAACGCATGTTTTCTCCCCATCAATGTATATATACTTGGATGTCAACCTGAAGTTTCAGTTGCATAACCACTTCAGACCTACTGTTCCTTGAAACCAGTCTCTGCTGCCTCAGGTTTTTACTTGAAAGCTTGGTGTCATGGTGGGAAATCCATTTGACCGTTTGGTTTTTACTGGATCCAGTTGCTGACATATGGGTCTTTGTACATCTCCGGACTGACTATGGAGAAAGATTTAAGGCCTCATTACGACCCTGGCGGAACGGGTTAACGGGCTCCGCAAAAGGAGGCGAACCCATTAAACCCGTTCTGCCAAATTACGAGGTCCCCTCGCGGGACCCGGTAACGACGCCTGGTTAAACCAGGCGTCGTTACCTGGTTAAACCAGGCGTCATTACCAGATCCCTCGAGGGGCAGAGGCCCACTCGTAATCGGCCCGTTGTTTGCTCCCTCTCCCATTCCCATTCAGCCCTAATGGGAGAGGTCCAGGCCCGGGTTCCTGGAGGGAGGAATTACCGGGCCCTCCAAACTCGAAATGGCCTGGTAATTCCCCATCCTGGGAACCCGGACCCGGACGCGATTTCGGCGGCAGCCATGCCGCCAATAGCGGCATGCCTACCTCTGAGGTCGTAATGATGCCCTAAGTGTTGACCTGCATCAATATCTGTCTCCCTCTCTATACATCTTCAGACAGCGCCAGATGATGTCACCTCTTTCCCTCCCTCATCACCCCTATTTTCCTCGCTCCTGCCTTCCCTACTGTGCCTCTCACTGCACCGCGCGCGCGCGCGCATACACACACACACACACACACACACACACACACACAGACGCTTTAGACTTCCTGAGAAAAAGGCACTTGTGTGACTCACACATTACTCAAGGATTCCATGCATAACTATACATGTATTATTGCCACTTTCCTGCAGTCTGTAATTGGGAGATTTCAGTCGTTATGTGGTATATGATAAAAGCAGCTGCACATGTGGTACTATAGCTTACCCCATGGTGATTATGCCAGGCATTTCATGGCATTATTGGGGCATTTGGTGCTGTATTTGACATATGACCGCCAAAACCTATTGATAGATGGATAGAAACAAAGCCGTTGGCACAGGCTTCGGGGTTGGGTGCGAGAGGGGTTTGGGAGGGGCTAGGTCTGTAGTGGTTCTCCACACCCCACCCACCTATAATTTAGAGTGTACGAAGGGTAAAAACCTCATTTCCACACACGTTTCGAAAACAATTGTTAAAATATGCAAACTTAGGTCAATTCCTTAGGACATATAATCCACAAAATTGTGTTTCACAAGTGTAAATTATGCATCTGTTCACATGTTGTAATAGTAAAATGAATTAGTGTTTTGTTTATATTCTGTGTAATTTTTGTTGGATTCGACAAGGTTATATGAATTAAGTCTGTATAGAATACATTTATAGGGAGAGTGAGTTTTACCATGTGTTTTTGTTTTTATTTCTTCCTTTTCCTTCTCATTCTTCTTGTTCGCTTTATTTTAGTGCTGTATGTCTTTTAACTTTTATTATGAATTTTCTGGACTGTTTGTATGGATTGTCATAAGGTTTAATTAACCATAACGACAGTACATTTTTTTTATTTTTTAAAGGAAGTAGGATGAATGGTGCAGTGGAACATATCAAAGCAGTGGTTTTCACTCCACAGGCAGCTTTTAACCATTCCATCTTGCTAGCATATACATACCTCGCCTTGGAGGTCACAGACAAAACAGATCAATCAGTATTAATCTGAATGCAACCCTTTCCAGGAAGAAAGGGCATTTTGAGAAACACCATGTTGTGTGTTCTTTGCAAAAGAAGCTATTTAACAGGAATGTATGTGTCTGTAATAACATTGTAAACTGCGTCTTTTTAAAAGTGTACAATGTGAATTCCTAATGTTCACTGCTAGTATATATTGGATTGTTAAAAGGAATGCTACACTTGTCTTACTGAGCAAAGCGCATTAGCAAAGCCTAGAAATAGCATATGAATTATTTTCTTATTGAAGGTTATCTTTATAGAATGGACAGTCTATTACATTAACGTTGTTCTCTTTTAAAATACCCCTCCCTATGACAAATGGCACAAATGAGGGTTCCTGGCTGCTTGGCATACAATCATAGAACATTATGGCAATTAAATAATGACTACAGATCTGAATCTTTGAAAAACCAGAATGTGATCAAAGGGTTATATGCTTGAATAATTAAGTACACAATGAACACTGAGCTTGGTGCTCATTTCATTTTTTTTTAAATGCACCCTAAAATAAAAGTCGTTGTAACTATGAACCATTTATATCGATTCAAACAGCCTAAAGATTTAGCTGTGAGGATAACATGGCTGTAAATTTGTTTCTCTATTCGGAGACACAGAGCCCAGTTGTGGCAGAACGTTTAGAAGAGGGTGTCCAGTTCAGTTCCCAATGTACAAATATCCGTAGAAACGTTATATATATTTGTTTCTAAGAAATGTTGAACAAGGACATGCAGTTCAAATGGATGTCAGAGAGGACCAGGCAGGCACTCCACACTATATCACTTCCACGACCTATGTCCTCTTGCAGCTAGAAAGTGTTTAGTGGGGCATCATCATGACTGGCAGAATCTCAGTGCCATTCTTTCTTCAGATTTGTGTGCCTCGTGCTTGATGCCCAAAAGGCATATGGTCTGATTCATTGTGTTTGCTAATGGGATTGCGACATTACAAAACGCTTCTGTCAATCAGGCCCATATACTTTCTTTTCGGCGAACTCATGGATTATACAGTTTTGTCTGATTGAGGGAAACAGATATTTTCATTTTATTGTACAGCTAGGTTGCCTATTTTCACACACCAACACCTGTGGCAACAATTTCATGCATATCAATGTTTGCGATGATTATTCTGTTGCAACACCAATTGAGAACGTTTTAATGCATCAATACAGTGGCCCAGTTGCACATTTCAGGGTCATGAACTTAATTTATAACCTGCAAAATGAACAGTTTCATGATGAACGTAATTCAATTCTTAGCACACTTCCCTGGGCAGAATGTGCTTTTCTGCACAGTTTTACCTGTTCCCCAGTGGTTGGCCAGAGCTTTTGAATTGTGTATGTAGGTTTCTGTGCTGCAAACACTGCCAGGGGAAGGGACCTCTGCCAAGCCTCCACAAGGGCACACAGTCATGCGAGAAATAAAAACCTGTGTGTTGCTCTGTTTGTTTGATTATGTAAACGATTCACACAAGATTATTGTATGGCATTGTTCGCGCCTTGTGACTTTTATAATTATTTACAAAAACCGGCATGTGTTTCATGCTGGGACATTCTTTGGCAAGAAGAAAAATTGATCATCAACAGAAAAAAACACAATTCTGTATGTAAACCTAAAATTGAAATACATCTGGCATTGTTCCTTGCTCGACGTGCAATTTGCATGAAAGAGGAAGGCGTAGGTGAACTATCGATGCTTTTTTCACCATCTCTGAAGCCCTCAAGGGCCCAGCTATTACAGAAACCCATGAGAGTCATGCAGGTCCAGATGTGCAGCAGGCATGTAATGGAAGGGCTGCTCTATTTATTTAACTATTTATTTATTGTGCATTTATAGCAGCACACCAAACCCTCAGGTATCAGGGCGCTAGTTACAGTAAGAGCTGGGTGACAATTTTAGGCATAGAAATACATAATAGTAGGTCAGGGTAAGGGCACATCTAGCAAAGCCACACCTCATGGTACAGGGGCTACATTACGTATGCACATACATGATAGTCAAGTTAGGGTGAGGACACATCTAGCAAAGCCACGCCTCATGGTGCGGGGGCTACATTAGGTATGCGCATATATGATAGTCAGATTAGGGTGAGGGCACATCTAGCAAAGCCACGCCTCATGGTGCGGGGGCTACATTAGGTATGCGCATACATGATAGTCAGGTTAGGGCAAGGGCACATGCTCTATCACTTGTCCTCTAGACTCTAAACCAGCACTGCCAAGGCAGAGGTTTGCAGTTACCAGCAGACATGCATGCATAAACTCCTGAATGTTGTGGAGCAGAGCTCCCATCTGGCTCCTGCATACTCATTACGGGGTCTGCAGTGCAGATGGGCCTCAACAAGCTGGTGTCCATTTTGTGAATTGGGACTGGAATATTTTATAAGACGAAGGAGAATGGTCGTTGCATATTTTTGCTTGCCATATATCTACAGATCTTAGTGATTCTGGGCCAAATATTTCACGATAGTCAAACTTAGTTGAATATTATCATGAAAAGGTAGAGGGGTCTGAAGTTTTAATAACTAAGAGATTGTTTAGAAAACTGTATAAAAAAAAGAGCTTCTTATGGTATTGAATAAAGACTTGTGACTAATAATTGTAAGTCAAGTCCGGTTAATATGAAAAAGTAGAGACTCCCGAATTGGGGTGTGTCTGTGCCTCTGTTAGAAGTGGTGATCAGTCTACATGAGAACTCATCTTTACAAATTAGGCTGGATATGTCGGGTTTAATATCTGGAAAAAGGTCCACCTTTGACGGTCTTCGCCAGTGGTGTTTCCTGGTGCCAGCATTGTTGAACTTTTACATCTCAGACTGAAACCATTATATCCAGAAGGAATACTCTTTTCCTCCTGAATTGGGCTCTATTCCTCTACAATTTATGGCCTACGTAAGCAATATTTATTTAATTATTTAATTTTTCTTATAACTCACCTAATACTGTACCTGACTTCGGTTTCTAAGCACAGATCTGGGGTTCAAACCTCTGTTGCTCTGTGTGATCTTGCTTCCAAGACCGGCGTGTTGCCCCTGTGCTGATATAGTACTGGTTGGTAGAACTCTGATTGGACATGAAAGGTCCATTAATGCATTAGAGGAATTTTGTAATAGTAATCATTTCCAGATTAAAAAGGCTAAAACTAAGATTTTGCAACAACTTTACGGAAGACACATTGGCACCTTGGTAACATTAGACCAGACCTGCTGAAGGAATTGACCTATTTGGGTTTCAGATCTCTTGCAGACACAGTCTGGAAAGTTCTTATAAAAACTTTGTCTGAAGGTTCTGATTTTTGCAGCCCAGTTAATGAGGCTTGACCGCACGCATGGCCGCTTCTCTGTATTACCACTATTATAATATTATAAAACCAAGTTAGTGCTCTCCTTGCTGTATGGTCTTGATTTATTACATCTGAAAGACTTCCATTTGAATCGCTTGTAGGGTATCCTTTGGAGGCAAGCCTTGTCTACTCCATGTGTTGGAATGAGGTTTGAGTTGTGACTAAACTCCTTAGTAGCCAGAATTTAGTGGCCAAAAATGTAACTATTTCGAAAGATCTGGGTCAATCCTGCAGATTCCCTGTTTTCCTTATTGAAAGTCTCAATTCTTAACACTGATTCGGGATTCGGAGTTCGTATTAGCTTGTGCCAATACTCAAATCTTATCGGATCTGGGTACCACTAGGGATGCTTGAATTGAAAATCCATTAAAGAGAAGGAGACTTCACTGGGATGCTGAATGGTGCCTGACAGCATACTTTGGGCCTGCTTTACAAAAATGTTTTAACATGGGAAAGTCCCATTGAAATGTTTTGTTACATCAGCCCCTCAATCTCTGCATTCAGGTTATTCTCTGATTTGGCCTGAACGGAGAAGATGAACTCTATTCTGCCATTCCTAAATAAGTTTCTATCTTGACTTGTCAGCGAAAACTTTATGAGAATGAGATTGAACTTGAAAGTATTGGTTCAAGAACAAAACTAAATTATGATTTGCATACAACACTATGGAATCATGGGAGCATTGGTTGATTGAATGTGTACATTTGCATGACTTAAGAGTAACAACGTTTGAGCACTTTGTCACTGCCCACTCATTTGTATACACTTTGGGCCCGATTCATGGAATATTTGCACAGTTCAAAGTGACTTTGCACTGCTGAAAAGTGGCTTTGCATTGCCGACACAAACCCTTATTCAAGGAACTGTGCAAAGTGTAATTTTGCAGGGCGAATTCTGTGCAAAGTCATTTTGCACTGCAGAAATGGCTATACACTGACTTTGCACAGACTTTGCACTGGAAAAATACAGTTTGCACAATTCAATCAATCAGGGTTTGTGTCGGCAGGGCAAAGCCACGTTTCAGCAGTGCAAAGTCACTTTGAGCCGTGCAAACGATTCCATGAATCGGGCCCTAAACATTTTTGGTATCGAATTTTAAACTGTGAACAGACATCATTGGAGATTCTAGACGAAATCCTAATCTTCAACCTATCAGGAATCACTTTGACCAAAGCTGAAAATACCCTCTTAGCCAAAGGCCTTTCCTTCATACAGACAAACCATACAGACTGGTTCAGAATGGATCAAGAACTGACCAACTTCTATAGGAGCATCCATAGAAAAATCTACTTTCAAAGCAAGGATACCCTTACCCAGCCAGAAGACTCAGGGCTCAGGGTTAAATCAGTTTCAGTCCTAGAGACAATGAGATGCCACCATCGGTTTGAACATTTGAGAAATGCATTAAAGCGAAAATGAAAAAAAGAACAAATGAACTGTACACCCAAAAGACAGAACCTCAGTCTTAATGAACGGAAAGCTTTGAAAACATTGGCTGACAACACATCCAGTGTTATTAAATCAGCCGATAAGGGGTAAGGGATTGTTGTCCAGAGTAAAGACCAGTACAAAGAAATGGTCATGGCTCTTCTAAGCGATGAAGGGAATTATAAAAAACGTAAGAAAGACCCCACTGAAGCAATAAAAAGGAAAACTCAGGAGGTCACACAATTTGCAGCCGAGAATGGCTGGATCTCTGCTAAAGAAGAAGTCTTCTTGAATACATCTGAAGGCAGAATCCCGGCATTTTATGCCCTACCCAAGATGCACAAGAACCCTTTAATACCCCCAGGGAGGCCCATTGTCTCGGGATGTGGGTCGGTTTTGGAAACAGTCTGCAAATTCATCGATTTGTTCTTAAACCACTCAGTCAGAAAATACCCACATACCGTAGAGATACAACGGATACAATTTTGAAGTTTTAAAATCAGTCGTTTAACACCACAGAAGATTTACTTGTTACTATGGACATCAGCAGCCTATATACAAGCATACCACAAGACCCTGCGGTTGAATGCATTAGAATGCACCTTACCCACCACATGAATCAAAAAAGAGTTCCTACTAACTTTACAGTAGAACTGCTGGAATTGGCACTTACACATAATGTCTTTGAGTTTGATGACACCTTCTACATGCAAATATGTGGCACCGCCATGGGTGCAGCATTTGCACCCAGTATGGCCATCATCTTTATGGCTGAATATGAGCATAACTTTGTACTGAATATCTCCAACCCCTTTCTTGAAAGCATCACATTTTGGCATCGATACATAGATGATATCTGTTACGCTCACCTGGTATCCATGGGGACTCCACCCAGCCCTGGTTGGATGATTTGCACTCTCGAACCCTCTCCCTTAGTAAGGCCTCTGGTTAAAGATGGGTATGCAATATAGGAGAGCTGGATTCAATACTAGATTGTCTTTATGTTTTTCCACCTCCCTTGGCCTCAACTCCTTCCTCCCCCTTGGGCCATCTCCTCACCTTAATATTGTAAAAGGTGGATTCTCCATCCTGCTCCTCGTGGCAGGGGCGTGTAGATGCGGGGGGTGAGCAGCGACCAAGTTACTTCACTGGTGCAAGCCCCCCTGTGGGAATCCAGGCCTGCTGTAACTCTGTAGGTTTGCTGTTTTACAGTCTTTATATGCAGTTCTTATGTTCCTCTTAGTTCAAATAATAATGTCTTGCTTCTTTCCTTCAAGGTATTGAAAGGTATTTTGGTGTTGTCATGCAGTTTGAAGATGAGCATGGGCCGGTAGGCGAAAGCGCGGTGTGCGCGATGCTGTCCGGTGGGTAATGCGTGATGCGCAGCACTGTTTCACCTTTTATATTGCTAACCTGTGTCTTTTCTCTCCTTGCAGGTTGCGATGTTCCTCGTCGAGCGCCGTAATGTTCCGGCAATGATACTGACCAGGAGATGACTCCCCAGGTAAGAATTGTGTGGCTGTCTTCATTCGGGAGGAAACGTGAGTAAATGCTTACTAATACTGTCTTTCTTTCTCCTCTTTCCAGGTTATGGTATTCCAGGATGCATGCAGTGCCGGATGATGGAGTTTGTACCTTCAGGTGAGTGGAAATGAAGTTGGCGATGGATTGAAGACACAATACTGTTCCAGGTAAGTTTCGTAGTGTTCTTTCTCTCTCTGCAGGTCCTTGGTTTCAGGTAGGCTGGCATCAAAGAACTGGACACGGTGAGCGTTATGCTGGCCACAGCAGAATAACGCAAAGCATGTTCTGCTGTTTGGGTGCGGTTTAAATAGTCTCAGGTAAAGTAGTCCAGGTAAAATAGTCCCAGGCCTGCCACACCCAAAGTAGTCCAGGTAAAGTAGTCCCGCTGCCATACCCAAAAGACTAGACCGCATAGCTCATTTCCTTGTAACTGAGCTATGTGTGTGCCTCCGTGTTGGCTGAACCCCCCCCAAGTTAAATAGTCCCAAGAAAATAGTCCCATTCTAATGTTGGTCTTCATGATGGTTATGAGCCTGGCGCCAAAGGCGCCAGGACTGACTCCAAGAGAGCCTTGGATGAGGTTTTAAGACCTTTGACCTGGCCCTAACTGGAAGTCTGACTTGCCAGTGAGGGCCAGGGTCAAGGGTCATGACAATATCATCTTTCTTTGGAAAGATGAGAACAACAGCTTAACAGACTTCTTCAATTGGATCAACAACTGCACACAAGAAAACAAATTTACTATGCATCATAGCAATTCTGAAATACATTTTCTGGACCTCACCATCAGACATCAGAACAATAAATTGGAATGCACCCTATTCAGAAAAGAGACGGACCGCAATACAATCCTACAATATCAGAGTCATAATCCACAAAATCTCAGGGACAACCTGCCATATGGACAATTCCTACGCATCCGTAGAAACTGTACCAACATGGCTGAATTCAAAACACACGCATCCCTACTGCACAATAAACTGTCAGTAAGAGGATACACCAAGAAATTGTTGAGGAATACCCAAAAGAGAGCTAGATTTACCCCTAGAGAATCCTTACTTACCATCAAAGAGAGGGAGCCCTCTGAAGTGCACAACATGACCTGTGTCACCTCTTTCTGCACCAACACAACTAAACTCAAAGGGACCATAAAGAAATTCTGGCCGCTTATCCAACTAAGCCTACCAGACGAACCTATATCCCAGGATGGCTCTAAAAAGAGCCAAGAATTTAAAGGACATATTAACACATGGCAGATTAAGCAAAACCAGCACACAATCCTCTCTCTGGAACCTTAGAGAGATCATAGGCCACCACCAATGTGGGAGCTGCACTGCATGTAAATTCACTCGCAAAATGACCTCTTTCACCATTGACAGCAAAGATTGACAATTGCGTCACTTTTCCAATTGCAAATCTTCTAACGTCATTTACATAATTGAATGCCCCTGTGGCCTTAGATATATGGGCCAGACTTCCAGACCCATCCACAAAAGAATCAGTGAACATAGATCCAGAATCTGGTTAAAAAACATTACTGCACCACTGGTTTCTCACTTTGTAGAATTCCACCATGGCCCAGATAACTTTCTATGGTGGATAGTGGACAAAGTCACACACACGAACAACTTGACCAACTCACTCAACTTTAAAAAAGCTTGGTGGATGTTTAAATTGAAATCTATAACACTTGGACTTAACGAGGCCCATCCTGCTGGCCCATATACGTGAAACCGGTAGCATCCCTTCCTGACTGGGACCACATCTTGGTCAGCCATCCGGTTATTTCTCTTTCTTTTTCCTATTGGTCTGCCACAATTGCAGTTTATCATGGCTCTATTCTCCATTGCATTACACTTAGGGATACCAGCTCCTCTTCCACTCGCCATTACCTTCCAACTACCATGGAGGGCTCTAAGTTTGAGTATTACCTCCTCAGAACCCCATTTTATCGCGTTGCAACCTCTAACCTGGCGTCCCATACCGAGGGGACACTATTCCCTTTTTTACGCAGACACCTATACCAACCCGGTTGCTTTAGCCACCCTGCGTCCACCAAAGGAGACAGCTTTGCTAAACATAGCAACTGTACAACCATATTCTCTATGTTCATCTTAATCTTTATATGCGGAGGCACTCTGGGGCTCCCATGGACGCACTACTTTCATATTTTCCATGTTTATCTTACTTTTATTATATGAGGAGACACTCTGGTGACCCCATGTACGCACCATACACACGTAGAAAACCGCATCCATTTAGCCACCCTGCGTCCACTAAAGGAGACAGCTTTGCTAAATATAGCAGCCGTACAAATATATTCTCTATGGTCATCTTAATTTTATTATATGTGGAGGCACGGGGCTCCCATGGATGCACTACATTCATATTTTCTATGTTCATCTTACTTTTAGTATAGGAGGAGACACTACGGTGACCCCATGTATGCACCACACACACGTAGAAAACCGCATCCACGGCGGCATCCACGCTTGCTAGCCTGGATACATCTCTTTATTTTTGCCGGCCAGGGGAGTTGATGCCTACGTGTCCTCGAAACTGCGCATGCGCCTAGGAGAAGTCTTTACTTTCCCGCACATGCGCAGTCTCAGACGCGACACAGCTCCACTAGCGGCCGCTCTCACTGTCACAGCGGACGCACACCGAGGAAGCGGCGCCCTCTGCACAGCACAACTGACCTAATTCTCTGCCGATTTTTCTGCTCTAAGGTGAGCCCGTGACACTGGATGAGCGGACACCGGGCCCCTTCTTTATACACAATGACGTGCACCCAGCCAAAGCCAGCATGTGTGTGTTGCTAGACTAAAACAGCACTTTCTTTGCTTCACAGCAGAACGTTGCTGCATGCCTCTGGTGCTGAAAAATTCAATATTCCACCATTGGATATGACAAATGCCAGCCTATTCTTGGTTTAAAGCTTACAATGGGCATTAAGGTACACTATATACACACCTTGTAAATCGTGATACAATTGTGCATACATTTAGTCAGACTTATCTTTTCCTTTGTAATCCTCACGTGACTTACCTAGGTGTGATGTAGAGCGGGGCCGCCTCTGGAGCGGGCGGCGGCAGCAGAAATAACACAGGCCAACTCGCGGAGCATGCAGGCGCCGCGCAGAAGAAGACACACAACTCGTTGGCTGGCTGCATAAACCCGGACTGGCGCGAAACCGCCAGTTCCGGTGATACCTTTATTTCTCCTCCCCCTCTCCCCGTGTCACGTGACCCTTACGTTCGGGCACGTGACACCACATTCCTCCCCAAATTGGAGGTAAATTCACATGCACTACAGAATACATTTTAGCATGGATTATTGTCTCTTCCGCTAGTCTCTTTACGATATACCCCGTCTATGACGTACCCTTTTAGGCGGGATGATGGTTTGGGCTTCTCCCTCAGGCTGTAGCGGGTGTTCCGTCCTTTGGGCGAGGTGTCTGTGGCGGTCCTTTCTTCTGTCTCGATCTCTGGTGGGCGCGGACTATTTGACTCTTCCGGCGTATTTTCGCTGGTTGACGGTGTGGGTCTCTGGGGCGTCTCAGCAGCTTTTTCCTTCGGGGACAGGGGGTGTTCTTCCCACATCTTCGGGGGTACTTTCTTGAAGTGGGATATGTTCCGGGTCACAGTTTCCCCTCCTCGGGTGGCAGTGACCATGCTGTGGTTGGTGGCTTGAACTGTCCACGGATGAACTTCGAAGTTTAGGGACATCTTCTTTGGCTGCGCCCGGTTCTTGACGAGGACTGTGTCCCCGGGGTTTAGTTCTCGATGGTGTGCGCGCCTTGCGACGCTTTCTTGCTCGTTGTGCCTCTTCCTTCTAGCATCCATTTCCGGGATGTCTAGCTCGGGTGCAACCCAGTGAGGATGCACGGGGAGTTCCGCCTGTATTGGTACTCCAAACATAAGGGCTGCTGGGCTGATCCCAGTGGCTGAGTGCGGGGTTTGCCGGTGCGTCCTCAGAAATCGGTATACTGCCTTCAGCCAGGGGTGTTTTTGCTCCTTGGCAATTCTGATGACTTTGTTTAGCGACCCCATGAAGCGTTCCGCATCTCCGTTGGCCTGAGGCCATCGTGGGGTAATTCGCTGATGTTTCACGTTTACCTCTTTGAAGAATTCTCGCAGCTCTTGGCTGGTGAATGACGGTCCATTGTCACTCATCACTTTTCCTTGGGATCCCATGCGTGGCGAACATTTTCTCCAGCGTGAGGATGGTGGTTTCAGCATTGGTGGATGACACATGTTCTACTTCGGGGTATCTACTGAATTCATCTATCACTACGAGCAAGTATCCTTCGCCTGCGATGGTGCAGTGGTCCATGCTGACCGCGTCCCATCTTTTGCAGCTCCGTGGTGCACTGTAGATCGGTTCTGGGTTCTCTGGTCTCCTGGACGCTTGGCAGGCTGCGCATGACTCAATTAGTTCTGTGATTCTTTGGTGCATGTTTGGCATCCACATCCGGGACTTGAGGTACGCAGAGGACTTGACAATTCCTTGATGTCCACTGTGCGCTAGTTTGAGCGCTCTCTCTTCGAGGGACTCCGGCAGAATGATGCGGTGACCTTTCAGAAGCACTCCCTCTGGTGCTATCGAGAGTTCGTGTCTAATCCCGAACAGTGCTCTGAGTTTGGTTTGAGCTGGTATGGTGCGGTGGGATGTCGACATGAGATAGGTCTTCCAGCTTCCTGATTGAATGGCCGAGGTAGTGTGTTGTAAAATTGTGTCTTCTCTTGTCTCTTGTATTATTTCTTGCAGCGTCAGGGCTCGTGGCCTGGCGCATGCCACCACATGACAGACGTGCTCGTCTGTTTCTCTTGCGTGATGTTGTTCGCTGTCAGTGACGGGTCGCGGATGGCGGGACAGATAGTCTGCCGGATTGTCTGAACCTGGCCGATATTCCACCTCAATGTTGTACGGCTGCAGTTGCAGCATCCACTTCTCTATGCGGGCAGGGGGGTGTGGAGCAGAGCCTCGGAATATTGGTATCAGGGGTTTGTGGTCCGAGAAGACTTTTGCCTGTTTTCCTAATAGGTACACCTTGAAGTGGCGGCACCCCCACAGTATTGCTAAGGCCTCCTTTTCAATGTGGGCATAGTTTTGTTCTGGCTTTGTGAGGGCCCTGCTGGCAAATGCGATGGGGAACACTCTGCCTTCGCTGTCTGTTTGGGTCAGTACGGCCCCTAGGCCCACGGGGCTGGCATCCACGAGGAGTTCAGTCTGTCGTTCTACGTTAAAGAACGCCATGGTTGTGGTAGCGGACAGGGCGTCTTTGATCTGTTGGAATGCACGCTGGTGGACTTCGGTCCACTCCCATCTTTGGTCTTTCTTGGTTAGTTCTCTGAGGGGACTCGCGATGCTTGCGAGGTCAGGGATGAAACGCGCGCAGTAAGTTGCCATCCCCATGAAACTTCGCACCTCCGAGGCAGACTGGGGAGGTTTGAAATCTTTTATGTCTTGTACTTTGGATGGGTCAGGGGATACGCCTGCGGCGCTGAAGATGTAGCCGAAAAAGCAAAGTTCATCTTTGTCGAATTCACATTTCTCGGCATTGAGCGTCAGACCTGCTCCCTCGAGTCTTTCCAGGACAGCTGATAGTCGTCTGTGGTGCTCATCCTTGTCTGCGGCGTATACCAGGATGTCATCGCTGATGTTGGTGGTACCAGCTAGCCCTGTGATGACTTTACGGATCTCGTGCTGGAAAACCTCTGCGGCGGATGAAATTCCAAAGTTCAGTCGCTTGTACCTCATGAGGCCGAGGTGGGACGAAAATGTGGTGATGTACCGTGATTCTTTGGATAGTCTTAGCTGGTGGTATCCTGATCGGAGATCGAGTTTGCTAAATACTTTTGCCCCTGTGAGGTCTACGATGAGCTCATCAATGGTGGGAGTTACGTGGCGTTCTCGGCCGATGGCTACGTTGGGGAGCCTCATGTCGATGCATATTCTCACTGCGTTCGGTTGTTTCGGCTTCTGGGCTACCACCATAGGCGAGACCCACGGGGTCGGGCCTGATGTTCTCTCGATGATTCCGGCATCCTCGAGTTTGGATAGCTCTTCCTCTACGGCTGTTCGCAGGTGAAATGGGATCCGCCGGTGGCGGTGGGGTCTATGTGTAGTTTGATAGACCTCCCTTTCAGGCATCCGATGCCTTGAAATAGTTTCTTATGACGACCTAGGATGTTGTTGAGTTCGTCGTGTTGGACGCTGAACGCGAAGTGTATCAGCTTTAGTTTCTCCGCAGTTCTGCAGCTCAATAGGGTTTCGCAACCGGCGTCTACTACGTAGATCCGTGCGCGGCAGTTCCTGTTGTTGTGCGCAAAGTTGGATTTAAACGACCCCTGCACTGGTAGGGGTTTCTTGGATCCATAGGCGTATAGTCTGACTTTCTTCTTGTGGAGTTTTGGTTGTGGGTGAAGTCTGTTGAAGGCCGTCACGGGCATGACGTTAACTGTCGCACCGGTGTCAATTATCACTTTGAGTGGGTCTCCGTTGGAGAGGACTGTGCACGACGGTCTCTTCTTTTGGCGCGACCGGCCTGATTTGACTGCCGATATTAAGTGTACACTGTGTACTGGTCTTCTCCCCTTCTTCTTCTTCCCTTTGTTCTGTCTGTCGGGGGATGAGCTGCTGTCGCTGTCGCTTGAGCTCGGGGATCTTTGGGACTCGTCGACTGCTCTCGCTTTACCTCTCCTCGTTTGTTGGCGGGGATGTTCTCTCGGTGCGAATTTTCTCCGTTGTTCTTGTGTCGTGCGGGAGCTTGGGTCTTTGTTATTCTTGTTTGGCGGATTCAGGCAGACTGCTGCATAATGGTTGAGGCGATTGCATTTTCTGCATGTGAACCCCCAGGCGGGGCAAGAGTCGCCTTTATGCCATGGGCCTCCGCACCATTTGCAGGCTTGATCTCGTCCTTGTGGTTGGTGCGGCTTTTGGTACTGTTTCGGGCGTGTTGATTGTTGTCTGGAGATAGCTGCTACGTCTTCTGCGGGTCCGGGACTATCTAGCGGTAGTCTCTGGATGGCAGCTTCCATTACTGCTACTTGGTCCTCTGTCTGTTCACGGAGGCGTGCTGTCTCGAGAATGCGTGATAGTCGCATGTTCTTCTCTGATAGAATTGCCCTTCTTAGTTTTTCAGAGGAGATTCCGTTGATGATTTGGAGGCGAATGGCGAATTCTTCGTCCGGGAATTCACAGCCTACGGCCATTTCGCGAAGGCGAGCGTGAAATTTGTCTACCGTCTCCCTTTCACGTTGACGTGCCATACAGAAATGGAACCGCTCATAGTCCGGATTGAGGTCAGGCTTAAACATGTTGGTGA
Organism: Ambystoma mexicanum; assembly: GCF_040938575.1. Classification (NCBI taxonomy): domain Eukaryota; kingdom Metazoa; phylum Chordata; class Amphibia; order Caudata; family Ambystomatidae; genus Ambystoma; species Ambystoma mexicanum. Next base: position 1,092,363,697 of record NC_090937.1, on the reverse strand, counting down.
GCGCCGCTCTGGCCGCTGCATAGTCAATGTCGCTCCCGCGGTTTGGTAGGGGGTTGAAAAGGCGCAGCGCTGCTGACCCTACGTTGAGCAAAAGGAAGGTGCGCATCTTTTTGGGTGTGGTGATATCTCGGGCCTCTAGATGCATCTCAAATTGTTTCAGCCATATTTCCCACCGGATGGCCGCTCCGCTGGTGAAAGGGTCGAATGGTGGCATGAACGTTGTCAGTGTGGGGTCGCTGCGCTCCTCGGTGATGCTTCTTCTTGATGATGAGGAGCCGGTGCTGATTCTTGTCGGGCTGGTGTTTGGGCTCGACATGCTGCTCTATTAAATGACTTTTTTGGTGGCTGAGCGTAGCTGGTGAGGTTATCTTGGCTGCTTGGGTGCCTGGTGCGATGGCACGTGGCTCCCCGTGGAGCGCTGCGGTTCTGGGCGGGTCGCGTGCGATGGATCGTGCAGTGGCTACCCTGGGGTGTTGGCGTGGGCGGAGCCGGGGTTAACGCTTACCGGCCTCCGCGGAGTTGTCGTGGGTCTGTGGACGCCGCGGCTCCCTCTGATGCTGGGAGGCATGCAGTCCACACCCGCCTCGTCGCCAGTGTGATGTAGAGCGGGGCCGCCTCTGGAGCGGGCGGCGGCAGCAGAAATAACACAGGCCTACTCGCGGAGCATGCAGGCGCCGCGCAGAAGAAGACACACAACTCGTTGGCTGGCTGCATAAACCCGGACTGGCGCGAAACTGCCAGTTCCGGTGATACCTTTATTTCTCCTCCCCCTCTCCCCGTGTCACGTGACCCTTACGTCCGGGCACGTGACACCACACTAGGCACTACATGCTCTCTCGCACCCTGCAGTGCCACACTTTTTACATTGGGATAGAAGGACCAGTAGCAGTTTCTCTACAAGGGTCTCTCTGTACCCGCTATCCATTCACTAAGCCAGAAGGCAACTACTCCTGTTGCTACTATTGTTAAGGTCAGTGCAAGAGCTGCAGTGTGTTTTCTAGACATTATTTGTACCCGTTTTTAAGCCTGTGTAAATACTTCTTTGTCACTCATGTAGTTATAACTATTCATCTGAATACTTCACACACTGCTTCTTTGTTTTTACTTACCTCCCCCTCCGCTTCTTGCAGGGGACTTTGCACCTTGGCTCCAGAAGAAGGCTCTTTAACCACACATGCCGAAACTTCAGTGAACCCTAACACCAGTTGTTACCTGTATTGTTTTTTTTTATTGAACTTCCTGATGTCTACCCAAACAAGGTCCCCTTTTAGCCTGGCTCTAGTAGACCCTCCCAAGGTCCAGTCTCCTACACAAAATATATCGATTATACCTTTACTAGGAGGACACACAAAGAAATACAAAAAACAAAAAAAATATACAAAGCTTCAGTGTTGGTCAAAGATACTACTATACAGTATCTGTTTCTCAATGTGAGGTGCAGATTTGTTCGCACCCCCGCTATCCTGACAACTGTTATATTTGCTTTGTTTGTATTTAAAATGTTTTACAATGTATGACCAATTCGCATGAAGCAATGCCCTTTGGCCACATTTCTCTCTTGTTTAAATAACTCACAGTGTTGGGACAGCATTGTAATTGTTTATACCTTCCCAGTCAAGGTACAACTTGCACTGTAAATTGTGAACCCTCTCTTGTCTTTGCCCACGGTGTTCACAGTTTTTTATGCTTATGTTTGTGTATAAAAAATGAAAAATAGTGTCAGCAATATGAAAACTGACCCATCTTAAACTACACTGAGTATCTAGTTGTATTTCACACAGTACCGCATTACATGGCAGTGAAATAGTATGCTGCTTGTTTGCAATATATTTGACTAATTTTGCATTTAAATAAATTGTAAGTGAAAAGACTCTTCTTGACAGGCAGGACCCTTCCCTCTTCGCATCATTGGTTTTTGAGACAACATATTGTGTTACACCTGTCTTGTAACTTGCAAGTCCTAAATATTAGGCTCAGGTTTGTTTGACCTTAAATAACATTTGTTATGTTTTATTGAGCAGCTTGCATAGCTATCTTTGCTATTGAATTTTGTATTTTATCTGTAAAATTAACTGTGTGAAAAGCTTAACCATTTTAACAATAACACAAAATAAAAAATAAAAACAGAGACTTGTTTGTGTTAACAAAAATGTTGCTATCACTGGAAATCGTGGAATGAATTATATGAAAATGTGGCAAAACAAAAGGTGTTATGGCTGGAAGGTTTACAATAAATCTTAACCTCTAGCATTGCACTGGCCAACCCTCCAGACCATCGTTCATCTCCTGCCAAGCCATTACAAAAGGGGAAAGACCATATGCAAATCAGGCTTGGTCCCGCCCCAAAATGACCAGTCCAGCCCGGACTGCTTGGTCCCATCCCTTCTGCACGAGACCAAAAGCAATCCCAAACATCCCCAAATATGTTTCGCCCTCATCAGTGAGGAGTAGCATGGCTCGCTAGGCTCAGTAGGCACAGGACCCACGTCTGGGCATACCTGCCCCTTTTGGGTTGACTATAGCAAAACAAAAGAGATGATGGCTGGAAGGTTTAGAATAAATCTTAACCTTTGGCATTGCTCTGGACAACCCTCCAGGACATCGTTCTTTACCTGCCAAGCCATTACAAAAGGGGAAAGACCATATGCAAATCAGGCTTGGTCCCACCGTAAGTAGTTTGTCCTCCTATGGGAAAGAGGGTATCACAAGATGTGGGTCCCTTGCTGGCTGTGCCATAGGGAACCAATCTGCACCTCACTGAGGAGGCCCAACAAGGCCGAAACATGTCTAGGGTTGCTTGTATTTCTGTGCAGAGGGGCCCTGGCCTAGCGGTTCAGGGTGAGCTGCTCCCATTGGTGGCAGTACCTGACTGATTTGCATATTGCTGGACAACTTTTGCAATGGCACAGATAGGCTAAGCAGTGGTTGTGCTAAAAAAACAGTTGTGCGGGAGATTGCCAAGAGCAGTGCTAGTGTTTCTGATAATTGCAAAACCTTTCACCCATCACTTTTTTGATTGTTTTATGAAAATGTGTAAATTTATTTTGTATTGCAGAATGCTAAATGACATTAGTAGCGCACAAACATGTTTGCAAACTAGTTTATGGGAACCCCTAGCTCTTTGCGCTAAGCCTAAAATCAGAAGATTGCTAATATATGCATGCAGACCGCTATAGGGTGATACCGGACAGACACCACCAATTCAATAAGACTCAGAAACAATAATGATATTGTCAAATACGTTTTGAGAATGGCATCAACACTTAGCAATGCAGATAGAATCCAAGAAGACTAATATCAAGTCCACCTACTATGGCTACACCAATTGAGAACAATAGCCTTGAAAAAGACAGAGAGTCGAAACACGTGTTGGCTGTTTCAATTCATGGTGAATTTGGAGTGAATAAACGCACTCATCAAGAACACTAAGAACTTGAACTGTTTCTTTCAAAACTTAGCTTGCAACTGTAATTTTGAATATAACTCGTGGGTATTTTGGATATATTAACAATCTTCTAAATTTAGGCCAAGCTCAAAGAGCTATGGGTATCCATAGTCTATACATGTTGTGTGATTTTAGGGGTTGCCACAGACCACTAGCCACGCGGCTGGCCTTTTTGCCTTTTAGAACTTGAGTCTCAGGGCAACTGGACACAGTATACCCTAACATCCTTTAAAACATGTTTGCAAACTATGTACATAAAAGATGCATACATATGCGAGACACACTGGAAGTGATGAAAACAGAGATGGTTGAAAAGAGGTTTGCTCGTGAAAATATGTTTTCATAGAACAGCTCCCTGCCTCTGACCCAGGAAAGGGTGTTCTGAAATTGGAACTCATTTACCTGTCTTCTTTATTAGTAAAACCAAAAAAATAGTCCCACTGGTTCATGTACGGAAATGCTTCTCTTTTTTTGCAACGCTGGTGCATCACCAGTGCAATGCCGGATGCACCAGTAATTGATGGGCATTCGTCGCATTCCTGTGAGCAGAAGAATAGTTTTGGCCCACTAGTCACTAAGCGCTATTCTTTCCACTGTTTTCATTTTGGAGAACAGTAAGCATCTGCAGGCAACTTTGTTTATGGCTCGTCCATATGCATTCCTCACTGTGCAGTGCCCCAATGCTTCGTATTTTTTATGACTTTTTGGGTGGTATACAAAAATGTGTATTTTTCGGTTGACAAAACGACTACTCATTTTATAAAACATTGCTGTTATTGCGATCTGTTTTAATGTGTGGGTAAAATGGATATGTTATTTTCTATATGTACAGTTCTTAAGCTAAAACGAGCATTATAATTGTAAATAAAAAAATATATCACACATTGCAGGCAATACAGTTTACCTTCTGCCTGGTGATACAGACTCTACCCTGAAATAAGTGTCCTCTTCAGAATATGTTTATTTTCTTCCCCCCTTTGAGTCTTGAGAGATGGGCTGTACCTGTGGGGAATCTGAGGGTTCTCACCCCAACCCTTGACTTTGATTTTCATGTCATAGGTTTTAGTCACTTGAATCATGTTGTTAATGTTATGTTATGTTAACAGATTTATATCCCGCCAAAGCCCAAAGGCATCCAGGCGCCCTTAGCAGAGAAAGTGAGCCAAAAGATTCCCAGTATTACTCAAACAAAGTGGTCTTTAACAATTTCCTGAACACCAGGTGGTTTTCTTCCCTGTGCAGAAGTACTGGTAAGGCGTTCCAGGCTTGTGCTGCCAATGTGTGGAAGGCATGGCCGTTTCCACTGGCTCTTTTTATGTGATCAACTTCTAGGCGCCACGCCTTGGTGGATTGAAGGTTTGTTTTTGGGCGATAGACATTCAGCCTATCTTTAAGGTATGTCGGGGTATTACCGAAGACACATCTATGACAGATGGTCAACAACGTAAACTGGATCCTTGCTGAAACAGGCAGCCAGTGCAGATCCCTTCAAGCTGCAGAGGTACGTTCAGCATGGCTCTTCTTATGTATGATGTGCACTCTGGCATTTATATTAATTTAATTTCTGAAAATCTACTTTATTTGCCCCACCTAGGAGAGCATTACAATAACCTACCTGTGGAAGTATCACAGCTTTGACCAGCTTCACATGGTTTTCCTTAGAGACCAAAGGGGCAACTTGCTGCAACACTTTAAGGTGGTAATGAGTGTTTTTCGCTATTGCCTCCACATGGGCACCACTAGCTAGGCTGGCTTCCAGGTAAGTACCTAAGGTCTTCATCTTAGACATCACTGTAATCGGCCTACCAGCGATCATAAAACTTACAAAGGTCTAGCTCAATTTATCTCTGGCATGCCGAGACCTATAGAGCACGAGGTTGGGCTTTGCTGCACTTAGGCGTAACCAATTAGTGATCATCCAGCCCTTGCTGGTCCGATAGACCAAATCCAGCTTTCTTTGATCATTTTCGTGGTTCCCACTGATCTCGAGTGCCAACTGAAAATCGTCTACATAATTACAGAAGAAGAGATCCAGGTTCTCCAGATCCATACACAACAGGGCAATGTATATGTTAAACACTAGGGGGTAGACACATGCCCCCTGGGGGACTCCACAGGTAGTGATTTCAATTTCGGAGGCATTTCCACCCCAGTAAACTCTTGAATGGCATCCCTCGAGAAAAGACTTCAGCCATTTGATCACCTCTACTAAGAGTCCCCCTACAGTGACCATCCGATCAAGCAAGATCTTGTGATCGAGCAAATCGAAGGCCGTCGATAGATCCAACAATACCAGCAGTCTTGATTTGCTCAGGTCTAACTTGGATAGCACATGGGTCTGTAGATCTAGCAGTGCATTCTCACTGCCATGGAAACTGCGGAAACCAGATTGCTTCTTATGTAAGATGCCGCACCTGAAATATGAGTCTGTAGTTGTACCGTGGCAACTTTATCAATCAGTTTCAGGAAAAAAAGGGTATTAGTGATGGGTCAAAGATCTGGTGACCGGACACACCCATGCCCCACAAAGACATCAATAGACAGCTGTGCGGTCATTTCAAGAGAAGTCCTCAACCCCGCACCTGATGGCAGTGCAGACCTCACTCTGAATCAGACATTTGCAACTAATAGATTTTTCGAAAAGCAGGAGGACCTACAGATGCGAGGAATGAGCGTTTTCAACTCCATTGCTCCATTGCTCCAATGAATTGCAGTGTTGCTGTTTTCAGTGTACATTTGAAACACTCCTAAGCTCCTGTCAATGGCACATATGGCTAAAACGCCTTCAGCAGTTTCAACAACCATGTGATTTTAAGTGGATGTTGCAATGTGCAAACCTTCAGCTCAAACAGGGGCAGAACATACTTTTCACATGCAAGCTCTGATGTCCTTAGGAGATTGAGTGTCACCTAAAGGGGCCCAGGAACAGAACAGGTGTCCTTAAATGCTGGTATAGGTACCTATTGTCCTGTCTTCTCTCAGCACAGAGATGCACCTCGCAAACATAATGCATCTACAAGTTTGGAAACCTAAATAAGTAAGTGCCCTGTGTCATTTTCACACAAGTGAGACTAATAGGAGCCTGCACAGTATCACAACACTGTGCGCTGTCCCTGCTCTGCTCAGCAATGGCCATTCAGGCCTATAAGAGGCAGCAATGTACAAAGATACGTTATTTCTATACGTTTCTGAATGTTTGACACAAAATATTTTCCAAGAAACACCTGGGTATAAGTCTTTCAGGAATCAATTCTTTACAAGACTCTATTTTATACCGTCTCTGTCCGCATTCAAATCTCCATATACCATGATGGAACATTGTTTTGAAAGAGCTCATTGGGTTCCACCACAAAGCTAGCACTCATGATTCAATTCAAGTATAATTAGCTGTAATGTCATCTGTCATTTTTATAGTGCTTTTATCCCATTGGTATGGCCTCAAAACTCTGTAGGTGAATGCCCTCGGGTTGACCGTAGTCCAAGGTTTTGGAAAATTGATCAGAGGAGTTCAGAATGCTAGGATTACATACTGGTAATCTTCATTACTCCTAGTCCTACTCTTCCTCATGACAGTACTTAATTCTGAAGCCCCGCCTCCATTCCTGGAACACTTCTTCACTTTCTTTTCTTCTGTTGTATAATACCTCCTAATCCCCAATTAACAATATCCAAACACGGCGCATGGGACCAGTCCCCCAGGGAGGGAGGGAGGGTCAGCAGTACTGTAACAAGGAAGAGTAGGACTAGGAGTAATGACGAGTGCCAGTAAGTAATCATCGCATTACCTCTATGTCCTTCTTCCTCAGCCCAGTACTTACCTCTGAGGTATACCAAAGCACAGCCAACAGGGAAAGGTCCCAATGATACACAGAGAGCCAATGAGACACAGAGAGACAGAAGTGCTGCAACTCAACACACTTTAATCCTGCAGAAAAATCACAAAACAACAGAAAAAAACCTAACCCCAAAGGAGTCATCCGTGGGGTGAGCCACATTCAGCCAGTAATGGTTGATAAACGTGTCCTGGTCAGTCCACGTAGCAGCCCTATAGATCTCCTGCAGAGACACCCCACGGGCATGAGCCCAGGAAGCCGCCAGACCATTAGTGGAACGACCAAGAACATGGTCAGGCACAGGCAAACCAGCAGACATGTAAGCCATAGAGATGACAGTCCGGATCTAATATCTGATGGACACCACCAAGGCCTTCCGCCCCAATAGCCCCAAACGTGAACAAACAGGCTATCAGTCTCATGGAACAGTTCCATCCTAGAAAGGTAGTCCAGGACAGCCCGCAAACATCAATGGTGTGCCAAGCTACCTCGTAAGGAGTCTGGGGGTCCTGGAAAAAAGCTGGGAGAAACAAATCCTGTGACGTGTGAAAACGAGATACCACCTTAGACAGGAACTTGGGGTCACAGCGCAAAACAATGTAATCAGGGAGCACCCGCAAAAAGGGAGGGCGACACAATCAAGCCGCCAACTCCCACAGACGCCGGGAAGACGTGATTGCAATAAGGACGGCCGTCTTGAGAGTGAGGATCAAGATACCAATGACCGCAAGGGGCTCAAAGAGAGGACCCTGAAGAAACTTCAAATGCCAGAGGAAGATCCCATGTGGAAAGACCTTTAAATGTACTGGGTCGAGAAGCAGTAAGAGCCCTAAGGAACTTCCCCACCAAGGTATCCCCTGACTAACGGCCCCTTTGAGGATTTTAATGGAGGCCCACTGAGAACGAAGTGTTGACACAGCCAGCCCCTGGTCGAACTGGAAAACAGAATGCGCTCCACACTGGAGAACCCTGACCACCCACACCTAGCCAGAAAATTCCCCCAGTGCTGGTTGTGGGTTTTCATGGTAGAAGGATGCCTAGCCCGGAGGATAGACTAAACCACAGGACCAGAAAGCCCCTGGGAAGTCACCCAGACCATGCAAGAACCAGACTGCACATTGAATCTGCCGAACCTCGCACCCCAGCGCTGCTTGCAGAGGGCACGGTCACTTCAGAAACCAACTACGGTCTCCGAACCTGGAGCTCCAGAAGGGAAGGAAACCAAACCTGATGAGGCCATAAATGAGCCACCAACAGAACAGTTGCTATGGATCCCCTGATCCAATGCACCACCCAGGGAATAAGATGGACGGGAGGAAAGGCATAGAGGAGACCCTGTGGCCACTCCAGATTCATGGTGTGCACCCCCCAGGTGCCCACCAGCGAAAACCAGTAGCAGAAGAGGGGCACCTTCAATGAGGCTGTTGTAGCAAAGAGATCCTGAACTGGACACCAGAACCTGTGGCAGATCTCTGTAAACACCCTGTTCAAGAGGACCAGATCTAGGGAAGAGGGGAAAACCCTGCTGCGGCGAACTGCCTGAAAGTTGTCTACCCCCGGATGTTCACGGCTTCCAGAAACACTAGATGTTTCTCCCCACGCAGCAATCAAACCAGCCAGGGCATTCAAGGAGCGACCCGAGCCCCCTGACGATTGATATAGGCCAATGCTGTTGTGTTGTCCATCTTGAGCACCAAAACCCAGCCCACCATGGATACCCCGAAAAACAACACAGCCCAGTAAATGGCACACAAGTCCTTCCAGTTGGATGAGCAGCAAAGCTCCTGTGGCTCCCTCAGGCCCTGCACAGAATGGGCCCTAGAGTGGCACCTCACCCACTGGCATCGGTAGTAAGAGTGGTCCGCACAGAATGAACCAGGTCCACATCCTCCCTGAGATTCCCGACCTGTAAACACCACAACAGATCTGCTTCAGATTGGGACAGAAGCCTTGTACGCCTGAGTGGCCAGATTCCAGTGGGCCAGAATGTAGGAGAACATGGGATGCAGATGGAGGTGGGACCACAGCAGCAGAAAAACACAAGAGGCAATGTGCCCCTGCAGAGCAAGCAACATGTGAGCCGGGGCCCACATCCACCAGAGAACCCTGAGGAGAACAGGCTGAAGATGCCAGACCCTCTCCAGAGGCAATAAGACCTTCCCCAACCTGGTGCAAAACTGGGCCCCAACGAAAACCAGATCCTGGGAGGGACACAGGTGGGATTTGGGCCAGTTGATCAGAAACCCCCAGTCTCGCAGAGCCAGGCAGACCAGACGGCGATGCACAAGGACAGTCTCCCATCGGGCTGCCTTGACAATCCAGTCATTCAGATAGGGGAAAAGCTGGAGATGGAGATGATTCACCACAGGAGCCACGAACTTGGTGAACATCCTGGGGGGTGAATGCAATCCAAAGGTTCTACAGCAACAACTCTAACAGGGCTGTAGACATCGCTGACTGCTTGGGCTGCATGCGAGGAAGAGATGTCCTTACCAACAGGGGCTGAGCCAGGGGAGACGGGAAGTCCACCTGATCCCCATCCCTGACTGTCCGAAGAGCCCAGGCAAAGGAACACCACCTGGCCCACACAGGAAAAACAGCGAGCAAACACTGCTCATCAGCCCCACGAAACTGTCCAGACTTCTGTACAAGGCCCGAAGGGCTAAGAGGTGAGACGAGGAGCAACCCCCCCACACCTGAGGTCTATCAAATGAGCAGGTCTTTGATCCAGAAAAAGCATGGTCTGGCAGATGACTTCTTGTCAGCCGAGGGAGGCTTCCACGGCAACTTGTCTGCATGTTTATCTGTACAGATGGAGAAGGAGGATCCTGCTATTCTAGTTGATTTGAAGGTGGGGATCACAAGGAGGAGTGCAGAGCCTGAATACAAGTTTCTGTTGGGTTGGAAGCAGGTGAATTTCTGTTGAAGGTATTCTGGGCCTGCTTTGTAGAGGACACGGAGAGTGATGCACATGTCTTTGAAAGTGGCCCCTCATCCGACTGGGAGCCAGTGGAGCATACGGAGGGTGTGGGTGATGTGCTCTCAGGCGTACAAGGCTTCTGTCCCAATCTGAAGCAGATCTGCTGTGGTGTTTACAGGTCGGGAATCTCAGGGAGGATGTGGACCTGGTTCATTCTGTGCGGACCACTCTTACTACCGATGCCAGTGGGTGAGGTGCCACTCTGGGGCCCATTCCGTGCAGGGCCTGAGGGAGCCACAGGAGCTTTGCTGCTCATCCAACTGGAAGGACTTGTGTGCCATTTACTGGGCTGTGTTGTTTTTCGGGGTATCCATGGTTGTCAATGTGGTGTGAGAATGTCAGTTCAGTGGCCATGGTGCATCCCAGGTTTTTCACTACGGTGGATGCAGTGGGTGGGAGGGGGGGCTAAGGAAGAAGGCCAGAGGGTGGGTTGGGGGAAGAGAGCTGTCTTCCTGCAGAGAATGATTTCTGTTTTTATGGGATTGAGGAGGATGTGGTTGGCCATCATCCAGTGATGGGTGTTTGTGAGGCAGGATGCAAGGTCAGGGTGGGGGTGGAGATGGACTAGGCTGATCTTAAAGACGATTTGAATGTTGTCTGCATAGTTGTAGCAGGTGAGGTTGTATGAGCAGATAAGTGCAGGGAGAGGACTAATGTAGCGGTTCAAAAGAAGAGGTGATAGGCAATCCCCTTGTGGGACTCTATTGTTGACTTGGCTAGCAGTAGCAGTCGTGGTGGATTGAGGTGGGTTTTTTGGTATCTGTTGGCGAGGAATGAAGAGATCCACCTTAGAGCTGTGTGCCTTATACCGAGGGAGCAGAGTCTGCCAATGGGTATGCTGTGGTCGATGGTGTCGAAGGCCGCTGAGAGGTCAAGGAGTATGAGTGCGGAACAGCCCTCTGTGTCTGCATTGCTTTTGAGGTTGTCCCACATAGCAATTAAGGGTGATTCAGTTACATGGAGGGGACTATAGCCAGATTGGGTGGGATAGAGAAGGCAGTTGGATTCAGTGAAGTGCAGAGCTGGGAGTAGTCCATTCGGTCATTGAGTTTGGCTAAGAAATGGTTGTTAGAAATGGGTCTGTAGTTGGATGGAAGGAGGGGGTCAAGTGAGGGTTTATTGAGGAGGGGTTTGATATATGATGTTTTGAATTCTGTTGGGAATATGCCTAAGTTGATGGAGGAAGAGGAGAAGGAGGAGGAGAAAGGAGGAGGAGGAGGAGGAGGAAGAGGAGGAAGAGGAGGAGGAGGAAGAAGAAGAGGAGGAGGAGGAAGAGGAAGAGGAAGAGGAAGAGGAGGAGGAGGATTGTGATGCTGCCTGCACATTGATGTAAAGATCACTTTGAGGAGGGTAGAAGGACATGGGTCACTCTGGGATCCGGACGGACAAGTGCTGGTGAGTAGAACTTACATAGGGAGGGAGGGCTAGAGGGTTCATGCAGGGATGTAGGTGGGAGTGCTGCTAGTCTCGTTACGATGGTGCAGGTTCTTTCTGGCACTACGTTGTAGAAATGGTCAGAGCGGGCATTAGAGATAGATTGGGGGATGTGTGAGAGGGGAAGAGCAAGGAGGGGCCACAGATTATGTGATGATCTTGTGGAGTTCCTTGCTGCTGTTTTGGGCATTTGAGATTCTGTTCAAGTAAAAGTATTTTTTGGCCTTCCAGATTTTGGGCCTCAGTACGACCCAGGCGCTAATGGGTTAACAGCGCCGTAAAAGGCTGCAGCGCCGTTAACCTATTAGCGCCTAATTACGAGGTCCCTTTGCGGGACCCGACCTTAACGGCTGGTTTTACCAGCCGTTAAAGTAGGGTGCCGCAAAGGGACCTTGGTGCTAAGTACGGTGCCGCAATTTGCGGCACCGTACTTAGCGCCTTCCCCATTCCCATTGAGCCCTATGGGGCAAAAATGGGAATGGGGAAGGGCCCATGGTGAATGGGGAATTACCGCCCCGCCAACCTTAGAATGGGGCGGTAATTCCGCCATTCACCATGGCGGACCCCGGCATGGACTATGGTGCTAATAGCACCATGGTTTAGCGCCGTCTTTGTAGACATGGTTCTGATGGGCGTAGAGTGTTCTGTTATGGCGAGGTAGGTCAACCCACCAGCTGGGTTCAACGGAGTGTTTCAGTGTTTTGAGGGATTTGAGGAGAGGGGTGAACCATCTGGGCAATGGCCCTTGTCTATTGGAGATTGCCCATGAGGGGGTGTGAGGTAGGAGGGCATTGAGAGCTATAGGTCGAAGTGACTGATAGAGGGTAGTCCTCCCACGACTGGAATATTGGGGAGGGATTAGAGCAGGGAGTCGGCCAGGTCTGAGGTTACTATGACCTTGTTCCAAAGCGGGACATGGGTGGACGGTCCAGTGTTAGCCATACGTGGAGGGGGGATGGATGACCGAATCGACAATGGACTGGCTGCATGGTACATCCGTATGAGCGGTTGTGGGGGAAGCTTGGAGATAAGGTTGGTTGAGCGGACAATTGCATCAAGAGTATGTCCTGTCATGTGAGTGGTACCTGTTATGCTCTGAGTCATGTGGAGGGCTTCCAGGTTGTCCGGGAGTGGTTGTGTTATGAAGCTTTCTGGGGCATTGAATCATATGTTGGGTGAGGGGGCGGTGGGAGACCAGCATGGCCACTCCAAAGTCACTTAGGGTATTAGAAATGTTGTGAATTAGAAAACAAACATATGGCATGAAATTCCAGATGCAACAAATACTCTCCGATCATTGCTTCTCCTCTGTGCCGGCCCCAAAGTTAACACAGTATCTCTGCAGAGCACGGACAAATTGCACCTGACCATTCCATTATGTGCATTTTCTGCATTACCCGCAGCCATCGTACGGCGCTCTGCATACACTTGCTTGGCCACACGCACCTGTACCAATGCCACCATTGCTCGCTCTTTGCCAGCCATACTGCAGCGGTCAGCTGCCACACTTTCTCGTTATGCAGATGGCACTCTAAACTCTTTAATTGTCGCTGGCGCCTTCACGCATAAGTATAGGGCAAAGCCGCTTGACTCCCCGCTCCCCTCCCTCATAATACGACAGCTCCTTCTCATTCTCAATCACGCTGCTCCTTTCTCTCCTCAGTGCGTATCACAGAAAAGAGAACCTTAAACAGGCGGCGCAACATTGTACGTTGTTGAACGCTGTCATTGAACGTTTCAGTGTTCTTATTTCCTTTTTTTTTCTAAGCTCCACAAAAGCAACCGAACGTTGCTACCAGTAATGGCTACTCCACACCAGCACAATCACCGACTCCCCCACCATTCTATACAACGTTATCACTCGAGATGAGACACTGAGGAAGACGGAGCTCTCCACTCCAACCGTCTCCCTGACTGCAGCCACCCACAAGTAAGAAGAGCTGCTGAACACGCTTTTGCAAAGCCTGAAAGTCACAGCACTCCAGTGCAGCCACAATAATAATGCTCTCACTCCCCTTGAAATGTCAATAGGCCCAGAACACTTAAATACCCCTATGCTATTTAAGACTGCTCCAAACCCAACTGCTCTGTGAGATCCCTGCCACCTTTAATGTTTCATTGGTTGAGCCTCCAAGGCTCCACTGGTCCTTGCAGTGCCACTTAAATGTATGGACCTCCTGTCCCCCAATGCACTTTGCATCGCTCCACTGCACCTTGCACTGCCTCTGCAGTGCCTCTTCACTGCATATGCAGTGCCTCTTAAATCCCACTGCCTTGCAGTGCCTCTTCACTGCCTCTGCCGAGCCTCTCTACTGCCTCTTAAATCTTGCTGCCTTGCATCGCCACTTCACTTCCTCTGCAGTGCCTCTTTACTGCCTCTGCAGCCCCTCTTCATTGGTTGGGCCTCTATGTCCCCACTGCCCCTGCAGCGCCTCATCAATGGACCTCTTGTCCCACTGCATCTGCAGCGCTTCATTAATTATGAACTTCTCTGTCCCCACTGCCTCTGCAGCGCCTCTGGTTGGGCCTCACTTGCCCCCACTGCCCTTGCAGCACTTCTTAACAGAGAGAGGATCTCAGCATTTGGGGGGCGGTGGATGTCCCACTTTGGTGCTGTCCCGCCAGCACAGCCAGCATCATCCTCATCGCCAATTGTTAACTTGGGTCCCTGGCCACAAATGACTCTGACATCTCTGGTTGAACTGTTTACTCCTTTACTGAGTTTAAAGTACATCAGCTCCAGTTCCACAAGTCAGATAAATTATGGGCACAAATGACATCCACCGGCATCCTCTCTCATATCACATCTCTTTAACTAACAACAGTGGAACACTCTCATAGAATAACATTCTCTGGTCTACATTCTACCACAGCATTCCACTCACTTGCAATAGATGCCGACGCAGCTAGATATAACAAATTTCACTAGGAGTGATTCACAGTCTGCGTTGCATGCCTCTGCCTTGGAATGTGAGATGGATAGGTGAGGTTTATGGAGGATGGCAATCCTGCTGCTATGCTAGTTCTGTTGTAAGTGATGAGTGTGTAGTCAGGGCAGAAAGACTTTTGCCCGAAGTCGTCAAAGAAACATGTTTCTGTAATGAACAGGATGCCTGGGCTTTCAGAGGAGATGAAGTCATATATTTTGTGTATCTATTTTTGGCCACAGATCTGGCATTGATTAGAATGCATGAGAGTGAGAAGGAAGGGTGGGGATTGTTGTTGGCTCTTGGAGATGCAAACAGAGGAGGGCTAGTAGGGGTGGATGGAGAGGTTAGTGGTGGGATCCCTTTGAGGTGACGTGCGTAGGTGGGAGGGTGGGAGAGGTCAGTGTGGGAGCTGGAGGGAGCTGTGATGTCAGTAAGGGCAAAGGTAAGGCGGTGGAGGGGGCAATGGAGGGCGAAAGGGAGTATTTGTCCATGGGACGCTGATAGTCTCTGCTGTTGTGATGGAGGATGGGGGCTCTGAGCATTCTTTTAGTTTATTCTTTGGTAAGAGTGTTCGTGATGTGTGCGTCTTTGGGGAGACGTCATGTGTGACAGGGGCAGATGAAGGAGAGTGTGCGATGGAGCTGAAGGTGAGAGCCCAATGGAGGGTTTGTTTGCCGGTGCGGGTGCAGGGTGGTGACAAGTATCAATGAGAGAGGGTGTTGGTGAGTGGAGTAGGGACGAGTGCAGATGTGTGAGGCTGGGGATGCTGCCGGGTTGCTGATTTCCCTGGGAGTGTTGAGGTGGCTGGGGGTCGTTCGTACGGGGTGTTGAAGGAATTGTTGAAGAGGAACTTCACTGAATTGGTAGAGTTGGGGGATGTCGTAGGTGTGGTGTGGATGAGAGGTGTGAGTAAGGATGTATGGGGCAGATAAGGCAAGGTATGCAGAAAAGAGATGGTCTTGATGTTGTGTATTCTGTGTTTTGGGGAGTTCCTGGGTACCTGGGGCATGTGTGAGAGGGTTGGCGGGTCTGCTGATGAGGGGGCGTTGGGGAAGGATGCCTGAGCAATGCTTAAGGTTGGAACGGATGAGGTGGTAGGGGGTCTGGTGGGTACAGGGGTGGGAGATGGCAGTGAGGGAGGATTGATGGTGGCAGATGGAGGGGGTGGTGTGGCAGGGAATGTTCTCCCAGATGGCAGGATGTGTGATGAGTTTGGTGGAAGGGGGCAGAAAGGTAGGTCGGCCGGTCTTGTGGTGCTCCAAAGTGCCCCTCTGATCTGTGGGTTAGACAACATGATGTAGAGAATGCTGCATCTAGCAGGGATGGGTGGTGATGCTGTCACGCTATCAGTGTTATCAAAGAGGAGGCTAGATTTGGTGAAGCACAGCTAGAATGTAGGGAGGGTTATAGTGATTGTTTTGAAACAAAAGTTTCGAATCACTAAAGTCTCGAAACAAAAGTTTCGAAAACAAAAGCTTCGACATGTATTTTTAACATGCAAAAGTGCATTTTTATCAAAACCAATCCGTCGACAATAGACATGGACTGGTTTCAATAGAAATGTACTTTTACATGTTAAAAGTAGCATTTAAATGCTTTTTGTAACTGTAAAACGTTACATGGATCTGTCCAGTGCTAGAATTTCAGCACTGGCCCGTCCCTTGTTACGTTTTAAAGTGTTTGTGTATATTGGGGGGGTTCCTCCCCAACCACCACACCACCCCTCCCATCCCCAACCCTAACCCTAAACCCTATCCCTGACCCCCAACCCCAATGTAACCCTTAAACTAACACAAACCCTAACCATAACCCTATTTGAACACCTAAACTAACCCTATCCCCAACCCTAACCCCAACCCTAACCCTACGCCCTAACCCTAAACCTAATGTAACCCCCCAATGTAACCCTTAAACTAACTCAAGCCCCAAACCTAACCCTATTTTAACAGCTAAACTAACCCCAACCCTAACCCCTAACCCTAACCCTAATGTAACCCCCAATGTAACCCTTAAACTAACCCAAGCCCCAACCCTAAACCTATTTTAACACCTAAACTAACCCTAGCCCCAACTCTGAACCCAACACCAAACCTAAGCCCTACCGCTAATGTAACCCCCAATGAAACCCTTAAAATAACCCACGCCCCAACCCTGCACTAATACTTACCTGCATTTAGATACCATATTCGATTTTTTTTCAGAAGAATGACTAGTCGAAAAAATGACTATTAGAAAAAATGTATTCTCAAAAATTACATTCGAAAGTTTTGCTTTCGAAAACATTACGGGACACCTAGGGGAGTTATGCATGGGATGCAGCTAAGTTCAATGTAGCACAGAGGCAGGTAACATCAGGCTGTAGTCAAACAGTGGCTATATTCAACATGCAGTTAATTCAGGACAGAGGCTGTACTCTAATGTTCGGCCAGAATCAAGACAGTGGCTAACTCAACTATCCAGCTAAATTAAGAGCATAGGCTATATTCTAATGTACAGCTAAAATTAAACTAGTGGCTAACTCAAATGTCTTCCAAAATGAAAAATCAGTGGCTAGCTCAAATGTCCAGCTGAGATTTAAAGCAGTGGCTAGCTCAGAAATCCAGCATACACAAGTATCCAGCTAAAATTCAAACACAAGCTATATTCTAATGCAAGGCTAACATTAAAAACAGTGGCTAACACAGATGTCTTGCTAACTTAAGAGCAGTGGCCAGCTCAAACATCCAGCTAAATTTAAAAGCCGTGGCTAACCCAAATATCTTGCTGAATTTAAAAGCAGTGCCCAGCTCCGATATCCAGCTGAATTCAAAACATAGCCTATATTCTAGTGTAAAGCAAAAATGTATAATAGTGAGGGACACAAATATCCAGCTAAATTCAAAACAAAAGCTATATTCTAATGCACAGCTAAATTTAAAACAGTGGATTACTCAAATGTCTCACTAAGGAGAATAACAAAATGATAGCAGGAGGAATATCCTGATAATAGGGAGAGCATGATGTTGAATGCACATTCAAATGATCACAGTGAAGCTCCACGAATAAGATGATCTCAAATGTTATGTTATGTTTTGTTGATAAACGCTCTGCACCACTGCCAGGTGCTCTGGTAGATCTGGAGAAGAGGGGGTGGGTAAGGCGGGGCTTGGAGTATAAAAGGGAATGGTTGCGTTCATGTTTCGTTGATGCGTGAAGACTGGAACTATTGTAGGTTCTGAGTGTGCTTCTGCTTCTAGATGTCCCCAGGCATTTATATTGCAGGTGGGAGCCTTGAGTGCCTCTGATGCTAGCATTCTAGAACTGTGATGTGTAAATTGTTTGTAGAGTTTGTGAGTTCTGTTTGTGTGTTTGATATCTCTTGGGTGAGTTTTTCAACCGCATTGTGTGAGTGTCTTAGTTGGTGTGAGAAGTCAAGTGCAGGGAGACTCATGAAGGGCCCAATGGGCCACTCGGAGCATCTGTCTGGCGTGGCCATGGTGACGTCATGATAATGATGCCTTCAGTGTAAGGAACTTGTGAGCACATGCCACAAGGCACTTTGGAGTGGGCTGGTATGTCTGACAGTGGACAGTGTGCAGCAAATGGGCTTTTATGATAGTGTGGGACAAGGAGCAGGAGTGGAATACAAGGAGAGTGCAGCAGTGGTGTTCAGCGGATGATGACAGCCCCTGAGAGGTGTTCAAAGTAGGGATTCAAGCGAGGGCAGAGTGCTGCTGGGGTACCTACGATATCCCAGCATACTTCAAGTCAAGGTGTGATATCTAGGAGTCAGTCACATCAATTACATTGGGCATCAAAGCAAACTGCAGTGTGCGAAATCACAGTGGCACACAAGGGAGAAAAACCTCAGAGGGGCAAAATTATAGTAGGAAACAATTGAACAGAATTACAGGGAAAGACATGGGATCAAATCCCAGCTGAGCAACTGGGAACACTATAGTATGAGGTAAAATAGTACAATGGTGAGCAGGTTAGCCAGGGGTGCAAACAATCAAGCCATATATAGCAAGGCATAGCATGGCATAGCAATGCAGGACAACAAAATATTGGAGGTTGAAGGAAAGCATGAAAAGGACCAACAAGGGAAAAGGACCTTGTCTCATGCCCACATCTATGGAGAAAGCTGCTTGACTCGCACTTGTCCAGGTGATGCCCTCAGTGTGCTCTGCTGGAACCTTTGCCATTCAGGGCAATACCCATAGGTGAACAAACTGTGTTCTTCAGGCATCCATCAGTTGACAGCGCCATGGGTCATAATCCCATGTTGTTTCTCCCAGGGGTCTATGCCAGTGTCTCCAAAAGGCCTCAAACTTCTCTTGCGCAATCCACACAGCAAAGTCCAAAAATGAATCCCACACTCACCTGCTCCACTCATTTGTTGTTGAGGTGGCTCCATAACTTCAGTTCAAGAATGATGCTGAAACTCTGAAGGTGGCAAGATAATAAGGGAAGCTGGAATACATCGAAGTTCCTCAAAAGGATGGTTGTACCATCTCTTCATCTAAAGGCGGTGCCACAATTGAGCGCTATAAGACTATGCAATTGGCAATAGTGCGCAGTATAAAAACATTTGGCATTAACAATAGCAATTGCAGGAAGGTGAAGAGAAGCATGCTGACTGTGAAAGAAAGTTGGTTTGTGGGGCTTACGGGGGTGCAGTAGGATTATGGCAATCCAATAACCCTGCGTTCTCGTACTTACAGTATATCCAGAAACCATATGAGAATGGCTATCTAGCAGATCACATTGGAAAGCTTTGCATAGGAGCGAGATTATGGACCATGGCAGAAAGCACTAGGGTAGATAGTTCCATCGCAAACATGAAAAAGATATGGTACCCAGAGGCAAGATATGTTTGATCTTTCCACATCTGGTGGCATATTATGGCTCAAGCTCACATGACATTAACATGGATGCGCACCCTAGGAAAAGGGTGTGATTAAGTGCGTCATATGTATCTGACACAGCTGCATGCCCTTGGCATTGCTCTACTGTAGTTCTTCCAGTGGGAATTGGAGACCAGACACGACGGCAAGCCTTATTACAGAGGTGTAGTTGAGGATGATTGATGGATACGTAGAATGGGAGTGAGTTAGGTATGCGGGACAACAATGATAGCTTGGGATCCAGTGTCCACCAGTGACAAAATTGTACCCTGCCCCTGTACTTGAAGCGGGCATAGTATCTTCCCTCCTTCTCCAAAAGGGGGCACAGATAATGCACATTTTTGGACAACTGGTGGGCTAATGTTCTGGTTTTGGACATGGAAAGAGAAGAGATTTGGGCATAGTTTTGTGGAGAGTCTTGGGAATCTGAAAGAAAAAGTTGGCAACTGGAGATAGGAGCGGTTTTGAGTTCCCCTGGTTCCGGTTCTGGGCCGCCCACCCCCCCCCCCCCTTTTTGGAGGCAGTCACCAGGATGGGTTTGAACCAGGGGTTTTGTTGCTGTTGGTTCTGGGATGGGATGATGGGCGGCGCTAGCTCAGTCCCCACATCTACCCAGTCTGGATTTGAATCCCTAGGGACCTATTTTTCTTTGGGAGGAGTTCTCCCATCTCTGAAGGAGAAGATCCCTTTCCCAAGATCCTCTGAGGATCCCTTTCCTTCAAATTGAAAGGTCTGTACCTCCTCCTCAAAAATGGGTCTGTTTGGGTCCTTTGTTTCTCCTACCCCCCTCTGCCCCTTGGGTGGCAGGTTTTCAGGGGCAGGAGATTTTGTTTCCGGTTCCTGGGTTTCCAGGGGCTGTTTACAAGTGGGGAAGGGAGCTTCCTCCAATGCTTTACACCCCCCTTCCCCTTGTGCCTCCTCCCTGGGTACCAGTGATTTGTCAGGGTGCTCCCCCCGTCATTGTTCTGGAGCACCAGGTCCAGAGTTTGGGGCATTCTGTGCCGGCATGCTCAGCTGGGGGTTCTGTTAAGCCTTGAGCATGTGACCCAGATTGTGTGCCATATTTTGGACCTGGCTCTCAAGCTGTGAAACCCGCTCAGGCTATACAGGGTTCTGTGTTCTCCCCTGGGCTGATCCCGGGAAGGGTACCTATCCCTTCTCTGGTAGTACCCCGGGTTGGGAAGATTTGTGTACCCCTCCACCCTTGGCCTCCCCTCTCCCGGATTAAGTGGTCTGGGCTCAGGGAAGTGGGGAAAGAAGGATGGATGATTTTGGGGTTGGACATTTTGTGGATACCTGGGGAAAAAGTTCCGCCCAGGATTTGGTGAATTTCTGCCCTTGAGGGAAGTTCCCTGGGTTAGGTGCTTGGCTGGACCCCCCCCCCCTTGGGCTGGAGGAGTCCACACATAACCCAGGATGGGTCGGTTTCCCTTGTAGCGGGGACTTACATAGTCATGGGAGTGAGGGACTCCATTTGTGGGACTATCTCCTTGACTCCCTGTCTGTGCCTGGCCCGAGGGCCTTCTGAGCTTGGAATTATTCTGTGCAGGCAGGTTTTTAGGCCCCCCCATCTCCAAATCTAAAATGGGGGCAACCTTTACCTCTGCCACCTTAGCAGCGGCAGGGGTGCTGGTCGGGTTGGGGCTTTTCTGAGCATTATTTTTCATTTCTATGGGCTTCTGCACCTCATAGATTCGGGTGGCCTGTTCAATAACCCAGTCTAGTGACCTTTTCTCATGAAAATCTCTCACTAGCTGGGTCATGATGTATTTCGGCAGTGCATGGAAAAATGTATTAACAAATTCTTTACTGTCTGTGCACACCCTTTTGGTAGCCTGCGCAAAGGCACGCTTCAACTCCTGCACAAATTCTTGTGGGGCCTGAATCTCCCCACATTGCAAATTGTAGGCTGCCTTGCGAGCCTGTTGGGGATTTCTATGAACAGAAAAGTGCTTTAAAATGGCCGCCCTATATGTGGACCATCTTGAATGATTTTGATCCTCCAGCCCTGCAAAGAAACTGGAGTATTCTGGGGAGCATGTCCATTTTACGTACTGAATTTAGCTACTGCTGTCTTTCAAATGGAAAGTCTCCATCATGTGCTCAAAGAGGTCTAAGTGTTCCCACACAGAATACTTGCCGTTCTTGTGATAAGGCATGAAGACACTCCTTATTGCCTTAATCTGTTTTAAGGGGTCCTTAAGGAAGGCCCTTTTTTGCCTTATTGGCCTTCTTGGTCCGGGTAACCCTGGTCCATTCATCCTCTGACTCAGAGGCACTGCTCCCAGAGGTGCCCGTCTGATCTTCCAGGTTTTCCCGGATTCTGTGTGCCTGGGAATGGCTGGCAGAATGTGGGGACCTAGTCTCTTGTGTCCTGGGATGCTCAGAGGAGTCTTCAGATTCCTCCTTGCTGACAGGAATTGATGGATACCCCCCCCGCACTGACCTAACTGGGCAGAGGTTTTCAGGTTGCCCTTAGTGGGCCTACTCTCCTGGGGTTCCCCACTAAATTGCACTGTACTTGGGTGACCATACCCGGATGGTCGCCCATCCATTCCTGGGAGGTACTGGCCTATGAGCCCCATACTTCTGACTGGTTATTAATCTGCCATCCCCGTGGCCCTGGGCTCATGTGCGCCAGGGGACATGGGGGTGGCAGAGTCCAGGGACTGGGAGAGATGGAGGCCTCTGGTACTAGGGCTCCTGAGGTTCTGCTCAGGTGTTTCCCTTTCCCAGCGAACCTCATCTCTATCGGCCCCTGCTCCCTGTTGCCATGCAAGAACCTGAGCTTTCTGTTTCTCAATCAAGGCCTTACTAGATTCTATCAGTCTCTCTTGCATGGCTACCTGTCGCTGGAGCCTATCATTGTGCTGACAGAGAGTCTCATTCTCTCTCTGCGTTTCCTGGTTGGTCCTGGAGCACTGGGCCAATCTTTGCTGCAGGAGGGTTACCTCCTGAGTCCCGTCCCTACTGGTATGTTCCTTCCTTGCCAGAGCATCTTCCAACCTCCTGGTGTGCTCTAACAATTTCTGATGCTCTTTTTGGAGGTCACCCAGTCCCTGGAGGGCCAGGTGATTTTCTTCCAGCTTCCCTTTTAAGTGACAGACTTCCTGGCCTAAGGTATCCCTTTCCTGATCAAGAACCTACCTCTGTGCCGCCAGGTCGTCCCTGTGCCTTTGAAAGGCGCCAGCTTTCTGGCGCTCTTCCTCAAATTCTGCCTGGGTGTCCAGGTCTTTCAGAAATAATTTGTTGCACTCTGCCTTCTCTCAATCCAGGTGGTTTTGCAGGGTGACTACCTGCTCTGTGCAAACCCTATTGAAATCCAGTTGTTGCTCCAGCTTTTTCTGGCTCTGCAGTAGAGAGTCCAAACCTTCTTGGTACTCCTTCTGCAAGGCCAGAATTCTGGTATCCTGGTCTGCCCATTTTTCTGTTGCAGGATACCCATCTCCGCTTTGATTTTAACTAGATGTTGACTACTTTCGTTTTCTGACTCCTGGCTCCTCTGCAGCCTGTGCTCAGAAGAGTCCAGATCAGATTGGGCCTTCTCTAATGCCATCAGTCGCCTACTTGCCAGATCTTGGCCTTCAGCACATTTGTCCTGTATGCTCCATATATAAATATAAATATGCCGCTATCCTGGCAATCTTGTTGTGCTCATCCTTGGCCTTAGGGGCCATATATAGTTCACTCAGGGCCACATGTAAGGGACCCTGATCTCTGCAGATATCTAACCCAGTTGCAGCGACCTGTTGTGTGATCGCCTGCAACCACGCTTTCTGGTCCTGCTCAGTCCACTCACCTCTCACAAATAGCTTATGTATCTCTAGCTATCTTGATGTCTACCAATGTCGCCATTCTGGAAATTGATTTCCTTCCTGACTTACAGAAGTGTTTTATTTTATTTTGCTAAACAGACCGTTTCCTGAGAGCGTTCCTTTTTGAGGGGCGCTTTTACCGCGTAACACAGCATAGTAGCCCAACAGGATTTATGTATCCTGTCAGTTAGCACACTGTATTAAGCTGCACAAGTGGTAGATCTAATCCAGAAGTCCCGGCTTCCGAGCCCCCAATCTGTAAGTGACTTCAATCCAGCACTCCATCTAAGTCAATGCCTAGTCTGGGATGCCCAATGGAAACCCTTATTTATATATTTTATGTCAAAGTTCTTTAAATCTGGATGATGAACCCTTATATAACGCCCCTCTCTTTGAATCTCCCCGATTTCACTGAGCCAAGAAGTAGGTTTGTTTTGCAAATTAAAAGGTTTATTTGAAGAATTCAACAATATATATCATACTTTTATGAATAGAATAATATCTGAATAGCACACTTATGAATATGAAAATGATCAGCAATGGGCAATATTACAATCTCAACAATCTCTTTAATCAGTAAGGAGTATGAATTGGAAGGATAAGGTAGCAGAGAATACTTTATATGGTTCAAGGAAAGGCAATAATAGGAAAGAATGCAACACAGAAATAAACTTGATATGATTTCAATCAAAAGATAATATGATCACTTTTTCCCTTGTGACTACTCACTCCCCCCAGTATGCAATATGAAGAGATAGAAATTAAGGCACACAGGTTTCAAGAATACAATCAATAATGCAGTTCAATCCCAGTACCCCCAGCAAGCTTAGAGAAAACAGGTATGATTTTAAACAGGCAAAATACCTTTGAATGTTATTGCAATGAATGTGAAAATAGGATAAATGATAGTTACTTGGGATTGGTTCAGGTCAACACTAGCAATGATTCATGAAGGATTATCAGATCGAAAACGAATCTCAGCAGTTGCAAACAAGAAACAGCTATTTTGGCATGTTTTGAAATGGAGCTAAATGACAATTTGCGGCAATTTTTCCACGTGCGTGAAACGCGATTACAGAAAAACTATAAGGAGTTTGTTTTGGGTTCGTTAGCTTAGGATCTTAGCTTCAGAATGACAGTTAAATGTCGGTTCTAGGACGGGCGGTTCAGAAGTTACGGAGGTTTTTGTGAAGGTAGATTTTCAGAAATAAAGTCAAGATTTCAAAATGAAAGATTGCGCTTTACAGAGAAGGAATCAATATGGACTTATACTATGGAGCTATGAAGAAGCAAGATACTCAACGGGCAGCCACCAGATCTGCGGCGCCACCGCCCTGATCTCTGTCCGTCAAAACACTTGTCCCTCTTCAGAAATATCAGCGCAAAGATGATTATTGCTACAATATCACAGACTTATGTGGACGAGGGAAGAATTCAGGATGGATAAAAGAGGTTCTATAATGCAGTTCTGGACAGGTTGAGATGGTTGGAATAAGATTACTTTAAACTAAGAGATGACTATGGACAGTTCTAGACTAAACACTCACTCCTAGGCTTTGGAATGGAATGGGCCTCGTCAAAGATCTGGCCAAGGGTTTGGCTTCACTCTCGCCACCGGACAGGTTTCAGGCACTCTGGGTTCTGCTCTCAGCACTGCACTGCAGTCTGGGTGGCCTGTTGAGCTGGATCTGACGGGTTCTAGATACAGCGCTGCTTTCTGGGTCTGGACCTTGGTTCTATCACAGGGTTCTTAGCTAGAAGCAAAACAGCACAGCCCGGCTGTTGAAGGTGAGAGCCCCTGGGGAGTTTACGTGTTAGAATCAGGTTGCTAGAGTCTGCAGGCCTGCTGAGAAGGGTTCAGCTTGTGAATTAGGCCTCTCTGCTTCAAACTTCTAGAGTTTGGTTCTAGAGTCTGGTCTCTGGATCTGTCTGGAGTCTTCCTGCATGGTGCTTCGCCAAGAAGTCGGTGAGTAGTGGAAAGGTTTGTGTCTCTGGGTCTCAGCAGTCCCTATTTATGTGTTTCCAAAGTGGGTGGGGAGGCTGACTCTCTTTGCCCAACCCTCTAAGGATCCTGATAGGTCAGATAATTTCCTGTCCCCTGATTTGAGACAGGAGCAGTGTGTCATATGTGTCAGAGTGATGCTGTGTTTTATGGCCTAACTGAAATCCCTCCCCTTTGCTTTTACATAGAAAATCTATTTTTCCCAAAAAACATATTTCCCAGATACACAAGTTGTTCATAATACATATACACATCACAGATTAATTAAGGCATGTCTCTGTTCAAGTCCCATGTTCCTACGAGCTTGGGTTCAGAAATTACCACTTATTTGCACTTTTGGTGGGTTTCCCAATTT
Organism: Ambystoma mexicanum; assembly: GCF_040938575.1. Lineage (NCBI taxonomy): Eukaryota > Metazoa > Chordata > Amphibia > Caudata > Ambystomatidae > Ambystoma > Ambystoma mexicanum. The sequence goes on along the minus strand of NC_090937.1, from coordinate 1,092,338,017 downwards.
TACACAGGCATACACACTCCATCTGAGCACATCTCTGTAATTTTTCCTGTTCCTAGCATACATATAGTAGCTACAACATGAATAGATTCAAGGGTTTAGTATTAGAACATTGCATAGATTTCAGCTTAGTCTTAAATTGTGAGTGAATTTTTCATTTCAACAATCCCAAAGTTTCATATTTTTGTCAGCTTGATACAATTTGTTGTAAGCATTTTTATAAAACATACATTTGCTTTCAATTCAATTCACATCTCAGTCTGGTCCGCCCCCAGAGCTGGGCTAAGTCAGATGGTCACATGGCCTGCCTTCCTGACAGAGCAGTTGTTGGCCAGTCACACCCAAATTAGCATCTCTATTCAACTGAAAGACTCTATTGTCTCTTTCTCCTGCCAGCAGAGGAATCTCCTCCCCATCTGATTAACATGTCCATGCAACATCCTCCCTTTTGGTGGGAAGGCCCAAGGTGTGAAGGGTTCTCAGAGAAAGAAAGCCTCTTGAAAGTTTTAACTAAATTAGATTACCTTCTGGTCAATTGCAACATAGTTCCTTATAAAAGAATACATTTATACATTTAAAATAAGCAACACATCTTTAAATCCAGTCGTTTTCCACATTAAATCAATGTGTGGCACTCTATATGGCATTTTGATGGAATTCTCTTCTTTGGTATGGTTTGGGGTTCAATGTACAAGTTTACACACATGGCAAAAAACACTGGCTTCTTGGTAGAGTCGAGTACTGGTATTACACCCATTCTTGACAGATTTCTTCCAGCAAGCAATCCTCAAAATATACTTTGTTCAGATATAGATACACTTCTGTGGACCTTATATTCATGTAGATTCTTGTGGGAGAATGATGTTGAACACCCAACAAGGAGGTTGGATCTTTTTGGTGGTTTTGTGAGCCATGATTTGAACACATTTTTGACAATCAAGAAAACGGATTCCCAAACAGCTCTGTATTTCTTTTGGAAATCAGCATTGCTTTTTCCAAGTGGTTTCAGGCTGCTTGGTGGGTAGCCCAATGGTGGGTTTTGGCCAGTGATCTACTGTGCTCACTACTGACATAGGCACAAAGTAGATGGTGGCCTATTTTTCAGGTTTTCACTGCGCACTTTCTGGTGATTTCTGGCAAGCAGCATGCTTTCCAACGGCCATTATGATGTTTCTGCTGCCAGCAATGCACAGTGATGTTGAGTGGGTTGATACATCCCACACCTACCCCCATACTGGGACATTGAGTCCTGGGATGAATACCCAGCCCTTGAAAACATTGGAGTCCCGTCATGCCAAAAGGACTATGAAATTGGTGTCTTGCATGCCAATAGTCTCAATAAACTGGCCAAGAGAATAAAAGTGTTATCAAACCTGGGGAAACTCAGGATAGATGCAGCCATGCTGTAGGAAACCCACCTGACTAACATAGAATTGCAGAAACTACATAGGTGCTCAGTTGGTCAGGTCTTCACCTCCTCACATGACCACGGGCAGGTGTGTGGTTTATTTATGCCATAAGAATCTGCAAGTTACAGTAACATCACATGATAAGGACAAGGAGGGAAGGATCTTATCTGTGCATTTGGGAATCCAGGAGTGGTAGTGACAGGGGCAGCATATACGCCCCCAAAGTGGGGGACAACACATTTCTCCTCTGGGTTAGTGAAACATTTACAAAAGCGCTATAACGGTTATATCATGCTAAAGGGCGATTTTTATGCGTTCTCAGACTCGATGTTAAACATAGGCAAATGCGTATTTCGTTGTGAGGGAAGCAGGAATCATAAGGCATTGAAGGGACTATTGAGAGAATTTAACCCTTTAGATGTGTAAAGGATGGGGAAACCTACCACCAGGGATTACAGCTTCCACTCAGGGGTGCATGATGACATATTCACCTCAGGGAAGGTCACACAAAATTGTGTGGGGAGTGAGATAGGTAACATTCACATATCAGACCATGTTCAAATCAATACAATGCCTGTCCTTGGCCACATGCTCAAAAGGTTGTGCATGTGGAAAAGGAGTGCGTGCCTATTAGAAGATGAAATCTGAGTACTTTGAGATAGCTAACAAGAATGGTGAGGTAGAGGATCTGACAGTATGGGAGGCCTTTAGGATGTGTGGTCTCTTGATTGGATTATCCAGCAAGTGAGAATTCAATTAAATTCCTGAAGAGGGACTACACAAGCTGCAAAAATGAAGAAGGGCACAGGAAACTTAGGAAGAGGAAATATCCCTTGAACAAGTTAATGATGAGCAGGGGGGATATGCATTGTTTAGGACACACTGCACATACATTGAAGAAGGGGAGAGATGTAGTTGGCTATTGGCTCACAGACTAAGAGTTATAAGTAGAAAAAGGGTGATTAGTGCAATTCAATAATGTTCTGGGGAAGTATCATGGGATCTGAACATATTCAATCGGAATTCTGGACTTTTTACAAGGGTCTTTACACTGCAGATGTGCAGGCCGATGCAGAGAACATTGAGGCCTTCTTGTACTCTTGTTTTGGATTTGGAGTAACCATTGGTGGGGGAGTGGGGCTGCCATTGCCTGGGGGATATACTCTTGTTTTGGATTTGGAGTAACCATTGGTGGGGGGAGTAGAGCTGCCATTGCCTGGGTGATGTACTCTTGTTTTGAATGAAGAGTAACCATTGGTGAGGGAGTAGAGCTGCCATTGCCTGGGTGATGTACTCTTGTTTTGGATTTGGAGTAACCCTTGGTGGGGGAGTGGGGCTGCCATTGCCTGGGTGATGTACTCTTGTTTTGGATTTGGAGTAACCATTGGTGGGGGAGTCAGACTGGAATTGCCTGGGTGATGTACTTTTGTTTTGGATTTGGAGTAACCATTGGTGGGGGAGTGGGGCTGCCTGTTTGGCGATCCTCTGCACACCAGGCCACGACACATCAGAACACTGCTCACATTCCCCCAACATCTCCTCCCAAGCTTCGAGGCTCAAGTGATTCGGTGAAGCCACAGAACCGAAGACTCCGTACCGTTGTACGGGCTCGATTGCAACCCTTTCTGCATTGGCAACTGCCTTGGAGAACGTATAGCAGAAAGGGCGGCCTTACGTCTCCACGCCGGTCACGTGATACGCTATGGCGTTCCCCATGTGATCTTGGTGGACGTCACATGATCCAGAGAAGTCACGTGACCCAGGGGCGATCAGTATAAAGGTCTGAGAGACAGAACGCTCATTGCTTCTCAGCTGGCTTCGGACACTGTTTGGCGTTACATCTTGCTCCTTGTTACCTTGATCACGGAACTCTATCTCGGACTCCCTCGGACACCCCTTGGTACTTTTGCTTGGAACTGTTTACCTGTTGCCGGACTTCTGGACTGCACCTCGACTTGTCTTTGGATCATCCCTTGGTACCTTGCTGATCTTCTACGCCTTTTCCCTACTGGGGATTCAAGTCAAGCCCTGACTCCCACAGGTGGCTACCCTTCATCCACGCTAACCTGCGGTTCTACTATTCCAGGGACCGCCGCATCTAATGAGCCTCGAACCTCCCTACTAGGTTACCTGGGTCTCCCTTACACCAGATAGGTAAGACACTTTAGATTCTTTTGTTTACCTGCCTGTATTGTGATTGCCTGGTGCTTAACCTCCTTCCTTCTTGACAGCAGCATCGGTGTTCCAGAGGCTCCGTGGATCTGGGAAGACATCTCTCACCTGTTGCCTCACGGGTCGCACAGCGGGTTTCTATTTCGTTCCCCTGTGCGTCACTTGGGGACGGAGGTCTCATCGGTCTACACGACACTCAAGTCAGAACAGACTGAGAAGCCGTATAATCGTGTTAGACGATGCAGGGATCCACGGACGAACCCATAACTGCTTTAGTTCAGGCAATTACAATACTAAGGGCAGATATGGCCGCCACGAACACAGTGATCCACCAAAGGCTGGATACCATACAGAGCGTTCAGCATCCCCTTCCTGCAGACCCGGACTTCGGAGAGGGCAGCTCCTCCCCTACACCGCCAGTACCGACTCCAATAGTCCTCCCAACTCCTTCCCCCCTGGCTGCTCCTGAACGTTACCAGGGTGATCCCAAGACATTTAGAACCTTTGTTAACCAGTGCAAGTTACATTTCTTATGCAGGCCTTTGGCTTTTCCCACGTCCACTGCTAAGGCCGCCTTCGCCCTTTCCCATTTAGCTGGAACAGCTGCCGCTTGGGCTAATCCCCTGTTAGAAAACAATAGCCCGGTTCTTTATGACTTTGATTTGTTGGTCCTAGAAATGTCCCGAGTATTCGATACTCGGCACAAGGCACAGTCTAGGGATTTGGAGTTGTTGGAATTGACTCAGGGCAAAAGATCGCTGATAGATTACATCACCAAGTTTAATCAGCTAGTTGCAGAAACATCATGGCCAGAAAATAAGCGGGCGGTGGTCTTCTACAGGGGGTTGAGTAACACCATGAAAGACGCTTTAGCAGTAATCCCTTCTATGCCTACTCAGTACCAGGAATTGGTTGATCTCGTCCTGCAGGTAGATGCACGCCGAGCGGAGCGTAGAGCTGAATCGGGGGCCTCCTCCTCTCCTCCTCTTGTTAATACTCCCGTTTCCGTTACTGAAGAACCTATGCAAGTGGGAGGGGTACGCAGTCCTATTACAACATCTGAGAGGGAACGAAGAAGGGTTGATAACGCGTGCTTTTACTGTGGCACCACTGGACATTTCGTGAAAGAGTGTCCTCGACGTCCCAAGAAGAGTCAGGTTTTTCGGATGGCTCGACCTTAGGACCGGAGACCAGGTCGAGTTTCCCATCATCTTCTCCGGGAACCCCTCTTACCTTTGCTCGTGTTCAACCTATCTCCGTAAAGGCTACTCTATGTCCCTCTACTGGCCTTCTGCATGCAGTCAATATCATTATTGATTCTGGTGCCACTGGTAATTACATAGATATTGATTTGGCCCATTCCCTCAATCTACCTTTAGTGGTAAAAACACGACCGGAACCTGTCCAAGCCGTAGACGGCTCCGCATTGATTTCTGGTCCTGTTAGACATCAAACCGCACCCCTCTTGTTGAACATACAGGACATACACACAGAAACCTTGAGTTTTGATTTGATCACCACACCTCAATTCGGTATCATACTAGGGATACCCTGGTTACGTGAACATAATCCATTGATCAATTGGCAAGCAGGCACTGTACTCTTTGAGTCCGATATTTGTCAGAGTTATTGTCTCCCGATCCATCAAGCCCCTGACACACCCTCTCGGGTCTTGGGAGCCCTAGCACAACTCACACTGACGGTTGACGATCCAGAAGTCATACAGTCCCATACTGTTGGGGGGTTGGTGTCTGGGATCCCGCCAGAATATCTGGCTTTCGAATCAGTTTTCGATCGAGGCTCGTCTGAGGTACTTCCTCCACATAGACCTTATGACTGCCCAATCGAATTGCTTCCTGATTCCACCGTTCCTTCGGGCAGGATCTACTCTCTGTCTCCTTCGGAGGAACTGGTGTTAAAAGAATATGTACAGAACGCCCTGCGTTTAGGACACATCCGCCCCTCCACTTCACCAGCGGCAAGTCCTATCTTCTTTGTACCTAAGAAGGAGGGGGATTTACGTCCTTGTGTGGATTATCGGCGTCTGAACGCGATCACCAAGAAGGATAGATATCCCATCCCGTTAATCACTCCACTCTTAGATCATTTAACACATGCTACCGTTTTTACCAAACTTGATCTACGCGGCGCATACAATTTGGTACGCGTTCGCGAGGGAGACGAGTGGAAAACTGCTTTCTGTACACGTTACGGATTGTACGAATATCTTGTCATGCCCTTTGGCTTATGTAACGCCCCGGCCACGTTCCAACGATTCATGAATGACATTTTCAGGGATATTCTGGATGTGTACATGGTTGTATATTTGGACGATATCCTGATCTTCTCTCGTGACCTGGATGATCATGTAAAACACGTCCGAGAAGTATTAACCCGTTTAAGCAAACATTCCTTATTTGCCAAACCTGAGAAATGTCAGTTCCATAAGACCTCTGTTGAGTTTTTGGGTTTCCACATCACCCCTGGGGCGGTATCCATGAACGAGTCTAAGGTCAAAGCAGTCTTAGATTGGCCAGTACCTCAAACACTCAAGTCCTTGCAGGCCTTTTTAGGATTCGCCAACTTCTATAGGCGTTTCATCTCTTCCTTTTCCACGATTGTAGCCCCACTCACGGCCCTGACTAGTCCTCGGGTGCCATATCAGTGGCAGAGAGAACAGCAGGAGTCTTTTGAGACTCTGAAAACCGCCTTTACTACCGCACCGGTACTCCAACATCCCAATCCGGATCTTCCGTTCATAGTCGAGGCAGATGCCTCTTCCTTTGCCCTCGGGGCGGTGCTGTCACAAACGTGTCCTAATACCGGCAAATTACATCCAGTGGCATTCCACTCCCGTAAGTTTTCCAGTACTGAGTCTCATTATACCGTTACGGAAAAAGAACTCTTGGCGGTCATGGACGCGTTCCGTGTTTGGCGTCATCATCTTCTGGGGGCTAAGTATCCTGTCACAGTATACTCCGATCATCGGAACCTACAGGATTTGGCCTCCCTGAAATGCATTAATAGCAGACAGGTCCGATGGCATCTTTTCTTTTCCTCCTTCGACTTCCGTATTATGCACCGTCCTGGAACGGCGCATGGGAAGGCGGATGCCTTGTCACGTTCCCCGGGGGGGGTCCAATTGCCTATTTTCCCCAACACTGTTCTCGAAAAGAGTCATGTGATTTGTCTCTGTACTCCCTCATTGTCACTGATAGACTCGGTTCGATCCTGGACTAGCGATCATTCTGACCAGTTACGAGAATGGGATCCGGTATATTCTGATGGTTTACCTTTCGTACATGAACGCCTGTTCCTTCCTACACCTGATACACGTAATCTTGCCCTTGAGTGGTCTCATGACGCCCCCTTTAATGCCCATCCCGGACAAGAGCGCACTTTAGACCTTCTCAAGCGTTGGTGTTGGTGGCCTTCTATGAGGCGCGATGTGGAGTGTTACGTCAGGTCTTGTGCGGTATGTGCTCAGGCTAAACATCAAAGGGGTCGACCGATTGGGTTGTTGCTTCCGCTTCCGGTACCTCCCAGGCCCTGGCATACATTGACGATGGATTTCGTTACCGATCTCCCCAAGTCGAAAGGCTTCGATACCATCTGGGTAGTAGTGGACACGTTCACAAAAATGGCCCGTTTTGTCCCTTGCAAAGGTGTCCCTTCGGCCCCTGTCTTGGCGGACTTGTTTTTTGAACATGTGTTTATGCTATTCGGCCTCCCTTCGGTCATTATTTCCGATCGAGGTTCACAGTTCACCTCTCGGTTTTGGAGATCCTTGACGAAACTATTGGGCATTGATACGAGGTATTCTTCGGCCTATCATCCGGAGACCGATGGTCAGACCGAAAGGACGAATCAATCGATGGAACAGTACCTTCGTTGCCTCATATTGCAACACCAGTCCTCTTGGTTGGCCGTTTTGCGGCTTGCGGAGTTTGCGTATAACAATGCGGCTCATTCAGCTACTGGTTATTCTCCTTTTTACGCCCTCTATGGTCAACATCCCAAGGTTTTGCCGGTCCCTGATGCCTCTGGTTCTTTGAATCCTGCGGCCACGACATGTCTTAGGGATCTTTCTGCTATTCATGCGAGTACAGTGGTTCATCTCACTGAAGCAAAGGCCTCTATGAAGGCCCGTGTGGATGGCAAACGTCGTGCTGCTCCCCCTCTGGTGGTGGGTTCTAGGGTCTGGTTATCTTCCCGACATCTTCGCCTAGTGGGTTGCCGGAAATTGCTGCCTCGCTTTGTCGGGCCGTATGTGATCTCACAGGTTGTTAATCCGGTGGCTTTCCGTCTAGTACTCCCCAGCTCTTGGCGTATCCATCCTGTGTTTCATGTCTCCCTCCTCAAACCCTGTCCTGACTCAGTCCATCTTCGTACCCCTGTTGCGCCGGTGTCCTTGACCTCTCCTGATGTTTTTGAGGTATCGGCCATTTTGGGTTCTAGATGGTTTAGGGGTAGGCTCCAGTTTCTGGTGGATTGGACGGGTTACGGCCCGGAGGAGCGTTCGTGGGTTTCCGCTTCTGATGTGAACGCCCCGCGGTTGGTAGCCCGCTTCCATAGGGATCATCCGTCCTGCCCACGGGGTCGTGGGCCGTTGGGGGGGGGCTATGTTAGGCGATCCTCTGCACACCAGGCCACGACACATCAGAACACTGCTCACATTCCCCCAACATCTCCTCCCAAGCTTCGAGGCTCAAGTGATTCGGTGAAGCCACAGAACCGAAGACTCCGTACCGTTGTACGGGCTCGATTGCAACCCTTTCTGCATTGGCAACTGCCTTGGAGAACGTATAGCAGAAAGGGCGGCCTTACGTCTCCACGCCGGTCACGTGATACGCTATGGCGTTCCCCATGTGATCTTGGTGGACGTCACATGATCCAGAGAAGTCACGTGACCCAGGGGCGATCAGTATAAAGGTCTGAGAGACAGAACGCTCATTGCTTCTCAGCTGGCTTCGAACACTGTTTGGCGTTACATCTTGCTCCTTGTTACCTTGATCACGGAACTCTATCTCGGACTCCCTCGGACACCCCTTGGTACTTTTGCTTGGAACTGTTTACCTGTTGCCGGACTTCTGGACTGCACCTCGACTTGTCTTTGGATCATCCCTTGGTACCTTGCTGATCTTCTACGCCTTTTCCCTACTGGGGATTCAAGTCAAGCCCTGACTCCCACAGGTGGCTACCCTTCATCCACGCTAACCTGCGGTTCCACTATTCCAGGGACCGCCGCATCTAATGAGCCTCGAACCTCCCTACTAGGTTACCTGGGTCTCCCTTACACCAGATAGGTAAGACACTTTAGATTCTTTTGTTTACCTGCCTGTATTGTGATTGCCTGGTGCTTAACCTCCTTCCTTCTTGACAGCAGCATCGGTGTTCCAGAGGCTCCGTGGATCTGGGAAGACATCTCTCACCTGTGGCCTCAAGGGTCGCACAGCGGGTTTCTATTTCGTTCCCCTGTGCGTCACTTGGGGACGGAGGTCTCATCGGTCTACACGACACTCAAGTCAGAACACTGCCATTGCCTGGGTGATGTACTCTTGTTTTGGATTTGGAGTAACCATTGGTGGGGGGAGTAGAGCTGCCATTGCCTGGGTGATGTACTCTTGTTTTGGATTTGGAGTAACCCTTGGCGGGGGAGTGGGGCCGCCATTGCCTTGGTGATGTACTCTTGTTTTGGATTTGGAGTAACCATTTGTGGGGGCGTGGGGGTGCCATTGCCTGGGTGATGTACTCTTGTTTTGGATTTGGAGTAACCATTGGTGGGGGGGAGTAGAGCTGCCATTGCCTGGGTGATGTACTCTTGTTTTGGATTTGGTGTAACCCTTGGTGGGGGAGTGGGGCTGCCATTGCCTGGGTGATGTACTCTTGTTTTGGATTTGGAGTAACCATTGGAGGGGTAGTGGGGCTGCCATTGCCTGGGTGATATAGTCTTGTTTTGGATTTGGAGTAACCATTGGTGGGGGAGTGGGGCTGCCATTGCCTGGGTGATGTACTCTTGTTTTGAATGCAGAGTAACCATTGGTGGGGGAGTGGGGCTGTCATTGCCTGGGTGATGTACTCTTGTTTTGGATTTGGAGATGCCATTGGTGGGGGAGTGGGGCTGCCATTGCCTGGGTGATCTACTCTTGTTTTTGGATTTGGAGATTCCATTGGTGGGGGGAGTAGGGCTGCCATTGCCTAGGTGATGTACTCTTGTTTTGGATTTGGAGTAACCATTGGTGGGAGAGTGGGGCTGCCATTGCCTGGGTGATGTACTCTTGTTTTGGATTTAGAGATGCCATTGGTGGGGGAGTGGGGCTGCCATTGCCTGGGTGATGCACTCTTGTTTTGGATTTAGAGTAAACATTGGTAGGGGATTGGGGCTGCCATTGCCTGGGTGATGCACTCTTGTTTTGGATTTAGAGTAAACATTGGTAGGGGATTGGGGCTGCCATTGCCTGGGTGATACACTCTTGTTTTGGATTTGGAGATGCCATTGGTGGGGGAGTGGGGCTGCCATTGCCTGGGTGATGTACTCTTGTTTTTGGATTTGGAGATTCCTTTGGTGGGGTAATGGGGCTGACATTTCCTGGGTGATGTACTCTTGTTTTGGATTTAGAGTAACCATTGGTGGGGGGAGTAGGGCTGCCATTGCCTGGGTGATGTACTCTTGTTTTGGATTTGGAGTAACCATTGGTGGGAGAGTGGGATTGCCATTGCCTGGGTGATGTACTCTTGTTTTGGATTTGGAGTAACCATTGGTGGGAGAGTGGGATTGCCATTGCCTGGGTGATGTACTCTTGGTTTGGATTTGGAGATGCCATTGGTGGGGGAGTGGGGCTGCCATTGCCTGGGTGATGTACACTCCGCCGAACTCTTTACAATCTGCAAGGAGCTGGCCAACCCTGTTGCAGTCTCTACCTCTCCTGTCCCCTCCCAGGCCCTCTGCACTGCACTGGCCTCTCACTTCATCTCTAAAACTCAGGACATCCTGTCCTCGCTCTCCTCCTCTCACCTCCCTCCCTCCCTCCCTACCCGGCTCTTCCTCTGGCCCTTCTGCGGTCAACCCTCCTCCCTCTTTCTCTGCCTTTCCACCCTTCTCTGCTGACGAGGTTTCCAGACAAGTCCGATCAATGAAAGTCTCGTCTAAACAGGTTCACCCCTGTTCCTCCAAAACTATCAAGGACCACATCGACTTCCTGGCTCCTGACCTGGCTGACTTTTGCAACCACTCCTTCGCCTCCGGAGTCTTCCCTTCCCCCCTCAAGCACTCCCTTGTGCACCCTCTTCTCAAGAAACCCTCTTCCGACCCGTCCTGCCCGGCTAACTATCACCCTATCTCCATCACTCCCTTCCTGGGCAAGCTCCTGGAGAAACTGGCCATCTCCCAGCTTAACCTCCATGCTGAATCTGTTGGTAGTCTTCATGACCATCAATCTGGCTTCAGAGCTGCCAGAAGCACGGAAACTGCTCTTCTGAACATCCGTGAAGACCTGCTCCTGAACGTCGATTCCAACACTCTGTGTGTTCTCATTCTGCTCGATCTCTCCTCTGCCTTTGACACTGTCAACCATGCCATCCTGCTCAACCGTCTCCGGGAAAACCTGGGTATCACTGGTCAGGCTCTGGCGTGGCTGACCTCTTTCCTTTCAAATCGACCCTCCCAGGTCCAACTGGGGTCCTTCCTCTCCGACATCTTTTTCTCCACCTGTGGTGTGCCCCAGGGATCTAATCTCTCTCCCTGGCTGTTCAACCAGTATCTGGCTCTCCTTGCCCACCGCATCGCCGCTCTCTGCCCTAATTTCCAGTGCTATGCGGACGATACCCAGCTCATTTTCAGGCTACCCTCAGCCTCCCCCTCTCCTTCCCTCATCTCTGACTGTCTGTCTGCTATCCAAGAATGGTGTGCCGCCAATGACCTCTGCCTTAATGCCAGTAAGACTGAGATTCTACTCATCGGTACTCCCACTCCCTCCTTCCCTGCAGCTCTCTGGCCTGCCTCCCTTGGCCCCCTCCCTGCTCCTACCTGCAAGGCAAAAAACCTTGGGGTCATCTTCGACTCCACACTCTCCTTCTCTCCTCATATTTCTGACGTCGCCAAGAGGTCACACTACCAGCTGCACCTCCTCAGAGGTATTCTTCCCTTCCTCTCCTTCCCCCAGAAGCTCACTGTCTCCCGAGCCCTGGTTCTCTCGAAGATGGATTACTGTAACAGCCTCTATCTTAATCTGCCTGCCTCCACTCTCCGCCCTCTGCAACTCATCCAGAACAGAACTGCGAGACTTGTCCTTGGCCTCAAGCCCAGGGACCGTATCTCTCCAGGACTGAAATCTCTACACTGGCTCCCAGTGGCTGCGAGGATAAAGTTCAAAACCCTCTGCATTGTCCACAAGGCCTTCTGGGGCCTGGGTCCTAAATACCTTCAACTCTCTCTTCCCAAATATCTTCCTCCCCGAGCCCTTCGCTCATCCGCCTCCAACTCCCTCATGGTCAGCCGCTTCTCGAAGCAACGAGCTGGGGGTAGATCTCTCTCCGCGGCAGGGGCCTCCCTCTGGAACAGCCTTCCTGCCTCCCTGAAACTTGAGGAGAACCACCTCCGGTTCCGGAAGCACCTCAAAACCTTCCTCTTTGCTTCTGCTTTCTCTCTCCCTCTCCCCTGCTGAACAGCTAATTAATTCTTCACTAAACTGCACTGATCCTGCAACTGGACCACTCTAAACTGCCTTCGGTCCTGGTCCCAGTCACTGATCCCCTGGAACCCCTCTGCACTACGGGACTGTCTCTGTATCCCTACAGCCCCCCCCCTTCCCCAGCACTTGTTCTGCACTTACCTTGCACTTGCCACTAGCTGGCCCTTTTTTATTTATTACTTACGCCACTTACCTTTCCTGCACTTCCCCCCCTCCCCTTCCCCTTGCACTTTTTCCCCCCTCCCCCACCCCTGCACTTGCGCGATCTGAATGACACCTGGCCTAGTAGGATCGTTTGTTTTGTCTCCCCTTGTTCCTCCCCTCCCTGCCTCGTCGCGCCTTGAAACACCTGTGTATAGGCGCGTTACAAATACCATATATCATATCATATCATGTACTCTTGTTTTGGATTTAGAGTAAACATTGGTAGGGGAGTGGGGCTGCCATTGCTTGGGTGATGCACTCTTGTTTTGGATTTAGAGTAAACATTGGTGGGGGAGTGGGGCTGCCATTGCCTGGGTGATGTACTCTTGTTTACTCAATTTTTATTGTTCTCTTTGTTTCTCTTCATGTATTAATGACCACTGTTATTGTTTCTTATTCGGTTTGCGCGTCTTGTACCTAATTATATAAAATACTAATGAAGAAAAACATTACAACGATGGAAATATCTCCAGAAGTTGTGCTCTTTTTAAGAAGCTATCTAAACCGTGCATGCATTTCTATGGATGAAGTCACTGGAGGTTTTACACACACTTCCACAGGCGCTCATCTTCCCTTAATTCCCACGATGGATATGAAATGCCAAGGAATACCCACAAGAGGCCATTATTTGAGGCCACATATGTTGGGACGTTATACTGAGTAAACGCAGACCCTAGCAATGTTATCATTTTGTAGGGATGTGCTGGACATTTGTACCATTGCAATGAATAAGTTATCCACCTGCTAAATAATGCAACAGATAGGGACAATTTACAGTCTATTGGCATGACCACACCAGGAATATGTTCAATTGCACCATTCATAAATCAAAAAAGCTGTACAAAGCACACTGCCAAGAGCGCTAATGCGCGCCCTGCCCTTGTTGCGAAAGAAGGAAAACCGAAATGGCTGACGTCAGCCTTGCACATGAACATGATGGGCCAGAGGCTGCAAAACGCGAAATCCTAAAATACTCGAGCACACTGGCTTGTGAAACTAGTGAAATATGTACGGGCGTTCCTGAATGTGTATAATAACCACAGGGCATATTCATTGGACATGACCTGCCTGGCGACTATACCATTTATTTTAATCATTTTTCTTTTTTCACGCCTAATTCCTGTACCTGAGTTCGGTTTCTAAGCGCGGATCCGGGATTCGAAACTCGGTTGCTCTGCATGGTTTTGCTTCCTGTGCTACGAGACACATATAGGACCCGAATCAGACAGACATTTCTCAAGTGCAAATATTGTGGGCACTTGCACAAATAAATCATGTACGTATGTGTAATCTAGAGCTGATTCAAAAATCACATTTGTACGGGAACACCCCAGGAGACACTTGTACATATGCACAAAATCCATGTTCGTGAAGTATGTGGGCACATCACAGGGATTGCCACGGCAAGCAGTGCTTCCCTAATTAACAAAGTGGTGGTTTGGCACTGCACACCTCCATGTCACCACAGGCATGGACGGTATGTATCGCCCCTGTAATACCTAGCGGGGTGAAATATGATTTATTGCGCACACTTCTGTGAGGAGGGAAGACGGCGTAGGGCGGGGGTAATGGCAGGAAGAACTGAAGGGGCATTTCTTTTGCACGTGCTGCCGCTCTGTCATAGAGTCATTGATAAGCAGTCAACATCAGCTAGAACAGTATCTAAGAGAATGCCTGTGGCTGTTATTGCTGCTAGTGCTGCTGTTGCTATTAGTGCTGCTGCTGCTGCTGCTGTCGCTGCTGCTGCTGCTGCCAGTTAACGTCCACTTATCTGTGTGAAGGCGCGGAAGGAGTTCTCTTTGGCAGAACAGGAACCTTTCAAACTGACCTGTCCACCATTTAGGATTCACTTGCCACGTTTGCATTTACCCAGGTGGCACTCTCTCTGCGGACGCCACGTGCTGACTATTTTGAGGAGGAGGAGCCCTCGTGCGGCTTTGGGAAAATTAAGTAGCTGCGAATATTGTGAAACGTGTTCCTCACCGCAATACATGGTTTTCTTAGTCATCTCTTTGGAAGTGTGCACTCACTTTTGGTCGAAATTGGCCTATTGCAGACACATATACATGCATATATATATATATATTTCTAAGTGAGGGCAGGGGGGTAGGAGGGTGGGGAGTAGGAGGGTGATGGCATAGCTCTCAACTCACCCGCTTTTGGCCTCGTGCACGCCCATTCATTTCAATGGGCCTCTCACCCGCCAAACACAAAATCGGATGATTTCACCCGCCTTTGCATCGAAAAAGGTTGAGAGCTATGGGTGATGGTGTGTGTGCTAGAGGCAGAGATGACGAGGCCCCCCATTAAAAAAAAAAATAACTGGTCGAATTTATGATGCCCAAAAGATGTCTATGATAACACTTAGAACCGCTCCTCACACTGTAAAAGACTGGAGGAAGAGACAAGGTATAGAGAAGGCCAGATAGAACTGAGTGCACACCAAATTGTTTCTATCACATATTTGATGTCAATGTAATCAAACTCTTAAAGCTGGAGTACAACTTAAAAAAAGAAAAAGTATACCCATCACTATATACTTATAACACTTGTTCTGTGTATGGGGGAAAGAGTTTCGACAAATCAAAATCCTGTGTTTGATTTGCTTACCCTGTGTTTAGTAAGGTAATCATATACTAAACTGGGCAAACGGGATCACCCACCAGTTAGACGCTGGAGTCACAACCAAAGTCAACTCGCAGGACGGGCGGCGGGCAGCTAAGAGTACAGCCTGATACAGTTTTACCAAAGACGAAGAGAAGGTACACATAGAGCTCTTATGAAAATATAGGTATTGCCGAAAATATAGGTATTGCCAAAAAGGGTATGTGAATACAGTGACGATGCAGGATTTATTTATTTATCGCACAGGGGCCAACTGAGAGCACCAGTTGTCTTAGCATAACAAAGGTGGAGGCACACTGAGTCTAAGCTTAAAAAAACTATAAAGTAATGTATGTCATTCGCCGATACAGAAGGCTTAACAACTAATATAGCCAAAATATTAGGCTTTCCAACCGCAGAGGCAGACACAATACTTGGTCTCATCAAAGACACTGGATTTAGTACAACTAGCACCAACAAAGAAGACCCTACAAGTCAAATAAAACAACTGGATTACCTGATTCGGAAGGAAATCAACCGCAAACTATATGCGATCACGCTTGGCAGATACCATAAAAGTCAAAGGATACCAAGGGGCCTACGGATCCAATTATGCCCTACCCTGTGCAAGGAAAGTAAAGAGTTCGTAAAAAGATGGGAGGCAATATTGAATAAGTGTTCTTTAGATCTTATTCTACTGATGATACAAGAATTGGCAAACAATCTAAAAGACCTGGGACAAGAAATTCAGGAGATAAAGAAAGAACTAGTGGCCACTTTGAATAGAGAAGAAGTAGACGCTATCCTAGAAGACATCAACAACAAATTATCTGGGTACAAGACGGAATTAGAAACTAAAAAGATTTGAAAGTTAAATGGGATACGTACGACTACTTGAAAGACGAAGTGTACAGTTGGAAGGACAAATATGGACCTCCTTTAAGAAAACCAAAGATAAATTACACTAGTAAAACATCAAGTTCAGGGACGGATACAGAAAGAGAAGCTACTAACCAAGAAGAAGAATCAGCTCCAGGTACCTCGGGAGCAACAGGCTTGACAGAAACACCAAATAGGAGTAGAGTCCCTTTTTCAGAAAAAGGAAGAAGAGAACAAGAAGGGGCAAAGAAAAAACAAAAGGAAAAACCGAACACGAGATTACAACAGAAGAGAACATAGTAATCAATTTGTCTTCAAGAGTTTTAACATCCAAAGAAACACAGACTTTACAGAAGGGCCTTAGCTTTGTTCCTACCTAGGAAAGAACTCTATTTGACTCCAAAATTGAAATGTACAACCTAATTCGTAAGATGAAACTAAAGGTGTTTTTCAGTGAGATTGAACAAGAACGTCCTAGAGATAAGGACACCCTATATCTTAAAGAATTTAGGGGGAAGAGCAACTTTATGCCACCAATTTCGGTACCATCAGTTGAGATATTTCAAAAACAGGTAACAAGAGATCTTGAGAAAATCAAATTCAAACATCCTAGATACCGCAATATGAAACCCCATGAACTCAAACTGATTAAGAATCTATATGGGGATGAATCAATAAGCATTCGATCCGCGGACAAAGGAGGAGGCCTTGTGCTACTAAACAGCAATGATTATGATCAGGAGTGTGTTAGACAACTCAATGATACTAACACCTATGCCCTACTCGACAACGATCCAACGGAGGAGATCAAATGCAACTTAGGGAAACTGTTAGAGAGAGCGGAAGATCTAAAATGGATCAATCACGATACCAAGACATTTTTAATCAATTTACATCCACGGATACCACATTTTTACACTGTACCCAAAGTACACAAAGACCTGCTTAAGCCACCAGGACGACCAATAGTGGCAGGGATGAATAGCATTTTGGAACATTAGGGAAATATATCGACTATTTCTTGCAACCTCTCATCCAAAAAACTAGCACCTATATCAAAGATTCAACACATTTCCTACAACACTTGAGAGCAATACCATTCAATTCCAACAACATCTGTTTTACTATAAGAGTCTCTACACTTCTATCCCGCATGATCTGGGCACAGAGGCAGTGGAATGATTACATTTTCGAGAAGAAGATATACCAGCACAGAAGGAATTCATCATGGCACTCCTAGAATTCATTGGTAACAATTCATATTTTCAATATAAAAACTCATACTACTTACAAGTTGCAGGCACGGCAATGGGGGCCACCATGGCCCCTCCATATGCGAATGCCTTTATGCACAGGTTTGAGACTGAAGATGTGCTCCAAAACCACCTGTGGCATAAAGATCTAGCCATATGGATCAGATACATCGATGACATTTTTGGTGTTTGGATAAGCACGGAATCTAAACTTTTAGAATTTTTCAACTTCCTCAACAGCATAGATTCAAGAATTCAATTCACACATGAGAGAGTTCCCTACCTTTGCCTACCAATGCAGTCAAAACCTTAAAGATAAATTGGTCAGCACCAGACCTCCAGGAAAAAAGAAGATCACGGATCACATTGGACATTCCCTTGCTTAAATTGCAGCAACTGTAATTATATCATGAAAGGCGAGACAGTCAACCACCCATACTCTGGAGAGAAAATCAGACTGAAGGACTATGCCACATGCAATACACACAACATTATCTATGGGATCAAATGTCCACGCGGCCTATTTTATGTAGGCCAAACACAACACACAGCCAAAGTTCGGTGGAACGAACATCAATCCTGCATAAGAAATCGCATTGCCAACTCTGCAGTAGCCAGACATTGGCAGGAAAAACAACACAATTTGGCACAGATCAATTTTTTAATTCTAGAAGTAGTCCAGAGACTGAATAAACATGAGAATCTACAGAAAAGATTGGAGCAACGCGAAACATTTTGGATCGACCGACTGAACTCTTTGACACCTAAAGAGATTAATGAAGAAATTAACTACATGTGTTTTCTGTAGCAAATAGTAGATATTATATGCTTTACAGGAAGTAGAAAAAACCTCTCTATTTGAGTATTCAATGTATGGACTTCATCATAATATTAGTAGAATTTTGATTTAACATTTTCCGATTCCTGTTCACACTGCGATCTTGGTTCTACTAGACACCTGTCAGCACTACCTATTTTGCACAATTTCCTTTCCTTCCGCATTCACAGGTATCCCAATAGGTATGTTACATTATGATCATCTGTCATTCATAGTGGACAGTTAAGTTTAAAGACTGTATCGAGTTTTGTACTTATCGCTGGTGTTGTGTTTATTTAGTCAGGCGCCTCGAGTATCCCACACCGCACCGGCCGACTACCCACAGGAGCAAGCAGCAGTTGTGTGTAACCTTCATGAAAGCATCATTCCGCAAACTTCATTGTTCATGGTTGGCACTTTCAACACAGAGCATACGTCTACCTGCACCTTGCATCTCTCACGAGCGGTGCACGAGACACAAGAATTCCCTTTTGCTACTGTGGCTGCCATGGAGACAGCCCCGCCCACCCGTGTTCACACGGATGGGTGGGGCCCGAGGCGTATGTGCAGCGGCCTCGCTGCAGCGCGTCACCTCGCCCCCATCTCCATGGCAGCATATAAATGCTCCCGGAGTCATTCGCGCTCACGTTTTCGCGAGTGCATCTTACTCCGGGATTACATCACTGAAGAGTAAGGTAAGCGCCCCAGCTTTTCACAGAATAGGATACTACTGCAGACCCTTCCGCTTTTACTTAAGCTCCTATTGTTCTTGCCAGGAGCTGCGATCGTATGTGTGTCACACACGTTGGTAGAAGACTTACATTACACAAAAGGTACAGCCTTTTTACCTAAACGCTTTAGACTGCATACCATGCAAATTTATTTTAAACAACCTTGCTGACATTAAGCTTTCTTTTTTCTTAAAATCTACGCATTGGGACACATTGATGGACACTAACACTATTGGTATGTAATTTACTGTTTCTGTTCATGAATTGAATTAACTGTCATTCTGGTGTTTATTTGTAATTGAATTTGGCAATGATAGTGCTTGTTGGGCATAACAGAATTACACATGATGTACAGCCCTGAAGAAGGTTATCAACCGAAATGCATTGGAATATGTACATGAAATATTAACCATTATGTTTGCCTGGCCTCATGGAATATGAAACAATAATATTTTATGAAAGCAATATAGAGGAATGTGAATAAACAATTCCTTTCTGAAAATTCCAACGACTTTAATTTTGGAAGTTAATGATTTTGGAAACCGTACAAGTATCATATTACCCACTAGTGCAGCCCAGACAGGGGCCAACTGAGAGCACCAGTTTTAATAGGGTGCATTCACCTTATTTTCATTTTCCTCATGCAGGAGTTGAAGACATCACATGGTGCACTCAGCCACTATACCATTTAGATGGGCATAGATGCCATTTGCACACTCAGCCAGTTGCTAGATGTATCTTGTTTAGCTACCATCCCCTCTTCATTGTCAGCCTAGGGGCAGCTCCAAGAAAGGTTTTCAGATGCTGCTATGTCATAGAAACCCCTCTACAGTTTGGTGTGGTTCCTTAGTAATAATGGCCTGCAGGTGCTGCTGGGTGCCCGCACTCCTACTTGCTCTGCATCTGCATCTTCATGCAGGACCAGGACCGTGATAACAGGGCTATCTTTTTTTATATATTTGTATTATTCTTCAGGACACTTTAATCAGGTTACCAAGGTTAATCAGGTCACTTCAGGTACATCAAGGACATGGAGAAGTACAGAGACAGAGGGGAGCCCACTGGCTCCCACCACCCAGGCTACATGACTACCAACTGCCTGGGTGGATCATTCACTCACACACAAGCATTCCACCCACACAGAACATTCCATTCATGACCTCACTCACCATGCAATAACAGGGCTATCTTGAAGCTAAGATTGTTTCATCTGGGGGATTGGCAATGACCACTCTCCAAGGGAAGAGGAATGGCACATGGCCTCTCTCTGATCCAGAGGAAGAAGACTGGTGTTTGCAAATGCTGACAGCCCTTTGCTGACAAAAGCATTCTTCGAACCATGCTCACCCGCAGAGCTTTTGCAATATTCGTCTTCATGAGACCTCTTGTTCTGTGCTTCAGGACTCATCTGTTGGCTTGACATGATTCACATGGTCTGACCAAGTATATGTGCAGCCCCTCAGGTTGCTAAGGAATTGGCTGCGGAATTCTTTCTCAGCTCTCATTTTCAGGGTTTCATCTATTCAACGATTTGACAGCCGCCCATTCCGCTCCATTCAAACTCACCTGGGCTTCTTACCTAGCTTTCCCTCTGCTGTGGGTTCTAAGCTGATTCCAGACATCATTCAAGAATATGACCATAGCTCATTTTGTCAACTACAGTATTCACGTTCTCAGGCATGCACAGGTCAAGACTTTAAATGGCAACATACATGTACCTCTCACTGTCGTTGGATAAAAAGTGAGGATGTTTGGACTTACACACATATTTCTAATAGGAAAACCCCTGGGGATCACAAACCTCTAATAGAATCCCCCTTCACCAATGGCTGCCACCAACCAGTGCAGTCCACACAGCCATATGTACCAGGGGACGCTCATAGGGAACAGTGTATAGACACCTAGCTCTGGGGTTTAAACATTTCAGATGGGTCTTTGTAATTGCATCATCTATCCATATTGAGGGGGACTCAGCAGGTCTGTGACCCAAGCAGGTAAACAATAAACTATGTATGCACTGCATAGAAGCCTTGAGGACTAGGACTTTCACATTCAGTGTAAAAGCATTGGCATAGACATACCATTCAGGTTGTCAAAATATCTGCCAGGTGACAATCCTTTCCCCAGCACTTTCTCTAATCTCTCGTGGTTGCATACTGTAATTACAGTGTCCTCATTATTGATCCTGGAAAGTCCCTTTGTTTTGGGAAGTACATTCCTGGAGAATAGCCCTCATTACAAATTTGGCAGTCTGGAAATAAAGGTTCCGCTAGCAACATACTGACACTCTTTATGGACTGCCAAGCTATAAGTATGTCGGTAGGGGCACAGCAGTCCTGGCAGGGCTGACCTGACGGGAGTTCAGGCCCCTAACAGCATGCTTTTCCCTGAAGCACCAGTATCGTTACCAATGGGAAATAACTGTACCGCTGCCGCCTATGATATCCCTGTGACACCGGAATGTCAGGCAGCAGAAACAGTGTTACGGGTTGGCGGCAACCTGTCTTCTACCGGCAGGGTTTTACAGTCAACATTGTAATGAGGCCTATGTTTGTAGTCAATTGATGGGTGAGGGGGCAGCAGGCAGAAGGCTCTTCCCTGTGGGTCTGACCCATTGGCATGTCCCCATATTGTTTCACAGGCTCAGCAGACAGTTTCCACCAGAAAACAGTGGGGGCACAAGATGAGATGATAAAAATGCAAATGTCGAGAATGGCAGCTCACAGGAAGTAGGAGAATAACTGCATAAAAAGTAAAGGGGCAAATCAGAAGGTAAAGGAAAGTGTTCCTTGAAGCAAAGCTCCTGCAACAGTGAGTTACAGGAGAAGTAGGAGAGAGATAGATAGTTTATGTATGGTCAGGGGAGACATTAGGGTATCTGATAATAGAACAATGTTTATATCTAATCTCTTCATTATTGTTGCCCTATATGCACATGACAGCACGGTCCACCTCCCCCTGGAGGTCATGCCACTGCCTCGCCTGCTTCCAGCTGGGCTCGGTCCTGCTTTCGCAGGACCTGCCACAGGCTCTGTTAGACACTCACCGGCGTCCTCTACAGAGCACTCTCGTCAGGTTGAGTGCAGACTTTGAAACTCCTGGGTTCGTCAACGAGGATGGAAGACAAAGATGCTGAGTCCTTCTTCCTATTTCATTATATGGATCATACTGTCCCCCAGCGTCACATGAACACATGTTGTCAATGGCTCATTGGCATTCCTCATGCCTCCTGTGAGCCACCTCATCTCAGTACCAGCACAGTCAGTATTCCTCACGTTTTCTGTGCTCTTCATCTTCATAGTATTTTTTGTCTTGGCTGTACTCCAGGCACTACAGAAATTCATAGGTTTGCTTTCAATATAGTGGTTTGAAATGGCAGGGGTGCTAAGGAATGTGGGTGTGTGATGTTTTATACAACAGGATGTACCCAAAGTGATAATCATATTCACCAGAGAAGAGTCCCACCCCATGAGGTTCTCCCGCATTAAACCACCCATGGGGAGACTATTGGGTAGCGGCCTCACCTCACTAGCCTCATGGAGCCGCCTGCCCCTTGGGGAGAAGTGACAATACTTAACAAATCATCGCAGCGTGTAGACAGCAAACCTCATCTCTAGAGGAGTGTTTGCAGTAGTAGGCCAGGTACAGCATTGGTTTAGCTTCAGAATCACTCAGAGAGTTCAAGCTTTTAGAGAGAGGCCAAAACATGGATGACTGTGTAAATTCAACAACCTACAGGAAGAGACCTGACTGTTTAATCCCTGTCTTGAGTCTTTCACATGTTGCGGTGTTAAGTTAGGCATTCCTGTGGAATTCCCATCAATGCATCAATTTTTAATTTAGGGTGGTCTTGATATGGCAGTTGATACCTGTGCCCATGTTTTATACCCATTCAGTACTAGAAATTATATTGACAGACCCTGTGTTCCTGGATAGTAATATGAATCCACCATGTCTCAGAAATAAAGTTATATTATATCAATAACACCCAATTCAGTGGGTCGGATCGGGTGGTAACAGCCCGGGGCCCAAGGTATACACAGAGCGGCAGCAATGGCGGTGGTGGGGGTGCCACCACCGAACGAATCAGGTTACTGGGTTTGAGGGGTGGGAAGGGACAAGAGGTTGGATGGTAAGGGAGGAGGAGGATGGGCTTGATGGCGGGGTGGGGGTAGCAGCCATCAGGCTGCTCGGAACGCAGGCTGAGATTGTGGGATTCAGCCCATGATCTGAGAAACCTGATTGGTTGCCCCTCCTATCCTGGGTGCTCATTCTTTTTAAGCTCTTTGTTCTTTTCCAGTTTTATTGGGCCTATCACCTATTTGAGGTGACTGACTTTGCATACCTGTCCTGATCCAACGAGTTTATTCTGCACTACAGAGGAAAGCTTCTGCATCTCTGGGCTAACCACTTAATTCCACCCTGTATTGGGGGGGGGGGACTTTTGTATCCCTGTGACAGTGCTCTAGGCCACCCAGCCTAATTGATGGGAGGCTCTGTACCAGTGTGCCAATTTCAGAAGTCTATGCTATTTTGACAGGTTCTCTGCTACTAGAGTAAAAATATTGTTTTTGTGCAGCATTTTCCAGGTGTTGCCTCCCACCTCTAAGCCCTGCAATATTAGGTATCGTTAGGAACTATTGTAATGTTACTCAATTTACAGACCTTATTTTGGAAAGATGCTCAGTTGGCCTTGCTGCACCTTGAAAAGGTGCCCTCTAGGCTATGAAACAATGTCTGAGATGAGTGCTTAATTTGTCAAGCTACCTTATAGGCCTAATCACCAGAAACCATCCTTTCTGCACGTGACCAGTTCTAATTGCTGTGAGTGACTCTCAACACACTCATCTTTCCTACAGCCACAGTTCCCAGTCTCTGGTGAAAATGGCTAGACTAATTCTTTCTGAAGATATCAGATTCTCCATTCCTGTGTGAACCCATCCTTTCCAGGGTCAACTGTTTTCCCATCAGTGTACATACATAGAACCCATATGTCCACCTTTGACCGGTTTCACATTCCTGAGTGACATCCCAGACCCACTTCATACAATAGGTGACATGCTGTATGTCCCTTGTTGAGGACACAGAACAAGGTGTTACTCTGAATTACATGTTTTATATCCCTGGATGAATGAATCCCATATTCCATCTTTCTGACAGGTGACATCATTT
Source organism: Ambystoma mexicanum (assembly GCF_040938575.1). Lineage (NCBI taxonomy): Eukaryota > Metazoa > Chordata > Amphibia > Caudata > Ambystomatidae > Ambystoma > Ambystoma mexicanum. Next base: position 1,092,314,089 of record NC_090937.1, on the reverse strand, counting down.
ATTCTCTGTGTTAATATAATCAATTCTTGATCCATTTATTCCAATTGTCAATAACATTGTAATTGCGGGTTGAAGCTGAGACCCTGTTCTGTCTCAAGCAGCAGGGTCACCATTGTCCTCTGTATGTGTTTTTCAAATGAATTTTAAAACTCACCTTGTATCCACCCTCACGGATAACGATGTAATTCTTTTAGTTCTACATCATTTCATCGCCTTCAATTACATCTCCTGTCATTTTAACGTGTACATTCTAACAAACATGCTCATTGTTAGTTTTTTGTTTTTTTGAGGGAGGAAGATCCCCCAACACTTATTATTGGCTATTGCCTACCCCCGCAAACCCTATCTGCCCTTTCCCACCACCCTAAAAAAGTGATGAGCATATTCATTGTAATATGCACGTTAAAATACCATGGGATGAGAATTCAGGTGATGAAAGGACGTCGTACCATTCTTTTGTGTCTGTTGATTCCTTTAAAATGCATTAAAACTGTGATCGTATGTGTTTTTTCAAAACAAACTTATTCAGCACTTTGGCAAAGGCTTCAGAAAAATCAAATAAAATACAAATACACAACTATAGATCATGACTAATGATAAGGATTAATGCAAATATTTCAGTAAATCATGAACAATACTATACTGACTAAAAGTTAATATTATCCAAAATAATAATAATCAAGATGAATTAAACAAATTGTCATCATTCATTAAAAATATATTAACACTAAAAAAATAATATTGGTCAGAAATAATTATCATAATAATCGTTGGAAGCAGTTTAAGGAATATTTAGCAAGATGGTCCCATCAAGAGATCTTGTGGTTGGGGAAAACTACTGCAATCAAAATGTCCCTATTGTCTAAACGGTCCCACTCATATTCCCAAAGAAGATTCTACGAGAACTAAAGGCTCAGGTTTTGCAATTCATTTGAGTCAAGAAATCCCCTCGGGTTTCCCGACTTACTATTTGAGCTACCAAGGTCAGTGGTGGGCTGGGGGTCCACGAACTGGAAAATTATTATTATGCCACCAGCCCCTTTCTTGAGTCCAGTGCCACAGCTGATCAGAAACATTGCGTGCGGATTGAGAAGGAAGGATTAGGGGTGCCATTACATGAATGGCATTGGATCCCTCGTAAAAGCAGGTGCTACCCCAGCTCATTATTACCTGCCACCAAGCCATCACTAATGATCTGGGATAGGGAGAGGGCAAATAGGAGGACTTTTTTGCAGTGGACAGCAGGAGGATTATGGTGGATTGGTCAGTTGTTTGTGAAGGGGAGGGGCATCTAGTATATCCATCGATGGACTTTCCATCTAATTCATTTGCATCGAGGGATTTGCATTGAAAAAATATGCATCAAATGAATGTTTTTGAGGGGCAAAGACTTAAAAGAAATTGAGAGGTTTTAAAGGGTAACACATAGGGGGATCCCCCATTAAATAAATAAACAAATAAATAAATAATACATTTGATGCACATTTTTTTTTTGTAAAGAATTCGATGGAAATGTCCCTCGATGCAAAACATTTGATGGAAAGGCCATAAACCAATTGGGAGGGCACTTTCCTTCCAGGAATGTCGACCATCCTTTCTTCCCCCAGAAGTAGCAAAATATGTTTATATGTAGCTGCAACATTGGCTCAGTATTCCTAAAATGACAAAGGGCAGAAGCAGGGTAACCACTATATTCAAACATGTTTTTCTAGGAGACCCGCAGCCCGGAAAATATCCACTTTGTATGGAATCCTTAATGGAAAACGCTTCAGTCCCCCTCATAATTATATAGATCGATTGGAGAATGATATTGGCAGTGGTATTGACAACCTAACATGGTTTAATGCTTGAACTAAGGGCATCCAAATTGTCCCGTTGTATTCAGTTGAGAGAAAATAGCTGCTATCCCACTGACCTGCTGGTGATGTGGGCAGGCTGCGGGCTCCTTCTTTCACGTGTGGTGGTCCTGTCACCTAATTCAGCAATATTGGAAATAAGTACTGTCTCACATTAAAAGCATTACAGCAATGGATCTACCCGTGGATCCTTTAACTATCCTATTGGGGAATGTGGTTCCAGGAGGGATTCATAAGCTGTCTGGTAAAAGCGCCCAGCTCATGACACATCTTTTAGCGGCAGCCCGAATTATGCTGGCAGAGAACCTGAGAGGGAACACATCCCGGTGGAGTAGGGTGTGCTTTTCTATAACAATGGATACAATTGATGCTACTAATAAGGGGGAAATGTCAGCATACTTTGAGACCTGGCGACCATTTATCGACTTTGTACAATGTAATCACTCCCTGACGATTACCCACAAGCCCCAAAATATGGTAGTTTTCACAATGGTTTAAATGGCTATGGTCCATTGACATACTTATGTGTATGTATCGGTTCTTCTGGACGGTACACGTGTTGTCCACCTGCGTTTCCTGCACCTTGACATATGAAAATGTTAGATTATTAAAAAATGTTTATTATTTTTTATTTTATTACGCTACTTACCTTGTACTGCACTTCCCCCCCACCTCCTCCCCCTGCACTTTCTCCTTTTCCCCTTACCTCTGCACTTGCGCGATCTGAACGACACCTGGCCTAGTAGGATCGTTTGTCTGTCTTCCCCTTGTTTCCCTCCCTCCCTGCCTCGTCGCGCCTTGAAACACTTGTGTATAGGCGCGTTACAAATACCATATCATATCATATCATATCATCTGATAGCTCTAAGGAACTGCACCTTTTCAGTGTATTGTGATATTTTGCACTTGCCCTTTTCACCAGAGGCGGTTAAACCTATTACAAGGTCTTTTGAATCGCTTGACTTTGGAGCTGCAACCCTAGCTATGTTTTGTACAACTCGTTATTTTATCATTCTTAACGGTGCAAGATGATTTTATATTGTACGTTGTTGTTCTTTTTCTTTCAAATTGAATAAAAATGTAAATGGAAAAAAAAGAAATAATAATCAATATCAAAAAGATTAACAAAAGATGTTTAAAATAATAGTGGTCTTTGAAACCCGGAGCACTTAACTATCAATTAATGTTTGAGAAGCTCTGAGCAGAGACATGGTTCAAATCTGGGCAACGCGCATTTCAAAAACATTTACTCCTTATCGCTCTTCTAATGGCCACGAAAAGTTGGCTTACACCTGCAGTAATAAATGAAGGGAAAAAACAAAAAGGTGGGTTGATACCGTTAAAAGTTAGTTCTTTTATAAATGGAATTAGACTATTTTTTTAGTTCATTGCTCTTAGGAGACTGCATATTTTGATAGAGGTTTTTTAGATCCTACTATTTAAAGGGTTTATAGGGGCTACTGGCTCAAAAACAAAAACATTGAATGGCCACTGGCTCAGTAATACTGACAGTGCTACAGTAAGAATATCTTTCATTTTCCTGTATGTGCGGTATTTTAGATGGCTTAACACATTGTTGATCAGCTGTAGGCTTTAGAATCCTAGTAGTGATTATGAAAAGATTAGGGCACCAGGAATATATAAAAAGAAGTGCGTGTTAATATTATTGACTGATTCTTGTTTGACTACTATTTTTACTGCTCATATATTATTGCTACAAGATAATACATATACATACATACATGCTCAATACAAGTGTTACAATGTTTTTCATGTGTCTTTATATTGGGCATAAAGATGCACTATATTACTTTAGTAAATACTTGTTTTTTCAGTGATAAAACTATGTAGGGAAGTTATTGATAAAATCTAATGTTTATAATGTGCACACAGGTAATACACATTGGTGCCTAGATGTTTTGAGGTGCGGCTCATGACAATTCTGCTATCCATTAGTAAACCTGTCTGGTACTCATGGAAATAGGTTTCTCTTGTGATAAGCACAGAGATCCCATTTTTCTGGAGCCTTGCATTGGCGATATCAATATGTTCTGCCACAGGTGGACATTTTGGGCACTTGTAGGGTGAAGGTTAGCCTCTAGCAAGCAGGGTATGATGAAACTCATCACAACATGAAAAACACAATATTAGTAACATTATTCCAAAATATTATTTTAAATAAAACGTGAAATAACAAAGCATTAACAATGAATTAAAAACACAACTTTCTTTACATCAGTTACATACGTTGCCATTTTACATTAGTTAGACAATTCCACTGGCAATTAAATAAAAATAAATCATTGCAAGCGTAAAGTTAATTGTATAGATTATTTAAAACCTTGCACATGGTTAAAACAAGTTAAAAAAGTATAAGAAATGTTTCATTGTCAGACCATTTCGTTGTTATACACTTTTACTTTTATATTTTTCTTTGCTATATACTTTCTAATGACTTTTTAATAATTGTATGCTTTCATCCTGAGGCATCTCCATACTCCCCAAATGAAAAGCAAAGGGACTGGCAGTGGCTAGCCTGCGAGGACATAGACCAACAAAATGACTGAACAAACACAATGGATTTCAGGTCCAGCAGCTCCAGGGCACCCAGTGCCCCATCCATTCCTTCTCTCTGCCACCCGTACGCCCAGTGTGCCTTTCCCCTTCTCCCTATGCCCTCTCTGTGATACACTGTATAACTACAAACCGTCATATATTGCGACAAATTCATCAATAATTAACCAATTAGTTCTAAGAAATACAATTAGTAATTATCTGTGTTGTAATATGAAGACAAGGCAAGGATCACTCATAGGAACACCTAATACATCCGGATTCTTTCTGTTTTCTAGGATGCAATCAATCTCATTTCCAGGCCAGCCATGAGAGAAAAACAGGAAGTAGAAGTGGTATACCGCCTAGCAGGCTTGCTGTGTGCAGTGCATAGCTTGCTCGTGTTTATCATCCTTTTGAACACAGACGTAATTGGTTTGTGAGAACTAATGCAATACTAATTTCAGCAAACAGTGATTTGTGGGAATAATTCCTCAGACCCACTTCCTTCATTTGGAGAGTAATGCACCAGCAGAATTTGTTCTTTGGTTACAGTTAATATTTACATACTTATTCTTTGTAAAGTTTTTTTAATGTTTTGCAGCAAACTTCAGGAAGTGTGTGAAAGCTAAGCCCTACATCCTGCCTACATCCTGGCACAGTCTAATTCTAAACTAATACTCCACATTGTTTGTGTTTGTAAACAGACAAGACTTTGGCGAGGACGACAGTGGGGCTATTGTTTGTCGTTACATATTGTTAAGGCATGACATGCAAATAAACAGAATATAAAACCATGACCTCATACTGTATTTTCCTTATCTGTCTTGGGCAGAACAAAAAAAATAAAATAATTATGATAAATTGTGCATTTTGTGAGTTCTATAATCCTGAGTGTCGTTGCCTTGTCCTATTGCTCAACCTGCTTGCCTCTCGCTGTCTTCTCTGCCTACTCTAGTGTCCTTCTCTTGAGCCTCTCCCTCTCCCTTCCACCTACTCTATGGTGTTCTCTGTCTCCACTATCTTTTCTAACTGCTTCTCGATTGACTATCCTGCTCTCCTCACTAAATCTGGTAGGAAGGAGTTTAAAAAGGACATCCTGGTCTCCAACCTAGGCCTCTCTATCGCTGATACCTACACACTAGTGCCTCCGCCAAGGAAACTCTCACCAACACCCTCTTTGTCGTTCTGTCGCCAGAACTATGAACCTCTCATATGGTCTCTGTGCTCTCTCCTTTCTCCTCTTCTCCCATTAATGGTGGCACCCGTTGGGACGCCCTCCTGGCCTCCTTAAACTCCTCCAAGGTCATCATTAATGTTTACTCGAATGCGACCGTCTTGGTCCAAGGCCCACAGGCCAACCTTCACCTCTTTGATAGACGCTTCCCGCGCCTCACCAATTTCCTTTCTTCTCCTGCTGTCCCCTCTTCCCCTTCCTCTGCTACCTTGCCTCCCCCTTCTGCCTCCTCCGGGGCTAACTTACCTTCTCCCTCCCTCTCTGCCCCCTCTCGGGCTCCCTTTATACCTCCGAAGGGCGCACCTCTGATCTGTACCCCTCCCCGGAAGTCCTTCAAGGATGGCAACCTTCTCCATATTGCCACTCTTAATTCTAGCTCTGCTGTCAAACCCTCCTCTGACATCTGCCGTCTTCTGGAAGAACTTGACCTTGATGTCCTCGGTCTCACCGAGACATGGTTCACGGCCAGCTCTGTCACCAGCTTTGATACGCTCCTACCTGACGGCTACAAGATCCTCTCAGCACCCATGTCAAACCGCTCTGGAGGGGGTGTAGCTCTGATCTTCCCAGAGTGGATTCCTGCCTCTGTCACTCCTACACAGGCCTACTCCTCTTTTGAATGCATCGTCTGCAGGCTCTCTATCTCCCCTAGCCATTCCCTTACTGTGGCTACTATCTATCGGCCACCTGGTCAGATCTCCTCCTTCCTCTCTGAGTGGGTGGACTTCTCCTCCTCACTCCTGGCCTCGACTACTCAACTCAGTCTTCTTGGAGACTTCAACATCCACCTGGATGCCTCCTGTCCTCCCTCTGGACTCTTTCGTGACCTCTGCGACTCTCTCTCACTCACTATTCACCCCTCTGGCCCGACTCACTCTGCAGGGCACACTCTGGATGTTCTTATCTCGTCTGACCTTCCCCTCTCTGTCCCCCTCTCCACTCCGCTCTCCTGGAGTGATCACTTTCTCCTATCCTCCCACCTCACCCTCCTTACCCCTCAGCCCAAGCCACCTTCCTCACTGCCACCCACCTTCTTGGTCATCCGACCCATGAAGCGCGTGTCAGTTGAGGCTTTTGCCACCACCTTCTCACCCTCTCCTCCCCCTTTGGCTGACTCTCACCCTGACACAGCCCTCTCCATGCTCCACTCTTCTATATCTGATACTCTTGATATCCTTGCCCCTGTCATGAGAATCCTTATGAAGCCCAAAGCCAAGTGTAACTCCTGGTATGACTCAGATCTCGTCACCCTAAAATGCAAGTGCAGGGTGGCCGAGAGGAAATGGCGTGCTTCATGTTCATCCTCTGACAAACTGGCCTGTCGCCTGCTGTAAAGGCAATACCGGCTCTCCCTCCTCACCAAGAAGAGAGCTCATATCCCAGCACGCATCTCTGCAGCATTTAACAACTCGGCTGAACTCTTTAAAATCTGCAAGGAACTGGCCAATCCTGCCGCAGTCTCTGCCTCTCCTGTACCGTCCCAGGCCCTCTGCACGGCACTGGCTTCTCACTTCATTTCTAAAACTCAGGACACCCTGTCCTCGCTCTCCTCCTATCGCCTCCCTCCCTCCATTCTCTGGTCCTCCTCTGGCCCTTCTGCAGCCACCCCCCCTCCCTCCTTCTCTGCCTTTCTCCTTTTCTCTGCAGACAAGGTTTCTAGACAAGTCTGATCTATAAAAGTCTCGTTGAAACAGGTTCACCCCTGTTCCTCCAAAACTATCAGGGACCACATTGACTCCCTGGCTCCTGCCCTGACTGGTTTGTGCAATCACTCCTTGGCCACTGGAGTCTTCCTATCCCCCTGAAGCACTCCCTTGTGCACCCTCTTCTTAAGAAACCCTCTGCCGACCCCTCCTGCCCGGCTAACTATTGCCCAATCTCAATCATCCCCTTCCTGGGCAAGCTCCTGGAGAAACTGGCCATCACCCAGCTTAATCTCGACACATAATCTGTTGGTGGTCTTCATGACCATCAGTCTGGCTTCAGAGCTGCCAGAAGCACGGAAAATGCTCTCCTGAAAATCTGTGAAGACCTGCTCTCCAACATCGACCAACACCTCGTGTGTCCTCATCTTGCTTGATCTCTCTTCTGCCTTTGACACTGTCAACCACGCCATCCTGCTCAACCGTCTCAGTGATAACCTGGGTATCGCTGGTCAGGCTCTGGTGTGGCTGACCTCTTTCCTCTCCAACCGACCCTCCCAGGTCCAACTCGGGTCCTTCCTCTCGATATCTTTTTCTCTACCCGTGGTGTCCCCCAGGGATCTAACCTCTCTCCCTGGCTGTTCAACCAATACCTGGCACTCCTTGCCCACCGCTTCGCCACTCTCTGTCCCAACTTTCAGTGCTATGCGGATGATACCCAGCTCATTTTCAGGCTACCCTCAGCCTCCTCCTCTCCTTCCCTCATCTCTGACTGTCTGTCTGCTATCCAGGAGTGGTGTGCCACCAATTACCTCTGCCTTAATGCCAGTAAGACTGAGATTATACTCATTGGCACACCCACTCCCTCCTTCCTTGCAGCTCTCTGGCCGGCCTCTCTTGGCCCTCTTTCTGCGCCCACCTGCAAGGCTAAAAACCTCAGGGTCATCTCCGACTCCACACTGTCCTATTCTTCCTTTCCTCTCCTTCCCCCAGGAGCTCACCGTCTCCAGAGCCCTGGTTCTCTCTAGACTGGACTATTGCAACAGCCTCTATCTAAATCTGCCTGCCTCTACTCTCCGCCCTCTGCAACTTATCCAGAACAGGACTGCAAGACTTGTCCTTGGCCTCAAACCCAGGGATCGTATCCCTCCAGGACTGAAATCTCTGCACTGGCTCCCAGTGGCTGCAAGGATTAAGTTCAAAACCCTCTGCATTGTCCACAAGGCCTTCTGGGGCCTGGGGCCACAATACCTTCAACTCTCTCTTCCCAAATAACTTCCTTCTCGAGCTCTTCACTCAACCGCCTCCAACTCCCTCAGGGTCAGTCACTTCTCAGCATTCCTGCCTCCCTGAAACTTGAGGAGAACCATCTCCGGTTCCGGTTCTGGAAGAACCTCAAAACCTTCCTCTTTGCTTCTGCTTTCTCTCCCCTCTCCCCTGCTGAAGTCCTGGCTAAAACTGCACTGGCTACATGGCCACCATTTGTGACCTTGGGTCCAGGCCCCGCCATGTGCACACCTGCACTGCCTCCCTGGCAACCCCGCACCTGGGGATTATATTCTGGATCCCTACAGTCCCTCACCAGCACTTCTGCCTGCTCTTACCTTGCACTTGCCACCATCCTGCCGTGATTTATCTTATTTATTCCTCTATCCCATGTACTTCACTTTCCCCTCTCCCTTCCCCCTCGCACTTTTTCCTTTCCCCCTTCCCATGCACTTGCACGATCTGAATGACACCTGGCCTAATAAGATTGTTGTCTGTCTTCCCTCTGTTCCCCCTCCCTTGCCTTGTCGCGCCTCAAAACACTTGTGTATAGGCCCGTTATAAATGCCATATCATATCATATTATATCATATCATATCATATCATATCACTGCCTACTTGATTTCTGACATCAGCCTCTCTTACCCATTCCATGGCAGTGATCTGTTATGCCTAATTTAATCTGCTGCTGGATTGTCCTGGTATATATAGCCGGTCAAGTGGCACAGCGAGTAAAGCGCTCTCTTTGACATCCGTGGTTCGAATCCCAGCAGGGCCAAACTCAGCCTTTCATCCTTCCGAGGTCGATAAATGAGCACCCCACACAAGGTCGATAAATGAGCACCACACACGTGGGTAATAATAAGCAGCCCTCAGGTATCAAGTGCTATATAAATGCCAAATTATTATTATTATCTGTCATAGTGTAGCTGTGGAAGTGAACCAAAAACAGTTTTGGGGAATGTTTTTCTGATGTTCTTTTCTCTTCTACTTATCAAACTTCTTTGGCTTATCTGTTACTAGTGGATCAGACAAATATGACATTGCGAGATGCCTGAGCACAACATTTTTAAATGTCAGGCGAATTGACGTTTGAGGTCAGACACTTCATTATGTCTTATCACAACTGGAGAATGGGGTTCTGAGTTCTCAACACAGTTTTACCTATGCACTATAGGAAGTTGGAAAAAATAGTAAAGCATCTAACAAAAATACAAAAGTAAACTGTAACACAAACGGCTCCCTCCACACCACAGGCTCAATACCTAGTTTCCATCTATCGACAGTCTGCACAACCAGACAGTATGGATCAGAAGGACCTGTGGTTTTACCCAGCAAAGAAAGGAACGTTTGCCATGATCACAGTCTCAAGATGGATCACAACAACACAGTGCAACCCCTACTCTAGAAGGGCCACGTCTTTCTCAGGAAACATACATTTTATGGGTGCTATGTGAGAGTTAGGCATTGAAGCACAATCTGTTTACTTTTCAACAAGTTCAGGCTTCCTCCGGGGCCATCTTTTTCAACTGAATTTTAAGATCTAGCTAAGCATTAAAACACACAGGGTAATTCATAGAATTTCGCAGAAAAGTGTCGCAAGCCAGGCACGTGCGCTAAAACCGATTTCCGCGCACAGCGTATTCATGGATTTCAGGCTTCCAAACCAGCCGTGGCGCAGAGAATCGCAGCGACCCTGCAGCAGCGCCAGTAACGCCCCCAAGAACGCCCTCGCGCAAGGAAAAGCCATTAAAATCGCTAAATCATCGCAAAGGGCTGCGCTAACCCTGGACCAGTTCACCGGGCTGGCAAACAGCAAACGCGTATTGCAGGGGTGCGCGGGAAGTTCCACGCGCGATTTCATCAGGGTACGTGTATTTCAGGGGTGCGCGGGAAGTTCCACACGCGATTGGCCCAGTGCGAGCAGGGTACGTGTATTTCAGGGGTGCGCGGGAAGTTCCACACGCGAGAGTCCCAGTGCGAGCAGGGTACGTGTATTCCAGGGGTGCACGGGAAGTTCCACACGCGATAGTCCCAGTGCGAGCAGGGTACGTGTATTTCAGGGGTGCGCGGGAAGTTCCACACGCAATTTCATCAGGGTACGTGTATTTCAGGGGTGCGCGGGAAGTACCACACGCGATTGGCCCAGTGCGAGCAGGGTACGTGTATTTCAGGGGTGCGCGGGAAGTTCCACACGCGATTGGCCCAGTGCGAGCAGGGTACGTGTATTTCAGGGGTGCGCGGGAAGTTCCACACGCGATTTCATCAGGGTACGTGTATTTCAGGGGTGCGCGGGAAGTTCCACACGTGATTGGCCCAGTGCGAGCAGGGTACGTGTATTTCAGGGGTGCGCGGGAAGTTCCATACGCGATAGTCCCAGTGCGAGCAGGGTACGTGTATTTCAGGGGTGCGCGGGAAGTTCCACACGCGATTGGCCCAGTGCGAGCATGGTACGTGTATTTCAGGGGTGCGCGGGAAGTTCCACACGCGATTTCATCAGGGTATGTGTATTTCAGGGGTGCGCGGGAAGTTCCACACGCGATTGGCCCAGTGCGAGCAGGGTACGTGTATTTCAGGGGTGCGCGGGAAGTTCCACACGCGATTGGCCCAGTGCGAGCAGGGTACGTGTATTTCAGGGGTGCGCGGGAAGTTCCACACGCGATAGTCCCAGTGCGAGCAGGGTACGTGTATTTCAGGGGTGCGCGGGAAGTTCCACATGCGATTGGTCCAGTGCGAGCAGGGTACGTGTATTTCAGGGGTGCGCGGGAAGTTCAACAAGCGATTTCATCAGGGTACGTGTATTTCAGGGGTGCGCGGGAAGTTGCACACGCGATTGGCCCAGTGCGAGCAGGGTACGTGTATTTCAAGGGTGCGCGGGAAGTTCCATACGCGATAGTCCCAGTGCGAGCAGGGTACGTGTATTTCAGGGGTGCGCGGGAAGTTCCACACGCGATTGGCCCAGTGCGAGCAGGGTACGTGTATTTCAGGGGTGCGCGGGAAGTTCAACAAGCGATTTCATCAGGGTACGTGTATTTCAGGGGTGCGCGGGAAGTTGCACACGCGATTGGCCCAGTGCGAGCAGGGTACGTGTATTTCAGGGGTGCGCGGGAAGTTCCACACGCGATTTCATCAGGGTACGTGTATTTCAGGGGTGCGCAGGAAGTTCCACACGTGATTGGCCCAGTGCGAGCAGGGTACGTGTATTTCAGGGGTGCGCGGGAAGTTCCACACGCGATAGTCCCAGTGTGAGCAGGGTACGTGTATTTCAGGGGTGCGCGGGAAGTTCCACACGCGATAGTCCCAGTGCGAGCAGGGTACGTGTATTTCAGGGGTGCGCGGGAAGTTCAACACGCAATTTCATCAGGGTACCTGTATTTCAGGGGTGCGCGGGAAGTTGCACACGCGATTGGCCCAGTGCGAGCAGGGTACGTGTATTTCAGGGGTGCGCGGGAAGTTCCACACGCGATTTCATCAGGGTACGTGCATTTCAGGGGTGCGCGGGAAGTTCCACACGTGATTGGCCCAGTGCGAGCAGGGTACGTGTATTTCAGGGGTGCGCGGGAAGTTCCACACGCGATAGTCCCAGTGCGAGCAGGGTACGTGTATTTCAGGGGTGCGCGGGAAGTTGCACACGCGATACCAGCAGGGAATGTGTATTTCAGGGGTTCTGGGGAGTACTACACGTGAATTGGCCGTGTGGGTCCTCCCAGGTGTACGCTCCACAACCTCCACGGCCCCTGCAGGCAGCCCACACCACGGGGGACTACCCTGCACCCTGCTCATGTCCCGCAGGCAGCCCATCCACCATGGGCATGCCCCCCAGCCAACCCACATGTCACTTTGCACTACTGATCAACAATGCATGTCTCCCACCACCCCCACCCCCCAGCAGTGCAGGGGCAGCCTCCACCAGGCCCCCACTCATGTCTCCCACCACCCCCACCCCCCAGCAGTGCAGGGGCAGCCTCCACCAGGCACTCACTCATGTCTCCCACCACCCCCATCCCCCAGCAGTGCAGGGGCAGCCTCCACCAGGCCCCCACTCATGTCTCTCACCACCCCCACCCCCCAGCAGTGCAGGGGCAGCAGGCAGTCAGGCAGCAGCAGATGGCAGGTGGGAGCGTGCTCGGGGCTCTGGGGGGCAGTAGTTCGGCCTTCTGGGCAGGAGCGTGGTCTTACGCGTGGCCAGCTTGATACGGAGTGATTTGGCACGTGAAAATCCTGCACGTCAGCGTGAAAACCGAGGAAAGGCCCTTAGCGCCTAAGCGCGTCAGCACGCATACGCGATTCTATTGGACCAAAAGCCCTCAGCGCGTAAGCGCGTCTGTGACGTGACCCGCACGGGTGTTTCCCACACAGCACGTGATGACAGAGCACACGTGGAAAGACTGCACGTCAGAGTGTCATCGCGTGTGATTGGTGGAAATGGCCCTACACGCAGAAGTGACAAAGCGTGTAATTGGTGGAAATGGCCCTAGCGCGTACACGCCGCGTAAGTGACGCTGGACTTGTGGGCCTGTATAAAAGGTACGCGTAGAACACCATTTCCTTGTACGTGCTTTTCGTGGAGAGCGAGTGGGTGAATTCTGTACTTGTCGATTCACTTCGCGATTTACTTCACAGCGTTTCAAGTTCGTATTCCCTGTTACCTCTGACAGCTTTTTCTCTTTTTTCTCTTTTACTGGTTTACCTGGGCCTGTTCCCTCAAACAGTGTTCCCTTCTACTGTTGTCCTGTCTCCTCAGACAGCGTACAAATCTTCTTTTGGCGGGGGTGTTGCCAACCAAACGCGCTCCTTTTTCACGCTCTTTTACCTGGCAGACGGTGAGTCACGCACGTATCTAACATCTGTGCTTGCCCCGTGTGTAGCCTACCCCTTCAGAGGTCATTCTAGGCTGCGTGTGACACGCATATGTTCATTCTTGTGTTACTGGGTGCCACAGTGTAGTGCAGGTTTTTCTTTCTGCACACGTGGTCTAGGAGGAGTTGCGTGCACGTCGTCTCCCTTTTTTGGGGCTCCTGTGCGTAGCGTGACCCGTCATCTTTCCCCAGGGGTTACAATCAGCCTTGCAAGAGCACTAGGGTACAATTACCATCTGGTACCCAACCCCTTTGACCCCCAATTGCCCAGGACAATATTTTACAGCCACTCCCATACGCACATTAACATCAGTGCCATGGCTGGGAGGCGAGGATTCCGTAAGGGTGGCAAAGGTGGAAGAGCCACAAGTGGTGGCCGTGGTGGATCCGGTAGGGGACGTGGTCGTTACTTGCAGGGTGAGCCTGTCCCCCCATGTGTGGAGGACCAGTCAAGGGCACCCATAATCCCCCCATCCCCCCCTCCCGTTGAGGCTGATGTGGCTGACACCATCCATGCTCAGCCCTTGTTGGACCAGCCCATTGTGGCACCAGACCTGGCTGACTCCATGGCTGACTTCCAGGTCAGCAGGCCTATGACACGTGCGCTGGTGCACGTTGATGTCACCATGCCACGTGCATCTGGGGCAGCAAGGTCATCTGCTGCACCAAGTAGGCAGGGCGGAGAGGCTGCAGGGGCAGCTGCGGCTCCATCCACCCCAGCCCTCACACACCCAGCCCGGACAGTGTCGGTCCTAGTCCATGCTGCTGACATTCCCCCTGACACCATCACACTAGAGCCAATGCCTGCACCAACTCCCATGCTGAGTGTGCAATCCCACACTCCTGATACAGAGTCCACCAGGGCTCCTGCCCCTAGTGTCCAGAGCGGCGCAGGACACTCAGGATCACCACCACCTTCCAAGCGGAAGAGGAAGAGTGCTCGTCCGGCACAGGCTGATGCCCCAGACACGACTACACAGTCCGGCCCATCCAGGAAGCCCAGCTTCACGGATGACGAACTGAATGCACTTGTCGAGTATGTGTCCGCACATGACAACGAGATGGTCATTGTTGCAGGATCCAAGACCACATCTGCACAACGCCAGGCACACTGGCAGACCGTTGCGGACATCGTAAGTGCCCTTGGAATCGTGAGGCGCACAGCCAATGATTGCTATAAGCGCTGGAATGACCTAAAGTGCAGGGCAAAGAGTAAGCTGGCCTCAAGTCATGCCGCAACTCTAGTGACTGGAGGTGGGTCTCCAGTAGTAGACATGGAACTCACTCCACATGAGTCAGTCGCTGGGACCTACGTCACGGAGGAACAGATCCAAGGCGTGGGATATTTGGCTGATTACGAGGCATTGTCCGGTGAGTGCACATGCATGTGTGTGTCATCCATGTGCATGGTGTGTGTGAGGGCTTCTGTTTGTGTGACAGGTGAGAGTGTGTGCGCCTGAGTCGTATGGGTCAGCCATGTGCTTCATGCAATACATCCTGCACAGCTGCATTTAACCATAGCAGTATCCCTTCTGCCAACAGTAGACATCTAGCCCAACTGCACGCCAGTTGCCCTTGAAGTGTCACCTTGCCACAACATTGTTGCTTGATTTTTCACTGTTCATTTAGTCAGATTGTTTGCATTCCACCACTTTTACTAGGCATGTCGCAGTCCTCTAGTCACATGTCTGACATGGCTATGGTAAAGTGGAGTGACTTTGTTACCTGGATATCATTTGTTCAAACATGTCCCTGTGCAATTGCACCATTTCGGACTGGCAGCTCCAGGTGAAGAATCTGACCTGTTTGAATTAGAAAAGCTATTAAATGCGGGAACTGGACTGAATGAATAGGTGCTGCCCTCCTCTCCATCTTCACTCAATAGCAATGGTACATGCCATCTGTGTGATGGCATGTGTGTTTCACCTGCCAATCACAGGCCAATGTGTGATGCCACTGCCAGGCAGCATGCAGAAAATGTGTTCATCTTCCATCTTGGTGTCATCAGTGTGTGCCATTTGCCTGCCCTTCATACGCAGTGAGGGTGCATGCATGGGAGGGTTTTAGTCATGTGGGACATGTGTCAAACAAGTACTGGTTCTCTTGCATCTCAGCCCTCATTGTGTGCCATGGTGCTAATGCCTGTTTCCATTTCTTTGTTTTTATGTCTTTGCAGGGGAAGACGCACCTGATACTGCTGGGGTTGTGGAGATGGTGCAGACCCAGGAGGGGTCCGAGGGCCGACCAACCACCAGTGAGGGACGTGGTGTGGTGGTGGGTGAGAACCCACAAGTGCTGCAGGTCCTGCTCTCAAGGGGTGTCTCTGGCTGCACCTCCCCGAGCTGTACTCAGGTGTTGATTCGGATGAGACCTACGTGCTGTCGCAGGTGAGTGTTCCAGGGAGGGATTCTGTTCTGTCTCACCCACCGGCACCAGGGTCAGAACCCTCAATGGGGATGTCAGTGTTGGCAGCTACGCCTTTGGTGGTTACGGATGCAGGGTCACACTCCGCGACATCTGATCCTGTTCCTGGGCCAGCAGATCAGAGGGGGAATGCAGTCCTGCAGCCTCAGGCAGTGCCGGCACAGCAAGGCGCAGTTCGCCTTGCCCCAGACAGGTGTGGTGCCCGCCGACGTGGTGGCCGTACGCCACCTGGCAATACCGCATGGGAGCAATCCATTTACGGTATGGCAACCCAACAGGCAGCATCATCCGAGATGATGGCTCAGGCCATGGATAGGGTGGCCACTTCCATTGTCCCCCCTGAAAGGCTGATGGAGCGACTAGAGCAGGCAACCGACTCCATCTGCCAGTCACACAGGGAGGACATGTTGGGGTCCAACAGGGACAGGCGGGCGGCACTGGCGACTCTGCAGGAGGCCATCTCCATTGAGTCCCAGGGCCACAGGGAAGCCCTGAGGCAGGAGCTCCTTCACCTCAGGACGACTCTTGTTGAGCTTGAAGCTTCAACACACCAAAGGACAGAACAGCAGCTGGAGCGTCTCACCCGTACGCTGTCAGCTGAGATGCAGGCAACGAGGGCGGAGGTCCGGGCATCCCGTGAGTTGTTGCATGGGGACCTCCGCACACTCATCCTCCAGAACCAGACCTACCACACCCGCATGCTGCAGCCATGGAGGAGCAGACTAGGGCCTTGCGTGGGCTGCCTCCCATAGTGCAACCACCTCCGGATGCAGCTGCACAGGGTGATAATAGCGACAGCAGTGATACTCCCACAATAGGGTAGCCGTGTGGGCCATGAGCCCATGGAGGTGTTTTTTTTTCCCAGGATCCACGCAGGTGGGTTCTGATGTGCATCCTGTCCTCGGACCTCCTGGGTGGCCTCCCCAACCCCCCCGGGCCCTTCAATGGCCATTTTTTATTTTTTTTATGTTTATTTTTATTTTTATTTTTATTTATTTTATTCCCAATTTTTTTGGGACGATTTGTTGGCTTCCGTGGTTCCTGTGGGCATACGCTGCATTGTGGCTGGGCACATGCAGGCTTGTAATGTATTTGGTTCAGATGCTTGGGTTTGAGTCACACACACCCCTCCTGCTTCCCGTTTCCATGGGCTTGCAAAGGGTGTGCCCAAGTGACACTGAATTACACAGTGACGTTGGACTCCCATGAGCTGTGTGGGCAGTCTGTAGTCAATACTGTGTATACATTCCTAGTGCATATTGCTGTTGTGTTGTACACTGCATGTTGCATTGATGTGTAACTCATCTTCTGTGTCTACCTCCCAATTTGCAGGTCCCTTCCTCATGTCTACACAAGGACCTCTAGTCTGGAGATGTGGTCCATGTAGGCAGCAGTGCACCTACAACTCTACATGGCGCCAACACTGCACAGTTGGTAGTGGTGGGAGTGCAGGCATTTCCAGGTGGTGAGACTACTAATATTTAACATTAGTGATGTCATGTTAATGGTAGTACGTGCTCAAGTTTGTTGTTGGTCCGGCATTACTGTGAGCATTTCAGGTGTTGCAAGTTTCTAATAGGGACACTGTACATTGTGAAACTAGTGTCATGTTGTGGGGATTACTTTGTTTACCTGCAAATAGCATGACATGGCACGGTGTGTGGTGTGGCGGTGCTGGGGTTGGGTTGGCTGACATGGCACTGTCCTCTTGTTGCATTTTGCAAGTGGGTATTCATTTTAGCTGCTTGAATGTGTAACTTCACAAAACTGCATTGGTGGTGTCTGTGTGGGTAGGGATGCACACATTGTGACACTTCCAGGTGAACAATCTCAGGCTGATATGGTTTTCACGGTTCTTTCTCCAGACATTCAGGATCAGTGTCAGGTTGAGTCATCATTGATTGTCAGATGGAATGTGCCAGGGCAGTGTGCACTCCACAGGGGTGTGATTTCTATGTGAAGTAATTAGCCACTAGCTGTGTACGGGCTGCCTCCCCCCGTGCCCTTTCCCCTCCCATGCGCAGCGGCTGTGCATGTGGTTGGGGATGGGGGCGCACCACCATGTCCACGGCCAGGCCCCGGCGTGTTGCAACGTTGTGCAGGACACATGCTGCCACTATGATCCTGCACACTACTGGGGGAGCGTACAACAGCTGCCCGCCAGAACGGTCAAGGGAGCGAAAGCGTGACTTCAGCACTCCGAATGTGCGCTCCACTATGCCCCGGGTTGTAATGTGGGCTGCGTTATATCTTACCTGGTGTGGCGTGGTGGGGTTCCGAATTGGCGTCATTATGTGGGGGCTGAGAGGGTAGGCACTGTCCCCTGTGGAGGTGGTGATTGGTATCATTGGTGGGGTTGTGACCTTGCTCAGTATCTGACATGCATGCATGTGCAGTGGCATTCATACTCACCAAGCAGCTATGTATCGCCATGCCGCCCAGCTTCTAGGTCCCGGCTTAGGGTGGACATTCGGTAAATGAAGCTGTCGTGGGTTGACCCGGGATAGTTGGCATATACTGAGGTGATGATTCCCTTGGCATTACATACTACCTGCACGTTGATGGAATGCCAGTGCTTGCGGTTCCTATAGATGTGCTCAGATGCCCTGGGGGGACGTAGAGCCACATGGGTGCAGTCGATGGCACCTAGCACTTTGGGGAATCGTGCCACAGCGTAGAAATCCAGGGCGGCAGCATGCCTTTCTGCAGGGGTTCTGGGCAGGTATATGTGCCTGCGGACTGATGGGCGTGCAGTGATGATGTTCAAGACCTGGTGTAGGCAGCGTGACTGGGTGGACTGTGATACACCACCCACAATGGCACTTGTCCGCTGAAATGATCCAGTGGCTAAGAAGTGCAGTACATTGAGGACCTTCTCCAGGGGGCTGAGTGCTTGGGAGCACAGGGTGGGTGATGTGAGGTCATCCTCCCACTCACTCACCAGGTCCAGTATGATGTGTGGTGGAAACCTGTACCTCCCATGCACCTGGTCATCAGGCATCCCGAAAAGGCTGGTTCTGGGTGTGAATATTCTGGCCAGGACTATCCTCCTCCTCCTCCTTTGGTAGGCCACGCCCACTGCTGCTAGGAACGGTATGTTCATCCTGGGTCTGAGCTTGTTATTTTTTTAGCGTGCTAATTAATGCGTTGCGCGTGTTGTAGGCGAGCGTGTGACCCGCGCACCCCTGAAATCCAGTACCCAGTCCAATAGCGTGTGGAAATTCCCGCGCACACCGGGATACAGGTGCGCTGACGTACTTGCGTGTGTAAATGTCCGCGCACACCTGATATACACGTAATTAGGCCAATCGCGTGTACGCGCACTTTTGTCCAATTACACGCGATGAGACTCTGACGTGCTGTCCAATTACACGCGATGAGACTCTGACGTGCTGTCCAATTACACGCGATGACACTCTGACGTGCAGTCTTTCCACGTGTGCTCTGTCATCACGTGCTGTGTGGGAAACACCCGTGCGGGTCACGTCACAGACGCGCTTACGCGCTGAGGGCCTTTGGTCTAATAGATTTGCGTATGCGTGCTGACACGCTTACGCGCTAAGGGCCTTTCCTCGGTTTTCACGCTGACGTGCAGGATTTTCACGTGCCAAATCACTCCGTACCAAGCTGGCCACGCGTAAGCACACGGAAGACCACGCTCCTGCCCAGAAGGCCGAACTACTGCCCCCCAGAGCCCCGAGCACGCTCCCACCTGCCATCTGCTGCTGCCTGACTGCCTGCTGCCCCTGCACTGCTGGGGGGTAGGGGTGGTGGGAGACATGAGTGGGGGCCTGGTGGAGGCTGCCCCTGCACTGCTGGGGGGTGGGGGTGGTGGGAGACATGAGTGGGGGCCTGGTGGAGGCTGCTCCTGCACTGCTGGGGGGTGGGGGTGGTGGGAGACATGAGTGGGGGCCTGGTGGAGGCTGCCCCTGCACTGCTGGGGGGTGGGGGTGGTGGGAGACATGAGTGGGGGCCTGGTGGAGGCTGCCCCTGGTGGCTGGGGGGTGGGGGTGGTGGGAGACATGAGTGGGGGCCTGGTGGAGGCTGCACATGGTGGCAGGGGGGTGGGGGTGGTGGGAGACATGAGTGGGGGCCTGGTGGAGGCTGCCCATGGTGGCAGGGGGGTGGGGGTGGTGGGAGACCTGAGTGGGGGCCTGGTGGAGGATGCCCATGGTGGCAGGGGGGTGGGAGTGGTGGTAGACATGCATTGTTGATCAGTAGTGCAAGGTGACATGTGGGTTGGCTGGGGGGCATGCCCATGGTGGATGGGCTGCCTGCGGGACATGAGCATGGGTGCAGGGTAGTCCCCCGTGGTGTGGGCTGCCTGCAGGGTCCGTGGAGGTTGTGGAGCGTACACCTGGGAGGGCCCACACGGCCAATTCACGTGTGGTACTCCCCAGAACACCTGAAATACACGTACCCTGCTGAAATCGCGTGTGGAACTTCCCGCGCACCCCTGAAATACACGTACCCTGCTGAAATCGCGTGTGGAACTTCCCGCGCACCCCTGAAATACACGTACCCTGCTCGCACTGGGCCAATCGCGTGTGGAACTTCCCGCGCACCCCTGAAATACACGTACCCTGATGAAATTGCGTGTTGAACTTCCTGTGCACCCCTGAAATACACGTACCCTGCTGAAATCGTGTGTGGAACTTCCCGCGCACCCCTGAAATACACGTACCCTGCTGAAATCGCGTGTGGAAATTCCCGCGCACCCCTGATATACACGTACCCTGCTCGCACTGGGCCAATCGCGTGTGGAAATTCCCGCGCACCCCTGAAATACACGTACCCTGCTGAAATCGCGTGTGGAACTTCCCGCACACCCCTGAAATACACGTACCCTGCTGAAATCGCGTGTGGAACTTCCCGCGCACCCATGAAATACACGTACCCTGCTCGCACTGGGACTATCGCGTGTGGAACTTCCTGCGCACCCCTGAAATACACGTACCCTGCTCGCACTGGGCCAATCGCATGTGGAACTTCCCGCGCACCCCTGAAATACACGTACCCTGCTGAAATCGCGTGTGGAAATTCCCGCGCACCCCTGAAATACACGTACCCTGCTCGCACTGGGCCAATCGCGTGTGGAAATTCCCGCGCACCCCTGAAATACACGTACCCTGCTGAAATCGCGTGTGGATCTTCCCGCGCACCCCTGAAATACACGTACCCTGCTGAAATAGCGTGTGGAACTTCCCGCGCATCCCTGAAATACACGTACCCTGCTCGCACTGGGACTATCGCCTGTGGAACTTCCCGCGCACCCCTGAAATACACGTACCCTGCTCGCACTGGGCCAATCGCGTGTGGAACTTCCCGCGCACCCCTGAAATACACGTACCCTGATGAAATCGCGTGTGGAACTTCACACGCACCCCTGAAATACACGTACCCTGCTGAAATCGCGTGTGGAAATTCCCGCGCACTCCTGAAATACACGTACCCTGCTGAAATCGCGTGTGGAAATTCCCCCGCACCCCTGCTATACACGTACCTTGCTCGCACTGGGCCAATCGCGTGTGGAAATTCCCGCGCACCCCTGAAATACACATACCCTGCTGAAATTGCTTGTGGAACTTCCCGCGCACCCCTGAAATACACGTACCCTGCTGAAATCACGTGTGGAACTTCCCGCGCACCCCTGAAATACACGTACCCTGCTCGCACTGGGACTATCGCGTGTGGAACTTCCCGCGCACCCCTGAAATACACGTACCCTGCTCGCACTGGGCCAATCGCGTGTGGAACTTCCCGCGCACCCCTGAAATACACGTAACCTGCTGAAATCGCGTGTGGAAATTCCCACGCACCCCTGAAATACATGTACCCTGCTCGCACTGGGCCAATCGCGTGTGGAAATTCCCGCGCACCCCTGAAATACACGTACCCTGCTGAAATCGCGTGTGGAACTTCCCGCGCACCCCTGAAATACACGTACCCTGCTGAAATCGGGTGTGGAACTTCCCGCGCACCCCTGAAATACACGTACCCTGCTCGCACTGGGCCAATCGCGTGTGGAACTTCCCGCACACCCCTGAAATACACGTACCCTGCTCGCACTGGGCCAATCGCGTGTGGAACTTCCCGCGCACCCCTGAAATACACGTACCCTGATGAAATTGCGTGTGGAACTTCCCGCGCACCCCTGAAATACACGTACCCTGCTGAAATCGCGTGTGGAAATTCCAGCGCACCCCTGAAATACACGTACCCTGATGAAATCGCGTGTGGAACTTCCCGCGCACCCCTGAAATACACGTACCCTGCTGAATTCGCGTGTGGAACTTCCCGCGCACCCCTGAAATCCACGTACCCGCCCAAATCGCGTGTGAGACTTCCCGCGCACCCCGGTATACACGTACACGTATTTTTTGTCAGTGGGTGTCCGTGTTTGTGGGTACCCCTTTGCACGTCATTTGTCCTGGAGGGCCACAGTATAGGACATTCATCATGGCAGTATATAGGTGCTATTTGTTGGCGCACCTTTTGGTGCACATTTCTTACAGCCGCAGAGACGCTACCGCCTGCTTTCTTGTGGCGGTCGTGTTTGTGCCTGTGCGCTGGTTTGAGCGTGCGCTTTTTTGCCCTATTCTATTCCATGAATACGTGTTGTAGGCGAGCGTGTGGGCGTTCCGCGCACTTGTGCCCTGAACTTCCTCCGTGACGCCCACGTTTTGGCAAGTTGTTCCCCATTCCGAGTGTTACGCCCGTGTTCCGCCTACTTTTGTTGCGTGCGCCGCGCTATGTGCGAATTTCGCTGTGGCCTGTGCGATTTTCGCTGTGACCTGGCGCACGCTGTTAGATGGCCTG
The DNA here is from genome assembly GCF_040938575.1 of Ambystoma mexicanum. Classification (NCBI taxonomy): domain Eukaryota; kingdom Metazoa; phylum Chordata; class Amphibia; order Caudata; family Ambystomatidae; genus Ambystoma; species Ambystoma mexicanum. The sequence continues at coordinate 1,092,291,432 of NC_090937.1, read as the reverse complement.
TGCGCCAACGTGCGCCGCGCACTTTTTTATCGCACATCCGCTGGTTTTCTCGCGCACGGACTTCCATGAATCGATGTGCGCTGCTTTTCATGCGATTTTCGCACTTGCACTGCGATTTTCGCTATTCCACTGCGATTCGCACGTTTTTGCCCACTTGCGCCGCGCTAATTATTCCATGAATCGGCCTGAAAGTGTCTGATTCATGGAAAAGTGTGCATAAAGCCTGCACACGGAGAATGAGCATGCGTGGCATGACGTGCATAAGAAAATCTACCCGCCATGCATATTCATGGAATTGTCAACGCAAAGTAACCCCCTGCGCAAGTCGCAGCAGGAACGCCCATCACACGCCCATATACAGAGCCATTCCAGCCATGAAAACAGACCTCTGCGCACTACTTGTGAGCATAGCAATGAACCCTGGAAAAACAGCCTGCGTACTACCACAACCAGGCCAGCTCCCTGCGGGGGTGAGTGGGGTCCCCCGTAACTATTCCCAGCACCCCCTCAACATGTATATCACGTATCGTAAAAATCATAATTTTCCAGTACACATGCGTGCAAACCCCCATAAACAGTTCCTGCGCCCCGCTACACTGCTTACAAGCACGCCCAGCTGAATCGGAACCCCGAATGCATGCACGCATCCCAAAATCTGATTCCCGATGTTACCGCCTAAGCACAAGTGTATGTACGCCTGTCTTCGGGTGGCAGATAGAGTGCATTGTGTGGCCATTTCCCTGACGAGAAGTTGCACGTTCAGATGTATGAATACGTATCGGTCCACGCAAATAGTGGGCCTGCGATGGACTGCCTACGGGCTGTCCCTCATAACACCCACATTTTCCCTTGTTCTTCCCCCTTTTGCATGTTCCCCCTCCAGCTCTGGTCTATGCACAGGCCACGCCCACACTCTGAAAAGTGTCTCGCGCAAGGCACTTGGCCGCTCACAGACATGTGACGAGCCTGCGCGAAGTCCCTGCACAATATGAAAAAGTCCTGCGAAGATGATCCCATGAATCGACAAACTGAGTTGCGCGTGCAGTTTGGCGTGCAATGCACCGATTTACCGTGCAAATAATTCCATTAATCAGGCCCAAAAACGATAGAAAATAATTGTTTACTATATTCATTCATTCTTTGCCCGAGTTTAAATTCATAGTTCCCTTTCATCTAGCAGGATTGGATCACATTGGTGAACACGGTGAGGAAGTGGGGGCAAATGGACATACATACACAGTTAGAAGCAGGGGCACATGGGCAGATATAGTGAGGAGCAGGGGCACATGTGCAGATAAAGTGAGAAGCATGTGGTTAATGGACAGAGAGTGGTGCTTACAGAACCTGCAAAAACTGTGTTAGGAGAAAGGGGCTCGTGGCAAGACAGTGCGACAGGATGGGGGATCATAAAAGGATAGCTTGCTCCACAATGATGCAGAATGAAGCTGGCTCTGGGGACAAGGAGATTGTAAAAGAGGGACTGGTAGTATGATGATTTCTCACTATCATAGAGGACTTTAACCTCTACCTCTGTCATTTTTATTTCTGTTGAGCCTACTCCTAGCTCTTTACAATCATTCATGAATTGGTACAATTTAACAAATGATGGGAAAACACAACAGAGGAAAGAAAAGACAGAGGAAGAACAAAGAAGACCAAACTAAAATAAAATGCAATGATGATCCGGAATAACAAAATAGAGAGTGTCCTGCAAACCTGCACATTGCAGGACAAAATAAAGCCATCCCACCCCACAATCCGCAAAATACAGCATAGGTGGGAGGCAAAGTCTGCATGTAGGTAAAACAACCAGTAACGTGTGCTTAACAGTGTATGCAAATATGCACTGTCCTGGTACATTTACACCTTCCTGGTGTGCAGAGCGATTACCCCAATATTCTGTAGTAGCCGTATCTAAAACTGAGTTTCCTTTTGACTAGTCTGCTTACACTCCATCATCACTGCTCCCTTCTCCACCCAAGAGCTAGTGTGATAAGAATGAAAAATGACAAGGGGCACCATTACTAGAAATGCAGTAGAGTGATAACGGCGCCGGCAGAGCTGCCACTCTAATGCCCCATTACGAGGTCTGCTGGCGGGTGCCGCTAAGGATGTCTGGTCAGACCAGATGTCCTTAGCGGGACCCGCTAGCAGACCAGGATGCTAACAACGGGCCCGTCATTAACGGGCCCGTTGTTAGCATCCTCCCCATTCCCATTGAGCCCTATGGGGATTCAAATGGGAACGGGGATGTGCCGGGTCCGGGTCCCAGGAAAGGGAATTACCGGTTCTCCGAGATCAGAATGGCCCGGTAATTCCCTATCCCTGGAACCCGGACCCGGTACCCGGTTTGGGGGTAGCCATGCCGCTAAGAGTGGCATGGCTACCTCCAAACTCGTAATAAGGCCCATGGTATTTTAATTTATGAATTTGGAGATTTGCAAGGTGCAAACTCGTGGGCGGCTCCACTTTAAAGTGCCTGGAAGAATATTACATAAACCATATCTACAATAAAAAACTATGAATAAGGATTAGACAGCAAGGGGTGGAGTTACAAGTCCAGGTAGTCTACTTAAATGCAGTGTTCCGTCACATCTGCAATTGAAGTCCTGAGTTTACAATGTGGGTGGTTCTTTTGCTACAGGAATCATTGGAACAGATTCAGGTCGCTTTTGCAGTGCCAATGCAGGAGGATTCTAGGCATTACAGGTAATGGCTGTGGGGGGCAGTAGGGGTGGAGCATTAGTAGTTACAGGCAAGTATTGCAAAGGGATGACTAAGAGCCAGGAAGGGAATGAGAAAGGTCAGTCGGATCACCAGCGTGGACATCTGTCCGCTAGATATTCTATAGGAAAAGCTAGCATTTCACATTCATTTTGAAGCTCTTGGGATTGTGTTCTGTTTTTAGGGTTGAAGGGAGTTTTTTCCAGAGTCTTGGGTCTACCGTTGCTGGGGATATGTCCCCCGTGTTTCAGTCTTTTGAATCTGGGTACTGTTAGGCTGTTACTCTGTAATGATCTTAATGACCTCGTGTACAAGTTCAGGTATTTAGAAGCACTGTTTTCAAATGTTCTGAAAGTAATGCAGTTGACTTTTCTTAATGGCGAGACAATTTAGGGTTTTCAGAAACAGCGAGATATGGTCCCTGAGTTTCAGTCCCGGAATAGGACTTGCTGCTTATTATTGGATAAGTTTCATTTGACTTAGTTGATTTTAATTTAGGCCTACACAGAGGCTATTAAAATAATCAAGGTGTGAGAGGACACACGCTTAGAGTTTATACAAGGTTGAAGTGAGTGTTTGGTATTTAAAATGACACCCAAGTTCTTCACCTGATCTTACAGGATAAACAGTGCATACACCGTAAATCCATTTAAAAGCTAGTGTTTCAGGGGTAGAGATCCCAAAACAAATAAGCCCTGTCTTTGAGGCATTAAGGCACAGGTCATTATCAATTGTCCAATACTAGATATTCTGGGAAGTTCAGTGATAGATGGGCTGTTGTCAATCGGGTTTCAGGTTCACTAGTGGCCATGAGATGTCGACATGTAGTAGGAATGATTTTGAGGAAGGCTAAGTGATATTTGCTGGGTGCTTAATATAAACCTGAAATAGCCATCGGGAAAATGCAGAGCCTTAGGGAAGTCTATACTTCCAGGGAAGTTGGTTGGGTTCTGGTCCCCCACTTTAACCCTGAGAGTGCGATCTTCCAGGAAATTAGTGATCCAATTGACAGCAGTACTATCAAGTTCCATCTGTAGTTTCAATCTTTGTATTAGCCTCTGATGGTTGACTTTATCATGCACAGATGAACGCTCAACGAATCTGAGGGCTGTTGGTACGTATGTATGTAGAAAGGTTTATTTCCGGAATACAAAACGTTCCCATTAAAACAACAGCAATTAACAACATCATTGCACATCAGCACATTTAAATAAAAATACAAATACCAGCATAATTAAAACCCTGTCAAACAATTTTCATAAAACATGTTCTCAAAGTTAACGCATTCTTTAGAAATGATAATAAACCCCAGCCCACGGAAACCAGGTCCACCCATAACAAGTAACACAGAGCAGGTTCAAACGTAAGGAATTCCTGGCCCTGCAACAGTGGTTTAAGCGCGCGCACTCTGATAAACGAGAAAGCTGGGCAAAAAAATAAAAAATTGACCAACTCTTCCTTAGCCGCATCGCAAAAAAAGCATGATTAATTCTCATTGCCCTTGGACCATGCTGCCACCACTGCTCTCAAATGGATACAATTAAAATGTAACGTGCCCTGGTAATGACAATGTGCTGAGAAGAGTTCTGTGCCCATCGCAAATACTTCTAGAGACCTGGACTTGCGATGATTGCCTGCTTTCTATTAGCAGGCCCCAGGATCTCAGATGACTCTAATCCAGAATATGCTAGAGTATCCTTACTTTTGTAGATTTCTGACCATTGTGTGGCATTACATCCTTCATATAAAAAAATTGAACCATGTCTACTTCTGACAACACTATTTTTACATGCCTGAGCCAGGGGATTTTCAAATGGTGGTCCCTAGGAACCAAATATTTAATTAGCACAGGGGTTAACCAGCTTTGCTGTTCCCCCAAACTCTGAGCCAGTGACTTACAGTCTGAACTGTGATAGAATCACTAATAAACCTGCAACCCAATTTCTAGTGCAATGCAAAATTCAGGGTCGATCGAGTAAGCCCCAATACTTGTTTTAAAAAGGTATTCTCCACCACTTGGGTGGATTCAACATCGCTATATCCCCACAGCTTCATACTATGCCTAGAAACAGATGAAGCTTTCCCATTATAAACCTTGAGCCCGAATCCGACCGGTTTAGCATTGAACATGCCCATAGCTCTGCATGTTATTCTCAAGAGATTTTAGAATGTCCTCTCCTTGAAAAGGAGACTTGCTTCCATACTTGTGCTGGAGTGAAAGTCCAGACTGGCTTTCATTTAGGAGATCCCCGTCATTGTGATGGACCAGTTGGATGGTAATTAGCTTTCCCAATATTTCAGATATTGTATTTCTTTATTTAGTATAATATAGCCTGTTGGGCTTTTTATGAATTCTAAAATGCAAAAATCAGCAAGAAGTAGAAAATAATGATATAATGTTTAAAAGTTATGTATTATTTTGTCAAATGGTACATTATTACATTGATTACAAATTACATCATTACCTTCATATAAATCTGTCCACAACTGATCAAGTAGAGAAGTTTCGTTGTTAATTACTCTACCACCTGATAACAAATTCTTTCTTCTGATCGCAATTAGGCTATCACAATCGAGGGGCAAATGTTTACTTGTTTCCAGCACCTCATCTCCATACAGTCTACACATGCGTGACACTCTATGGCTGCCTGCAAGCTCCCGCTACCTCTAAGGAGCTCAAATTATTAAATTTGATTCTCATATATTTATAAGCTATCCAATTATGTGGATATTCCTGGAGATATAACACGAGTTTGCAGCAATCCTGGTATTGTATAATGTACAAATGACTGTCAGCAAGGCAGGCCAAAATAGTAAGGGTTTGTTCAAAATCTAAGTGCTGATTCCAAGATGAAAAAATTACTTTGAATTGAGCTAATGTAATAATAGTGGGATCACAAGATAATTTACCGCACCATGCACAGAACTCAATAACCAAGGAGTGGAGACAGGTGCTACTAAGCCCACAAAACCTGTGAAATGAGGACTGGAAGATTAAATAAAATAAAGTATGAGGCATAGAGTTAGTTAATTTCCAAAATAAGGCAAGATAGCGTGACTTCAGTGAAGATTTGATAGTGTGCAGTCGGAATTCTAAATGCAAAAATGTTTTGATGCAATTAGTAAGGGGTTTTATACTAGTGAATTCTAATTTCATAATCCTAGTTTCGAATTCGAATCCCCAGATTTCACTCTCATCAAAAAATACGGGTGGAATTTGTGCCTTATACACCTTGATTATTAAGTTAAGTGAATTGCCTCCATGAGATCTAGCAAACTTCTTAATGGCCCCCAGTTGTTGCTGTACTTTTGCCTCTGTGTTATTCCAGTGGGGTAGACAAGTCAACCGATTGTCAATGGTAACGCCCAAGTAATCAAATTGCTGGACGATATGAATGACATGAGAGCCAATAGTCTATGTAGACTTGGTCTTGAGTTTATTGGTGTTAGGCCTAAACATCATGATCTTTGTTTTGTTACCATTGCTTTTGAGACCATTTTGATCAGGATATAGGCTCGGTTTGCTGAGAAGACTCTGCAAATCTTTAGGAGTGCTAACCATGATAACCAGATCATCACGTATCCCAGCCACTGTACGCGGTACAGTCTGGGGGAAAGGCCTCATAAGTCTTTAGTACCTCCACTTGAGGACAACAAATGTATTTATGTAATCAGTAGTTTCTCCAGAACCCGCAAGTCTTACCTTAACGCTAGTGTGAGAGTACAAGAAATAATCATCCTAAGTTGGCCACGGTGAATGCCTTGATTGTATAATTTGCACCATAGTAAACCCCATTGGATGGTGTTGAATGCAGCACTGTATTCAATGAAGGCAACATTTGTAGTTTGATTTCGTAGTCGCCAGACCAATTCGACGATGGAAACAAGGGCCAAAATGTTGGTCAAAATACCTGAAACCTTACGAAAGGCCGCCTGTTGGAAAGGTATGATGTCATTCTCAGTAGCCCCCTCATCTAATTCAAACAGTAGGACCCTCATAAATATGTTGGCCGGCGCAACAAGCATCACTAAGATCCTGTAATTTTTTTGGATGGTTTTGATGTCATTTTTTATGTCTGGGGATCATAATATTTTCCCTCCAAGATTGAGGGCTGAGATTGGTATAGCTGACGAACTTGAATAAGACATTCAGTATTTGTGCAAACCAAGTTGGATTCCTCTTAATAAGTTTGTTACATATCCCATCAGGGCCTGGAGTGCAAGAATTATTTAAGAAAAGGATAATAGATATTAAATCTCCAGTTTGAAGGCTGTGCTCCCATTTAACATCTGACAAACCTGAGAAAAGTTTCCGGGGCTTAGTCTGACCAATCGTAGCAGTGATATGTTTTGGCCAAGCTTCTTTAGATGCTCCCACAATTATAGTCTGAGAATTATTTGTTCTTGCAGCCATGATCAGGGATTGCCACTGTGCTATATTACGTTCTATTTTAGTGACTGCCTTAACAGGTGTTGTATGTTACTTGATGCTAATGATGTGTTATAGAAATCTGTCAGTCGTTCTGTGATATGGAGTATGAGTGCCTCGATCAAAGTGGTTGAAAATGGGTTGCATTGTTCAGATTGTTCACCAGATGCATGGTTATGATAGAATGTAATTCAAGAAAAGCAGGCAGGTCACCAAGGTGTGGGGTTTGCTGTCCTATCTGATCATTCCTGGTGATCAATGTTGGTTTGATTTTTTAATTTATTTATTTAATTTATTTATAACGCGCTGAAACATCGCCCATAGGCATAGAAGCACAAAAAAAAAAACAACAACAAACAAAAAGGCAGCAAGTTAATCAGAAGCAGACAATGTGTGGCTTTGTTTTATCCTGAAAGGCCCTAGCATCCGTGTTAACCAGTTATTCTGAGGATTAAGGTTGATTACTGGTTTATTGTGGGTTTGTTAGCTTCTTGTAGATTTTGAAGAGCTCTTTCATCTTGCATTGCACAAAAGAGACCTCATTTTGCTAGTTTAGGTGTTTTCTTCCTTAGGAAAGTCATATGGCATCCCCTGTAATTAATTGTATGGGGTAGATTGTCATTGGGAGGCTTAAATGTGTTGCATGTGTGTTCTAGGTTGAAACGGGAGAAGCCGACTCAAAAATCATTCCATTAAAGGATGGTGTCTCCCAGGGCTCGAACTCACAATATTGATATTAAACCCAAGCAGACATTATTAAACTCTTCTCTTAACTGTTATACGCGGATGCACTATTGAACCTGGAATACATTAAAAACGATCAACATATAACTGAACCTCTCCAGGGAACCCAGGATTGGACGATAGATAATAAATGCTGCCTTGATGACTCCAAGGCAGATATATATTTCCTTGCGATACCAATCCCAGCGACACTACTGTTCAAATGTCCCCCCATCCCACATAGGGCCACCATCCATCCCGTCAGACCAGGTAAAGAATCAGGACATCATTTTCAACACCTAACTCTCAGCTCCACATCTTTGATCAATTGTCCCCTACCTGGAAATAGCGCAGGAAGTTGAGGTGAACAGAGACCATGGGCCTGATTTACAAAGCCGTTTTCAATGGGGATTTCCCATTCCAATGTACCTTTTGTAAATCAGGACCCTTGTCTTTTACACCTAGACTTGTGTACTAGTCTCTATCTACAACTAAACAAAAACCTACTAAAGGAATTTTGCAAAATCATTTTGGGGCTCAGTCCCTGGGACCATACCTTACCAGGCCTGAAAAACCTCTCTGTCTCCCTAGTATTAAGAAAATGACATGCAAACTAAACTGCATTACTTTCCAACAAGTCCCCGAAAAGGTCTTACAAAATACCTGAAATATCATATAAACACATATGTAAAGACAGGTATGGTTTTCACAGGGGAACCACCTAACCCCACGAGGTTCAGAAAACTGAAACAAGGGTGGGGATTCCTCATAGTATTCTGTCCAAAACTCTGGAACGACCTCCACACAACCCTAAAAAGAGAATATACTCTCATGTGGCTCAAAATGAATCTGAGAATTCTGGCTCCATGAAATGAAGATTTAACTCAAATATGGCTGCATACATTAACCAAATGTTCTTCCCTCCTCCATGACTCTCAAACTTGACTCTACTAAACCTCTACCTTACGACTAGCACTTCCGCCCCAGGGCCACATTTACGTGTTACCTGATAAACTTGAATCTGCCTAACTTGGCCCTTTGAAAGATGTTAGGCAGAAACCTGTGCAGTTCCCTCTGGGACCACTGCAAAAGATTTAGGACTACAGGGGTTTGGCAGTAAACCCACTTGGTAGCAGTCCGTACCACACAGATTCACTTGGTAGCTGTGGCTGAGCAGTCAGACTTCCCTCAAGAAGAGTAAAGCAGTATGTGGAGTATACAATATAGGGCGATTCTTCATAGTAAGACAAGCAAACACGCAACGAGACTCAGTGTAAAGATATTAAGGTATTTATTTATAACGGAACATCTATGGAAAACACTAGGGCACTATCACGGCAAACACTTCAATCACAATTACTCTACGAAGAAGAAACGATCAATCCCCCTAACAATATTTCGACAAGTCTAGGTTCTACCAACATCACTTATTTGCAGACAGAGGTGTATGCCTCAACCTAGATGGCACTCTAATATTAGTTAGGACGGGAGAGAAAAATAAGCAGGTTACGAAATCAAGACAGTTCAATACTTCACGGGAAAAATGCAAAGCAAGAAGGCAAGAACCACAATAGATCATAAAGTTCAGAGGCCAGGCCCACTCGTAGAGAGGCAAGGCGATATGTCCCAAAAAGTCTCTAGTGGAAATGCGTTCAAGTCTTTGTAGCAAATTGTTATCGGCAGATTGAACCAGTTCAGAACAATACGTGAGAAAGCTTGGAGGCGACGCAACGGAAAGGAGAGGACTAAGTCACCTCACTCGAACCGATCGAAAGGGAAGCCAGGCGGACACGGTACCTTGTTTGTGGAGAGACAGCTCCGGCGGGGGCAGTTGTTCCTGGTGGTGGATGCACGTCGGGTCTTTGCCAAGAGTAGAGATGATATCGTCGTCGAAGAAAAGTGAAGTCTGGTGCACCACCAGGGAAGAGACCAGCCGCGGAGTGCTCCGTCACAAGGCACCACCTTTTGGTCGCGGTACAGGGGTAGTGGCTATCCGGTTGTCGAGGTGCTCTGCACGGGCAATTCGACCACTGCGTCCTGAGGCGAAGAAAAAGCAAAGGGGACTGGTTGTTCCCACCAGTCAGGGGAAGAGACTCTCCGGCAGGGAGATCTCCTCTGTCGTCGGGAAGTGGTGAGTCGGTTCCGCAGGGCTCCACCGGAGGTGTCGTCGTGCAGGTCGGCTCAGCGTTACCCTCGTCGGATTCTTAGGTCCTGTGGCGACTTCTGAAGATCCAGTCCCAAAAGCCCTGCTTTTATGCAGAAAACCCCCATTCATTCAGCCTAGCTGTCAATCAACACATGCTAAGTGGTGAGTGGGGAGGCTCACCACTTGGGCCAATCACACCAGAGTGCGACCGGAGTTGGCAAGGCAACTCAGTCCAGGGTGCCTAAACCCCCTACCACACCCCTGTGGTAACCCAGACAGAATGGCACCACTTTGGAGGGTCTCTGTACAGAGGCCCGCCAAAAGTGGAACAAAGGGCTCAACCTTTGGTTTAGGAGTCACAGAGACGAACACAGACGCCATTTTAAAAACCGAGTTCTGGCAGAAAATACCATCCGATAAACTTATTTAAGATAAGTAAACCAGTGGTACGTTAGAGATTAACGAGGAAAAGTATCAATCTCTAACAATGGGACGAATCCCATAGGGTTATGTTCGGGGTCGAGCATAACAAGTAGTTTCCACTGCCACCAGCCAAAACTCGACGAGGGGGGACGGGACAGTGCCCCCTCGAGTAACAGACCTAGGAGTAATCGAATTACTCCTACTAGCACGCCCACAATAAGATGGTTGGTACTAGTTCTGTTAATAAATTTAGGTCTAGTAAAGCCAATGGTGACTTTACATGCCCGGGGAGACAGTAGTCAGTCCCCGGGTATGGAGTCTATGGTGGAGGTCCGCTAGGACGCCCCAGTGTTACGGTACGTAGGGTGCGGTGTAACACACATAGAAAAACAGATGAGACCCTATGGAGTAAAAGACCCCATAACCCCTAGAACACATTGACATTCAAAGGAATTACACCCATTCATGTCCAAGAGTGGGAGGAAAAGAGTCTCACTCTTGGCAAGATGGAAAAAAACAAACTCCAGAAATCCAGCAAAGCTGCTGGGGGACTCACTAGGTTAGGAAATTCAGCCTAAACAGAGAATTCTCCCTAACAAAAGATTACCTGACTTGTTCCTACACTGACTTGTTCTTACGCTGACTTGTTTTGTGTTTGTAATACTAATAACTGCATGCACCAAAATGTCGGTCATACACAGTGCTTAGCAAAAGCATTGACCACACTATGTAACCCAACATTCAGCTCAAATCTCAAATACTGACAGTAACTAAGCAGGCTACTAAGGTGAGTAACCGCATCCCACACCTCCTATTTCTTGTATATGTGTAACATCTCTGCATTGTTCTTGATGTCCTGTTTTGTTTCTCCAAGGCACTTGTCAGTAACACTAGTTAACTCTTTATAAAACTCAGAAATAAGTTCATAAATAAATAAACAGGTTGCCGCCACACCTTTTGAGGCAGGGAGCTTCATCACCAAACCATTTGTAGTTGTTGGGGGTCATAGATTTGAGTCTTTTCTGTTTCTTTGGTCCTTCTGTTGGTCCAGTGTGTTAGTGATTTCTGCATTCAGATGTTCTAGCAAAGGCGGGTTGTTGACAGGTTTATTGTCTTTCTTTAACAGAATGATTTTCTCTTCAAAATATTGTCTGTTTACTTTATTAATTTGTCTGACAAGGATCTGGTGTTCTTGGTTGTGGTCTTTTGTTAGTTTATTTGTGGGGTCATTAGGGATGCGCCATCACTTTAGTGTTCAGACCAGGAGAGTTCCATGTCAGTGTTCTGTTTAAGGTCTAGATGAAATGAGTAAATGAAATCAAGTGCATGACCGCCGTTGTGGGTGTGCCGGTTTAGCGAGGGATTAAAACCCAGGTGATTCATGAATGGTCCAGATGAATAATCTGGATTTCAAATTCAGTCAAGCCATAGTTTTATATCCCCCATTAAAGGGATTTTACTTGCTACGTCTTGCATACTTTCCAGCAATGACCATCCTTGGAGAATGGAAGGTTTGACGCCAGGTGGGCATTAGACCACAAAAATAGTAATTGAGATGTTATTGTTGATGTACATCTACCAACTATGTTTCTAAGGTGTAAAGTAAAAAGTAAGATGCCTTAATGCCATATACCAACTGCAAAACTGAGTTCCAGTGTTTTGAAGGACTTGAGCGTGGCATAATCATTATACAAATAAATATAGCACGCAGTGGCATAACTTAGTTTGAGGTAGACAGTCTTCATTGCAAACTCATTTTAGGGCTACTGTACCTTCTAATGGTAATGAATTGTATTATCCTAAAAGTTTCAAAACATTTTGCAGTCAGTATTGTCATCGAAGGAGCAAATTATGCTTTTCAGTTTCCATTAACTGCTGGGTACAGGGAGGAAGATGGGCATTTATTTATTGTTTGCTTGTTAGGCACTTATACAATAGGAATATACTGTTTCAAAGCGCCCACAGGGCATGGAGGGAGGGTGGGAAATACATTACAAAACAATATTAAGAGCAGAGTGGGGAGAAGAAGAAGAACAAATCTACTATGCCTTGTGAGTATTCAGAATGTGCAAGTGCAGAAAGGAGGAGGATGCGGGGGAAGTGCTGGAGAGTCCGAACTAGTGGTTAAGGCATGAACGAAGTGCTAGGAATGATGAGTGATACACAGCCTGGGCCGCGGGAGATGTAAGTACGAGACCCCAGGGCGGAGGGTGTGCAGATGCAAAGTGCTGTGGATAGACAGGAGATGGGAAGATTGGTGTGGGAGGTCAAGGCCCCGAAGATGCACAAGGGCCAAGGACACCAATAAAGCAACTGAGGGATTGGCAGAGGAGAGAAGGAGGGAAGGAGGAGGAGAAGAGGAAAGTCTTATGGAGATTCCAGAATTTGAGAATATCCTACTCAAGATGCAGGTGGTGGGGGAGGCTATTCCAAAGGAGGGAGCCTTCAGAGGAATGTAGGCGACCACCTGCCCTCTTTTTAGCAAAACGCTTTACACACAAAGAGTTGGTGCCAGAGGAGCGGAGTGGTCTAGTGGGAGAGTATTTAGTGAGATAGAGTTGAAGATAGGGAGGTCCCGGGCCCAGACAGACTTGTGGATGATACAGAGGGATTGAATTTAATCCGTGCATCAACCAGAAGCCAGTGAAGACTTTTTAGTGCAGAAGTGATGCGATCCCTGGGTTTAAGATCAAGGATAAGTCTCGCTGCTCTATTCTGGATAAGCTGAAGGGGTTTCAGATTGGATGAAGGAAGATTCAGGAGGAGGCTATTACAGTAGTCAAGTCTAGAGAAAACTAGGGCTTGAGTCACATTGAGCCTCTGAGGGAAAGTGAGAAAAGGTAGAATTCCTTTGAGAAGGAGGAGCTGATAGTTGGATTTCTTGGCAATGTCCTGAGTGTGAGGGAGGAAGGAGAGAGAGGAGTCGAAGATGACTCCAAGGTTTCTGGCTTCAGTTGAAGGATCAGGGGGAGAGCCCAGGGAGGAAGGCCAGAGTGAGGGGAAGAAAGAGGGAGCAGAGTCCAACAGGGGTTGAGGCAGAGATCATTGGAGGTGTACCAGGACTTTATGGCAGATAGGCAGTCAGGGATGATGGAGGGTGCAAGAGTGTCAGCATGGAGTTTGAAGAGCTGTGTGCCATCTGCGTAACACTGGAAGTTGGAGGAGAAGGAGGAGATGAGGCGTGCAAGGAGAGCAGGGTAGATGTTAAAGAGCCATAGGGAGAGAATAGAGCCCTGGGGGACACCACAGGTAGAGATGGAAGTAGGAAAGGAGAAGGGGCACGGGATGACTTGGGAGGAGCGGTTAGTGAGGAAAGAGGACAGCCAATCCAGTGCCCATTTTGAGATACTGCGTGTATCATGGAGCCTTTGTATGAGGATGGAATGGTTAACGTGTCATATGCAGACGAGAGATCAAGAAGAATAAGGACAGCTGTGCATCAGAGGAACAGTGCCAGCAAGGCATGTGTATTTAAATAAAAAGGTAGGAAGTGGTGTCCTCTGTGAACATCAACCGTTCACAGAGGATTCGGCTCACAATCCAAAAAAAGAGATTGTATGCATTCCCACTCCAGGGTACTAATTAGACAGTAACACCTTTCCCTGTGTGCCGCACCGGGTGGGCAACTGGACAGCCTTGCCTTTCTTGGCATTCAGTACCAGGTGTTCATGGAGCGCAACATGGGTTCATAGGTCCGAATTTTGAGCTCTGTTACCACCCAGTGCACTGCTCTGGGGAAGGCCCCCATTTGTCCATGGTGCTCAGGTCACTCTTCTCTGATATAACAGACATGGCATGGAGAGCGAGATACCTGTTTGCTCCCTCAAAGAGACTACAAAAAAGATAGCTGGCATGGTAATGGTGGACCTGGATCCCAGTGAAAGCAGAAATGCTCTTCTCTTTTCATGGTGGTGACCCAGGTGGGCTGGAGGCGAGGGTGTAGCAGCAGAGGTGTTCCAACAAAAGTAAGGGATTTTTTCCTTCGGAAAAAGTGTAAAGAGAGCGGAAACGGCGGCGGCTACAGGAGGAAACATGTAGCAGGCATGAGTAGCTAACAGCTTCTGAAATGCACTCCTCTGTTACGAATTGATGAAAAATTTGATTTGAAAAAAATCAATCTAATAAGCTTCTCTTTTTTCCTAAGCATTTCTCAACGTCTCTCCCTCTCGAAGATCTTCTAGCAATTTCTAAGACAATACATTGGAATTAGATTCCCAAAAGTGATGTGATGTGTAACTGTTGTTTTAGCATTCTTATCCAACACAACTTCACTTCTTTTTGTCTTGCCAACATAGCACGTCACACAGGGCAAATGCATTGTTCAAAATACATTTTCATAGTCACAAGTTGCCGGAGTGTGGCTGATGCAAATGTCATTACTGAAAATGTTTCCGTTTTGGCAAGGATATGTATCCTTATTGGGTGTAATCCTGGAAGTGTATTTAGATGTTACAGACCTTTCAGGTCTCACTATACAATTGATTACGTGCTTTATCTGAATGTAAGTATGCATGGGTAGGCATGGCAACTGCTTGTGCAACGTTTTATTTATTTATGTATTTATAGTATTTGTGTAACGCCCAGACCCAAGAGTATCACAGCGTTTGTACATAGTAATTAAACTACGCTAGGAAGAGTCCATGATAATAGTGGCATTAGTCATATGTGTTGAATAACCCATTTTTAACCAGTCTCTTAAAGGTGGGGTTGGATCGTTAATTTCTAATGATTGGAGGTAGAGAGTTGCAGAGGGAAGGGGCTATGACACAGAAACGTACTCCCCCTGCTCTGGGCATTTGAAGCGTGGGGTGACCAGCGAGATACAATTGGAGGACCGTAGTGAACACAAGTGCTGTCTTTGGGTGATGCTATTGTTCAGGTACAGAGGGGCCTCTTTGTAGAAGCAGGGGTGAGCCAAAGTGAACGTTGTTTAAATCGATGCAAACTTTGATAGGAAGCCAGTGATATTCGTGCCTGGAAGCTTAGATGTGGCCAGAGCGGCGCAGGCCCAAAGCTGTACAGAAGGGCTTATTTTGGAGGTGTCGGAGCTTGGCAAGGTTGGATGTCGAGGTGCCCATGAGGAGAGCATTACAATAGTCCAACTTGCTGATGCTGATGGCTCTTGCCAACTAGATGTACAGAAGGGCTTATTTTGGAGGTGTTGGAGCTTGGCAAGGTTGGATGTCGAAGTGCCCATGAGGAGAGCATTACAATAGTCCAACTTGCTGATGCTGATGGCTCTTGCCAACTAGATTCAGTCATTCGGCGAGAGAAATTGTCAACTCAGGAAGATGAGTTTAGCTGTGTGTGATGTGGATGTGGCCAGGGGGTAAATGTGCTTGCTTATGGAGAGTCCGGCATCCAAGTAAACTTCCACTTTATCCTGATCAATAATTTTGCATCATTTTAAAATGATGCTTTTGATCTCCTTACATTAGTTCCAATATGTCATGATAAGTACCAATTCCGGAGGCAGTTCAGGACATTTCCTGGTTATAGGTTTGTGTCTTCTTAGAGGGTTCAATGTTTTTAGTACTTGCTGTAAGCATTCTATGCACATGATCTGGGCCTGCTTAAAGTGAGGTTTGCGATATATCTCAGCCTGCCAACCAACATTTTAAAGAAGGTGAAATGAGTGTCTGTGGTCAGGCCTGATAGCACATTTTGTGCCACCTCAGGCCAAATATCATCTCGGTCCTGCCCAGTCTCTTACAATCGGATAACATGTATGTTTGTGTGGTCAGACTGGCACTCCCCAGTGCACTTCTGCGGAATCGGTCATAGGTAAATGACTAATATATGGCCGTCATAGATGCAAATTGGCTTATGGTTCGCATATCTCAGGCCGCTCTTTTTATGAGCTAGCTGTGTATGCCTCCCAGAGTCTTTAGCAGTTCTTTGCATGATGAGTAGAGTTCCCAAAAGAGACCTCACATAGCTGTCATTCTCAGTCATTGTTGCACAATGTATCCATTTGAGAGTGAGAGAGAGAGAGAAAGAGAGAGAGGGGGGGCTTGACAGTGGCATCGTCTTAACATGAGAATGGGAGTTGTATGCATAGGCCAGTGGCAGGACTCTCTGTATGACGAGGCCATACTATGCCTTTTAATGTTTTGTTATGCCTCAACACATAATTAAAATTTTATTTTAGCTGTATTGCGAGATACATTCACCCCTCCAGGTTGTCTTAGCTCTTTTTAGACAATAGAATGCATATTGTTACCCAACTTCACGGTACTCATTTCATCAACCTCAGAAGTACGAGCGGATCAGTGGCCCTGACAGGATTCAAACCCATGAGCTTCAGATAACACAGAGATTTCTGCCACGGATGCCTTCGTTTTTTGAGATGTCCCACCAGCGCTTCATGTATTGCTATCATGTGTTATGTCTTATGGCTTATTACTTGCTTGTGTCCCTCACAAATCTGCTTTCCACCTTAAAAGACACACATTAAGTACCAAATCACACACGGCAACTGAGCACCAACTTGTACCACCTCCCCCTGTGTTAGGCAGAATTATATGCAGTACCCTTTGGGAACACTACACACAATTAAGACTACAAGTGACAGTACAATTTAACCTTTGGTACAAGTCTGTACTACACAGTTAAAGTGGTAGCAGTAGCAGAGCAGCCAGACTTATCTCACGAGTAAGTGAGCAGTACAAATAGTTACACAAAGGACAGCAATTACTATGATGCAGGTAAACACTGACTCAAGGTTTTCAAGTATAAGAATATACATTTATTTCACTCTTTAGTTGTATACCATTACACTATTATACGCAGTCTAAAAATCACTTTCCTAATACACCACACCACTTCCCTTAAATTCCAGACAAGTTAAGCTCACAAAATGTAGTGGGATCAAAATGGCACTCCAGCAATTATAAAAGGGAGGGAAAGACAAACGTTTACAGAAATGGATCCACACCAACAAGTAAGTACTCAGGGCAAGCGAACAACAGAGACCACAATGATAAAATCAGATAGAAAAGGCTTAGGGCCAAAGTCAATGGATCAAAAGTCTTTTGCTCAAGATAATACAGTTCAGGGTAGTTTGCGGTAAAGTTCGTGGCACGGTTTCCGGACGAGGTTAGTTGGTAGAAAAGTTAGTTGAGAGAGAAGAGAAGGACAGGCCCTCGAATTGGAGAAAGATTTCAAACACTTTCACCACGGCTGAACGAAACGCACAACCAGATTTGCACAGTAACTTAAAATGGAGAGGGCGCTGTAGCTGAGGCAGATGTTCCTGGTAGTTCCTGCAGGCTCACGGTTCCTGAAGTGACTGTTGGACTGATCAGAAGTCGGAAGACTGGAGGGTCCTGCACTACCCAGAGAAGAAACCAGCAGCAGCGCCAAACAACAAATAAAAGGTGCGCTCCTTAAAAACCAAGCAGGCCCACTGTAATTCTGTACAGCGAATTTGACCAGAGGAGGGGTCCTGACTTGCAGTTTGGGTGAACTGGTTGGTCCCACCAGCTCAAGGGAAGAAGTTTCCTGGAGGATCTTCTCTGTCTTTGGATTCTGGAGATTCGGACCTGCAGCAGTGCTTCACCAGGCAGTTCAGTCATGGTAGGGGTCCTCTTCTTCCAGTTCCTCATTGGTTCTTTTGTTCCAGTGGCAAATTTACTCTTCCAGTCCCAGAGACCTGCTTTTTATGCAGTTTTCCCCCATTCATACAGCCTGGCTGTCAATCACACAGCAGGCTGGCTCCCCTTAGCCAATCAGGCAAGGCCGGTCCCCTTAGCCAATCAGGCAAGAATGCGACTTGGGTTACCAAGGGAACCCATGGCCGCGGTCCTTAAACCCCTGCCTCACATCCTGCCTACCCAGACTCTCAGGCGCATAAAGGAGGGCTTCTGTGTGGAAGGCTGCGAAAAGGTGATGAACAAAGGGACCAAACCTGGTTTGGCGTGCAGAGTAAAACACGTGAAAGACTTTAACAAAAAGAAATGGCGAATAAACCCGGCCGAAGCCAAAATAAAATGTATTTGGTCAAGCAGGTTTATGTTTGAGGCTAATATAATAGCCTAAACAATTACCACGTTTATGTAAGATAATTGCGGTAGAAAAGTTAGGGTAGATACCACTGCCACCAGCCAAGTCTTAATGTAAAGGGAGCAAAACAAGGCCCCAAGAGACACAGACAAAAAAGGGATAAGAATTAATCCTTTCCAATACTCCATGGAAGATGGGGTGTACTGGGTCTGCGGTTTAAAGTGACTAAGGTAAAATTAAGGGCAACTTTACCCTTTTCTTGGGGACTGTAGAATTCAGTTAGCACATGATTTCACAACATTGTAAGCAATGTGATACCTCTGGGTGTGGGCTATAACAAATGCTATAAATAAATAAATAAATAAATGTATATCCACATTCTGCAATTTAGTTAGAATGGAGCACACATAAAAGGGCGGTCAGAGTTTCTGCAGTGCCAAGGTCAGGCAAGAGAAAGAGTGTATAAGGGTTCTGCCCTTGCAGCATCCCTCGGGGAGGCCAGTGAGACCTGGCGCTGCATTGATTGAGTGCGGGACTCCCGCCCCCACAGGCATCTTCTTCCCAAGAAATGCAGCTGGAGGTCGGGTTTCACTTTCTTGCTTTCCACGGCCTTTTGCCTAGCCAGCGTAGCACTTGGAAGCGTGCGTGAAAGTCCGCAGGGCTCCCAGCAGAAGACTTCCCTTAAATGCCCATGCCAACGTGGTTAGATTCATTGCAGCACGCGCACATGTAAAGCCATCAGTCTGCAGTAAATGATCATGTAGTAACAGAGGTCTCACTTTTACTCTATGCATAAGCCTGATAAACATGTTAGGATGTCACTGATCATTACAATGCAATGACCGCCAGGTGTAGCATAAAGACCCTATGAGTGATACAACGCAGCGCAAATGCAATCCTCCAGCTAAGACATCACAGCTGCCGGGTGTTTACATGATATTCCTCTGGTCGTGTCATTACAGTTCGCCAGATATACACTAATGCTCTCATTAGGATGTCTGTGAACACTGGCATGATGCGAATATCTTGGGAGCTGAGTACAGCCATTTTGGTGCCCCACCTTCTTCTCCGAGAAAAAGGGTCTGGGCGCATTAACATACACAGGGCCTGATTCATGGAAGTGTTTTATAATGGCGCAATCCCATAGGAAAATGTTCCATGGAAGTGGCTGCGGGTTGCAAAAGCAATTCTACAGTGCACCGGTTCTGCTTGTACTGAGCAGAATTCAATCATGTACTCAATTCTGAAGAGTCCAACAGACATATGCTGCCCCTTTACAAACGTAATTCTCGTCTTCATTCTTTGACGTGAACAGAGGCCCACGTCTTGCACTGCCTACAGCAGTAAAGGAAAATCAGACACCGAGCTTAACTTGTTGATAACTAGAATTTAAACGGCCCTCCCATTATTATGCCTTATAAACAAAGGGTCATTATTGTGGATTAATATTTCACTCCCACTGTATGACCCAAGCCAAAGCTGAGCGCAATATTGTGGGGAAGTGTCATTATGCCATATAATAATGATCTCTGCTGATGTCTATAAGGATATTAGCGCACAGTGTTCATAGCAATATAGGTTTGAAAGTTGTGGTGCTGCAAGCAACATCTTTGTTGATTAGTGAGTTTAGCAACACGACAAAACATTTAGGGGGTAATTAATAGAATTTAGCGCACAAGTGGCACACGCGGCTGGCGCACAGTGTGCGCGTGCGAATCTCTGCGCCAACCGCTGGCGCTAAAATCCATTTCCGCGCACAGCGTATTCATGGATTTTAGCTACCAAAACCAGTCGTGGCGCACAGTGGCACAGCAACCCTGCAGCAGCGCCAGTTACGCCCCCAAGAACGGCCCTCGCGCAGGGAAAAGCCATCAAAATCCCCAATCCAGCGCAAAGGGCTGCGCTAACCCTGTACCAGCACGGCAAGCTGCGAACGTGTATTACTGGGGTTCGTGGGAAGTTTACACACGATAGGCCCTGTGCGAGTGGGGTACGTGTATAACTGGGGTTCGCGTGAAGTCTCACACGCGATTGGATCCGGGTATGTGTATTTCGGGGGTGCGCGGGAAGTTTCACACGCGATTGGCCCTGTGCGAGTGTGGTACGTGTATTACTGGGGTTCGCGGGAAGTTTCACACGCGATTGGCTCTGTGCGAGTGGGGTACGTGTATTACTGGGGTTCGCGGGAAGTCTCACACGCGATTTGAGCAGGGTACGTGTATTTCGGGGGTGCGCGGGAAGTTTCACACGCGATTGGCCCTGTGCGAGCGAGGTACGTGTATAACTGGGGTTTGTGTGAAGTCTCACACGCGATTTGATCCGGGTATGTGTATTTCGGGGGTGCGCGGGAAGTTTCACACGCGATTGGCCCTGTGCGAGCGGGGTACGTGTATTACTGGGGTTCGCGTAAAGTTTCACACGCGATTGGCCCTGTGCGAGTGGGGTATGTGTATTACTGGGGTTCGCAGGAAGTTACACACGGGAAAGGGTCTGTGCGAGTGGGGTACGTGTATTACTGGGGTTCGCAGGAAGTTTCACACGCGAAAGGGCCTGTGCGAGTGGGGTACGTGTATTACTGGGGTTTGGGGGAAGTTACACACGCGAAAGGGCCTGTGCGAGTGGGGTACATGTATTACTGGGTTTTGCGGGAAGTTTCACACGCGATTGGCCCTGTGTGAGTGGGGTACGTGTATTACTGGGGTGCGCGGGAAGTTTCACACGCGATTGGCTCTGTGCGAGTGGGGTACGTGTATTACTGGGGTTCGCGGGAAGTCTCACACGCGATTTGAGCAGGGTACATGTATTTCGGGGGTGCGCGGGAAGTTTCACACGCGATTGGCCCTGTGTGAGTGGGGTACGTGTATTACTGGGGTGCGCGGGAAGTTTCACACGCGATTGGCTCTGTGCGAGTGGGGTACGTGTATTACTGGGGTTCGCGGGAAGTCTCACACGCGATTTGAGCAGGGTACATGTATTTCGGGGGTGCGCGGGAAGTTTCACACGCGATTGGCCCTGCGCGAGCGGGGTACGTGTATAACTGGGGTTCGTGTGAAGTCTCACACGTGATTGGATCCGGGTATGTGTATTTCGGGGGTGCGCGGGAAGTTTCACACGCGATTGGCCCTGTGCGAGTGGGGTACGTGCATTACTGGGGTTCGCGGGAAGCTTCACACGCGATTGGCCCTGTGCGAGTGGGGTACGTGTATTACTGGGGTTCGTGGGAAGTTACACACGCGAAAGGGCCTATGCGAGTGGGGTATGTGTATTACTGGGGTTCGCGGGAAGTTTCACACGAGAAAGGGCCTGTGTGAGTGGGGTACGTGTATTACTGGCGTTTGCGGGAAGTTTCACACGCGATTGGCCCTGTGTGAGTGGGGTACGTGTATTACTGGGGTTCGCGGGAAGTTTCACACGCGATTGGGTCTGTGCGAGTGGGGTACGTGTATTACTGGGGTTTGCGGGAAGTCTCACACGCGATTTGAGCAGGGTATGTGTATTTCGGGGGTGCGCGGGAAGTTTCACACGTGATTGGCCCTGTGCGAGCGGGCTACGTGTATATCTGGGGTTCGCGTGAAGTCTCACACGCAATTTGAGCAGGGTACGTATATATTTCGGGGGTGCGCGGGGAGTCCTACACGTGAATTGGCAGTGTGAGTCCTCCCAGGTGTTCCATCTACACCCTCCACGGCCCCTACAGGCAGCCCACACCACAGGGGACTACCCTGCACCCCTGGTCATGTCCCGCATGCCCCCCAGACAAGCCACATGTCAGCTTGCACTACTGATTACCAACTCATGTCCCCCAGCACCCCCCCAGCAGTGCGGGGCACCTGCCAGCAGGTCGCCACTCATGTCCCACTCATGTCCCCCTGCACCCCCACCCCCCCCCGCAATGTGGGGCACCTGCCAGCAGGCCCCCACTCATGTCCCACTCATGTCCTCCTGCACCCCCACCCCCCAGCAGTGTGGCGCACCTGCCAGCTGGCCCCCACTCATGTCCCCCTGCACCCCCACCCCCCAGCAGTGCAGGGAACCCTGCCAGCAGGCCCGCACTCATGTCCCACTCATGGCCCCCTGCACCCCCACCCCCAGCAGTGCGGGGAACCTGCCAGCAGACCCCATTCATGTCCCACTCATGTCCCCCTACACCCCCACCCCCCAGCAGTGCAGGGCACCTGCCAGCAGGCCCCCACTCATGTCCTCCTGCACCCCCACCCCCCAGCAGTTCAGGGTACCTGCCAGCAGGCCCCCACTCATGTCCCACTCATGTCCCCCTGCACCGCCACCCCCAGCAGTGCGGGGCACCTGCCAGCAGGCCCCCACTCATGTCCCCCTGCACCCCCACCCCCCAGCAGTGCGGGGCACCTGCCAGCAGGCCCCCACTCATGTCCCACTCATGTTCCCCTGCACCCCCACCACGCAGCAGTGTGGGGTACCTGCCAGCAGGCCCCCACTCGTGTCCCTCTGCACCCCCACCCCCCAGCAGTGCGGGGCACCTGCCAGCAGGCCCCTACACATGTCCCCCTGCACCCCCACCCCCCAGCAGTGCAGGGCACCTGCCAGCAGGCCCCCACTCATGTCCCCCTGCAACCCCACCGCCCAGCAGTGCAGGGCACCTGCCAGCAGGCCCCCACTCATGTCCCCCTGCCCCCACGTCATGACGATCCTCAATCATGGCCCTTATGGCCAGCCTCCCCAGCCCAAAGACCCAACCAAGTATTGCATCCACCCACATAGAAAAGGCAATTACATGATACAACCCCAAAGGCAAGTATGTAAATGAACACATGACCGTCACACACACACAATGGGTGCAAGTGAATGTGAAAACCCATATCATGACATGCATGAAACCAATGAGATAATACCACACATCGAAGTATGAAGAAAAAAAATTATTAAACACAACATGAATATAATTAAAAGAAAAAACACAACAATGGGAATAATTAAAGAAATGCTGCATGTCCGTAAAAGAATAAAAAACAAGAAATCATAATCCAAAGAAATCCAAAAGAAATGGTGTCCAAAGTCACAGTCCAACAAAGCAAATCCAAGGGAAAAAAGAAAGTGAAATCCATTTCTCCATGGTGAAAATAAAAAAAATGAGAATAATCCAATGGTGAACTATGTACAAATGAACAATCCAGGGTCCATGAGCCCAACTGATGAAATGAAACCTACCAAAAATAATACCTAATAAAAAACTCTGTACAAAAATGTGGTGCATTGTCCAAGCGCAACCAAAATAAAAAAGAAAAGGAAAGGAAACCTAACACTATCTAACTATATACAATGGCGGCGGGCAAGTCCTGCGGCTCACTCTGTGGTGTCCCGAGCCAGGGCATCATCGAACTCCATGTCGATGTCCCAGAGGCAGGCCTCTGCCCTGGCCCGGAGGTCTCGCAGGGAGGCACTCATGGCCTGTTCCAACTCCCTGCGAGTCGCCTCGAGGCACTCTGCTTGCCTCAACGCCCGACGCATGGAGAACTCCGCCCTGACCATGGTGAGCCGCGCCTCTTCCGCCCGCCTCCGCTCCATATCTATGTGCTGGCCCAACCACAGCCACACAGAAGACACATCCATTCCAGGGTCCTCCTGCCCTCTGGCCGATGCCTGCCCCCCTGATGTTGATGGCCCCGAGCCATCATTGCTCTCACCTAGAGCCTGCTCCTGCTGCTGCTGCTGTCCATGTGCCCTGTCTGATGATGCCTGCACATCCTCCATCAGCTGGTCTCCAGTTGTGGTGTCCACCCCTGCTGGACCGCCGACTCCCGACTGTGGCATGGATGGGATCTCCACCAAGCTGGCTGTGTTGGTCAGGCCAGGTCCACAGGGGGCCCTGGTGGAATCTGGGCCGGAAGACGGCACGAAGAACGACTGGCGCATATTCCCCACAGAGGAGGGGTGTCCGCCAGAGTGCGCGTCACATGTAGGAACCCACCAACCAGGACCCCTCCCAACAGTGCCACGTCGTGACGCTGCTCTTCGTGATGGTGTGCGTTGTCTGCCCAGGAAGAACGCACATCATCATGAATGTCACGCGTGCGCAACATGACACCAATCAGGACGGAGCCCATACGTTCATGGGACCCCTCGTCCACAGGTAGTGGAGAGGCAGATGACATAGCACTCTCCCCTACCTGCGGACAGGCCTGGGACGGGGCCTCCCTGCTGGTGCATGGTGGTGCAGTCACAGGGTCAAGGACAGGGACATGCACAGCCTCCTCCGCGGTGACCTGTGCTTCCTCCTGGCCCTGGACTGCACCACTTGCACCAGTGGTACTACCCCCACCAGGCCCCATGTGCGGCTCAGTAGCGGGCTCCTCCTCCTCTGTGGAGACCACCAACCTGGATGTCTCTGTACCGTCTTCCGCCATTGCAAGCCCCTGTGGGGGCTCACCCGGCCCTTCCGCCATAGCCGTAGTGGCAGACGCGGCACCAGCCCCCTCGCTCGCGGATGATGGCAAGTCCTGGGAGGGTGGCTGGGCCTTGCGTCGCCGGCCAGTGGAGGCATCCCCGCCGCTTGGCTCCACAGCGCCGTCTCCACCCTCTTCTTCACATGACGCTGCGTAGAGGGAGACATAGAACACAAGCATCAGGGTACAGTACAATTTTCCCCTAGACAGGAAGCAAAAACACATGAGTGGCAGTGTCTAACGTCACTTCCATCCTGTCCCTCCACAACACATGGGTGAATGCACGCAACACACATGCATAAACAGGCATGGCGCATGCAATCAACATCAGCATCCATCCACAAGGGCCTCTATTAATCAAAATGTTGCCTTCAAACTCACATGCATCCTGGCTCACACTGATCACATGCACACACATCACCGGAGGGTCATGCATCATTCTTTGTACACCACAGACACAGTGGATAGACACAGTGCATACAACGGTGACCGCACTGCATGAGTGAATCTACACATCATCACGGACATGTGTCATGAATCCATGGCGTATCGAAGTCACAGACACACTTCTCAGACACACACACATGTGCACCATACATGTACATGACAGCAGCACCCATCCTTCACACCCCCACCATGTGCAACAACAGACACTGGCATGCTTTCATGTGTGCATTTGAAATACAGCTCCCCATGTAGCATTGGAACTCATGCACCAACCATGTGGTTCACACATTACTGGTCTCACATGCATGACCATGATGTCCCTGCACACACACATCCATACATGGCCCATGTCACACATACAGGCAAGTATCAGACTACCAGCACACTGCAATATGCCCTGTCTCGCACACCAATGCTTGGCCACTTACCGCTCAACTCCAGACGGGTCTTCCTCTGAAGGATCTGGGTGTGGAGCACTGGGCATACGTGTTCAGGACCCTCATCTGGATGTCACTCATGCTGACCCGGCCCCCCTCTGCGAGGCACCGGGCCTTGTGGAGGGTCCTGGACCTGAAGTCCTCCCAGCGCTTCTTGACGTACTTGATGTCGCGGGTTGCCACCCCTTCCGCGTTGATAGCAACCACTACGTCGTCCCAGATCCTCTCCCGTCCTTCCTTGTTGGCGCGCAATGTTCCGAAGAGGGCATCATAATGCCCCAGGACATGCTCCACCACGACACCAACTTCCTTCACACTGAAGCTGGTGGCCCTCTGCCTCTCTGGCTGGGGGTCGCCAGTGGTCTCAGATGGTGTTTGCCCCGACATGGCGACACCCGTGGCAGGCATGGGTGGGCAACTGGGTCCTGAGGCTGGGCTGTGGAGCAATAGTATCCCAGTCGGGAGTCTTCTGTTCCAGCAGGGGTGGACACAGCAACTGGAACCCTGGCTGACGTGCAGGCACCAAATAGCAGGGCATGTGGGCAGCAGGCAGTCAGGCAGCAGCAGATGGCAGGTGGGAGCGTGCGCAGGAAAATGGCCTTCAGGGCAGGAGCGTGGTCTTCTTTGTGTGTACACGTGGCCAGCTTGATACGGAGTGAATTGGCACGTGAAAAAAGTGCACATCAGTGTGAAATCCGAGGAAAGGCCCTTAGCGCATAAGCGCGTCAGCACACGTACGCGATTTCATTGGACCAAAGGCCCTTAGCGCGTAAGCACGTCTGTGACGTATCGCGCACGGGTGTTGCCCTGACACGGGTTGAAGATCCCACGTGGCTTTCCATTGCTCTGTACGTGCTTTTCGTGGGGTGCGGGCGTGTGTTTTCCAGCCGTTGGGCTTCACACGCTATTACTTCACAGCGGGTGGGTGTTGGCTATGCGTTCTTCTACACACAAGGCAGACGGTGAGTGGTACCCCACTCGCACAGGGCCAATCGCGTGTGAAACTTCCCACGCACCTCAGTAATGCACGTACCCCACTTGCACAGAGACCTTTCGCATGTGAAACTTCCCGCGCACCCCAGCAATACACATACCCCACTCGCACAGGGCCCTTTCGTTTGTTAAACTTCCCGCACACCCCAGTAATACACGTACCCCACTCGCACAGGGAACTTTCGCATTTGAAACTTCACGCGAACCCCAGTAATACACATACCCCACTTGCACAGGGCCAATCGTGTGTAAAACTTCCCGCGCACCCCAGTAATATACATACCCCACTCGCACAGGGCCCTTTCGCGTGTGAAACTTCCCACGCACCTCAGTAATGCACGTACCCCACTTGCATAGGGCCCTTTCGCGAGTAAAACGTCACGTGAACCCCAGTAATACACGTACCCCACTCGCACAGGGCCAATCACGTGTAAAACTTCCTGCGCACCCCAGTAATACACATACCTCACTCGTACAGGGCCCTTTTGCGTGTAAAACTTCACACGAACCCCAGTAATACACGTACCCCACTTGCACAGGGCCAATCACATGTAAAACTTCACGTGAACCCCAGTAATACATGTACCTCACTCGTACAGGGCCCTTTTGCGTGTAAAACTTCACACGAACCCCAGTAATACACGTACCCCACTTGCACAGGGCTAATCACATGTAAAACTTCACGTGAACCCCAGTAATACATGTACCCCACTCGCACAGGGCCCTTTCGCGTGTAAAACTTCACGCGAACCCCAGTAATACACATACCCCACTCGCACAGGGCCAATCGCGTGTAAAACTTCACGCGAACCCCAGTAATACACGTACCCCACTCGCACAGGGCCAATCGTGTGTAAAACTTCATGCGAACCCCAGTAATACACGTACCCCACTCGCACAGGGCCAATCGCGTGTAAAACTTCCTGCGCACCCCAGTAATACACGTACCCCACTCGCACAGGGCCCTTTCGCGTGTGAAACTTCCCGTGCACCCCAGTAATACACGTACCCCACTCGCACAGGGCCAATCGCGTGTGAAACTTCCCGCGCACCCCAGTAATACACGTACCCCACTCGCACAGGGCCCGAAAATACATGCACTCGCTATTTTTCACACAGGGGTGTCTGTGTTTGTCTCATACCCCTTTTTTTTACGGCCATACTGGCCTGCCTGTTGATGTTGATCGCGTACGTTTTTTTTGGGCTCCTGGCTGCCACACCGTACTACATGTGTCATTTTTGCATGCACGTGGGCTACTGGGGGGCACTTGTCTCTTTTTCTTCTTTTTATGGGGTGCCTGTGTGTTGTGTGCATGTCATTTATCCTAGGGGGCCACAGTATGGGACATTCATCATTGCTGTATATACGTGCTTTTTGTTTGCGCACACTTTTGTAATGCGCAGGGACGCTACCGCCTGCCTTCGTGTGGCGGACGTGTTTAGGCCTGTGCGTGTCTTTGCCCATGCGCGGGTTTGCCCTATTCGATTCCATGAATACGTGTGGTTTGCGTGCATGTGGAAATTTCCGTGTACTTCCCAGCAGTACTTCCCCAGTTACGCCTTCTTTTTCAAGCGTTGTTCCCCATTCCGCGTGTTACGCCCCGTGTCCCGCCCCCTTTTTGGTGTGTGCGCGGATGTTGTGCGCTTTCCCTGTGTGCGTCACGCACGTCGTTTGAGCTGTTGCAATGACGGGTGTGCCCGTGTGCACCACGCTCGGGTTTGGCGCACATCCCAATGAAAACACGCGCAGGGACTTCCATGAATCGCACGCATGCGCGTGCACCTGTTTTTTCATGCTTGCGCCTGCTTGCGCCGGCTTGCGCCAAGATTTTCGGTACACGTTTGTTCCATGAATCGGCCCCTTAGTGAATTCAATGTTATATTTTGTAGTATTGGAATGGCAGGGTTGTGTCAATATGGTACCGTTTTTGCAATGAGGATGTCGCAGCTACAACTTGAAAGGGAACGGCTTCTGTACATCAAGCTGTTAGATTCGGGCTCTGCATCGCTCCCTGCATCCATGGGGATTAGTACTGGGGCAGTTATTGTGGAAAAAGCCACATGTTGAGAGATTTGCAAACCTGCAGAACTGTGGGGACATTTCGAGGCGGGTTCAAATTTCTGATGGTGCATGTGTTACAAGAGATGGCTCATTTGATGTATTTTTATAATCCCAAATCAAAGGATATTGCCTTTCACAAAAAGATGCTAATCATTGGAGGTGTGGTCTGTCTAAAAGCCTAATCTAGGTAGGGTTTTGCCCTATGCCACTGTAGGTTTGCTGCTACTGCCACGTTAATGATGGGTCAACCTGAATCTCGGCTCTCCCGGCAGAGAAACGTGGCAGGCTCTTCCTTTAGCAACCATTTCCCACCCTGGGACTGCGTGTCACGCCACAGTGCTGTCTTTGGCCTGCACCTCCTCAATGTGGTTGAGCATATTCCCTACTAGCCAGAGGATGGGCCCACCTGGCCAGAGGTAGCATTCTCCTCACTGGTAATAATCTTGCCGCTGCTTGCCGTCCCGCTGCCCCTACACAGTGCGTAAATGGCCCTACTCAGGATGCAAAAGTGACCAACATTGTCCTCATTGCCCTGGACCAATCATTTTATGATTGGAGTTCATAGAATGGTGTGACTTACATGCAATGGTTTGGAGGGCATGGAACGTCTGAAAGAGCATTAAAAGGAACGGTCTGAGTGCTTGAAATAGTCGTAATGCACGGAACAGTCGGAGTACATGGAACGGATGGAGCACATGAAACTATTGGAGTGGGCTCGATCACAAGAGGCCTAAACCACCATATTGACATCTCCACGCTTACTCTCTTCTTTACACCACCGCTCAAATAGAACACAGCGATACTATGACACCATTCGGTATAGCTGTTCTCATACAATCATCTGCCTCATACTCCGCATCACCCTAACTAAACACTGCTGGTTACACACCCTCCAGCCTAGGCGTTCTCCTCAGGCCTAACACAGCCAGAATTGGTCTGGATAACAACCTGCCAGAACAAACACTCCTGCTCTCTCAACCACCACACCTACCGCTAAGAAGCAGCTATCACATGAATGCCACACCAGCTGCACACATATCCGGTGCTCACACGCACCTTTTGACTCTCTCTACTCTCTCTACGGACTGGAACTTTGGTTCCCGAGGGCGTTCAACCTACCAGCTCCTTGAGACCATGCCAATGGTACATAAGGCACTATATAAATGAAAAGTAACATAACATAACATAACATCCGATTTCCGTTGCAACCCATTGAAACATTCAGACAGGGACACCTGACTCCTGCACCTATAACTATCCACAACAAATAGGGTAGCTATCCTTGACAAACAAGAACTGAGGAAAAATCTCCACTTTTACAACACATGTTCCTGTTCCTCTGACCAATACAAACACTCAGGGTGACTCATACATATCAGCAAACATTTTGTATCATGGGACAACAAACACAAAACACTTTTAAAAAACAGTTGATCTATCAACCAATTCTATACAATACATATCCATTGAGAATACGTAGAAGAGCTACAGATACAGACATGAATAAGCATAAAGACATGTTGTTAATAACAATATACATGTTCACAATTCTATAAGAATTAGAAAATGTCTTTATGCTTATGCATTTCTGTGGTTCTATGTGATTTTACCAAGAAAACCTTTTTCGATGGCTTTATGACTGAAATCAATGAATCAAAAAATACAGATTTTATATTTTTATTTGGGGTGTCGCCACCTAAGATCCCTGTTTCCCTATCTTTTAACCCCTTACCCCATATATATAATGGAGGATAGCACAGGGGCAACATGCTGGTCTTGGAAACAAAACCACACTGATCAACAAAGGTTCAAATTCCAGATCCGTGTTTAGAAACCGAACTCAGATGTAAAAACAAATTAATATATATTTCTAAAAATCTATTTTTTTCAGTAAAAATTCTATCAACATTTTTTTCGGTAAAAACACTGGATATCCAATTCTGCATCTGTTCTTCAAAGAAGCACATGCACTGTAGAGGTCTTCCCTTTTTGGGACCACATTTGCACATTCTTCTATGTTCACATGGTGGTTTGTATTTGCTGTCCTGTGAATAAAACATTATGCTGATATGTATAAATCACCCTGAAATATTGCATTGTTAGGAGGAGCAGGAACGTTTGTTGTTAGAGTTGAGCTATAACTATGCACCCCAGTGAACAATTCTGTCTAGACCAGTTTACCAATATTTGAACACGCTGCGATATTGATTCATGGGCCACTGACCCACTGATTGCCTGTTAACATGTCTCTAATTCAATCTCAGGCTCTATAGATTTGGTTGCCCCCTCCCACGCAACCCAACTGGAAGTGTCTCTCTCCTGGGAGGGCAAACTTGTTTACTGCACACTTTGCGATGTAATAAAACAGGACCCTTAGCTCGTACACCTATTGCACCTACACTTAGATGACCCATACAACTCAATGGAAAACTGCACTAATCACCAAAAGGAGATGTTTGATATTGTCCGGGAGCTTTCCTGGCAGAGGCGTTTTCTAGCGGTTGCGGGGTTTGTGACCGAAGTATACTAAGCATAGCATAAAGAGGGGGGGCAGTTGGCTTAAGAAAAGGCTACCTGCCCAGAACAATACCTCATGCAGTTCAGCAAACATGTATCTTGGGTCAGTGTTAACTCAAGTGGTGATAAAAAACCCTTTCTCACTTGCTATAAATAAAGACCATTCAATCAGTAAATAAATGGCCCAGGCCCAGTGTGATAAACAGCTTTTCATAAGGGTTCATTTAAGGTTTTGGGCTCACCTGCTGTCTGCCTGTCCCCTGATAACCTGTAGCTATTCACCCCCAGCCTCCATTGTGTTATCTCGGAGTTTGCCAGAGCACGAAGCCCAGAGAAGGGCTGTTTATACGCAGATATTCCTTCAGGTGGCACAAATCTACTCAAACTGAAGGTGGTGTCATTTTAAATGTGCTTTAACTGGCCAATGGCACACCTCCTTTAAAAGGTGTTAACTCATCAATGACTTGTTTTACCCTGATGTCTGATCTTCAGTGTGTGTCGGGAATAAGGGTCTGCAATGTGCAGTTCATGTTATGCTCCCTTGTAGAGGAGCAGATGTATACATCCACAGGAGATCCCGCCCCCCTGCCTCCTTTGTATTGGGCACATGAGACTGTGCCTTGTCTGACACCAGCTATCATACCAATACTGCAGCGAGTATTGGCAAGGAGATATCCATTGACACAACCGTATCGAATGTACCCACAAAGTGATGACGGCCTACAGGAAGAGATCCCTGAAGACACATGAGAATGAACGAAGAAGACAGACTGATGACATTACAAGAAAGTCTGCACAACGTCCTGAGGTACTGAATGAAGATGATGAATGGATCCTAGAGGAGAAAAGACGAAGTAAAGAATCACATGAACCTTAAAGTGTAAAAGAAGAAGATTACACAATAAAAAGCTCTTTAGAAATCAGAAGCCTGAAGAATGTATAGACGCTGAAACGCATGATAGATCAAGTCATCGTATAGGCTAGCTACAAGTTGTAAATAGAATGCAGGCTATGCTTCCATTGTACAGAAATTGGACATTGGTATCATGAAATAGTAAGCCAAAGAATCATTAAGAAAGAATGAGAGGCTGTGTCGCAGTAGAATAACAGGTTGCTGAAGCTGCATCTCAAGGCTGTATAGCCTGAAGTGATCCTAGAAATTGAGGTCAGCTATCGACTCTGAAGAAGAACAACTGTGCAGAGGATGACTTCACTCATGTTACGCTGCAAGAAAGAACACAAAGAATGCCACGTTTTAGTTCATTTAAAGCATTTAAAAGCAGCAGAATGAACTTAATAGTGGTCTCTTGTCACGTGAGTCAAGGATGAAAATAGAGTTTGCACTTGGAGTTCCAGACACAACAGCGAATGCCCTCACTCCCGTACATTCTCAGGACGAGAATACTCTCCAAGGCCAAATACACAGACAATTTTATGGCAGAAGGCAAGGGTGATGAGAGATGTTGGGCTAATTGGTTGGTGAGGTAGCTTTATGTACTCCCTGCACCTGGGTCTTGGCTTACGTGCTGCTAGTTGAACTGAATGTTCCAGACATGGCACAAGCGTGCTAACCAATTGTATTAGTCCATATAACAAAGGACCTTGTAGCTTAAGAACCTAATGAAATACAGTGTAGCTGATTTGTCTTATAATGACACGTATGAAGAGGTAGGAAGAAGTTGTCAACCTGATAATGGACAGCCAATAACAATCCTAGCTCCTATATGATTGCATATCTAGATGTCTCCCTTAACCAATCTCGACCCTTGATAGGTTTTTCACTATTGCCACATAGTATGACATCAGTCTGACACATAATGAAGTATATAAATTGTATCTTTTGTGGAAATCATTGAGAGATGGAGCATATGTCCGTTGCTGTTCGTTGTAACCTCCCTGTTTTCGATAATTGTTAATAAAACAGTAACTTGCCATCTTCTTGAGCTTGTCCGGTTATTTGGACTCAGAATTATTCTGGAGTAATCTCATCCCGTAACAGATGCACTCATAAACTCACCTCAGTAATAAATCCTGGGAAATCACCCACCGGAGTTTGCATTAGGAAGCATCACCACTAAAGTTTATGCATAACACAGCTGCCTGACTGGGAGGGGCATTGGTGGTGGCTATTATGAGCCCCCATCACCTTCAGCTGGCCCTGAAATAGTCCATGAGTGCACCATTAAGAAAGCACCGATGTGAATTGCTTGCTGCTTTGCATAAAATCAAAGAGCATGTTGTGAACGTAGGAATGAAAACAATTATTTTTAAACATGACATATCCATGACAGTGGTTCAAGCTTGTAACCCTTCTGAACACATAATGCACATTGTCCTTCCTGCTTATTTAATTTATAAAAACACTATAACAGTACAATGACTACAACCTATGAATCATACATTCACATTCACAGTCTATCATTGGTAGTCAGGTCCTGACTGTCTTGCTTTAGTAGGCAAATGCTTCTTTGCATGTGTTTCTTTAACAGCACATTCATCAATCACAATTCCCTGTATCTCTTTCTTTAACAGCATATCAATCAATCAAGCAATCAATCAATCAATCAATCTGTCCCTACAACCAGTCACCTGCGATCACTCTCAGCTGCTTGGTGCTTACTAATGTTGGATCTAGCAAAGCCCTATCTCAAAGTGAATTTCTGGAGTCTACCGGGGCTCCACCCCAGCTAGCCACTCCCTCCTGAGGCCCTGTCTAGAGACTTCATTAAATATGTAATGTTCTCAAACCTCAACAGACGGGTTTTCACTGTGTGAGGGGCCCTGCATCTGTGTTCCGTTCTGCAATCAATGACCTACTGATAGCAACAGTGTCTCTACACACATCTTGGAATAATTCATGAGGGTGACCTGGGTGTTGCTTTCAGAAAACTTGTGAGGGTAGCCATTGTATTGTACAGATGGCAGCCATTGCGCGACAGCCTCCACAGAGCACTTGAAAGGTTATGGAGTTGGCCAGGGGCAGCACCTAGTCCACGCTATGAGGGTTGCCAATTTATTGATTCTAGGCGGTTGTGGAACACGTCTATTACAGGGAATGCAGGTGTTGGCAGAATGCAACTGCTATGGTCATTTTGGGTTTAGAATGTAGCCACTATTGTAGCACAGCCTTCTGTCATTGCACCAAGAAGACCCACGATTTTAGCCCATCTACTGTGGTTATATGCATGAGGACTGCCATCGAATTGCAATGAAAGATAAACGGGTAGCCTCAATATCGCACCTAGAACACAGTAGGGCAACTGGTCTATCATGCTTAGAAGATACATTATGATAGCCTGTTCAAGACTCTTAGGAGACCTATTATGGTAAACCCTTAAATGAACCTAGAGGACACTCTCACACGGACAACCTGATCAAAGAGTGGCATCAACAACAAAGCTCAAGGTACGTATAAATGCACCACTTTGGTGGACATCTGCTGCAGGCATGGCTACCCACACACATGCATCAGAATGCAGCGATGACCTACGACAAGTTTGGTCTAGCTGGGCACATAAGGTTTTTGCCTCCTTACACCAGATTAAGCTTCAACACCTCTGCCATCAGAATACAGCGATGACCTACGACAAATATTTGGTCCAGCTGGACTCATAGAGTCTTGTGCACTCCTCTGATCTCCATCAGCACCCATCCACATGCCTGATCTTTTGGGTTGCTTCCTGGAGCCCAGCTAGCCCAAATAATTCTTTATCTGGTCCAAATGCATACACACATTATAAGCCTTTTCTGATAATATTCTTGCTCTATAAATGACTATTACTACTACCTATTACAGTTATATGCAGTGTTCTGTACCATTTACCATAATATCTTTCTGATAATTCTGGTAAGGAAGTTGGTGAGGGGTCAGGTTCTGCAGTGCTCTGGTTCTTTACTATTTTGAGAGAATGTTCCCAGTCTGTGTCTATTGTACTTTTCCAATCTGATTTGCCTCGGGGCTCTTCTCCTTCTCCCTTCTCCCTTCTCTTTAACATTTCTAGTAGGCCTTTGGCATCCCTTAGCCATTGTATTTTTGTATTTATTTTTCCATTTGTTAAGCGCACTAAACCCAGAGGTATCAAGGTGCTGGTTACATAATGTACAGTAACAAGATAAGGCAAAGTAAAGGTAACTTAGTTAGGTTTCAGTTAGGCAATGGCAAGTTCATTGTGAAGAGTAAAGTCTTAAGTTGTTTCCGGAACACCAAGTATGAGTTTTCCGTTCTCAGTGTCAGTGGTAAAGCGTTCCAGGCCTTGGAGGCTATGACGGGAAGCTTTAGCCTTCTGCTCTCTGGTTTTTGAATCGAGGAATGGTGAGCTGGTGTGAGTAGGAGGGGCGTGTGGAGCTGGTGGATTGGACTTTCGACAATTTCTGTGAAATGTACTTGGGCGCTCAGTTGGAGAGACATTTATGCGTAATTGATAGCATTTTGAAATAATGCACTCTCAGATCAGTAGCCAGTGTGCATTCCTTCTGGCTGCAGAAATGTGTGCATTGTTTTGGATGATTTGAAGTTGGTTTAGATTACTAGTCTAAACTTGATATTCAAACACTGACTAAATTTGAACTCTGAATAGTTTGGGGTTCTATTAGTAGGTCCTATGGGACCGCTTTCACTGCTTTCAATGGTCTGTTGGTTCTCGGCGGTTCCTTGGGTTTCAAAATGGATGCCAAGTTGTTGCTATCACCAGAGGTTAATGCAGTAGCTAGTTGCAGTTTCTACTGCTTGCACATTTTGGTCCTTATTCTACTATTCCTTTCTTGCCTAATCAAGATTACATTATTACTGTCATCATCTCCTCTCGACTAGATTATGGCAACTCTTTATATTTTGGTCGACCGACGTAACTTTCCAATCATGCTACCAACTCACTTCCCAGTGTGTATTGGTTGCGGGGTGCAAACATATTGCCATCAAGGCTCTGTATATCTCTCTGGGGCCTTTCATGGCCATCACCCTATTGTCCCATAAGGTTCCTATATTCCAGGTAAGTGTATCGCATTTATTGTTAAAGACATCCTTACCATTTGGGAAGTTCAAGGTCATTCTATCGAAGGCATTTTGTCTATTCACATTAAAATAGGCATGCATGCGGAAACTACAATCAATTTTTTATTGATATACCGCACACCGTCATTGACATCTAACTTCTCATCAGTTCTTTCTAATTATCTGCTACCAATACTAAAGCTGAATATGTGTTTCGTTCTCCTCAGATTTTAATTACTGGCTCGGACACATCGAAAACCCCTTAGCTGCTGAGCTTGAACAGGTTCTGTCCGACTTAGGCTTCTCATGACAAATTTACTCCCCAACCCATTCATTGGCCCATCCTTTGGGCTGAGTTTTAGTGGTCAATGTCGCCTGCCTAGACACCGATATTAGCCTCTGTCCCTGGTCCGATCACGCCTTTGTGCATTTTACCATCATGGTCGTCTTCCCTCTCAAAATTTAAAAGAAAACACCTGAACTTATTCAGGTTCGTAACTTTAAACATCTCACTTTTGATAACATTGAACCTCTTTTGGACCAAGCAATTAATTTTGCAGATTTCTCCCCGTCCAAGTTATGTCCAGTGGACTTACTGCTAATCTAGATCACATTCTTCCCACCTCACGCCCTTGAAACCTAAAAAAACCACTGGGGATAAAAGAAATAACTCATGGTTCTCAAAGGATTTACAAAAACATAAATCCCTAACCTTGAAGTTATTCCACCTTTGGAAAGCCAATCCTAGCCCTGCCTCCCTGGCTGACTACAAATCAGGGGGCAAACTATATAAATCTGTGATAGTTGAAGCAAAAACGAACTATCATAACCTTAGAATTCAAAATACTAAATCAGATATTAGGGAACTTTTCAGGATTCTAAAGGAATCAGAGTCTACCCCCCAATTGCAGGGGTCCCTGCCACACAATGTCACCTGGTGCCAACAAATACAAAATGGAATACACAATAAACTCATGGGCGTATGAGAGGACATCATGCTTAAAAAATTGGCTCTGCTTCGTATCCCAGATATTAATGCCCTTGAGCCCTTCGTTAGAAGCCCACTGATCACCCAATTGAATTGTCACACGATATCAGAAAAGGATCTAAAGAGCGTGGTTGAGCAACTCAAGGCAACTAAATGCAAGGGAGAACCTTGCTCTTCCTTGATCATCAAAACTTGCACCCCAACACTCCTTAAGGCAATCTGTAAGTTCGTAAACAGATCTCTACAGGAGGGACTTGTTCCGACGAGTTAAAACAAGCTTGGGTTACCCCTACCTTGAAGAAACCGGGTCTGCCATCTGATAATCCTCTCAACTACAGATCAATAAATAACATGCCCTTCCTGTTGAAGATCTTGGACCTAGTTGCCTATTTGCAGATCTCTCACCACCTGAACCAGTCACCAAGTGTCAATGACTACCAGTCAGGCTTCAGACAGGGCTTTGGCAGCGAGAAATCCTTGTTGGACTTGAAGTCCTGTTTACTCGGTCGCATTGACAAAGGGCTATCTTCTCTTATAGTCTCTTTGGATCCATCTGCAGCATTCGACTTGCTGGACCACTCTATTATGGCAGCTAGAATGGTCGAGGTGGCTAACTTTTCCCCCTCTGCAGCCTCCTGGATCAGATCCTTCCTGGATAACAGACAGAGCAGGGTCTGCCTCAGGGAAGGCGAGGCTCTCCCAGTCTCTGTGCTTTATGGGGTGCCACAGGGAGCCAGTACTTCTCCCTGCCTCTACAACATATACACGGCCCCTTTCTTCGCTATGTTGGAACAAGAAGGTCTCCTCTTTTCAAATTACGCCGGCGACACCCAGTGTGTTGTCTCGTTAACCAGCGTGTATTTTCAGGATGAACAGGAGCTCAATATAACTTTTGCGCTGATTGAAAATTGGATGATGCGGAATAACCTCACTCTAAATAAAGCCAAAACAGAGTTGTTCATTGTGGGTAACGTTAGGAACCTAGCCAAACAGGACCCCGCATACAAATCATTCATATTGGGGTCTGTTGAAATTTTTACCCAAACAAAATAAAATATTCTGGGCATAGTTTTGGATCAGACGCTTAACATAAAGGCCCATGTTAGCAAAACTGTGTCACCAGCAGTCTATTACATGAAACTGCTTGCCCCCTTGAGACCTTTTATCTCCCAAACTAACGCGGAAGCCATTGCGAGAACCATTATTGGGTCAAAGATCGAATACTGCAGTAGTCTCCTGGTCAGTCTCTGCAAGGTTGATTCCAGCAGACTCCAAGTAATTCAGAATGGAGCTGTGAGAGTTGTCGATGGGTTTAGCCCGCCGCAGTCATGTCTCAGACGCCAGGCGTGCCCTACACTCGCTCCCAGTAGAGGCCCGAGCTAAGTTTAGACTACTCACTATTGTTTTTAAATAAAGGTTGGGTAAAATGCCTTCCTACCTGCAAGAATCATTGAGAAGGTCAGTAGTAGGTCTCTGAGGTCCAATAATCAAAAATTCCTGATGCTTCCACGTTGTAAACTAAAGAAGGTTTAGAATTGCACCTTTTATCTTGCCGCCCCTAAATTGTGGAACTCTCTACCGCTGATCCTAAAACAACAGTCCTCCCACTTCAAGACCTGGCTCTTCTACTGATCTATCGTTAGGTTATGCTATTGTGGCCTGGTCTGACCGGCTGGGAACTTGTTCCCATCTGTTTTTCGTTAGTTTTGTCTAGGCCGTGCCCTTACGCCTCGGGGCTCATGGTTGCGCGTTAAAGTTAAAGCTCCACTGCTCCTGACACTCTCATTCTCCAAGAAGGGGAAAGCATGGTCTGACTTTTCCATCCAGGCTCTTAAACTGTGTGATTTGTTTCCTCTTCCGTTTATGGCAGGCTCTTAAACTGTGTGATTTGTTTCCTCTTCCGTTTATGGCAAGGGTCTGCTACCTGCAGCTCTCCAGTTGTTTTGGACTACGAATCCCGTGATTCCTCGCCATTGCTGGCTAGGGCTAGTGGGAGTTGTAGTCCAAAACATCTGGTGAGCTAAGTTTGCAGATCCCCATTTTATGGCTCTTCTCGAATGGCTCTTATTTAGGAGCGTGTTAAAGACTTGGATGCTCTCCAATTAATCCTGTGTACTCCAGCCACAGGCATGTGAATGCTTTACAAAATAAAGAAACAAAACTACTGAGGTCCAGAGAGTCCGCCGCTGCATCTTCAAACTTCGTGGATGTACCCTGATGGGTTTCTGACCAGCCTTTGACTATGCATACTATATAACATTATTCCTGACAGCCTTTAGTGGTCTATATTCCGAATTAAACAGAAGCAAACACTGCAGCACAAAGCTCGCTTGCACAGATGATAAGAACTTGTTTGTGCAAATGACAGCAACCAACACTGGTTCCCACCAATTTGAGGCCAAGTAGCATGAGAATTACTCAAAATATTAAGCGCCTCCACCCATCCTTGGAGCAGCAGTCATATGACAGGAATAGCAAACAAATCAAACAAGAACTATAACTGTGGTCTGGCTACTCCCATGCAGCCTCGGGAATGCAAAATATAAAAGAGCATTCTTGCGAGTTTTGCAAACTGTCTCCGAATATAATAGCCCAACGCCGTGTGCTTAATGGCTGCAATAGCAGTCACTAACAAGCAGGCATTTCCACACCCCAAGAACAAAACTCACAAACAGCCCCCACACCGCCCATGTCACTAGAGAGAAATTGTTGCTGAGTTTCCTGTTGTATTACGTTGTCAACATGCAGGATGGTGCTTGATAAAGGCTTTGAGTGATTTAAGCGCTGGTATTAAGGATTTGGGGCCTTATTCACAATGGTGTGGAATACAGCAAATGAGAAGATCCATGTGCGCATCTCAAATGTTCACCTGCTGTCTTACACCTCATTAAAAACACTAAAGCTGGAGCAAATCTGGAGATGCCTTTGGCACCCTTGAGATGCTCAGGTGCAAATGCCATTCACAAAGATTTGTTCACGGGCATGTGAGAAAAGCTCCAGGGGTACACCTAGTTCCTCTAGTCCTAATATCTTCACATGTGCTGTGAAAGACTGCAGTTTGGTCATCTGGAATGGTGCTGCCCATAAGGTATTCAAGGTATTGCTCCTCAAATCAAGCACATTTCTGAGGATTCAAAGTGGTCCTTGAACAACCAAACCTCTTCGGGGTATTCGACAAGGCAGTTTCGAGTAACGGAGACATGTTGGGGAATGCAAACTTCTAGCCCTTTCAGGGTCCAAAAACCCACCCCTGAGCCCTCCTTTATTACTGTTTCTAGATAGAGGCATGCCTGTCCTATACATAGCACACATGTATATTCCTAGCACAGCCGGGCCTCGCGTTAGGGAAGAAAACATCTTTTTTCTATGTCTACAGCAAGCCCATGCCATGTTCGAAATATTTTGATTTCTAGTGTGGTGCAGTCTTATACTTGAAATAGAAACTTTTTCTATTCCTAGGGAGAGACCTGCTTGTGGTAGAAGGGGCCTATTTCTTTCTAGCAGGGGAAGGCCAGACATTAGAAATAGACAAATATTTTTTGCGGACCTGCATGATTAATCACTAATGACTCCTGCAAATAGTAGGTGGCAAGTGCTAGACTGAGAGGGTCTGTTGGGAAGTGGGCCATCATCTATTGCGAGTTGGGGCCACATTCGTTAATTTAATCTCTTGAACGGTCAGAAAGTGATTCCATGCTGCAGTGGGGAGGATGGGAAAGCCCATGTTGGGGGTCAGCAGCCCGCAAGTGGCCAGTGAATATTGAGAGGTCAATGAAGTTTTTGGTCGGCCAACAGCAAAATCACACGTTACTTTTTAATGGAGCAGTAGCATATTGAAAGAAAAGTATCCTAACACAGTTAAACCAAAATAAAGTAATTACCGCCCCATCTCACTTCTACCATTTTTTATGAAGCTTCTGGAGTCCTTGGTTGCTCCACTGCTGTCTTCTTTCATGGAATTCACAGAACTTTTCGAACCAGATAAGTCAGACTTTTGGCCTGGCCGAGATACAGAGAGTGTGTTAGTCTCGGTCCAGGACGATATGGCCAAGATTGTCAATACAGGAGCGGTTGGCACCCTGATCTTGCTAGACCTCTCAGTGGCATTTGACACCGTAGACCGTCCTACCCTGCTAGCCTGTCTGGCTCAGGCTGGAATTTCAGATCAACTGCTTGCCAGGTTCACTTCGTTCCGGGCCAGTAGAACCCAAATCCTCTCACTTTCCTTTTAGATGTATATATCCTTGGCTGTGGGGTTCCGCAAGGCTCTGCCTTGTCTCCCATTCTCTTCAACATTTACATCTGGCCTCTTGTATGTCTCATCCGTTCCTTCAGCATCAGGTGCAATCATATGCAGACGGCACTCAGATCCTCATCCGTTTAGATCATGATCAGGCTGAGTTGTTGTCGTGCCTGCATCGGTGCCTGTCTGGCGTGGGAGTCCCGATGAGCTACAATTGGCTGAAGCTCAATGGAGAAAAGATGGAGGTGCTAGTGGTGGGTTCCCCTCCTGACCCTTCACTTTGGGTTTCTTCTTTTTGGCCATCTTCCCTTGGCCCTCTCCCGATCTCGATTGCTAAGGTAAAAAATCTGGGTGTGGTTATCTCTGCTTCACTTTCTATGGAGTCACAAGTCTCGGCGGTATGTCAAGCAGGCCATTTTCATTTTAAAATACTAAAAAAGGTGCTTCACCTGATACCCCCTAACCAGTGGCCGCCAGTATTTGCAGCCTTGGTACTGAGTCGCTTGGACTACTGCAATGCATTATACTTGGCCAAGCCTAAGGGCTTAGTCCAGCAGTTTCAGCGCCTGCAAAATATGGCTTCCAGGGTGGCCACAAACTCTCCTTATGGGGCTCATATCTCGCTGGTTCTGCGCACTTTGCATTCGCTTCCTTTCACTCAGCGCATATAATTTAAGCCTCTTTGCTGGTACATGGCACCCTGCACAATCAAGGGGCTGAACACCTGCATGCTAAATGTACTTGCTACCTTCCCGTGCGGTCACTACAATCAGCCTCGGCTGGTTTGCTATGTGTTCCTTCATTTCGCCGTTCCTGTATTGGAGGCCAGGCCTTTCCGGTAGCTGCAGCTCAACTTTGAAATGACCTTCCATTGACATTGAAAAACTTGTCAATTCGTCTGGCATTTAGACAGGCTTTAAAAACGTATCTGTTCCAGTTAATCTACCTGACGGCTTATGGATCATTGACCTTCTCTCTCCAGCGCCTTGATAGCCTTGGGTGACTGAGCGCTTAAACAAATTTCCATAACATAACATAACATGGATATGAAGATGATACTCAAAACCTCTCTTCTTTTTGTCTCTTAACCACTGAGCTGTTCTCTCACATTAAACACTGACTGGCTACTATAGATCACAGTTCATCTTCAGGTTAGTATATTGATGTCTTATGTGATCATTTTTAGACAGGGTTATCAGGTAACATTAAAATATTCTTGATTATGATGAATATGTATCCTTTATTGTCTCAAGTTATTATGTTCCACATTTTTTAACTCCTTCCTGTTGCAGAATGATATCCATATGGGCGTTGGCATCCTAGCAATACTGTTAGCACATAAACGATCATGCGGTTATTATGCCGGATACCAAGTCTAAAAAAGATAGCATAAGGCCTCAATACACAGAGCTATCGATTAATTAACTTCTCAGTGTTCTCACAAAGAATGAACTGGTCAACAAATGGGGCCATCAGCAACAACAGAAAAAGGGGGACAGGGCACTGAGCACAGCCGATGCAGTGGTGGCGGAGTCATCCATCCACTAAAGGTATTGCTTGTCGAGAAGAAAAAGCTGGAAGGGTGCTGAAAACAGCTGGCGCATCCTTGGCAACGGTGCAGAACAATGCATAGGAAGCAACGTCACTGTGCGTATCAGCGGCCAAGAGTGTACCAGGCAGCGATGAGGGGCGCTGAGTGATATTACATGTTGACCAGTGCGTCCTTGGCAATGACGCTGAGCAACACACAGGGATCATTGTTACCGTGCATATCAGCGGCCAACTGTCATGATCTCTGCTTCCAAAAGGTCAGGGTTTTCCCAACTCCCTTGGAAGCAGATCCATAACCCAGGTTCCGAGTGCCAACCAGTCCCAATTGGGACCTTTTGGACC
Organism: Ambystoma mexicanum; assembly: GCF_040938575.1. Classification (NCBI taxonomy): domain Eukaryota; kingdom Metazoa; phylum Chordata; class Amphibia; order Caudata; family Ambystomatidae; genus Ambystoma; species Ambystoma mexicanum. The sequence goes on along the minus strand of NC_090937.1, from coordinate 1,092,247,994 downwards.
CAGTCCTGGCGCCAGTGGCACCAGGCTCATAAACATGCCCAGTCCCAGCACTGGAAGCGCCGGGCTCATAATGCTTGGGTGGACTTACTGCAGCAGACCATGCTGCTTACTTGCCTGCCAGTTGAGCCTCTGATCCTCTTCTGTTTGGAACTACTTTTCTTGTTGGGTGGGGCAGGAGCCACTCCCTAGGTTCAGAACACTGGAACTCTTCTGGAAAGCAGGAACTCTTTTCTTGCCTAGGCGTGGCTGTGGAAGGAGACACCTAAGCACTACAGGAGGCTATTTAAACCACACCCGATGGATGAATCTTGCTTTGCGTTATTCTGCATCCTCTGCACCAGAACGCTCATCGTGTCTTCTGCATCTGATCCTGGGTCTAAGGAAAAAGGCTTACCATCCTGAATCCAGTCTTCAGCAACACCTATAAAGACAAGAAAGAACAGGTTAGCATTACGGTCTTCAGTGACAGCGCTTCACTTACCTGGTCCATCGGCTGTCACCAACGCCTCGCGCTGCATTCCGGCATCTGAAAGACAAAGGCTTACCTACTCTTCGTGCGCTCCGGAGGTCTTAGCACTGCATTCCGGCATCTGAAAGACAAAAGCTTACCAACTCTTCGCACGCTCCGGAGGTTTTCGGCGCTGCATCCCGCATCTGAAAGACAAAACAAGGTGCGTTTAAAGACATTGGGGAACTTTAATACTCACGTGCCATTACTCCTTTCCACATCTAACCCAGTGGGTATTCCGGCACCCTGCAGCCGCTCCGAACTTGTACCTGCAAAATAAAAAGACAGTTAGAGCGCATCGTGAAGCAGTCAACAAGCGCTTACTTACGTGCTTCCAGGCGCTTCTATTCATCACACGGGCTCCATCTTCAACTCACTTCAGCCCGTCATCCGCCATCGCCGGAACCCTGCAAAACAAGAGACATCATTACTAAAGACTTTTAAAGACATTAGAATTACTCGAAACTTACCGTTCGTGCAGTAAACGACGGACAGCAGTCCTCTGAAGTCAAGAGGCCTGCTCCCCTTACCCAGTGAAGAAACTGGTTACAGCACCCTGCCCCGAGGCAGATGGAGAGCACGGCGTTCACTTACCTAAGGTGAGAGCGTTAACCTTTGGGGTTCTACAGGAGAAGAGAAAGGGAAGAAGAGAGAGACATTCAATAACCCAGTTCATTAATCCCATATTTTCTATCTGCAGACATCTTACCCTTCGAATCAGACATACAGTGCACAGAGGTCCAGCCCAAAGAGTCAGCCGTGTGTTACACATCACCTTTGAAGATACGGTATACGCCCAGTCAAGACCGGCGCCTCTACGGGAATCAGGTGAGCGTTACACCAAAGCAGTTCTTGGCAAAAACGTGGTCAACGTACTAGAAGGTCTCACTACTGTTGATATCAGCCATCAAAGTTGAATCCATAACACAGCTTTAGCATAGAGACTGTACAGTGAAGACCAAGAGCATGTGTGCGCACCTATGTGACTAAGGGAGGGGTGCACACGCTGATATTGTGTAATTATTGTGCAGCGAGGAACCCTTCAAGCAGCGTTGGCCCCAGCAAACAGGTGAGAAGCAACTGAGAGAAATGGAAAGAGTGTAAGCAAGTTGTGGTTGGAAAACTCTTGCTCATAAAAGGGGCATTCACTTGAGTGCTAAAGAGCCTAACTGAGAGCTTGATCATGGCTGTGGCAGGAGTATCTGGTCCTCCGGTATTTATGGCAGGTCCAGGAACAACAAAAATTAAATGTTCAGCCTGGAAATAAGGGCTTTATTCTGTGGGAAATATTGACCCAATTCAGCTGTGCTTCCCCACATCACAAAGCTGCATTTCAGCTGAAACAACAAAATAGCTGCACTGGCTTCTGTGAGCTCCATGGCGTCAAAACTGCATTTTGCCGCAACAAAAAGATGGCTGCACTGTCTTGCCAAGCACACATTGGGCAGGATGGAACAGGGGGACACACTGAGGGAGCCTGCCAGTGTGTTCTGACATATACAAATGGAATAAATTGAAAAAGCATTGTTGCTTTGCTGCCAGCCCAAAATCCCCAGTAAAAAGGAAACTTTTTCACCTTTAAAATAATGCTGCTGATGCTATTTTCATCTGCTCTTCCTTGAACTGCTGTTATTAATAAGGCCCTGCCATGCCCAGTATATCCCATTGTGCTTCAGCAAAACCAAACATGATTTCTAATTGACAGGCCCTGAAGAACCAGCTCTGTGAAAAATCAACAAAGGAACTTCACTTTTACCTGACAATGGAACTCCCAGGACAAGGAAGTGTGAAGTGGGGAAGGGGCAATAAACCTTCAACGAAGCTGGGAAACCCCCACCTAGCTCTGGAGGAAATGACAGTTGGTGGCAGCTGAACAAAATAAAATGGTCCAGTGACGGACAAAGGACTGCTATTTGTTCACAAAGACTATTGATTAATACAAATGTAAAGACTTTTATCTCTGCAGCAAGAATTTGTAAAAATGTAAAAATATCGCAGTCTAAAAGTGATTTTGTAGGGTATAATTTGGTACATTGTAGAATTCACTGACACCTTGGGCACAGAAATGGCAAAGAATGTGGAATTATAAGAAAAGTATCCATGATCCCATTGAAAATGTTCATACTTACCTCCCCTATGATAATCCACACATGTGTATAAAGTTACATCATTTTGGGGCAAATCTTTCATACTCAAAATTACCAAAAAGTATTAGAAGGGTGAAACAATGTCTCACAGATTTCAGAGTTGGAGTTGAATGTTCTGCATAAAATATGTAACCTATTTATGTAAGTTGTGAAGAGACTTCAACTGTATAAATGTACCATTTGTGGCAAAATCAGATTTTAGCTAAAGTAACTGTGGGAGGTTTTTGAACTTGTAAAACTCACATCATAAATCTGACATTCTGCCTTGAAATCCAACCAGTTGAGAGCGAGGTGGGGACTAGCACCGTGGACCAATCCAGTCGGTTATAAGTGGGCTTAGTTAAGCCTGCCAAGCCATATACTTTGATGATGTCACTATGCATTATAAATAAGAGTCCCTGACAAGACTCTAGACAGACACTCTTCCTGATTTTCCTGTGCCGGCGTGCCTGTTCCATTCATCCTGGTGAGTCCATATTCCAACTACAAAGTCTAAGCTTTGCTCCTCCCTTCCAGCAAGGCCTCAATTCTAAAATCCCAAATAACCAGAGGGAGAAAGCTGTGGTATTTTTTGGGAAGTATCCTGATACCACTAATTGCTGCCCACTAACTGCTGCCTATTAACTGCATCCAGCGGTACCTGTGCCATCCAGCAACCAGAATTACCATCCGGTGACCTGACCTTGCCCATCTGTCTTTTGCATCTGTCTTTTGCCAGATGCGCTGCCGTGTGGCGACCAGAACCTGTTGACGGTCCAAAAATCCCAACTAAAAGTGGACTCTAAGTATAATCCCTACCCCATAGAAATCCATAGTCTATCTTGTCTTGCATTTGTCCTTATCCCACACTCTAAGCCATCCTATCCTTATCCTGATAACTTGTTAAAACTGTCAGAATAATACATGCAATCCTGCCCTTGATTCTAGTGCTAGCGCCATCTCTCTTTTCATTTTTGTCTGGTGTAAACTGTAAGCCCATAGTTATATTTCGAGTAATCCAACTAATTTCCATATATTTTATGGTTTGGGTTGAGCACTGGGGTGGTAAGGTTGACCTCGCGAATCAACCTTGGTGCTTACTGTGTTCCTCTTCAAAAATATAGTTTATATAATTCATTTCAAGTAACATTTGCCTTTCTTTCAAAACTGAAGTCTTCATTTTGACTTAAAAGCCGCATCACGATTTGCAATATTTCACCCGTTTTTTAAAGAAATCGTTTGAGTATATTTACAGGGAAATTGAAAGGAAATGCAACTTTTACACGTGTTATTTGGCTGCAATCCGTTTTGAGCTTTCCACTCGTTATTCGAATTGTATGCTCTTGCTAATCCATTCTTTGTGATTGTTAGTATCTTTGCATTGTTGCTTTAGTGAGGAATTGTACTTGTTTCAAGGTTTTTAACACATATTAATTATTTATTTGTCCATTTCCAAGTGTCATTTCATAACATTGCAAGGGGTTTAAAATCCGGTTTTCCCTCTTATTTGGGGAGAAAAGGTCGGATTTTGATTCTGTTGATTATTTGTGGGTTGAGGGAACATTGCAGGGGGAAATCCTAACTTTGGTACTATCTTTACTAAATCAAAAAATGCTCCTATTCCCTGGTGTTTTGTATCTGTTCCACTAGAAGCTTAAACCAAGTGCATTGCTTAAATTCTCAATGTAATTATCACCCCATTGGTGATTGCTGCCCCATATAAAAAATTGTATGATTTCTTTTGAATTTTAAAATAAATAAATAAATATTGTATTTCACCAACCAGCCTGGTTCATGGTCCATTGTGACCCAGGGTATATGAAAAGGAGGTTGATACGAGTTGTGTACCATCTCAAATTGAATCTGCATAAAATAAGGAGAAAAGCATCTCAGCTGTGCGCTACATACTAGGCTGAGACCAAGGTGTGTGTCACCTGATTGAAATCCTTAACAAATATGAGGGCTTGTTAGCCAGGATTTGAGTTTGGTTGCCACCCGTGGCAATCTAACACAGCAGACTAACCTGCAAGATAGTGATACTTTATGTGGTTGGAATATTGGGTTACACTGTACAAGTGCCCCCTATAAACAAATACTCTAAGTACCAGGCCTGTGTGTAGAAAAGTAAAGCTAAATCCACCCTAAAATAGACAGAAAGCAATAGAATACAGGTTAACATTACATAAATAAATTAATTAATAAAGAAAGAACATGTCCAAAATGACCACAGTAGGAATCAATATTGCTAGGGAGCACCTTGTGCACAAGCTATTTGTCAGAGGTGAATGACCAGGACAGGATGAAAAAGTCTGGCTACAAGAAATAACACAACAGGTCGCCGCCATCAACCTGGATAAGTGGCAGGATGGTGGCCTATTACACCAAGCTTTGAGTGAGCTATATATGACCCCAAAAATTAAAGAGGAGCAAATCAAAATTGCTAGAATCACGGCCTACATGTATCTCCACATGGGAGTGATGCGGGAAAAGAAATTACAAAAGAGCCAAGAGTTGGAGGTAGAAGCTGGAAATTACATCATAAAATTAAAAGAGAACTTGACTCTCCAACAGCAGAATAATGTAGACATAGAGGCCCAACTAGAAGCAGTAAAAATAGAGTGTCAGGAAAAGGTTAACTCTCTGGAGGAGAGTCAACTGAAATTAAAACAACAAATAAAATATAACAGACCCTGTTCAGAGCAAGTATTCGCATTACAAAAACAGGTTGACAAATTGGAAGAGGAGAGTAAGGAATGAATAGATAGAAAGCTTCACCTCCAGACAAACGTCAATCAAGAACGCCAAAAACTACACACCATCAAGAAACAAAGGGATGACCTGGCTGAACAGAGGGGCACCCTAAATCAGGAGAAAGATGCCCTAGGCCAGGAAGTAAGCAATTTAAAAACAGAATTACAGGAATGTGAGTTAGCCTTCCAGAAACTAAATGAACTCCAAAAAGAGTATGGGAATCTACTGGAGCACGTCAGATGTGTGGAAGGTGCTCTGGAAGAGACCACCCAAAACAAAGATGCACAAACTCAGAAGGTGAGTCTCCTGCAAAAGAAATTGTCTCAGTATTCCCAAAACATACAGGAAGGGCAGAGAGACAATGAGGCCCTCTGTGAGGAGAAAGAGGGGCTCTGCCAGCAGGTGGTAGCTCAAGAGCGGGTCATAGAGGCCAGTAAAGCCTTGATAGCTGAGCAAAAGGCTAAGATCTTTGCTCATTATCAAGAAGTAGGGGCTGAGAAGGAGAAACTAGCAAGGTTGGAGAAAGAGGGTGCTAGATTTAATCTTAACTAGAGGGACCCTGAACAGGTAGAGAGGGACAGGGCAACCCCTTATTATAGTATAAGGACCTCTGTACTAAGGGACTGAAACCCATTTAACACTTTGTGCTCTGCTGACTTCATGGCTGCTGATTCACATGAGCCGGAAACCATGAGGCCATCGGAATTTAATAGACCAAGCATGATGGAACTGACAGGTCAGCGCCCCCCAGAAATGGATGGATGGGCATCCCTGTATAGATACCCAAACATTAAGGCTGATGTCTCTGGTAAGGAAGTCTCCTACGAGGGGAGAGTCAGGGAATTAGATCCACAGAAATACAACCTTCCAAGGGACCATTTGGTTCAATTTGATGAAAAACCAAATGAAATGAGGCCAAAAAAAGAGCATCCTGAAGACCTCTATCCAAGAAGGTCAGTGGGGGAATACTCTGCCAACCCTGGGAGCAGTGAGGGGTCAGAAGACTACTCTCCTGTGCACCACAGGAGTGGAGAAACTAGGCCCCACCATTCTCCGAGCCCCTCTCAAGCTCATAGAATCAGGGAGCACGTAGATGATCATGAGGGGACCTCAAGCAGTTGCGCCTCTGAGTCTGAGGGCGACTGGACTCGGGTGACTAAGCCAAAGAAGGCAAACAAACTTAAGGGAGTTATGACAAAAGACTCCATTAGGCAGATTAAGGCCATTAGGAGTTTCATAAACCCATACCATAAAATCGCAAAATATTCTGTTTGATAACACTTGGAACTCTATGAGCAGATGATGGATACTTTTCACCTTAAAGACAACCAGAACTGCATACAGTATGTTAAATGCACATTATTCCCTGAGTTTTCCATCTTCTTTGCTGGACTGGAGGACCAGAACCATTCAAGATAGTCCACCTACAGGGCGGCCATCTTGAAACACTTTTCAGAAATCCCCAAGGGGCTCGCAAAGCGGCCTACAATCTGCAGTGCGGGGAAGATCAGGCCCCACAAGAATTTGTGCAGGAGCTCAAACGCGCCTTTGCACAAACCACTTGGAGGGTGCGCACGGATAGCAGAGAGTTTGTATCCACCTTCTTTCATGCAGTCCCAAAATATATTATGACCCAGCTGGTGAGGGACTTCCACGATAAAAGATCTCTGGACTGGGTCATAGAGCAGCCGACCCACATTTATGAAGTCCAAAAACCTACAGAAAATAAAAATCTGGCCAAAAACCCCAAGCCAGCCAATACGCCAGCTGCCGCTAAGGTGGCGGAGGTGAAGGTTGCCCCCATTTTAGACCTAGAGATGGGGGAGCCTAAAAATGTACCTACACAAAATCAGCAAAATTAGAGACCCAGAAGGCCTTCAAGCCAGTCACAAATAGGTAGCAGTCAGGGAGGTAATCTCCCTAATTGGACCCCTAACTCCACTGATTATATCAGTCCCGATACAAGGGCAACCGATAAATCTTGGGTTTTGTATGGACTCTCCCAGCCAAAGGGGGGATCCAATCAGGTAAATTACGCCCCAGGGAAACTCCCCTCCTAAATTCCCCCAGGAGGGTAGTTATTCCCCAAATGCTGGGTTAAGTTTCTTCCCCGGTACTCACAAAACCCCAACCTGCAGGACAACCCTCCTTTCTTTTCCCGCTTTCAGGAAACCAGACAATCCAATCCGGGAGAGGAGAGGCCAGGTGGTAGGGTTACCAAAATTCACAATATCCACGGTACTACGGGAGACGGGATAGTTACCATTCCCTGGATCCACCTCGATTGGAACGGAGACCCCCGTACCAGCTGGAACGGGTGTCCCAACTGGAGTGCCAGGTTCAGAACCTAACACAAGATCTGGGTCGCATGTTGAGGGCTCAACAGAACCCTCAGAGGAACATGGCAGCTCAGAACCCCACAAACCAAGTGTCTGGTACCCCGGAACAATGACGGGGAGAGAACCCTGACAACTCACCGGTTCCAGAGGAGGAGGCACGGGGAAGGGAGGTGTAAAGCCCTAGAGGAAGCTTCCTTCCTTACTTGTGAAAAGCCCCTGGACACCCAGGAACCGGAAAACAAAAATCTCTTGCCCCTGAAAATCTGCAACCCAGGGAACTGAGAGTGGCAAGGAGAAATAAAGATCTCAAAAAGGCCCATTTTGTGGAGGAAGTTAGTGTCCTCCAATTTGAAGGGGGAGAATACTTAGAGGATTCCGGGAAAATGATTTTATCCTTCAGAGACGGGGGAACTCCTCCAAGAGAAAAATGAGTCCCCAGAGATCTAAATGAAGACTGGGTGGATGTGGGGACTGTTTCAGAATCGCCCATCTTTGAACCCCAGAATGAGCATCAAGCAAACCTAATATTAAAAGAGGATTCCCAAACTTCCCAAATCAATTCTGGTGACTGTCTCCAAAAAGGGGGCGTGGGCAGCCCAGAATCAGAAAAGGAGAAGCCCGAACCTCCCCAAATATCAGAATGTAAAATTTTTCTTTCAGATTCCCAAACTCCAACACAGAATTATGCCCAAACTACCCCTGTGTCGAAGTCCAAAATAAGGAAATTGACCATCCAGCTTGCCCAAATTGCACATTACCTTTGCCCATTGCAGGAGAAAGAGGGTAGATTTTATGCCCCGGTCCAAGTGCAAAGGCAATGTGCATTTTCCGCACTGGTGGACACTGGATTCCAAGCCACTCTTCTGTCAATAAGGGCCTTTGAGCAGCTTAATTCAGAAAGGGGGGAGAGATACCAGATCCCTCTTCCTGGACAACTCCAGAATTTGGATGGGAATGAAATTCCTGTCGGGGGGACTGTGGATTTGGAAATAAAAATTGGGCGACACAAAGTGAAACACCCGGTCATAGTCGTGACTCCAGAGGGCACACCCTTTCTACTAGGGAATGACATCCTGCGTAGGTTGTCCCCCCTGATGGACTGTGTGAACAGGTCTTCTGGACTCAGACTAACAGGCCAATAAAATTGAAACCATGTTAGTTTAAATGGCACATGCCACATGGTTGAACAAAAGCCTGATCATATTGAGTTTAATTTCCAGAACAATCAAATACCTGACATGACAGTAATTGCTGTAGGACAACAAACTGGTGATGGAAACGCCTCTACATTCCTGAAAATCAACCTTCCTTCCAGTTTCAAGTGGCATTGCACACTGGAAGGAAATACTTTGAAATTCCATACCAATTCACAATCTGAAAATCCCAATTCCATAGTCAAAAGTGATGAGAAACCAGCTCAAAGTTTAGCTGACATTAAGAAAATTAGAGAACACTTGTTCATCCCTATTCAGTTAAATGAGGGGAAGGAGGCTGTTCTCTCCCGAGTGTGTGTGAACAACGGTAAGAGCTTCATCAGCGAAGCCGTGTTCCGAAAGCTTGTAAAAGATCCAGCCATTCCCACATTTAAATTGATCTATAAGTGGGAAATGGGTCTGGAAATGGGTCTGGAAACTCACAATTCCAAACATCTCCTGCCTAGCAGGTGTATGCTCAAAATTTCTACAGGAAACAAAAACCTATTACATAATTGTTGGGTCGTGCGAGATGTCCCTGCTGCATTCTATTTAGGTAGTGACATTCACAATCGTTTTGCCATTAACTAGGACCTGATAAATTACAAAGCCTGGTCCCGACTAGACGGTAATCCCATGGACTTTGATGATTCAGAAAAAGCATTTCTGTCAGCCCAATTGCTGCTGTATGCAGTTGAAGTTCAAATTGGAGAGGAGGTCACCATCCCAGGATGGACACGACTATTCCCACTTAAATGCATATGTACACCTCAATGCCCATCTCCAACAGCAGTGGTTGGGGTTAAACCCAACACCATTAGTCAATGTAGAACACAACACCATTCCAATATTGATGGATAACAGTGACCCTAGGAGTACCACTCTGGGCACAGGCACCATTATTGGAATGGTGGTTGATGACCGACATTTTTCCATGGATCTAGGTAATGAACTGATACGGCCAATCCCCCATAACTTTTTGACAATGATAGTGACAATGACTTACAACCAGACAGGATCTTCACCCGGCAAGGGGGGAATTTCCTGGTGCATTCTTCCTGTCCTTACGGTGAGGAAGAGGGGACCTGTGATATTAGGCAGGATGGGTAGATCTTCCAGGTCCACAATGACAGCCTCTCCTACCTGAAACCTTCTGTCCAGGTCAATACTCTAACCAAGGACCTCTCCACTCAGCTGAAAGAGGCTGCTGGGATAGCAAAACCAAAGTCTTTCCATGCTTCAGGCAAATGGTTGAAGAGCGGGTCAACCTAGCTGATGCCTGTGAGACTCTGGAGAAAAAGCAAAAGTTGAAACAGGTTTTCTTAGATTTTCAAGATCTCTTTGCGGTGCACTCGTATGACTGTGGTCGCACCGAAATCCATACAACAACAATTCCCACGGACCATGGAATGATTCCAGTGTTTGTGAAGCAATATCGCTTACCTCGTGCATCCATGCAGTCCCTCACGGAAATCATCAAAAAACCTTGAGTCCCGTGGGATAATAATCCGTTGCTGGGGATTTCAAAACTGAACGGCCAGTGGAGACTCTGTGCTAACCTGAGGGAGTTGAATAAAGGGGTCCACAGGTCCCGATGGCCTCTCCTTACATTGACCAGGGGCTTTCCCAGATCTAGGGGTCAAAGGTATACACTGCCATTGACTTGACCAATGGGTACTGGACTGTGCCTGTCAGTAGGGAGGACCAATACAAGCTGGCCTTTACCTTCTGGGGGCAGCAGTACATGTGGACCTGGACTCCCTTCGGATACATGAACTCCGGCAACGAATTCAACATCTTCCTACATAAGGCCATGCCCGACTTGGGTGACCTGGGTAACCTAGCCTATGTGGATGATGTCCTGACAAAAAAGCTCTACTGTGGAGGAACATACAGCAGAAATCGGTTATGTTCTGACCCTGTTGATGGTTGCCAGAGCAAAACTGTTCTTCCGAAAGGCACAGTGGTGCAGGACCCGTGTCAACTTCTTGGGGCATGAGATAACTCCTGAGCGTCTCTGTCCCCAGGAAAAGAAAGTGGAAGCACTCCTAAAACTAAAAGACCCCACAACTCTGCGTGAGCTAAGAAGCCTCCTTGGACTGACTAATTATAGTAGGAAGTTCATTGAGGATTACACAGAGATCACAAGATCCCTGATCCATCTGTTAAGGTGATCGGACAGCAGTTGGTTACTAATAAAAGGTAGCTAATCTGTGTGTATTGTCTGATGTATTATCTCTGGACCCCATTAGCTATGCTTTTAGTTAAAAGTTTAAAGTCTCTGTTGAGTAAAAGGTGGGACAGTAACTAACACAGGTTGGGTGATCCTTTGCTGTTTTCCAAATTAACGTGATATGGGCCTGCTGATATGGATCAGGAAGAGTGCTTGATAATGAAAGGAAATTATATGGGCTAGCGAGATGGAGTATGACCACCACTGAGCATTATTTCTAATATTAAGAGGGAAAACCATCTTGACTAGGGTCTTGTTGCTTTTCTAGGTCTTGATAGTTCACTTAACGTTTAACTTTAACATTGGGAGTGTCAACTCCTCTGAACTTCCAGTGGGAAATGTAAGTGACAGCTGAAAGCAGTTCACCAAGTCAGACCCACAAATTAGGTAAATCCGTGGAGAACATCAATTGATAGAGATAGGAATTCTTCATTAGTAGCTTTATGGTGGTAGAAATAATACCCTGGGAGATGCTTAAAACAAGAATGTGTCATGTCAGCTGCCTTACTTTTGGCAGGTTTGCTCATAATCAACCCAGTTTGTTCCCTTGTTCATAAAACAAGCACCCACTCTTCTTATGTTCGAATAATGCCATGTTACTGTAACGTTTATTTTATGTTTATATTTAGAGCTATTCAGTTTACTGGGAGACTCTGAAGAGGTCCTGATTCCAAACCAAAATTGTTGTGCCACATAATTTCCTCCTGTCCTATACAACATCTGACCTTGCCTCCTCTTTTCCAGGTTTCAGTGTTCTTCTCTAGACAACTTCATTTCCGGGAGAAGAGCATCCTTTGTCTTGTGTTTGAATAATCAGGTGAAGATTATGATGCACGTGACTGTTTTTTTTCACTCCATTTATATTCCAAATTTTCACCTTGAAGATGAATTGGATATGTCACTTGAAAATGAACTCATACAGTGGCAGCTGTCAGTCTGTTACACGCTACAGTGCCATACTCTGATTCAACCCCTTATTGAATGCCTGAGTCCCTAGAATGAGGAGCAGGAGCAAAATGCCTGATATTGGATTGTAGATGCATGTGTGAAGATTCATATTGCACAAATTGATCTGCTAAGGTGAATGAAAGCAGTTCCAAGGAGTGGGCAATAAACAGCATCATTTCATTTCCAAGTGCTCTCTTTATGGCTCACCATTTATACCATACAAAGATGACTGATTTCTGGAGGATCTGGCTTCTTCCAAAGTAGCAACATATTAGTATGGGTTTGGGGATCATAACCTGCTTTTATTTCAGTAGGGATCCAGTTGGTGGCTATTTCTTTTTTTAATATTTGACAAATTTGACGACCGCCATACACCACACAACGTTCCATCTTCATTCCTCATGAAGCTATTGGAGATGCTTTATATAAACCTTTCTTTAATTTTGGGCCACATATTTGTACCCAATTGTAAGGTACAGCAATGGAAGCAGTATCTGCTCCTATTTAGCAAACATATATAAGGTCAATTTCAAGAGTCTACATATTTTTCAAAACCATCCCCGCCACGCTTATTTACAGCAATGTATTTGCTATGTAGATGACGTATTTTCATCGGAGGGGAGGCCGGGTGAATTTGTTGGAATTTATGGCATGGCTGAACTCACGTCATCCTAACCGCCAATTCACTATGTGTGCCAACCAAGATGAATTACCCTTCCTTAATATTGTTATCACATATAAGGATGGGGTGATTTGTACTAAATTATTTCACAAGGAGTCAGAATTCAACTCTATTCTTCTTTTCTCAAATTATCCCTCCAAGTCACTCTGTGAGAACCTCCCATACAGTCATATTTTTGCAAATCGGACACAACTGTACATATAAAACTGCACATGAAAACAAACTGATTGGTAGGCTCCAAGATTGAGATTATCCCTCCAAACTACTACGACATTCGACAAACAAAACTTGGTTCACAGATCGAGCCACACTGTTGACCCTCAAAACAAGGCACAGGTCTGAAGATGTCTCAATAACTTTTCAGAACCTACATTTTCTTTTGTTGAATGATCAAAAAACACTGGTACCTGGTTCAGGTATGCACTAGGAGCACTGACGTGCCATTATTTACCTTAAAGAGGGGTTAAAACATCTTTGATGATGTGATATGATATGATAAGTCATTTATAACGTGTCTTTACACAAGTGTTTACAAGTGCAATAAACTTGTACACTCTCAACATCAACCCACCTGTACTTAAAACACTGTAAGTAGCTGTTGGAAGTGTTCATTTTCCATTTGGAAACGAAACTGTGCAGGGCCTTCTGGTAGTTTCAGCACAGGTCCCGGTCAGAGTCTTTCGAATGAGCGCCGACGTGGCATCACACCCCTCTGCATCTGGACCTCAAATAGGCTTTTAGTTCAAATGTACACACAAGTTCTTTCTCTTTCAAATTTTTTGTGTTCAAAATGTTGCTTATTGCAACCTTTGGCTCTGCACAGTTTGGTTTGCTATCAGCTTCCTCAGACACTTTGACTGTGCAGAACTTGTTGGCTTCTCTGATCTCTGGAGTCAAGGATAGTACTACGGTACCCAGCTTGCCTCTCCGCCTGTGTTATCAGTGTGGTAAGCCCCCATGTACCGTTGACATCTGCTGCTCCGTATGCCAGCTGTAACTCCCGGTCTTATGATTTCCTTTTCGGATGCTTTGCAGGTCTGAGTTGACAAGGGCAAGGGTAATCCTCCTTTCGTCATCCTTACAGGCCTCGCCGCCTTTCTCCTCTGTTTGAACTGCCGGTTTGGTGTAGCTGTCTCCTTGTGCATTTGACCTTTCTCGAAGTGTGCTGTCGCGCTTTGCCTTTTATCCCTGTGGAGAAGGGAAAGGACCGTCAGGCTTGCATGGTTATTGTCAATTGCCTGACTCTGCCTGACCCGTGTGTTGGGACATGTCAGGTAAACATCACTGGTGATAGTCCATTGTCCGTTACAGTGTAAGAAAGTGTTTGTGTGGGAAAAGGGGGCTTGAACTTTTAAATACGCTACAGGGTAGGATGGGGAAAGGTGTTAAGGTGAAGCGGATACCGCGTCTCAACCCTCATCGTCCCACTTCCACTCCCCGAAAACCCCTCGCCCAGGTGATCCTCCCCCACACCCAGGAACTGGATCTAATAGTGATGGCTGTGTCCTGGCCACCTAGATGACAGATCTACAGGGACCAGCGGGTGAGACACCTTCAAGTTTCTCAGTCAGCCACGTCGAGTCAACATAGCCCAAAATTTCCGGGGTGGGGAGAGTGCTGAAGCCCAGTCAGCTCAATGATGTTGTGCCACTACCTGTGTTTAATGCCTTGATTACTTATTGGTAATCTTCATTACTCTTATCCCTATTCTTCCTCATCCCAATACTTGTTTATGAGAGCAGTACTTGTGTATGAGGTACTCTGCCTTGGTATGACTTTTTTTATTAGGCATTTCTGATAAAGCAGTACTGCTAAGTAAAATTACCTGGCTAGATTGGCATTTGGGTGCTGTCAGTCCAGCCGTTTCTTTCTGCGGCATTGTATATTTTTCTGGGCATCTGAGATAAAATGATATGATATTATAAGATACATCATTTATAAGGCACCTGTACAAAAGTGTTTCTAGTCGTGACAAGACGAGGGAGGGAAGACAGAGGGAGGACAAGACAAACGATCTTACTAGGTCATGTGTCATTCAGATCATGCAAGTGCGAGAACGAGAAGTGCACGGGGAAAGGGAGGGAAAAACAGGGCAGCAATGTTCTGAGTAAGTGCAACCAGGGCAGCGCGGCACTTGGCAGTGCAAGGAGAAAAAATGACTGTAGGTTTACAGTTACAGCCCCTAAGTGTGTGGTAGATCCGGAGGCAGTGCAAGGGTGACTGATCAGGAAAGAGCCTGGACTCAGTGAGACTCTGAGAGTAGCCAAGCAACCAGTCGGTACAGCAGACAGGTAGGTCAGGTAGGTCAGCAGGGGAGGGAGAGAGAGAACGCAGAGGAGAAGAAGACAGTTTTAAGCTGCTTCCGGAACTTCAGGTGGTCAGGCTCAAGTTTGAGAGCGGCAGGGAGGCCATTCCAGAGGGAGGCACCTGCAGAGGAGTGAGATCTACACCCGACTCTCTGCCTGGAGAATTGTCTAACCGTTAGAGAGTTGTAGGTAGCTGAGTGAGGAGCTTGAGAAGGAAGGCATTGGATGTAGTGCGGGCCCCGGCCCCAGAAAGCCTTGTGGATTATGCAAAGTGTCTTGAACTTGTTCCTTGCAGCCACCGGGAGCCAGTGGAGAGATTTCAGGGCTGGGCTTGAGGCCAAGGATAAGTCTTGCAGTCCTGTTCTGGATTGGCTGCAGAGGGCGGAGAGTAGAGGAAGGCAGATTGAGAAAGGGGATGTTTCAGTAGTCCAGCCTAGAGAGAACCAGGGCTCTGGAGACAGTGAGCTTCTGTCTGAAAGTGAGAAAGGGCAGAGTCCCTTTGAGGAGGTGCAGCTGCTAGTGGGAATTCTTGGTGATGTCCGAGATGTGACGAGTGAAAGAGAGAGTGGAGTCGAAGATGACACCAATGGTTTTTTTCCTCGCAGGAAGGCTAGGGAAGAGGGCCCAAGGTGGGTGGCCAGAGTGAGAGAGGGAAAGCAGGGGCAGGGGTCCCAATGAGAAGGATCTCTGTTTTACTGGCATTAAGGCAGAGCTCGTTGCAGGTGCACCAATCCTGAATCACAGATAGACAGTCATGAATGAGTGATAGAGGAGAGGAGGATGAGGGGAGTCTGAAGGACATCTGAGTGTCATCTGCACAAAACTAAAAGTTAGAGCAGAAGGTAGAGACCAGGTGGGCCAATGAGGCCAAGTAGAGGCTGAAAACCATGGTGAGAGGATAGAGCCCTGAGGAACGCCACAGATAGAGAGAGGTGGCAGAGTGAACGGGACAAAGTTGGACTGGGAGGGGTGGTCCAAAAGGAAGGAGGTCAGCCATTTCCAGGAACTGATCCATGATGCACAGGTTCTCACAGAGTCGATTGATCAGGATGGCGGGTTAACCATGTAAAAAGCAGAGGAAAGATCAAGGAGGATGAGGACAAAAGGAATGCTGGAATCAAGGTTAGAGAGCAGATCTTCACGGGTGTTCGTGAGAGCAGTTTCTGTGCCTCTGGCAGCTCTGAAGCCATATTGATGGTCATGAAGACAACCAACAGATTCAGTGTGGAGAGCAAGCTGAGAGATGGCCAGATTTTCCAAGAGTTTGCCCAGGAAAGGGGTGATGGGAGATTGGGCGATAGTTTGCTGGGCAGGTAAGATTGGCAGACAACTTCTTGAGGAGTGGTTGCACAATGGAGTGCTTAAGGGGAGAGGGCAAAGTTCCAGTAGCAAAAGAATGATTACAGAAATCGGCCAAGGCTGGAGCAAGGGTGTCAATATGGCCATTGATGGTTCTGGAGGAGCAAGGGAGCACCAGTTTGGACAACATGTTCATACATCGGACATGTCTAGAAACCTTGTCAGGTGTTGTCAGAGAGAAAGAGAAGAAAAGAGGAGGAGAGGGAGAGATGGCCAAAGGGGGGCTGAAAGAGGAAGAGAGAGATGAAGAGGAGATAGAGGACAGAATGTCCTGAGTTTTAGCAGAGAAGTGAGAGGCCGGAGCCGTACAGGGGGCCTGGTGGGGAACAGGAGAGGTAGAGAACGCAACAGGATAGGCCAGTTCCTTGCAGATTTTAAAGAGTTGGGCGTGTTGTTAGAGGCCACAGAGACGCAGGCTTGAATGTGTGCTCTCTTCTTGATGAGTGTTATTGCTTCAACTGGTATTTTGATGCAACCAGTCTAGGTATGTCTAAATGTGGCCTGGCATGATTTACTGCATGCTCTACATTGTGCAGCTAGTTGGACATGTTTTCACTTTGGTATGGCATTTTTCATAGCAAAGCATTAATGTTCCTGTGCACTGTTGGTGACTTGCATGTATTGGATTGCTGTTACCCTACAAAATAATTGCAAACACTATGACTTCTTAACCAATTTTTCTCAGAAAATGTGCTGTATATTGCATTAAAACCCATATTTATATCTTTCTCCTAGTGCAGTGTGCGGCATACCCCTTCAGCAGCACGTTCGTGCGCATTGCGGAAGCATGGTAATTTAGGCCGGCCCAGAGTGTGGTGCAACACTTGATCTGTTGCAGAGTTGGGGCGGGGGGCTCAGCATGGCTCGCAGGTGGCTTCCAAATTGTGTGTTATGCCACTGCATACAAGGCATGCAAGCAAACATAATTATGTTTCCTGATAGTTGTAGTAATGGTGCCTGCAGTAGATGTAAGGAAATGTCCCTTTAAGGATTTTAGAAATGGAAATGCCCGATGGGTTGTAGATCCCCAGATCATTGTCGGGCTGTTATGCCACCTCTCCTAACCATGTTTTGTTAATTCATTCATGCTTTGATATGATATGATATGATATTACATGCTATGTATAACGCGCCTGTACTCAAGTGTTTCTGGGCACCACAAGACAAGGGAGAAGAGACAGAGGGAAGACAAGACAAACGATCCTACAAGGCCTTGTGTCATTCGGATTGTGCAAGTGTGACAACGTGAAGTTCAAGGGGAGAGGGGGAAGTGCAAGGGAGAGGTTAAAGGGAAGTGCAAACAGGGCAGCTTGACTCAGAGCAAGTGGAGCCAGGGCAGCGCGGCTCTATATACGTGTTAGGAAGCAGGGGGCTATTGGGGTTACAGCTTATAGATCCTAAGTGCATGGTAGGCCAGGAGGCAGTGCAAGGAAGACTTCAACAATTTTGGGGATGTCATTTCTCGTATACTGTAGTTTCATTTCAGGAGTTGAAGGGAAGTATTGCAAATATTCTGCCCGGGACTTTCCTCGTTCTCATGTCCAACAAGCTTGGCAGTAACCCTTTTTGGACTTCTTTACATTTTCAATTCTGATACAGATAAGGAATGAAAAAGTTACAATGGTGTACTAACCATGACACAATAAATAAATAAATAAATAAAGGTTCTATAGTTATTTGTACAAATAGCATTGACACTGATTAACCCATCTGGGCCTGTCACTACCAATTCACACCCAGACCCAGGATAGTGGTGGGGTGTCACAAGCCCTATAACCACGTGGTTTCAGCTGCTGGCAGAGGCTGGATGTGGATCCCTTCCACCCATCCTTTATTTATGTGGAGAAGGGACGAAGGGGGGTGGCTTTTGGCTGAGATTTGCATAGTGCAACTCACTTATGCACATGTTAACTCATTGCAAATTAGGCCATGAGAGCCCTGATTCACGTAAGGTTGTGTCAGCAGAATGTGAGGCACGCAATGTGAACATTGAATTGCAACTAACACCAGCTAGTTCAGCAGACCCACAGCTGCTGCTGGTTCACTCTGTTCGTTTTAAAAATTATCGATATGTGTCCTACATTCCCTCTTCTCGAGCATACGAAGATCATAGAAGAAGCATGGCTAAAAGTATTGGCAATAATGAAGCAAGAACTAGGAGTCAGAGGACCACACAGAAAGTAAAAAGAAGGAAGTATGCCGCTACTTAATTTTCTTATTGCCAATTGCACGAAGGAGGCTGCTTATGTTTGCAGTTTGCGCCCCTACCTTCCATTTTCGACAGGCAGATAAATGTGTTAAAATATGCAAAATCGCAATAACACTTTTTTCACTTCATAGCGCAGAAAGCGTACATTCCGCATGCGATGAACGTTTTTACGATAGGTTCCTATGGAATCTGCCTGCTCTTAGCAGGTGCTAAAAAAAGTAAGATTCTATATGAATCCAATTATGTTACGCCGCTATGCTGGCAAAAGCCAATACTTTGTTGTATGTGTTTCTGAAATGCAAGGCAGAAATGGTTATCCCGTTCCATGTCCCCCGTCCACTTACAACAATTTCACAACCCAGGAGTGTAAATAAGTGTTGCCCTGGCCAAAGGAGTTTGTGATAAGTTGTGGACATTTATTTAATCACCTACACTTCTTAGGCCACATACTTAACGATCTTTCATGCTCAATTACAGATTGTGATGCTTCTAGCTCTAGATAAACCTGCTTTTGGAAAAGTGTGCACTAACTACTTATGCAATAAATGAGAGCTGACTGGCGTAGGGGAGGAAACTGTGAAAAACACTTTTCTCATGGAACGATTTGTTATTCCTTATTATCTGCATTACACAAGGTCCTGAGAAACAAAGATTAAAAGTTATCGGTAACACCCATACTGGCAGTGTTAACTCCACAACCAAATAAGGCAGCAAACGGAATGCCAATCAGCATATTGTTTTGAAAGCTGTCCCTAAAGAAGTCACAGATCAGCAGTAAAACAAAGTAATAGTATGTCCACTCTACTCCATTCCATGACATCCAAACACCACCAAACCCATTCCAACTTGGCGGCATGTATTCGTCTATGACATCACCCAAGAACAATGGCAACCGTCTATTCAAAAAGTCCAGCAAGAGGCTAATAAATAATGAAAGCCATATCAGTCCTGAGAAATAAACCCACTGTTAAAATCAAATGTCCAAAACCTACTTGAATGACCCAATACTACATTATCAATATGCTCAGCCCCCATTTCCCACTTGCAGCATGTTATTTCACCTTATTTCAATGTCATCCCTATGTGCCACATGGCTATTTTCTTTCAAGATCACTTCCAAAACAAATGACTTAGAGAATTGTAGAGGAGCAGGTGGACATGTCATCCCTAGCTGCCGCCCCCTCACCTCCATCATGTTAGAACTGCAGAAAAGCCCATTGTGTGACACCAGGTATAATCCCAATACCGCACACAAGTGTGTGAGCGACGATATGCACTCAGACAACCGTATATAATGTACCCTCACACTGAAAGGGTGGAAGGATGTCTGCACATACCATTGGACCTCATAGAGGTATAAGTGAAATCAGACATGAGTAGAGTGACGTCATTAACGGAAGGCACAAATACGCACTGAAACGATATAAAAATACTTAAGAATGAAGGTGTAACTGAAGTGACAAAAGAAATATGTAATGGAATATGGAGAAATCATATGTGCAAAGAAGGTAAAGCAACCAGCTGACTAATAAATGTATATATGCATTTACACAAGATAAATGAGACATACAGAGGCTTGCTGAAGATGAAAACATAGCTTGGGTAGGGCGACCATGATGTTAAAATGGACGCCGGGCTCGTGCTGAAACCAATCAAGCTACCTCAGAGAAAGACCAGGGCTGCAGAGTCAGGAGATGCAGGAAAAACAGCTTCATGTGAGGAATAAAGAGGTGTCTATTGGCCTGGGATCGAGGATGCCACATCAAGGAATATTTCAAGGCACAAGCGGAGTCAAAAGGATAAGCCAAGTACATAAGACATATTTCTCTTAGATTAAGCAAAGAAGAAAACATTGGCAAGAGCCAAGTAGTGGACAATTACAGATGCAGAAAACCTAAGAAGGGTGGAATGAGCAAGTCTCCAGAGGCTGAGTAATGACACCCACCACACAACTGAATTAAATAGCAGTAAATAGAATGTCAAAATGGACAAATTTGTGGTCTCTTCATAAGTGATTCAGAAGTAAAAGAACAAGGGCATTCATCAAGCTCTAGACGAGAAAAATGGTGCACCTACATTCCCTTGAAAGTCCCAGAACAGAGAACAGGCTGCAAGGTAAACTACAAAGGTGAAACCTTGGCGTAGGGCTGGACTGATGAGAGACGATGGACTAATTGGGAAAGTGGGTAGTAGTTTGACATTTCTCTTGGCACCTGGATTTTGTTTTGCTTACGTTCTGCTAACGAGCCAAAAGTCCAAGGTTGAAAGAGAAGGCCAACCAATCAGAGGGTCTATTTAGCAACACGCCAACATGCTCTGTATTATACCTATTTGGAGGTGGTTCAACGTGTGCCCACCAGAAACGAAGCATCCAGTGATATTACTAATACTTACATGATATATAGGTACACATGTTCCCTTAACCAATCCCTCCCTTCAGTAGGTTTTACAATATGCCACGTAGTATGATATCGTAGATGCCTCTTTCGAGATATCAAAACTTTGCATAATCAAATATGAGTGTTAGTGCATGAACTACAGTCTGTTCACTCGCCAGATTGCCCTTCTTTATGTTATGCTGATAATAAAGTAGTACTTTGCCATATTCCTTGAGTCTGTCTGGTTATTTGGGCCTGAGATCGTTATTGGTAATTCCATCTAGGACACAGAATGCTTCAAGGTGATAGAGCACAGGATCATTATGCAAAGCAACATACATGAAATCAGTGGTATCTCATACAATGCTAGTATTCTTTTTAACTTGTCATTTAGATTTCGCTCCCAATGTGTCTCTATTAGTGTTTCACATCCTATGTTTCTTTCGTTTTGACTACAAACGTTCTGAAGTGCGCTGAAGGCATGGTTTAATCTTTCCTTCCTCTCCTAGGCAAAGTATCCAGTAGGCATTCCCAACATCAGATATGCTTACTCACCTCACCAGAAATGTGGTTTCAAAAAGGAGGAATCTCAATATTTTATCTTTATAAATCTGAAAAGCCAATTGCTTTGGCAGGCCCTGTGAGAGCAGTGACTTGATCAGTCAGTCATGTGTTTATTTGATTTTATCCACCAAATGAAGGCAGTACATGCAGCGACTGCTCTTTCGATGGATTGCACTAAAGCGTTTGATGAGCGTCAGATAGTGAAGAAGGGACTTGAGGCGAAATGTATTTAAACACTTTAGAAATTAATTGAAACCATATATGAGGACTGCAAATTTCAATTATTTTTAACTCCTTTACTGCTGAATCTATCTGCAGGGCTGAGTGCAATCTGTGGTAAATGCACTATGCATGTGTATGGTACATCCTTAGCACTTGGTAAGTAGTGCTACTGACCTGACAGGCACATTCTCAGAGGTAGAGATCAAAGGAAGGACATGGCCATTCCTCTATTGAAGATGACATAGTCCTGCTGTTAACGACAAAAACAAAATGGCCCTCCAGAGTTTGTCTTGACTGTGGTGAGGCAAGGCAAGAGTGGTGAGTGTACATGGTCCTTTCCTGTTTCGGCAAGTTTCCACCATAGAAGTGTGTTGCCCCCTTCTCTCCAGGTTCTATACCAACTTGCATTATAGTGAGATGGTGGTGTAGGGTTTGAATGTTCCATCCATGGGGGGAGCCAAAGGTGTAGCCAACGTCACTACTGAGCTATGCATACAACATTGTTGCCTTGCCCGAACCCCCTTTGAAAGCACCTAATAGAAGAATGCAGTAACTCTGTGAGAAGCTTAGAACTGCCAACTAAAGTGACCAAAGATAGCGTGCTAATAATTAACCCAAAGAGTGGGCACAACTGTTCTTTCTGGCTCAACTGCAAAATCATTGGATAGAGGCAGGGATTTTGCATATTTAGGCATTGTATTTACAGGACATCTTGTGAGTATGGCAAATATTAAGAAGCTGAACGCTGCAACCATGCAACCTAATGGAGCAGTTCTTCGTTCTGTTTCTTCTTTCGGCAATTGCGCCATTGACACAGCATTGCACGTTTTTGAACCCATTTCATGTGCATTTGCATGTTACTGCACAAAGCTGCAGGGTATTGCTAACACTGGCTAGTAACAAACAACTGAAAACATGCTTCTCAAGAGGTTGGATAATTTGCCAGCATGGCAACTTCTTTTGAAGTTCTCAACAACCTTAAACTGAGCTAGATCGAAGACGAGGTTAGCATCAGGGAAGCCAGAGCACGGCTCGCTTTGGTGCAATCCCAATGCAGTTTTAATCCATTAACCAATAATTGATCTGTGTGCATTGGCTTTGCTCATAATGTCCCTTGGCTTATTTACTTAAAAAGGTCACTGGAGCTGATTATGGGGTTGCCAGTAAACAGAGTCGGGCTGGGACAAGAAACAGGCCCGGTCACCCAAAAAATAAATGGCCCACCCCTCGCGTCACGACCCTTGACCTCTGATGACATCACCAGAAGTGATATCATTTGACCCCACCCCAAAGTGACATCCTGGGAAGCGATGAAACACAACCTTTCACCCCTTGACAAAACAGGACGTGTTATCAAATAGCATTGTTCCTAAGTACACTAAATTACTGTGAATCCAAGCAGACGTCCAAGGACAAATGATAATATGTTATTGTATAGCACTTACGCTTAAGCTTTTTTTTATAGAACAAATATGCATACAATATCACCCAACCTGTGTTGGTGCTCATTTATCGAGCTAAGAAGGATGAAAGGCTTTTTGAAAGAAAAAAAAAAGTGAAATAAAATATCTTTTTTTGTTCAATTTATATTTTCCAAACCAGCCCAGGCATGGCCAGAAACCGGCCACCAATCTCCAGGAACGATTTTGGCCCGGCGACGGGCCGAAAAGCCGAAGGGCCAATCCGACCCTGCCAGTAAACTCTGCCCCTCCAGATGTTTTGGCTATACCTCACTTGCATGACCCTACACTATTCACCATTTTGGCTAGGGAAGAGGGGAGGTATAGTCCAAAACATTTTTTTAATTTTTTTTTTTGTATTGTGAATTTTTTGTTTATATAAACTTTTATCACAAACATTTATCACAAAATCTATATAACCACTTTGGACTTTCAAATGCACAGACAATCTAACTTGAGTTATTTGATAGACTCTTTTAGACTGGTCCATCTAAATTTCTTTTTAGAATTACATCCAAAAAATCAATAGTTGCACAAATTATTTTCATATTATGTCCTGAAGTCACATGCGACCACCATTCTTTTTCGTTTCTGTTTAAAGGAAAACAAAATCCTAGATAAAGCTTCCTCTGATTTGAGATTGCTTCACATTCTGTGATCAGATGGTAGAGTGATTCAACAGTTTTTTCACAGTGTCTACACAGATTGTTTTTTAAATTGGGATCTTTTCTTAACCATCTCATCTCCTTTGTCTGTAGGGCGTTTACCTGCAGCCGCTAAAATTGGTCTCGATGGTGTTGAGATGGACATTTTAGTAGATATTTGGGTTGCAAATTTAATTTGTTCGTTGTGAGTTGTAGCGGAAGAGCGTTTTTCTGCGACGCTCTTCTTTCACTATTCTGGATCCAACACCATGGTTGGAGGCGTTTTTTAACCAATTGCGGATGCCACTGAAGAGACTCTATGTCAATGTCAGCTGCTATCAAAATGTGATCCACTTTGTGAGCCCAGTCCTTTAAGATGTTTGATGTTAGATCTGCTGGATTCACTTTAAGTATTTTATATGCTGGTTCGCCAGGATGATCTCTTATTTTGCGTAACAATGTACATGCTTTCCAGACAGTTGTATTATACAGAGAGGTGATCGCCTGTTCGCGGCGCAATGTTGTCATTGAGACATATCGAGGTAATCTTAAAACTTTGCGCCAGAACAACCCTTCAAAAACATCCCATACTTTGAAGTCAAGATTCCAGGCACATTTGGCTCCGAAAGTGATGGCCGGTATAACTTTATTCAAATAGAATGTCAATACTGGTTGGATGGAGAATTTTCCATAGTCGTCGTGTATTTTTAGCCCTTGTAGCGCATAAGTTGTCATTCTATTTTTCAAGTCTTGGTACCAAGGTCATTCTCGGATTGAAGTATTATAAATGATTCCAAGATAACGTATTGTCGTTGTTGTTTCAATCTCTTTATTTGCAACAAACCATTTATAGTTTCTATTTTTCTGCCCCTTCATGTTCATCATTTTTATGATTTTGTTTTTTTCCGTGTTGATTTCGAGCATGTTCTTTATTAAGTATATATTTAGTTTTGTTAGCAGTCGCTGAAGGCCTATTGGTGTTTGGTCTGCCAGAACTATATCATCTGCATATATAATGCAGTTTAGTGCTTGACCATTTATTTTCGGCGGAAAACATAGCACCTCTTTTAGTTTGTCCGGTAAATCAGAGATGAATAACTTAAATAACAGAGCTGCCAACGGGCAGCCTTGTTTTACTCCTTTCGATGTCGGAATTATGTTTGTCAGATCACCACTCTGGCTTGTCCGAATGCGTATCGATGTAGCTTCATGAAGGGCTATAATCGACTCCAGTATATTCGCTGGACATTGCCATTTCCTTAGTTTTTGCCAAAGGAGATTTCGATTTATTTTATCGAAGGCTTGCTTCATATCTACAAACGGCAGGAATAATGGTTTATGTTCTTTTAGTGAGGCTAGTTTTAGTAAATTCAGTAGCAATAGGTTTACTTCTGTGCCTACACCTTTTGTAAATTCTGTTTGTCGACAATCGGCGATCTCTACTTGTGCGACCCAAGTTGTCTGGTTTTTTTGAAGGAATGAAGCAAATAGTTTGCCAATTGTATCCGATAAAGCAATAGGGCGGTAGTTACTTGGGTCAGCCCTTGACCACTTTTTGTGTATTGGTACTACCACCGCTGTGCGCCAGGATGACGGGACTACTTGTGTGATTGCTATTTTTTTTAAATAGCACTGCAATGAACTGTGCCCACCATTGTGCTTCTTGTTTGAGCATCACGTTTGAGATGTTATCTGGTCTGACGGCTCTCGAATTTTTCAACTGCTTAAACGCTGCCAGAAATTCGGAGCTAGATTCTGCTACATTCCATCGTTCAGTTGAAGTCTTTTGGGTTATTTTCTTATTTTTCTCTTCATCATTAAATAATTTAAAGAAATAAGATTCCCAAGTCTGGGGCGCTACTTCATTGATCGGTAGTTGGTTACATTTTGTATGACCAGTGTTCAAAATAGCCCAAATTTCTCGCAAATTATGTTTTTGAAATAATTGAAGCATTAATTCAGCACGTTCTTGGTCTCTTTGATTAGCAAATGCTTTAACCCAGTTTCTGTATCGTTGTCGACGATGTCGTAAATGATCGTCTCGCATAATGTTTTTTGATTTCTTAATTTTTCTTATGTCTCGCAGAAAAGATTTTTTTTCTTTCAACAACAGCTTGCTAAATTTATGTTGGTGTTGGTGACCAAATATCCCCTTAGCATTTGTTTTCACTAAGAATTTCTGTAACAACGGTGCATAATTTGGGTCATGCGGTGCTGTCTCTTTTCCGAATATATCGGTCAACTGGCAGATCTGATTACCATTCATTCGAAGGCGATTTCCACTTGCATTCGTGGCAACAGCGTGGGCATATCTGGTCGGTAGATCTTGCTTGGTCTCATGCCAGGTCAACTTTAGCAGTAGATGATCGCTATTAAGAGTTGGAATGACATTTAATTGTGTGACCTTTCTTAACATGTTATGTGAAATCCAAATGTAACCTAACGTTTTCTTGCTTGTACATTTGTTGCCAAGTTGTATTGGCTGGTATATCACCTTTAACCTGTCCGTTCAGCATAATGCAATTTCTGCTACTCATTGCCGCTTGCCACAATTTTGCCTCAGCTGTTAATTTGTCAAACTTTATAGGCCTTTGTTTGTTCAATTGTTCAAGTCTCCACAAATAATTATTTCGAAATCTTTTTCACTGGTTAAGTAAATATCCATCATTGTTGTCACAGAATTTACAAGTTTCGAAGGACTAATCATTGCAGCGTTCCAATAAACATTTATTAGCAAGGTCCTTGCTTTTTCAATGTTGAGAAACCCTTGATGTTCAATTAATACTCCTTGGACAAATAAATTTGGGTTTGGTAATTCCTTCACATGCCAAGAAAGGGAATGTTTGATCATCATCAAGAGCCCTGAAAAGGGTCGTCCGTTTTGATTTTTTCCTGCTGGATTTAGTAAAATCGTGTAACCATCTCGGGTCGGTGGCTCCTGCAGCCATGTTTCTTGTAAACAAAGGGCAAAGTTTTGATCTAGGGCTACTGAAAAATCGTTCAGCAGGTGTACAAACCCTCTCGTATTCCAAGAAATTAAGTTATAATTCTGGTCCTGTGGATCACTTCCTAGCTAGTTTCGCGAGATGGTATGATATCTCCTTTTTGTTTCATGTTGTGGTGACGGCATAGCTGGTTTGACATGACTTGTTCTAGAAAAGTGGTGCCTTAGTTGTTCTCTTCTTTGATCCATTCGTGTCAGTAAGACAGATTTGTCATTAGAGGCATGATCAGCGTTATATTCACTCGCTGGTTCAAGAGAGAGATCAAAACCATATAGTAAAAGATCATCTTTTGCATCAAAAAGTGTTCTTCTAACTGCCTGAGAATTGATGTGTAACAGCACTTGGTCTGAGGTTCTCTCGGTTGCATATTCTACGATCATTATGTCCTCAGAGGTTACAGTGCGCATTTAGATAGTTTCATGATGTTACCTCGGTTTAAGTTGACATTAGGATCATCTGAGTGGATATTTTGTAATCTTAGTTTTATTTGTGCGCACTCTTTGATGTGTTTACGCCTCTGCGGTGGATTTGCACTAGAATTAGTTGCTTTCTGTTGTAATAGAGTAAATTTCGGGTTTAATTTGCAACGTGCATTAGAGTTTACTTTTTGCCATTGTGGAATATTCCTTAGTCTTTTGACATCAGGCGGAGAGGTCACTCTAGCATCGTTAGCTTTTAAGCTTGATTTCTCTTCTCCGTGTGACTTTTTTCGTGTTTCATTTTGAGGCATTAAGACTTTTGACTCAGAGACACTTGTTACCTCTGTTAACTGGTCATCGGAATATGTTGATAAATCACATAAATTAGTTGACGTAGCAGATAAAGTGCTTTCTTGATCTTCAGACTCTAATCTCCTACGTTTATTTATGTTTATGCTTTTTGATAAGGATGGTCCACCAAAGGTCTTTTCTAAAGTTGTTACAACTTCCTGAGTATCGGTTGGTTTGTCTTTTGTCGTTGCACGGACAAACAGCGATGCCTTACGGGGAGTCGGAAGGTTGCGGATGAAAGACTTTGCTGTCTGACGCAATGATTTCCTTAAATTCGATTTGGGCTCAGTCGGCAGCTTCTTTATCTTCAAATTTGCTGTACAGCTAATTTTTTCTTTCCTGTTCAGATTTCCTACTTTGGCTGACCCAGAAAAAATTCCAAAGGAGGAGAAAGAATTTATTTGATCATCCTTCGTTAGCTCAGCCTGATCATTGCTTTTATGTGCTGCCTGAATAGGTGGTCTTTCAGTAGTGCGGCCTTCGCATTTTTCCGTTGGCATCTTAAAAGGTCTTTCTTGTAGGTCAATATTTAAAAATCTTGCTTGGATGGTTGGACCACTAGGTCAGTCTTTCTTACTTTAATCTTTGGACTATTTTGTAGCCCCTCTGTGCTCGCGCTCGGTTTGATGTTGTTTGTTGTTTTCATTGCGATGGCGAGAGTAGGATATAAAGCTGCTGGAGGTCTATGTATTAAATTTGACTGCATCTCTAAGCCCACCGTTCCATTTGACATTGAGGGTTTAACCCTACTAGTTCGACTTGAGCGAGGGCTTGAAGGCAGGGATTCTTTTGTAATTTCATTTTGGTGCATCCATTTAATGGATTCAATAAATGCTGCCATTAGATCATCTTTTGATGCTGATCTTTGATCAACTGCTCTTTTTGTATTGACTGCCACCGCATCGAATGTTCTGCTTCCTGGGCGATTCTTAACTGTAAGAGCTTTGTAAATTCATCAATGGCTGTTATTTTTGAAAAAACATTTGTCATCATTGCCACTTGATTATTTATAGTATCTTGTAATGATTGATAAAGTTTAATGAACGGGCCTAACGCAGTGGCTGTGGCTGCAAGCACCTGGTTATGAATTTGTATGGTCGCTGCTGATGATAGGTTTGATGTAACTCCAGTCTCGCGATTAGAGTTTATTTCGTTTGCTTGGACTTGACATCCATTTGAAATGGAATTTATTACCTCCTCATCTTGTTCTTGCTGAACCTTTACAGCCGCTAATGATACATTTAGTGTGGAGTCCCAATGTCCTGTTAATTTTGAGGCACAATTTTTAATTCCTGGCAGTTTTGTTATTGGGGTGCTAGTGGTGGCTTGTCGACTAGCCTCCGAATAGTACGGCTGTTTAGCCATCTCATGCATTTTTTCCCTTCTCTTTTTTTTGTTGATTTTTGTACCTCTTCTTGGAAACTTGCAGTTAATTTGGCTTCAACGGGAAGATAGTCAGCCATTAGTTTATCAAACAGGCGACTGTCTCGAGCATCCTGAGCTGTCTGCAATTTTCTTCTTGGACTGGTCACCTCATTAGTATTTGGCTGTGGGCAATTTTCTATTGTGAGGTGCTTTGGCATATCCTTTTGAAGTATGGTTTTACATATAACTTCGAGCTTGTTTGCAGAAGCTATGGGGGCCATACATTTTATAGGTTCTTTACTATGTAGCTCCCAGGTTGACTTTAACTGTTTTTCCACATGCTTAGAGTCGCTTGTGATATTGATGACAGACTCTTCATTTGTCTTAATAGTCGTTATCGCTTGCAGTTTTTTTGATTTTGTGCTCCCTTTGCTATTATTGTCGTCCTGGCATGGGGTCTTGATATTAGGAGACACTTTGTCACCAAGAGGACTGATTTCAGTCAACTTGTCAGTTTGATTTGTTGCATTCAGAAGTTCAAGATCGGTTACTTCAAAAGGAGACTGAAATAGTGCTGGATTTATATCTACTGTCTCGACATTGAGCGGTGAGTATATTTGTTGGCTAAAATCTATTGCTGGTATTCCAATCTGCGATGGAAGAGTTAGTAGTTTACATCGTTGTTTTGAATTTCTTTACCCCAGTCGTTTTACCAGATCTTCTCTTAACCCTGCTGCTTTTACAGCTAATGTGTATAGAGAGGGTATCTGTGTAGATAATTTTATGGCCTGGCGGTTAGCAGTAATGTCTCCATCTGAATGCGAAATATTCATTGTGTCAGTATTTAAGCAACTAACAATGTCACTCTCAGATTGAGGGCTTACCTTCGCTTTGCGTCCTGATGGTTTCGCTAGCGTCCATGGGTTTAGAAGACATTGTTGTAGAGTCTTTCCTCTTGTTTGCGGCCCGCCATCCAACATATTTGACGTTGCTGGACTGAAATCTCCTTACTGTTCCGGGGTAAAGATCTGTGTTTGCAATGGACGGGAAAGAACGGCCACCGCCCTGCGCACAGCAAACAGACAACAGTCACAAACTTGCGCCTTTTACTGACGCAGGGTTTCTGTTAGATTGGCAAAACAGTTGAGAAGCCGCAGTGCTCAACCAGTGCCAAACAGCCACACAACAGCCAACGCCCTTTACCCCGCCAGGCTTAACGCCGCAAGGGTGGACTGAGCTGTGCTTTGTGGCGAGGGAAGGTCACGTGAGCAGTCACGTGACAGCCACACTGCTCCGCCTCCTCCTGGAAGTGAGCGTTTGTATAGCGTGAGTTCTTGAAAACTCCCAGCGCAGGATTGCAGGCAACAGTAGCAGGCAAGAAAGTGTTCGTTTTCACACAGAAAAAGCGTCACTGAGAATGGAAAACACACGCCGCTCGGCTGGACTGAGCTGTGCTTTGTGGCAAGGGAAGGTCACGTGAGTAGTCACGTGACAGCCACTGTGCTCCGCCTCCTCCTGGAAGCGAGCATTTGTATAGCGCGAGTTCTTGAAAACTCCCAGCACAGGATTGCAGGCAACAGCAGCAGGCAAGAAAGTGTTCGTTTTCACACAAAAAAAGCTTCACTGAGAATGGAAAACAAAAACATTTGAAGAGTCAAAGGCTGCAGACGCCTGTTTTAAACAATGCAGACTGGAATTAGTGTTTTTACAGTTCATCTCAGATATCCCATCAGCCTGGGCTTTGCAGAATGATTTTACCTGTGTATTGTGATGAACGGGTTCGTACCAACTCTCTCCTGTGGAAAATCAAGCCCTTCATCCCAGAAAGCATCTTCAGATCTGCTGTCCAAGCCTTGGTCCTCTCCCACCTGGATGGTGGCAATGCCCTTTGGAGCCCTTCCGGCGACTGCCCTGGCTTCCCTGAGATGTGTCCTGCATGCTGCAGCATGACTCATCAACGGACTCTGCAAATTTGACATCAAACATTTCGTAGGGGTCCCTGAAAAGTGAGCAAATCAACATCATTTTTTTTTAGTTTCCTCTTTTATGTCATGGTTACCTCAAGGACTTTTTATTTAATATACTTGACGAAAACACAAGGCTTGTACTTCTGGGCAGAGTGTTTAAGGACACAACGCCTGCGTTTGGCTCCTCAGCAGTGGTCAGGTTTATGAGCCTTCCACAGTGCCATGGGGAGCCAAGGCATGTTGAAACCAAGCCCAAGAAAACGGAGTCAGCAAAGCCCATCTATTTACTTCCCTAGTCCACCACAACATTGGGGGGAGGGAGGGTTGTGTGTCAGAAATCTGAAATTGACAAGCTTGCCAAAGCTCCCTGGAAAGTGAACAAAACAACCTCAGAGCAGCCAGTTGTGTTTAATATAATACGAGCATTTCGAAAAAAGAGGCTTATGTGTAAAGTTTTCGATTTGTATTTGTATTTTTTTTTGTTGCAGAGACTCCGGACCTAAGCCAACATATCTATTGTTGAGTTCTGTCAGCAAATCCTGGCTGCGTCACTGGTGAGAACACCCCATTACACACACAAACACCCCTCCCCCCACCATGCTCTCAGACCGAGATGAACGTGTGGGCCGCACATTATCATGGGCAGCTGGTAGCAGCATTCTTAGCAGAGCAGAGCAGCCAGTTGTGTTTAATATAATACGAGCATTTCGTATAAAGAGGCTTATGTGTAAAGGATTCGATTTTTATTTGTATTTTATTTGTAAACCAGTGCAGCTGCTTAAGCTCTGAAAAGACGTGGCCCGTTTCTTTTAAAGAGATACAATGCCGGCAGTCAGCCCGTGTCCGCCTGGAGCTGAATGGAAATTGGTTTGGATGCCACTGGTAGAGGGCACTGAGAGTTTTCATAGCGAATGATCCTCCATGTGCACAATCATCTACTTATCTGAGAGTCACTGTGTGTTCTCTAGACATGAATTCTAAGTGTATCAGTCTTCATCTCTCACTAGTTCTTCCTCACAGACGATGCTTCTTTTTTACAATTTGTAATTTGTGAATGTGACATGGTGTACAATTGCATTTCTTGGAAACTGAACTCTCCCAGCTTCTTGTTTGGCTGTACAACTCTCCCTATGCCTACCTACACTAATATTGTGGTCTAAAAATTACATGACTGTAGACTAAGCACTTATATGTATAGTCCAAGAAAAGTAAAGGGCCAGAGGTCTTACAAACTGGTGACGTCAAAGGCCACCTAGAGTTTTATTTGGCGACCTGCCCATTCAGCAGGATAAAACCAAAATGGCTCAGTGCACACACATTCTCTGATTTGCAAATCCGTGTACTCCACTGAAGGACTTTGCAAACCTAAAACATTAAGAAACTGGTACCCCACAACCGGACCTATTTCTCCCTTTCCTTCAATCTCTCCTTGTCCACAGACATTTCTCAGCTGGTATAAGGTGTCCACCATCGTATCCCTCTTGAATGCACTATGGCCGGTGTACTGAACGCTAGCTACTACAGATATTTCAAACTTCTGTCTCACTGTTCCAAAATTCCCTGTCTCCTGATGCCACTCCAGTCTATCCTCACTCTCCTTGATCTCTCAGTGACTGTTATGGAGTGACTTTAGGACAATGCCTCCTTAATAGGAGGATGACCTTAAGGGAAGGGAAGGCACGCGGGTTGAGGGAGGAAGAGGCGGGGCAAGAGGAAGAGGGTTTAATCTGTAAGAGACAGAGAATAATGAAACCCACTGCAACCAGAGGCTCTGGTTGATTATTGCTGTCCAAATGATGTCCCAGTAACCCTATGACAACTGGCGACCAAGAGTATATCCTCCGTGTGTCCATGAGAGGTTGATGTGCCTGCATCTGACTTTGCTGATATTCGAACGAACTAGCAGCTAGAGCAGAGAATGGAGCTTCGCACAAGCGAACAGCTGAGAAATGCTGCAGGAGGTGTTTCAAATTTGCGGCGGTAGCCGGTCAGCGAGAAACCAGTGTCCCAGAAATACACCAAGCTGCGACAGGAAGGCAGAGGGTGTATTTTTGGCCTGGTATAATAGACATAGTATGTATGTATGAGAGGGTAGATGCCCAAGCAGCCACCAGAGAAAACTCCCAAAAGGCTAAAAGTGTAGCAGCGATACAACGAACACCGTCACCCCGAACCAGGAGTCAGAGTGGTCAACCCAGGCAAGCATACGGTAGCCCCTACCCAAGGAACCAAGAGGAGAGACGGTGCTACAGGTGCAGATTTGCATTTCCACATCGAGGTCAATGCCCAGCGATGGGGCAAATGTGTATGCAGTGTGGGAGGGAAAATCACTTCTAATTGATGTGCAGAGAAAGACCACCGTTCTACCTGGGATACAAACCCACGCCATTGCAGGCTGCCGTAAGAAGCCAAGAGCTGCTCCTGGTGTCCAGCAACATGCAATACCAGGCACAGAACTTCCCGAGACCACAGCCAGGGTGAAACAATGCACCGTTCACGCCCCAACGAAAGATGATCCGAGCAATGGAGGATCTCAGTTTACAGATGTGCAGACCGTTCCCCCATTGATCTGAGCATGATTGAGCAGGCATTTACTTCTACTGCTGATTGTGTTGTCCTACTAAAGGTATTGAAAACTATGGAGGGCATCTAAACCCTGGTTTAATGACCGCATCTGCGCACTTCGCCTTAAGCAGCGGCAGGTTGAGCCCATCTGAGCGGGTGCCTGTGTCACAATCTTTATGTGACTCTCTGCCACTGTTTTTTTGTGAAAGAAATGGCAGATATTCCTAAGAACATTCCGACCTCTAATGTGTGTCCCCCTTTTGTTCTCCTGAGGTGCTGCTGCCCCTCTAGGCCCTATCTGGGATGTGGTTCCTGTTTTGTCCCCCAGAGGAAGTTACAGTGATCTCACGTAGGCTGAAATCAGCCTCACGTACTGACGCTATTCCGCTGTGGCTGCTAAAGGAGGTGATAGTCTAGATCGCCCTGGCAGTTACGCAAGCAGTAAATGAGTCATTAATAACTGGTTTTATTCCAGTCTCTGTTAAGCATGCTTTAGTGATTCCCCTACTGCAAAAACCCCCTCTTGGTTCCTCGGTGCTTGCTAATTTCCGGCCTCTTTCTCTGCTACCATTTTTGATAAAACTGCTTGAATCTTTGGTCTGTCCCCTGCTCAATCCTCCTTCTTTCACCCATCTCAGTCAGCATTCCGGCCAGGCCATGGCACCGAGGGGGTTCTGGTCTCAGTGGTGGATGGTCTCGCTTGACTGTATGATAAAGGCGTCATGGGCGCATGGATACTGCTTGACCTCTGCCAGCATTGATACCGTCAATCATGCTGTCCTGGCGAGTCTCCTCACTGGGGTTGGCCTCTCTGGAGTGGTGTCTTGGTTTGGATCCTTTCTCTGATCGCTCTTAATCTCTCTATCTTCCACCTTTTCGTTCAGCCCCTACTTCACTTTCTTGTGATGTTCCTCAAGTCTTTGCCATTTCCCCAGTTCTGTTTAATGTCTATGTCCAGCTGCTTACGAAACTCATCGCCTCCCATGGCATCACATGCTATGCCTACGCTGATGATACTCAGATCCTGGTTCGCCTGGATTTGACATTAGCAGAGACAGCAGCCAGACTGAGGACGTAATTGGAGGCCGTAGGATAGTGGATATGTACCAACTGGCTGAAACTGAATGGGGAAAAGATGGGAGGTACTGGTGGTGGGATCTTCTGAGGCTGATGATCTTTGGTTAGCTCTTTTCTGACTGTCTTTGCTGGGCTGTTGCTCTACCCCAGTGCTTATGGTGAAAGATCTGGTAGTAGAAATCACCTCCTCATTATTGTTGGCCACTCAGGTCAGTGCAGGTGGGACATCTTAAATGGAAGATGCTGCGTACGGTTCTACCGGTTTGGCCTCTTCATCTTCGGGCACCGGTGGTTTCCTCGCTGGTAGTAACTTCTCTGCATTATTGCAACTCGCTGTTCCTTTCACAGCCAGCCTATCTCATTGGATGCTTGCACATTTTGCAGAGCTCTGTTGCCCGGGCAGCTACATCCACTTCTCGTGGGGATCATATTTTCCTGCTCTTAGGTAGTCTCCATTGTTTGCCGGTGGTGAAACTGATCCATTTTAAGGCACTTTATCTGTTTTTTTTGTGCCCTTCATTGAATAGGGGCAGCTTCTCTTAAGGCTAAGTTAAGGTTCTATGTGTCTTTTCACTCCCTGTGCTCTGCAGAGTGTTTCCTGGTCACGGTCCCTCATTTCAAGTTTATCCGGTGGGTGGTCTGTCCTTTTCAGTTGCAGCTTCCATATTGTGGAACTCTCTCCCTCTTGCCCTGTGGAGGATGGACGATGTTATGTAGTTCAGGAGATCTCTGAAGCCTTATCTTGTTTAGCTTTTTTCTTTTACTTGTGTAAGTTAGCGCTAAGATGCCTCCGGGTGTACACTGTGCTTTGCAGGTTAATTGAAGAAAAGATAAGATAAGAACAGCTCCCAGAGGAAGCAGAATACCCTCAGGTGCTGAGAGACATATACACACACCAGCAAGAGATGTAGGGGCTGCAATACCAATACGAAAACCCACCCATGTACCAAGGCGCAGACGACAACAATCCAATGGACAGATACAGCAGAAGCTGCCGACAACACTGCTCCAAGGTTAATCCTCCAATTATGAGCGCGAAACCACCAGTTCATTCTCGACACAGGAGCCACCATCATTGTGATGAAAACAGAAGATCACCAGTTGATAAAGGAGCACTACCCTCTAACACCATCCAGCGCAAAGATATTCCAATAGCATCAGTCAGAAATTGTGCAGGGTCACCCGGTAAACAAGGGGCACGTGAACGTGATGACAGATCGACACTTAACCCTTCAGAATGTAAAAGAAAAGTTCCCAGACCTGTTCAAAGGAGTTGGCTTGCTGAAAGACCTGGGGATAACTCTTCATGTGGACCCCACTGTCACCCCGGTGCCAAAATGCCCATGCAGAGTGGGATTTCACCTGCAGGCAGAAGTGTCCAAGGAACTACAACTATTCCTAGATGATGATATCATATGACAAGTAAAGGGGCCAACACCCTGGATGTTCCCATTGGTGATAGTGCCAAAAGACAACAGGCAGCCCAGGTTGTGCGCAGACATGCGCATCCCAAATACTGCTATAAACGAGAGAGACACCCAGGGCCAAGCATAGAGAATATGATCATCAGGCTCAATTAAGCTGCGCGGTTCTCGAAGCTCGAACTAAGCCACGGCTGTAACCAGCTTGTCATCCGCCCAGACTCCAGACCCATCACAACCTTTGCCACCTATGACAGACTCTTCTGCTACTAGAGACTTCATTTTGGCATTTCGTCTGCCACGTAAATATTCCAGGAAACCATCTGAAGACTTATTTCCCCGGCGACATCGGCATTCGACTATAGCGATGATATCCTTGTATTTGGAACGTCCCAAGAACAACACAATATTTCACTACTGGAAGTATGTGAAATCCTGCAGATGGCAGGCCTTACCCTCAATAGGGGCAATTGTGACATCAACAGTGCCCGACTAAAGTTCTTCAGACATATCTTTTCCGAGCAGCGCATCACGGCGGACGCAGACAAGATCAGCGTGATAGCACACTTAGCACCTCCGGAGGACGTGACAGAGATCAGGTTGTTTCTGTTTTCTTGGCATGGCAGGGTACTGTGCAAGGTACCTTCCCAACTGTGTCACCCTCACAGACTCCCTCAGGGTGCTACTGAAGGAATACACACATGTGGGGAGAGGACTGCAGAACAGCATTCCAAGCCATCAAGGAAAAACTCATTACCAATCACCAGCTTGCCTACTTTGACACCATATGATATACTGAAATAACGGTGGGCGCCAGCCCCTTGGGTCTGGAGGCCATTTTGGCCCAGAGTGAATTGGAGACACAACCAGTAAAACACATAGTGGCCTACGCCAGCGGGGCCCTTTCACCCATGAGACATCATACTCCCAGGCAGAGAGGGATAGTTGGCAGCCGTGTGGGCCTGCGAGAGGTTCCAACATTCCATAACAAGTTGGCAATTCACCCTTGGAACAGACCACCAGGCATTACTGTCCCTATTCGGGAATCCAAAGAGCTGGATGCCCCCACGGATCGAACAATGTGGCACCAGGTTACAAGAATACGACTTCAATATAATACACAAACTGGGGCAGGGGAGAGTCAAACACAGCAGACTACTTATCAAGAAACCCTAGCGAAAGACACACTGGAAAGCAAATCTGAATACTTCATCCATTATATTGTGGAGAACGCCCTGCCCTCGACATTCACTCTGGCAACCTTTGGCAACAAGAGCAGGGAAGACCCCAACATCAAGGCAGCTGTCCAGCTGACAAACAGAAACAGGTGAAAGAATTACAAGAGTGAACTACAGGTGGTCCAAGAAGTGGACTTGAAGGAAATAGACAGACTGGCCAAGATACATGGCGAACTAGCCACCACCGGCCAAGGAATCCTCCTATGGGGCAGCCGGTTGGTAGTGTCCATGACATTGAGCAAGGCCATCCTAAATCTGGCACATGAAGGCCACCGGGGACTCTCCATTATGAAGAATATACTACGCAACCAGGTGTGGTTCCTGTACATAGATGCAGTGGTGGAAGATATACTCGCACATTGCCAGCCCTGTCAGCATGCCACAACAGCTACGCCCCCATGCCCACTAAGAGTCATGCCGCTCCCCCGGGCTCATGGCAGAGGGTTTCTTTGGACTTCTATGGGCCTCCAGGAGAAGTCAGGTATCTACTTGTGACCATAAACAAGTACTCCGATTCCCAGTCCCAAAGCAAGTACAATCCACTGCTTTCCACAGTGTAGTTGGGACACTCGATGAAATGTTCAGTGAGTGGGGAGTTTTCAATGTAGTGAAGATGGACAATGAGACTCTGTTCCAGAGCCACAAATTCATGAAGCTTGCAGCTCACCTTGGCTTCCAACACCAAAAGGTCACACCCCTGCGGGCACATGCCAATGGGATGGTAGAGCGTTTCATGTCGACAATCAAGAGGACAAGGCAGAAAGCAATCATTGACCAAGTGACTTTCCCGCAAGCCCTATGACAGATGCTTAGAAGCTACAGAAACACTCCACACAAGGCCACGGGAAAACCTTGTTGGAAGTCATAATCTGCTAAAAACCTAGAACATGCCTCAAACAACTGGAGGACCAAACCGAGGAGCAAGACGAGGAGATCAGCAAGAAGGACGCTGAATAGAAAAGAAAGGTGAAGCAGTGGCAGACCATCGCATAGGAGGAAAGGAGAGACTTCTGCCAATAGGATTGGAGGTTCTAGTTCGCCAATGGGAAACCGGCACCGAATATGATCCACACCCATTTCAGATAGTAGAAGTCAAAGGATCCATGATCACGGGCAAATGTGAAATACTGGACATAACACGCGAGGCAGCCTTCTTTTGCAATCTCTATGTGCTGTCGGAGGCAATAGAAGACAGGCAGTTTTGCGGAGATGACCAAGCCAAAGAAAGGGAGAGGCCCCATGAGGATGGGCCAGTGAAACTGACAGAGACTGAAACACTGCTCCAGCTGAGTCTGGAGCTGAAGAGCCAACAGAGATATAAGGCAGACACAAGCGGATCGTCAAGAAACCCCAGAGACTTAGTGAGCAAGTGTGAGACGTTCCATGATAGGTGGGGGGAGATGTTGTGGAGTGACTTTAGGACAATGCCCCCTTAAGAGGAGGACAACCTTAAGAGAAAGAGAGGCACGTGGGTTGAGGGAGGAAGAGGCGGGGCAAGTGGAAGGGCGTAAGGGGGTTGATCTGTAAGAGAAGGAGAATAAAGAAAGTCACTGCAGCCAGAGGCTCTGCTTGATTATTGCTGTCCGAATAACGTCCCAGTAACCCTATAACAGTGGCCACTCATCACTTTCATCAGCGTTTCCTGGAACACATCAACATTATCTGCAACCAACAGTCTGTCCTTGGTCCGCTACTATTCACTCACTGTACCTCCTCTCTCAGCAAGCTCATTTCCTCCTTTGGGTTCTCATATCATTCTCTTCCCTGATGAGACACAAATGTTTTTCTCCTTCGCCGAATATCCCCCTGAACCTTTTTCTCGCATCAATAACTGCCCGACTGACATACTTCAGGGGAGGGTAATTATGCCTAACAACTCCAAAACGGATGTTCTCAACCTCTCAGCTTCTAATGCCTCATTCCTCTGCACCTCTCCCCTATCTTTCCACACCCCATCCCCTTGCTTCACAACCCAGGGTTTTTCTTTGTCAGTGAGCTGAACATTCGACAATAATCAATGACTTCTACTCCTATGGCTAGCCTCTTTAAACCGCATACTGTGTTTTTAGCAAGATTACTTTCCTGGTTTGCACATTAATTGTGCATTTTTCCCCTGTGATCGTTTTGATCAATTTTCTTTTTAATATATATATATATATATATATATATATATATATATATATATATATATATATATATACGTATATATATATATATATGTATATATATATATATATATATATATATATGTCGTGTGTTTGGGGGAAGGGGTATGGGGAGTGGTGGGTAGCAGGGTGAGGTGGGGTGTGGAGGCGTTGACGGGAACCCCCCATTTAAAAATTAAAATTGAATCAAGACGGCCATGGGGAAAAATGAACGTATAATGTGCAAACGAGGAAATTAATCTAGGTAAAAATACTTTCCAACTGTTTAAACTCCTTAATATCTGCAAATCCCTCCCTGGTTTCACCTTTTATTACACTAAAATTCGATTGTAAACCCTTTTCCACAGCAGGCGAGACTACAAATCCAGTTTTTATGTGACTTCCCCTCTAACTCCACTGAACAATGCATGCTGTTTTCCTACACGCACCCTCTTCACCCTGGCTGGATTCTCACACCCCTCTTGTATAGCGCTGATCTGTGGAGCGGGTTCCATGTGAAAATCTCATCAGAATAATTTTAGCATGGAGATGATTTTTCTTTTCCTGAACTCTAAAAAGTCTCCCCCGCAAATTCTAGGACTGGCCAAGGTCCATTTTTTAATAGATGTCAGGTAATTCCTTAACTTATGTGATTTTATTTACAAAACGTTATGTGGGTGCAGAACTGAGCTCCTCGGCATCGGAATGGTAAGATACATGTAGGTTGCGATGATGCTAAAGGGAAGGTGCATATCGCGGTTGAGTAACAGAGGGGCGCAACATGAGAATCCAATAGAGTGAGCGGAGAAGGAACCTGTGAGAAAGGATTGCAACCAGAGCATGCTAGAGGCTGCCAAGGTGGCCATGCAAGAGGATCTTTTCAATACTATTCCATGGCACACTGTGCCAAAGGCTGCTGGTAGATCTAACAGGAAGAGCGTGGTGATCGGCCCATTGTCTACTGCTTGAAGGGCATTGTCTCACATATCCAGAGCTATTTCAGTGCCCTGTCAGTGGCAGGAATTTGACTGAAATGTGTTGGATGGCAAGGAGACACAGCTTTGCAGCTGCTACGTATTATATTTATTATTAGCACCCGGCAATGGGTGAATAACCAATCAGGTTGCTCCGAAGGCGGCTGTATCTACCGATACAAGCCCACATTTCGAGACACCTGCTGGATGCATCCCCTGCCCCGCACCGCCATCTTCCCCCCTCCCTCCCTTGCCTAAATATCCTCCGATCCGTATGACCCCCAACCTCACTTACCGCCTCTCTGTTGTTGCTGCTCCTGTTTGCTGGCTGCCATGGAAATGGAAGAGGCGCTCTGTTTGGTGCCCCAACATCCAGATAAATAACCGCCATCTTAGTGAAGCATTTTGATTCAATGAACGGGACGCTGTGAAGTGCCCTGTTTATTGAATCAAAATACAGTGCTCTCAGCTCCCCGGGTTACAGGATTAACAACCCGGGGTGCTAATAGCATTAAACCCCTCTGCAGCTGGCTGGATCAGGTGGTAATGGCCCAGAGACCCATGTTAAATGCCCTCTCTACGCTCATGCCTTTAACGTGGCCCCTGGGCCGTTACCGGGCCGGATCGGGTATTAATGCCTAATTATTATTAAGGTATTTATGAAGTGAGGACACAGCCTTGGGGAACAACGGAGCACTTTACAAGTCATATGCGAACATACACCGACACACACAGAGATAAAAGAAAGCAAAGAGCTAGCAGCGGAGGAGGGTCTGGGTAGACATTTTGACAGCAAGGAATTTACAAGGAGACACAGGGAGCAGATTCTCCAGTATCAGGTTTGGTGGAGAGTGGAGGGTGTGTCCACCTAGGTATTAGGGAGGAACCAGTCCTTGAAAAGGAAGGTCTTCAGCTCCTTCCTGAAACGAAACGTAGAAGTGAGGGAGAGAGTCTGGTGTTGATGGGGAGGAGGTTCCAGATTCCAGGGGGGGTAGAGAGAAAAGGCTGCACATGTCCTACTTCTGGTGGAAAGTAGGCCTCCAGAGATCTGAGCTTGTCAGCGAGGGGACTCGAGGCCAAAGGCCTGAGCTGGGGTGTCTAAAGTTTTGGAGAGCTGGGGACGGAAGAATAGTCATTGGTCTATAGCTCCAGGCCTCTTGGAGGTCTAGTGAGTCTTTTGTAACTAGGGTTTGGCAATCGCATGTTTGCAGCAGTCAGGGAATATCCCTGCACTGATATTGGCAGGCAGACATGATCTCTAATAAAAAAAGGGGGCAAGAGGTCTGGGGCTGCTTTAAGGTTAGAAGAGGGAACTGGATCCACCATGGAGGCAGCAGATTTCATTGTGGGAATAAGACAGGCAATCTGGAGCAAGGAGGGCAACATGAAAATGAAACGGGTCTGAGGGGAGGCAGAGGTTCTGAGAGTTTCCTCCTTTTTAGCAATTATAAAGAGAGGTTCTGTCATTTTTAGAATGTTATCCTGCAAGGATTTGGCAAAATTGGAAGCATATATCTTGGGAAGGGCGAGCACGGTTTCATACAGCCTCCTGAGTAATGGGTTCTGAAATGGAATAAAAATGTCATTTGCTTTTGTGATTGCTAGCTTTGATTTCCTTACTGCAGAGAGTTTGTTTAGTTTGAAAGAGCAGTTTGGTTTTTGCCCCTGGCTCATAAATAGCGTTTCCACCATTTATTGTCTAAGAATTCGTTTTAAGCTGTTTAAATGTGTGTAAAGACCACCTACCGTTATGCTGCTTGTTTCTTCTAAGTTGAGGCAGGGCTGGGTCGTTGAAGATGTTTGAGGCTAGGGTGTTTTACATGTTACCAAGGTCACTGAATGGGGGCAAATTGGGGAGCGGGAGGAGCAGGAGGATGCTCTTGCGAGCTATGAATTTAATTGGCTGGTGTGGATGTGAGCCGGGCAAGCCGGGCAAGGAGTGGGCTTTTGACATCCTGGTGTCAGTTGTAAAGAGAAGGAGGTGGTGATCTGCCACAGTAACTAAGAAGGAGCTCAGTGAAGACAATGTGGGTCTTAATAAGTTACTAGGCCAAGGCTGCTTGTGTAGTTCATGTCGAAGTGAAGACCCCGGGAACTGGTAAATTGTGAGACGAGATCACTAAAGTGGAAATTTGAGCGTTGTTTAGCTTTTGAGTTGTACTTCTCTGATAGGGGTTGAAAACACCCTACAAAACAGGAGATACATGTTTTGGCCGCGGACTCCAACCTAGGATGTCAACAACAACCCGTGTTGTGGGAGAAGCTGCATTACCCCTACAAGCAGCAAAGGTCTGTTCCATGCTGGCTATTAGAGAGGGAAGCGGAAACAGGTGTAATCATAAAATGTCACTTTGCCTAATGTGGCAAAAAACACTTCCACTGTTCCTATTTACCATTAAAAAATAAATTCCAATTATTTAAACCCTATGACTGTCGCAATAGTCTGAATGCATCTATTCATGTTTTAGTTCTAGTCACTAAGTGGCGCGTAAGCGCATAGTGTACGATGGGCTATGGGATTAGAGTACACATAGGAGGAAGATAACATGCAAGGAGGGACATAAAGCTTTGGTGTTGTTGTGTGTGGTGTTGGTTTGGCTTCCCATAGCTTTCCTAACCCAAATTGCCTTTCACACTCACTATCTGCTCTGCCTAATCCAAAACACAATCTTCTGGAATTTCTTTGTGCTGGCTCTATCATGCAGTAATATCAAACTGTTGCCTGACGGTGTTATTTCTAAGCAGTCTGTTGAGTGTTAACGGCTTAATTGAAGCTGTAAATATACTACTGGGGTAATAAACCATGCAGTAATATCAAACTGCTGTCTGACAGTGTTATTTCTAAGCAGTCTGTTGAGTGTTAACGGCTTAATTGCAGCTGTAAATATACTACCGGGGTAATAAACATGTCTTAACCAAGTGTGCCTTCAACAACTTGATTTGTGCCTCTCCCTTTGACTGATATCGAGCTATAAACAAGCGTTGACAAAGCCAGCAAGTATTAGCTAGGCATTTTCCAGGCTCTACCATATGCCCAAGTAACTACACCATTTTCCAGATGCTGCCATTTTATGGCGAGATAGTACCATTATGGCAGTGCTGGGAAAATGCCCATCCTATGCTTACACAAAAGCCAAAACTGTCGGCTTTGCTAATGCTTGCTATTCATTTATTTAACACTTTTATGTTGTGTTCACAGATGCTGAAGGATGATAGAAAGAGACCCCTTAAGGAGCAAGAGGGGAAACAATGCTTCCTTTGCAATCTAGCACGACTGCAGGGTGTGGGGGAGCAGGTGAGGGAGGTGAAGGGGTGCAGGTACTGTGGATGCGGCGACAGTAGAACAGCACCAACAGAATGAAGATTATGCCAGAAGGAGTGGATAGAGAGAAAAGGAAGGGAGTTGTCCCACCTGGAGGATTTTGTAGACAAAGACAGCAAGACACACCATAATTTGCATAGAGGAAGTGGTGCTTCCTACATGTATGCCACCTGTCACAGTACACCTGTTGAACACCTGAGCTCTTGCCTCTCTATTTAAAAGCTTCCTTTTTCATGCTAACCACCTCTTACAGGACACTTTGCGGTGTACATTTTAAAAACCATATTTGCATTACTGCTGACCTGATTTGGCTGCAGCTGATAATGCTGATGAGACATTCTTGGGTTTATACTGGCATGCAGGATTGAGGACTCCATTATAAGTAGACCCTCTCTGTAGTTGTCAGCCTAAACACCAAACCCTTCACTGAAGTGCTGTACACTCAGACATATGAAGGCATAGCTGCCAAGATTCTCAGTTCCATGCAGAATCTTTGATCCAGTGCTGTGTGTTTTACCGCACTGTATGCTGGGACTTGTAGGCCCATCCTTGCAATGGGGAAAACAAAACTACAAGTTCCAGCATGCAATTAGAAGCAAAAAGCAGGACTGGCTCGAGGTGTTATGCATGGAACTGGTAAACACGGCAGGCAGTTGAATGGAAAGATGATGCTGGAGTAATA
Source organism: Ambystoma mexicanum (assembly GCF_040938575.1). NCBI lineage: Eukaryota > Metazoa > Chordata > Amphibia > Caudata > Ambystomatidae > Ambystoma > Ambystoma mexicanum. The sequence goes on along the minus strand of NC_090937.1, from coordinate 1,092,203,542 downwards.
TATATCCGGTGATCAATGCCAAAGAATTTCAAAGCGTTAGTATAATGTATGACGTGTCTAACAATTAAATTTGTTCTTAATGTTATGTTATGTTGAAGGTACTTATATAGCACACCGTCACCAACGGAATTGGTCCCCAGGCGCTCTGGCGGGTCTGTAAACAGGAAGGACGGGTAAGGTTAGTCGGGAGGAAGGGAGCGAGAGAGTGGGAGAAGTGATGTGCTGTTGGCAGCTGCAGCTCGGTATACACCGAGTGCTGGGCTTTGGTGCTAGTATCGGATCGGGCGAGGCCTCGAGTGCTGTAGGTGAAGTTTATGTGTTGTTGATGTGCTGTGCTAAAGAGCGTGCATATTGCTGGGAGAGAGATGGTTGTGTGGCTTTGTGTGGTTTAAGTATGCAGAAGATTGAGGGTTGGGTTGGGTTTGTGGGTTCTGTGTCCTGATTCAGGTACTTCTGATTCCGTTAGAGTTACATCCCTGTGGGTTGGGTTGATGCTGGCTCCTCATGGAGCGACTCGTTTTGTTAGTGCTGTGCTGACTGCGCTGTATCATAGTGAGTATTGTTTGGATTGATAGGTGCGTCTGAACCTTTCTTTGGGTGTGGGATTGGGTTGGTAATATCTCTATTCTCTTGTTATCTACTGTGACACTGGTCAGTTGAGGTTTTGAATGGTTCAGGGTCACAGTGGTGTTGATGTGGCATTCTAGTGCTTCTGTCCTGGTGAGCCTGTGTCTTCAGTCATTCGTTTCCTCTTGTCATGACTGTCTTTCCGTGGGTTCTTTGGTTTCTGTGGGGTGAACATCCTTGGGGATGTTGTTAAGTTGTAGTTTTTGTGTGATGGGGCATTGTGCTTCCCGCTGTGTAGTAGGTGGACAGTGTGTAATGGTTAAACATTCTGTTTCTCACCCACTGGATTGGGGCTTGTGGTGTAGTGCTTCTTTTCCCTCTCTGTCTGTTGTCCTTAGGTCTTTTGGGAATGGCTATGGTTTAAAGTCATGGTTCTCTTGAGATTCGTCCTAGTGTTTCTGTCTTTGTCTTGCTATGTATAAGGTCTTTGGTCGTATTGCGGCTGTCTCCCGGTTAGTCGTTTAATATGTCGATGGGATATTTTCCTGAGGGTTTTTTCCATTGATTGCTTGGTGTGGATCCGGGTCTCACTCTACATTCATAGATGTTTTACTTGTGTGCGTGCCCCTGTGGCTGGTCTTTCTAGTTATGACGTGAAAAGCCAGGTTTTCCTGCAGCAGCTCCCCCTAGCCAATGACAGATCTGCTCCACACACACCCCAACAGTGGTCCAATCAGGACTAGTGGTGGCAAAACTCATGCATACCACTCACACCAGTTTGTGGATTGGGACCAGACAGTCCCATCCCACTTGCTGGCAGCAAACACACATAGCCCACCAGTAGCCAGACAAAAGCCTCTGCTTTACACTAGCCACAGTTAGTAGCCAAACGCGGTAAGGCTAAAAAAGAAATGCACCAAACAAATTGTAAAAGGTCACAGCTGCCACCAGCTTGTCCATTTAGCACACCTAGAGTAACCAGAAATCATCCGAGTGTTCGTCAAGGGCAAAACAAAAACGTGTACCCCATTATACTGCATTGTAAGATGCATTAAACAATAATACAAAGTTACCACAAGTGGTGACAAGTTACTAAAAGTAGTAAAGTAAAAAGACTAAGGGAAACAATGTTTGCCAGTAGTGACAGCCTGACGGACATGTCAGTTTCCCCATAACAGATGAGCCAAAGACAGCGCAGTGAAGCTTAAGGCTTCACTGCACTGCAAATAAAACAGGTCAGATACAAAAATAAAAGCAAAAAGTTTGGGTGTCCATAGAAATGGAAGGAGAGGTGCAGTAAAGAGGAAGCTTTCCCAACAGTAGTCTCCAGAGTGAATAGCTGAATTACAGCTATAAATGTACTACTTTTGTAATTAAACTCTCCACCAGATGGGCCAGCAGCCACTTGATTTATAAGCAGAAATTATTTCCTGGCTCTGAAGTCCTGTTAATAACAAGCATCGGCAAAACTAACAGTTTTGACATTTGTTAAGCACTGCTTTCACGTGCTCTAGTTCTCATTTCACAGCCATTAACAGTCTTATAGATATTATGGCAGTACCTTGCAAGTGTATTCTATGTCCACAAACGCCACACTTCTAGCCTTTGCCAAAAGTTGTTTCAAGGGAGCACCTTACAAGGCTACGGGGACACATGCTTTAAACGTTACCTGTTGCTACAAGCGTAAAGTAGATTCAAGAAATAGAGGCACTCTTCACAACCAAGAAAATTCAGTTTATGAAAGGCACACTCTTGAAAGAGCACAACATTGACCTCTGAAAGAGATGGGTTGTCCTATGTCACTTAAGTGGGCATACACAATTGCATCACTGAAGAAACAAACGGATACTCCCATTTCTCTAAGATGCTTTATGAGCCATCATCACACCATTGTTATCACTAGCTGCCGGCCCAGATCAGGGAAAGAAATATTAAAAACCCATAAGACCACTAAATGTGCCACAGCATCAAACACGTCAAGACAACTGAAAATTACACATCGGGATTGTCTGAGACAAAAGAAAACTCACCAGCATCTCACCCAGGAACGAGAAGAGCAAAGCAGCTGCTTCAGAGCACTCAAAATTTAGCGTCATACTAGGAAAAAACTAAGGTGCACAGGACAGCATTGGTCGTATTAGACTTCCGACAACTGCCACTCTGATTACATTCTTTTATCCAATCTAGTAGTTCATCCCTAAGCCCAATGACCCATGGTGGTTCTTTGGCATCACTGACGTATATAAGAGGCCTGTGGCCTTTATATACCAAATCTGCGAACGTGGCAATGGTCCCGTGCTTAGCTGAGAAAATAAGACTGTAAAGATGTTAGTGTCAAGAAAGGGGTGGTTTTTAAAATGTTCTACACAAGATCGTTACATATGGCCCACAGTTAAAAAGGAATAGGTTTCCACAGAAGCTGCACACAAAGCTTTTCCTCATCCCACAAACATGTGTGAGGCCTCTAGAACAGTTTCCTTAGCTAATCGAAGTGCGGTGCGACACGGAATTAATTTCTTCTAATATTGGTACTTCGATGGACACAATTATGGACTGGTATGCCTTCAATTTGATCCGACCAACCAAAAGGCAACCAGTGCAGCTGAGTGCTGGTGTCATACGGGGCAGTTTCAATAAAATCCTGCTAGTAAGTTTGTATACTTGAAGGATGGGGCAGACAATATATGTGACCCCCGCCCCTTGCAAAAAAAAAAAAAAAACCTTTGCAACAGAAAATTTAACAGCATGGGCCTCATTACGACCCAGGCGCTAATGGGTTAACGGTGCCGTAAAAGGCTGCGACGCCGTTAACCTATTAGCGCCTAATTACGAGGTCCCTTTGCGGGACCCGACCTTAAAGGCTGGTGTAGACCAGCCGTTAAAGTAGGGACCCACAAAGGGACCTTGGTGCTAATTACGGTGCCGCAATTTGCGGCACCGTACTTAGCGCCTTCCCCATTCCCATTGAGCCCTATGGGGCAAAAATGGGAATGGGGAAGAGCCATGGAGGAAGGGGGAATTACCGCCCGCCAACCTTGTAATGGGGTGGTAATTCCCCCTTTCTCCATGGCGGATCGGTAACTTACCAGAATGGACCATGGTGCTATTAGCACAATGGTTTGCCGCCTGGGTCGTAATGAGGCCCCATGACTTTATGCACTACCACGAAAGAAGAACATCCTAATCTAAACAACACGGCATCTGCATGCTGTGGGGGAGGAAGAGAAATGGGGAAATAGAGGGCCATACGAGAGGTAGATGATGGAATTTTAGGGGCCAGGAGGGGATTGACAAAATATAGAGTGTGGGGGAGGGGGGTAGATAAAAGGCTGTTATGGGTAGGAAGAATAGGGGCAATGCGATGTTAGAGTGGTTGGTGTGACATGAGGCCTTTGCAAAAGACAGGCGAGACCAGCGGCATTACAGGGGACAAATCAAAAAGGGGCCTACTAGGAGGCTGAAAATGGGACACAAAGATGTACATGGGTACTGCAAAGGATCCTTTGCAAGTGGCAGGGTACCTGTACAAACAAAAGACACAGACCAAGGGGTTATGCAATAATCCACAGGTTATGCTATTTCTTCAGCAAGGACTATTATACAGTTTAATGGTGTACAATAAACTGGTCTCAAAATTCTATGGGAAATGGAGGTTCTTTGTAATGAAGGATGGGTAGAAGGCCTATACAGCGTGAACAAAAATGTCCCCTCCCTCCTGGACCAAACACTGAGCTTATGCTTGTACAGTGGTTCTTTGTGCGCCAGGACAGAAAGCTGTGCACAAACATGCGAAATAAAGTAGTAACTCCGAGACACATTCCAGCTCTCTTCACAACAGAAATCTCGGGACACACACACACAGCCCAAACGAGGAGAACACACAAGCTGCATAATGAAGCCATACTTGGCAATTGTTTTTTATGACAAAATCAGAATATCAAAGACACTAACGTGACCAAGCCCATTAGAAGAGTGTACAAGCTGCCCCCCCGTAGGGAACCTTTAAGGACATAATGGACCTTGTAGTGCCATAGTGGATGAAACTGGACTCCGAACTTATCAGGGAATCTGATGTGACTCAATGGGCCTCATTATGGCCTCATTATAAGGGTGGCGCTCCCGTAATGAAGGGGGCCGGTACGGGACCGGCCCCCTTCATTACGGGAGCGCCGATTACGAGCTTCCCTTTGCGGGACCCGGATCAGACGCCTGGTAAAACCAGACGTCCTTTCCGGGTACCACGAGGGGAAGAGGGAGGCAATAACAGGCCAGATGTAATCTGCCCGTTATTACCTCCCTCCCCATTCCCATTGAGCCCTATGGGGGCTCAAGTGGGAATGGGGAATGGTTCCTGCAAGGAGGAATTATGTGTAGTGTGCTAACCTACCAGCCACAAGCCTGGCATCCAGTTCATGGTTGTTGGGTGGGAAACAATTTAACAAGTGTTTCTCCAGTGTGGGGGAGGGAGTGGTTATAAAAACAATAAGGACACTACGCAGGTGCCCTGCATTGAGCACATCAAGGCAATTTAACATTGTACACTGGGCAACCTTTTTTCATCCTGGTGACGAAGCATTACAGTTATATTCCATCGACCTCGGTAGAAAGTTTTGCTCAAGCAATAGGATTACCAGACATATCCGGTTGAGACAGCCAGGTACGATTCTATCAGTAAGACAGCATTCAGGTCTACACAGAGGCAAGTGGGCTGCTCTGGCCAGGAACTTAACAGCTCTGTGGCAATGAAAGAAGCTCTAATCAGCTTCCACATCTGGGACAGGCAGCAGAACGTTTTTAGACTGGGACAGCCACGCAGAGGAAAGGACACAGGGCCTCATTCCGAGTATGGCGGTAAGGGATAGCGGCCACCGCTAACGAGAGCGGTGGCGGTAATCCCTTACCGCCATACTCCGAGTTCCCTTTGCGCCATGGAGGTTTTAACACCTGCTTTTAGCAGGTGTTAAAAACCATGGCGCTAAGGGACCTTGATGTTAATTACGCCACCGTAATTTACGGTGGCGTAATTAACGCCTTCCCCACTCCCATTATGCCCTATGGGGCAAGAATGGGAATGGGGAAGGGTAAATGGGGATTGGGGAATTACCGCCCCGCCAACCTTGGAATGGGGCGGTAATTCCGCCATCCACCAAGGCGCTGCCGGTCCGGGTACGGCGTCAACCAAGGCGTTAATAGCGCCATTGGTTAGCGCCGTACTCGGAATGAGGCCCACAGTCTTTTAAGCCAATCTTCAAGCAGCAGTCAGAAGCGGCTGCCATATTGATGTGTATTCGAATGAAGCTTTTCTCCACTCATTCGGCCGCCCAATGACTAAGGGGGTCATTCCGAGTCGGGCGGTAGGGGATACCGGGCACCGGTAAGGAGACCGGTGCCGGTAATCCCCTACCGCCCGATTCCGAGGTCCCCCAACGGGAACCGTAAGGGACGTGTGGTCGTACCACACGTCCCTTAAGGGTCCCGTTAGGGTACCAGGCCGCTAATTACGGGCCTGCTATTAGCAAGCCCGTAAATAGCGCCTTCCCCATTCCCATTGAGCACTATTGGGGCTCAAATGGGAATGGGGAATGGTTGGTGCAATGGGGACTTACCGGTCCCGCCAGGGTCGGACTAGACCGGTAAATCCCCATTGCACCACACCGGACTAGGTCCTGCAAATAGCACCATGACTACCTCCAATCTCGGAACGACCCCCTAAGATAGCATTCTTATTTACCCCGATTGTAGATATTTTGTGTCTTCTCTAGTTATTTTGTGGGAACAGTGATCGAGGGGATTAATTCAGATGTTAGCCAATAATGTGCAAATGATTCAGAAAGCTGCATGTAATGTACGTATTTTTGCATAGATCAGGCATTTGCAATTTCCTGCCAGTGTTCATACTACAGCCAATTGCAGTTGTTTGTAACACAGAGCCTGATCCACACCAGGGGGCAAGCCCAGGCTGTGGTCTGAGACGGTCTAGGGGAGGGCAATGCAAAAGCTTACCCTAATGCATCTTTTGTCAACATGGTTGTTGGAAGGGGTTCATTAAGGTAAAACATATTTTCAGGAGTGAGAAAAAGGTGATTCACTAAACAATGTTTACACATATTTCTTCATGAGCATCTTGCCGGCTATACCTGGGCATCCGCCAGGTATGTCAAGCCATACATTTATGGATTGGCCCACCAATGTACAGGCATGTGAGCTGGGTTACACTTGTCACGTGAGAGAGACCCTCCGCCCCACAGCCCACCCTCACTGAGAGGGGTGCTGATCCCCGTAGATAGAGGCTTTATAAAATGTTGGCCTTTAACTGTCTGTACATTTGCAGGATCTATTGAAATATATACTCGCTGCTTACCCAGGGCTCCCCATAGGATTTTGAAGTGGGAGTATTTTACTCCCTATTTTTAAAAGTTTGGACTAAAGTTATGTTTTATGGAGTAAAAACAATAATTCCCATTCCCAAATGGGAGAATTTGTAGGCAAGTAAAAATATATTTTAACTCTAAAACAGATATCATTTTGCAAGCCAGAGTACTTTGCTCCTAATCATTCATAGAGATTAAAAATGCATTTTAACTTGCAGGTTCCTTGGGCAATAAAAGTATTAGAGCATGTTCTTGTGGCAAGTCTTTGCTGTGACCACTGATTCAAAAATAACCATGAAGCTATGTGGGGGGAGCGCTGTGGGAGTAGGGGGGGGCGTGGACAGGAGGCAAGGATCACTGTGTCCGTTATTTTAGGTGAGATATATATTTACTTTCTATATTTTTGTTGAGGGTATTTTCCTTTTTAGGGATGAAAAGTGGCAGCTACACGTCTTAACGGTAAGGCTGTGCATGCCTGTTATTGTTTGGCTGAAAGTTGGCAAACCCAGCTGTGCCAAAATATGACTTTTGAGTTGTGCAGGCTTTCGGATTCTTGTAAGTATATGTTATGTTAATGGTATTTATATCGCGCACTGTCACCAACGGGATTGGTCCCCAGGCGCTCTGGCGGATCTGTAAAAACAAGAGGCGGGCGGGTAGGTTAATCAGGAGGAGGGGGAGTAGGAGAGTGGGAGAAGTGGTGTGAGTTTTCGGGTGGGTTGGGTTTGCAGAGATTTGGAAGTTGGGTTAGTGGGGTGTGTATCCTGGTTCTGGTACATCTTATTGCTTCTAAGTTTTTTCCTATGGGTTGGGTTATTGCTGCTGTCCTTTATTGGTCGTCTAGCTGTATTGTGTGGTGGAGCGGCATGCTCTCAGTTGTATTTAAATGAGCTTTGTATTCTGTGATTGGGTATCTCTATCCTCCCCATCTGGTGTAGGAGCTGAGGGTAGCATGCTCCTTATTCTCTTGCTATCTATTGTGACATAGGTCTGTTGGGTTTAGCTGTGGTTCAGGCCAGGTTGCTATTGAATACATAGTACGTCGGGTTGCTATTTCTTTCCTCTAGAGCATTCAAATGAACAAGGGGGGTTCTGGGAGTCTCTCTGCCAGACATTAATCCTGGTTACGAGAGACTTACCCAGAGTCTTCAGCTCACTATCTTTCACAGAGAAGAAATATCCTAAACATATCAGTCTTTGTCCTGCCCTGGGGCAGTCCAGCACCGAAATGCTAGGCAATTCTCCTCTGAACAAGAGTACCAATAGCATCCCCAGACACGTGTTTCTGTCTGGTTGGACCTCATCAGTAGGGAGGAGCTGTGCCTCTCTAAGAATAGTGAGCAAGGGGTCCACGTCTGGATTCCCCTAGTAACTTAGGGTGAGACCCAAAGTTACTTATATATGCAAATTAACAAGGGGGGGTCCTGGGAGTCTCTCTGCCAGACATTAGTCCTGGTTACTAGAGACTTACCTAGAGTCTTTAGCTCACTATCTTTCACAGAGAAGAAATATCCCTAACATATCAGCCTTTGTCCTGCCCTGGGGCAGTCCAGCACCGAAATGCTAGGCAATTCTCCTCTGAAAAAGAGTACCAACAGCATCCCCAGAAACGCGTGTTTCGGTCTGGTTGGACCTCATCAGTAGGGAGGAGCTGTGCCTCTCTAAGAATAGTGAGCAAGGGGTCCACGTCTGGATTCCCCTAGTAACTTAGGGTGAGACCCAAAGTTACTTATGTATGCAAATTAACAAGGGGGGGTCCTGGTAGTCTCTCTGCCAGACATTAGTCCTGGTTACGAGAGACTTAGCCAGAGTCTTTAGCTCACTATCTTTCACAGAGAAGGAATATCCCAAACATATCAGTCTTTGTCCTGCCCTGGGGCAGTCCAGAACCGAAATGCTAGGCAATTCTCCTCTGAACAAGCGTACCAACAGCATCCCCAGACACGTTTCGGTCTGGTTGGACCTCATCAGTAGGGAAGAGTTGTGTCTCTCTAAGAATAGTGAGCAAGGGGTACACGTCTGGATTCCCCTACTAATTTAGGGTGAGACCCAAAGTTACTTATATATGCAAATTAACAAGGGGGGTCCTGGGAGTCTCTCTGCCAGACATTAGTCCTGGTTACGAGAGACTTACCCAGAGTCTTTAGCTCACTATCTTTCACAGAGAAGAAATATCCCAAACATATCAGTCTTTGTCCTGCCCTGGGGCAGTCCAGCACCGAAATGTTAGGCAATTCTCCAGTCCTGAACATTACTGGACAGGGTAAAGCAGACTCTTTTTAAATGAACACTCCAGTCGCTCAATAAAGCACCATCTCTGGTCCCGCCTCTCCCACGCGCTCATCCTTGAAAAAAGATGCTCATTCAGAAGGAATAATCTAGACTAACAGATTGGGCTTTTTTCTGCATCGTTGGGTATCATTTGCAAAGCAGATATCCCGAATTGCTTCTGCTGAGGAGGTAGGGACAGTGTAATTGTATGCAGTGGAGGAGTGGAGAGGTTCAGTGGAAAGGGAAGTATTAGTCATATTGGCCAGTAAACAGAGAGGGCTGATTTGCTGCATCCAGTCTTCCAGGACTGGTCTGGTGTTGGCTTAGGGCTGCCATGCTGCATGGCATCATTAATCCATTTCCTCATGACAGGGCCATTTTATCCACAATGCTCACCCTTTTGTGATACCAGGGTATGTGAAATCAGCCGCGTTTTTGCTTTGGGCAGGTGAGTGCTCATTGAAGTCTATGGATAAGTACAGAGCCTGCTGTGACTCTCAACTGACTAAAAGGTGGGTGACACTTGCAAAATAACGTGAGTTAGGAGGTATGTTTTGGCAATAGCTGTGGACATGTCCTTTTTTTTGGGTTGTGCTTCTGGTTAGAGAGGTGTTCCCAGTGGCGCGTGTGGAACTGAATTTATTTATTAATAAATATACTGATGGAGCTGGAATGTGCTCTTTCTCAGGGACTGGGAACATAGAGCTGTAAGTATGCAAAGCCTCCATCTATAATGCTTACTCCCCGGGAGTCTCGTGCATGTGCAGAGTTCTCCAGTTGTTCCATGTTGGATGGATTGGCTCATTCAGTCTTGCTTTTTCCTTTGCATTCTGGGACTTGTAGTGCTTCATTCATAATAGTCTCAGAATATAAAGAGAGAAGCAGGACCAGATGTTTGGCCAACTTGAGGTCTCTGCACCTGTCACACTTTTGCTTTCCTTTGGTGCAGTGTGAAAGTTGTCAAACAATTCTCAGTCCATTTTACAATGCTGTCATATATTGTGGGTTCCCCTGCTGCATTGTGAACATTTTACAGTGTCAATGATGACACATACTGTTGGCACACGAGTCACAAAAGTGTTTTACAGTGAGAATGAGGGCATATATTCTGGGTACAGGAATCATGAAAGTGCTTTTCAGTGGAAATGTTGGAATATATTGATGGTGCAGAATCATGAAAATGTTGTGAAATGCCCTTGCTTCCTATTTGTGAAATGGCGACTATTGGATTTCTTCGTGTGTTACCCTAGTGAACCAATTGTAATTTGTTTGATTGTTTAAACAATTTTTAACATTGTTGTGCTGTAAAACGCACAATTCAACCCATTATTTAAAAATAGTTCTCAGACAGGAATCCACTGACCACGCCTGCATTACTTTACACACTGTCCCTCACACTGCTGTGTGGGTAATATTGATGCCCTTGCAATGAACATGCTCATCAGCTACCACTGACTTTGAATCATTTAGAATGGTGGTGCCAACTCAGGGGCCACTCGCTCCATCACGGCATTAAAGGTTTTCTCTGCCATGGTGTGAATAGGATACAGCAGTGCCAACTGCATTTATCCTAGGACAGGGCTTCTTGTTGAATGAGTAGCTAAAAGGCGCCTGCCACTCTTCTCTCAAATTTTAAGTGTGGAAGCAGGGACATCAGGCTATTTCTGTAATACCTGTTCCATTCCGGTAAGTTAGAGCATGCTCTGTCACTCTTGGACCATTGCACACTGGTCTTCCTGGACACATCATGCTAAATATTATGGTCATGTGACATGAGCTTCATGTGGTCTTCACATTGCTGTACTCACACTCAATCTTTCCCCATCCTCACATTCTCATTGATTCACCATCTTCGCATTAATGTATCATTCCCCACATATTGGAAAATACATTCATCCATATAGCATTTATTATGAATTTCATGATCCAGTGGGGGGCTGGTGGGGGGGGACTGACAAGGGCTGTGGACCCTTACTGGCCATGTCACCTCCCCCTTGCCGGGAGCGGGAAAGCCTTTTGACCCCAGGGATCATCTGGGGTGCGAATGGCTTGCTTTTTACTCTGGTGATTGGCTGCCATAAGTGACTCTAATATCCAAAAGGAAAAAAAAAGAATGAATCCAAGATGGCCACTGCCATAGGGAAAAGGGACATAGTCGCTTTTCCATTTCTATGGCGACGGCCGGAGCGGGATGTGGGATGGACTGGAGCATAAAGGGAGGGGAAGGGGTTGATTGGAATGATCACTAATTGGCAAGATCTTCTTCGAGTAGTAGGGACTTTGGATCCTTCCTGAAGTGTCAGATTAAAGGAACTGGTCTGATCTGCATAGGTAACTTGTTCCAGAGATGGGGTGCATTGCAGGAAAAGGTTTGTGCCCCAGTGTTTTCCCTCTTGCGGTTCTTTATTTCCAGCCTGGCAATGGTTTGGCGTCTGGTGGATTGGAAATGGTCAGAATTCCACACTTCTGCTTCTGTTGAAAATTGACTACTCCTCGGGAGCCATTATGCCTGGGTGGAAATAAGTCACCCCGTCTATTGCTTGATTAAAATGATGAGGGTATAAAACGACTATGTGCAGTTCCTGCATTCACCTTATGGCTCCTGTAACCAAAAGATGTGATGGGTGGAAGGTTATGAATTAATTTTAACCACTAACTTTTCTCTGGGCAACCTCCCACACCATCATGTTTAGCTCATCTGTGCCATTGCAGAAGGGTACCAGCCATATGAAAATCAGCCTTGGTCCTGCTACCAATGGTGGGAGTCTGCCTGAACTGCTAGCCCACAACCCCTTGGCATGCAAACAAAAGCAATCCCAGGCATATTTCACTCCATATGTGGGATATTTGGCTCCATATGTGGGTCCAGAGCCTGCAATGCCAGGAGATCCAGGTTACATCTCACTGATAATGTCTAAAGAGGGCAACGCATGTCAGGAGTTGCTTGTGGTCGCATGCAGACGGGATGTGACCAGGCAGTTTGGACTTGACTGCCTCTTTTCAGTTGGGACCAACCGAGCCTGATGTTTATTTACTCTTTCTCCTTGCTGTAATGGCTTGGCAAACTGAAGAATGGTGGACTGGAAGGTTGCCCAGAGCAATGCAAGACTTTTAAGATTGATTCAAAAACGTATAGCCATCACTCCTTTTGTTTGGCATTGGACTCCTGCCCTGCTCAACTTGGCACCCTTGGCTAGCCTCTCAGGTTAAGAATGTTGGCTCCTTGATTGATTTCAGCCTCACTATGGTTTTACAGATTAGAACTGCGGTGAAAAGGTCTTCTTTGTGTTGCACATCTTGAAAAGAATATTTCCATGTCTTGACTCTAGGTGACGTTCTCACATGTGCTTTCTATCCTGGACTTTGCAAACAGTCTTGACTTGAGTATTTTGAAAAATCTTATAGGATCTTTATAATGGTTGCAAAATGCAACTACTGCTTAACTTGCGCAGGTTTGACAATGCCACGCTCCACTTTTATCACTACGCTGGCAGCCAGTGGAAAGCAGAAGCATTCTTAAATGATGGTTGTTAAGCCCTATTATTGACGTCCAGAGGACTCCATGGGGAATTTGGTGGAATTACCATGAGCAGTAATTCCGCTGCAGTGATTCTGCTGAAATGTGTCCTCAGAGTGGCGAATTTAGCTCCATTATGATGCTGGAAGAAAATCCTCCACTTCAAGGTAAAACCTACAGTTCAGTGGTGCTATAAAATGGCAGTAACTGCATTACTGCCAAAAAAGTGGTGGTAATGGAATTACCACTAGTTTTTTACCGCACCACTGATCCTGAAATGAACCCCTATGCCCTATTTGGCATATATGTACTGTCACATTGTGGAAATTGGAGAAATCTGTGTATTAATGAGCACTATCGAAATTCAATAGATGTATGCATGACCTAAGCATTGTGGAAACCTGGGAATGTGTGAATTATTATGAACACTGGGAAAGGTACATTACTGATGCATTGTCGGAACTGGGAACATATTTCTTTAGCATTGTGTGAACATGGCATCTATATGCATAATTACAGCATTTTCCAAGCTTGACAAATACATGTCTTAAATTGGCTATATGGAAAGTGTTTGGATTACTGTGGCATTACGAAAAGTTGGCAAGTATGCATCAAGTTTTGGCTTTGGGGCTAGGAACTGCTATAGTTTTGTGCTGGCTGCAGTCATTAATAGCACGGGGAAAGAAACAATGTGCAGGCTTTTGGGTACGTTATATTGTACTAATGACATTGGACAATTATCAATTGATAAGATTGTAAGAGACATGAAAGCGCTTGGAGGAGAAGAGCAACTGAACTGCAGCAGATGGGATTTAACCCTGTTACTACTTGCATCAGGTATACAAAACTGGGAACTAGAGTGTGCGCCTCACCCCCTCTTTTTTCTACACGTTGGTTCGAGAGTCCTGGGCTCTAGAGTCAGCGGCCCCGACTCACCATGCCCTACCTAGGAGAGCCACATTGATGGTTTTCCCCCCGCCCCCTATTATGGGAAAAAATGGTGCTATTGGAAGGGAGTTGGTTCCTGGTTACCAGAAGTGACCACAGCAACCAGAATTTCCTGAGACCTAAATTGAGACTAATTAGTAACACCTGAAAAGAATGCCTCCCGGAAGATTGTAAGAGACATGAAAGTGCTTGGAGGAGAAGAGCAACTAAACTGCATCAGATGGGATTTAACCCTGTTACTACTTGCACCAGGTATACAAAGCTCTGAAACTAGAGTGCGCGCCTCACCCCCTCTTTTTTCTACACATTGGGCATATATTTACTATCACATTGTGGAAATTGGAGAAATCTGTGTATTAATCAGCATTATGGAAATTCAACAGATGTATGCATGACCTAAGCATTGTGGAAACCTGGGAATGTGTGCATTATTATGAACACTGGGAAAGGCACATTACTGATGCATTGTCGGAACTGGGAACGTATGCACATTTCTTTAGCATTGTGTGAACAGGGCATGTATATGCATAATTGCAGCATTTTCCAAGCTTGACAAATACATTTATTAAATTGGCTACATGGAAAGTGTTTGCATTACTGTGGCATTACGAAAAGTTGGCAAGTATGCATTAAGTTTTGTCTTTGGGGCTAGGAACTGCTATAGTTTTGTGCTGGCTGCAGTCATTAATAGCACAGGGAAAAAAACGATGTGCAGGCTTTTGGGTATATTATATTGTACTGATGGCATGGGACAATTATCAATAGATAATGGGGCCATTTTGTTCGGATGGGAACAAAGTGCAGCCGTGCGGCTACTATATACTGAAGTTGAACAATATGTATCACTTTTGGGTATTGCCACTGATCTGGTGCCCACGTGGGAACTAACAATAATTAGTGTGGTGTTGTGGAAGAGGTACTGATGGTCATCATGTGTTGGTACTAGCAGCATCTATATATGCCAACATGGAGAATTTATTCTGTCATATTCCAATGACGAAAAAGCATTGGTTATTAAACTCTTCAAAATTGTCTTAAAAACCAATGTAATTGTGTTTTGCCAAATATCCTTGCAAATATCCTTGCAAATATCCTATACATTTCTTAGTAGGAAAGCGCCCTTATATACTGGCTTTAAAATGTACCTAGTTTTTGCATATGTTCCAGGCAAACCTTGCTTATTTAGGTGGAATTTGCACAACAATTGCTTGGGATTACAAGGGATACAAAGTTTTATGTACATTCTATAGATCAAGTTACTCGCACAATGTACTTTAAAACACAGCATTCACCAAAAATGTGTTTTAAAAACTAAGTTACCCCGAAAAGACATACATGAACCTTCAAATGCAAACCAGCCGTGACCAATATTTCTAGTCCAATATGCCCTGAAGCTTATCTTTGGCCATGTGGTTGTATTTCTTTGACATTCCTTGGGCACAAATGAAAAGCCGTCATATAAATGCGTCCTGTAGCAATCTATCTAATTTCCAACTTTCTTAATATGCTAATTGTACTAAATGCTACTGATTACCTGAAAAACGTCTTAAGGGTGGACTCGAAAGCCTCTTGAATTTAGGCTGCGGGCACTGGTGGTTAATATTCCAGATACAGCTAATCCATTTAGTAAACATTTCATTGGGGGAAGACTCCCTACCCCGTTTAAAGACCTGTCTAAATCCGATTCACTCATGCCTATAATACCATAATGCCTTGTCCAGTGTGCTATAAAAGTTATAATTTATTTTGTCGAAATTGCTTAGGTTGAGACCCATTACACTATCCCATAACCTTGTTCTTAAACCCGACCTATTCTTTATCTGTGTTACGGAATGTGCTATTATATAGGCCTGTGAGGAATTGCCATCTGGCAAGGATGTGGAAACCCTGACTTTTTTTATTTGTATTAACTAATAAAATGATGCATGTAATTCCATCTCTGAAAGGATAATTAGCTGATCAGATTTCCCTTTGATAAGCTCCATGCCAAAAAGCATTGTGTGTATCCATGTGCTGCTGCATCAGTGTCCTGATTTGCAGCACTTGCTCTGCCAATTGCAAAGAGCAGGTTCAGAGGCCACAGCTGCCCATGTGACAGCTGCTGTGACAGCCAAGTCTCTGCAGCGTGGGGGCTGCATTTAAGATATATAGCTCTGTCGCAAAACTATTATGTTCATAAGTAGCCAAAGCTGGTGGCAGGGTGAACTCTCAAAAAAAAAAGTCATGCTTGAGTTATGGCATGGTGCACAGCACTATCTGTGATCATTGCAGCCACATACAATTTGATATCACACATGTGTCGGCTCCTGTGAGCCAGCTCAGGTATGCAAGATAATGTGTATACTGGCCAGCCAAGCAGAGCCTGCCAGCTGACAGGACAGGAACCTAAATGACCATGCTTCTTCTTTGATCTCTTTGTGAGGGTAGGCAACCCCCTCCTATAGATAGACCCTCCAGGATATTGCGGCATGAAATGGCAAATTCTGCGGCATGAATTGGCAAATCTTGCAGCACACAACTATATTTATTGCAGCACATTTTTATATTGACTGGAGGGTGTAAGATTGGCACATTGCAGGAAAGAGGCACTGTTCAAGGCTACAGGAGAGCAAGGGTGTCATTATTTTTTATCAGTTTAAAAGGAAGAGTCCCAGGTATCTCTGGCTCAGAAGAATAGTGTTTGTTTTGGCTATGCTTTTGGTATGCCTATTTAATATTAGTGACAGTATATATCATTATCAGTTGTAATGCTGAGAATATTCCCCACCTATGTTCTCCAGACAGTGCAACCGCCCACACATGTCTCTCACTAACACACCTCACACGTCTCACCAATTCCCCGTCACAACCTGCGTTCCTGAACCTGTCACTCTGTCATACACGTACTCATGTGCTGTGTCACACCGCCAAGTCACAGTTGGCACTGCCCAGCCCTGGCCACACTCCCAATCATACTCCCAACTCACACCTTATGCTCCCCAATTCCTACTACTGCAGTATACAGTGCTTCATTCTTCCATGCTGCTTCTGTATCTGCATTCTTTCTCCCATTCTATCGCACTCTTCCCTCATACTTTCTCCCAATCTGCTCACTGCATCTTTCCGGCCAACTGCTCCCTCTCTGGTTTTTGGCCCACTTCTCCCCCTGAGCCCACGCTCACCTCTAGTTTCTGTACCTCTGCTCCCTCTCTGATGTCTAGCCCACCGGCCCATTGCTTCCTCTCTCTGCTCTCTTGCCCACCGCTTCCTCCTCTGACCCACTGCTCAGCCTCTGCTTTCTTGCCTACCACTGCACATCTCACCCATCACCCCCCTCTCTCTCATGTCCTTTCATATTGTGACCATTTAAAACAAATTTAATAATGTAGATTTGGGCTGAGATCCTCAGTAAATGGGCCATCTAAAAAAGAGCACAGGATATGCTATTTTTAGATAACCCATTTTTGGGAAATTAGCAGGTCAACTTATTCTCAAAGGTGACCTGTGCATTTTCACAGGGCTGAGCTGTGGCGCAAATGATATATGGGCCGCTGGCCAGCCGCCTTGAGTACATCTGTGGCGAAATCACTCTCCCGACAACGTCCTACAGGCTCCCAGCGGATTTCTCCATGATGGGTCTTTAAGGGACCTACCCCTGTAAAATGTGGCCCAGAAAATGCATGTCTATCCTATTTGAGGAACTTAAATGCAAGTGAGATAACACCGGTTATTAACTCTGCTGTCACCAAAAAAAAAGCATGACTGGGTTGGAAGACCCTACCATGCATTGGCACCCACTGTGTGCCTACTCGAAGCAGGCACATAGGGCTCCCTACAATTTCTGCACATTTAAGAGCGTATCTTGTTCGTAAATTTGGGATGCGCTTTTAAATTTGCAGATACAAACCCTGATTTGCGCACAGGGGTGAAAAAGGCCATCTGAATGGGTGCCTCTTATATGCACCAAATTTAGATGCCATAGTGGATTGGGCTGCTCTTTTTTTGGCGCAAGTGATGAGATGTGCTTACAAATTCCATTGTTTGCGTCAGACAAACTTTTGAGAATCTTGCCCTGTGTGAGTTGTTTTATTTTTAATGGTAGTTTTTGCAAAAACAGCTGATTTTGCAGGCGTTTTTGCTCAAACGGCTTTGCGCTTTTGAAAAAAAAAACAATTTTATCTGCATTTTGCGGGAAATGGCTATATGCTGGAGGGTCTGTACAGAGACAGTCGCACAGCATCAAATGAGAACACCTATTCAAAAGGAGTAGCCTCACACCAGGGTGCTGAATTTCTATTTCTATTCTATTTAGATTTGTAACGTGCCTACGCCAGCAGGCGTCAAAGCACATAAAAAGACGTAGGACAATAGCCAATCAGAAAATTACCAAACAAGCAGTGATTTCCAGCATGAAGCCATATGATGGCAGGAATATTAAAAAAAAAAACATGGTTTTGATCCTAGTCGGAAGGTAAGGGGTGGGGTCAGAGTAGGTTCTGAACAGTGGAGGAAGACTTTCACCCTCTTGTCTCCCTCTGCCTTTCTCTCTCCTTTGTGCCCCCTCCACTTTCTCTGGATTAAAGCACTTTTAGTGTGATGCTTAGTCCACTCCTTTCAAGAACAGGGATTGAACCTCTAAGGCGGGCTAGCTACAGTCCAATCGCCTGCAGACATTTACAATTAAAAGAAGGGGTCTCCCATCAATTCCTTGAATCATCTTTGGATCATCACTTGAGAAGATGTCCTTGGACCTTGCTGGGAGGGCAGTCCTTTCCAGAGTTCTCCAGTTGTGAGGTGAAGGCAGGTGCTCCAAGGCAGAGGAGGACTCTTCCCCGTTAACATCGTTGGGGACCATTAGGGTGACCTGCTGCTGGAACAAGACCTGCCTCTCTGCCAGCCACAGTGGTGCCCAGGATCTCAACGTGTTGGAGGATCCCTACAGTAGTGTGCGAGCCTCCCCCAGGTTTGGGCGCACGAGAACAAGGAGCCACCTTGTCCACAAGTACCTAGATTGGAACTCCCAGCACCTGAAAGCCATAATGTAGGGTGCATTTAAAGGCCCCAAATAGCAGTCCCTTTCACATGCTGTCATGATGCCTACCCCCGGGCATCAGGACCAAGGCCCTCAACTCCGGGAGCAGGCATCCAGACATTTGTTTAAACCTCAGCAGCCCCGGCTAGGGGCTGTCTGGGTTCAGTCCTGGCGCCTTAGGCGCCAGGCTCATCATAGAAATCAGTCCTGGCGCCATAGGCGCCAGGCTCATAGACTTTACTTACCTGATGCAGACCATGCTGCAAAAGAGTCCAAGCCTACATGAGGCCTGGATGGGACTATTTTGTTACAGGGACTATTTTTTACTTGGGCGTGGCTCTAGGGAACTTCTTACCTGCAACTACTTTGGAGGCTATTTAAACCACACCCGAACAGCAGCATATGCTTCGCGTTATTCTGCATCCAGCAGCGTGACGCTCACCGTGCCTGCAGCCAGCATCCAGTCTTCTGCCACGCCCGAGTGCCTGCACCCAGCACCCAGTCTTCTGCCACTCCCGCCTCTAATCCGGAGCTCCTAGAATAAAGAGGAAGAAAAGGACAAGGTTAGAAAACAAACTTATTTCAAATTCCTCACCTAATTCCGGAACCATTTCATCTCCGGACCTGGAAAGTACATCATTCCTGCACGCGTCGCTTCGCCAGCTCCAGCACGGCACCATACTCACCAGTTCGCACAGCATCTTTCGATCCGGCACTGTCTCCATCTTTTCTTTGCCGTAATCCAGCACCTAGGGGGCACAAGAAAAAACAAGGTGAGCCAAGGGAATAAACAAATACAACCTCTTACCACCATAGACTTACCTGATTTACCACCGGTGGTACTATTCCATAACTCTCCACATTTTCATATGCCGCATCTGTAAAGAGGGAGAAAAACAACACGTTAACGCATGCAATAGTTACCGGACAGCGTTGGGAAACACAGACTCTTACCTGAACGTCAGCAGCAGCTACGAGACCTTCTTCTCACAAACTCAGTTGCAACTTAAGGAAGGAAGGGGACAAGAGTGAACATCGGGCACATTGAACTCTTTGAACTTGATACTTACCAATCCCGCCAGGGACTTCAGAGTCAATACTTACCGGAACTCTCCCAACGCCTTCAAACCAGTGAAGTAACTGGTATCTACGCGCCCCTGCAAGACACGCAGGATGGAGAGCTCATCTTTTACAAACATAAGGAAAATACTTCTTTGGGTCCAGCAGACAAGACTAGGCAGGCCAGTCCAGCCAGTCATCTCTGCGCTACGCATCACGTTGAAGGAGACCGTAGCTGTCCGGGTCCGATCAACACCCCTGTGGGGTCCAGGTGAGCGTAACAGAAAACGAAACCTCTCTACAAATACCCACCCGGGTGTTATGGAAACCTCGCAAACCGACCAACTGGCCAAATTATTGGGGGAACTTAGGGCAGAAGTACATGCCGCTCGCCAAGAGACTAATGCCCTCAGGAGAGAACTGATTGTCTCAAAGGAGCACACAGATGATCTGGCTAGGCAACTAGTGCAAAACCAAGCTGGGCAAACGCCCCTACCTGGATATGGGGGAAACCCAACCCCCGTTTCATCAAGCAATCCTGTGCAAGTAGTTTTACCAGGAAATATTCCATTAGCTCCACCCGAACGGTTTGCTGGGGAACCCAAAAGGTTTGCCGTGCTTTTGAACCAATGCCGCTTGCACTTTTTATGCAGACCGGGAGCCTTTCCAAATGACCAAGCCAAAGTAGCCTTTGTATTGTCATATTTTAGTGGCAGCGCAGCGGATTGGTCTATTCCATTAGTCAACCAGGATGATCCTCTTCTCTGGGATTTTCAGGGTTTCCAAAGGAGCATGGAAAAACTATTCGCCAGACACTCACAGGGTCAAGCCCTGGACAACAAACTTTTATCCTTACAACAAGGTAACCAGGATCTGCTAACCTATATTGCAACCTTCAATAGGATGGTGGTGGAAACCGAGTGGCCGGAGGAAAAACAAATTACATTGTTTCATCCTGGACTTCGGGGAGAACTCAAAGATGTCTTGGCACAAGTTGTGAACCCACCTCAGGATTGCACAGAATGTATAGACTTAGTGGTCCAGCTAGACCACAGACTTCAGAACCGAAAGACTGATCGAGCTAAGTTCGAGAACCGGGTATTGGTTAAACCCAACGTTGCCCCCAAAGGAACAGATGCATCTGAACCTATGCATATCGGGGGGGGTTAAAGGACCCTTAACTCAAAAGGAAAGAGAAAGAAGACGACAGATGCAGTTGTGTCTGTACTGTGGAACCTCAGGACATTTTCTACGGGATTTCCCTACAAAACCACCCAAGAAGGTGGTAGGAGTTGCTGATAAAAGCCACATAGAGCCTGATTCAGGAAAAGACCACGCCCGACAAGCGTAGAGGTCCGCTTGCCGAGCTTAAAGAAGGACACTCAGACCTCGCATCTTATCATCCCAATGGTCCTACTTGATCCCAGGCAGTCATCACGTATGCACGCAGTAAGGGCATACATAGATAGCGGGCCGTAGGAAACTATATGGACCACAAATTGCTTTCAAGGATGAATCTACCTCTTTGCAAAAAGACCACTTCGGATGTCATCACCACAGTTGATGGAACTGAGATTGCCTCGGGGCCTGTAACTCATTCCACTACATAGATGACATTGTTGAGTCAAGATGGGCATCGAGAGACTATTGTGTTTGATCTAATCAAAGCCCCACAGTTCCAGATAATACTGGGGATGCCATGGTTGGAAACACATAATCCTTGTATAGATTGGCGAGAGAAGAGAATAACCTTCCCGGATTGTGCACACACCTGTTACCCAGAGAAAACTTTAAACAAAGGCCTGGCTACAGTCGTTAACCCAATCGTGCAGTTACCTCTGTAATACTAAGAATTTCAGAATGTTTTTCAAAAAGAACAGGCCAATACATTACCTCCTCACACATCATACGATTGTCAAATCGACCTCCTACCTGGTGCACAACCCCCATGCAGTAGAATCTACGCCCTCATGGAACCTGAAAATCGTCACCTACGGCAATACTTGGACCAATACCTTGCTAATGTCTTTATTCGTCCTTCCAAGTCTCCTGCATCCTCAGCTTTATTATTTGTTCCAAAAAAGGAAGGTGATTTTAGAACGTGCATAGATTACCGTGCATTAAATCAGATTACGGTAAAAAACGATACCCATTGCCTCTGATCCCCGAATTACTAGACCAAGTAAAGGATGCTTGTATCTACACTAAGTTAGATCTCCGAGGGGCATATCATCTGGTACGTGTCAAGAAAGGCGACGAATGGAAGACTGCCTTTCGCACCAAGTACGGATAATTCGAATATCAGGTGATGCCCTTCGGGTTGTGCAGTGCACCAGCAGCCTTCCAGTATTTTATGAACAATGTCCTTTGTGAACTCATTGATGTCTGTGTCGTCGTATACATAGATCATATTCTAGGGTACTCCTCCTCAGAATCAGACCATGTTAAGCACGTGCGTGCAGTCCTTGAGAAACTACGCCAGCACAAGTTATATGCAAAATTGGAAAAATGTGTTTTTCATGCTAATGAAGTTGAATTTCTTGGATTTATTCTGACTCCAAAAGGAGTCCGAATGGACTCTCGAAAGGTGGACGCAATTCTCAAGTGGCCATCACCCAGTTCAGTACAAAGCATGCTCTGATTTGCTAATTTCTACCGCAGATTCATTCCGGACTTCTCCCATGTTGTACACCCGATCACAGCACTTTTGCAATAAAACAAATGCTTCTTGTGGACCTAAGAGGCTAAAAAGGCCTTCCAAGTGCTGAAAGTGAAATTCACATCAGCACCTGTCTTAAAGCATCCACGCCCTGAGCTTCCATACATAGTAGAAACTGATGCATCCAGTTTAGCCATGGGAGCTGTCCTGTCCCAGAAGGATCCTGAAACAGGTCAACTTCACCCAGTAGCGTTTTGGTCCAGAAAGTTCTCAGCACCTGAGTTAAACTATGCGGTTACCGATAAAGAGCTGTTATCCATCAAATCCGCCTTTAAGGCTTGGCGGCACTATCTTCTTGGTGCCAGGCATACTATTACCGTAATCACCGATCACCGGAACCTGCAGTATTTAAAAACAGCCAAAGCCCAATCATCGCGACAACTTCGATGGGCATTGTTCTTTGCCGAATTCGATTTCGTGATCACTTATCGACCAGGCTGCAAAAATGGCAAAGCAGATGCCTTATCCCGAATAGGGATGGGAGAAGCATATGCAAACCCGGAACCGGTGCCAATAATTCCTGAGAAAAGAATTCTTGGCATAACTACTCTACAGACACTAGAAGATATTCATTCAAAAATCCAACAACTCTTCGATCCAGCAACCCTGCAGGATTGGGTAAAGAAAGGCCCGGACTTTTCAGTCGTCAATGACCTACCTTACTATCAAGGACGACTATTTCTACCACACAAGGAAATACAAGAACTAGTCATCTCCAATTACCATGACACCCTGATGGAAGGGCACCCAGGTATCGCAAAAACTGAAGCAAAAATTAAGAGACAGTTCTGGTGGCCCACTTGGCGAAAATATGTAAGGTCATTTGTGATGTCTTGTAGCATTTGCGCCCAAAACATAAGCCAGAAGAAAAAACCTGCTGGCCTTTTACAACCTTTGGATATTCCACCTACACCATGGCACTCCTTGTCTTTAGACTTTATTACAGATCTACCTCCATGTAATGGATTTAACACCATCCTAGTTATTGTGGATCTTTTTTTCCAAGATGGCCCACTTTATTCCTTTAAAGGGGTTACCTTCTGCTTCGATTCTGGCCAAGGAGTTCCTCGAAAACATTGTTCGATTACACGGATTCCCTTCCGTATTGATTTCTGACCGAGGTAGTCAATTTATCTCGCATTTTTGGAAGAAATGTTGTCAACTGGAACAAATCGACGTGAGGCTATCAACAAGTCACCATCCCCAGACCGATGGTCAGACGGAAAGGACCAACCAGACCCTTGAACAGTACCTACGCTGCATGCTACACCAGACCAAAAGCAATTGGAAAGATATTTTATGGATTTCCGAGTATGCATACAATAACTCTGTACATTCAGGAACCGGACAAAGCCCTTTTTATACCATATATGGACATCACCCTCGAACCTCAGAACTCGATTCGCCTCAGCACTTAGAAATGCCCGCAGGTAGTCATTTGCACTCTACTATAACACAAGCCTTTAAGGAAGCCACAGAACATTTGAAACAAGCAAAAGAGAAATACAAGAAAAATGCTGATCAACATAGAAGTGAAACTCCACAATACCAGATTGGGGATCAAGTTTGGCTGGCTACAAAACATACACCTCTGAAGGGAACTCAGACTTTTAATCCTAGATATTTGGGACCTTACACCATTAAGGCCATTATCAACCCGGTGGCCGTCAAATTGGAATTACCCTATAATATGCGAATTCATCCTGTCTTTCATGTTTCACTTCTAAAACCAGTTCAACCAGGGACAAGATTAACTAAACCACCTGACCCCATCTTGATAGATGGAGAACCTGAATTCGAAGTAAAAAATATCCTGGACTCCAAGATGATCAAATCAAAACTTTTTTATTTGATCGATTGGAAGGGCTACGGATCACAAGAAAGATCATGGGAGCCTAGTGACCACGTTCATGCACCTCGGTTGGTGAAAAGATTCCATCGGAACTTCCCAGACAAACCGGGGCCAGGGGGAAGAACAACTTTAGGAGGGGCCTTGGAGGGCAGGGCTGTCATGATGCCTACCCCCAGGCATCAGGACCAAGGCCCTCAGCTCCAGGAGCAGGCATCCAGACATTTGTTTAAACCTCAGCAGCCCCAGCTATGGGCTGTCTGGGTTCAGTCCTGGCGCCTTAGGCACCAGGCTCATCATAGAAATCAGTCCTGGCGCCATAGGCGCCAGGCTCATAGACTTTACTTACCTGATGCAGACCATGCTGCAAAAGAGTACAAGCCTACATGAGGCCTGGATGGGACTATTTTGTTACAGGGACTATTTTTTACTCGGGCGTGGCTCTAGGGAACTTCTTACCTGGAACTACTTTGGAGGCTATTTAAACCACACCCAAACAGCAGCACATGCTTCGCGTTATTCTGCATCCAGCAGCGTGACGCTCACCGTGCCTGCAGCCAGCATCCAGTCTTCTGCCACGCCCACGTGCCTGCAGCCAGCATCCAGTCTTCTGCCATGCCCGCCTCGAATCCAGAGCTCCTAGAATAAAGAAGAAGAAAAGGAAAAGGTTAGAAAACAAACTTATTTCAAATTCCTCACCTAATTCCGGAACCATTTCATCTCTGGACCTGGAAAGTACATCAGTCCTGCGCGCGTCGCTTTGCCAGCTCCAGCACAGCGCCATACTCACCAGTTCTCACAGCATCTTTCGATCCGGCACTGTCTTCATCATTTCTTCGCCATAATCCGGCACCTAGGGGACACAAGAAAAAACAAGGTGAGCCAAGGGAATCAACAAATACAACCTCTTACCACCATAGACTTACCTGACTTACCACCGGCGGTATTATTCCATAACTCTCCACATTTTCATATGCCGCATCTGTAGAGAGGGAGAAAAACAACATGTTAACGCGTGCAATAGTTACCGGACAGCGTTGGGTAACACAGACTCTTACCTGAACGCCAGCAGCAGCTACGAGACCTTCTTCTCACGAACTCAGTTGCAACTTAAGGAAGGAAGGGGACACGAGTGAACATCGGGCACATTGAACTCTTTGAAATTGATACTTACCAATCCCGCCAGGGACTTCAGAGTCAATACTTACCGGAACTCTCCCAACGCCTTCAAACCAGTGAAGTAACTGGTATCTACGCGCCCCTGCAAGACACGCAGGATGGAGAGCTCAACTTTTACGAACATAAGGAAAATACTTCTTCGGGTCCAGCAGACAAGACTAGGCGGGCCAGTCCAGACAGTCATCTCTGCACTACGCATCACGTTGAAGGAGACCGCAGCTGTCCGGGTCCGATCGACACCCCTGTGGGGTCCAGTTGAGCATAACACATGAATAGCATGATTTTAAACACTGAAACAAAAATGGCCTGGCATTTGTTTTTGTTTTTCAAGTAATTTTAAGAGCCATGTGGAAAGGGGCCTATCTCTCATTACCAATGGACAAGCAACATTTTAATTTAGAAAAGAAGGAGGAATCAAAGATCCCCGTCACATGGAAAACAGGATTTATAAAAATTGAAAACAAAAATGGCCTGCATATGTGTGTGCAAATAAAAACGGTTTTTGAAAAAGTAAAAGGGGAAAATAAATATCACTGCTCACAGACAAATGTCAGCAAAACAAAACATGATGTGTGGGTTGACCAAGAGCAATGTATATTGTTAAGGATTCTATTTGGGCGTCACACTCCAGACCAGGACTCTTGCCCTTAGCCTAGGATGCAGCGCTCAATTAGAATACTTTTTCTTGATTTCCTAGAATTCAGATTGAGCTGGCACCCAACCCATCTCACACCCCCTTTTACAAACACCCCGGGTCACAATGGACCATGAACCAGGCCGGTTGGTGGGAATACAATATTTATTTATTTTAAATTCAAAGTAAATCACACAATTTTAATATTGGGCAGCAATCCCCAATGGGGTGATAATTACAATGTAAACTGATGAAATACACTTGGTTGACCTTCTACTATAACATATCCAAAACGCAGATGAATAGGAGCAATTTTACTGTTTGGGTAGATAGCACCTGAGTTAAGATTTCCCCCTGCAATGCTATCTCAAACCCCAATTAATTTAATTTTGAGTGGATAGAATGGAGCAGCCAGGAGTCAGGGATACTAGACAGCAAACAGAATTACGAAATGGGAGACAAAAACCTTTGCAATTGCATAAATAACACTCAGAATTGGTAAATAATTAATTCAAATGTGCGGTTGAATAAGTGAGATAAATATGAGTTCTAACAATATCAGCGATGTAAGAACACTATCAACTACTAGGCAAGGTATCAACAAAGGGCATTCAGTTCAAAAATCAACTTGAAAGTAAGAACACAGAGCAGCCAAAACAACACGTTGGAAAGTTGCATTTTCCTCTTTTTACAGTTTTAAATGTCAAAACGGTTTGGAAAAGAAATGGGTGAAATAGACAGATTTGGGATGCGGTTTTTAGGCTGGGTGATAGATGCAAATCACAGGGAGAATAGGAAAGTGAAAGAGGGACTCTATCTGAATAACTGGACGAGGTTTTCAATGTGAAAGGAAATTCGGTTTTGGGAAAATAAAAGCAGTTAACTGAGAAAATCGGTTTGGAAAGAAAAGTGACAAGTACTACTACAACTAAATCTTTGTAACTAGATTATCAAGAAGATAACGCTGCCCATGAAACAGGTTAAGCGGCCGTCTTAACCCCCTTCATGCCCTGTGTCTCTTTATGTGGAAATTAATTAATTTACTCCAAATATGACTAAGGACTTATGCAATGGACTAAAGGGATGGGAAAGAATGGTGCTAACACATGGAATTAACAAACAGGATACAGAGAGGATTCAGACTATCTTGAACAAGTTATCAGGGTATGGATGGGATTATTTAGAGGGTGGAACCAAGACAAGGTATCAAGATAGGGTAGGCTATGTGTTGTTATGGGATGGAGAGATACTCACAATCAGCGCTGGAGCTTGGTATTTGGGACAGCCAACCGGGTTTCTGGACTCAAGGGTTCTGGCGATGGCACCATGGCTTTACTCTCCTAGCAGAAAACAGCTGGACCTGTCTGGTCACGGCACAATGGCATGCTTTACAGGGGCAAAAAGCCAGTCTGGTCACAGGATACTCTCCAAAAGGGCACCACAGCATGTCCCCCTTTCTCCCTGAGTTAGTGGGATTTTGTTTTGGTATGGGGTCTAGTTGTGAAGGGTGGTTCTGCCTGGATTGGGTCAGCTATGCTCTGGCCTGGCAGTGGATCTGGAATCAGCAGGATGAAAATGAAATGTCTGGATACGCAGCCTCTAACAACTGGATAGGTCAGTCTATGTATGGTGCCTCCTTCCTAGAAGCATGTTGGACTGAAGGAGGGAAATCAGTTTTATGGGGTGCGTTTTTATGAGGTACAGAGCCATCCCACAGTTACACTTGCCAAAAATCAGTTTTGACCTAAATTTCACATTTTTACAGTTGTGGCACTCTTGCAAATCACATAAACAAATTACATATTTCATACAGAGCGTGGCAGGCCAACTCCCGGGTTTGTACCACATTGTTCCATGCTTCTAATATTCTTTTGCACTTTTTGGTGGGAAATATTTCACTTACAATTCTATAACTTTATACATGTGTACATATTGTCATAAGGCATGTTAGTATTGAATTGGCACCACATACACTTTCCTCAGAATATACGATTTTCCGTCATTTACATCCCCAACATGCTATTGAAGGCTACCACACCTTAATTTAAAGCCACAAAAATTGCATTTAAACTGTAAAACTCTTGAATTACTGCGTTGTCCGGTTGGAGCAATAACAGCCTTAAAGTTTATTAATTAAAATAGTCTTTTGAGCCAGGTGACCAGCATTGTCTCCCAAATAAGGGCACAATCGCCAAGGCTGCTTTGGAGTTGGCTGCAAAGCCCCTCAGTTGAAGTTGAGGGGAGGTGTTACTTTCAATTTCACACCTAAGTGTCCTGGAATCTATTGTACCAGGCTCAAGCCCAGTCACAAAGTCTGACAAGCGTGTGAGATGCTTGTTCTTGGTCTATTCATAATTTCAAAGGGGCTGGCTCCTTTGGGGGAAGGCAAATCCTGTTCCCAGCAAGCAAATGTCCTTTGAAGCCAAGCAAGAAAACCTGTTCTGTGGCTTCCACAGTAAATGCACTTATTTATTTACATTTTTTTTTTTCTG
Organism: Ambystoma mexicanum; assembly: GCF_040938575.1. Classification (NCBI taxonomy): domain Eukaryota; kingdom Metazoa; phylum Chordata; class Amphibia; order Caudata; family Ambystomatidae; genus Ambystoma; species Ambystoma mexicanum. The sequence goes on along the minus strand of NC_090937.1, from coordinate 1,092,174,925 downwards.
AATCAGAAGCAAGTCTGTTGAAATAAAACACCCCATATATGTTTTCAAACAAAACCCCCCTAACATTTCTAGGCAAGGCAACATTACACATTTAAAACAGACATCTTTCTTGTTTGCAAAAGCAACCCTTTTTACACGTGGTGAATTTTCCTTTTTCTGTCACCTCCCAATGCGGTTTTCTCTTGCATCTAGATTCTAAACATTATTTGCAGCCCTAGTCAGTTTCTCTTACACAGCAAACTGTTCGAGGCAAAAGTCCACTGATATTAACATAGGTACAGAGGAATATGGCTTCTTTGGAACAGTTCAACTGTGATATTTTGTTGCAAAGGGAAGTCTTGTTCCTGTGCAGCTGGGAGTAAAGTTGTTTTGATTTCACAGATTTTGCCTGACACAGCGTGTCATTCAGTGAGAAATGCTATCTTTTGCTGGATAATAACCTGGATATGGCTGGGCATAGCATGGTCTCACTGGATCAGGACTGTTTATTGTTGAACAGATGGAAAAGGGCATCAGGCTCCATCTTTTTAATGCAAAACATTTCCTTTTTCATTTGGAAATAATGAGCGCGCAGCCATGCAGCGCTGCTTTTCAATTCTATTCTTTGGTGCGCTTAAGGAAACACACTGGCAGCCTTTCTTGTTGTGTTCCCTGTTCCATCTTGCCCAATAGGTGCTTGGCAAAGATAGCGCAACCATTATTTTTGTAGCTGCAAATGCACTTTTGATGCAAGGGAATGGCGCTCAAAGGAGCCAGCGCCGCCATTCTGCTGGTAACTGCTGAAGTGCAGATTGGTGATGGAGGGTAATTCTTCTGGGTGGGTAAATAAACCCCACAATATTATGTTTCACCCGCAAAACTTCAGAGACATTTGAAGAGCCAGTTTGAAAACATGTCAGCCCAAGGCAGATCCTTTGGCTGGCTGTGGGCAAAACTGCACACATTTTCTGCTGAAGGCGTTGAAATTCAGTGTTCTCCATACCTGCTGGCTCTGAAAACAGGGACTTCAAGAAAAGTCATCCTTGGCTGGAGCACAACTAATATTTGTGAACATGGGGGCAGCCACTTCAAAGAGCAAGCTTCCAACACAAAGGAGACTGATAAAGGTACAGGCTGACCCAGTGAAAACAAATGGCGGGAAGCAGGAGCAGGACCATTTGTCCCACATGAACATTCGTAATTTATTTAAAGGCATATAATGTTGGCCTTTTTCTCAGCCATCATAAAGCGGATGGATTTCATCTATCTACCATTTTTAGGTAATTTTTGTGGTATCAAATTCATCTTCTTGTGACTGTGGAAACTGTAAGGGGCAGTTAAACAAGTTTTCTGGCTGATCTGAACATGTTCCAAATGTGAGAGTTAGTGAGCTGGTGGAAATTGAAATTAGGGATATATGTAATAACTTACATATTCATAACTGTTGTGCTTTTTATGGAAATGGCATAAAGGTGTCACATAGCAGTGCTACATGATATAGATTTGGTGGCCGGCTTATCCAATTCCCCATGATTAGCAGAAACAGAAACATTTTTAGTATGGCAGTTGCTAGTAAAATTATGAAGTTGTGATACATAACTAGTTTTTGCCAAAAAGTTGAAAGGAGAACAAAGGATGATGACAAATGAGAATGGCCATATGTTGCTCCAAACCCCTTAACACATTCTGACTTGGAGGCTAGTTTGAGAGGAGGGAGAAGGATAACTGTCCAATCCTTCTGGCAGGGATTATTGCAGGGTACTTCCCCAAGATTGTAATATTGGTGGTGTCAATGCTGCTATATAAGGGGGACTGCACTAGGACAGAGGGAGAAAGACTGAAAAAGACAGGAGGGACTGAGAGAAGAGACAGACCATCAGGAAGGCTGCTTAAACTAACCATCTGACAGCTGTAAAGAGACTCCTGAAAGTGCATCTGGGTAGAGTTGTCTATCTCTAGGAATGCCTCAAAGCTGACTGGGTCCTATGGTGGAGAGCGGGGGGGGCATCTTTGAGAGTGGAGTGACCAGAGCCCTGCCCCCTCTTTCCAGAGTGTCCTGAGAGGCAGCTGGCTTTCCTGAACCTTAATCAGTGGCTTGTTATGTAAGTAGAACTGAACCCAGGGAAACCCAAAGGCGGGGGAATATGCTTGCCTTGAATCCTTTCCCTTTACAGTGGGTGAGGGTGCAAAACTGTGTAGATCCTTTGCCTATGTAACCAACAATAATTAATGTAATTAATTCCCCATTTGGCAGAACACTACGGGTGGATTTTGTTAAACTTCGAAATTAACAAAGCTCACTTCCCAGTGTGCGCTGAAAACTATAACCTATAATTTAATTGGATAATCCTTGTTGTCCAGCTGACACCGACTTCTTTAAGGAAGATGGGTGCCTTTGTTCTTAAATCAATCTGACTTTTTTTATCCAGCTTCCCCAACACAGGCCTTTCAGTAAGGGGAGGTCTGAAATCCAAAATTTGCTAAATCATTCCAATTTTTCTGTCTGACTTCCCAACATAGACCAAAGCAAGTGGGCTCTGAAAAACAAAGCGATAAATCACCCTTTGATTATTTTAAACCAAAATTGTGGGCGAGAAAATAATTGCCATATGTATTTGAACCAATCTGGAAATCCTACTGCTAGCCTTTTAAACCTGCAGGAAAATCAAAATCGCACAACATTACATACGTGCCTTCTTTATTGATCAGTGTAATTATTTTGTGAAGTGAAATTTACAGAAAGGGATAAATTGTAGAGTTGTTCCTTTTAACTCACTTTTGTGATTTGTTTATCCTGAGAGAAGTTAATTGTGTTGTGCCACAGATAAAGTGGTGTTTTGACCTTTTTCTGCTAATTTCTAATATTTTTTATTTAAATAAATACCAATATATTTCCCGTACACTGGCTTGTTCTTGGCTCATTGTTGGCTCAGGGGAGAGGGATCCAAGGGGCCTGATATGTGTCTGAGATAGGGCTAAAAAAAGAATTTGTTAGTTTTTTGCATTACCACTTAAGTGGGGAAGGATGGAACTCCCAGTGTTGATGGTGGCTTCTCAATAAACCGTTACAAGAACAACAAGGATCCCTGTGTTTTCACAGGTCAAACTGCTTTAATCCATAATTCAACCATGTTGGACACTGTTCAAACCAGCAGGAGTAACACTTCGAACTGCAGCTCCCTTTCTTTTGGATGCTGGCACACACCTACTTGCCGCTGAATCACCACACTGGCTGCATCCTCTAACCCAACCTTTGAACTGCACCAAGAAGCCTGGCTCAATGTTGTTGTACCGCCAAAGCCACCTGCAAAGGTATTATTGACTGATATCTGCCCCCTTGGTCCTCCTTGGGGCGCTACAGACGGGATAGGTGACTTTTATCCCTGTTGCAAGCACAAGACCACCTTGAAAATTCTGGATCTTTACTTTCCCTTTTTATCCCCAGTCTCATTACCCAGACCGCTGCATCTATTATATCTTTTATATCTTTGCATATTATGTGTTCCTTCTACAGGGGTGGGTTTTTACAGTGTCTTGTGGTTAGTTATTATTGTACATGGTGTGTTTTATTAAAGTATATATTTTTATAGAATCCTGACTGGACATTCCTTTATTTTGGACTGTTGATTGCTGTTTGGGTTGCTACTGAATCACATTCACATTCACACCCCTCCTGAGAGAAGTGCCTTCCCGCGGCCCCCGTTTCCACAAAAGGCGAAGGAGGTATGTTTCTTAACTGTTTCTGTTCACCCTTTACGATTGTCTTGGCTCTTGGTCTGCAGAAGTGTGAGGGCGGAGTAGGCACTTTAGCCTCTGCTCATCCTTGTACTCCTGCAGGGCAGAAGTTGGTTGGTCACAAAGTCATTGCCTATGTAATGAGTCCAAATATACTTACGGGTACAGTTATAATAATAAAAAGGTATCAACAAACGCCCTGTGTGCTTTAAAATCTACCCATATTGAACACTATGGAACTACAAATACACCTCATAGCTCCCATTTTGTTTTCTTGTTTTACTGTGGGCCATAACTCTCATAAAAATCTTGTCTATGGGCCTCGGCTCACCTAAACTGGCATGGCATCGGCCCATCATTCCTGGTACAGAATCTTTCAAGTGTAGAGGCACGGGTGACACTTGATCTCGGTAGGCATGACTACGCTATGCAACACTTTTCCAGTCGCACTGAGAGGCATTGAGGACCACTGGCAATTTACTAAATTGCTAAAAACCAGCCTCTTCTAAATATGTCACCTCTTGAAGACTAACATATCACTGCATGGGAGCTTCCTGTAATAGATATAGAAAACTAACTCCTGACATAACAACGGTTTATAGTGACTTTTTCGAATGGCATTTGCTGGAATGGCATTATGTCTAAAACATTTCACCGAAAAATAATATTTCGAATGTCTTTTTTTTTTATAAAAAGGGGCCCCCCCCACACCACCCGTTTTTTTAAAAAACATTTTTTTACTTTCAAAATCCCCCCAAAAACATATTAAAACATATTTAATAAAAAAATAATACAGTCTACATTTTTTTCTGCGAGATTTTTTCGACATAATTGCATTTTGAAGAAATGCATTCGAAAAAATGACCGGATACCCATAACAACATATGTTGTCAGGTTAGCTTAGATCTTTCATGGGTTATCATTCTCTTCATAGAGGTTTCCAGAATTGAAGTCTATTACAAATTTGATTGTAAACCTGAAACTTATTCTCAGGAGCACAGACAAGACACAAGCCACTGGGAAGTCCAAAGTCAAAGATCAGAGTTGGAAGTAGTAGGTCGGCCAGGGTAGTTCTGCCACAAGCAGAAAGCACCAAGCTATGGGCAGCCACTGCTAGCCTTAGCTCAAAGTGGTTCAAGCTCAGCTAACCAGCTACTTCAGTGCACCTTCTTACATAGTTAAAAAATCAATGAGATACATATGCCTATAAAAGGAGTGGTGGTTGAGAGCTAGGAGGGCACCGAGCGTGCACCGGCATGGTGAAGAGAAATCACGCGTGACGCAGACGAGCTCCACGCATACAAGGTCAAATGACTTCACTGAAACTAGCCACACGCTACCAGGGAAAGCTGCAGCAAGGGGTAGACTGTAGCACACACCAACAATGCAATATGGGGAGAACTACGGTAATGTACAACTGCCTAGTCTGGGACTATAGGTGGGTGGTTGCAGGCACAGAACGACCAACCTGGGCTAAGTGTAGGAATCAGCTTCCAATAGCATTCATTTTAAAAGAGGCTTTTTCAGCAGAGACTAGAACACGACAGGCGTGCATAGGTCTACACGATTCTTTATTCAGGAGGCTGCTGACCAAGATGTGATAGTGTAAGAAATTGGGCTTGTACACATTTTCCCAAGCTTTTAATTTTTTATATTTGATATTGGGTGAGAAATAACAAGTGATATGTGGCACCATGCACCCTTCTGTGATATGTATGCTTGTGCATCAGGCTCTCAGCAGGGGCGTGGGTGATGGGTTCTGTGTAACTCCCTTACAAACTTTATTTTGGGTTATCCCGCGTCTACAAGCTAAATGTACCCCGTGGCCTTGTCCACAGAAGTGTGTAAATTGGACATGTGTAGATTGGCCTAGAAGAGACAGGTGCTGGACATTTCGACATGGCTCACAGGCCCCGAGGTAGTGACAATAACAAATGATTCGGAGACACATGTTTTCAAACTCCCTATACTGTAGGTAGTACCTGCTGAATGTTGGAATGTGTCGTTTAGAATACGTTCAATGACTGTGCACATATTTGAAGTGTGTGTGCGTCACCACATCCATGCACTTACTCCATTTTCAGGATGATCTGGTGTCATACAAGCCACAGGAGCGGCTCCCAACATATGCACACCTGCATGCCATTAAAGATGGCCAAGGCATCGAGCTGTGTGAATGAGCACATACTTTCCCCATTGTTGTGCCCTATTTCAAGTAGGACATAGAATGTAATGAGTGTGGTTCACTTGCATATCTTTCTTGTCGGTAATCTTGTCCTGAAAGTTAAGTGAACATTGCCTTGTTTTGATCTCCACTAATTGATTATCTTTAGGTTCAGCCTGGACATTCTTCACCTTTTGGTTGGCCATCTTGGTCATGTCACAGCAGATGACATCTAAAGTGTCCACATCTGGGTCTATCTTTCACTGTGTCTCGTTCTTGCTCCTGCATTAAATCTTGGCAAGAGTTCCTGGAAAGCCTATCTGCCTTAGCCATCTTTTCTCCCCACTGATGGTAACTCTCTTAAAGTCTGCTTACTATGAACATACTCTTTTACCCAAGGCAGATGCAGGAACAAAGCACAGCAAAATGCTTTAGATAATTTCTTTCCACATCTGTCCATTGTACAGGTTGCTGGTTATATCAGCCGTATTTCCCCGTGCCCCAGATTTCACTGAGATCATGTGGGAATGCCACAAGAAATCCTGGAGATCAGACAATCATGATGGTTCACTTGAAGCAGACATTTCCATTATCATCTTGTCATCCAGGTTCACTACTTTGCCATCTCATACCTTGTGCAGCCCCCAGGAAAATGAATCGTAATTTCATGGTTGGTATTGATTTCTCCTAAGAGAATATTTTGCTGTTAGTTAAGAATTAGAAAAACTTCTTAGGCGGCATGGCCTCTGAAACTTAACTCTCTGACTTATGCGCAGAAAACGGCTTATGTGATTCTTATCTATAGATCGCCCTGAACCGTACAGTTTTGGTCCTATAACGTTATTGGATATTTGTAGCAACATTTTCTCATCCATGTTGTTGAAATAGGTGAATTTTTGGGAAGTTTTCTGAGTAGACTGGACCCCTTTCAATCAGGGTTTAAAAGAACTGATCAAAGTGGGCTAATTCTTTATTTTATTTTCCTGCATGCGTGGAGAAAAAAAGAGTCCCCTATATGTTGTTTTTATTGACCTATCGATAAAGCCAATAGAGGAAGGCTTTGGTCCAAAAGTTCTTCATGGAGTTTTCCAACTTTTCTTGGATACTCTGTACAGGTGAGATTAAACCCTAAAGGTCGAATGTCTAAGCAAATCAAAGTAGAGGAATTTCACCAAAACTGGGCTATGTGTCCTTCCGTTGGCTGCTGTATGAAAACGAACTAGTAATCCTAGACCAGACACTGATCAGCTTACGATGGATGCTATAAATAAATAAATAAATGGTGCTTTTATATCCCTCATAATGCCGGAGACTAGCCTCTAAGCATGGGACCCAGATTCAAACCCATGATGCTCTGTGTTGTCGTGTGTCCAATAGAAAACGTTGCCACTGACCTATCCAATCTGCCTAGCTAACCAATCATAAACAACTCCAAATCGAAAGTCATGGCTATTTGTACTTCAATGGTTGGTCAGTCCTTCACGTGGAAAAATTGGCATACATAGATGTGGTGGAACAATTTGACTACATGGGCTACAATATCTTTCTTGAATTAATATTAAGCAATTTTTTTTAAAATATTTTATTTGAAAGCTCTTATATCCCAGATGACGCAGTTGTGTTTTAGATATGGCAAATGTTCACTCTTGCCACTTAGGAATTTCTATTAAAGCTAAACTTAACTTGCCTAACTTAATGAACTGGGTTCAAGGTTGTATGAGAAACTTGAGCGAAATTAATTTAACAAGTGCTGTTTTAATTAACAACCCTCTCTTTATAAAAAAACATTTTGAGAGTGGGACTGGCGCAAGACTACAGACTCCTTGTACAGTAAACCTGTTAAATACCTGGAGAAAATGGGAAGAAAGCGTTCTACGCTGCCAGGCAACTTAGTCACATTGCACTGTAGATCATTAAGAAATTACTTTTAAATTTCTGTTTAAATTTACTTCCAACAAATGAAATGTTAGGGGCTTGAACAAAATTGACCCGCAGTACGAGCGTTTTTTTCGGTTCTGTAGAGATGGGAATAAGATTGATATATTTGTAAACTGTGTGAAACTGCAGATATTTGAGGGTAATTTATATTTTACACCTTGCTCGGGATGTTTTTTCCAGGCCTGATTTCTGGACTCTTTGTGGATATTAAGGGCCTCATTCCGAGTTTGGAGGCAGCCATGGCGCTATTAGCGCCATGGCTATTAGCCCCATGGCTGCCTCCAAAATCGGTCCGACTCTGGTCTGGTGAAGGGAGTAATTACAGGTCCATTCCGAGGTCGGCGGGTCTGGTAATTCCCCATTCACCAGAGCCATTCCCCATTCCCATTCGAGCCCCCATAGGGCTCAATGGGAAGGAGGAAGGAGGCAATAATGGTAGTGCAAATTGCAGTACCGTTATTGACCCCGGATTCCCTTAACGGGTCCCGTCCATAACGCCTGGTATAAACAGGCATTAAGGGAGGGACCCGCTAAGGGAACTCGGAATAGGGTGCAAAAGGATTACCGGCACCGGTGTCCTTACCGGTGCCAGTAATCCCTTTGCGCCTATCTCGTAATGAGGCCCTAAATCTCACTGATAATTGCGGCAGTCAGATTCATCAAGACAATTTTATCGATTGTATACATAGTTTTCAGTTTTTGCTGTTCTGCAATTTAGGAACATTTTCTTTTCTATTTTGCTATTGTCTTTTATGTGTGAAAAGTGTTATTGTAAACTATAGCGCCGAATAAATTAAAACAGATAATTACAGTTACTTTTCAGGGGGATGGTGTGGCAGAGTGAAGGATCTCCCTGCATTGTGAGCCATAGCACCACAGAGAGAAAAAGTGGATTGTCAAAAGGCATTCAGAACCCTAAGAAAGGAGTCCTTGCCAAGGTTTATATCATGGCGGCAGACCATCACCGATCCACCGATCCACTTCCATGGGATGCATGTTAGAAAGTGATTCCTAGGTAAAGCGCCTGACCCCAGGTGGGGAATCGTTCAGGCCCTTCACATTAGATTCTCTAGAGCCAGCAGGGACGTCATTTCACCAAAATGGCAGGTGTAGCGGAAGTGACATCACACAGTCCTTGACCTCTGATGACACCACAGGAAGTAATATCATTTGACCCCACCCCGAAGTGATATCACGGGAAGCGATGGAACACAATCTTTCACCTCTTAACAAATGAGGAAGTGACATCACATAGCATTGTTCCTAACTATGCTATGAAAAAATATGGTTACGATATCACTGTAATGTGAAATACATTTCATACAAGAATGGATCACCATATGTATCATTAATATCAATGTGTATAGGCCCATATTACCAAATGACTGTGAAAAAAGTTACAAGAAGTGTCCCCTCATCGAAATAACCGTGGAATGTAAATGTGTGGCAAACAGACAACTGAACGCTCTTATGAAATAAAAGTTCTTGTTCCTTTTTTAAGACTCTTTCGTGAGTTTACAACATATATGATAAGTCATTTATAACGCGCCTGTACACAAGTGTTTGCATAATAGTGGCATGTGAGAATGGTGTGATAGTGAAGATTGCTTGTATCCCGCTGCAGAAGACGTGTCATGCATTTCTTTCTCCTCACTGTACAATTGCGGCAGCTGTCGTCTGCCAGTGACATTGCCATTACTCAAAGCGTGTGGAATGCTGACATTCCAGTCACCCCATTTACAGATTGAGCGCTCTCCCCTTATCATGTCATAGAAGGCTACCCAGTCCTGTTTTTCTTGGATTCCTGGGACTTGTTGTATTTCTATATATTCAGCAATTTTTTAAAATATTTTATTTGAAAGCTGTTATAAATGTGGCCCAGCTGAAGCAGTTGTATTTTAGATATGGCAAATGTTCACTCTTGCCACTTAGGAATTTCTATTAAAGCTAAACTTAACTTGCCTAAATTAATGAACTGGGTTCAAGATTGTATTAGAAACCTGAGCGAAATTAATTTAACAAATGCTGTTTTAATTAACAACCCTCTCTTTATAAAAAAAAACATTTTGAGATTGGGACTGGCGTAAGACTACAGACTCCTTGTACTGCAAACTTGTTAAGTACCTGGAGAAAATGGAAAGAAAGCGTTCTGTAGTTATGGTTAAGTTGCTAATCCCATAGGAAGAGCACTTTTTGGGCGAAGTATAACTCCGCTCCCCCTGGATGAATCCTCACCAAACTTTGCGAAAAAAAAGTATATGGCCCACTCTGAATTTCTTTGCAAAGTTTGGTGAGGTTTGGTCAAGCTATAAGGGGGGTCCCAAAATGTCTTTTTTTCCCATAGACTGAATGGGAAAAAACTTTGTTCATGCCTACAGCCCAAAGAGCTGGACGGAATTTCACCAGATTCGCGGCAGGAGCAGCAGCTTGGTCCTAAAAGCGTGCTTTTGAAAATGTGATGAAAATCCATCCAGTAGATTTTTTTAAACGACCAAAAAGTAGGTCACAAAAAATGTGTGATATCTATGTCCACTCCGTGGACACATTTCCCTATTCGCTCCGTGGACAGGACACCGATTGGCTAATCGGCTTGCATAATGTCCGCGGACATGCAATGTGTTTGCTGATTGGCTGGAATGAAGTGTGAGGTGCGTTGTACTGTTTAAATGCATCTGCCATCTTGGATCCGCGGACATCGAGGCGATGACCTAGGGAGAAATACACCTTTGGCAAGTGTGTTGGTGTACAGGAGTGTTTGGGAAGGTGGGGGAGTAAGAGATGGGTGAAATGTTGTATTTGTTTGGGTGGCCGGCACCCCTGGTGTGTTCGCCATGTCCACGGACACTGCGGCTGTACGCTGACATAAAAAATGCGCTTCAGGCTATTTAACTTTAGTATGATATTGGTTTTGGGTTGTTAGTACAGTGTTGATTGTAATTAATATCCTGTATAAGTAGCCCATATAGCAGAGTTAAAATGTCTGATTCTATGGGTGTGATATGCTGTGGTGGTAGTGGCCAGGGCCTAGAGTCTTGGGTGCATGGCCTAAGGCTGAAGGCCATTCACCCAAGACTCTAGGCCCTGGCCACAAGCACTGCAGCATATCACACCCATAGATCACACCCATAGAATCAAACATCTATCAAATATTTGCAAATATACAGTTTGTGTTGTGTTTGAACTGTATAGTTTGTATGTGATGCTTTGGCTATGTCATGTCATTAAGATTGTAGAGTTTGGTAACAAGCACTGCAGTATAACATATCCATGGAAGTAAATATTTTGTATTGTGATGTATGGTTAGATGTTTGTTTCAATGGTTGTGTTATGGAGCAGTATTTATGAGTTGTATTTATTATAATGTACTTACTGTCTGATTTCTTTGTGATTGGATATATTTTTTTCATGACGTGGGTAATTGGAGCAGACATTCTTTTTCAATTTCTGTGAAAAAAGAAAAGATCATGTTAGTGTAGGTAGTTTATAAAGACTTATAACATTGCATAATAGACATTTCTGCTTTATTTCGACCCTCATATTTAGTAGTTTACAAACGAGTGTACTGTGCAATTTGTTCAGTTTCTGTGTTTGTTGCTTTAATCATTGGGTCTGTGGAAAAAAAACATCCATCTTGGATTAAAAAAAACTTTTCTTGTTATGGTATGGTACACATTTTTGTTTGTTTTTACTGTTTACTTGTTTCTGGCTAATGTTTTATCTATTGGTTGTTGCAGATTGTTAGATACATGATGTTGAATTGTAACTGATTACAGTTTTTTATTTATATGATTAACTTTGCTAATATACCTGTTTGGTTGTTGCAGATTCTTGGGGCAGTTAGATACCTGTTGGCATATTCTAACTGTTTATTTCTTTTTATAATTTAGTGGTGTTGATTTATCTGTTTGGTTGTTGCAGTATTTTGGGGTAGTTAGATACCTGTTGGCGTATTGTAACTGTTTATAGTTTTCTAATTGAAGTTTTATTAATGTTTATGCACAGATCATTTATAAATTTTGGTTTTAAGAATATTAAATACACGTTTATAAGATTTGCTGGTAATCTTTGCTTTAGAGTAATGGTATTATCATTACATTCAAACCATCCAGAATGCTTTTTTGTATATGCAGGGTATTGACCTGCACTGGTTGTGGCTCCTGCACGGTAGATTATATCTACTGCTGTGAAGGTTTTCTTACCAAGTGATACTTGACCATGTGTGAATCCAGTCAGCTTGCAGTTGTTTTGGGTACCATCTGCATTGTAACGTAGAAGCATTAGTATTAAGTATTTGTATTTGTAAGGTGGAGCGATTATCTGAATTGCAGGTAGTACATAATCTGCCATGGTTTGCATTTTGTACAAGTTGCTGAAGTGGAATGGATTCACAGTTGGGTATGGATACATACACAAAGCGTTCATTAGGGATTTATTCCTGTGCCACATTGTTGCAGAGAGTGCATGTATGTTTCCACATGTATGAAAGCTGGAAGATTTCATTTATAGGTATATTTTTGTTTTCCAGTACTTGTAGTAAGTACATTAGAAATTCGTGTGGATCTTCTTGTGAGTTTATAAAGAATTTTACCATTCCAGCACAGTAATCCAATTCTTGTCTTATTCCATGAACACTGTAAGTGTTGTCAGGATTGTTGGTTGTATTTCTATGAAGGATTAACATTTGCAAACACAATTGGTCAGTATTGTGTAAGTAAATGTTGTTAATAATTGGTGGGAAATTAAATAGAATATTTATTGCTACATTTGCGTAGCAATTTACACCAGTTACATTTGAAAATTTGAATGGACCAGATAGTTCTGTGTCCAAGTCATTTCTTTGGAGTGTGTGTTGCTTCTTTGAAGAAGTATCTGAGTTACATTGAGTAGTAGATTCTTCTTTGGTTGTAGTTATTGATGAAGTATTAGGTTATTTTACTCTCTTTGGAGGATTTGCAGTGAGTTCCTGTTGCATTTCTGTTTGAAGTAGTTTTCTTTTACAGTGTTTTGCTTTTTGTGGAACAGGATAGGTTTTTAGATGGGGGTGTATAGTGAACATAGTCTATTGTATTCTAAAATGCAAGGAATGTCAGCATTTATTTTACTTGCATCAAAGTTGATTAGAAATAGACTGTCAAGTGTACGTAAGTGTGATAGTGCTACGTAGCTCATGCCTTATTTAAAGACTATGTTTCCAATATCTATCAATGCTTTATCTAGGGTAAGACCTTGTGATTTGTGAATGGTGACTGCGTATACTAGAGTTAGAGAAAATTGCTCTCTGCGTACATACATGTCGTTGAAAAGAAGGAATCGAGCTGTTGAGCATCCTATTCTGTTTACTTCTGATAGTTTGTCAAAGAGAATATGGACAAACTGAATTCTGTTGTCACGTAGGTATGTTTGAAAGCCAACAACTGTACCAAGTGCACCATTAACTAGTCCTTGCTCCATATCAAGGTTACGTTTAAGCATTACTCTACAGTTTAAAGATAATTTTAATATGTTCTCCAAACCAGCTGTGTTGGAGATAGAGCTTTCTAAGGCATTGTATCTTATTATGCCTTGTTGACACATGGGTAGTGTCATACCATGTACGTCCAGTTTTCTGTGGTGCAAATTTCAATTATTGGTGCATTTCTTTTTTCAACATTGTTTCATTGAACTTGGAACAGCTTGGAAGAGTTGGCATCAAGGACATACAAGTGACATTTTTGTGTGCTAATTGTTCCATGACATCAGGAGCACATGAGTAGCACATGAGTTATGGCCATAAAGTGCATGGATGTGCCGGGTTTTTAATATTGCTTGTGCTTCTTGAGATAGTACAACAACTCTAATACTTTTTAAAATGTTGGCATAGGTGAGGTCTGTAGACTGGTGCATGTTTTCTGTTAATTCTCTGTATTGAAAATGTTGCCAAAGGTTAACATTTCCTATGCTGCCAACATTTTTACGGCAGAGTTTTTGTCCTAAGGTTTTAAAAATAGGTTAACCTTTCACTGGTGTCAATTGAAGAAGATCTCCAAAAACAATAATGTGTTTTCCTCCAAAGAGGTCTTCGTAATTTGTTTTGAGTACTTCTTGTAATCTGAGGTGAATCAAAGCAAACATTAGTTTGGACACCATGCTCACTTCATCTATTAGTAGCATTTTCATTTGTTTCAATGCTCTGCGTAGTTCCATTGTAGCTTCTGTAGTTTGTAATATTCTAATTTGTTTTGGTATTCTACTGGAAGGAGTAGTAATTGGTGTATAGTGACACCACCTATGGTGTACACAACTAAACCTATGGAGGCAGTTACAACAGCTCACAGTTTGTTGTTTGTGAATTGTTGAAGGAACTTGCTGATGATTTTGATTAGGAATGTTTTTCCTGAACCAGCTTCACCACTGACATATAATAGTATAGGTTTGTAATTTAGGCAGGCACATTCTTTATTTTCATGTTGTACACCATGTGCAATTTCTTTTGTTACTTCTTAAAAAATGGTATGCTGCTCTTTGTTTAGTTTTGATTGTAGTACAGTTAAGTCTTCTGTATCGTCTTCATAGTGATACATGGTGTTTTCTACTTCTGTCATAGCTAATTCTGCCTCATTTGCTATTAGTGACTGTCCCAGTGGTTCTTGGCTTACTGTTTCAGAAGGTTGACTACTGTTGGGAGTGTCTTTATCTAGTTGTGCCTGGAGTTCTTCTTCGTGTTGCTGTTCATTGTGCAACATTGTTTTGTACTGTGTAAAGGTTACATCGGTTATAGTGTTTTCATTGGCTTTGAAAGCGTCTTCATAAGAGTCATAGATACCTAGTATCGCTTCTTCTTTTCTCCATGGTTTAAAAAGTTGTAGAAGGGACATGTAATATAGTTCTTTATGTTGAGGAATTTTTAATGACAATTTTATGTGATTAATTAAATTTATTTTGGTAAGTTTCACTAAGCTGCCTTCACAATTTGTCACTCTGTATCTACCTTCGTTTTCATCTGGTTTTATATTATTTTTGTATGTGAAGATTTGGGCTATGTGGTATAGACACATGGTTTCCAAAGTGGTACTTCTGTTTGGGTAGTATGTGTCTGGTAAATTATTTTTCAAAATGTTTTGGCTGTCTTTGGCTATTCTTTCTATGTCGTCGAATGATTTGAGAACTATTTTTCTAGATTTAGCAGGACCAAGACTTAGCCATAGTATATTTTCAGATTTTCCATACAAAGCAGTACCATTTAAACGATCTTGAGCTTCATAGCAGCCATATTCTCTATGTGAGAGCATTTTTATGCCTAAGCTGTACAATTTCTGTGACAGTGTTTTGTCTGAAGATAGGTCATTCCAGAGGTCTTGCAGCTCTGTTTTTTCTGCTTTCGTTAAGTAGGCTGTAACATATTGTGCAACTGCAGTGGAATTGTCTGCAATGTACTGCACATCTATGTTTGAATTCCATAAGAGTGCAATGATTGCATTGTAATCATTGATATATTTTGCATCTTCTGTTCTTTTTATATAATACGTGTTCTTAGGTGATTTACCTTTAACACTATGTCTAACTGAAGACATGAAGTTGTTCATTTTACCTGTTTCTGTAACTGGTCTAGGGAAACCAAAGCGGCATTTCTTGTAGTATTTCCCTTTTGTCTTTGTATTTGCGACGACAATATTTCCAACATTTGTGTCTTTGAAATTGTCCAATTTGTGCATGCAGATCACTATTTGTTGCTTCTGATGGAATTTCACAAGTGACATATTTTTTGATAAACTGTAAAACAGTGGCATCACTGTCTTGACCAAATTTAGGAGCATCTTTAATCCATAAAAGCATGTGGATGTGTGGTGCTCCTCTGGCTTGGTATTCTTTTCTCCAAAAGAAGTGTTGCACTTTTCCGTGGGGAGGAACAGTTTTATTACAAATAAAGTGTGCATGGCTATGAAGCGATGATGGAAATATCTTGAAACATTAACAGGATCTAGAGAGCAAAGTTCTCCAGGTGTTAGTATATCTATGTTTGTTTTGTTTTTGTTTGCTTGGTTTTAAGAATATTAAATACACGTTTATAAGATTTGCTGGTAATCTTTGCTTTAGAGTAATGGTATTATCATTACATTCAAACCATCCAGAATTTTTTTTGTATATGCAGTGTAGTGACCTGCATTGGTTGTGGCTCCTGCATGGTAGATTATAGCTACTCTTGTGAAGGTTTTCTTACCAAGTGATACTTGACCATGTACAAATCCAGTCAGCTTGCAGTTGTTTTTGGTACCATCTGCATTGTGACATAGAAGCATTAGTATTAAGCATTTACTATGTGTTTGTATTTGTAAGGTGGAGCGATTATCTGAATTGCAGGTAGTACATAATCTGCCATGGTTTGTATTTTGTACAAGTTGCTGAAATGGAACAGATTCACAGTTAGGCATGGATACATACACAAAGTGTTCATTAGGGATTTATTCCTGTGCCACATTGTTGCAGAGAGTGCATGTATGTTTCCACATGTATGAAATCTGGAAGATTTCATTTATAGGTATAATTTTGTTTTCCAGTACTTGTAGTAAGTACATTAGAAAGTCTTGTGGATCTTCTTGTGAGTTTATAGTGAATTTCACCATTCCAGCACAGTGGTCCAATTCGTGTCTTATTCCATGAACACTGTAAGTGTTGTCAGGCTTGTTGGTTGTATTTCTATGAAGGACTAACATTTGCAAACACAATTGGTAAGTATTGTGTAAATAAATGTTGTTAATAATTGGTGGCAATTGAAATAGAATATTTATTGCTACATGTGCGTAGCAATTTACACCAGATACATTTGAAACTTTGAATGGACCAGATAGTTCTGTGTCCAAGTCATTTCTTCGGAGTGTGTGTTGCTTCTTTGAAGAAGTATCTGAGTTACTTTGAGTAGTAGATTCTTCTTTGGTTGTAGTTATTGATGAAGTATCAGGTTATTTTACTCTCTTTGGAGGATTTGCAGTGAGTTCCTGTTGCATTTCAGTTTAAAGTAGTTTTCTTTTACAATGTTTTGCTTTTTGTGGAACAGGATAGGTTTTTAGATGTGGGTGTATAGTGAACATAGTCTATTGTATTCTAAAATGCAAGGAATATCAGCGTTTACTTTACTTGTGTCAAAGTGGATTAGAAATAGACCGTCAAGTGTACGTAAGCGTGACAGTGCTACGTAGCTCATGCCTTATTTAAAGACTGTGTTTCCAATATCTATCAATGCTTTATCTAGGGTAAGACCTTGTGATTTGTGAATGGTGACTGCGTATACTAGAGTTAGAGAAAATTGCTCTCTGTGTACATACATGTCTTTGAAAAGAAGGAATTGAGCTGTTGAGTGTCCTATTCTTTTTACTTCTGATAGTTTGTCAAAGAGAATATGGACAAACTGAATGTTGTTGTCATGTGGGTATGTTTGAAAGCCAACAACTGTACCAAGTGCACCATTAACTAGTCCTTGCTCCATGTCAAGGTTACGTTTAAGCATTACTCTACAGTTTAAAGATAATTTTAATATTTTCTCCAAACCAGCTGTGTTGGAGATAGAGTTTTCTAAGGCATTGTATCTTGTTGTGGCTTGTTGACACATGGGTAGTATCATACCATGTAAGTCCAGTTTGTCTCTGGAGCAAATTTCAATTATTGGTGCATTTCATTTTTCAACATTGTTTCATTGAACTTGGAACAGCTTGCAAGAGTTGGCATCAAGGACATACAAGTGACATTTTTGTGTGCTAATTGTTCCATGACATCAGTAGCATATGAGTTATGGCCATAAAGTGCATGGATGTGCCGGGTTTTTAATATTGCTTGTGCTTCTTGAGATAGTACAACAACTCTAACACTTTTTAAAATGTTGGCGTAGGTGAGGTCTGTAGACTGGTGCATGTTTTCTGTTAATTCTCTGTATTGAAAATGTTGCCAAAGGTTAACATTTCCTATGCTGCCAACATTTTTACGGCAGAGTTTTTGTCCTAAGGTTTTAAAAATAGGTTAACCTTTCACTGGTGTCAATTGAAGAAGATCTCCAAAAACAATAATGTGTTTTCCTCCAAAGAGGTCTTCGTAATTTGTTTTGAGTACTTCTTGTAATCTGAGGTGAATCAAAGCCAACATTAGGTTGGACACCATGCTCACTTCATCTATTAGTAGCATTTTCATTTGTTTCAATACTTTGCGTAGTTCCTTTGCAGCTTCTGTAGAAAGTTTGTAATATTCTAATTTGTTTTGGTGTTCTATTGGAAGGAGTAGTAATCAGTGTATGGTGACACCACCTATGTTGTACACAGCTAAACCTATGGAGGCTGTTAAAACAGCTCACAGTTGTTTTTTGTGAATTGTTGAAGTAACTTGCTGATGATTTTGATTAGGAATGTTTTTCCTGAACCAGCTTCACCACTAACATATTGTAGTATAGGTTTGTAATTTTGGCAGGCACATTCTTTATGTTCATGTTTTACACCATGTGCAATTTCTTTTGTTACTTCTTGAAAAATGGTATGCTGCTCTTTGTTTAGTTTTGATTGTAGTACAGTTAAGTCTTCTGTATCGTCTTCATAGTGATACATGGCGTTTTCTACTTCTGTCATAGCTAATTCTGCCTCATTTGCTATTAGTGGCTGTCCCAGTGGGTCTTGGCTTACTGTTTCAGAAGGTTGACTACTGTCGAGAGTGTCTTTATCTAGTTGAGACTGGAGTTCTTCTTTGTGTTGCTGTTCATTGTACAACATTGTTTTGTACTCTGTAAAGTTTACATCGGTTATAGTGCTTTCATTGGCTTTGAAAGCGTCGTCATAAGAGTCATAGATACCTAGTATCTCTTCTTCTTTTCTCCATGGTTTAAAAAGTTGTAGCAGGGACATGTAATATAGTTCTTTATGTTGAGGAGTTTTTAATGACAATTCTATATGATTAATTAAATTTCTTTTGGTAAGTTTCACTAAGCTCCCTTCACAATTTGTCACTCTGTATCTACCTTTGTTTTCATCTGGTTTTATATTATTTTTGTATGTGAGGTTTTGGGCTATGTGGTATAGACACATGGTTTCCAAAGTGGTACTACTGTTTGGGTAGTATGTGTCTGATAAATTATTTTTCAAAATGTCTTGGCTGTTGGGATCATTTTTGGCTATTCTTTCTATGTCGTTGTATGATTTGAGAACTCTTTTTCTAGATTTAGCAGGACCAAGATTTAGCCATAGTATATTTTCAGATTTTCCATACAAAGCAGTACCGGTTAAACGATCTGCAGCTTCATAGCAGCCACATTCTCTATGTGAGAGCAATTTTATGCCTAAGCTGTACAATTTCTGTGACAGTTTTTTGTCTGATGATAGGTCATTCCAGAGGTCTTGCAGCTCTGTTATTTCTGCTTTCGTTAAGTAGGCTGTAACATATTGTGCAACTGCAGTGGAATAGTCTGCAATGTACTGCACATCTATGTTTCCATTCCATAAGAGGGCAATGATTGCATTGTAATCATTGATATATTTTGCATCTTCTGTTCTTTTTATATAATACGTGTTCTTAGGTGATTTACCTTTAACACTATGTCTAACTGAAGACATGAAGTTGTTCATTTCACCTGTTTCTGTAACTGGTCTAGGGAAACGAAAGCGACATTTTGTGTAGTATGTCCCTTTTGTTTTTGTATTTGAGACGACAATATTTACAACATTTGTGTCTTTGAAATTGTCCAATTTGTACATGCAGATCACTATTTGTTGCTTCTGATGGAATTTCACAAGTGACATATTTTTTGATAAACTGTAAAACAGTGGCAGCACTGTCTTGACCAAATTTAGGAGCATCTTTAATCCATAAAAGCATGTGGATGTGTGGTGCTCCTCTGGCTTGGTATTCTTTTCTCCAAAAGAAGTGTTGCACTTTTCCGTGGGGAGGAACAGTTTTATTGCAAATAAAGTGTGCATGGCAATGAGGCGATGATGGAAATATCTTGAAACATTAACAGGATCTAGAGAGCAAAGTTCTCCAGGTGTTAGTATATCTATGTTTGTTTTGTTTTTGTTTGCTATGCGTAGGAAATCATGTAAATCTTCCCATGCATATTCTGCACAACTTAATGTAACAAACCAAGTGGGCAGGCCAAGGTTTCTTATCATACAACGTACATCTCCGTGATGTCTGAACCAGTACTCTTTAGTACCACGCATGTTTGTTAACAGATTTGTTATGCTTGAGTGTAAAATCTCATCTTTTTCTTGTACTTTTTGTAGTAATTGCGTAGCTGACATATTTTGAAATTGGGTACCTGATTTTAATGTGTGTGCAACTCTGTAGCATATAGTTGCTTGTTCACTTTCAAAGAGTAGGTGGAATATGTATTACACATTTTGTCTAAATCTGGGATCTTCAGAATACATTTGTAACAAGCGGTATTCTGATGCTGTTATCTGAATGGGTCTATCATCGGACCTTCCTCCTTTTCGATTAGGAAAGAGCAGAGGAAAAGCATGTGCTTCTATACTTTTTTCCCATATGCTGATTGGTGATCCTTTGGTTTGTCGCATTTGGCACGTGTCTAGTGCATCATCTATGGTATCACTAGAGTGTAATGGATGAATTGTATAATGATCTAAAATATTGGATAATGTAGCAAGATCGAGAAGTTCAAATTGACCACTTTCTGGTGACTCTTGAATTATTTTAGTTGTTTCCTTCAAGTTTTCTTCAATATTCATTTCTTTGTAGTATTCATTATTGTCTTTTAGATATTGCAAGGCTTCTCTAACTTTATGTAATTCTACAAGTTGTTGCCAAATTTATTTGTCTTTTATAGGTACACCATTTACTAAGACAATTAACGTTTGCAAGATTGCTCTATTGGATGTTCTAGTCCCAGAGTGTTTACATTTTCATTCAGATCTAATGGTAAATAAACAACTTTGCCACAAATGCCTTTCACTAATTCAGAGGGAGGTAATTATTGCTTGAAATGGGTGCACCGTTTGAATTATAATGCTCTCATATAAATTGAGTTGTTGCAGGGGTTTTGGTAGTGGGAATAATTTCAAGTTATTTGTGATAGCACGTGAAGGAGTTTGGTTGTTGTCAAGTTTTGAGGTGCTGTAAGTGCAAAGTATTAAGGGGTCATTTATCTCATATTTGTTTTCTGTTATAAGGTACAGAGCAAATTCAAACCATTTGGACTCTTCATTGCCTTCTATTTTGTATGTTATGTCTACAGTTTTTGTGTTACTTTTATAAAAAGCTCTGCCGCAACACACACACACACATGGTTTGGTATTTCAGCGGATGTACTTTTACATTTTAGTATTTCTTCTTTGTATGTGTGTAGCAGAAGGTTGCCATCTGTACAATTGTTGATAGTTTGTTGTAAAGGTATTGCATTTTGTAAGTGCCTTTCATTTCCAAAATATTTTCTCTGGATATGCTCTATTTTTTCAAGTAGATCTTTAGCTGTACCATGTAGAAGATTGTTATTTAAATTGGCTAGTGCTAAAACAGGACTTTTAGCATAGTACAGTTTATAGACTAGATTTCTTATAGTTGAATGATGTGTTGATATCATTTTGATATGATGGAAGGTGCTTTTGCAAATAGGTTCTGAAATGCAGGCTAATGAATGTCCTTGTAGTCCTGTGTGTTTGCGCACTAGACAGGTTTCCATATTTTGTAGTAGTTTCATTTGGATTTTGTCTTTGCCTTTCACATACTGATTGAGGAACTGGCGTAAACATTTGAAAGATTTTTTGGCAATGTTACACATTGATGTGCACGGCCATTCATATACTGGACGCTCTGGTTCAGTTGAATGGAGAGGTGATACTGAATTTTCTGGGGACATTTTTGTTAGCAGTATTTCTGGTTCCATAATGGTATTATTAGGTTTTTCATAGCCTCTTCCACTGCTATGTATGGCAATTATGTTTGTTTGCTTTTGTTTGTATGCTTCTTCATTGAAATATGGTTCTGTGCTGGTGTTGTGACTCCATTCACCTCCACAGATATTTAAGAAGTTATTTTTGTTGACATTCCGTTTATTTAGAAGTCTTTTTTGTAATTTAGTAGTTAGTTTTGTTAGTGGTTTCATTCTGTTTAACACAAAAATAAAGAACTTCCTTTTGAGAAGGACTGCACTGTCTATCAAAGCTTCTAAAATTAATTTTCTATGGTCGGTTTTAAGGGCTGTGCTTGATTTCTCTCCTGTTTTCATAAGATTTTGAAGGACTCTGTGGTGGAACATTTTTTCAAATATACTTTTTTAGGTATGGTTACTTGCTACCACATCAAGATTTATAGGAGCAGTGTTAGAAGGAGTGGTAGCTGAATTGTTGTAAATTACTTTTTCCTTTGTTTTTCATTTTGAAAGAGGAGGGAAGGTTTTTGTACTGGAAGCTTGTTTTGTTTCGCTTAATGACTCTATTAGATCTTTTGTTTTAACTTTTTGTACAAATTCTGCTAGAGATTGATGCTTTTTTTGGAAACATTTATTTTCATTTGCTCTACTTCGTCATTGCTTTCTAAGGACTTGGTTCTTAGTAGGCATTCTTTGTGGTCTGTTAAAAAAAAAGGTATGGGTTGAGCTGTTGTGCAATGCATGTGTGCTGTGTGCATGAGTGTGTTAGTATGATGGTAAAGATGTATGTGGTTGTGTTTGATTGTGCATTGGACAGCTACAATTAGTTGGGAAGTCTATTCTTGTATTTGTGTGTTACTATACTTGGGTTCACATGACAGTAAATGTAAGCTAGTGGTGAGCAGAAGTACTAATACTAAATCTAATGGTATAGAATTAAAACAGTTCTTTGTTCTGTAATATTAACATTCTAGGGGCTGATTTATATTATTTGTGTATCGATAAAAAGGGGATTTGTGTGCTATTCTGCCTGTTTATCCCTGTTTAACAAATGGGGATTTGTGGGCAGAATGGTGTACAAATCTCTGTTTTTTGGCACACAAATTCAATGAATCAACTGCACAGTGAGTTTGAGTAACAGTAAGAATGTTATGGTGGTATTGTACCTACTTTTTTTGCTTGGTATGAGCAGGTTTCTTCTAAGTTGTTGTTTGAACTTCAGATGTTGCTGCTTTTCAGGAGAGTGGTCTTCACTGCAATTGTAAAAGAAAGAAGTTAGTAATTTTGTGGGTTTATAGCATTGGCGTTAATTTAGATGTTTATTTGTATTTTTTTTTTAGTAGTATTCTTGTTTGATAAGAGAACATAGTGTGTGAATGCAGTTTCCTTTGACTATGTGCAGGCTTTATATTTTACTTACGATATGTTACTTGAATATGCTTTGCAAATGAGTAGAATACTAAGTGTGTGAAACTCACTTGGTTTTTTAAGGCTGTGTTATTGGATGTTAGGAGATAGAAAAAATAATGATATACCTATTTTGCAATTTTTATAATGTAAATGGTGGAAACTGTATAGAGAAGCAGGGAATGTATGCATTTGTGAAGGTATGGGTAATAAAATAGAAGAATTAGATTTATAGGCAGTGGTGTTATTTCATCTGGGAGCTTTTCAATGATACTGTCTATCTGTGTGAGTGAAGATACATAATCTTATCCTGACTGTGTGTAATTTTATAAAACACTACTGAGTGTTTTTCTATAATTATACTGTTATTTCTCCCATCTTTTAATATTATAATTTTTTAGATAGCTGTGTGTGTGTAAAAAAAGAAATTAGATAGCAGACAGGTTTGGAATTGAGAGATGATTATAGCAGTTGGGAAAAGTGACAGTACGTTTTTTTATAGGTTATACAGGTTAAGTGGCAGTTACTCTGTTTATATGCATTCATAAGAGTTGCTCATGTACTGTGCAGAAAATATGCATACCTGTAGTTTGTATTCTTGCATGTGGATATACTTGTAGCTGCAAGTTGAAATCTTGGAGACTTGTACAGGAGTTTTTTTTAGTAGCTGCTTTCCAATGATATGAGACTTGTACTCAGAGTGATCAACAGTACATTTGAAGTGCTGAACTCTGATGATGGAGTTAGATGTAGAGGTCTTGGATGTGATTGGTGGATGGTTGTGTGACTGCTTAGATGTATCCAATGAGGGAATGGCCAGAGAGTGAAGTGGAAAGGGTAGAAGGGCTGTCCAAGGTGTCTGTCGAGCATCTGCAAAAAAAACAAAAAAACAGCTCTTTTCAGAGCCAACCTCAAAGAGGAAATGGGGCACACTATTTAAATTTAAATACACCACGCTCTGATTTTTCGATATGTCCGCAGACATGGCGGTAGTCTGCAGATATCGCGTATTACATATGGGGATTTTGGGGTGGAAAGGCATGCAAATGACAATGAGAAAAGCAAGGGATTGGTCAGTAAAGTTTACTGGGTGTGCTGTGTGAGGAGAGAGTTTGTCAGAAAGTCTTTTTTCTGAGAGAAGAACAGATAGCTATGGCTGTGTGTTTCAGAAAACAGATTATATGGATTTTGGGAGACTCATGGATACATTGGTTGGAGGTGCATACAGAACGCTGTGGAGTAGCTTCAGATCTTGGATTCCCTCATGTGGAAGTGCACTGGCATGGAGTGCGTGGAATGAAGTGGTTGGACTTGGTACCGCTCTGTGCTAGTTTGGAGACGTATTGCGCAGAGACAAATGTTTGCATCCTTCTTCATTTGGTCCACAAATGGAGAAAGCGAGGTGCAATGCAAATAAGGCTGTTTGTGTCTTTCTTAGAGATGTTAGCATGTACTCTTTTCACAATGAAAATATTATGTTTTGTTGCATTCCGGACACCTCAACTGCCTTTTTATGAAAAATAAGACACAAAGGACTAAATTAAAACACACGTATTATTTTTTTATTATATACAGATATAAAATTTATGAAAGAGACGGGGAAGCAAAAACTGACACAAACACAGGGGAGTTAGGGGATTGGAGAGGATGGATGGGAGGGGATGAAGGGGTGATGTCTCATCAAAGGTTTTTCTTGTTGTTGAGGGTTTGGGGATAGTTGACTCTGACATGGAGAGGGGGAACAGGTGCACGTGGGACAATTATATTTAATTTCTTCTTTTATGTGGTCCTCCACAAAATGTTTCAAAACATTGAACTTTTCCATAAGCATGTCCATGTTTTGTTCCATGCGCTGTGTGCTGTAGAGTATTTCCTAATGTTTCTTTTGGTGTATTATTTTCAATGTTTGTATGGTCTGTTAAAAAAAATATATGTTAAGTGCACATAAAGTAATGGTTATTAATTTGCTTATATAGAGAAGTGTCTACCATTAGTATCACTGTCTTCAGACATTTCCTCACGTGGGAAATGTTCCTCAAGCCATTCCAAAGTACTGCACATTTATGTGTAAAAAAAAAAAAAATATTACTTTTTCTGTACCAAATACAGAAATGTTAGAAATATATAAGATCAATTAAGTTTAATTACTAGTTTCTGGTAAATTGTGCTCTTACTGTTGTTTAGGTCTGCTGTTGCTCTTAGCTGTGGAGTTTCTGTCAGGTAATTATGTTGGAGGAATATCTTTTTTGTTGTGGTATATTACATTTTAGTACATATGGTATTTAAATGGATGGTTGATGCGTTACATATATAGGTTCCATTTTTTATTTATTATTACATATATGTGTGTATGTGCTGCTTTCTGAACTTTTTTAGTGTTTATATAGCATGATAGAACAATCTAAGATACCCCCTGAGTTTTTGGGTAGTGTTGATGATGTCCGCTTCCGTCCGCGGACATTCGCATAGTCCGCAGACATCAAAATCACTAGCAGGGGTTCAGCATGTTATATGTATATAAAGTAAGGGAACCCTAGTAAACATCTATCAAATTCACACTATGTATATGTGTATTCAGGAAAAAAAACTTTGGTAAAGGGACATTATGGTTCCAAGTAAAACCGAAAAACCCCTAAAATTCACCAGTTATGGTAAGCTATGCAACCATAACTCGCGCCACCACCGTGTATTGCTAAGACTAACACCCAGGACATCAAATATGACATCACAAATGGCATTGATGACATCACTGATGACATCACATGTCTGCCTCACCCTTTTTTATTTACTGACATATGTAGGCCACATGGTTTTCTCCAGTAACAGTCAGGAACTAAAAATTGAAAAGGTGCTATATTTGTACACTTATTCTTCAAATATATTCTTACAGAAATTCCCTTAGGGTCTAGTCACATCATATGAAATATATACATAGGGGAAGACACAGGCTTGAAAGACAGCAATCATTTCTGTGAATGAAGATAATCAGTAGAGTTATCAGCACTTTCTGATAGTACTGTTGTTTTTTTATCACTGTACTTTCCTTGTATATGTTCATATTTCTATACATTCTACTCACACTACTTTCATTAGGGTCCAGTCGCAACATTTTATACATATACATAGGGTAAGTTGCAGCTTTGAAACAGAGCAATCATTTCTCTGCTTAAAGATAATCAGTTAGTTTATGAACACTTTCTGCTACTACTGGTGCTTTTTTGCTTACTTCACTTTCCCTGTATATACTCATATTTGTATGTGTTGTTGTCTCTTTGTGTTTTGTCTGTAATAATGCAATTATGTAGTAAGTGGGTTTTATTAGCTACTTATTACATGTTTCACAGTACGCAAAACTCTAATAAGAAAGCAGTTATCATTTCACTATTCAATATGCCAAGATTATGAATATTGCACCTCCATCATGTATGCTGCACACAATGCCTATGTTTATACATGAGTAACTGGCCACTGCCCTTTGCCTGCCTACTATTACTGCCTATAGCAAGTACACAACACTTATAATCACTGTCTATTAGCAACCACCCCCATGCTTGACTACTGCTTCCTACTACCCACAACTAGGCCCCCATGTATCGCCCACTGCTGCCACATTATCCTGTGCTAAGGTCAGACAGCTATAGGCACCTCTATACAATGTTTACCATATTCTTGAAAATCGAATCTAGGTGTACTCATAGCCTAAGACCATTCTGCCAGTGCTAATCGCTGCACCCTGCCACTACGGCCACTAATAGCCTAGCCCTGCCTTATACTAGTTGCTGCACCTCACATTATGTGTTAACTGTTGCTAACTGAAGTGCCTTACCACTGCTGCCACCACAAGTCTACCACTGCCTTTTTACTAGTTGTTGCACCTTGCCTTATGTGTTAACTGCTGCTAACTGAAGTGCCTTACCACTGCTGCCACCACTAGTCTACCACTGCTTTATCACTAGTTGTTGCACCTTGCCTTATGTGTTAACTGCTGCTAACTGAAGTGCCTTACCACTGCTGCCACATCACTGACTCACACTAATTGTTGTGCTCTACCTGACGCTAGTCAAGGCGCTATATCGCCACTACCGCCTCTACTAAATGTAAACTGAGATAATCACTCACCATACAATGTACGCAGGAAAGAATCAAGCCACCCTATTATACTTCCTCATGTCCACTACCATTTCCATTGCTGCTGCAAACATGCCCCCAGCAGAAAATGTAAATTGCTCCCTCACAGAAAGAAACCTCAGGCTTCGCGCAAGATTACCCCGCCTCTACGAGCCTATCTACCACAGCAAACATCCCAATCCCCTCCTGAGATCCACGTCACCCTACAACATGTCCCTGCCTAAGCACGCCCTGCAGCAACGTCACCCAACCCAAACCTATCCCTATAACCACCCAGGACTCACCAAATACAACCACTCTATTAGGAGCCCTGATCAATGCTAGATCCCTAGTGGCCCACACCACAGAAATAGCAGACACCTTATCCGCTAACAACCTTGACCAACTAGCAATCACCAATACTTGGTTGCATGAAGCAGCAGGCCCACCACTCTCAATAGCCATCACCGAAAAATATCAAATAATCAGAATGGACAGACCCAATAATAGAGGAGGCGGTCTAGCCATCATAGCAAAGACCAATCTCGAGCTAAGATTACTCCATCAATCACCCCTTAAATCCTGCGAACTCCTCACTGCTAAACTACCCATCTCTAACTGCCGCACCTTAACCATCCACCTCATGTAAAGGCCTCCCGGCCCCATTGGTTCATTCGAGGCAGACCTATCCAGCCTCATAGCCAACAATACAAAAGATACCTCGCAGTTACTATTACTTGGCGACCTAAATCTCGGCCTGAACGACTCAGGCGATAAACCAGCACAAGCCATAGCTATCAGGCTAGCCGAACATGGCTTAATCCAAAAAGTACTCACCCCCACCCATAATAAAGGCAGGACCTTGGACTGAATCGCCACTTTGAACTGCGATACCACCACCTTATCGAATTCACATTATCACTCAATAAAGAAGTCAGTAAAGAAAAAACCATGGCACCACCACTGCCCACCAGAGCAAAAAAAATATATAACTCCCGACAATCTCCTACCACTTCTACTACCAACCCTCAATGCTCTCCCTGACAACCTTAATCCAGAATGCCTAGTAGAAAGCTACAACCAGGCTATGAAAAATGGACTAGACATTATTGGCCCCTAAAAATGCAAAAAAGCAAACAACAAACTCATCTGAACACTTGGTTCACCCCCCACCTGAAAGAACTAAGAATGCGCAAGAGGAAACTAGAATCCAAATGGCGCAATACCCCCACAGAACAGAACAAACTACAGCTTAAACTCTTCGCCAATAATTACAAAAAAGAAATCCATCTACTAAAAAGAACATATTCAACGAAAGATTCGAAAAATCCAATTCCAATACCAGAGAACTTTTTGCTATACTAAGGGAACTAGAATCCCCCATACCCCTGCCAGATATCATAACTAAAGACAAACAATGGTGCAACAGCGTACAAAATGCTCTATCTAATAAAATCAAAACTCTCCAAACCAAAATCAAACTGAAAAAAAGATTCCCTAACCCCCAACGCATCATCGCCCAGTCACCATGCCAAAACCACCGACCCTTCAAGCCCGACTCCTTTCAGGTTCACCAAAATATCCATCCTAGAAACTGAAAGGGTTATAGCCTCAATTACACCATCCAATTGCAAAGGCGACAACTGCCCACCCCAAATAATCAAGGATGCTGCAAGGGACCTAGCCCCCTTTATAACCAAACTGATCAACGCATCCTTCTCCTCCAATACCATACCTAACAATCTCAAAGAATCTTGGGTTCTGCCTCTCCTCAAGAAGCAAACATTAGACCCCGCTGTTCCCACCAACTACAAGCCCATCACCACGGTACCATTCCTGTTAAAGATAATAGACAGAGTAGCATACCTACAAATCCAGCAACACCAAGAAACCCACAAACTTTTAGGCACTGCCAACCCGGTTTCAGACCACAGCATGGTACTGAGACAGCCCTTATCGATCTTAAAACTCAGATCAATGAGATCAATGACAAAGGTAACACCGCCATGTTACTCCTTCTCGACCTGTCGACGGCCTTCGACCTGGTGGATCACACAGTCCTGTGCAAACACTTGGCCTCGGCAGCCCACTTTTTGAAAGCGGCCATAGACTGAATATAATCATTCCTGGACAATCGAACTATGAGAGTCTTCTCAATAGCCTCAGCAGACCCTATCAGCATAACTTGCAGTGTTCTCCAAGGCTCCTGCATCTCCCCTACCCTCTACAACATCTTTACCAAGCCCTTATTTGACAAGTTGGACAGACTGGGTGTCACATACACTAATTATGCAGAAGACACCCAGATCCTCATACCACTTTTGGGCAACTTCGACTCAGATACGGCCTTGGTAAACAAAATATATCTCATCATTCAGGCATGGATGGCCACACACGGCCTATGTCTGAACGATGAGAAAATCGAAATCCTGCTCCTTGGCTCCAACGCCAACCTAAAAAATCTCTGCCCCAGTTACAAAGCATTCAACATCGATGGCAATACCATTACAGTTGCCAAAACAGTGAAAACCTTAGGCTTTCACCTAGACTCAGCCATGTCACTAAATAAACAAGTAAACTCACTAGCATCCTCTACCGCATACACAAGCAAGCTAATCATAGCAAGCAGAGCATTCCTCTCCCAAACTAGCTGCATCATCATCGCTAATGCCCTAATACTCTCCAGACTTGATTATTGTAATGCCATGTACCTAGGAGCCAACAAATACATAATCAACAGACTCCAAACCCTGCAAAACAATGCACTCGGAACAGCCCTCAACCTACCCTCTAAGGTACATATCTCTAACAAAAGAAGAGACCATAAATGGCTCGAAATCTGTGACCGCATCTCTCTTAAAACAGCATCACTTACTTTCAAATGCTTAAACAATACAGCCCCCCCCTATCTAGCAGCAAGAATAGTAAAAAAGACTTCTACCCGCCCCATCAGAATGATTAACTCTCACTGCCTTTAGACAAAAGAAAACGGGCG
Source organism: Ambystoma mexicanum (assembly GCF_040938575.1). NCBI lineage: Eukaryota > Metazoa > Chordata > Amphibia > Caudata > Ambystomatidae > Ambystoma > Ambystoma mexicanum. Next base: position 1,092,144,766 of record NC_090937.1, on the reverse strand, counting down.
GCAGTAGTTTCTCTGTCATGGCAGCCCAACATTGGAACGCCCTTCCACTCAGCACCAGAGCAGACCAATCCTTCCACAGCTTTAGGCGAAACATTCTCACCTGGTTACGATCCAATGTGCCCTACGACTGATCGACGTACCCTCATACCTACAAACTGACTGTATATATGCATATCCCTTACGCTGACCTGCCGAAATGTAATTAACTATATGTATATTTGTAAATATGTGCCTATCTTGTAACTACGTTTTTATGTAACCTCATCTTCCTGTCCTCTGTTGCGCCCTATTACCTCTGGGTTTTGCGCGCCATACTAAATAAATAAACAAACAAACAAGCAAACAGTAGCTTAATATACTGGATAGAACTTTATAATAGAATGCTATTTATATCAATGCATTGCTTAATGCACTAAGTAGCTCATGATATTTATTCCAATGATCCTTGACAGTTTTTTGTCAACATTATAATAAGAATCCCTTGTACAAACTTTCATGAAAAGTAAATGAACATGTAATGTTATCAGTGATGTCATCAATGACATTTGTGATGTCATCTTTGATATCCTGGGTGTTAGTCTTGTGCACAGTGGTGGCGCGAGTTATGGTTAATAATAAAAAATAATAATAATAATTAGGCTTTTATATAGCGCTACAAACCCTCAGGTATCTGAGCGCTGCTTATTATTACCCACGGTGTGTGGTGCTCATTTATCGACCTCGGAAGGATGAAAGGCTGAGTTTGGCCCCGCCGGGATTCGAACCTGCGTTAACAGGCTCTGCACGGGTGTCAAAGCGGGCGCTCTACTCGCTGTGCCACTTGACCGGCTAGCTTACCATAACTTGCGAATTTCAGGGGTTTTTCGGTTTTACTTGGAACCATAACGTCCCTTTAACAAAGTTTTTTTACTGAATTTCATAGGTTTTTAGTAGCGCAACTTAACCATAACGTTCCTTTAACAAAGTTTTTGTACTGAATTTCATAGGTTTTTAGTAGCACTACTTAACCATAATATCCCTGACTTTATATACATGTAACATAGAACATATTGCACCCCCAGCTAGTGTTTTTGATGTCCGTGGACTGTGTGTATGTCCGCGGACGGACGCGGACAACAGCAACACTAGCCAAAAACTCAGGGGGTATCTTAAATTGTTATATTGTGCCATATGAACAGTTCACAAGTTCAAATACCAGCACACACACACATTATAGGTTGTAATAAGTAAGACATAGAACCTATATATATAACACATCAACCATCCATTTAAATACCATATGTACTAAATGGAATATACCAAAATAAAAAAAAGATAGCCTTCAACATAGTTACCTCACAGAAACTGCACAACTAGGAGCAACAGCAGATCTACAGACCAGTAAGAACACAATTTACCAGATGCTAGTAAGTGTACTTCATTTTTCTTATATATTTCTAAAATTTCTGTATTACATACAATAAAAGTACGATTTTTTTTCACATAAATTTCCAGTACTTTGGAGTGGCTTGAAGAGAATTTCCCACGTGAGGAAATGTCTGAAGATAGTGATACTAATGGTAGACACTTCTCTATATAACCAAATTAATAAGCATTACTTTATGTACACTTAACATATATATATATATATATATCTTTTTTTAACAGACCATACAAACATTGAAAATAGTACACCAAAAGAAACATTGGATAAGACTCTCCAACGCATGGAAGAAAAAATGGACATGCTCATGGCAAATTTCAACCATTTGAAGAACTTTGTGGACCACATAAAAGGAAAAATTAAATACCATTGTCCCACATGTACCTGTCCCCCCTCTGCATATCCCAGTCAATTATCCACAAACCCTCTCCACGAAGAAAAACGTTTTGATGAGACTTCCATCCCTTCATCTCCTCCTATCCATCCTCTTGAAACCCCCAATTCCCCTGTGTTTGTATCAGTTTCTGCTTCCCCTTCTCTTTCATAAATTGTACATCTATATATAATAAAACAAAAATGTTATATGTCTTAATTCAGTCCTTTTTTGCATTTTTTTTTTAAAAAAAAGGCAGTTAGGATGTCCACGGACAGTGCGGGTGCCCAGAATGTCCGCAATTAACCAAAATGGGAGTGTCCAAAGGACACTATACCTGTCTGTACTGTTTGCAGGCAAGTTGAAACTGTTCTAAGAACACACTCAGTGTCCGGGATGTCTGTAAAACCCAAAATGGAGGTGTCCTAAGGACACTATACCTGTCTGTACTGTTCGTGGGCAAGTTGAAACTGTTCTAAGAACACACTCGGTGTCCGGGATGTCCGTAAAACCCAAAATGGAGGTGTCCTAAGGACACTATACCTGTCTGTACTATTCGCGGGCAAGTTGAAACTGTTCTAAGAACACACTTGGTGTCCAGGATGTCTGTAAAACCCAAAATGGAGGTGTTCTAAGGACACTATACCTGTCTGTACTGTTTGCATGCAAGTTGAAACTGTTCTAAGAACACACTCAGTGTCCGAGATGTCCGTAAAACCTAAAATGGAGGTGTCCTAAGGACACTAGACCTGTCCGTACTGTTCGCAGGCAAGTTGAAACTGTTCTAAGAACACACACAGGGGGTCATTCATAGAATTCAGCGCACAAGTGGCGCACACGGCTGGCGCACAGTGTGCGCGTGCGAATCCCCGCGCCAGCCGCGTACGCCAAAACCCATTTCCGCGCACAGCGTATTCATGGATTCCAGCTACCAAAACCAGCCGTGGCGCACAGTGGCGCAGCGACCCTGCAGCAGCGCCAGTTACGCCCCCAGGAACGCCTCTCGCGCAGGGAAAAGCCATCAAAATCCCCAATCCAGCGCAAAGGGCTGCGCTAACCCTGTACCAGCATGGCAAGCGGGCTACGTGTATCACTGGGGTGCGCGGGAAGTACCTCACGTCACTTCAGCTGGGTACGTGCATTTCAGGGGTGCGCGGGAAGTTTCACACGCGATTCTATCAGGGTATGTGTATTTCAGGGGTGCGCGGGAAGTTCCACACGCGATTTCAGCAGGGTACATGTATTTCAGGGGTGCGCGGGAAGTTCCACATGCGATTTCAGCAGGGTACGTGTATTTCAGGGGTGCGCGGGAAGTTCCACACGCGATTTCAGCAGGGTATGTGTATTTCCGGGGTGCGCTGGAAGTTCCACACGCGATTTCAGCAGGGTACGTGCATTTCAGAGGTGTGCAGGAAGTTCCACACGCGATTTCAGCAGGGTACGTGTATTTCAGGGGTGCGCTTGAAGTTCCACACGTGATTCCATCAGGGTACGTGTACATCAGGGGTGCGCGGGAATTTTCACACGCGATATCAGCAGAGTACGTGTATTCCAGAGGTGCGCAGGAAGTTCCGCAAGCGAATGTCCTGGCTACGTGTATTTCGGGGTGCGCGGGAAGTTCCACACGTGAAGTCAGCAGGGTACATGTATATCAGGGGTGCGCAGGAAGTTCCACACGCGAATGTCCTGGCTACGTGTATTTCGGGGTGCGTGGGAAGTTTCACACGCGAAGTCAGCAGGGTACATGTATATCAGGGGTGTGCGGGAAGTTACACATGCGAATGTCCTGGCTACGTGTATTTCGGGGTGCGTGGGAAGTTTCACACGCCAAGTCAGCAGGGTACATGTATATCAGGGGTGCGCGGGAAGTTACACACGCGAATGTCCTGGCTACGTGTATTACGGGGTGCGTGGGAAGTTTCACACGTGATATCAGCAGGGTACGTGCATATCAGGGGTGTGCGGAAAGTATCACACGCTATTCCATCAGGGTATGTGTATTACAGGGGTGCGTGGGGAGCACCAAACGTGAATTGCACGTGTGGGTCCTCCCAGGTGTTCCCTCTACACCCTCCACGGCCCCTGCAGGTGGCTCACACCACAGGGGCCTACCCTGCACATGTCCTGCAGGCACCCCATCCACCATGGCCATGCCCCCCAGCCAACCCACATGTCCACTTGCACTACTGCCCACCAACGCATGTCCCCCTGCACCCCCAGCCACCAGGGGCACCCTCCACCAGGCCCCCACCCATGTCTCCCACCACCCCCACCCCCCAGCAGTGCAGGGGCACCCTCCACCAGGCCCCCACCCATGTCCAACTCATGTCCCCACCACCCCCACCCCCCAGCAGTGCAGGGGCACCCTCCACCAGGCCCCCACCCATGTCTCCCACCACCCCCACCCCCCAGCAGTGCAGGGGCACCCTCCACCAGGCCCCCACCCATGTCCAACTCATGTCCCCACCACCCCCACCCCCCAACAGTGCAGGGGCACCCTCCACCAGGCCCCCACCCATGTCTCCCACCACCCCCACCCCCCAGCAGTGCAGGGGCACCCTCCACCAGGCCCCCACCCATGTCCAACTCATGTCACCACCACCCCCACCCCCCAGCAGTGCAGGGGCACCCTCCACCAGGCCCCCACCCATGTCCAACTCATGTCCCCACCACCCCCACCCCCCAGCAGTGCAGGGACACCCTCCACCAGGCCCCCACCCATGTCCAACTCATGTCTCCCACCACCCCCACCCCCCAGCAGTGAAGGGGCACCCTCCACCAGGCCCCCACCCATGTCCAACTCATGTCCCCACCACCCCCACCCCCCAGCAGTGCAGGGGCACCCTCCACCAGGCCCCCACCCATGTCCAACTCATGTTCCCCACCACCCCCACCCCCCAGCACTGTGGGGCACCTGCCAGCAGGCCCCAACTCATGTTCCCCAGCCAACATGTCATCACAATCTAGATCCCGGGTCCCTATGGTCAGCCTCCAAATGCAAAACACCCACCCGAGTATTGCATCCACCCACTCAGAAATGGCAATTACATGACAGAACACCAATTGCAAGTTTCGAAACAAACACATGTCCCTCACATACACCCAATGGGTGTCAGTGAATCTCAAAACCCATATCATGATATGCATGAAACCAATGAGATGATACTACACATTGAAGTTCGATAAAAAAAATATGTATTAAAGGAAACATAAATAGATTCAAAAATAAAGAAACAGAAATGGGAATGTACAAAAATGAAAAGAAGCATGTCCGTGAAAAAAAGCAAAACCAAAAATCATAATCTAAAGTAATGGTGTCCAAAGTCACTGTCCACAAAAGAAAATCCAATGGGAAATAATAATTGAAAGCCATTGCTCCATGGGTAAATTGTGAAAGAAAAATAAAATCCAACAGTGAACTATGTACAGACGAAAAAGCCAGGGTCCATTATCCCAACAAAAGAAATGAAACCTATCTAACAACACTAACTAATAAAATAAACTATATACAAAAATGTGGCCAATGTCCAAAAGGTCCAAAATAAATCAAAAAACAAAGGAAACCTAACACTAACTACATAACTATGTACAAGGGCAGCGGGCTAGTCTGACGGCTCACTTTTGGATGTCCCGGGCCAGGGCATCATCGAACTCCTGCTCAATGTCCCGGAGGCGGTCCTCCTCCATGGCCCCGAGGGTCCGCAGGGCCGTCGACGTGTCCACCTCCAATCCCCTGCGGATTGCCTCGAGGCACTCGGCCCGCCTCAGGGCCCTCCGCATGGAGTTCTCCGCCCTGACCATCATGAGCCGTGCCTCTTCCGCCTGCTGCCGCTCCGCATCTATGGCGTGGCCCAACCGCTGCCACACGGAAGACACTCTCTGTCCTGGGTCCTCCTGCCCTCCGGCCGATGCCTGCCCCTCCGATGTTGAAGGCCCCGAGGTTTCATGGCCCCCACCACGTTGCTGCTGCTGCTGTGCCTCTGCCCGTGCACTGCCTCCTGCTGCCTGCACATCCTCCGCCGGCTGGGGTGCAGTCGTTGATGTGGCCACCCCTGCTGGACGTCCGACTCCCGACTGTGGCAGGGATGCCTCCTCCACCAGCCTGGCCGCACCGTCAGAGGCAGCTCCACAGGGCACCCAGGTGACTGATGGGTGGGAAGATGGCACGGAGGACGACTGGCGCGTAGGGGGTTCAGTTGAGGAGGGGGTCGTAGCAAGCCCCATCAAACGGAGGAATCCGGCATGGGTGACCTGTCCCAGTAGGCTGAAGTGGTCAACGAGCCATTCGAGATGACGTGCAGTCTCCTCATGAAAAGACTGCAGGTCACCTCGCATGGCCCATTGACGCAACACCACACCAGTCAGGACAGGCTCAACCCGGACCCGGATAGCCACGTCCGCAGGCAGAGGAAGGCCAGTTGTTGTTTGCTCATCCCCTGCCTGAAAACGGGTCTGGACGTAGGCATCCCTGCTGGTGCAAGATGATGCAGGGACAGGATCAGGGACAGGATTGCACACAGGCACCTCCGCTGCGGCCTGTGCTGCCTCCTGTCCCTGGTCCTGCACTGCACCACTAGCACCAGTGGGATCCCCACCTCTAGACCCCGTCTCTGTTGCTTGCACGGCCTCCTCCTCCACCAAACCCCCCACCAACCTGGATGACTCTGTGCCATCTTCCCCCGTTGGGCCCTGTGGGGTCCCAGCTGCCCCTTCTGCTGCCGAGGAGTCCAACTCCAACCTCCGCCTCTTGGACCTCCCCCCGGCAGCTGCGGCCTGGGACGCGGCACTGGACTCCTCACTCCCTGACGAGATGACAACCTGGGAGGGGAGCCGGGCCTTGCGTCTCCGGCTGGCAGTGGGATCCCCGCCACTGTACTCCACAGCACCTTCTCCGCCCTCTTCATCAGTTGACGCTGCAGACAGGGAGAAATAAAACACAGGCATCAGGGCACTGTACAATGGACACATGCACACATGACAGTTGTACATGAGTGGCATTGGCAAACCTCAGACATGCCATCACAATCCCCAACACACATGTCATTTCAACTCGCACACATGAGCCATACCACAGCCATATCGCAACTGCCAGCACCATCCATACACATACAACAGCATGAGTAGGCAAAGCTGAGCCAGACATCACATGCAACACAGGAAGTGCACCACACATGTACACACACCACCACACTTGCATGCATGTGTACACCTCTGCCAAGTGTCGCAGTGTTCAGATGGGCATCCATGTCACATCTGCCAATCAGGCTTCCACATCCCGCTGTCACATGCATCCATGTTGCATCACTGTTGCACCCTTGTCAAATACACACAAATGCACATGTACACAGTGCTGATACATGCAGCTGAAAACAACATACATGCGTGACATCACGGACATGTCTACTTACATACACATTCATCCAAACATGTGTGCCCACACAACTGCATTTGGCATGCAAGCCTACACACACAAGCACCATCCATGTCTCACACATTACAGCCCTCGCATGTGTTAGCCCCACGGCCCTGTACACCCCCACCCATACTCGACCCCATACAAACAGATGTGCAACCTGCACACCACTGAAACATCACCACACGCACAGCTCACAATCAGGATGCATGTACACTTACCGCTCGACTCCAGACGGGTCTGCCTCTCAAGGACCTGGACGTGGAGCGCTGGGGATATGCGTTCCAGGACCCTCATTTGATCTTCCAACAAGTGGCCCCGGCGCCCCTTGGCATCCGCTGCCTTCAAGAGGCGCCGGGCCTTGTTCAGGGTCCTGGACCTGAAGTCCTCCCAGCGCTTCTTGACATGTTGGAAGTCGCGGACTGCCACCCCCTCCGCTTTGATGGCAGTCACGATGTCAGTCCAGATCTGAGTCCGTCCTTCCTTGTCGACGCGGGAACTTCCGAAGAGGGCATCATATTGCCCCAGGACTTGCTCCACCAGGACACCAACTTCCCTGGCACTGAAGCTGGTGCCCCTCTGCCTCTCCGGCCTGGGGTTGTCAGTGGTGCCAGATGTTGCAGTGCCCGACATGACAACCCCAGAGGCAGTAGTGGGTGGGCAACTGGGTCCTGGGGCTGGGCTGTGGAGCGATGGAATCCCAGTCGGGAGTCTTCGGTTCCAGCAGGGATGGTCACAGCAACAGCACCCCTGGCTGATGTGCAGGCAGCAAATGGCAGGGCACGTGGGCAGCAGGCAGTCAGGCAGCAGCAGATGGCAGGTGGGAGCGTGCTCGGGACTCTGGGGGGCAGTAGTTCGGCCTTCTGGGCAGGAGCGTGGTCTTCCGTGTGCTTACGCGTGGCCAGCTTGATACGGAGTGATTTGGCACGTGAAAATTCGGCACGTCAGCGTGTAATTCGAGGAAAGGCCCTTAGCGCCTAAGCGCGTCTGCACGCATACGCAATTTCATTGGACAGAAGGTCCCTCAAGCGCAAGCGCCCCTGTGACGTGACGCGCACAGGCGTGCATGGGCATTTCAGCGCGCGTGAAAAACTGCACGTCCGTGTGTAATACGAGGAAAGGGCCCATGCGCTTAAGTGATGTGACGCACGCGTGCGTTTCCCTCAGCACGGGTTAAAGGTGAGCGGGCCCAGCAGTTCGCTGTACGTGCCTTTCGTGGAGACCGACGTGTGTTGCTGCTTCCTGTTGTTTCACGCGCCATCACAACTTCACAGCTATCAAGGACGTATCTCTTCTTTTGGCGGGGGTGTTGGCTACGTGTGTTTTTCTGCATCGCGCTAGTCAGACGGTGAGTCGCACACGCTCTTTTTCCCACTGCGGGTGCCCCTGTGTATCGCACCCATTTTCGATGTCATAGTAGCCTGCGTGTCCCACGCGTACGCGTTATTCGTGTTACTGGGTGCCACTGCGTACTGCGGGAGGTTGAATCCACGCACATAGGCTGCAGGGTTGCGTGCACAGTTTTACTGCAGTTTTGGGGTGCTTGAGCGTTGCGTGACCCGTCACTACATCACTGGGGTCACATACAGCCTTGCAGGTGCAGGGGGGGCTGTTAACATCTTGCTTCCCACCCCCTTCACCCCAATTGCCCAGGTCAATTGTGGTGTACACCTCCCATTGGCACCACTCCATCTGTGCCGGCACTACTACATCTGTGCCATGGTTGGGAGGCCACCAAAGGTGAGGGGCGCCTCAGCTGGGCGTCCTCCTCGTGGCGGGCGTGGTCGGGGACGTGGCCGTGGTGACCAGGGAGTAGGGGGACTCCAGGGTGTCCACGGCGGCCAGAGAGGGGGAAGAGGCAGCGGTGCGCCACTTGAGCACAATGTTGTGCCATGTGTCGGTGCAGTCATGCCACCACCCCCTGTGGTTCCGGGGGATGCAGCTTCTGCATCTGGCACTGGCGCCCGTGTGACCCGGCAGTCCGTTCCATCGACTGCCACGGGCCCAAGGGTAGTGGTAGCTGCAGGTGCAGCTGTGGATACCGCCACCCAGGCTCGGGGTCTGCCAGCGCAGGCTGCGTTGGCACTTGAAGAGCCTTTGGTAGATCTCCAACAGGCCAGGGGGGAAACCATAGGGGCAGGCCGGGCTGCTCAGACCAAGACACGTGTCCCTGGGGCAGTCATGTCATCTGCTGCCCCGAACAGCCGGGTGTTGGCAAGTGCAGGGGCAGATGCACCCAACAGCACCCCGGTTGTGAGTCTGCCAACCAGGACCGTTGCGGTCAATGACCCTGCCACAGCTGATGTTGCTGCGCAGGGTCCATTAGTGGGCACCCAGCTGCCACTGACACAAGTCAGGCCTTTGGTCATCCCTCCACCTGCCACTCCCTTGGCTCAATCCACCGAACCCACTGGCCATACTGGTCAGGGCGGCATTAGCATGCCAGGGTCTGCGCCACAGTCCAAGAGGAGGAAAGTTGCACCTGCAGCACAGGCTGGGACCCCACACACAGCCACGACCTCCTGCACGTCGAGGAGGAAGCCTTTCTGTAAGCAGGAACTGGACTTCCTCGTGGACTACGTGCGGGGCCACAGCCGTGACATGCTAGTGGGTGCCAATAGTCAGACTACGGCTGCCCAACGTGACACCCACTGGAAGCATGTTGCGGAACATGTCAGTTCATTCGGCCATGAGGTGCGCACGGCGCAAGAGTGCAAAAAGCGTTGGAATGACATCAAACGCAGCACTAAGGCTAAGCGTGCCTCTAATTACAACTTGACTCTGGTGACTGGCGGTGGGCCTGCACCAGAGGAGGAAGAGCTCACTCCGCATGAGGCACTCGTTGCGGAGTTCATTCCACCTGAATTGGTCGAAGGAGTGGGAGAGATGCTGGACTTTGCTGCCCAGTCCAGTGAGTGTTGATGCGTGTTTGTTGAGGACGTGTGTGTTTCACTTGTGGGATGTGTTGTGCATGATTGCCGCTACATGTGACGTGTACATGGTTCTGATGTGTAAGTAATGCAATGCTTCCGTCATGCATGTCTCCTCTGCCTGCATGCAGGCATGCTCCCTTGCCCCTCCTCCACCACTCTGCACCCCAGTTCCACCTTTGCACTGGTGTTCTTCAATCTTGCCAATGTGTACTTTCTTGTTCATGCGTCCTGTGTAGATGCTAACTTCCAGCGTAGAATCTGCCAAACATATGCCGTGTGGTACAGCCTTAGTACTTGATGCAGGGTATCTCACTTGTACTGTGCATAGATCAGATGTCCCGCAGGGACATGAGTGCCCATTCATGCTCCATGTGCATTGCACGCATGCCCCTATGTGTCCTTGACAGGATGATCACTGTAATACAAGTCCTTGGTTACATACATTGTCTGCCATCTCATCAGCCTTCCCATGTCAACTGTGGCTGTCCTGCGTTGCATACATGTTTAGGGTCTGACAATCTGTGTGGCTCACAGGCCTCAGCCTGTTCAATGGCCAATGACTCTGTTCAACTGTTGTTGTGTCTTCTTCACACATGGGCGGAATCCAGAGTTTTCATCATGTGTCCTGCTTACTGTCCCAGCATCATTTGCAGTGTTGTCACTTGAATCACATTCAGCTGTTGATGCCAGTCAACACTGCCTGTCAATGCACAGGTGTATGGTCAGCCTTTTGATACCATGCTAGGCATCCCTGCTTTGGTACTGGGGTGGAGGGGTGCTTGGCTTCTAGATATGGTAGACATTGAATGCACAATGCACGTGATGTCTGAATTTGACATTGCACTGCCTTCACATTTCCTGGCACACACCATGGAGTCCTTGTACATGTAGGTAGTGAGTGGCGTACACATTTTCTGCACTGCATAGACCCACTTCCATGGAAACTGCCACCTTTCAACAGGTCTGATCACAGAAGCAATTCAAATTTGACCCAGCATGCATGGCAGGTTATATGTTGTGTGTCACATGTCTGCCTGATGCATTTGCTGTCGGTGTGTGTGTGTGTTGTGTGCTTCTGACATGTGTAGTGACCTTTTTTCTCTCTATTTTTCAGGTGATGACGCAATGGAGGCGGAGGATGGTGTTGTCATGCCAGACACAGGGTTGTTACCACTACATCAACCCGGCACTAGTGGGGGTCGTGGGGTGGTAGGCCACGAAAACCTCCAAGTGCTACAGTCCATCTTGTCTCTGGCTGCCTATGAGTCCAGCCTTGATGACGACTCTGACGTCCATGTTGAGTTGGATGAGCATCAAGTCCATGTGTCAGGGGTGAGTGATTCTGATGTGGACACTCCTCTGTCTGCGACACCTGCACTGAGGGATCAGACAGTCTTGGTTCCTCCGCCCGTGGTGGATCGGGACGCAGGGTCACCCTCCACACCAGTCACTGATCTGCCTGGGACATCACGTCGATGGGGGCATGTATTTGTGCAGCCGCGGGCGGTGCCAACACAGCGAGGACCCCCGGTCCTTGGGTCCCGCAGGGGTCAAGCCCGGCAACGCGGTCACCGCGCGCAACCGCAGTATACTGAGTGGGAGCAAGACATGACTGCCAATTCAGAACGGCAGGGGGCAGCAATGGAGAACATCGCTGAGAGCATGGAGCGTGTGGCCCGATCTGTGCTCCCCCCTGCTAGGCAGGTGCTTCTCCAGCAGCAGGCGGCACGGTCCATGGCCCGCTCGCTCAGGCTGGGCATGGCGGCCTCAGACAGGGCACGCCAGGCTGAAATGTCATCTCTGCGTCAAGCAATTGCTGCTCACGCAGAGGCGCACATGGATGCCCTGAGGGAGGAGTATGCTTCCCTCAGATCCACTCTGGGTGTCCCTATGATGTCCCAGAGGCAGCAGGCAGAGGAGAGGTTTGCACAGCTTGAGCGTACCATCTCGGCTGAGCTACAGGCTTGCCGGGAGGTGCAGCGGTTGTCCAGTCAGGCCTTGCAGGAGGAACTCTGTGTTACACGTGCTACCTTGCAAGAGGAAGCACGTGTATCACGTGAGGTTCTGCATGCAGACCTACATCACATCGTGACACAGAACTAGGCTCACCCGTCCGGCAGACTTGCTGCCGACGAGGGGCAAGGTGCGGCTAGGCGTGGCCAGCCTACTGTGCCACGTCCTCCTTTCCAGAATGAGCCAGACTTGGACGACCATCTATCTCCCACATAGGTCGGGCTGTGCAGAATTTGAGCCCATGGAGTTTTTTTTTTTGGCTCAGCATCATCGCATGTGGATGTTGAGCAGCACCCTGTACCTCCCCCCCTCCTGGGTGCCTCCTCTCCCCCCTGGGTCGTATGTGGCCATTTTTGATTTTTCTTTTAGTTTAGTTAGTTAACTTTCTGTTTGATAGTTAGTTTAATTAGGTAATGTAGGTTTTCCATAGTTAGTGTAATTAGTTAATAGTTACTATAGTTTAAAATTGCTTGTCTATTGTGCTTTCATGTGATGGTGCGGTGCTTTGTGGCTTTTGAAGGCATCCACTGTCTGTTCCAGCTGGGCCCTTCAGGCTTTTCTTGTGTATGTGTTTGCTGCTTGGGGTCCTTGACTCACATATGCCACTCCTGCCTCCCTTATCCATGGGCTCGCAAGGATGGTTCGGTGTCACAACCTTTTACACAAGGGCTTTGGACTGTCATATCTGTGGCGTGTCTGGTGCTGTGTGACTTGTGTTTACACCCCTAGTGGGGATGATTTTGGTGTTATTGTCCACTGTTCAGCTTTTGTTAGATGGGGTGTTTCATGATTAATGTGTACATTCATTGCTATGCATTGTGTAGTATGTTTCTTATCTTTACTGTACACGTGCTTGTTGCAATTCATGCTGTAGATAGTGTTCCACACTTTGGATGTGAAAGACGGGCTGATGGTGTGATTTATGATGTGACTCTCTGACATGGTCAAGTAATGAGATGCCTGAAGAGACACACACAGATGACTTTGAAGCATTAATCATGTGTTTCATGCCCTTTCTGCGGGGGGATGAGCCTCCAGAGCACCTTTGCCAGCAGACATGGCCCATTGGACGACGGAATTCTGGACACGTTTGTTGGTGCCCACATGCACATGTGTGCATAAGCAGAGGCACAGGGATTGCAGACCTACATCCTAGAACTGCTGATGTGTTCCAAGGAACTCCAGGCAAGGTGAGCAGCACAGGGGGGCCACAACACAGCAAAGCTTGCACCAGGTGAGTTGCACATGCAGGCTTAGTCACAGCACTGAGGGTGAGCTTGGACGAATATTGGTGTTGAAGCACACAATGCAGCTCAGATGTGTTGGTGGACTGATGGCTGTTGATTGTAAGGTTGTCTGGGACACCTGCAGGGGCAGTGGCACATGCCCTCCGGTACACCAAGGTCCATTGAGTCACTTGTATCAACCATGTAGCCTTCCGAGACATGGAAAGGGGCAGCTCACAGGGACATACAGCAAGGGACATACTCGGGTGCAGTGCATTTCATTTCCATGTACTTTATGATAAATGCACTGCCAACTTTGTTTCGGTCATGGTGGTACGCAACTTGCTCTGAAGTCATGGCTTGCTATATGGGTCTGTCTGCTTACCCAGGAAACATTGCATGTTGTGTGAATTGTGACACATTGGTGTTCCATTTGCCACGCACCCACCGGCGGCTGACTTACTGCATTGACTGTGTATGACCCGTCACAGGGGTAATGTTATATATGGGTACGAAGCATCTACACCAGATTGTCTGTTTGTAGAGTAGTTTGTTGCTATGGGGCATGTTTGGTGGTGTGTTTTTGTGTAATTGGCACGTACAGGTTGTTGACTGTGGCTCTCTTTGCAGAATTGCAGTGCTCCTGTAACCGGACCTGAGAGTGCGCAGGCAGGAGGCCAGCACTCAAAACCAGAGCTAAGTGTCTTGTTGTTTTTCTTTCAAACTGCTCTGCATAGGCTTGCTGGGGGGTGCACTAATGCATGGATGTATGTGTGATTCCATTTGGTATGTTTTTTTCCCCCTAATCACCCGGAATCCTATGCAATTTTGAACCCTGTACCCTCTACCCGGTGTTCCTGCTTCCCGTACCTATCTAAGCAACATTCCCTAACCCTCTTTCCCCGCTGGGGTTGCGGATGCCTGTGTAAGCCCCGAACTTGCAGGCGCCAAAACCCTAGAGGGGGTGGTTGGTTCGTACCACTCCTAAGCCTGGACTACAGAAGGCCATGACAATGATGTCCAAGTTTGTTTGGATTGTGTATGTGTTCATGCAGGTAGTACATTTTCGTGCATTCCCTACTTTCATGTGTCATTCCTCCTCCCCTCTCCTGCCACTCATTCCAGTTATCCAGTGTGCCAACACCTGTCCCGACTGCATATCCCTGAACCTCCTTCCCCACCAGGGTCTCAGGGGCCTGTGTGAGTTTGACCTTGCAGGCACCCGGGACACGGTGGGGGTGGTTGTTTCGTGACACTCCCGCGCCTGTACACCGGACCTGTGACAGTACACATCCGTTCATGGTGCATCATCCTATGTTATGTACCACACATGGTTCACATCCTGTTGTGACATTGTTTTACTGTGCTACCTTGGTTGTTGCATCATTGTGGTAGTACTTGGCCTTTGTGAGGTACTGCTACGTCAAGTCATCTACTGGAGGGTGTTCGGGTTCGTTTTTATGCCTTGGATTTTGTGATTTTGGAAATGAGTGTGGATTCTGAGGGTGCAGGCACCTTTTTACACACAAGGTGGGAGATGGTGACGAAGGGTGAAGGTGATCCTGTGGCCAGGTGGAATTGAGGGTTGAAGGCTCCATGACCCAGGTGCAGTTGTTCAGTGGGTCATGGTCATTTGTGAGGGAGGGGGGGGTTGTTGTTGATAGTTGCCTTGGCCTGCAGTGTGATGGGAACTCTGACATTGTAATGGTGGTATCCTATGTACATGTTGTGTTGTGCTCATCAATGCCTGTTCATGTGTTGTGTTTACCTTTCAGGTGCGAGGGGATAGTTGTGGTTTGACATGCTGGGGTGTACACATGGTGAATGTTCACATGTGATGTGTAGAGAACACTGATGGTCACTTGAGTGCACATGCATATGTTGAGTGCATTTCCTTGCAGACCCACACACTTGCACTCTGATGCACTACATGTACTCCCACCCTTGCATATCCATGTGTACACTGTTTGCCTTCTGGTGGCTACTGTGTCCCTGCAGCACATGTTCTGTGACCAATTATGGATCCTGTACATGGCTAATTTGCTTTTTGATGTGGTCTGTTGCTTAGATGTAATGCTCAGGGTGTGCATCACACACAATGGCTGTTCACTGTGCTGTGCGCTGAGCAGTGTGTTGCAGGAGTAGGACACAGCACACAGAAGCTGCAGTGTTGATTTTTCAATGCACAATGTGCATGTAGACAGGCATTCATTGTTATGTTACGTCTACAACTCTTGTGATGCATTTGGGAATGACTTATTTTGGGTGGGAGGTTGTTGGTCAGTCATTTCATCTGATTCCAGGTCAGGCATCATTGTCTGATGCCACTGTACATTTTGGACATGGCAATGTGTACCTTATTGTTACTGTGTTGGTGTATGGGTATTGCTTGCCATGTCATGTTGTGGTTTGGGAGGGTTTGAGTGACATAACAGTGATGGCCATGGCCTGTTTTGCAGGTGTGTGTGATGCACACCTTGCATGTCAGGGTCATCCGCTTCTCAGAGCAACTAGCTGGGGGGAGATCTCTCTCCGCGGCAGGGCCCTCCCTCTGGAACAGCCTTCCTGCCTCACTTGAACTTGAGGGGAACCATCTCCGGTTCGGGAAGCACCTCAAGACCTTCCTCTTTGCTTCTGCTTTCTCTCTGCCTCTCCCTTGCGGAATTCTTCACTGAAACTGCACTGGATCTGCAACTGGGCCACTCTCACCGACCTCGGTCCCTGGCCCAGCCACTCTCCACTTGCACTGCCTCCCTGGCAACCCCTGCACTGTGGTACTGTCTCTCTATCCCTACAGCCCCCCCTTCCTAGCACTTGTCTGCACTTACCTTTGCAATTGCCACCAGCTGACCTATGTATTTGTTTTTTGGTCTACTTCCCCTGTACTGCACTCCCCCCCTCCCCTTCCCCTTGCACTTTTCCCTTCCCCCTACCCCTGCACTTGCACAATCTAAATGACACCTGGCCTAGTAGTACCATTGTCTGTGTATAGGCCATATCATGTCATATGTCATATGTGTGCCTTTTGGACACACAGGATAGCTTGTGTTTAAGTAGCTAGGGATGCAGACGATGTGGCACTTCCATGTCAACTATCTCAGGGTGGTAGGGTTGTGACAGTTGACTGTCTCTTTGTCATCATCGATTGTCACCTGGTATGTGCCAGGCCTGTGTGCACTCCGCAGTGGCGGGAGTTTAGGTGAAAAATGTGGCCACAAGCTGGGTCCGGGCTTCCTCGCCACGTGCCCTGTCCCCTCCCATGGGCAGCGCCTGTGCCTGTGGTTGGGGATGTGGGGGCACCACCATGTCCACCGGGACGTCCTGCCGTGTTGCAACATTGTGCAGGACACATGCTGCCACAATGATCCTGCACACTACTGGTGGTGCATAGAGTAGTTGCCCGCCAGAGCAGTCAAGGGAGCGGAAACGTGACTTGAGCACTCCGAATGTGCGCTCCAGTATGGCCCTGGTTGCAATATGGGCGGCGTTGTATCTTACCTGGGGTGGTGTGGTGGGGTTACGGATTGGCGTCATCATGTGGTTGCTCAGAGGGTAGGCACTGTCCCCTGGGGAGGTGATAATAGTTGAGATTATTAGGGTTTGGGTATTTGTCTGTGTGTGACTTGCATGCATGTGCAAGGGCATTTGTACTCACCTAGGAGCCATGTGTCGCCATGCTGCCCAGCTTCCAGGGCCCGGCTCAGGGCAGACATTCTGTATATGAAACTGTCATGGGTGGAGCCAGGGTAGTTTGCATAGACAGAGGTGATGATTCCCTTTGCATCGCATACCACCTGTACATTGATGGAATGCCAGTGCTTGCGGTTTCGGTAGATGTGCTCAGTGGCCCTAGGTGGACGTAGGGCCACATGGGTGCAATCTATGGCACCGAGCATTTTGGGGAAGTGTGCCACCCTGAAAAAATCGAGGACAACGGCCTGCCTTTCTGCGGGTGTTCTGGGCATGTATATGTGCCTGCGGACTGAGGGGCGCGCTGTCATGATTGCCAGTACCTGGTGTAGGCAGCGTGACTGCGTGGCCTGTGAGACCCCCCCCCCCCCACTATGGCAGTAGTCCGCTGAAATGACCCAGTGGCCAAAAAATGCAGGATATTGAGCACCTTCTCCAAGGGGCTCAATGCTTGGGAGCAAAGGGTGGGGGATGTAAGGTCATCTTCCCACTCCCTGACCAGGTCTAGGATGATGTGGGGTGGAAACCTATACCTGCCATAGACCTGGTCATCAGGCATCCCAAAAAGGCTTGTCCGTGATGTGAAAATGCGTGCCCTGGCTATTCTCCTCCTCCTGCGGTGTCCCACGATCAGTGCTGCGACAAATGGGGCATTCGTCGTAGCTGTATATAAGTGTTTGTTGTTTGCGCGTACTTTTGTACTGTGCGCGGCGACGCTTCCGCCTGCCTTCGTGTGGCGGACGCGTTGACGCCTGTGTGTGTCTTTTGCCGTGCGCGGGTTTCCCGTATTCGGATCCATGAATACGGGTTGTTCGCGTGCGTGCGGGCGTTCCGTGTAGTTCCCTGCACTCGGTGTCCGGGATGTCCGTAAAACCCAAAATGGAGATGTCCTAAGGACACTATACCTGTCCGTACTGTTCGCAAGCAAGATGGAACCGTTCTTAGAACACACGCGGTGTCCGGGATGTCCGCAATTAACCAAAATGTAGGTGTCCTAAGGACACTATACCTGTCTGTATTGTCCGTAGGCAAATGGGAACTGTTCTAAGAACACAATCGGTGTCCGGGTTGTCAAATGGGGGTGTTCTAAGGACACTATACCTGTCAGTACTACCTAAAGAACATCTATGCACATGCGCACCACACCCGTAATTTTTACGAACATTGCACCTGTCCGTAACTGTTCGTGTCACTTGTGTCACACTTTTAATTAATTTCAGGACCCAAACACTGTCCGTAGAACACTCGCGCACATGCACACAACCGTTCCCGTGCATTTGATGTCCTGCGGACACCAATTCCCTTCGCGAACATGTTCGCGACGCCATCATGTGACCGCACCCACGCTGAGCATGTGTTCTGAATTTTGGATACTGTCCGGGTCCCCAAACATTTTTAAAGTGCATTTTCAGGCTATCCACAGTATATTATAGTAAACATTCACCATAGCACATGTCCCAGACAATCACCCTGACTCTCTACATACTTTTTGGAACTTTTGGAGCCTTTTTGGGAAGTTTGATCTGTCCGCGGACAGGGCAGGTGTCTGCGAACCGCACACCTGCACCCCTATAAAAGGCCATACCCCAGAACTCATCCTCATTGTGCTTTTGGATATTTGACAAAGCATTGTCTACTTTGGCTGGCATTTTGCTGCCAATCTTCCAGATTTTTCTGAAACCTGATGGCATCCATGGCTCCTCTACTGCCACCTTGTGCTACATCTGCCTCAGCACCACCCGACCCTCTTAACCACCACCACCACCTCCCAAGGGCCTGAAGAGGGGAACAGGCGTGAGGATGCAGAGGAGGATGAAGAGGATGACGAGGATGAGGTATTGGAAGTCCCTACTACCAGCACTCGCCGTGAGTCTTGGGTGTGGCGGTTATTTACCATTCATGGTAACGTACCCAAGGTGCGTGTGAACATAGTCACCTGCAACCAGTGCAAAATGGTTTGAGTCGCGGGAGGCTTGGTTCATACAGCTTTGGTATAACTACTATAAAGCGACACCTAAGGTCATTCCATGGTTGGGCCGTTCGCAAGGTTGTACCTTGCCAGGAGCGTAGTAGGTTGAGTTCCTCTACTTCATCCTCCGTTTCTGCTCCTCTCACCAAAAGAGACACTCCTGTGGGAGAGCGCATCCCTCCAGCTGCCTCACAGGCCATTCACAATGCTGATGACCCTTACCTTTCAAGGGTCACAGTTTTGTGTATGTACTGCGACGCAGTACTCTGCAGGGGGGAGAGACTTTGAAATGCTTTCTAGACTACGGTCTCGGAGCACGAGACAACCTGCCCACTACCTAAGTAAGGCCCACCCTACATCTTCCTCTCTCCACCCGCCCTTTCTTATCCCTGTGGTTGGTGTCCTCCCCTTACCATCCTTTACCCTCATCTCCTAGTGTGTCGTGTGTAAAAAAACAAAAAAAATATAAAACAACAAAAATCACAAAAAAAGGCTCTTTTCAGAGCCACCCTTCATAGTCTAAAAATAAAAGTGACTAATAAATGGAGCAGGACCCTGTGCAGTATTTTTTTAGAAATCCACGGACAGTTCGCGAACATCAAAAATCTTGGGGTGCTACCCTATCAAAATCATTGCACTTTTCTCTGGGAGGAAGTTGTGGCTCTGAAAAGAGCCTTTTGGTGGTGTTTTTTTGTATTTGAAAAACTTGAAAAAGTCAACACCTACTGCAAAAAAGATGGTTGTAATTCCACAAAAGGACGCAATGCAATTTGTACATTTCTCAGAAAAATGTGATTACCAGCATAAGATGGACTCCGTTTCTACGAAAAATGTATGTGCTACGAAACATAATATTTTCATTGTGAAAAGAGGACATGCCAACATCTCTTAGAAAGGCACAAACAGCCTTATTGACATTGCGCCTCGCTTTTTCCATTTGTGGACCAAATGAAGAAGAACGCAGCCACATTTGTCTCTGCGCAATACGAGAAAATATTACTTGGGAATTCGGAAACATGTCCATGACCTTCCAAAGTCCTTCTTTCATCGCAAATTGCAAAGAAATTCCTGACACATGTCCCAAACTGTTCCCTCCACAATTAATTATAATTATGTCTGGATGAATCTCTGTCTCCAAACTAGCACAAAGAGGTAGCAAGTCTAGCCACTTCATTCCACATACTCCATGCAAGTGCACTTCCTCATTCCACATACTCCATGCAAGTGCACTTCCACATGAGGGAATCTAAGATCTGCAGCTACTCCACAGTGTTGTGCATGCACCTCCAACCACTGTATCCATGAGTCTCCCAAAATCCACACAATCTTTTTTCTGAAACACACAACCATAGCTAACTGTTCTTCTCTCTGGAAAAAAGACTTTCTGACAAACTCTCTCCTTACACAACACACCTACTAAACTTTACTGACTAATCAATTGCTCTGCTCACTCTCATTTACCTGCTTCTCCACCCCAAAATCCCTGTGTGTAATACGCAATGTCCGCGGACTACCGCCATGTCCGTGGACATATCGTAACTTGGACCGCCCTTGTACCATTTTCACTTCACTCTCTATGCATTCCTTCATTGGATACAGCTAACCTGTCACACAACCATCCACCAATCACATCCACGACCTCTACATCTAACTCCATCATCAGAGTTCAACACTTCAAATGTACTGTTGATCACTCTGAGTAAAAGTCTCATATCATTGGAAAGCACCTACTAGAAAAACTGATCTACAAGTCTCCAAGATTTCTACTTGCAGCTGCATGTATATCCACATGCATGAATACAAACTACAGGTATGCATATTTTCTGCACAGCACATGTACAACTCTTATAAATGCATATAAACAGAGTAACTGCCACTTAAACTGTATAACCTATAAAATGAACTTACTGTCATTTTTCCCATCTGATATAATCAACGGTCACTTCCAAACCTGTCTGCTATCTAATTTTTTACACACACACACACCTATCTAAAAAAATTATAATATTAAACATGGGAGAAATAACAATATCATAGTGGAAAAACACTTAGTAGTATATTATAAAATTTTACACAGCCAGTAAAAGGTCATGCATCTTCATACACTCACACACATAGACACTATAATTGAAAAACTCCCAGCTGCAATAACACCAATACCTGTAAATCACATCCTACTGCTTTATTACCCACACCTTCACAAATGCATGCATTCCATGATTTTCTATACAGTTTCTGCCATTTACCTTATAAAAATTGCAAAATAAATATATCATTATTTCTTCTTTCTCCTAACATCCTATAACACAGCTTTAAAAAACCAAGTGAGCTTCATACACTTAATAATATACTCATTTGCAAAGCATGTTGAACTAACATATTGTAAATGAAATATAAAGGCTGCACATAGTCAAATGAAACTGCATGCATACACTATGTTCAGATATCAAACAAGATTACTAATACAAAAACATGAAAATGAATCTCTCAATTAACACCACTGCTATAAACACACAAAATTAGTAACTTCTTTCTTTTACAATTGCAGTGAAGAACTCTCTCCTGGAAAACAGCAACATCTGAACTACAAACACCAACTACAAAGAAACCTGCTCATTCCACAAAAAAAGAGTAAGTACAATACTACCATACTTTCTCTGCCTAGTCTTTAAATCTCTCCACAATCTTGCACCCCCTTATCTCTCCTCTCTCCTCTCTTTCTACACTCCTCCCCACGCCCTTCACTCTGCTGGCCACTTTCTTCTCACTGTTCCTCCTTCCCCTTATACCACACCCCATTTCCGCTCCTTTCATCTCCTAGCCCCGAACTCCTTACCTCTCTCACTCCGCTCTATTTCTACCTTTTCCTCATTCTACACTTCTCCTCAAATCTCTCCTTCTCCATTCCCCAAACAAAACCCCTCCCACCTTCTTGCCCCCTCCCCCTTGCATTAGCTCCTTAATCATCTACCTCCCCTTACCTCTCCCCATTCTCACCTTTAACCCCATGCATTTCCCTCCTCCTCCTCTTCCCCACCCTTCCCTCTCACTTCTACTGCACTACTAACCTTCTTCCCTTCACTTTAATTGGTCTACTTACTGTTTTCTTGGTCTGATTTTTAATTTTAAATTGTTTCCACTGTTACTGTTATAATTTTACTTGTTATATTCATCATCTTGTTATTAAAATATATTACTTAAACACACTGTGCGGGTGATTCATGTAATTTGTGCACCAAAAAAACTAAGATTTGTGAACCATTCTACCCACAAATCACCATTTAGTAAACAGGGATTAGCACGCAGAATTGCACACAAATCCCCGTTTTTCAGAGCACAAATAACATAACTCAGCCCCTAGAATATTACTATTACAAAACAAATAATAGCTTTAATTTTATACCATTTGATTTACTATTATTGCTTATCCTCACCACTAGCTCACTTTTTACTGTCATCTGAACCGCAGTATAGTAACACATAAATAGAAGAGCAGCCTTCCCAACTAATTGTAGCTGCCCAATGCACAATCACACACCACCAGATACATCTTTACAATCATACTCAAACACTCATGCACACAGCACACACACATTGCACAACAGCCCAACCCATGCCTGCTATATTTTTGTTTCAACAGACCCCACAGAAACCCTACCAGAAAGCAAGTCTGTAGAAAGCAACGCAGAAATAGAGCAAATGAAAATAAAAATGTCCAAAATAAGCATCCATCTTTAGCAGAGTTTGTACAAAAAGTTCAAACAAAACAGCTAATAGTCATTTAGCAAAACTAAATAATCTTCCAGTACAGAAACGTTGCCTCCTTTATCAAAATGTAAAAGAAAACAGAAAAATATTAACAGAAATACAGGTACCACTACTGCTAAAACTGCTCCTATAAATCTTGATATAGCAGAAGTTAACCATACCATGCACAACCCTTAAAAACTACCATAGAAAATGAATCTTAGAAGCTTTGATAGACAGTGCAATCCTTCTCAAAAGAAAGTTATTTATTTTAGTGTTAAACAAAATAAAACCACTAACAAAACTAAGTACTGACAAAAAAGCTTCTCAATAAACGGAATACCAACAAAAATAACTTCTTAAATATCTGTGGAGGTGAATGGAGTCACACCACAAGCACAGAACCATATTTCAATGAAGAAGCATACAAACAAAATCAAACAAACACAATTGCCATCCATAGCAGTGGACGAGGTTATGAAAAACTAAATAATACCATAATGGAACAAGAAATACTGCTTACAAAAATATCCCCAAACAACTCAGAATCAATTCTCCATTTGACTGAATCCGAACGTCCAGTATAGAAATGGTCATTCCATTCAATTTGTAACATTGCCAAAAAATCTTTCAAATCTTTACGCCAGTTCCTCAATCAATATGTGAAAGGCAAAGACAAAATCAAAATAAAACTGCTGAAAATATGGATACTTGTCCAGTGCGCAAATACACAGGACTGCAAGGACATTCATTGGCCTGCATTTCAGGATCTATTTGCAAAAGCAGCTTCCATCATCAACACATCATTCAACTGTATGAAATCTAGTCTATAAACTGTACTATGCTAAAAGTCCTGCTTTAGCACTAGCCACTTTAAATAACACTCTTCTACATGGTACAGCCAAAGACCTACTCGAAGAAATCAACCATATCCAGAGTTAATATTTTGGAAGTGAAAACCACTTACAAAATGCAATAGCTTTACAACAGACAAGCAACAATTCTGCACATGGCAAACTTCTGCTGCACATATACAAAAAAGAAATACTAAAATTCAAAAGTACATCTGCTGAAATACCAAACCATGTGTGTGTGTGTTGCCGCAAAACCTTTTATAAAAGTAACACAAAAACTATAGACATAACGTACAAAATAGAAGACAATGAAGATAATTAGCTCTCTATCTTATAGCAGAAAACAAATACGAAATAACTGACCCCTTAACAGTTTGCAGTTACTGCACTACAAAACTTGACAACAATCAAACTCCTTCACGTGCTATCACAAATAATTTGGAATTATTCCCTCTACTAAAACCCCTGCAACAACTCAATTTATATGAGAGCATCATAATTCAAACAGTACACCCATTCCAAGCAATAATACACCTTCAACCAAAAACAGCAAAATTACCTCCCTCTTAATTGGTGAAAGGCATTTGCGGCAAAGTAGTATATTTACCATTAGATCTAAAAGGAAATGTGTACACTCTGGGAGTGCCACGTCCAATAGAACAATCTTTAATTGTCTTAGTAAATGGTGTACCCACAAAAGACAAATTTGGCAACAACTGGTAGATTTACATAAAGTTAGACAAGCCTTGCAATATCTAAAAGACAGTAATGAATACTACAAAGAAATAAATATTGAAGAAAACTTAAGAGAAACAACTGAAATAATACAAGAACCAACAGAAACTGGCCAATTTGAACTTCTAGATCCTGCTACAATATCCAATATTAGACCATTATACAATTCATCCATTGCACTCTAAAGACACCATAGATGATGCACTTGAAACGTACCAAATGCGACAAACAAAAGGATCACATATCGGCATATGGGAAAAAAGTATAGAAGCACATGCTTTTTCTACTGGCAAAGGAGGAAGGTACGATAATAGACCCACTCAGATAATAGCATCAGAATATCGCTCATTACGAATGTATTCTGAAGATCCCAGATTTAGACAAATTATGGAATACATATTCCACCTACTCTTTGAAAGTTAACTAGCAACTCTATGTTACGGAGTTGCACACACATTAAAATCAGGAACCCACTTTCAAAATATTGCAGCTATGCAATTACTACAAAAAGTACAAGAAAAAGATGAGATTTTACACTCAAGCATAACAAATCTGTTAGCAAACATGCGTGGTACTAAAGAGTACTGGTTCAGACATCACAGAGATGTACGTTGCATGATAAGAAACCTTGGCCCACCCACTTGATTTGTTACATTAAGTTATGCAGAATATGCATGGGAAGATCTACATGATTTCCTACGCATATCAAACAAAAACAAAACAAACATAGATATACTAACACCTGGAGAACTTTGCTCTCTAGATCCTATTAATGTTTCAAGATATTTCCATCACCGCTTCATTGCTATGCTACACTTTATTTGTAATAAAACTGTTCCTCCCCTCGGAGAAGTGCAACCCTTCTTTTGGAGAAAAGAATACCAAGCCAGAGGAGCACCACATATCCGCATGCTTTTATGGATTAAAGATGCTCCTAAATTTGGTCAAGACAGTGATGCCATTGTCTTACAGTTTGTCGAAAAAGATGTCACTTTTGAAATTCCATCAGAAGCAACAAATAGTGATCTTCATGCACAAATTGTACAATTTCAAAGACACAAATGTGGCAAATATTGTCATCGCAAAAACAAAGGGAAATATTACACCAAATGCTGTTTTGGTTTCCCTGGACCAGTTACAGAAACAGGTGAAGTGAACAACTTCATGTCTTCAGTTAGACATAGTGTTAAAGGTAAATCACCTAAAAATACATATTACATAAAAAGAACAGAAGAAGCAAAATATATCAAAGAATACAATGCAATCATTGCCCTATTGTGGAATGCAAACATAGATGTGCAGTACATTGCAGACAATTCCACTGCAGTTGCACGATATGTTACAGCCTACTTAACAAAAGCAGAAAAAACAGAGCTTCAAGACGTCTGGAATGACTTGTCATCAGACAAAACACTGTCTCAGAAATTGTACAGCTTGGGCATAAAAATGCTCTCCCATAGAGAATGTGACTGCTATGAAGCTACAGATCGTTTAACCGGTACTGCTTTGTATGGAAAATCTGAAAATATAGTATGGCTAAGTCATGGTCCTGCTAAATCTAGAAAAAGAGGTCTCAAATCATACGATGACATAGAAACAATAGCCAAAAATGATCCGAACAGCCAAGACATTTTAAAAAACAATTTAATAGACACATACTATCCAAACAGAAGTACCACTTTGGAAACCATGTGTCTATACCACATAGCCTAAAACTTCACATACAAAAATAATATCAAACCCGATGAAAAAAAAGGTAGATACAGATGACAAATTGTGAAGACAGTTTAGTAAAACTTACCAAACCAAGTTTAATTAATCATATCAAATTGTCATTAAAAACTCCTCAACATAAAGAACTATATTACATGTCCCTGCTACAACTCTTTAAACCATGGAGAAAAAAAGAAGAAATACTAGATAACTATGACTCCTATGAAGATGCTTTCAAAGCAAATGAAAGCACTATCACCGAGGTAAACTTTACACAGTACAAAACAATGTTGCACAATGAACAGCAACATGAAGAAGAACTCCAAGCTCAACTAGATAAGGACACTCCTGACAGTAGTCAACCTTCTGTAACAGGAAGCCAAGAACCACTGGGACAGCCACTAATAGCAAATGAGGCAGAATTATCTATGACAGAAGTAGAAACCGCCATGTGTCAGTATGAAGATACAGAAGACTTAAGTACACTACAATCAAAACTAAACAATGAGCAGCGTAGCATTTTTTAAGAAGTAACAAAAGAAATTGCACATGGTGTACAATATGAAAATAAACAATGTATCTGCCAAAATTACAAACCTATACTATTATACATCAGTGGTGAGGCTGGTTCAGGCAAAACATTCTTGATCAAAATCATCAGCAAGTTCCTTCAACAATTGACAAACAACAAACTGTCAGCTGTTGTAACTGCCCCCACAGGTTTAGCTGCCTACAACATCAGGCGTGTAACTTTACATCGATTACTACTCCTACCAGTAGAACACCAAAACAAATTAGAATATTACAAACTTTCTACAGAAGCTGCAAAGGAACTATGCAGAGTGTTAAAACACATGAAATGCTACTAATAGAAGAAGTGATCATGGTCTCCAACCTAATGTTGGCTTTGATTCACCTCAGATTACAAGAAGTACTTAAAACAAACTATGAAGACCTCTTTTCGGAGATCTTCTTTAATTGACACCAGTGAAAGGTGAACCTTAGGACACAAACTCTGCCGGAAAACTATTGGTAGCATAGGAAATGTCAACCTTTGGCAAAATTTCCAATACAGAGAATTAACAGAAAACATGTGACAGTCTACAGACCTCACCTACGCCAACATTTTAAAATGTATTAGAGTTGGTGTACTATCTCAAGAAGCAAAAGCAATATTAAAAACCCAGCACATCCATGCACTTTATGGGCATAAATCATGTGCTACTGATGTTATGGAACAATTAGCACACAATAATATCAATTGTATGGCCTTAATGCCAACTCTTGCAAGCTGTTCCAAATTCAATGAAACAATGTTGAAAAAAGAAATGCAACCAATAATTGAAATTTCTGCAGCAGACAAACTGGACGTACATGGTATGACACAACAAGACTAAATACCTTAGAACATTCTATCTCCAACACAGCTGGTTTGGAAAAAATATTAAAATGATCCTTAAACTGTAGAGTAATGCTTAAACGTAACATTGACGTGGAGCAAGGAATTGTTAATGGAGCACTGGGTACAGTTGTTGTCTTTCAAAGATACCCACGTGACAATAACATTCAGTTTGTCAATATTCTCTTTGACAAACTTTCAGAAATAAAAAGGATAGACCGCTCAACAGCTCGATTCCTTCTCTTCAAATACATGTATGTATGCAGAGAACAATTTTCTCTAACTCTAGCATACGCAGTCACCATTCATAAATCACAAGGTCTTACCATAGACAAAGCATTGATAGATATTGGTAACACAGTCTTTAAAGAAGGCATGAGCTACGTAGCACTATCACGTTTACGTACACTTGACGGTCTATTTCTAATCAACTTTGATGCAAATAAAGTAAACGCTGCTATTCCTTGCATTTTAGAATACAATAGACTACGTTCTCTATACACCCCCCATTTAAAAACATATCCTGTTCCACAAAAAAGAAAACGTTTTAAAAGAAAAATAATTCAAATAGAAATGCAACAGGATCTCACTGCAAATCCTCCAAAGAGACAAAAAGAAACGAATACTTCATCAATTACCACAACTAACGAAGAAACTATTACTCAAAGTAACTCAGGTGCTTCTTCAAA
Organism: Ambystoma mexicanum; assembly: GCF_040938575.1. NCBI lineage: Eukaryota > Metazoa > Chordata > Amphibia > Caudata > Ambystomatidae > Ambystoma > Ambystoma mexicanum. Next base: position 1,092,116,589 of record NC_090937.1, on the reverse strand, counting down.
GAAGCAACAAACACACCGAAAAAATGAATTGGACACAGACCTATCTGGTCCATTCAAATTTTCAAATATAACTGGTGTAAGTTGCTACGCAAATGTAGCAATGAATATTCTATTTCAATTACCACCAATTGTTGAGAATATTTACTTATGAAGTACAGACCAATTGTGTTTGCAAATGTTAGTACTTCATAGAAACGCAACAAACAATCCTGACAACACGTATAGCATTCATGGAATAAGACAAGAATAAGACTACTGTGCTGGAATGGTGAAATTCACTATAAACTCATAAGAAGATCCACAAGAATTTATAATGTACTTACTACAAGTACTGGAAAACAAAAACATACCTGTAAATGAAATCTTCTAGATTTCATACATGTGGAAACATACATGCACTCTCTGCGACAACGTGACACAGGAACAAATCCCTAAGGATCGTTTCGTGTATGTATCCATACTTAATTGTGAATCTGTTCCATTTCAGCAACTTGTACAAAATGCAAACCATGGTAGATTATGTACTACCTGAAATTCAGATAATCGCTACACCATACTAATACATACACATAGTAAATACATAATACTAATGCTTCTACGTTACAATGCACATGGTACCCAAAACACTGCAAACTGACTGGATTCACGCATGGTCAAGTATCACTTGGTAAGAAAACCTTCACAACAATAGGTAATCTACCACGCAGGAGCCACAACCAATGCAGGTCACTACACTGCATATATTTAAAAAAATGTGGTTGGTTCGAATGTAATGACAGTACCATTACTCTAAAGCAAAGATTACCAGCAAATCTTACAAACGCTTATTTAATATTCTTAAAACCAAAATTTAATAACTAATCTGTACTTAAACATTAACAAAACCTCAATTAAATAACTATAAACTGTTTCAATACGCCAAAAGGTATCTAATCTTCGACAACAACCAAACAGATAAACGAATACCACTAAATTATAACAAGAAATAAACAAGTAAAAAACGGCAACAGGTATCTAACTGCCCCAATATTTTGAAACAACCAAACAAATAAATCAATACCACTAAATTATAACAAAAAATAGACAGTTAGAATACGCCAACAGGTATCTAACTGCTCCAAAAATGTGCACCAAGCCAACAGATAGAACATTAGTCAAAAACAACAAGTGAACAGTAAAAACAAACAAACAAATAGACTGTAGCATAACAAAAAAGGGTTTTTATCTACCACACAGGAGGCACAACTGATGCAGGTCACTACACTGCATATATTAAAAAGAAATGTGGATGGTTTGAATGTAATAATAGTACCATTATTCTAAAGCAGAGATTACCAGCAAATCTTACAAACACTTCTTTAATCTTGTTAAAACCAAAATTTTATAACTAATCTGTACTTAAACATTAACAAAACTTCAATTAAAAAACTATAAACTGTTAGAAGTTGCCAACAGGTATCTAACGGCCCCAAGATTCTATAACAACCAAACAGATAAATAAATACCACTAAATTATAACAAGAAACAAACAGTTAGAATACGCAAACAGGTATCTAACTGCCCCAAGATTTTCAACATCCAAACAGATAAAACAATACCACTAAATTATAACAAAAAATAAACAGTTACAATATACCAACAGGTATCTAACTGCTCCAAAAATAAGTAACAAACCAACAGATAGAACATTAGCCAGAAACAACAAGTGAACTCTGAAAACAAACAAATAGACTGTAGCATAACAAAAAAAGTTTTTTTAATCCGACATGGATTTTTTTTCCCACAGACCCAATGATTTGAAAAACAAACAAAGAAACTGAGCAAATAGCACAGTACACTGGTTTGTTATCTACTAAATATGAGGGTCAAAATGAATAAACAATTGGCCTCATTACGACCCAGGCGCTAAGTGGTTAACAGCGCTGTAAAAGGCTGCAGCGCCGTTAACCACTTAGCGCCTTACTACGAGGTCCCTTTGCGGGACCTGACCTGAACGGCTGGTCTGGACCAGCCGTTAAAGTAGGGACCCGCAAAGGGACATCACAGGCAATTACGGTACCGCAATTTGCGGTACCATAATTGCCGCCTTCCCCATTCCCATTGAGCCCTATGGGGCAAAAATGGGAATGGGGAAGGGCCATGGTGAAATGGGGAAATACCACCCCGCCAACCTTGGAATGGGGTGGTATTTCCCCATTTCACCATGGTGGACTCGTTACAACACCGGCACCAACCATGGTGCTAATAGCGCCTTGGTTTAGCGCCGGTGTTGTAATGAGGGCCAATGTCTATTATTCAATGCTATAAGTCCTTACAAACTACCAATACTAACATGATCTTTTCTTTTATCACAGAAATTGACAAAGAATATATGTACTGCAGTTACCAAACCAAACAGTAAGTATATTACAATACGTACAACTCATAAATACTGCTCCATAACACAACAACTGAAACAAACAGTGCATATAACTTCAGTCTTGAATGCATGGCCCATGCACCCAAGACTCTAAAACCCGCCACAAACATCGCAGCATATCACACCCATGAAAGTTTATAACTTCGGTACTTATAACTTTGGTCTTGCATAGGCCCTGGCCACAACCACCACATACACCCAAGACTCTAGGCCCTGACCACAACCACCACATGCACCCAAGACTCTAGGCCCTCACCACAACCACCATATGCACCCAAGACTCTATGCCCTGGCCACAACCACCACAGCATATCACACCCATAGATCACACACACATAGAATAAAACATTTTAACCATGCCATATAGCCTTTTTTAATGTCCGCGGCACCATGTGCATTCTTATAACAGTTTTAACTTGCCTGCGAACAGTATGGACAGGTACAGAGTCCTTAGGACACCTCCATATTTTTTTTTTTTACGGACTTCCCGGACACCATGGCCCTCATTACGACCCTGGCGGAAAGTGACTGACCTGACCGCCATAGCGTAAATAGCGTTTCCGCCATGGCACGACGGAGCAAAGTGCGGCCAATTCCGACCCATCGGGCACGAGCACTACGCCATGGCGGAAGTGCAAAGTCCGTGATGGCGGAAATGTCCCCAAAACGCGCCTCACCGCCGTCGTACGGCGCCCTAGGTGCAATTCCGCCACCCATCTTAGCGGTCACCGTAATGAGCGGCAACCGGAAAGTACGGTGACCGTAAACATACGGAAACGGAAGTAAAAACATGGGCCCGGAACGGGAAACAGCACGCCGTATACCTAGAAAATCATAATTCCCACACAACCATTAAAAATACTACCCTGAGACTCGCCACCAGGGGGTGCCGAATGAAGACCTAGCTTCACGTTGCTCCGCCAGGGCCGCCTAAATCCTCCATAATCCTGCCGTTCCTTCGACCCTTCTGTTGACCAGCACCTCGCACCACGGTGGGGGAATGCACCGGCACCCCCTCCGAAAAATCCAGAGGAAAATCGGACCTGCCGGAGCCTCCCGCACCGTGTGAAAGCCCGGCAGGGGCCGCGGGGCCGCGCGAGTGAGCCGGCGCGAACACCAGTCGCGACCAACGCGGCTCCGCCAAGGACACATTGGGCACTTCGGAGATCGCTGCGGGTTCACCGCCCCGGGCCGCGGGACTGCTGCTGGAGGATCGGAATCATCGCCCAGCGAGGCGTGAGGTGAGGACCCTCCCCCCCCCCCCCCTGGGCCTCCATTACAGCCGTAGCCGCCGGTGCCAAGGGACTGGGGCTGCCTCCTCCCCCCCCGGTGCGGCAACCGTGCGGGCTCTCCCTCCCCGGCCCCCGCTGTGTGCGGGCCGCCTGGGTCGAGGGGGAACATCGAGTGCGGGGGGGGCACGCGCGACGGCTGGGGGAGGGGAGGTGAAATTACCAGCGGATCGAAGCGGACCTGCTGGGGGACTGCACCAGGTACTACACCCGCCACGTATTGAAGAAACGAGGGATTCGCCCCCCCCCCCCCCCAGGCTCAGACTTGGCAGCCCGGCAACACCACCCTCTGCCGGCATAATCACCCCCGGAACCACACGACAAAGCAGGCCCTGCGCTAGGCCATACGGGACACAGCACCAGATTGTGCAGGCCAAGGCCAGATGAGGGCCTAAGCAGTGCGGCGCAAACAGTGATAAGGCCACCAGCCAGCGACGCACAGGAGACCACAGGGGCGGAGCGGAGGGCGGAAGACCATCCAGGAAGGAACCTCAACCCAAGGAGACACACCCGCACCTAGTCGCCCCACAGGGTCAGGATGGGCAAGGATCAGCCCCGTAGGGGAGCGACCCAGAACAAAATAGACAAATACACGATGAGCACCCCGGTGGCTCTCCCGGACCCAATTAGTGGGGTGGAAAATGAGACTATTAAGGGGGGTGCGGCCCAAACGCTGTCCCTCACCGACATCATGGCAGCAATTAACGACTCCAGAACCTCGGTAGAGACCCAAATAGACGGGTTGGCCTCCGAGGTGTCCTTTGTGAGGCAAGACTTAAGGAACCTCACTACCAGGGTTGGGGAAGCAGAACAACGAATATCAGACACCGAGGACACGGTTAAAAACCTGGGAAGCCGCCTTGAGCAAATGGAACGGAAAATCACCACACTTGAAAACAGAGCCGAAGATAGTGAGGGTAGGTCCCGCCGGAACAACCTCTGCATACTCGGCCTTCCCGAGAAAGAGGAAGGGCCCTCTATGGAGCTCTTTCTGGAACACTGGCTAGCGGACTTGATGGCTCCCAAGCAGCTCTCTAAATTCTTCTCAATAGAAAGAGCACACAGAGTTCCGACGGGCAGACCAGTTCCGGGAGCCCCCCAAGAACGGTGATCGTAAAACTCATGAACTACAGGGACCGGGACACACTACTGCACATGGCAAGGGCGACCGGCCCCATCACCTACAATGGTCACCGAATCGGGCTCTTCCCCGACTACACGAGGGAGGTCCAGAAGTTGCGACAGTCCTACGACTATCAAAAAGAAACTGTCCCCCCTGGGCATCAAATATGCACTCTTCTTCCCGGCAACATTCAAAGTATACCACAACGCAAGGTCCAAGTGTTCTACACTCCCCGCGAGGCCTGGGACTGGTTGGAAACACAGGTCCTCTCTACTCCACGCCCGAATAGACCGGATGGAAACACACCCCGCAGGAACGATGGAGACAACAACCGCCCTACTGGACAGGTCACCCCACCACGTGGGGAGGCGGGGGAACCCGGCCCCCCGATAGACACAGGACACACCTGAAAATGTGCAGCTGCTGTGGGACAGGAACAAGGAAACAGGAAGAGATCCTTGCGACCGGCGGCCCTGGCCGGCTACCACCTCTTCACCCCCGGAGGGGGACTCTTCACGGCTAGCTGTACTTTAAGTTCAGTGGTTATTTTGAACCACACAAGTTGCGGGGCAGGGTCCTCCTGACCCCCCCCCCGCCTCCGAGTTGGGGCCTTCGCCTCTTTAGTAGTTTAAATGGTTAGGGAAACAGGTACTTCAGGTTGGGGGGAAGTGCGGGGTGGGGGGAGTTTGGGGTTTTTGGAGAAGGAAGAGACTGGCCTCATGTCACAACCGCTAGCAACAGTGGGCTGCAAAACAGAAGTTCACAGAAAGTCTTGTACTAGATATGAGTGGGACCGACACGTCCCCCCCACTGGCCAGCACATATCCACCTGCACGGACGGGACCTATGGTTCACAGGATGGGGTTCTAGAGTTTGCACATGAAGTACACAAAGTAGATCACCAAATAAGCAAGGCAGAAGGGCTCAGGCGTCAGTTACACCTTAGACCGACAGGCAAAAGAAGAAAATGGGAACCACCCCGCATCCTTACATATGACACCAAACCAAATCCCACGCTGATATAACACAAAAGAAACAGATATCCCTGTTGACTTGGAACGTGAACGGCCTGGGGTCGGGCATAAAGCGTAAACTGGTACTCCAGTACCTTAACCGCCATTCCCCAGACATTGCATTCATAACAGAAACCCACCTGATCGGTACTAACTGTGGGCTCTTTAGGAAATCAAATTACCCGCAAACATACCTCGCTGGGTTTTCCAGAGGCTCTAGGGGAGTAATGATCCTCTTGCATAAAAGATTTCCGTTTACTACAAGGAAAGTCAAAGCAGACCCTCGGGGCAGGTTTGTGATGGTGCTGGGTGAACTGAAGGGGGAGACGTGGGGCCTCGTGGCAGTGTATGCACCTCCCACACTTACAGCGGAACTCCTTGCCGAGCTCCAGGACATAATACTAGAAGAACAGGCAGACTCATGGGCGATTGGGGGGGATTTCAATGAGGTCATGGAGACAGCTCGGGACAGAACACGCGTGGGCAACAGAGCTGTAGGCATCCCGACCAGACTCCACACCTTTGCAGAAACTATGGGGCTATCTGACACATGGAGGGCAGCCCACCCAATGGACCGGGGCTACTCGTTCTATTCCAATGCACACCGGTCCCTATCCAGACTTGATTATATCCTCACCCCAAGAAATATGGGCCATCGACTATTGTCCGCAGAATTCCTGGCGAGAGGGATCTCCGACCACTCCCCCCTATTGGTAAAACTCAAGGGCCTAACAGCAAAACAAGAACCCACCTGGCGCCTAAACACCTATTACTTAGGGATACCCGAAATACTGGAAGGGCTCGAGAATAAAACATCGGAATATTTCGACCTAAATGTGGAGGCAGTGGACTGCCCAATAACAAGGTGGGAGGCATACAAAACCGTCATACGGGGGGAAGCAATATCCTTGGTGGCAGCTCACCGCAAACAACATAGCGAGGCAATCTCCGAAGCAGAAGCCCAGGTAACCAGGCGGGAGGAGCAATTCCTCGAAGAGGGAACCCAGGAGGCACATGAAGCCTTGGTAACAGCCCAAATAATCCTGAAAGACAGGGCCTTAGATAATGCCCGAACCGCCCACTGGCTGGCCCGGAGCCATATATACGAGAGAGGAGACAAGGCTACCAAAACACTAGCCTGGCTGGAACGTAGGGAGCAGAGCAAAGGACAAGTACGGGCCATCCAAACCCAGGGCGGGAACTTATTAACCGGGGACGCTGAGATCGCGGGGGAATTCGCAAACTACTATAGAGAACTATACTCCCCACAAATACGAGACCCCACAATATACGTCCCAAACTTCCTGGACGAGATCACGATCCCCCGCCTCTCTGAACTTCAGACAGAACAGCTAGACACTGCCATCACTGAAGAGGAGGTAGGGGAAGCCCTTTCACAACTACAGACGGGGAAGACCCCAGGCCCCAACGGGTTCCCCGTAGAACTGTGGAAAAAACTGAGCGCAACGACAACGAAACACATGCACGACATGTTCCTCCGTAGCAGAGAATTGGGCACCCTCCCCCCAGACCTCCAAAAAACGACAATAGTGGTGATCCCCAAAGCAGGGAAACCCCCGGAGCACTGCGCCTCCTACAGGCCCATTTCCTTAATAAACGGGGAGGCAAAAGTGCTAGCCAGAGTCCTCGCCAATAGACTGCTGGGGGTGATTGGATCTCTAACTCACCCAGATCAGTGTGGATTTATGCCCGGCAAGTCCACCCGAATGAATCTCCGCAGGGTCCAGATTGCCCTCGACAGAGCTGACGAGATCCGGTCTCCACTGGCCCTCCTGGCGGTGGACTTTGAGAAGGCTTTCGATACAGTGGGATGGGATGCCCTGTGGGACATAATGGAACGCATGGGCTTTGGACAATACTTCATGTCATGGGTTAAACTCCTTTACTTCCTCCCCGAGGCCTCTGTAAGAGTCAATGGGAAATCATCTGCCACGTTTCAGCTGAGTAGGGGGACCAGGCAGGGATGCCCCTTTTCCCCCCTGCTGTTTATCCTCGCCATTGAACCTTTGGCAATCCGGTTGAGAACTGATACACGATGGACAGGATTCGCCTGGCCACGGGGCGGGGAGGAACGGGTCTCGCTGTACGCGGATGACCTTTTGATATATTTGAGCAACCCAATAATCTCCTGCCCGATTGTGACTAGAACCCTGGAGGAATACCAACACTTCATGGGACTACGGGTCAACACACAGAAAACAATCTACTTCCCGGTACAGGGAGGGGAGGAAGCAATCCCAGATCCCTGTCCATACTCCGTTTCAATCCTGGGCTTCACCTATCTAGGTATACGAATTAACCAAACACAGGAGGACTTCCCCGAACTGAACGTACACCCGATAATGGAAAAACTGGAGAACGATGTCACCCACTGGCACTCCCTCCCACTTTCATTACTCGGGAGGGCGGCACTTTTTAAGATGCTGGCTCTCCCGAGATTTCTGTATGTCCTCCAAAATGCCCCGCTCCCTATCCCGGCCACAATATTCGCAGATATAAACAGGACTCTCCGCACACTTCTCTGGGGAGGGAAACAGCCGCGCATTGCCCTGAAAACGCTCTACCGCTCTGTGTGGGATGGGGGTATAGGACTGCCCAACATTCGTACATATTATTGGGCGGCACAAGCGGGAGTGGCAAATGAATGGCTACACGGAGACCCGCGGCTACCACATATCCGCGTGGAGACAGGGGACACTGGCTTGCCATCCCCCCTGCACGTACTATATGATAGCCCAAGGAACCTAAGAGCAACGCCGACAGGGTCCCGTCACATACAGCGAGTTTGGAGGGAGATACATAGATACTTAGGCTGGGCAGACAGACCAACCCTGATCCAACCCCTCTGGCGTAATGCACACCTTCCCGAAATACAAAAAATGGGCCATTTCGAAACCTGGGAGAGGAAAGGGATAACCACACTGGCGGACATAGTCCAGGAGGGGCGAATGATGGACTTTGAAACCCTGCGAACGAGACACGGGCTGTCACCCATGGACCGCTTCAGATACCTCCAGCTCACACACGCCATTAACACCCAACTCCCGAATCTGGCCGATATACCTGCCTGCTCTCCCCTGGAAACAAACATACTCCCGCACCCCATCCCCCATAAGGTAACCTCCACCCTCTATCAGGCAATTAACTCCTTTGGATCCAGGGAACTTGACATTCTCAGGGCTAAATGGGAACAGGACCTAGGGCCACTAGAGGCGGAGGAGTGGGTGGAGGCCCTGATGTCCCCGAGGGAAATAGGGATAGATGCCAAACTCCGGCTGATTCAGCTCCGAATTCTGCACAGGTCCTACTACTCCAGAACGCAAATGGCCAGTTGGGATGGGGATGTAACCGCAGAATGTAGTCGATGCAAGAGGGCAGAGGGCACCTTCTACCATTTGTTATGGGAGTGTGGGGTACTACAGGAGTTTTGGACTGCGTGTTTACTCCGCCTCTCCGGAATACTTGGCTCCACAATCCCGAGAGACCCTAAGCTTATCCTACTGGGTATAGGGGGCGAAACTGACCTTAACAAGTATGAAAGATTGTTTCTAGGAGTAGCACTTGGTGCTGGAAAGAGACTCACGGCAGCCACATGGGGCTCGGGGGACGGGATAACCATTGACAGATGGTCCAATGAAATGGACAGATGCGCCTCCCTGGAGAGGCGAATTTATAATGCAAGGGGCTCCCCCCGTAAGTTCCAGAAAATATGGGGAAAATGGGAACTATAAATGCTAAGACCAAAACAAGGGACAGCGGCGACGCTTCACGCAGCTGCCGGGTGGAGGGTGCGGATTTCCGAATTCGAACCCCAGTCCCCCCCCCCCCGCAGAACCACACAACTGTCAAGGAATATGTTGAGCACCCTGTCTATTGCGATCTTGATGATAGGTCTCCTAATGTCTTTTGTGTACTCATGCTGAAAGTGCTACCTTTCTTTTTCTTCTTTTTGTTCTCTGTTTAACAAACCAATAAAAAAAAGATTTATTAAAAAAAAATACTACCCTGAGACACATCCCAACCCGTCATCCACCCCAGTGAAAGCAATAGAAATGGGAAAAGTAGCGAAAAAAGCGTGCGACCGCAAGCGGCAGGTCCACTTCTCCCGTGAGGAACTCACCGTGCTTACAGAGACCCTCCAGGAGAATGCTGCCGTCGTCTTCTCCACGCAAATGACCAGGACGGCACTTGCGAACAAGAAGGCCATATGGGCCCTGGTGGCACAGCGGGTAAGTGCGGTGGGGACCGCACCCCGCAACCCACTGCAATGCAGAAAGCGATGGGACGACCTGCGGATACGCGTACGGAGCATACTATCCGCCAATCGCAACATTGCCACAGCTACCGGGGGAGGATCGGAATCACCCATCAAGTTGACCCCCTGGGAAGAAATCTGTGCCTCCACCATTGGAATGGAGAGTATAGAGGGAGTCGGAGGGATGGAGAAAGGAGTGCAGACATCCGAAGAATCCGGTAGGTGGGCCAACTAATACTATGCCAAATCCACAATGTCCAATCATGTGAAGTACCATGTGTCCACATAGTGCAACAGTAACACATGTCCAGGAGAACGTCCACATACATTGGTCTGACAGCGCACTTTAAAACTCACATTAAATACATAAATAATTAAAAACCCTAAAAACACCCTCTACACGTGCAGCAGGCACACCCTAACTGCAGGCTGCAAAACAACTGCATCCTCAATCCACACAAAAATGAAACCACCTCCAAGGCCCCGACCCAAATCACCCTCAGGTACCACCCCAATGCATGTGATACATTGCCATTCCAATTTCCACAGACCCATAAATAACGCTCGCCCTCCTTTACTCCACCACAGGGTCCGATTCAAACGACGAGCTTCAGGACACCCCTACCAGCACACCTGCAAAGAGGGGCAAGACCAACGGCCAAAGACCCTCCACCTCAGCTGCACGCATCAAGACACGGCAGCAGCACAAATCAAGTGGCAGCACACAGGAGGGAACATCAACAGGCACCCCAGCAGCCAGCATGCCCACAACAGCACCACCACAGGTCCCCCCAATGGATGCCACAGAAGGCACTGCCTCTGGTGGCAGCAGCACCATAGGTGACACCCCATTAATGGCAGCATGCTCCGACATAGAAGACGGGGATGTCGAAGTAAGATCCATCCATGACCTGTCTCAATCCCCCTGTTTGTTTCATCCCGTACACCATGAGGATACCACGCAGGGGCACCCACAAGACGACGACTGGCCATCCCCCACAAGCCCTGTGGCAAGGCAACATGAGGTGACCAGCCCCTCTGTGACACCACCGCAAATGGCCATGGCACAGCAGAGGCAACAGTCCCTCGACCAGGTGATCGTGCAACAGCAGCAACTGGCCACGCTCCTCAAGGACCATGCTGATGAATGTGGGGGTACTAAGGCAGCCATAGAAACATCAACTGAGACGCTTAGGGCAGAAATGGAGAGAAGCACCGAGAGCCTGAGAGTACAAATGGAGAGAAGCACCGAGAGCCTGAGGGGGGAACTGCATGCGACGTCCAAAGACGTATGTGCTGAACTTGCCGCTGTGCGCCGTGTGCTCACTGAGCTCTCACAAACCCTTAGGGACATGCATGGACGTGAGCAGGCAGAGACATCATCCGTTGCAAGTTCCGTCCAGGGCAGCCCCCAACGTAGATCTGGGAGGAACCTGCGCTCCACAGGCAGGGGTGCCCCTGATACCCGGAGAGGGGGCTTGCAATAGCGTCTGCCCACTGACAATGAGCATCTGCGGACACTGGTGTTCGGGGGGGAGGTAGGAGGGTGGAGGGGGTGTGTTGGGCTTACTTGGGTGGCGGGTCGATGGGGTGTGTAACATAATTTCACATATGCTATAAACATTTCACATTCATCCAATGAGATGTGTGGACATTGATCTTTGTGTACGAGGCCTTTATAGGCGTACAGTCCATATTGTGCATGTTCCAGACACACACAGTGCCACAAGTCCCGTGTCCATGTATCAGCCACCAGGCGTGAGTGCTAGAAGCATGAATCTATGATACTCTGACGAATTTCACGGCCCTCCTGTGCCTCGCGGACTCCTTGAGGTGCTGCCACATCCCCACCCTCATCATGACCATCTTCAGGTGCTTGCAGTTCTGCGTCAGGGGGCATGGGCACATTTCTACGTACGCACATGTTGTGTAGCATGACACATGCCATGACCATCTTTGCAACCTTCTCATGGCGGTACAGGAGTGCCCCGCCAGACCTGCTGAGGCAGCGGAAACGAGTCTTCAGTAGGCCGAATGCCTGTTCTATGACTACACGGGTACGTGAGTGGGCATGGTTGTAGTCCTCCTCAGGCTGGTTCTGTGGGTTCCGGAGTGGTGTAAGGAGCCATCTCTTCAGTGGATACCCAGCATCACCTGTATGTGGACAATAAAGGACGTTTGTGGAATGACATTGCTACGTACGCACCCCCCCCTTCCTGCCAGGTCATTGCCGCATCACATACCCCACATTATCATGCATGAAATGAGACTCACCGAGGAGCCAGGATCTGTTCCCTGCGTGTCGCTCCATGTAGCGTGGTATTGTAGAGTTCCTCAAGACCATAGAATCATGGGTTGATCCAGGAAATCGGGCACAACAATGTGTAATGATCCTGTTGGAGTCAGACACCATTTGTACATTAAGAGAATGAAATTGTTTTCGGTTGCGGTACTGGGCCTCCATGGCATGTGGGACGACCAATTCCACATGCGTGCAGTCGATGGCACCAATGCAACCCGGTATGCCGCCAAGTGCATGGAATCCCACTTTTGTGTTCGTAATTTCCTGCTCCGAGCGTGGTAGAGAGATGTAGTCGTCTGCGTGCTTCAGGAGGGCATCGAGCACTTGCAATAGTGTCCGTGAGAACAGTGGCTGTGAAATGCCATGCAACTGTCCGACTGTGTGCTGGTAGGTGCCTGTGGCCAGGAAGTGGAGTACAGACACCACCTTCAGTAGGGGTGGGATGGCGGTTGGGCTATCTATCATGCTGACAAGGTCAGCCTGTGTCATGTCCACAATGGCGGTTATGGTGTCCCGGTCCAAACGGTAGAGGGTGTGGATCTGCTCAGCAGTGAGGTTGAACGGATGAGCTCGGAGGCGTGGGATTGCGGGCTGCCTGCGTGGTGGTAGTGGCTGTGCTGGTGGGCCTTGCTGGCCCTGCCTTGCCCTCCTCCTCCTCCTGCGTCTCCTCTGTGCGGCCGGTTGTTGTAGTAGTTGGTGTTCGTCTTCTTCTTGAAGTTGGAGTACTTGCAGTGCTATCAGGTCCCCCAGGGCCAACATCGCTAGTCCTGCCGGTAGCATTTTGGAGCGGGTGTGGTTGTGGGAGGGGGTTGGGTGTGCAATTTATGTGTTTTCAGGCTGTATAGCCTCCACCTGTGGTGATTCATTCCACCTGTGCCAGCTGCAATCCCCTTTGGGCGAGCACCGTACCGAGGTTCACCGACGGGCGGGGCGTCCCATTTGTGAGTGAAGCCAGTTGCCATTTACACACACTGCCGCACTACATGGATGGATTTGTGATTTCATGCGGTCACAGATGCCTTTTCGACGTGATGTTGCAAATGAGGAATTCGAAGGACAGCGCTTTCGGTTTTCAGCTAGCGGCGAGGAGACGCCCACAGGTCTGACTGCAAGTATAACGTTCTATTGTTTAATGTCCTTGGGACAGGGGCCATGGCGCGTATGCTATGATTGATATGAATAGTATGGGATGCGCAATAGCATAGTGGACAAAAAGGCAGGACGTTCCCAAATACATGTTACTTCACAACACTAGAATTCCGGGCTGGAGAACAGTGGATTTTGCAGACTGCATTACGCACAGACTCAATGGAAGTTTCAAATGTGATGTGAGTAAATAATCAGGCGTTTTCATACCGGGATGAGGGAATGATGTATGGATGCATGGACAGATGATTTGATGGAGAGTTTGCCATGTACAGGGCTTTTTGGAATCTATCCACCTCCCCTGCGCTATGTCATGCAGAGCTGCCATAGTGGGACCATCGTCTTTCTGCCCTTGTTGAACCCTCCCTGTCTCGACGCGCCTTCAGGCACTTGTGTCTATGCACGTTACTAATCCCATCTGATGGATTCTGTCTTCACAGACGCATGCACACAAACACTCGTTTGTAATGCTGTTTTCACCTCGATTTTTATGGTTGTGATTCGCAAGTGATTTTTGGGTGGGTATATTCCTTTTGAGTGGGCTAGCATGCATATGGCTGTAGATTTAGTGTGATCATTGAAGTGAGTTATACAATTGTAGTTCTGATGCCCATACTATTCTTTTTCATTTCATTTGGGTGACAGGTATCTCCTCCCCTTTTGCCGCTGCCATCGGTACGCCACTCCTGCAGATGGCTTTTACTCCCGACACCTGCTGCTTCGTGTCAATCAGTGGAGCACCATTACGATCTTATGGGACGATCGCCAATGGGCCACATGCCCTTACGCAGTGCTAGTGGCTAGGAGCAACATATCGTCCTTTCTGCTGGACTAGTGCCTACCTGATGGGACGGCCCTGCGGTTCTAGGCGCTTCCGTGTTGCCTTTTTGGACGTGAGTGTAGCCCCTGTGTACCATGATGGAACAGGGCGTCACACAAGCAGAAGCTGGTCATTTCTTGCGGATGCAGCCCACAATACTGGAATGTATTTAGGAGTTCATGACCTAATGGCTGTATGGCCCTTGGTGGTTTTGTGGTGCATTAAATGTCTATTCTGTTTTTGTTTGTCTCATTTTTCTGGTCATGTTGCTGTACTTGGACCTTCAAATGCCTGTGCTGCATCAGTGCGGCAATGGTGCCATGGCAGATATGGATGCCCACTTACAAGGCACTTGGAGCCACTGGATTCATTTGTTTGTTGGCATGCATGGGTGACTTGTTCATTTCACTGGTTGCATAGTGTGACTTCATTGCACCTACGAGGAGTTGTGCAATGTGGCCAGGGAGTGGTGTACAGGCACTCAGTAGGGCCGTTTACGGTTGATTCGCGATGCCGTACTTCTCACCATGGCGGAATGGTACTTTCCGCCATGCTTGATGGCGTTAGGTACATGTCCGCTAGGGTCGGAATTCGCGTACCGTTGCGCCATGGTGGTAATTACGGTTTGGCATGGCGCGCGTGCGCGTACTTGGTGCAGTTAGCGTTGGCGTTCGCTACGGTGTCGCTAATGGCATCGTACTTTACGGTGACGGGTCGTAATCGCACCGAGCGCTATTCGATGGCGGTATTGCATTTCCGCCATCGTTTTTCGATTTCCGCCAGGGTCGTAATGAGGGCCCATGTGTGTTCTTAGAACAGTTTCAACTTGCCTGCGAACAGTACGGACAGGTATAGTGTCCTTAGGACACCTCCATTTTCGTTTAATTACGAACACCCCGGACACCATGTGTGTTCTTAGAACAGTTTCACCTTGTCTGCGAACAGTACGGACAGGTTTAGTGTCCTTAGGACACCTCCATTTTCATTTAATCACAGACATCCTGGACACCGTGTGTGTTCGTAGAACAGTATCACCTTGCGTGAGACAGTACGGACAGGTATAGTGTCCCCATCTGGATCGATTGCGGACATCAAGTACAGCGTGGCTGTCCACGGACACAACAAACACAACAGCGGTGCCTACCACCTAAATAGATACAATATTTGAAGCATCTCTTACCCCCACCATCCCCAAACACTCTTACAGACCAACACACTTGCCAAAATTGTATTTCCCCACCATTTGTCACTGTGCTGTCCGCGGACTTCCGCGGATACAGGATGGCGGGTGTTTCCAAAAATCTGACGCACGCCACGCTCTCCACCATCCAATCGGTGAACACGCCGCATGTCCGCGGACATGACGCAAGTCGATTAGCCAATCAGGACACTCTCTGCGAACAGGGAAGTTTGTCCGCGGACCGGACATAGATATCACTAATTTCTTTTTACCTACTTTTTGGTCATTTTTAAAAAAAAACTACTGGACAGATTTTCACCAAATTTACAAAAGCACGCTTTCGGGTCCAAGCCGCTGCTCCTGCCGCAAATTTGGTGAAAATCCGTCCAGTGGTTTGGGCTGTAGGCGTGGGCAAGGTTTTTCCCCCATTCAGTCTATGGGGAAAAAAGACTTTTTGGGCGCCCCCCTATAACTTTGCCCCCCCCTAGACCAAACCTCAGGTCCAGGGAGAGCGAAGTTATAAGCCACCCAAAAAGTGGTCTTCCTATGGAAACAGAAACTTAACCATAACTACACACCCACTACTGTGGCCGTGTAATGAGAAAGCAAAATCCAGAAATCACAGGAAACAAGCATTGGGAAAGCCAACCGTTTTAGGCCTTTGTGTATATATGGGGTAGGCATTTTCTAGACACTACCTACCCATAAACTCACAACAGCTGAAAAATGGAGAGATTACCTGGGCATATGATTTCAGTACCTGACAAATGGCTATCTGTCTAATATCTCAAGCCAAAACTGTTGGTTTTGTCATGGCTTGTTTTTAACAGGACTTCAGTGCAGAAATAAATCAAGTGGCTAAAGGCACACTTGGTTAAGACTTTATTATTCTAGTAGCCATTTACAGCTGCAATTAAGCCATTAACTCTCAGCAGACTCCTTAGAAAAACACTGGTTGGCTAAAGCTTGATTTTTCTTCTTGATAGCGTAAGCTCAAAGAGATCCCATGGGAATGTGTTTTGGGTAGGCAAGGACAAGGAGAGGGTGGAATGGCCATAGACATTACCATGTCCAAGGTCAGTCAATGGGTGGGTAAACAACGAAAGAACACCCACAAAGCTGCGTGTCCCTCCTCACCTGTCATCTCCCTCCTACCTGTACTCCAATGCAACAGTTTTGGATTGCAGGTGGCGCTTAAGCAGGACTGGGTAGCCACACACATGGCAAGGGGGAACTTGAGAGCTCTAGATGTGGGAGCAGGCGCTGGTTATTGCTGCATATCAGTCTGTGGCCTGTGAGTCACTTACAGTGGGGGGTGGGAATGATCTGCAGCTCCCTCAGCTGCCACCTCCCTTTTGAGGCACAGTCCACTCTTGCAGCAAACAAAAAGCCCTTCTCCCCTTACCTCCTGCAGGGGCTTGTTGCTCATGCAAGCCTAATAGTTTCCCAGGTTTCAATAGGCATGCACACAGGTCACCCAAAACGCTTTTTACACTGCACACAATGTTACTCATGAAACACAACCTTCTTGTCTGTCCCTCTTACTCTGTTGTCAATGTTCACCTGGCCATGAACTTGAGCTTGGTTGACAGAGCCTCCTAAAGCCATAAGCACGGCAGTGAGTGCCTGAGCTGGCTTGTGGTGGTTTCTCCTATCTTCCCGAGTCTGTGCACTTTCCTACTAGGTTATGAACAGATGTTGTTACTATATAATTTATAAACACAAACCCATTCAAGCAACATTCAGCAAAACTCTCAGCATCTCAAACAGCTCCACTGGCTTTTACAAAATGGCCGCTGCGGTAACAGAACTTTGAGCAGGATGCATTGGTTCCTCTCTTGTGTATATATTCATTAACTCTTCCTGGCACCTGGGAAACCTCGCACCAACCAGACCCAAAAAGGGACTGCAAGGAGTAGATTGAAGGGCCTGTTCCATTAATTAAACAGTCCTGCTAATCTATTATTGTCACTGAAAGGTTTGTTAAAGCCCAATCGTTCTGGTAACAAAAATGAGTTAGTGTCGTCTTCCGTTCGGTAGAGTAGCATTCACAATGAAGATCAGTCAATGGAGTTGGAATGTTACAATCTATGTGGCAGGCCTTCTTCACACAAGATCTCCAGCTCGCAGATTATATTTTCCGCGTGGATGTCTTGCTTTGCACTTTTCGCCCTGTAGTTCCTATGCGCACCTTTTGACAATTATTTTATGATGAATTTAGAGAAAAAAACGAAAATTCCACAGACAGACTTACGTTGTTTCAAATAAGAAATATTTAAAAATTACAGACTTAGGTTTGTTCAGGCATTTAGTGTGGTATGTCCAGTGCATTTTTTCAGCCCTTTTCGGATTATGTACAGTCGTCCAGGAAGACCTTTATAGACATAAAAAGAAGACTCAGAGAGAAAGGCATTAAGTATGTGATGCTGTTTCCATCGAAACTGAGAATCGAACATAATGGCAGGGCGCAATTCTTTAACACCCCGGGGGAAGCAAGTTCCTTCATAGAATCTCTGCCAAGGTCCCACGTGACAGAGGCAACAATTACTGAATGAGAAATGGCCTGTAGGATCCACAAGATCTATGACAAGAGGTCAAAGAGACGACCGATACATTATAGCAGCTGAAACATCACCCATGGACTGGGTTACTGAGACGACTGGGTTCTGAAGAGCCCCCCGAGCGTGAACATACGAGTGTTGTTTGGGCATAAGGGGTGAGGGGGAACTGGAGAGTTGGTGTTGCTGGTCGGGGAAGGGGTGAGTTTACAGTTCGGACTTCATTGGCGAGACCCAAAAGTACGTAGCACTAAGATGCAGCACACACTGTTAAACAGACGATAGGTAGTGGAAAAGTTATTAGGATTGCGCAATGGCCGGGTCACTTAGAAATATCACCAGGAATGTGAGGTGCCTGAACTGCCCATCGAAGGGGCACAGGGTATTGTCATATATGCAAGACATCAAGTGGGAATGGTGTTCCTACAGGACATCAGACACAGAATCAAAATTTGGGAAAAGCTGGGAATGCCTTCGCTACTTCTCTTCGTATTCATCATATTCTAGAGGAGTGTGTATTCTCATTCATAAATCGGCAGGGTTCTGCCTAACTAATCTGGTCAAAGATCATGAATGGAGGTGTCTGGTGGTGCAGGGAACCATACAAGGCTGACTGTATACTTTGCTTAATTACTATGCCCCAAACCAAGACATGATGGAATCACTGGGGTGGATCGATCGCCAACTAGGGACAATCGCGAATGGGGAAATTATTTGGGCTCGGGACTTTAATGCGGTCATGGAACAGGGCCAAGATTGCACAGGTAGCACGCACCACCAGACGCCCAAGATGACTGGGAAACTCAGGGATATGTGCTCGATGTGGGAGATCTCAGCTATCTAGAGGGTCAGAAATAAGGGGACATTGGGGTACACGTACTACTCTTCGGTGCACAACTCGGCATCTCGACTGGACTACTTTCTGATCTCCCACAGGCTGATGGGGGAGGTGACTGAGGTATCTATCCTGGCGCGTACGCTGTCAGATCACGCCCCAGTGCTACTGACTATTGAACTGAAGGATTGGGGAACGGGAAGAGCACCCTGGGTGTTTAAAAGTGAAGGGATGACAGGCGTGGTATTCCGGGAAACCCTTTCCGGGGCGATAGACACTTTTTTTGAGGTCAACGAGAGATCTGTGGACTCAGCTGCAATCCTATTGGAGAGCTTCAAATGCGTGATTAGGGGAGAATGCATATCGAAAGAATCTGGGATAATGAAACTAATTAGGAAAGAACAAATAGATTAAGAAGCCCATATATGGGGGATACAAATGGGAACATCTACACCAACACACACAGAACAGGCATAGGTAAGGGGGCGAATACAGCTGTTCATTGAACCAGCCCATAGAGAAGTTATATTTATCCAGGGGAAAGCTGCAGTGAGACAAGGTAGTGAGAGACAGAGCTGCTAAAATGGATGATCCCCAGGACTGAGTACTGTCCATAACAGACACACAGGGAGAGGATACATTTGCACACCTAGAGATAGTTATGGAATTCTATGAGTTTTACAGGCAGCTATAGTCATCTCATGTTCGCGTCTCTTGGGGTGAGGTGGAGAGTTATCTGGAAAATGTAGCTTTGTATTGGTGTACAGACACAGAACGGGAACTACTGGGACGTACCTTATCATTAGAGGAGGTGCTTGGAGCTATCTGTTTCCCCTCGCCTGGGAGGATTCCCTCGGCCGGATAGGTTCACAGCAGAATTTTAACAGCAATATGCAGAGAAACTAGCCCCCTATCTGTTGCAGATGTTTCACCAGAGCTTGAAGGACAGCTGACTGACAGAGTCTCTAAGGGACACTGTGGTGGTGGTGGTGCTTTCTTTTAAAATCCCCCCGTGTGTTCCTAGACCCCGCTTTTAAAATCGGACAAGCCACAGAATGAGTGCTCCTCCTACCAGCCCATATCTCTCTAGCCCAAATTCGGGCAACTAGGCTGCTACCAATGATGCAGAGAATGGTCTGAGCAGATCAGTCGGGTTTCATACCAGGTCGCTCCACCTCCCATGGCCTTTGCAGGATGTTCGGCTTGCTGTCGGCAGTGCACCAAGATGAATCCATAGTAGCAGCACTTCCAGATGCCACAAAGGCATTTGACTCCAAAGATTGGTCATTCCTGTTTGCGGTATTGCGTAAAATGGGAGTGGGGGAGCAGTTTATATCACTAGTGTTGTTGTTATATACGATGCCCAGAGCCAAGGTCAGGGTAAATGGTCAACTTACACCCGACATACGGCTGGAGAGAGGCACCAGACAGGGTTGCCCCTTGTCGACGTTGCTATTCGCCTTGGCAATAATACCATTGGTGGAGGTGGTCACCCTGCATAGGGGGATTCAACTGTGCAGACACGATAGTGCTATCTCTCTATGCAGATGATTTGGTACTATTCGAGTCTGTCCCGATGATGCAGTATATATTGGAGTGTGGGGATTTCTCTGGGCTCAGGATTAACCCGACAAAATCAGTCCTCTTCCCAATGACAGATAGTATGGAGCAGTGCGAAGATGGGTGGGGGTTCCAGCGGCAGGCCGACTACACTCGATATCTAGGGGTTAACATAGTCCGTAGCCCAAAGGCCTTGTATGAAAACAACTATAAGAGAGTATGAGGACAGGCCAAAAATGCAATGAGTAGATGGATGAATCTACCCCTCAATCTTCATGGCAGGGTCTCTCTAGTCAAAATGGTATTACTGCCTAGACTCCTCAATGTATTACTTAATATCCCACTAGCATTACCCAGGGACTACTTTAAGGACCTAAAATCGGTGACACTACACTTTATTTGGGCTGGGAAACAAGCTACAGTTGTTTGGGATAAACTGGTGCTACCACTACATAGTGGAGGGCTGGCACTACCAGATTTCGAGACTTACTACAACGTAGCTCAGGCGGTGTACGTTTTAGATTGGTATAGTGACTGGGGCGACAGAGAACATGTAGAGGTGGAAAGAGCGATGGCATCGCCATATCTCTTATGATCCATAATCCTGACGACGCCTGATAGAATGACCAGAGTGGACAATATGGTGGAACTGTCCTGTAGGGCATGGGTCTGCACTGAGCAGAAACTCAAAGGCGACACCATCTATACCCCTGGCTTACCAATCATATACATCCCCGGGATCCCAACCACAGCGAGAGGAGCTATGTTGCCTTGACGAAACGTCTGCACTTGATCTTCTTCTGAGACTTATTCCCAAACAGGCAATTCATAACACTGGAGGAACCATGGGATAGTGGGGAGATCTAAGCTCTGAAGCTGCTTCTGTTTTTTCGACTGAAAAACTCTTTGAGGTAGCTGTTCCCAAATTTCCCCAGACAGCCCGATGTGGCTTCCATACTTGATAAAATGCTCTGGGGAAATGCACTAGAAGAATGGTCTCACCTTTATATGCTGTATGCACAGACACCAGACAAGGGGCAGGCACCTCCCCTAGGGAGGGCTGGGAGGCCTCGATAGGTCAGGCAATACCAGAGGAAACATGGAGATATACCTGCACCAATTTTATCACACACCAGCATCCATGCACCACATTTTACCCAATGTTCCATATAGCTGTGTTAGATGCCACGACACAGCAGCCAATTTCCTACACCTGGTGTGGGGCTGCCCACCGATCTCTGATTTCTAGGTGCAGGTGTTTGAGGTACTCAGTGAGACTGCGGGAGAGACAGTAGCTCCAAACCCATTAATGGTACTACTGGGTTGTACTAAATCAATCCCGGGAGGCATTAGGAAACTGATTGGGCTACTCCTGCTTCTGGCCAAGATGCGAGTAGCAATGGCATGGGGAGAATGCAAACTCCAACATTAAAACAATGGCAGGCGATATTCTATATTGCAATGACATGGACACAGAATATCGTCAACTATCTTAACGCCAAACCAGTCCCAGTGACATATGGGGCCCATATATACACCACCAGATAACACATTTGAAGGAATTAGAAGTGGACATTTAATTATCACCCGCAAGTTAAGAGAACCTTGTCACTGATTCAACCAGTGTGGTACAATTCCCTAAAGATGCATGTGAAACACGATACGGACCCATTACCAGCATGTTGAAATGTGTGTAAATTATACTGGCAACTATAATTCATAACAAGTGTGATATTCTGATGGACCACTATGTACACAATCATCGTGAAATAGAAAAAGGACCACTGTTTGTGGGAGAGGGGGGTTCCGTTGTTGGCAGATGTGTCGGTGTTGTTGTAAAATGTTAATAAAAAGAAATACATTTAAAAAAAGAAACTGCCACGATTGATGGGCTAATTTAAAAGAAAATGTTAGATACTGAAAAGCTGGCTCAGTTGAGTTGACAGTCCAGAAATGTGTGCACACTGCCAGAAGGAATGAAACTTAGAGCTAGGAATTGTGCATGTTCCCCTGGCCTTATGCAATAGGTGGACCTACATTGCAGTGTTTCAGGCACTGCCTTCTTCTCGGGGTGCAAGTGAACTACTTATAACTTTTAATAAATTGGTTATGTGTTGTACATTTATGGGAATTTATCCGGAAATAAAGCTATTTGATTGATTGATTGAACGACTTAAAAAATCATCTCTCCCCTGACCTGTTGTTGTTATGACTGTTGTTCTGTTATGAAAGACATTGTCCTTGTTGATTTAACACTTGCACAACTGAACTCAAGCGCGCGGCGTGCAGCGCTCAGCGCTCTTTATGTACTTGCAAACATCCAATGCAATGTATGTATAAAACCAATAAAAATATATTTGGAAAAAAAAAAATCAAAATGAATAAAAAGGATGCAGCCCATGTCGGCTGGCCTGAGATATAATGGTATCCCTTATCCCAGGTCGTGGAGCCATTAGGATTTACATGTCTTCCATGAATTGAGTGAGTCAGTGAGCGAGCGAGCGAGCGAGCGAGTGAGTAAGTGAACGAGCTGTAGCCCTTGAACAGCCTACACCACAGTGTGAATTACGTGCATGTCTGTCGGTATACGTGCTGGGTTTTATAATGTGGAACCCAGCTGTGAACTATGATTATTCCTCCTGTTGAAGCTATACATCTGTGAGTTTCACAACATCTGGGTTTCCAGATGTTGTGAAACTCACAGATGTATAGCTTTCCCTGAACTGCTCAGTCCCTGGTTCTATATCAGTGATCCCATCCCATAGCTTCTTTTGTATGAGAGAGGCTGCAAAGTATGTCCCAGTTCTATCCCCTCCCAGAGGGGTAGAAGGGCTCCTGTAATCCCTCTTTCTCTTGCCAAAGCAGAGTCACTTACTATGATGCGTGAGGAACACAGTCTAATATCGGCTGCATCCCCAGAACTTGTTTTTGTTTTTTTAAATGTTCTTTTCGAAAATTTTCAATATTGAAACACATAAACAGCAATAAAACAACATGCATTAATCACAACAATGATCATCAAACTATATACATATAATCCAATCCCCACCCCATGAAGTCACAACACATTCAATAAACAGGCCTAATACAATAAAAGAAATTTACCCCAGATCTTGTTAAATAAAGCATTTTTCTTCTCGCTCCGATACAACACTCCATTTCAGCTAGAATATGCATCTCTGCAATCCACATCTCAATTGTTACAGGAGCAGACGTTTTCCAATGTCTCAAAATCAGTTTCTTCCCTACCATTGCACCTCGAAAGATCCATTTTCTCTGAGATGTACTCAAATCATCCAACATATCATCACTACCTAGTACAATGGTCTTAAAATCCATGTGAACCTTTCCATCAAGAATCTTTTCACAGATCTGGTCAAATTCCAACCACATACCTCTCACCCTTGAGCATTCCCACAACATATGCTAAAGGGTGCCAACCTCATGTAAACATGCCCAGCATTCCGAGCTGTCACTCATTCCCCTTTTCATCAGTCTCTCAGGTGTCCAATATTTTCTATTTAAAATCTTAATTTGACGCAATCTTTCAGCAAGACCCAAAGAACACAACTTCACGTTTTCACAAATACGTGACCAATGATCTTCTGTAATATCTTCACCAATCCTCCCGTTCCAATCCAATCTCAAAGCATCATTTGCCCTATAATTCGACACAATC
Organism: Ambystoma mexicanum; assembly: GCF_040938575.1. Classification (NCBI taxonomy): domain Eukaryota; kingdom Metazoa; phylum Chordata; class Amphibia; order Caudata; family Ambystomatidae; genus Ambystoma; species Ambystoma mexicanum. Next base: position 1,092,092,389 of record NC_090937.1, on the reverse strand, counting down.
AATCTATAAACATAGCTAACTAGGCCACAACCGCTCACCCCTGGCTTCCAACCAAGCATATCCACATTTATTCTCTCTTCCATATTTACCTCACCAACCGCCTTCCTGATCTTCCGATAATCTGACAGATAAAAAGTAGGAATATCAAACTTCATCTGTATCTCTCTAGCCGTCATCCAAATCATACCATTGAAAAGGTCCCCAATCCAATGCACCCCAGCCAAGAACCAATCATGCCAGAACAAAACTTTCCCTTCATGCGTAACACTTGGATTCAGCCAAACTGAAGCACTTGGAACTCTCAATGCATTGAACCCCAAACATTCATTCAAGACTAACCACAAATTCCATAAACTCCTAGTCAATGGATCCTCCATCTTTGTTCTGTATGGCTTACTTGTTAGCAGAGCCCTGGGCGATAATGGGCTAACATGACTAGATTCTGCACATAACCAGTCCTCTTGCTCTGATTTTAAAAAGGCAAATAAAGTTTGTGCCATAAAAGCCAAGTGGTAAGCTTTGAAATTCGGGACACCCAGCCCACCTTTAGACAAAGGCAAGTGTAATTTACTAATCTTCAGACGCGGTGGTTTATGATCCCACAAGAAATCTTGCATGAGCCTATCCAGTTCATGCCAACATTTTTTCTCACTATCTAATGGGAACATACTCAGTACATAGTTCACTCTGGGAGTCGACACCATTTTCAAAGCATTCACCTTCCCCTAAAGGTAAAGGTGCAACAATCACCATCTCTCAAATCCAATTTGAAAGTAGCGCACACCATATTCATATTTTCTCTCACAAAATCAATAAAATTAGGCAAAATCCATACTCCCAAGTACAATCATTTTTTAGCGCACCAATTGAAGCCTAACCGTGTAATGAATTGTTGTCACACAACGCTACCAAGGGTAAAACTTCTGATTTCGCCCAATTGATTTTGTATCCAGAACATTGATGAAAGACCTCCAAAATATTCATAAGTAAGGGCACTGACTCGTCAAGTTTCTTGAGGACTAATAACAAGTCATCAGCGAATAACCACATTTTTTGTTGCATTCCCCAACAGTTAATGCCTTGCAAGCCGTCATCGGTTCTCAATGTTATAGCCAATGGTTCAATACCAAGTACAAATAATAAAGGAGATAGCGGGCACCCTTGTCTCGTGCCACATTCCAATTCAAAAGGTTTTGACATCTGACCATTAGTTTTAACATCAGCCGTGGGCCTAGTATATAGCAGTCTAACCCAAGAACAAAACTGAATCCCGAAACCCATCTTTTCCAGCACCCTAACCATAAATTGCCAGTTTACTCTATCAAATGCCTTTTCGGCATCCAATGAGAGGACTGCCGAGTCTTCTGACAACTCTGATGCCTTTGTGATGGTGCAAAGAAGTTTCCTCGTGTTACTGGACGTCATTCTACCTTTAACAAAACCAGACTGGTTCTGATCAATCAGCTTCGGTAGAAGATTTTCCAGCCTTAATGCCATGATCTTGGCCCGGATCTTATTGTCAACATTGATTAAACTAATCGGTCTGGAACTGGACGCTAACGTATCATCTTTCTCTAGAAAGACTGAAATCGTTGCATGTCTAGTTGTATCTGGAAGTAATCCTTTAGCCTTAGAGGTCTTATACATTTCTGTTAACAGTACCAATTCTGAATTGGGCAACCACCTATAGAACTCTACTGGCAGCCCATCAGGCCCCGGAGACCTACCAACACTCAATTTTGATACTGCAATTTTGACTTCATCTACCATTATAGTTTCCTCAAACAATTTAGATTCTTCCTCTGAAACTTCTGGGACCTGAATTTTCTCCAGAAAGTTACCATTTGCTGCATCAATATGGTTTTCATTTTTATATAAATTTTCATAAAACCTCTTGAACACTTCATTTATCCCCGCCGGTGTGAATGTAATCTGACCTTCAGAGTCTGTAATAGATGTGATTGAGCGCTTTGACTCTCTCATCCTCAATCTATAAACTAGCCAGCGATCACATTTCTCCCCATCCTCAAAATAAGTGCATTTTTGCTGGAAATACCTTTTGTCTACTCAATTCGATATTAATGTCTCCAACTCTCTCTTCAACCTTTTTATTTCGGGAAGCAATTCCCCTTTCGAGGATCCACCATCGGTTTACATGACATACCTCTAATTTTTAATTCTAGATTTTTTTGTGTATTGTCCCTTTTTTTTTAATCAACTCGCCAGACCTATAAACATGCCTCGTACAGTGCATTTAAAGGCTTCCCATACTATGTCAGATTCGACTTCTCCATTACAATTCTCCTCCACAAAATAATCTATTTCTGATGAAAGTTTGTCCATCTCATTTACATTGTCCAATAAGATGGTGTTTAGTCTCCAAGTATTTTGTCTACACACAGTGAAATTCCACTTCAAATCCATAGTCACATGAGCATGGTCAGTTAGCACAATATTTCCTATACTACTTGTTTTATAGTATTGCAACATTTCTCCTGCCATCAACACCATGTCGATTCTGGAATATGTAGCATGTGTTCCAGAATAAAAACTGTATTCTCTCACTAATGGATTTTCAATTCTCCAACTGTCTTTTAGATTATGCTCCTCCATCAATTCCTTCAATGCCCGAGACTGCATATCTATCCTTCTGCAATGTCTAGTATTACTCATATCCAATGTAGTCAATAACTGTGTTGAAGTCTTCAGCCAAGATTATGTTACTTGACTTTAGATCTTGGATTGTTTGAGCCACCTTTCTGAAAAAAGTACCATCATCCGATGTTGGTGCATAAATATTACAGAAAGTAACTTATTTGCCCTGAATATTTGTTAAAATAGCGACCATTCTACCCTCCTTGTCGCATATTTCTTTGACAACCTTGATCGGGGCATGCTTCCTAATCAAAAAAACCACACCTCTAGACCTTGATTCGAAGGATGAACCATATGCTCTCCCAAGCCAACCTTTTTTCAAACCATCCAAGTCTGCTTTAAATAGGTGTGTTTCCTGAAGAAAATTAATATCCCCTTTTAAGTCAATAAAATAAGACATTACTTTCCGTTTTTTTCTGTGCATTGTTCAAACCGTTCACATTCCACGAGATAACTCGTTGCTGATCACCCAACTCCAATCCAGATTGCCCACGGCCACCCAATCCAAATCTAAAAAAGACCTATTCAACAGACCCTGATTCGTGTTTGTGACCCCAACCACAAACCCTAACCCACCCCCTCCGAAACAGATGCAAAACACCAAGAACAGCATATAAGAAAATATTCTAAAACACATTCCAGGTAGTCCAACGCCCTGGACTCCTCTCCTAAATAACTTGAACTCCCCAATAATTCTCCTATAACCAAAAAGAATCCACAAAAACAACGTCATGAAAACATTTAATCTAAATCCAAAACCCTATACTACCACAACTACGCATCAGCAAGTCCGGTACACAATTTCTTGGTCCACCGTCATATTCCAAACCAATATACACAATGCAACTTGCAACCTCCCATTGTTCATACCCAAACTTAAAATTGCAAACGAGCACAAACAAAGCAAATCTATCATAAGATACGCACTCGCCTATCGGCTCCCCCTAAACCAACCATTACCAATATGCATATATTATAAACATCTGCCTATTACGATTCTAGGCTGCCCAAATTCTACCTTTTAAAAATTCAGTCTATAGCCCCAATACTACTCAACTTCATCATCTAGAACCAACAAGACATCACAGGACTCCTATTCGCAACCAGCAAACAACATACAATATCTGATCTTAGATCTAACAAGTATGTGACCCTCACAAAGTTTGGGATTGAAAGCAACAGATGCCAACATATTCACAATAGCGCTTCAAATATTATTCCAGCTTAATTGCCTAGCCTAGCCACAATCTCCTTATTTAATGGAATGACAAATAAACCCTTGCCAATGAAATGTAATCAGGACCATGGTTGATTTTGAAAGATAGCAATACTACTAGCCCTTCACGCCTTCCGCTTACTAAAAGCTTCAGCAACCCTACTCTACTTACTCTTAGCAAAAGAGGTTTTCATAGTCCAAAGTTTTGGCCAACGCTATACCAGCCAATAGCATCCTATAAATATAGCAGGAATCAAACCACCAGCATTGAACCCAACATTTCAGTGAGGCCACCCACCCATTGTAACAACTAGACTATGGGGAACTGCCAGGAAATAGTGTCAAACAACACCCTATATCCTGACAGTATTACTCCATATTTATGAACACCAGCAAACATACATGTAAGACACTGCACTGCAACCAGTGGCTAATCATGAGTCACTAATAACAACCAAAAACTCAGTTAAAAGCATTTGTCCCCAATCAATGACCTTACAATTGAAACTGCTGCCGACACCTCTCCTACTACTGTAGTTGCGGCATGATTGGCAAGGCTGCCTCACTCGACCACAGAATCCCACAAGTCACGACAGACAATGAGATAAAACTGCAGTAGGAATTCAGAAATCATGAGGCGATATGCAGATAAAATCAACACTTGCCATGTATGCCTAAACCTTCAGACTAAGCCACATCAGTGGTTAAGCGAGTGTGGCCTATGAACTATCAATGGTCGCCAATAGAAAGCCATCCCTGAAAATGGACAATCACAAACTATAAAGTAGATCTGTGCATTTCATTACTGCTCTGGAGCACTACATCCAGTCGTTAAAGATGAGAAGGGGTAGGTCTAATGTTGATGCACATTACCATGGCAGGCGAAAGTACTAAAAGCGGTATAAATCAACACAATTTAACAGCTAGAACAGTGGAGATCCCCATGCGCAGTGAATAATCCAAAAGCAGATCCATCGTATCCCCAAACTACTAATTTCTCTGCTGACAGTTCGAGTCAGGGTGAATTGATGTGCCATTTAGATGAAGAAAGAGTCGGCCTGATCTCACTCCTCTTTTAGTATTGCCAAACATTGCAATTGCTCTAATGTGGAACGTATGGGTAGCCATTTTGTAGTTGCTACCACCCATAGCCTGTTAATACCTCTAGGGTAAGGCCTGGCAAACGTCTTTTTCATTCCCACACAAAGCTAAAGCTGTGGGCAATGCCAATCCTTATTTATTTCATGTAGGGGGAGGTGAATTCGAGGAAGCCTCTTACCACATGGCATTTGATCGACCTTCCAGCACCAAGACATGCTGGTAAACACTTAAGTAGATCACGTGTCGGACTTTGGGCTGTTTGTGGTGCAGGTGGCCGTTGTGCGTGAGCTAGGGTTCAGATGATGGGCAGATCAGGAGCTGCGTGTTATGACGCAGTTTCAGTGGCCTTTTAGATAAAGTTCAGCTACGCTCGTATGGCACTGCTGTTTCAGTTAAAACATCTGTGTATTTCTCCTTGTAGACAGACGTGTCTGCGTGTGGCTCCCAGACCTGGCGGTGACACACACTTACCCTCTCACACATTGTTCATCATTCAGATCCGATTTCTAATAGCGCCTCAGTGGTCATTTAATGCACAGCAAGGTGCATGCGTGCAAGGCATCCACAAAGGCTACCACACCGGCGTCGAAGATATTTCACCATCGGTGCACAAACTCACTTCGGGGCATTGGAAGGAGCGAGCGCCAGCTGACACGTTCACACCGAGTCGTATCCGAGTGATTGACACGACCCAGAGTCACTTCAATAGGGACTCGGGTTGCGTGCGGACATTCGAGGCATCATAGTTCACCAGTATAAATAGATCATAATGGCCCAATCTCACATGGGGGGCATCGAAGACATATATCAATCCAACACCTTCAGTCTTGCAGTACGCGTCCTCATGCCCCGAAGCATTTCCTTTCTCTGTTCCTGGAAATCCAGGTCAGCTGACTGAGCACATGACTCCCAGCGCCGGTATAGGTCCTTTCTTCTAATCCTCTCCCGATGATACGCTGAAGCCCAGAACACGACAGTGTGATCATATTTTTTTTTTAAAAAGAGTGTTCAACTGAAATTCCATTCGATGCCATTTTCAACACTTTAAATATCAATGTTAATCATTTTTTAAAAATAAGAAATGTTCAAAAATAGTCCAAATACAAGCATACCTTCTGGTGTAATTGTAGTAGTATACGTGGAATATGACATCCAAAAGGCACATTAGTTATCCATCATCCCTGACTGATTTTCCAGAGCTTTTAACCATTTCAGAGCCTCTTTAGGATCAGTGGTAAGTTTCTCCCCTTCAGGAAACACCAATGTAAACAAACCAGTTGGCCCCATTGAGGAAGGCTTTCACCCACAAAGATCTTGCCAGTTCTTTTGGTTCCTTAAAAGATTTTCCGATCTCCACCACCTCCTTTGGGTAATCCGGGTAAATCTAAATCCGTTGTTTTTTTATAATATATCATTTCCATAGTTCTTGCTGCCCTTAGGACATCTTCCTTGATCCGGGTGCACATAAAGGAGATCAGGATCTGTCTAGCTTTACCTTTAAGGCCCATCTTCCTGCCAATTCTGAATGTATTGTCAATGTCCATCAATGTTATCTGTTCATATTTGATTGAGCTTTTTAAGACATCTAACACTTTTTGGGCCAAGTCCTTTTTTTCTTCTTCCTCCAAACCAACAATCCGTATGTTTCTACACCTAATTTTCAAATCCAGCTCCAAGGTTTCAGCTTTCCCTTTATTGAAGTCATCTTTCAGATTCTTGTAGGCTCTGAGGCTCCCCGAAATGTATAATGACATGAAGGCACTGCCACATTCTAAAACTGAAACTCGACTATCAATTTGAGCCTCCTTCATTGTTAAGTCTTCCATTGAGGATTTAACATCAACAACATCCTGAGCCACTTTACCCAAGTCTTGTGGCACCTTTAAAAGTAGGGAGTAGATATCCTGTGGATTAGGTACCTTTCAGTTATCTATATATAGGAGACGGCCAGGAGCTGCTGGTTTATGCTGCTGCCTCTGCTGCCTGCATTCCGGAATCCCCCCCCGAACTTTTTTTGAAACCCACTTTTACCCTCTAATGGAAAGTGAGACCTGCATGTTTTGCCCTAATCACCCATGTGTTTCTGTCTACTGTAAGAAGCACCATCCAATGCAGTTCAAAATTCCCTTTAAGCAGGAGGAGACACATCAGAGTTCACAGTCAGTGTCTGATCGGAGCTCGGGAACTCCCCAGGCTGCCTTCACATAAGTGCTGTGTCTCATTAGGAAGGAGTTGACACGCTCCAAATCCACACAAGTGTCTTTGAAATATTGCTTAACAGGCACACATGTTCACAGAAATGTGTTTCATAAAACGGTAACCCTAATATGATGAATGTCACCCAACTGATAGCCTTGTGGTGCCTTACCTTCAGAGTGCCCTTTGACTGCATCCGTATGTGACTAGGAAAGACCCCCTACAATGATATTATTTATTTATTTTTCTAGAACCGTGTTTTTATTGTGACGCTCTCTGGCTGTTGGGCAGCTACAGTCAGCCGAGGTAGCCAGACCTCTGTGTCAAAGGGAAGTGGGAACACCACACTCACTGAAGGAGATCAACGATTTGCTCAAGTTGGGAGCAAAGCCTGGGAATTCTCTCTGCGTAGGGATTGTAGATGAATCAATCCATGATGTTAAAGGCAACAGATAAAGAGATTTAATGACGCAACTCCCACAGCGTTAGAGCACTGCCACAATGAGCAAAACATCAACTCACCCATCTCAGGGATTGGTATATCAAGAAGAAGGGGCTGAAATCCATCAACCATAGTATTGCAATTACTTGTGTCAACAGCAGCACAAAGTCTGTAGAATCTTGAAGGTAAACAGGACACAATTCATAACACCTGCCTGCTTGGAGCCCTGATCAGCTGCCTCGAGTGCACTAACGTGCATGTAATAGAGTCTTGGAGGATCTCTAAGCCTCAGAAAAGGCTTACACCAAACCAAACGGGTCTGTTGACCCTGCATAGACTAATGTTAGCTGTGAGGGGTGAGCCCTGGGTTCTGTGGTCTTTGGACCTACATAGACTTGTATTAACATGGAACTGTGTGCCATGAGCTTGTAATTATCTGTTCAAGAGAAGGACTGAACCACTAGGTGGATGGAATCATAGGGAAACAAGGATCTACAGATTGGATGTGTAACCCCTTTTTCCGGTGGGGTTAGTATGAATGAGCATGGTATCCCTGTTTAGTGGGCCTTCATTCATTTCCCTGTCTATTTCGTGCCGTTCACTTAATTTTGCGCTTTTGGGGCGAGGCAGTGTTTCTGTCAGGCATGGTATGATCCACCAGCAGGGGGAACGGGCTGGGCTGTGAGAAGAAATCACCTCAGGTGTGGCTATAGCTCCCCTGCTGGCAATCTGGAGTGGAAAGGCCCCAGGGTGCATAAAGCGGGTGGGTAGGCTCAGACGAGGGAGAACACCAGTGGAACACGAGAGGGAGAGACAAGGACACTGGGATAGTGGCAACGCTACCTCTGAAGAGAAAACAAATCCGGGACGTCCCCATCGGTGGTCCCACACCATGGCCGGCAGCTCGCTCTCCCTTCCACAGGGTCGAGGGCTCGAGCGGTGCTGGTGCTGGGAACCAAAGTAGGGAGAAAGTGTAGCAGGTGTCTGCCCCACTAAGCCGGTGCGGCTGTGAGGGACCGGCCCAGGCCTCTATCTCCCCAGGTCGGGGTACGGCTGAGGGTAGGAGTCAGAAAAGTGGGGAAGGTGCACGCCAGGCAATGTACTCAGTTATGCGCACACGTGTTGTTGTGTTTGTTTTCCTCCATCATCGCCGTGGCCAGATTTGACTGCAGTGGGGCGGTGTTCGGCTTAAGAGACACTCTGAGGCTGTGTTTAACAGGGTTCACTTAGGGGGGTTATGGAGGTGATTCCCTAGTCCATCAGTTCTTGGGTGCCTTCCCCGAGGTCTCCCTGGTGATCGGGGTGTTTGGGTGTTTTCTTCAACAGCGCCATACCTTACACGGCACACCCGCTCCATGATACGTGACCTCACCCCTCCTCGGGGATAGCGACGTGGGGAAAAAGGGTTTAAGAGTTGTTAGATAAGGAAGGTTAAGCCCCTAGGGTGTGCCTGGTGGCATGACCGCTCACAACCCTGTTTGGTTATGGTGTTAGGGCAGGCCCAGTGCCCGTTTTGTTCTACCCTTGTTCACTGGGTATTACAATGCAGGGTGTGAGGGATGTTGGAAGGTTCCCTTAGGGATCGTATGAGTGGGTTGAATATATATGGGAGTCTGCAGCTACCATGAATGTCGAGAGTTGACATTATTTACATATTCTGTTACCGAAGGTGATGTAACATTTCTCTCAGGTGGCACAATGAATCCTAATTAATTAGCTTGTCATCAAGTATGAGTTACTTTGCTCCCAAGTGAACCAATTGATGCTGGTTGAATATTTATTTACCAAATGGGATTTCCCTTGGCCCAGGTGGACCAAGTGAGGCAGTGTAATCATTTTTTTACCAAACGTGATTTACCTTGCTTCCAAGTGAACCAACGGATGCTATTTAACTATTTATTTACCAAGTGTGATCTACAGTGCTTCCAGGGAAACCAATGGAGGATCTTTTAATTATTTATTTACCAAATGTAATTTACCTTTACCCAGGTGGACCAATTCATGCTCTTATATTTATTTACCAAATGTGATTTACCTTGCCCTCAAGTGGACCAATTGATGCTATTAAACTATGTATTTACCAAATGTGATTTACCTTGCCTCAAATGGCTCAATGGACATTGTGTAATCAGTTAGTTACTGAATATTAGTTTATTGGGGCCCAGGTGCCTGCTGATGTTATTTAAGTGTTTGCTTCCGGAGGTATTGGAAAAGGGACATTTAAGGATGTAATTAGTCCATGAACTGACTGAGAGAGGCTCAAACAGGGGCCCTGTGATGTAATATTACTCGGGCATACCGAGGATTTGGTTTTTCATCTTTTGGCTGCATAAATACGGCTGCTAAAGGGCCAAATGAAATGAGACTGTGACTGGTTATTTTACCAGGTGCTTTACTGATTGCTGCTAGTCACCAGGACTGACCAGCCATTAGGAGAGGGCCCGACCCTTCCCACTGGGGTTCCTGCACACAGGGGATTGCCACAGGCCCTCTTATGAGGATACCGCAATCATCCCACTGGGTTTTCATTCGCACATGTGTGCAGTAAGGTGTCTGCATCCCTGACTCACGACTCATACAGGTTGCTGCTTTAGCTTTCTTTCAGAAACATAGGGATTAACACCTTACAGATGTGTTGAATGTCAGTTCTTCACCTGACCTATGAGGTAAAGAATCAAAGGGAGGTCCGTACCTCTAATGCAATGTCTTAGTTTTGAAGTATTTTTCTGTTCACCATTAAATGACTCCAAAAGAGATTTCATCAGACAACACCTGAAAAGAGAGTCATAAGGTAAACTATACAACAGCTTTAACCCAAAACTGACTATCTGTAAAGCCATAGATTACGTGTACACTTTGTCCAGTCTTTGTTCATTGTTCTCTATTCTTGGTATAGGCAATAGCTGAACTGGTTAACAATACTACAGATGAGCTGGATGCTACTTCAAGCGGCTCAGCTGGAGCAAGTCAATTCACTAGCCACTCCCAAAAGTCCAAACACAGTCTTTCTTGACGTTTTTTCCGGTCGGGTAGTGGATTTGAGTTAAAGGCTATATTTATATATAAAAGTGAAAATGTGTGGGTTTTGTGGCTTTGCGTATGTTCCCTATACAATTCCACACTGTGTCACCAATCTGGACCAAATGTTGTACAGTCACCTGTTAGGACCCTCCGGACATTACTGGCTACATGACATCTGGAAACCCTTTCCCCAGATCTCAGCAAAAGTGCAAATGTGGAGGTGGGTTTGTGCGTTTGTGGCTTTGAGTATGTTCTCTATACAATTCCACACTGTTTCACCAATCTGCATCAAATGTTGCACAGTCACCTGTTAGAACCCTCTAGACATTACTGGCTACATGACATCTGGACACCCCAGCGCTTTCCCCATATTTCAGCAAAAGCAAAAGTTTGGGTGTGGGTTTGTGGCTTTGTTGATTTGTAAATGTTCCCTATAAATGTCCACACAATTTCACCAATCTGCACCAAATGTTGCACAGTCACCTGTTAGGACCCTCAGGAAATTACTGGCAACATGCCATCTGGAATCCCCACCCCCTTCCCCGGATCTCTGCAAAAGTGCAAATTTGGGTGTGGGTTTGTGGCTTTGCATATGTTCCCTATACAATTCCACACCATTTCACCAACCTGCACCAAATTTTGCACAGTCCCCTGTTAGGACCCTCTGGACATTACCGGCTACATGCCATTTAGACACCCCACCCCTTTCCCTGGATTCAGCAAAAGTGTTTGGGATTCTTGGTTCGTGGCTTCGCGTATGTTCCCTATACAATTCCACACTGTTTCACCAATCTGCACCGAATTTTGCACAGTCCCCTGTTAGGACCCTCTGGACATTACTGGCTACATGACATTTTGACACTCCACCCCCTTCCTCCGGATTTCAGCAAAAGTGGAAATGTGGGTGTGTGTTTGTGGCTTCGCATATGTTCCCTATAAAATTCCACACCGTTTCACCAATCTGCACTAAAGTTTGCACAGTCCCCTATTAGGAATCTCCAGACATTACTGGCTACATGAGATTGGGACATCCCAGTCCTTTCCCCGGATTTCAGCAAAAGTGAAAATGTGGGTGTGGGTTTGTAGCTTTGCGTATGTTCCCTATAAAATTCCACAGTTTTACCAATTTACCAAATTGTGAACAGTCACCTGTTAGGACCCTCGGGACATTACTGGCTACATAACATTTGGACACCCCACCCCATTACCCGGATTTCAGCAAAGGTCTCTGGGTTTGTGGCTTTGCGTATGTTTCCTATACAATTTCAAACCCGTTCACGAATTTGCACCAAATTCTGCACAGTCACCTGTTAGGACCCTCCGGACATTACTGGTTACATGACATTTTTGGACATTCGACTCCTTTCCCCAGACTTCAGAAAATGTTAAAATGTGTTTGTGGGTTTGTGGCTTGGGAAAGCATTGTTCCTTATACAATTCCACACCAGTTCACCAATCTGCACCAAATGTTTCACAATTACCTGTACCTATGAGGAAATGAAAGCCTGACCAATGCCAGGTATATTAGCTAGTATATCATAAATTCAAGATACACTATAGAGTTTGTGGTCCTTCATCAGAACTCGGCCACATTCGTATTCTTTAGTTGAAGAACCACACCAACAGGATAACATTTAGTAAGGTGTGCTGGTTCCGAACAACAGCTTGACCACCCTTGTTCCACAAGAATGGGTGGGTAATGATTTGTTCTCGCAGTGATCAGATATTTGAAGAGCACCAAGTAATAATTGTGCATATTTCAATTTAAAATGCTCACCTTGCAGCTAAGGGAATATTAAACCTGGGTAGATCTGCAGGACAAACATTACAGCATAGTTAAACCGAGGTGCCAACAAAGATTCTTGAGATTCTGTTTCCTGTCCACAGTGCTCCAATTCAGCTCCAATCAGCACCTAATGTTTTCATAAAAGGTTTGTCTCAGTTGATTGATTCTTTCTAAACTCAACAAAGAACTAATATTGCTGGCAGACACTCTTCAAGGATTGGACTAGTCTTAACAATGTTTTTTCATTGAATATATATATATTCACTGAACAAATGTTGTTAAAGGGCAGAGGTGTTGCTAGGGGGTGCTGAGGGGGCTATAGCCCCGGGTCTTTTGGTTGTAGCCCCAGATACACACATTGAGAAAGACCCTAGAGAGTCGAAACGTGTTTTACTGACTTCAAACAATAAATAAAGCACCAACAATGTTTTTCAAGACTGCTTTATTATGACAATATTTACTTATTGAATAACCCAACGCTAAGGTGAACAGGGCTCACTCTCCTGTTCGAAACCTAACACTTCAAGAAGGAAGGGCACCTTCAGAAAAGAACCCCATCACTAGCAGCAGGGTAATCTGTTTAAAGTACTAGATGATCCTCAGTGATCTACTCATTCTACCACTCTGAAATACTTGATAATTGTATACTCTGATTTTTGGGGCATGCACCATGGCTGAAGCCCTAGGTTTGAATGGGAAAGAATATTTTACTTGCGGCTACATCCTGAAGTGCTGTACTGAATTACAACAAACCTGCGTGAGCAGTATCAGTAAGGATCTGAAAGCATGCTTTTGCAAATATGTTTTGTTTTTATTTGTCCAAAGTGTGCAAATATAAGTACAACCAATAGTGATATAAGTTTGGTGCATGGACAATGGGCCTAGCCCTTGGCAAGGACACATGCCTACTCTGATTTACTTATTGGGGCGTGCAGCATTTTCAGCCAATCCAGGGTGTTTCACGCCTCCCACCTTGGCATCCCTTGGAACTTTCCTCCTGGTCTCCCATGAGCACTTGTCTATTCGTACAGCCGCTTTTATTTATGGAGTTCTCTCACTGTATAATGCATATGTGCATTTATAGAAGCACTATGTATAATTTCTTGGTATAAGTATGTGAAATGCAAATGCAAAAGATTTGTAGACTATTGTTAAGTTGCAGTTGGTGGGTGGAAGTTTAATATGTTGATAGGCTATAAGTAAAGTTGTTAAAGTGATTGTTGGACATATGTGTGATACTCAGCTGGGCAGTATTTGCAGAGTAGCGCTTACGTTAAGTCTAGAATGTTTTTCTACAGGGTAGTACTCATGTACTTACATCTAGGCTCCAGACTTGCTCCTGACAGGCTCACGACAGGCGCCGTTGTGCATCGCCTTTGTGCGATGAGCCGGCTACGCCTTCCGGCGTCATAGTTGGTCTGGATAAGGAGGCAGGCACCAATCTGGGATCGGGAGCGGGATGCAGGCTGCGGTGGGTTCAGTTGGCCTCAGGCAACAGTGATGCCGGCCATCTTGGAGAGTATCGGATCCTCGTGAATTCTTATGGGAGAATACAGGTGATCAGGCAGGTTAGCCTATTCTGGGGCTAACTGGCAAACAGATGGCTCAGATGACTGAATGGGAAAGTAATGCTGTAAGAAATATTTGGCTTTGGGTAAATTAAAAATGATGACATTTCGCTGTAGGATGTGCTCAGGGCCCGCGGGCTTACCTGAAAGCACTGCGCTCCCTCGACAGGAGCGGATACTGCTCCAGCAGCACCGAGAAGAGCTCCCCCTCACTGGAAACTGGAACGGATGTGGCCGGGCTCACTTACTTGGTGGTGACTCTTGGGGAGAAGGGATGGCAATAGCTGATGACATTTTTTAAGACAAAGAGCGGTTTTGCTAATATTCTTCCCAGCATGCGCTATGTGCTAGATTGTTAATGGATAATGAGTAAGAAGAGGTGTATGAGCTGTGCAAGGGTACATTTTGAACTTCAAAGTTCCTAGATCAGCTGAAAATGCAGTTCCAAACAGTTGGCGAAGCACGCACCTGTTCACAAAGTGCAGACGTGTTCGCCAACACATCACCATGCTACACACGTGGTCACCCGATGATGTTACGAAAGTCTGCGATTACGTCAGACGTTCGCAAATGTTGACAAACACAGTGGAAAAAGTTGCAAAAAGTGTATAGAAGTGTTAAAAATGATGTTAGAAGGTGGGGAATGGCAGAGTTTTAAGGTGAAACTTTCTAAATTGGACAAAAATGTTACTATATTGGGCTAGGTATGATATTAGTAAGTTGTAGGAAACTAAGGTGCACTGGCAAAAACCCAGGAAATTCACAGAAGAAACTTTGTTAAAGGGAGGTTATGGTTAAGTTGCACTAATAAAAACCTATGAAATTCAGTGAAAACATTTTGTTAAGGGGACGTTATGTTTACAAGTAAAACTGAAAACCGCAAGAAATTTGCCAGTTATGGTAAGCTAAGGAACCATAACTCGTGCCACCACTGTGCACCGGTAAGACTAACACCAAGGACATCAGTAGTATTAGTGGGGAAAAGGAATACTTTGGTTTTGGTTGCATTGAAAACAAGAAAATGGTTTGACATCTGAGATTTAATAGCTAAAAGGCAGGAAGTAAGATTGTCATGAATTGAAGGCGAAAAAGAGAAAAGGGACAGAAAATGTTGAGTGTCATCCGAATAGAAGTGGTGAGATGAAATAATAGAAGCAATAATAGAGGTATAGAGGAAAAAAGAAAAGGTCCCTAGACAGAGCCTTGATGAACACTATGAGGAAAAGGTAAAGTATCAGAAGAAGACCCAGCCCAGGATACCAAGTACTTACGGTCAGGTAAGAACAAAACCAAGATGAAACAGAACCAGATATACCAAAAGAAAAGAGAGAAGATAAAAGGAAAGTATGATCCACTGTGTCAAACGCATCTGAGAAATCCAATAGAGTAAGACGAGATGAGTGTTTAGAGTAACGAGCAGAAAGAAGTGAGTCACATACTGAGAGAAGAGCAGTTTCAATTGAGTGAAGAGGACAACACCCAGGACAAGAGGAAGAAGACAGTACAATGGCCATATGAAGAGAAGCCACTTTAGAAGAACAGTAGGAGGCAAGATCAGAAGCAGTTCAGGTAGAGGTAAGTGAATAGTCAGGAGAGGGGGAGAAAGTAGATGAGAAAGTGATTGAAACAGATTGATGAGCAGATTAATGAGCAGTGCAATCCCTGTCTTAGGTCATAGGGCATGGAAAGCAAGTACCCCATGAGTACTCGGGCAATAAAAGGGTACTTCTGTTTTGATTGGGTCTCATTAACATCAAAAGAAGACTTAGACATTACATATATGCCCATATCTTGAATGCATATTTTGTTAATACATTTTGCGTTCAAGTCACCGCCCATAAATATCCACCCAGTTTTCTCGCTATGCTGGTAAACCAATAAAATATCCTAAATGTGCATTTGTGTGGATGCTGTAAACTCACCACCTGGGGATCATACATTTTAATGATACCTCATCAATATATTCCTCTGTTGCTCTAGTTCAATTACCACTGCCAACACATTCACATTATCATTCTCCCAAACCATTTAATTTGAATTGAGGCAAGTTGCACACAAAATGAGTAGACCACCATAAGGGTGCCCCATTTTCCCCTTCCTTGCTGTTCTTTTGGTAACATATGTACCCCTAAAAAAGAATGCCTCCCCCACCAGCCACGTATCTTGCAGCATCTTTATATCGGCAGCATTGAGCAGCTTAACGGAACCATTATCTAAGACAAACAGGTGTGAATGACACAGCGTATTCCATGATTTTATAGTCACAGATCATCAGGATTTCTTTTGCATTGGGGTAAAAAAGAGAGAAGCCAAACCAAGTGTTCTTTGCTTGTCGGATCCATCGCACCTGATTTAATGTCCGGATGCACTTATACACAGTCTCTTAAGGGGACTTCTTGTACACACCTTTCAGAAGATGCAGAGTTTGACACGCTACCTATTTTAATGTTGTAACCCCACTTTAGTAATGAAGCAGCGTGTGATCTGACCAGTGATACTATCTCTAATGTGCAACAGTGAATCACTGTCATTGGGGAAAATTGGACCTCCAATTGTTCCACACACTTGAAATCCGAGCTCTTAAGGACTTTCAGTGCCGGAATATGACCAAACAGTTGAAGCACACACTCACCATTCATAGAGGTTTTTTCTGTTAAAAATATACTCATGATGGTAAATGATGTTTGCGGTAATGGATCATGTATTGCCATAATGGTTTTAGAATCATCTTCACTGCTCACCTTGACTCCATCCAATTGTCTTTCTAGAACTTGTTCGGGGATAGAGTCTGTTTCGACCACTGATTCGCTGCTTCAGTGTGGTCAGCACTACTGTTACTGATTTATGTCCCACTCGGTTGAGGCACCTCCTGGTTACCATTTTTCTTGCCCGTCCTCTCGCCCCTCAAAAGCCAACTAGTTTAATTCCCAGTTTGATTTTTGGCCCTCTTTAATCAGTGCCCATCTTTCTTGAATGCTTTTTTTGTTTTCTCAGGGGCACTTATTGGGATTTCGTGGCTATTGTTGATAATAATGCCATGAGGTTGAGGTTCAGGCAGAGTATTAAGGTCCCTGTTCAACGTTCTTTTCTAGATACGATGGTATCCTTTAGCAGCTTATCGTGGCAGGAGGATTCATCAAGCAAGCTGGGAGGCTCCACATTCGTTGACTCCAGTAAGTCCACAGGACGACCACCTCGTCCACTTCTCCGTTAATCCCCTGGGAGTCGGAGATATGCTTTTCCTGATCACCATCACTCACTCGATACAAAGCCTTTGGCCCTCTCACCAATTCACTTTCAAACATATCCAGGATAATGGAATGTTTTTGAAACTCTCCATGGCTACGGTGACGCAACTTTCACAGTATTTTTAATGGAAAATGAATAACTTCGCTGTGCACCACGTTGTCTCCCGAGTTAGCGTCAGACAGCTTGCCATTAAGTTATCTTCTTGTAGTAACCCTGTCAATCTCGGGCAGCTCAACAAGCTCTCTAGAGTTTGCACTGCTGAAAAGTGACTTTGCACTGCCGACACAAATCCTGATTCATGGAATCGTGCAAAGTGTATTTTTGCCCAGTCTTTGAATGTCAGAAATACACTTTTCAGGGTTCCATGAATCAAGGTTTGTGTTGGCAGTGCATGTCACTTTTCAGCAGTGCTAATCCTCTTTGAACTGGGCCAATGTTCCATGAATCGGGGCCAAAATGTATAATGCTTGGAAATATTAATCTTGCTGCAATATATTTTGAAAGAATCGTGGGTTCAATTACGTCATTGTCTTTAAAAGTGTGTTCCTGGAGCCGGGCATCTCAGGCAGGTACAGTTTTCTCCCGTTTAACTCCCTCTGCTCAGGGACTTTATCGGTGGGCTGGTTTTCAGGATGGGTCGCATACCCATTTTAAATGGGCTTTAAACTAATCCATTTTAAACTCGAATGTGCCTTTCCTTCTTTCCCATCCTTTCCATCTGAAAGACACCCTTATATAATCTGTATATCAACCAGGTTGTTGTTGAAGCTTACCTAAGCATGGTTGCAGAATTTCAGCAGTGCCCCGGATAGCTCAGGGGCAACGTGCTCGCCTTGGAAGCAAGATGACACTGAATAACCTATCATATAATAACACGTAGATTCACTTTGGGTATATCAGGAAGGGCCTGGAACCTTCTACTATTTTGCTCGTTTGATGGCTTTGGCTGATATGTTCATAAAATCTATGGCACCAATCAACTTGCCATCAGATACAAGGATGGTCAGTGTTGGGTTTCCGTGCTCTGCTTTCTGTCAGGCATAAAACAGAAGTCACCTCTTTGTTGATTTAATATGGTGAGTGGAACTGAACCAATGGTGGGCTATTCAGGCATATCATCCTTTTAGGATGAGGCGGCTTTAAATCTGATATTCCCTATTGTTTTAGTTCCAATGCGTGCACTATTGCATGTCCCTCTTTCCCGCTCAGAAGTGGATTCTGGGTTTTACCAGACTGTGGCTTTGACAGTGGCACAGGAGGCATTATGTTTAGGTATGCAGGCTTTTGCAAACAAATAGAGCAGCCTTGAAGTGTCTCGTGTACTAGATGGAATTACCAATAAAGATTACAGACCAAATAATCCGACAGACTCAAAGAATATGGCAAAATACTACTCTATTCTCATTCACAGGGCGAACTGACAGACATGTGCTGATGCCTGCATGCTCACACTCAAACTTGGTTATACAGGGGTTTTATACCCTCATGTGCATCCTCTATGATGTAATTCTACGTGGCAATGTGTAAAACCTTTTGAGGGGAGGGATTGGTTAGGGGAACATGTCTACTTATAGAATATATAAGGATTATTACTTCATTGGCTGCCCCTTGTCTGTAGGCCACGCCTTGAACTACCTCTAAATACCTATAATACTGATTATAGCAGACAAAATGGAGCGGATTGGTCTATGCAACATTGTATGTTAGGATGCCCCATAGACCCACTGATTGGTTGCCATCGCCACCCATCCATTGACTTTCAGCTTGTTAGCAGCACGTAAGCGAAACAATACCTAGGTGTTTGAATCATTTCATATTACTCCCCACTTTCCCAATCAATAAATCATCCCTCATCGGTCGGCCATAAGCCAGTCTCTTGTTTGTAGTTGACCTTGTAGCTTGCTCATTGTTCTGGAACATTTGAGTGACTGTGAGCATACCACTATCTTCGTCTGAGGCTTAATGAATAACCCTTGTTTTCGATTTCTAGATCACGTGTTAAGAGAGCACAAATTTGTCAATTTCTGGCCTTCTATGTATTTCTATTTAATTCAATTTAGCTGGGTGCTGTCGCTCCTCTTGGTCTCTAGACACTTGCTCCCTCCATCTTGTATAGAGTTTATACACTTTTAATTCTCCAACACTGGGCTCTTGCAAATGTTTACTTCTTTAATGTAAGAGAAATATGTCTCACATTCAGGGCTTATCCGTCTGCCTCCCCTTGTGCCTTGCGATTATTCCTTAAAATAGTATCCTTGATCTTAGGCCAACATAGACTCATCTTTGTTTTTGCACACAAAGCTGTTCTTCCAGCATATCCCAATTCTGCAGCCTTGGTCTCCCTCTGAGGTAGCTTCAGTTGAATTCGACATGAGCTGGCATCCATTTTCCTATCATGGTCGTCCTAACCACATTATATATACCTCTATTGCAAGCTTTTCTGTCTCTTCTACCTTGCGTTACTGCGTATTTACAGTTACTGGTCAGTGCGTTACTTCATTCTTCTTTGTGTTCATGATTACTTTATCTTCAGGTACATGTTTCCCTTGATGCTTCAGTTACATCATTACTCTTAAGTATTTTCATATCGTTTAAGTATATTTTTATATATCTTCTTCGTGACATCACTTTGCCATCGTCAGATTTCACTTAGCGCTTCATGATGTCCATTGGTGTGTGCTGACATCCTTCTATGCGGCATCCTTTAACTTGTTCAGTGCCAGGGTAAATTCTGTATTGTTGTCTGAGTCCATAACGTATCTTGTACACTCAATGTGCTATAATGACAACAAGGGGGTCCCATTCATAGCTCTTCATCTGCTGTTCCAAAATGACAGTGGTGAGGGGGCGGGAACTAGTGAGAAAGCAGCCACCTGCTCCTCTAGAGAGAGATGTAAGTTTTTGGGGGCAGTGCATTGCTTGCCACGCAAAGAAAGGTTTAGTTTAGCATTGGTTTCAGGTAGTGGAACTCAGTCTAATGAAAATTATCAGTAAAGTAATTAAGGCCTTTGTACAGCAAGTTATAGTTTCATTAAAAGTTCTGTATTTACTAATACTATGGTTCTTCAAGCAGTGAGGCATGGAACCCATACAAGAGCAAGTCCTTCACCCTCATGCCAACATTGTTGGCCTGAGGGTGGGAAGCTTGCCCTGTGAATTCTTTGCTGGATGCACAAATGCCAGGCAGCATTAGCTGTGTCAGGGAATATGCGTATCCTGTATACCCACGTGTGCATGTGATTCTGTGTGGAAAGATTGTTTAATCACATGCATACATGAAGAGCAGCATGTATCTTTTCTTTGAAATAGTGGGCATTCACGTGAAGCCAAAAAAGGCATCAGCAATGCCACAATTTCACTGCATATATGGGCAAAGTAGATGTCATCGAGATTTATTTTACCTGATTGTGTTGCCTATTTATGTAGGTGGTGAGTTTAGGTTAATATTGAGTGTACGGGAGTTAAGGGGGGTTGCAGTGGTACCCCCTACATATATTTGCAGCAAAATCACACATAAAAAGAAATTTGACAAAATCTACTTCAAGAAAATCATGTCGACCAAATCACCCAGAAGCGTTTTGTGTGACTTTGCCTGCATGTGATCGTGTGGGGAGGAGAGTGCTGCCTGCATGTGATCGTGTGGGGAGGAGAGTGCTGCGATGCAAAGAACTACTGCGAATAATGAGAAACAGGCCAGGGACATGGAGAAATGTGAAATGCAGCAGGGTCCTGTGACATTCCTTAGGGGGAAATGTAAAACGAGGGATGGGCTTGACATGCGCCAAATGCCAACGCACAGAAGCATGGAGCAATTCTCAGTGGGCAATGCCAAAGGGAGCAGGAGCGTGAGACTCTCTCCAGGGGGCCCTGGAAAGTGGGAGTAAGCACATGGGGGAGCAGGAGCATGGGTAATATGAAACGGCGTAAGGATATTGGGCAACTTTCAGAGAGCAATGTGAAATGAGGAGGAGGCATGTGGTTATCTTCTGAGGCAGAGTGAAATGCTGCATTCAGCAATCATTAGGGGCAATGTGGGGGCATTGCGAAATGAGCGAAGCGTATGTGGCATTCTTCAGGGGGAGATATGAAATGTGGTGGGCATTGGGTAATCCTCAAGGAAATGTGAAATAGAGTATGGGGCAATACTCTGCAAACAAGGGTAAACGTTGACCAGAAGTAGAGTAGTTTGCTGTGGCCAATGTCAAGCAGGATGGGGAAATGTTGAGGAGGCAGTTCGAAATATGGTAGACTTTGGGGGTCAAGTAGAATGAGGCAGCAATCCAGTGAGGGCAATGTACAAACTACTACAGCGCCAAGGTTAACGTGGCCTAGACTGACTGGCATGTAAAAGTGGCACAGGTATTCCATAGATCAATGTGGAAACTAAAATAGCAATGTGTATGCAAAGTGGCATGAGGATTTTCTAGGGGCAACACAAAAATTGGCATGCAACTTTTGAAGTTGGCATGGTGATATTCTGGAAGTGATGTAAAAGCCTGCATAAGAATACAATGTTCTTAACAGGGGCGGAATCAGAATGCTACTGTTGAAACCGACATCACAGCATGTGATATTGACTTGGGGAGTTTGAACCTAGCTTGGCAACGTGGAAATGGCCATGGACATGATTAAACCGACAGACTGGCACACATTAGCCTGGCCTCTTGTGTCCTTGAGAGTAGCATGGTGTATTTGACTAGCGTCCCTGACAAGATGGTATACTGAGTATCCGATTGTTAGCAGCACATTGGATTATATGAGCATAAATGAGCTCATGAAGCAAGAAGTGAAAAAAGGCCCGATTCCAAAACGATCTCTTTTTCCAATATTGCAAATATTGTATGCATTAGTTGCCCGAATCGCTGGGACCATACAAACAAGTCGCAACCCCACCAATTCCAGAAGAATGCTCAGTAACTTCCATTGACACTCTTTTGCAGGGCCATGCAGGGATGACTTGTAGAAATCGCTCCACATGTCAAATGCCGGTCATGTCCTATTGCCTGTATCTATTTACAGAAGTACAGTAGGTTATAACCTGTCTAAATGTTTAAGGGCACCTGAATCAGATGGTCTCTATGATGACACTATAAAGGCAAATGCTAATGATTGGGCCAAGCTCCTCTATAACTCCTTCATGGGTTTCTCCAAATTGAGACAAATCTCAGATACATGGATCGCTAGTATGCTAATACCAATGCACAAATAGGGCGAGTGTTCTGACCCTGTAGATAACTAGTTCATTGCTCTGTTGGACATTGTAGGAAATATTTTCTTTTAGATTTTACTAATAGAACTAAGTGTATGGATGTGCTCAATAATTCTTTCTCTGATTGAGAGGCACTTTGCGAAAACTATTTGGCAAACAGAGAACACAAAGCTAAACACGTATCTCTCTTTACCAGTTTTCTAAATTGCTCTAATGCTTCTGACTCCATTAAAAGGAAGAACCACTGAGAAACATGTGGAATCCTGGCCCACCTACCAAGCCTTATAATTGCAATACACTCTAAGAAGCCGGTTCTGGCTACATTAGGTCTCAATGGAGAGTCTTCAAGAAAAGTTGTGACCTTATGGCTATCAGAAGACCCAACCTCAGAATCTAGGTTGCTTAGACAGGATTGTGCCCCATACTTCTTGAAGGAAATCATATGGCTGTCCAAAACAGAAATGAAAGAGCGCCCAAAGATGATGATACTGGGGTGGAAACTTTGGCGCAAGGCCTGTCAGATAATGGAAAATCCGACCCTGTGTTCCCCGCAGGTGCCACTGGTTGTACCGGCGTGGAAAGAGGTGCAGTTAACAAAGATAATCAGGAAACACTGGGAACCGGTGGGGATAGCAACAATGGGAGATATTTGGCAAGAGGGGAAGATAAAGGAATTTGGGACGCAGGTGGAGGAAACAGGAAAATATATCACGTATCACAGGGTGGTCCAGCAGATTAAAGGAAAATGGTCAGAAATAGTATTAGAACAAGAACCGGACACCACTATAGAAATAATACACAATATAGTAGAGGGAGGGCACGAGATATCCAGGTTATATGAACTGATAATGTCCAAAGTGGGAAAGGAAGTGGTACAACTACTACAGGACTGGGAGGAGGAGGTGGATGCCCCGATGAGTGATGGAATGTGGGAGCAGGCCCCCAAGAAAGTGTCAAGGAATGCAAGGTTACAGCAAATACAGTTGTACATAACCTTCAGGCCTTATATGACACCCCAAAGGATAGCCAAATTCAGTAATGCAAATGTGGCGAAGAGAACACTGGGATGACGCATATGTTCTGGGCGTGTCCGGAAATGGAGACATTTTGGGGAGAAATAGCCTGTAGATTGGAGGAAAAAGGGATTAAAATAACTGTTGGGGTAGCATGGGCGTGCCTGCTTGGGGCTTTCCCCAGATCACGTAAACTTAAACATGTAGGCAAATTAAAGGATTTGGCATATATACTGGTGAAGCGTAGGATTGCCATGGGATGGAAGGCGTGTCACACACCTAGGATTGAAGTATGGAGGAAAGACCTCCAGAAATGGGCAGAAGACAAAACTGTAGTATGGCAGGATGCTAGAAACATGGGGGGGATGAAGAAGCAGAAGCCCTGACTTGCTGGAGACAACTAATAGCTACATTATTTGGGTCCACACAAGATTGGTCAAGTGACCAAGATCGGGCAGAGAACACGAGTAAGGAAACCCCTTTGCAAACTGCAGAAGTAGATCGCGAAGAGATGTAGGCTGGGGGGGGGGTGGGAAAAGCAGTCAATAATGATGGTGTTGTATAAAATCCGACATATTATATTATATGTACTGCAAGTTTGGTTGTTGTTTGTTTGTTGTTTGTTTGATATAAATCTAATAAACCTTAGAAGGGCTTAAGCAAAGTTGCTTCAATTCTGTTCAGTCTGTCCTTGTCAGACCTTCAGGTCCATGTATGTACAGATGGGAATTTTACACCTAAACTGGGTTCAGATTATGTGTGATGTCTTGTGTTTCTATTTTTAGCTAAATGAGTTATCAATAAATGAAAGGTAAACAACAACCATTTCCTCTCTACAGAAAGACAATTGCAGTGTGTGGATTTTGTTAGGACATGAACAGTTTTGCGGGTATCTTGGCATCCAGTGTGACCTGGATGTTAATCTGACATGTCCATATGCACCCAGTAACAGATCGAAGTAGGACCGCTTTGGGAGGGATAGCTCAAATTGCACGGAACCAGGACATTTGTAGTTTGCTTCATGTCATTAAGGCAATACAGGGAAAGGGTATTCCGATGGGAGGGAATTCGGGAATTATTTTTCTGGATTCGCCCTTGGCCAAATGGAGAAGAATAACTAGAAATGTGTTCTAGATTGCCCCAAATGTACTCATATGCCATTGATTAGGCTGGATCGTGGGCTGAGCTCCTAGAAGGCCAATGTGAAATCTGCTTGCTCAGGTTTGATTTTTACTTAACTTTAGATTTCTTTGAACAGACCATCAGGCGAGAAATTCAAAGTTGGTAAATGCTTACCAGGGGCAAATCAGTTGACAGTCTCGACTTACCAGTTATCGGTAGGGTCGTACTGGGGGCATACAATCCGCTCGGGCACCAATGGAAAAATTGTCCCACAGTTGCAAATGACAATGTGACCTTTTGGGACTGACTGCTTCAGTAGTAACCATGGGAGAGTTTGTTGGTAAAATATGACACACTTTGGGCTTTTTTTTTCGAAAAAACATTTGTTGAGTAACACTATCGAAACTACTTGCTGCACAGTGAAATAATTCATGAACTGGCCCACTTTGAGCCCAGAAAAACCGGCCCACACTAATACGTGTGGCTTGAAATTCGCGCATTGCCCTCTATGCCAGTTCAACCCTGGTTACTGGTGAAGTATCGGGATACATTAGCCCAATAAAACAAAAGAAGAGGGTGTGGTGTCAGAACATGGTATTCCTATACACAATATTCACACACTGTCCCTCTCTCATTGGATAACACCAGTCCTCATTGCATTGGAGATCCCGAGGCAAAAGCGAATCTGCAGGTGTCTATGCTGTTTTGCTGGGGAATGGTCCCTGTTATTAATCAATAAATCCTGATGGACTGAGCATTACTGGATCAGGTAATGCCCCATGGCCAAAATACAGGCATGAGCGAAACGAGGGCCTTAACGTTAGCCATGGGCCATTAACAGACCCGGGAATGCACTCGATCAGATGCAGATACACTTTTATGCCTAAAGGATGGCTCCTAGAATTTGGTCTCTTCTAATCTTGTTAAATGAATTGAACAATTTGTGCCTATGATCAGCAACCTCCATTGGGTGTGACGCGTGTGTGTGTATGTATGCGTGGTAATGCATTTTGGGGGTGTGGACGCTGTCTTGCTGGACACAGTACTATTGTGTACTCTCTCATAATATGAAAGGGTTTCATTGATGTGGTACTGAATATTTCTTTTTTATTATGCAATGATATTGCAGGTTCTTTTAGCATAGTACCATGTATAAGGGTGTTGCTGATTTCTAAAACATTGATCTCCTTTCACTGTATATTGTTGCTGTAGGTTTTCTAAATCTTTGTGCAATAGTGTTGCTCTAAGGAAATAAACCATGGTGTCCATTATATCATCTGCCGATGAATTTACAACTAGTGTATCTATATCTCCCTTGATAATATTTACTGGCATGTGATTTTTGGGCGCCATTTTTCCCAGTGTGGAAGTGGACCACTGTTTTAGGCCGCTTCTGTGATGTGGCATAAGTGAGTGCCCACTGTGCATCAGGTGTTTCACTCGGGCGCAGAGGCTTTTGATGGGCATTTGAAAAATTTGCTCTGGAGAAATGCCCTGTCTGTCGTGGTAGATAATAAGGCATCTCTAGCCCTGGAATATCTCATGTGTTCAGTATCCCTTTTCAGAACTGCCTGGAAATCACATTTCTTCTAAAAGGTGCCCTCTTAAACACACCAGTTCAACGCAACATGTAGCAGTTGTGCTTTGGAAGCCCCTCCTAGGTGGTGTTGCACTTACTTGCTACACTTCCATGCTCGCTCCTTTCTCCCAGGTGGTGGTGCACTTACTTGCTACACTTCCATGCTCGCTCCTCTCTCCGAGGTGGTGGTGCACTTACTTGCTACACTTCAATGCTCACTCCTTTCTCCCAGGTGGTGGTGCACTTACTTGCTACACTTCCATGCTCGCTCCTCTCTCCCAGGTGGTGGTGCACTTACTTGCTACACTTCAATGCTCGCTCCTTTCTCCCAGGTGGTGTTGCACTTACTTGCTACACTTCCATGCTCGCTCCTCTCTCCCAGGTGGTGTTGCACTTACTTGCTACACTTCCATGCTCTCTCCTCTCTCCCAGGTGGTGTTGCACTTACTTGCTACACTTCCATGCTCGCTCCTCTCTCCCAGGTGGTGTTGCACTTACATCCTACACTTCCATGCTCGCTCCTCTCTCCCAGGTGGTGTTGCACTTACCTGCTACACTTCCCTGCTTGCTCCTCTTTCTGCCTCTCCTCTTTGAACGTTCACCGGGCGCCACTGATTTGACCTTTATGATTCATCTGAAACAATACAGTGCACGCTAGGGCTTCGTTCTGTGCCCTGTTATTATGGCGCTGAATTATACTCTGTTGACCATGGGTGCACGCATTCTCGTTACCTGTTCTTTACAAATGTATCACCTTGCCTGAGTGTTTTTGCTCAACCACCTCAAACCAGTTAATCTAGTAAACACCGCTGATACCTAGCCTGAAGCTACTGCTTTTAAATTAAGAAGAGTTCACCCTGACCTTTTCCGTTTCTCTTATTAAAAGCATTCCCCCTTTGTACTGGTATTTCAGTTTTGTGCGTGTCCACCGCAGTCAGCTCGCAATGTTGTGTTGCCCGTGGTAGGGCTCCACTATAGTACTGAACAATGTCTCCTGCAATTCTAAAGTTTTCTTGCTTGCACATCTTCAAAAAGCAGCCCCATTAGCAGATTTTATATTACACCAAAGATATTTTGTTGTAAAGCTGTTTTGCTGCACGTGTCTCCATATTTAGTGGCCGATTCATGGAATTAATGTGCGCTGAAATTTTCGGCGCAAGCGTGCAAAAGCGTGCGAGAGCGTGCGAATCGCAGTGCCAGTGCGAAAATCGCAGCAAAACCCACGCACAGCGATTCATGGAAATCCGTGCGCGTGGATATCCCAGGATGTGCGCCACAATTCTGCGTGGTGCACGCTGGCGCACACGTCTCCAAACAGCGTGCGCTATGCGCACAGCGAAATCGCACATAGCGCGGTGCACACAACAAAAGTAGGAGGAACAAGGGGCATGACACGCGGAATCGGGAACAACTCGTTAAAATGTGGGCATCACGGGGGAAGTACAGGAGGCAAATGCACAGAACACCCACACGCACATTCAAAACACGTATTCATGGAATCGAACAGGGCTAACGCGTGCGCCAAAAAAGACGCGCTAATCCGGAAACAGGTACGCCAGCAGAAAGCAGGCGTACGTGGACCCGCCAGCATAAAAGTGCACGCAAACAACAAACAAGCTCAGACGCCAGGATGAATATACCGTTCCTAGCAGCAGTGGTCGTGGGATACCGCAGGAGGAGGAGGAGGAGGAGGATAGTCAGGCCCAGAAGTTTTACACCCAGAACCAGCCTTTTTGGGATGCCTGATGACCAGGCTCACATAATACTCGACCTGGTCAGTGAGTGGGAGGATGACCTCACATCACCCACCCTGTGCTCCCAAGCACTCAGCCACCTGCAGAAGGTCCTCAATGTACTGCACTTCTTGGCCACTGGATCATTTCAGCGGACAACTGCTATAGTGGGGGGGTGTCACAGGCCACACAGTCACGCTGCCTACACCAGGTGTTGGCCATCATGACTGCACGCCCATCAGTCCGCAGGCACATATACCTGCCCAGAACACCTGCAGAAAGGCAGGCTGCCGTCCAGGATTTTTACGGGGTGGAACAATTCCCCAAAGTGCTAGGTGCCATTGATTGCACCCATGTGGCTCTACGTCCCCCCCGGGCATCTGAGCACATCTACAGAAACCGCAAGCACTGGCATTCCATCAACGTCTAGGTAGTATGTGATGCCAAGGGAATCATCACCTCAGTATATGCCAACTATCCAAGGTCCACCCACGACAGTTTTATTTACAGAGTGTCAACCCTAAACCGGGACCTAGAAGCTGGTCGGCATGGCGATACATGGCTGCTCGGTGAGTATAAATGCCACAGCACATGCATGCATGTCAGATACTGAGCAATGTCACAACCCCACTAATGATACCCATCACCACCTCCCCAGGGGACCGTGCCTACCCTCTGAGCACCCACATGATGACGCCAATTCGGAACCCAACCACGCCACCCAAGGTAAGATACAACACAGCCCACATTGCAACCCGGGGCATAGTGGAGCGCACATTCGGAGTGCTCAAGTCACGCTTTCGCTCCCTTGACCGTTCTGGCGGGCAGCTGTTATACGCTCCCCCAGTAGAGTGCAGGATCATAGTGGCAACATGTGTCCTGCACAACGTTGCAACACGCCGGGGCCTGCACGTGGACATGGAGGTGCCCCCACATCCCCAACCACATGCACGGCCGCTGCGCATGGGAGGGGAAAGAGCAAGGGGTGAGGCAGCCCGTACGCAGCTGGTGGCTAATTACTTCACCTAAAATCACACCCCTGTGGAGTGCACACTGCCCTGGCACATACCATCTGACAATCAATGATGATGACATAAGGGACAGTCAACTGTCACAACCATACCAGCCTGATATTGGTCACCTGGAAGTGTTACATTGTGTGCATCCCTACCTACACAAACACCACCAATGCTGTGTCATCAAAAGACACACTTCTATGCTGCTAAATTCATTACCCCCTTGCAAAATACAACATGACAACAGTGCCATGTCACCCAACCCCTCCCCAGCACTGCCACCCAACACACCATGGCATGTCATGCTATGTGAGAGCAAACAAAGCAATCCCCAAAACATGACAAACGTGTCAAAGTACAGTGTGCCTAATGGAAACTGCCCACACACAGTATGCTCCCAGTAATGTAGAACTAACAACACACATGACCAAATACTTACCAACAATACAATGCAGCTACACAACCTCAAACATAGCACAAACATGACAGTACTAAGTTAAAGTAGTGGTAGTCTTACAACCTGATTATGCCAGCACATCGACCACTTCCAACTGTACAGTGCTGCTGCCACGCAAATGTGTAAGTGCACTGCTTACAACATGAACTCAATCTCCAAAGTAGACGACCTTGTGAAGACATGAGAAATGAACCTGAAAATTAGGAGGAAGACATGGATGCACAAGCACATATCAATACACCATGCAGTGTACAATACAACAACAATATCCACTAGGAAAGTATACACATTATTGACTACAGACTGCCCATACAGCTCATGGGAGTCCAACGTCACTGTGTAAGTCACTGTCACTTGGGCACACCCTTTGCAAGCCCATGGAAATGGGAAGCAGGAGGGGTGTGTGTCTCATGAACCCAAGCATCTAACCCAAACTCAGGACAAGCCTGCATGTGCCCAGCCGGAATACAGTAGAAACCCACGGGAGCCACACAAGGCAACACACTGTAAAAAAAAATCAAAAATCAAAAATGGCCATGTGGGGGCTGGGGGAGGCCACCCAGGAGGTCTGAGGACAGGGTGCGCACCAACAGCCACCTGTGTGGATGTTGGGAAAAAAAAACACCTCCATGGGCTCATGGCCTGCACGGCTATGCCAATGTGGGAGAACTGCTGCTGTCGCTCGAATCACCCTCTGCTGCTGCCACAGGAGGTGGTGGTGCTATGGGAGGCAGCCCAAGCAAAGCCCTGATATGGTCCTCCATGGCAGCAAGCAGGCGGGTGTGGAAGATCTCGTTCTGGAGGATTATAGTGCGGAGATCCCCACCACCTGACGTGATGCCCGGAATTCCTCCCGAGTT
The DNA here is from genome assembly GCF_040938575.1 of Ambystoma mexicanum. Lineage (NCBI taxonomy): Eukaryota > Metazoa > Chordata > Amphibia > Caudata > Ambystomatidae > Ambystoma > Ambystoma mexicanum. Next base: position 1,092,062,166 of record NC_090937.1, on the reverse strand, counting down.
GCCTGCATCTCAGCTGAGAGTGAACATGTGAGCCACTCCAACTGCTGTTCTGTCCTCAAGTTAGTGGAAGCCTCAAGGGCAACAAGAGTCTCCCTGAGGTGATGGAGTTCTACCTTCAGGGCTTCGCTGTGGCCCTGGGACTCTATTGATATCGAATGGCGTAGAGTCTCCAGTGCCGCCCGTCTGTCCCTGTTGGATGCTGTTAAGTGACTCCAATCAAGCACTCCCACTAAATCAGTGCCTTGTCTGGGATTGCTCAAGGGAAGCCCTTATTTATATATCTTTATGACAAGTTATACTCTGGATGATAAACCCTTATATAACGCCCCTCTCTATGAATCCCCCTGATCTCACTGAGCCAAGAAGTAGGTTTGTTTTGCAATTTAAAAGGTTTATTGAGAAAGTAAACAGGATATATATATCACACTTTTAAGAATAAATTAATAATTGATAGCACACTTAGGAATCTAATGTTGATCAACAATAGATAATCTGACACTCGCACACTTCTTTACAAACAATGAGGAGTTAGTATAGGAAGGGTAAGGTAGCAGAAAATACTTTTATGGTTTCAAGGAAAAGCAATGAGGGAAAAATGCAGCACAGAAATAAACTTGATATGGTTTCAACAAAAGATAATATGATCACTTTTTCTTTGACAATTCCCTCCCCCCTATGCAAGATAAGGAGATGGAAGGATTCCAAAGATACGGACGATTTTATGAAGGTAGTTTTTCAGAAATGAAATAATTATTCAAAATGGCAAAATTACACTTTTACAGGTTTAAAATAGGAGAAGGGACACACGATTCTATGATGCAGTTCTGGACAGACTAAAATGGTTTGGATCAGATTATTTTAGACTAAGAGATTGGTTCTGGCACAGTTCTAGCTGAGTACTCAAACTCTAAAGTTGAAATAGGCCGTAAAGTTCTGATCAGGTTTAGACTGGACTCCTGGTGGGTGGTTCTGAAGTCACAGCTCTCTGGGTCAGCTCTGCTCTGCACTTCACAGCGGTCTGGTCTGGGTCTCTCTGGTTCTGGTCTCTCTGGATACAGCACTACTTTCTGGGTCTGCTACTGGTTCTGGCAAAAGTTCTTGGCAAAGAATCCAACAGCTCGCCCGGCTGTAGAATAGTTTGGTTGGATTGCTGGATTCTGAAGGCCTGCTGAGAAGAGTTCTCAGCTTGTGGGTTAGGCCTTTGCTTTAAGTTCTGTAGTCTATCTGGAGTCTAAGTTCTGGATGTTCCTTCTAGATGTTGTGTGGTCCGGCAAAATGCTCCGCAAGAAAATGTAAAATGAATCTCTTGCCTGTCCAAGCAGTCTCTTTTTATGTGTTCTGCAAGTGGGTGTGTGCGTGGGCATACCTAAGCCTGCCCCTCACAACTTATCATTGGCCAAGTCATCCTCTCTCCCTTGATTGGGGGAAGGAATGGAGTGTCATCAGGCATTAATTTTATGGCATACAGAAAGAACACTCCCCTTGTCAATTTGCCCACAAATCTATTTTTGATCCAAATACATATTTATCTATGTACCATTTTTCTAATATTATATGTCCAGTTAACATATTTCTGTAGCACCAAACCATCCGATACCTGTCTTTGTAAGATGTCGTGTCCACGTATGACAGAATTCTGCCCTTTTAATCAAGAACACAACCTCTAAACTTTTCCAGAATTTACACAAACATGCACAAGGAATATGGGCATCAGATGATAAAGTGTCAGATTTTTAACATACAGACATTTGGAGTAATACCTTATTTTCTGCTACTACCCCCCAGAACATACCACAAAGTCCTAACACCTCTTAAAATGTGCACAGAAAAATCACAAGAATAATGATATTAATTATACAATTTTGACAAGTCCGTACTATGAATCATCCATCTTTTTAAAATTATGCTCTGGCCCAGAGGGGTGTGGTTTCCCAAAGCACATGGTGGAATTTCTGGTTTGTCCACTTCCTCCAGCTCAGCTTGCTCACAGAGGCACTGCCCCTCCCAGTTTCTCCCAAGAGGAAGCTATTTTACGACCCCCCCCCACAATATAACATTTGCCTGCCAAGGAAAGTACATTGTTCTGTTTCCTTCCAGTCCTAGGTGCCACTCCCCTGATTCAATCAGAGAGGTGTCATCTCCTTTTGGTGGAGGCAGCAGAATGCAGCCAGGCCTGGGAAGAGTTGCTGGGCAAGTTTTAACTCCTGTCGGGGGTAGTTGCCGGGCAGAATTCAATCTCTTCAAGCCAGGCTTCAGCCAAATGTCACTTTTGTTCCCAGTTTTTCTACATCCAAATCAAACTTACAATGTTTACACATGCAGCTAGAATGCTGATTCTAAGTTCAAAACTATGACATTTAACAGTTTCAAACTATGTGACATTCAACAGTAGGTCACTCATTTATTTTAAACATTTAGATTTTAGTGGCTTTCAGTACAATTTAACTTAAGCTGCTGACATCCACAGCTCAGCCAGTTTCATTATAAACATTGTTTTGGGCACTTCATCTTTCCAGATTTTGTATGCACACAAGACTACATTCTGCCAAATGTCTGCTGGTGTTCAGTGAGATTTTTGAATATCTTGCAATGTTTAAAATAGGCATTTTTAGCTTGCATTTCAGAGAAATAAAGGTGATTTCAAAGTGCTTTTGAGCTAACAGGCACTGCTGTTTTTCCTTTGGCACCACGTTTCACTCATGGCGCTTCTGGCCCACCATGCTCGCACTGGTGGGTGGCCGGTTAGGCGACCATTTTGGTGTGCGCAAAAACTGCATGGTTTTCCTGGATTCTGGCGCAATGTGGGCTTTTTCGGCCATCTTGGATTTTCTGAGCCCACAGCCCCAAGTGTTGCATCATAATAACTCAAACATGGGTCAAAACCCCTGACAAGCCCCCCCGCCTGACTGCGCTTTGATTTTGAGTCGAGGGGGAGTCGGGTGCAAAAGGATGTTTTGATCCACGTGCTGGGATGTCCGCATCATCTTCTTCCGATTCCACAGATGACAAAGTTCAGCATCTTTTCCTCCATCAGGGTGGATCGATCGGTTCTCCTCGCCGGTCCTGATGGGAGTATTGGGCGGTACCCTGGGCCCCTCGGATCTTTGCTCCCGGTCCCCAGGTCGTCTTCCGTGGTCAGTCTCCAGGTTTTCTTTCTCCTAGGATGACAAAGCAGAGCGGCAATACCTATTCGTAGACATTTCTCCCGCACTATTGATATAGTGGGGCGGCATATACATTTTATAAATCAATAGACATTTACATTCTTATTTTTTTTTAAAAAAAGATATAATTAGAAGACATTTTCATTCAAGAATCATAATATTTTAGAGACTATATGTGGGATATTTTAGGGTTGGAACTGAATTACTCTGGAGCGGCCCCCTCTGGTATTGCAGAGGACTCCTCCAGTTGCTGCAGAGTGTGCCTGGGATGGCAACACTTTAACTAATTTATATGGACCCACTTGTCTTCCCCTTCCGCCAAACTACCTTTGGGGAGGCGGATCTTGTAGGTAACTGGGGAGACCTTATCTACAATTTCAAATGGTCCCTTCCATGTAGGCAAACATTTTCGCTGTTTGGCCTGGTTTCTTTGGAAATTGTATAGATAGACCGGGTCTCCCACATTGTATTCTTTCTGGGTGGTCTTCAAATCGTAATGGGTCTTCATGCTGTCAGCTGATCTTTCTAGATTCCGCTGAGCATAGGCAAAAGCATGTTGAAGGTGTTTCCTTAAATTCTCCACATACTCATGAGTTGTGGAGGCATTTATCAATGTCTGCTCTTGGGTTCTGTAGAGCAAATGCTGGGGAAGCACCATCTTGCATCCAGTCATCAGCTCAAATGGTGACATTTTAGTTGCAGATGAAGGGGTAGATCTGATGGCCATTAGGACCAGAGGTAATCGGATATCCCAACTTGGCCCAGAATCTGCCACAAACTTTTTTAAGATGCTCACTATGGTTCTGTTGTATCTCTCCACTGCACCAGAAGAGGCTGGCCAGTAAGCAATATGTAGCTTCCTTTTAACCCCAGTATCTCCCACATCGTAATCATTACTTCGCTGGTAAAATGGCTACCTCTGTCTGACTCAATCCTTTGGGGTAGACCAAAACTCGAAAAGATGTGGTTGATCATCAGGGCAGCTGCTGTTTCTGCCTTGCAGTTTGGGGCCGGGAGACATTCCACCCACTTGGTAAACAAGCATGTGACCGTCAACATGTACTTGTTCCCCCTAGAGGAGCGAATCACGGGCCTATGAAGTCGATTTGCAAATCTGACCATGGCAGTGTCATCCCCCTCTTTTGGAGAGGCGCACGGTGTGTGAGGGATGTTGGCTGAAATTGTGCACACACAAGACACCCCTTCAAGTATTGGTTGAGGTCCTGCCCCATGTGTGGCCAGTATACAACCTCTCTTAAGATCTCGAGTGTTGTATGAAACCCCCTATGACCGGCGGTGGCCGCATCATGAGCGTGACTTAACATCAGGCTTCGGAATGAGGTAGGGACCACCCACTGATCATGGCCAGCTTGGAATTTCCTTACCAACAAATCGTCTTGTATTCAGAACAATTTTGGACATTTCATCAACACTCTAAGGTCCTCTTTCCCAATGTAATCGGTATCCGTCAGGGGAAAGTTCTCAGGGTCCTCAATGTGTTGGTAAAACTTACCAATTATTGGATCCCCTTTTTGAGCCGTAATCAATTCAGCATCTGGGGTCTCCTTACTCCATTGTGCAGTTGAAAGATCATTGTGAGCATTTATCTGGGACCTAGTGATAACAGTGACCTGGATTTCCCCCAACAGGGATTCAATCTCTATTAGATCCCCTTGGATGTCCCCTGTTTTGGCCAGCTGATCAGCTAAGCCATTTCCAGTTTTGTCTGGTCCCTCTACTTTGGAATGACCCTTGATCTTTTTCCAGTAGATGGTCATCCCATTCGATGTGACCAGATCATCAATATTTTGGATTAACTTCCCATGTTTCAGGGGTTTGTTATAAGCACATAACATGCCTCTGGTTTTCCAAATAACCAGGTGCTCCACGAACCCGTTCCGTACATAATCTGAATCTGTGATTATGACCAGTTTGTGGAGTTGATGTTGGACAGCAGTGAGGATGGCTTTATACACAGCCATCAATTCTGCCACCTGACTACTTCGGGGACCAATTTTGTACCCAGCGGAGGGTTCTGGGGACTCCTTCACCCATGCGTTCCCTACGCCGGCCACCAGTTCTTTTTCCCCGTTGTTGTCAACATGGTAAGAGCATCCATCCACATAGACAGTGGGCATTCCCTCACACTTGTCCTCTTCAAAGACTTTTTGTGGGGAATTAAGGTATGCCTCCATGTTGTCCTTGATTTTTAGACTTTCGTCCTCGAGACAGTTTTCTCTGGCACAATCATGCAAGTCACCCAGACCTTGCGCGAGGGGACTCTTCTTGTTTTGGCATTTCTGAGCTCCACAGGAAAGCCTTGCATTGACAGGATCCAGGAAGTAATTCGGGAATTACTCACATTTCCGGCCCGGATTCTGTCACTTTGGAGATATTGCAGAGGCTGGTGTGGAGTCTCCACTATGATGTGTTCCCCCTGGATGAACGGGCGGTAATTCTTCCAAATGCCCACACCGTAGCCAGGAGTGCCTTCTCACAATCGTTGAATTTTTCCTCCACAGAGGATAAAGTTTTGCTCGCATAGGAGATTACTTTATTGACCTTGTCATGCTTTTGGTATAATACTGCCGCCAAGCACGTATTAGAGAACCCGGTCTCCAGGAAAAACTCCTTGTTTCTGACAGGGTAAGTTAGGCAAGGCGCTTGTGAGAGGCTTCTTTTGAGCTGTCTTACTGCCTCGGATCGTTCTGGACCCCATTCCCACTTGACCCCCCCCTTCAAAAGATGAATCAGGGGTCTGGTGATCTCTGCATAGCCCTCAATGAACTTTCTGCTGTAATTAGTCAGTCCAAGGAGGCTCCTTAGTTCCCGCAGAGTGGTGGGGTCTTTCAGTTTCTGAAGTGCTTCCACTTTGTTTTCTTAGGGACAGAGAACCTGAGGAGTAATCTCATGCCCCAAGAAATTAACACGGGTTCTACACCACAGTGCTTTATGAAAGGAAAGTTTTGCTCCAGCGGCCCTCAACTGTGTCAGAACATAACGGATCTCCGCTATATGTTCCTCCACAGATGAACTTTTGATGAGGACATCATCTACATAAGCCAAGTTACCCCTTGCACCCGGGTCGGGCATGGCCTTGTGTAGGAAAATGTTGAACTCATTGCCGGAATTGAGGTATCCGAAGGGAGTCCGAGTCCATGTGTACTGCTGGCCCCCAAAGGTAAAAGCCAGTTTGTATTGGTCCTCCCTACTGACAGGCACGGTCCAGTATACATTGGTCAGGTCTATTGCAGTGAATACCTGTGACCCCTGAATCTGGGCCAGCCCTTGGTCAATGTAGGGCAGAGGCCATCGGGAAGTATGGACCCGTTTGTTGAGCTCCCTAAGGTCAGCACAGAGTCTCCACTGGCTATTTAGCTTCAATATTCCCAGCACCGGATTATTGAAGGTGCTGTGGACTGGACGGATTATTCCCCGGGACTCAAGGTTCTTAATTATTTCAGTAAGGGACTCCATTGATGCGAGAGGCAAGCGATATTGCTTCACAAACACTGGAGTCATGCCATGGTCCGTGGGAATTGTTGTCGTGTGGATGTCGATGCAACCACAGTCATATGAGTCTACCGCAAAGAGATCTTGGAAATCCAAGAAAACTTGTTTCAACTTTTGCTTCTGTTCCAGAGTCACACAGGCATCAGCTAGGTTGACTCTCTCTTCCACCATCTGCCTGAAGCCTGGAAAGACTTCTGGTTTCGCTATCTCAGCGGCCTCCTCCAGCTGGGTCGAGAAGTCCCTGGTCAGAGTACTGATTTGGACTGGAGGCTTCAGGTGGGAAAGGCAGCCCTCATGGACCTGGAAAATCACCTCATCCCTTCTGAAGTCACAAGTCACATCTTCCTTACCATAAGGGCAGGAAGTGTACACCAGGAATTTCCCCCCATGCCGGGTAAAGATCCTGTCTGGCTTTGTATTGTCATCACTGTCACTGTCAAAACAGTCCTTGGGGATTGGTCCTAACAGTTCATTTCCTAGATCAATGGAAAAATGTCGGTCATCAACCACCATTACAATAATGGTGCCTGCGGCTAGAGTAATACTCTTTAAGTCGCTGTTATCCACCTCTATTGGAATGGTGTCATGTTCTATATTGACTAATGGTGTTGGGTTTACCCCCAAACCTTGCTGTTGGAGAGAAGCATTTAGATGAATATAAGCATCAGGGTTTTTCAATTTTTGTCCTCTTTTAACTTTCACTTCCAGGGAGAATTGTCGGGTCCTTTCTGGGATGGTGACTTCCTCTTTAACCTGAATTTCAACTGCATAAGGTAGCAATTGAGCTGACCTAAATGCTTTTTCTGGATCATCAATGTCCATGGGATTATCCGCTAATCGGGGCCAAGCTTTGAAGTTTATTAGGTCCAAACTAATGGCAAAGCGATTGAGAATGTCACTGCCTAAGTAAAAGGCGGCAGTGACATCTCGCATGACCCAACAATTATGGACTATGTTCTTGTTGCCAATGGAGATTTTGAGCATACACCTGCTTGGCAGGAGATGTTTGGAATTAGGTGCTTCCAGGTCCATTTCCCATTTGTCTATCAGTTTGAATGTGGGAATGGCTGGATCTTTTGGGAGTTGGCGGAACATGGCTTCGCTGATGAAGCTCTTACTGTTGTTCACACACACTCGGGCGAGAACAGAGTCCTTCCCATCATTTAACTGAACAGGGATGAACAACTGCTCTCCAATTTGCTGAATATCAGCCAGGCTCTGAGCTGCTTTCACATATTTCTGGACTATCGGAGTGGGAATGTCTGATTGTGGATTGGTAAAGACTATCAGAGTGTTTCCTTCCAGTGTGGAATACCACCTTAAACTAGAAGGAAGATTGATTTTCAGAAATAGAGAGGACCCCCCATCACCAGTCTGTTGTCCTTCTGCTATTACTGTCACATCTGGAATTTGGTTATTCTGGAAGTGAAATTCTACTTGGTCAGATTTTTGTTCAACCATGTGGCAGGTGCCGTTTAAGCTAACATAGTTGACACTCTCCTTTAATTTTATTGGTCGGCTAGTCTGGGTCCAGAGGACCTTGTTTACGCAATCTATTAGGGGTGACAACCTTCTCAGAAGGTAATTCCCTAGTAAACAAGGGGTGCCCTCTGGAGTCACTACTATGACCGGGTGTTTCACCTTGTGTCGCCCAATTTTGATGTGCAAATCCGCAGTCCCCTCGACGGGAATTTCCTCCCCCCAAAATTTTGAAGTTGTCCAGGAAGAGAGGTGAGAGCAATACGGTAATTCTCCCCCCTTCCTGCATTTAGTTCATCAAAGGCCCTTTTGGACAGAAGAGTAGTCAGGGATCCCGTGTCCACCAGTGCCAAAATTGTATCCTGCCCCTGTACTTGAACCGGGGCATAGTATCTTCCCACCTTCTCTGTAAGGGGGCACAGATAATGCACATTTTTGGACAACTGGAGGGCTGATTTTCTGGTTTTGGACATTGAGAGAGAAGAGATCTGGGAAAAATTCTGAGGAGAGTCTCGGGAATCTGAAAGAAAAAGTTGGCAACTGGATATGGTTTTGGGTTCCCCTGGTTCTGGTTCTGGGCCGCCCCCCCCCTTTTTGGAGGCAGTCACCAGGATGGGTTTGGACCAGGGGTTTTTGGTATTGTTGGTTCTGGGATAGGATGGTGGGCGGCGACAGCTCGATTCCCCACATCTACCCAGTCTATTGATTCGGTTTTAGGTTCCCCTGGTTCCGGTTCTGGGCCGCCCCCCCCTTTTTGTAGGCAGTCACCAGGATGGGTTTGAACCAGGGGTTTTCGGTCTTGATGGTTCTGGGATAGAATGATGGGCGGCGACAGCTCAATCCCCACATCTACCCAGTCTATGGATGCGGTTTTGGGTTCCCCCGGATCCGTTTCTGCCCCCCCCTTTTTGGAGGCAGCCACCAGGATGGGTTTGAACCAGGGGTTTTCGGTCTTGTTGGTTCTGGGATAGAATGATGGGCGGCGACAGCTCAATCCCCACATCTACCCAGTCTGGGTTGGAATCCCTTGGGACCCATTTTTCCTTGGGAGGAGTTCCCCATCTCTGAAGGAGAAGATCCTTTTCCCATGATCCTCTGAGGAACCCCCTCCCTCAAATTGGAAGACCTGTACCTCCTCCACAAAATTGGTCTGTTTGGGTCCTTTGTTTCTCCTACCTCCTCTCTGCTCCTTGGGTTGCAGACTTTCAGGGGTAGGACATTTTGTTTCCGGTTCCTGGGTTTCCAGGGGCTGTTTACAAGTGGGGAAGGAAGCTTCCTCCAAGGCTTTACACCCCCCCTTCCCCTTGTGCCTCCTCCCTGGGAACCGGTGGGTCATCGGGGTGCTGCCCCCGTCATTTTTCTGGAGCACCAGGCCCAGAGTTTGGTGCATTCTGTGCCGGCATGCCCATCTGATGGTTCTGCTGAGCCCTTAGCACGCGACCCAGCTCCTGTGCCATATTTTGGACCTGGCGCTCAAGTTGGGAAACCCGCTCAGGCTGATATGGGGTTCTGTTTTCTCCCCGGGGCTGATCCCGGAAGGGTAGCTATCCCTTCTCTGGTAGTACCCCGGGTTGGGAAGATTTGGGTACCCCTCCACCCTTGGCCTCCCCTCTCCCGGATTAGGTAGTCTGGGCTCAGGGAAGTGTGGAAAGAAGGATGGATGATTTAGGGGCTGGAAGTTGGGTGGATACCTGGGGAACAAGTTCTGCCCAGGATTTGGTAAATGTCTGCCCTCCTGTGGGAAGTTAGGAGGGAAATTCCCTGGGTCTGGTGCTTGGCTGGATCCACCCCCTTGGGCTGGAGGAGTCCACACGTAACCCAGGATGGGTCTGTTTCCTTTGTAGCGGGGACTTACATAGTCAGGGGAGCGAGGGACCCCATTTGTGGGATTACCTCCTTGACTCCCTGTCTGTGACTGGCCCGAGGGCCTTCTGGGCTGTGAATTATTCAGTGCAGGCAGGTTTTTAGGCCCCCCCATCTCCAAATCTAAAATGGGGGCAACCTTTACCTCTGCCACCTTGGCAGCAGCAGGGGTGCTGTTGGTTTTTGGGTTTTTGGGCTGATTCTTATTTCCCACTGGTTTCTGCACCTCATAGATGCGGGTGGCTTGCTCAAGGACCCAGTCTAAAGATCTTTTCTTGTGAAAGTCTCTCACGAGCTGGGTCATTATGTATTTGGGTAAGGCATGGAAAAACGTATTAACAAATACTTTACTGTCCGTGCGTACCCTTTTTGTAGTCTGCGCAAAAGCACGCTTTAACCCCTGCACAAATTCTTGTGGGGCCTGATCCTCCCCACATTGCAAATTGTAGGCTGCCTTGCGAGCCTCTTGGGGATTTCTGTGAACAGAAAAATGTTTCAAGATGGCTGCCCTGTAGGTGGACCATCTTGAATGTTTTTGGTCCTCCAGCCCCGCAAAGAAACTGGAGTATTCTGGGGAGAATGTCCATTTTACATACTGAATGCAGCTACTGCTGTCTTTCAAATGGAAAGTCTCCATCATTTGCTCATAAAGCTCCAAGTGTTCCCAAACAGAATACTTGGCGTTCTTGTGATAAGGGGTGATGACTCAGAGGCACTGTTCCCAGAGGTGCCCGTCTGATCTTCCAGGTTTTCCCAGATTCTGCGAGCCTGAGAATGGCTGGCAGAATGTGTGGACCTAGTCTCCTGTGTTCTGGGCCACTCAGAGGAGTCTTCAGATCCCTCCTTGCTGCCAGGATTTGATGGGTACCCCCCCCCACTGACCTAACTGGGCAGAGGTTTTTAGGATGCCCTTAGTGGGCCTACTCTCCTGGGGTTCCCCGCTAAATTGCACTGTACTTAGGTGCCCATACCCGGATGCCCGCCCATCCATTCCTGGGTGGTACTGGCCTATGAGCCCCATACTTTTGGCTGGATAGTAATCTGCCATCCCTGTGGCCCTGTGCTCATGTGCATCAGGGGACATGGGGGTGGCAGAGTCCAAGGACTGGGAGAGATGAAGGCTTCTGGTACTAGGGCTCCTGAGGTTATGTTCAGGTCTTTCCCTTTCCCAGCGAACTTCATCTCTGTCAGCCCCTGCTCCCTGTTGCAATGCAAGAGCCTGCGCTTACAGTTCCTCAGTTAAGGCCTTACTAGACTCTATCAGTCTCTCGTGCATGGCTACCTGTTGCTGGAGCCTATCATTGTGCTGACAGAGAGCCTCATTTTCTCTCTGCGCCTCCTGGTTGGTCCTAGAATACTGGGCCAGTCTGTGCTGCATCAGGGTTACCTCCTGAGTCCCATCCCTACTAGCCTGTTCCTTTCTTGCCAGAGCATCTTCCACCCTCCTGGTGTTCTTTAACAAGTTCTGATGCTCTTTTTGGAGGTCACCCAGTCCCTGGGGGACCAAGTGATTTTCTTCAATTTTTTCTTTTAATTGGCAGACTTCCTGGCCTAAGGTGTCCCTTTCCTGACTAAGAGCCTGCATCTGTGCCGCCAGGTTGTCTCTCTGCCTTTGAAAGGCACCAGCTTTCTGGCGTTCTTGATCAAACTCTGCCTGGGTATCCAGGTCTTTCAAAATCAGTTTATTGTTTCTTCCTATCTAGGTGGCTTTGCAGGGTGACTACCTGCTCTGTGCATGCCCTATTGAAGTCCAGTTGTTGCTCCAGCTTTTTCTGGCTCTGCAGTAGGGCGTCCAAACCTTCTTGGTACTCCTTCTGCAAGGCCAGAAATCTGTTATCCTGGTCAGACTTTTCCTGTTGCAGGATATCCATATCCTCCTTTATTTTAATAATATAATGCCTACTATCATTTTCTGACTCCTGGCTCCTCTGCAGCCTCTGCTCAGAAGAGACCAGGTCAGATGCGGCCTTCTCTAATGCCATCAGTTGCCTATTTGCCAGATCTTGGCCTTCAGCACATTTATCCTGTATGGCTCACATATATAAATATAAATATAAATATGCCGCTACCCTGGCAATCTTGTTGTGCTCATCCTTGGCCTTAGGGGCCATATATAGTTCACTCAGGGCCACATGTAAGGGACCCTGATCTCTCCATATATCTGACCCTGTTTCAGTGATCTAGGGTGCGATTGCCTGCAACCAGACCGCCTGGTCCTGATGAGCCCACTCACCTCTCACAAATAGCTTATGTAAGAGGTGTTCTCTGGCTATTTTGATATCTACCAAGGTCGTCATTCTGGAATTTGATTTCCTTCATGACTAACAGAAGTTTGTATTTTATTTTGTAAAACAGACCGTTTCCTTAGAGCGTTCCTTTGAGGGGTGTTTTTACAGTGTAACACAGCGTGGTGATCCAACATAATTTATATATCCTGTCAGTTAGCACACTGTATTAATCTGCACAAGTGATAGATCTAATCCAGAATCGCGGACGAGCCCCCAATCTGTTAAGTGACTCCAATCAAGCACTCCCACTAAGTCAGTGCCTTGTCTGGGATTGCTCAAGGGAAGCCCTTATTTATATATTTTTATGACAAGTTATACTCTGGATGATAAACCCTTATATAACGCCCCTCTCTATGAATCCCCCTGATCTCACTGAGCCAAGAAGTAGGTTTGTTTTGCAATTTAAAAGGTTTATTGAGAAAGTAAACAAGATATATATATATCACACTTTTATGAATAAATTAATAATTGATAGCACACTTAGGAATATAATGTTGATCAACAATAGATAATCTGACACTAGCACACTTCTTTACAATCAATGAGGAGTTAGTATAGGAAGGATAAGGTAGCAGAAAATACATTTATGGTTTCAAGGAAAAGCAAGGAGGGAAAAATGCAACACAGAAATAAACTTGATATGATTTCAACAAAAGATAATATGATCACTTTTTCTTTGACAATTCCCTCCCCCCCTATGCAAGATAAGGAGATGGAAGGAGAGCACACAATTCTCAGGAATACAAAATGCAATACAAATTTCCAGTTCTCCCCAGCGAGCTTAGAGGAAAACAGGTATGATTTTAAAGCAGGCAAGATCCTTTTAAATGTGGTGGCAATGAAGTGAAAAATATGCTGAAAATGCTTTTAATTCCCTCTAGAGGTTCAGGGTGAGTGAGAGATACTTTAAATCAGTTCAGGTCAGCCCTACCAATGATTCAGGGATGGTTATCAGGTTGAAAACAGGATTCAGTAATTGAAGCGAAAGACAGATATTTTGACACGTGGTTGAAATGAAGCAAACTGTCAATTCGCGGCACTTTTTTCCGAGTGCGTCGATCGCGATTACGGAGGAACTATAAGGAGTAGCAAGTCACTTTTAGGCTTGCTGGAATTCTTAGAATCTTAGCTTTAAGATGAAAGTTAAACCATGTTCCTAGCACCTACGATACCAAAGATACGGACAATTTTATGAAGGTAGTTTTTCAGAAATGAAATAATGATTCAAAATGGCAAAATTACACTTTTACAGGTTTAAAATCGGAGAAGGGACACACGATTCTATGATGCAGTTCTGGACAGGTTAAAATGGCTTGGATAAGATTATTTTAGACTAAGAGATTGGTTCTGGCACAGTTCTAGCTGAGTACTCACACTCTAAAGTTGAAATAGACCGTCAAGGTCTGATCAGGTTTAGACTGGACTCCTGGCGGGTGGTTCTGAAGTCACAGCTCTCTGGGTCAGCTCTGCTCTGCACTTCACAGCGGTCTGGTCTGGGTCTCTCTGGTTCTGGTCTCACTGGATTCAGCACTGCTTCCTGGGTCTGCTACCGGTTCTGGCAAAAGTTCTTGGCAAAGAATCAAACAGCTCGCCCGGCTGTAGAATAGTTTGGTTGGATTGCTGGATTCTGAAGGCCTGCTGAGAAGAGTTCTCAGCTTGTGGGTTAGGCCTTTGCTTTAAGTTCTGTAGTCTATCTGGAGTCTAAGTTCTGGATGTTCCTTCTAGATGTTGTGTGGTCCTGCAAAGTGCTCCGCAAGAAAATGGAAAATGAATCTCTTACCTGTCCAAGCAGTCTCTTTTTACGTGTTCTGCAAGTGGGTGTGTGCGTGGGCATAACTAAGCCTGCCCCTCACAACTTATCATTGGCCAAGTCCTCCTCTCTCCCTTGTTTGGGGGAAGGAATGGAGTGTCATCAGGCATTCATTTTATGGCATACAGAAAGAACACTCCCTTGTCAATTTGCCCACAAATCTATTTTTGATCCAAATACATATTTATCTATGTACCATTTTTCTAATATTATATGTCCAGTTAACATATTTTCTGTAACACCAAACCATCCATTCCCTGTCTTTGTAAGATGTCGTGTCCACTTATGACAGAATTCTGCCCTTTTCATCAAGAACACAACCTCTAAACTTTTCCAGAATGTACACAAACATGCACAAGGAATATGGGCATCAGATGATAAAGTGTCAGATTTTTAACATACAGACATTTGGAGTAATACCTTATTTTCCGCTACTACCCCCCAGAACATACCACAGAGTCCTAACACCATTTAAAATGTGCACAGAAAAATCACAAGAATAATGATATTAATTATATAATTTTGACAAGTCCGTACTATGAATTATCCATCTTTTTAAAATTATGCTCTGGCCCAGAGGGGTGTGGTTTCCCAAAGCACATGGTGGAATTTCTGGTTTGTCCACTTCCTCCAACTCAGCTTGCTCACAGAGGCACTGCCCCTCCCAGTTTCTCCCAAGAGGAAGCTATTTTACGACCCCCCCAATATAACATTTGCCTGCCAAGGAAAGTTCATTGTTCTGTTTCCTTCCAGTCCTAGGTGCCACTCTCCTGATTCAATCAGAGAGGTGTAATCTCCTTTTGGTGGGGGCAGCAGAATGCAGCCAGGCCTGTGAAGAGTTGCTGGGCAAGTTTCAACTCCTGTCGGGGGTAGTTGCCGGGCAGAATTCAATCTCTTCAAGCCAGGCTTCAGCCAAATGTCACTTTTGTTCCCAGTTTTTCTACATCAAAATCAAACTTACAATTTTTACACATGCAGCTGGAATGCTGATTCTAACTTCAAAACTATGACATTTAACAGTTGCAAACTATGTGACACTCAACAGTAGGTCACACATTTATTTTAAACATTTAGATTTTAGTGGCTTTCAGTCCAATTTAACTTAAGCTGCTGACATCCACAGCTCAGCCAGTTTCATTATAAATATTGTTTTTGGCACTTCATTTTTCCAGATTTTGTATGCACACAAGACTACATTCTGCCAAATGTCTGCTGGTGTTCAGTGAGATTTTTGAATATCTTGCAATGTTTAAAATAGGCATTTTTACCTTGCATTTCAGAGAAACAAAGGTGATTTCAAAGCGCTTTTTGAGCTAACAGGAATTGCTATTTTTCCTTTGGCACCACGTTTCACTCATGGCACTTCTGGCCCACCATGCTCGCACTGGTGGGTGGCAGGTTAGACGACCATTTTGGTGTGCGCAAAAACTGCACGGCTTTCCTGCATTCTGGCACAATGTGGGCTTTAACGGCAATCTTGGATTTTCTGAGCCCACAGCCCCAAATGTTGCAGCATAATAACTCAAACATGGGTCAAAACCCCTGACAACGCCAACATGTCCTCCCTGTGTGATTGGCAAATGGAGTCTGTTGCCTGCTGTAGTTGCTCCATCTGCCTTTCAGGGGGACAATGGAAGTGTCCACCCTCTCCATTGCTTGAGCCATCATCTCAACTGATGCTGCCTGTTGGGTTTCCATACCGTACATGGATTGTTCCCATGCAGTATTGCCTGGTGGCGTACGGCCACCGCGTCGGCGGGCACCACACCTGTTTGGGGCAAGGCGATCTGCGCCTTGCTGTGCTGGCACTGCCTGAGGCTGCAGGACTGCATTCCCCCTCTGATCTGCTGGCCCAGGAACAGGATTAGATGTTGTGGAGTGTGACCCTACATCCATAACCGCCAAAGGCGGACTTACCAACACTGACATCCCCATAGAGGGTTCTAACCCTTGTGCAGGTGGGTTGGACAGAACAGAATCCCTGCCAGAAACACTTACTTGCGACGGCACATAGGTCTCATCATCCGAATCAGCACCTGAATAGAGGTCTGGGGAGGAGCACCCAGAGGCACCCCTGGACAGAATGGTCTGCAGCAAGATTGGGTTCTCACCCACCACCACACCACATCCCCCACTGATGCCCGATCGTGCCTGAGATCCCTCCTGGGTCTGCACCATCTCCTCAACAGCACCAAGTGCGTCATCCCCTGCAAAAACATGAAAGACAAAAAATGGAAACAGGCATTAGCACCATAGCACACAAATAGGCCTGACAAGCTACAGAACCAGTACATGATTTACACATGTCCCACATGACTATAACCCTCCCATGCATGCACTGTAACTGAGTTGAAAGGGGAGGCAAAAGGCAGACACTGATGACACCAAGATGGAAGAGCAACACATTTGCTGCATGCTGGGTAGCACTGCCATCACACATTGGCCTGTGAGTGGCATGTCCAATACACATACATGACACATGCCATCAAACAGATGGCATGTACCATAGCCATGGTACATTCCACAAGTACATCCATATGTCAGTGAATGAATACTGTCAGCGATCCATGTGAGATGGACATGATGAGATGAAAAATGCTACAAAGTGTGACAAAATAGGCATGTGCCACACACTGCAACACATCCAGTGTACAAAAATACAGTGATTGCAGGCCGATGTACACATCAATGGTTGTGCACTTCAACATGACAGGAAACAACTATCATGTTCCACATTCAAACAGGCCCCAAAAATGTATGTGATCAGGCCAATACTCAATCAGCCTGAATGGTCAAATCATTCACCTAACAAGGTAACACATGTGGGCCAATGTGGGGTTCATCAATGACAGAAGCATGTCACAAATGTGACAATAGGGCTGAGGAATGCGTAGCAAAAGTGGGAGAATTGAAACAATCAGCCTGAACGAACACTGAAAAATACAAACAATGTTGTTGCAAGATGCCACTTCAAGGGCAATTGCCGTAATGTTGCGCTAAATTACTACTGTGGGCAGAAGGGATACTGTCACACCCAAATCCAAGGCCGCTGAATGTTTTGGATGAAGCACATGGGTGACCCATACCACTCAGGCACACACACCCTCACCTGGCACTCAATCAGAACCCGTCACCCAAACAACATACACATGCATTACACACACATGCATGGGCACTCACCGGACAATGCATCATAATCACGTAGTCCTCCCACACCTTGGATCTGTTCCTCTGTGATGAAGGCCCCAGCAACAGACTCATGTTCAGTGAGTTTGTTGTCCTCTTGTGGGGACCCACCGTCAGTCACCAGAGTAGCGGCATGATTTGAGGCCAGCTTGTGCTTTTCTCTGCGTTTCAGGTCATTCCACCGCTTGTAGCAATCATCAACTGTGTGCCTCACAAATCCAAGGGCACTTATGCGGTCCGCGATGGTCTGCCAGTGTGCCCTACGTTGACCAGGTATGGTCTTGCACCCTGCAGTCACCAGCATTTCGCGGCTATGTGCTGACACATAGGCCAGAAGTGCATCAAGTTCTGGATCATTAAAGCAAGGCTTCCTTGAGGTACCGGAGTGTGTAGCCGTGTCTGGGGTCTCAGCCTGTCGTGCCAGAGCACCCTTCTTCCTCTTCTTTAAAGGTGGAGCAGAGCCAGAGTGGCTTACACTGGTCAGTAGGGGCAGAATCACCGGTGGACTGGGTAGTAGGAGTCTGAGAATGCACAATGACCATAGGTCTTGATGCAGACATTGGTTGCAGGGTAATGTTGGCAGGGGGAACGTCATTTTGATGGACCTGGACTGACACTGTCCTGGCTGGGATAGTCAGAGTTGGGGCGGATGGAGCTGCAGCTGCCCCTGCAGCCTCCCCACCCTGCATACTTGGGGCAGCAGATGACATAGCTGCCCCAGATCCACGTGGCTTGGTGACAACAACTTGCACTGCCACATGTGGCCTAGACTTGCTGACCTGGAAGTCAGCCAGGGAGTCATCCTGTGCCAGGTCAGGTGCCACAATGGGCTGGTCCAAGAGGGGCTGAGCTGGGATGGTGTCAGCCACGTTTCCCTCAACCATGGGGGGGGGGGCATGTGTGTCCCTGATTGTTCCTTCACACATGGGGGTATAGGGGCACCCTGCAAATCCCGGCCACGTCCCCTACCGCACCCACCACGCCCACCTTTTGGTGGCCGGCCACCTTTGCCTCCCTTACTGCTTGGTCGCCTCCCAACCATGGCACTGATGTTGTTGTGCGTATGGGAGTTGCAGTAAACTATTGTCCTGGGCAATTGGGGGTCAAAGGGGTAGGATACCAGATGGAATTCGTACCCTAGTGCTCTAACAAGGCTGGGGGAAGATGACGGGTCATGCAACGCACAGGCAGCCCACAATCAAAAATTAACGTGCACGCAACCCCTCGTAGACCATGTGTTTGAAAAAATGAACCTGCACTACGCTGTGGGACCCAGAAACACAAAACTAAGCGTACGCGAAATACACGCAGCATACAATGACCTCTGAAGGGGAACGCGACACATGGGGCAAGCACAGTTGCTAAGTACGTGCAGAACTCACCGTCTGCCTGGAAAAAGAACGTGAAAAATACGCGCGTGTGCGCGTTGGCAACACCCCCGCCAAAAGAAGAATTATACGCTGTCTGAGGAGACAGGACAAAAGGAGAAGTGAACTCTGTTTGAGGAAACAGGCCCAACAAAAATTCAGAAAAGAGCTGTCAGAGGTAACAGGGAGTACGAACTAGAAACGCTGTGAAGTAATCGCGTGTGAACTGACAAGAAGTACAGATTTCACCCACTCGCTCTCCACGAAAAGCACATACAAGGAAATGGCCTCCTACAAGTAGCTTTTAAACCGGCCCACACGTACACGTCAGATACATGTGTACGCGGGCGCTTTCCTCCAATTACACGCAATGACACTCGGTCGTGCAGTTTTTCCACGTGTGCTCTGTCATCATGTGCTATGAGGGAAACACCTGCGTGTGTAATGTAACTTACGCGCTAAGGGCCTTTGGTCCAATGAAATTGCGTGTGTGTGCTGACGCGCTTACGCGCTAAGGCCCTTTCCTCGAATTACACGCTGACGTGCATTTTTTTCACGTGCCAAATCACTCTGTATCAAGCTGGCCACGCAAAAACACACAGAAGACCACGCTCCTGCCCAGAAGGCCGAATTACTGCCCCCCAGAGCCCCGAGCATGCTCCCATCTGCCATCTGCTGCTGCCTGACTGCCTGCTGCCCACGTACCCTGCCATTTGCTGCCTGCACATCAGCCAGGGGTGTAGTTGCTGTGACCACCCCTGCTGGAACCAAAGACTCCCGACTGGGATTCCAGCGCTCCACAGCCCAGCCCCAGGACCCAGTTTCCCACCCACTCCTTCCTCTGGGGTTGCCATGTCCAACACATTACCATCTAGCAGCACTGGCAACCCCGAGCCAGAGAGGCAGAGGGCCACCAGCTTCACTGCCACCGAAGTTGGTGTCCTGGTGGAGAAAGACCTGGGCCAGTATGATGCCCTCTTTGGAAGTTCGCGCGCCGACAATGAAGGACGGACCAGGATCTGGATGGACATCGTGACTGCTATCAAAGCGGAGGGGGTGGCAGTCCGCGACTTACATCATGTCAAGAAGCGCTGGGAGGACTTCAGGTCCAGGACCCTCAACAAGGCCCGGGGCCAGCTGTCGAACCATCAAATGAGGGTCCTGGAACGCATATGCCCAGCGCTCTACGTCCAGATCCTTGAGAGGCAGACCCGTCTGGAGTCGAGCGATAAGTGTACATGCATGTTGATAGTATGCTGTGCGTGTCGTGGTGCGTGGTGTGCCAGTAGTGTATAGGTTGCACATGTGTTTATGTAGGGCCATGTAGGGATGTGTATGAACATGGGTGTGAGGCTGCCACATGTGAGTCCTCTCAGTTGTGAGACAATTTGATGGTGTATGTGTTGGTAAGCATGCTGGGCAAATGCAGGTGTCGGAGCACACATGTTTGAATTTCTGTGTATGTACATTGGCATGGTTGTGGCATGGATGGTGGTTCATAATGCATGTATCTGCACTGTGTACATGTGCATGTATGTGTATCTGACAAGTGTGCAACTGTGATGCAACATGGATGCACGTGACACTGATATGTAGAAGGATGATTGGCAGATGTGACATGTATGTCGATCTCATAACTGCAACAGTTGGAGGAGATGTAGACATGCATGTAAGTGTGGTGGCGTGTGCGTATGTCTAGTGCACTCCTTGTGTTTCATGTGATGTCAGGCTCACCTTTGGCTGTTCATGCTGTTGTATGTGTATGGATGGTGCTGCCTGGTGCAATATTGCTGTTGAAATGTTCATGTGTGTGAGTTAAAATGACATGTGTGTCATGGAGTGTAATGCCGTGTCTGTAGTTGAACAATGCCACTCATGTGCAACTGTCATGTGTGTATCAGTCCATTGGACAGTGCCCTGATGCCTGTGTTTTATCTCTCCCTGTCTGCAGCGTCAACTGAAGAAGTGGGCGGAGAGGGTGCTGTGGAGCACAGCGGCAGGGATCATCCCGCCAGCCGGAGACGCAAGGCCCGGCTCCCCTCCCAGGTTGTCATCTTGTCGGGGAGTGAAGAGTCCGGTGCCGCATCCCAGGCCGCAACTGCCAAGGGAAGGTCCAAGAGGCGGAGGTCGGAGTTGGACTCCTCGGCAGCAGAATGGGCAGCTGAGACCCCACAGGGTCCGACGGAGGAAGATTGCACGGAGTCATACAGGTTGGTGGGGGGTTTGGTGGAGGAGGAGGCCATGCAAGGGACAGACATGGGGTCTGGAGGTGGGGATTCCACTGGTGCTAGTGGTGCAGTGCAGGGGCAGGGACAGGAGGCAGCACAGGCCACCGCGAAAGTGCCTGTGTGTAATCCTGTCCCCGATCCTGTGATCATCACGCACCAGCAGGGATGCCTACGTCCAGACTCGTTTTCAGGGAGGGGATCCACTTACAACAACTGGCCTTCCTCTCCCTGTGGACGTGGCTATCCAGGACCGGGTTGAGCCTGTCCTGGGTGGGGTGGCGTTGCGTCAACGGGCCATGCGAGGTGACCTGCAGTCTTTTCATGAGGAGACTGCACATCATCTCGAATATCTCGTTGACCGCGTTGACCTACTGGGACAGCTCACCAGGGCCAGATTCCCCCATTTGCTGGACCTTGTTCCGACCCTCTCCTCAACTGAACCCCCTATGCGCCAGTCGTACTCCATGCCATCTTCCCACCCATGTATCACCTAGGTAACCTGTGGATCTGCCTCTGACCCTGCGGCCAGGCTGGTAGAGGACACATCCCTGCCACAGTTGGGAGTCGGATGTCCAGCAGGGGTGGCCACATCAACAACTGCACCCCAGCCGGAGGAGGATGTGCAGGCAGCAAGATCCAGGGCACAGGCAGAGGCACAGCAGCAGCAGCAACAAGGTGGGAGCCATGATGGCTCGGGGCCTTCGTCATCGGAGGGGCAGGCATCGGACAGAGGGCAGGAGGACCCAGGACTGGAAGTGTCTTCCGTGTGGCAGCGGTTAGGCCATGCTATAGATGTGGAGCAGCAGCGGGCAGAAGAGGCACGGCTCACGATGGTCAGGGCAGAGAACTCCATGCGGAGGGCCCTGAGGCGGGCCGAGTGCCTCGAGGCAATTCGCAGGGAGTTGGAGGAGAGCATTTCGTCGTCCCTGCGAACCCTCGGGGCCATGGAAGAGGACCACCTCCAGGACATTGAGCTGGAGTTCGATGATGCCCTGGCCCGGGACATCCAAAAGTGAGCCGTCGGACTAGCCCGCTGCCCTTATAAATAGTTTTTAGAGTTAGGTTTCCTTTTCGTTTTCCTTTTATTTGTGGTCAATGGACAATGCCACACAAATTTGTATATAGTTATATTTTTAGCTAGTTTGTTAGGTAGGTTTCGTTTGTTTGGTTGGGATCATGGACCCTTTACATCCTTGGACAATAGATTGTATATAGTTTCATCATGTATTCATTTTTTTTTTTTTTTTTTGCATTATGGACATGGAGCAATGGATTTATCTTTTCCGGACAATGGATTGTAAATAGTTGGACTATGGATTGATTTCTCTTTTTTTTTTATTATGAACATGAAGCAATGGAGATTTTTTTTTTTAACATTTCCTTTGGATTTGCGTTGTTGGAGGGTTACTTTGGACTGTTTGGGCCTCATTACACGGTAGGCGGTAACCATGGCGCTATTAGCGGCATGGTTGCCGCCGGTATTTTACAGTGTCCGCCTTGGTAGATGGCGGAATTACTGCCCTACTCCAAGGTTAGCGGGGGCGGTAATTCCCCATTCACCAAGGCTCTTCCCCATTCCCATTTTTGCTCCCATAGGGCATAATGGGAATGGGGAAGGTGCTAATTACGGTACCGCAAATTGCGGTACCGTAATTAGCTCCAAGGTCCCTTTGCGGCACCCTACTTTAACAGCTGGTAAAACCAGCCGTTAAAGTCGGGTCCCGCAAAGGGAACTCGTAGTAAGGCGGTAGGGGTTTACCGGTACCTAAGCGGGTCAGCAGACGTACGCGATTTCATTGGACCAAAGGCCCTTAGCGCGTAAGCGAGTCTGTGACGTATCGCGCACTGGCGTTGCCCTTTCGCGTGTAAAACTTCACGCGAAACCCAGAAATACACGTACCCCACTCGCACAGGGCCCTTTCGCATGTAAAACGTCACGCGAACCCCAGTTATACACGTACCCCACTCGCACAGGCCCTTTCGCGTGTGAAACTTCACGCAAACCCCAGTAATACATGTTCCCCGCTTGGCGTTTGCTGTTTGCCAGCCCTGTAAACTGGTCCAGGGTTAGCGCAGCCCTTTGCGCTGGATTGGGGATTGTGATGGCTTTTCCTTGCACAAGGGCGTTCTTGGGGGCGTAACTGGCGCTGCTGCAGGGTCGCTGCGCCACTCTGTGCCACGGCTGGTTTTGGAGGCTAAAGTCCATGAATACGCTGTGCGCGGAAATCGATTTTAGCTCACGCAGCTGGCGCAGACATTCGCACGCCCACACTGTGCGCCAGCCGCGTGCGTCACTTTTGTGCGAAAGTCTATGAATTACCCTGTTAGAGAAAACAAAATCGGATGTTGCAGATGAATTGCAGATGTATGAAATAGTGCCTTTCTTTAATGAACTTTATTCCACACTAGCAAACAGTGCCCGTACTCCGCGCGGGTTCTGTAGACAGATATGATACGCACTCATCAATTGTTGACAATCACGGAGCCGACGTGGAGGGGAGGGGAGAATTGGCGTGCTGAAGCATAATGGGACCTTCTGTCATTCTCCCCACCTGTCGCCTAACCCTGGCGTACTGCATATATGTTGCGGTGCATTGCAGTGCAGATATTTCGGAAACGGTGCGTCCTAGGGCCTTGTTCCTGGCGTCAAGATGATTAAAATGGGCTTTGTTCAGACCTTCTATGACCGCATTGATGTCTTGCATGTGTGTCGTGTGCAAACATCTTGGAAACAGTGCGTACTAGGGCCTTCAAACGTGGTTTTCGAGGCCTCATAGGGTCCTTGAAGTTCGGTTCCTCGCGTCCAGACACTTGAAATGAGCTGTGTCCGGTCCTTCTACAACCACCTTGATGTTTTGCTGCTTCCAGGCAACTGTCTCATGTGTTCAGGGGCTGAAATCCAGGAAACTGGGTGGGGTGTCCACATGTAACTTAGCCAGTGACAATACAGTCTTTCAACATTAATAAAAAAGAAACACAAAATATAGTGCAAATCCGTGACCTTTTGCTGTAATTATGGTTCTTAAAAGAAAGCTATACAAACAAATATATTTTCTACATTATCACTCTGGATGGTGTCTTTAACCAGTAAGGATGCTCAGAATAGTGGCTGTATTCACTGGGCCAAGCCAGCGTTCTGAGCAGCCAAAATGCTGTGATCCCTGCCGCCTTTCACCTGCTTATGCGAACCAGCAGCTAACCACATTGATTACATTTAGAACAAGGCTTAGATTGGCCTATAGGGCAATAGGCCAATGGCCAAACCAAAAACTCAAAATGCTGGTGTGCATGATTTGCATCACATTTTATTAAAAAAACTCACCCTTAGGTATTATTTGAACAGTATCACAAAAGGAATAAATTGCCACTTGCATCTGTGGGCCATTTTTTCATTGGTGCCCAAGACAATTTTATGTCCCTGTCCGACCCTGTTTAGAACTCAAGAACACCCGACGCAGGAGCTGAAGCTTGATTTGTAAGTCTAAAAAAAGTAGCCTCACTTTAAATCTCTGTGAGACAGCTACTTTCCCATGAAGTCTGTTTTCTGCATTGATGATGTCTCCGTCATCATCGGAGAAGACAAACCTTTTGACAACAAAGTTAGGTTGCAGAGTCTTCAGTTATGTTTTCTTTTTCGTTTTCTTAATAATAAAAAAACATCATCTCCTGTGCTTTGTAATGACAAGGTGCTAATGGTGATATAACCTGCAGCGGTGGCCCGACCCTGCCGATAACAGCATTGCACCCTCCGTTAAAGGGTGTTCACTTTGTTCGAGCCCCTACATTTGCGGTCATCAAAAGTTTGACAGTATCCTGGTAGAAAATCCGCCAGGATACTGGCAAATGGTAATACTGCTATTGGCGCCTGACCTTCCAGCAGACTACAGGGGCCAGCAAGGGTATGGTATTCCCCCATCCATGTAGTCCATGGGGGCAATGCTGGTGTTACCAGCACTGGTAATTCCGGTGCCGGTAATACTGGCTGTTTCTGCAGGTGGGGTGCCTGACCTACCTTCAGATTTTAACTGGAGGTAAATCAGGCCTCCACCAGCAAACCTGCAGTTTGCCTGTCTGGAAAAGTGCTAGTATATGTTATTACCGGCACTTATTTTCTAGATCGGCAAACTTGTAATGAGTCATTGTGTGGCTCACTGCCAAAGATTACTTCACCTCAAAAGTAACAAAAAGATTCTAATTTAGCTCAGACTAAAAACAGAACTATGATAGTACAGTAAGTAAGTAGTTCAGAAGTATTCTCAGCTCAAAAGGAAGAGTGTTTTATAGAGATAACACAAAAACTTCAGACTTAGAAACACTCTATTCATTGGTAGATAAGGGTGATTCTGTGCTCATGATGTCATGAAACTCTCATACCACCCAACAGGATCAGTTCTGAAGACAAATTTAATAGTTTTCCTAAATGATTTGATTATCCAGTTGGCAGCAAAAGCATGATCTTCCCTGTTGGGGAATTGAATCTGGGTACACAGGAATGGAGGATCATTGTCAAACATATGACCACCCACCTACCACTATGTGACACAGAAGGTACCACTGCTTTTAATAGCATATGAAGCATGTGGCTGTTCTGGCCAGACTCATGTTAATTCCACCCAGGTGAGAAATAAGAGCTTAGTGAAATCCTTAACAGAAATACATTTTTTACAGGAACACTAAAAGATGCAAACAATACACCTGAATAGTAAGTCTTGAAATAGGAGAAAAAATATGGAATGTCTCAATTAAAACAATTGAGGGGAGATTTTATCAAGATTGAGCTCTTAAAGGCACTGTTGCACAGACAGATAATAATCTGATCTGCAAAGGAATATAGTGCAATTTCTGTTTCTGGGAAGTACAGATTGAGCTACAGGGCATCCATCACATCCTCTTTGATTCTAAAACTATTACCCAAGAACTTGATATCCTCCACCGATGACAGCGGTGGACTCCTTGTTAGACCTATGTCCATTGAGCTCTGGAACATTCCTATTATTATCATGTGAAGATTGTACACCATCTAATGGTTGGTTAGTATAGGTTTCCCGTGTACGATCTAATGTCCGATGGTCTAGTAACATCAATGAAGCATTTAGCACTGGTGGAGAGGGTCGAGTCCAACTATAACCCCTTATTCTGCACTCTGACTTTTATGGCCCCAGGGAGGATCTAGACCTGGAATCTTAGGCTCCAGTGAGATAAGTGTGTTCCTTCAACCAGTCCCTACTGTGACTCATTAATCCTCTGGGGAATATACTGAGAAGCTCCAGTGATGATGTAAGGAGACTTCTTGACCCCGTTGCCCTCATAGAAGAAGCATTATGAGGACTATATGATATTTGCTAGGGGGCACGTTTCCACTATCAGCAAATATCGGATACCAAAAAGCCTAAGGAACTGGTATAATGATATGTGTAGGATCAAGAACAGGAAGTTTGGGATCACACGCAGGAACTGCAAGATGGTCATCAGGTTTAGGCAACACCTATCTAGGCTGACTACAACAGGATGTTAACACACAACTGCAGCAGAGTGGAAGGGCACTGTAAAATTCTGGCAAGCAGTAAACAGAGGAGAAAACTGTTATACTCCCGTTGAGGTCACTTGTGTTACAGAACATGCTTGGAAGGATTTATTTCCTAAATGCCATGATTCAGGGGCTGACAAAACTGTGATTCTGGGAGAGAGATATAATACCAAACTCTACTCAGATAAGTCCTTTGGCACGGTTCCCTTTTTTCTCGGAAGGAGTTCCAGTGAACAAAATCACAACCCAGGCGGGCAGTGCATCAGGCCCTGAGATGATGCCTATGGACTCCTTAAGGGGTAGCTGGATTTTGTGTGCCGATATCTTGTGCTGAGTACTTGGTGCATTGAATGATACTGGAATAATTCTTTATCATGGAGCAAGGCAGTAGTAGTCTCAGTCTTTAAGAGCAGGGAATAAGATAATCCATATTATTACAAGACATTTTCCCTGCTGGACTCACCCCTGAGATCCTTGGAATGTTTCTTCTGGAACGCCTAAGAATTGGGATTTGCATACGGGCTGCACAGATGTGCATAGTAACTGATCCATTTGTAATTCCATGAAAAGTCAAACAAGGCCTCCGAAATATTGAATCACATGCTCAGTTTCTCTTAATCCACCTCACCCTAAACTGGGGTAAGGCTGGGTTAAAACTGAGTATCATACCACTGCTGAATGTATCATAAAGTCTTTTAATTATTTTGGACATGTATATTAGTTCCGATACAGTATTTACATATAATAAGTAAAAAAATGCAATTAGGAAGGATAGCCCAGGGGCAACGAGTTTGTCTTGGAAGCAAGACAACGCAGTGCCATACAGGTTTGATTCCGGATCCTGCGCTTAGAAACCACAACCATGGTATTAAGCGCGTTATAAATGAACAATTAAATAAATAAATGGTGATAATACAGGGAATATTCAATCATTGATTTACCATTTCCTGTGATGCTCCTTACTTAATTATGTTATTTTACTCTGCTTTTGTACTGCGCTGAATCGCACCATAGTAGTTTTGAAACTGTGATAATAAATAAATCATTCTAAGCCTCACATTTAGAGTCTAGGGGGTCATCAAAATTTTGCTGGTCTGGAAAATAAGTGCTGTTAATAACGTATACCAGCACTTTTCCACTAAAACTTAAAAGCTGGAGGTAAGTCAGGCGCCGCACAGACAAAAAACAGCTGGTATTACCCCATTGAGTACTCCATGGAATGGGGAATTCTATCCCCTTGTCGGCACCTGTAATCTGCCAGTAATACCAGCAGGTCAGGCTCTGGTAACAATATAACCGTTTGCGGGTATCCTGGAGGATTTACCGCCAGGATAACGGAAAACGTGTGATGACCCTCCATGTCAAGTTTGGCATGCATTCAAAAATGATGGTCCATTGAGGCACAGAGTGAAGGCAAGCACGTTTGTTACATGGCACCCCAAGTTCATCTTTTCTAAGCTGAACCAAAACTCCTCGCATCACAGGGTTCAAATTCCAACTGACTATGACATCACAGGGGGCAATGAAGGTATTCATACATAGATGGCATGTGGCAGGCTGCCAGAATACTGCTGTTCCATTTAAGATGAATACTGCAGTTCCATTTAAGATGAATACTGCAGTTCTAGATATCATCAACTACAACACCTCTCCCCCGTAGGAAACAAACTTTACACAATTTGCATAACATGGCAAAGACAGACATAATCCCTCAACCTCCTGGGTGCCATTCTGCTCCTGCATGAACGCTGAAGCCAGAGTCTGGTTGGCCAATTTACCAGCGCCCAAGTGAACAGTACTCCCACATCACCACATTAATCACACCGTACAGAAATGTCAGTCCGCTCTGGAGCATCACCAGCACCAGCATCTGCAAGTTCGTCCTATCAGACACCTTCAAGTTACTTCTCCCAACTCCAGTCAACGCACCATGCTCCTTGGGCATCCTGCACAGAGATACAACTTTTACTCCAAACCGTCACATCATCTAATCCAATGTACCATGCACCCGCTTTATAAACCTTGCGGGCTAGTGGGTACACAGGCAGATGCTTATTGACGAACCAGGCATTTGGTACTCTGAAAACAGCCCCTACCTGCACCTAGACAGCCTCTGCACCCTGTCTAGCATCTGACACACCAGCACACTCTACCCGTCTCTGTGTAGAATTCTCCAGCACAGCTCTTATGTCAATACATGATTGAGAACTGTTACACATCAAACTGATCTCAAGTTAAATTGGCTTCCCTACCTCTCATAATTTCGAACGGCATACATCTCATAAGCACAAAAGGTGTGTGTCTCTGTGCCTTCACCGACTCAGCCAGAACATCCCACCAATCAATACAATGAGCGAATTGTTAATTTCATAAGCATTAAAGGCTGCACTACCAAGTAGGATATTGGATAGGGATAATTGAATATTAACTTTAAAGATGTCTTTCAAATATCTCCACACATTACTCCAAAACCTATTAAATGAAATACAATCAAAGAACATATGTTTGACCGAGCCCAGGATATCCTTACATGACCAGCAATTCCCATCATTGACAAGTTTGGTTTTGAATAATTTCATAGGAATTATAAAAAATCAAGATCACTCGAAGTATGAATTTTATGCAGACATTCTACCCTCTCTTGGATCCTCATATACAGGAAAATTACCCTATTTGCCAAATCACTAGCACCAAAGTGATTAGATTGTCCAACAAGTGAAAAGAATATATAGGAAAGAATTAAGAGCCATGCTCAAACTGCCTCTTAGTGAATGAGAGCATAGTCGCCAGAAGATCATATGTCAATATCGAAACTGGTCCCAGGCTAGAAGGGCAAAACTCTATCAACAGGACAGTGAAGCCTTTTTGCGCTCCGCTAATAATAAAAACTCTGCACAATTGTGGACTTTGCTTAATAAAGTATCTAATCAATCTCAAGCTAATCTCCAATTGTGCGGTGTGACTGAAACACAATGGCATGAACACTTTTCTCAATTATATGCGGATCGTAAATATTTCGAGTTTTCCTATTCTAAATCGGCCAAAGCTCACTGGAGTTTGGAATGCTCGTCAGAAATCATTGAAGATTTGATAAACAAGTCATCCTCTTCGGGAGCTGCGGGGCCGGATGGATTAAACAATTATATGTTTAAACAGAATCCATCCAGATGGGCCAGAATATTGAATAATGTATTTCAACAAATCATTCTTTCAAAAACTATTCCCACATCATAGATGTCCTCCTTACTGGTACCGATTATTGAGAAAGGTGACAGAGGGTCACCGGCAAGTTATCGCCCAATAGCATTACTTGATGCTCCGGGTAAGATCTTTGCGCGACTGGTCCTGAGAAATTTCTCACGGTGGACACAGGGGTGTAATCAACGAGATCCCTGTCAAACCGGGTTTGTTGCAGGTTTAGGAACAACAGTCAATTATTGACTCTTAATGCTCTAAAAAGCCCAGGTCCAATCAACAAAACAACCTTTGTTCTTCGCCTTTGTTTACTTACACTCAGCTTTTGATTCCATTTCTCGAATCAAACTGATGGAAAAGTTACAGGCGGCGAATTGTCAAGAGATTCTGTGTGATATCATCCACGCCTTACATTCGACAACCACCATAATGGTACGACTGTCCATACTTGGCCTCTCATCGTCAGCGATATCAACTTTTAGGGGGCTGAAGCAGGGATGTATCCTAGCTTCAGCCGTCTTTAATTTCTTTATCCATGATGCATTACAGGCCTTTCATCAGGTTGACTCTGACTCGCGAAGGATGAATGGTACAACCATAAAAGCTTTGTGGTATGCAGAGGACCTGCTGTTAGTCTCCAAAACCCCGGTAGGTTTGCAAAAATTATTGAATGCCTTAAGTGTTTATTTGGATGACAATGAATTGATAATCAATCTCACCAAGACACAAGTAGTCATATACGCACCTAGGCCCTCCAGAAGAACTCAATTTGAATGGAGAATCAATGAAAGGATAGTGCAAGTGGTGCCCATGTACCTTTATTTAGGCATTTTATTTGATGGTATGCCCTCAATCAATTCGCATTCCAGGACCTTAGAGAATAAGATCATGACTGCCATTTCCCAGATAAGGATAATATTGCACAAATTTGGTAAATTTACTATCAGACCCGCCATTATTTATTGGCGACAAAAAGTTCTACCTACCATACTGTATGGCCTAGAGACCAAAAGCATTGTATGCCCTACAGACTTGCATAAATTAGAGGCTACATTTTGGAGAGGTGCATTACACCTCCTTCAATGTGTACCTGGTCCTTGGCTACTGCTTGAATTTGGTCTGACATCCTTGAATGCTGAATATCATTGGAGGCTCTGTGCCTTGTTTCGCAAGTGCTTGTCCTACACAAGAACTGACAACATATTAGCAACACTATCAGCTTATATGTTGTCGTCGGAAAATGCATTTGTTAAAACGTGGGTTTCATATATTTACAGAATTTTGGCCAGAGCAGACATAAGTTTGGATACCCTCCTTGTGAATCCAACTCGAGCAAAGGTTAAATTATTCAGGTTGGATTGGATTAATATGAGAATTGAGTGCCTTGGGTACAAAGACTTTCAAGTATTAGCTTTAGAGCATAAAAGACTCAAAGAACTTGCATCGTACCTAAATCAAGCTCCAACTCCACAACTGAGATCGGCCATTTTATGACTGCGATTCAATCTATTTCTAACTCGTGATATACTGATCAGAAGAAGGTTGATGGACCCAAAGGAGAATTATTGTAGGTTTTATAAGGTCATTGTACATAGAGAAACCCTCAAACACATTATAACTGAATGTCCTACTTTAATTAATTTAAGAAACAAATACTTTAAGAAGCATATGCAATACTTCAGTGCTTTGCACACTGAAACCCGTTGATCGGTAATACTGTCCACCAAATCTATAAGTATTTGCATTGCAACTTACAATTTACTATCTGCCTTGAATTTGGAAATGAGTCCAAATTCCATAGTGGACTAGAAATGTGAGGATTCTAAGGTAGTGTGGAACAGTTGTCTGATCGCGGATGAATCAATTGTATTAGGAGGTCTTGTGTTTTAATCATGTATTATTTTGGGAAGAGACAATGTTTGGTGCACTGTGCAGTTCTAAATTAAGACATTTATACTATCATTTTTAACAAGTTGAAATGATTTGAAGATCATGATTGACATTTTATTTCTTTACAGGTGTATTTTTATTTAAGTTATAGGTTAGAACAAAGCGGTCTAACTTTGTTTTATTACGGTGTTCTGAAACTATTGTTTCCTTCACTTTATTTGATGTATGTATTAATGTGTAAATGAATGTTGTTCAATATTGAAAAAGTTGAATTCTTTCAGCTATATTCAATAAAGAAAAAAAAATCAATTTGTGAAAAAGAGGAGATTCTGAGTAACATTGTCAGATGTTGAAATTAGTTTGGTTTTCTTCCAAGTTGAGGACCATTTACATTAATCAAAAATGTCATCACAGTCATGCTCCCATTGTAGTTCAGATAGCCATTTATTACCGGGTACTTTCATATACCTTATCAGTTTGTATGATTTGGAAGCATTGAAGAGCGAATATGAAAGTAAGCATTGTATTCTAGAATTATCAGGTACCAGTCTATTAATAGTGCAGGAATTAAATTTATCTAAATAAGCATTCACTAATTTATTATATGAATCATAATAGGAATTAGTTACTATAAAGGAATTTTAAAATAGATAAAAATTACTATGTATTACTATGTAAGGGCCTGAAAAAAATTGATGAACAAACCTAATACCTTTGTTCAGCCATTGTTTCCAAAGGATAGATCTTCCATTTATAGTGATGTTTTTATTACACCACAAGTATGGCGAAAACAGTTGTGATGGATTATTCACAAAAGGAAAAAGAAATTCCTTAAGCATTGCAGAAGCCACGTTGATGGGGCAGGACACCCTGGAGGTAATTTGACCAACTATGTAAAATAATTAATTGGTACAGAATAGTTGAGCTATCTAATTTTCTACTATGGACCAAGTGGGAAGGTCCAGAGTAATCATTGTTGAGAGCCAGACTTAAGCCTGTTTCAAAATGAAAGCCTTATTATAACATTTGAAGTCGAGAAAGTTAACTCAAATTTTCTCAAATGGGAGTTTTACCTTACTAACAGCAATTCTTTTACATTTCCTTCTGCCCCACAAGAAGTTCAAAAGAACAGAATTTATGGAAACTGGAGCGGGTAAGGAGACAGGAACCATCTGCAAAAAGTGAAATATTATTGGTAACAGTATCATTTTGATGGTTTCCAAACACCCCCACCAATATAGATACACTGGAGACCAAACCGTAAATAAATCTCAAAGCCTATTTGTGGCATCTGTGTTAGGTTTTATTGTGTTATTGACAGATGATGAGATATTCACACCAAGATACTTGATCGAGTTTTGACACCATTTAAGATCATATATATTATTTTCGTTTTAAACAGTATGAATTAAGAGGTAATACTTCTGAGTTATCTCCATTTAATCTGTATCCAGATACTAAGGAAAAAAGACTTCTAATGTATGCAACACATTTGGGAGGTATGTTTTAGGATTTTTCAAAAATATAAGTACACCATCAGAATAAACTGCAATTTTGACTTCATGTCTCCCACATTTAATCCCTGGAATAAGCACATCTTTCCTTATATACTTCAAAACGGGTTCAAGGGACAAAATATAAAAAATGGGAGATAAAGGGCAGCATTGCCTAGTCCCCCTTTTTAGTGAGACCAATTATGAGGATTGACCATTTATGAGAATAGATGTTCTAGGGTCTGAATATAATAGTTTAACTAAAGATATAAAACCGTCTCCACAGCCATGCCATCGCAGTTCTTAAAACCGTTAATGCCATTCAACCCTGTCAAAGGCCTTTTTTCGACATCAAGGGTGATTGCAGCATAGGCATCTCTATCCTTGTTCCTGACATGGATAATGTCAAATAGTAATTTTATAATAGATGATATATTTCTTCTTTTAATAAATCCTACTTAATCAGGTTTCTACATTTTTGGGAAGAAACATTTGATTCTATTTGCAAGTATTTAGGCACATATTTTACAATCAACGTAAATGCGGTATATGGGTCAATAATTCTTGGGAAGTTCACCAGTCTTGGAAAAGAATTACTAAGGCCCCTGCAAAAGTACTAGATAATCTGCCAACACTATAGAAATATAAATATAGTGTTTCCAATTTGGAGTTAAGCCTAGTGGCAAAGAGACTAAATAGTCCTATAGACTGTCCATCAGGGCCAGGGGCTTTGCCTTTCCATGAGTCATTAATGGCGTTAGATATTTAGCATATATTAATCTAATCATTTAACCCACTCAAGTCTAAATGTGGGTAATAGTCTCTACTGATGTTGTCAAGGAAGGAATTAAGATCGGTTAGAGAGCAATCTTGTTCAGAGGAATATACATTTTCATACAATTTTCTAAAGTTATCAATAATTGCTTGATCCCCTGAAACCATAATGCCCGATCATTTTTAACATGTGAAAGAGTAGCTGTTTAATGTTTAAGTAGAAAGCAAGTGCTCTACTTGCTTTGTTGGAGGTTTGGCATACTTTAGATTTGTCTTTTAGAATTGCCCTAGAGGCTTGTTCAGTTAACTCTTTGTTGATGTGAATGCACAAGAGTAGGATGGTATGAAACAATTGCTCTTTAGGGTTTTGATAATATTGTTTCTCACATTTAGTGATTTGTTCGTTTAGAGAATCTATATCTATTTTCCTTTCTCCATTTTTTTTTATTACATAGGAAATAATATTTCCTCTCGAGGCACCTTATATACCCCAATTATTTATCATATAAGCATCAAGATCATGATTATTATTGAAAAATTGCAGGTGGAAAGAGAGGAAAGCTCGCTCCTTATCTTGTAATAGGAAGTTGTTTAATCACCATCTTTTTGAGTGTTTTTTAATGTCTGTAAGGTCAAAAGTTGTGATCACCAGGGCACGATCAGATATAATCATGTTCCCAATTTTAGTATCTATTACAGCTCTAGATAAGATTTTGGCCACACAAATGTAGTCTAACTGTGAGAGTATGTTATGGGGTAAAGAGTGGAAGGTAAAATTCAACACTGTGGACTGAGTCAACCTCCAGGAGTCTAGTAAACCAACTTCAAATAGGCAAAGGGTAAATGCTTTCTGTGTTTTAGAGCTCTTAAAAATACATTTGGACCTTCTATCCATAAATGGGTCTATGATATTCTTAAAGTCGCCATATAAATTAAGTTTGTTAGATCTAACTGGTGTGGCAAATCCCAAGATGTTGTCATTTATCCCGAAGGGGAGCCCTTTCCCATGAGGCCAGGGTGGTGGGGCTGCTACCTGATAGTCCCTCCAGGGGTGATAATCAGTCGGAGGATCTCATAGGAAGAGACATCCCCTCTTGGGACTAGCAAGAACATCTTGTGAGAATGCAATATACCCACCCTCCACCCGTGCTCGATATACCCCTACAATCCTAAAACCCCTCTTCCAACACAGCCTCCCATAGAGAGAATAGACCCATGTACTTCTGTAACATCTGTGTGGTCAACCTAACCAAAAGTAGTGGGATGAAGAAGATCATTGGGAGCCCTGAGGGTTTGCCTGTACCAAGTACTGGGACCTGGTGGCCCGTAGGAGGGCTAACATGACTGACACTACTGCAGGTGTGGAGGTTATGCCAGTGTGGAGCCTGCTTAACAAAAGCAAAATTGAAGAAGGACTTGGTGTCTTCGGATCTGCGTGATTTTTCCATCACGGAAAAGTCAGCAACGGAAAAGTTTGCATGAGAAATGTACGCACCACAAAAGGTTTGTACATTTCCCATGCAAACATACATTTAAAACCCCTACAAACCCACACCCTCACCCGCACCCACAACACACCAACACACCCCCCACACACACCCCCTGCACACCCCCAACATACCCCACACACACCCCACACACACCCTACTTACTTTTCAAGACGAGCTGTGTCCCTGCGGTGCCCGTTCCCTTTCACTTCTGTGGTCGGAACCGGCGCAGCAAGGTCCTTTTATTTTTTACGAGCAGCTTCAGGGTTCATACTGTTTAGTATAGTGAGCGGGGTGTTGCTGGGGAAACCGCTGCAGCCCCTGGTTGTTTTTTTTTTTTCCTCGAGTGCCCTACGGGGGTGACCCCCGCACCCTCCGCTCACTATACTATATAGTATGGTGATCGGGGAGTTGCGGGGGACACCCCCGCAGCCCCCACAGTCTGTTTTTTACCTACCTAAAATGCATGCCACCAAAGGTTCGAACTTTGGTGGCATGCATTTACAACCTTTTTTTACAGGTTGGAACTTTCAGTGCGGTCATTTTGGCCTATACCGTGTCTTCAGCCTGCGATGAACCTGGGACTTTTGAATCACTTCCAAAGAAGAACCAGGCAGAGTGGTGGATACAGGCTAGCGGCAGTAGAAGTCCTGAGGAGACTGAGCGAGAGAAACA
Source organism: Ambystoma mexicanum (assembly GCF_040938575.1). Lineage (NCBI taxonomy): Eukaryota > Metazoa > Chordata > Amphibia > Caudata > Ambystomatidae > Ambystoma > Ambystoma mexicanum. The sequence continues at coordinate 1,092,026,227 of NC_090937.1, read as the reverse complement.
AGTGTCTTGGGCCCAAATCGGAAGCAAGGTATCATCCTCAGGGTCACACTTGGAAAGAGTGTGAACCAAGTGGACCCAACTGAACAGAGAGAGAACTCAGGGTCTGGGGCCCAAAATCAGCAAGTGGCATGAGTCATCTTCCTCATCTCTTCCTGATCGCAGTGCTTGGTAAAGAGAGATACCAAGTGAGTATAATCAAAGAAGAGAAGAAGCCAGGGTCAGGGGACCCTTCTAAGATTTGAGAACTGTGTATTTGACGCTACCTGAGATGTGGACCAGGGGAAGGGCATAATTCCCCCTGGTGGCACTGAACTGCAGAACTAAAGTGAGAGAGAGACCAGAGGAAGGGAGGTATTCCCCCTGATGATCTAGAAAAGTCCTAACAAGAGAAAAGATACCAGGAGAAGGGAGTAATTCCCCCTGGTTGTGTGGAAATGTCGCGCCTGAGAGAAAGCATGGGGAAGGGAGACATTCCCCCTGTGGTTGTGAACTGTTAAATAGCCCTGAGAGAAGGTCTGGGAAAGGGAGACATTCCCCTCTGTGTTGTGAACTGTGAAATAAGTCTGAGAGAAAGGCCAAGGGAAGGGAGACAATCCCCCTGGTGTTGTGAACTGTGAAATAAGGCCGACGGAAGGACAGAAGAGGGGCACATTCCGCCTGGTGTTGTGAATTGTGAGAAAGGACCTGGGGAAGGGAGTCTCCCCACCTACCTCCGGTTGTGTGGAACTGTCAAGATACTAGGGGAAGAGAGGCATTCTCCTAGCAACTAAAGTTGTACAAACTCTGTATCCAAAATACTAGGAGAAGGGAGTCATTCTCCTGGTAGCCAAGACCAGAGGAAGTGAGTAATTCCCCCAGTTGTGTTGAACTTTTAGAAAATACGCAGGGTATCTGACAAGGAGAACTGTTTTGAACTTTTGTGAGTTGATTTGGGAAAGGGAGCCATTGCACCAGGAAGAAGCCAGTACTTTGGAAAACACTTCTACTTTCAGTCCAGAAGAAGGGAGTCATAGTTCTGGACCAAGAAGACATTCCTTATCTTTAGTTTAGTATTAAATGTAAACTATTGATTTACACAGACATTCTGACAGAGCCATTCGTCTTTTAGTTGAGGTAGGGAAGCCTCTCTTAGGGTTAGGGAAAGTTAGGTTTTCTCTTTATTTTACAATAAATGTTAATAGCAACCACTATGTCACCTATGTGTCAGTCTCCTCCTTCTGCACCCTTAGACTGGAGAATAGTTGGCTTCATATTTGCCCGAATTCAGGACCGGGGCATGTTGGACCATAAATGTTAATGACAGAAACAATTTCAGAACCTAATTGTAATTTAACCCAGGCCCCTCTCCCTTTTTCATCAGCATCTTTATGTCGAACTTTATGATGCAGAATTGTGTTGATTATAATTGCAACACCATCCCGTTTCCCATCCGCGTGACTGGCTAAGCTCATGCACCCAGAACAGTTTATTTAATTGACTCCTGCAACAATAAATATGTTTCCTGAATACATGCAACTGACGTATTACATTTCTTAAATTGGGTTAACATTTGCTGTCTCTTAATTGGATTAATAATACCCTTAATATTCCAGGAAATACACCTAAATGCAATTAGAACCGATCAACAAGTTGTGGGTTTGTGGCTTGGTGAAGCATTGGTGTATGGGAGGAGAAGGCGTATGAGAGGCATAAGGCGAAGGCGTATGGGCAGCGAATGGACATGAGAGGAGAAGCTGAAGGCATGTGGCATTCAAGAAGTTTCCAAATTGTTGCTTTATAAAGAGGTGTGACAGGCATTTTGGTTACTCTCTTACGAGTAGTGCTAAAGTGTTTTTTCACAAGTTTTTTCACAGATTCAGGATATGCTTCCGGGCAAATTTACTTAGTACAACTCAATTGATACAGTGGTGGATATCAATGAAGCCGTAAACTATCCAAAATAATTCCTCAACTCACAACACCACCTCAGGAATGCCACCACGTGCCTTCGACTCAAATCTGGGTCACCCATCAAGCTGCTTTGCGATCTCAATCCCCCTAGGCTGTGTAATGGCATAAGGCTCTGCGTCAAAACATTGCTGCCCAATGTACTTATAGTGACAGTGTTGACTGGGAAGTGAAAATGAGAAGATGTATTCATCCCCCCGTTCCACTCATTCCGACAGACATTCTGTTCAGCGTTAAGTGCCTACAGTTTTCAGTCAGGCTGGATTTCTATATCATGATCAAAAAGGCACAGGACCAGTCAATCAAGTGCACTGGTACCAACTTGGAATCTCCATGTTTCTCCCACGGTCAGTTATATGTCATGTGTTCTAGAGTGGGATCCCCAAATCCGTTGTATATCTTTGCTCCAATTGGCAAAACAAAAAAGTGTTCTTTATAAACAAGCCTTACAATGAACATGTACTTTGTTAACATCAAACTTTAGGTCCATAGTTGTTGGAACCGTCAGCATCATGTCACCCATCATGATTTTATTTTATTTGATTTTTTGTATTTATAGCGCACACATGACGAACTTAATCGTATTTTGGCGTAGATGACAACAGCAAAGGTAGAGTGTTTAAGTCAAAACAGGTCCCCCGAAAAGCAGGGCTACCTACCTAAACAGAAAGGTTTTCAATGCTCTGCGAAATTGCAGAAGGGAGCTCATGGTCCTAAGTTGCAAAGGTAGAGAGTTCCACAGCCTAGGACCAAAGACAGAAAATCTTCTGTCACCTCTGGAGGTATCGGTTGAGTGGGGAATGATCAGGAGATGGCTGTCACTAGAGCGTAATTGTCTTGCTGGGTGATATGGCTGAATTAGCTCTCTCAGATACAGAGGGACAATGCCATTTATGCATTTGAAAATAATGCAAGCTGTCTTAAATTTGATGTGGTCAGCAATGGAGAGCCAGTGTAGCTCTCTCCGATAAGATGATACATGGGTGAATTTACCTAATTTAAATATCAGTCTGATGGCCCATTCTGGGCTCTCTGAAGTTGCTGAAGTTGTTTGGAAGGGATCCCCATCAATTGGCTATTACAGTAGTCGAGGTGGGCACTAGTTAGCGCCTAGTCATGCTGCTCAAGAACCTCCATGTTGTTTGCACATAAAGTTATACGTTTCAGAATGAGTTTTTAAGAAGAACAACAAATTGTGTTGTGTAGTCTTTAGAAGAAAACGTTTCTACAATATTAAATAATAGAAACATTTAGTGAATTTTTCTTTTCACCTTTGTTATGGAGCCTTTCCAAAAAGTGCGAAGCTACCTTAAGGGATTTCTCACAAATAGGACCTATGAGGAAATAAAATCCCGGCAAACACCGGATATATCAGCTAGTAATATACATAGGAGATCAGAGTAATATACATAAGGAATTGTTACTGTTTGGCTTGTGTTGCATAGGTACATACATGGGGAGAAACATAAGGATGATGAAACTGCAAAGCTTGACAGAAAGACACAAGCATTAATATAGCAAGATTATAGGCTGTGTTAAAAGTAGCTGCATCAGAAAAGTGAAAAACTGTAAGTGTTTTCAAGCGTGCAAAATGAAAAAAGAACTTGATCCTAAGACTAGGTGGCACCTAAGGGACCCAAAAAGGCACAAAGTAGAACTGACACCTGACCATCACCACTACCCATTAAAAAAATAACAACATTGGAGATCCATGACACCTGTAAAAATGTCGTTGGAGGGCAGATGCAGTTAAAGAGAGACTTTGGATGATGGCAGTAGTTGGGTAGTTGACGGTAAGGAAGTATCCATCTTTTTTATTTTAAGAGATCTGATGATAGATTTACGGTCCGCCGGATCATCAGATACTGAGGTTCTTCCATTAGCAGTCACCTTCAATGTACATGAATGCATAAGGCTGTATCTGACGTTCAGCTGTTTTAATACCGGACGTTAGATCAAAAATTCTTTCATTCCTTATGGCGGTTTCTTTGATACATCTTGAGGAATGTAGATTTTATTTCCTGTCCACGTAAGTTGGTAAATTTCTTTCGCTTTCCTGATGAATAATTGCAATTGTGCATATTCCAGCAGAAGAAAAATCAGAGTACGCAGAGAAGAGCATGAATGGCTACAAAATTCCTTAACTCCAATTCGATACGCCCTCTGAAAGTTTAATGCAGTAGCTGGTGGTAGCATACATTTTAGGAAGAGTATCACGTCATCCCCTTCAAAGTCCTATATGCGCAGGTTGTTACACCGGACCATGCTTTTGAGATCTTCAATGTTTTTCTGTAGGTCTTTCACTGCCTTCTCTATGTGTGCCACTCTAGGTGACATATCCTCTACCACACTTATCCTGTTCTCAATCTCCTCCGTCCTCCCTTCAAATGCAGACCATCTGTTGTCTAACTGGTGGAGTTTATGGTTTGTAACTTCCATAACTGGTTTGAGCGATCTCAGCTCCTCTAAAATTGCTTCCATGCCGAGGTCTGAGGAGGCAAGAGGGGGAGGGGAGTCACTCTTAAGCCTTTTAAGTGTGGCTGAGGTGACAGGGCCTGGATTTTCTTTACCCGCACAGCCTTTTTGAGCACCCCTTTGTAAGACCATTAAAAAAGCGTGAGAAGCTTTGATAATGTGCTACCCACACAGTTGACATCTTAAATTGGGAAGGAATTAGCACAATATCTGGTAAAAGTAGAAAGCTACACAATGTAGACAAATATTGTTGAGGGAAGAGAGGTTAATGTAAATTAAAATTGGGCTTGCCATATGTATATTTCTGTATCTCCATTAGGTGCAGCTCTTCCTAATAGAAGTATGGGTGGGGGAGATGTAATCAGGCGGCCATTACTCCAGGTGCCAAGCCACATCCATACCCCCCACTCAATTTCTATTTGTTCAACCAGGGCGAACTGCTCAAGCTTTTCTCATGAATCGAGATATGAGCTATGACCTAGCTTGAGTGCAGAAGCACACAGAACTAATTTCCCGCTCCATCTGGGGGATCCAATCGAAAATGGCCCAGAGTTTCAAATATGTAACAAAGGTTTGGCCCTGTGCCTTTCACCACAGCCGGGATGATTCGCAGGCCCATTATCGATCACTTGCACCGAATTAAATCTCTGGCATATGACAGAGGAATTTCAGACTCATAGGCCACTTTTTACATACAGTTATCTTCAAAGTGCCGAATTCAGCAAGAGGAAAATGGAGTAACACATTCTTTCCTAAAGAAATCTGGTTTACATCTCACTCACTGTCTTGTTTTTTTTTATTTTCCAAATAAGCCAGAAATACCAACGCTTTTCTACCGCATCACTGAACCCATTTTTGTAACATTTTATGTAGTTTTTGATAGGTATATTGTATTCTATGTAGCATATTTATTTGTTTAATTTATTTATTACATGTATTATACGCCAAGACCCTGAGGTATCACAGCGTAGTTGCAGTTGACATAAGGCACAATATTAGCAGTGATCATTGCAAAGAGGCAATGCAGTATAGGTTACAATACTACAATATGTACATTTATTTACATTTATATACTGTGCGGATACGGAGTTAGACAGGGAAGAGAGGTGCCTGGGCTATGTTAGAATACTCTTCAGTCAATACATAGGTTGCCAAAGGTTGTCCCACTCCCAGAGCTGGATAATCCCTTGCCCCATTTTGAAAGCCCATCTCTGTTCATAGTAACACAATGGTGGCTATAGGAATTTGCTAGTTAACGAGGTGTGACAGCCCCCATAGCATGTTGAATCTATTCAAACATTTTGTCTTAACCCGATGAGTGATTGGCACCACATTGAAACCCAGGTATTTTCCGCGATTTGAGCTGAAGTGTTGCTTTAAAGTTGATTCCAAACACCATGCAAACCTCCACCAACATCTGGCGTAAGTAACTGTAATACTCGCTCTTTGAGACCATGACCATATATGGAAACCTCTGTGCCCCACATACTCTTGCAGTACTCAAGGTTAGGCTGCTTGGTTTGGTACTGAATGTGCACAGGAATTCCCCTTAAAGACACCCCCGCTTTCAGCAGGCTGCATGACACAAGAGTCATAACCAATGGGCAGCCAACAACCTGTGGACCCAGAAAGCAATCTGTGTGAGGAGATTCACAAAGGGAGTAGGTGCCTCTTTTCACCCTGAACATGTGAGGTTAAGATCATCCAGGGGAATATTCAGGATTGCGTCTACGATGAATTCTTTGAGGAGGCTGCAACAGTGAAAAGTGTCATTTCAGTGAGGTAAATAGTCCCAAACACACTGTCCTCAGTTCAGAGGAGCAGTGTGTGGCACTGGGCTGCAAAACTAGGAGACACCACAAATGAAGAGATGGAAAAAGTGGTGATAGGAGGGATAAAATGAATGCAAATAAGACTTCGACACCAGGGATATCTCCTGGTCACCAATTTCAGAAATCCACATATTCCAGATAGTTTTGATTGGTGACAGATGTCCCATAAAGACTGAGAGGAATCAGTTCGGTCACACAGCCGCCATCATTGGCTCCCCCATACAGACACCGAGATGAATTCCCTGTCCAGGCCTGGGTGGAATTCTGGTTGCTTGACACGCAGGCAGTCAGTGAATTTGATAAAGTCGTGAGTTGCTGCATTATAAAGGTTTGAGTGAGAAGTGAAGCACAAGTTGGTGAAATAATTCACAGGAAAAGATGAGTCAAAAAAAGGATCACTTTTTTGAGAAGCGATGTGATCATTGTTCTCTTAACATTAAGATGAAAAAGTCCTAACACAAGGGACCGGTTCAGAGCATGACAACAAAGTAAGGTTATTTCAGTCTTACCCAATTTTCGGTTTTACCCAATTTGTCACTGGCCCACGCATCAAGCCACTCAGAATTTAGATCTCGTATTCTAGGTCAAGACCGGAGGCTCGGATTATGCTTTCTTTCCTTACTCATAACTCGAGCAGCATATAACAATTACAACTCATAAAAGAATAATACATCCAAAAAACTACATTTCCCAGGAAAATTTCTTTTTGTGTAGTTCTTTCTTTTTATATCCATGAACAAAAAACCCATCTGACCTTTTCCACCAAAGAAAACCTCAACCTTCTGTTTCAAAAAACAGAAGGTTGAGGTTTTTCGAGGAGGCTGTGCTCTAGATGTCACCCTGATTTGAGTTAGGGTTTAATTGCAGCACAGTAAATCTACCTAAATATTTTCTGAGCTATGTCTCTGGGTGTGTATTGGTCCTCCGGTCTGGGTGTGGGTTTTGGTAGCTTTTGAAGAGACTGAGGTTGTTTGATGGGCAAACTAAGTTTGCACTGTGTTGCTGTCAGTGGTTTTTCTCAGAGTGATGTCTGTTCTGTACCTAACACAAGTGTTTGGTGCTCCCCTGTCACACTTCAGCTGTCTGTCCGTACCTCTGACCTCCATATCATGGCATCCCTTCTCTCCTCCATTATGTTTGTGAAGCATCACCAAATGCTGCAATCAATAAACACTCACTTAAGGTCTTTGGATTATGGGTGGTATGGGTTTCCCTCTAGCACATCTCGCAGAAAGTCTATGGCCCTCATTATGAGTGTGTCGGTCCGGAATAAATGATGTAAAATGGCAGGTAATACCGGATCCGCCATGTTTCTTGGATCAGCACACTCCGACTTTTGTCGGTAGGTGCAGTGAACTACCGGCAGGCATGAACTACAGGCAAAGAATTGCTCCTATCACTGGCACCGCTCCTACCGGTGCCAGTGATAAAGGCAAGCCCATTCCATGGAGTCCTATTGGGTACTAACTGCCGTTGCCAGCATCCGTAATATCCCGATAACACCGGGCTATTGGGCGCCGGTATTGGTAAGGTGAGTTTGCTGGTAACCCGCCGGTAGCAACAGCGGGTTACAGGTAGACTCGTAATGAGGGACTATGTGTCATCTGCACAAAGTATTCTCCTTAACTGTGAGCACCACACCCAGCTTTATTTACACCAAGACGGGCAACCTCAAGAATTTACTCTCACCCTCCTTCATGTCAATCCCGTTACACAAACAAACTTGGCTGCACCAACCTCAACACCAAGGTTTTTGAAAATGTGGGGGTTGCTCGATGTGTGCCTATGCATATGAAACATCTGTCATTGATTTTGGACAATTGGGTACGCATAAGATTAATTCCTTTAACAATTGCAACTGCAAATTTTGTATATATTGTATCAAATGTATTTGTGGCCTATACTACATTGGGAGTACTATTCGTCCATTAAAAATTAGTATAAGGGAACACCTATCATCCATTGCCCAACTTGATTCAAAATATCCCTTAGCCACACACTGGCAACAAGTCCATCAAGTGACAACAAATCATTGATTAAATTTACAGGGATGATGAAAGTTTCCCTACCCCAGCGTGGTGGTAACTTGTTTCTTAAACTCAGGCAATTAGAAGCCCGCCGTATTTGCCAATACCGAACTGTTGAATTTGGCCTCAACACAGACCACAAACTATCTGTTTTCTTGTGATTAACATGTGTAATATGTTTGTGTACTTACCCATATAGACCAAGGTCTATACTATTGTTGCTATTTTGCTCCAACTTGCACAGTACCAGTATTTACTTACCTGTGCCCGCAGGGCTCATCCAGCCAGTCCATGTGTTTACAATACATGTGTTTTCCTCACCATTTAAATATATACTTTTTATTTTTGAAATTGAATGGAATAAGAGAATCCGAGGGTATGATCAACTAGTATGCACATGTCCTTGTGCATACATTAATTTTTCAGGCTTCGCACTTAGCAGTACCAGTGCTCTTCTTGAGCCCTAATTTACTGGTTTTCAAACCGTGGATGCACGCATCTTTCTCTTTACCTCCCTTTTAATTGTTTTGTATAATTGACTTTCCACTTGAGATTTCATAAACTTTTAATATATATTAATTAAATTGTACAATTTGTACATATAATTTTGCTTAGTGCCAATTGTGCTTCTTGGAGATCCAATATACGGGTTTTAAGATCTAATGCATCCATCCCTCGTAACTGAGTAGTGGTTCTGTAGAATTGTCTCTCCATTACGGACTTTGCAAATCCCGAATATATACTAATTTAGGTGCACAGCATGCAAGTCTAATCACGTTGCCTCTCTCTTCGTATTTAATTCAAATTTTCTCCCCACACCATGATATGAGTTTTAGATTTAGTAAATTATCATCTCTTTTTTTGCTCAACTACAATGAATCCCCAAGATAACCAATACGCGCAACATGGCGGCATGGTTGGAACACAGTGCCGTTTCGCTGTACGTTTCTACGCCTTTTGTTTGTAGTTATACACGGCATGAGTGCTAGTGTGCCTGGCTCCCGTTCGTCACTCTGCAGCGAACACGCTGGTGAGTAACATACTTTTTGCTGACTCCTAACACAATTGAAGGGTCTCCACTATCTCAGCTGCACATCTAGACACCCTCAGGGTTGAGTATGCTAATTTTGGTCCTCCTTTCTCTTAATCTTCTTTCCATACATGTTGGACTTGTCTATTATCCCTCGACTCGTTAACCAGCACAATGTAATAATTTACAAATCAAGCTGTGCCTGCAACTGCAAAGTAATTGGTACGTGTTTTTCTAATTATCTATACCATATTGCAAATATGCTTGTTTTTTAGTAATTTTGTAATAGTTTGTCATATAATTGGACAACTCAACATTTTTTTAAATTTTTCTTTTGCAGTGGAGCCCACGTCAAATTCGAATCTTTTACCCTAGTTACACTAATTTACGGGTAAGTGAGCTACTCACTTTAAGCACGGTTGCTCAACTCTATTTCCCGGTTTCAAAATCATTTGAATTTAGGTCATTGCTAATCGGGCTTCCGAATTCGCCTAAGCCCCCTCATTATTAAAAATATAATACAAAATAAAAACAACTTTTCGGCAATTACTGTAACTAATTAGTAATGATGTCAATTTCAATCTTTTAGTATTCAGTCACAAAGAAGCCAATATTAAGGTACAATTCGTATGACAATATTTCAAAACACATTTATTGAGTGGATGATCACCATTGGTACTACTTTTCCTATTTTGGTGTTGCTAAATAACAAAAAACTTTCGTTTTTTTCCCTTTACTTTACCCCTTTTTTTCACAAATTGATGTGCGCTGCCTTATATATCCTTTTTTAATTACTTATGAACTGCCCCATTTGAATATTCTGTACATATTTGCTTAATGTTGATTTATTTTTGGTTTGCTTGTACCACCACAACTGCCCTGTTTCTCTGGGTTTGGGTGTTTACGATATTATGTCATGTGGTGCAATTAATTGTTAATTTCTTTGCTATCCATCAACTATATCTATCATCATGCAGCCTCAGTGGAAGAGCTTGATGCTCGAAACACGTGTCAGGCTGCAACTGTGCTGATTAAATTTACAAGAAAAGCAATTGTTTTTGGAATCTTGTTTGTGTGCGCAGAGTGAGAGCAAAACCACCTTCTTTAGTACATATCAAATATGAAAATCCTCACAGGTGGAATCCACATCCAATGCCAAAGACAGCAAATGGAGAACTCATTCCTTGAAGTTGAAATAGTGGGCATCAAACAAAGATAAAAACAGATGGATGTGACCCAAGAGCGAGAGAGGGTTTTTTTGTTCTGACCTGTTGGGGAAGGAAGAGTAATGTCAAATGATATAGCCAAATCACAGAGCCATACTAAGGGAAAGGAAAGGCGACTAGTAAGAAAACCTTATGTGAGCAATACTGATTTGCCATACTGGCGTTATAGAAAGTCAAGATTCTATTAAAGACACAGAGGTGAAGGATTATGCTTTCTTTCTTTACTCATAACTCGAGCAGCATATACCAATTACAACTCCTAAAAGAATAATACATCCAAAAAATTACATTTCCCAGGAAAATGTCTTTTTGTGTAGTTTATGCTTTTTATGCCCATGAACAAAAAAAACACCTGACCTTTTCCACCAGTCACAACACACACTGTCCTTTATCCTCCTCTACATCTCTGTGTCCTTCCTCTTTCTTTGTCTGTCTCCAACTTTAACTTTGTGTCCCAACCTGTAAACGTTGCTTAATCCTCAACCTTCTATTCTTCCTCATGTTCCTGCATTCTTCACTTCTCTTCCTGAAAGGTAATCTGAAAAAACAAACTGAGTCTAGCAGAAGTAGGGTGGGTAATCATTACAACACCTTAATCTGCACCACTAACATATGTCTCATAACATAAGCATTAACATTCTGTCCCAATCTAACACAACTACTCAAAAATATTATATTTCCATATAACGATTACTTCGGTGGGATAATCCTTTGCCTCTGTGTCTTTAATAGAATCTTGACTTTCTATAACACTAGTATGGAATATCAGTATTCTATGTCAAGACCGGAGGTTCGGATTATGCCTGTTTAAAGCTCACCAACCACCAATGCAGACATATCCTCTATGGGTCTGAAATAAAATTGTTTAAATGTCGACTCCTCAGACCAGTCTGCTGCCTTGAGAATGTCCTCCAACCTAGCTCCTGCATTAAAGGCCTTAGATGCCATAGCTCCTCTGATAGAATGTGCCCCGTATGTGCCAATTTCAATGCCTGCCTGTATCATGCCATATAACCCATCTGGCTAATGTTGGTCCCCAACCTCCTTCAATAGTTTCCTCAGTGATATGAACAGTTGTGACACCCATGCAGGCATAAGTGTACTCGTCATTTCTTCATATATCTTTAGACACCTGACTGGGCATAACTTAGGCTGGTCCGGAAAGGCAGAAAATGCCACTGTTTTGATACCCGTCTTAGTTCTCCTGCTAACTTGAAAAGTGACCCCAGTGGGGTTAAATGACTTCTTGTCTATCTCCAGTGCTCTCACGTCTGAAACTCCCTTGCAGGATATGAGGCAGAGCAGTGTGGTGAGCTTTAACGATATTGCCTTCCTTGTCAATCTGTTGTTATCTGGCCAGCTGATAAACATATTCAAGACTAAGTTCACGTCCCATGTCTGAGTATACTTGGGTAATGGTGGCTTCAATACTCTCACCCCTCTGAGGAGTCTACATATGAGTGGGTGTTCTCCCACTGCCACGTTCTCTATATTTGGGTAGCCGGCTGATATGGCTGATCTACACATATTTACCGTTCTGTATGCCTTGCCTTGCGCCACCAAGGCTGCTGGAAAATGTACGATCTGCGTGACATCTGCTCTACTGGGATGTATATGTCGTTCCTGACACAAGCTAGTACCTGGTGCCCCCACTTCCTCGACAACATTTTCAGCATCTCCCGAAAGTCCTGGCTTCTGCCAGGCATCCTGGAAATAGCCCATGCAATAAGTCTCAACTCTCCTTCCTGGTTCAGTGGGTGAAATTCTCCCACTGGATTCCGAATCCACATCAGTTACCTGAACTTTGGTAACACCAGTGGGTTCTCGATTGACAGTTCCAGAAGGTCCGGGAACCACATCTGACTCCTCCAGTCTGGTGTTATTAGAATTACCGTCACCTGCTGTCTCCTGACTGGGGCTATCGTCCTCGGTATCATAGCGAATAGGGCAAAGACGTATTCTTTGGCCGGTCCCCACCTTTGTAAAAATGCGCCCATTGCCACCGTTGCTGGATCGGGCCTCCAGCTGAAAAATTCCTCCAGCTGAGTGTTCAGTCTGGATGCAAACAGATCTGTTCTACATGGACTTCTCAGTTCCATCAAGGACTCTAAAACTGTCCTGTCCAGTTGCCATTCACTGGTGTCTCTCAGATGTCTCAAGTTCCAGACTGCTATTACATTCTGCAGACCTAGGAGATATTCTGCTGTGACGCTGACATGTGCCAGAAGTCCTTCGTCAGCTCTACTAACAACCTGGAATTCGTCCACCTAGCCTGTTTATGTATCTTACTGCTCAGATGTTATCCATCTTCAGTAGTACGCAACAGTTCACCTTTACCTGGGTCCAGCATCTCACCGCGAAGGACCCCGCCAGTAGCTCCAGGCAATTGATGTGGAGCTCTAGTTCCTCCCCTGACCACATGCCTCCTGCTGTCAGTTGTCTGCACCGCGCTCCCCAGCCCCAGCGGCTGGCATCCGATTCTATAAAGAGATCTAGGGATGAGCCAAATATCGCTCTCCCATTCCAGGCCTCCATGTGTTTGAACCACCACCATAGCTCCGTTTTCACCTCCGTGGAGATCGGCACCTTTTGTTCAGAAGATAACTCTCTCCTAAGGCGTTGGATATTTAGGTGTTGTAGAGCCCTGTAATGCAGTGGACCCGGAAAGATCACCCGAATGGATGAAGCTAGTCTTCACACAAGTCTGGCTAACTCTCTGAGAGATAGTTCTCTCTTCGCAATTATCAAACTGATCTCCTTCTTGATTGCATTCACCTTGTCCATCGGTAGGCTGAGCGTGGCTGTCTTCGTGTCTACGACAAAACCTAGAAACTCGATTGTCTGTACTGGTACTAACACAGATTTCTCCCAGTTTATCAGAAACCCTAGTTCATGTAATAATTGGGTTGTCTTCTCTGCTTGTTCTAGAAGTCTTTTCCTGTCCTAACCCATCAGACAAAAGTCATCCAAATATATTATCAGTCGGATGCATTGTTCTCTGAGGCGAGCCACTACCATCCGCATCAACTTCCTAAAGGCCCAGGGGGGCCGAGGCCAGACCAAATGGGAGGCATGTGAAATGCCATTTCTGGTCTCTCCACTAGAACCGTAGGTATTTCCGATCCTCGTGTGATACTGGGATCATCAGATATGCATCTTTGAGGTCTATCCTGACTAACCAGTCTTCCCTCTCTAATATGTCCCTTAGCAGATGGATGCATTCCATCTTAAAGTGCCTCTATACTAAGAATTTGTTCATGTTCCTCAATTTTATCACCGGTCTGTGCTTGTTTTTGCCCTTGACCAGGAGCATATTGCTCACAAACCTGTTCCAAGGATCGGCTACCCGAGTGACAGCCCCCTTCTTTACTAGCTCTGCTATCTCTCTGTCTAGCAACTCTTCTTATTCTTGCATGAACCTTATGGTCCTCAGCTCTTCTGGTTGAATTGGTTCTCACCAAAATTCTCGGTGGAAACCCTGCAGTTTCACTTCGACCCATGCATGTCCTCATGACTCTTTCCATCGTTCTACGAACTGTGATGTTCTCACCCTACCACCAGGGTCCCTGTTAACACCATGTGCTTGTGTGAGTCTGCATCTTGCCTCACCTGTATTGGACTGCTGGCCTCTGTTGTTGCCTCTCCAGCCTCTACCCCTTCCCCTTCCCCTCCACTGGAAGAAGGAGTTGGGCCGGCGTTCCTCCTGGTTTCTCCAGTCGTTTCTATTATTGGTGTTGGGCCTGTAGGAGGAGAATCGGCTGCCCGAGCGGCCCCTTCCTCTGCCAGCTCTGTCGAAAATCTTGTTGCCACAGACCCTCTTGAGCGATGCTTGCGCCTTATCTATTGCTGCGCAGCTATTGGCAAATTACACCATTTCCTTGATGAATGCGTCTCCAAACCGTATTCCCTTACTGCTGGATGTCGACTCAGCCGCTGCTAGCTCACTCATCTTGGGGTCAATTTTTAGGGTGTTGTTAGGGTTGCTGATCAGGCATATTGCTCTCTGCGCTTAGCATGCCAAGATCTACGGGTCCACTTGTTGCTCCGGTTGTTTGGCCTACTCTGCCATCTGACAAATCTTACCCAAAGGACCCAGGACATCCTGGAGCTTATCTTGGCAGGACCCCCAGGATCTATTGATTCCCTTTCTGATGTCCCTGTCGTAGAGCCCCATGAAAGACATCATCTTTTCATCTATTTCTGGTGTTTCTGCCATGTTCTCTGGCAGTTGTGGTCTGGGGCATTCTGCCCGTAATTTGCTTCTGGCCTCCTTCGACAGGGAGCTACATATTCTCTTGTTTATATGGTTTCTGATTTTGGCGGGGGCTCCCACTCCGCTGACCTGGGATGTATGAGTGAGACTGGGTCGAATACCTCACCCAATTCCTCATCCTCCCTCTGTCTTTTCCTTTTCTTGGCTGTCTTATGCCTGTCAGGAGGGCTTGGGGAGGATGTATACTTTTCTTCCAAGCTTTCTTTGGACGTGTCATCCCATTCTTCCTCCTCTACGTCCTCTGAGTACGACTCGCCATCTGTATAGCCCGTGCCTCTCCTCTCCTCTCACCTCACTCTTGCAAGTGATTTCAATCCAGCACTTCACCTAAGTCAACGCCTAGCGTATAATGCACAACTGAAATCCTTATTTGTTTGTGTCTAAAAGTTATTTTATTCTGAATGATGTGCCACTCATATCAAGCCCCTCTCCTGGAACCCCCCCCCCCCGGTCACATTGAACCAGGAATCAGGCTGGTTTGCAAAGTTAAAATATTTATTTATGTAGTTATAATTCAATCACACTGTGTTTAATGGGTACACAATAATCACCAATGGGGTGATGTAACACTAAGCAATTTCTTTAATGCACAAGGAGCAATAGTGAGCAAAACAATTCAGCACAGAAATAATACTTTTGTGTGTGTGTTCAGAACAGATAGCAGTGCGGTTACTATTTCCTCCTGCACACCCCTAAACCCCCCAATAGACAATGTAAAGAGATAGGAGGAGAGAACAGGTTTCAGGAATGGCAAAATTCAAACAATATATCAATCCCAATTCCCCCCCAGCAACGCAAGAGAAAAACAGAATTGACTTGCAAGCTGTCAAAATGGTTTCAAATGAATGGATTGGGTGAAAACACTAAATATGGTCTAAATTGCTGAAATTGTTTAAATTCTTATGGGATCCGCTTTAGATAGTTACAGACAAACACTAGCAATGATTTAATACTAAGAGGCAATGTGAAATCTTAAAACTGAGGTTGGAAGCAATCAAAAGCTGTTTTACACGTGTCAAAATTTCCCTAAAATGAAATTTGCGGTAAACGTTTCCGGTCGCGGTAAACCACAATTACGGGAGGGGCGTATGGATATGGGATGTGGTTGTAGATGCGAATCAAAGCTGTGGATGTTGGCTAAAAGCAGTAGTTGAAATCTTGTTTCTAGCATAAAAATTGAATGAGTTATGGACGTTTTAGTGGAGGTCGTTTTACTGAGACAGGCGCAAGAATGGGAAAACAGGAATGGAATGCAGTTTTAAAATGACAAAAAGGATTTCTTACACTGGGCCTCATTCCGAGTAGGGCAGTAAGGGATACCGGGCACTTACCGCCCTACTACGAGGTCCCTTAGCAGATCCCGCTATAGGAGCCTGGTTTTACCAGGCACCCTTAGCGGGAGCCGCAAAGGGACTTGAGAGCTAATAACGGTACCACAAATTGCGGTACCGTTATTGGCTACTTCCCCATTCCCATTGAGCCCTATGGGGACTCAAATGGGAATGGGGAATGGATATTTCAATGGGGACTTACCGGTCCTGCAAATGTTGGACTACACTGGTAAGTCCCCATTGAACCAAGTTGGAGTCGGTACCGGTATGGGAGGTATTCATGGCGCAAATAGCGCCACGACTACCACCATACTCGGAATGAGGCCAACTATGTTAAAAGTATACCAAAAAGTATAATGCCACACAGGAAGGTCATTCATGGCCGCTCATAACAGTTCAGGTGTGATACTCTACTTTCTGTTTGGTTTGGAAATTACTTTTTAATCGATCAATAAGAAGTAAGGCTTTCGGAATACATATGAGAGAATAGTACACGCAAAGATAGTTCTAACAATACTGGGTCTGAAAGAAAGAGAGGATGGGTTTAAGATAGGGATTAACTAAGCAAGGTACATAGGCTAGTGACACAGTTCTATCTATAGATACTCACTATATGTGTTTCAAACGGAACTGTCAGGATTTCTGGTCAGGGATTCTGGTCAGGGATTCTGGTCTGGGATTGGCAATGGCAAGGCACTCTGGACACCGCACTGCACAACTGGACTGGATCTGATCTGCAATGGCTTTGGTCACAACACAGCACCACTGGATTGGATCTTTTGGTTCTGGTAATAATTATTTTAGCAGGCAAGCAGTACAGCACAGCCCGGCTGTTTCTTTGGTTGCCCTTAGGTTTCTGGGGTGGGTTCTGGTTCTGGGAATTTAAGGTGTAGCTGCAAATGGTTCAGCTATATGGAATGAGCCTTTCTGCTTTCCAAGTTTTGGAATCTGGAGCAAGGAAGATGGATAGTTCTGCTTCAGGGTGCTCTGCCAGAAATCAGTTACTGGGTGAATCTGTGTCTTTTGTTAGTGCTGAGCTGTTTCTATTTATGCTTATGATAAAGAGGTGTGTGTGCTGGCTTATCCTAAGCACGCCCCCTTTCCAGGGATTGGTCAGCGTCTCCTCTCTTCCTTGATAGGAGGAGAAGAACAGGGTGTCACCATGATGATGTTGGTTTACGAGGCATAGAGTTCACCCCTAGCCTCTTGAACACAAAATCTACTTTTAATACAATACATATTTACAAATGTGCAACCTCTATAACAGGCATATATACAGTTTACATATTTTGTGTAGCAGTTACTCCTCCAAACCCCGTCGCTGTAAAATCTTGTGTCTGCTTTTTACAGAATGTTGCCCTTTTTGTCCGGAATACAATGTCCAATTTCGGAGCAAGTTTCTACAAATATGCGCATTAAACATGGGCATAAGTGTATGAGGTTTCATGCTTCTATCAAAAATACATTTTATGTAATATCACTTTTTCCGCCATTTCTTCCTAGAACATGTCACTGAGTTCTGGCGCCTTTTAAAATGTGCAGTCAATATTTACATTAACAATGCTGTTATTTTTGTGTTTTTAGCAATTTTACACAGTAAGTCATCTGTCAAAATGTGTCTTTGATCCTGGTTAAGCAACAACTGGTTGTTTGTCTCCGCCTCCTTCTTCTCCCTGCAGCTCAGAAGCAGTCTCCTCCCAGTTCCTCCTGGGCCCAGGGCATTTTACGACCCTTCACGCTTGACAGTTCCTGTAGCCAGAGGATGTCCATTGTCTCCTTCCCACAGCAGCCCAAATTCTCCTCCCACCCTATAATCATCACATAGGTGTGATTTCCTGGTGGAAAGAAGCAGAAGGGAGAGGCCCTTTGCCTCTGTGAGGGAAGCTGTTATACTGGTTTGGTTGCTTTTAGTCAGGCTTGAATCCAATGTTATTCTGTTGCATGCATTTTTTTTCTTGGTTTAAAATAAACTTGTGATTTCAAACTTGCAGATAGAGCACTCATTCCAGATTCTACACCATGGGCTCAAACAAATACAACATAGGTTACTCTCAATAACAGGTAACTTAGTTTTCAACCATTTGATTTCAGTTGCACAAGTTTAAATTCTATCATGCAGGCTTCTGACATCTGTCATTCAGGCGGCCGAGGGTACTGCGCCCACATTTTGACAGATTCCACAGGCAGGCAACATTTGCTGTGGATGTTTTGATGACAAATTCAGCTTTTCAGGATATTGTACGTTCACAATAATTTCTTGAACTCAGTGAATTGTAGCACCCAGCAAGACTATTGGATGTTTGTGGGTGTTTTGTACCGGCATTCTGCAGTTCCAGCAACCAAGACAAAGGATTTAAAAGCAAGATTTTGGATTTCTTTCAGCAAAGCACTGCTTTTCCCTCTGTGCTCCATTTTCACTTGTTGGGCAGCCCAATTACATGTTTCCGGAGTGAGATCTCCGTTGCACCACTGACAACATGCATGGCGGATTGGGCAGCCATCTTTTTGTGTTGCAAAGCACGATTTTATTGGCTTTGGCGCGCACAAGGGTTTCACGCCCATTTTGATATTTCTGGCACCATCAGAACACAGGGATGCCGCATGACAGAGCAAAAGTGGGTCAAGACATCCCACAGAGCCCCCCTTGCCGACTTAAGTTTGACCGCCCGTCAAGGAGAAGTCGGAGATTGGGATGTTCTTTCTTTCTTTTTCGTCCAGATGGAAAAATTCATCTGCTTCTCCCATCAGTGCTGGATCGACAGGTTCTCCTTACCGGTTCCGGATGGGAGTATGGAGCGATACTCTGGGCCCCTTGAGTCTTTCCTCCCGGTCCCCGAGTGGTCCTTTTTGGTGCTTAGAATCCATGGTTTCAGTACTATAAGACAAACCAGAGCATGGTTATGGACATTTCCCCACCCCTATTCATGTAGTGGGGCAGATGCATACATTTGACATACAGTTGACAATACTCCCCGCCTGTAATTCCTAATGATTTTAACAGATGGAATGGTTTTAACAGTTGGAATTTTCTAGGGATCCGGAGTGTCCCCCTCTGGGTTTCCGGTTGGCTCCTCTATTTGCTGCAGAGTATGCCTAGGATGGCAACACTTCAGCTGGTTGATGTGGACCCACTTGTCTCCCCCTTCTGCCAAACTGCCTTTGGGGATACGGATTTTCTAGGCGACTGGTGAGATTCTGTCTACAATTTCAAAAGGACCCTGCCAGCTAGGGAGGAATTTGAGCTGTTTGGCTTGGTTCCTTTGGAAATTGTACAAGTAGACCCGGTCTCCTACTTAGTATTCTGTTTTAGTTGTCTTAAGGTCATAGTGGGTCTTCATACTGTCTGCAGATCTTTCTAGATTCCGCTGAGCATAGGCAAAGCATGTTGAAGGTGTTTTCTCAGATTCTCAACATACTCATAAGTTGTGGAGGCATTTATCAAGGTCTGCTCTTGGGTTCTGTAGAGCAGATGCTGGGGAAGCCCCATCCTTCGTCCAGTCATCAGCTCAAACGGTGACATTTTTGTTGCAGAAGAAGGGGTAGATCTGATGGCCATCAGGACAAGAGGTAATCAAATGTCCCAACTTGGCCAAGAATCTGCCACAAACTTTTTTAATATGCCCACAATTGTCTTGTTGTATCTCTCAACTCCACCATTATAGGAAGGCCAGTAGGCAATGTGTTGTTTCCTTTTGACACCAAGTATCTCCCACATCTTTGTCATCACTTCGCTAGTGAAGTGGCTACCTCGGTCTGACTCAATCCTTTGGGGTAGTCCACAATGCAAGAAGATGTGATTAATCATCCGGGAAGCTGCTGTTTCTGCCTTGCATTTTGGGGCCGGGAGACATTCCACCCATTTAGTGAACAAGCATGTCACGGTCAACATGTACTTGTTCCCCCTAGAGGAGCCAATCACGGGCCTGACAAAATTGACTTGTAAATCTGACCAAGGCAGTGTCATCCCCCTCTTTCGGAGGGGAGCACAGTGTGTGAGTGAAGTTGGCTGAAATTGTACACACACAAGACACCCCTTCAAGTATTGGTTGAGGTCCTGCCCCATGTGTGGCCAGTATGCAACCTCTCGCAAGATATCTAGTATCGTATGAAACCCCTGATGACCGGCTGTGGCCGCATCATGGGCGTGACTTAGCATCAGGCTTCGGAATGAGGTGGGGACCACCCACATGTCATGGACAGCTATGGATCTCCTTACCAACAAACCGTCTTGGATTCGGAACATTTTTGAACATTTCATCAGCACTCTGAGGTCCTCTTTCCCAATGTAATCAGTATCTGTCAGGGAAAGTTCTCAGGGTCCTCAATGTGTTGATAAAACTTACCAATTATTGGATCCCCTTTTTGAGCCGGTATCAAATCAGCATCTGGGGTCTCCTTACTCCATTGTACAGTTGAGAGTTCATTGTGAGCATTTGTTTGGGACCTAGTGATAGCAGTTACCTGGATTTCCCCCAACAGGGACTCAATTTCCAGTAGATCCCCTTGGATGGCTCTGGTTTTGGCCAGCTGATCAGCTAGGTCATTTCCAGTTTTGTCTGGCCCCTCTACTTTAGAATGAACCTTGATCTTTTTCCAGTAGATGGTCATCCCATTCGAGGTGACCAGATCATCAATATTATGTATTAATTGTCCATGTTTCAATGGTTTATTATTAGCACATATCTTGCCTCTGGTTTTCCAGTTAACCAGGTGCTCCACGAACCCGTTCCGTACATAATCCAAATCAGTGATTATTACCAGTTTGTGGAGATGGTGTTGGACAGCAGTGAGGATGGCTTGATGCACAGCCATCAACTCTGCCACTTGACTACTTCGAGGACCGATTTTGTACCCAGCGGAGGGTTCTGGGGCATCATTTACCCATGCATTCCCTATGCCGTCCACAATTTCTTTTCCCCCGTTGTTGTCAACATGGTAGGAGCATCCATCCACATAGACATTGGGCATTCCCTCACACTGGTCTTCTTCATAGACTTTGTGTGGGGAATTAATGTATGCCTCCATGTTGTCCTTGATTTTAAGACTTTCGTCCTCGAGACAGTTTTCTCTGGCACAATCATGAAAGTCAGCCAGACCCTGCGTGAGGGGACTCTTCTTGTTTTGGCCATATCTGACCTCCACAGGAAAGCCTTGCATAGACAGAATCCAGGAAGTAATTCAGGAATTACTCACATTTCCAGCCCAGATTCTGTCACTTTGAAGATATTGCAAAGGTTGGTGTGGAGTCTCCACTATGATGCGTTCCCCCTGGATGAACAGGCAGTAATTCTTCAATGCCCACACCATTGCCAGGAGTGCCTTCTCACAATCGTAGAATTTTTCCTCCACAGAGGATAAAGTTTTACTCGCATAGGAGATTACTTTATTGACCTTGTCATGCTTTTGATTTAATACTGCAGTCAAGCATGTATTTGAGAACCCTGTCTACAAGAAGAACTCCTTGTTTTTGACAGGGTAAGCTAGACAAGGTGCTTGTGAGAGGCTTCCTTTGAGTTGTCTTACTGCCTCTGCTTGTTCTGGACCCCACTCCCACTTGACCTCCCCTTCAAAAGATGGATCAGGGGTCTTGTGATCTCTGTGTAGTCCTCAATAAACTTTCTGCTGTAATTAGTTAGTCCAAGGAGGCTCCTTAGTTCCCGCAGAGTTGTGGGGTCTTTTCATTTCTGGAGTGCTTCCACTTTCTTTTCCTGCGGACAGAGACCCTGAGGAGTAATCTCATGCCCCAAGAAATTGACACGGGTTCTGCACCACTGTGCCTTTTGAAAGGAGAGTTTTGCTCCGGCAGCCCTCAACTGTGTCAGGACATAACGGATCTCTGCTATGTGTTCCTCCACAGTTGAAATTTTGACTAAAACATCATCTACATAGGACAGGTTACCCCTTTCACCTAGATCGGGCATGGCCTTATGTAGAAAAATGTTAAAGTAATTGCTGGAGTTGATGTATCCGAAGGGAGTCCGGGTCTAAGTGTACTGCTTCCCCCTGAAGGTAAAGGCCAGCTTTTATTGGTCCTCCCTACTGACAGGTACAGTCCAGTACCCATTGGTCAGGTCAATGGCAGTGAATACCTTTGACCCCTGGATCTGGGCCAGCCCTTGGTCAATGTAGGAAAGTGGCCATTGTGAAGTATGAACCCGTTTGTTGAGCTCCCTTAGGTCAGCGCAGGGTCTCCACTGACCGTTTGTTTTCAAAATCCCCAGCACCGGATTATTGAAGGTTCTGTTGACTGGACAAATTATCCCACGGGACTTAAGGTTCTTAATTATTTCAGTAAGGGACTCCATTGATGCGAGAGGCAAGCGATATTACCTCAAAAACACTGGAGTCATGCCATGGTCCGTGGGAGTTGTTGTTGTGTGGATGTCGGTGCGATCACAGTCATATGAGTCCACCGCAAAGAGATCTTGAAAATCTAAGAAACCTTGTTTCAATTTTTGCTTTTGCTCGGAAGTCTCGCAGGCATACGCTAGGTTGACTCTCTCTTCAACCATCTGCCTGAAGCCTGGAAAGACTTACGGTTTGGCTATCTCAGCGGCCTTCTCCAGCTGGGTGGAGAAGTCCCTGGTCAGAGTGCTGATTTGGACCAATGGCTTCAGGTGGGGCAGTCCTTGTGGACTTGGAAGATAACCACATCCCGCCTGACGTCACATGTCACATCTTCCTTACCATAAGGGCAGGAAGAGTACACCAGGAAATTCCCCCCATGCCTTGTGAAGATCCTGTCTGGTGTTTTGTCATCATCGCTATCCTGCAAGGATTTACACCACCCTTGCCCTTGTGCCTCCTCCCAGGGAACCGGTGGATTGTCGGGGTTCTTCCCCCGTCATTGTTCTGGAGCACCAGACCCTGGATTTGTGGAGTTCTGAGCCGCCATGCTCATCTGAGGGTTCTGTTGAGCCCTCAGCATGCGACCCAGATCCTGTGCCATCTTCTGGACCTGGCGCTCTAGTTGGGATACACGCTCTGGCTGGTATGGGGTCCTCAAGTCTCCCCTGGGTTGATCCCGGGAAGGGTAACTATCCCTTCTCCCAAAATACCCTGTGTTAGGGAAGTTTGGGTACCCCTCCACCACTGGCCTCCCCTCTCCCGGATTGGGCTGTCTGGGCTCAGGAAAGTGGGGAAAGAAGGATGGGTTGTTTTGGGGGTTAAAGTCTGGTGGGTATCTGGGAAAGGAATTTGGTCTGGCATTTGGGGGATTACTGCCCTCCTGGGGGAAGTGAGGAGGGAAGTTCCCTGGGTTCTCTGCTGTCTGGTTGGATTCCCCCCCCTTGGGCTGGAGGAGTCCACACATAGCCCAGGATGGGTCTATTTCCCTTGTAGCATGGGCTGATGTAGTCAGGGGAGTTAGGGGTCCCATTTTTGGGGTTACCTCCCTAGCTCCCTGTTTGGGATTGGCCCGAGGCACCTTCTGGGTTTGGGTTTTTTGGATACTGTGTGGGAAGGTTTTTAGGCCCCCTCATCTCCAGATCTAAAATGGGGGCAACCTTCACCTCCACCAGCTTAGGAGCAGCATAGGCGTTGGTTGTTTTGGGGTTTTGGTACTATTTTTATTTTCCAACGGCTTCTACACCTCATAGATGCACGTTGCTTGTTCAATGACCCAGTCTAGTGAATTTTTCTTGTGAAAGTCCCTCACTAGCTGGGTCATAATATACTTAGGGAGAGCATGAAAAAATGTGTTCACAAATTCTTTACTGTCAGTGCGCACCCTTCTAGTAGTTTGCGCAAAGGCACGTTTTAATTCCTGAACAAATTCTTGTGGGGCCTGGTCTTCCCCACATTGTAAGTTGTAGGCTGCCTTGCGAGACTCTTGAGGGTTCCTATAAACGGAAAAATGTTCAGGATGGCCGTCCTATAGGTGGACCATCTGGAATGGTTCTGATCCTCCAGCCCTGCAAAGAAGCTGGAGTACTCAGGAGAAAAAGTCCACTTCACATACTGAATACAGCTTTGGCTGTCCTTCAGAAGGAAAGTGTCCATCATCTGTTCAAATAACTCAAGGTGCTCCCAAACCGAATATTTAGCATTCTTTTGGTAGGGCGTAATGACGCTCCTGTTAGGGGGAATTCTCATTTATGGCTAATTTCCCTCACCTAGTGAGTCCCCCAGCAGCTTTGCTGGACTTCTGGAGTTTATTTTTTTCCACTTGGTAAGAGTGAGAGCTTTTCCCCGACTCTTACCTGGGTTTTGCTATGTGTTTCTACCTGTTTTTGTGATTGTGGACTCTGAAGTACACCACTCCAGTAGCCCCCTTCTTTTTGTGTGTCACAAAGCACCTTCAGTGCCGTGGCACAGGGTTGTCTTTGAGACTTCCCTCGACTCCATTTCTGAGGCGACTACTGTCCCCCAGAAAAGGGTAAAGTTACCATTAACTTTACTTACTCAATCTACCGCAGATCCAGTACACCCCATCTTCCATGGAGTACTGGAAAGGGTTAACTCGTATCCCTTTTTATCTGTACCTCCTAGAGCATTGTTTCGCTCTTTTAACATTTAGACTTGGCTGGTGGCAGTGGTATCTACCCTAACGTTTCCACCGCGATTATATTAGATAAACGTGGTACTGTTCTTGGCTATTATATTAGCCTCGAACATAAACCTGCTTGACCAAATCGTCTTTCTCTTGGCTCCGGTTGGGTTTATTCACCATTTCTTTTTGTTGAAGTCCTTCTTGTGTTTTACTTTGCACGGCAAACCACGTTTTCCTTCTTTGATCACTGTCTTTTGGTGGGCTTCTGCCCAGAAGCCCTCCTCAAGGCGCCTGGGTGTCTAGGTGGGCTGAATGTGAGGGAGGGGTTTAGTCACCCCCTGCACAGGGTATCCTAGGAAACCCAAGTCGCACTTTGTCATGATTGGCCAGGGTAGTTGTCCGGGCTGGACAACCCCCCTTCTGGGTGATTGATAGACAGGCTGCGTGAATGGGGGTTTTTCGCATAAAAGGCAGGTCTCTTGGGCTAGAAGTCAGAGAGTCATCACTGGAACTACAAGGAACCAAAGAGAAGTGGAGAGAATTACGGCTGCTGCAACTACCCTGTCCCGGTGAAGCCCTGCTGCAGTCTTGAGCTATCTGCCCTTCAACGACTCAGAGAAGATCCGGTCTGGAGTCTTCTTCCCTTGAGCTTGGTGGGCATAACCAGCTCATCTTCTACAGCCAGAGGATCCTCTTCCGTGGTCGAAATCGCTGCACACTGCTGTAGTGGTCCAGATAGCCATCTGAAGAGCCTCTCCTGTTTTTAAGGAGCGCACCTTTTATTCTGTGTCGCTGCTGCCGGCCTCATCCCTGTGTGGTGCAGACCCCCTTCAGACGTCCTCCTTCCCGACGAAGCTCCAGGAATCGTGTGTCTGCGGAAAACCAACAGGAACAACTGCCAGGGCACCAGCTGCACCATTGGAACAATGTACTGTGTTCTGTGAGGAAACTGGGTGAATCCCTTTCTTCTTCATTTCCAAGGCTTGCCCTTGTCTTCCCTCCTTCTTCTAACTTTTGCTTCCGAACATTGACAATATCAAAGTACTTTTGGCTATGTTGAATCGTGAACTGTCGGACCGTGTGATCTTCGGTAACTGGCCCCGATGTCTTTCGACCCTGGCTCCAGCCCTTTGACTTTTGAACTCCTGTCTCTGAGTGTTTCTTGATTCTGCCTGCCTAACCAAAATATTGCCTGTGATTTTTGCCTCCAACTCCCTCTGGTTATCTCAGGTGCTAAGTGTGTTTTTGCCCCGGTAGCATTTCATGTCACAGATACGTGTTTGTTTAGTAGACCGAACTGTCAAAAAGTGATCGCAATCGTATCCACGGTAACGTGTTTTTGTGCCTAACACCGCTTCATTCCAACACAGGGTACTTACCTTGAGACTTACTGTACAAAGTGAATTTGTTAGTTGTAGTATATTTAATGTGTGGTTTTTATTGAAGTTTAATAGAAGTGTTGTGTTTATAACGAATGGTTTAAAAGTAAATGTATTATATACTATTATATTTTTCTACCTGAAACCTTGAGTCAGTGTTTGCTTGAGTCACAGTAATTGTGGTCCCTTTGTGTAATCTCTGCTACTGCTCATATACTCTTGCGATAAGCCTGGCTGCTCCGCCACTGCTACCACTCTGACATAGTAGTACAGGCTTGTACCAAAGGTAAAACTTGTATCACCACCTGTGGTCTTAATTGTGTGTAGTGGTCCCTAAGGGCACTGCACAGGATTCTGCCTAACAATGGCTTTTATTTGTTTTATGGGATCCTTGAGTAAAGCCCTCTTGACTTTATTGGCTTTTTTTGTTCGGGACACCCTGGTCCACTCATCCTCTGACTCAGAGGCACTGCTACCAGAGGTGACTGTCTGGTCTTCTAGGCTCTCTCAGATTCTGCGAGTTTGGGAATGGCTGGCAGAATGTGGGGGCCTAGTTTCTAGGGACCTGTGGTGCTCAGAAGAGTCTTCTGACTCTTCCTCGCTCCCAGGATTGGCTGAGTACCCCCCCTCTGTCCTAGCTCGGAAGCGTTTTTTAGTATGCTCTTAGTGGGCCTCCTCTCATGGAATTCCCCACCAAATTTCACTGCCTGATCTCTTGATGAGTTATATTTCTGAGGATCCATTTCTCTGATCCTCCCCTCACTGGAGTCTCCCTGTTCAGAGAAGATGGCCTAGTACTTGGGACCATAAACATAGATGCCGGCCCATCCATTTCTGGGAGGTGCTGACCTATTAGCCCTATGTATCCCATTGGGTTGAAGTCTACCATCCCCGGGGTCCTTAGCTCATGTGAGCCAGTGGATATGGGGGTGGCAGAGTCCATGGAATTGAAGAGATTAAAGTCTCTGGTGCCAGGGTTCCTGAGGTTATGCTCAGGGGTTTCCCTCTCCCATCTGACCTCATCTCTCTCAGTCCCTACTCCCTGTTACCATACAAGAACCTGACCCTTTTGTTCTTCTATTAAGGCCTCACTCGTCTCTATTAATCGTTCCTGCATGGCTACCTGTCTATGGAGCCTGTCATTTTTCTCACAGAGAGCCTCATTGTCTCACTGTGCTTCCTGCCTTATTTTGGAGTATTGGGCCAATTTTTGCTGCAGGAGGGTCACCTCCTGAGTCTGATCCTCCCTGGCTTGATCATTCTTTGCTAGAGCATCTTCCACCCTCCTGGCGTGCTCTAAGAGTTTTTTATAGTCCATTTTGAGCTCACCTAGTCCCTGAAGGGCCAGGTGATTTTCTTCCATCTTGGTTTTTAAATAACTGACTTCCTGGCCTAAGGTGTCCCTTTCCTGAATTAGAGTACCCCTCTGGGCAGCCAGGTTGTCCCTTTGTTTTTTGAATGCACCAGCTTTCTGGCGCTCTTCATCAAATTCTGTTTGAGATTCAAGGTCTTTAAGAATTAATTTATTATTTTCTTCTTTTATCTCATCAATCTGATTTTCCAGGGCGATTATCTGCCCTGTGCAGGCCCTATTATAATTGAATTGCTGTTCCAGCTTTTGTTGGCTCTGTAGTCCAATCTTTCCTGACACTCTTTTTGTAGTGACCGTAATTTGGTGTTTTGCTCTACTCTCTCTTGCTGCAGGAGATCTAGATCTTCTTTTACTTTTGTTAGGTGCTGTCTGGTTTTACTCTCTGATTCTTGGCTCTTTTGTAGCTTTTGCTCTGCAGAGGACAGATCAGTTTGGGTCTTTTCTAGGGATTGTACTTGCCTTTTTGCCAGATCTAGGTTTTCCGCATATTTTATGTAGAGGTACAGGTATGCCGCTATTTTGGCAATTTTACATTGCTCTTCTTTTACCCTTGGACCCATATACAGCTCACTAAGTGCCTGGTGTAATGGACCCTGGTCCTGCCATGTATCTAATCCTGTGGCAGTGGCTTGTTCTTTGATTTCCTGCAGCCAAACATTCTGATCCTGCTTTGTCCATTCACCCCTGACAAACAATTTGTGCAGTAGGTGTTCTTTTGCCATATTAATTTCCACTGGGGTCGCCATTCCAGAAATATTAATTTCCTTCTGACTTATCTCAGGGTTACGTTTACCTTTGCAAAACAGGCCAAACTCCTTTGAGTATTTCTATTGAAGGGTGTTTTTACAGTGTAGCACAGTGGCGTAGCCCAACAAGGTGTATGTACCCTGTCAGTTAGCATGCTGTGTTAGACTGTCACAATTGGTATGTGTAATTCAGGATCTCGTGACGAGCCCCCAATCTGTAAGTGATTTCAATCCGGCACTTCACCTAAGTCAACGCATAGCGTGTAATGCACAACTGAAATCCTTATTTGTTTGTGTCTAAAAGTTATTTTATTCTGAATGATGTACCGCTCATATCGCGCCCCTCTCCTGGAACCCCCCCGGTCTCACTGAACCAGGAATCAGGCTGGTTTGCAAAGTTAAAATATTTATTTATGTAGTTATTATTCAATGACACTATGTTTAATGGGTACACAATAATCACCAATGGGTTGATGTAACACTAAGTAATCTCTTTAATGCACAAAGAGAAATAGTGAGCAAAACAAGTCAGCACAGAAATAATACTTTTGTGTGTGTGTTCAGAACAGATAGCAGTGCGGTTACTATTTCGCCCTGCACACCCCTCAACCCCCCAATAGACAATGTAAAGGGATAGGAGGAGAGAACAGGTTTCAGGAATGGCAAAATTCAAACAATATATCAATCCCAATTTCCCCCCCAGCAACGCAAGAGAAAAACATAATTGATTGGCAAGCTGTCAAAATGGTTTCAAAGTTATCTGAAGAATGGATTGGGTGAAAACACTAAATATGGTCTAAATTGCTGAAATTGTTTAAATTCTTATGGGATCCGCTTTAGATAGTTACAGACAAACACTAGCAATGATTTAATACTAAGAAGCAATGTGAAATCTTAAACTGAAGTTGGAAGCAATCAACAGCTGTTTAACACATTACGGGAGAACCGTACAGATATGGGATGCGCTTGTAGATGCGAATTAAAGCTGTGGATGTTGGCTACAAGCAGAAGTTGACATTCTGTTTCTAGCATTAAAATTGAATGAGTTATGGACATTTTAGTGGAGGTCGTTTTTCTGAGACAGGCGCAAGGATGGGAAAACTGGAATGCAGTTTTAAAATGACAAAAAGGATTTCTTACACTATGTTAAAGACTACCAAAAAGTATAATGCCACACAGGAAGGTCATTCACAGCCGCTCGTAACAGTTCAGGTGTGATACTCTACTTTCTGTTTGGTTTGGAAATTACTTTTTAATCAAATCAATAAGAAGTTAGGGTTTCAGAATACATGTGAGAGTACATATGACAGAATAGTCCACACAAAGATAGTTCTAACAATACTGGCTCGGAAAGAAAGAGAGGATGGGTTTAAGATAGGGATTAACTAAGCAAGGTACATGGGCTAGTGACACAGTTCTATCTATAATACTCACTATATGTGTTTCAAACAGAATCTCAGGATTTCTGGTCAGGGATTGGCAGCATCAAGGCGCTATGGACACGGCATGGCACAACTGGCTGGATCTGATCTGCAATGGCTCTGGTCGCAGCACGGCACCACTGGAATCTGGTAATAATTCTTTTGGTTCTGGTAATAATTCTTTTAGCAGGCAAGCAGTACAGCACAGCCCAGCTGTTTCTTTGGTTGCCCTTAGGTTTCTGGGGTGGGTTCTGGTTCTGGGAATGTAAGGCCTAGCTGAAAATGGTTCAGCTATATGGAATGGGTATTTCTGCTTTCCAGGTTTCTGGAGTCTGGAGCAAGGAAGATGGATGGTTCTGCTTCAGGGTGCTCCGCCAGCAATCGGTTAGTGGGTAAATCTGTGTGTCTTTTATGAGTGCTGAGCTGTTTCTATTTATGCTTATTATAAAGGGGTGTGTGTGCTGGTTTATCCTAAGCATGCCCTCTTTCCGCGGATTGGTCAGGGTCTCCTCTCTTCCTTGATAGGAGGAGAAGAACAGGGTGTCACCATGATGATGTGGGTTTACGAGGCCTAGAGTTCACCCCTAGCCTCTTGAACATAAAATTTACTTTTAATACAATACATATTTACAAATGTGCAACCTCTATAACAGGCATATATACATTTTACATATTTTGTGTAGCAGATACTCCTCCAAACCCCGTAGCTGTAAGATCTTGTGTCTGTTTTTTACAGAATTTTGCCCTTTATGTCCGGAACACAATTTCCAATTTCAGAGCAAATTTCTACAAATGTGCACATTAAACATGGACATACATGTATGAAGTTTCATGCTTCTATCTAAAATACATTTTGTGTAATATCACTTTTCCACCATTTCTTCCTAGAACATGTCACAGAGTTCTGGCGCCTTTTAAAATGTGCAGTCAACATTTACATTAACAATGCTGTTATTTTTGTGTTTTTAACAATTTTACACAGTAAGTCATCTGTCTTTTTAAAATGTGTCTTTGGTCCTGGTTAAGCAACAACTGGTTATTTGTCTCTGCCTCCTTCTTCTCCCTGCAGCTCAGAAGAAGTCTCCTCCCAGTTCCTCCTGGCCCAGGCTATTTTACGGCCCTTCAGACTTGACAGTTCCTGTAGCCAGAGGATGTCCATTTTCTCCTTCCCACAGCAGCCCAAATTCTCCTCCCACCCTATAATCATCACATAGGTGTGATTTCCTGGTGGAAAGAAGCCGAAGGGAGAGGCCCTTTGCCTCTGTGGGGGAAGCTGTTATACTGGTTTGGTTGCTTTTAGTCAGGCTTAAATTCAATGTTATTCTGTTGCATTTTATTTCTTGGTTTAAAATAAACTTGTGATTTCAAACTTGCAGCTAGAGCACTCATTCCAGATTCTACACCCTGGGCTCAAACAATTACAACATAGGTTACTCTCAATAACAGGTCACTTAATTTTCAACCATTTGATTTCAGTTGTACAAGTTTAAATTCTATCATGCAGGCTTCTGACAGCTATCATTCAGGCGGCCGAGGGTACTGCGCCCAGATTTTGACAGATTCCACAGGCAGGCGACATTTGCTGTGGATGTTTTGATGACAAATTCAGCTTTTTAGGATATTGTACGTTCACAATGTTTTCTTGAACTTGAACTCAGTGAATTGTAGCACCCAGCAAGAATATTGGATGTTTGTGGGTGTTTTGTACCAGCATTCTGCAGTTTCAGCAACCGAGAAAAAGGATTTAAAATCAAGATGTTGGATTTCATTCAGCAAAGCACTGCTTTTCCCTCTGTGCTCCATTTTCACTTGTTGGGCAGCCCAATGACATGTTTCTGGAGTGAGATGTCCGTTCCACCACTGACAACATGCATGGCGGATTGGGCAGCCATCTTTTTTGTGTTGCAAAGCGCGATTTCCATTGGCTTTGGCGCGCATAAGGGTTTTGTGGCCATTTTGATATTTCTGGCACCATCAGAACACAGGGATGCCGCATGGCAGAGCAAAAGTGGGTCAAGACATCCCACACTCTCCTTTTACCACCTTTCTTCATGTTTGGTGTGCCTGGGGGGTTGGTTGCTACAGAGCTTTCTGGCCTTCTTTCTTCCCCCTTGCCCCTCTCTTAACCTCTCTGGGGCTTCTCCCCTCAGAGATCGATCCCTTGGGAGAATGCAATCAGATCTTCCACCAAGCTCCTGCCTTGTGACATTCCCCCCAAACCTGTTCCAAGTACGCACTATACTCCTCTGGCTTTGTTGGATGCTGTACACTGCCTGCATGTATGGGGTTCTTCAACCTCTTTGCTGGAGCTGTGCATCATAATGCCGGTGGGTTCATTGCAGGCATCTGGGGCCTACACCCGTCTTATAGTTGCAACTAGTGAGTCTGGGTTATCAATGTACCAGTATGACATGAGTCTGTGCCCGTTTTACAGTGCTTAGCACCTCCTGTAATGAATACTGCTGCCTCTTTAAAAGATATTAAGGGAAATATCCTCACCACCGACTTCTCTGCATCGGATAATACATTTGGCCACTAGGTGGCATGGCCGTGAACGAAACTGCTGATCTTCGTGTCAGCTGGCAGAACATATGATGCGACGCACTGCCACGCGTTCTCTACTACGTTCTGTCTTTGATGTCAGTTTATAACGGGAACTCTCCTGGAGTGTTAGCCACTTGCTGCTTCCTGACCTGCACCACGACTACTGAGCGTCAGAACATGGCAGGGGTCCCATCATGCTCAATTGTCCTTACATGCAGCAGTGCCCCCTCTGTGCAAATGAGGTTGTTGCGCTCGCCAGAGCCTCCGGCCCCGTCGCAGGTCTGATTCTAATCGATTAAACCTTTAAAGTTTGCGGTTGCGCTTAACAAACTCTTTCAGCGTTTCTCACATGTGCCTATAACAATATAAACTTCCTTCCACAATTTTAGTCAATAACGCACACTAACGTAATAATGGGGAAGTACTTATCTGGCTGCCTGAGCAGCAATGAAAGAGGAAGGACACAGAGATGTAGAAGAGGATAAAGGACAGTGTGTGTTGTGCCTGGTGGAAAAGTTCACATGGGTTTTTTGTTCATGGACATAAAAAGAAGGAACTACAC
This sequence comes from Ambystoma mexicanum, assembly GCF_040938575.1. Lineage (NCBI taxonomy): Eukaryota > Metazoa > Chordata > Amphibia > Caudata > Ambystomatidae > Ambystoma > Ambystoma mexicanum. The sequence goes on along the minus strand of NC_090937.1, from coordinate 1,091,993,571 downwards.
GAAAAGAAGTTTTCCTGGGAAATGTAGTTTTTTGGATGTATTATTCTTTTATGAATTGTAATTGTTATATGCTGCTCGAGTTATGAGTAAAGAAAGAAAGCATAATCTGAGCCTCTAGTCTTGACCTAGAATACGAGATCTAAATTCTGAGTGGCTTGACACGTGGGCCAGTGACAAATTGGGTAAGACCGAAAATATTCAGGTTGGAAACAAGATCACTAGGGCACTATAGCGAGGATACCAACATTGATTACCTAATTCTGTGCTATAGTACCATAGCATAGTTGGGTTGGGCAGGCAAATCTGCACAAAAGAGAACCAGAAAAGTAGGTTAGAAAAAAAGGTATTGTATGAAATAGAAAAAACAATGATGGTAAATATGCACATCACAAATGGCAGTGAATCCTGCACTAGAGGCGGACCCCGCCTAGTTTTTACTATGAAATAGCCTCTCTCTTGTGGGGAAATTATGCCTTTCATTTTACATTATTTAGGAAGCGCAGCATCTGCTATTTATAATAGCATGGCTATCCTCTACTGTCAAAGCGGATAATAAAAAAACACATTTGTTGCTGTACCAAATAGATAATGAAGCATGATTAGATGTAAACATTATACACAAATGCATATGTATATATTTATACGTAACGTGTGTGGGAACCCCTCCACTGAGAAAAAGCATTGTTCAAATAACCTGTTCTATGGAATTTCTTCCACTCAGGAGGGTCTACAACCACTTTTTAGCTCACTGCACCCTTCACAGAGGATAAATAGCCATTTGCATATCAGTCTTTGCTCCACCCACAAGGGCCGTCCAGCACCGAAATGCTAGGCAATTCTGGAACAAGAGTACCATCAGCAACTCCAGACACATGTTTCAGCCTTGTTGGGCCTCCTCAGTGAGGTGAAGCTGAGCCTCACTAAGGCACTGTGAGCAAGGGGTCCACATCTGCATTACCCTGGGTTACTTAGGTTAAAACCCCAAGTGTTACTAATTAAGCAAGAGTGTGGAGTCCCTCTAGGTAGAAGGGAGGCCCCGGGGGGAACGCGAAGCGTTTACCCCCGGGGTATATTTTGGCGCTGCACACGGCCAGCGAGTTGGCCAGTGGGGGAGAGCACCTCTGGGGGGTATTTAAGGTGGCAGGGAAGGTCTGGGAAGAAGGCGACGGTTGGATGTGAGATTGATCAGTCTAGGTCGCCTGCTCCCGAGCCTTCTCTGAGGTAGCTGGGCCTGGTGTGTGCAAGGTTAGATCAGGTGAGGTAGGGTGGTGTTAGTTCTAGCGGGGGTTAGGCAGTTAGTTAGTTATTTGGATAATATTATTATGAAACTGCATGTAGTTAGGGGTGCCGTAGATAAGACACCTCTCTCTGCCTACCAGAGTGTTCCGGCGGGTCGCATAGCAGCATCTGTTGTCTTTCGGACTGGGGACGGGCATCACAGCTTGGTTGTTGTATTGGGGGATAGTAAATTATTTTTAGCATCCATCGGTCATCCGGTGGCGGGGGAGAGGAGTTGGTGTCCTTAAGAGGCAGATCAGTGCGGCAGGAATGTTCGGGCCCCTCGTGTGCGGCTGTACTTCATTCATCCTGTTATCTGGCTACGCAGCGTTTTGTGCATGGTAGCACTCGCCGGTGTTAGAGGGCACTGCAGTTCCCTTAAAGGGACAGCTTTATTTTCTGGGCTAGTGCGGCGCGCCAGCAAGCTGCTAGGGGGCAGTGTGCTAATCTCGTTTTTGGGCCCGAGGTGATCGTGGGCTTCTGGTTTTTGAGTGTTTTCTTCTCAGGGGCAGGTTAGGAGCTAAGGAGCTAGGGGGGGGTGGCTTTTTAGGGCAGGGGTATTATTTAAAGGGGGGTATATATTTAAAAAAAAATGTGTAGGTTCATAATTATTTATATATTTTGTATCTTGGGATTATAGAGTTTAATTGATGCTTTTCAGGGATATTAGCATTTAGGGCACAATTTTCTTTGCTGGGTTTCACATCCCTGGGTGTATTTATCCACGGGTAGGTGCTGGCTCAGGGGCTTAGCTTAGCTAGTTGAGCTGCAAGGGACATATTTGTAGTGCACATTAAAGTATTAGTGCACAATGGTGGGACAGGGAGCCAGTAAGAAGGGTCTGGTGGATGGTAGGGCTCTGAGGGAGGCCCTGGAAATTATTAGCAGGGCATCTAAGGCCCAATTGAAAGGGGCGGTAGGGGAGGTAGGGGAAGTAATGGGAGAGGGGGAGGTAGGTGGTGGTAGGCAGCAGCATAGAGCTGCGGCAGATGGGGCTCTCGCGGCAGTGGGGGCTTGTACCCCCGCAGCGGGCAGAAGGGAGGTTTGGGAATCCAGGGGCAGGAAGCTGAGGAGGGAGATTGACAGGAGAGCGTCCAGGGGAGAAATGACTTCGGGTGGGGAGCCACAGCGGGATGGAGTGAATGATAGCCAAGGGGAGCTTGGGGATGTTAGGAGTGCTCAAAAAGGTGTGGGTCAAGGGAACCACGGTGGGGGGGTGATGGGATGATGAAGGGGGCAACAGGGCAGAGGGGAAAAGGGGGTTAATACCTGCGGGAGAGTGCAGGTGGGAGAAGGAGAGAGAGGTCCTCATCAATTGAGGAGGTTAGGGAGGGGCGCGGAATGCCCTCCCCAGTTAGGAGGAGTGGGGGCGAAGTGCGCTGCAAAGCCCCCGCTGTTCAAGAGGATGGAGAGGGTTTAGGAATGGCCCCTCCTCGGTCAGCGCGAGGAGAGTCTAGAGGGTGCAGCATGGCCCCTAGCGATGCGGATCACAGGGTGGAGGAGTGCACACCTCGCCCAGGGGAAGACGACCAGGAAGGGGTTTCTGTGGCCCCGCCGAGAAGACGTCAAAGGAGTGGCAGGGCGGACGCCCTAGACTCGCAAGAAGAGGATCGACTCAACCCGAGCATGAGCTTGAATCAACATTGGTATTTAAGGGGTGATGAAGCTGGAATAGAGGATTATGTGGGGCATTGGTAGGAAGAAAGTTATAGGGCTATAAGGAGGAGGGGGGAGAGAAGGAGTTTGAGGTGGGATTGGGAAAGACAGGTGCAGTTATATATTGGGAAAAAGGAACGTAAAATCAAGGTCCGTATTAATGAACATAGAAGCTGTATTAGGACTAGGAATTTAACGGCCTCATGGTTGGTCACTTTATTATGCGTGATCATAGTTGTAACAATCTAAGGTGGACAGTACTAAAAAAGATTCCTGTCACTAATAACAGGTCTGCAGACAAACAGACCCTTTCCAGGAACGAGATGAGACTTATTTTTTTTATGTAGAAGCCACTTGGTGGGTTTGAATGAGCAAATTGACTGTCTAAACATCGGGTTAATGACACTGAACGTATGTTTCTGTTCTAATTTTATTACACAAGTCTTTCTACTTTGTCTTTCTCTCCCCTCTTTTTCTTTGTTCATTCGATAGTGTCACTGAGTTTGAGACATTGAATGGTGGTATATAGTCGTTACAGATATACACGTTATTTAGATGTGTGCATTTACCCCATTTTATGGACCTTGACCGAACAGGGTCAACATAGTTAATAATTTGCATTCTTCTGTTGTGACGTGTTTACATCACAGGGTTCGTACGAGCTTGCACCAGTATTCAGGTGCTGTATGACCATCACGTGACTATACGTAAGGTCACATGGCGCATTTAAACACCGTACGCAGTCTCCTTCAGTGGCTTGTGGACCCATTGCCGCTGACGGGGAACTTCGTGCTCCTACTTTATGGTAAGTGGATGTACGGGATGCGTGCCCGCGAATGCTGTGGACCTATGCTAGGAAATTGAATATTCTGGCTCTAGGACACGGTTTTGAGTTTATAGCTGTTATGTGGCCAGCTGGTACCCACGCATACCAGGAGAGGATGTTTGGTTACAGGCTTACTTTTCTACTGACAGACTTCGAACTTGCCTTTTAATACGGCTTGTTTTGCTTTCTGTCATGCAGATTACCGGCGCCTAACTGGAACTAGAAACCAGAGAGTACCGACACGCGCAGACTGTTCACCATACGAACATTGAATGGGTGAAAGTTATATTTACTTCATGCGTTAGAGATGGTGCGCATTAGAATAACAGGTAGTACTACCTGTATTTATAATGAGTTGCTTCATCCGAGTTGCAGGCTATTGATTGGACATTTTTTTGATGTCATCATTAACTATTAAGTACTGATATAACAACCCTGATAGTTTTTGTTTTTTTTCCCTTTTTTTTCCCTTTTTTATCTCCCGGCATATATGCTGCTCTGTTGCCCACTGATTTGATAATCTCAGCTTGATTGAGTGGCCGAAATATTTTGGAACATACAGGAGCAGTACTTCTGTCGTTTGACCCATTGAAAGGGTTTTATACCAGTGCCTGACGCTTGACGTGATTCGTCATTGCACGACTGGTGCATTCTGGGGCTGTGAGTTTACTTTTAAAGCTGTTTCACCGGTTGTCACTCGGTGTGCTCGGTTTAGTTGGGAGTGTTGTGTTACCACCTTTGTTGACCCTGACACCTGCTGAGCTTTGGTTTTCATATTATTTTATTTAAATCAAAGCCACTTGTGACGGTAACGGGTCTGCTATTCATTTCACCTTTGCTTTGGAATTAGTCTTTTTGAAACACTATTTGAGGGTGTTGGGCACTGCTTCACCTCTGTAACCAGGCTCATTCGGGGATGTTTCATGGTGTCTAGCGTGGTGGTGGTTGTTTATAGGGATGGATTCAATTAAGATGTTCTCCCTTTCACTGTACCCGGCAGGGTATTTGTGATTACCTCCGAGGAAGAGGACGTAGTGTGGTGGCTAGTGCCCCAATACTTGCACTCCGCTTCTTAATTTTGTGGAAGATGCATGTTCCAAACGGTATAATTATGCATTGACCCTGATTGAGTGTGTTTCTGTGTGTTTTTATTTGCAGGTGAGCTCTGTGTTTTGTCCACACGGTTGTACCTCCTTGTCAACTCCCCTGAAAATAGCGGACCTACTTACCCTTGAAGAATTTCTACAGAATGGAATAAGCATAGAAAGAAACATGTTGGGTTGGGGAATTTGATGCTGTAGTAGGCAGCAGTTTATATCACAGAGTTGCGTATTGTGTTGAATACTTTGAATATTAATTGGTCATCTTACTGTGAGGATCTTCTATTTTTCCTTATAATTAATAGAGATTGTATTTTTACATACTGTTTTAGAGTTAAGAATAATAATAATGATAAAAGTTGAGTATTCATTGTTATAATTGAATGTTATAACAGTGGTGTGTAGCATGAGGCAGACCCTATGTGTCTGTAATGTTTTAGAGGTGCTATTATGATGGCACTGCGGATGATTTTTAGATATACATGATCAATTTGTTTTGATATGTCTTTTTCTAATAATTCAATAAAAAATGGATATTCTAAATGTGTCTAGTGAAGTAAATTGAATTGTTTTGCTTCACGTTTTGCTATATGTGGACTTTTTATAGTCCTGTGGTTTGTATGAATGAGATCATTATTGTTTATATGTGTGCATTTGTCTAGAGCTCACCACACAGAGAAACCCGTTCTATGGTCTCTTTTGCCTATATAAATAAAACAGTGCTTTTCCAGGTTAGACCATAGAATAGATACAGACCTGGTATCCTTTGTTACTTCAGTTCTTTGCGGTACAGGTTTTGGACCACAAGGAAATACTTTATGAAGGGTTCATGATATTTAGAGAGGATGGTGTACACTTAACGGTTTATGGGAGGTGTCATTATCTGGCAGACTTGAGCTTGTTGCTGGGAGATTGGTTAAGGAGTTGGAAGTAAAGAGAACTGGTGGGGGGGTAGGGCAGAAAGAACACCTCAGTGGAGGGTTTTTCTGGTGCCGGGGGCATGGCCCCTTTAGATGTGGGGGGAGGGAAGCACAATGGGGGAATGGCGCGGGAAAGGTTGGGGTAGTGCTGTTTGCACAAGCGGGCCACCCCGGGGAACAGGTATTGAACCTGGAGGGGCATGGCCCTGGGGAGAAAGCTGTACACCTGGAGAAGTGGTAAGGAGACGATAGGGTACAAGGGATAGTTAGGGAGGAAGTGGAATTATTTAATTATTTAATTGTTGGGGAAAATGAAAATGTTTAATTATTAATTGGTTGTTTAAAATATTTTGTTAATCTGTAAGGCCATGGAGTCAGGTAAGCGGTTAATTGTAAGCTTTGGCCTGTCACATCAAAGCAACCTTTTCCACTTTAAATGAGTCTGGGTTTTTGTGCATTAAGCCAAAAGGGGGTCCAGGGGGGAACGCGAAGCGTTTCCCCCCGGGGTATATTTTGGCGCTGCACACGGCCAGCGAGTTGGCCGGTGGGGGAGAGCGCCATCGGTGGTATTTAAGGTGGCAGGGAAGGTTCGAGAAGCAGGCAACGGTTGGAGGTGAGATTGACCCGCCCTCCCACCCCCTTTTTTGGGTTATGTCAGGTAGCTGGTTTTATTCTCTAGGGGGGGGGGGTCCATGTAGTTGAGTTCTTCCGGGTTATACCCTCCATGTCAAGGTGTTACAGGGTTTCTAGTTTCTGTTCAAGGTCTTTATTGTTTCGATAGTTTTGTGTGACAGGTTAGGGCACTAATGAAGTTGTGATGTAAAATGTCTTGTTGCTGATGTGGCAGGTCAGACTGGCTGCAGGTCATAGGAAATGGGAGATTGGTGTAGAGGGGAGTTTTTATGGGTTTGGAAGTTGTTTGGGTTGCCGGGGGCATGGCCCCTATAGATATGGGGGGAGGGAAGCACAATCGGGGAATGGCGCGGGAAAGGATGGGGTGGTGCTGTTTGCACAAGCGGTCCAACCCGGGGGAACAGGTATTGAACCTGGAGGGGTATGGCCCCGGGGAGAAAGCGGGACGCCTTGAGAAGTGGTAAGGAGACGGTAGGGACCAAGGGATAGTTAGGGAGGAAGTGGAATTATTTAATTATTTAATTGTTGGGGAAAATGAAAATGTTTAATTATGAATTGGTTGTTTAAAATATTTTGTTAGTCTGTAAGGCCATGGAGCCAGATAAGCTGTTAATTGTAAGCTTTGGCCTGTCACATCAAAGCAACCTTTTCCACTTTAAATGAGTCTTGGTTTTTTGTGCAGTAAGCCAAAATGAAACTGGGTCAAATATCCAATTCAATGGAATTTCTTCCACTCAGGAGGGTCTGCAACCACGTTTTAGCTCAATGCCCCCTTCACAGAGGAGAAATAACTATTTGCATATCAGCCTGTTCCTATTACAGACCATGTACACTAATAATGGAGGTGTGGAAGAAAGAGAGCAGCTTGACTGCACGAGTGTTACTGCTGCCATTAAGTGCCTTCAGTTATTCTCTGGTTCTTCTGCTGTGGAATGGTCTTTTGGGGGGTAGACAAGACATGTTCAGTGCTACCTCATAACTGCTCTGGCGCCCATCCGTTGGAGAGGGAGGAAAGTTGTATATCTTTCTCTTGACAATCGACAGCCCATAAGCGTCAAGCCTCCTGCTTCCATGTTATTTTTATTTTCCAGCACCGTCAGAAAATTGAATTTGACTAATTCTGCAACAGAGGCTTTTGTTTCGTGTAGGACATTCAGGCTGAATGCAAATCAGTCGGTTCCGTTTGTGAAGCACGCCGCGCCTTCAACAGGGCACGCATTAATAATTGCAGCGTATGGGGCTTCATTCCTGGAGAGAGATGGCGTCGGTTAGGTTTCTCTTTCTCTCCCATTTCCTCATCAGCAGAACAGATGTCAGTGCACATGTGGAATTTGACCGAGCGGCTCTTTTCGTGTTTACTTCTAACCGCCCGGACCCCGGCGTGCCTGCCTGTCGACACTGAAGGCGTATTTGCAATATGTACTCTTAGTGCCATGATAGTGGCAGAAGGCAGGGGGCCCTTTTGAACGCCCATAGTTAAAGGTTCCTCTCGCGTTCACCTTTGCGACACGGCCCTATTTGGATAGCGCTCACGGTATTTGTTTACCGGGTGCAGCCTTCTGCTGTCAGCTGTGCTACGAGCGTCCTCGTGTTTCTGGCCCCTGTCGGATCGCCACATTAACCTGCTTTGTTTACCTGAGTTATCCAAATGAGTTATTTAACTAATTGAGTTCGGCTACAATGCGTGCAGATTTTGCGACGTACTCCGAGTAACATGTCGAAATAACTGAGCTATGACGTCGCTTTTCCCGTCTGTTCACCAAGGACTTTTCTCTGGGATTCTGACAGCCATCCGCTTTATACGGCCCCTTTTCTGCTTTCTGGAATACTCGCGACAGGCGTTTGTTAAAGGGTGCTTCAGCGAGGGCTAATTATTAGTGAAGAGTCGTTTGAATCGGTGCTTCAGATCGCTCCATCCATCTGCGATGACAAGACAAACTCTCTCCGTGGGAATTGATCTGCCACAACAGAGCATGTGCCCCACTTAGGCTGTCCCCCGGGGGCTTCCTCTCACCATTTCAGTATGGATCCAGGCACTGAATAGTCCTGGGCTTCTCTGATTGCTGCTTTCTAGTCTGCCCCGTGCCATGCTCCAGCATCTCACCATTCCATCCCGTGAGACGTATTAATAGGTTTTAATTTGGAGCATTTGTTTTCGAAGCGCAATGTATCATTTCATGGATGATGCAATTTGTTTTTTGGTATTTTTATTTTGCATTTATTTTACGAACCACTTCAACTTCATATCACTGTGACCAGAATGGAATACAGAGATTACATTACAGAAGAACGGAGGTATTCCCTGGGCACGTTGCAATATACAATGCTTGTTTAGATTAGAAGATGCCCATTGGTAGATAGGTAATAGCAATGCGGCACAGCCCAGGGACATTGACTAGGGAGCAGACATAAATACGATAAACATGTAGGTGCTATTGGGGTGTCAGTTCGGGAGGGGTACTGTGGAGCTAGAGGGTGCCTCTTCACTGGGCAGGAAGTGAAGTATGAGCTGGGTCTTGAACATTACCACTGATGGGCTGGCTTTGATGGGCAGAGGGTGAGAATTCCATTGGCGGAGGAGGGGTAGAGAGAAAGAGAGGAGGCAGATGGAGACACAGGCGTCTGAAAGATAGAACGATTATGTGAGGCTATTGAGGGCTTTCTCTTATACCCACTGCACAGGTGCATTCCTCCCAGTTGCAATCTAACATGTTTACATTTTTGAGAAAAGTGTGTCTACAATAGATTTTTCAAATTAGTACCTATGCTCCACCTGCAGGTGCAACAGGTTTGAAACTGGCATCTAAACGTCATCCTCCATTGGGGAGTATATTCTCAGGGATTAAAACCTTAGAGAATCTGATGTGGAGAGGTGTTTCTGAACTTGAATCCAGATGTGTGTTCGGGAGAAACAATGTGTGTACACAAGAATGAGCGGCCCTCCATGCACTAATTTGGACACTACGAAATAGGGAGGAGACATGTAATAATTGGACAACATAAGCTTCTGTCTCCCCTTTATGGCAGATTCCAAGAATATTAGTAAATAATGGGATCTCTTAAAGAGGAGGGTGCAGATGAAGGTTTAACAGGCGTTCTTGAACAATCCAGATCTGATTATCCCTGCCTTTAATTTACTCCCTATGGTACATAAACGTGTTGTTGTCCCTCAAGGTAGACGGACGGTTTCAGGTATACATTCAGTTCTCAAACTTTGATCTGTATCTGTTGATTTTTTCATGAAGCCCTTCATCACCTATACATTATTGTACTTCAGGGAGTCCTTAGATATGATTACTTAGTTGAAGGTTTCTCCCTTTAGTACAAATACAGTAATTCATGGTTCCCTCGTCTGTCTAGCAATATTCCACAGTGAGATGCTCTAGAAATTATTTTGAAAAGATGTGTCCCATTTCTTGTACTGTCCTGAGCCAACTTATCCTAAAGTTGGCAAAGTTAGCAATGGCAAGATCCTTTTTTTAAAGATCAGATAGATGTCCAAAAAAGGGAACATCTATGGGTGTAATATTTGGCCCCAGTGTGGCTAGAGAATGTGTAGTCAATTTTAAGGAACAGTTTTGAAATATGCCACCAGTATATAACAGTCCAACATGAGATGTTGGTTAAGGTATATTCAGAAAACTTCCTTGAGGAGATATGTGATGTTATATTATGTTATTAGGATTTGTACCATGCACCGCTGCCATTTGCATGGCTTTCAAGTGCTTTGGCGGATTTGGAAGAGAGTCAGCGGGTTTGGTTAATTCGGAGGAGAGTGAAATGCAAGATTAAATTGCTTTTGTGTTGAGTTTGCAGATCAGAAGTACCCTGAGCTCTGCGTGCTTGTAAGCTTTCTAGGTGTGGATGCATTGAATTCTTTGCATCGTGAAGGGCAGGCCCGTGCGTGTAAAGTGGGAGGTGCTGGCAAGTGGCTAGGTATGTCACCTATAGGTAGAGCTGTACATTTGTGATGTTTGAATTATGGGGAGAGGATTTTTTATGTGGAAATCAGTGTTCAAGTGGCTCAATGGCATACATGTGGTGAGTAGGGTGGAGGGAAAAGACAAAGTTACTCAGCGTAGTGACTACCATACACCTAGTCCAGAGTCCCCTTTCTGCTACATCTAAAGAACACTCTGTTCCTCAGGAGAGGACTGGAGCACCTTTCCATTCTGTAGCACCAAGAAACTACTATCCCCCTTCACTTCCATGCAAGGCCTGCACATACGCTGCCACTGCCCAACAACTGTGTGCCCTGACCCGAGCCCCACCCCACCACCCATGAAAACCCTCCTTATATTTAGAGACTTGGTTTGCGGCATCAACATTTAAAATTCACTAAGAGATATCATATAGGCAAAGTATCTTTCTGGAAATATGGATCAAACATTCAGATGGTTAGTTGATAATGGGTTTATAAACAAACTATTTCTAGAAATACATGTATACACGTTGGACGCTTCCGTTCAATTAGCCTGAGAATGAACTTACCTTATGGTCACCTCTTCATAATTAGGCAGAGCAGGGCTACATTTTCCATATATGTGTATATGTGTATATATATATATATATATATATAGTAAAGATCACTTGAAAGAAAAGGTTTTGGAAATGAATATCTGCTAACCAGTCCATATAGGTTACAACCTATAGCAAGGTGAAAGTACAGATACAAAAAAAAAATTGAAGCTACTTAAAGTGCCAATTGAAACAAAGGGAAGCCAACTATATTCTTTTTAAAAAAAAGACTAAAATATCCACCAAATGATGGTACACGCATACTGTGATCTGCAATAATTTGCTTCCTAACACAACAACAGGGACCAGGGACCACCAATGATGCAATCCCATTACATGTGTAGTGTTGCATTGCTTTTCCCATACATTTGCAATGCAAAGAAATTTAACTTGAATGAATTCTATATACCCTACATTATTTTATCCATTTACAACTGTAAGTATGCAATCTATGTGGTGCTATGCCCATGTGGCCTTTCTCTGTAAAGTGCACATCAGGCATGTTTACTACCTGGATGAGTGTACACCTTTCAAGAATATGGTCTGGGGTACTGTCATAAAGCCGAGTATGATCAATGGCAGGCAGACACAGAGAACGATAGTTAAACCAGGGTTTATTGTGCACAGAGACAGTTGAGTCAAAATAAATGAAAAAAGCAATGTAAAAGGTTTTGCAAATCACAATCCAGATTATGTTCGGGAAAGGTGATCAGTTTTCAGTCTCTCTCAGTCCTGTTGTTTTTTGAGTCCCTGACACTCCTATTTTTTCTACTGGTTCCATAGGCTGTGGTCTTCAATGTCTTGTCCTCTATGCAGCGGGTGGTCTCTCCCAGGGAGCCAAAGGCCCACATGTACTTGGATGCTTTGCCTCACATATGGCAGAAGTTAGTTCTTCATAAGGGCTGCCCAACTTCTCTATTTTGTCTTTTTAACCCCCCCATCACATGGTCCTGGCTCTGTCCTCTGAAACTTTGACCATGTCGTCTTCCTTGAGGATTCACTTGGGCCCCAGGAATGTTACCGTCCAGTGAAGCCTGCAGAACATGTCAACATTGCTTAATTATTATTCTGAGACATCATTCCTTGAATATGACATGTGCATTCTGCATAGAAATATTAATAAATAACAATTGTGTTTGTAATAATTGTCTTGACAGGAAAGATGGCTCTTAGTCACTATACAAAACCAAATCTTCAACTTCTGGACAGAGTATATACAGTGTGTCTTTCTTCTTCACAAGGATAGCATGGACTCTGGATAAATCATGATTAAGGCAAATGCAAGGTTATACGAAGGTCTTTGTAGGCTCTACAAAGCGATATGACGATCTCAAACAACATTTCATGAAGACCTCTTCACAGGAAAGACTTTAGGGCTCACCAATCTTGAAGATACTCTTTACAGATCACACCTGTATGGATTACCTATCAGTTGGACAACACCTTATCCAAGGAAGATTCAACACCTGCCCCAAAGAAAAACCACACTCAACTTCTATTTCATGTCTCAGACAACCCTCAATCAATGCTTTGAAAACTGGGGCTGCTCTTACGGCTAACCTGCAGCCTTCCATACCGTGACAAAGAACACAGAGTTTTCATTTCCGCACACAGGACAGGTACTTTCAACCTGCACCCATCAACACTACAGGCTATCTTCATATGCCTTTCTCGTTAAATAACTAACACCCCCACCTGCCTTTCTTACAAAGCTATGCAATGCAAGGACAACATTATTGGCACAAGGGTACTGTTTAGGACCACTTACCTTACCTTATCTTACCTTTCCTTACCCAACCTTAATAATTGTGTATGTATCCTACTTTCATCCTTGGCAAGAAATAAGCTGTTTGAAATAACAGTTCCTTGTATTAAGTAAAATATGTGCAGGTGATTCCCAATTTGAATTACAAAGAGACTGCACCCACACCTCAATCCAAACCTGGTTCTAAAATTAGCCTTTGCTCTAAATGTATGCATACACATTTGATCATTACTTAATTTCTTATGAAACCATTCAAAGAATATTTCGAGAGAAATATGCTTACCTTAAACCCACATCGCTGCTGAAATCAAAAGGGAATCAGTGCTCACAATAATGTTTGAAATAGAACAATGTGCTTCAGTTTAAAATGTTAGACACAATCTATGATAAACCTCTGGATCCAAGTTTGGGAATAAATATTACTTCACTGCATCTTTTATGATCTTGCACATGTTGCAAACAATTGGAAAGGCTTGGATTTCTTAGGATTTCTGTTTCCTTTGGAATGCTGGAGAATTTGGAGCTAAATCACTTACTGTTTTCAAGGGCACGGGTTAACCATCACAACACTGCAATTCAATGTGTTCAATTAGAAATAGATAGGAATTGCTTTATTGCCTATGGCAGACAGCAAGTATATAACGTGTTGTTCCAAGTAGAATTTGAGATGTCTAAAGCTTACAGAGATTTCACATTTCAGAAGAAAGTCATGATACAAGGATGCTAGCTAGGGTTTCAGTTTTATTTATAAATCTCAAAGCACATACACCTTACAGTATGTTCCCTTTTTCAGTGATACAACTTTAAAAACATGGCAACCACAATACTTTTAAATGCTATCTAGGATTTAATAACTTCTCAGTAAAATGTCTAAATAATCTCAAGGCGTAGATACTCACTTTCTGTCTGTCTTTCAAGGGCCCAGGACTAGTAAGGCTTTGTCATGTAAGCTCCTTTCTGTCCATACACCTGCTCCGAAATCCCTTTCAGGGGATCTGTTCCACCTTTGGGAGAAGCCCCATCATTCCATCCGATCTGGATTAGGTAAACTCTCAGTTTAAAGGTATTTCCCTATCAGCTACCTCTGGTTGCAATGTGATCTGCTTTCTCACCTTGCTGAACCCTATCAGACTGTCTCTCTATTTTATCTGTTTTCCCAAAACTCTCCCTTCTTTCTATTTATTATCTTACATTTTCAGTAAACTCCACCAGAAGGGAAGGGCGAGTAAGCTGATTCCTATTAGTAAATGTACTTGATTGGCCTCTAGACTCAAGTAAAAGGATACTTCTAACACCCACTTCTTTCGTTTCGGCTCTTTCAGATAGGAAGGCTGGAGACAGAAGTATATGCCCAAAACAAAAATAGAGGTTGTTTATCAACAATATTGCTGCTGCTTCTACCTTAAAATTTGGGTCAGGCAGACATTTAATCCTCTTTTCTTTAGAGAAGCCCAACGAGTGGGAGAGCTTAGTTGGAACTGAGCACATACCAGATACATCTTTAAATATGTGTTTACATGTGTGGCAAGGAATCAACCTCTTCAAGAATTTTGAAATCCCTGATGACCGCTATTGCTGTATGAGAGCCATGATTTAACATTATGCTTTGGAATTATGTAGGCACTACACACTGATTACATCCAGATTAGGTTTTTGTAAAATCTGGTTATGATTTAAACACTTACTGGCATTTCACCAGGACTCAAAGATCTTCTTTACCCTGAAAATATTGATTCTGATAGAAGAAAGTTAATTAGGTCCGGTTGGAATTTGTAGAATTTCCCAATAATGGAATCCTTGTTTTGAGCAGTATTGAAGTTAGAATCCGTACTCTATTGAGCAGCTGGAAGTTAATTACTAGTAGTAGTTTGTGATGCGGTCAATGCTATAACATTGATTTCTCCCACGCTATGTTCCTTATCTTTGAAATCCCACAGTAGAGCTCCTGTTTTGGCTAGCTGGACAACCAAGTTATTTCCTATCTTGTCCGGACCCTCAATATTTGAATGACCTTTAACCTTTTTCCACTGAATTGTCATGTTGTCCAATATCACCAACATCGCCAAATTGTCACTGGTTTGAATAAGGTGCCCATGTTTTAACATGTTATTGTTTCAACAAAGCATACCTCTATTTTTGTAGTTAATTGGGCGTTCCAAAAACCCACCTGATTACTTCGGGACCAGCAGCAGATTCTTTAGATTAGAAATACCATTTACCCAAACATTCCCAATGCCAGCCACTAAATTCAGCCTCCCTGCCTTTGGTAATATGATAGAAACACCTGCCCACCCAGGCTACGGGTGCTCCCTGGCTGGTGTTTTCTTTATCCACTTTATTTAAGGACATCAGGTAGGCCTCTGTATTGGCAGTAGTTATTAGACATTTGTCTTCTAGACAGTGATCTTCGGCATTCATGTATGTCTTCCAATTCCTGAGCTATTTGACTCTTTTTATTTTGCCATCCTGATTGCCACAAGATACTTTTCCATTGTCAGAAACTAAGAAAAAGGTGATTCTTGAAATAGAGGTGTTCCCATCCTATATTTGGTCACTTTGCAGATGTTGCAATGGCTGCTGAGATAGTTCTAACATGATGCATTCTATATAGATCAACAAGATCAACAAGCCGCAGTTTCTTAATGCCCCCATCATCACTAGCAGTGATTATTTTATAATCATTGCATTTTTCTTCTATGGAGAATAATGTTTTGCTTGCAATAAAGATTACCCTGTTGATCCAGTCATGTGTTTAATACAACACTGCTGGTAAACAAATGTCTGAGCATTCTGTCTGTAAAAACAACTCCTTATTCTTAATGGATTAGGCTAGGAAAGGAGTTTGGGACAGGCTGCTCATTAAGTACTTCACTTTTTGTGATTGTACAAAATCTCACTCCCATGTGACCCAAGCAACAAGTTAACCAAGGGGTGAGTTACCTCCACATAATCCTCAATAAAGTTTTGCTATAATTAGTTAGTCATAAGAGTCTTCTAAACTTGCACAGATTGGTGGGGACCTCCAATGTTAGCAGTGCATCAACTTTCTTTTTCTGAGGATTGAGACCTTCTGCCGTTATTTCATGTCCAAGAAAGTTCACCTTTGGGCTTTCTGGATTGACAGTTTTGCACCAGCGTTTTGTAACTGTGTCAAAACATACCAAATCTCTGTTAGATATTCTTCAACCAGTTGGATTGTTATCAACACTTTGTCTACATAAGCTAATTTTCTTCTTTTTCCAAATTCAGGAATGGCCTTATGTAGAGAAATGTAAAATGTATTTCCTGAGTTAATATACCAACCGGGCATACGCCTCCATTTATATTGTTACCCCAAAAGGTAAAAGCAAACTTCTATTGATGTTTCTGGCTCACAGGTACCACCTAATACCCATTGTTAGATCAAGGGCCACGAGGCTGGAAGCATGACCAAACAGCATCTTGGCTTGCTGCCTTCCCGGACAGGACACCTCTTTGCGGCTTTTTTTGAAACGCCCTCTCTTTGGTGTGCCACAAAGTAGACTTTTTTGACCAGCTCTTAACTCAAGAAACCGATTTACTCTGTGTCACAGAAACTTGGCTGTCAGAGTCATTGGCTCCAGACCTTAATCAGGCTATACCAGGGACGATTTCAATTATTCGAGCTGATCAGTATGCCAGCCACCCAGCACTCGTGCACTATTTACAAATTAAGCCATTGTTAGCTCAGCTTGTTCTTTCGCTGAACATGAGCATTTACGTTCTGGTTATTTATCGGCCCCCTGCGTTTAATCCTTCTTTCTCAGTTGCCTTTGCAGACTTGGGGGTTACACTACAGTTAAAGTACCCCGTCTATTTATATTTGTAGATTTCAATCTCCATTTCGATTACCCAGTGGATGTGCATGCGGCCAATTTAGTGAATACTATGGCCGGCTTGACTTTAAATCAGTTTTGTTCAGGTCCAATGCACATACTTAAACATACATTGGATCTTATTTTTGCAGAAACAGGAAGCCTGATAGTGCATCCTGCCCACCCAGTCGAATGGAATGATCACTACCTGGTTCCCTTTTCCTGTCTTATACCTGTGACCTCCGGGACCCAGAGACATGCGTATTTTGTATCGCAGGCGTGGAATCGTGTTAATTCTAGCACGCTCTTAACTACTATACAGGAATATTATGATTGTGCAATGTACACACTTCAAGCGGATCCGCTTCATTCTTTGCAAATTGCCTTTGGTATGTCAGCAGATAGCTTATCGCCAGAAAGAAAGCTGAGAAAGCCAACTAGATGATCTGCTCCATGGCTTAAACTGCTTCTTGGCTCCAATAAATTACAGTATAAGCAGGCCGAGGTCCAGTCGCGGTGTGCCTGTGATGAGGGGGATAGAGTGGCCCTGAAGTCGGCTCATCTCCATTATCATAAAGCCATCGGAGGAAGCCAAGACCAGCTATTACTGGAATCGCATTTGGGCTGCAAAAAATCAACCTGGGGAGCTGTTTAATGTTGTACAAGAATTGTCAGGGTCAGCGGCGCAGGGGTAAATCATCCCAGCCTCTCAAGACTTATGTGAATCACTTTCATTTTTCTTATGCGATAAATAAACAAGATCCGGAACTGCTATTGCCCATTCCATCATAGAGCAGTCTACTGATCCGCTTCTTAAGGAAGGGATGACTGCAGGACCAAGTTCTTGGAATCGTTTCATTTATGAAGTCCTCCTTCCATTTGGACCCCATCCCACTTTAAATGATTAAGGGATGGGTACGGGGTTCGTGTCACTATTGATTCTGGCCTTAAATCATTCCCTGGGAAAAGGGACGATTTCAGTAGCCCTTAAACGGGCAATAGTATCCCCTATCCTGAAGAAGCCTAGGCTGTATCCAGCATATCTGGCTAACCTTTGCCCAATCTCCTTGCTAAGGTTTTCAATGAAGACTTTGGAAGCAATTGTCACCCTCCCCTACCCCCAGCTCAGAGATTTTATCAAGCACCAAAACATCCTCAAACCATTCCAGTCTGGTTTAAGAGCAGCAATGGACACAGAGCCGGTGCTTGTTTCTGTCATTGATGACCTGACTATGATTGTGGACTGGGGCAGGGTTGGTCTTCTTCTCCTGCTCACTCTCTCGGCAGCGTTTGACACTATTGACTATGTTATTTTGTGTCACCGCCTTGGGGAGATTGGGACTGGAGGGCCAGCTCTCTTCTGGTTTGGAGCCTTTGTTGAAAATTCTATCCAGGTGCTCTTTCTTCTCCCTTTTGTTCCTGCACATTCTTGGCTGACTTGTGGAGTCCCCAGGGGTCTGCCCTCTCCCCCTTTCTCTTTAATATGTATGCTCTGCTGCATGCCAGACACAGTCGTTCCCATGGGTGTCAGTTCTACGCCTATGTTGACGATACACAGCTGATCTTCAGAATAGACCGGGAGCTGGACTTCCCGGCTTTGAGCCTGTGAAACTGCCTAGATGACATAGGCAGGTAGATGAACTCCAATTGGCTAAGCCCCAATGCCGGAAAGATTGAGGTCATGGTTCACGGGCAGTCAGCAGAGGCCCAGGCAATGTGGACTGCCAACTACTGGCCATCTTCTCTTTACCCTTTGCCAGTCCCAGTGACGGTTGTCAAAAATGTGGGGATTAAGATGGCATCTTACCTCTAGCATGTCCACTAGGTGTAATGTTGGGCATCTTAAATTGAGGAGTTTGAGGAAAATCAGTCAGATTATTCCAGCCCCTTTGCGTAGTCTTGTGGTGTCAACGGCCATCGTAGGAACCCTAGACTACTGAAATTCTACATTGCTTGCCCAGCCAAACTTTCTCAACCAGCGCCTGCAGGTTGTCCAGAATTCTGCAGCATGTCTTGCTAACGGTCATCCTAGAATTTAGTTCTGTCTCTTGGGGCTCCATTAGCTTCCTGTGGCTGCACGATTAAGTTCAAATCCCTATGTTTTGTACATCAGGCATATTCTGGGGTAAGGGCTCTTTATCTCCCGGAGAAATTTGTAAAGTTTAACCCCTATAGGAACTTACAGTTATCTAATTCTTTATTGCTAACTGTGCCACAGTTCTCTAGAGTCACTATGGAGGGAGAGAGCCTTCTCAGAGGTCGCCTCTCAGTTGTGGAACTCAGTTCCTCATTATCATCTTGCCTTTAGAAAGACCTTCAAACCTTTTCTTTTTAATTAGATTTCCTAGCACTTCTTTACTTAAAGCATGCTACTGTGACTGTCCCGGCATAGGAGAGTTGGGTCTTCCAGTGCCAATATGCCCATGGGTCATAGTTGCACGACATACATTTAGAAATAAATGATGGGGCTGAGAACATTTTTGACCCTTGCATCTGTGCCAGTCCTTGGTCGATGTTGGAAAGCAGCCACCTTGATGCATGGGCCCCTTTATATAATTCCCTGGAAGTAGCATCAAGCCTCCATTGTCCATTCGGTTTTAGTATTCCAAATAGTGGGTTGTTGAAAGTACTTTTGATTGAGCGAATTATACATGGCAAACCTTTTTATAATCTCTATGAGAGATGCCATGGGCACAAGTGGCAACCGATATTGTTTTACAAACATGTGAGCATATTAGGTCCTATGGGTCTTGCCATAGAGTGTAGAGATGTATGCCCGCAATCATATGAGTAAACTGAGAAGATTATTTAGAAGTCTAGAAACACCTTGTATCAGTTGTTGTGGATCTTCTTTGGTTTCACAGGCAAATGTGAGATAATGGTGAAGACCCAGAACTAGTTCTTTTGAAAGTAAAATTCAATTTGGTTTGAAAGTTTCTTATTTTGTTATCATTATGGTATTTCTTGAACGTGGACCTAGCTTTGGGAAGCCACATTGTTCTTTACAATCATCGGGGGAAGAACACAGTGAGGGAAGCACAGACACAGAGGAGCATGGAGCTAACACATGGGCAGGGCGAGCAATTTGCAGCAAGGGATCGACAAGCAACCAAGGGAGGGAACAGTGAGGAGCAAATCACTGAGTCTCAAGTTAGGTGGGAAGTGAAGGGTGTGTGGACCTAGTGAGAAGGAACATTAAACTAATACAATTTACATTTTTCTGCTCATTACAATTCACTGTTTTTGTGCTTAGATGTCTTGCCAATGGGTGGGTAAGAAGTTGTCGCTATTGATTTCTTCAATTTTTTAAGAATATTTCAGGGGTACGATTATGGGGAATAAAATAAGCTTTTTCTTGGCACAATCCTTCCTCCATATCCTCATTCTTCTCTTCCCTCACACATTTTTGTTGGAATTCAGATCCTCTTGCCATGAATTGGCAGAAATGGTTGGTCCATCTGGTGGGTTGTTTTGCAGAACAATGGACGTGTTCCTGTTGGTTCTGGGCTGCAGGTATGTCTTTGTTTACACCTCTTTTATTCCCTAGTTGGATATGTATCCCTTCTATGAAAGGGGCGTGTGCAGTTCTGAAAGGTTGAGCATATGGCCCTTTGGGTATTGTGCATACAATGGATGAGGATGCAGAATAACTCTGACACCAAATAATCAAGCCAACTCAGGGAGATAGCAAAGGTGCTGTTTTATTAACAATTATCTAAAACAGTGAGTTCCAATGGACATCTACGGACATTCGCTCAGGCTCTCAATGCATTTCTCATAAAAACATCCTTATATGCAATAAATACGTCAGACGTGATGTCATACTATGTGGCAAATAAGAAAAACCTATGAGGCATTGTGATAGGTTCAAGGGGAACATCTAAGTATACTTTCTCAGATTGTGATTGGCTATCTACTGTCAGGTGGACACCTTATGCCTAGCTCTAAAACATGTCATGTTTAACACTATTAAGTACAGGGTATGTCACTGGCTGTCAAACTATAAGGCCCTTCATTATACAGCTCTCTATAATTGGTTGCCATGCTTGTTTCATATCTGGAACATCTGGTTAATTTAGCAGCACGTAAACTCAGACCCAGGTGCCAAGAGGTGGACTTGACTTTACCTCTCCACCCAATAAGCCCAACATCTCTCATCAACCATGCCTTCTGCCATGAAGATTGGCTTTGAACTTGGCCTTGCAAAGTATTTTTGTCTCTGGGAATATATGGGAGTGTGAGCAATCACTATCGTGGTACTAGGCATCCAATCTGAACTCTATTTCCATCCTTGGCTCACGTGACAGTAGACCACGATTTGGTCCATTTTGCAGCATGGAAATGGCTTAAATAAATAAAACTTGTCACACTTGGTATTCATTCTTTGCATCTTAACAAGGGATGATTCAGCTTCCCACTTTACTACCTTCAAGAATAGATAACCAACCAGCTTTGATACCAGGCCAGACAGCCTCACCATTTGTTTCCACAATCTCAGTTTATTCTTGCTGCAACACAATTCTCGCCTTTTCTCTCCATGGGTCCTGGCTTACTAAATTCTCCTTTACCTGCAGTCTATTCACTAAATATAGCCAGCTTCTAAGATTACCTAATCTACTTGTGTTGCAGCATCTGTACAGTTATTAAACAGCTTGCATTTTCTGCAGTGCTCTGCACAAGTGCAATATTCTTTTCACATTTGGAAGTTTACTTGATTCTTAACTTCGTCATCAGTTTCTGTAAGATCCATGCATTCTCTTCAGCCAGTATTCTCAGGGCATCACGCTCATGTTTTGTGATGTCAACAGCTCCTCTTTTTGCTCCTTTTCATATTCCTTCAGGGAGTTCCGCCCTCAGATTATCATCTCTTAGGGGATACATTTGATAAGGTTTTCTCAGAGTGGACCTTCTTTCGAATACTCGCTGTGGTATGGTCACAACAGCTGGTGTTAAGCATGGCACAATCTCAGGCTTCCAAAACATAGGAGGTAGGTGGCAGGATTTCCTGCAGAGGCATGTAACTGCTCCTCTAGAAGTATTGTTGTAGATTTGATTGCAGGTCTCCACTCACCCTGGTACTAATATTACTGCCCTAGTAGTAGGAGGAAATTGTTCTGGTAATTTTATTCTGAAGAAGAGGTTATGTTTTTTTTCTGGGTGAAAGTCGAAATAGAACTCCCCTCATAACCGTCTCCTTGATTTCTATTCTCTCCCTGTGTTATGGGGGTGTGGGGGCAGTTCATCTGTATCCCATGATAAGCCTAGAACATAGGTAGCGAGAACTAATTTAAGTTCCAATGTGAATTGGGTCCATATTTTGAAGGCCAGGTGAAGAACTGCTCTGTTGCTTCTGGCAGAGAGTTTCCTCTTTCTGTCATTTTCCTAAGAAGCAGTGGGATAATTCTTTCATTCCATATCCAAATCCAAGGGAGGAGTGTCCTTTGCCTCAGTTACCTTAATGTCACCTTGTACAGGCATCTGTTTCGGGGTTGTCTCTTGTTTTTTCTGAGCTGTTGCATTTTCTACCTCATGGATCCTTGTAACCTGACTGATAAACGACTCCAACAATCTAGAGTTATCAAAATATCAGACTAAGTAACCACGTATTTCTGTACGGCAAAGAAAAATGTGTTCATGAAATGTCGAGTATCAATGAGAAGTAAAATCTGGGCAAATGCATGCTTCAGCTCCTGGTCAAAGTCTATATTGCAAGCAGCATTGCAGGCCTGCTGCAGATTTATGTAAGTTGAACAATATTTTGAAATGGCACCTTCATATGATGACAGTTTGTAACATATGTGTTCTTCTTGCCCCTAAAAGAAGCTGGAGAATTATGTGGATTACTTCAGCCAGGAATAACTGTCCTTGAGAACTGAAGCATTTAAGTCTAGTCAGGTCCAGGCCGGTTTTGTTGTTTCCAGAAAACACCTAGTACAATGTAAACAACAAATGACAATTGAAATGGTTAATAACGTCAAATTAAGTCACACAATTAATGAAAATCGGTTGAGTTATGATTCAGTAGCCATGGGTCAGAGACAATACATTTTATGGAAGAAGGGGGACTTTCTCCTAAGGCTTAGACTGCCTCACTGCATCCCAGACATTCCCTGAGAAATACTAGTGTGTCTGGTACACCTGGGCATAGTCAAAAAATAGGTGGATCAAGATACATCATTTCCCCTTCCCAATCACACCCAGAGAGACAAGAAGAGCTACGGTCTGTGTCAAATAGAGAAGAATATCCAGTCCTTCAGATGAGATAAGGAGGGAGCAGCATACGTAGAATGTCAGGAGTGGACTTAAAGTGGAAATTAGAATACTCCCAAACAGTGAATCAGTGAAGAAATGTATAAACATGAATTAAGAGAACAATAATTACAGAGTATGATCTAATAGCAAGACCATTTAGCCTATATCGTTAACTTTGAGAAACAAGGAATGAAATCCAGAAAGGGCATTCTAAAAACCCTTTTCTGCATATGGGGCTATGAGTGAATCTCAGTACCCGTAGGCAAATGGGGAAAGACTGGTTTTGACCAACAGCATGACGAAGCAACATTTAATCCAACCTCTCAGGAAGGATTCAGCCCATAACCCAGAAGAGCACCAGAGAATAGAAAAAAGGCAGGGGCCTTGCTACTGTACACATAGGACATCGTTGTGCAGTCTTTATGAGAGGTGGGTTAACATGTGAATAGTTAAAGGGGTTCAGGTAGTGGCTCTGACTCAAATGAGAGGAATTTGACTTAATTAATGAGACATAATGAGACATAGAAAAAGAAAGCCATAATCCCATTTTGTGGAAGACCAAATGAAACAGATTAAGGCCATAACATGTTTTATGACCCCTCTCATAAAAATGTGAAATATTCTGTTTTGGAACAAACAATGGACTTTTTCCACAGAGAGTTCTAGTTTCCTTGCTGGTCTTCATGACCAAAATCACTATAAATAGTTCAATGCAGCCATTTAAAAATATTTTTCAACATGTAGAAACAACCAAGAAAAAGCATATAAAGTCTATAAAGTCATATGTGCAAAGGTTCAATCTCCTAGCGGGTTTGTTCAAGAACTCAATTGTGCATTTGCTCAATTATCCGGACATGTAGATATTGAAAGTCAGGAATTTAAGACTACTTCCTTCCACTCCCTTACTATCTCTGCAATGACTCAGTTAATCAGTGATTTTTATGATTCAAGATCATTGGAGTGTATTATCACCCATGCTACAAAGATCAAGCTCTATGAGGTACAGAACCCAACAGCTTAACACAAATAAAGAAAAAGAACCACAAATAAAGGCCTGCACCAGGTGCCGTTAATATAGTTGAGGTGAAGAGATTCCTCCGTGAGAGAGAAAGACCAAAGACGTATTGCACTGCTGTCAAAGAGACTAAGAGGCTGAGAAGACTATCTGTACACAGCCAACCTACTAGTACTCCACCTGAAATACAAAATACTGATCCAATGAAACTGGAGACTTATAATAGTCCCCACTGCTTAGGTTAAAGGTCTATGCTGGGCTACAATGATATTCCACCAACCAGAAAGAGATAATCACAACCCAGGATAAGGTTGGCAGGAGAAACCAAATAAGAATTTATCTACAGAAAGAAACAATCACCTCCATCTAGAAACAATACTAAAATAACTTTTCTTCTCCTCCTCCTAGATTCAGGGATAACGGATCCCAGTATCAGGGTGAGTGAAGGCCAAGCAATGCATACAACAACAGTAATCAGAATTACCAGAATAACTCCCATAGAAGAGAGAAGTATGAACCAAGAGAGGAATAGGGGTATGAGCAAAGACCACCCGCAGCCCAGAGGATGAAAAAAGGATTCTCATTGGAGCAGTAGGTAAAAGTATTCACTGGGTGCATTGGTGATAAGATCCCAAAAGAGAAACCCTAATTATAATACTCCAAGACACGCTGTCCAAACTGAATCAATAGGTCAGAGTAAATATTCCAAATAAAGATACACAAGGAGAAGTGGAAAAGGGGCACTTGGTAGAAAAGATATGGTAAGCCTACAAAGATGCTTATTTTATGTCCCATGAAAATACCCCTGAGAAAATTGGTAGAGGCCAATAATGACATTTCTTTATTCCTTCGGACAATATAAAATACAAACATAACATTTAAGTTCAGTGAAGAGAACAATGACTCAATCACAGTTAGGAAAGGGGAGAACTCAGTGGACATATAGACAGGGGTTTTCTCTTTCATAGGCTGGATTGCCACCTCAAAAAGAACAACACAATCTTAAAAAATGTGTGATCAATAGCTTAAAAGAAAAGAGTGTGAGTAACAAAGAAATCCTTACACACAAGATCCTAAAAAAGAAAAGAAAAGTACATTTGACTCAGTAATTGCAAAACATTCACATTGAAGTTCTATTTACAGCAGACCTCCAGCGAGCGTCTAGGTCAACCTGTGGATAACTCAGGAGATATGATAATGAATCTAGCAATTATAAAGCAAAAGAGAGCTCAAATTCTTCCCATTTCAAATTAATGGAAGCAAGGATCAGGTTCAACTAAAAGTCTGTTTTAGTCAAGAAAGAAGCTTTATCAGTAAAAAACTGATTACGCAATTTCAAAAAGATCAGAAGATTCCCACATTTGATCTACTGGAAAATGGAAACCTGGCCTTCATACTCAAGTTTTAAAACACCTGATAATTATCAGGAGCATGTTGAAGATTATAATGGGAACCAAATCCGACAATCTTACTTGCTGGGATCTAAGAGTTGTGATTTGGGAGTTTTATATTGATAATGACATACATCAATTAGCAATTAATGTGGATTTTATTAATAACAATGTCTGGTCCAGAATGAGGGGAAACTCAGTGGATTGCAATGATCTTAAGAAAGCCGGTTGGTCAGCTTTATTGCTACCTTCTACTACTGTCCAAATAAAAGAAAAAGTAACTATTGCTTGAAATACCACACAATATAATTTGTTTATTAAGATCAGAAAATGACAAACCGTGCACAACGAAGAACATTTTATTACGTTTATTAATTTTCTTCAGCAACAATGACTTTCTCTACATCCAGCTACATTAGTAAATTATAAAGATGACACTGTTCGGGTATTGGTGGTTAATAATGATCCCCAAAGAGTCATTTTCCTTCTATTTAAAGTATGGATTCTAATCAAACCCTATCGTTAGTCATATGCCTGAAGAGTGTTATAACAGCACTGGCAGTATCATACCGAGGACTCTCTATACTCATCAAGGGCGGCATTTCATGATATACTCTCTGTGACCCTATGGTGAGGTGAACATTACTTGTGATACTTTGGAAGGTGAAACAGTGTTGTGAGTGACCAGCAACTACCTAGTTGATATGTAATCCTCTGTCAAGAAGAGAACAGAAATAAAGACCTTTCCACCCAACTTGAAGACATAAACTGTCACTGCATAAATAGTCCAAGATTCCTGTCACATTATCAAAGAACATATCATTCTGGCTGATGCATGTGATAAACAAAACCATTGAGACAACTGTTACTTGACTTCAATAAAATGTTCTTTGTTATTTTTTTATGACTGTGGACATATGTCTTGACATTACACATCAAAACCTAAGCACCCCGATATGGCAACAGTATTTGTTGAAAATCGTACAGGTTGCCTCTCGCATCAATGAGATCACTCACTGGCATAATAAAAAATGTAGTAACTTTCTAAGCCATGAAATTATAGCTGAAGGTCTTAATCCTCATAAAAAGTAGCCTGATGCTTCACTGGATTTGAAGAACACCACTAATCTATGTGAGCTATGAAGTCTCTTAGGATTGACCGCCTATAGTGCTACATTCATAGAGAACTGGGCAAAGTTCACTCAGCCCTTAGTGCACCTATTGCAGGCAGTGGTGAATGTGACGTGGATGAACTCTAAAACAGGTGCTGTAAAACAACTGAAAAGAAGTCTGTCCCGCGCTGCCTGCTTGCCTAATCTCATTAAAATCATGGATTTTCCAACACCTGTTTAACTTGCGGTCTTGTTCTAGAAGCATGTCTAGGTTAATAAGGTGATTTCATGTGCAAGCAAGACATTATCAGCTGTCAAAATTAAGTTTAAATTTGAATAACCCTCAGGGCAACAGCATGGGCTTACCAAAACTGCCACCCATTCATCCATAGTGAACATATTATGGTTAAGAGCAGCCTCTGCATTATTTTCTTATTGACTGAATACAGACCGGGGATGTTCAATGATTACTTCCTCGATTCTTTAAATGCAAGGCGCCCCTGTAAATATCAGATATGTGAAAAATAAAAAAGGATCCAATGATTTAAGGATTAGCAGATCTGCATGACTGTATTGAGTATAACTGTGTAGAAGATGAAAAGATAGAAACAATTGACAATATGGAGGCGTATGTAGCTAGCATCTCCACACAAGGTGTATGAAGGAAAAACCTGTAGGGGAATACACATTCCTACAATAGCACAGACATGTTTGGGTTAATGACACCCCTGAATCCTTAGCCGGTTATGAAATTGATTGTGGAAGTAGCCCGGTGGCAGAACTGATGTACATATATGAAGCTTTCCTTACTGGATTGAATCATCAACTCCAGGAACTAATGGTCACTACCGAATCTGAATGTGAACTAAATGGATTTGCTGATACAAACCCTTGAAACATTTCAAATTGATTCAAACAATAGAAGATTTGATGATGTCAAACAATGGAACATGGTACTTAAGCGAATAAAAGGTCACTGTAGAAAGATTCTTGTTTTGGCTGTTCAATTAGCCAAAAAATTGTAGCTCGCCAAGGGGAATCAATTGATATGGAGCACCTCCTTGAAGGAATCCAAATAAGAGCATTGACTTGATCAAACTCTTGTGCTGAAAGTGAACATTGCACTCCGCAATGGAGAAGGGATGTTTCAGATATTGATTTAATAACTGCTCAAGAAGAAGACATCATTATCTGAACTTTTTATCAATATCTAAAAGATCCAGAAAACCTTCCTACACCTGAACAAAGTCATCAATTGAGGGAAGATTTTAGAGTATTGATGAAATTTCAGATTGCATTCAAAATTCAAGATGGACTGTTAGTTAAAAAGGTCTAATCTTTGCGGTAAGTGGGTAATACCCTCCTTATTCCAAAGCATGTTGTTAAACCACACTGATGGTGCAGCTATCACCAGTCTTGGGGGATTTCAAACGAGAATGGAAATCCTATGTGTGATCACTTATTGGCAACACATGGGTCAAGACCTAGACATATATTTAAAGGGTTGTCTGGTATGTGCTTACTTCCAACCGACTTCTCCCAATCACAGGGCTCCTCTACAGAAAATAGGAATGAAGTTGCCATAGTCTTACCTACATGAACTGTTTCTTTGTAACAGTCTTTTGTTCTGCCTGCGGCAACAAATATATGTTGACTGTTACTTGCCTATGTACCAAATTGATTGAATGTCTCCCTGCCTCAAATTGTAAGGTGGAGACTGCTGCCACTTTAATAAGAAACTATGGGGGTCATTACGAGTTAGGAGGTAACCATAGCGGCATGGTTACCCCCTTACCGGGAACTGGCTCCGGGTTCCTTGATTGAGGAATTACCGAGCAATTCCAACTTTCGAGTGCCCGGTAATTCCTCATTCAAGGAACCCATCCCCATTCCCATTCGAGCCCCCGTAGGCATGTTGAAGGATGAAACATGGCTCACAAGTGCATGGGTGCAGTGCAGCACATGTGTACGTCCTCAACTATCAACAGAACCAAAAACGTAGTGCTGTCAATCTCGTGACACAACGGCACTGTAAGGGCAAGTGCAGTCATCATGTGCAAAGTGTAGGCACTGGGTAGTAGGGATGCAGTGAACGCCTCCCCCCCAGGGAATGGCAGGAAGGCAGTGCATGGCTCTGAATGGCTGACCAGAGTACTGTGAAGTTGCAGACAGTGTTGCCAGGTGTCAATTGCATCATCCCAGTAAGCAGGACACATGAGGAACCATCATGAGTACATCTATACATGCAGAAGCCACAACACCAGTTGCCTAGAGGCAGGGTGGCTGTAACAGAGGGAGGCCTGTGCCCGACATAGACAAGGACACACTAAACATATGCGTGATGAGGAAGTGACACTGAGTGTGCATGATATGGCTCACCAAATACCATGAGACTGATATAATACCGGAGATGTGGTACAATGAGTAGCCTGGCATGGACCCATAGGGGCTTGCAGGGTATGCAATGGTCCATGAATGAACACTCATGTCCATTCAGAGCCTGTGTCATCTGCACGGTCCAAGTGAGATACCTTGCATCAAGAACAAAGGATGCACCCCACAGTACAGGTATGGCAGGGTTGCACAGGGACGTGTGCAGGTACACAGGAAAGGAGAACAGGCCATTGCAGTAGTCCAACACGGAAATCAACAGTGCTATGGAGACAGTGAGTTGCAGGGTGGTGGAGAGGCAAGGAAGCATGCCTGTGAGGAGGAGCAGCTTGCAAGGTGACCTCACATAGCCGTCAGTCATGTGACGAAATAGGCCAAGTGTTGGTGGAAATACACCACAGGCTATATGCAAACATGTCAGTGAGCTCGTACATGGACAGGAGAGGCTGCTGAGTGACTTGCATGTAAGTGGGGTGCATGTGTGGTGATGAGGACTGTCCCTGTGTTCAGCACATGGCCTGCACGCAGACTGCATAACGACGAGCACACATCAGTCAAGCATTGCATGTGTCACACATGGCACCCATCAATACATAGCCTGAACTGGCAGTCAATCACAACACATCACACAAGCAAAACACACAATGGCTGGACACACACCCATCAACACTCAACGGACATTGCGTCATAATCCTGCATCCCTCCCACCTCCAGGATAAGTCCCTGATCGATGAACTCTGCAGCGATATCCTCTGGCAGAGTGAATTCATCCTCCTCTGGTGGTGGCCCACTGCCAGTCACCAGAATCAGGGAGTAATTAGAGGCCCGCTTTTGTTTTGCACAGCGTCGGAGGTCAGTCCAATGCTTGTAGCAATCCTGAGCTGTGCGCCTCTCATATCCCATTGCATTGACACTATCCGCAATGCACTGCCAGTGGACCTGATGCTGGGCAGGCATAGTATGGCAACCTGAGCCCACCAGCATATCGCAGTTGTGTGCCGACATGTATTCCACAAGGAAGTACAGTTCCTGTTTATTGAAAGGCTTCTTCCTTGCTGTGCCAGAGGCCGGAGCCGTGTTTGGGATCCCAGCCTCTTGTGCGTAATCACCCTTCCTCCTCTTGGCCAGTTGTGTGGACCCTGAGAGGCATATGCCGCTCTGGTCATAGGAGCAGTGGCGATGGTGGACTGGCCAATGGGAGTAGGAATTGGCATGAGGACGGAAGGCCTGGATTGTGTGATTGGCTGCTGGGTGCTGTTGCACAACTGCCTCAGTGCCAAGGGCTGTGACCGACACAGTCCTGGCTGGCAGACTCACTGCCAGGGTGGTGTTGCCTGCATCTCACCTGCGGCTCCCACCACCCGGATGCTCGGGGCAGCAGATGACACCACTGCCCCAGATACATGTGCCTTGGTCACACCTACCTTAGCACCCGTGGCTTGGCCTTCCTGACCTGAAAATCTGTCTGGGAGACCTCCTGTGACAAGGCAGTCTGCGCTGGCTGGCCACGAGCATGGGTCGTGGTTGCCGCAGCTGCACCTGTAGCTCCCACTACCTGGTGGCCCGTGCCAGCAGATGACAGTGGCTGTGGGGTCAGATGGGCGCTGGGGATGACTGCAGCAGCAGCATCTCCCTGAGCGATTGGGGGGGTGGCATGGCTGTCCCAGCATGTGGCTCGACATCCTGCCCCTGCGGAACAACCTGGCAAAGTCCCCCTCTGCCTCCCTGGACTCCCTGGCCACCCCAGCCACGTGCCCCACCTCGCCCAGCCCTGGGAGGTCAGCCAGCTTTGCGGCCCTTCCCTTTTGGTGGCCTCCCAACCATGGCACAGGTGGACTATTGCCAATGGGAGGGCCACACAACAATTGTCCTGGGAAATTGGGGTAAAGGGGGCAGGGTACATGATGCTAGACACATCCCTGTGCTCCCTGTGGCTGTATGTGACCCCTGGTGAATGAAGACGGCTCATGCAACGCTCAGGTACCCCAGAAAATGATTATAAATGTGCATGCAACCCCCTCTAGCCCAAGTGCGTGGAATAAACCTCCAGCAGTACGCTGTGGCACCCAGGGACCAAAAAAAGCATACGCGTGAAACACGAAGGCTACTCTGACCTCGAAAACGGAGTACGCGACACACAAGGGGAACCACAGTGGGAAAAAAGTGTGCGTGACTCACCATCTGGCTTGCGTGGAAAAGAAAAACACACGTGCGTGCGCGCGTAGGCAACTCCCTCACCAAAATAAGAAGTACAAACTTTAAGCGCTGTGAAGATGTCATGTGTGAACCCACAAGTAGCAGAAACACAAGCATCGGACTCCACGGAAAGCACGTACAGCGAACTGCTGTGCAGTGTGGACATTTAACCCCTGCCAAAGGCAACGCCCGCTCGCGTCACGTCACTTACGCGCTTACGCGCTAAGGGCCTTTCCTCGAATGACATGCTCACGTGCTGTTTTTTCATGTGCGGACTCACTCTGCATCAAGCTGGCCACGCGACAACATACAGAAGACCATGCTCCTGTCCAGAAGGCCATTTACCTGCCCAGCAGAGCCCAGAGCAGCCTCCTACGAGCCATCTGCTGCTGCCAGCCTGCCTGCTGCCAAAGTGCCCTGCTATTTGGTGCCTTTGCCAGGGATCCTGTTGCTGAGATCACCTCTGCTGACCCAGAAGACCCCCGCTCCACAGCCCAGCCCCAGGACCAAGTTGCCCACCAACACCTGCCTCGGGGGTTGCCATATCTGACTCAACACCATCTGGAGCCAGTGGCAACCCCCCGGCAGAGAGGCAGAGGGCTGTCAGCTTCACTGAAAATGAAGTTGGCATCCTGGTGGAGCAAGTCCTGGGGCATTATAATACCCTCTTCTCAACATCGCGCCTCAACAAGGAAGGACGGAGGAGGAACTGGTCGGACATCGTGGATGCCATCAATGTGGAGGTGGTGGCATCCCGTGACTACCAACGCATCCGGAAGCACTGGGAGGACTTCAGCTCCAGGACCCACAGTAAGGCCCGGTGCCTCGTTGAGGCTGGTGGAGAAGTGGGGCTCTGGGACCAGTTGACCAACATACAGATGCGGGTCCTGGAGCGCAAACGCCCAGTGCTTCACCTCCAGGTCCTCGAGATGCAGACCCGTCTGGAGTCGAGTGGTAAGTGTACATGTGCTCATGTCAAGCATAGCGCATGTCGAGGTGTGGCAGGAGTGTGCACCTCGGCCGTATGTCTGGCATGCCCGATGTATGGATGACTTTGTGCAGGGACATGATGGTGCTGGATGCAAGTCCAGTCAAGCGTGATCCACATCAATGGTGTCTGTGTTGGAATGCATGATGTGCACCAGCATGTGACGACGCACACATGTTTGCATGCCTGTGTCTGTACCGGGCCATCTCTGGGGTGTGAGACATGGATGCTTATTTCACCTTCATGGACGTGCACGATGTACATGTGCGTGTGTGTGAGTGGCCGGTGTGTGACTGGGAAACGACATGGATGCATGACACATGGCCATCTCAATGCCTGAATGACTGATGCAGCACAGGTGCCAATGTGTGCTCTGTGACAGGATGTAGACATGGGCAGATGCATGACTGTCCGGTGGTGTGTGTGCATCTGATGTGCATGTACCATGATGCATGTAAGGTCCAGCCCCCCTTCTGATGTTCACACAGTGCCTTGGACATGGATACAAATGTCTGTTGCATGTGCCATGCTTGTTTGTGGATGTGGGTTGCTTGCACTGACCCGTGTGTTGTGGAGGGTGATGATGGTAGTGACGTTTGACAGTGCCACTCATGTGCAATTGCTTGTGTCCAGCAGACTATTGTTCGTACCCTGATGCTTGAGTTCAATCTCTCCCTATCTACAGTGGTGATTGAGGAAAAGGGCGGAGACGGTGCTGTGGAGCAAAGCGACTGGGATGCCTCCACCAGCCGGAGACACAAGGCCTAGTCACCCTCCCAGGTTATGGCATCTTCCGGGAGCGAGGGGACTGGTGCTGCATCCGCCACTACGGCCGCAGCTGCCGAGGGGAGGCCCAAGAGGGCAAGGTTGGAAGTGGGCTCCTCAGTAGCAGAAGGGGCAGGTGAGCCCCCACAGGGGCAGGACAATGTGTAAGATGGTGCAAAGGCATCCAGGTTGGTGCTGGGTGAGGAGGAGGCCACATTAGACCCACACATGGGGCCTGGTGGGGTGATTCCACTGGTGCAAGTGTTGCAGTCCAGGGGCAGAGGCAGGAGGCAGCACAGGTCGCCGTGGAGGGGCCTGTGCCTAATCCTCTCCCTGATACTGAGACTGCATCACTGTGCACCGGCACGGATGCCTCGGACCAGGCCCGTCCACAGGTAGGGGGCGGTCCATGTCAACTGACATTCCTCTACCTGCGGACGAGGCAATCTGTGACAGGGTTGAGCCCGTCCTAGTCGGTATCGCGATGCGCACACACATCACTCGTGATGATGTGCGTGCTTCCTGGCAGGACCACGCATGTCATCACAAACAGGTATGTGCCATCCTGAACTTGCTAGGACAGCTCATTGTCGCAGGTCTCCTACATGTGATGGCCGCTCCTGTGACTCCCTCCTCCTCTTCACCCACTATGCGCCAGTCATCCTCCATGCTGTCTTCCAGCCCACATGCCACCAGGGGCCCCTGTGGCCCTGCCCCAGCCAACGCGGCCAGGCTGGTGGAGATCCCATCCCCGCCACAGTCGGGAGTTGGAGGTACAGCAGAGGTGGTCACCGAGCAACAGGACCCATGGCAATGGAGGTTGTGCATGCACCTTTGAGCAGGGCACGTGCACGATGGCCCCGGGGGTCGCCATCTACCCGGAGGCACTCGTGGTGGCACAGGCAGATGGCTAGAAGGCAGTAGCAGGCTCGACGTAGGAGGCGTCAGGACTCGGGCCAAGTACATCACCGGGGCAGGCATCGACCAATGGGCAGGAGGACCCTGGACAAAGTGTATCTTCCATGTGGCTGCAGATGGGCCGGCAGATAGATGCAGAGTGGTGGCGGGCAGAAAGGGCATGGCTCACCATGGTCAGGGAGGAGAACTCCATGCGGCGGGCAGAGTTCCTCGAGGAGACTCGCAGGGAGTTGGTGAAGAACATGGCGGCATCCCTGCGAGCCGTTGAAGATAGAGTACAGTCCCGTCTCCAGGCCATTAACTCAGAGTTCGATGATGCCCTGGCCAAAACACTTGGTAAGAACGGGGACCCGTAGGACTAGCCCGCCGCCATTGTAAATAGTTCATTAGTGTTAGTTTCCCTTTATTTTTGTATTTTTCTTGGGAGTCTTTGGACGTTGCTCCATTTTTTGTATATAGTTGTTTTTTGATAGGGTTCTTTTGGATTTTTATTCAGACTTTTGGGATCATGGACCCTTATACGTTTGCTTGTATATAGTTGGATTATATAGTCCCATTGAGTAATGGTTTTTGTTTTCTTTGCCTTTTGGACTTGGAACATGAATTTGGACTGGGACCTGTGTCTGGATTTCATTTATTTATTTTTTGTCATGTTCATTTGGAATTTGCTTTTAGAATTTGCTTTTCATTTCTGATTCCATTTTCTTTTTTTTACATCATCAATGTTTGATTTTCATTTGGTGATTTGTGTTTTTTATAATATATTTTCATTCATTCTTATGTGAGTGTTGTCTGTTCTCATTGGTTCTGTCATGTGTCACTGCTGTGTGGCTATGTTGGCCATGTCCTTGGGTGCAGACATGTGTGATTTTGTGAATGTGATTGTATGTTGTGACAATGTGTTTGGTGGGGGACATGAGTCAGGACCTGCCTGCAGGTTGCCATCACTGGTGGGGTGGAGGACATGAGTCGGGGCCTGCCTGCAGTTTGCTGTCACTGGTGGGGTGGGGGTAATGAGTCGGGGCCTGCATGCGGTTGCCATCACTGGTGGGGGACATGAGTCGGGGCTTGCCTGCAGGTTGCCATCACTGGTGGGGTGGGAGACATAAGTCAGGGCCTTCCTGCAGGTTGCTGTCATTGGTGGGGTGGGGTCATGAGTCGGGGCCTGCATGCAGGTTGCCATCACTGGTGGGGGACATGAGTCGGGGCATGCCTGCAGGTTGCCATCACTGGTGGGGTGGGGGACATGAGTCCGGGGCCTGCATGCAGGTTGCCATCACTGGTGGGGTGGGGGACATGAGTCGGGGGCCTGTCTGCACGTTGCCATCACTGGTGGGGTGGAGAACATGAGTCGGGGCCTGCCTGCAGGTTGCTGTCACTGGTGGGGTGGGAAAAAGGAGTCGGGGCCTGCATGCAGGTTGCCATCACTGGTGGGGGACATGAGTCGGGGCCTGCATAGAGGTTGTCATGACTGGTGGGGTGGGGGACATGAGTCGGGGCCTGCCTGCAGGTTGCCGTCACTGGTGGGGTGGGGGACATGAGTCGGGGCCTGCATGCAGGTTGCCATCACTGGTGTGGGACATGAGTCGGGGCCTGCCTGCAGGTTGCTATCACTGGTGGGGTGGGGGACATGAGTCGGGGCCTGCCTGCAGGTTGCCGTCACTGGTGGGGTGGGGGACATGAGTCGGGGCCTGCATGCAGGTTGCCATCACTGGTGGGGGACATGAGTCTGGGCCTGCATGCAGGTTGCCATCACTGGTGGGGTGGGGGACATGAGTTGGGGCTTGCCTGTAGGTTGCCGTCACTGGTGGGGTGGCGGACATGAGTCGGGGCCTGCATGTAGGTTGCCATCACTGGTGGGGTGGGGAACTTGATTCAGGGCATGCCTGTGGTGTATG
The DNA here is from genome assembly GCF_040938575.1 of Ambystoma mexicanum. Lineage (NCBI taxonomy): Eukaryota > Metazoa > Chordata > Amphibia > Caudata > Ambystomatidae > Ambystoma > Ambystoma mexicanum. Next base: position 1,091,958,116 of record NC_090937.1, on the reverse strand, counting down.
GTGCCATGTGGGCTGCCTGCGGCCAGGGTGACAGGTGATGGTGTGGTGTGGGCTGCCGGCGGACATGCTCCCGGGTGTTGGGGTGGTCCCTTGTGGTGTGGACTGCCTGCGGGCATGCTCCCGGGTGTTGGGGTGGTCCCTTGTGGTGTGGGCTGCCTGCGGGCATGCTCCCGGGTGTTGGGTGGCCCCTTGTGGTGTGGGCTGCCTGTGGGCATGCTCCCAGGTGTTGGGGTGGCCCCTTGTGGTGTGGGCTGTCTACAGGCATGCTCCCGGGTGTTGGGGTGGCCCCTTGCGGTGTGGGTTGTCTACAGGCATGCTCCCGGGTGTTGGGGTGGCCCCTTGTGGTGTGGCCTGCCTGTAGGCATGCTCCCGGGTGTTGGGGTGGTCCCTTGTGGTGTGGGCTGCCTGTGGGCATGCTCCCGGGTGTTGGGGTGGTCCCTTGTGGTGTGGGCTGCCTGCAGAGTGTGTTCGTGGGGGCTGCCAGCACGCGCTGCACTCTTCACGTAATTTGTCTGGCGCAAGCGGGGTACGTGTATTCAAGGGGGTGAGCAAGAATATTTTCACATGATTTGGCTGGCGCAAGCGGGGTACGTGTATTCAGGGGTTACGGTAAGCACTTTTCACGTGATCTGGCTGGTGCGAGCGGGGTACGTGTATTCAAGGGGAAGCGCATGGAGATTTTCACATGATTTGGCTTGCGCGAGTGGGATACGAGTATTCAGGGGTTTCGGTAAGCACTTTTCACACGATTTGGCGGCTGCGTGCGGGGTACGTGCTGTTTTTCACGCGATTAGGGTGTAGGGGGGCTGTGTGCTGATGCAGGGTTGGCGCGGCCCTTTGCACCGTATTTTGGATTTATATGGGTTTTTGTGGCACAGGGGGCTTTCTTGGAGGCGTGTAACTGGCCCTGCTGGATGTTCGCTACGCCACGGCTGCAAATGGCTCAGGAAATCCATGAATGCATGGTGCGCCAAAATGCTGTTTAGAGCACGCGGCTGGCGCACGCTTGCGCACACTCCCTCTCTGCGCCAGCCGTATGCGCTACTTATGTGCTGAATTCTGTGAATTGGCTCGTTAAACGATTTCCAAAGTATTATGAATCTATAAGAATAATACAGTTTGGACAATTCGGATATCTAAAAGCATTCTGATTGTATGAAAAAGGAAAGCATTTTTGTGTGATCCAAACATGCACATGCCACTAATCATTAAGGCTCATCGTTTAAATACTATTGTGCTGTAGAGGAAGAGCCAATACCCCTACCAGAAGCACCACACCCATGTTGCCTATATGTTGGGAACCGGACATTGCGACATGCGCAGTACCAGCGAGGATGCCTATACCGCAAAGAATTCTTGAGACAAGGTATCCACTCAGAAAACCCGATATGCATGCACAAAGAAATAATTATCTTCTGGAAAAAGTCCTGGAAGAAGTATGAAAATGAAAGGGAAAGAGGACTGGTTACATCACGCAAAACAGAACTGACACACCCAGGAGAGATACAAATGAAGAAGGAACATAACCATTCTATAAGATCTGAAGAGGAGGTGCGAGGGTTAAGCAAAGTTTTGGGATTGAATTGAAGATGCTCGTGCAATGAAACACTGAAGAAAATGTGTAGTCATTTTACACTTGTACAGATGCTGTAACGCAAGTAGACGAAGTAATCCTGAGGCTGGCTACGTAGTGAATAGATTGCGGTAATGCACCAATGTATATGCATAGGAATATATAGAATATGTATGTTCCATAATGCACTTTAGCAAACCTGAACCCCATGAATGGAAAGGGCTTGAGTGTGGCGCAGTTGGAAAATAGCTAACGGCAACAGAGAATTCAAGAAAGGCTGGCTGGCCCAGCACCAAGATTCGAGGCCACTGTGAGCCTGGTTGTCTGTCATGAAGCTACATGAAAGTGAGAAAGAAACAAACTTCTGTTTGAACTGGAATGAAAAAACACTGAAGGCATCACAAGTTCATCATTTAAAAGTGTTATATGCAACGAGGAGCTTGAGAACGTGGTCTCCAGTCACAAGGTACGATCGAAAGACTGTGGGTTGAGCTACACTGAAACCAGAAGATAAGACCATGCCACACTCCCTTTTATTCTCAGGGACAGTGTGCTTCTACAAAGGCCAAGTTCAAAGCCTAATTGAATGGCAGACCGCAGGAGTGATGATAGATGTTGAGCTAATTGGGTGGGGAGGTATGGCCAGGCCGACCCTCCAAGCACCTGGGATAACCAGCTTGCATGCTACTTACAACTGGAATATTCCAGAAAGATACAAGTGTGCCAACCAATGATAGAGGGCCACGTATCAAAGAGCCCTATAGTTTGTGTAACCAATAGATCATGGTGTATTTTGTGACGATGAAGATAACTTGCACTAGAGGAGGGTTTAGTTGTCCACCTGATGTTAGAGACCCAGTCACAACGTCCGTCAGTATGGAACATATACCTAGATGTTCCCTTTAAGCCTATTACATCCACAAGTAGGTTTCTTAGTTTTCCACATAGTGTGACATCAAAGATGATGACTTTTTGCTATAAATGTTTGTTTTTCATGTAACACATTGAGAGAAATCGAGCGAACACCCGTTGATGACCGTTGTAATGCCCTGTTTTAGATAATTGTTGATAAAACAGTACTAAGTTTTGCCAACTTCCTGAGTCAGTTTGATTATTGATGTATGAGTAAGTTCTGCATCCCCATCCATCTCACAGTATTGATACCTCGTCTTAAAGGGCCCCAGGTCCTGGGGTTCAGTGCTGCTCTCTGTAATGGAACCAAACTGCCCGGGTGCCCTCAGTCTTCCATTCCTGGTAGACAAAAATAGTCAATGTATCAACTTTGGCACTTTCAAATGTTTGAATGATGCGCCTTGATCATAAAAAGAGAGAGAGCTAGGGTTTAACAGTGAAAGAGTGAGAAAGTAAAATGGGAGCTGTCTATAGAGACAAGTGGGAAAAGCGCATAGAAGAGACCGAGTTATTGCCTTGTGTCGGGGTGAAATTCTCCCGGGGTCGGCTGAGCCGTCCACGGACCTCCGGGCAGGGAGGCCCCAACTCGTCCCATGTATCCTAAAAATGAGTATGAGGCACACGCAAGAAGCAAGGTGATTCTGCTGTTTATTGAACAAACGGCAGGGATGGGTCAAGGATCGTACGCGTCCGTCCTGACACACACTCTTCATCATAGGCTCGCAGGCCCTTTTTACCTTAGTATGACGCGCTACTTGCGTCACTTGGGAAAGTTTAGCAAGAAACCTACCGCCACTCTGGATTGGCTCCTCGAGTGGTAGGGTTACAATAGCATACGTATAGAGAGCATTGTTAGTGGTTAAGGGTTAGTCAGGTGGTATACTTGGGTTGTCCCTTCAAATTGATACATGAAAATTGTTACATGGAGACCCCTGAGGATTGGTCAATGTTAGTGGCGTCAGTGATAAGAGCCCCATGTTCTGATTGGTCCACACACGAGCCCCCCAGTCAGGGACCATCGCTGTTCCCAGCTCGCGGTGCACCTGTCATTTGCAACAATGTTTCACTATGGGTATGTACAGACAATGTGAGATGTATTCATGTGCTGGAAGGCCGGCTACTCCCACAGCTGCAGATGTCCTTCGAGACGCTTAATAGTATCTGCCTGAGTCTTGAAGCGGGGAATCCAGGCGTCTCCCTCCTCCCGGGCCTGGCACCCTGTCAGATTTGGCTTGATCACGTGAGGTGGGACCGTGGTTAAGGCAGAATTCTGCACGATTAATATTGTTTTTTTTTCCACTGTATGCCTGGCTTGATTGCAGGTGTGACCTTGGCGTCGGCTTGTGGCATGCGAATTAGCAACATTGTGCCCTTGCCTGTCTGCTTTCGCCGGGCTCATTCTGCGGGATCAGCAACTGAACTCTGGCTCATTCAATGTTCAAGGGACTCTTGCTTGAGGCCTACTTGGGCCTGGTGTATAAGTGGAGCAATCTGATACACAGGCGCTTTAGGTTATGGTATCATATTGCTTTATCTCCAGTATCGTGTCTTCGTTATACTTTTCATTATTGCGCATGGTTTTAGGAGAAGCGTGAGCAAACTTTTTCAGATGCGTTCATTGTGCGTCTGGCGTTTCTGCATTTTGAGAGGCCTATGTGAAAAATAATAAAGATGCGCGTCTGTGGGTGTGTCTGTCACCTATGTCGTAGCACTGAGTATGTTCTTCGTGTGGATTGGTGTGGGAGTGTCCAGGGTGTATGTTGCACGGGTATTCTGACCGTTGGCTAGGCCGTCATGGCATCTCTAACGATGTGTTGAGTTAGTGCTGGATGATTCAGTCGAGTCCTTCCATGCCGCAGGCATCGGCAAGGGTATGGCAGGCTGGCGGGCACGCGGGTGGGCACGCGGGGGGACACATCCGTATGTTCTTGTACCTGGGTATTTGGTCGTCTGGTAGATGGGCAAACTCTTCTCGTGGCGGGTGCCTGGGCCGCGATCGTCTAGGCCAAGGGAGAGAGGGGATTGGTGGGAGCCTTTTCTTCCATTCTCCCACTTCAGTCCCCCCTCTGGTCGACTTGTCGACCACAAACATATCCTTTTCCTTATCTCCTCTCACTCTCCATATTTTAGTTACTCCTCCCAAATGTCCATAGTGGTTCACATGGTCTTCGAATGACCAATACATATATACACACGTTCCTCCAGGTGTGCAGTATACCCACTTCCCTATGTAGCTCCTTGGGTTTCTTGGGTTTTCGAGCTTCACAGATGGTGGGTCCAGATGGCTGGTGATGATCTGGTTGCGCAACCTCTCTCTTTCCTTTATTATTATGCCTGTGTGTTGACCGTCATCTGCTGGCATCAAGGGGTGCATACCAACCATTTTGATCATCTCGTCAGTGGTTCGTGCCTTCCGGGCCTTCCAAAATCTTACCAAGATCAGTGCAGCTCCAGCCAAAATAATGCATCCAACTATAATCTTCAGTCCATCTGACAGCCAAGATGGCATCCACGACCATAATATCGAAAACCAGCCATCGTCCTTTTTCACGCCTTCACTTTCATCCATCATTTTGGAGTGCATCTGGGCCAATTGTGATACTGCTTCCGTCAGTGTACCATTGTCAGCATCGTTAGCAGGAATAAATGTGCAGCATGATTGTCCTATCTTTGCGCAAAATCCTCCTTCCATTGCTGTGAGGAGGTCCAGTACATATCTGTTCTGTAGTGCTACCATCCTCACTGCTCTTAGTTCTTCTTTTATTGCGTTGAATCCATTCACTGTAGAATTAATTGTCATCATTAGTTCCCATCGAGTTATCTGGAGCTATTTTGCGTTTGCGTAAGCCTGTAGTCCCGGATGTATTATTGAGGAGAAGAACATTGCTGCTCTGCTGAATAGTCTGTGCTCTGGCGGGATTGAAGTGAGTGCTGTTTCCGAGCGTCCCCATAGGTAATTTCCTGTCAAAGGTTCTCCTTGTCTTTTCTTTCTATTCAGGACAGTGTTGTTGCCGCTGTGTTGGTTTTCTGGTTCTTTCTGGGGGTGTACAGATCTCTTCTTCCTCTTGTTTCCTTCATCCATTTTGGGAAAGTTTGCCACATTCACATGTTTCTGGGGCACCACTAGTGATGGTACATTGACGTGTACCATTGTGCATATGCCATTCCACAGAGGGGGCAGTGTGTGGTATGCCTTGTCTCCGCAGGCCCAGTAATGGTCCATCACCACTGCTGTTCCTGCTCCCCCCTCAGGTAACTTCGTCACACTTGCACAGTTGGTGTTGTATCCCACGTCCACTTCTCCTTTGTGTTGGTAGCATAATTTAGGCGCAGTCAGCGGCAGTATTGTTATTGGGTCTTCATCCTTCTCTATCCATGTTAGCAGGGGTACGTACTTGACCCAGGTCATCCAACATCTGTCGTTGTGTTCAGCAATACTCTTAGTATCCTCTCTCGTTATCATGTTGCTGCCAACCACTCCTATGTCCCACTTGTCACCCAGGTACACCTTCCCTGTTATTATTATCAGTGGTCTTTCCCAACATCCTTGTTTACCAGGAACTTCAGTGGCGTACCAATCACATGGTAGGTACTGTAATGTTACTTTCTTTGTTTCTCCTTTTTCAGGACCGCTTGTTATGTATCTGAATGCTTCAGCGTGCAAACTGGCCTTGTGGTAACTCAAGTAATCCTTGAGGAAGTTGTTTTCGTACGGGTATGTGTCTCGTGTTTTCCATACCAGGTGCACCGTGTTCCCTTGAAATCTCCCTTTCGTTTGGAACAGTGCCAAATATATTATACATCGTGTTGTTTTTTCATCAATTTCCGTGGCAACGAAAGTTCGGGAAGCGCTCATGGCGTATGGGATCAATGAGCAGACGTAGCAGCTGTCTTCTGTTGTCTGCTTACCTATTTGAGTCATGTGTTGGTACCACATGTTGTTCGAGACGTGTGCTGAATCTTGTATGTAGTTGTCAATACCTTTGTTGTCTGAGTATGTGCTGCGTTTAACTCTATTTCCCTTGTGTGGGATTTTGCTAGTACCACCTGACGTAACACCTGTTGCAGCCGGGGGTGGGGGTATGTTAGATTTGGGAACAGCCAAAATATGGATAGCACAACTGTTCTGCCATACAGAGGCAGCCAAGAACCCGGTGATCATCAAAATCCCTATCATTTTTATTACAGATGTTAATCTCACCGGCATTTTGCTCTTACCTTGCTGCAGTCCGACAGCTAATTCTTGCGACGTTAAAGTTGCCCACCTGAAAATTCTCAATATGCTCGTTATTAGTGTTAGTTGTTGTTTTCAAGCTCTCCCTATCAAGTAGTCGTTCAGTGCCCAGGCGAAGAGCTGTTCCCACGCCAATCTAAGTGATCTATCTCTTAGGACAGGCAAGTAAGGGTGGAGATGGGGCATCGACTGTTCTATGGCCAAGAGAAATGCTGTGTAGTAGACACGTACCCTCCTTCTTTTTAGGTACTTTGGCCTTTTTATGTGATAGACAAATTGGTGTGATAATTCTTCAGGGTAGTTATCGTCTGATGGTAGCATCTACTCCTGGGCAGTGAACTTTGCTAGTTATTTACTTTCTTAGCAGTATAGTAATACACGGTACCTGCATGTGCGAGAGAAAAAAAGAGAACATTCAAGTGTTTACATGTGTATGTGTGCAAAATAATGTCCTTCAGTTGGGTTACTGCTGCAGTGGGGGGGGGACGTCGATAGGCAGGGGGTTTAGGGCTCAGCTGGCGGAAGTCTCTTTACTCTTTGATCGTGTGACCATGGGGTGGGCGGTGTGGGAATTACCCTTCTCTATGCCAGTAGTTGTCTCTGGGGAATCTAGGGGGCGGTGGGGTAGGGAGACACTTGGGCCGTTGGCTGTGGTAGAAATCTCTTCCTCCGTTGGTGACGCTGTTGCTGTTCTTCCAATGGCCCTGTTGGTGACGCTAGGGCGGGTCTGGAGTTTGCAAATCTTTACGTCCTGTAGGTGATTCCAGGCACGTTTGTCCTGTAGCTTTACTGCTCTTGTTGATACTTCCTCTACCAGGTGGGGGCCAGTGAAACGTGGGCTGTTCCACTTCCTGTTGAAATTGCGGAGTAATACGTGGTCACCTTTAGCAATTTTGCACAGTTTTTCTTTTTCTTGTTCTCTGTCCTCGTCTTCTTGTTGATCACTCTTAGACCCGCCCCGCGTGCGCTCGAGCTGTTGAGACACAAACACTACACTAGTAATCAAAGAAGACACATATTGTTACATTTCATCACCAAGAACAGCTGCAGTGCTCTCATAGTCAGTAAATGCTCTTGAGGTTGGCGTCAGAGGAAGGCGCATTTGACGTCCGGTCACCACCTCGTGAGGGGTGAGGTGGTGGTCGGAGCCTGGTCTATTCCTCAACTCAAATAGGGCTAGTGGAAGGCAATACAACCAACTCTTCTTTGTTGTTTGCTGTATTTTTGCGATAGCCTCCTTTAGTAGGCCATTCAGGCGTTCGCAAAATACCGTTGGCCTGTGGGTGATATGCACATGCAAATGTATGCTTGATATTCAGTAAGGATGTGATGCATTTCATTGGCGAAGTGCGGGCCATTGTCTGACCGCAGTACCTCGCACACTCCCCACCTGGGGAAGACTTCCCTCACTAGGAATTTAGCTGCTCTGAATGCGTCTGGGTGTGAGCAGGGTCCAGCTTCAATCCACCTGGAGGATGGGCATACTACTACGATCATATACCTATTCCCTTGACATACGTTAATCATATCGACATAGTCAATATGGATGTGTAGGAAGGGTCCCTCTGGCCGGGGTATAGTACCTTTAATCACCATCAGTGTGACCAGCCGTGAACTGTTGGCATGTGAGACAATTGCTGATGAAGTTTGTCACATGGGAGTTTAACTCGGGGCAGAACCAGTCTTCCCTAATACGTGCTGCAATGACCTCCTTCCCTGTGTGGGCTGGGTGGTGTAGTTGGCTCAGGGCGGTGTTCAATAGTGTCAGTGGCATTACCATCTTTCCAGTGTTACCCTGGCGCCATAGTGCGTCAGTTGGGGACATCGTACATCCTCTTTTTACCCAGATTTCTTTTTCTGCCATTGGTGCAGCTGCTTGTAGTTCCATTATCTGTGTGGCCGGGAGATGTGTGTACCCTTCTCTTATCAACATCTCTTTAGCTATCCCCCTCCCTCTTCCTCTCTCTGACTCTGGGGGGTTCCATATCTCACCAAAATATGCAGCATACTTTGCATGTGCGTCTGCTGCTGCATTTCCTTTTGAGACATGATCTTCTCCATTAGTGTGTGTGGTGCATTTGACCAATGCTAACTCTTGGGGGTCATTTATTACTTCAATTAGTTCAGCCAACAAGAGGGCATGTTGTACTGGAGTGCCGTCTGCTCTCCTAAACCCTCTTCTCCTCCATTTTGACAAACCTGAGTGGACTGTGGATGTGACATATGCACTGTCCGAATATATGGTCACTCGTTTGTCAAAGCTTTCCTTCAACGCCAAGATCAGTGCAACTAATTCTGCTGCTTGAGCAGAATAATGCTGTGGTAATTGTACACATTTCATCGCCACACACACCGGTACCTCTGTCATTTTTACCACTGCTGCCCCAGTTCTCCTTATACCATCACTTTGGTCAATTGTTGATGACCCATCAATGAACAAGAGCTCACCTCCATCTAGTGCGTTCTCTTCAACCTTTCTAGTGCATGAGTATATTTCAGTAGTCTGCGTACAGTCGTGTACATAGTCTCCTTCCTCAATTATTTCTGCTATGAACCTTGCAGGGTTAACAGTGCTACATCTAACTATAGATAGTTCTGGTCTGGATAAAATTATCTCATAACCTGACGCCCTCTGCGTGGTCAGTGTGGACTTAGGCTTGTTCAATATAGCAAATAGTGCATGCTCTACAAACAGTGTGGTTGGGCACCCCATGGTAACTGCTGATGCTTTCTCTACCGCAAAGGCAGCTGCGGCGAGACCTTGTTCGCAGGGGAAATGTCCTAACATCACAGGATCCAGGTGGCCGCTGTAAAACGCTACTGGTTTGTAGCCCATGCTTGTTTTTTGAGCCAGTACTGCTTTCATCACTGCTGAGTCGCAATGTGAGAATATGAAAAATTGTCGTTCATAATCTGGGGTGGCCAGTACCGGGGCAGTGGATATTGCATCCTTCAGTTCATCAAAAGCCTCTTTCATTTCCATTGTCCACCCCAACCTTTTCTCCCCTCTGTTAGCTTCTTTCAACCCCTCAAGTAGGGGTCTTATGTATGAGCTGTAGTCAAATACCCATGCTCTACAGTAGTTGCATAGTCCCAGGAACTGTTGTAGTTCCCTTACTGTTTGTGGCAGGGGTGTTTTTGAAATGGCTTGTGCCCTTTGTGGTGCAATTTTTCTTCCGTATTGGGATATGAGCGGACCAATGTAAAGTACCTGTTCCTGACAGTACTGTAATTTTTCCTTGTCTACCTTGTAACCCTTTTCAGCCAGTATTGTCAACATCTTCACTGAGTCTTCTCTGCATCTCCTCTCACTGGTGCTACAAATTATTATGTCGTCAACATATTGCAACACTGTGCTTTCCACTTCAATGTTGCCTAAATCCATCTGTATTACTCTGTTAAATATTGAGGGTGACTCGCAGTACCCTTGTGGTAATCTGGTGTGTTTCCACTTTGTGTTTCTGTAAGTGAAGCTTGTCAGGTCTTGTGAATCTGGGTGTAGGGGTATTGAGAAAAAAGCATTTTTGAGATCTATCACTGTGAATCGTGATGCCTCTGCTGGAATGCCGCTCAAGATTGTGGCCGGGTTTGCTGCTATAGGGTATTCTGCTTCCACTATGTTGTTCAAAGGCCTGAGGTCCTGTATGAAGCGCCAAGACCCCCCCTTGGCCTTGCGCACTGGGTACACAGCTGTATTACATGGTGATTCTGATGGGACCAATATGCCATTGTTAATAAGGGCCGTTATTGTTTCATATATGCCCTCATCTGCCTCTTTTGATAGTGGGTATTGTTTCACTCTGGGTAGTATTGCGCCCTTTTTCAATTTTATCCTTACTCCCCCAATGCTTTTTATGCACCCCACGTCATAGGGACTGGTAGTCCATAATGATGTGGGTACTTTTGCCATATCTTCCTCTAGGAAGGGAACTGGGGTGGACGTGGGTGCCTCAAGTGCCATTGCAATTTTCTGTGCCACTTGTTTGTACGTCACTCTTAGCCATATTTCTACACTCATCATAAACACCATTTCTCCTTCTTCCTTTTCTTCCGAGAAGAGCTCCTCATCTGACACCTGGGTGAGTCTACATCCTTCTGCTAGTGCTATCACCGCCCTCCATGCTCTTCCTTCTCTGTCTTGGGCATGTACTGCGATGTAATCAGCAGTTGCTATTATACTCTCTATGTTCACCGAAATCACCTTTCCTTCTTGTTCATTTGTGGGCGTTTCAGGTCTAAACAAGTAGGCTGCTGGTCTCCTCCAAACTTTTCCTTCAATCCCTGGCATCCATGCAAATGCCATGTCTGTCCCGTATTGGAACAGTTCACCATCCACTGGCTCAGCCCTAACCACTGTCTGCCCACAGTATGCTTGCATAATTTGTCATGCAGTGAGCATGTTAATTCCTGGGGTTGAGCAAATTATGCCGTCCTCCGTAAAGGAGATCGTCATATTCAGTCTGCTCATGATGTCTCTCCCCAGTATATTTACTGGTGAGGCCCTATGATACAAAAGTGGGACTGACATGTCATAATCCCCTATAGATAAGGGAATGTTATTAGTAAAGGGAACCAACCCTCTAGCCCCCGAGAATCCTTGGGTGTTCATGGCTTCACCTGACATCTTAAACTTACCTTCCCTTATGCAGGACCGGGTCGCCCCAGTGTCAACAAGGAATGATAATTTTTTGTCACCTATCGTTACCTCTATGCGTGGTTCCTCCGCACTATTAGGTGTTACTGACAGGATGGGACACACCAAGGCTGTCTGTGGGCTGTCCTATTGGGGGTATAATGATTGACCACTTCCTGTGTAAGGGTTGTGTCCCAAGACCGTCACCCTACCCAGTTGTGTTTGCTGTAGTTGTGTATTGGTAGACGATATGTTATTATCTTGGATTTGTGTGGGTTGTTGTACCTGCTGTGTTTGGGGTTGTTGTGCTATCGCTACCTGTTGTTGTGGTAGTGGATATACCTGTGGCTGTGGTTGTGTTACCAGTTGTTGTTGTCCATTTCCCCGTTGCAATGTCTGCTGTTGCTGGATGCCCTGCTGTTCCTCTGTGTGTCCTTGTTGTCCCTGTTCACTCCATGATGGTGTGCCTGTTCTCACTCTGCATGTGCGTGACATATGCCCTACTAATCCACAGATCCAACACACCGGTGGTTCCCTGTTCTGCCATGGGAAGTTTCCTGTGTTGTCCTGGTATACTGGTTGCCCGGTGGGGTAGTAATTTCTAAGTCTTCCCACCTGCTGTTGTGTATTATATCCGTATCCTCTCCCTCTCATTATTCCTCCCCGCCCCCTGTTGTAATTATAATACCCAGCTCCTGGTGTTGAGTATCCTCCTCCCATGTTAGTTGTATATGGCGGGAGTGGCGGCTGCTGTTGTGTTATGATCTGTGATGATTGTATTTGAGAGGGATCTTGTGCAGCCACTACTTGTGTGGGTTTTGGGTCATTGTTGTAGGTGTGGTTATTAGTGCACCTTCCATCGTATATTTATTAAGTTTTTTCTGTACTAATTTAGCCTCTTCCGTTTTTCTATCCTCTTCCTTTTGTTTCATCTTTTCTTGCCATGTTCTGCAACGATGCACTATCGTCAGTTGTATTTCTGGCCATGTTTTTGCTTCCATCCCTGCTACTTTCTTCAGTTGTTTCTGAACTGCTTCTGGGAGCCCTTGTATTAGTATATGGTAGAATATTGCTGGTGTTTTGTCCCATTGTTCTCTAGTTTCCATGCGCCACTTCTCTTGAATTTCTTGGATATAATCAACAGGATCTTCGTTGTCACGCATCTTGCGCGAGGTAATTGCTCCTATGTCTGATGTGTCCGGGTACTGTACCCTTAGTGCCTGCCATAACGCATGCCTGCAGTTTGCGAATGGTGCCCCATCGTGTGATGTGTTTGTTATTGTGACCCCAGGGAAGCCTGCTCTCTTCCAGATGTCATCCGCTGCATCCCCTAATATTGATATTAGAAGGCCCTTTACATCCCCCACTGCCAACTTCTGTCCTGCAGTGTGTTTTTCCATTTCATATATCCATTTACCAGCACCTCCACTTAATGATGGGAGTCTGCACTTTATATTTTCCTTGTCTGCATGCTTCCAGGGGACGTATTGTGGTCTAACCCCTCCCCTCTCCAGGAGTGGCATTAGGTTGTGTCCTTGTTGGCCCTTTGGGTCCCACACAATCGAATCGGTACACCCCTCCTCTTCTTCTCTATCTTCTATGTCGTCAATGGGGTCCATATAGCACGTAGCTGTGTCGCCTCCCTCTTTTCCCTTTCTTATACTTTTTCCTTTATTTAATATGGGCGTGTGTGTTTGTTCTCTCTGCCTTCGTCCAGGGAGGTCTCTAAGTTTCCCTGCATAGGGTGTCAGTTCGTGTGGGAAGGGCGCTAGTTTAGATGGGCACGCCGCACGTAATGAGCGTGAGGTAGTGGAGCATGTGGGACGGGATGGTGACGGTGTGGCTGCACGTGTCTGCTTTTCCACTATTCCTTGTTCTTCCTCCTCACTTCCCTCCAGTTCTTCCTTTCTCCTGCATATCCAAGGTGATCCTCCGTTTGTCCGAGTGATGTATAGTTTATCTAAGCTTTCCCTTCCACTGTCTCTCCCTTCCCTCTCTATTCCTCCTTCTTCCTCACTGCAAAAGTGCTCCATTGGTGGCAAACCCCATTCTGTCTTGTTCCCCTTAATCGTTACTGTTTGTAAGTCTATTAAATCTATTCCTTCATTTCCTCCTTTGCCACTTGTTCCCCCTTGTTGTGATGTTGCTGCTGCTTCTGTGTCTCTATATATGCACTTTCTTACTTCACTCCCCCCTTTCCTTTCTTCTCTCTCCCCTTCATTTTCTTTCTCTATTTCCTTACCAATTTCTTCTCTTTTCTTTATAAATTCCTCCATTGCTTTAATACTCATCTTTTCCATTATTCTTTCTTCTTCTCTCTTTCTTTCCCATTTCGCTCTTTCCTGTTCTAATATGCCCTCTATCATTCTTCTTTCTTCGTATTTCCTTGTCGTTTCTGATAGTAATTTTCTTCTATATATTTCCAATTTCTTTTCTTCTTCTTCTTCTTCCCTCATTTTGTCACACAGTGCTGCTCTGGATACCCTTTCTGCTACTGCCTTCACCCTTTCCGCTTCTCTCTTTTTCTCCTCGTTTCGTTCCCTTATTTTGTCCAGCTCATCCTTGCTTTCTTTCTTTTTTCGTGCTCTCTCTCTTTCCTCTTTCTCGAGCTGCTTGATCAGTGTATTCTGCTCATCCCTTAATCCTGCTAGTCGTTCTTCCAAGATCTCTTCCGTCTGTCTTAACTGCTCTTCCCCCTTTCTTTTCCCCTTTTCCCCTTTCCCGTTGCTCCTCCTGGTGTCATCCTCGTCCCTCTTCCTCACTACCTCCTCCTCCTCTTCTGTTAATGAACCTCGTAATTTTAATAATATCTGCGCGGCTACCCACTCATCCTGTCCTATTCCTGCGATCCGTTCCTGGCCAATCCCTCCTTCCCCTGCGGGCATTTTCGTGCAAGCGGATCCCGTCGTGCTATTCTGTTCCCTTCCTGTGTGGCTACCTGAGGCTATATACGGTGGCGGGCTGTATGGCGGGTTCGAGTACCCCTCAGCCGCCCTCAATTGAACCATGTCCCGTAGTTCTGTTAAAGGATACAACCCCCCTTCCTCCTTTTTCACCACTTTCGCTAGGGGTATATCGCCGGTCTGTTCCTTTTTTATTTCCTTTTCACTTATGTTGCTGCTCTTCTCTCCCTCTTCTCCATTCCCTGTGTTCTGTGGGCTTTTACTCTCTTTTTCCCCATTCTCTCCTTCCTCTTTAATCTTTTCTCCCTCCGTTGTTCCACCCATAATAAACATTCCGTTTGGTCCTGGTCGGGACCCTTGGAACATTCTCCATAAGTTAAACACCTCCACGTGGTGTGTCAACTTCTTCCCCTTGTGTTATGCAGATAGGTCAATAGCGAATGTTGGGTATATGGATCGAAACTACCATTAGGTGGCCATGGTGTCGTCATTTTGTTATCCATCCCCTGTGTCCATTCAATGCTATACTTGATCAGTTTCTCCCTATGGGGCGACAATGTTTTACATATGTGTTGTAGCGGGGTAGTGAGGGTGTTCCCCCACCCTCCCGATCCTGCCCCGTATGACATGGTAGCTCTTTACTTGCTGTCCTTCCTCTATTTGGTAGCCGCTATCTTACTGACAGTTTATAATATACAGCCTCTTACCTGGCCCCGAAAAATTTGGGGACTTGTGATAATCCGATAACCAAAATTAGTAAAATATAGCATTCACGTTTGTATATTCTTTTCTTTCTTTTCCACCCTTACGGCCCCCTGCGGCCGAGGCGCACGTCGCCCCCTGCGGCTGCGTGCCCCTTATTACGTTCTTATACAGCCGCCCCACTTCCACTTACTCCTCCTCTCTCCTTTACACTTGCCGTGGCCGGCGTTCTCCGTGCGCAGCCACGCCCCCGTTTCCGCCTTTCCGCCGGTCGATTCACTACCGTTTACCTTTGTTTCCACTCCCCTACCACAACTCTCTTCCCCCCCCCACTTTCAAAAATAAAAATGCCTTGTGCTCGAGATATCCTATGAAAACCCTACTGGTGACGTCACCGATTTTTCAAACTACTGGTAAGTTCTTCACATATTTTTCAAAGTTCAAAATATACTTTCAATCCACCCCCGTGAGCCCCACAGCTGTCTTCCTGTCAAGCCTGGAACAAGGTAGTCAACAATATAATCGGACTGCGCACACTGCGTCGCCTCGCGTGTGATACACCCCTCGACAGGAGGGCTTAACCAGCCAATTATCTTCCGTATTGGGCAACCAGCTAGCTACCGCCTACAGGGAACCGTCATCTATCTATCGAGTTTCCTGCTCGATCAATAGGGATCCTCATCTATTCATTGATCAATAATCACCAAATCGTAGGAAACCGCGCACACACACACACCCTTACACGTGGTCGCGACCTAGGCCAATCAGTGTCTCCGAGCGGTCGCACGTGATGTTTTCGTGCTCCGCCCCCTTCTCTCCCGTAACGTAGCGGACTGCTCTCGCACTTGTACGGCTACCATTCACTTCATTGCCAACACTAATTTGTCAAACCTTCTCCGCGCACCTGTGCAACACCTCCCACCTCCCGTATTCAATTCCTCCCCCTCCCTCACAATTTCACATTGCTTGTTGTGCGTGGCATACTCACCAAGTGCTCTTGATGCGGGGCCACTCGACTGCGTGCACCCCTCCAAGCGGCTCGCCACCTCCCCTCGTCTGGACCACGTCTGGACACTCGCCAACCGCGGGCGGGATACTTCTCAACCGGCTCCCGAAGGCCAATATCTGGATTGTGCTGTCCGGTCTTCTCGCAGTTCCGCGATGGTTCTGTAGTCCTCAAAAGGGGGCAGCGGCAGAGGGGGCCGCGCCGCAGGGCCTCCTCACAACAGGAGTACTCGGAAAAATAAAAATAAAAGCAGACCTCAAACAGATCTCAGCAGTGCCTCCAACTTGTCGGGATGAAATTCTCCCGGGGTCGGCTGAGCCGTCCACGGACCTCCGGGCAGGGAGGCCCCAACTCCTCCCTTGTATCCTAAAAATGAGTATGAGGCACACGCAAGAAGCAAGGTGATTCTGCTGTTTATTGAACAAACGGCAGGGATGGGTCAAGGATCGTACGCGTCCGTCCTGACACACACTCTTCATCATGGGCTCGCAGGCCCTTTTTACCTTAGTATGACGCGCTACTTGCGTCACCTGGGAAAGTTTAGCAAGAAACCTACCGCCACTCTGGATTGGCTCCTCGAGTGGTAGGGTTAGTATAGCATACGTATAGAGAGCATTGTTAGTGGTTAAGGGTTAGTCAGGTGGTATACTTGGGTTGTCCCTCCAAATTGATACATGACAATTGTTACATGGAGACCCCTGAGGATTGGTCAATGTTAGTGGCGTCAGTGATAAGAGCCCCATGTTCTGATTGGTCCACACACAAGCCCCCCAGTCAGGGACCATCGCTGTTCCCAGCTCGCGGTGCACCTGTCATTTGCAACAATGTTTCACTATGGGTATGTACAGACAATGTGAGATTTATTCATGTGCTGGAAGGCCGGCTACTCCCACAGCTGCAGATGTCCTTCGAGACGCTTAATAGTATCTGCCTGAGTCTTGAAGCGGGGAATCCAGGCGTCTCCCTCCTCCCGGGCCTGGCACCCTGTCAGATTTGGCTTGATCACGTGAGGTGGGACCGTGGTTAAGGCAGAATTCTGCACGATTAATATTGTTTTTTTTTTCCACTGTATGCCTGGCTTGATTGCAGGTGTGACCTTGGCGTCGGCTTGTGGCATGCGAATTAGCAACATTGTGCCCTTGACTGTCTGCTTTCGCCGGGCTCATTCTGCGGGATCAGCAACTGAACTCTGGCTCATTCGATGTTCAAGGGACTCTTGCTTGAGGCCTACTTGGGCCTGGTGTATCAGTGGAGCCATCTGATACACAGGCGCTTTAGGTTATGGTATCATATTGCTTTATCTCCAGTATCGTGTCTTCATTACACTTTTCATTATTGCGCATGGTTTTAGGAGAAGCATGAGCAAACTTTTTCAGATGCGTTCATTGTGCGTCTGGCGTTTCTGCATTTTGAGAGACCTATGTGAAAAATAATAAAGATGCACGTCTGTGGGTGTGTCTGTCACCTATGTCGTAGCACTGAGTATGTTCTTCGTGTGGATTGGTGTGGGAGTGTCCAGGGTGTATGTTGCACGGGTATTCTGACCGTTGGCTAGGCCGTCATGGCATCTCTAACGATGTGTTGAGTTAGTGCTGGATGATTCAGTCGAGTCCTTCCATGCCGCAGGCATCGGCAAGGGTATGGCAGGCTGGCGGGCACGCGGGTGGGCACGCGGGGGGACACATCCGTATGTTCTTGTACCAGGGTATTTGGTCGTCTGGTAGATGGGCAAACTCTTCTCGTGGCGGGTGCCTGGGCCGCGATCGTCTAGGCCAAGGGAGAGAGGGGATTGGTGGGAGCCTTTTCTTCCATTCTCCCACTTCACTTGATGCACCTTTTCATTTTTTGCTATGACATCTAATGCTTTGTTGTGGCCTTCATGATTTGCCAGAATCTTATAATATTTTGCGAGGCACCCTTATGCCATGCTATATATGTGGCTTGATTGTTTGTGCCCCTCAATAATGTACTCATCATTCTACTTTATATCTTATACTATGTGGCTCCAAGGTGCCCCACAGGGCTCCTGCAAGATGGCATTTAATGCCGAGTGTGCCACTGTTCATTTGCTTCTGCGTGTCCCACTGTGGTTTTGTGAGTGTTCCACTGTAATTTCCCCCCTGCCCCATGGGATTTACGCCTTGGTGAGCCATTGTAATATTTTCGCCCTGCTGCCCTATGCAATTAGTGACCTTCCCTGATTTTGCTCCCACTTGTCCTCCATAACTCGCTTGACTGGATCATGGTTATCACACATTGGCCTGGAAGCATCCTGAATTGCTCGTAGGGACCACACCAGGACTGTGTTCTGTCTGGAATCTGTACTCTTAACTCTTCTCTGGAATTAATTTAACCCACTGTCTACTTGGTACTACTGCTGCATGCTTCCTACATCTTCCATTCCCATCCAGGACCAGTCACTGTAAATTGTCCACCAGCCCTCATCAGGTTGCATCAAGACATCTTCTACCGAGATGTTGCCACAACCACACCAGACGGATACTCCAAGTTGCTCACTGGGTTCTCAACTAATCGCACAGTATTTAAAAAAAATAGAAATAAAAAAAAAATATTTAGAAAGACCGCTCTATGACCACACAGAATGGTCTTTCTAAATCGAACTCTCAGCTCCTGCGACGAACATGATTGCGCGCAGGGGCTGACATGCATGCCAGGACCGAAAAGCGGCCGGGAGGGAGAAAAAGTAAATGTGTGTGTTGCGTGTTTGTGTGTGTGTTTGTTTATTTTCAGGGAGTGCGTGGGGGAGTGCTGAGGGTGGGGGCATACTGGGGTTAAACCCCCCGATTTTGAACAAATCCCATCGGGGGAGTGTGCAGGTCGCGGTGGGAGGCGAGGCAATGTGGGTTTTTGCTTTTTGCAGGCTGCCCAAAATCAGCCAAGACAAATCGCTCTTTTTGTTGGGCAGACTACAAAAAGCAACATTTTCACATAGAACCAATTGCACTGCATTGACATTTTCAATCTCTTCACTCAAACACACGAGACACATTCCAACTAAACAACGTGCACACATCAACTGAATACCCTCTGCGGACATGTCAACCAACAGAACACTACACCTCTACAATCAACTTACAGAGCATCATACACCCATGAGGCTCCACGCTGGACACAAATGCCTCTATGATCTTGACACAAAAAAACCTAGATCAGAGAAAGAGTTTGAGGCCTAGCAATCTTCCATTTCCCCCATCTCCACACTCCCCTTTCAAACCCACTCTCTTCCAGATCACCCACAGCATGTAAAGACCATGCACACGGCAGCGTGCCTGGAATAACGCCCAGTGACATGACATGACATTCCATAATCTCTTACAGTAATATTGTTAGGGAAATTCGATTGCAAATACTGTAGCACATTTTGTTTGGATCTTTTGCTGCAGATCTTTGCAATTTGCTGACCATGTTCATTTGATTTCGCACTGCCCATACCTTATTTTTTGGCAACTTTACCTGTAATTCTTTAAGCAAATTGCGTTTTCATGAAATGTATTACATAAAACCTAAACATTTGAAACTTTCGGCTGTGCTCTGCTTTGCTTGAATACATTATGAATCGTTCATCTGCATGTCTTTCATGGCTTGTGTATTTGTTTTGGCGCAGGTGACTGTGCATTTGCTCTGTGGCTATATTTGCTTACACCCTTAAACAAACCAGTCTGCACACAAGAGGTGCTTTTTAGCAGTGTCTCTCGCTTTACTTCAAATGGCATTGAGGGATCCTTCAGAACTTTGAAATCAGCTTTCATGTCTCCCTACCATAAAATATCATATAAAATAAGCTTTTTAAGGTTGCATTCCTACCTCTCTGGCACCCAGGGGTGAACATTGTATTCCTTTAAAAGTTTGAGAAAGACCAGCAGACTTTCATCTGTTTGGCCTGCAGTGCAGCAGTGCGAATTTGCATGCAAGTTATTCTGGTTAAGAGACTCATAAAGAGATGCACTCAGCACCACCCACCTGAATACAGAGTGCATGATCACACACACACAGATGTTGGGGAAAGTTACAAGATCTAGCCTGCCGTGGGGCTCTTCCATCAAGGACCCACACCTGTCTAGCACATGACACACTAGAGGTGCGTAGATGTTGAGGAGGGTCTCAAGTCCTAAGTCCACACCTCCCACGCAGATAACTCTCTACTAATGGAAACAGATGCTTCGAGTTCCCTTGAATTGCTGACAATACTCGTACCATCACATAATACAAATACTCAATTACTATTTCTAAATGGAGAATCTATATTACAGAAATAGAATAATATTTCATGCATGGACAATACAGCACCTCGGGATCACGCACAAAAGTCCATGCTAAACATCTGTGCACTCCTGCACTCCTGTGTGCTTTCACTTTTAAACCCACTTTATGTAAAGGAAGTAACATTGCCTACTGCAGGATCGGTTGCAGTCCCAGGCCCATCTCTAATGGGACACCTGCGTGAGGTGGATCAGAAGCGCAGGCATGTGTCAACGCTGCCCACTGTAGTCCTGTCTCCTCTTCTCAGTAGCATGGGACAGACCGCAGTCTCAACCCTAACACCCAGTGCCTCTGCCGGGGTAACCCTTCCATTGCACTCCAGATGTTTCGGCTGAAGTCTTCCATGATCCTCACCGCAGACTCTGCTGGCTAGCAATCAAGGGAGTTGAAGGCCAAAACATCTGGAGGGTGATGAGCTGGCAACCCTGCATGTACTCTGGCAGTGCATGTGCTGCTCACAGTTAGTGAGTGGTCCCAGATTACACAAGCATTGTGCATCCTCCAGAGACAGGCACCCCCCCACACAGGTGAAGTGTCCAACTGGACCCATGTCAAGTGCAGGTGTTCTGGCCAGCATTCCTTTCCATGGAGGACATGTAGTTGCACTTTGTTTATCATAGGTATTTATTCGTAAGCAGTGTATGGTTGATCATAAATCACACAAGTCCCATTATGCAAAGCACTATTTGCTGCAAAGCCAGGACTGCACAATAGTGCACCAGAAGAATAGGTGCCAATTCCGGGGAGGTGAGAGGTCTTTGCCCCATCCAGGGTGGGCAAAGGTCTCTGTAGCAACCACACAGCCGACAGGAGGATGGCATAACTGAGCTGGACCGGAACATAATATTCCACTGTCTCTTTGTCTTGAGTAATCCTTTAGTGGTAACAGCAGCACACACACAATTGAATATGTCTGGCCCATTAGCAGTGGGATAGGAAGATCTGATTATCACAGCGAGCATCCAACCGTTGGTTATTCAATCTAAGACTTCTTCTCCCATGGATTCTGACACCCTAGGAAAAGATGAGGTGCTATTCATACTGGGGCGTTAATGCTGCCTTATATGTAGAAAGTACCACCTGCTTCAATTTCCACAAAGGCACAACTACCTCACTGTCCTCTACAGGGAATTTACAGGCATCTCGAAAGACTTTGCCAGATAAGAACAGCATATCTCCTGCCTTAACATGAACAACTCTTGTCCCTTATTTCTGAATGTACCAAACAGAATACATAATTACAGGGCTTAGATGTGGGAGAAATTCACTGTCAATAGTTACATATAAGGATGTAATTTAATTTATATTTTTAGCATTACATTTAAGATGATCATTTGGATTGGGAAAGTGGTGACCTCACAGGAACCTACTGTATTTGAGAAAAATGTTTGTACATGTTGCCCCTTTTTAGTGTTTATCTTATTTGAAAGGGTGGCATTCCTTTTCCTGTGGCATTGGAAGACTTTGATATGCGGTTACTGCTCATGACTTCCGCCTCAGCATTGCCTGCCTTTCATGCCTTCAAAGCCAGCGCCCTCCATTATTAGTGCTGCCGCTCCTCATTTAGCCATCATCCCATCACACCCCTGTATCAATTGTGTACTCTCCTTTGTTGATTTGAATAATTATGTATAACACATTTCATGTTGCATCAATATATTTGAATAAATCATTTAGAGGTTTCAGTTTTGGTTTGGCGAACACCCGCGAGAGACGGGTGAGGAGTAATGTTATTTCTTCCTTTGTTCCCATGAGATGAGGTTGAGGAGGTTGGGAGGCATTGAAATATTTGCACCTAATCCCACGTGAACTGTATATGATCAGCATAGGTTATACCCAGAGTCACCCGGAATCAACGGGAGAAGACTTCGACCATGCAGAGAGACTCATCATACCAGCAACATAACCATGTGGTTCGGACGGGGAAACAAAGGAGCTGAAATGAACCATCCACTAGTAATGTCATTTTCCGTTTTGTTGGTTTGCTTTTTGTTTTATTTGTATTTTAAATTAAATGCAAATAAATAAAATATAACAAAATAAAACAAAATGTCAAACGTGTGTGTGTGTGTGTGTGTGTGTGTGTAAGAGCAGACCATAGGGAAATTAAAACAATTACACTATCCCAGTAGGACACTGTGGTTTCATGGGTCTGTTGTTCAGTGCAGGAGAAGGGGGACAGTTAATGATTTACCGTCTAAAGGATCAGTGTAATTGTTATTTATAGTTTATTTTTGATTTGTAATTGTATTGTTATATTTTTGTTTTCATATGTTTTTCCACACAGACTTATTTTAGGGTCTTCTCAAATCCTGCAATTTACAGAGCAATATTTTCTCTGTTGCGCACCTCTCCCTTGCCACCTCTGCACCATGACAGTCAAGTACAACACTACATTACCAAAACCACCAGCAGGTCCAACTGGACCATCTCTGCAACCCTGGAATGGCAGTTTGCAGGTCCAAAGTGGGAATGATATGTTCTGATATAGGATCACACAATTGTTTCTGCCCCGATCCATTCAATGGCCACTGGCTGGAGATGAAGGGACTAACCATTTAGGTGTACAGAAGATGTATATAATTAATATTGTATGCAAAACAGCACATACAAATTCATGAAACATGTACTAAATATAGACATATGGATCTATGTGTGCTTCTCTTCCCCCAGAATAGAGCTGTTTTCACTTTCAAAGAGAGACTGACATAGTCTGATACAGGATCACATATTGTCGCTGCTTCAATCTGTTTAATGATTCCTGGAGGACCTTTTCAAACATGCCAATTTGCTTTCGGCCTATGTCTTGTGAAAGTATCTTAAACCAAAACTTGGTGATGTAATTGATTAGCTCAGCCTTGTTCATAGCTTTGTGAACGCATTTCAAGTATCCCTCGAGGTGCACACGATCATTTCAATTGGACTTCAGTCTGGAGATTGAAGAGGAGGAAGATGTCATGAGTGGCCTGGCTCTCCATCAATCCTGCAGGTCAGGGATGTTTTGCATCATTGTCCTGCACTGTCCTTGATATAAAACATGTTCACATGCGGGCCTAGCACCCACAGACAATCTGCTTACGTGTGACATTACGTGTGAAAAAGGCTGTGTCCATTAGCCCTTGAAGGATGCCCATCGAGCCTGGACCATGATTGGAGATGCAGTTCTTGAGAGGCGGCTTGCTAGACAGGTGCGCTTTCTTGCCAAACATCTTCTTGTTCAACCTTTCTAGCACAGTGGAGGTCACATTCATGAACAGCCTGTTTTTGAATTATTCACCTGTCCCAGTCTGCTATTTTGCATGCTACACCTGTTTCTCCTTGTTTATATCTTGGAACATACATAAACACCTAGATCATATGAAACACACATCATTAATTTACTGTGCCAAAAAAGGCAGTGAAATACAGCACCAAAGATAAAGTTGCCCCCAATCTCCTCCATGCACCAGAACCCTACAGTTTCTCTAAATCACCCCCTTGCTGTATTGTATAACGCAACCTCATGTTGCGTTATACAATAACGCAGCACTGGATCGAAGCCACGTTTCCATGCGTGCCCCCACATAAGCTCAAGAAAACTAAAATCTGACTAATGCCCCAGTGTGTCATTTCTGATCCAGAGGTCACAGAGCAAGGTCGATTACTCCAGGTGTTGCTTGAATCCTGAGAAGAGAGGACAGCAAGATCGTAAACTGACACACACTTCTTTATTCATCCTCATTAAGTAGGCAGTCAACTTTCTCATAGAGGTGACAAGATCTACAGCAAAGGAAAGGGGGGATACTGTACTGTTCAGAACCATGGACAAACACACAACACATCACACTACGGATACACATGTACAGTGCACAGTTAAGTATAGCACCTCCACATCCTGCAGTACACTGTACAACATCTCACAGCACCACACAGCACTTACTTATCCTGGTGCTAAATTATCCTCTTCTGTGGGTGCACTCATCCCCCCGCCCCCGATATGGTGATGGATGTGAGACAGTGTGTGAGAGATGAATAAGCCAATTGCTAGATTTCTTTAATGGTATACCCAGTAGTGATAAGGTCTTTTAGGTTGGCGCTCATCTCTGAGACAATGAGTTTAGGCCTTGCGCAGTACAAGTAAAGTGACGAGTGCATCATTTGAAGTTTCCCACAATGTACAATGCACATGGATAAATGTCCAAGCATCTTCAAAATGCGGCCTTCAAAGAGATGTGTCAAGGAGGAGAAGGGGAGGGCTTAATGACCTCAAAGGTTTGTAGTTTAATGGTTTCATTTCCACTTGTTTCATAGAGCACCATGTTGAGCACATCCTTGAATACATGGTGCCATAATCAAGGTCTATTACCCTTTGCATTTTGGGTAGATAGAAATGGACCATCTGGAAAGATGTCAAAACCTTGCAAGAGCCCAGAGGTAATACTGTGAGCACCGCATGAAATGAGTGCAGAAATCCATACTAGTGACCTGCCCCCGGAAGTATTACACTGGCACACATGTTAATCATTTCTTTTTTCATTGGAGACTATCATTTTGTGGCCCTTAATAAAAGAAGCATTTTAAGGTAGGCTTTAAACTCATTCCCACCTGATCCCTTTTCAGAGAGGGGCGCTCATATGCCGCTATGGCGCGACCATAAAGCGTCCCATGCAGGTGCACATACGTTTAAGTGCAGCATATCATCGTGCACAACCTTGCGCTCAGCCAAAAGGTCCACACGTAGCTCATGAGCAGTGTGGTTTCAATCTATCACAGACCCATGGTGAGTGTGGAGAGGTCCCCTTACTTGCTCTTCAGGCTTTCAGCGATGGAGGAAAAGAAATGATACATTCCTGGACGCCGCTCTCTGAGACAAAGAATCTCGTGCCAGAGAGATGGGTGCTTTGCGTGTCTGAAGATATCTTAAATGTTGATGACAAGTACTGTAGCTGGCAAAGTGAAACATATACTTTGTTACCTATTATCAAAATAAGATGGGCTTTCTCTGTGCTCAGATGTAGTCAAATGTGGCCCTAATTTGGCATCCCAGTATTTTGTGATCAGGTGAGTACCAGGAGTGTGCCAAGCTTTGTGTCCAGCTGCATTCTCATGCAGGTGGAAAGGTATTCCTAGAGATGCGTTTACCTGACGTTTGCAAAGGCTCTCACGTGTATACATTCACCAATGCCATAAGCAATGTTGTTTGCCCGCACCATTAATTTAGCAGATGACTATTGTCGATGCAGGTAAAGTTCACAAAAATACAGTTGTACTGAGAATGTAAAAAGTTTGCTAAAAACGAATGCAGCAAGACAAAGGATGGATGGATCAGAATTCTTCAAGTTCTATAAGTCATGTTATGTTGTTGTAGATTCTGGATGAATCGTTTGATTTAATTTTTTACACACTACAGCATAAAACTCAACAAGGAAACCAGCAACCCTAGGAGATTAACTAGCATTTAGCATGAGGAACCAGAGGCACTATGAATCTCATTTTATGAGAAAGGAGTGGTTTATTTAAGCAATATAACCCGAGCGAGGGTGGGCGGGCATAAGTTAGAAGCCCAAGCGAAGCAAAGGGCCTCATTACGACCCAGGCGGTAAGTTACCACCTGGGTCGTACCTTTACCACCATGGCGTAAACGGACTTACCGCCCCATTCCGAGGTTGGCGGGGCGGTAAGTCCCCAATCCCCATTTACCCTTCCCCATTCCCATTTTTGCCCCATAGGGCATAATGGGAGTGGGGAAGGCGTTAATTACGCCACCGTAAATTACGGTGGCGTAATTAACATCAAGGTCCCTTAGCGCCATGGATTTTAACACCTGCTAAAAGCAGGTGTTAAAACCTCCATGGCGCTAAGGGACCTCGGAATCAGGCGGTAAGGGTCGGCGCTGTTTACGCCGCCGTAAACCCCTTACCGCCTGAGTCGTAATGAGGCCCACAGTCTTTAACGTTAGCTCTGGGGAATTACCTGACCTGTAATGCCCTGCGATGATTATATTGCTTTTAGTACCCCAGCATGTTGTACCCGGGTACTAATAGTATTTTTTCTCAAGTTAAGAAACTGTGTTTGCTGTTTCTCAACTTGAGAAAAATCAATAAAAAAAGATGGCCACCATGGATCTGGAAGACGGGAACTACATGTAGTCCCTTCTCCCTTTCCATGGTGGCCATTTGTGGGAAGGAGTTTTGCCGGGATCACTGAGTGTTCCCGGAGCCAACAAAGGGTGGAGGAGAACCAGGTAAGCGAGGAGGAGGTGGGGCGGGTTGGAGGTGTCGGGAAAGGAGGGAATGAGGTTGCGGGATGCACTTGCCTGATTCCCGGAGAGAAACAAGGAAGCACCCCTGCTCTGAGGAGAAACGGAACAGGGGCTGTACTGTGTGAAAAGCACCATGTTCTGAGCCTCCTGATTGACTGGAAGGCCGCCACAACCCCCTCACTGATTACTAATGGTTATTATCCTCAGGTGTAAGTGCTGTCACTCCTCTTCAGAGAATGTCTGATATACATGCATACAAAGAAATGTGCTCAAAAGGAACCAGGCCTATATTGCCATATTCCATCTTCACACATTGGAAAGCTTGTAAATTGGCACACTGGACACACTTCTCCTACCCATGAGTCAGAATGTGCCACAGAACACCAACAAAATGTGCAGTGAACCTGCCCATCTAGAAATCACTATACAAATGAAAGTTACAAAAAACATACAAATTAATTTAAAAAACAATCCTGTTTTCAGACACCAATTTTAACTTTGGGCCAAGAAAAAAATGATTGATTAACTATCCTGAATGTTTTTATTTCATTTCCCTGAATGTATTAAAAGCTTTCATCAAACTGTTGTACAACATGTTAAAAAAGAGGAACAAAACAGCATGGGATGCAAAAAGTAAGACAACATTAAAAAGATATATAAAGGGATTCAAAAGAGGGAGTTGAAAGGTCAAAGAAGATGGTACTTATGAGGGCCTCATTCCAAGTCGGGCGGTCCAGTAAAACAGAGCTGGTATTTGTGGATACAAGCACTTTACCGGACCACCCGACTATGTGTTTGCCGGTGGGGCACTTGGGTTACCTCCAGCTAAAAGCTGAAGGTTAGTCAGGTGCCCTACCGGCAATAAAACCTGTCATTACCGGCACTGGCTTTGCCGGTGGCAGTAATGACAGCAAATTCCCTCATGGAGTCCTATGGGACTCCATGAATGGAGATGAACACTGTCCCACCGGCACTCCGTAATACATCGGAAATGCCGCTGTACCGAGTCCCGGTAAAGGCAAGTACCAAATGCTGGTATCCTGGTGGCTCTACCATCAAGATACCGGAAGGGTCAGAATGAGGCCCACTAGTGAGCGCATCATTCAGTTTCAGAACAGGGAACATAGAGCAGAGAATCCATCCAATCAGAGAAAGAGGGCAACACCTGTAGTCTGACTTAAGAATCAGAATGTAGGTTTTGTGCAAGGATATAACAAGATAGGATAATAGCGGGGTGGCAAACTGCATATATATTTGAAAACAGAGCATAGAAATCACAATTGAAAATAAAAGGGAAATGATAGTAAGCATACAAAGACCAATCAGACAGAGAGGTGAGCGGGGGAAATTGAAAAGGAGCTAGAGATCTGAGCTAAAATAAGACAGCAAAGGCAATGGGATATAAGTAAGGTTGCCTAGGAGAAGAGTCAAACAATAATCCAGACCGGAAAAAATAATAGTGAAAATAGGACTCTTCGTAGTAAAAAGTGTGGAGCAAACAGTATAGGTACCTTAGAGCTGATAACTACACAATTTCTAAACAGAGTCAAGGGTATTAAAAGTATAAGTATCAGATTTTGGACAGTTGTAGAAAGTGCAGGATGACGAATAGTGTTGGAAGACAAACAAGAAGAAGAATAGCCCACAGATATGCAAATTCAGTCTTATTTTAATGAACCATGTGGGCGCCCACTTCACCAGGGGCTCAGAGTGCAGGGATAAGAAAAATGTTGTCTTTTGTTCTCTGGAACCTGGGGAGGGGCAAGAACACATGATCTACCACCCTCCAAAATTAGGACGCATATATAGCCTGTCAGGAAAAACAAAACCATATGACTGGAGTCTGCGTATGCAACCTAAAAGTATGCAAGGATTTAGGGAGAGTAAATAGTACCACATTCTTTTAGCTTTAGGGATGCTGAGGCAAGGCAAAGAATAGCATCCATTATTTCTTCTACCACCAATACTTAAGAGTTTGATAATTCTTCTAGTGGAGGTAGATTTATTTATTTTTATTCATTTGCATTTTTAAAGCGCTCACACAGCCCGCAGGCATTGAGACGCTTTTACAGGAATTGTTTGTTTTAGTTGAGTAGTTGTTTGTCTTAGTTGCGTATTTATATCGCGCTTAAATACCCAGAGGTTTCTAAGCGCGGACCCGAGGATCTGTGTTACTTCGTGTCGTCTTGCTTTCAAGGCGAGCACGTTGCTGCTGAGCTATCCTCCCGGGATATGTTGTTATCAGTGATACAGGCCATCATGCATTGTCTCCCTTTGGAAGCTGGTCCAAAGGTAGACAGGTTAATGTATTCTGTAAGGGCACTGGTGCATGAGTAAATAATTTTTCAATACCAACAGCATGAACTCAATGAAAGCTAGCTGGACAAAATATCCCTGTTCTATTTCAAGGACACAAACAAGTTATCAAGGGAAATACAAGTATTAACCCGACAGTGTAAGACCATCACAGAGGTCAGTCTTCACTAAATAGGAGAGTTGTTCCCTACTTTCCAAGCTAAGGAGCACTGTCACTGGTCTGACTTCGTTGAGAAACGCAAATGCCAATGTGTTCTTTGCATGTCACACGGGGCGAGGAATTGAAGGCAGTTTGTACTTTTGAAAGTGTGATTGTTTATACTGTGCATGTGAAGTTGGATGGGATATGAAAGATAACGATATGAACACCTTAAGCAGCTGTCAGTTAGTTCCATATTTTATTTTGTACATCAGCAATACCAATAGGTGGTTGGGAGTGGCGTGGTTTATGTTTCTCTTCACTCTAAGTTTATTTTTATAGTATGCAATCACCAGGACCATGGGATTGAACTCGTGTGTATCTATTGTTGCGTGTTCACTTACTCTCTCTGGGCTCTTGTTATGTATACACTTGAACGGTTACAAATGAATCAAAGTAAACATTGTTTCTTGGGCTGTTCCGGCCGCCATCTGTCTGAGGCAGCCATCTTGTGCATGGTGGTGGCAGCGGGCTACAGCTAAAGCAGGGACTCAATATTCTGTACTTCTCACTTATGGGCAGGTTTTATTTTACTTCTTTTTTTATTACTAGGAAAATAAAAGGAAATTGTGAATACAGTCTAAAAAAGACGGGGATTTTAGCAGTGTCAAAGAAATCGACGGGGGGGCTAGAGTGAAATTGACATAGCTGAATATAAATAGATTTTTTAACAGTTGAATCAGTGGACACCTGAACGAGTAGCTAATATAGGGGCTTGAGGAAGCGTGGGGGCACCCTATTCAGTGATGTGCAAATCAACGTAAAACCCTAACTACTCAACACTAAGAACAAATAACTCAACAGTGGGCTTTCCTTAGGCCTCACTTGCGGGTGGCTAGAGGTAGCAATCGCCAGGGTCGGACTGGGACAAGAAATAGGCCCAGAGACCCAAGAAAAAGTGGCCCACCCCTAGCCTCAAAAAAGTGGCCCACCCCTCGCCTCACGACCCTTGACCTCTGATAACATCACCGGAAGTGATGTCATTTGACCCCACCTGAAAGTGACATCCCGGGAAGCAATGAAACACAAACGTTCACCCCTTGACAAAACAGGAAGTTGCATCAAATAGCATTGTTCTTAAGTACACTAAGAAAAATATGGTTATGATTTCACTAATGTGATATACATCTCAGACAAGAATGGATCACCATATGTATCGTTAATATTTGTGTGCATAGATCCATATTGTCAAATTACTGTGAATGCAAGCAGACGTCCAAGGCCAAATGATAATATGTTATTGTATAGCACTTACGCTTAAGCTCTTTTTTATAGAACAAATATGCACACAATATCACCCAACCTGTGTTGGTACTCTTTTATCGACGCCTTGCTGGGATTCGAACCGGCAGATCACACACACATTGCAGCAGCGAGCGCTCAATCCACTGAGCTATCATATCAGCTATAGTAGAATGAGCAATTACTCTGTAGTGGATATCATTGAACTGGTAACTGAGATTTAACAGCAGACCAGTTAAGTGCATCTGCAGGTCTGGTGCAAAGATGGTTGCATGCTGCAGCAGCATGTGAATGAGGCATGCAAATCCATCATCAAAGCAAGGTAACATCTGTTACCTTGCTTTGATGAATTATGCCGTTGCAGGTGCTACACGTGATTTCGGCCCGGCCACGGACCAAGTGGCAGATGGGCCAATCCGATCCTGATGTACATGCATTATGTTACTTGTGTACACTCTACAATAGCACCAAGTTAGAATTCTGATAGTCATTTTAAGTGACCTAGTCAAGCTCGAGACCATGTTGTAATTGTAAGCAGCAGACAAGGAGCCTGTGAGCCTCATCCGAGATCAAAATGGGTGTCTTGCGGTGAAGACAGTAATGGGGTAAAGTTGCTGTCTGCAGTGGGTGGTAGTATGTGGTTTGAGCTTGGCTCAAGTCTCATGTTCTGAGAGTTGTGAAAACAGGAGGTGCGAGTGGGTCTTGATATGCTGCCATTAACATATTACAAGAGGATACCAAAAATTGCTGATGGAATTGATCGAGCGAGCGCATTTGAACCACTTGGAATTCCGCTGGTTTAGTATTCCCTTCGATTGTTTTTTATTTAATTTCGGCTGAGCCCTTTCAGGCGTGGATTAGCTGTATGCCAATTACAGTCTTGACCCAAATGAAGCCTTTGAGCCCCAACTGCTAGGGCTCACCCCTTCCCCGGGGCCCCTGGGAGGGATTCCCTTGCAGGCGTGTTTGCGCCTGCCTAGGCCTTATGGTGGAGGTGCAGCGTGAGGCCCCAGGCGCAGTGAGGTGCCGGCCTGTGTCAGAGCAGCTGTTCGAGCTGGGCTGGGGTTGAGACGCCTGAAAGCATTACCAGTCCTCGCTCTGGGTACCCACAGATACGAATGGGCCCCAAGAATCGCCGACCAATGAATTGCCTGAAAACGTAGCACATGCTTCCATTCTGCTGTATGGTCTTCCAAGGATGGATTCCCGTCTACCTTTGATTTCACAGAGGAGGCTCTTTATGATGGCTGATAAAGTCCCCTTTTCCTGGATTTAAGGCCCTACAAAACTCTGCTACTTAACCTGCTGCCGAGTCTTCCCAATATAAACACCCCACCCTTTCGCGTATGCCTCTCTATTTTCTCCCCGGTGAATCACCATTGGCCTGGATAAGGCCTCGTTCTCCGTGTTTCCTGTTACTCTTGACTGGGTGCTGCTGTCTAGCGGGTACAGCGACCTTTCCCGTTAGCGAGGCGATATATGCCGTGTAACCGCTGTGCCGCGATGCACCCTTCTGATACACGGAAGGGTGCATCTTGGTCCATTCACTTTGTTAACCCTTTCAGTGTCATCGGCGTATACACCTCGTCCTAAACATGTTTTGTTTTTTGCTACTCGGAATGTATTCCCCGTGGATGGTGCGTGCCTCTTCGTGGGCCCCGGGACAAGCTTTCCCTTTTCCTAGTATAGTGGTGTGGTGGGTGCCCTTTAACCCTTGACTGTGACAAGTAAACCGTCTCCCTTGCTAGTGCCTCTCTGATGTGCTCTCTTTCCTTGACGAAGGACTGGCTCTGCCACTAATAAATGGCTTGATGCAGAAATGGGTGTATTTCTCCCTCTGCCTCTGCTATTACCCTGGCAATGCGCACGCTGCCCCCCCCTCCCCCGTGATAACGCAGCGCCACTCTTGCAACATTTCACTCATTCACATAACCCCAATAAACACATGTTGCAGCCCATGGCGGCCCAGCGCCAGGCATGTCCCCGTCTGATATTCCGCACCGACCACACCCGATCAAGTAGAGTAGTTTTATTGCTGCGGTTTAATGCTCAAGAAACACACAAAGCCCACACACAATACAGCACCTCGAAGCACCCTTCTGGGCCCACTGAGGACTGCAGGAATATGGAGACATTATTACATTAAAATGCGCTTTCAGACACTCTAATATTTCGGTTCCTTTTACCGTGCCTTAATTTTAATGCTGGGCCATTATGTTTTTTTTTTTCAGTTATTGAATGCGTTGCTTGATATAATACGTTCATTTCTGTGTCGTATTTTGGCCCGAGAAGCTGATAGCCTCCGATCCTTCCCACGAGGCATTGCAAAAAACGCGAAATAAAGGGATGTTTGTTGTCTAGAAATCTGAGATTACACATGGGTGCTTCTTCGTTCAGAGCAGATAGGTGGCTTGTATTTTGGCAATCTTTGCTGGGATTTCTGTTTTGTTATGTGTGCATCATGATTAGACCCGCAGCTCGGGCTTCATCCCCTCGCTCTTTGCTTCTGGGGCCGGGAGGCAAACATGCGAGCATCCTCGGTGTCCCTGTTTATTCCACACCGTCGGTCGCGTGCCGGTGCTCTCCTCGCTCACTCACACACACACAATGGTCAGGAGACGGGGGCCAGTCTTCTCGCCCTCACACTCATATTATGGCGTTTGGAGTTTTACATAGCTCTCAACCATTTGTGTTGCAAAGGCGGGTGAAATGACCCGATTTTGTTTTTGGCGGGTGAGACGCCCATTGAAATGAATGGGAGTGCTGGAGGCTTGGCGGGTGAGTCAGCCTTTTACAAGGCGGGTGACACCCGCCAAAAGCGTGTGAGTTGAGAGCTATGGTTTTACGACCCTGGCCCTCCCGTGCTCGGGGCAGGGGGTCTACAGGCCGAGCAGGTCTGACACTTGTGACAGCGAATGCCCACGCAGCCTCTCGTCTGAGCCATGTGTCCGTGGCACTTCTAATCGCATCATAGACAAATCCACCGGGCACCCCAACTCAGAAATATTGCATACCCTCCACCCCATCCCATAATTCCCAACTTTTAGGAACCATACATTCTGTCTCGTGTGTATGCGTAGGGTGCTGCAGACTAAAGCAGCAGTCAGTGGTGTTAATGCACACACGCACCCGCACCCCTACAGTTTTATTTCAAGTGTACTACATTTGTGATAACAAAATGTACCTACTGCGGTTTACCTGGGGTTGGGGGCTGGGGCCTGGGGCGTCCTTTGCAGACTCAGCGGCGGAGAGCAGCTCAGAGGGGCTAATACAAATCACTGAGAGGGAGGGGCATCCCAGCCTCGCCCAGCCCTGTCACTCCCAGTGATTTTCATCACTGACTGCTGATGGCGCCATGGTGTCGCGGCCAAATGCCGCCAGCCCCGCATTCATCAAAGAAAGGTAACACTTTTGTGTTACCATTCTCTACATCCTGCGGAGGGCTGGCGGGCCGCAAAGGATCTGCGTCCGTCAGCGAGGCACTGGGGGCCGGTTACTGAAGCCCATACCGGCCCAGGCAGGGGCTTCAGCAACCGGCCCCCACCGCCTCATCATGATTTCATACCGGCCACGGGCCGATTGGCCGACGGGCCAATCCGACCCTGGCAATCGCTACCGGCTACAAATCTGCACTGTTTTGCTATGTTTGTCAATTAACCAACAGGATGATCAAGTGTCCATGTTTCAGTGGCTTTGAGTCAGTGCTTACCATGTTGCTGGTATCTCGTTCCTCAATGGAAAAATGTTTTGAAAGCATGCAAGGGCCGTCCCTTGAGTTAAAAAAACACACAAAGTAACTTCTGTAATGTCATTCTGGATTCCACGTTGATGGGTTTTCACGTCTGCTATGCCTTCTAAACCAAAGCCCAAACTAATTACCAGACATCCCAAAAAATAAGGGCCCGATTTATGGAAAAGTATGCATCAATCCCGCAAAATCCCTGTACAGAAAACGACTTTGTGCGGCCCTTCACACACAAACTTTTTTGTGCGCATTCTGCACATTCTTTGAATGTTCCATGCAAAGTAACCATATGTACATGTTGTTGACAGAACCTCCCTGACACGTCTCAACGCAAACCCAATACAGCCACAAACACCCACCTTTGCGGGCTAATCTGCCACTAACTCATGCACCCCCGAAATACTATGTGGGGTCCCCCGTAACCAAGGTAGCACCCCAGCGACACTGTGTGGGGTCCCCCATAACTATTTACAGCATCCCGTCAACATGCGTACCATGTTCTGTAACTCAGGTACATATCCAATCAATCTGCGTGGGAAGCCCTGCAAACCGCGGCTGCACCCCGCTACTCTGCGTACGCGCACCCATAGATACGAATAGCACACCAACTGTGTGCATGCACCCTATTAGTGGAGTGATTCCTATGTGCTTGGAGCCTTCCGCCTGCTTCCACATGGCGGTGTGCTCAGGAGCTTTATGTGGTGATTCCCCCGATGTGATGTTGCGTGGTCACATCCATGAATACGTTTGTTTTTTTGCAGTGCTGGATATGCAATATCTTCGCTCAGACCATTCCCTTGACATGCCCACGTTATCTCATTCTACACGGTTTGTGGGTATTATGCATGTTCCACCCCATATTTTATTCTCTATGCAGGCCCATTCAACACTCTGCATGGAGTCTCGCAAAAATGCCTTTGACTGCTCGCAGCGGCATGCCGGCCTGCACACAGTCCACGCAAGTCCAGAAAAAGTCCCAGAAGGGGGTTTTGCGCACAGAAATGCCTGCAACTTCCCAATTTTCCCTGCAAATAATTCTATGAAGCAGGCCTTAAGTTCTCCCGAGATAATAGAAACGTATGGAAGATTGCAATGTCAGAATTGGTCTTCATCAATGGTGTGCTGCCTACAATGGAAATAAAAGACAGACTAAAACACAAATCTATTCTGTTGTGAAAGTAGTATCTGGAAGTAAACATCTGAATATTGTCCTGTATGCTGAGCTCTGTGAAAACTTTAGAACTACACAGTATGAGAATATTGTGCGGCAAGCATGGACGGTGTCAACATCACATGCTGGGCAATTTTCTACCTCACATCAATAATCTCAGTGATGGGAGAGAACAAACACAGAAATAGATCACTACACTAAGCGCACACTCTTCAGTTATTGCGCATGTCCCATCACAAAATGTTAAAGAACCATTACCAAAATGGGTTGCGATTCTGCCGTAATGTGAGCATCTAGCACGAGCAGCAACAGCAACATCATCTGAACTATATTTTTTTGGGTGAAGGACCCCAGTGAAAGATCATCTTTGGGAAACGCCAAAGACAAAGCAATTGCTCCACAAATGGGAGGGACCACAGTTCAGGGATAAACGTATAAAGAAAACATTTATTTACAGTCATGTTAAAAGCCTCCGAAAAATGTGTTACTTCGGAAGGTATTCTTTGCAACAATAATGCGAAGAATACACAATAATTGGAAAGCGATACTTACATTGAGACAAGTGACAAACCTTATATAGAATTTAAAAGAAATCTATGCGTCTAGATTATTTCACAAAAAAAGGTTCTTGAAATGTTCAACTCATTGGCCCTCATTACAACACCGTCGGTAACCAATGGCGCTATTAGCACCATGGTTGCTGCCGGTATTGTAATGAGTCCGCCAATGGTAAATGGGGAAATACCGCCCCATTCCAAGTTTGGCGGGGCGGTAATTCCCCATTTACCATTGGCCCTTCCCCATTCCCATTTTTTCCCCATAGTGCTCAATGGGACTGGGGAAGGCGTTAATTACGGTACTGCAAATCGCGGTACCGTAATTACCTCGTAAGTCCCTTTGCGGGTCCCTACTTTAACGGCTGGTCCAGACCAGCCGTTAAGGTCGGGAGCCGCAAAGGGACCTCCTAATCAGGCGTTAAGGGTTTAACCGCGCCGACACATTTTACGGCGCCGTTAAACCCTTAACGCCAAGGTTGTAATGACCCCCATTGACAATGACTTTGTGCTGTGTGATGTTATCTGCACGACCTGCCAGGGCTGTTTGGATCTGTAAGACAAAGTGATGTGTGGGTTGTTTAGGGGAGAAGAGGGCGGCGTGCTTAGCGTTTGGTGCATGCAGAACCAGGAGCAAATGGCGCCTGAGCGGGTGTGATTTCAAGGTGGGTTTTGTTGTACAGACCTGTGCCTCAGGTGGGTACACCTGAGGTATTTATTTTCCAGTTGGGAGACTTCCAGTGTTTCATGTGTCGCTGTGTTTTAGTCACTAGGTGAGGTTTGCATGTTGATTCGAGAGATGGAGAGTTGTGCAGTGTGTGAGTGTTTAGGGAAAGGGTTCTTTTCTAATGAGTTATGTTGCGGGGCTTGGTTAGCATGTGCTGAGAGAGAGTGGTTGAGTAGGAGGTGGTTAGTGGGTTTCTTAGACATTCCCAGATGTGAAGTACTACAGGGAACAAGTGAACAATACAACACATTTTTGGGATGCTTATGTCGGAACAGAATAGTGTACAGTATAAAGGATAATGCATGAATATGAGGCATGCCTAGGTGAGAAACAGTATGTAAAGCAATGCAAGGCTTTATGCTAGGGGTACCTCGATGTTAACACCCAAGGGGACACTATAGGGCAATGCACTTTCAAAGAGATACATAGGTATGAAACAATACAATATAGAAGACCTCCACGTGCTATTTTGGGGATACCTAGATTTGAGATACATCAGAGATTTGATGGGGCATAGTATGGAACATCCCAATGCACTTACAGGCAGTACCTAGATATAATGAAACAAATTGTGCATAGTATAGAAACTATGTGATGCACTGTCCCGTGGAATGACTAGCTGGGAGACAATAATGCTAGAGCTCAATGCAGAACCAATGGCACATGCTTTGTTGTGATACCTAGAAGGGAAGCAACCAAAGGTGCCCAAAGTACAATGTCCCAATGGCCTAGGCATTCAACAAATAAGACATTAAGAAACCAGTAAAAACGTGTGCCAGATAGAGCCTGGGTAGGGTATCACTAGCCTGGGGCACAAAGGGTGGTCATCCCTTTCCTGGTTGCTCCAGAAGCCAAGACCATGAGTCATGGTAGAGCGAGGGCACCAGGTGAACAGACTAACAGGGGGAATCCATAGCCTCTGCACTTAGCCGGCTGCCCAGTCAAAGCTGACTTCAGAGGCTAAGGGTTATGGGCATAACAAATCATAGGGCCCAGACCTTTGTCCAAGCAGGGTGTGGGTGGCCAGGAATAGGGAAGGACAGAGGGATAGTGGGTTGGGGGGAAAGGCCACGATGTGGATGCCAGAAAACAAGGGAGAAGGTATCTAGGTCCGGGGCAGGGAGGTTTGGGAAAGTAGCTGAACTGTGCTAGCGAGCAGTCCATTCTTCTTGCCCAAAATGGGTTCAAGAGCACTGGGCGGAAATAGTGTTTCCTCATTATGGATTGCATGGTACAGCTCTTTGTCTAATTCAAGTGGGAGTGAGCTGAATAGGGAAGGCCAGAGGGATAAGTGGTGGGTGGAGAGGTTGATGATTTAGATGCTGGAAAACAATGGGGAACGGTATATGTTTGAGGGCCGTTGGCGCCTGCAGCGCATCTGCCCTGGCAAACTCCTCATTGATCTTGATCAAAATGGGCTCAGAAGCTGCAGGAGCATAGTTTTTTCTCATTCTGGGGCACATTGCCCTGCCCCTTACCCAATCAGGGTGACGGTGGGCGGGAATAGGGAAGGTCTCAGGCATAAGGTGTGGACACAAAGGCTCATGATGTTAGAAAAGAAGGGGGACATCTATGAAAGTCCAGGAGTGGGGGCACTGCAGCTCATCTAAGCTGGCAAGCTCCTTGTAGTTCTTGCCAGAAATAGACTGGCGAGCTTTGGAGGGAACACATTACTTCCTCGTTCTGGGTCACATGCCACAGTCCTTTGTCCAATCAGGGTGTGGATGGGGGGATACAGAGAATGGCAGAGGAATAGCGATGGGGCAGGAAGGCCCTGATGTGGATGATGGGAAATAAGAGGGAAAGATATGGAATGTCATGGATTTCCTGGGACTGCTGCTCACCTGCGATGATGAGCTCCTCGTTGTT
Organism: Ambystoma mexicanum; assembly: GCF_040938575.1. Taxonomy (NCBI): domain Eukaryota; kingdom Metazoa; phylum Chordata; class Amphibia; order Caudata; family Ambystomatidae; genus Ambystoma; species Ambystoma mexicanum. Next base: position 1,091,919,808 of record NC_090937.1, on the reverse strand, counting down.
CTTGCCCGAAATGTGATCAGGAGCTCCAGAGGGAGCATAGTGTTTCCTCATTCTGGGTCACATATCCTGGCCCTTTAATGACTTATTATCCAAGGTTCCGAAGGTTTGGCTACATTATCCATGGCATTGGATTATAGAGAGTCTAACTTAGTTTTCAGCTCAAGGCGTGATATGTCAATTTTCCTTTGCATCAGTAAAGATACCTATGATCTACTCTTTAAACTTCTGATGATGAATTAGTTTTATGATGAAAAGAATCCTGTCAGAATGAAACATTGGAGTTTACAGTCTAACATTGCACATTTTGGGGGTATGATTGAAGTGAAACGTATGGTGATGGATATAGATGCCAAAGTTGTCTGTATAGAGCTTCTAATGAAGATGATATCTTGTTTCACATCTATTTCCATTCAAAATGGAATTCTTATCTCCTATTGATTGGTATTGCATTGGGGTCTGGAGTAGATCCTCCATATTGCATAATGTCGAACAAACACATATTCAAGTAAGGGATGTCCATTGGTAGAGTGATGCTTTCAGTGCCCTTCAAAACCTGCTGCAAGATTTATTACAATTGAATTTGGAAATTAGTATTATCAAGAAACATTTTTAATACAATGTCTTACAAGTGCAAATACTAGTGCACTCTACAAAGAGCTGCTGTGTGTAAAACCTTTATGTATGACCTATAATTATGTTTGCACTGACAAGAGTGAGGGGTAACTATAAGGTCATATTGAGGAATTCAAATAGATACTTAGTGGTCAATTAGGTGCACAATTACGTTGAGTAAAATTAAGCAGAGATTACAATATCTTAATCGTAAAATAATTTGAATGCTGTGAAACATGATACCAATATGCATTGACAGTCTGGCATCACATTTCATTATTTTATTACTTTTGACAATTAGGTTGCGGTCTGTGGCATCAAACGCCCTTGTAAAAACAAGCATTGAAGCAAGATTGCAAGGGCGGGCGCTCGAGAGCCCTGCTGCGATGGCTGCGTTTTAGTGAGCTCCCAGCAACTCACTAAACTCTGGTAAATATCTGCCACCAGACAGTGGCACAGGAGAGTCCTAGCAAACGAGCAGGCCTCCTGAATCTTTGAAGAGCCCAGGAGATCCATTACCCAGTGACGGAATCCACTGAGAAACGTTTCAGTCTGTACCCAGTGTTGCGGCCTTACTTAGCAAACTTGGCGATGCCACGGTGGGCTCACGAGCGTGCACCGACCGATGCAGAACTTAGGAACTGACCAGGGACAGAGCCTGCAGGAGTGCCTGTCTTGTGGGGTCCACAGTGATCCGTGCTCCACTTGCGCCCGCACTCTGTGTGACAGCTTCTGTTTGAGGGCATTGGACGGGGTGTGTGCTCGCGCGTTGTTGGTGCTCCTCGACCCAGCCTGCAGTGACCCTTAGTCTCGGCACCCGGCTGAGGTATGTTGGGAGCGGCTGAGAGCTCTGAGGCACCACTGACAGGGAGGCAGAAGAGAAATACTGTTTGGCAATATTGACCCTCATGCCTCCTTCTATCCTCTGGTGTCATTACAGCGGGTGGGCCAGTGAGAGCTCATACATCATGTGGTCCCCTGCGAGGCCTCCAGACTGAGCCTAATCACTATGTCTACGCTTGGCACCAGGAGGGGGCAGGTGGGGTTTTGCCCTCTGTAGGCTGGGGTGATTCTGCGTCCGCCTGCCATGGGCTATCCCCGTAAAGATCTGGCGAGCTCACATAAACACTATTGGGCCAGGTGGACACTTGCAGTGTGAGGCAGGGTGCCCTGGCATTATCATAGGCTCAAACGCTCGCTGTGACATCTCGTACAGACGTGTGGATGAAGGCGGCTCCCGGTGGGAGATAATAGCGCTAAGTAGGAGCCAGGTGCAGAATCCTACTGCTTTGTTATTACTTTGGCCCGCTTCCCAGCATCAACCTTTACTTGGCATTGCCAATTGGCACCTGAGAATGCAGAGAGACAATCCAGGGCATGAGGAACAAATCAGACAAACGCCAGTACTCAACTTCCTTTAGCTAACACAGGCACAGGAGAGGTCCGGGACTGCATGCCTCCCGTAACATCGGACAATATGCAGGACATTAAGGCAATGTTTGAGCAGCTGCATGCGAGTCTTCAATCTATGTCCAGCAAGCTGGACACTTTAAACAGTGAAATCGACCACATGAAATCCATCTAAATAAACGCAGCGACTCGTTGGATGAAGCCGAAACTCGACTTTCAACAGTGAAGGATGAATATGCAGCTGTCATGAAAGAAATACTCCTCCTTCAAAGATCTCTTTAGGACCTCACTGACAAGCAGGATGACCTAGGATCCAGATCAAGTACGAATAATCGAAGAATAGTGGGGGGGTTCCTGAGTTGGCGGACTCCAGTTCAATGGAGCTTTTGGTTAAATCTATCCTGCGCATGGTGTTGAGTCAGGACGGCTTCTCATCTGCGTTTTTGATTGAGCGAATGCACCAAATCCCAGGAGGAAGACAACCAATCCCAGGTGCGACATCGAGACCGATAATAGCGAGACTGCTCAACTACCTGGACAGAGACTATGCACTGCATCATGCAAGTGGAAAGGTCACAGTGGTGATCAAATTTGCCTAGTTCCTGATTTCTCCAATAAGCTTCAAGCCTCCAGGAGAACATTTACAGACATCAACAGAAGATTCCAGGAGAAAGGACTGAAATACACGATGCTCTTCCTAGCGATGTTCTGTGTTGAACACTATGATTAGGCTTTGTTCTTTCTGTCCCCTGAGGAAGCATGTTCATTTTTTGACACGTTGACTCAGGATCCTAAAAAGCCGGCGAGCAGGAAAAAAGTCAAAAGTTTCCTGAACTTCGTAGCAAGATGCATAGTGATCAGTGGGGTGGGGGGTTTAACTGGCAGATTGGTATTGCTGGTGAGGGACGGGGTGAGTCAATGTGAATTGTTTGGTTTGAGTTATGGGTGTTTAGTTTTGTGGCAGCAGAATCATTTTGGTCCTATGGCAGTATAGCACAGTGGTGCTGGCGGATGATGGCAACACGCGAGGTGGAGTGTCTGAGGTGTGACTTTCACGATATGTATCTGGGGGGATGGGGCTGTGATGCCCTCGAAGAAGAGTCTTGAGGTTCATAGTGGGGATTTCATGTAATTTCCGATGGGATATGTTGTATGTCCTGGAATATCTGTGGGAGTACTCCAGGGATGGGCAATAATGATGGACAATTACTACGGGCCCAACACTGACTCGCTTGATCCTTTGGAGTCGGTTCAAAAGCATTTACAGAAATATTCAGCTAATGTAATTCTCTGGGCGGGTGACTTCAATGCAGTACTTGACCCTGACAAAGATCGAACTGAAGGGATAATTAGACTGATCTCTAGAACCACAGACAAACGTCAACAGCTCTGCACTACTAATACGTTTGTTGACGTCTGGAGGAACAGCCACCGGCAAGTAGATGGTTACACGTTCAGGACAGCAGTCCACCAATCAGTGTCCAGACTGGATTACTTCCTAGTCTCAGAGAGGGTTGGCTTACTGATTGCTCTATTCTGGCGGAAACTTTATCTGATCATGCCCCAATTACTGTAAGAATGGTTATATCAGGTAAGAGGGCTGGTGATAAATCCTGGATTTTCAAGAATTATATTCTCTCTGACGTAGTGTTCCGTGACTCCATCATGGAGAGTATTCAGATTTATTTTCGGGAATACGAAGGGACAGTGGCCTCTCTCTCTGTAATCTGTGGGGCCTTTTAATGTGTTCTCCAAGGAGAAGGCATTGCCAGTTAGGCTGGTATTCTCAAGACTACCAGGGCCGAATTGACAAGAAGTGAGTCTTTACTTCAAAAGATTGATGCAGACGCAGGCTTTTCTTCTGACCCTGCTCTTCAGGCGCAATTCCATAAAGAACTAGAAATCTTTAGGGAGAGGGATGTAAAATGTTTGCATAGGCAGACATTAGTCCGCCAGTACGGAGATGGGACAACGCCCTGGTTGACACCTAGCCTGTGCGGATAGGGTCAAAGCCCCGAAATCTCACATCACATCTATAAGACATGTGGATGGACAACTAAAATAGACACACAATGATATTACATGGACCATGGTTGTGTATTATAAGCCCTTCTACTCCACTAAATCCAGAGTATCTCGATCTCTGATTGATAATTCTTTGGATCATGTTGCACTGTATTGGTTCACTCAGGGTGAGAGGGAATAACTGTGTAGTCCCTTATGGCCGAAAAGATCCACATTAGATCCCTTCCTTCTGGGAACGCACCAGCTCTGGACGGCCACACTGCCGACTTTTATAAGACATTCGCCACTACTGTGACACCACACCTTTTGAACATGTTTCACCAGACCCTGAAAGATAGGAGGTTACCTGAGTCCATGAGAGAGGCCACTGTCATGCTATTTCTGATGCCATGGAAGGAAGTAGAAAACTGCTCCTCGGGTAGATGGATTTCACTCATAAATATTGATTTTAATATTTTATTTCTATCGCGCTTTTCAGAGCACGACTGATTTTTTGATAACAAAATACTGGCACAGGCTCTGACAGCCAGACTCGCTCCATTGATGGCTAAGAGCACAACGGCAGATCAGGCGGGCTTTATCCCTGGGAGAACCACATCATACGATCTGCTTAAAGTGTTTGGCCTATTCTCAGCATTGGATCAGCAGATCCTGTTGTTGCTGCCCTGTTAGATGCAGAGAAGGCTTTTGACACTGTGGAATAGCCTTCATGTTGTCGGTACTTCGACAAATAGGGGTTGGAGAGGTGTACCGTTTTTGTCACTGGTTTCCTTACTATATACCTCTACTGTTGCACATCTCTGTATTAATGGTCGACTTTTGGGACCCATTCGGATGGGTCAGCAAATGAGACAGGGGTGGTATTGCATCATGGAATTGCCCCCGCATTTATGCATACTGGACGAAAGAGTTCAGCACTCATAGTGAGATCACGGGTGAGCAACTGATTCCTCCTTCATAGGTAGCTTTGCGAGGGTACAAAAAGGAAGCGGCAGGCCCTGTTGGGTGTTTATTGGCTCTTTTCCTGGTCCTGGCTAAGAGGAGAGTGGCTATGGCCTGGGGCTGGCGACGCCGTCCTGAACATGCTTTCTGGCATTCTGATATCCTGTGTTGTCATGATGTTGAAGCTGAATACTGAACTACGGTACCGCAGGGCCTAAGAACATTTGGGACCCACATGCATCATACCTGTTATCCAGAGACCAGACGGACTCCACTGGTTCTATGGACTCTTCTGCTGATCACAAATAATCGTATTGTTTCTGGTAATCCTTGCACAATGCTGTTACGGACGGTATGTAATGTACTGCTGTCTTCTTTCTTTTTTTAAGGGAAAAAACAATAAAGAGAGTTTAAAAAAAAGCAAGATGGCAAGTCCAACATACATTTGAAAGATTTGGGAACAAAAGTAGAAACGCATTGTTTAGAATTTGGTCATTGTTAATTTAAAAATCACTTTGACATTTTTGAAGTTGCAAGTGCATTTCAGAGGGCAGGAGATTTTGAAAGAAAACCACATCAGCATTTGTTATGGGATCTACTGATACCTAGAAGGGACTGAATAAACAGCAAGAAATTGGCTGCTACCGTTCGGCATATTCGTTTCACCTGGAACGAGAAGGGAAGTCTGATCTCAAACCATTTCCAAGGAAGGATAGACTTGATTTCGCAACTTGAGGTGAGGTTTGATTATTAAACCTGATTTTCGATATAAAGGACATTCTTTGTAGGCATTCTTTAAATGGACCGCTGATTTGTGCATGATGCCAAGGTCACTTACCAAGAGGGCGGAAGACATACAATATGTGAAGGAATCTGGCGACAAAGCGCACACATAGCTCCAAGAGTTGGCCATTACATTGAAACATGTATTGACTGTATGATAGATTGTGTTTTTCTTAATGTAAACATATACTAATAATGTGTATTTCTCACGATCAAGCCCACTATTCCATCCATGCAGAAAACCTATTGCTGTATTGGTAAATTTCGGTGTTTTAATGAAACAAGGACCAATTGACTTTTATAAGCACCTTGGGGATGTTGAGCACAACACAAGCTCCTAAACCAGCTCTTGACATCTATAAATGTTATTTACCTGAGATTACAGAAACATGAAAAACGATTGTCTGTAGAATGGAAGGAAAAGTGCCACTTCAGCATTAATACAATGCCTTCTGCTCCAGTGAGGCTTCAAGCGAATAATCTGAATATGTATTGGCAGCAGAGTCATGCTGAAAGTTTGAGAGCAGGATGAACAGTATCACATTTTTTGAATATTTGTAATATTTACTATTTACGGTTCAAAATAAACCTCTATACACATTTGAATTACACCAATCGATCATCACTTACAATTTAAAAGTAAACGTACATTTAAAACAATAAAACATTTACCGACATAATATAAAACCAGTCATTCTAAACGTATAGTTTAATCATAATGCAGCAAAAACAACTTGCACATTGCATATTGCATGTTACGTCGTTCACACTTGCAGTGGCAACTAGTGTTTTCACGTCAAGCTGACGCACATAAAATGCACCCTGTTCACGATAATCTAAAATCCAAGAACAAAATCTTCGGCAAGCCGTTGGTGTACCCCCTTAATGAAGTGCACAAGTGCAATCATCGTATGTTTGTTGTTTCCAGTAAACAGTAAAGCCAAAAGTCCTCAATCTCCGTCAAACTATCATCTCCTCCCCTCCTACTCTCCTCCTTCTCCTCCTCCTTCCCCCCCTACCTTCACTATGTCCTCTTTCTCTCCAGTCACGCATTCTGATGTCACTCTACTCCTATCCAACATTCATCCTACTGCTTCTCCCTCTGACCCTATTCCCTCTCCCCTCATCCCTAAAATCTACCCCCTCCGCATACCCTACCTCACCTCCTTCTTCAACACATGCCTCTCAACTTACACTTTTCCTTCTCCTTTTAAACATGCTACTATCATCCCTATTCTTAAAAAACCTTCTGCTAACCCCCATCTTGCTTCCAATTATCACCCCACCTCTCTACTACCCTTCCTTTCTAAACTTCTCGAACGCATTGTCTATTCTCAACTTGATTCCTTCATCTCTAACCACTCACTCCTTCTCTCCACACAATCCGGCTTCCGCCCACAGTACTCCACTGAAACTGCCCTCACCTCTGTTCTTAACTCTCTCTTTTCCGCACGCTACTCAAAGCACTCCTCCATTCTTATTCTCCTTGACCTTTATACTGCTTTTGATACTGTCGACCATCCTCTCCTCCTCAACTCCCTATCACCATTTGGCTTCAAGGACAACGTCCTTAACTGTCTCTCCTCTTATCTTTCCAACCGCACCTTTTTTGTCTCTTGATGCGGCTCCTCCTCCCCTACTTTTCCCCTTAACCACAGCGTTCCCCAATGCTCTGTCCTCGGCCCCTTTCTTTTCTCGCTCTACACCTCATTCTTAGCTCCTATTATCTGCTCCTTTGGCATCTCACACCATTTCTATGCTGATGACACCCAGCTCTTCCTATCCTTCTCCTCTTTCTCTCCTGACATTCATGATAAACTCTCTTCTTGCCTTTCGGCCATTAAATCTTGGATGTCCTCACACTTCTTTACTCTGAATGCTGACAAAACTGAACTCCTTTTCTTCCCTGCCAACACTGTTCCTCCTGCCTCCCCTCCACCCATCATTCTCTTTCCCCCCTCCCAGCTTTCCTTCTCTCCCCATGCCCGTAACATTGGTCTCCATATCGACCCTCTCATCTCTCTATCTCACCACATTTCTCTCACTGCTAAATCCTGTCGCTTTCACCTCTACAACATTTGTAAAATCTGACCCCTCCTTACCTTCCACGCCACTAAACTCTTAATTACCTCCTTCATCTTCTCCAGGCTCTTCTACTGTTCCTCCCTTCTCTTCGGTCTCCCCTCCTCTCATCTCTCCCCTCTTAAATCCATCTACCACTCTGCCATCCACTCCCTATGCCTTCTCTCACCTCTTGATTCTTTCTCCTCCTCCCTCACCTCTCTAGGCTGGCTCTCTTTCCACTCCCAGCTCAAGTTCAAGTTCCTCTGTCTTGTTTTCAAATCACTCTATGGTCTTGCCGCCCCTACCTCTCCTACCTTCTTTCTTTCTACACCCCTTCTCGCTCTCTCTGCTCTGCTAATCTTTTCCTACTCTCTCCTCCCCCACCCTGCGCCCCTCCCGCTTCCTCTCCTTCCAACTCCTTGCTCCCTTCCACTGGAACCACCCCCCCCCTTCACATCCGCTCTTCTCCCTCCTACCCTTCCTTTCGCTCTTCCCTAATATCTTATCTCTTCCACTCTCCTCCCTAACACCCCACGTTCCTTTCCTCCTCCCTTCCCCACTACTCTCACCTCTTACTACTGCTCTTCCTTATCCTTTCCATCTAAACTATCTCCTTCCTCCCTTCCCCCTGCTCGCATTTAGCCTCTCCTTTTCCTCTATTCTTCCTTCACATTCCTGCATTCCCCCTTTCCCCTGCCCTTACCCCCTCTACATCTACTACTCCCTTGCACACCTCTCCCAGCCCTTCACCCTCCTCACCCCTGCAATTTTGTAAGTTGTTCTTTATACTGTTTTCAGGTTGTGGTTCAATTGTCATCTCATGCTTGCTGTATTGTTTACTTGTTCTCATGTAAAGCACTTTGGAGTAAAGGGCTATATAAATTCAATAAAATACAAAATACAAATACAAATACAAATAACAGTTATGCAGAATCAACTGATATGTGAAATACAAGTTTCTGAAGCCACTGTTCTCTGTAGAGAGTGGTTTCTTGGCATTCTGCAATGAGATGTTTCCAAGACTCTCTGTTTACCTTACAAAGTCGACACTGCCGGTCCTATTATCTACTGATAAAGGGGTACCAGCCCAAAAGTCTTAAAGGTGGATGGAATTATATGGTTCTAGGTTGTTACATCAAAGTGAATTACTTTGTAGTAATTAACTTCAATGCAAACAAACAAAAAAAATTAGCCTTCCCACACCCGTTATACGCCTCAGTGCCAAACAAACATATTTATATTACCTCGACACAAAGTAATGCATCAAAGTGAATTAATACAAAGCATACAGTTTACGGAAGATACAAACTCAAAATCCTTCAGGTAGATGGTGGCTTAATGGTCATGGATTAGTGGGTGAACATAGAATGGTGGATAAATATGCTTTTGGCATATTTTAGTAATATACTGACCATGTAAACTTTACAACCATCTAGGCAAACAAGTAGAATAATTCCTCATTTACACTGACAGCCCAACATCAGAACAAAACTAATGCTGGTGTTTCATTCTTTTAGATAAATAAAGTCAATAACATATGTTTTTTCAGTCCACTTCTCAGGAGGTTGCAAGAGTGATTGGAGGATGAGTATAATATTATCAGTCCCAGGCAATGTTAATTTGTGGCTATTTTGTCACCAACCATTGTCTACCATTAGCTGTACCATTACATCTAAGTTATCTTTCTAGGTCTGATTGATCTGACTCCCTACTAACCATCAGTGACCTCAGTCATAAAATGCTTTTAGTGGTGCTGTATGTCATGGGGGGAAAATTAACAGAATATGAGCTTATCACCAATGAATTAAGCAAAGGTGTCTGCTTGCACTTGCTACATATATTCTATACACAAATAAGCTGCTGGAAGAAACCTATGATATTAAATTAACCTAACACCAAAAGATTCCCCTTCTTTTATATGTTGATGACGTCATCTCTTCGAGCAATGTAGGTAACACCCGTCAGTTGCAAATTCATGTGATGCCAAATTACTGTAATGAAAACAACATGAAGATAAATCACAAAATATAAAGACAATAATGTGGGGTCAAAGATGTGCCGGCCAGATGGAAAATCAATGGTATTCTTTGAGGACATAAGTTGCAAAGGGTGCACACCATCTCATAGTCAGGAATAACATTCACACAAAATATTGTCTGGGAGTCACATCTATGAAAAGCAACTCAAACCCCATGTATGACAACAGAGGTAACTCAGTTTGATGCCCAGCAACTACACGCTCAACATTGTAGAACATATTTTACAGGACCATCTAGGGTGGGTAGCATTCTATGGATCCGAGGTCAGGTACAAATGCATCAAAGGAGACATTTTGAAAGTCTGCTGTGAGGTTTCTGTGAAGAAATACTAAGCAAGCCAACTAGAACAACTACAATCCACCCACCTGGAGAATGGCCACACTTCTCTTACCCTGGACATGCCATCAAAGTATAACAAGCACTAATATGCTATGCTATGAAGGTAACACAATAGTGAAGCAAAACTCAACTTTGCATCTACTAGGTGAAAGCCATTGAGAATAGTTTTCAAACCCCGGTCTTACATCTGACATATAAAAATAAAGGATGTATTCAATGTATCTACTGAGAAAGTGCTCCTGACATAACCGGATACACCCACAAAGAACCAAGATTTAGGGATCTTTGCAAAACCTTTGGTGACCACAAAATGGACTGGAAGAACACCAATTGTTAGAACATGTTGCAAAACAGCTCATAATATGGCATATTAAAATTAGGCACAAAGCTCTAACTATATTTCACCAATCTAAAGCGTTCAAAAGAAATTAGGCTAGGTGAAACACCATTCAATCAAATGGATTGCACACATTAGGTAGCGTCAAGCAAGGCCAGGTCTACCACAGTGACAATGATAGTGTGCATGCGATTAGAAAATCAACTCTTTGAACGTGGCATATGTGTGTTTGCCAGGAGGATAGGCTTAAATAAAGTGCTTGCGCATGTGACCTATGTAGAAGACAACATTAGAGTCCTAGTTCCTTTATCTGATCATGATGCAGTGGTGGTTGAAGCACGTGTGATTCTACTTAGGCACCTAGGGTTTAGGCAGTAAATGCGTTAACCAACTGAACATCAAGTATTGGCAGATGATTTCCTCCTGTGCCATTTAAATGAGTGGAGTCTTTTCTGGCTCATCTTCTGTGCATCTCACCTTCTACTCTATAAATGTTATTTGTTTGGCCTTCCTCTTCTCTGCTCAGCAATCCTTTTCTTGACAAAAGAATGCTACTATTTTTACTATTTTCTTACAAGAGGGTATTCTTTCCTTTTAATGTTTTTCCTTTTAAAATGTTTGTCTTGTGTAATTGTGTATACATATTAATTGCTTTTTTGTTACATGAAGTCAATCTGGGTGTGATCATTTCAATAAAATTTGAAACCCACTAGTAAGAGGGGCAGGCCTGTTAGATATGCTTTTCTACAAACTCAGTCCCTTCTGCAAATATGAACATATCTTCAAAGCGCAGAAAAGGCTGAAAGGGTTACTCCGAGACTGTGATAAACAGGGATGGATGATCAGATGTTCATGGCCAGGGGTGCTGCCAGTCAGGAAGACATGATTACAATTCTGCAGAGGTCCACAGTTATTCAGGTTGTTTTTCCTTGCTTCCCAGCTGTTGGTGTGCCCCCTTAGTTTGAGGAGCCAGTCATTGGGCTAGCTTTTAAATGGGAAATTGTGAGGGAGAGGACTATCATCTGTGTGCATGTGGTGGGGAAGACCGATTGCCTAGCCTGACCACAGCTGGCCAGGTTGCACCTCTACTTGTGTGAAGTGAAGCCGACAGGTAGCTGATACACAGTCTTGCTCTTTGAAGAGGAGAGTGAAGTAAACAAAATAAAATTCAGCTTCGTTTAGTTCCATTGAAGAGGAGAATGAAGTAAATATATTAAAATTCAGCTTTGTTCTGGCCTTTGATGGTTCTGATTATGCTCCGGGATTCAGAGAATTAACATGATGCCCATCTTCTCTGCTGGAGATAGGCTTTCTCGTGGAAGTTGTCCCATACTCATATATAGTGTATACTGAGACCCGGGAAAACCCTGAGAACCCAATTGTTTTACATTGTGGGTCACTTTGAGAAACATGCAGCGCCTATATTAATTTACAAGAACAGCTAATTGAAGAGAATTACATGTCCATCTACTTTTCTAATAATATAAAGCCTGGTGTACCTCAACTGACCTGTGTCATAAGTGGTAACCCTTGTATATTAAAAACTGTGGGCATAATTACAAGTTTGGCTGTATCAGTAAACCTCTTCCTTTCCACCTGATTTTGTGTGGAGGCAAGAATCTCCACACAAAATCATTACCACTTACAGTAATTACTGCATTCAGTAATTACCACAGGGCTAATTACTGATCGCCATGGAGCAAGTCCAACCAAAGAACATTTTTCTACTGGAAGATCAGGATATAAGGATGGTTTCTTTAGTATTGCTGTTATCCAGGAAAATTTAATATCAGAATTAGTTACTAGACTGTACAAAAAAGGAACCTAATTCTCAATAAATTACAAACAATCTGAATTGGACAGAAGGAAGATTTCATTGAAGAAAGTAATTGTCACATTTCAAGAGAGGTCACTTCATAAAGATTGAAAAGGGAAGATGGAGAAGAGGGTTGATTAAGCTCTGCAGGTGGCACTTCGGCAGCAGTCTGAGCAGAGATGGAATTCAAGGTGGACTGATGAATGGTTGAGATTTTGGCATTAAATTAAAGGTGACATTCCAGAGGGAAAATCCAAGAAGATGTAGTTAAATGGCGTTGTTCTTCAATAAAAGTAGTATTTGGAAAATCTGCTTGGGAATGTTCAGAACTCCAGAGAATAGAAGGCTTTCTAGGTGAGTATTATCTTGGACTTATATTCATAGCGAAGAGCTCTTAATGCACACAGGCTCATGGACGATTTCTTCTTGATCCATTTACTCTGGGCTTGTCTTAACTTTTGAAGGAAATCTTGAAGATTAGAAGTGTGCCATTTTTGCCTCAAAAGTTTAGGGACACCTTTAATGGTTTTTAAAGGAGCCACGTCATCAGTAATATGGGTTATGGTTGTGTTATACAAATCTACTACCAGATCATTAATCCCTGAGAAAGTATGTGATGGATGGAAGGTGGAGGTGATCAAAAGTAAAAAGAAAGTTCTGCTCTTAGAAGATATAAAGGCCTAACCTTTTTTGGTAAGGTTGCAGATGAGACCTGTTTAATGAGGTTCAAGGGGTAATGTTGATGTTGATGGCCCTATATTCAGAACAATCAAGATTGACAACATTGTTTATAATAAGAGCCACATTATTCCTGGAAATTCATTCCATACAATGGACTGAAATATGTGCGGGTTCAAGAGGAAGGAAAGAGAAAACGTCTCCAGAGATTTTTTATGAAAGGGATGATAGGCCACTGGGATCATTTGCCCCAAATAAAAATGCAACGTATCACACATTATATGCCCTGGTGCGGAGGGAGAGCAAAAGATCTGTTCTCTCCTCAAAGAGTACCACGTTGCTGAGATTGGGCAGGTAATATTAAAGAGTGAAAGAGACGGTATCTAGGTTATGGATGGATGTTTTGCTCTGAAGAGATTTGCATGAAGGTAGAGAAGCAATGTTCTTTTGAGGTAGGGTCCAATGAAGTTTATAAATGAAATATGAAATATGAAATGAGAGCTAGTCATCAATGACACCAGCACAACACCCTTGGCAGTTTTTGTAATACAGTGATGAAACAACAAGATATATCTCGTTTTCATGGCCATTTCATAAATGATGAAACTTTGATCACTGTGTAAAGCAAAAGAGGAATGTGGTCCTGAATGTTTTCATTTGGACAAATTCATATCTAACCAATACACAAGGCCAGAAGCAATCAATAATCTTTCTCTCAATACCTCATCTAGTACAGTCAGGGCATCACTAAAAGGTTGGTGCACTCACTAAACACTAAAAGTGTTGTATGTGATTACACTGGTGAGAAAACACTGTTCCAAAGAAATATTGGTGAAAGATAATAGTAATTAAATAAACATTGTTCCTCTTCCCATGCAACAATATATTGCCAGAATAATTTCATCCCGCGATGATCGCCAAATGCGAAATGGACAATTAAAGGTGATGCAAAGATGATGGAAAACATATTTAACATGGTGCAAATTCTTTCCATCCAACTCTACATCTAATGCCAGAACCAACCCCCTGACCACTTAAAAAAAAATTAAACGCTTTTTTTAAAATTGAGCTTCGTGCCAGTTTCAAGCCTCTAAGCGTTGGACCAGTAACCTGTGCTTCTCTGCGTTGTTGTGTTCCAAAATAAGTCAGTTTCTGCTGAGCTATCCTCTCAGCCCACATAAAATGGACCCTTCACCCTCCTCCCGCCATAGCCAGTTTTGAGGTTACGTCCGATTTGGGGGGAACCCCATTCATCTCCCTATTGCCCTTGGACCCCCCCTTTACCTTACCACTGATCCACCAACAGTCAACAACCCCTGCTACCTGGCAGAAATGTCTGAGATGATGTAATTTCCAGATGAAGAAAAAACAATGATGACCATTTGCCATAGCCTTGCCCCATTCCACCTGCAAATGTCTTCCTATCCTTGATCTCTCTTTCTAAAAAGGATTCTCTCTCAGATATAAAAGTGGTCCATCTTTCTGTTGAAATTACATACTCCTACCTAGCAACACCAAACTCAATGATAAAACACTGCTGGAAAAAACAAACACCACAAAATCATGAGCCTCATTTTAGAAAAGGGCCCTTACGTTTATCCCAGGATTTTACACCTTTTTTGCATGCAAAAATGAACCCTATGCCTGTATCCCCTTGGTACGCCCCCTATGGGCAGTGCTCTGTTGCTTCCCATACATACATGCATATACTTCAGAGGCTGAAAGCTGTTCTTTGCTGGCTTGAATCATAAACATGGAAGTTTATGTCATGGTATTATGATTCAATGGACAGGGTGGAGGAGCTCATGAGGAGCTTGTGCCATCTAACTATACTTGTGGAGAGGATGGCTTCGGTGTGTGAGGATCCTGCATCAGCACAAGGTGTAGGCTGTGTGTAACAGGCTGGACGAAGCCAAAGACAAAGGCAAACTGGCCATTCTCTTACTGTTGGACCTTTCAGCAGCGTTTGATCTCGTTGACCATCAGATCCTCACAAAACATTTGACCACAGCTGCTTCGTTCTCTCTGAACGCTGCTAGCTGGATCCAATCCTTTCTGTCGAACAGAACTACAAGGGTCTTTGCACCTACAGCTGCTGTTGATCCAGTTCCTATCTGTTGCAGGGTCTCTCGTGTTTCACCCACGCTTTACAACATTTTCACTAAGCTCCTCTTTGATCGTATTGACAGCTTGGGTGTCAGTTAAACGAATTATGCAGATGACACCCAGGTCCGCATTACACTCACTGGCTGCTATGACACAGACTCCAAACTGTTAAATTATATTTACCTCGGAATTCAGGCATGAATGACAGCCCACAGTCTCTGTATAAATGACGACAAGATGGAGTTTGTCATCATTGGATCTCAAGTTCGTCTAAACAAACTTGAAACACGCTACAAGACATTTAACATTGATGGAAACATCATTAAAGTCACTAATGAGGTCAAAACCTTAGGCGTCTACCTAGACTCCACTCTTTCCCTCAAAAAACATGTCAATACTACAGCCTCAACTAAAGCTTATACTAACAAACTGATCAATGCCTGCAAACCGTACTTATCTACCAACAGCTGCCTTACGCTTGCCAGGACATTGATTTTACCTAAACTGGATTACTTGGATCTTCCAAACGTAATCTGAACAAATTACAGGTTCTTCAGAGCAATGCTCTCAGATCTGCCTTAAATATCTCACGCTCTAACCATATCTCCGCCATTAGATGGGATACACACTGGCTCCCAGTGCAGGACCGTATCTCTCTGCGCACGCTAGTCACCATGCATAAATGCCTGTCAAACTCAGCACCTAAATATTTGGCTGATAAATTCTCCAAGAACCAACCTTCCAGACTCACTAGATCCTTTTACTCACACTGTCTCAACATATCAAGTTTAAACTGAAAACTGCAGGCAGCACACGCTTCTCCGTACTAGCTGCAAAGTACTGGAACTCCCTTCCTACAGCCATCAGGGCTGAACCTTCTTTCTGGACCTTTAGCTCTAAAGTGAAAACTTGGCTTTTGCCCTGCAACATTAATCTTAATTTTTGATACATCCACCACGTATATCAACATACCGTTCCTTGGCTGTGCTGTTCTTTCTATGTTTATTTAATTGGGCTGTGTTAGGCTAGTGGTTGTGGTCCTAATTTTGGTTCTGGCCACAATACTGTGGTCACACCCTTCATAGTGTCGTCGTCCAGCTTGCAACCATTGTTGCCCCATTGTATGTTGGGTCTTAGGCCACCTGTGAATTACTCCTCAGCTGCCTGTAGCCTACTGTATTTATTCCTGATGTTGGTATGTTGACCAATTATGTAACCCATGTCAACAAGCCTCTTGGTAACTGTCTTTTATATATGTACTTGTAACATTTACCTATACTCAAGCGCCCAGATACCTTAGGGTTTGATCCGTTCAACAAATAATAAACTGAACTAAACTAACAGGAAATGGTTGTTAAGTTCCCCATTCTCGTGTTAAATTAGTAGTCTGAAATGGGAGTCTCAAGCTTGTCAGTTAAAAGAGCACTTTTACATTTATTTATTTTTTATTTATTTCGTGATACTGTCATACCCAGTTATGAGATTTTCAGGCTCCCCACAACCACGTTGCAGATGTCATTTCTAGTTTATTCAGTCTGAATTTATCTCTGATCTCCATTTTCCCAAATCCTGTGTCTGCCGATCGACTCGCCCTCCCTGTCCTCTTTCAGCGATTGCCAAGGCCGCTGCGTCCCCGAATGGCATCATCGTCCATCCTCCCCATCTGCTTTCCTTGGCTCCGCGATTCCCTTGTGTCCATTGATGCTTCCACACGCTGTTCCCAGTCTATGAAAGGCATTTCCCTCCATGTGCCTCAGAATACTCATGCCTCTTCGCAAGACATATCCCACTAGAGGAGTTAACCTTTTCTCCTGTTTAAGTGCCTCTCCGCACTGTCTTGCACTTTACTTTTCAAAGGAAAATCTGGGATCGAATTTCTATTTTCAAAACTGTTGGGTAAACCTAAATTAATTTCTTTCCCACCCAAACCCCTTGCACAACCTCTGTTGCTGCATCCTCTACTGCCGGCTAACTGCAGCCACTGGCAGAATATCTAGACGGCATTTGATTAAAATAAGTAGCAATTTATCTGGTATGTATTCGTTATTTTAGTCTCCACTTGCCTGTTGTATATGTTGTGCCGTAAGCAATGTAAGCTATGGAAGGTGCATTCAACCATTGTTGCACTTCTTCAATATCCCTTTTTGTGACCATTTTCTTTAAAGTTACCTGTACCAGCCACATCATATGCAGAGCTAGCTCTCTCTCTCTGCACACTCTTTCTCTCTCTCGGTCTATGTCTCTGTCTGTTTCTATGTGATATACATGTTGTGAAATGTGCATTTCTTAGAGCTATCCAAGCTGTTGCTGACAGCTGCATCGCCATGTAAAAACACTGATATTTTTAGGGAGGATGCTGTGTTTTGTGCAAAAGAATCAATTAAAAATGACTTTATTTATTTGCACTGACATTGTAAACTGGCCCTTTTTAAAAATGTAAAAGGTTAATTTCTAAATAGATGGTTTAGTCATAATAAGAACATAACAATAGTCTTAGTGAACAAAGGACGTAATCAAAAAGGTTCTCATTCCAAGATGGGCAGTCTGGTACACTCCAATTGTCCTCTTTCAAAATACCCTACATTCCCTGGGGTTTTCTGGCACTGCTCTTTCCAGGTTTAAATCTTACCCGGCTGACCGTTGCTTTTCTGATTCTTGGGGTGGCTTAAGGTCTTCTACTTTACTGCAGACTCATGTCATTACCCAGGGCTCTGTCCTGGGTCCTCATCTCTTTTCCCTCTAGACCTCCTCCTTATATTCTATTGTTACATCCTTTGGTCTTTCTGCTCATTTCTATGCAGATGGCTCTCAGCTCTTTGTTTCTTTCTCCTCTTTTTCTGACACCCTTCACTCGTCTATCTATGTCTCCTGGCCCTCCAGTCTTTGATGAACTCCCATTTCCTACATCTGAATGCTTCTCAGACAAACATTCTGTCTTTCCTGCCTCTTTGATATCCTCTCCCATCTCACCACCTTCAATTATATTTCCTCCTTCCTCTCTTCCCTTTTCTTCTTCTGCCCAGAATGTAGGTGTCACCTTCAATTCTTCTCTTCACTTTACACTTCAGATCTCTAGCATTGCTTGCTCCTGTTGTTCCCAATTCTTTAATCTCTGTAAAGCCAGTCCCTTTCTCCCTTTTCATGCCACCAAACTCCTTATTACTGCATTAGCTTTTTCACATCTTGACTATTGCTCCTGTCTTCTTGATTTAAACTATTTCTTATAAAGTGCAACGCGCCCATAGGCCTCAGTGTGCAAATTGGTCTTGTTGGTCTTGCTGGTTCTCATCTGGCCCGTTTGTTCTCTTTTAAATTCTTCTGTTCTCTGCCGAATTTCTGCTTGAGTCTCTATTATTCCCTGCTTACACTTACTCTGTTGGCTTTCTTTTGAATATTGCAAAACAAAAGTGGTGATGGCTGGAAGGTTTTGAATTAATCTTAACCTCTGGCATTGCTCTGGGCAACCCTCAAGATCATCGTTCTTCACCTGCCAAGCCATTACAAAAGAGGAAAGACCAAATGCAAATCAGGTTTGTTCCCACCCCAAAATGGGCAGTCCAGCCTGAGCTGGTGGGTCACATCCCTTTTGCACAAGACCACAAGCCTCTCCAAACATGTTTCGGCTTTGAATCTTGTCTTCTGTTTTGCTTTCTCTATATTACTTTAAAATGTTTTCATTGAGTTGCTCTTCCTTATATCTGTTCTTTTCTTTCCCTGTATGTCCCTTCTCATTTCCTTCGATCTCAATATCTTTTTTTGTTAACCCTTTCTAGGCCACCCCACGCCTAATCTCGCTTTTTGCTTGTTCTCACTCTTAGCCCCCAAGTTCTGGAACTCTCTTCCTCTTCACATCAGATCTACCCCCACCTATTTGCTTTTTCACACACAACTTTAAACCCATTTACTTTCTAATATATATTTGTTTTTCTTGCTTTTGATTGTTATGCTAACTATTCATGTAAATTACTCATGTAAATTTGTATGGACACTTTGTGTTCGGGGCTTTGGCAAAATTGCCAAATAAATTAATAAATACAAATACCTCCCTGAGAAATGGGAAGAAGACAAATAGCACGAATGTGGGTTCCAGCCTCCTTTGCATAACATCACAGAGACTTTTGGGAGCATTGTCACAGATTTTTACAAATATACCTACGACAAAAGGATTATATGCTTGAATCACTAAATTCATAATGCACACTGGGCTTGGTGCTTATTTCATTTTGTACAACACTCACCCTAACATTAAACATTTTGTAACATTGAACCATATGTACAGATTGGGCTGTGGAGGTGAAACTAAAATGGCTGCAACATCAGTCACTCCACTGGGGTCCATAATACTTAAATTCCTGGTCCACCCCTTGTGACTCTGCTACACTGGCAGCTCTCAACACAGATTCTTCCACCTTCTCTCA
Source organism: Ambystoma mexicanum (assembly GCF_040938575.1). Lineage (NCBI taxonomy): Eukaryota > Metazoa > Chordata > Amphibia > Caudata > Ambystomatidae > Ambystoma > Ambystoma mexicanum. The sequence continues at coordinate 1,091,900,239 of NC_090937.1, read as the reverse complement.
TTCTCCCTGACCAGTCAAGAGGAATGGCAGAGTGGGGTTCCTTATCAATAAGGCTTTCAGCACTGCCATCCTGTCTCTATCATCTCTGTCTGACATCACTTCTTCCTCTTTTGAAAGTACCACTGTTTAACTCCTCACTTTTACTATTCTCACTCTTTACTGTCAACCCCCTGATCCTCTTGAAGTGGGAAAAGTGAACAAAAGGCTCCCACCAATCCCCTCTCAACCCTGGCCTAGAGGATCACAGCCCAGACACCCGCCACGAGAGGAGTTCGCCCATCTCCCAGACGACCAAATACCCTGGTACAAGAACATACGGATGTGCCCACGCGCGTGCCCACCCGCCTGCCCACCAGCCTGCCCTGCACATGCCGACACCTGCGGCATGGATGAACTCGACTAAACCATCCAGCACCAAATCAACACATCGTTAGAGATGCCATGACGACCTAGCCAACGGTCAGCACACCCGTGCAAACATACACACCGGACACTCCCACACCAATCCACACGAAGAACATACTCAGTGCTATGACGTAGGCGACGGACACACCCACCGACGTGCATCTTTATTATTTTCCACATAGGCTTCTCAAAATGCAGAAACGCAAGACGCATAATGAACTCATCTAAAAAGGCTTGCTCACGCTTCTTCTAAACCCTTGTACCATAATGAGAAATATATCGAAGGCACGATACTGGGGATAGAGCAATATGATACCATAACCTAAAGCGCTCTGTATCAAACGGTTCCACCTATGCACCAGGCCCAAGTAGGCCGCAAGCAAAAGCTTCCATGAACATTGAATGAGCAAGAGCTTGGTTGCTGACCCTGCAGAATGAGCCCGGCGAAAGCAGACAGTCAAGGGCACAACGTTGCAAACTCTCGAAGCGCAAGCCGACGCCAAGGTCGCACCTGCAAGATAAGCCAGGCATACAATGAGAAATGCAATATTAATTGTGCAGAATTCTGCCTCAAACAAGGTCCCACCTCACGTGACCAAGCCAAACCTGATAGGATGCCAAGCCCAGGAGGAAGAAGGCGCCTGGATCCCCCGTCTCAAGACACAAGCACATACAATTAAGCGACTCAATGGACATCTGCAGCGGTGGGAGTAGTCGGCCTTCCTGCTTATGAATAAATCCTCACATTGTCTGCACATACCCATAGTGAAACATTGTTGCAAATGACAGGTGCACCGCGAGCTGGGAACAGCGATAGTCCCAGACTGGGGGGCTCGCGGGAGAACCAATCAGAACATGGGGCCCTTATCACTGACGCCATTAACATTAACCAATCCTCAGGGGTCTTCATGTAACAATTTTTATGTATCAAACTGAAGGGACAACCCAAGTATACCACCTGACTGACCCTTAACCAATAACGACGTTCTCTATACGTATGCTATACTAACCCTACCACTCAGGGAACCAATCCAGAGTGGCGATAGGTTTTTTGCTAACTTTCTCAGGTGACACAAGTAGCGCGTCATACTAAGGTAAAAATGGCCTGCGAGCCCCACGATGTTGAGAGAGTGTCAGGACGGACGCGTACGATCCTTGACCCATCCCTGCCGTTTTGTTTAATAAACAGCAGAATCACCTTGCTTCTTGCGTGTGTCTCATACTCTATCTCTTTTGGGATATACGGGAGGAGTTGGGGCCTCCCTGCCCGGAGGTCCGCGGACGGCCCAGCCGACCCCGGGAGAATTCCCCCCGACACTCTCAACTTCTTCTCCCTGACCTAAGCCCTCTCCTTGAGTCACTTCTTCCTGACACCCTCATTGTCATGCTGGGGGATTTTAACATTCCCAAGCACTCTGCAGCCAGCCTCCTTGAACTTAACTTCGTCCTATCTGACCACTCCCTCTACTCCCATTATGACCAATCTCCCACTTTCATTCCTGCTTGCGTGTTCTTACATAGCCGTAGTTATCCTTCTGTACAACCACGGCTATGGAAAATCATTTGTGCTCTTACCTTAGTCCCTATCCCACCTCCAACTCCCAAATTTGACATGGTGACCTCTCCCTGGCTCCCCACCCCACCCCACCTCTAGCCTGATACTATTCCGCCTTTTTTCCTGCTTGAAATGTCATTTTTCTGCCTTTTCGATTTCGGGTATCTGCGGGTATACCAATGGTTATCTCTCACATCAAGGAAAAAAAAATATGGTGGCTCTTTCATTTCTGAAAAGCCTGTCTGCTGCAATGCACCATGGGAGATACCTCTATTTTTTGTTTTCTTAATAACTTTTTTAATTTTCTAATACATCTTTCCCAATATTTCCAGTCAGAGGGGGGGCTGGTGGGGGGCTGGGAGAGAGGGTGATGTGTACAAAAATGTCTGCAAAATTTCAGCCAAATTCATCATACGAGTCAAACATTACTAGCAATTCATTTTTCAAAACTTTTCTATGGAACTCACCACTAACTTATATTATATATATTTCCTACAGTAGAGCACAGCAGATTCTTGGCTGAAGGAATTGTTAATCAAAAGGGCATCAGCCAGGAACTCACTACTAACCTATATTATATATATTTCCTACAGTAGAGCACAGCAGATTCTTGGCTGAAGGAATTGTTAATCAAAAGGGCATCAGCCAGGAACTCACCACTAACCTATATTATATATATTTCCTACAGTAGAGCACAGCAGATTCTTGGCTGAAGGAATTGTTAATCTAAAAGGGCATCAGCCATGATTCAAAGAATATATAGTGCAATAAAAGGACTCGATGAGGAGAGCACAAGGAATCTGATTGGCACACCTGAATCGCATTTATTTCCAAATGTGCATGTGAACTATTATGTGTTGCCATCATGCTTTTTTTCATTATTGTGGTTGTTCATTTATTTCACACCGTTAACATGGTTCATGAAATAAATAAGTGAATAGATTTGGCTGCACTTCATAGGAATCCAAAATATGAATATTTCCCAATCGATCAGCTATTTAGATATGTCGTCTGCATGTTATAATGTACGGTATTTCACGGTTGAATAAGATTTTTATAAATGAGAATCAGGAAAAAATGCTCTTATATGTTACATGCAGACTGAAATCTTATTTTCAATAACAAAGTTAATTTCCTGTGCAATCTTTTTATCTGTTTTCTCTTGCGATTTATTCATCAATTATATAGACCAGGTAAGAGCATAATGTCGGTGCAGTATTAAGGGAATGAAAGTCGCTTTTCAGTGTCTGATATTTGTGCCGTAAAAAAGAGTGGGAAACCAACGAGCTTTAACTAAACCGCTAGGTCTGGGGAATGGACATGAAAAGGTTTTGAAAATGTCCCAGCTCTGAAATGATCTGAAATGAGCAAGTGCCAGTTGTCTGGCTCAGGTTGGTGCACAGGGTCACACAGTAACAAACAAAAGCCTGGAGCAACCAATAAAAGTGGGCTGCATTCAAGGACCACACTAGTATCTGTGGGTGACAGTTTTAGGAACATGTGTGGGAAGTGGTGCATTTTAGAGTTCATTGGTCCAGTAACATAGTTTAAAATTGCAAGCTGTACAATGAAGTGATTAAAGTAGTCCACATTGGCCGAAAAAACATATCCATGCTTGTCTGTCAGGCTGCCCACTCTGCTTAAATGCTCAGGTTTAAAGGACTTCTTCTTTCTTCTTCTGTGGTCTTTCTGTGCGTAAGACTCAGTCTCAGATTCAAGGGGTTCTCACACCATCCTTCTGGTTTTCACAAGGGGAAGCCTCCTGGATTCGGACTGGAGCCTATTAGTGGCCTCTGCAGGTGGTGTCGCAGTGGAGCTGACATTCAACCAAAGCCCAGAACAACAGGAAGACAGAAAGCCATCCCAAGGTCTTGTTGGGGTACAACCGAGGCATATTTCTACCTCCCTTCACCCCAGGGTCTTGGTTTTCCAGTCACCTACTCCAGTCTCTCTCACCCTCAGCATCTGACCTCACATTTTATTCCCACAATTTCCTAACACTGATATTTCTCTTCCTCTATCCATCCTGTAGGGTGTATCATAATCCTGTTCCTCTGCCCTTCTAGACATACCCCTTGTGTTCCTAGGGCCCACCATCTTCTCCTCACTACTGTTCTTCCACCTCCCTACTGGGAAAATGCCCCCTCCACCGATGTAGCAATGTTCCACTTATTGTCAAATCCAATCTTCTCACTACCACCTCCTCTCCCACCTCCCCCAAAATAAAAGAAGGAATAAATCCAAAGGCCAGAATGTTCACTTTGAGATTAAATCAGACCAAGATATTCTAAGTTAAGAAGAGAGACATCATAAGAAAGGAAAACTTGAATGGAAGCTGGAAATAGAGGAAAAGAGTCGAACTCTAAGAGAAAGTAAGACTGTGAACTGTGCATCAACGATCAGAAAGCCAAAGGGGCAAACCATAAGTATTGGATAAAGTTACCTTTGGAAAATAGAAGGATAAATACAAGTAAGACAAATCGAGGAAAGAGCAAGAGAGAAACAGAGAATAGTTGCATGAGAGAGAAGAACCTGAAGTTGAACAACCGTTTAACAGAATTATATGAACTGATAAAAACAGTTACCAAGAACTACTTACGGATCATCTATTGAACTGAACTGTGAGAAAATCCCAGTATTCTGGAGAACTGAGACATTCTCCTGGTTTTGGTTGTTATAATAGTGGTAAGGATAGGATAGGTTAGTTTGGACATTGGACAGATTCTATTTTTTACTCTCACTGATGACTGACAAGCACCTTAGTTTTGTTAGGTAGGGGAATCCCATAGCATAGGGAAAAATAGGCATTCATTCTTTAATACAAATATCAGTAAGATGGAAAATCAGAGTCTGCATCCTTCTTCTGAACTGCAACATGTTGCTGAAATTGAATAAATGGTCGACAACAAAGTCATCAGGCATAAATGTCACTTGCCAGATGTGGTCACATTTGCGTCCAAGCCGCCCAAGCCAATGATCTGCTCAATGTAAATGAGACCAGCGAATACCTCTTTGATTATGTACATCTCCTCTATGTAGGGTAGGTCCTCCACCAGTTGCCTTGGACAAACGCACATTCCAGTCCAACTTTCCCTTGGTTCTTCCATGCGCGTATATGCCTCCTTAGAAGCACAATGTTCCACTCCACTAGCATTTATCTTATCAGTCACCTGCTGTCATTGATGCTGTGTTCTCTAACTGAGAGGATACTTCCAGCCAAAGTATACAGGTCCACATAATGCTACTCAACAAAGTCTGTGTGGATGACCAGCTCCTCATCTGTGGACCTTTTTTTTGGGTGGTCCCTTCTTTTTCCATGGTGATCCCTTCTCACTCATAGTGCTTTGCCTGGTCAGAGGTAGTGCACAAATCCACTGTGAATTAGCTACATAAAGTTAATCTGCATATGCACCTCAGTTTCATATCCAAACAGTGCATGAACACTGTGCATGCATGTTGCACAAAGCGAGTTTTGCAGAATTTACGCACTAAGGGTCTTTCCTCTTCTGCTGCCTTGTAGTGTGTTCCTTGATACCATCTGTGTCTTGCTTTCCCTTTTGCCATTCATCATCTGTTGCCTCACCTCATCTGAAAGACAATGCCTGCTGCCTACCTGTCAGTAATTGGTGGCTGAGCTTTTGCACTGTCCTGGTGTGACTGTTTCACCACCACAGCCTGTCAGCTTCTGCTGGAGTGACCTGCACCAGTCTACCATGTACTCCTCAAGACCACCTCATCTTCCTCATCTGTTCACCAACATCTCCATCTGACCATTGCAGCGTCTCAGTCCAGGAATACTTAGGATCCATTGTCACCCCTAGCAGTCTCATCTCTCCAATGGTTGCAACATCATTTGACCCACCAAGGTAGAGAGACTGAGTGCCATCAGCGTCTCTGACAATTAAGTTGGCACTGTGGGTGACGTGAGGGATTTGAGTCTCTCTTAAGTGCTGAGAAGCAGCTTGGGGTCAAAGCCTGTAAAATGATCTGGGAGAGCATTACAGTTGCCATCACCACAGAAGTGGTGCAGTCCCTACCATGGACAATGTAAAGAAGCACTGAGGATCAGGAGCCAGAAGAGGTGAGTGTGGTCACTGAGGCAGGACAACATCATGAGGTTCATGCTCGTGGCTGCCATCAGGAGACACCACTACAGGTCCTGGTCCTGGAGAAGGTCAACCCAGCACTTCATGCCCTGGTCCTTGAGCTGCAGGCATGTATCCAAATGGGCTGCTACTACACAAACGTGACCAGGCCATACAATGTCTCTATAGCATGGATGAGATGGCATGAAGGAGGAAGGAGAAAGAGAGTAGGTCTACCAATAAAGGGGGAGTTGTCAGACTAGTATGTTGCCTGGTGCCTCATTGGCACATCACAACTATTGTAAGGGACACATAGACCTTGTAATGATGGAAAAGGCCTACACACGTCTGGCCAAATATTTGATGCAACCTCTGTCAGCTATTAATGGCATTTGTACTTGTGATTCTGAACATCCCCTGTATCCATGTTTTCTTCGACAGAGATGTTCATTCACATGAGGCTGTGTTTGAACAGTACAAGGATATTTAGTCTCCACATCTGCATTACCTACATCCTTCTTGCACTGCATGTGCCTGAATGTCTTTGATTTGGGGTTGAAGTGGCCCTGTGGCTATGTTCCCTTCACATTGTCTCAAGAGGATAGCTTAAGGTCAACGTGCTCGCCTTGGAAGTAAGACTACACGGAGCGACACAATTTCAATCCCCGGGTCCGCGCTTAGAAACCTCTGGGTATAAAGCGCGTTATAAATAACCAATCATATCATATCATTAAACTCTCTCTGCAGACATGTATGTGAGACATGTTTGTGTCTCAATAAAATGTACACGTGTTGTTTGCACTAATGTCTGCATGCCCACATGTCACAGTTTTCTATAGACTGAGTACACACCTGCATACAGTGATGATTTTCCCTTGTCCTTCTTTTTCAGTATCTCAAGCATCTGGAGGTGCAACTTCCCCTGAGGAGGAGCTGCATGCCAGGGACAAGGGACAAGCCGTCAAGATGGCCCCCTAGATCCCAGGCACTCTCCATGAAATCAAGCTCCATGGAGGTGCATGTGCCTGGGATGCCACTCTCCATGAAATCAAGTTCCTAGGAGGGACATGTGCCAGAGGCTTTGGACTCCTACCATGACACAGCTTCTGAGGATGAGGACATTTCATTCAGGACATCATACTTGTGAACACCTCTGCAGCAGAGAGACAGGGAAATGGTTCTGAAGATACAGAGTAGCCTCAGAGCCAGGCGACCTATATTCTGGTGTCAGGGTTGGGCTTTGAAGGGGAGGAGGAGGGTGTTGTGGGACTTCTCTCTGCCTATTGGAGGATCCAAGTGGAATTTGCCTTCCACAGAGATGAGCGTGATACAGGAGGCTGATCAAGGCACTGTGGAGGTGTCACAAAAGCCTCCTGTCACAGGCTCATCATCCGCAGGGCTAAGTACCTTATCTGCAGCTTCCATCCAGATAAAGCAATGTTCCTTGACAGAAGAGACCGTCCAGGCCACAATGGTGCTACTGCTGGTGGGGGGATTGCATACGGCCAATGCTCACCATGAAGCTGTGCTCGCAAGTCAACAGCGGGCTGCGCAGCATCACAGAGAGGCGGCCATGATCCTCACGCACCTGTTGGCAGCACTGAGCAGGGGTGATCTCTCTTCAGACAGACCACATCGATTGCCCTCCCTTACACCTCCAAGAGACAAATGGCATCCTCTGTGAGGTGTGCTCACTAAAATAGTTATTGAAGGCTGCAGGGTTCACACAACACAGGAATCACATGGCCATGGTGGCATGGTGGTTCTCATTCATCTTGCTATCATGCACATTTGCATGTAAAGGACACTACGTTTTATTTCTGCAACATATTGGTCTCCATTGCAGTTTGTTGAGGATGGCTCCACATTTGTGATGTAATGGCTTTGTCAAAGCATGAGTGTGTGAATCTTTGCTATACATTTTGTCATTACATGGACGTTGTCCTGTGTAGTCAGTATTTGCCTGTTGTTCTTGGTGTCCATTGATGTTCACTTCTAACATTCGTACGCTCCTTATATGTAGGAGATTCATGTACGTTTGTCTCACTCGTGTGACTTCCATGAGGTCCTCTTTTGTGTGCATATGTAGATGGTATGGGCACTTCTTCATAAGGTGCATTTTGAATGACTTTGAACAATGTTAAGTGTAGTTCCTGGCACAGTTTCCTCCATTAAACATCCATGTTGGTGGCTACATACCTGTGATGCAGGTCACATGTTATGGTCCATGGCATGCATCCTGTGGTCTAGCTGTTGAGGGTTGTCATCGGCATGTATGTGATTTTATTAAGTTGCAATTACTTAGGTTATCTGCATGTTCCATGTGGCAGGGAGTAATGACATGAGCTCAAGTCACGTGTACTGTTTAGTTTTTGGGGTCGTCCTTGAACACATGATGGACCTATGCAGCTGTTGGTCTGCAGATCCGGTATTGTGATACTGCATGTTGTGCTGGTGGCATGTATATGTTTTTGGTAGCAGTGTATAGTTTGCACATGGCACAAAGTGTAGACGATATGTGAAGATTTGCTTTGCGCATGTCACATGTGCATTCGCATGTCAAATGTTCGGTCAGGATTGTCTTTTAATGTGTGCTCTGGTGACATTTCTCATAGCACGTCTTTGTATGTAGTTCACAAAGCATTTGTTGTGATGTATTCATTTTTCTTTTTGAGTTCTTTTGTGTGTTTTGTTGTTGGTTGGCATGGCATTGTCCCCCTCATTATGCATGAGGGGAAGGACGCACATCTTTTCATATTTCATGGGTTAACTCACTTGATTAATGTTGGAGTACGTTTCAGGTGCCCCAGACAAATACCCCTGGCTAAAGGAATATAAGAAAATATAAGAGCGAAGCATGTTCCTTGAAATTAATCAAGGAAATGCCTATGCACTCTTATGGCTGTACTCCCAAATGTAAAATTTCTCAGAATGATCAGTTTCAATAACAATATTGATACAATGACACTTTAAGAAAATGCAACAAAACAATACTTTTTAAAATATATAGGTACATTCACAAATTCTTATTCAGGATCGTGTACAGGTACTGTTTAAGTGCATAACAAGGGTTGGTGTCACCCTGCATATTGTCAGTTCACAATCATATACGATACTGTGTCAATTTCAAATTGACTTGATGAACACAAACACATTTTTCATAAATGACAGATTTGAGTTATACAGAAGTTCTCTGCTGTTTTGACAATTATGTTATGTTGAGAGGTGGAGTTCCTGTGATCACTATGCATTTTGAGAATGTATGTCTCTGTTCATCAGCTGCACAAAAACTCTCTGTCTTCCTACAATAAAGTAACAAGATTTAATATAACATGAATCTATATAAAGGAATTATCTACATAATTTAAAATAAAAATCTTTTTGATATCTTCTGTCTTTTTGAGACTCTGTTGATGTTTGGGTAAAGGTCTCAACTAATGCTGCCACTGCGGGTGAGACTCCAATGTGGGAAAGCTATTTAAATGATATAAATGAGAGGAATAAAATTAGCACTAACGTTCTGTTTAACATCTAATGAAGATGGAACAGTTTTTACCCCAGTAAGTCACGAGATTAATACTCACTAATGTATTATCACCGTGAGCAAACGATGGGTGTGATCCTAAAAAAAATAATAATAATCATGTTGAAAGGCTGTAATTGTATCCACATAAAATGGATCTAACTGGTATAGCACCAAGGTTGTAAGTAAGTAAACCTATGGCTGCTGGATTGTGATGACTCACAGGGATTTCCTTAATGTTACTGTTATCCGCATGTCATGGTCCTGAAAGAGACCGAAAGATGCGTATTAAGACAAATGCATCATCAGTCATAAGGAATAACTATACCAACATCCTACGGAGCACTTCCTGATTGGCCTAATTCTTACCTCGTTTGGTATAGAGGGACAGGAACAGGCCAGAAAGCAGCACATAGGAGGCTTCCCGTCCCAAAACTGTTCTTCATTTTGTAAATCAGGACATGTGAGCTGCTCAGCGCTTGTGTGCGTGCGCTGTGTTGCTGTTGTCATGTGATCCGATGTCAAGACTGCATTGTACTAGCAAGTGTGATGTCCTGCCAGCCATTTGTTTTTTACACTCCTGGTCATCAGTTGCGGATTCTATTTATTTTATTTTCATTTTTTTATTGTGTGTTTTAGTACAAAACTGAACTTTTCACACATCAAATTACATAAAAGTACATATAAATAAATAAATCAATTCTTTACATCTTCAATACTTTGTATCTAAAAAGACATGTTACGATGATAAAACCATTTTACCTCTAAAAACATTAAAACAAGTACCCATGGTTCAAACAGAACAGCAGGAAGGAAAAGGAAAATAACCCCTTCTACTAATTTAATACGATGTCCAAAAATTCTAGTAGCCTTATGGACAAGGAGATTTTATTTCTGTTAAGGATTTAAATCCATAAGTCCTTTTCTAATACACTATGGCGCAGATCAGTTTTTCTCGACCGCAACAAGTGCAAAGCCCGACAACACACACACAAATGTTTTAGAGTTTCATCCTCTAGGTCACAATATCGACATAGTCTTTTTCCCTTAGGGACCTTTCTCCTTTTACCTTTTTATCCGTTTACCCAGAACATCCACTGGGGGGAACAAATTTAGTTTTAATCCCAACATTTGGAACTTAAATTCCCTGAATGGGTGCTTCCTCAAATATGGAGCTAGAGTATTATAATTCTTTAGAGACCAAGTAAAATGATTGTTGAAACGGCAGTACACCAGCAAACCAGCCCTTAGCTGTATCCACATGTGTCTAAATAACATTTGCTTCACTTTGTTGGGATTCGTGGACAGTTCATGTGTTGTAGATTCAATTTTTAAAAGAGTCTTCGTACACCATTCACCCTTGTCCACCAAAACCTTACAGTTACCCTTTACCCACAATTCATTAAAATGGACAAACAATGAGGTGTTGGGTGAAGAAACTATGCCAGCATATAACTACAACTTTCCCAGATCAATTACTGTCTGAATTGGCAGCTGCCCCAACTCAAAACAGTATTCCTGCTATTGGCACCGAGGCCGGTGGATGAATCACCCTTCTCTGGATTCAAAATATCTATATCCATGTTCACGCTGCACTTGCTCAACATGCAAAGATTGGATATTAAATCCTATATTCCACCCATATCTGCCAATTGTTGGAATTGAACTGACCAAAAAGAAATAGTGTGATATTAATTGTATAATACATCACCTAATTGGCATATGTCTGGCTGTATTATTTTCTTGTATGTTCCCTGCTGATCTGGGACTATGGCACTGTTTGTGATCAGCGTGTGTGCTGGTTTTTGTCTGTGACATTTTGCAGTGTGATTTTGATATATTTGCCAGCACTTTGGGGACTGGTGTGATGCTGTCTGAGGTGGAGATACATGTTCAGTGTGGCCATGTTCCAATGCGTTGCATGGGGTACATTTGAATGGCTTGCCATTTTGTTATGTGTTGTTCTGGCACATGAGTGCTGTGTTTTCTGTACATGAAGGCATTTTATGCCTGTACTTGTGTTGGTTGGTAAATGGTTGAGAAGGTAATGTGGGCATTGATAGTTTTAACATGTTTGTTTGAAGCATATTTATCTGTGTATTTATTGAAGGTGGATCTTGCTTTAGGAAGCAAGAGAGCACTTTCTAAGTTATAGGAGGATGTGCAAGTACAAAGAAGGAGATAGCAAGGATCAATACAAGGGAGTGGGTACCTAACAATGCGCAAGTGCTGGCAATTAGGTATCAAGGGATACACAAGTAACAATAACAAAGGGATGAAACTGGGGGATGAGATGGCCCAGACTCAGGATCAGTTGAGACTGCAGTGTGTGTGGAAGTGGGTGTTGGGGAGTAGCCATTCCTTGAAGATGATGGTTTTGAGGACATTCATGAGAGATAGGAGTGAGGTGATGAGTCCGATGTTTCTGCGGAGGAGGTACCAAAGTCTTGGGTCATTAATGAAGAAGCACATTATTCTTGTTCTTTCCTTCCTGGCCCAGCAGAGTTGAAATCAGCACATGTCCTTGCTTCTGGCACATTTGGCCTCAAGAGATGCACATGTTATATGCAAGAAAGCTTGGGGACTTCAGGGAGACTAGCGACATGCAGCATGCAGATTTGAAGGTGGCATGTATTTTAGGTGGGAGCAGAAGTTCACTGAGGGGGGTTATGATGTGGTATGATTTGCCTCTTCTCTTACTTCCCCAAATATTCTGTCAACATATTTGCGCCCCATATCTTCAGTCTTTAGTTATAATGAATCCCAGTCAAACTATTATAATGTTTAATTTTGAACATTTTCAATCATAGTTTTCAAAGCATTTAAATGATAATCAGAAACCACACCAAAGTGATTAGCCTCATGAAGAATGTGTTGCTGATCTGAACTATCATTGTTTATTTATTTATTTATTATTTATTCATTAATATCGCGCCGGTCACCCGCAGGCATCAGGGCACAACACAGAGACTCCACAAACATAAAGAAACTAACATGGGGATGGGACAATATAGGTGGGACAAAAATGACAAGACTGTGTGTGAGGTAGATGCTGAGAATTATTTAAAGAGGTGGGTTTTCAATAACCACGTCATCAGTAAATAAGGTGATGTGATCTTCTACCTCTGCCACCATATGGAATGAAACAATATTTGCACCCTTCCAAACGTACCATCCAAACGGTTACATTTTTATTGAAAACAAAGGAGGTGGTAATGATCAGCTACTTGAAACTGTTCCCTTCAAACAGATGACAGAAGTGAGGGACACCCAATATCTCTGCATAGCATTAGTAAACATGGATGGAATAACCAGTCAGTCTATTGACGCCCACAGAAACTCCCAGCACACAAAATCGAATGCTTTTTCGGCAACTAAAAATGTACAGAATTGTGTGGAGCTGCTGTGGCCAGCTATTTCAGTAACTACTTTTACGAGATGGTTATAAGCATGGGCGTAGGTCATGGGGGCCAACAGGGTGGACAAATCCCCCCCCCCAATTTTAAGTGGGGGGATATAATGGCATTGATCCCCCCAGAATATGTCTGTGTTGTGCACAGTGCACTGTGTCTCTGCCCTGTCTGCAGTTGCATGCAGCATGTACATATACTTCTGTAGGCTGTGCACTGCTGAAAAGTGACTTTGCTCTGCCAACACAAACCTGAATCATGGAACTGTGTAAAGTGCATTTTTGGCGTGCAAAGTCAGTTGAAAGTCATTTTTCCTGTACAAAATTATTTTGCACTGCAAAAATACACTTTGCACGGTTCTATGAATCAGGCTTTGGGTCGGCAGTGCAAGTGCAAAGTCACTTTTCAGCAGTGCAAACTTGCAAAGTCACTTTTGACCATGACAAAAATTCCATGAATCGGACCCAAAAATGTGTCTTTACATGACATTGGCGACGACCATTGAGGTCTCTCATGCTACCCCTGTGGTGTCCCTTGCTTCCCCTATGAAAATCTCCTCAAAAAAGTGTTAAACATTTTTTTTAATGTTTTTTTTTCAATTGAGGCTCATGGGGTGTGGCCAGCAGCATGTGGCTCTTTGTTTCTGGAGTGGCTGGTTTTCTGATAGTTATAGCCAGTAAGATATCTCAGTGGGTTGAGTGCTCACTGCTGCAATGTGTGTGTGACCTGCAGGTTGCAGGTTCGACTCCCAGCAAGGTCAACTCAGCCTTTCATCCTGCTGAGGTTGAAAATTGAGTACCAACACAGGTTGGGTAATATTGTATGTGTATTTGTTCTATATGAAGCACTTAGACATATGTGCTATATAATAACGCATCATTATTGTTTGGCCTTGCATTCCCAGTGATTTAGTACTATGGGCCGATACGCACCGGTATTAACGATACATATGGTGATCCATTCTTGTTTGAAACGTATATCACTTTACAGTGATATCGTAACCATTTTTTTCGTAGTGTGCTTAGAAACAATGCTATGTGATGCCACTTCCTGTTTTGTCGAGGGGTGAAAGGTCGTGTTCCATCGCTTCCTGTGATATCACTTCTGGGTAGGGTCAAATTACATCACATCCTGTGATGTCACCAGAGGTCAAGTGTTGTGTGATGTCACTTCGCTACCCCCTGGCATTTTGGTGAAATGACGTCCCTGAAGTAATCATAGGAAACCTTTTCCACAGCATTTCAACTTTGTATTTATTGAATGCTCCTTCACAACACAACACTTGCATTTGTGTGTTTACAACAACATGGCCTTTTCAGCTCCTGCATTTGTACATCACTAATCCAATGCTTTGCTGGGTTCATGGTGTCATGGGAACATAGCTATTTATTTATGTAGGTATTGGGTATTTAAAAAGCGCCTGGACAGAAAATGGTGTTTCAAGGCGCCATATTGCAAAAAAGGGGGACAGGGAAGAAAACACCAAAGACAGTCCTATTAGGCCATGCTGTTAACAATATAGCAGCTGGAAGCTGCTGTCTGACAGACATCAGTGAGATAATAAGTCAGTAGCGCCTGACCCTTGTTCACATATCCTGATTTCTTCTCTTAAAATATCTTGGTGAAGCAAGTGCACATGCACATGTTTGGGCAACCAGTAAGACTCGAAACAGAGAAGTATCCAAAGCGACCTTCATTATAAATTCCACTCAGCCTCATGGAACCTCACCAGTCAGGAACCCAGTGTCTTTAGGTCCTTTAATCACTGCATACTCAGTTGAAGTTCTGTCCCATTCAGCCGCAGTACGGCCCAGAATGCTGCAAAACATGCTTGCCTACACCAGCCTACGCCAACTCCCACAGATTGTAGGCACACAACTGAGAAATAGATGTCGCGGCTGCCAATGCTCTATTGGTATAATCAAAATGTTGTAACCAGGTTCATGCTCAGCCACTCGATTTATAAGCACTATGTGTGTCGTTCTGAAGTCCTGAAACAAACATTGGAAAAGCCAGCAATTTTGGCATGTGTACAAGTATTAGGCATTTGCCAAGCATTGCTGTTAGATGCCCAGGTACTCACAACACAAGTGACTTTGCTGACACAAAAGCCCAAACTGTTGGCATTGCCAATGCTTGTTCTTTTTCAAATCAATTAGGATAAAATCAATAGAAGAAGATTTAGGGGCCGATTCATGGAACAAACGTGCACCAAAAATCCCAGCACAAGCAGGCGCAAGGAGGCGCAAGCGTGAGAAAGCAAGCGCATGCACACGCGTGCGATTCAAGGAAGGCGCTGCGCTACTTTCCCACTGGTTGTGCGCCAAATCTGTGCATGGCGCACGCTGGCGCACACGTCTCGAAACAGCGTGCGCTAAGCACACAGCGAAAGCGCACATAGCGCAGCGCACACAACAAAAGTAGGCGGAAGAGGGGACGTAACACGCGGAATGGGGAATAACGTCTGAAAAAGAAGGCGTAACGGGGGAAGTACTGCTGGGAAGTACACGGCACGCCCACACACACACGATTGGCCTGGGTACGTGTATTTCAGGGATGCGCGGGAAGTTTTACACGCGATTTCAGCAGGGTACGTGTATTTCAGAGGTGCACGGGAAGTTTCACACGCGATTGGCCTGGGTACGTGTATTTTAGGGGTGCGCGGGAAGTTTCACATGCAATTTCAGCAGGGTAAGTGTATTTCAAGGGTGCACGGGAAGTTTTACACGCGATTGGCCTGGGTACGTGTATTTCAGGGGTGCATGGGAAGTTTCACATGCGATTTCAGCAGGGTACGTGTATTTCAGGGGTGCGCAGGACGTTTTACACGCGATTGGCCTGGGTACATGTATTTCAGGGGTGCGCGTGAAAAACTTCCCGCGCACCCCTGAAATACACATACTCAGGCCAATCGCGTGTAAAACTTCCCGCGCACCCCTGAAATACATGTACCCAGGCCAATCGCGTGTAAAACTTCCTGCGCACCCCTGAAATACACGTACCCTGCTGAAATCGCGTGGAAAACTTCTCGCGCGCCCCTGAAATACACATACCCTGCTGAAATCGCGTGTGAAACTTCCCGCGCACCCCTGAAATACACGTACCCAGGCCAATCGCATGTAAAACTTCCCGTGCACCCCTGAAATACACGTACCCAGGCCAATCGCATGTAAAACTTCCCGCGCACCCCTGAAATACACGTACCCAGGCCAATCGCGTGTAAAACTTCCCACGCACCCCTGAAATACATGTACCCATGCCAATTGCGTGTAAAACTTCCTGCACACCCCTAAAATACACGTACACAGGCCAATCGCGTGTAAAACTTCCTGCGCACCTCTGAAATACACGTACCCTGCTGAAATCGCGTGTAAAACTTCCGGCGCACCCCTGAAATACACGTAGCCTGCTGAAATCGCGTGTGAAACTTCCCGCGCACCCTGAAATACACGTACCCTGCTGAAATCGCGTGTGAAACTGGCGCACACGTCTCGAAACAGCGTGCGCTAAGCACACAGCGAAAGCGCACATAGCGCAGCGCACACAACAAAAGTAGGCGGAACTGGGGACGTAACACGCGGAATGGGGAATAACGTTTGAAAAAGAAGGCGTAACGGGGGAAGTACTGCTGGGAAGTACACGGAACGCCCACACACACGCGATTGGCCTGGGTATGTGTATTTCAGGGATGCGCGAGAAGTTTTACACGCGATTTCAGCAGGGTACGTGTATTTCAGAGGTGCACGGGAAGTTTCACACCCGATTGGCCTGGGTACGTGTATTTCAGGGGTGCGCGGGAAGTTTCACATGTGATTTCAGCAGGGTAAGTGTATTTCAAGGGTGCACGGGAAGTTTTATACGCGATTGGCCTGGGTACGTGTATTTCAGGGGTGCACGGGAAGTTTCACACGCGATTTCAGCAGGGTACGTGTATTTCAGGGGTGCGCAGGAAGTTCTACACGCGATTGGCCTGGGTACGTGCATTTCAGGGGTTCGCGTGAAAAACTTCCCGCGCACCCCTGAAATACACATACTCAGGCCAATCGCGTGTAAAACTTCCCGCGCACCCCTGAAATACATGTACCCAGGCCAATCGCATGTAAAACTTCCCGTGCACCCCTGAAATACACGTACCCAGGCCAATCACATGTAAAACTTCCCGCGCACCCCTGAAATACACGTACCCAGGCCAATCGCGTGTAAAACTTCCCACGCACCCCTGAAATACATGTACCCATGCCAATTGCGTGTAAAACTTCCTGTGCACCCCTAAAATACACGTACCCAGGCCAATCACGTGTAAAACTTCCTGCGCACCTCTGAAATACACGTACCCTGCTGAAATCGCGTGTAAAACTTCCGGCGCACCCCTGAAATACACGTAGCCTGCTGAAATTGCGTGTGAAACTTCCCGCGCACCCTGAATTACACGTACCCTGCTGAAATCGCGTGTGAAACTGGCGCACACGTCTCGAAACAGCGTGCGCTAAGCACAAAGCGAAAGCGCACATAGCGCAGCGCACACAACAAAAGTAGGCGGAACAGGGGACGTAACACGCGGAATGGGGAATAACGTGTGAAAAAGAAGGCGTAACGGGGGAAGTACTGCTGGGAAGTACACGGAACGCCCACACACACGCGATTGGCCTGGATACGTGTATTTCAGGGGTGCGCGGGAAGTTTTACACGCGATTTCAGCAGGGTACGTGTATTTCAGAGGTGCACGGGAAGTTTCACACCCGATTGGCCTGGGTACGTGTATTTCAGGGGTGCGCGGGAAGTTTCACATGTGATTTCAGCAGGGTAAGTGTATTTCAAGGGTGCACGGGAAGTTTTATACGTGATTGGCCTGGGTACGTGTATTTCAGGGGTGCACGGGAAGTTTCACACGCGATTTCAGCAGGGTACGTGTATTTCAGGGGTGCGCAGGAAGTTTTACATGCGATTGGCCTGGGTACGTGTATTTCAGGGGTGCGCTTGAAAAACTTCCCGCGCACCCCTGAAATACACATACTCAGGCCAATCGCGTGTACAACTTCCCGCGCACCCCTGAAATACATGTACCCAGGCCAATCGCGTGTAAAACTTCCTGCGCACCCCTGAAATACACATACCCTGCTGAAATCGCATGGAAAACTTCTCGCGCACCCCTGAAATACACATACCCTGCTGAAATCGCGTGTGAAACTTCCCGCGCACCCCTGAAATACACGTACCCAGGCCAATCGCATGTAAAACTTCCCGTGCACCCCTGAAATACACGTACCCAGGCCTATCGCATGTAAAACTTCCCGCGCACCCCTGAAATACACGTACCCAGGCCAATCGCGTGTAAAACTTCTTGCGCACCCCTAAAATACACGTACCCAGGCCAATCGCGTGTAAAACTTCCCGTGCACCCCTGAAATACACGTACCCAGGCCTATCGCGTGTAAAACTTCCCGCGCACCCCTGAAATACATGTACCCAGGCCAATTGCGTGTAAAACTTCTCGCGCACCCCTAAAATACACGTACCCAGGCCAATCGCGTGTAAAACTTCCGGCGCACCCCTGAAATACACGTACCCTGCTGAAATCGCGTGTGAAACTTGCCGCGCACCCTGAAATACACGTACCCTGCTGAAATCGCGTGTGAAACTTCCTGCGCACCCCTGAAATACACGTACCCAGGCCAATCGCGTGTAAAACTTCCCACGCACCCCTGAAATACACATACCTTGCTGAAATTGCGTGTAAAACTTCCCACGCACCCCTGAAATACACGTACCCTGCTTAAATCACGTGTGAAACTTCCCGCGCACCCCTGAAATACACGTACCCAGGCCAATTGTGTGTAAAACTTCCCACGCACCCCTGAAATACACGTACCCTGCTGAAATTGCGTGAAAAACTTCCCACGCACCCCTGAAATACACGTACCCTGCTGAAATCGCGTGTGGAACTTCCCGCGCACCCCCGAAATACATGTACCCTGCTGAAATCGCATGTGAAACTTCCCGCGAACCCCAGTAATACACGTACCCCGCTCGCACAGGGCCAATCGCGTGTGAAACTTCCCACGAACCCCAGTAATACACATACCCCGCTTGACGTGCTGGTACAGGGTTAGTGCAGCCCTTTGCGCTGGATTGGGGATTGTGATGGCTTTTCCCTGCGCGAGGGGCGTTCTTGGGGGCGTAACTGGCGCTGCTGCAGGGTCGCTGCGCCACTGTGCGCCAGGGCTGGTTTTGGTAGCTAAAATTCATGAATACGCTGTGCGCGGAAATGGATTTTAGCTCACGCGGCTGGCGCAGAGATTCACACGCGCACTCTGTGCGCCAGCTGCGTGCGCCACTTGTGCGCTAAATTCTATGAATTACCCCCATTGTGTGAGTACATGTAGTCTATTGGTGAAAGTAAGGTGCAAGCACTTAGACGTGGGACTTCAAAAATAAGTTCTTGATGGTAGCATAAACATCTGCATAAAAATAATAATAATAAAAGAAGCTTTATATATTGTGGGATAGGGGATGCAGGTATAGGGAAACCTGAGCTGAACAGGGCAGTGCCTGTATATGGGCAACTCTCGCAGCCCTACTTTACATGATGCTAATGCAGGTTTTGGCTAATGGGTGGGCTGATGCATTCTACTCACAGGTGTGGGCAACAAGAGGCCTGTAGTGTAGGAAATTGCATTATCCTGGACCATGTACTTTGGTTGGATTGAGACTGCTACCACAAGAGCCAAGATTGAAACCAGCTGCAGTGGTTCAACCACTGCGGTTTGGTGGTGCTCAGGCACCTCAAAGAGGAAGGGAACTTTTATTTTTATATGGGAGCACAGCTTTTTGTTAATTTGTGGACATAGAAAACCCTATAGGGTCGGGACTCTGCATTTGACACCCTTCTAGGAAGGACTTGGAATGAGGGAGCCATATGATCTCAAGCAATGACAAAAACACACACTTCTTCTTTGTACACATATTTGAGCGATGTCTCACATGCACTTTGACCACCATTGAAGGTTCCACACTGTATACATCAAAAAAGCCCTTGCATGGCAAGCCTCAGCCTCATCTCCCAGCAACCATCAATCCCAGACTCCCATGACCTTGTGTGGAGATTGGTGCAATCAACTCACTCTTTCATGGATCGCCTCCTTCTTGTCCACATCACTTGCACTCGCCCCAGCGTTTCAGGACAAAAAATTTTTAAGTGCTCCGGTCAGGCAGATCTTGCGGGCCGGGGTACTAATTGCTATATGCCGCTCGCGGCAGGGGCACTACCGACTCTGGTTATAGGCCCCAGCGAATCGATGGCCTTAACGAAGGCCCCAGGCCATTACCTGAGTCAGTAATGCCCCCGCTGCTCGGGGCATGTTGCTTAATTGTCCAAGATACCTTTCTACCTCCTTAGTCACAAACTGTGGACTGTTGTCACACAGTGCACTGGCTGGATGGGTTGGGCTATCACCGAAAACACACAGAGCTCTCACTCCAACAGCCCGCTGCACGCCCTGTTCCGCTATACAGGAAAGAGGGCTTTTTAATGCTTTTGCATGGCCTGGTGCCACAACCAATAGACACTGCGCCAGGTGAGGGGATGCCTTCAGTCCTACCTCAATAGTTTGATCCCAACTGCAGTACATGCTGTTAATGGCCTCTTGTATTCAATAAGCCATGCTTCAGGCACGGAGGGCCTGATTTAAAAAAATGTTGTAACATTGGGTGTCTGTCTTAAGCCACCTCTCCAATATTGACATCACACATTAGATTAAAGCGCTCTTTTAGGGGATATGGATTTGTGAACAAATGCTCATGAACATCACTCACTACAAAATCATTGGCAGATCATTTTAATCTGTGGTTTGTGTCTGCAGCAAAGTCCCCGTTAAGAGGGTTGTAAAGCTTGTGAGATTTGTGGACAAGGAATTGTGGGTGGACACCCAATCTTTTTGGGACCAGTTATGCTCAGGCCATGAAGCCTTTTGACCTGGGAAGTGGTAACATTTTTACGTGAACTGAGCCTTCTGAAGTGAGACGATAAATTGAAGGATTTTATACTCTGAACTGCATTTTTTTTCTTAATTTTCTTTTCTTCTTTACTCTTGTTTTATACAGTGATGATATGTGTAATTTAATACGTACTGCTATTTTAATTTTTATTTTGTGAAAAGTCGAGTTCTTTGACTAAAACACAATACATAAAAAAATACTAAAGTCCCCAACGTGTCCCCTGTCCCCCCCCCAGATTCAACGCCCCTGGTTATAAGTTGCCCACTTCGCAAACATAAAACTGTGTTGTTCTTCTCCAACAAGCACATCCATTTTTTACTTTTGCCCTATTGGTCAATATCTTCTTTGCTATCTGCATTCATAAGGGGAATTGGTCTGTGCGAGCCAGTTTCCATCGGATCTACTCCCTTTTTATGTATAATTGTTATACCTGTATCCCCATTACTGAGCTGCCTCTTCACCTCAAATTCTTGTAAGAGCAACAAAAAACGTACAGACCGCCATTACCAACATTATCCATATTCTGAACGGGAACGCCATCTCGCCCGGCAGCCTTTCCAAATGCTAGAATCACTGTATTCAAACCATGGGGCGCGACCCCCTGGGAGGGCTGCATCCTCATGTACAGGGAGTCACGCACCCGCAGCCTGAAAAAAGAAAAAGATTTATTTTTCTTTCATTTTCTTTTGTCAAGAATCTAGAGTCTAGAAATTCGTGAAAAGAACATAACTACTCAGGCCGCCATGTCTTTTCATTTGGTTCATTTATTTTTATTTTGCCCACGCCACTGCAGTCCCCTCTTCCTGGACTGCAGCTTTGCGGGCAAAATCACAAGAAAATGCACAGGTATGGCAGCTGAAAACACTAGCACACCTTTAGCAGAAAGCATATATGAGGAAAAGAAAACAGGCAATTACTAACCTGTTCCACAATTTAGTGGCAGGTGAGAGGAGTATGAGTGAGCACTTATGTGGGAGTGACTAGCAAATAGGCGGGTGCACTGCTGTGAATACCTAGAAAGTGGACTGCTGAGAGAAGAGATGGCCAAGTGTTCCTATCACTTGATCGAGGCATGATATGGTAGGAATTTGGAGTTGAAGTATGGAAGCTCTGTGCTCATGAAATCTCAGTATCTTAAAGTGGGCAAATGCATCTGAGTTCTGCACGGTTTTGCAGTTAATTGGCAGATAAATCAACCACTGCTGCATGCGCTGAACTTTGAGACAGATTTTTTTAATGTTGCAGCTTCCTCTGGCCAGATTGTTTTATAATTCAATGATCACTAGTGTGGTGTCAAAATCTGCCGGCTGCAAGTGGAAAGTGGAAGCAAAACAACTTTTTCCTACAGTAGAGTCTTTTCTTTTTGTTCATTTCTTTTGGTTTAGCCAGCGCCTCTTCAGTCCCCTCTTCCAGGATTTATATGGCTGCGTTCTTGGCTCGGCCCATTGAGGGCTCCTATAGCCAAGCCTGACCACCAAGCGTGGCCCTGCGTTGGCCCAACCCATGAATTCCCCGGCTATTTAAAACTGTTCTCTTTGGGTAAAAAGGTCATCATACCCTGCACGCTTGTGACATACTGAAACATTCCATTCAGCCTCTTCAAGTTCTAGTAATAATGGGAATTGTTTCTTAGCATACAGCGTGTTTAGGGTGTTTCAGTTTTTAGCACATGAATGATCATAGAGAAATACAGCAGCTGTCACTGATGTGCAGTACAGAAAAATGCCATGCCTTCCCTCTGGGCCCCCCAGTGCCAATTGAAAACTGTTTGTCTTTTTACCAAATATTTTTTTTAATTGTGCTCTAATATGCAGCATTTTAACCCATTCTTTTAAAATAAATTGCTGTAGGAAGAACACCTACAAAGCCTCTAAGACCAAACAACATTAACACAGAGTTGCATTTATCAAACTCCTCTTCGTTAAGTGTTCGGGTGTGTTTACTCCTTACTTCAAACTGCTGACAGTAGGTAAACAATTCAAGTAAAGCTCAGTCTTGACTCAAGTGCTGATGGCATTTTTGAAAATCCGATTTCTCGGATTTTCGGTTTGCTTTGAACATGGTATGTGACAGGCGTGCACGCTCTGTAGCTTCCCAGCCACCCTCGGGCTAAGGAAAACAGCACCTGTTTACGTCTGACACGGCTTGATGCATGACTCCGAAGTCTGCTCAGCCCTCGCGGGAGCTGGAGGCTGACATACGGGCCTCGTGCGCGCGCCGGAATCCACGCAGCGCCCGCGCAAGGCTCCATAGACGTATCTTAAACTGTAACAGCCTCACAGATCAGGCGGGAGATATGAGTTATTAACTGCCTAACATAACTTATCTGTAGGCTGCATGTATCCTGTGAGTGACAGGAGAGATTAAATAGTCAGGAGGACAGAGAAAACAGTTATCTGCTCACACGTTAACTACTCTTGAAACACATATTTCATCATTTATTTCTCAGTTATGCATGAGCCCAGTGGAGTAACTTTGCTGAAAAAGTTGGGGGACATGACATCTGAAGAAAAGGTGCCCCAGCCAAATGAATGGGGACAAAATGGTGTGGCATGAAAGTTGGGGGGGGACAAACACCCCTGCCCCCCCTAAAATTACACCCATGAATGAGCCGCCCGTGTCCATGTAGGGACAGGGGATATAGGACATGTTTTTTGTAACCAAGGGCATAAATGCTTGAGAACTGTTTTCTCAAGTAGAAATCTCCTGTAGATTAAAGTGTCTCACTTTTAAAGGTAGGCTCTCTCAACACCTTTCTAAATATCCTGTTCAGTCAAAATGTAAAGGCATTTGATGTAATTTTGCAAAAAGGCCTGAGGCCAGAACTAAAAAAGTGTGTTGGTGCCTGGCTCAATGCCTATCTGCACTCTAGCCAGCAATGAAGGAATGAATGCCTTACATTTAATAAAAGGTAAAGCCTGGTGTAGGATGCTGCGTAGATACATGGCAATGACTATGCTGGATTACAATGTTTAATCCCCCTCACCAACCTGAGAGGGGGTTTAGATTATATCAAAGACAAGGAGGCGAGTATTATGCATAAAAATCGTTACTAACTGACACCCCAGCAGCAAAGAAAAACATTTACACAAAATAAGTTACTTTAACTATAAAACGGAAAACAGTATTTCAATCAAACTGAAGGGAAGAATCCCAAACAAAGATGAAGGACAGGATAAATCCTTTCCTCTAACAAAACATCCTCTTTTGCAGTTGCAGTACATGGGACGCCATCCCTGAGGACCAGACACTGCAGCACGGAAAAAAAAGCCACGACCAGCTCCGGTGCTCTCCTGCACCATGCCATCCTGGGACACTCTAGGAACTTCCTTGAGTGGGCCGCCACACCCCGAAGCTGCATGTAAAGCAAATAGAAAAGGGTGGGTGGGATAATACCCGCCTCCTTGTCTTTAATAGAATCTACACCCCCTCTCACGTTAGTGAGGGGGATTAACCATTCTATGTTAAGACAGGAGGCTTCATATTATGCATGTTCAAAGCTCTTGCATCACATTAAATGCAACATGGTCAATAGGCTGAGAAACTTTCTTGAATGTGGACTCTCTGGAACAATCAGCTGCCTTTAAAAAAAATGTGCAGGCTTCCCCACAGGAAAGCAGTTTTAGAAGCCATTGCACCCCTTACTTAATGTGATCCGAAAGAAGAAATTTCAATTCCTGCTTCCTTCATGACCAACATAACCCACCTTGCTAAAGTGGCAGATGACACAGGTTTACAGGGTTTTCTGTAAGGAATTAGAGGTACCCGGGGCTCTCAGCCCCTCCACCTTTAATTCAAATCATTTAAGCATTGCACCACACACAGTTTGTGATCTTCTGAAAAAGCTGGATTTGAAATGGAAGAAATCATGCACTTAGTTCTCCTAGAGACAGAGAAGGTCACCCTTTGCGGGGAAAATTCTTCATTATCAAAATCCAATGTCCTGATATCTGAAACTCTTTTGATAGAAATGAGACACAATAACATGGCTAACTTGGAGAAAAGTTGCTGCAAAGATCACTCTACATTATGAGGCCAAGAGTGAAACAAATCCAAGGCCATATTGACATCCCATAAAACGGAATACCTAGCCTTAGGTGGGACCTTAATGCAAACAGATTTAAGAGCCTTGCGTACCAGGAAGTGCCTACCTATTGTTTCCCTTTCACCAACACACGTCTAGCCGAAATGGCTGACCTGAACCAATTTATAGTTCTGTAGGCCTTACCCTCTTTGAACAGTTCAACCCAAAAGTTAACCACCTCTAATGTAGGGGCAGAAACGGGTTTGAGGTGCCGAGCCACGCACCAGCCTACCCATCGGCCTCACGCTGATGAGTAGCCTGATTTGGCGGAGCTTCCCAGGAGTCCTTGATGACACAGATAGAGTCCTGCAAAAGTCTTTGGAAGCACCAGGAAGAGCTGACATCTTACAAGCCATAAGGGAGAGATGCCCCCAAAGGACCAGCTCGTGAGGGAGACCTGTTGGGTCTGTTAGGAGCCGAGGGTGGAGAGGAATAAGATGAGGAACATCCACTGCTAGCTCTAAGAGGGCTGGAAACCACACCTGAGAAGGCCAAAAGGGAGTCACTATTACCATTGTTGCAGCTTGCCTCTGCACTTGTACAAGGATTCTGGCTATCATGGCAAACAGGGGAAAGGCATAGGACAGGGGAACCGACCAATCCTGGAATAAAGAGTTGGTTTCTAATGCAATGGGGTCAGGCCACAAACTGTAAAAGCGTGGCACCTGACAGTTGAGCCTCGAGGCAAAGAGGTCTACCTGAATTGGACCCCAGAGAGAGAGAGAGGATCTTGGCAAATAAAGCTTTGTCCAACATCCAGTTGCTCCTGTCCAGAAGATGTCTGAAAATCCAGCCCGCCACTGCATTTCTGGACCCTGGAAGATATTCTGCCTTCAATAAAATGTTCCTGTTTAGGCGAAAATGACAGAACTCCCTTGCTAGATCCACCAGGGCATTGGAGAGGGTTCCCCCCAGATGGTCTATGTAACAAACTGCAGATACATTGTCCATCCAAAGGACACAACAATTTCCCTGATCTTTGAGGAGTCTCTTGACTGCAAAGGAGCCCCGTAGCAGCTCCAGACAGTTTATATGTAGAAACATTTCTTGATCTGACCACTTTCCTCCAGTGGAAGCCTATCCTATCCTGGCCCCTCAACCTGCTCTGCTGGCATCAGACTCTAGCACGATGTCCGGAGATGGCCCAAAAATCGCCCTGCCATTCCAGGCGGCCATGTAATTGAACCACCAGAGGAGTTCTAACTTGGCTTTGGGAGATAATAGCACCATTTGTGAGTAAGACTTTTGACTTTTGCACAGATGTTTGCCTTTGAGATGTTGCAAGGTCCTGTAATGTAGGGGTACTGCAAAGATGGCTTGAATGAAGGCCGATAGCATCCCCACTGCTCCGGCTAGCTGCCTGAGGGAGACCCTCCCCTTCCTGAGGAGGAGGTGAATCTCCTTCTGCATTTTGGAAAACCTGCTGTCCGGCAGCAGAAGGAGGCACTGCTTGGAATCCATATTGACGCCCAGAAACTGGATACATTGCCTAGGCTCGACAATTGACTTCTTCAAATTTATGACAAAGCCTAATGCTTGCAGAAGAGAGACTGTTAAATTCATAAGAGTCTGAAGAGTCTGGCAAGTCTGCGCCATAAGGAGCATGTCGTGCAGATAAACTATTATTCGTATCCCCTTTGACCTGAGATGAGCCATCACTGGCTTCATTAGCTTGGTGAAGCACCACAGAGCTGATGAGAGGCCAAACGGGAGAGAGGCAATCTGCCAGGTGCAACTCCCACATTGCAACTGGAGAATCTCCTGGTGGAGGGGACAGACTGGGACTAACAAGCATGCATCTTTAAGGTCTATTTTTACCATCCAATCTGCAGGGAGAAGGGTGTCCCTGAGGAGGTGAATACCCTCCATCTTGAAGTGCTGACAAATTACAAATAAGTTGAGGGCTCGTACATTTATGACAGGGCGAAACCCCTCCACAGGTATTGGCACTAGAAAAATTGTGCTTATGAACTAAACAGCCCTGAATGTGGCGCACATAACTCAAGGAAATGACTTAGCTTGTGGCGTCAGCAGCAAAGAAAGAGGATGTGTTGTTAGAGGAAAGGACTTATAGGGGGGAAGGTCTCTGCTTGATTGCTAGCAGGGCATGACCTGTCCTTCATCTTAGTTTTGGATTCCTCCCCTCAGTATGATTGAAATACTGTTTTCAGTTTTAAGTTAAAGAAACATATTTTGTGTAAAGGTTTGTCTTTGCTGCTGTGGTGTCAGTTAGTAAAGATTGGTTTGCATAATATGAAGCAATAGAATTGCTTTACTGTGGCGCAGTGCAATGTTGCACAGTATTTGCACGGGGAAAATGATGTCAAAAGGCAAAAGTGTATTTTCTGATGGAATATTTGCACCGTGGTAATTGTTGAACTCTTGCTAAAGACAGTGCAAACTGTCACTGTATCAGCATGCACAGATATTTACAGGGAAAACCACCATCATTCCCTTAATTTATGTCACCCATAGCACCATTCCAACTCACAAAGCAGGGAAGTGTATATTTGTGTTTTTTTCACTTTTAACCCTATCAAGGATTCGAACCTGAGCCCTTCTTATTACAATCCAGTGTCATATCTCACTGCTACAATAGAGGTGCTGGGTTGATTTTCTTTATTTGAATAGACTTATGGAACATAATGCCAATTCCAGAGCCACCAAAAAGCCCAGCTCGTAAGTGATCTGCTTTTGTCTTCTGCAATTGAGCATGAATTGTTGTGGAGACAGCAGTCTTTGCAGGTAATGGGAGCTGAATGTGTGGCTATGGTCCTAGACCTGTCCCTTGAGATGTGTGAATGGTGGGTTATTGGAAAGGGCAGTTTGCTAAAACTGCATGCTGTGAGGGATAATAACTGAAACCAATGGTGGTCATTTAAATGCATTTTCTTTAACTGTGTGTGGGATATTTTGACTCACTCAGATGTGCCTCACTTCATCACTTTACTGCATTGGTGCAAGAAACAGCACAAAATGGCCGCGCTGACTCCTCTGCGCCGAAATCTCTAAACTGTGTTTTGTAACAACCAGAAAATGGATGCACTACCCTGCCACCCACATTTCAGGTGGGGTAAAACAGAGTACTCACTGCAGCGATGTGCCAGTGTGCTCTGCAACATTTTACATGGAGCGAAGTGAAAGAGGCAGCATTCTTTTGATGAAAACCCACAATGCCTCTTTAAAATTACACTTTCTCAACCTTAAAAGTGCTGCTTGGTGCTAAATTCATCTGTTTCTCATGAACAACTGTTATTAAAAAGGCCCTGCAATGCCTAGGATCATTCCTTGTATCTCAGAGGTACCGGGCTTCATTTGAATGACAGCTCCTGTCAAAAGTATCTTTGGAAAAGCAACCAGGGACTGTGTTTTCATTTTACATGGGAAACACTGCTAACATTTTGCAAGTGTATCTAAAGAATCAGCTGTAAGAGAAAGACTCTAAACAGATGACTGATACATGTATCCATGCTGCAAACAACCCCAGCACTCAAGGAAAGAAGTAGAGCTGTACAAAGTGTATATTTGCTGCAGATGAATACTGAATTTAAAGAAATATGTTAAATGTGCTTTTTCCTGAATGAAGAGCAAAATTGCCTATTCAAAAGTACATTGTTGTGTAAAGGCATGTTCATTTAGAAATGTAAAAAATATTTCTTGCTGGTAAAAATACATGTATACATTGTTTTAATTCCATAGGCTTAAAATCAAGATTTAAAAGGAGACAATCAAAGCTAAAACCCAGGCTGAGTTGGCAAACTATATAAAAATAAACTTGCTCTGCCAGTTCTAGCCCTGAGAAAGGGTCACACCTCATAAACTGCTGGCACAGGAAAGGCTAATTACTAGCTTGGAGGCTTTGAATACCCAGGACAAAGGGACTTCCCAAGTCGCATCAGACATTCGTCTTTGCTTCAGGCTGAGACAATAGCAGGCTAAGACTCTCAACTTTCAAGTGGGAGGGGCAGTACACTTCAGTCAAGAGAGAGGCCCCTCATCCTGCTTCAAAGGAATTGACATTTGCTTACAGTTGGGGAAAAGAAAGAAACAAAATGGATAAATGACAATAGACTTCCTGTTGGTTTAAAAACAAGCCTATTTTTGTAAGTGAACTTTAAAGACATTTAACTTTGCAGCAAGAATGAGAAAAAATATGAAAGTTGGTAGTTTTAGATCTAATTGTATGTTTTTTTCTGTGAAGACTTGGAAGAACTCACTACTGCATAAGGAACAGGAGTTGTAAAGAATGACAGATTGTGGGAAAAGTATTGAAATTGTGCACATAGCATTTTGTACACACATCCCAAGGGTAAATGCACATCTATGCACAAAATTGGGAAATTTTAGGCCAAATCTTTCATGGTTAAAATTGCCAAAATGTAGCAGAAAGGCTAAACCAGGTCCCACAGACTTGGGGTTTGGATTGAAATATGACCCACAAAATATGTAACCTGTGTATCTGATTTTCTCAGAGGTTATCACTGTATAAATATGCATTTGTGGTAAAATTAGATATTGGTTCTAGGAGCTCGGGAGGTTTCTAGACATTGTAAAAGTAACATCATAAACATGACATCATTTTCTGTCTTCCAATCAGCAAAGAGAAACTGTGCTTTTGCCCAATCCTAGCATTATGGGGGTGGACAGTTGGCCTGCCCCTGCCATATACTTTAGTGATGTCATTTGGCATGATAAATAAGGGATCCTGACAACACACAGAAACACACTGATTCCTGACTTTCTTCCTGATTTCCTGCGTGGCGTCGCGTTCCTGATTTCTTCATCCTGTCTGATCCTGATTCTAGATTTCATTGCAAAGCCAAGGCCTATGCATTGCTGAACCCTTTTCAGCTAGGCCTCATATCCCAAAAATCACAAATACCCAGGGGAAGCATACTGATCCAGTCTGGCCTGCTGCTACTAAATGCAGGCCTGCTGCAAATTCAATATCCCACTGATCTCCAGTCTCCAGTAATCAGAAGGGCCAGTCCAGTGCAGTCCGGTGACCAGAACAGTCCAGATGATCCTGTCCCATTCGAGTTGCCCAGCTGTCCTTGGTTAGATCCAATCCGTGTGATGACCAGAACCCTTGATGGTCCTAAATCCTAAATTAAAGTGGCCTGTAAGTATTAATAGGAAGCATAGAAAATCATAGCATACCTTGCCTTGCCTTGTCCTATCCCAATCTCTAAACCATCCTATCCTTACCTTAATAACTTGTAACATTGTCAGAATCCTTATTGCAATTCTGTTCTTGATTTCTCTTGCTAAGCGCCATTTCTTTAGTAATTTTTATCTTGTGTAAATCTTAAACTATCAATCCTACTTCATGTGATCCGACTTGTTCTGCCGCGGCAGGCACTGGGGATTTGGTGTTGAAGTAGTTAATCAACTCCAGAGCTTACTTTGTCCATCCTTGGTATTCTAGCCACAATGCTCTAGTCATAGAGTAAAACTATAGTAAATATGTTCTTGTCCAAACTGAGTTTCTTTTCTGTTTTCACTACCCGATTTTTCTAAAAACGCCTCTCATTCAACCTTGCATATCTTCATCAGTTTAATAGCTAGAGACTTAATTTCAACTCCAGAGAGTACCTAATACCTATAGCTACACCGAATCCAGTGTATTTTACCTGTTTTTCTTAAAAACTGTTTGGTTCATTTTAGGCGGGAATCCACGTTTTTTGCAAGGTTTTACATGTGTGATGTTTGTTCTAAATTAGTTTCAATCTTCAGTTCAGATGCAAAGTGTTTACTTTTGCTCATACTGTAGCTCATGATTGTTAGTATCTTTCCAATGTTGCTCCCATAGAGATTTGTAATGATTTAAGGATTTTTGCACACATTCATTGTTTTACCCAGCCATTTTATTATGTCATTTTAAAGTGTAAGATTTCAAATCCGTTTTTCTCTCTTGTTTGGAGGAGGAAGGCTGTATTCAAATTCTGTTTATTATTCCTTATTCCCGATGACCTGCTTCTTCCTTATATCTAGCTAGAATTGTTTGTTGGTGGGTTGAGGAATATTGCAGGGGGAAATCCTAACTTAAATGCTATCTTTCCAAACAAGCCAAAAGTGTCCTTTTCTCTGGTGTTTTCCTCTGTGTTGCTAAAGAGTGAAGTTAAGTGCATTACATACCTTTTTATCTGTTATTGTCACTGCATTGGTGATTGCTGCTCCCTATTAAGAGTAAATGTTTGATTTGAATTTTAAATACATAAATAAATATTACCTTCACCAACTAGCCTGATTCCTGGTCAATTGTGACCTGGGGTATTTGAGAAGGGGTGTGATATGAGTGGTATATAACTCAAAATATTGAACCTATAGACATAATAAAATAAGCATTTCAGCTGTGCGCTGCTTACTAGGCTGAGACCAGGGTATATCGCCTGATTGAAATACTTAACATGTGTTTTCTTTCATCTTGAAAGTACTTTTGTAAAACACAGTGTTGTGGGGAGTGGAGGAATGACAGGACCCAGGTATGGGCTTCAAAATGTGGGAGGAGGGATTATGGGTTGTTGGGGAGCATAGAAGGACAGGCTTATGGAAGCAGAGAACATAGTTCCTCTACTTTTTGTTTGTGGCTTTGGCAAATTTTGGTGGTGGAAAACACCACCATAATGCTAAAACCATTGTTACTGAGAACAGAGGAAGAGATGTGGTTTTAGAAAATGGGTTCTGATTGGCACAGCAACTGGCAATGCTCTGGATGCAATGGCCAATGCAGAGTTTGTTACTTTTAAATGGCTTACTGTCATTTAAAACAATGATTATTGGTGCTTAATGAATTTGGCCAATGGGGAGTTATGTTTTTTATCACATACTTGCATTGATCTTTGCTTATATGCACAGCTCCCCTGTGTCCCTCCAGTTGCTCCTTTCATGGCAGGTAGAGGCAGAGAAACGGAGTTCCAACTCGGCCTGCCACAAACCGTGCAACTGAAGGCACACAGAAGAGGCTGAGCACATAATGAGAGACGGCAGAGTGCCGTAAATCTGGCAGTGTAGGCCTGCTCACTCTGCATTAAGGGTAAAGCAATCATGCTAAGTGTTATTAGCTCCCGGAACAGGGGAACCTGCCAATCAGGTGGCTAGAAACGCAGGCTGAAACCCACAATTTCAGCCTGCTTTCCAAGCCACCTGACGGCTGGTTCCCTCGGCTGCCATCTTCCCCCTGCCCTGTGTCCAGTTATTTTCTTTTTCTTCCATTTCTCACCCAACTCTACTTACCTGTTTGTTGCAGCGGCAAAGCTAAAATGCGTCTCTGGCCGCTATGGAAAGGGAAGAGGTGCTTTGTATGGAGCCTCGACTTCCCGTTACATGGTGGCCATCTTAGCACAGAATTTCAGCATTGAACAGAACACACGAGGGTCCCGTTCAGTGACTGAAAATACTTTTTTTTCAGCACCCGGTTACAGCTTTGGTAACCCAGGGTGCTAATGGAGTTAAGCCCCCTTTCAAAGGGCCGGATCATGGGTTTGGCGGAACAGTAATTCCCCATTCCCCATTGGGCACATTCGGGAATTCCCCATTACCCATTCCCCATTTGGCCCAACGAGGAATTTTCGGTACTACTACCGTTGGCGGTATTAGCGCACGGTAATAGCAATGAAAATTGACAAATTCACAGCAGATTTACCCCCTCTGAGCTGGGGTAAATCCTGCCAAACCTGTGATTGGACAGACCCTTAAATCCAGCAGTAATAGCGTTACCGGCGCATTTAAGGGTTACCACCAAAGTCGTGATGAGCCAGATTGTCTTATAGTGAGGCACTGCACATTAAGCAGAGTCAGACACAGTTGTTGTCTTCGTATAATTTATTCATAGATTAGGAAGCACAATTAGCATCCTTGTGGGGGAATCCATCCAATCAGATGGCTAGGAACGTGGGCTGAAAGCGTTGATCTCAGCCGAGTTCCATTCCCCCTGAAGGCCGGTTCCCTGCCACCATCTTCCCCCCAACCTTCTGTCCCCTTTTTATTTTTTTCCCACCCCCCACTTATCTTAGTTTGGCAGCTGCTCCTTCCTCTTGGCTCCCGGAGTCCACCATGGAAAGGGAAGAAGGGCTCCATACACAGCCCCTCCTTCCCTTTCCATGGTGGCCATCTTGGAATAGTTCCGTTCTCGGCATGAAAATACTTTTAATTAACCCGTCCCAGCATTTGGGACGGCTGCTAATGGCCATAACCCCCCGATCCAAGGGCTGGAATGGGGGCTAACAGCCCAGAGCTCCCGGTCTGGCCCTTGGAACAGGGTTTAACACCTCAGTAAACAGTGGATAGAGGGGCCCCGCAGACCATCATCCTCTCCATTCAGCCTCTTTCGGCAACCGCCACTCCTCAGAACTCTGACTCCCTTCCAGAAGTCTGCATCTTCCAACATTACTAACACAGTGGATGCCCTGGGCAGCCCTTTCATTTGTAAAAATCATTCACGCGCACAACCTTATATAGTGCTACATATAACACATTCCTTCCCCCAGACTAAATATATAATGCAATAAACAACGATTCTCTTTGCCAATGCTTGTTTTACACTATCTTGGTCCTGTTCCTGTTGATCCCCAGCTAACTGGATACCAGTGTTCCATCAGTTCTACTGAAAAAAAACAGTGTCCTGCACAGATCCTCCTAGAATTGCCCCGCAACATCTTGGGAAAGTTTATGTGAGTTTGAAAAAAAAAGCAAATCATTAAAAAGGTGGAATGTGTTCGTGTTCTTTTTTCTTTTTACAGTTAGTTCAGTGCACTGGAATTACAGTCCCATTAAATACTCTTAATTCTTTGGACCAAAAAACCTCTCCTGCAGTGTCATTTTTATTTGGCCCCGCTTTTGATTGATTTAAACAATAGTGCAACAGAAATGATGTTCCCAATTCGCAGCAGCACACTGAGAAATGCACTTAGCGAACTAGCCTAAGAATTACCAATTTGCTAAGTAGGTAACTGCATATTCTGACGCGATAACCACTGATGCAGCGCACACATACGTGAGCACCTTTTGCGTCACCCGAATTTGCACTCCTGTTAACTTTCAAATGATTAAAACCCCTTCATGCTGCGTGCTGGCGCCCCTGCAGCACATTGGTGATTATGTATGGCCCCCGGATTAGATTTACCAAAACAGACGGATCAATGAATGCTGATTGGTTGTTCATTGTGATCACTTTTTTATTTGTAGCACGTAATCTAAGGAAACCTACTAACGACCCCTTAAGTGTTGCTGGCATAGTCCAATAAGAAAAGTCTAAATATATGGAATACTTAATTTGGAGTAGTAGGAAGAGTTGTGACAAAGATAGAAGTTTGTTTTTGAACTTCCATACACACTCTAGAAAATGTTATGCTGGGGACTGATGTGACGTGTCAGATTGCTTGTGCAGGGTTTACAGTTTTTTTTAAATATTGGCTTTGCTTTTCTATTTCAGGCTTTACATGGGTCTCCTGAAATAGGTCTCATCGTGCATTTAGGGCAGGCGGATTCTGCATACAAGTGTTTGGAAATCAATCTACTAGATCCACATGTTCAATGGACAAAGGCACTCCTCCATTATCCATTGCCACACATACTATCCAGAGTTTAAAATAAGGGAGGATAACTGTCTGATACATGAACATTAGCCAAAGTGGTCTATTACTACTGAATACTAAGTAGCATATTATTTCCCTTGAGTGGATGGGGCTTATGGCATCTTGAACTTTGAAATCGGAATAGATTATAAAACATTGGACACTATTTCTTTTTAGCATAGCTTTTGACACACTTCCCTCCCACCCTAGCATTTTCCCTTCCACCCCTGCCGGCACCCCCCCACTACCCTCCCTGCTGCATTTCTTGTTACTGCACTTCCACGATTCGAATGGCACAAGGCCTAGTAGGACCATTATTGTTGTTTTCTTCCCTGTCCCCCGTCCCGTTTTTTTTTTTGTTTGCCTTGTGGCGCCTTGAAACAACATTTGATATATGGGCGCTTTATAAAAACTGAATAAATAAATAATCGACTTTATTAATGATACAAAGCTGAATTCTAAGTGAGAAACATCAAATGCAAAGTGATAGATATCTTTAGCATTATAATTAACACATTTGACCAAAATATCAAACCTAATTGTAAACCGGACACAATTTTGATGATGAATAGCTATGTATCTGTGTTTTCTTTACCTTGAAATTTCAATTAAGGTTGAACCGACAAAAAAGCAGCATTCTAATTGGGCGCAACCCCCACCACTTCCTTTGCGTGGAGAGTGCACGTAAGCTGGCCCTAGTCACCCATGGAAGGGGTCATAAAGACCTGCAGCAGTCACGTGGGCCAGATAAAGAAGTATGGCAAAGCCTGCTACAAACAGGTGGCCATCTTGGAATGTAGTTAGTTGCTACTCCACAGCAATTCGAGAACAATGACAAAGTAAACTAAAAAGGCAAGGTAGTCCAGGCACATTTTGCAATCTCAAAAGAACTACCAGGATAAAAATACAATAATAATAGTAAGCGAAAAGAGAAACATGGGGCTAGTCAACCCCGACAGCAAAGTTCCTATGCAGAAATGATAAAAAACTGAAAGAGGCATTTAAAAAAGCATTAGGACGTTTAGGGCAACAACACCTCACACCCTCAAGGGTTACTTTGATCCTCCTTTTTAGCACCTGCTAGTAATAGACCCCATATGTTATACCTTTTGCTTTATTTTGCACTTTGCAAATATGCTTACTAACAATTGTATGTTTTCATGATGCATAGGTTCAAAACCAGCTCGCATGACTGCTCTCTTTTTCAAGCTCAGTCATCAGATCTCTACACTACCAATGCTGTTGGCATAGAAAACCTGTGCCGGCATATATAAGCTCAAGATCAGCACAGTACGTCTCTATGAGCTGAGTACCATCTTGGAGCTGTCAATGAGTGCATCGCTTCCAAGACATCAGATCATTTGACAGATAATCATAACTTCTGCTTCCCTCAGAGCCTGTAACGATAAAGTGCAGAGAAATGTGCATCCTGTCTGAGGTTTCAGGGTGTGCAGCGAAATGCACAGAAAGTGTACAAAGGGGGCGAGAAAAATGGCATCTAAATGAGTGCATCTTTGATGGTCTTCGTGGATTTGGTTGCATCCTTTTCCAAACAAGTGATGAGATGCGCTACAACATGAGAGTTGGGCCTACAGTCTTTTGTGTAAAAAAATTGGTGGCCAGATTGGGTGGGCTGGGGTACACACTGAAGGGGTTTTCAGTCACCTATTTTCAACTAATCTCCTGCTTTCATGGATAAAATGATGACAAGTATTACTCCACCTCACAAACACAAAGTAATAAACTATGCAGTCCCTCAAAATGATTTCATGATATCACCGATCAAAGGTAATGATCATAATAATTCTTATTTGCATTACTATTATCATTGTTTTTATGTTTTTATAGCGTAAAGTAGCTAGGGAGCAACAGAGCGCTCTACAGGGAATAGAACAAAATATTGGTAGCAAGTATTCAAAGCGTCATTGAGTAAACATTGGTAATACTTATCAGTACAATATATGGATGGTATGTGCACACGATAGCCAGAATCTAGGTTACACCAAGGTATTGTTGAAGGAGCCAGCTCTTCAGTTCTTTCCTAAACTGAAGGACATTTGAATGGAGTTCCAGAGTACTAGAGCATAGCATGAGTAGGACTGTTTCCTAGTTTTCTCCTTTCAATCCAGTCTAGTTTCCAGTCTGGTTTTGGTCTTACTACGAGATGGCAGTGTGCCACCTGATGCTTTTAGTTTGGCTGGCAGGCATGTCAGTCTACTGGCACTGGTTGCCTTTTAGGTTAGACATGCAGGTTTTGAACCATATCCTAGCTGGGATAGGGAGAAAGTGTAATTTCTGCAAGGTGGGGGTGAATCTGACACATTTCCTAGAGCCTGGTGAGCAGCCCGGAGTCCTGTGGGGACTGGGTTACCCGCACTGATATTCTTGCATATCAGTGTGGATACACCGTGCCCACAGGACTCTGGGCTGCTCACCAGGTTCTAGGAAATGTGTCCAATGACTGCTGCAAGCCATTATGAACCGCTTCCTTGGGTGCCTAGTGCCAGCTTGCGTGCACTATCCACGCCAAGGACGCAGCAGTGGATGTGCCAATTAGAATGCTGCTTTTATGTCAGTTTAATCTTAAATGAAATCTCAAAGTAAAGAAAACATAAATACGTGGCTATTCATCCTTAAAAATGTGTCCTGTTTACGCTGATATTTTGTTATAATGTGTTTACTGATAATGCTGAAGCTATCTATTGCTTGGCATTTGATTTTTCTCACTTAGAATTTAGCTTTGTATCGTTAAAAAAGTAAATTAAAAGTAGTGTGCAATCAGTGGTCGAAGTGGGCGTGAGCGGATGGGAGCGTTGGTCCTCTCCTTTTTTTATTTACGTTTTACTGTTCCTATGTTTTTATTTTAATAAGAAACCATTCCAGAATGGTTTCTTTTTAAAATAAAAGCGTAGGAAGAAATTGAAAATTGCACTTTCAGTGCACTGCACTGAACGTTACCTTAATAGTGCCATGGGCAAGGTATCTCGTCCTTGGGATTATCTCCCTGTTTCCAAGGACGAGATATCTCGTCATTGGCACTTAAGTGGTTAATGAAACAGAAAACGCTAGAAGGCATTGAATGACGAAATACCAAAATCCCCAGAAAAGGGCTTGGCACTTGGGGGGGGGAACCCATGGCAGTAAAAAGGTTAAAGAGCAGGCGCATG
The DNA here is from genome assembly GCF_040938575.1 of Ambystoma mexicanum. Taxonomy (NCBI): domain Eukaryota; kingdom Metazoa; phylum Chordata; class Amphibia; order Caudata; family Ambystomatidae; genus Ambystoma; species Ambystoma mexicanum. Next base: position 1,091,862,440 of record NC_090937.1, on the reverse strand, counting down.
TGTTTTGGGGGTTTGTATTGTGTGGGGGAGGGGGCTTGGTGATGGGGTTTGTGGGGAACAGGGCAGGGTAGTAGGGAACATGGTACCACGACTTCTTTTCGTACACTATGTGCAATGTTTTATAATCTCTTCAGTTTTCAAAGTTCAAGATGCCATAAGCCCCATCCACTCAAGGGAAATAATATGTTACTTAGTATTCAATAGTAATAGACCACTTTGACTAATGTTCATGTATCAATTAGGGAGTCTTCCTCTTCTTCTAATCTCTGGTTATTGTGAGTGGCAATGGACATCGGAGGAGTGCATTTGTCCATTGAAGGGGTGAATCTAGTGGATTGGTATCCAAACATTTCTATGCGGAATCTGCCACCGTAAATGCGCAGTGAGGCCTATTTCAGGAGACACATGTAAAAGCTGAACTAGAAAAGCAAAGCCAATGTAAACAAAAACTGTAAAGCCTACACAAGCAATCTCACACATCACATCAGCCCCCAGCACACATATTTTTAGAGTGTGCATAGAAGTCCAAACACAAACACAAGGCCCTGCAACACTGTTTGCAAGTCTTAGTGCAGGAGCAAGGGCTTGATGTTGCGGATTAGAGAGAGTTGTGTGAGCATTTGTTGCCATATATTCTTGGAAGGATAGATTGCAATCCACAATGACACCTAGTGATTTTGCTGAGTGGGCAAGATGAGGATTTTGGACTACTGGGGTATTGTGATCTAAGGGTAATCTAGGAATGTGGACACATATGGAGTTTAAAGATGCTCTGCCCAGGAGAACCCTGCAGGACTCCCCAGGCGATAGGGCGGAATTCGGGCCTGATGGTGCCCATCTAGACAGCCTGGTGTCTGCCATATAGGTAGGATTAACCATTTTGCAATGGTGCTAGAGAAGGCCATTCTGTGTCAGATTGCTATACAGACCTTGCCTTCGGGAACAATGAAGTAAGCACACTAGGGCAGGAAAAGGAAGGAAGTCCCAAATTAGATGTACAAGACCCCTTCCCTATCCTGCCAAAATGTTATAGGTGTATCCAGTGTGCAGGTGGATTCTAACAGGCAGGTCTTCTAGGCTGAAGATCTGCAGTAATGGGGGTGAGAAAAATGAAAAGGTGAGAATTGTGGTACAGTAGTTCTTTGCCCTGGAGACCCCCTAGGAAGAATGGAATTACCTGTTAGGGGAAGTCAACCCTCCTTAAATGGGAGACTGCATGACACTGTGTCCACAGCGCGGTGCTCGTCCCTTTCGTCAGAGAAAGGAGGAGGGGAGAGTAATAATGCACTCGCTCAAGGTTGGATAGTTGACAGGGATCCAACATTGTAATAAACAAAACTGTTCGGATCTTGATTTCTCTAGAAAGTGTGATTCTTTCAAGGCTACAGCACGAGTAGCGCATTATTCTTCATGCGCACACGTTCTGTGTTGGAAACAGGAATATGTGGAAGTGTACTGTCAGCATGACTAAATACCTATAAACATGGTGTTCCAACGTGGTCTGAAGTATAGATCCTTATCCTGTGCAATGAAAAACGAAAAGGAGGCCTCCCGGTCCTTGAAAGCAGTTCCAGTGGTCCTCTGCTGTGAAATGATATGAAGGTTTGAAAGACAAATGCGTTCTGGTTTTTCGATATTAAAAAGATCCTGTCGTGTCACTACTCGGTTGCTCTCGGTAGTTAAAATGGCTATCGAATTAGCGCACCATTATTAAGTGGAGGGTGTGTTCATCGCGTGCCATATCTTCAGTTCCTGTGAGGTTGCCAGAGCCTCCAAGGTAATGGACAGGGTCTATGATTAGCGGGTTTTGGGGAAGGTATGCAATGCCTGAAAGTATCTCCCACCCTAGGCCCCCCTCCCAGGGACAAGGGCCCAATTTTTCCATTCCAAGGTGTATCCAGGGTGTAATAAATGAAAACGTTTCACTAACATGGGGCTGAATACGTCCTTAGCAGGGACCCAGGTTCTATCTTCGGGTCTGTACCCTACCCAATCAATCAGGTCCTGCACCATTTTTTTCCATTAACATGAGTCAAGGAGTTTCCCGATTTCATATTCTTCTTGAGGACCTATGGCTGGAGGTTGAGGTAGGTGTCTGTCTCCCTAATGATAGGAATGAGTGACTGGTTTAAGGAGAGATACATGGAATACAGGATGGATTTTGTAACGCGAAGGCAGAGTTACCTGCATGGCTACAGGGTTGATGACTTTCTCGACCTTGAATGGGCCTATGAATCGAGGTTTGAACTTTCGATGACAAGTGGTTAGTTGTATGTTCTTTGTAGCTAGCCATACTTTATCATTAACCCTTTAGAGAGGAGCTTCACTTCTTTTCTTATCGGCATGGTTTTTTATCTGCTTTTGAGAGTGTTTTAACTGGGTTGATGCTTTCCGTAACCCTAAATGTAATCGCTGGACATGTTCTTGTGCTTCTGGAATGAGTGAGGTCCCAGATTTGATCCAAGGAAATGACGAAGGATGCTATCCATATGATAAGTGGAAAGGTGAATCGGCCAAGGATGTATGGTGGTCATCATTGTAGGCAAACTCAGCCAGGGGCAGTAATGCTAACCAATCTAGATTACATATCATAACATCTTAGATACTGGCCTATTTCTTGGTTCCCTCTCTCGGTTTGGCCACCACTCTGGGGATGATACACAGAGGAATAAGAACGTTTTATGCCGAAGAGGTTACTAACTTCCTTCCAAAAACGAGAAACGAACTGGGATCCTCGGTCTGTAATGATCACCTTGGGAAGGCCATGGAGTCTAAATACATGTTCAAGGAATAGTTCTGCTAGTATACGTGCTGAGGGTACCTTGGCGAGAGCTACAAAATCAGCCATTTTGCTAAATGAATCCACTATCGTCAGAATGGTTGTTCTTCCTAGTATCAGAGGACAGTCTGTGATGAAGTTGATGGAACAATGAATCCAGGGACCTGTAGGTATAGCTGAAGGTTGTAATATCCCCATGGTTTTTTGATGAGAGATCTTAGACCATGAGCAAATATCACATCCTTGAATGTAGTCGTGAATGTCTTTGGCCCAGCCTTTTCACCAGGCATACCTCTCCAATTTCTTTTGTGTTTTGGGTACACCGAAGTGACCTGCACCTAGGGTATCATGACACCATTCCAGAAAACAGGATTGGATCGGCTTGGTAGGCAACCATAAACGGTTACCATGGAACAGAAGTCCTTGTTGTTTGTGATGATTGGGATCTTCACCTAAGAAACATTGTTTCTGAGTTTAAGTAAAAGTCATGCATAGTTTTTCTTCATATCCTTCTAATTCTGATTGGAGAGTGGACAGAATTTGTGAAGGAGCTACAAACGGGAATCCTTTCACAGGATCTTTAAGTCCCTGGTCTTTGCGGAACAAACCATCAGCTTTAGTGTTTTGATCTCCTGGAGTGTAAGTCACTTTGAAATTGAAACGCGAAAAGGAGTGGATCCGCCTGTTCTGTCTTTGGTTAATGGAACAAGCTGTCTGTAAGAATTCCAGATGTTTTGATCTGTGATGACCCGAATGGGATGTTTTGCTCCATCTAAATGATGTCTCCACGTGATAAAAGCTTCCTTAATTGCTAATAATTCCTTGTCATACATGTTATAGTTTTGTTCCGCTGGATTGAGTTTTCGGGAATGGAAAGCTATGGGGTGTTTAAGCCCAGAACGTGTGTTTGTTTGAAACAAGACTGCACTTATTGCATAATCAGAAGTATCCGCTTCTATGATATATGGTAGTTCTGGGTCAGGGTTCTTTAAATCCGGGGCAGTGGTAAATTTCGATTTCAAATAATCAAAAACATCTTGAGTCTGCTAATTCCACACATAAGTACTCCCTTTTCATAATAAGGAGGTTAATGGAATAAGCGTCTTTGAATAATGAGGTATGAACCTTGTGTAAAAGTTTGCAAAGCCGAGAAATATTTGTAATTATTTAACGTTAGTTGAGATCGGCCATTCTAAGATAGTGTCGATTTTCCTGGGATCCATCTCGATTTTGCCCGGTGATAGTATGTAGCCTAAATAAGCCACCTTCTTCTGATGAAACACGCATTTGGATGCTTTAGCATATAGGTGTTGTTTCCTTAACCAGGATAATACTTGTCTCACATGGTAGATATGTTCTTATTCGGAGGTCGAATAGATCAAAATATCATCCAAGTAGATGATAACATATACATCCAAAATGTCCCTGAATACGTCATTAAAAAATAATTGAAAAGCTGCAGGGGTGTTACAAAGCCCAGAGGGTATTACAAGGTATTCAAGTGCAAAATGCAGTTTTCCATTCACCCCCTGCAGCTATAAGGACCAAATTGTATGCCCTCTTGAGATCTAGTTTAGTGTATATAACACTGTGTCAAGCTTGATTTAACAGGACTTGGATAAGAGGTAAAGGATACTGATTCTTTATCATGATGTTGTTGAGTTGCTGATAATCAATGCACAGTCTCAACTCTGTCTCATCTTTTATTGGTATGAAGAAGGTGGGATCCCCAGCGGGAGATGTCAAATGGCGTATGAATCCTTTTACTAAGTTTGCATCAATGTATTGTATCAATGTATTGTTTGACTATGTGATTTTCTTTGCCAGTGAGGGCATACGTTCTTCCATAGGGTATCTGGGCTCCTGGTTGTAGCTTGATTTGGCAATCATACAGTCCTTGGGGTGGAAGTTTGTTGGCTTCGACGGGATCAAATACGTCTTTAAAATGTTGATATTCAGGAGGAATATCCAACGTCTGTAGAAGAGCCAGACAGGTTGTTTACCCTTTTGGTTGGTGATACTTTCCATGGGGACTTGGCATGTTAGTGGACATCTATCTCCTGTAAGCTTCCTTAGTGTCTAATTAATCATAGGGTTATGGAGGGTGAGCCACGGGATACTCAGCATCAGCTTAAAGTGAGGCGCCGGAATAACATCAAACTGTATCATTTCTCGATGTTTCTTGCCACCGGTCATGTGTAACTGATTGGTTTGATGTGTGATGGGCCCAGAAATCAAATCGTAACCATTCACGGAGATAATGAGTGCTTCCTGTGTCTTAGAAATCAGGGGTATCTTATGAATTTTAGCAAAAGAGGCATAAATGAAATTGCCAGTAGCATTCCTATCTATCATGGCCAATACATCCACCCATTTATGTGAGGCTTCTTGAAAGGTGACCAGTATAATGAAATGCCTCGGTGGTCTATGATTTTCAGTAATGGTGGTAATGTAGGGGAGACTGTAAAGGAACTCCTTGATTTCTCCTTTGCAACCAGTGAGTGTTTCAGTTTTCCGGTTTGGATACAGGTCGTTTCGGATAGGAACGTACCGAATGTCCTTGGCTGCCACAATAAAAACAGATATTCCCCTTTCTTCTCCGTTCCCTTTCTTCTGTGGTGACTGGTCCTCGAGTGCTCCCCAATTGCATCGGCTCATGATCTGTTTGGGGTGATCATAATTCCTTGTCCACTGGGTAGGAAGTTTGTCGCAATTTGGGACATATGCGCTCCGTTTTTTGGTCTTGCCGTCGTTGGCCTAGTCTTACTGTCAAGGCTATGCATTCTTGAATTGTAGTCGGTGGGTTTACCACCTGAATGAGTGCATCCTTGAGTTCATCTCTTAATCCACTTTGGAATATTGTTAGTTGCAAAGCTTCTGACCATATTGCTTGAGATGAAAGGTTTCGGAAAAGTGCTATATATATGACAGAAAATCTCTGTTGCCTTGGCATAGGTCCATTAGCCCATTCCGGAGTGATTGAGTAGCGTACTGCCTGCTGAACATTGCCTGGAAAGCCTTGAAGAACTCATCATATCTATTCAATATGGGGTCCTCTGTGTCTATATATGGAGTGGCCCAAGATAAGGCAGTTCTGTTGAGGTTGAGGAGGATGAAAGAAACCTTTGCTTGATCAGAGGCGAATAACCCCGGTTTGTTGAGAAAATGTATTTTTCATTGGGTTGTGAAGGCCTTGAATTCTTTAAGGTACCATCTGTATTTATTAGGCATTGGCGGGGTAGGGATATTTGGATCAGTACTTGGAGCCGGTAAGGTGGCTGGATTTAATAGTGGCTGAGAGGTGTTACTTGTTTTTGATCCTGTAGCCAAAGGATTAGTCCTCCCAGTAGCGCTCCATGGATTGCTAATAGCAGGACCTTTACTAACCATAGTTTAGACCTTGCTCTGGAGAACCTGTATGGTCTGAAACAATACAGCGTTTTCTTGCCAGGAAGTAGTGACTTCAGATTGTAGTTTATGCATGGACTCTGCCAATTCCTTAAACATGGTTTCCATGGATCAGGAAGGTAAGAGGGTCTTTCAATCTGTCAGATTGGTATACAGATCTGGCCTTCAGGAACAATGAAGTAAGCACACTAGGGCAGGAAAAGGAGGGAAGTCCCAACTTGGATGTATAAGACCCCTTCCCTATCCCACTCAAGTGTTATAGGTGAATCCGGAGTGCGGGTGGATTCTACCGGGCAGGTCTTGTAGCCTGAAAATCTGCAGTAATGAGGGTGAGAAAAACGAAAAGGTGAGAATTGTGGTACAGTGGTTCTCTGCCCTCGAGACCCCCTAGGAAGAATGGAATTACCTGTAAAGGGAAGTCAACCCTCCTTAAATGGGAGAATGCACAACACTGTGTCCACGGCGCTTTGCTCGCCCCTTTCGTCAGAGAAAGAACGGGAGAGTAGTAATGCACTCGCTCAAGGTTGGATAGTTGTCATGGATCCAAAGCTGTAATAAACAAACGTGCTCAGAACTAGATTTCTTTAGAAAGTGTGATTCTAAAAAGCCTACAGCACGAGTAGTGGTTATTCTTCATGCGCACACGTTCTGTGTTGGAAACAGGAAAATGTGGAAACGTACTGTCAACATGACTAAATACCTATTAACAGGTTGTTCCAACGTGGTCTGAAGTATAGATCCTTATCCTGTGCAGTGAAAAACGAAAAAGGAGGTTTGAAAGACAAACACGTTCTGAACCGTCGATGTTAAATTGAAACCTGGCGTGTGACTTCAGGGTTGCTTTCGGTAGTGAAAACGGCTAGTGAAGCAAAGCGCCATTATTAAGTGGAGGGAGTGTTCATCGCGGGCCATATCTTCGGTTCCTGTGAGGTTGCCAGAGCCTCCAAGGTAATTAAGGGGTTGTGGGGTAGGTATGGAATGCCTGACATTTTGTGTCTAGCCATGCGAATGCAACCAGCAAGCAGCCTGGAGGACTAGCAGACAAGAAGTTATCTGACGGGCGTCATCGACCACCTGGATAATGGCTGGTTCAAAGCCTCTTTTGGGGTAAAACCCAGATTGCTATTCCTGGAACAAACCAAGTTGCTCAATTTCTGCAAGCAGTTGGTTAGCAGCTACCTTCTTGATGGCTATGCTGACAAACTGGATGCTTGTGTTTGGCTGGTAGTTTGCTAGGTCTCCTGGAACAAGGGTGGAAGCGGTTTATGGGAAGATATGAGGTGGGGAGGTCAGAGGGTTTGGAGTATTCCCAAGTATTTTTGCCTGTCAAAAATAGCAAAGCCCCAGCTAGTAATTCTGATAGAACAATATACTTAATACACACATTCTATTTCAAATAGGTAATTTGCATATCCTTCTCACTCTCAGAACTATGCAGAACATCAATGGTGTGATCCTACTGTCAGATAGAGGAGGTCTAGCATGATCCCAGTGTTTCTGAAACCCATTCAGAAATTCATGGTATCAAGCTGAAACAGCTGCACAGTGGCAATATCCAATTTCCCTTAAGCACCCTTAGTGGAAACATCTAGAAGTCCCTCTTTCACCTCTGGAGTCCCAGACACAGTTTTGGAGAAATGATTCGCATAACAAAAGGATGCGTCTTTAATGACAAAAAAACTGTGACGGTTAATCAAATGGTTATGACTCTCCAGCAACGGTATCCCTTTTGGAGTTATGTGTGGATGTTGTAGGTAATACATTTGCATGCTGTATGGAACAGACAACCGATTTTCCATCTGTGCATTTCTGTAGCTCTTCATCTGTCAATTTCACAGAGAGGGGCTGCTGGCTTTGGATCAGGGTGTAGCCTTGTTCTTTGTCTCCTTGCAGGGTCTCAGTCTCTCTTCTACCTCTCCCATATGTGCTCTCCTCGTATCACCCATGTTGCAATTTAGGTGCATTGACTAGGTTTTCGAGGGAGAATTAGCAATAGTTGCTATTAAATGTTCATACCATAGTTATTTCTACCATATGCAACAATGAGAATGTGACATCTACCTACGTATATCAAAATAGAACTTAAATAAAGGCGTGTCTGATCAGGTTATTTAGAATCTCCTTTGCAGAAGAGAAAGGAGCTCTTGAAAAGAGACATGTGGACGATATTTCGGTTCAGATACTATTCCGAAGTAATCTTACGAAACATGGAAAGCGAATGGGAAGCACTACCTTATTTCGGTGGTTATATGTGATTTTACCGCAAACCATTTTTTCAAGGTAATTTTTACCGAAAAAATACCGATATTTTTAATTTCATTTTTTATTTGGGGGGCTCACCCCCCAGCCCCCGTTTACCTGTGTTTTTACCCACCCCCAAACCCTCCAGCACCTGTTTTAACCCATTACCCCCCCATATATATATAAAAAAACATTTTGGATATTTTTTCGCTAAACATTTGTTTCTGTAAAAAATACCTCGAAAACAAAGTGTTCAGTAAAATCAGTGGATACCATCTCTGTGATTGTTCAAAGTCAGAGAAATCCTGGAGTGTGTAGGTTCTCTTGGTGTATGAGAAGCCTCCAGGAACGGAGTATACCAGGGGGGTAGATTCATATTACAGGTTACCATGGATACGGAAGGGGTGCCCCATTGGGAAGTCAGATCCTTCAAATAAGCAAACACATTCATAAGCTTTTCCAGGAGGCCTTTAATGGCTGTATTGAACCAAGAAAGGCACTTATTTGTGTACGTTTGTAAACGTCAATCACAAATTAGTTATGGTCATATGAAGGAACCCACTATGATCAATAAAGGGCAGAGCATTGCCAACAGAGAAGTGGATTGGTGTTCTCGTGTGTCACTCCAACAACACACGATTAAACCTTCCTATGCATGGTGCATGCAGACAGGGAGCAGTCGACTGCACGTCTGTCAATGTGTGCTGGGTAAAGGCGAGCTAATCTCCCCCATCTCTCGTGCACTCACAGTCAGGGAGTGAAATCCACACAGCTGTTAATCATAAGCAAAGGATCGGGCCAGAGGGCGCTGGTATGGATACAGCACAGCTGAACGTCCTGTGCCGATGTCCCCCGTCCTTCATTTGACGGTATTGACAGGAAATCACACCCTCTTCCCCTGGGAGCTGAGCCCCCTTGGCAAGAGAGCGCCAGAGAGTCAATAGGATTCTTTTTATTCCAAAAGCTCTTCCACCGGGGGCACCTTGGGTGGTCCACAGCTTGGCCTCGCTGGTGGTGGAATACACTCCTGGGCACTTGTATCATAATACAATGCTTTCGGGGAAATCCTAATTTCCACAGCCAATGCATCATCCAACATCAACCATATAGAATGTGTCAGGCAAGGAGGTTCATCAGGTCCTTTTTTATTACCCAATGGCCTACAAGTCGCATAAGTAAACATCAAAGTGTGCCAGGTGTGAAGAAACAATGCAGGGGATTGCTAGGCTCTGTGTGTCCAGTGTGTTAGACCTCCATGCCGCAGCTTTGGCTGTTTCTGCCATTTTATGGTCAACATCCATCTAAGTAAGCGTGTCACTTGCAAAGACAACATAAGAATATCAGTAAGTGGTGTGTGATATTTCCAGAAAGCCTCTGCATCTAGTGATTAGTGGGGCTGCGTTTCAGCTGCAGGCTTCATGGCACTCGGAGGTCTGCACCTTCTGTTAGTGCAGTGTGCTGTCTTTGCCTGGAATCCCTGCCCCCTTCTGCTTGCCATAGAATGTGTGGCAACCAGGTGTTTTCAAACTGCCTGCACCGGGCGTCTTTCCCCTGCTATAAAACTTAGCGCCGACACCCTCAGTGGGGTGGCACGGTGGCCCCCATGCTGCTCCCAATAACCCCCCCCCAGCTCTCATTCCACATTCCGACTCTCACTCGTTCCCAACTACCCTCCTCCCAAAGTAACCCAACCCCCGTCCACCCAAAGGATAGGCAGAGACCAGTAGGATGAGTGGGAGAAAAAATTGCCACAGCAAACTTTATTACACATAAAGTCAGGAGTTAGCTTACAGGTGTTCCGTTCACGCTCAGGATTTTCTACTCTGAGAGCAAGCAACTTTCCCCCCCCTACCCCCTCGGGTCCTTGGGGGACCCGACGCGGGCGCCCAGTCCCTTCCTCAGCAGTCCCTCTCTACCCTTTGGCCATTTCTTTCTTTTGCAATTTTTCTTTTCAATTTCTTTCCCCAACGCTATTTAAGTGCAATTCTTTGTTTCGTGCTTTACCTTCTTCCATTGTTCATTTCCGCTTAGGTTCCTTCTAAAGGATGTGTTCCGGCCTCCTTTCCCCTTCTTGCTCCCTTTTCCCTGGGTTCCCTCTTCCCCATTTTCCCGGGTTGGCTTATTAATCCTAGTTCTTTCTCTCCCCAAACGGGTCTTCCTCCAGCCCATCCTGCCAGGGAGCCCCTCTCCCCCTTTCAGCCAAGACCCCGATCAGCCCTGACTCTCCCCGCCGCCTTCGTTGTCCCATCCCCTCCGGCCCCCATTGCGCCCTCCTGATCTAGAGAGCCCCATCCATCACGCGCATACCTATCCCCCAGAGCCCCAACGTCCTTCTCATCCCCCTCCTCTTCCCCTGCCTCACCCCAGGCCCCTAGCCCCCGCACTCCAAGGCCCCCCCCCCTGGTTTCTTTTGATCTCCTTAAGCTGCCAATCCCAAAAGGCCCCCTTCTCTTGAGCCCCACCTATCGTCCCCCAATCTCCCAGGGGCCCCCCTTCCCCTCAGTTACCAACGTACTTGCCGGAGCCCCGTTTACAGTGCCAACTTTTCAATTCACCCCCCCCTTGCTGACTTCATTGTTGCTTTGCCATTTTCAATTTCCAAAGATGCACTTCCCATTTCCCCCACCCACTTTTGGAGTAGGAAAGGTCTTCCAAACCCCCCTAAACCTCCCCATTAATGTGGGCCTCCCCTGAGTCTAATACTCCTGGGCGCCGTTCTTAATAAACTGATGGCTGTGCAGTTCCCCTTGTGGTATCCGCCAGTACTTTCTAACGGGAACACCAGGTAACATCCGCTGGGCTTGTCTGTAATAAAAACATCACACATCAGTACAACATTGTAAAGAGGGAGGGTGGGAGGGCAACGTAGGAGGGAAGCTGGCAGAGAGAGACCCTGCGTCTCCGACCGGGTGTATTTAAGCCCCCAAACGGGCGCGCGGGTGATGACGTCACCCCACCCCTCCACCCCCTCACCCGGGTGGAGTGATGCCTGGCGCACACCCCCCCTCGCACCCCCCCCGACCCCTCGACGCCACCGTGCCTTGTGAGGCAGTCGTCACTAAGGGTGGGCCCCCGCCGAGGGGCCCTCCTTCGTAGGGCGTGGGAGCCCGTCGTAGCGCCGACACCCTCAGTGGGGTGGCACGGTGGCCCCCATGCTGCTCCCAATAACCCCCCCCCAGCTCTCATTCCACATTCCGACTCTCACTCGTTCCCAACTACCCTCCTCCCAAAGTAACCCAACCCCCGTCCACCCAAAGGATAGGCAGAGACCAGTAGGATGAGTGGGAGAAAAAATTGCCACAGCAAACTTTATTACACATAAAGTCAGGAGTTAGCTTACAGGTGTTCCGTTCACGCTCAGGATTTTCAACTCTGAGAGCAAGCAACTTTCCCCCCCCGCCCCCTCGGGTCCTTGGGGGATCCGACGCGGGCGCCCAGTCCCTTCCTCAGCAGTCCCTCTCTACCCTTTGGCCATTTCTTTCTTTTGCAATTTTTCTTTTCAATTTCTTTCCCCAACGCTATTTAAGTGCAATTCTTTGTTTCGTGCTTTACCTTCTTCCATTGTTCATTTCCGCTTAGGTTCATTCTAAAGGATGTGTTCCGGCCTCCTTTCCCCTTCTTGCTCCCTTTTCCCTGGGTTCCCTCTTCCCCATTTTCCCGGGTTGGCTTATTAATCCTAGTTCTTTCTCTCCCCAAACGGGTCTTCCTCCAGCCCATCCTGCCGGGGAGCCCCTCTCCCCCTTTCAGCCAAGACCCCGATCAGCCCTGACTCTCCCCGCCGCCTTCGTTGTCCCATCCCCTCCGGCCCCCATTGCGCCCTCCTGATCTAGAGAGCCCCATCCATCACGCGCATACCTATCCCCCAGAGCCCCAACGTCCTTCTCATCCCCCTCCTCTTCCCCTGCCTCACCCCAGGCCCCTAGCCCCCGCACTCCCAGGCCCCCCCCCCTGGTTTCTTTTGATCTCCTTAAGCTGCCAATCCCAAAGGGCTCCCTTCTCTTGAGCCCCACCTATCGTCCCCCAATCTCCCAGGGGCCCCCCTTCCCCTCAGTTACCAACGTACTTGCCGGAGCCCCGTTTACAGTGCCAACTTTTCAATTCGCCCCCCCCCCCCTTGCTGACTTCATTGTTGCTTTGCCATTTTCAATTTCCAAAGATGCACTTCCCATTTCCCCCACCCACTTTTGGAGTTGGAAAGGTCTTCCAAACCCCCCTAACCCTCCCCATTAATGTGGGCCTCCCCTGAGTCTAATACTCCTGGGCGCCGTTCTTAATAAACTGATGGCTGTGCAGTTCTCCTTGTGGTATCCGCCAGTACTTTCTAACGGAAACACCAGGTAACATCCGCTGGGCTTGTCTGCAAGAGACCGGTCGCTGCGACCGGTGTCACCGCCACGACTCACAGCGGGCCACCGGCCGCAGTGAGTTCCCCCTCATGCACCTGGTCGCCTTAGTACCCTAGTCCCCAGTTGTCCTAGCCAACCGCTCCTTCTCCACACCATTCATTCCAACCGTAACAGACGCGCTGGCCCTCCGGCAAGAACCGGTGGCGTGATGATGCCGAATGAGGTCTTCCCTTGACCGTTCCGTTCCCTTGGTTAGGGAGGGAGCGTTTCGTACCCTTGAAAGGCCTGCTATCGTTTTGCCCCCCCCCCCCGAATGGCCCCCGCCGGCACTCATATGCAGCCCATTCCTTCCAGGGCATCTTTGAAGTTGTACACCATCACCCTTACCCCCTCTTCTGATAAGTGGACTTTGTCATTGGCAAAACAACCCGGAGTTTTCAAACTGATCAAGGCATGCTTGACCCAACCGAAGCCCCTGCTGATCAGGAATTTTCCTAGTTTCATATTCAATTTCCGCCTGGATTCCTCGATGCCCCCCTGGGAATATGCCCCCCTCCAAGTCTGCCTGGGTATGATCTCCGACCATGCCAATGTCGTGCCCCGGAAACTGTTTCCAATTTGGGTGAGGCCGGCCCTCATCCCCGCCAGCAGCCCTCTTCGCCCCCTGTCCACTAGGTCATTACCCGCCAAGTGTATCACTATTATGTCCAGGCGTCCGTGACGTCGTCTGCAACCATCCAGCACCCCCCACACGTCATCCCATCTCATCCCTCCTTTGTATGCCCAGTATACTTGGGTCCGCGCGAAACCCATATGCGTGTCTTGATATTCCTTCCCCGCGCCCCTTGCTGCTCGGGCCACGAATGAGTGGCCGATAACCCACACCGACCTGCGATCTGTGGAGAGATAATGTTCCGGGTTGGTAAATGTCGCGTCCCCATGTCGCCCCTGGCTCCCAAGGCTTCCCCCCCCTACCCCCTACCCCCCACGATGCGACCCCACCTATAAACCTTCCGGCCTTATGTAAAGTTTGTACTTGTCGGATTGCCACCTCCCAATCCTCTTTATGTCCTCTTCCCCCAGTCCCTCCTGAAATGCTGTTGTCGCTGCCCCTATTCGAAAAGAGTGAGGCGTGTAGTGCCCGCTCTTACTCCTAGAACCCTGTGAACATTGTAAAAGCTCCCAACCTTAAGGGACACTGGTAAGTAGCGAAAAAGCGAGATTGTGCAGTGAGCGTCCTTGGAACGTCCTTAATAATAATCTCTGTTCTCAACAGTTTCAAACCCATTTGTGATGAACCGTCCTGCCATTTGCCTTGTGGCCCCTTGGCGGGCCTTATCGCTGCTGTACTACTGTTGCACACAAAAGTTCTCTGATCTTCGACCTTGAACCGGACCTTAAAAAACGCGCCCATGGCAGACCCAGAAAGAGGCACAGTGTCACTTGCTGTGTGGCTCAATGAACATACCGAAACCCATATGCCTTAATTGCGCGCTGTACTCTAATAGCCTTGTCATTAGTGGGAGCCTGTTCAGCCAGGGTCATAAACCATCAGTCTGTGATGCCCCGTAACTACAACCATTCAGAAAATGTTAATAATAATTTTGCATTTTATATAGCGCTGCGAACCCTCAGGTATCCTGTTTATTATTACCCCGGTGTGTGGTGCTCATTTCAAACCTTGCAGGCTTGAACCCCCACCTTTAAGTAGCCGCCCTACGGTGATACCAGTTCGAGCCACACCGACTGATGAAGCACTACAATGTGAAAGGGAGCTTAGCTTCCTTATCAAAGCGTGCCCCCTCTCCTTATGAAATGCTGCAAAATATCAAAACGTTCCCTACTGCGAAAGTGCCACCACCATTCCCCTCGTGGTACCGCACCCGCAAACCCCAGAAATGTATGGCGTGCATTAAAATAGAACATGCTCGTTCGCCGGAACAAGTCAGAGTTCACCAGCAGCTGTGGGACCTGGACGGCAAGCAGCTAACCCTGCAAATAATAAAAGCCGCTAACCCGCAAATAATAATAATTTGGCATTTATACCGCGCCACGAACCCTCGGGTATCCGAGCGCTGCTTATCATTACCCACGGTGTCGACCCCTGAAGGATGAAAGGCTGAGTTTGGTCCTGCCGGGATTCGGAACTGCGTCAGCAGGCTCTGCACCGATGTCAAAGCAAGCGCTCTACTCGCTGTGCCACTTGACCGGCTTGAGTTAAAAGCATTACTTGCTGGGTGCTGTAGGCCCACAAACCTGAGGATTAAACAAAAACTACATATCCCAGAATGCAAAGCGTGCCTGCATATTAACGTAAGTAACAGCCATCGGTGGCACAATGGCTACATTACAGTCATCAAAGAAGGCCCCACGCGCTACGGCCACCAGCCGAGGCACCAAACTGGTTCCTCGCACCACACCACCCCCCCTCCACGCAGTATACGATTATGAATGTTTGAGTGTGTGAAACCTTTCGCGGGTGTGCACCGCTCTGCAAATTAATAGGGCACTGAATCAGTAAGGGCGCTTTCGTTAGTTCTTCGCCGATATTACAAACATCAGTAGTCTGTCTTCACGGCGCACAACTCGCACGATACACAGTTAAATTAAACGTGCCGAGCCTCGGCCCCCTAATGTATCTGCACGGCGGCGGTACCACCACTCCGCCTTTGCTAACTGTGCTTTTTGGGCCCGTGTACAAGGTAACCCCCTATGCTACCTAATTCCATCCCAGTAAAAAAGCCCGCACCCAAGCCAACCATCCCCCAACAATGCCCCCTCTCGACCCGATCCCCATGAACTCCACCCATCGCGATGCCCTCCGCCTTTCCCACATAGTCTAATGCAAAATTTCCCATAAAAGCATTTACCTTCCCCGTACCTTGCTCCCCACGGACTGAAACCAAAAAGTACACACTGACCCAAAACGTATCCCTCTTATGACGACCTTGCCTGCATCCTTCGCCTCCTCCCAATCGCTTTTGGGCCTCTATACCCGCAGGCTGAACCAACCCCCTCCCCACCCCGCCGTATCCGGTAGTGTGTATACCATCGCACATCCCCGGTCTGGCCCCTTTGCTGTGACGACCGAACTGAAAAGCCCATATCCAACTTGCTCAAGACTATCTTCCCGCTTTTGCATCACTGTGCGCTCCAAACCTCGACCGCTCCCATCCCCCCAAAACGCCCCCATGTGCTTGCCATTAAACACTCCCCCTGAGCCACCATGGTGTCCCCCCCAACCCCCCTCCGCAACCCCTGGGCCCTGCTGTACGGCAACAGAACCTTGGCCAATTTCCGGATTGCCTGGTTCCTGATGCAATTTTTTTTTTTTTTTTTTCATTTATTTATTTATTTTTTATTTTAATTGAAACAACAAATGTATGGTGCCCAACCCCCACCCAAACCTACCTACGGCGACGCGACCCAATAAATCTATGATGCGTCCCAAGAAATCGTTTCCACTTCGACCCGCGTGCTACAGGTCCCCGTCCCCGTACTCTTCTGTGTTGCCAACCGGCAGCTAAAACAATGTACCAGCTCGCCCCATGTCAGGTTGCCCCCTCACTATTTGGGCCTGTAGCTGGCTCTGTGCGCTGCGGCGGCCGCACGCACACTCGCTCCCCCTCTCTGCATTCCTTCCTTAAACCACTCCGGCCCCAGCTGCCTAACTTGCCGACTCCGACTGTGTTCTATTCTAATAACACCCTCGGGCCCCACAGTTAAGCATTTATTCTACAACCTATAACCAATTGAGCTATAAAACTGGCCTTCCACATTCACGTACCTCCTATCTCCTTATCAGCACTGCGACTCTCCTGCCCGACTCGAACCGCGGCTCCTTCCTCACGCGAATCTCGAACTCCTTCACACGAAACCGGAGCAGGAACAATCCACACGAACAGGAGCTGGAACGCCAGCAACCGACATGGCATTGCTTCTAAACTTCTTTTTAAACAGCCTGGAGGTGGGGAGTCCCGCCCACCCTGATATACTTCCCATCCTTTAGTGCCCAGCTGCCCTCTGACCCGTGGTGACAGATTCCCTGGGCTATCTTGTTAGCAAAGAGGGTAAGAGTCGCGCCCTCCAGCGCCCCTCTGTGATCCCCGGGAGGATTCATGTATCACTCTCCGCTCGGCGCAGTTGAGGTTCCCACATCTCTTGCCGCCTCGCGAGAGACTTCCCTTCGTGTCCCAGAAGCACCGCAATGGCAGCGTGCTCACAGGTACCTGCTTGGGCCGCTCATCTCGAACATAGCACACAAGAGATTTTCCTGTAACGTTGCCGGCAAACTATAAAAGGTGTTAACCTTTTAAAACCAAGAAGCCTAATCAAAATATTCCCAGCAGAGCAAAATCTAAATATGAAACCGTAAGGTCAGGCTTCCATGCAGTCGTGTGGGCAAGTGCCTGGCCTGAAAACCTGCGACAACACACACTAAAGCAATAATTCAATCAAAAAGAGCAACTGGCGGCCTCAAAAACACCCGTGGGAGTGGTGGGGGGAGTGTCTGAATGCCCCGTGTACCCTAACTTGTGCTGTGCATGCTGTTAAACACCAACTAAGATGCATGCAAATGCTACATAAAATGTCCGGACAATCGCCCCCCCCAACGCAGCACCCATAATGTACCCATTGGCCCCAGCTCCCCGTGCAACATGCTGCCGACAGATAGGCAATGGAAACTGATTGCAAGAAACTCCATTTAGGCTCGACTGCCGGCTACCATGGCGAGGCAATCCCATTAATTACACCCGGCGCCATTTAGCATTAAACCCGAGGCCTGTGCTCCCCGACCGCGTGCACGCTGCAAGCTTTGCCGCCCGGGGCCACTCAGCCCCCAACCACCCAGCAACCATCCCTCAACATCCCTACCCCTCGTGCGTATTCCTGTTCCCGTGGATAGCCTTAATGTGGCTGCCAAGACCGCCCTGCCTTTTCGACGTGCCCCCGTGCACCCCCCCTTCGCATGTACCCGTCGAACCCACTACGGAACCGTGGCCCCTCCATACCCGTTCGCCTTCGCTCACCCGTACTTTGCTTTGCTTCTTTCCCGACTGGAACCAGATCAGCTTGCGCTGGATAACCGAAGCTTCGATCTCCCACTTCCACTCGAACCAAACAAGGCCACGACTGCTCCAAACACAGGACAGCAACAGGACAACAGCAACGTAGGAGGGAAGCCGGCAGAGAGAGACCCTGCGTCTCCGACCGGGTGTATTTAAGCCCCCAAACGGGCGCGCGGGTGATGACGTCACCCCACCCCTCCACCCCCTCACCCGGGTGGAGTGATGCCTGGCACCCCCCCCCTCGCACCCCCACCGACCCCTCGACGCCACCGTGCCTTGTGAGGCAGTCGTCACCAAGGGTGGGCCCCCGCCGAGGGGCCCTCCTTCGTAGGGTGCGGGAGCCCGTCGGTTCCTGCAATTCCCTTTCCAATGAGCACGGGCCTAGCTTTGGGAAGCAGCCACGCGCTGCTCTCATTCTCACATTCTGCTTGCCTAGGAATTCTGCAATTGCTCTTCCATGTTTATAAAGCACGTACGTCTTGTGCTCATGCATGTGCTGTTTTCCATTAGTGTGCAGGGAGATGGATCTTGCAGAGCAGAAAGTCTCACTGTCCTGTGATGTTGCCAGTTAATAGCCAGGACTTTGTGGTGTGGATGCTGGTGATGGTGATGTGCTTGTGTGTTCACCGAATCACCATCATTTCGTCTGAGTCAAGAAGGTGATTTGCGCAATGTCCACTGCATGCCTGGCTTCTCTAGTCACAAATAAAACATGTTTGTGTGTGTTTGCAGTCTTGTGATTGTTTAATGGATTATGTGTTATTAGTACCCGGCAGACAAAGACTTACCTGCTGCGCTCCGGCGTCCCAGAGAGTTCCTTCCCTATATTCACCGGCCACCATGGAAAGGGATAAGGGACTACATGTAGTCCCTTTGCCTTGATTCATGGCGGGTTTTCTTTTTCTTTTTTTTTAAAATCTTTTCAATGGTCACCATGTAAAGGGAGAAGGAACTACATGTAGTCCTTTCTCCCTAATCCATGGCGGCCATTTTTATTTGTTTTACTTGAGCCAGGAAACGGTTTAAAGGCTGTTTCTCAACTCGAGTAAAAACACTATTGGTACCCCGGTACAAGGTGCCGGGGTGTTAATAGCAATAAATCCCTCGGGGCATTACCGGTCAGGTAATTCCCCCGGGGCTACTACCCAATCAGTAATGCCCCCCTCCTAGGGTTCTATTGCTTTATTGTCACATTTATATTTGTGGGTGGCTATAGTGTGTGTTCTTTGCATCTTCAAAAAAGAAACACTATGGGCCTCATTACGAGTTTGGAGGTAGCCATGGAGCTATTAGCTGTTCGGGTTCCTGCAATGGGGACTTACCGGGTCATTCCGACATAGGAGGACCCAGGAAGTCCTACTTGCAGGAACCATTCCCCATTCCCATTTGAGCCCCATAGGGCTCAATGGGAATGGGGAGGGCAGTAACAACGGGCACATTACAGGTGTCCCGTTGTTACCTCCCTCTTTCCCCCGTGGGACCCGGAAAAGACGTCTGGTTTTACCAGATGTCTGATCCGGGTCCCGCAAAAGAAAAACTCGTAGTAGGCGCTCCCGTAATGAAGGGACCAGTCCCGTACCGGCCGGCCCCCTTCATTATGGGAGTGCCACGGTGCCTCATTTCGAGTTTGGTGGTAATTTGGTGGTAAATCCACAGAATTAGTGCCAAACTCGATTACTGTTACAGCCACTTGGTCGGGTGGATTTCCCATGGGATTACAACTGCTGGTCATTACCCATTTTTGGAGTCCATAAGATTTTTAGCAGAGTAATCCCCTTAGGAATTACTGTGGGGTAAATCCAGCGATTTTTGGCAGTAAATTGTTTGATTTACCTCCCTCCCTCTTGTAGCTGGAGGTAATTCCTCCTCTCACCTCCAATTATATTATCTGATGATGTGGGAAAACTGCAGTAATTCCCCAAAAATGTGTAATGAGGCCTATTATGTTCCTTTTTCCTAATACTTGATTTTGCTTGGATTAGTCTACAAACATTTATGTGATGGGCAGAGAAAGTCTGTTATGTTATGTTATAACCATTTGTAAAGCAAACAGTCACCCGAAGGCATCATGGCGCTGGAAAGGATAAAACAGCTGAACCAGGAGGGGCACAAGGGTAAAGCAGGGCCCAGAGCTCAGAACAAGTGGGTCTTCAACGCCTTATGGAAGGCTAAGTGATTCGTGCAGAGTTTTATAGCAGGTGGCAGATTGTTCCAGAGCTGGGCCACTGTGATAGAGAAAGCCCGCCCTCCCAGCCGAGAGCGGCGGGAGGGGGGCATGCATAACAAACCAGCAGAATCAGACCGCAACAGGCGGTTTTGGACATAGCGTTCAAATTTAGTACATAGGTACTCAGCACCCTTATTGTGCAAAGCCCGATGAACGATGCAGAGGGCCTTGAACTGGATACGTTGTGCCACAGGGAACCAGTGGAGAGTGCGCAGCACGGGGAATATATGAGACGCATAAGGGGTCCCTGTTGCCAACCTAGCTGCTAAATTCTGAAGGTGCTGTAGTCTGGCAACTAGCCCCTTTGGTGGCACAAAATACAGGGAGTAGCAGTGATCCAGCCTGCTTAGGATCATAGCTGCTACCACCGGAGGACGCATTATAACAGGAATCAGATGGAGCACTTTCCTTAAGATCTTAAGACGGAAATGCCCCTGCTGGCACACAGAAGACACTTGGGCTGTCAAGGAAAGGTCAGCTGACATAGTCACCCCAAGATTCTTTACTAAAGTCTAAAGTACAGAGACATCTACTATTTGAGTAATAGGATTGAATTGATTTCTGTTTTTGAAACATTGTTTAAAATATTCTTTGGTACATCGAGTTACCTGGGGCGTTTCTCCTAATCCGTTGAGAGTTCCCGTTACAAACTGCCCAGCTTATGTTTCTATCCACAAACTTCAAACTCATGAAGCTTACTTCGCTAGCTGATAAATCAAACTTTAACAAAAAGATATTAGAATGATATTGTCAACTTGACTGTTATTATCAGTGGCATGATGCCAAGCAGAAAACATATCTATTGTGATACCATTATTTTTAATAATATGTTTTGCCTTCAAGTTAATGTTTTCTATGATGTCATATTGGTGACATTGTATTGTTTTGTAGTCATCATTTATATAGCGCCTTTTACCATTACTATAGTCTCAACACGCTTGTGGTGGGAACGCCCTTGTGACCGCAGTCCAGAGTATGGGAACATTCTCAAAGAGGTTTAGAATGCATGTGTGCATTTGGCCAAGATTAGGATTTAGGTCGGCTGGCTAGGCTTCAGTAAGCAACCCAAGAGGCCAGAAACATGCATGGGTGCTGAGGGAGGTCATGAGAGTGCGCTTGTGCAAGAGACATGTTATGTATCTAGCTAGACCGAATTTGACGTAGGTTGTCGCTGCATTCTAATGGCAGAGATGAGGCAAGTCTGGTGCAGGGAGGCGAAGAAGTAAGTGTCCAGCTAGATGTCCGCTGAAGTGTGTTATATGTACCTTAAGCTCAGATGGAGCTTATATTAGATCCTACTGTGTGATCCGATCATCTGTGTGAAAAGAGAAGCTACCCGCTGAAGCTCTTCTAGGCACTATGGACAGGCTATCCTCAAAGTCTTCTAAGCACACTAGACTGGCTATCTTAGTACATCTTCTATGCATGACAGACTTTGGTTAAGTCTTTCCACCAACTGCGTCAGGACAAGCACCAAAGTTTGAGAAAGGTGTAGTGCAGACAGTCCGTTTCGTATTAAATTCTGTGGCCTGGATGCGAACAAAAGTAAGACTGAGCACAGTGAGGACAAGGGACAGTCAGGAGAAAAAGATTGGGAATGAAGTCGAGCTTGATGGTTGGTAGAAGGAAATTAGTGAAGAAAGATAAGAGAGTGACATTATATTGGAGATGGGTACCGAAAGATAACCAGTGAAGGGAGTCCAGGGACAAAGAGATTGTGTCGGAAAGAAAGATAACGGATCAGGCGCACTGAGGAAGGAAAGATAGAGTGAAGAGGGGCAAAATGAGAAGCTGGAAGACCAAGTAGTAGAGAAGAGCAATAGTCAATATATGAAAGAATCACACTAGTGATTACATTTTTAGATGCATTGAAAGTTATGAATGGGTGAACTTTACGAAGGTTGAATAAGTTGTAATGACAAGCTCGGGCGGTAGTAAGAATGAATGAAGAGAAAGAAAATGACGGGTCAAAAATAACCCCAAGATTACAAGCAGAAGTAGAAACTCTAAGATTAAGCAGTAAGAAATATTGTAGAAGGCGGAGGAGTAGGAGGAGGGATCTGTGATGTGGGAAAGAATAGAATGTCAGTTACTGATTCATTTAGATCGAGGAAATTAGACGACTTCCAAGTTTGGGTAGAGGAGAGAGTGTAGAGTGTGCAGATTCGGAGAAGGATGAGAAGGAAAATAAGATTTGATAAGAGAAACGATAGGAAGAGATAATAGCAGAAAGTGGGATTGTATAGAGAGTGAAAAGAGGATGGCTAAGAAAGAATGGAGCTTTCAGGGTCTCTGTTGCTCAGAGGAAAAGAGGGGGTTGAAGAGCCAGCCCAGGAAACCAAATAAGTGCTATCAGCTAAATAGGAACAAAGCCAGCTGTGAACAGAGCCTGAGATACCGAGCGAGCAGTGACGAGAAGAAAGAATGTGGTGGTTAACAGTATCTAAAGCAACAGAGAGATATCGAAAAGGATAAGATTGGAGGAGTGCTTAGAGTAGCGCAACGACAGACCAGAGTCTGTTACAGAGAGTAAAGCAATTTCGGTCAAATGGAGGGGGCGAAAGCCAGATTGAAGAGAAGGAAGTAGAGAGTGAAGATTGAGATATGAGGAGATCTGGGAGTAAGCAACTCTTTTTCAGTACTTTGGAAAGAAACAGAAGATGAAATATGGGACAGAAATTCAATGGGATAGACGGATCAAGAGATGTGTATTTCAAAATGGGAATGACGGTGACATCTTTGAAAGAGATGGGGAAAACAGCAGACGATTAAGAGACATTGAATGAAGTAGTGAAATATGGAAAAATAAAAGGAAAGATCAGAGAAACAAGTTGGGAAGGCACAGAGTCATTTGGGACAGCTCTAGGGTTGGCACAAGCAAACGAAGTTGCAGAATCAGAGTCATTAAGCAGAGAAAGCAAGTATAAAGAGCGAGAGGTAAGGGGTGTGGGAGAAGGGGAAATATTTTCAAGAGAAGGAGGAGAGGATGCAGAAAGTTTAAGGTCTTTAGTCATAAAATAGGAAGCAAGGTCCTCGGGTGTAAGAGAGCATGTAGATGACGGATCTGCTGTAGAGGGTGAGAGAAGATGTTTAAGTTACTGAAATAACCTGCGAGGATGACTGGCAAGGTTGGTGAAGAGATTATAATAATAGTTCTGTTTGGCAGACAGCACAAATTGATCGTAGAGGGTGTGAAGGTATGAGAGAGATGCCAGATCTAAGGAAGAATTAGATTTCTTCCAGTGGCATGCCTCACGGTGGAGTAAAGAGCAAAAGAAGCAAAGCAAGGGAAAAAGCTAACGTTGAGAAGATTTACGAGAAAGAGCGAGAGGGATGTAAGGCAAGGAATTGACATTTACAGTGAGCTTCTTGTCATTTAGAGTAATGTCCCTGGGTGGTA
The DNA here is from genome assembly GCF_040938575.1 of Ambystoma mexicanum. Taxonomy (NCBI): domain Eukaryota; kingdom Metazoa; phylum Chordata; class Amphibia; order Caudata; family Ambystomatidae; genus Ambystoma; species Ambystoma mexicanum. The sequence goes on along the minus strand of NC_090937.1, from coordinate 1,091,838,970 downwards.
TTCATGGAGCACTACCAATTTTACATTCCCAATAAACGTAGGGTTCCAAATCAGTAAGTTTCCAGAAAGTGCAACATTCCAAGTAACATCTCAATACGACATTCCTAGTAACCTCCCAATATGACATTCCTAGTAATCTCCCAATATGACACTCCTAGTAACCTCCCAATATGTCATTCCTAGCAACATCCACATGTGGCATTCCTAGTAATCTTCCAAAATGGCATTCCTACTAAACTCCCAATATGACATTCCTAGTAATCTCCCAATATCACATTCCCAGTAACCTCCCAATATGTCATTCCTAGCAACATCTACATGTGACATTCCCAGGAATCTCCCAAAATGACATTCCTAGTAATCTCCCAATTTCACATTCCTAGTAACCTCCTAATATGACATTCCTAGTTATCTCTCAATTTGATTATCCTAGTTAGAGCCCAGATTAACATTCCCATTGATCTTCTTATTTGATATTTGAAGCCCCCACTTTGAGCAGTGAGCTCTCACTCTTCAGAATTCCAGTGTGTGCAATTGAAAATAGAAAATCCAGATGTCATTGAGGGTAAGCTGTTACAGGAGGAATGGTGCCTGAGCAGCTCAGACTGAAAATGCACAACATATATCCCTCAGGACCCATAGAACATAACGGCAAGCACCGCGGCGAGTCTAAGGTCACATTCGCTACAGATTTTTAGAAATACTCAGGAAAAAGTAAGGATCTATAAAGTGCAAAGACAGCTGGGCAATGCTGGAGTACTGTACAGGATGAAAGGCATGGGTCCAGCTGGCAATGTGTGTTTTGAATGAGAGGTCATAGTTGGTGGTATGGCTGAGGCCTTTTGCCCTGGGTGGGAGTTGAGGCGGGAATGCATTGAGCTGCCCGTCAGCCATGCCCTTCTGTTTTTGAACATGCTTGGTGGGGTTTCCTGTGAGAATGAATCAGGTCTTTTTATATATTCATATTTATTCATAGAAATCACAGGAAAGCAATGCACAATGTTACATTGATAACAGAGCAGAGGACATGGGTCCTTTACAGTGGGGGCAGAGAATGTGACGTGAAGACGAGATGTCGCAGGGGAAGGTGGAAACATAAACCAGGGACGAGGACAGGACAGAATGACGTAGGAGATGTGGTTTTCCGCTTCAAGTCGACACTTGACATCCAGCCTTCGATGAGGGCCCGATGGTGAGTGAGTCGATGGATGTTGCTGATGCAGTTGATCTTCAGGCAAAGCTGCGCGACATCCCCTCATTATTGCACAGTATCTTTTTGTCAGTGCTGGCGAGGAGTTCCCCCAGACGTACTAATCATTTTGCACCTAAAAGGCAGTGTTGTGATACTATGAGAAAATGCAAAAGTTTGTTTTGCTGGTGAATGAGTAGGTTCCACGAAAAGTGAATTTCACTTGAAACTAATATACCCCTTTTCCCATGCTTCAGCTAAAAAGTATAATTCATCTCACTGTTGACAAATAAAGGGTTTTTCCATTCCGGGTTTTGTCATTTAATAAATACCTGATCTTTTTCCTGGCAATAATTCAAATATTTCTATGTTGCCCAACTTCACTCCCATGCATTTCAGTCTGTCCGTTCAGGAATGTCTCGCGCATTCCACTTCTATGCCTCCCATTAATCATCGTGATCTGTCATTCTTGTCAAATCTTACTGTTTGTTATCAAGCACATCTACCTACAGAAATGTACAGTGGAGCGGAAACAACAGCTGGAAACTATGGATAACACTGACAAACATGAGATCTGGCAATAACCTTCCCAGGCCCAACTTTTATAAATGAGTGTGACAGGTCTTAAGAACATGTGCAACTAACTGTTGCTTATTGACAGCGCCAGTATTTAATTGTCGTGTTTGTTTTCCGACTCTTAAGCTTGTTCTACACTTGCAGGCACAGCAACCAAGAACTGGGGTTCCATCTACCCGCCAACATAACCAATCGGTGCACAGAGTTTTGTAATTGATGTATAAGGCTGAAACCAACACACAGAAGAGGCACCAGCAACGAAACGGGCAAAGGAGCTTGGGAAATAGCGCCTGTAAGTGGAGGCACGAATGCTGCACTCTAAACCGTGGCAATCAAGTAGACACAGATACAGCTGAGTCGCAGAAATGCAACATGGAAGTGCAGCAAAACAAGCAGATCGGTATAATGCACGCGTACCGCAACCCCTGTAACAGGCCTGGGTACATGAAGCAACCCATACCTCAATAACAAGAGCAATACTGTTTGTTACATTTCATGTACAATTCGGGTGGCAACAGAATATTAACCGAACAAACTTCTGTTTACATGAAAACATTCAAAAAGAAGACATTGGCCCTCAATACGAGGTTGGAGGTAACCATGCCGCAATTAGCAGCATGCTTGCCTCCTTACTGCATACCGGGCCCGGGTTCCTCAAATGAGGACTTACCGGGCCATCCCAACCTTGGAGGACCCGGTAATTCCTCGTCCGGCGAACCCGGTCCATCCCCATTCCCATTCGAGCCCCCATAGGGCTCAATGGGAATGGGGAAGGAGCTAACAACGGGCCCGTTAATAACGGGCCCGTTGTTAGCTTCCTGGTCTCCTTGCGGGACCCAGTAAGGACACCTGGTTTCACCAGGTGCCCTTTGCGGGTTCCGCGAGGAGACCTCGTAATAGGGCGGAATGGGTTTACCGGCACTGGCACCATTACCGGTGCTGGTAAACCCATTCCGCCAACCTCGTAATGAGTGCCATTGTGTACAAGGTGGTCCAGACAATAAATATCAAACATTGTTAAAGTTGGTTAGTCTATTTGGTCTGGCTAGTTCTATGTTGATGGTTTGTGCAATGTTTACATGGTGGCATTGGTGTTCAGTGGAGGGTTTGTCATTTTATGAATTGCTGTTTGAATTTTTGTCTGTATGATTTGTATGTGTGTGGTCGTATGAGTGGACATATGTATGGTTCGAGTGTTTTGTAAAGGGATCTTACAGTGTTGCAGAGTGGGAAGACCCCACCATCCTAGTAGTGAGAGCATACGGTATGGAACTATGCCCCAACACCAGAAATGTGGATGCATACATACATGTGTACTGTGGGTACTCATCATATGGCATGTATTAGTGACCTGAACCAGTCTACTCTGAATGATAGGCATGATATGATATGATATGATATTTTATTGATATCACGCCCATACACAAGTGTTTCAGGGCGCGACAAGGCGAGGGAGGGATACCGAGAGGACAAAAACAATGATCTTACTAGGCCCAGTGACATTGAGAACCCACAAGTGCAGGGGAGGGGGAAGGAGGAAAGTGCAGGGAGGGGTAGGGGAGGAGAGGAAAGTGCTCAACACAAGATTAAGAAGATGGTCCTCCTCAAGTTTATAATTGAAATGATGAATAAATACACTTAAGTTTCCTAAAACCATAATGATAAATCAGAAAATAGGAACACAATGTAATCCAACACCATCATGCCGGTAATTTCCCAAGCATCATAAAAACAAAACAAGCGCTTAAACGCAGTAATAAAAAAAATCTCTCCCCAACTTCAAAATGTTATATTTGCTTTGACAGAATGGGCCTCATTAGGAGTTTGGATGTAGCCATGCCGTTCTTACCGGTATGACTACCTCCAAACCGGGTACCGGATCCGGGTCCGAAAAATAGGGAATTACCGGGCCATGCCGACTTTAGCGGGCCCGGTAATTCCCATTCTCTGGACCTGGACCGGTACATCCCCATTCCCATTTGAGCCCCCATAGAGCTCAATGGGAATGGGGAGGATGCTAACAACGGACCCGTTAATGACAGACCCTTTGTTAGCATCCAGGTCTGCTAGCGGGTCCCGGTCTGCACGTTTGGTCTTGCCAGGCTTCCAGAGCGAGACTCGCTGCAGACCTCGTAATGTGGCTGCCCGGAATGAACGGTGCCGGTCCCTTACCGGCACCGTTAATTCCGCGGCCGCCAGCATCGTAATGATGCCCAATGACTTATTTTCTCAAAGAGCTTACACCATAATGCATTTGTTGTGCATCCCGGAGCAAGTACCTTTCACCAAAGACCCTCTCTGCAAGAGCTCTGCCACAGAGCTAAATCACGTACTAATCAGACATAACACACATGTTGCTTAACATGAAAAACTACCGGGGGGCGTGGCTAGGCGGCCATGCGGTGAGGAGCACGAAAGGGAAGCTCCCGTACGATCCTGATTTAATCCGCTTTTAAAACTAACTTACTCGGCTGGAAAGTTTACCGACGGGTGTAGGAAGATCCACCGACCACCCGATCCAAGCCCTGAGGAGAACCGGACTGGGGAACGAGGCGAAAAACGGCAGCAAACACGCGGAGCATCGAAAGCAAGATGGCGGCCCCCTAACACACGGCCAACGGCCCACAGACCCAGAGCGGGAGGCTACGAAAGGCTGTAGTTCGGCGCTGCGAACCCGGGAAGGAAGGAAGAGAGGCCACGGCGGAGCAGGATACGCTCCCCAGGCAGCGGAACGACAATAGCGAGCGCCTGGCGAGAGGAGAACAGCGGCGACAGGGCGCGGTCGCGGCCGCGAGAAGGCGGCGCCGAGGGAACGCAGCAAGCTCTGCAAGCCGAGGGAGATCCGTGCCGAGGACAGCGTCACCTCCAGCCCCTGCCGGCCTCGCTAGCACGAGAACAGGGGACCCGAGGGAGAGCAGAGGGGCGAGACGGCTCTCCGCCGGACCAACTCAGGGCACCGGAGAGATCCAACGGCTAGCAGGTGAGGAGAGCGCCTGCAGGCCCGCACGGCACCTGGGGAGGCGTGTGGAAACACCCGACGACACAGGGAACCGCTGGCGGGAGGAGAATAGCACAACGGGCAGTCCCCATCCAACTAGAATCGGACCCCACACGGACTCGGTGTACAGGCCACAGATAGCGGACAAGAAGCATTGCAGTGCAGTACCCGAGGCCCGCACGGCGAGTATGCCCAACAAGAAGGTGGAGGGGAAAACGAAACAAGTTAGCATGGATCACTTTGCCAAAGCACCAGACAATAGGCAGCCGAATTCATCGGAGACAGCATTGGCGGAGGCCAACACCCCACACCCACCAGGTAAAGAGGGGCAAATCCTAGAGGCAATCGCCACCCTACAGGCGACGCTCGAGAAGAAAATGGACACGGCCATAGGGGCCCTGAAGGCATCTCTGGAACAAAAATTGGACACAGTCATGGTGGACGTAGGCCTCCTTCGCCAGGACGCGAGAAACCTGGCGGACAGAGTGACAACAGCGGAGCAGCAGGTACAGCAGAACACAGCGGACTCCGCCACCACGAGGACCCAGTTGACGGAGGTGCTCCAGAGAGTCAAGATCTTGGAAAGGAGAGCAGAAGACGCAGAAGGGAGGGCAAGGAGAAATAATATCCGCATAATCGGGGTTCCGGAAGGGGAGGAAGGGAACGACCCCACGGAATATATCGAAAATATGCTCCTACAGGAGGTCGGAGCTGGAACCCTGTCCCAAGGCTTTGTGGTGGAACGGGCACACAGAGCACTGATGCGAAGACCCCACCCGGGGGCCCCTCTCAGAACCATGATCGCTAAAATCATGAACTTTAAGGATAGAGAAAAGATACTGGAGTTCTCGAGGGGGGAGGAGAGATTATCAGAAATTCATCCAAGATTGCCATATATCCGGACTACACAATGACAGTCCAAAAACAAAGGGCACAGTTCGGCCCCACAAAGGAACGCCTCAGAAAAGCAGAGATACGATACATGCTCCTGTTTCCGGCCAAATTGAAGGCGATACACAAGGGGAAGACACACTTCTTCGAGTCCACGGAAGAGGCAAATGCGTGGATGGATACCCAAGGAATCCCCCAACTGGAGCAGCGAAACGCTAACAGAGGCAGAGCCCAGCCCGGGCGTGAAATCCGCAGATAATTAGAATCAAGGGTGCAGAGTATCAAACGGACGAGAAGTTAGGAACAGGACGATAAATATGAAGGGAGCAACCAACCCTAACAAACCGCACTAGCCTAGTACGACGCACCCCCAAGAAGTGCGACCGAGAGTTCAGATGCCAGTTTTAAGGCATCACGCTGCAGCAAGCCGGCCTCACCCAGAGGAGCAAGGCAGGAGAAGCGGTGAGGCCCGAGCAGGGGGAGGGTGGCTGGGCGTTTGTTGTTGTTGTTTAGTTACAGTTCAGGTTATCGATAGACAGGAAGAATCGGAAGAAGGCATTGGCGTTGAAGGAATGGTTAAAGACTATGATGGGGAGACGCCAGCACACCGTGACTGGAGCAAACCACAACAGGGACCCAGGAGACGGGGCCTACAAGAGGAGAAGAGACTGAGCCCCACGCGGGCGACCCCGGTCAACAGCAGTGAACATGGAAGCAGGGAAATGGACACACAAACAGGGCCATGGGACGACGAGGCCAGGACTGCAAACACCCATGAGCCGGGATGAGCTAACGATAGCGACATGGAACGTGAGAGGCCTTAACGCGTATGTCAAGAGGCTGCGAGTTTACGCCTGGCTGAATAAAATGAAGGTCAAGATAGCAATGCTCCAAGAAACGCACCTGACAAGAGAAAAGCAGTCCAAGATCGACAAAAAATGGGGAGGGCAGGTGTTTAGTGCTACATATTCCAACTACGCAAGAGGGGCAATGATTTGGATCGCCCCGGGAGTACCATTCCAACTCATTAAAAAGGAGATCGACCAAGAAGGAAGAACGGTGATAGTGCATGGCATGTTGGAGAATAGGGAAGTGTGCCTAGTGAACACTTATGCTCCAAATCACGACACGAGAGAGTACCTCAGAAAACTAACACGCAAATTAGCCCAGTACAGAGACACAATGTTCATCTGGGCCGGGGATTTCAACTGCGCCCTGAACCCGCTCCTGGATCGATCGGATGACAAGCTCAGGAGGCCAGCACCACCAGCCAAGGAACTACAGAGGGCACTAGATCACCTGAAGCTGGCGGACGTCTGGAGACAGGTACACGGGACAAGGAGAGGGTACACACACTACAGTGCACCCCACGGAACATTTACACGGATAGATTACATACTCACGGGCACTGAATCACTACACGAATTCACAGGTATTAGCATTAAAGCCCGAACGCTCTCAGACCACGCTCCAATACTGACATCATGGGCACACACACAAGGGAGAGCCCCGATACCTACGTGGCGACTCCGGGCAGAAGCTCTGGACGAGGGCGAATTCCAAGAACACCTACAGGGGGCAATAGATGATTACTTTGAACACAACACAGGGAGTGTGGAGTGTAATGCCACGCTTTGGGATGCGTTCAAGGTGGTATTAAGGGGGGCAGCGATCGGTAAAATGGGCGGATTAAAGGGAGCGGCCATAGCAGAACTCAACGACCTAGAAAAGCGGATAGAAATAGAGGAACTGAGGGCGCAGGCAGCGGGGGAGGAGTCAGAGGAACTGATGGAGCTGAGAATGGGGTGCATAGGACTCTGGGAGAAGCTGGGACGGTTGAATTATGGGAGGTATTTACAAAGGTTACATGCGGAAGGGGACAAACCCAGTAGGCTCCTGGCCTGGCTCACTAGGCAAGAAAATAAGAGGGAACCCATAACGGTGATAGAAGACGAGACAGGGGAGGAGGTGAGGGGCCAAGTGCACATCAATCAGTTATTCGCGGAGTTCTACGAGGAACTATATGCCCCCAACCCGGAGGTAGACCCTGAGGACATAACCGATGCATTGGCAGAAATAAGGTTGCCAAAGTTAACAGAAGAACAGGCCCAAATGCTTGATGCCCCACTCACAGAGGAAGAGATAGCGGGTATAATAGCAGAGCTTCCTACAGGCAAGTCCCCGGGCCCGGACGGACTCCCAGGAGAGTTCTATAAAAAGTTCAAAGACACTATCACCCCAAGGTTACTGGAGACATATCTAGATGCATACGAAAGTGCACGATTACCCGCTAGTATGTCGGAGACAATCATCGTCCCGATCCTTAAGCCAGGGAAGCTGCCCACAAGGTGCACGGCATACAGGCCAATTTCCCTTATAAACCAGGACGTTAAGATACAAACGGCGGCTCTAGCCAACCGTCTGAAGCAGGTGATCCCCACATTGATACACCCTGATCAAACAGGGTACGTTCCTGGGCGGAACACATCATGGAACCTCCGTAGACTACACCACGTGATAGATAGAACGAACCAGGGACGGGGAGAACGTGCGATAGTGTCTCTTGATGCTGTCAAAGCATTCGATTCGGTGAATTGGGGGTGGATGGTGAGGGTCCTCGCCCACTTCGGCATTGGCGAAGGGTTCCTCAGGTGGATCAGACTACTGTATAGTGAGCCCAGAGCCAGGGTTAAGACAGGGAGATATATTTCAAAGGAATGGAGGATCCATAGAGGAACGAAACAAGGGTGCCCACTATCGCCAATGTTATATATCCTGGCCCTGGAGCCACTGGCGGTCTTCCTGAGAGCAGAATATGGAGACACGGGGATTGAGGTGGACGGGGTGCTCCATCAAGTCTCGCTGTACGCGGACGACATGTTATTGTTTGTAGAAAACCCCCGCATTAACCTGCCCTGCCTCTTGGAAGCAATAGGAGCATACACCAGACTCTCAGGCATAGCAATAAATAAAGAGAAGTCCCTGATCTTCCCCCTGGCAGATCTGAGATGGGCCCCCCCGGAGGGACTCCCAGTAGTGGGCCTAACATGGGCGCCACAGTCCTTCAAATATTTGGGGATAGAGGTCCATCATGACATTGCAGACACTCACCGACACAACACGCAAGCAGCCCTGGACACAACACGAAAATGCATGGCCTTCTGGAGAACACTCCCATTGGGGATGATAGGTAGGGCCGCCCTCCTGAAAATGGTAGTACTCCCACGCCTGTTGTACTTTTTCACCAACATCCCATATAACATTCCCAGGACATTCTTCACGAACCTAAACACAATAGCAAGAAACTACCTATGGGCAGGGGGGAGAAACAGGGTTGCAATGAGCACTCTACAGAGAGACTATGAGGGAGGAGGCATTCGTTTGCCGGACTTTGAAAAGTATTATCTGGCTGGACAGTTACAATTTGTGGTCAAATGGTTAGGGGAGGATGAAACAATGGACAAAACCAACTTCCAGCCCGCACTGAAAACACATTACCTGAGGGAAATACTGTGGCTGGACAAACCCCTGCTCAGGACTTTACCGTACATGCTAAATCTCGCAGTGAGATTGTGGTGGAGAGCATGGAAGCTGCAAGGGACGAAGGACCCCTACTCAGCGCAAATACCCCTGGCGGGCCTGGTGGGCACAGACATGAGCTTGTTGGCAGCGTTCCGAACACAATGGGAGGCCAAGGGGGTAGCGCAAATCGGAGACATGAGAAGAGAGGGGAGATGGGCAGACTTCCAGGAGATGAGGGAAGAATACGAAATACATGAGGGCCAATTCATCCTGTATAATAGACTGATCCTCAGAATCAAGGATAGATGGCCAGAATGGGAAGACCAAGAAGAACCGGCAGGAGCATTAGACATGTGGTACGACATTTCAGAGGGGACACACACGACCTCCAGACTATACGAGCAGATGCTGAGACCCCACACAGACCAAAAACTACACATAAAACAAAGTTGGGAAGAAGAACTCCAAAGGCCGCTCAGCGACCATGAATGGAACAGGGTGCTGAGATACCCCAAAACAGTGTCCAGGAACGCAAGGTTCAAACAGGCCCAGTTGTACGTGACACACAGGGCGTACCTCACACCTAAGAGGATGAAAGTGATACGCGGAGGTGACCCCAGCGGGTGCCCACGGTGCTCGACCGAGGAGGCAGACATGGTGCACATGTTTTGGGAATGCCCGATGATACAGACGTTTTGGGAAGGCATCAGGACCAAAATAGCGAAAAGTGGCCTCCAGATACAGATGGAGCATCCCGAATGGTACCTACTGGGCCTCTTCCCTCGAGGAGGCAGAGACAGGGTGCACCTAGCAAAAATGAAAGACCTGATTTGCATACTAGCTAAAAGAAGGATAGCCATGTCCTGGAAATCTAGAGGAGGCCCGACCATAGAAGCATGGTGGGCAGACCTCCGAAAGTGGACACTAGCGGAGACTGCGGTGTGGATCAGAGCAGTGCAAAGAGGGGAGGGGGAAACGGCTGGGAAAATAGCGGCATGGAATTCCCTAGTGCAGAATCTATTTGGACGAGAAGAAGAGGAAACCGACGAGGAGGATCCGGAGGAGGCTGGGGGATACCAGAGCGCCCAGGACAGGGAGACACAAGGAATGGAAGAATAGACACCGTTGTATGGACACGGAGGCAGCTAGCGGAAGCAGCCACAGACTGGGCAGATAAGCTGTTGGACACTTTAAGACGATGACCCCACGGCAGAATCCGCCGAAAAAGCCAAAATGCCAGTTGAATGTTCGTATGTTTGTATGTTGTATGTATTTACGTTGTTAATTGAAAATAAAAAGAAATTAAACAAAAAACATGAAAAACTACCATCCAATCTTCCGTGTATTAAACGTGGAATTTGACATCAGCGAGATAATTATCCATATCTCACAATTCACTGTGACACAAACTGCACTAATATTGAATAATGATTTCTTATTACATGTTGGGTAATGTTACATCCAAGCCATAATAACTATTTTTACAATTATAAAAGGTACAGAGTCACATGCTTTCAATATAGTAAACACTTATTTCTGGTCAGGAATGCCCTGTTTTACAGGAATATCTGAACCTTTTACAACTGCGTGAAATGTTCCACCTCAACTGGACTCCCGTGGGTGCTTTCAGTCTAATAATATGTTCCAAAACTGAATATATAAACATCACACCAAGACTCAACTACACCCACAAATGGATGACAGAACATAACCATTGCCTCAACGGCTATCAAATGAGCATTCTATTTATCGCTAACCCAATCATCCAAAACCCACCTTTCAACTAACCAATGGCCATAGACACTCAAACCTTATCACAACAAAATGGAAAACCTAAAAACGATCCTGGATTCCAGATTAATGTTTACCCCGCAGGTAAAGAAACATTTGCACAACATACCGTTTCAACTGGACCTGATGAAAATATTCCTTCCCCTCCTGAATCTGGGGCACGTAATAGAATTTGTTGCATCCTTAATAATGCCCACCTCTCCCCCCTTTAAAGAGGCCCTTTCAAATAAACACATCCATTAAGTCCATGTGGTGCAGAGTAAGCGCGGCATGCATGTAAGACTTTGGGGCTCAGAATTAGAGATCACATCAAACCTTCACTTAAAACCATGTACTGGCTCCCCATTGAGCAAAGCGTCCAATTCAAGAACTTAAGTTAGAAACACCAAGGCCATTGGTCCAGGGGACATAAATGCAATGCAGAACATCTGAAGCGATATCATCCTTCGAGATGGTGCTGATCGAAATCCCCACCCCAAATAAACAAACACCAGTGACGCCAACCACCACTGCAATATGCTATACATAGAATTGAGGTTTCAACAAGAGCCCTTTAAATTCAGAAAATCGCTGAAAATGGAAATGTTCATCAAGTCGTTCCCACTACTGACATAGAACCATATTCTCAGAAGATGTATATTGTTCTATAAAGCACGAAAAGGACATGATTAATTACCTATACAGGTGGTAACATTGGTTCATCTTAGCCCATGGAACTCCTGTGCATAACAATTCTGTCATTGGATTTATTGGTGCCCTCATTTCCTTCTTTGTCCATATGTATCATCCACCTCCCCCCACATCTCCTACTAAACCCGAGTGCAGATGGTTTTTGCAGGTGGGACTTTATAAATTCCAAATTAAAAAATCGAATGCAGAAAACACTGTGTAAAAATATTAAATGCTATGCATCCAGGCTCACAATTTGGATGACCTGTGATGTTTGTGATATGTAAAGGATACAGGATAATATATAGAACATTCACTCTAGCTGTCCCATAGTAACAGAAACATCCTTTCTTCAAATATCCAGACTGCCACTCAGACCAAAACACATTCATAAGTGAAAACACGTGGCGTGTTGTTCTTGCATTGTAGTGTCAACAGTCATTGGGAAAGGTATTCACAGAATGTCTCAATTAAAGCGGCACAGTGATAGCTTCTACATCTGAATGAGGTGCAATCCCACCTATCAGTTTTTTCAACAATAAGTAAAGAACGAAACAATGCATCCTGGGCTGGTCTCCCTCTTCCTCTCGCAGTGGTCTGACCTCACCTCTTCTCTCCTTGCTACCACCTCCAATCTTGTCTTCATCAGAGACTTCATTATTCATCTTGACTCCCCTGATGCAGCCTCTAGACTCTTCTGCGGCCTCTGTGACTCTCTTTCCCCCACTGTTCGTCCCTCAGGTATGACGCACTGAGCCGGACACACCTTGGATGCTCTCATCTCAGCACACATCCCCATCTCCGACCCTCTCACTACACCGCTCTCCTGGTTTGATCATGCTCTCATGTCCTCTCACCTGGATCTCTTGGGTCCCCCGGCTAAGCCTCTGCCCGCACTGCCAGTCTCCTTCTCCTTCATTCGACCAGTGAAGTGAGTGTCAGTTGCTGCATTTGCCGCCACTTTCATTCCCCCACCCACTCCAGCCACTGACTCTCATACTGGCATAGTTCTTGCTAACCTTCACCTCTCCATCTCCAATATTCTGGACAGCCTTGCCCCTGTCATGAGGATCTGCATTAAGCCTTCCTCCAAACGCAACACCTGGTATGATTTCGACCTAGCCACTCTGAAAAGCATGCCTCAAGCACATCCCCCTTGGTTGCCGGCTTGCTGTATGATGTCCCCCCTACCCCCTCGGTCGCCCATTGCTGTGCGTATGTCTCACCCCACCCCCTTGGTCGCCCATATGTTGTGTGTGTGTATCTCCCTCCACCCCCTTGGTCGCCTTCTTGCTGTGTGATGCCCCCCACCCCCTCGGTCGCCCGTATGCTGTGTGTGCGTCTCCCCTCCACCCCCTTGGTCGCCCGTATGCTGTGTGTGTATCTCCCCCCACCTCCTTGGTCGCCTGCTTGCTGCGTGATGTCCCCCCACCCCCTTGGTCGCCTGCTTGCTGCGCGATGTCCCCCCAGCCCCCTTGGTCGCCCGCTTGCTGTGCCTGCATGTCTCCCCCCACCCCGTTGGTCACCTGTTGCTGTGTGTATGTCTCCCCCCACCCCCTTGGTCACCCGTATGCTGTGTGTGTGTCTCTCCCGATCCCCTTGGTCACCAGTATGCTGTGTGTATGTCTACCCCCACCCCCTTGGTCACCCGTATGCTGTGTGTGTGTCTCCCCACCCCCTTGGTCGCCTGCTTGCTGCGTTATATCCCCCACCCCCTTGGTCACCCGTATGCTGTGTGTGTGTTTCCCCCATCCCCTTTGTCACCTGTTTGCTGTGCGTATGTCTCCCCCTACCCCCTTCGTCGCCCGTATGCTGTGTGTGTGTCTCCTCCCATCCCCGTGGTTGCCTGCTTGCTGCATAATGTCGCCCCACCCACTTGGTCGCCTGTATGCTGTGTGTGTGTTTCCTCCACCCCTTGGTCACCTGTTTGCTGTGTGTGTGTCCCCCCCTTGGTCACCTGCTTGCTGCGTAATGTCCCCCCACCCCCTTGGTCACCCGTATGCTGCGTGTGTGTCTCCCCCCACCCCCTCGGTCACCCGTATGCTGTGTGTGTGTCTCCTCCCACCCCCTTGGTCGCCTGCTTGCTGCGTGATGTCCCCCCACCCCTTGGTCACCCGTATGCTGTGTGTGTGTTTCCCCCCACCCCCTTGGTTGCCTGTTTGCTGTGCGTATGTCTCCCCCCACCCCCACGGTCGCCTGCTTGCTGCGTGATGTCCCACCCACCCCTTTGTTTCGCCTGTTTGCTGTGTGTGTTTCCCCCACCCCTTGGTCACCTGTTTGCTGTGTGTGTGTCTTCCCCCACCCCCTTGGTCACCTGCTTGCTGCGTGATGTCCCCCACCCCTTGGTCGCCCGTATGCTGTGTGTGTGTGTCACCCCTCCCCTTGGTCACCTGTTTGCTGTGTGTGTGTCTCCACCCACCCCTTGGCACCTGTTTGCTTTGTGTGTGTCTCCCCCCACCCCCTTTGTCGCCTGTTTGCTGCATTACTTGCTGCGGCCACCCTTCATGTTGCAGCTGGCCTTCATGCCTATTCCATCGGATTTATCTTTATGCATTATATGTGCCACCCTCAAAATAGGGTAAGGCTGCCTGTCTGTGCCACCTATACTGACACTTGCATTAGCTGCTGTCGCAACCCCTCAAGATGGGGCTGGCCTTCATGCCTATGCCACCAGATTTGTCTTTATGCATTGTTTGTGCCTCTGCCCTAAACATAGGGCTAGGCAGCCTGTCTGTGCCACCTATACTGACTCTTGCATTACCTGCTGTCGCCACCCTTCAAGATGGGGCTGGCCATCATGCCTATGCCACCAGATTTGTCTTTATGCATTGTATGTACCACCGCCCTCAACACAGGGCTAGGCAGCCTGTCTGTGCCACCTATACTGACTCTTGCATTACCTAAAATGGGGTTGGCCATCATGTTCTATGCCACCGGATTTGTCTCTATGCATTACTTGCTGCTGCCGCCCTGCAAGAGGGGGCTAGGCAACATGTATGTATGTCTGTTCTTCACAAGCACTTATGTAACTAAAGTAAACCTTCTTAACAGCGCCGCAATCCCTAAGGGCAGTTGTGCGCTTTACAAATGCAAATAAATAAATAATTAAATCCCCTGACAGACTGGCCTGTCGCCTGCTCCAAAAGCAATACCGACTGCCCACCCTCTCAAAGAAGAAGGCCTATTGAAGGCACGCCCCTGTACGGTCACGCCAGACAAAAACGCAGCACGCTAGGGAAAAAAGGCCAAGAAATTGCTTGCAAGGATAACAGGTTTTAATCGTACAAACAGTAAAGGCGTGAGCAAAGGACTCTGCTGCTCGAGAATGTTCTGGCAGAGTCTGCATGAACAATACACGAAGGGGGCACACAGTGACATCATTACAGTCTTAATTTGCAAGACTGGTTGGTAAGGCCCTATGCATGGGCCTGTTCCATAGGGGATGCCAGGCTATGATTGGCTCCTGTCTCGTCTACTTGTCTCTTCTCATTTGGGGTCAGCTGGGCACATCTCTCCAGGGACTGATGGTCAAGCTTTTCACATGTTGCCGTTTCAGGGTTACTATTGTACACTAATACTACTACATCATTATAGCATGCACCTGGGAAATTTGGGGACTGGCACAAGGGGAGGATCCCGGTCATGCTGATCCACACATTCTGCGCTCAGTTCATATCGCACTGTACTCAGCCAAGGCTTCCACCCTCGTTTTGAGCTATAATTTATTCCTCCCTGTACCAATTACTACAAAGGGTGTATTAATGGGATACAGTGAAATGGTTGTGTGGGTTTAGATCTTTTATGGCCACTGGTTTTATTGCTGATGGTCGAAGGTCACCCACTATCATGGAATGCAGGGGTTCTTGGACTGGGTCAGTGGTGGGCACTATCACTCCTGGTGGGCTGGATGGGGGTTGGAGGTCTGCTGTTGGCCTGGCTGTGATGAATATGTGCCGCAAGGAGCCTGGTGCTGTCTCGTGCCCTTGCAGGGCGCCTTGCTCTATGCGATAACAGTTGAGGAACAAAGGGAAGTTTCTGTGGGAATTAGCAACGCAGGTTCATCTGCCTTCAGCGTTGGGGCCTGTTCAAGTTTCTTCGCCAGGCCTACGTTTACCATGCAGCCATGCGGGAATGAATGTGTCTACCATAACTATAAAAGGGCGTCTCTTTATGTGCGCGCCCTAAGCCTATGCATCTATAATTCCTGCGATATTGTATTCATGCTGGGTTTCTTAGCACAGCCCTTTCCCCCTGGTAGATCGCACGTCTAGCTATGAGACTCGCCTCCCTCTAAAGCGCCTAGGTGGGTGGCAAAGGTTAATTTCCTTCCCAACAATATATCCAAGCTCGCATCTCTGGGGCTACTAACAACACAGCTGAACTGTTCAGAATCTACAAGGAACTCACCAATCCTACTGCAGTCTCCACATCTCCTCTGCCATCCCTGATCCACTGCACTGCACTGGCCTTCCACATCTTAACAAAAACTCAGGGCATCCTGTCCTCACTCTCCTCTATACCCCTCCCATCTCCCTCACCTGCACTCAGGCCTCCCTTTTCCCCCAGTCTCCCCTTCCCTACCACTCTCCTCCTTCACGGCCATAGCACCAGAAGAGGTCTCTAGATAAGTCCTCTCTATGAAGGTCTCTTCCAAGCAGGTGCTCCCCTGCTTCTCCAGAACTATCAAGGACAACATTGCTTCCCTGGCTCCAGCCTTGGCTGATTCCGGCAACAACTCATTTGCCACTGGTTCCTTCCCGCCACTCCTCAAGCACTCTCTTGTGCACCCTCTCCTCAAAACACCTTCCACCGACCCCTGCTGCTCTGCAAACTACCGCTATCTCCATTACTGCCTTCCTGGGCAAACACTCGGAGAAGCTGGTCATCTGCCAGTTGATTCACCACACTGAATCTGTTGGCTATCTCCATGACCACCAGTCTGTCTTCAGAGCAGTCAGAGGCACGGAAACTGCACTCCTGAACACCCGTGAAGACTTGCTCTCTAATTCTGATTCCAAACTCCTTCCATTCTCATCCTTCTTGATCTTTTCTCTGCCTTTGATACGGTGAAGCATGCCACCCTTATAAATCAGCTCCATGATATCCTTAGCATCACAGACCTGGTACTGGAATGGTAGACCTTCCTCTCTGACCGACCATCCCAGGTTCAACTGGGCCCCTCCCTCTCTCCATCACACTCTCTACCTGCGGCATCCCCCATGGCTCTATCTTCTCGCCATGGCTCTTCAACATCTACCTTGCCGCTCTAGCTCATTTGAACTCTGCCTTCTCTCCTCACTTCCAGTGTTATGCATATGACACGCAGCTCTCCTTTAAGCTTCCCTCCACTGCCTCCTCTTATTTCTCTCTCATTCCTGACTGTCTGACTGCTACTCAGGCATGGTGCACTGCTAATGATCTCTGCCTTAACAACAGTAAGACTGAGATCCTTCTCATTGGGACCCCAGCTCCCTCCTTCCCTTCTACTCTCTGGCCACCCTCCATGGGCCCCCTCCCCTCACCTCCTTCTGGGGCTTAAAACCTTGGTGTCATCTTTGACTCCTCTCTCTCCCCTCTTCACATCACAGACCTTGCCAATAAGGCCCACTTCTAACTGCACCTCCTCAGAGGCATTCCCTCTTTCCTCACCTTCCCCCAGAAACTCAATGTCTCCAGAGCTCTGGTCCTCTCTAGGCTGGACTACTGCAACAGCTTCTTCCTCAATTGCCCTAAATCCTCACTTTGCCCCCTTCAACTAATCCAGAAAAGGACTGCAAGACTTCTCTTTGTCCTCAAGCCATTAACAATCTCTGCCACCGATGGCGTGCGTCTGTAATTGGCAGTCCTGGATCTGACCCTGCCAAGAAACTCATAACATAAAAGGACCGATAGACCAGGACGATTGAGCAAAAGTTTTGGAAATAAATCCAAATAACGTGCAAACCACACTCACTACAAGTTATAAATGACGGACTCATTACAAAGACTTTACAAGAACTATCTCCAGTTCGGGCCTTGAGAACGACCGAGTTGGTCGAAACACGTGTCGGCTGTCTCTGTTCTTTGAAAAATACAGATTCAACATTTTCTGATTTTGGAGATCAAGAAGCTTATTCTTGGATTTATGAATTTACAATTGTGCTAAAAGGGTTCATCAAATGAATACAGACTTTTTGAGCGCGAATATTATCTCTTAACTCCAATCTTGTTAACTTACATTGACTGTCCGAACCTTTTTCATGCCACGTGCCATTGGTGCTTGGACCACATGGTAGTAGTAAAATCAGGGTGCTGAGCGAAGAGGAGCAACTGAAGGAGAAGCGAAACCAGGGTGCCTGATATTGGCACACTTGAACCATCAGTTCCTGGACAAGTGTTAGGCCTGGGAACCCCTAGGAAATCATCATGGGGAGCCTGATAGAAAAAACTTTTGCTGTTAGGGCCTGACCGAAAGCTAGCATTAGATTGTAGGCATTACCGCTCACTAGTTGTAAAACCTGGGAGGGTGGCTGGGTTAGTGTGGTTAGTGTGGAGGGAGCCCAATAGAGGTTTTCACAAATTAGAAAATAAAAACCCTTGAACCACTGTTCTGTTTGGAGTCTGAGAGTTATTGCACCATGATCTAGCACCACACAGTAAGCATCAGATACTAATGGTATGGGGCCCGATTTAAGGATTGAGGAAGGGGAATTCTTTGAGATAGCTACTGATATCAGGAAAATAATCTGAGTTACTTACAAGATTCAACCCCACATTAATGTTACACCATATTAGGGATGTAGGGTCTATTGCAGAGCAGAAATGAAGAGTAAGCCAGAAAACAGGCAAACAGGCCAGATCCTTATCCATCCATCCTTCAATGCATAGATAAAGATAATGGAACCCAAACAGGTTAGCCTTCTTTAATATCATGTTGGTTCATCTTCTACCGTTAGTACAGTTAGGCTGCAAAACACTGACAAGGGACCCAGCATCATTGTCAGTTGTCTACGACATGCACTCTATTTTCCACAAGGGTTTAAATGAACTAAGACGACAATATTATGTTATGTTATCTTATACCATGCACAGTTACCATTTGTGGTGGTCTCCAGATGCTCACGTGGCTCTGTAAGAAAGAGGACGGGTGGGTTAGTGCGGGTAGAATGATAGGATAGGTCCAGAACCAGGAGAAACTGGCGTCTGTGTGTGTTGTCTTGCATATAGCTTGATTGCATGCACTGGCTTGTTGTATCCATAAGGGTAAGTCCTAATGACTTGGTTGTTTGTTGTATAGTTTGGCTGGTAGTTTTGATCGTACAAACTGGTTTGTTGTATCCATAAGGGGAAGGACCAGTGTCTAGGTTGTTTGTTGTATGCAGGTGTTTGTTAGGTTGGGTGTGTGTTTGTGTGCTTCATGTGTAGTTTGGCTAGTAGTTATGGTTGTGTGCACTGCACTGGCCTGTTGTATCTGTAGGAGCCTGGGATTGTTTATTGTATGTGAGTGTTAAGTTGGATGTGTGTTTGTGTATAGTTTGGATAAACCATGGGCCGTGTATAGTACTTGGAAGGTATGTTGGAGGAGAGCAGAGTGGTTAGTACATTTGCTACTCTCCAAATTCTTCCGAGTGTGTCCTCAGATCTCATCTAGTTGCAACTTAATGATTAAATGTTAAATGTTAAAGGTATTTGTATCGCGCACCGTCACCAACGGAATTGGTCCCCAGGCGCTCTGGTGGATCTTCAAACGATAAGGTGGGATGGGTTAGTAGGTGAAGAGGGAGTAGGATAGTGAGAGGAGTGGTGTTCTGTTGGCAGCTTCAACTCGGTATATACCGGGTGCTGAGCTTTGGTGCAGGTATTGGATCGGTGTCAGTCCGTGTGTGCTGTTGCTCCGGCTTATGTGTTGTTGCAGTGTTTTGAAGTGCGTGCTGCTTGTGGTGCGAGAGATGGTTGTGTGAGTTTTTGGGTGAGATAGGTATGCAGAGTTTGAGGTTATATTGGTTAGTGGGTTACCTGACCTTTAGCCTGCTAACATTCACAGTTTTGTCTAAGTGTGGCACTTGTTGGTCTTCACAATCCTATCTAGATGCGGCGCCGGCTAGTGTTCACAGTTCTAAGTGTGGCACATGTTAACATTCAAGTTTCATCTATGCGCGGGCATGCTTTCCTTCAATCAATGTCTATCTTGATGTGACGCAGGCTTGTGTTCACAATTCTATCTAAGTGTGGACATGCCAATACTCACAATTCCATCTAGATGCGATGCAGGCTAATGTTCACAATTCCACCTAGATGCAACGCAGGCCAATGTTCACAATTCCACCTAGATGCGACGCAGGCTAATGTTCAGGATTCTATCTAAGTGTGGACATGCTAATGTTCACAACTCCATCTAAGTGTGGACATGCTAATATTTACAATTCCATCTAGCTGCGACACAGGCTAATGTTCACAATTCTATCTAAGTTTGGACATGCTAATGTTCACAACTCCATTTAAGTGTGGACATGCTAATATTTACAATTCCATCTAGCTGCGACGCAGGCTAATGTTCACAATTCTAAGTGTGGACATGCTAATATTTACAATTCCATCTAAGTGTGGACATGCTAATATTCACAGTTCTATCTAAGTGTGGACGTGCTAATATTCAGAGTTCTATCTAAGTGTGGACATGCTAATATTTACAATTCCATCTAAGTGTGGACATGCTAATATTTACAATTCCATCTAAGTGTGGACGTGCTAATATTCACAGTTCTAACTAAGTGTGGACATGCTAATATTTACAATTCCATCTAAGTGAGGACGTGCTAATATTCACAGTTCTATCTAAGTGTGGACATGCTAATATTTACAATTCCATCTAAGTGTGGACATGCTAATATTCATAGTTCTATCTAAGTGTGGGCATGCTAATATTCACAGTTCTATCTAAGTGTGGACATGCTAATATTTACAATTCCATCTAAGTGTGGACATGCTAATATTAACAATTCCATCTAAGTGTGGACGTGCTAATATTCACAGTCCTATCTAAGTGTGGACATGCTAATATTTACAATTCCATCTAAGTGTGAACATGGTAATATTTACAATTCCATCTAGCTGCGATGCAGGCTAATGTTCACAATTCTATCTAAGTGTGGACATGCTAATATTTACAATTACATCTAAGTGTGGACATGCTAATATTCACAGTTCTATCTAAGTGTGGACATGCTAATATTTACAATTCCATCTAAGTGTGGACATGCTAATATTCACAGTTCTATCTAAGTGTGGACATGCTAATATTTACAATTCCATCTAAGTGTGGACGTGCTAATATTCACAGTTCTATCTAAGTGTGGACATGCTAATATTCACAGTTCTATCTAAGTGTGGACATGCTAATGTTCACAACTCCATCTAAGTGTGGACATGCTAATATTTACAATTCCATCTAGCTGTGACGCAGGCTAATGTTCACAATTCTAACTAAGTGTGGACATGCTTATGTTCACAACTCCATCTAAGTGTGGACATGCTAATATTTACAATTCCATCTAGCTGCGACGCAGGCTAATGTTCACAATTCCATCTAAGTGTGGACATGCTAATATTCACAGTTCTATCTAAGTGTGGACATGCTAATATTCACAGTTCTATCTTAGTGTGGACATGCTAATATTTACAATTCCATCTAAGTGTGGACATACCAATATTTACAATTCCATCTAAGTGTGGACGTGCTAATATTCACAGTTCTATCTACGTGTGGACATGCTAATATTTACAATTCCATCTAAGTGTGGACATGCTAATATTTACAATTCCATCTAGCTGCGACGCAGGCTAATGTTCACAATTCTATCTAAGTGTGGATATGCTAATATTTACAATTCCATCTAAGTGAGGACGTGCTAATATTCACAGTTCTATCTAAGTGTGGACATGCTAATATTTACAATTCCATCTAAGTGTGGACATGCTAATATTCACAGTTCTATCTAAGTGTGGACATGCTAATATTTACAATTCCATCTAAGTGTGGACATGCTAATATTCACAGTTCTATCTAAGTGTGGACATGCAAATATTCACAGTTCTATCTAAGTGTGGGCATGCTAATATTTACAATTCCATCTAAGTGTGGACATGCTAATATTTACAATTCCATCTAAGTGTGGACATGCTAATATTCACAGTTCTATCTAAGTGTGGACATGCTAATATTTACAATTCCATCCAAGTGTGAACATGCTAATATTTACAATTCCATCTAGCTGCGACGCAGGCTAATGTTCACAATTCTATCTAAGTGTGGACATGCTAATATTTACAATTACATCTAAGTGTGGACATGCTAATGTTCACAGTTCTATCTAAGTGTGGACATGCTAATATTCACAGTTCTATCTAAGTGTGGACATGCTAATATTTAGAATTCCATCTAAGTGTGGATATGCTAATATTCACAGTTCTATCTAAGTGTGGACATGCTAATATTTACAATTCCATCTAAGTGTGGACGTGCTAATATTCACAGTTCTATCTAAGTGTGGGCATGCTAATATTCACAGTTCTATCTTAGTGTGGACATGCTAATATTTACAATTCCATCTAAGTGTGGACATACCTATATTTACAATTCCATCTAAGTGTGGGTGTGCTAATATTCACAGTTCTATCTACGTATGGACATGCTAATATTTACAATTCCATCTAGCTGTGACGCAGGCTAATGTTCACAATTCTAACTAAGTGTGGACATGCTTATGTTCACAACTCCATCTAAGTGTGGACATGCTAATATTTACAATTCCATCTAGCTGCGACGCAGGCTAATATTTACAATTCCATCTAAGTGTGGACATGCTAATATTTACAATTCCATCTAAGTGTGGACGTGCTAATATTCACAGTTCTAACTAAGTGTGGACATGCTAATATTTACAATTCCATCTAAGTCAGGACGTGCTAATATTCACAGTTCTATCTAAGTGTGGATATGCTAATATTTACAATTCCATCTAAGTGTGGACATGCTGATATTCACAGTTCTATCTAAGTGTGGACATGCAAATATTCACAGTTCTATCTAAGTGTGGACATGCTAATATTTACAATTCCATCTAAGTGTGGACATGCTAATATTTACAATTCCATCTAAGTGTGGACATGCTAATATTCACAGTTCTATCTAAGTGTGGACATGCTAATATTTACAATTCCATCTAAGTGTGAACATGCTAATATTTACAATTCCATCTAGCTGCGACGCAGGCTAATGTTCACAATTCTATCTAAGTGTGGACATGCTAATATTTACAATTACATCTAAGTGTGGACATGCTAATATTCACAGTTCTATCTAAGTGTGGACATGCTAATATTTACAATTCCATCTAAGTGTGGACATGCTAATATTCACAGTTCTATCTAAGTGTGGACATGCTAATATTTACAATTCCATCTAAGTGTGGACGTGCTAATATTCACAGTTCTATCTAAGTGTGGACATGCTAATATTCACAGTTCTATCTAAGTGTGGACATGCTAATGTTCACAACTCCATCTAAGTGTGGACATGCTAAAATTTACAATTCCATCTAGCTGTGACGCAGGCTAATGTTCACAATTCTAACTAAGTGTGGACATGCTTATGTTCACAACTCCATCTAAGTGTGGACATGCTAATATTTACAATTCCATCTTGCTGCGACGCAGGCTAATGTTCACAATTCCATCTAAGTGTGGACATGCTAATATTCACAGTTCTATCTAAGTGTGGACATGCTAATATTCACAGTTCTATCTTAGTGTGGACATGCTAATATTTACAATTCCATCTAAGTGTGGACATACCAATATTTACAATTCCATCTAAGTGTGGACGTGCTAATATTCACAGTTCTATCTACGTGTGGACATGCTAATATTTACAATTCCATCTAAGTGTGGACATGCTAATATTTACAATTCCATCTAGCTGCGACGCAGGCTAATGTTCACAATTCTATCTAAGTGTGGATATGCTAATATTTACAATTCCATCTAAGTGAGGACGTGCTAATATTCACAGTTCTATCTAGGTGTGGACATGCTAATATTTACAATTCCATCTAAGTGTGGACATGCTAATATTCACAGTTCTATCTAAGTGTGGACATGCAAATATTCACAGTTCTATCTAAGTGTGGGCATGCTAATATTTACAATTCCATCTAAGTGTGGACATGCTAATATTTACAATTCCATCTAAGTGTGGACATGCTAATATTCACAGTTCTATCTAAGTGTGGACATGCTAATATTTACAATTCCATCCAAGTGTGAACATGCTAATATTTACAATTCCATCTAGCTGCGACGCAGGCTAATGTTCACAATTCTATCTAAGTGTGGACATGCTAATATTTACAATTACATCTAAGTGTGGACATGCTAATGTTCACAGTTCTATCTAAGTGTGGACATGCTAATATTCACAGTTCTATCTAAGTGTGGACATGCTAATATTTAGAATTCCATCTAAGTGTGGATATGCTAATATTCACAGTTCTATCTAAGTGTGGACATGCTAATATTTACAATTCCATCTAAGTGTGGACGTGCTAATATTCACAGTTCTATCTAAGTGTGGGCATGCTAATATTCACAGTTCTATCTTAGTGTGGACATGCTAATATTTACAATTCCATCTAAGTGTGGACATACCTATATTTACAATTCCATCTAAGTGTGGGTGTGCTAATATTCACAGTTCTATCTACGTATGGACATGCTAATATTTACAATTCCATCTAGCTGTGACGCAGGCTAATGTTCACAATTCTAACTAAGTGTGGACATGCTTATGTTCACAACTCCATCTAAGTGTGGACATGCTAATATTTACAATTCCATCTAGCTGCGACGCAGGCTAATATTTACAATTCCATCTAAGTGTGGACATGCTAATATTTACAATTCCATCTAAGTGTGGACGTGCTAATATTCACAGTTCTAACTAAGTGTGGACATGCTAATATTTACAATTCCATCTAAGTCAGGACGTGCTAATATTCACAGTTCTATCTAAGTGTGGACATGCTAATATTTACAATTCCATCTAAGTGTGGACATGCTGATATTCACAGTTCTATCTAAGTGTGGACATGCAAATATTCACAGTTCTATCTAAGTGTGGACATGCTAATATTTACAATTCCATCTAAGTGTGGACATGCTAATATTTACAATTCCATCTAAGTGTGGACATGCTAATATTCACAGTTCTATCTAAGTGTGGACATGCTAATATTTACAATTCCATCTAAGTGTGAACATGCTAATATTTACAATTCCATCTAGCTGCGACGCAGGCTAATGTTCACAATTCTATCTAAGTGTGGACATGCTAATATTTACAATTACATCTAAGTGTGGACATGCTAATGTTCACAGTTCTATCTAAGTGTGGACATGCTAATATTCACAGTTCTATCTAAGTGTGGACATGCTAATATTTACAATTCCATCTAAGTGTGGACATGCTAATATTCACAGTTCTATCTAAGTGTGGACATGCTAATATTTACAATTCCATCTAAGTGTGGATATGCTAATATTCACAGTTCTATCTAAGTGTGGACATGCTAATATTCACAGTTCTATCTAAGTGTGGACATGCTAATATTTACAATTCCATCTAAGTGTGGACATGCTAATATTCACAGTTCTATCTAAGTGTGGACATGCTAATATTTACAATTCCATCTAGCTGTGACGCAGGCTAATGTTCACAATTCTAACTAAAAGTGGACATGCTTATGTTCACAACTCCATCTAAGTGTGGACATGCTAATATTTACAATTCCATCTAGCTGCGACGCAGGCTAATGTTCACAATTCTATCTAAGTGTGGACATGCTAATATTTACAATTCCATCTAAGTGTGGACATGCTAATATTCACAGTTCTATCTAAGTGTGGACATGCTAATATTCACAGTTCTATCTTAGTGTGGAAATGCTAATATTTACAATTCCATCTAAGTGTGGACATACCAATATTTACAATTCCATCTAAGTGTGGACGTGCTAATATTCACAGTTCTATCTACGTATGGACATGGTAATATTTACAATTCCATCTAAGTGTGGACATGCTAATATTTACAATTCCATCTAGCTGCGACGCAGGCTAATGTTCACAATTCTATCTAAGTGTGGATATGCTAATATTTACAATTCCATCTAAGTGTGGACATGCTAATATTTACAATTCCATCTAGCTGCGACGCAGGCTAATGTTCACAATTCTATCTAAGTGTGGACATGCTAATATTTACAATTCCATCTAAGTGAGGACGTGCTAATATTCACAGTTCTATCTAAGTGTGGACATGCTAATATTTACAATTCCATCTAAGTGTGGACATGCTAATATTCACAGTTCTATCTAAGTGTGGACATGCTAATATTTACAATTCCATCTAAGTGTGGACATGCTAATATTCACAGTTCTATCTAAGTGTGGACATGCTAATATTTACAATTCCATCTAAGTGTGGATATGCTAATATTCACAGTTCTATCTAAGTGTGGACATGCTAATATTCACAGTTCTATCTAAGTGTGGACATGCTAATATTATGGCACTCTATGTCATTGGGAGGTAAGATAGAGTGACAGTGGTTTTCTGGAGTAGAGTAATTGCTCCACTCCCCACCCGTGCCACACTCACGGTTTTTGTTGGTGTCTGTTGGCTGCTGGCTTCTCTGGCTTCCCCTGCGGACACCTGCAGACACATCTTGGAGCTGCCAATGTAGGAGCCGTCCTTTGCCTCGGGGTCCTTCGCCGCGAGGGCTGCCGGGCAGAGGGCTGCCCTGGGGAGATGGCTTTAATAGAGTAGAATGGGCCAATAAGGGTGAAGGGGTGGTCTGGGAGGCGGGAGAAGGGAGGGCAGGAAAGGGGAAGACGATGGGAGCAGGGACATGGGACCACGTGGGCAACCGGTGCAAGGAGGCACACCGGGCCTCGTAATTCTTAAATAAACGAGCCCTGGAGGGTCTTGTGTGGGGGTTCACTCACCTGTGCAGCGCCAGTAGGAATCCTCCAATGGTACCCTCCAATTTCCAAGTGTGATATATTGGCCACCCCCACAACCCTTCCAACTCAACACACTAGCCACTTCCACAAATTCCAGTAGCCCCACTCTACGCACCAAGAATTACCAGACACAAAGTGTGCTTCTGAGTGCAGCAAGGCTAATCAGCTAATGTGACGCATGGCTAGTCTTCACAAATCAATCTAATGTGATGCATGGCTAATGTTCACAAATCTATCTACTGTTACACATGGCTAATCTTCGCAATTCTACCTAATGCGACACAATGCTAATCTTCACAAATCTATCTAAATGTGATGCATGGCTAAGCTTCACAATTCTATCTACTGGTACGCATGCCTAATCTTCACAAATCTTTCTAATGTGGCGAATGGCTAGCCTTGACAATTCTATCTAATGTAACACATGGCTAATCTTCGCAAATCAATCTAAATGCGACATATGGCTAACTTTCACATTTTTTCTATTGTAACACGTTTCCCGCCCCCACTATACATCTAAGTGTAGCATATTTCCTACCACCAGAATCCATCTAAATGTCACTCATTTCCTACTCCCAGATCTGTTTTTAGATGCTTAAGAGTGTGGGTAAAGGGCTAGGCTTAGTGTTACCCTATTTCTTTAGTTCTGTGTTGAATCAGTGATGTTTCATGAAGGCAGCTCATCTTGAGAACAGCTGTTTAGTTTGATGAAGCGATGAGCGTGGCATGGGGGACAGGGAAGGGCTTTGTCATCAGACTCACATATATCTTTATCCTGCCTTGCTCAAGTGTCTGTAGATTTTATCAAGACTACTGGCAGAGAGTGGGTAATGAGCTGTCAAATCCAGTAAGAAGTCATGGGAAAGGGCTGTATTCACCAGGGGATTGTGCACACCCAAAATGAATGTTCAACAGCTTGTGCACAAACAGTGTATTACTTGTTTGTTTAGCAAAGATCAAAAATTGATTTTTTACATGACTGGTCTTTAAATATGTGAATTCCCTGTAATCTAAGGACATGTCTTTTAAGTTGGGATCCTGGGCATGGGGCATTTTCCAGAGGGAGCAGAGATGCAGTGTAGTTAGAGGTCATCCCGCATGCTCATAACCACCTTTCTCCTGATCTCAGACTATAGCTAATAGTAGGCTGTGTCTAACAGTAGGCTGTGCAGAATGGGGCATCCAGCATGCTCCGAACCCCCATTCCGCTGATCACAGAATTTAGCTAACAGTAGGCTGTGCACAGCAGTAGGCTGTGCAGAATGGGGCATCCAGCATGCTCAGAAACCCCATTCCCCTGATCACAGAATGTAGCTAAAAATAGGCTGTGCAGAATGGGGCATCCGAGATGCTCAGAAACCCCATTCCCCTTATCACGGAATGCAGCTAACAGTAGGCTGTGCAGAATGGGGCACCCAGCATGCTCCGAACCCCCATTCCGCTGATCACAGAATGTAGCTAACAGTAGGCTGTGCACAACAGTAGGCTGTGCAGAATGGGGCATCCAGCATGCTCAGAAACCCCATTCCCCTGATCACAGAATGTAGCTACCAGTAGGCTGTGCAGAATGATAACACATGCATTCACTTTCATGTACATCTATCAACCTGGGGAGTTGAAGGTGATCAGAATGTAGTCAGTATGTGGCATTGAGTCAGCTGGGAGGCGAAAAAGGAGTTCAGAGGAAGGTGATATCATTCAAATTAGAGTGCTGCTTATGTGGAGGGAAGGGGAGGGCAGTGCCTGCTGCAGGAACTCCCTATCCCATACATTTATCGCAGGAGTGATAGAGGCAGCATAGATCCAAACGTGGCCATGTCAAATGAATAGTCACCAAGAATAGAAATCCCACACACAGCAAGAGACTCACTGAAAAACACCATCTTTGTTATTTTATTTTATCACTACCTCCTTATCTACCCCTTAAACCTTCACTATCCTCCTTTCCCCTACCTCTGCACTATCACTCAAATCCTCCTTCCAAATGACCTGCTCTTTCTTTCCCATCTTAAGGCTCCTATCCTTGTTCTAGCATCACGTCTCCCTTCTGACATCATTGCCTTTCCACTCCTCATCCTTCACCGTCCTCCTTGCAATCTCCACACTGCTCCCCTTCTCTCCTCCACCTCAACCATGCCGATTCTCTAGCTAATTAAGTTTCTTTTTCTCTTACTTGCATTTGGTTTCTTTCTCACTTCCTTGTTCTGTCTATTTCTCGCCTTCCCATTATCTAAGTCATTCCTTCCTGGTCTTGCGCTTCTTTGTGCCTTTTCTCTGTGTTGTTTCTTTTTCACTCCTTAAATCCCATTCTCACCTCGCTCTCATGATGTCACTTGCCTCAGTTAGCCCTGTTCCCTCTTTCCAGGCTCTTTCGTTCCACTCATTATATGTTATTGCTCTCTCTCTGTCTCATCGTTCCTTTCTTCTCTATCGCACTACCCAATTCTCTTCTCTTTCAGGTCTCTTCCTCTCCTGTCTACACCTGTTCTTTGTATACTCTGTTGCGCTCCTGTTTTATTGGGCGTCTGACTTTTCTCCTTCAGTTCGTCCTCATATTCCCTTTCTCGTGTTCTATCTTTTTTCTGCTCTCTCCATTCATCATTCTGTCTTTCCTCTCTTCTCTTGCATTTTTCCTGTCAGTATGTGTATTTTCCAAACCCTTCCACCTTTTGTCTGTTCTCATTTTTGCCCCCCCCAACTTCCTCCAGTCTCTCCCTTCAGTTGCTCCACCCTCCTCTCCTTCCTCGCTCACTGTAGTTTTCTCTTTCCTCACTTCGGTGCAAGGAAATAGCATGGGCCACAGAGCCTGCAAGGGGGAAGTAAATCAATCCTGAAACTTGCTTCCAAGCTGTGTTTACTGCCTCAAACATTCTCCCAGTGATGTATTTACAATAAGGCAAACTAAGCACAGGCCTAGGGCGGCAGATTGTCACTGAATAAAACCCATTTAATAGCAGTTAATTCCAATTTACTCATTGTTATTTTGTAAATTAACGCTTGTTTTGTTTCTCGGAGTCTGTCAGAAACACAACAATGCATGACTGATTCGGAGCTGTTATTAGACACTGCACTCAGACAGCTTAAGTATTTGCTGGCCAAACTTGTATAGATGCTTGATGTTTACAAAAGCTGTATTGTTAGGGTGACAATTGTTAACAAATAAATAAATAAGGAAATGTGTAGCAAACCCATCGTGTTTTAAGTATTTTGTATTTTGTGATTCAGTCATACAACTCTCACTACCTGTAACGCTCACCTGATTCCCGTAGAGGCGCCGGTCTTGACAGCATCCACCTCGAGGGGCGAGGGCAGGAGCCCCCCCAGCCCCACAGCCCAGCAGAGGATCCTGTCGAGGACCGAAGCGTGCACCGGACCAGGGCCTGCCTGACCCTGTCCATATAAGTGCCTGACTCGCCCATGCCGGGCGCATCGCGGCACGAAATCGAGGCTAATCCTCGATTTGACTAGGAAGAACCGCCGGCAGGCGGATCGCCGGCCAACCGAAGGCCATACTAAGGCCCTGTTTTGCCCCTGTTTGGCGCATGTGAGCGCAACACCCAATCTACATCCCCACCATAAGATTCTGCCGTATTGAGGCCTCCTGACAGACCCACTGAAAGAGTCTAGTCTAACCGTGGGACAGCCCCCGTGATGCCGAGGAGGAAGCAGTACTTTCTAATTGCACTATCTGGACTCAACCCAATGTGAGTAAGCATAACACCTTTAGCTGCTTAGTCTACCCACGATCCGCATGTGAATGTCTACTGCCTACTGCTAGAATATACACACACCTTGGTGAATTTACTCTTGCTAACTATTTGTTACTCATGTGCATCAGCCTATTGCTACTGTTCTCGTGCAACACATCGCGCCACGCCTACTAGTGCCGCTGTAATCATGTTGTGCCCTCTGGTCGCTCATTGACCACAGTAATCATGTTGTGCCCTCTGGTCGCTCATTGACCACAGTAATCGTGTTGTGCCCTCTGGTCGCTCATTGACCACAGTAATTGTGTTGTGCCCTTTGGTCGCTCATTGACCACAGTAATCATGTTGTGCCCTCTGGTCGCTCATTGACCACAGTAATTGTGTTGTGCCCTTTGGTCGCTCATTGACCACAGTAACTGTGTTGTGCCCTCTGGTCGCTCATTGACCATAGTAATCATGTTATACCCCTTGGTCGCTCATTGACCACAGTAATCATGTTGTGCCCTTTGGTCGCTCATTGACCACAGTAATTGTGTTGTGCCCTTTGGTCGCTCATTGACCACAGTAATTGTGTTGTGCCCTCTGGTCGCTCATTGACCACAGTAATCATGTTGTGCCCTTTGGTCGCTCATTGACCACAGTAATCATGTTGTGCCCTTTGGTCGCTCATTGACCACAGTAATTGTGTTGTGCCCTTTGGTCGCTCATAGACTATAGCAATTGTGTTGCCCATGGTCATATATTCACCACACTGCACATCTGTACGAGCCCTATGATTACTGCAACTTAACACTATGTGCCTGACCTCATTTTCTAGATAACAACATAGCAGACTTAGCAGTTACTCTGCCTGCACTACACCATAACTAAAACTCTAGCCATCTATCCAGACACAGAACGCTTACACATTACACAATGCTCCTTATACTATCCTACCTAGTATACCTGGCCTCCTCACTCACCCCATGGGAACATCTCACCATGTCGCCTCTTATAGCAACTACAATACAACATTCCACTACACAATATAACATAGCTGACAGAAACCTAAGATTACGAGCAAGACTACCCAGAATCTTTGATCCGCTCATCAAATACGAAACTAACACTACTCGAACCAAAAAAGAACCTACTCGCAAACCATTCACCCATAACCACGTTAAGCTCAACAACTACCAAACCAATAAAGAAACAATTGCCGCTCCCAATGCTGCAAAAAATACTGCTACACATCTTAACCGCACACCTAAACTCAAAGGAGCCTTAATAAACGCTAGATCCTTAGTCGCCCACGCCATAGAAATATCGGAAATTATCCTGACAGAAGATTACGACTTCCTAGCCATTACAGAAACTTGGCTACATGAGGCATCAGGCCCAGCACTATCCCTAGCTGTGCCCAATAATTACACTATCCTCAGATCGGATAGGTGCGGAGCTCGAGGTGGAGGACTAGCCATCATCGTCAAAACTAAACTCCAGATGAGACTCACCCCCTCACCAACCATTGAATCTTGTGAGATAATGTCCACCAAGACACCTACAGCTAACTCACAAACCCTTAACATTCATTTGATATACAGACCTCCAGGTCCAATCAAGAATTTCATAGAAGACTTAACTACCATCCTATCAGAAAACCTTAAAGATACTACTCAATCAATATTACTAGGCGACCTCAATATTGGCTTCAATGATATCAACGACTTACAAGCCACAGCAGCCTCCAACACCCTATCAGAACTGGGCTACACACAAAGAGTGCTTGAGCCCACCCATATCAAAGGGAGAACCCTTGATTGGATTGCTGACCACAATTGCAATATAGCCACTCTCACCATCTCACCCCAAATCTGGTCAGATCACCATCTAATCTCATTCTCCTTGGACACTGCCACCCCCAAACTG
This sequence comes from Ambystoma mexicanum, assembly GCF_040938575.1. Lineage (NCBI taxonomy): Eukaryota > Metazoa > Chordata > Amphibia > Caudata > Ambystomatidae > Ambystoma > Ambystoma mexicanum. Next base: position 1,091,806,660 of record NC_090937.1, on the reverse strand, counting down.
CAACAACCATGTGCACCTCCTGCACTTACCAGAAATAAAAAAAACATGACACTAGACAAACTACTCCCCGGCATCATGCCCACTTTGGTCGCTCTACCTGACAACCTTAACCCTAACAGCCTAGTGGAAGAATTTAACAATATCATGAACAAAACTCTTGACAATATCGCACCACTCAAGCTCAGAAACAGCAAGCCAAAGAACCACCTGAACAACTGGTTCACCCCTCTCTTAAAAAATCTGAGATTAGAAAAAAGGAAATGGGAAAATACATGGAAAATTAACCCCAGCCCAGAAAATAAACTGAAACTAGCTAAAATCTCTTCTCATTACAAAAAAGAAATCATCTTAGCTAAACAAGAGACCTACAATAACAGAATCACACAAGCCAAATCAAGTACTAAAGAACTGTTCGCCATACTCAGAGAACTGGAAAACCCAATAACACCTCAAGACAACTGTCTTAAAGATAAAAAGTGGTGCTCCGAAATCCAGCAAGCCCTCTCTAACAAAGTCCGAAACCTCCAAAAGAAAATAGAACTAAAACGTGAGACCCTAGCACCCAACATATTACCGCCTAGCAAGACACTTCCTAACTCCAAACCCACTACGCAATTCCACTTCTCCAAAGTCTCCATACTAGAAGTAGAGAAAGTAATACTCGGTCTAAAACCGTCCAACTGCAAAGGAGACTTATGTCCAGCACAACTCATCAAAGATGCCGCACGAGATCTAGCACCATTTATCACCAAGTTAATTAATGCCTCCTTTACCACAGGCATTATCCCCAGTAACTTAAAAGAGTCCTGGGTGCTCCCACTCTTAAAAAAGGCTACTCTAGACCCCACCATACCCACTAACTATAGACCTATTACTACGGTACCATTCCTTCTGAAGATACTGGATAAGGTGGCATATATACAAATCCAGAGTTTCCTGGAACAAAACCAACTACTAGGCTCCCGACAATCTGGCTTCCGCCCTCTTCACGGCACAGAAACTGCATTGATTGACCTGAAAGCCCAAATAGACAAAGTAAGAGACTCTGGAAAACCAGCACTCCTCCTGCTACTAGACCTATCGGCCGCTTTTGATTTAGTGGACCATAAAGTCCTATGTAACCACCTAGACTCAGCAGCACACTTCTCCACTGAGGCTATAGCATGGATACAATCCTTCCTCAGTGACCGCACCATGAGGGTTTTCTCACCTATAGCAGCTGCAGACCCCATCCCTATTACCTGCGGCGTGCCACAGGGATCATGCGTTTCACCAACGCTATATAACATATTCACTAAGCCTCTGTTTGATGATTTGGACCTTCTGGGTATCACGTATACCAACTACGCTGATGATACCCAGATCCTCCTCCCACTCACAGGGGTTTACGAAAAAGATCTAGCAATGGTGAACAAAATATACAGCATCGTTCAGGCATGGATGGCAACCCATGGCCTATGCCTGAACGATGATAAAACTGAGCTTCTTATCCTAGGCACCGCACCCCTCATCAAAAAACTAAGCACAAACTACTCTTCCTTTATCATAGATGGGAACTGCATACAAGTTACCAAAGAAGTTAAAACATTAGGGATCTACCTTGATTCTACCCTATCATTTTCCAAACAGGTAAACTCCCTAGCTTCCTCGACAGCCTACACATGTAAGCTCATTAGAGCAGGAAAACAATTCCTTTCCCAGCACAGCTGTCTAACTTTAGCCAGAGCCCTTATCATCTCCAAACTAGATTATTGTAACGCACTGTACATAGGAGCCAATAAATCTATCATAAACAAAATCCAGATACAGCAAAACAAGGCCCTCCGAGCGGCATTGAACATCCCCAGGAGAGAACACATTACAGTAATAAGAAGGAAACACAAATGGCTCTCCACCCACGAGAAAATCAGACTCAAAACGGCATCTCTCACATACAAATCTTTACACAACAAAGCCCCCCAATACCTTAAGGACAGATTCACCAGAACACACCCCACAAGACAAACCAGACTTGCTTACACCAACCGCCTACAAGTACCACGCTTTAAACTGACCACCATAGGCGGAGCTAGTTTCCCAGTCAAAGCTGCTCAATTGTGGAACGAATTACCCATTACTGCGAGGCTAGAACATTCATTTTCCAAATTCAGGCAAATTGTAATTAACTGGCTAACGACAGCAACTGCTAATTGAACCCATGATAATGCTCACGCCTGTTTGCTACACAGTATCTGCATCATACGATTGTAAACCTGTATTGTAAACTTGCACCTGTAACTGGTAATTTCTGTAACTGGTAATGTCTGTAACTTGTAACTGTAACCTGTAACCTATGCTCTAAGCTGTACATATTCTTACTGTTTGCGCCCTTATACTCCAGGGTCCGGTGCGCACAATAAATTCTAAACAAACAAACAAACAAACCGTATCTGCAAAGGTGATGTGTAACACACGGCTGGCTCTTTGGGCTGGACCTCTGTGCACTGTATGTCTGACTTGAAGGGTAAGATGTCTGCAGATAGAAAATATGGGATTAAGGAACTGGGTTATTGAATGTCTCTCTCTTCTTCTCTTTCTCTTCTCCTGTAGAACCCCAAAGGTTAACGCTCTCACCTTAGGTAAGTGAACGCCGTGCTCTCCATCTGCCTCGGGGCAGGGTGCTGTAACCAGTTTCTTCACTGGATAAGGGGAGCAGGCCTCTTGACTTCAGAGGACTGCTGTCCGTCGTTTACTGCACGAACGGTAAGTTTCGAGTAATTCTAATGTCTTTAAAGTCTTTAGTAATGATGTTTCTTGTTTTGCAGGGTTCCGGCGATGGCGGATGACGGGCTGAAGTGAGTTGAAGATGGAGCCCGTGTGATGAATAGAAGCGCCTGGAAGCACGTAAGTAAGCGCTTGTTGCCTGCTTCACGATGCGCTCTAACTGTCTTTTTATTTTGCAGGTACAAGTTCGGAGCGGCTGCAGGGTGCCGGAATACCCACTGGGTTAGATGTGGAAAGGAGTAATGGCACGTGAGTATTAAAGTTCCCCAATGTCTTTAAACGCACCTTGTTTTGTCTTTCAGATGCGGGATGCAGCGCCGAAGGCCTCCGGAGCGTGCAAAGAGTTGGTAAGCCTTTGTCTTTCAGATGCCGGAATGCAGCGCGAGGCGTTGGTGACAGCCGATGGACCAGGTAAGTGAAGAGATGTCACTGAAGACCGTAATGCTAACCTGTTCTTTCTTGTCTTTATAGGTGTTGCTGAAGACTGGATTCAGGATGGTAAGCCTTTTTCCTTAGGCCCAGGATCAGATGCAGAAGACACGATGAGCGTTCTGCTGCAGAGGATGCAGAATAACGCAAAGCAAGATTCATCCATCGGGTGTGGTTTAAATAGCCTCCTGTAGTGCTTAGGTGTCTCCTTCCACAGCCACGCTTAGGTAAGAAAAGAGTTCCTGCTTTCCAGAAGAGTTCCAGTGTTCTGAATCTAGGGAGTGGCTCCTGCCCCACCCAACAGGAAAAGTAGTTCCAAACAGAAGAGGATCAGAGGCTCAACTAGCAGGCAAGTAAGCAGCATGGTCTGCTGCAGGTAAGTCCACCCAAGCATTATGAGCCCGGCGCTTCCAGCGCTGGGACTGGGCATATTTATGAGCCTGGTGCCACTGGCGCCAGGACTGGGTCCAAAAGGTCCCAATTGGGACTGGTTGGCACTCGGAACCTGGGTTATGGATCTGCTTCCAAGGGAGTTGGGAAAACCCTGACCTTTTGGAAGCAGAGATCATGACACTACCGTTGTGACAGATAAAAACTTCTTTAGTCATTCTTATGCTCCCAGATTTCTTCTTAATATGCAAACCAGTCAGAGTCTCATTGGTTTTATTGGGGCCACCCCACATTGTCATTGGAGTATGTTCTAATCAACACATGCATAAACCATGTTAAGCAATCACTTTTATGTTCAAATACACATGACATACATTTTTGAAACCATGCAAAAATGAGTGTTTTCCCGGGAGAAACGTAAAGGTTAAAAATAATGCATAATTTTCCAATATTAAACGCATGCCTTTGCTTAGGTCACGCACAGCAATCCCACAGGTTGGCACAAAAATGATGTCCAGATGCAAGCACCACTTCTCTAACCAGCCACACATTTCAGAGGTCTGTGGCCGCCCAGAAGGTGCAAACATGAAATTGATTGCATAGAGGTTAAAACGCCAAAGAGTAAATCTAAATGCGAAAGTGCTACAAGAAGCCTGTGAAATGATGGCCAAAGCCATAGAAGGATGAAAGAGAAAACAAACTGTGTGCCAAAGGTATACACAATTTCAGTGCTGTAAAGAAAAAAGGTCTGAGATTTCCCTTCAAGATATCCATTTAGCCATCTTTACAGAAGCTGCCCAGTGCTAAGAAGGCAAATGGCATCATATGCTTTGATTGTATTGTATTGTTTATTTATTTATAGAGCGCGCTTGGCCGTTAAGCAACTGGGTGCTTGCAGAAAATAAATCTTGGGTTACAGGTACATGAATACGTTACATTTCTTAAGTTACAGGATCATATATTACAGGCTCATACATCAAGCAATTCTTACTTACAAGAGAGATATGTTACATATATCAAAATCTTTTGTGTTACACTGTCGGATGATTTACAATAATGATAAGTTACAGTTACAGTATTTACAGTGAATATACATAGTATTTGGTACAGTTGGGGCCTTTAGCGGGCGTTGGTTTTAAGCCAGAGTTTAGCGTTAGTTTTGAAAACATGGAAGGCAGGGGTAGCTCTAAGTGCATCTGGGATGGAGTTCCAGAGCTGCGCTGCTCGAACCGGGAAGCTAGACCTACCAGTTCTTTTCAGTTTAAAGTTGGGGACTTTGATGCTATTTGAGAGGGCCTTTCTGATGGGACATTTAGAGGTGTGCTTTGTGAATTTTTCTGTCAGGTATGCAGGAGCTTTGTTGTTCAGACAATTGTGTGTAATGTTCAGAGTTTTGAATTTGATACGGTCATTGATGGCCAGCCCGTTGACGGCTCTTCTATGGGTTGTCCTTTGGGTATGCCTAGGGGTGTTCTGAGGGCATTGTTCTGCAGGGTTTGGAGTTTGTTAGTGTTATGTTTACTGGTGCCTAGGTACAGTGCATTGCAGTAGTCTAATTTAGAGAGGATGAGGGCTTGCGTTATGGTGGTGCAGCTATCTGTGGAAAGGTATGGTTTGCCGGCGTGGATGAGTTTGCAGGTGTAACTGGTTGCTGAGGCTGTAGCATTTACTTGCTTGTCGAGGGTGAGAGCTGAGTCTAAGTAGAAACCTAAGGTTTTAACTTCCTTAGCTACCTTGATTTTAATGCCATCGATCGTGATGGAGTTGTAAAGCTGGGGTAGTTTGTTCAGTTTATTGGTGGAGCCAATGATTAAGAGCTCAGTCTTATCGTCGTTAAGACATAGGCCATGTGTGGCCATCCAGGTTTGGATGATTTGGTAAATTTTGTTTATGAGTCTGGTGTCTTTTTCATAATCACCTTGGATTGGGATAAGGATCTGGGTATCACATATGGTGTATGAGTGATGACATTAACTGGGATATGGGTGATGACATTAAGCTGCACGCTCAGTGCTACCACGAGAACAACTGTAAAGCAAGACACACAATGCATAACAATTACACGTATAAGTAACCTTTACATGGATTAGATTTAAAATACAAGTTATGAATTTTACTGTAAAACAATAACTCAAATGGCAGCACAAAATCTATATCGATAAACCATAAATCTGAAAATGTTCCTCTGTATTGTACAATCCAACCGACTCTAAGGAGTTAACACAACATTTAAATTACCAAACTCGCAATCTGGAAAAAGTCTCACACCTGCAAAAGTAATGTTGTGCTGGAAAGCCTGACCCATTACGGTGTTGGTTGTTTCAGACAATGGCACAAACAGCAAAGATGCAAACAGTATGTTTCACTTAATTTGTTATAAAAGCTGCTCAAGAACCTTTTCCAACTATTTTTATTCCACAGAGGTGTTTATACCCAGGCAAAATTTACAATTTCTGACTTTGCCATCTTTTAGTGGTGTTCCAGCCCCAGGGATATGGAGGAACATGGGCTGCAGCAGGTCTTAACTTGCTTAATCTCCGTTATGGACCCTGCCAACACCACAGCTGTAACCATGGGAAGGAGATTTAGTTATTTTTAATCAACATTTTTTTCGTGATGTGCCTGAACCACCTGAATATATATTTCAGATGTCAACTATACCATTTCACAAGACCACATGTAGAATAGTAGTTATTTTGCCTCAAACATTCATATTACAGACCAGTCTAAGTGCTTCTCAAGGGTTGACTGCAGGCAACTCTGGAGAAACCAGATATTAGCATTGAAATCGAAATGTCTTGTTCCAATCCTCCCACGCTTGAATCCAGTTGGCAGACAGCTCTGCTCTGATTGCTTCTCTAAAATATTGTTCTCTGACCTAATCAAAAGTAGCTAGTTGGCCTCAACAAGTACCTCTACTGAACTTAACTGTAGAACACACTGTTTCAGCAAATACTGGGCAGCGGAGATCTGAAAACACAAGAGACAATAACAGGCTTAAGAGTAGAATCAATAACTTCCTAATCCTTTCAGCCTTAAAAACCTCCTTATGTTGCTATGAAGGCAAAATGGGACAAGATGGTGGGGAATGGGTGTAGTTTGGCCAAAGCAGACAGAGTCTGTTGAAGGAGAGGAATCTGGTGAAGATGCATACTCTTACAGAGGTGGGGTAAAGTTGGGGTGGGGTGCATCCAATTAGTTGGGGCCTAGGGCAGCAGAAAGCCTAAATACGCCACTGACTACTCCTATAGCCTCCCTCTCCTACTCTGCTCCAATGCACCCCTCTCTTCCCTCTCCCTCCTTTCTTCTCACTTTCCATCCCTCTCTCCTGTCCTGCTGGTGTTCCACAACCTTACTCTCGCTCCTCCTCGTTCTTCCCCTCCCACCTCCCCCTGCTTTTCTACTCTCAGCTCCACTCACTATGATACTCTTCACTGCTCCTCACCCCACTACGCCCATTCCTCACCACTCTACCTTTCTCACTCACCTCACTCCATTGCTTTCACCCCACCTTGTTCTGCTACTCTCAACCTTCTTTCTTTCAAAATAATTAGGGAGAGCCCTGTAAAATTGGGTCGGACCCGATTACAGAAAATTAACTCTAGAAATTGAAAAATAGACTATGCAAGACATCCTTAGTGATGCAAAGAAAAAACAATTGAAAAGAAATATATGAAAAAACAATTGAAAATAAATATACTATTAATTGCAAGATTGGGTTGTATACTGTAATTTTATGTGGTTCTCCCTAATTTTATGATTGTTACAAGGAATCCGTTTTTAAAATTTGATGTCAACACAAAGATAAACCAAATGAATGAATAATTTGAAACTATGATGTTGTGTGGAATTATTAAGAGAACACAGAAAAAAGTAACCAAATTCCTCTGCATCCTTTCTAGCAGAGATCAAGTGGTTTCCTCATTCTCTTCTTGCTCCTTCATTCCATGTTTCGTCTCATTTATGTATCAATCTTGTCATCAAGGGCTACTTGCCAAGGCTAATGCTAATCACACCCTTTGGGTCTTCTATCTTTCTCTATGTCCTTTTATCAAATTATCCAAGGTACTGTCCCTGGGTACGATTTAATGCATTCATTTATGTTGTATGATGATACATTTGTCATGATCAGATCTTGTAAATATATATAGTTTCTAACTAAACCCATTATGGATTGTTCAAACTAGGAATTGTTCTGTCTTGTTTGTTGTAAGTTTTGTCGTACCAGTTAGGCTGAGTGGGATATCAGGTTGAGATACCCGACTTTATGGAATTAGATTATGAAAAAGAAAACGAAGATTGACTAATGGTGGAATCTCTTTTTGTTGTACAGTTACATAACCCCAGCCAATGTTGTTAGAAGGGGTTAACACTGCTGTTTGCAAACCAAATAAAAAATGTATAAGACAAAGAGCGCCCGCAAACAATAATTCATCAGCAGATTCCCTTGAAGAGACCTCAATGAGTAACAAAGGAAGCCTTTGGACAGACTTTCTACATTCAGCCCATTGCTATCACACCTGTCAAGTGTCCCACTAAAATGTCAGCTTCCTTACATATAAGACTAAGGACCTCATTATGAGGTCCAGAGTTCAGTGAAAATGCCAGAGAAATTGCTGGTAATACCGGCAAAGGCATTTTTACCAGACCAGGGAAACCTGAGTTTGCTGTTGGGTGCTCTGATCTTCCAGCAGGCCTGGCCTGCCGGTAGATCAGGCCCTTACTGGCAAAGAAATTCTGGAATCACTGGCACCGGTATTACCGGTACTGGTAATTCCTGCAATCCCATCCCACGGAGTCCTATGGGACTCCATGTAATGGGAACTAACCAGCGTCTCTGTCACCTGTCATATCCCGGTAATACCGGGATATCAGGTGATGGGAACGGTAAGGCAGTTTCGCTAGTACCCCGCCAGAAATCCCAGCGGGATACCGGAGAAACTGTAATGAGGGCTCAAGTGTTACCTGTGATGAACTCACCTCTCACATTCTTCACACCAACAAAGGAATTGACTATCATTGATTTGGTAAAGAATGTGAACGCTAACAAAAGAGACAGTAGATACAGACATTGATAACTGTTACGGTTTGCCTCTTAAATTTACAGTGAATCCTCAATCTCCCATTCTCAACTAAGATCCTAGACGAAATAGCCACATGACTATTGAAACCTACTGGGAAGCAGAGGTGATTCTACCTGACAGACAAGCAGACTTCAGGCCTCATTGGGAGACAGAGTGTTACTGTCTATACATAAAAGAAGCTGCCCTCATACCACTAGATAGTAACCAAAAAGGAATGCTTATTCTCCTTAAATTGTCTGCCGCCTACAATATCTGCCTCCTGCAATACAGTGGTTCATCGGCGGTGCCTCCACAAACTACATGATTCCTGAAATGGAAAGAGTCATTACTATTCAGCGCCTTGGTGTAAAGCGCTCTATAAATAAATCAATCAATCAATCAATCAATCAATCATGGTGTACCTCTATGGTAAATCTGGGAAAATCCAATTCCTCTTCGGCCTCAATCACATGTGGGCTTCACAGGCCTCTCCATCTCTCTGTGGCTGTTTAATGTGTGTGTATGCATCCTCTGGCTCTCATTTACTAGGCCCATGCAGAAGGCTTCCATCTTTATGTGCACGAAATTCAAGTACTTTTTAAGGTACACTACAATTATTGGAAAATGCCCATATCTTGCAGTGCCTCACTAAAACCCAGGAATGAATGGCCTCAAATATGCTGTGCCTTACCCTGGAAAAGCAGAAATAGTCAATGTGTGGCAAACTTTAACTCTTCTTTACAGTGCAACAACTGCAGCTATGTACAGAAGGGAAACACAATTAATCAACCCTACTCTGGCAAAAAAATAATGTTGACATCTTTTGCTACATGTGACACTCCTAATATCATTTATGCAATAAAATGTCCATGCGGACAATATTACGTTGGACAGTCACAAAGAAAAGCCAAACTCTGTTGGAATGAACATCGATCTAAACACTAATTCAGCTGTAGCACTACACTGGCAAAGTAAAAGACACAACGTGGCGCAAATTCACTTCCTCAGACTTGAAGTTGTTCGCAAAAATGAGCCACATGAAAATAGCCAGAACAAACTTGATAGAAGAGACTGTTACTGGATTGAACATTTGGGAACCCTTGCCCCCGATAAATTGGGAATGTTACCAGTAACGCATTTGCAAAAGTTCAACACAAACATTCTGAATTGTAAAAATCATGGGCACTATGATTGAATCACATCTCCATTAGGTTCCTTCATTTTATGTTTTTCACATTGACTCGGACACTTTATGAAGTTTTATGCATATTTGACCATCTAAGTAAGCAAGAGAACTTATTATTTTCCTATGCGCAATGAGAAAAGTCACCAAGTAATAATGCTTGACCAAGATTCACCTGTCGTTATTATTTATCAGCAAGTGATTTTGTTTCACATAGAGCGAGATTCACTTTCCATCCATACATTAATAACATTGCATTGCCCACTGCAATTCGATTACGTTCAGCGGGATTCATTTTCTAGCCGCACACAAATAACATGATATTGCCCTGTGCAAATTAACTCTGCATGGTTATACAAAACATATGTGCATGCAGAATTACGGTACCGTATGCTAAAAGCCTGCATCTAAACCGAAAGTGACCTGCCCTTCCCGTTCCCCAGTTTCCATGTGGACACGGGACGCGAGGCGCCGGACCGTCAGCACATTTGCTGCCGCCCATGACGCCTCGCAGGGTTGCTATGGGAACTGGCAGATACGTTACACCTCGCCCAAACGCGGCGCACGTTTGTACGAAAAGCACTTTTCTCAGCAATGGTTTATAGTGCACATTGGTAAGTTAAACCCACATTCTCACCATTTTTTGACTACAGCCCTCAGTTCTTTTGAACACCACATTCAATAATGCTTTACTAATCTGGCTTTTCACAGTATAGTCATTTGAGGAAGATACTTTCCACAAAGAAGCAAAGAGAAGCCGAGTGTTGGGGGTGTGTCCTGGCCCCCATGCGGTCCCGTAAGCCCCCACCCTGTAAGGACTGCACACTACACACGTCCTTACAGTTCGGGCTTCCCGGTTGCTCTGCTGCGGCCGGGAACGCCCCGTTTATTTATACAACACGTGACGGCGTGCAACGTCACGCCGCCACGTGCGCGTCCCGTCACAGGGCAGCGCCACACTCCTCCTTTTTCGGGAGAACACACAAATGCTTTTAATGTACACTGCAAACCACTAAAACAATTAATTAATACGTTTCACACCACACTTGCCTAACACCCCTTTAATGTCAGCCACCCGGATCCCTTCACTCAGGTTGACCAACCAACTGTCCCAGCACGTAATCACTGAGGTAAGCGCGTTTCCCTCGCCCAGCCCTCTGGGGGTACCTCCCGCTTACCTCTGGCACAGGAAGTCCTTCGGCAGACGTCCCCCGGACAGGGGACCCAGGTGTGCTGGAGGGAACTCCTCCATCTTTGGGTATTTCCACTAAGTCCAGCTCCCGCGGCGGTTCAGTTCTTGGATCACCCAGTTTCTTGAAGAAGCTGACATTCCGGGTGACGGCAGATCTTCTGTCCGAGGCCGTCACCATGGACCCCTTTACAGCCACAACATCCAATGGCTCCGGCTCATAGGGGAGCGAGAGCTTCCCATGGGGGTGTCGATTACGGATGAGGACTTCGTCCCCCGGCTCGAGCCGATGGTGTTGGAGACCCCTCCGGAGGTTCTCCTGTTCAATCCTCACCCGTCGGTCTACCTCGACTTGATTGTCAATCACCCCGGGCTCCTTCTCCCCGACCTCGGGTAGTAGACCCCTGGGGCAGCACTTGAACAGGGCCTCCGCTGGAGCCACCCCGTCGATGCATGTGGGGTGGTGCACTACACCCGCAGGAACTGGTACATGGCTCGTTGGAGTGGCTGTCCTTGTCCCTGGGCGATCCTGAATGTCTTGTTCAGCGTCCGCATCAGTCTTTCAGCATCTCCATTTGCCCGGGGCCACAACGGAGACACCTTCCTATGCTGGACCCCGCAGCTCTCCATGAGTTCGGAGAACCGCTCACTCTGAAATGGTGATCCGTTGTCAGAGCACAGGGTGTGGGGAAATCCATGGGCCGCGAACACTTTCTCCACGGCCACGACCACGTGCTCGAAGGCCACCGACTCAACGAATTCCACCTCCAGATACCGTGAATATTCGTCGACGATTACAAGGAAATGGGTGCCTATGGATGTTGACCCAAAGTCTGCATGGACGACCTCCCAGGGCCACGTGCCTCGGGGCATTGCTTCGATGGCCGGCTCTCGCTGCAGAGGAGATGCTGCCTGGCACCATACACAGGCCGCCACAAAGTCATCCACCCTCCGCTCCAGTTCGGGGAACCAGACCTTCCGCCGCAGCCTGGCCTTGGTTTTTGCGGCGCCCTGGTGTCCATGGTGGGCCAAGGTGATCACGTCCTTCACCTTGGACTGGGGGACCACTATCCGGTCACCTCGAAGCAACAGGCCCGACGCTGAGAAGGACAATTCCTCCTTGACCTTTCATAGTTGCTGAAGGCCTGTCTTGGCCTCCTGGGTTCGCCCCACCAAAGCTTCCAGGACAGACTTCCAGGAGCCCTGTTGCATGGAGTGTTTTAGGATCCGGAAGCACTCGTCCTCAGCCGCTGCCACCTCCAGTTCTGACAGGGGCATTGCGTTCGGCGTGGCCGCCTCCACCACCATTCGGACGTGATCATCGGCCTCCTCCGCACAGGTGTCATACTCATCTCCCCCACGCACTCCCAGATGTCTGGAGAGGTAGTCCGCCGCGTTATTGGCCCCCGGCTGATACACCAGGGTGACCCCATACTCGAGGAGAGCGAGCATCCACCTCTCGATTCTGGCCAGTGGTTTCGATGATGACATGGCCAGAATGGGAAGCAGGGTCTTGTGGTCGGTCACCACCATCACTGGACGCCCCAAGACATAGAGCCGAAAATGCCTGCAGCCCCAGAGGACCGCCAGCGCCTCCCGCTCAATCTGTAAGTATCATTGTTCAGTTTCGGAGAGCGCTTTGCTGGTGTATGCCACTGGCCGTATACTCCCATCCCGATCCACCTGGGTCAGCACGGCACCCAGGCCAAATGGACTGGCATCCACGATGATTTCTGATGTCAGTGCCGGGTCGAAGAATGCCATGGTGTGCTCGGCTGTCAGTGCGCTCTTGATGTCCTCAAAGGCCGCCTGCTCAAGCGGGCCCCAGTGCCAGGCTGACTCCTTCTTTCGCAGAGCCCGGAGTGGTTCAGACCTAGAGGCGAGATTTTGGATGAAACGCCCACAATAGGTCACGATGCCGAGGAAGCTCCGCACGTCAGACACCGACTCGGGTGGCTGTACCTTCTTGATATCTAGGACTTTCCGAGGGTCTGGCGACACCCCGCCCTCCTTGAAGACAAAACCGAAAAACTCGATTGAAGGGCGCAGGAACTCACAATTGTCCCTGTGAAGGGTGAGGCCTAGCGATTGCAGTCTCTCAAAGGTCTTCCCCAGCTTTCTCAGATGGTCCACCTCAGTCCTTGCGAACACCAAGATGTCATCGCTGATGTTTAGGACACCCTCCAGATCTGCGAGGGCGCCCCGAATAATGTTCTGAAAAACCTCGGCAGCCGATGACACCCCGAAGTTCAGCCTCTTATACCGGTATAGTCCTCAGTGCGTGGTGAACGTGGTGATATACCTGGACTCAGAATGGAGGACGACCTGATGATAGCCCGCTCGGAGGTCCAGTTTGGAAAAGAACCGAGCCCCTTATACTTACGCAATAATGTCATCGATGGTGGGGGTGAGGTGCCGCTGACTCTTGATGCCCTTGTTAGGCAGTCTCATGTCTACACGGATCTGGACAGAGTCAGGTTGTTTGGGCTTCCTAGCCACAAAAATCGGGGACACCCAGGGGCTCGGGCCCTCCACCTTCTTGATGATGTCGAGACTCACCAGATTGTCCAGCTCCTTATCAACCTGCTCCCTCAGATGAAACGGTACCCTGCAATGTTTCAGGGCGATGGGCTGCACAGAGTCATCGATGTGCAACCTCACCGGGTCACCGGTCATCCTTCCCATGCCATTGAAGAGGGCGGCATACTTATCGAGCAGATCACTGATGTCCTCGAGGTATACTGAGTATGCGAAAGTGACAATTCCAACAGTGTTGTTGCTTACGGAGTCACATAGAACCGGGCTTTGATCTGCGAGCCCTCATGCTCCACCTTTGCCACGAAGGCACCGTCCAGAGGTATTGGTTCCAGTCCTCCAAACGCAAATATGCGGGCTCTCGACGTGAGTAGCTTCGGGGGCGAGTTGAGAGCATTATAGTGTCCCCGGGCCATCACATTGACCGAGGCACCCGTGTCCACCAGCACCGGGACCGGCGAGTGGTTGACCTCCACCACACACCTTGGTTGCCTCCTGGCCTTCCCCTTCAGGATCTCCACGCTGGAAACAAAGAAAATGTTCTCTTCCTCTTCCTCCTCGGCCTTGTCCACCTGGGCGTCTTCCCCGCGCTGGTCCACCTGGGCCACATTTGGTGGGCGATTTTGGCACGGGACACACGTCCAAGCCGGGCCTCTCGGCACCATCATGGGCAGGGCTGCCTTGCACACTCTCGAAAAATGGTCAGGCAGGCCGCACCTACCACATGTCCTTCCAGCCGCCGGAAACTCCGTTGGGTGGGGGAGATCATACCCGCACTTCTGGCATGATTCCCCCGCTTTCCCCACTCTGTCACGGGGTCCCACACCAAGCCTTCTCATTCCTCTGCCACCACACCACATGGCACACACCTCCTCTGACTTTATTGAGCGGGACCCCGCCTCCATCTTGGCTGCCCGAGCCTCCGCCACCTCATGGCACCGGCCTAGTTCCAGGATGCGGGCAGAGTGATACCCGGCTCCCTCAGTACCTGCCTCCTGAGTTTGCCCGAGGAGCACGCCTGAATCAGCATCGTGCGCATCATGTCCTCCGCGTCTCCCCATGCACAGCCCAGGGAGAGGCGACGTAGGCGACCATAGAAGGTGTCCAGTGTTTCATCGTCCTTTTGCTTGGCCGATAGCATGACAAATCTTTCATAGTCCACATTGGCAAGGGGCAGAAAATGGGCCAGGAGTGCCGCCTTGGCCGCGTCGTAAGAGCCAGCCCCTGCAGGAAGCGATTCAAAAATATCCTGGACCGAAGGCCCCACGGAGTACAGCATAGTTGCCACCCTGCGGTCGTCATCCGTTACCTGGGCTGCCCTGAAGTACATATCGAGGCGCCCAACCCACCTCTTCCACCTGGGCCCCATGCTGGAAGGTGGGCCCTGATGCGTCAAATTCAGGAATGGGCTGCAGGGCTGCATGGGCACGTGCTTGGGCCATGATGGGAAGTCCTTGCTGAGCAACTGACTGTATCACCGGTGGCCCCTGAGGCACAGGAGCTTGACCACCTACTTGAACTTGAGGGGATAGATGTGGAGCCGCCACTGGGTGTTGCACTGGAAGCCCCGGAGCCTCAAGGATGTGCTGTTGAGCTGCCGCCTGACCACCGTCCTGGGGAAGCTGTGCGGCTGCAGGAGTCCCACCGCATTGACCGCCAGAGTCACTCATGGGTTTGAGCGCACAGGCACCCCCACTTTGGAATCTGGGGGCCGCAACTCAATCACCCACCACCACCTCACAGTCTAGACACCCCCCACAGGCAAAGTAACAGTCCAACCTGGGGAGGGGATGGTGTAATCTTGTCCTCAGCACCCCTAAAACTGCCACCAGAACTGAAGAAGTGGAAGAAAAACTTGCCAACTTGAGGATCCACCACTGCAGTAATCCACCGTGATGATGAAGAGGGCAAAGAAGAGGCCACAGCAGCCTGATGATGAAGAGGATGAAGAAGCACCTTTGCTGTAGCCCAGGGGTGTAGGAGTTCCAAAAATTAAGCGAAGAAAAAGAACTGGGCTAAACAGGCCCAGCCATTTTAGCCCTTCTCCTTGCTTTCACTCAACGTAGGAGGCCCAAATCTGGATGAAAATCCACAAAACGGGCATGGGCGTGCAGGTTTGACTGCCTGCAAGCAGTATGTCCAAAAATTAGACC
Source organism: Ambystoma mexicanum (assembly GCF_040938575.1). NCBI lineage: Eukaryota > Metazoa > Chordata > Amphibia > Caudata > Ambystomatidae > Ambystoma > Ambystoma mexicanum. The sequence goes on along the minus strand of NC_090937.1, from coordinate 1,091,790,955 downwards.
TGGATCACCTTCACCATCCAAACCGGAGCTTGGTGAAGTTCCACGGCCCTGCTGACAAAATGGCCCCCAGCCGCGTGTGCGATCCGCAGCCACGGCATGAAACAAAATGTCTGTGTTCTGTTTCAGGGAGAAAAAATTCCGGATTTCTTTCACCGCCGGGCCCGGGCATCTGTATCCACTCGTCGCCACTGTTGGGGGTGTGTCCTGGCCCCCATGTGGTCCCGTTAGGCCCCACCCTGTAAGGACCACACACTACACACGTCCTTACAGTTCGGGCTTCCCGGTCGCTCTGCTGCGGCCGGGAACGCCCCGTTTATTTATACAACACGCGGCGGTGTGCAACGTCAAGCCGCCGCGTGCGTGTCCCATCACGGGGCAGCACCACACCGAGGTAATTATGGCGACATTTTAGTATACCACTATTGATACACTATGATGGGGAAAGTAACATACCACTACAGCTATACTTGCTTTTGTTAATACACATATTGTGACAATCCCTTATTACTTATTGCATTTTCATCTTTATTTTGTCTTCTTTTCTTTTCAAATTACAAATGGCGCTCAAAATGGGGAACACAGCAAGATCACCCACAATATTAAGGTACATTGTGCAAACGAATGCATCACACATATAACATTGTTGAATGATTTTACGAATATTGGTTTTTACTGCTTCATACTAATTGGAATCTTCCTTATTTTTGTTATTTTTCTCATGTTTTACAATCCTGCGTACTTGATTACACGTTCACATTTGGTACATATGTACCTCATAATACCATTTTATTAACCTGACATAACTGTATTCTTGTACATGTTCAATTCTTTACAATTATTGTCTGAATACACTGTGTGAAATATACCCTATTCCTGGCACGTTTGTTTGTATATAATTTGAACACCTAGGCGTAGTTAACGCCCTGAAGATGGAGTTTAACTCCGAAATGCATTGGCATTACAATTAACTACACTTGAATCCTATATTTGCTTCTGCATATAATAAACCTTCTGGTTTTTTAATAACTTCGTGACAACTTTACATCTCTTTGATTGGCAATCCAACTTCAGTTTAATTTTGTTCATATACAACCAACTAAGCTCTCAGAATGTATTACACTAAAATTCATTATCCCATGTAGAAAGGTTTAAGCTCATTATGAGCCCTTATGTGAGCGCTAGACTTAAAACTTAGCTGGATAGAACTATCCAACTTTTTTTTCTGAATAATGTGAAGATACTGGGCCCAGGTGTCATAGCCCTTAATCAGTCTGGCTGCTCCAATAATGTGATTACTATACTCACAAAAGGAATTCAGAGAGAATACAGGGTGGTGCCCACCTCTACTTGTTTATTCAAACTTTAACTCTTCACCATTCCTATTGAAAATGGCATCTAATTTGTTGATGACCACTGACAAGGACCAACAATGCGACAAACCTGGGGTTCCTGCATAATTCAGCGATCTCATTCTCCCCTAGATCAATTCCTTAAGTGAAGCAGCCTACCTTCAACTCGATATCCGAAGAAACTCCTACTCTTCCTGGGTAAGAGCCACACAGCTAAACTATTGTAATACCCTTTACCTGGACCTGACTAAATGCCAATCAAATCATGTCTAATGATCATGAACAGAGCACCCAAACCTCTCTTCCATTTAAGGAATCTTCCTAAACCTAAATGTTGCAAGTCTAACCCACAATACTATCTGGATAAAGCTCCTAACTAAAGTTACGTTATCTCATACTACCACCGCCACACTCTCTCAGATTTGAGTCTGCTAAAAGAAAACTAAAGCAAATGTTTTGTTCTGAAGAAGACCCAGTAGTGTAGAATGATCTTCCAAAAGCGACAAAAAAGGGGGAAAACCTCAGAAAAGTCCTGGCCTTATGAAGAAGGACCTCCGCACGACTATGCGTAACGCATAGTTGTATAGAATTGTATTTATTGAGCGTAAAATCTGATTCAACCAGAAACATTTATAAATAGGAGTTAACAGTCAACGGGGAACTCCTGATTCAGGAGCTACACATTATCAGGAAAGGTGGGCAGGTGACTATTGGATGGTGGGAAAACTATGCTACGGGAACCAAAAACAATTCCAACAGAGAACAGACTGTAATCTGAGGGGACGGAATATATACAGGGTAGAAACTCAAATGTAGTTAAGTGCAAGTTGGTCTTAGTAATGTTGGAGTAAGTAGAGGGTGCTATTTTTGGATTTAGGAGGTAGAGCTCCCTTGCAGTAATGGATAGTGGTATTGTTGTTAACATGGGCACTTCCACAGGTGTGCAGCAAGGAGGGTGCAGGTGTGGACTGTGAATAATAAGCGGCTGACGATAAAGGCTTGGGTTATGTCAACAGGGTGAGAGGTTGGCTCAGTGGTACATGTGTTTCACGAGAAGAGTTGATGAGAATTGCAGGTGGTTCAGGGAAGTTCTGTACTCCCTCAATTTATTGTAATCTCTCAGCATAATACATCCAACTTTGTACCCCCAGCAAACGAAGTTAAATTGCACTCATTTTCTCTTCATAGCATCATAATGTACCCACAGAGGATGACATGAAAAACACACAATTACACTCCCTTAGTGCATCACAATATCTTTATGAATTATGAAGATGAAACAATAATAATATGAGAAAGGTACAAAAAATCATGAATTCAGTAAAACTACAATAAACTGAATTTGGAGTTCGTGGTAATACCACTGCAGCCTTTAAAAAAATCATGATAGCATGCAGATGAAAGGGGAAAAAATAACCAAACAGGAGCATTTAATCCATTGCCTCAGCATGAGAAATAAGCATTGTGCATTTTTTTTCTTTTTTTTTAATTCAACTTTATTAAGATTTTCAAGATTATTAAACACGATACAGCTGGTTAACATTTGCCCAACAATAGACTGGTCACAAAGTCACTTAACAATGGACCAAAATAAAACCTAATGGATGTTTAATTGCGTGAAGTTTGTACTGTGATGCAATTGATACTCTTCCTTTCCGGCCCAGCATTTCATCCACTTCCAGATCTAAATCCCCTTGCCACTTGGTCTGAAGCTTCTCCGTGTTCTTCCCCACCTCCACCAAGGCCCCTTACCTGGAGGAGATCAGCCCTTTCATATCCCCTCTTGATTCCAAGACTTTCTTGAAGGTGCTCAGCTCCCTCTATTCCAATTCCCTCCAGGACTCAGCCGTGACCACCCCATTTAACTGGAGCTACAAGAACACCATCAAATTCCCAATGCCCAGTGCCTCCTCTAGGTCCACCAATGGGATAAACTGATCATCCCTCCTGTGGGATATATTGACCCACTCAATAATATTTCCCCTCATCACCAAGGTGCATGTGCGCAGAAACTGCAACATGGCTGTATTGGCTCGTGTGAGCGCTATGGCCTCAAAACTGCGTTTTTGCAGCAATAAAAAGATGGCTGCACCTTCTTGCCAAGCACACAGGGGCAGGATGGAACCAGGGGACACACTAAGGGAGCGTGCCAGCGTGTTCTTACCTGTACAAAAGAAATGGAGTGAAAATGCAGCACTGCTTTGCTGAAAGCCCAAGATCTCCATTATAAAGGAAACTTTTCACCTTTGAAATAATGCTGCTGATGTTATTTCCATCTGTTCTTCCGTAACTCACTGGGATTCATAAGACCCTGCCATGCCCAGTATCTCATTGTGCCTTAGCAAAACCAGGCATGATTTCTGAATGACAGGACCTGTCAAACCAACCCTGAGAGAACACAGCAAGGAACTTCACTTTTACTCACAAGTGAAAAACACATTAATTTCTTTACAAATGTATCAAAGCTCAGTAGTTCAAAAGAGAGTCCAGCTATCTGAGCCATGTCAGTTTCAATGCTTCTGTGCTACAAATAAATTACTGCCTAGAAGAGAATATAACTATGGCTGCAAGGCAATATCGGGAAGTCAGATGGCAAAATCGAATTTAAAAGGAAAAGCTAGCAGTTTTCAACATATGTGTAAGAATGGGCTTTTGCAAAACTAAAGGAGAAAAATGCCCATTTAAAAAGTAAACTGTTGAAGGAAAGCCTGACATTTCCTAGCAATATGAAGGGGTCTGTGGCTGGTGAAAATACATACATGGGCTATTTTATTCCACAGGTTTGTTTTAATTCAGGACCGAATATCAGAAAATAAAGGTTTTAAACTGCCTGGCTGGATTTACAAGCTGTCAAAAACAGGTCATTCCGGTTGGCAGAGTTAAAGCTTCCCCCTAGGAAGGGAGCCACACCATAAACTTCCAGGACATGAAAGTGATAATTGCTGGCTTGAAAAACTTTGAATGGACCAGACAAATAAAGTTCACACGCTCATCAGACATTCGTCTGTGCTCCAGTCTGAGACAATAGAAGTCCTGGGACACTAACCTGTGAAGTGAAGTGGGCCATAAAACCTTCAATCAAGCTGAGAACCCCCACCCCATACAGGGCTGAAGTGACAGTTGGTGGCAGCTGAAGAATGAAATAAATGGTCCAGTGACAGACAAAGGACTGCCATTTGCTTCCAAAGATTATTTTATAAATAAACTGTAAAGACTTTTATCTCTGCAGTAGGAATTTGTAAAATGTAAAAGGTCCTCAGTTTTAAAGTGATTTTATGGGCTTTCATTGAAGACATGGTCGAATTCACTTACGCTTTGGGGACATAAAATGGCAAAGTATTGGGGATTACAAGAAAAGCATCCATGTTGCAAATGCGAATTTTTGTACATACATCCCTTATGATCATCCACACCCATGTATAAAGTTATGGATTTTTAGGCCAAACATTTAACACTGAAAATGACCAAAGATTATTAAATGTACAAAACAATGTCGTCTCACAAATATGCAGGATTAGATGGCTGTGCTCTACATAAAATATATGTAACCTGATTATGTCATTAATTAAGGTGCCACAACTGTACAAATGTGTAATTTCTGATATGACAGATTTTTGGCAAAAAGGTCTGTGGGAAGTCTTTTTACATCATGAAATGCAACCTCCTGAACTGAGTCATATCCCAGGGGAGGCAACCAACATTGATTGTCCAATCTAGTTGTTTAAAGGCGGGTTTAGCTGAGCCGGCCCAGCCATATAGTCTATGATGTCACTATGCATTATAAATAAGAGCCCATGACAAGACTCTAGACGCACACTCTTCCTGATTTTCCTGCACCGGCATCCTGTTCCATTCATCCAGATTCCATATCCCAACTACAAGGTCAAAGCTTTGCTGACCCTACTCCAGGGCCCACTGCAAAACCCAAGCAGTGCTGATCCTATTCCCAGCAAGGCCTCTATTCTGAAAACCCACTAATCTCCCATTAAAAAGGGGAGAGCTGTGGTCCTTTTTGCATCCTGAACCAGCATCACTTGCTGCCCCCTAACTGCATGCCATCCTGCCATCCATCTGACCTTTAGTATCCAGTGAACAGAACTGACAGCTGTTTGCAAGGCACGCTGCCGTGTAGTGACCAGAACCATTGACGGTCCAAAAATCTCAAACTAAAAGTGGACTGCGAGTATAATCGCCACCACATAGAAACCTATAGTATACTTTGTCTTGCCTTTGTCCTTATCTCACTCTCTAAGTCATCATATCCTTACCCTGCTAACTTGTTAAAACTGTCAGAATTATTCTTGCAACCCTGCCCTTGATTTCTAGTGTGAGTGCCATCTCTTTAGTATTTTGTCTTGTGTAATCCTATGCCATTAGTCCTATTTCGAGTGATTGGATTGGTTTCCGCCAGGGTTGGGCGCTGGGGTGATGGGGTTGAAGTCGCAAATCAACCCTGGCTCTTGCTGTGTCCATCTTTTGTTGCCTAGCTTGAATACTCTAGTGTAAAGTAAAACTGTTCTTGTCACAAGCGATTTCCGTTCCTATTTCAAAGCTCCATTTTACACAAAGCGCACCTTTTTATATCTTGCATAACTCACCCAATTTAGCAGGTACAGACCTAGTTTCACTTCTAGAATATCCCTGGGCTATACCTCTATTCCCCAACCAGAGAATTCCAAATCAGTGTATTTCACCCGTTTTTCTTAAAAAACGTTTGGGTAATTTCAGGTGGGAATTGAAAAATTGCAAAATTTCCAGCGTGTCATTTTGCTGCAATCTGTTTTAAACCGTCCACTCATTTTTTAACCGTATGCTTTTGGTAACCTATTCTTTGTGATTGTTAGTGTCTTTGCATTGTTGCTTTAGTGAGGAAATATATTTGCTTCAAGGTGTTTACCACACATTCATTATTTATTTGTCAATTTCCGAGTGTCATTTCATAACATTGCAAGGGGTTTAAAATCTGTTTGTCTCTCTTATTTGGGGAGGGAAGGTCAGATAGGAATTCTGTTTACTGTTTCTTATTCCTGATTACATGCTGCTTCTGTTTATTCACTCAGAATTGATTTTATTTGTGAGTTGAGGGAACATTGCAGGGGGAAATTCTAACTTGGGTGCTATCTTTCCTAAATCAAAAAGTGCTCCTATTCTGCTGTGCTGTGTCTATGTTCCACTAGCAGGTTAAACCCAGTGCATTGCTCACATTCTCATTATAATTATCACCCCATTGGTGAGTGCTGCCCCATATTAAAAAGTGTATGATTTCTTTTGAATTTTTAAATACATAAATCAATAAATATTGTATTTTACCAACCAGCCTGGTTCATGGTCCATTGTGACCTGGGGTATTTGAAAAGGGGTGTGATATGAGTCGTGTACCATCTCAATATTCAATCTATAACTTAAAAAGGTAAGCCTTTCAGTCGTGCACTGCATACTAGGCCGAGAACAAGGTGTGTGTCGCCTGATTGAAATCCTTAACACTCCACAGTTGCCCTACCCTTTCCAGCCCGCCTCGTACCATCCCTGAAACCTATCCAAATTCAGGATCTGCTCCCTAACTTTCAGGGCCCAATGATGACTGAGGTGGAGGGGCACGTCGTAACGCCCTTCATGCCTGGGCCCTTTCGCCGAATATTCCAAATAATGACTAAGATGGGGTGTTCTTTAATCCTTCTCGGGAGAAGCTCCCTCTGCACCCAAATACATTCCCCCACTGTAGCCGGTTGGAGATGAAAATTGTCTAGCGCTATCCATTGATTGTCCCTCTGTGAAAACAAAATCAAAATATCGAGGCTGAGTACCCCAAAAGGAAATACACCAAACACGGGTTACAAAAGAACATGCAAAGTACTTTATTTTATACTGAATCCAGTTACAAAAACAGAGCAAAATCAGATAGCTATTGGCCCTCAGTACAACACAACGAACTCCAGCGTGGTTCAGTATGTTCAGTGAGAGACGTTGTACATTAGAATGCATTCGCTTTTTATACACTTGGTGGGCACGATGTCCAGCCCCACTTAGGGTTAATATTCCATGTAATACATCACTGATCTATGGTTCGTGCCAAGTCTCGAACAACCGCATATAACTGGTTTGCCTTTAATACATATATCAACAAGCCTATGCAATAACTGTGTATTCTAAGATTTTCCATGCAGACCTTCTCAAACATTAATACAATGTAGTTAAACAAGTGTTCTATGTTCAGTATTTGAATACATTGTTTCAACATATGTTCGTGGTTTAGTTTCATTGCACGAGTAATCCTTTTACACACAGGTCAACGAAGGACAAGGTCTCAGTTCACGACCTCAACAAGTGGCCTGCAGGCAAGTTACATATTAGCTATGTACAGAGGTCAAGATGGCCATGTTGTATTTTGGAATGACATTGTCCACCATTTTAACTCACAGGGTGACTTTTACAAAGCGAATCCTAAAATTGCAGATTGACCTAAAATGGCGGCTTACATTGATTTAAGGTCAGGACCTTGCAAAACGGATTCTTTCGCAAGCGACTTTCGAGCAACTTGGCGTAGGCCAATATACATATATTTGTTGCAATAGGAGGCACGATATATATAATTTCTCTTTTGACAAACTCTCCTTTTGGCCTATGCCAAGTGCTAAAAACTACTTTGGATCTCCTTGCAAATAACTCCATGCATCATCGTCCATGCACCCTGAATCACTGTCGGAAATATCTATTGCCATTAGGTAATTTGCTAAAATTTCTTTTAACACATATTCTTTGGAAGTTTTATCCGGGGCATACACTTTATGTCCTATCAAACCTATCGCTTGTGCGCAACATTCCCCTAGCATCGAACACATACTAGGTAGACACTGAATACAGCAACAAAGAAACAACAGGATTCCCAAAATAATTAGCAAGACCGAAAGTACCTTCCAACCCCAAGATCGCAAGAAGTCCCAGAACCAAGCGCTTAGGTCCCAGTTTCCCTCGGGGGCATGCACTTCGGAACTAAGGACGTGCAGATTCTGTATTGCCTTGAAGATAGTTGGGGAGGAATCTGGTACGAAAACACAGCAGGCGGACCCCACTAATTTACACACTCCACCACGCTCAGCCAGAATGACATCTAATGCCATTCGGTTTTGAAGTGCCACTAATCTTATCGCCTTTTGTTCTAACGTCATATTATAGAGTATGTCCGTGGTCCGATTGATGGTTCTCTCCAGTACTCTCGCTAGTTTTCTGATATCTTCTGAATTCACTATCTGCCCCCAAAATGGCACAACTGATTTAGCTATATCTCCCAAGATGTGTGCTGGGGTGTCACCATTCTCGTCCCGCCGTGTACGAGCCTTTGAAACTTCACTTGTACTAGCTATAAACACCCCAGGTAACAGGATCCCTAAATAACAGGTTCCCTGCCAATCCCTGGGCAACCATCGGAATGCTACATTACCGCAGACAAAGTAGACAGGTTCGCCTACATACAAAGGTCTGTTTTCCCCAGTCAAATTTGCAACGTTGGCACAACCTAGAAAATTTCCCATTGACTGAGTTCCATTCCTCTGTATGCAAAAAGAAACTGAATCGGGGCAATGGCTAACAGTGTAAGAAGGAGGCATGCCATCCTTATTGCCTATTAGAGTCATTTTAAAGGAAATCAAAGATTGGAAAGGACGAGACAGTTTATCAGAAGGCCTAATAGAAGCAACATTCGGTTTACTCCTCTTTGCAGAAAGCGAGCATCCCAGGGGAGTTAAAACACATTTCTCAAAACTGTTCAAATTGGTGCCATCATAGTTTCCTGAGATGCTATTATTCCACCGACCAAAGAACAGTGCTCTAAAGAGAAGCATAACAAGCAGTTGTCAAAGGTAAAGGATGAATATACCAACCTAGCCCCTTATCCCCGTGTTGCGGTAGATGTGAGCAGACCCAATAGTTAGATTTATTAAAAATGGCATGCAGAGCATTCATGATAAGCAGTAGAGTGTTATTGTGGCACCTTTGTCTGTGCTGAGAATCCCTAGGGGATAGAGTATGCAAATGTACAAAGGGAGTAGGAACAATAGATGTACTTTCAGTAGGCAACAAAAGTTCTAAAGAATGAGTTTCCTCGAGGTACCACAATCCTAAGGTAGCGACTATTAAAAACCCAAATATCATTATAAAAATACAGCAATACATTTTCGGGGCCCAGGCATTTTGTCCATTGTCCCGGTTGGTCACCCCCTTATTTACAAGTCCCATATGAGCGGTAGCAGGCATTGTAGTCTTCAAACGGGTACTCCAAAGTTCGTTGCTGGCGACCTCCCAGTCGAGCGACTTCTTCGTCCTTCCACAACCCTAGCCAACAGAATCCCCTTTCTCAAATTTGGGCAAAAACAAGCCCTCGATGATCCTTTTCTTCTTCAAATGCACAGCTGAACCGTGCCATATGTCTATCAGATGCACAGCAGAACCGTGCCGTAAGTCTGTCAGATGCACAGCAAAAACCGTGGCGTAGGTCTATTTTCTTGGATGTAGATTGTACCTTACTTTTCCCGGTACTGATTGATCCGGAAACAATATGTTGTCAGTTCTTGCTGGAAGCAACGTGTCGGAAGCAAGTGAAGATGCCGAATTTGAAATAGCAAACAAAATGTGGACCATTGTCCGACCAGATAACTCTTGGTAGCCCGAACCACGGGAAGTATTCCCTTAACATGATTTTTGCAGTAGTCATAGCTGTAGCATCTTTAACAGGGAAAGCCTCAACCCATTTACTAAAGGCGCAGATAACCACCAGCACATATTTCTTATTATCACATTGTTCCATTTCAATAAAGTCAAAGTGGATCACTTCGAAGGGGACAGAGAGTGGCCCAAAACTTCCCCTTGGAGTTACTGTCCCCTTTCCCACATTGTGTTGTAGGCAAATCATGCAATCCTGGACGTAGCGCTGGGCAATCTTCGAAATCTTGTCATTTGCCCAAACTTTCTCTAACATTTTTGTCATCTTCTGGGCACAAACATGCGTAGGACCATGGGCCATGATGACCATCATCATTACATACGTGTCAGGGAGTAGCCATTTCCCTTCCGCAATATCCACCCAACACCCGTCATCATCAAGTTTCCCCAAGCCTTCAGCCCACCTTTTGAATTCTTCTAACGTGGCATCAGCTTGGCTATCCCGTACAGACCAACACCCTCATCCATTGCATAAGCATTTACAGTCTCCCTTGAAACATACATCTCCGTAAGGAGATCGGTAGCAGTTTGTCTAGCTATCTGATCAGCAAAAGCATTCCCTTTCTCTATATCATCTGTAATCTTTCGATGTGCTGCACATTTCATAACTGCTAACTGAGTAGGGAGCACAAGCGCTGAGAGTAGTTGTACTATTAGGGAGCCATGTTGGATTTTGGTGCCATGTGAAGTTAGGAACCCTCTCTCTGACCAAAGTCTCCCAAAGATGTGAACCACCCCAAAGGCATACTGACTATCAGTATATATATTTACTGCAAGCCCTTCGGAAAGTTCACAAACTCGGGTTAATGCTATAATCTCTGCGGCTTGCACAGAATTAGGCGTGATTCTCTTAGTTTCCACAACGTGCTTAATATAGTGATCGCATAAGCAGCTGTGGATGTACCATCCAGAAGTTTGAAACAGGAGCCATCACAAAACAGCTCTCCTTGCGGATTATCCAAAGGAGTATCTTTCAAATCAATTCTACCCTTTGTCTCTTGTTCGGTCGTATACAAACAATCATGTGGCACTTCATCGCCGCAAGTAGCATCTTGCAGGAAAGGTAGGAGTTCAGCCGGATTAAGAACACAACACCTCTTAATTTAAATGTGAGGAGCAAACATGTCATGGGCGCTACTCCCGAGGGGCCAGGACTGGCCCAGCGCCCTCGGAAGCAGACCCGTCTTCCACTACGCCGGACCCAGCAGACCCCTACAGGGGCCCTTTGGACCGTATCCTGGCGCCTTTGGCGCCAGGCTCATGAAGGGTTTCAGTCCCGGCGCCATAGGCAGTGTAATAATGCTTGGGTGGACTTACCTGAGGCAGACCATGCTGCATATTTACCCAGAACAATCCAGTCTGGTTGAAGTCCCCAGCCATCAGGGCTGGGAGGAACTATTCCCTCCATTCAGGAACTCTTTTCTTACCTGGGTGGAACCAGTGGAAGAACACACACTGGAAGCACTTCTCTGCTATTTAAACCACGCCCGATGGAAAACACGTGCTTCGTGTTATTCTGCAGCAGCAGCAAGACGCTCACCGAGTCGGCTCCTGCATTCCAGGTCCAGAGTCATCTTCAGCTTCCGCGCAGCAACCTGTGGATGAAGAAAGACACAGAACAATACTTACCAGTCGCATTCATCTTAACTTACCAGTTTTTGCACGCGCAGAAGTGGCCGCATCAACCGCAGCATCCCGGCACCTGAAAACTAGAAAAAGGACATTATTAGAGGTGCCATTAAAAGCGGCCAACGATCATTATACTTACGTGCATCAGCACGTGCAGTGGCAACGGATATAAAGCCCGCAGCATCCCGGCACCTGAAAACTAGAAAAAGGACATTATTAGAGGCGCCATTAAAAGCGGCCAACGAACATTATACTTACGTGCATCGGCACGTGCAGCGGCAACGGAAAACTACGCCCACAGCATCCCGAGGCCTGAAACAAAGGAAAAGGGACATTATTGAGGTGCCCATCTTTTAAAGCCTAAAGACTACAGTATATTTACAGGCATCCGCTCGTGCAGTAACGGCGGCATCGCTCTTCGGCATCCCAGCACCAGTGCCACAACTAAGGCTGCAAAAGACTTGAGCCTCAACACTGAACTCATCCAGTGACGTAACTGGAATCCACGCACCCCTGCACCAGACGCAGGATGGAGAGCTCAGCATTTATACGCCTAAGGTGAGAGCTCGCCGAGACAAGTAGAAAGCTAGGCTGTGGGAGAAACTGGCGATTGGTGGGAGAAGGAATCCCATCAAACGGTGATTAACCCTTTTTCTTCCACCTGCAGAAAACTTACCCTGCAAGTCAGACATTCGATAAGAGGAAGCCCAGTCTTAAGAGTCGTCCGAGCTCTACGCTTCTCAATTGAAGAAACGATAGCAGCCCAGCCGGGATCAGCGCCTCCGTGGGAATCAGGTGAGCGTTACAGAACGCGAAGCCCACCAATAACCTCCTACCCAGGCGCTATGGAAACTTCCGACACAGACCAACTGGCCCAGTTATTAGGGGAATTAAGAGCTGAAGTTCATGCTGCCCGCCAGGAAACGAATGCCCTTAGGAGGGAATTGATAATATCAAAAGAACGAACTGATGATCTCGCCAGACAGTTATTACAGACACAAGCGGGGCAAACCCCGCTACCTAATTCAGGAGGGAGCTATATCCCAGCGGCTTCAGCCAATCCTGTTCAAATCAACCTACCCGGAAATGTGCCATTGGCACCGCCTGAACGCTTCTCTGGTGACACTAAAAGGTTTGCGGTGTTTATAAATCAATGCCGATTGCACTTTCTTTGTAGACCTGCAGCCTTTCCAACTGACCAGACTAAGGTAGCCTTTGTGCTTTCGTATTTTAGCGGCAGTGCCGCTGATTGGTCGATCCCTCTGGTTACACAGGATGACCCGATCCTTCGTGATTTCCCGACCTTCCAGGCAAATATGGAAAGACTTTTTGCAAGGCATTTCCAGGGGCAGGCCCTGGACAACGAACTCCTTTCCCTACGACAGGGCAATCAAGATCTTTTGGCCTACATTGCATCATTCAATAGGCTAATCGTGGAAACGAGATGGCCTGAGGACAAAAGAATCACGCTTTTTCACAGGGGTTTGCGTGGCGAACTCAAAGACGTCCTTGCCCAGGTAGTGAATCCTCCTCAGGATTGTTCAGAGTACATTGATTTGGTGGTCCAATTGGATCATAGACTACAAAACAGAAAGGCGGATCAATCCAGGTTTGAAACACGAGTGTTCCCTAAGCCTCAAAGTCACACCAAAGGAGTTGAAGCCATCGAACCTATGCAAATTGGGTTTGTAAAGGGTCCCCTAACCCAGAAAGAACGCGACAGGAGACGACAAATGCAACTATGTCTCTATTGTGGAAATTCAGGACATTTTCTTCGAGATTGCCCGGTGAAACCACCTAAGAAGACAGTGGGAGCTTCTGATAAGAGTTCTGAAAAGCCTGAGCCGGGAAACGACCTCGCCCGATAAGTGTAGAGCGTAAAACCAGTTCTTTGACCTCGCACTTCATAATGCCAATGGTCCTCGTAAACCCAGAGCAACCGGATCGTTTGCATGCAATTAAGGCATACATTGATAGCGGAGCAGTTGGAAATTATTTGGACCGCGAATTGGCTTCCAGGATGAACTTACCTCTTTGTCCAAAGGTGGTTAAAGACGTCATTACCACGGTGGATGGGACGGAAATCGCCTCCGGACCAGTGACCCATACCACTACTGAAGTGACGATACTAGGCCAAGACGGGCATCAGGAGGTAATTGTGTTCGACGTGATCAAGGCTCCTCAATTCCAAGTAATTCTAAGGATTCCTTGGTTGGAGAAACACAATCCTCAGATTGATTGGCGAGCAAAGACGATAAAGTTCCCAGAGTGCACACCAACTTGTTATCCATTACCCAACATTGGCCTAGCGTCAGTAACGGCTGACGGTCCACAATTACCTCTAGAGTATCGAGAGTTCCAAGATGTTTTTCAAAAGGAACAGGCTAACACCTTGCCACCCCACAGATCATACGATTGTCAGATAGATTTGCTACCCAGTGCAACTCCCCCTTACAGTAGGATTTACGCCCTTACCGAGCCTGAGAACCTTCATCTGTGACAGTATTTAGACCAGTACCGTCGAAGTCCCCTGCATCCTCGGCTCTGTTCTTCGTACCAAAAAAAGAAGGTGACCTCAGAACCTGTAAAGATTATCGTGCTCTGAACCAGATAACAGTAAAAAACCGGTACCCCTTACCTCTGATCCCAGAACTCCTTGACCAGGTAAAAAACGCCTGTATTTATACTAAGCTTGATCTCCTGGGAGCTTATCACTTGGTACGGGTCAAGGAAGGAGATGAATGTCAGACGGCCTTTTGCACTAAGTATGGGCTATTTGAATACCAAGTGATGCCCTTTGGACTATGCAATGCACCGGCCGCCTTCCAATATTTTATGAATGATGTCCTCAGAGAGCTCATTGATGTCTGCGTTGTCGTCTACATAGATGACATTCTTGTGTACTCATCTTCAGAAGCTGACCATCGAAATCATGTTAGGGCGGTCCTTGAAAAACTTCGCCAATATAAACTTTTTGCCAAGCTCGAAAAATGTGTTTTTCATATACTGAGGTCGAATTTTTGGGATTTATTCTGACACCCAAAGGAGTCCACATGGACTCGAGAAAAGTAGACGCTATCCTCAAATGGCCGTCTCCTACTTCCGTGAAAGGCATTCAAAGCATGCTAGGCTTTGCCAATTTTTACCGTAGATTTATTCCAGAGTTTTCATGAGTGGTACAACCCATCACCGCCCTCTTAAGAAAAAATAAACGCTTTGAATGGTCCGCAGAAGCAGAACAAGCCTTCCAAGAGCTAAAGGCTAAATTCACCTCGGCGCCAATACTGAAACACCCACGCCCGGACCTCCCTTACATCGTTGAAACCGACGCCTCCAGCTTAGCAATGGGAGCAGTCCTATCACAAAGAGATCCAGAGACTAACCAACTGCACCTGTGGCATTCTGGTCTCGGAAGTTCTCGGTGCCTGAGATCAACTACACCATCACAGACAAAGAGCTTCTAGCGATTAAATCAGCCTTTAATGCATGGCGGCATTATCTCCTCGGGGCCAGACACACCGTCACAGGGATCACCGATCATTGAAATCTGCAGTATCTGAAAATCGCCAAGGCTCAATCTTCCAGACAGCTTCGCTGGGCTCTGTTCTTTGCTGAATTTGACTTCGTGATCACTTATCGCCCCGGCAACAAGAACGGCAAAGCGGATGCTCTTTCCCGAATTGGAATGGGAGATAACGTTGCCAATCCAGAACCTGTACCAATAATTCCTGAACAAAGGATCGTGGGTCTGATTTCTTCACAATCCATTGAGGATATTAAAGAAAAAACGAAACAACTTGTAACCTCACCAGACTTACTGAACTGGTTACACAAAGGAAAAGATTTCACCGTAAGCAATGACTTGCCTTATTTCCAAGGGCGATTGTTCCTACCACACGCCGATTTACAAAGACAGGTAATCTCCTGCTATCATGATTCATTAATTGAGGGTCACCCTGGCATTGCCAAAACCACAGAAAAGGTGAAGAGACACATCTGGTGGCCTTCGTGGAAAAAAGACATAAAGGAATTTGTGATGTCCTGCGGTGTGTGCGCTCAAAACAAGGGTCAGAAGAAGAGGCCGGCTGGTCTTCTGCAACCATTAGACATCCCACAGTGTCCCAGGCATACCCTTTCCATGGACTTCATCACAGACTTACCCTCCTGTTCCGGGTACAACACCATTCTTGTTATTGTGGACCTGTTTTCTAAAATGGCCCACTTCATTCCGCTAAAAAGCTTACCTTCAGCATCAGTCCTAGCCAAAGTATTTCTTGAGAATGTCGTCCGGCTACACGGCTTCCCGTCAGTACTAATCTCAGATAGGGGGAGCCAGTTTATTTCCCACTTTTGTCGTAGCTGTTGTCGATTAGCTCAAATTGATGTAAGACTTTCGACCAGCCATCATCCCCAGACCGACGGGCAAACCGAGAGAACAAACCAGACTCTCGAGCAATATTTACCATGCATGCTACAACAGTCGGAGAGTAACTGGAAGGACATCCTTTGGATAGCTGAAAATGCTTACAACAATTCAGTTCATTCGGGTACCGGGAAGAGTCCCTTCTACATCTTGTATGGGATTCATCCTCGAACCTCCAACCTTGATCCACTTCAAGATCTTGGAACACCCGCCGTGGATCAATTGCACACCGTTATTACCCAAGCTTTTAAGGAAGCGACTGCACATCTACAACAAGCTAAAGGGAGGTACAAAAAAGGAGCAGATCAACACCGAAGCAATGCCCCTCAATACCAGGTTGGGGATCAAGTCTGGCTGTCCACCAAACATTTATCGCTTAAAGGGCCTCGCACCTTCAACCCCAAATACCTGGGACCATATCCAATTACGGCCATAATGAATCCAGTGGCCGTTAAATTAGAATTGCCAACCCATATGAGAATACATCCTGTATTTCACGTATCTCTTTTGAAACCCATGCAACCTGGAACCAGATTGACCAATCCTCCAGAGCCCATTCAAGTGAATGGGGAGCCCGAATTTGAAGTAAAAGACATTTTGGACTCTAAAATCATCAGATCGAAGCTATTCTACCTAATCGACTGGAAAGGCTACGGACCTCAGGAAAGGTCATGCGAACCCTATGACCACGTCCATGCTCCTCGTCTAGTCCAGAAATTTCACCGAACCTTTCCCGATAAACCAAAACCCCCGGGGAGGACAAGTTTGGGAGGGGCCTTGAGGGGGGGGTGCTGTCATGGGCGCTACTCCCGAGGGGCCAGGACTGGCCCAGCGCCCTCGGAAGCAGACCCGTCTTCCACTACTCCGGACCCAGCAGACCCCTACAGGGGCCCTTTGGACCGTGTTGCCTGGTGCCTTTTTGCACCAGGCTCATGAAGGGTTTCAGTCCCGGCGCCATAGGCGCCGGGCTCATATTGATAATCAGTGTAATAATGCTTGGGTGGACTTACCTGAGGCAGACCATGCTGCATATTTACCCAGAACAATCCAGTCTGGTTTAAGTCCCCAGCCATCAGGGCTGGGAGGAACTATTCCCTCCATTCAGGAACTCTTTTCTTACCTGGGTGGAACCGGTGGAAAAACACACACTGGAAGCACTTCTCTGCTATTTAAACCACGCCCGATGGAAAACATGTGCTTCGCGTTATTCTGCAGCAGCAGCAGGACGCTCACCGAGTCGGCTCCTGCATTCCAGGTCCAGAGTCATCTTCAGCTTCCGCGCAGCAACCTGTGGATGAAGAAAGACACAGAACAATACTTACCAGATCCCGGAATCCAGTCACCGGCAAAACCTGCAAAGAATAAACATAAGGTTAGAAAAGTGCAACTCGCTCGCAGCCGCGCCCGCTTACCTGATCCATCCGTGAATGCAACGGAGCTAACCGCGGCCTTCTCTTCGGCAGCTTCTCTGCACCTGAAAGGCAAAGGACATAATTAAAAAGGGGTTTGGGTGAAGGCAGTCGCATTCATCTTAACTTACCAGTTTTTGCACGCGCAGAAGCGGCCGCATCAACCGCAGCATCCCGGCACCTGAAAACTAGAAAAAGGACATTATTAGAGGTGCCATTAAAAGCGGCCAACAAACATTATACTTAGTGCATCGGCACGTGCAGCGGCAACGGATATAAAGCCCACAGCATCCCGAGGCCTGAAACAAAGGAAAAGGGACATTATTGAGGTGCCCATCTTTTAAAGCCTAAAGACTACAGTATACTTACAGGCATCCGCTCGTGCAGTAACGGCGGCATCGCTCTTCGGCATCCCAGCACCAGTGCCACAACTAAGGCCGCAAAAGACTTGAGCCTCAACACTGAACTCATCCAGTGACGTAACTGGAATCCACGCACCCCTGCACCAGACGCAGGATGGAGAGCTCAGCATTTATACGCCTAAGGTGAGAGCTCGCCAAGACAAGTAGAAAGCTAGGCTATGGGAGAAACTGGCGATTGGTGGGAGAAGGAATCCCATCAAACTGTGATTAACCCTTTTTCTTCCACCTGCAGAAAGCTTACCCTGCAAGTCAGACATTCGATAAGAGGAAGCCCAGTCCTGAGAGTCGTCTGAGCTCTACGCTTCTCAAATGAAGAAACGATAGCAGCCCAGCCGGGATCAGCGCCTCCGTGGGAATCAGGTGAGCGTTACAAAACAAGATCAATTCATATCTTGTCAACCATGCAGAAGTGAGGTGTTGCGTTTGAGTTCGGTTCAGTAGAACATCTATAGAGTGAAGCACCATCAGGGTTAGATCATGGCCTAGGACCATTCCCTCACTCTGTTTTACAGACGCAGCAGCAGCAGCGACAGCTCGCAAGCATCTTGGCAAAGCGCATGCTACACGATTAAGGGCGGAAGAAAAGTAACCGCACAGCCTATTCTTCCCTCCATGTTACTGCATTAATACAGCCAAAGCACATCCATCACATTCATGCACAAACAACACAAAGGCCTTTTCATAGTTTGGTGTGCCCAAAACTGGTGCAGAGCATAATGCAGTCTTAAGCAAGTCAAATGATTGCTGGTGTTCCGCGTTCCATGGCAATGGCGAAGAAATGCCCTTCTTCATCAAAGTCAACATCGGTTTGATCACTAGTGAGAAATTTGGGATCCACAACCTACAGTAAGAAGCCATACCTATCAAGGCTCTAACTTCCTTCTGTGTATTTGCGACAGACATGCCAGAAATGTGTTTTATTCTTTCAGGTGTCAATCTTCTTCCCTACTTTGACAGGAGATAGCCTAAATAGGCGACCTCCTGACAAGAATATTGATATTTTTTAAGCAAAGCTTTGTGACCGTGCTTAGCTAGATGGATAAGCAATGACAAAGTGCCCTCCTTACAGGCACTCTCAGAGTCAGCAGCTAAAAGCAAATCATCAACGTACTGAAGCAAAGTACAGGTAGAGGACAATTCAAGGGTATCAAGTTGCTCTTTCAAAGCCCTACTATAAATGCTAGGACTCTGTGTACCCTTGAGGTGCACGAGTAAATGTGAACGAGCGTCCCCCTAAGGTGAACGTGAACAAGTATCTACTATCCTTGTGTATAGGAATACTAAAGAAAGCATTCTTTAGATCCACCACACTAAAGTAAGTAGCTGTAACTGAAATCATGGTTAGGATTGTCGTTACATCAGACACAATCGGAAATTGTGGAGCCACGACTTTATTAATGGCACGTAAATCAATTATGAAACGGAATGGAATTGCATTATCGCCTTTTTTGTACACGGGTAAAATCGTCAAGCGTACTGCATCAGAAGAACAATAAATCACTGCATTTAATTCTTTTAACAGATTCAACCCCAGCAGGTTCTCTCCGCAATCCGAAGTCAACAGAAATGGACAGTGGTCCATAAAGGGACCCAAAGAAATAGGTACGGGCATAGAAACCGGGCAAACAACTGGTGTACCAGAAAACCCTACAGAAACATTGGTTTGCCCTGACAGTGGAATGTTTGGAACCCGTGAATGATCAATGGAACACTTCTGTGCTCCAGTGTCTATCAAAAACTGATATTTCCTATTTCCCACCACCATTTCAACGTAGACACCTTTCTGATTGACGGGAATAGGTGTAGGTTCCAAACCCTGCTTTGGGCAATCCTAGTGCAACAGAATGTCATCAAAAGGAAGCTCTTCAGATAAATATGCAGCAGAAGGATGATCAAATATGTTCCTGGTGTCCACACTCGGAGTCTGATTGTCCTGCGAGAAAGGTTGCTGAGGGTTCTGTGCAAACTGACCTCTGCCAGGGCCCCCTACACCCAGGCGACCTCTGGATCGCCTACCCATATTTCCAAATGTATTATTTGACGTTTGTTGAAGGACGGGGCATTGTGCTCGCCAATGACACTCTCGACAACAATAAGCGCACTGGTTAATGTTCACAGGACCCAATGGCACATTCCCCTGCGGGACATACTGACCTCTTACCTGAGAACTACCCACTCTGGGGCCTCTAACAATTTGTTGCAATAGCACTTTAGTTTTCAAATCGCCTTTTCAATTTTCAACCCTATCTTTTTCATTATTGACATGGTTCTCGTAGTACTGAGCCATGTGCAGTACTTCTAATTGTGATTTCACCTGCCGAGCACTCTCAGAAAACTTCATTTGTGACAGGATGTCAGGCAGCAATCCACGCACAAATTTGTCCACGAACAACCTTTTCCTAGACTCTGTGCCTAGGGCTTGTCCACTGAAATCCGAGAATGCCGGTTCGAACCGGTTAAAGAACTCAGTAGCACCCTCAGACTTTCCTTGGACACAGGCCGTAAGTTTGTCCCATATAATTCTTTTTTCTGGAATTATAGTTTTTAATTTTGCAATAATTCTATCAGGCAAAGTTAGTATCACCTGAGGCGGTCTTTCACCAGCTGGCCTTTCTCCATCAAGTCTAGTTAAATTCACCCATGTATCTCCAAACCCTGGCACGTCGTCTATAGTTCTAACTTGTTTCCACAAATCTATGGGCAGGAGTACAGGAAATAACAGATCAATATCGCCTAAGGTGAACACTGAGGATTGCAAGACGGACTCTATTTCTTTATAGAATCCCGTCGGATTTTTCCTAATAACAGGAATAGATTGCCTAATAGTATTCACTTCCTGTCTTGAGAACGGGAAGTGAACGAACTGTGATACATAATGTGCAGGAATGTTCACAGCAACTATATTTCGTGCAACATCGGCCACAACCTCAACCTTTGGGACAAATGTCGGGGGAACCTCTCTCATAGGCAACTGAGAAGTAGGTGACTCCGAACGCTTACTAAGCAACAGAGCTAAATCGAGCGCTATAGCAGTCGAAGAAGTGTCAAGTGAAAAAGCTCTCTTGTAAATACTCAATAACTCTGTGTGACAACTAATCTTTCTTTTTACACAATCATCCTGTAGGTACTCTATCATTACCTGTATCACTTTCCTCTGCATTTCTGGCATATACTGACTATACGTATCATATACTTCAACTGGAGTTATCGACATATCCGAAATCCATCTAAGTGCGTCCATCGTACAAATTTGTGTTTCCTCAGATATCGATTTACGACAAGGAAGGAATCGTTTCTGTACATACATACTTTCCCCCTCGTCATCCTCATATTGTAACTTTTCTAACTCCTTTCTATACTCAAATAACCTCTCGACATGCTCATTTACCTTCTCCACAGTGTCTCTAGAAAACGCTAGAGTATTTAGATCCCTTAACCCTTGCGGGAGATCCGCATTATTTAATTTTCCCCACATTATACATAACTGAATCCCTAAACCTTCAATAAAAACATTTTTCTCAGGAAATTTATCCATATCAAAAAGTCGGGCAAAAACATTAGCTTGATCATCCTTCTCAATACAATGCTTAGCCCATGCAATTAGCTCACGTTTCTTCTCTGGTGGTACAGTATTGCGAGTGACAACCTTTGACCCTGCACCTCGATCGATTACAAGTGGCTCAGGACCACTTGGAAGAGAGGGAGCAGGCAAATTCAGTGGAGGTACTGTAACTGGTGCGATAAGAAGAGGTGGAGAAACTGGAGGAAGGGGAACATTAGGAGGAGCAAGAACAACAGGAACAACAGCAGGTAGAGCAGGAATAACAGGAGGAAGAGGCAAAGCAGCAGGAAGAGGAACATACGGAGGTGGCGCAGAGGCACCAGGCCTTCGTTCATTTAATGATTTATCTATAAATTCATTGGAAGCATGGAGGTCTTTGGACGGATATATTTTTTGAATTCCAAGTGAGAAAGCCCTGTCTATATTTCTAGTAGATTCAAAATGTTTATCTTGGTCATACAATAATGCTTTTTCGGCTTTCGTCTTATGACGGCGCGCATGCTTCTCCCTGTCAGTCTAGAAAAATGGATACCTCTCATATGTAACGGCAAACGTAATTTGATGGCCGTGGGCCAACCGTCTCATGCACGATATGACAGACATATAGGTTTCCGAGTTTTGCAATGAACGGCCATTTTGATGTAACAAGAATCGCCATTTTGTTTTCTAACCATTGCTCATTGCTTTCTGTTCTTATTGCTTCACAGTAAATTTTCTGCTTACACTGCTCGACTGTAAAACATTGTTGTCTGCACGTAAAAGGACAAGGCCGCAGGGCCGCGAGGATAACAAGAGTTTGTTGAAACACAACATAGGCAGCGCCAAGAAGAATGCCAGGCTCCCTCCCGAATGTAGCCTTGAAGCAGAGCTGCAGGGCATTTAATCATTTCGCATCTGCCAGCCAGTCTCGTTATATGGTAGAATATGTTTAGAATAAAGCAGCTAAAGGCTTGAATTATGCTCTTCTTACGGCCCCCCTTTACTGAGCCCTGTTAGAGCGTGTCGGCTCCCAGGACACGAATAGCACCTCATAGATAGCAAGATCTGGAATGCGACTCTTCCCCCGTATGTAACTCGCTTCCAAGAACAGAAGCACTGTGTTCTGTTCAACAAGTGAAATATGCCTCCACACTTACAAATTGCATATTGTTACTAGAATAGATATTTGAAGGTGTCATAATTGTCGAAAGTGTCCATCATCACACCGAGTTCAAAGAAACTCAATAAAGGGGGGTGTTAAACATGTCATAGCTGATTGTTTGATATGCATTTTGTATATATGTAACTGATGTATGTAATTCACTCTCTTGTGTCCCTCGAGGTCTAGAGATACACGTCGTGGGGCGTGAGACCGAGTTGGCCAACTGAGAGTTTTTGCTTTGCAATAAACCCTAACTTTGGGAATACAACCTCGTGTCTGGCGTATCTATCGTGTGTGGTGACTCGCCTTGTTTCCATAGATGTAAGGGACCCGTAGGGGCCCCTTTCAAGATGGCGCCCGAATAGGGACCCTCCCCCACTTGTTCCATCGCATACGTTGTAATTGAGTAAGGCGGAGAACGGCGAGGACGGGATGATCGAGCCGGGATCAAGAGGTGTTCCGGGCGCCCTGTAGAAGTGATGAGAGACTCCTTTGCCGATCTGCACACATCTGATCCCTGATCGACATGCCTGGCTAGAGAACAAGGAGGTGAGGGTCCCGAAACGCAGAAGCCAAGAAACGCAGACACAACGTCATTGGGTGTGTCAGTATACAGACGACTTGTATCCGAAAGGACAAATTGATTTATCAGGTGAGTCATTCCCCGATTGAAAGTAATCCTGATATTGGTTGAGAGTTGACTTTGCAAAATCAAACGCCCTAGGTAAGGTTGATTATCCAGGGGGAAGGTTGAAACATGCCTGGGGTATTGTCCAACCTAGCAGGGTTTTTCCGCTGTGGTAGACAATCTTTGGAAGATGGCCAAATTGCACCATCTGGGGGAACGCCGGCGTATGAGATGTATGTGAAGTATGGAGTGGGTGCGATAATATTCTGTAAGACTTGGCATAGGCAAACCAGAAAGCAACAAGATCATCAGTGGCCGATTAATGGTAGTTTTGAGATAGCGAGAATAGATAACTTGGAAAGGGTGTTGATAAGAAAGAAAGTGTGTCCTGCAGCATTTGACATCGTTAAAGACTAGAGAAGGGAAGCAATGCTCCGATTTAGAAGTAGAGCGAAGCATGCGCGCAGGCATAAATCGAAAGGTGAAGTAGCGGAAGAGAAAGAAGAGGAGGACTGGACTGAGAGTCTAAGGAGGTCAGGTAGACGCGACCAGTTGAATATAGAAAAAATATACCCACAACGAGAATTACACATAGCAGATGAATTGATAGAAAACATATTGACCCATACAAAACAAGGTCCCAGATCAGAAGTGAGACCAAACACGTCAGTAACTAGTGCCCAAACCCCACCCGTAGCCCAGACTCTCCCTCCTGTAGCTCAAGCCCTCCCACAGCCACAGACCGCGCACGTAACACTTCCTATTAGCCAACCAGGCCCACAACAGACACTCCCTGTTCCCATTGTCCCATCCGCACCTCCCGCCTTAGACACAGACTCGGTGCCGTCCGTTCCTCCTGGGGTTGAAGTTGAAACCACGGGGGCGAGAGGCGGGACTGAACAAAGTGGATGCACGAGGGTAACTCGCAGTGCGATCAGCAAAGAAAGGAAGGTGGAATTGCAGCAGCAGGCAGAGATGTATATAGATGGGTATGATGGGACGGCAGCATTGGCTACGATGTATGACTTCCGAAGAAGCAACGAAAGACAGGTAGTGTTGGAATGCATGGGTGAATATTTGGTGGAGAAATGGAAACAGTTAATTGGGAAATTACCACCACAGCGATTGTTAGATTTGAATGCATTAGCACGCTGTAGGGAGAGGGATGAAGAAGTGAGAGAACATGTATATGGACTTTTTGAACTTAAAGATGAATTAGATAATGATTATGCCGAAATGTTTACTATACCTGGGTACAGGGGTAGGGATATCGGGAGACATCGGAAGGGAATGCAGGGGCCACATAATGAACGGCAGCAGTTACCATCACCGGGGCAGAAGGAAATGGTGGACGAATTATCTCGTTGTTAAAACAGATGGGGGCAGACTTGAAAGCATGCCTACTGAAAACGCAGGTGCTACTGCAGCAAGTAGTAGGACACAATAGAGGGAGAGGGAACGCACAAGGAAGGAGTAATTCGAATATGCATGGGGGAACAGTGGGACCAAATCAGTGTGCGTATTGCAAGGAGGAAGGACACTGGCGAGCACAATGTCTGCATCTGCAGAATAGAAATGGGTCTGGTCAGAGCAGACAGCATAGAGGACACCAAGGAGCGAATGGACCAAATAGGAATAGTATGCAGCAGCACCACAATAATGGAGGTAATCAAAACCAAGCCCAAAACCAAAGTGCCCCTAACCAGAGTCAGGGACAGCAAAACCAACAGTATGGAAACCAGAGTGGGGGAAATAGAGGGAAGAGTGGGAACGTTTTTGATACACAGCCAAACACGTATTACAGTAACAGTAATGATTACACATCGGACGATGTGTTATTTCCCCAATAGGACAGCCCAGTACAGGGGTCGGAACCAGTGTCTATTCCCGTGAATCAGAGAGGACCCTACGTAGAAATGAGAGTCGGGAATGAGGAGCACCGCTTTCTTGTAGATACATGAGCGCAAAAGTGTCCAATAGACCATCACTTGGTTCCGGATATACCACTGTCAGGGCAAAATAATGTTTCCGTAGGGTTCGAAGGTACACTAGTCATAAACCCAGTGTCCCAACAAGCTCCAGTTACTATAGGACCATTCACTGAACATTGTCCTTTCCTTTAACAGAAAGTTGTGGGGAGAACTTGTTGGGATTAAATTTGCTGAAAAAATTAGGTTCCGTTATACATTGCACAGCAGACGGGGTGTTCCTAACGATTTGGCCACAAGATGCCCCTGTGTCAGAATTCATGTCTGAAACTTTACCAGGAGAACTAAGTAAAGTGCCAACCTGTATATGGGCAATGCATGACAATGATGTAGGATGCTTGAAAATAGAGCCAGAAAAGATCATTTTGAAAGAGGGTGTTACCCTACTGCGAATTCCCCAATACAGAATTTCGGCTGAAGGTGAGAAAGGATTGAAGAGTATTGTTACAGATTTGATGAAATTAGGGGTAATTGAAGAAATTACAGGCAGTATATGCAATAGCCAGATTCTTCCAGTTTATAAAAAAGGAGGCAATGAAGTACCATACTGTTTTATAATTGATTTGCGCGTGCTAAAAAAAGTAGTAGATCCACAATTTCCTTTAGTGCCAGATGTCACTACAATATTGACAATGATACCTGTTTCAGCAGAATACTTTAGTGTAGTTGATCTAAAAAATGCGTTCTTTAGCATTCCGGTGGACAAGGACAGCAGATATTTGTTTGTGTTCACATTAGGAGGACGATCATTTACATTCACGTGGATTCCGCAAGGTTACACGGAAAGTCAGAGTATTTACAGTAGAGCTTTGAAAGAGCAGCTAGACATGCTAGACTTAACAGTGGGTTGCGTACTCTTGCAATACATAGACGATCTATTGTTAGCTGCTGACACAGAGGAGATTTGTAAAGAAAGCACTGTATTACTACTGTTACACCTAGTGGCACATGGCCATAAAGCTAGTTTGAAGATATTTCAATATAATCGAAAGGAGGTGGCCTATTTGGGCTACCTACTTTTGAAAGAAGGGAGAAGGCTAATGCCAGAACCTTAGAAAGTATTTCTTGTATGCTTATTCCAAAGACACAGAAAGGAGTCAGAGCCATAATAGGCATGGCTTCATATTGCCGACAATGGATTGGTAATTTTGCGTTAATTGTGAAACCAATGGTGAATTTGACTAGAAAGGATGCAGTTATGCCTTTACAGTGAGATGAGGAATGTCAGAAAGCATTTGATCAATTGAAAACTGTATTATGTTCTGCTCCAGTTTTGGGTACGCCAAATTATGAGAAGGTTTTTAGACTGTTTGTGTGTGAAAGTGAAGGATGTGCATTGGCGGTTTTGACACAGGAACAAGGTGGAAGAAATAGGCCATGCGGCTATTTTTCTTCTGCTCTGGACCGTGTAGCGTGCGCACTATCACGATGTTTGCGATCTGTCGCGGCGGCTGCGGCGTCAGTGAAACAAACGGAAGGGATGGTATTGGGGCATACTTTAATTCTGATGGTGCCACATGCCATAGACGTTCTATTAAATAGAACACAGTTGCAACACCTCACCTCTGCTAGACTGACAAGATATGAGATTATCTTGTTCGCGCCCCATACCCAAATTATGAGGTGTAGCACTTTGAATCCTGCAGAATTAATGCCACTACCCATAAAAGAAATTGGGGAGAATGAATCACCCCTCCATGATTGCTTAATGGTCACTGAGGAAGAAACCAAGGGGAGAGTTGATTTAAGTGATACCCCACAGAAAGAGCCAGATGGAGAGTTATTTTGTGACGGCTCATGTTTTAAATTACCTTACGGCACGACAACTGCCGCGTACGCTATCACTACCCTAGAGAGCATTGTAGAAAGCAAAAGAATCCCCTACAACTCGGCACAAGCCGCAGAGATAATAGCATTGACCAAAGCCTGCGAGATTTCTGAAAATTTGAATGTGAATATATATACTGATAGTCAGTATGCTTTTGGGGTGGTTCATAACTTTGGTCGACTCTGGGCTGAGAGAGGGTTTTTGACTTCACATGGTGCCAGAATTCAACATGGCCCTTTGATTGTACGATTGCTGTCATCACTCATGCTTCCAAAGCACCTAGCAATAGTGAAATGCGAGGCACACAAAAAGGTGACATGCAAAGTAGGAGAGGGAAACGTGTTTGCAGACAGAATTGCGAAACAAACTGCCACTGATTTAAATACCAAAATGATGACGGTTCAGACTGAGGAAGTACCCTGTATGATAGAAAATGGAGTTGCCACTGTGAAAGAAATGCAGGCTAGAGCTACGGCTGATGAAATACAAGGTTGGGCAGAGGGCTCTGCTGAGTTAGATCTGGAGGGTTGTTGGGTGGACAAGGGAACTAGAAACTGGATGTTGCCAAATTCATATGTGACTGCAATGGTCACAATGGCCCACAGCCCTACTCACATCTGTGCGAAAAAGATAATACAGCACCTATCTACAGTATGGCAGAATGTAAACATAAAGAAGAATGCAGAGAGGTTGGTGCAGAACTGTATCACGTGTTTACAACACAATGTAGGAAAGGGAACAACTCAAATAGGCAGTTTTGGCCCGCCCTCTATGCCTTTTGAGGTGATCCATTTTGATTTCATAGAGATGGAGGGATGCCAAAATTTGAAATATGTCTTAGTGGTGATTTATGCATTCAGTAAGTGGGTGGAGGCATATCCCTTAAAAGACTGCACAGCAATGAGCACGGCAAAAGTAATGCTTAAAGAATATTTTTCCCGCTTTGGCTTGCCCCGTGTCTTATGGTCAGATAATGGCCCGCATTTTGTGGGTGCAGTGGTGTTACAGATATGTGCGGGTCTTCAGATTGATAAGAGATTCCATAGTTCAAGGCATCCGAGTTCAGCCGGTCTTGTGGAGAGGCACAATGGGATTCTCAAGTCAAAAATCAGCAAAATATGTGCAAGAAGCAAGTTGAGTAGGGTGGATGTATTACCAATAGAGCTATTATGAATGCGTACGTCTGTGCAGGCTAAAACTGGGCTCTCCCCGTCCAAATCGTAATGGGGAGGCCGGCAAATGTTTGATGCGCACCTCAGCGAAAACGACTTAGAGAGGTAGAACCGCACCTCAGCGAAAACGACTTAGAGAGGTAGAACATCCTGTGCTTAGTACTTATTGTGGCCTTTTAATGCAGAAATTGCGTTTGATACATCAGCAGGTGCAGGAGGCATTACCAGTGAGATACACCTGTCCGGGCATGCGCTGGAGCAGGGAGACTGGGTGCTGCTTAAAATTTTTGAAAGAAAGTCATCGTTAGCACCTAGGTGGCGTGGCCCCTATCAAGTACTCTTGGCAACGCAGACGGCGGTACGGGTGGATGGACGGAAGTCGTGGATCCATGCCACCCATGCCAAAAAGATTCCAACTTCACTGAAAGACTTGCTTGACCCAGACGACCGGAAAGAGACAGCGGTCCTAGAAACGGAAGAAACTGTTGCCAGTAAGCCGCCACCAAATCTGCCCAAGCGAGAAGTAAAACTCGAAACAAAGCCTGAGACGATTGCCAAAAAGGGGAAAGGGCAAAGAGTGCCCCAACGTTGCCCAGCAGAATCGACATCACTGTTGGCCGACACAAAATCTGCCTTGCAAATACCAACAGAAACTAAACGTGTACCCCTTTGGCGCCCACCAGCACTTGCCAGCACGCCAAAGGCTGAATCTGCATCACTGGTGCGGCGCACACCAGCACGTGCAGTAGCACCACAAGCTGACTTTGAGCCTGAATCTGGAAGTGCACCGGCACTGTTCACGGATCACACAATACCAGGAGTAAGGCGATACAATTTGCGGCCTCGAAAGACAAAGTGATCCACAGTACTTTGGTGTTTATGTCAACCTCTGGTTCTGCTCATGGACGGAGAAGGAACTAGAGGTGTAGAGGAGAGAAGCATGAGAATTGTGCAAGTCGGACAATTCAAGACTCGGGGCTCCTCGGTGCGATCATAAAAAGTACATGTTCCTGAACCAGAGTGGACAAGCTGGACGCACATGGTACTAAGGCAATAAGATAACTGATCAAAAGTCATCTGAGCAGTATGAGAAAGGACAAGTGATCTTGCCTAAAAATAAATAAGCAAATCCAGGCTATAAAGGACTGGCAGAACTGAACTGTGACAATTCCGTTGAACTTATTAACATCAGAGCAAGTGCAACGAAGAGAGATATCCACGACGAACTGTAATAAGGGAGAAGAAGGATGATGAGAAACATGTCGGGACCGGTTCCAGCCTCCTTCTGCACCACTGCTGAGAATGAGTCAATTGTGGAGACTGTAAGCTTAAGAAAAATGCATGGTAAAAAGAATTGTATGCTGGCACTGACAATAATGATGTGCTTTATGAGCGTGGTAGCACCAATAACGACAGCCCTAGTATTATGGTATGTGGAATCGATACACCCATTGGGAATGTTTTTACCAATAGTTAATATATCCACTACTGAAAGCCCGGTTCAGGTGATTACTTATACCCTGTCCCCAATGGAAGAAAGACACAGGGAAGGGTTTGGTAACAACACATTATTAATTATGAATATGACACATGCAATTCTGAAGAAAACAAATTGCTGGGTATGTGCCCATTTACCACAGCATGCTGGGAAGGGAATAGGTTGGTATGTACAACCATTACCATTAAGTTCTGCATGTAGTGCATCTTTAAGTGAAATGTTCTATGGGAAATGGAATGAGAGTAGTATGGGTCAATTAGACAGAACCAACACGAATGAGTTTGAGGAAATAATAATGAGGCCTGTGGGTTGTTCTATATTCCATAAAGCACAAGCAATGACCCCAAAGCCTACGAGGAAAAGTACGTGAAAGATAACCCGACAAAATAGACAAGATAGATTGTCCCCACCAGTTAAAACATCTGTGATGACGTTTCGTGTAAGAACAGACGGGGACAAAGATGCAGTTTCCCCTTCTTACCTGGTGAATTATAACCCAAGAACTGTCCCTTTTTGTCTAAAAAAGAAAGGCTCCTTTTCAGTCAGAACATTTACTGGGTGCATGAATACAGTTGTATTGAAATGGGAAATAGAACCAGTATATGTGGGAGATCCAGTTTATTTTATATGCGGAGAGAAAGCATATCCTTAGTTGCCCAGAAACTAGGGAGGTACATGTTACCTAGGTCTACTGTTCCCAGGAGTGTTCCTCTTAGAAACAGCAGACATGGCCAGACTATCCAGATCTAGAGTCAAAAGGAGTAGCAATGGTGTTTTGATAGCGACCGACGTAGCAAAATCATTCATTCCATTCTTGTCCCAGATAGTGAACTCCTATAATATAAGGCAGCTGTCCAGAATAGTAAAAAATACCATAAACACAACAACAGATATACTATTTAACATGACGTTGGAAGAAAAAGGAATCAGGTTAATGACACTGCAAAATAGAATGGCTCTCAATGTGATCCTGGTTGATCGTAGGGGAATTTGCAAAATAGTGGGATCAGCGTGTTGTGTATTTGTAGATGACTATTCCCCTACAATCTTTGAAGCAATAAAAAAAATGCATGTCCTAAATTCGCTTCCAAGAACAGAAGCACTGTGTTCTGTTCAACAACTGAAAGATGCCTCTGCACTTACAAATTGCATATTGTTACTAGAATAGATATTTGAAGGTGTCATAATTGTTGAAAGTGTCCATCATCACACCGATAAAGGGGGGCGTTAAACATGTCATAGCTGATTGTTTGATATGCAGTTTGTATATATGTAACTGATGCACGTAATTCACTCTCTTGCATCCCTCGAGGTCTAGAGATACACGTTGCGGGGCGTGAGACCGAGTTGGCCAACTGAGACTTTTTGCTTTGCAATAAACCCTAGCTTTGGGAATACAACCTTGTGTCTGGCGTATCTATCGTGTGTGGTGACTCGACTTGTTTCCATAGTTGTAAGGGACCCTTAGGGGCCCCTTTCATCCCTACTTTTAAGTTGTTGCAACGCTTCTTTTTTCCAATTCTGCAAAACATCAAATGCTGCAGGTCTAGCTTTTTTCTTTAATAGAATTGACTCTAAATACTCAATACGAGGGATTTCGAAACTATCATTGACTGGCCACTGACGTTCGGAGGCATGTCTGTTTTGTCTGTGCCAAATGTCATTAAATACTATACTTCCAATGCCATGCTTACAGTACATAGTACATGCCGGTGACCCCTCCTGTGGTGCTGGACAGCTAAATTCCAAAGATTGTCTATCGCTGTGGAACAATGCCCTGAGGCAGGTAGACAATTTCCCAGGAATATCAAATTATTGGTGTTACCTGGTCAATAATTGTGTCTGCAGATACAATGCACCAAATTCAAATTTTCAGGGTTGAATTAAGAGTCGGGTCATGACTCACCTGAACAAACCTAAGGGGGTCCGATCGGATTTCAAAGAATCTTACCTAACTAATCTTACCTCGTGTATGGTGATTTCAGCAAATCTGCCCGCCTCGATAAGTGGACCCTCGTCAAGATGCTGTCTCAGACCACAAGCTAATCCTCCAGGGATCGGGTTGTGCAGCGCTGCTGAGGTGTCGCATCTCGTTCAGTGGGGCCCCTTTTTGTCACAACGTCCGATCCCGGTCCGATTGCCTGCGTCAACCTTCAACAATCCGGCATCAATCTTGAGGGTCCCTATTGGGGCGCCAACTCTGAAAACAAAATCAAAATATCGAGGCTGAGTACCCCAAAAGGAAATACACCGAACACGGGTTACAAAGGAACATACAAAGTACTTTATTTTATACTGAATCCAGTTAAAAAAACAAAGCAAAATCAGATAGCTATCGACCCTCAGTACAACGCAACAAACTCCAGCGTGGTTCAGTGTGTTCAGTTAGAGACGTTGTACATTAGAATGCATTCGCTTTTATACACTTGGTGGGCACGATGTCCAGCCCCACTTCGGGTTAATATTCCATGTAATACATCACCGATCTAGGGTTCGTGCCAAGTCTCGAACAACCGCATATAACTGGTTTGCCTTTAATACATATATCAACAAGCCTATGCAATAACTGTGTATTCTAAGATTTTCCATGCAGACCTTCTCAAACATCAATATAATGTAGTTAAACAAGTGTTCTACGTTCAGTATTTGAATACATTGTTTCAACATATGCTCGTGATTTAGTTTCATTACACGAGTAATCCTTTTACACACAGGTCAACGAAGGACAAGGTCTCAGTTCACGACCTCAACAAGTGGCCTGCAGGCAAGTTACATATTAGCTATGTGCAGAGGTCAAGACGGCCATGTTGTATTTTGGAATGACATTGTCCACCATTTTAACTCACAGGGTGACTTTTGCAAAGCGAATCCTAAAATGGCGGATTGACCTAAAATGGCGGGTTACATCGATTTAAGGTCAGGACCTTGCAACACAGATTTTTTCGCAAGCGACTTTCGAGCAGCTCGGCGTAGGCCAATATACATATATTTATTGCAATAGGAGGCACGATATAATTTCTATTTTGACACCTCTGGTCCCTTACATGTGGAATAAGGACCCTGAGCTGCGCTGCCTTATAGTATAGGTACATATCTGCAAATACTACTCCACCTCTCTCCTTTGGGAGCAATAAGGTTTCATACACCATCCTGGCCTTTTTCTACTTCCACAAGAATCTCAGGAGACGACCATTAACCTCACAGAACATGGAGTCCGGCATTTGAATTGGGAGCATCTGGAACAGATACATAACTCTGGGGAGAAAGTTCATCTTTATAGTATTTAGTCGCCCCAACCACGAGATTGCCAATCACTCCATTTCTCCAAATCTCTGAATAGGTTCTCGGGGAGAGGTGGGAAATTTGCTTTACATAGGCCCCCACTTTCTCTTGGGGGATTTATGCCCACATAATATAACTGATCTCCACCAACCTTCATCCCCAGCATGGCCAGACTCTGAAGTTTGTTGTCTCACAATCGGTCAAAGGGGGAATAAGATGGACTTCCCTTTGTTCATTTTAAAGCCCGATAGGGCTCCATATTTGTCCACAATTTCGATCACCTCTGGGACCGAGGACATGGGGTCCCTGAGGTGTTGCATGATATCATCCACATATAGCCCTAATTTGTATTCCACCCCCCCCCCCACCAGAATCCCTACCACTCGGGGGTCCTCCCTCAAGCTCTGGGCTAAAGACTCCATTGAGAGGGCAAAAAGAAGCAGCTAAAGGGGACAGCCCTGCCTCGTACCCCTCCCCAACCCGAACCATGCTGAGAATTTCCCGTTGATGGCTACGCAAGCCTTTGGTGCACAATAGAGCAATATAATACCCTGCAGAAACTTAGTCCATATCCCAAACATCACTAAGACCGCCCTCAAAAAGTCGCAATTCACTCTATTAAATGCTTTTTCAGCATCAGTAGAAAGAAGTGTAGGGTCCCCCCTCTGCCTCGGGCTCTTCAATTAAGTGTCAAGATTTCTGCCTCATGTCTGCTCCTTGCCTCCCCCTAATAAAACCCACCTGATCGGAACGCATCAATCGTGGCATATGCTCATCAGGTCTTGAGGCCAGACCTTGCATGAATAATTTTGCATCCACATTGAGCAGCGAGATTGGGCAATAGTATTCCCATGCCGTGAGTCTCTGCCCTCCTTGTTTATCACCGAAATAAGAGCCTGTACAAATGTTCTGGACGACCGCCCAGTATCCAGGATGCTATTAAACAACTTAACTGAGAGGCAAGGGAGCCTGCAAACGTCTTATAGAATCCATCGGTATACCCATCCTCCCCCGGTGCATTCCCCAATTGAAATTTAAGGATTGTCAGTAAGATCTCGTCTCCTGTAATGGGTGCATCCATTTCCAAGGCTTGCTCAGGGGTCAGCGATGATAATGTCACTTCTTCTAGATAGGCCTCAATCCCTTCTCAGGCCAGTCGGTCCCTGACCTTATATAGATTTTCATAGAAACCTGCAAACATCCCCCCTGTTCCCCCCATTGATGTCTCCAGGGCACCCCCTCGGCCCTACCACTTTCGCAACCCACCTATCAGCCCGCTGGCCCCGCAGTCTTGCGGCCAGGAGGGCACCCGCCTTGTTCCCTTTCTCATAGTATTTCTGCTTCAGGAACTGAAGTTTCTGCATTATCCTTCCCTCTTCCAGAAGCTGAAGTTCCTCCCTCTTACCCCTTGCTTCCTCTACCATTGCACCTCCTCTCCCCTCTGAACTGTGTATTCTCCCTTCTAGTGCACCTAACTCCTTTCACAGCCCATTCTCCAATAATGTCCTCTCTCTCTTCTTGCCCCTTCTCTGATCAACAGCCCCCATCAAGTCACCTTCCCTGCATCCCAAACCGTGGTCTGATCAACTTGCCCTGTGTCGTTTAGATGAAATTACTCCTCCAATTCCTTCCTAAACACCAGATCCTTCCAGGACTAATTGTACCTCAACCTAGAACTATTCGAGCCCAGATCCATCCACACCAAATCCAGGTACACCATATCGTGATTGGACGAGGCAATCGGGTGGATGTCAGCTTGCCTCGCGACCTCCACGAGGTCCCTTGATATCCAGAGGTAGTCTATGTGGGTGTAGGTTCCATGAAGCACAGAGTAAATAGTAAATCACCTTTCCCATGGATGGAAAAATCACCACACATCCTGCAATCCATTTCAGTCAATGCATGTCTGCAAACTTTGCCCCCTCTCCAAAATGGGCCCCACGGCAGCTGATCCCATGGAGCATCTGTCCAGCTGTGGATTTGCCCACATATTGATGTCCCGACCCATCACTCAAAGCCCTTTCCAACATGGGCTCCAGAAAATGCAGCTGGCCATGTTTGGGGGCTTTAGCGTAAGGCGCTTAATAAATCAATAAATACAAATACAAATACAAATATAGTGCCACCAGCGTAACTCGGGCCCCACTCATAGAGCCCGTCAGAAAGATGGCCCTCCCCTCCACCCCTCTCCACACCTTTGTTACTTCCATTCTCAATCTCTTATGAATCAAGATGGCCACACTGCCTTTTCTCGCCTTCCCTGAGCCCCAGTAGACCTGCCCCATGAGCCCACAGGGAATCTTTCTTTCCTCACCTTTGGAGAATCGAGTTTCCTGAAGGAAGAGAATATCCATACCCTGTCTGTGAAACTCCCTGGCTACCAAAGTCCTCTTAGTTGGTGAATTCAAGACATGGACATTAAGTGTACATATCCCCAGACAGTCCCCCCTGTCCTCTCTATACTGGTCTGCGATTGTCATACTGGGCTGACCACCTTATATTCAAGACAATTTCTCCCTGGATCCTGCAAAGTCTCTGTGAATTCTTCCCCCTCCCAACCCGTCACATACCCCAACTCCCCTTACCCCTCCCCTCACCCCATTGCCCTCCCCCTGAAGCACCCGGACCCCTCCAGTTAACATCACTGGATGAACAACAGCCAACAATAGGACCCAAACCACCAGGTCCTCTCACAGAACACCACACAAATACGTCCCCTATGTCCCCATTCCACTGCTCCAATTCTCCCCTCGACCCCCGCACACCTATGTGCCCTTTTCGCTTCTGATGCATATCTGCACCCAAGTCCAGCCACTGACTCTTCCCCTGGGTTGGTAACTTTGCCTCCCCAGCACCTTCCGCACAAATTTACGCCTTATTCGCAACAGCCCAATCCCTCACTCCAACCAGAATAAACATGAAAAAAACAGGAACCTCGGGAATGCCCTTTTCAGTGTCATCCTCCCCCAGGGAGGTGACAGGGCATCAACGCCAGGAAGGACCAGCCAGAGGGGATTTCAACTTCCTGAACTTCCTTGAACGGGGCACTTAGCACCTGTTTGCCCCTTTTATACGCCATGGTCTGTCCACCGGGCCCTTCACTTCTCATTCCCTTGGCAACTCCCCTCTCTCCCACCAATTCCTCCCTGGTCCTCTGTATATCATCCTCCGTTAATAGTTCATAATTATATTCGTCGACCTCAAAGGATATGGAGAAGGGGAAGCCCTATCTGTTTCTGACCCCCTTTTCATTCAGCCATTTGATAAGAGGGGCACATAAACGCCTCTTCATCAGCAT
The DNA here is from genome assembly GCF_040938575.1 of Ambystoma mexicanum. Classification (NCBI taxonomy): domain Eukaryota; kingdom Metazoa; phylum Chordata; class Amphibia; order Caudata; family Ambystomatidae; genus Ambystoma; species Ambystoma mexicanum. The sequence goes on along the minus strand of NC_090937.1, from coordinate 1,091,754,611 downwards.
GAGCGAGGACAGATCCTGAAAAATCATGATTTTCACATTTCCCAGCACCACTGTGCCCTGCCCCCTTGCTCTTTCCAGAATATTCTGATTGTCCGGGTAGTTGTGGAAGCGAGCAAGGACCGGTCTCGGCCCCCTGCCCGACCCACCCGCTCTGTGCACCCTGTCAATTTTAGGTTCATCAATGTCTTAATTCCCAAACAGAACTTTCGCTGCATCATGGATGATTCTCAGCAGGTCCCTTTCCGAGTCTCCTTCATTCTCCAGGATTCCAAAAAATCGCAGGTTATTTCTCCTTTCTCTGCTTTCAAAGTCATCCATTTTAAGAGCCATTTCCCCCTGCCTTCTCTCCAGATCCGCCAACCTCATATCCATCTGAGTCTCGATTGTTTCAAGGGAGGATTGATTATTCTCGACTGCTTGTAACCTCTCGCCCATTTTGTTGATCCTGCCATTCATTCTGTCCACTTTTATGCCAATTTCAGCCATCATCCCCCTGATCCTCTCTTCGTGGACACTGGGTCGTACCCTACCTCCAGCATGATCTTATTCGAGGTGTTGCTGTCCGATCCCTTCTAGAGCTCCACGTCGGGGAAATCACTTTTGCTTTCTTGGCAACAGCATCAACAAAATATATCTCTGCTCCACTTGCTTCGTTTCTCTGGTGGCTTGGGATGCACTGCCCCGAGGTGTTCACCAGTATTCACCCGGGGAGGCTAACAGTGGGGACTCATTCCACTTTTCCGTTCGGTGGTCTGGGAGCAACGCGCTTCTGCTGCGGAATCCTCGCGCCCCCTGGTGGCTCCAGCATTGTGTATTCTTAACACCATAAAAAAGAAACATCAGACCATAGAATGCCTATCATCCCGCAACATTTGTCAAAGGGAAAACAGCCAGCTAGCAATGTAAAAAATACAGCTTAGTGTTTGGATTCAGAGGAGAGGGAAAGAGAAAGTAATTTTTTCCTAATTGTTCAGTATTTTGCATGTTTCAAATTGTGTTAATTCAGCCTACGAGGTTGTTTACCAAACAGGACGCAAAATCACAGGCTTTGTTTTTTCAGGGAAAAAAATCCTTTATATCAATTAAATGTAGCCAAGGCCACACATGTCTTTATGCAGGGGTATAAAGAACTAACATGTTGGTGGGTCAAAATATGGCACCTCGTCAATCAGAATGCATAGATTTTATTTCTTTAATATCTGCGTAATGTGACTGGCTCAAGCCTTAATCAGGAATCTATCTGCTTTCGTGTTGCCAGAGGTATGTGGAGACTCTGCCAGGAGTACTGGTTCCTTCGGCTTCTGTTCGCTGACCCATAAGAACAGCCTTCACTCCCAGCCAACAAACTAGAAGGCACACAAAAACTGAAAAAAACACATGGCAAATTTGAAAGCCTCAAAAACCAGAAAATAAAATGAAATTCCAACATGTATGCACCTGCATTTGACACCTCTATCACCGTCGCAGCCTCCTACACATCCCTATGCACTCGGTGCTGTCTCTCTCAGCACGTGACCCGTACATCAGCATGCCTTCTCTCCCACATGACAATTCACCCTGTTCTCTCCTAAACACAACAGTGAAAGCGTGTTCTAAAGGACCTACATACAAATCCTTCCCTAGTCACACATTCTAATGTGTCTGTTGTTGCAAACAAATGCAACCTTCCTTGTCCATGGAAATGCTTATAAACCTGAACCTTTTTACCCTGCACTGCACAGTGGTGTTAAAACAAAACAAGCGCAGCAGTTTAAAACACCTGACTGTTTTCCCCTTTGTATGTTTTATAATTTGTTTTCACTGGCATACTTCAGGACTAATCATCTTGTTAGTTTGCCCCGAGCCAACTGCTCACATCTTAAATCCCATACACAACCTCATTCACACACACACATTAATTGTGATTATAGTTGTCTGGTCAGAGTTAAAGAATCTGCTGTTGTGTACCCATGTTAGTACTCTAACCATCATGCATAAACCCATCCACACTAGACTCGCTTTGAGTCATAGTTTCCTGCTCAGGGTTGACCTTGGATGGAGAACTAATTTTTCATTTTGAGTGCCCTACAGTGGCCACACAGCTTGGAGAAGTGTGTTGGATTCTGAGGTTGGTGAGAGTCCATAGAAGCGAGGAATGTTGCACTGTGTCAAAAGTGGCTGAGAGTTCTGGAAGGATTAGGATAGAGGATAATTCATAGTGGCAACCAGAGGCCACAAAGTTGGGTGAGGGCCCATTCTGTAGAATGATGGCTGTAAAATCCAGATTAGCGAGCACCCAATATATCATTAGTGTGCAGGTAGGAGGAGATCCTTTTTATAAATGTGCCTTTCAAGAATTGTGAATAGTGAGGGAGGAGAGAAACAGATGGATAGTTGCCAGAGTTTTTGAAATCAGACAACATCTTCTTAAGAACTGGTTGGACAGTTTGCACTATGAAGGAGAAGGTAAAGAGGTAAAGGTAAAGAGAGAAGTTGAAGATGGAAGAGAGATGTAAACCCATTGAACATCTGCGGGGGAAAGGGGGACAGTGGGGAGACTGAAGGGGTTGGGATTCCTTGAAGAGTGAACATTTCTGGTCATAAGTCGGGAGGAAGTAGCCTAAGGTGGAGGTCGGAGAAATATGGGATGGGTAAGAAAGAAGAAGGGAGAGGGTAGGGTAGAAGGGTAGTGATGGTGTCTTAAGGTCTTTCAAATGTTGAGAAGTAGTGGGAAAAGCTGTTAGCAAATATGGGAGAAGGGATTGCACAACTGTGAAAAGCAGCGAACATGGCGTGTAGTGTGGAGGAGAGTTTGCAGTGGAAAGATCAAAGAGTAGTAATTATGTCAGTGAAGTAGGATAATTTGCCAGAGTGGAGGACATTGTTGTGGATTAGGAGGAGGGAGGTTCCTGTTCTTTTGCAACTTGCAAAAGTACCATTTCATGTCTGTTTTTGAAGAGTTGGATCTGGTGGGGAAAGCAGGGTTGGGGGAGGGGGACAATGGAGGCTGGTACATGAGGTATAGTGCCGGAGCCTTGCTAAAGTCTTAGAAGCTAAGTCCCGGAAATAGGGGGTCTTTCCAAAGAGCATCCATCCTCAATTGATGTAGCTTTTTATCACAAAAAGAAGAGAATACAAATTATTTATCAGACGCTGACAGTCTGAAGAAAACTGCAGTTAGCCCTGTCTTATTAGTAAGAATCACTCTCTCATTATTAGCAAGACAGAGCCAGATTTAATTATCTCTAGAGTGGCAGAGATGACAAGGGTGTTTGATTCCCTTCTCTTTGTGTAATAAAGTCTGAGGAGGCCTGTTCCATAGCGAAGGCGTGAGAAGGAACAAGAAGGAGAAGGGAGCACCTGATTTTGATAAGGTAAGGGACTTAGGTGTCAAGGAGTCAAGTTTGAGTTAATGTTTGGTAAGAGGGGGATGGAAGGAGGGAGAGTTAGGATTACCAGCGATACAGATGTGGTGGATGAAATGGTTAAAGAGTTAGGGCCTCATTACACGGATGGCGGAGAACCATGGCGCTATTAGCGCCATGGTTCATGCCGGTAAAATACCGGCACCGCCTTGGCGGAAAGGGGAATTACCGCCCCATTCCAAGGTTGGCGGGGCGGTAATTCCCCCTTCTGCCATTGCCCTTCCCCATTCCCAATTTTGCCCCATAGGACTCAATGGGGATGGGGAAGGCGCTAATTACGGTACCGCAAATTGCGGTACCGTAATTAGCTCCCTGGGTCCCTTTGCGGGTTGGTTTTTAACGCCTGCAAAAAGCAGGCGTTAAATCCCCCAACCCGCAAAGGGACCTCATAGTAAGGCGGTAAGGATTTACCGGTACCGGTATTTTACCGGTACCGGTAAATCCTTACCGCCATCCGTGTAATGAGGCCCTAAGTGTCAATAGTGACATTTGAACTATGGAGTAAGGATGAGAGTTAAAGTATGAGTTTAGAGATGTAGGGCCTCATTACGAGTTTGGAAGTAAGTTACGGCCCTTACCGGCATGGAGCAAATACCGTGTCCGTGTTGCTACAAGGCCGCTATTAGAGGGCGATTACGAGTACGCAGGCACGAGCTTTGCCCCATGACGGCAACGACCTTACCGCCCTGCCGTTAAAGGGCAAAAAATCGCCCTTACCGGCATTGCACGAAGCGCAGATTGCCCCACCGCCATCCAAGCCATCAGCATTAGCGGTGATCGCTATTAGCGGTCACCGCTAATAAGCGGAACCGGAAGTAGCGTCATCGCACAGGAACGGGAAAGAGCACGGCGGCATTCTTTAAAAACACAATCCATTGCCATCCTATGTAACCAGGACCCATATCACCACCACACCTCTACCACACCTCTACCTCTGCCTGCAGCATATCACAATGCCCAAGGCACTCAAAAAAAGTGCAGAGCGCTTGCGCAAGGAGCGCTTCTCACAAGAGGAGTTGAACATGCTGGCCGAGACGCTGGCAGAAAATGGGGATGTCGTCTTCTTCACCAACATGTCGCAACCTGCAGTGCAGCAGAAGAAGGAGATATGGGCGGAGGTGGCGCAGAAAGAGAGTGCCGTTGGCACCACCCCGTGCACAGCGAAAGATGTTCGGAAGCGTTGGGACGACCTGTGCTTACACGTCCGCAACATCCTCTCGGCCAACCATAACCAGGGGATGGCAACAGGTGGTGGTGCAGACTCCCCCATAAAGATGCAACCCTGGGAGGAGATCTGTGCAAGCACCATCGGGATGGAGGCCATCGAGGGAGTGGGGGACATGGAGCGAGGAGACCCGTCATTTTTGCAAGACTGCCTACAGACAGTGCACAGCACCATCTTGTCCACATGCATGATGCACCCCATATATGTTTAATCCCAGACGCATCCCTGCATCACCCACCCAAAAGCCAAGCAACCCGTATGTCACTACATCAATGCCAATCACCTGCCATTCCATAGAAATGCAGCTACCCCAATGCATGCCTGATGCATGTAGACCCATCACTAATGCTCTCCCTCTCTTGGTCCCCCACAGGTATGCAATCAGACAGCGATGACCAGGACCCCAGGGAGGATGCTGCGACACCACACAAGAAGCCCAGGGGCATGGAGGGAGCAAACCGGCCCTCAACATCAAGGGGAAGAGGGCAACCTGGACTACTGCGCAAGGGCAAGGCAACCCGAGAACCTACAGCACCAATGTGCACTACAGCCACCACCACAGCATCCACACGATCCACCAACACACAGGAGCCAGTGGCTGAAGGCACTGTATCGGCTGCCAGCAGTACTGTCGGGGAGACAGCTGCCACAGCAGCCGTGTCCGATGACGAGGCAGATAGTCTGACACATGCCAAAACTACTGCTACAGGCCCCCCACAGTCACCACACCTCTCCCCATCCAGCATACACAACAGCAACAGTCATGAGCTGTCTCCTGGCGAGTCATGGCCCGGTAGTTTCAGCCCCATGCCAAGCATGCATGAGGAACCAACCATGTCGGTAGCACCTCATACATCCATCAGTGTCCGGAACAGCCAAGAGGGGATCAGGGCAATCCAACAGCGGCAGGAGGAGCTGACAGGGCTGTTGACCCAGCACATCACCAAAAGTGGCCAGTCAAGGGAGGAAATAAGGGAATGCACATCATCCCTCAAATCTGCAATTGAGACCACCTCAAAAGACGTATGTAGTGAATTGGCAGCTGCGAGACAGGTTCTCACCCAAATGGTGGCAGCATTGGAGGCCATGCGTCCGGCACAGGTGGTAGAACAACCTGGTACATCCTCAAATGCCAGCTCCACTAAATCCAGCCCCCTGCGTAGGTCTGGGCGGAACCTGCGCAGGTCGGACAGGGGTCCACCTGATGCCGCAAGAGGAGAAGGGGTGTAGGTTCAGCCAGGCATTCTGAACTCATGTAGACTTATGGTGCATGCCAGTGCACACCATGTGTGGGGAAGTTGAGGGGGGAGGGGGAGAGGGTGTGTGGGGGAGTTAAAGGGGGAGGGGGAGAGGGTGTGTGGGGGAGTTGAGGGGGGAGGGGGGATATGGGAGAGGGTGTGTGAGGTGGAGGGCTTGTGCACTTGATATGTTATATTTGTTGAATACACCTGTTGTGAAATCAGAATTCACATGTGCGGACATTGCTTATTGTGTACGTGTGCTTTATTGGTGAACAGTCTACAGTGTCCATGTCCCTGACACACCCAGTGCCCTGAGTCCCACCTCCATGTCATACCCCCCATCCATGTGTGCTAGAAACATTGGTTAATCAGAGTCTGACGCATGGCACGTCCCTCCTGTGCATTGCTGCCTCCCTGAAGTGCAGCCCCATCTCCACCCTCCTCATCCTCATCATCAGGTGGTTGCAGTTCAGAGTCAGGGGGCAGAGGCACATTCCGTCTGATGCACATATTGTGTAGCATGACACATGCCATGACGATCTTGGCCACCTTCTCATGGCCGTACAGGAGTGCCCCACCAGACCTGCTGAGGCAGCGAAACCGTGCCTTCAAGAGGCAAAATGTCTGCTCAATCACCACATGGGTACGTGTATGTGCATGATTGTAGTCCTCCTCGTGCCTGTTCTGCGGGTTCCGGACTGGGGTAATGAGCCACCTCTTCAAGGGATAGCCTGCATCACCTGCATGTGGGAAACAATGATTATGTGTACGTCATCATATCATATGGGATCTGTGTCAATGACACCATAGCATGCATTTATTTCCTGTTTGCACCCACATATCCATGCATGAATAGAGACACATGATGTGACTGCTATGTGTGTATTCCTCTTATCGACAGGTGTGCGTGCCATCGTCTAGTGGGCGCAGGGGGGTCCTATTCCTTGTGAGTGCTCATGCATTGTGGTAGTCCACACTGGTTGTTCCCATGATCTGGGTGATGTGCAGTCATTTGTATGCTTTCATCCTGTCACCATTGATGGCAGCCTCATGATGATCTCACTATGCATGACAAATGGTGACATGCTGTTTTGGTGGACCTCTGTGTTAGTGTAATGGTGTGTTAATGTATTTTGCCCTCATGTGACTCCTTTGTACGCAGTAATGGAGGACTGGCCTTTTTGTTGATGGCATTTGGTGCTGTGCATTGGCCATACTAATTGCTTGTAGCTGCATTGTGTTGCAGGGGCTATGGTCTGATTATGTACAGTGCACATGTTGATGGCTATGGAATGGTTGTAGCACTGAATCATTTTCATGGTAGGGCAGCTTACATCTTGCATTTTGGGGTCAGGTGTCAGGTCCGGTCTGGCCTGCTTTGGGGTATGAGCATGGCCATTCCTCTCAGGTACTCTCAGCCAGGTGAAATATGCACCTCTCCCCCCATCTCAGCCAGGTGAAGTATGCATCTCCCCCCCCCATCTCAGCCTGGTGAAGTATGCATCTCTCCCCCGCCATTTCAGCCAGGTGAAATATGCATCTCTCCCCCCCCCATCTCAGCCAGGTGAGGTATGCATCTCTCCCTCAATCACCTACCCACATCGGATTTCCATGAGCCTAACATGCAACTCACCGAGAAGCCAGGTTCTCTGCCCTGCATGTCGCTCCATGTAGCGTGGTGACCATTGAATCATGGGTTGATCCGGGGAATAGGGCACAACAATGTGTGATGATCTTGTTTGAGTCACATACCATTTGCACGTTGATGGAGTGGCATAACTTACGGTTGCGGTACACTACCTCCATGGCATGTGGGACCACCAATTCAACATGGGTGCAGTCGATGGCGCCAATGCAACCAGGGATGCCGGCCAGTGAATGGAAACCAACTTTGGTGTTGGAGATCTCCTGGGCTGTCTGTGGTAGGAAAATGTGGTCGCCTGTGTGCTTCAGGAGGGCATCGAGCACTTGGTTCAGTGAACGTGAGAATAATGGTTGTGATATGCCATGCATGTGCCCCACTGTGTGCTGGTAGGTGCCTGTGGCCAGGAAGTGAAGCACAGACACTACCTTCAGTAGAGGTGGGATGGCGGTGCGTATTTCAATCAGGCTGACAATGTCGTCATGTATCATGTCCACAATGGTGGTGATGGTGTCCCGGTCCAGACGGTACAGTGTGTGGATCTGCTCAGGGGTCAGGTTGAATGGACTGGCTCTGATGCGAGGGATTGCGGACTGCCTGCGTGGTACCACTGGCTGCACTGGTGGGGCATGCTGGGCCTGCCTCACCCTCCTTCTCCTCCTGCGTCTCTTCTGTGCTGCCTGTTGTAGTTGTTGTTACTGGAGTTCCACTGCAATCTTGCCCTCCAGCCCCAGCATTGCTAGTAGTATTGGAATCATTTTGGTGTGTGACTGGGTGTGGGAAGGGGTGGGGTGTGCTGCTTTTGTGCTGGCCCAGTCTATATTGCCTCCACCTGTGCTGATTGTGTGCACCTGTGGCAGTTGTGAACACTGCACATGGCCGTTTACGGGCGGTCCGCGATGCTGATATTTGCTCCATGCCGGTAAGGTACTTTTCTGTCTTCTGTAGGCTGTAATTAGCATGTCCGCATTACTTGTGTTCAGCTCCTGTTTACGCCATGCTGCTATTGCCGACATGTGAGGTCGGGTGCCCGCTATTAGAGGCACCGTTATTTACGGTGCCGATAATAGCGGATTGGTGGGTCGTAATGTCCCGGAGCGGTAAACAATGTTGGTAATCCTTTACCGGCATCGTTTATCCTTTACCTCCAAACTCGTAATGAGGCCCGTAGGGTGACACAGGTGCTTAGGCCTTACAGGTGAATTTTTTTAAGCTACAGTTTAAGAAGGAGGGTCTTAGGGGACCAAAATGTTTATAAATACCGTTTAAAGTGCAAAGCCTTTAGAGACCAAAGCACAATTTTTAAAATACGTATAGGGCTTACAGTGACAAAAATGCCATTTTTAGAAATACTTAAACTTTTACAAAGTATAACACATAGCTGTATCTGATACCTGGCGAAGTTAAAGGTAACACGTTTATACTCACACTGCTTCCAAAACTCTCAGAACTCTCCTCAGAATCATTTGTAATCCATCTGCTGTCAACATATAACATGGTTTACAGAAAGAAAGCAGCAGGACCTAATTCAAACAGTAGGGCTTCATGGATAGGTGAATGAGGGTAGACTGATTCATGGACCATGCACAATGGGCATTGTTTGGAACCATTAAATGCCAATAAGGCTGCAAGCAGGACATTGTGGCAGACAATACGAAATGGAAGCATTGGCAAGTCTAGCAGTGGTACTCTATGATAAGTGGCAAAGGCACAGGCGTATTTAGGGAGTGGCCTCGGGTGGCACATGCTACCACTGGAATCTGATGGCCACCCCAGGTGCCACCCCATTATCCTAAACTATGATCATTAAACTTTAAACACAGGAATATACGACACTAATGTTAGCACTGAAATCTCTCCATTGGCTCCCAGTGGATGCAAGGATTACATTTAAAAGCATTAAAAGCATTGTCCACAAGGCTTTCTGGGGCCTGGGTCCAAAATACCTTCAGCTATCCCTCTGCAAATACCTCCCCTCTCGAGCTCTTCGCTCCACTACCTCTTACTCCCTCAGGGTCAGTCGTTTTTCAAAGAAACAAGCTGGGGGTAGATCTCTGTCCTCGGCTGGGGCCTCCCCCTGGAACAGCCTCTCTGCCACTCTGAAACTTGAGGAGAACCATCTCCGGTTCCGGAAGCACCCCAAGACCTTTCTCTTTGCTTCTGCCTTTGCGCCTCCTCTGCCCTGCTGATCTGTTCTCTCTCAGCACTGTGCACCTCGCCCACCCTCTGTCTTCGGGCTAAGGTACCTGCTCACCCTGCCACCCACCCACCCACACTGCCTCTGGGCCACCCCTTGCACTGGGGTCTGTATCTGTACCCATAAAGTCCCCCCTTTTTTCTTCCTGCACTTATTAGACATACCCTGTCTGCTGCCTTAAACCCAGTACTTGCCACTTAATGGCTGCACTTATTGCCTTTATATGTATTTATTTATTATTATTTATCTGTTTCTCCTGTGCTTTGCACTTTCCACTTCTCCCCCATGCACTTTTCCCCTTTCCCTCCCCCATGCACTTGTGCATTCTCAATCTCACTGGGCCTAGTAAAATCGTTGTTTTTGTTCTCCCCTGTTCCCCGCCCTTGCCTTGTCGCGCTCTGAAACACTTGTATAGGAACGTGGCACAAATAAAATATCAATATCAATATCAATTAAAGTAGATATGGGTAGTGGAGACAAATAGTAAATTAATGTTTTTTAGACGTGTGTGTATGTGTGAGCGCGCGCGAGCGCGCGTGTGCTCCTATTTCATGCCACCCCTGCCTAAGTCAGTGCCCCATTTGGGCCACCCCAGTCAAACGCCACTGGGCAAAGACAAAATATCTGGCTTTGGAAAAGTAGAGAGCTTGCCTTCTTGGCCTTTGTGGACTTCAAATAAAATGATTATCGCCAATCTTCTGGTGAATAGCTCCCAGGTTAAGTGCTTGCCTTTTACCTGGGTGGCCACTCAAGTACTCTATCTTTCCGAATGAGATCAATCAGCTGCTATTAAATCGGGTATTATGAACAGCTATCATTATTGCACTTAGAAGTTGGGAGAATTTGCATTGAAGCACTTTTTAAAACCTGATATTGTTATTAGTTAGAATAACAGAGCTATAGTATTTGCCAACGCTTGCTATAAACTGTGAGTATTTGACAGTCTGGGAAGTGGGTAAGGACCGCTTTTCTTTCAGAAATATTTTTCAAGCCCTCACAAAAGTATTTTAATATAGCACATCCAGGCTATTCAGCCACTGATGGAGTCTCACAGAGCTGCTGGGCAGTAGCTTGCTGCCATCGCACATGGGTTTTGACGGTTCTTTGAAAACATGTTTGCGTTACATTTGCCTTCATTTTTCGCCTTCCTGTTTTCAGGCACAAGTCACCCTATGCGGCTTGTTCCAAAGGCATTGTTTATATGGAAATGCCCCTGCTCAGTTATCTCCATATCATTAGGCTAATTGTGTCCCGGTTTTTGGTCTCATGGAATTATAATAAAGCGACGTTTATCTCTGTAGCAGCGGCGCATTGAATCTATTTCTTTTGTGCCCCTTTCAGGCAAATGTTATTTTTATTTTTGGTGCAAACCTGTTGTTTCTTTGTCAATTGATACTTCTGGCCTGGCTTTCTCCTTGATTAAACAGTTGTTCTTTTTATAATTTTCCCTTTTCATCATTCACACAGAGGAGGAGACATGAAGCCCCTTTCAGGGCTCCAGCGGCCAATCGGCAGGCGGATGGCATCTGAAAGGGTACCACAATGCGCTCCCAATAGCGCTCCCCATCGCTGGGATGGCGCATGCTGAGGCCTGACCTCGCTCTGCCTGGGGTGACGAGTGATTCAATTCTTCTCTCAAACTCTTTACCGTCTTTCTTTCATTTCCTTTGCTGTGTCAGAATCGCATGGGATGTCTAAAGATCGGCATTGTGAACCCTGATAGGCTTACTGTTACAATATATCTATGTATAAAACTAAAGATGAAAGAATCAGGCAGAGAATTCGGAATTAGACATGCCCATGCTTATTCATTGGATACGGAAGGGCGGTCAGGAAAAAACAAATGGCGATTCACGGCGCCCTATTAAGATCCCCTGCGATTCCTTTTGCTGTACTTGGTGTTGATGCGTTTCTGTGCTGAGGGATGCGGCTTGCTCAGTGCATGAGCAACTGGGATAAGTAGCTGGGAAGTTTATATCCAATGCAAGTCTTGCCAAGGACGGAGTGTTCAATTGGAAAGAATCCTCATTGAGTAACACCCTTGCAACATTATCTTTCTATAACACCATCCCTAGATCTGTGCTTGAATGAGCCGCTGCCCCACGTGATGAGTACAAAATGGCGACCACATATTGTTGAAGGCTTTGTGTCCAAATAGTGCAGCCTGGGTAACATTGCCTCACGCCTGCAGTCTTTGGTGCGGCAGGATGGCGTGACTACGGTTGCCATTACTGAGGATACTGGGAGCCAACAGGAGGATCACACAATGCTCTGTTCACAGTAGGTGTTGATATGGAAGGCGTTGAGGTTGGTCTTTATTGGAAGGATAACTTGAACCCAGCAGAGAATGCAGTTTGATTAGATGATCAATAAAATCACAAAAAAACGACTAGATCATTACCATAAGCCATATTGTTCAGAATGTAGCCCTTCTAAAAAGTAGCAACTGCCTTAAGTTTGCCAAAGTAAGATTGAGTTCTGTTCCTGAGTCAACCCCTGGATGGCTGATACAGGGAAACCTTCAGCAGCTAGGCGTTGACTCAGACACACTTTAGAAACCACTTTATACATTTAACATCTTTAATTTTGCCCCTTTCTTTTTTGAGACTTCTATTATTATCATTATAATTGTTATAATCATTGTTATTATTATTATTATTATTATACATTTTTATAGCACAGCCCTAGTTTGGGAGCAATGGGGTGTTGTACAGTTCGCAGAGCAAAACATTGGTCCTGAGAATTTAACAAGTCATCAAGTAAACATGAATAATAATTATCACAGCATGATGTACAGAAGGGTGTGTGTGAACAAGATCACCAGAACCTTGGTTATATCAAGGTATTGTCTTTCCTAAACTGAAGGAGACTTGAAGCAGTCCGGAATGCCACTGGGATGGAGTTGCAAAGGACAAGAAAATAGCATGATAAGCACAGTTTCCAGGTTTTCTCATTGTGAGCCAATCTAGTTTGCAGCCTGGTGACGGTTTTAGTGCGAGATGACTGCGTGCCACCCGATGTTGAGTTTGCCCGTTAGGTTGGCTGGAGAACTGGAGGTAGTTGCCTTGTAGATGAGGCACTTCATTTAAGCTAATTTATCCAACTAGTGGGTAGACCTAACCAGCATTGACCAGTGTGTGCCTCTCCTGCTGATCTTGAGATAATGTACATGTTTTTATGTCTTTGTCTATAGTGATTACAACGCAAGAATGTATGGGGGAATACGCGAATGCACCAAACACTTGGAAGAAATATTTTGTCCTGAAGACGGCTAAAGCGAGAAGGATAGAGACCAGGGATGGTGCCTTAAATATTTAACTAGCCGAAACACATAGACACATCTGGTGGACACAAATGGAAGTTGTCCAAATAAGAGTCTTTACTATCTGCCTCTTTATAAATTGGTTCAGAAAAATCCTTTTGACAGAACTACAACGTGGTTGATACATTCAAAAGTCAAATTGTGTACAGAAATAACATTTGGCACGTAGGAACCCCATTATTAAGCCCTATTTTGAGTTTGTTGAATGGAAGATAAATGTTTTTGTTGTCTTGTGTAATGTGCCATGTGGAAATACAGGCAAATTTATGTTTTTTTAGTTGTATAATGATGCACTAATATATTAATAAAATGTGTTTCATTATATCTTAAATATTAGTTTGGCTTGATACAAGTGCTGTGACTAATTTAGCAGACCACACAAATTGTAGAATACGGCCGGCAGACATGGAGGGTTTAGAAAGGGGAAGTAAGGCTCATTTTTGTATTGTTTGCATTGTGATCCTCCCTCTGTATTACACAAATAATTCCCTCCAGAGTTGTTGGTATTATTAGGATCTAATGCATGGCTCCCGTAGATTACTCCAAAGTGAGCACTACCAGTCATAATGGAGGGAGTGATTCCTCACTGGCAAAATAACCTCCTACGTATGTAGTGGGGGGGGGTCGTACCACGTACCTTACAGGGAGACACGTGTAGGTGGGCACACAATATGCTTATTATATACCTTTACTGAATACTTGACACGCCTCTTACCTGTCTTCAGCCCTGCTTACCTGGATCCAGGATCACCACAGTGAGCCCTGCTGTGAAGTGGTGAACGGAGGAAAAGACAAAGATTAGGGTAGGATTTCCCCCAAATAGCAACAAGGAAAAAAGACTCTAGTTTACTGGCATACAAAAGGAATGGCAGACAGAGAAATGCTGGTGTATGGTTCTTTTAGTTGTTGTATGCGTGTGTATGTATACTTTTCATTTCTGGTACACCAGCAGGACTTTTTGAGAGTTTTGTAAAAAAACAAAAAAGGGGGAAACACACGACACTATAAACATATAACCTAACCTAAGCAGCTGCAGAGCTAAACCTTAAAAGCAAAAATGTAAAAAGTGTCCTTTTAAATTAAAAATATGTAAAAGAAGAAAGAAATATGTATACAAAGTCCATACAGTGCACTGTACAAAAAACTATATATAATTACCCCTTGCTTTGGAGACTGCCTGGCCAGGGCTGTCTCAAGGTCTTTGCTGCTGCTCTTTCTTGATGTTCATCTGTCTTGAGTTCTCCTGTGATGGGTCTCTTCATGCTGGCAGCAGCAGACAACAGCAGCAGCAACGTGTGGGAGCCCCAAAGTCTGTACTCAGGCTGGGCTGCATATTCAAGGTGCAGCTCAGCAATCAGATGCAGCGTTGGGAGCCACACACAACTCTCCTCCACCTGGGCCACATCTGTCAGGGGTGGCACAGGGAGTCCTGTTGGGCCACCTGCCAGGGGTGATACCTTGAAATTGTTAGCCAGCTCGGGAGGGCTGTAAGGTTGGGTGCTGCCTGCTGTGGTGACCACCTGTATTTAGAGTGCCAGGGCCAGCTGCAGTGACCTTGGCCCACCTGGTGGGTGGCGGTGCTCACAAGTACTACCACGCTTGTCAGGGGACTGACTCAATGCAGGGTCAAGGGCCGGTAACTGGTGCTCAGCCCCTCTAAACCCCTAGAGGTGATTTATAGTTACCCCAAAGGTGCTCCAATCGCACTGGCTCAACTGTTTAGTTTTTCTTTCTAGAGTGAAGGATCTCTCACACGGTCAATCATCAGGGTCCTTTACGATATTTTTTCCCAGCTCCCGGTGCGGCTTCTCGCTCCAGGGATGCGTCCCTATTTATTTATTATGTTTTGTTTTTATATCTGATGCATGGGGTATCACAGCCAGGGGGTGGATATCTGCTTCAAGGGATTATCCACAGTTCTTCCTGAGTGTGCCAGGAATAGAAAAACAAGGGATTGATAGATCTTCCTGCCTTGAGGTGTTGCAACTCTAGATGCACCATAGCGAATGAGTGCTGGGGAAGACGAGATCAATCCTACTGAGCTTAATGGCAGAAGACATAGAATCTTAAAGAGTTCCTAAAGGTCTACTCTGTTCCTTTGCATCCACTGCAGTATTTTTTAAACTTCGCAGATCCAGAATATAACAGGGAGCTGGTGCAATACCTGAGCCTCTCAAGGCATGAACAGTGGATGGTCTTCCAGCTATTTATCTGAAGCTATGCAAGATAGTGAGGCAGGGCTTTCTCTGGAGTTTCATCAGATGCAAAGATGCAATTTGGCAAATCAAACTTCCTATCCTTGTCTAGAAAAGGAAACTGCAAGGGGAAGGCTACTGGCTACAAATGTCTCCTGGGACAACCAAGATTACCTAACCAACACAAGCCCAAGTCAAACAAAGACAAACATATGGCTTAGTGTCAACCTCTGCTCCATGGAAAAGTTTGGTGTAGCTTTAGAATGTCTCGAAGAAAAGTCCTCCTTTGACTATCACACATGTCACACATCAACAAAGGAATTACTCCGGACCTTCTGCGAGATGGGACTAGGAATCTGCCTACGTGTTCCTTCCCAACAGATTTGTAAACATCTGATAATGTTTTTTCAAACTAAGATGGTGCCCTCTGTGCCTACGTGCCCCCTTTATTGCCTCACCCCATCCTGATTGTTACCAAGACCTTAAAATACTTAATGTCCTTGTCATGAACATTTCATATTTCCAATGCAGAGTTTAGAAACTTGGCATCTCTCTGATCACTCTGTTAATACAGACCTCATCCATGCTTCTCTCAGCCAAGATGAAGTGTCCTTTGCATCTGTCAAGATCAGCCCATTTCTAAAAATGCCTGTTGTCAATCCGCATAGCTATCCCAACCTTTGCCCAATTGTTTCACTCTCACATGGAGCTTAAACATTTGAATCGTCAGTGAGAAACCAGCCCATTGACTACTTCTAACTACACCTGCTTGTGAGAAATTACCAGTGTATCTTCTACCACGGCAGGGGCACCAAAGAGATCATCACAAGCAATGGAGCAAGGGCAGGCAAGCAACATATTTGCATCCTTCCGTCCAGTGGATCCTTGTATTAGCAGCTGCCCAGGAGGTCACTGTAATCAATGGCTAGTCATCACTGCCTAAGTTCCTTTGTCTCCACTCAAAACCATCTGGTTAAACATGCCTCCTTCATATCACCCATCATCAAGATCACACGTATAGCAGCTCAGTATTGAGTCCTTTCACCAATCCTGTTCAATGTGTACTTGGCTCTCTCTGACCCACATAGTCAAGAGATACTCAATTGGCTTTTATCTCTATGGCAATAACACCCGGCTACACCCCAAACTAAATGCATGGTCTATGGGTTACCAAGCTGCAGCCAAGTCCCTTCGACGCACCCAGTACATTCACCTGTCCATCAATTCATCCAACAAAGAGGACTGGGTGGATGGGCCAGGCAGATCTGCTCTCTGCCTTGCAAGTGTCCTTCCACACTAGAACAGATAAAACAGCGGTGTGGGCCTTTGCAAGAAGGGCTTCCGCTGCGTTTCACATTTGTTCATGGGTATGGGACCTTAAATACTGAAAAGACTTTTGTGAAAGAAGCTTCAATTAACATTTGCACCCTTTTCCTTGTAGCTTGAGGGTGGAAATCATTGGGTGTTTGCTTTTCTTCACCTCCCCACCTTTTCCTCACCTCATAACCAGCATGTTTTTTTTTTGTCACTCTGACTCCCAGGTGTTCAAAAGATCAGGGTTAACTGCAGAACTAACCCGCCTAGAGATATGAAATTAGTGATATGATAGGTTCTTTATACCACGCTTAATACCCAGAGGTATCTAGGCGCAGACACAGGGATCAAACCTTTGTTGCTCTGTGTCGTCTTGTTTCCATGGCGAGCACGTTGCCCCTGAGCTATCCTCCCGAGTGGTAGCTTTACTTATTTTCCCTTGGTCACTTACGAAAAGTGCAATTTTCATGTATATTAATATGATTTGGTTATGCATAAATAATTGTTTTAAACCTTTCTTTTGGCTATATTTAATGACACCCACTGAATTTGGGTTTTATGCTTTTTGCTCACCTTTAATTATCTATGTGTTCGGAACCTTGCTTGTGAAAACCTGCACACTGGATCACCATTAACAAAAATGCTAAACATTTGTAGTCTGTGTGCAAACTTTGATGCCAGCCTTTTATTCTTGCCGCAATTTAACAAAGTCTCAAAGTCAGAAATGTACCAGCCACTGCTCCTGTGAGGGACATTGCTCGTCCTGCAGACCGCGTGCAGATCTACCAGCCACGACTCCTGTGAGGGACATTGCTCGTCCGGTCTGATCTACCAGCCATGACTCCTGTGAGGGACATTGCTCGTCCGGTCTGATCTACCAGCCACGACTCCTGTGAGGGACATTGCTCGTCCGGTCTGATCTACCAGCCACGACTCCTGTGAGGGACATTGCTCGTCCTGCACACCGCGTGCAGAACCTCCCTCATCACTGCTGTAATATTGGCCATACCTTGTGAATGGCCAATCCGGGGCGTGATAAGCATAATGACCACACCGATTCTCTGATTTCTACTTGTTTACCAGTTGAATTCATGGTTAATGTTACCAGAGAACCAATATTGTCTTGTATTAAAAAATGTATTCAACGGTCGTTAGCATATTAGCCTTCCAACAAGTGCACATACATATTCCATGCAGATCCATTGATCAACATTCAAATGGAATGCTTCTCTGTATAAATCCAATCAACAGGTGTTTCATGCCTGCACACTTTGTCCAGGCTGAAACCTGACAAAGTGGGTGAGCGCATAAAGTGCAGCAAAGGAAGAATAAGATGAAACAAGAAACGTATAAAAACATTCAGTTATCCAGCTCCATGACATTGTGATATCATTGCCAAATAAACATTTCTGTGTTTCAATTGTGCCTGTTGTGAGCCTCCGTTTCTTGACTAACCTCATGATAAAAGTGTATTTCATCATTAACATAGTTGTTGTCAGGTACTCAAATAGACCCACATGTTTTTATAATCTTCAATAGCTTTGCAATGCACTTATTTGCTATTCAAAAACACTTCTGGGACCTTGAAAAGTTTCAATTTGTACCAGGGCTTTTTAAGTTTCTTTGTATCAATATTGTTCGATTTTATGATTTCCTAATTTTGTCACGTCTTACTTTTTTTCACAGTTTTCATGCCAAATATTGTTCAACCAGCTACACAATTGTGGTTGGCTATTACTTCCATGTAAATTCACAATCAACAACGCAATGCAATACTCACTCTGGTACTTAATCAAACATTGCAGTGAATTGTAAGGTAGCCCTTACTACAGGGTAATAAGTTATAAATTCGATCTTTATCCTGCTGTGACAAGATATGTGATACTGCCAGATATGTTTCTCATTTCATGAGTTTTATGTAATAGCTATCTCCTTGAGAAGCAGCTGAAAACACAGTCAAATATAAAATAAAAATATGGGACATTTGGAGTAAGGATAGGCTGCATTTTAAATAGTATTACAATTTGTAGTGGTATGTGTGCTGTGGCCTTATTGTCCAATTAAAGAAAACATCATATATGCAGGAGATTATTTCACATAACTTCGGATTCCTTCATGTGAAAGAGTCTCTCCTTTCCATTTAACATGGCTGTATTTTGGAGGCGGCTGCCATTTTAATGTAGCCTTTGGTGAACTGAACAAAATGGACATAGAGACTGTGACTAACGTTTGTGCAGATGCCCAACCTCCCCCATGAGTAGGGGTTTTTCAGAAGTTCCTTGCTCTTTATGGTGGAAGAACTTCCTCCTAGTTGGTACGGTTTTAGCAAGGCTTAAATATTTGAATCCTTACTCTAAAGGGCATTTCTGTGAATATTAGTGTAGTCTGTGCCATAGTAACTGAATTTTGGGATCAGCCTCCATTTAAAATGACTACTTAGCATGCTCAGCAACATGAACATAAAGAAGGTGACTAGCATTTGTGCAAATGTTCGGCGTCTGGCATGTATGCGTGCATTGCAATGCTCCTTATTCCTTATGCTGGAAAAACGTAGCCTTACTAGGTTGTCCTGGTTAATGCAAGCCAAAACTATTGAAATCCTAATGCAGAGGGGCATTTCTTTAGAATTGGATCTGGTCCATGTAGAAAGAACTACATTTGGAGTATTCTGGCCCTATGAAGTAGCTTTTACTGTGGTGAACAACATGGACATAGAGAAAGTTACTATGTTTGATATCAAATTATTTCGTATGTTGGAAAATCCCTCATTTCCTAGTTGATATGGTTTTCAACGAATTGTGTGAAAACAATAGTATGTTTCTGAATAAAATTGGCCCATAGCTGTATGCTCTTTCCATACTGAATGAATAAATACACATTCATGTCCTTTAAGCAGACAGGACTGCATTGTGTTAGCATTTTCTGATTTTAACTGTTGCATAACTACTTTGCTTAGTTTTTGCAATGGTTTAATTTCAATAAATTCATGCTAAGACCCGTCTAGGCACTTAGGAGAGTATACTTATATATATTACGTTCCTTTTGATGGATCATATAGAACATTGCTATTTTTCATTTGCTATTCCGAATGATGAATTTCTAGTTTTCTAAAGTATGTTAAATGTGGTATGCTATATGTCAGCACCTTTGACACTTCTCTGTTGGTACTAGGTTGCCTGTCTCACTAACTGTTATAGGATTCTTTTTTGTTAAAAAGGGAGGGGTGATGTTACACTAGTCTTCGAAAATGCAAATGCAGACTCCCGATTCATACATAAATACACCACTACTTTGTCTTGTGTCGGGCTGACTATTTTCAGAAGAAAACTGTCATCTAATTTCCTATCTTTTTTTTTATTTTTAAAAGGTTGTATTTATATCAACTCATGCAATGCATACAAAGATCATATCAAGTCTTGTAAACATTATAACATAAGGGATCAACCATATACTTTAGCTAGTAAGATACCCGAAAGCCCAGCATTGATATATACTCATTAATCGTGAATATCGCAGTGTTAGGTGTGAAGGAGGGGAAGTAAGGAAACACTTAAGAACAGTAACATGACCAGGACAGGACATACACGTGTGGGAAGATGAGTTTAAGGAGAGGGGGATAATGGGAAGGAGTGCGCAATTTATACTTAATAAATAACAATTCAACCAAAGATGAACGTGCTAGAAATTCAACAAAAGGTTTCAATGTTTTCCTATCTAAAGATCTATTTAGCTTCATATTGGCAGAGTACTTTTATATTGTCGCATCTTCTCTCCTGTGCCTTGTTGTGTTGTAAGCCTAAGAACTTGCTGTGCAGCTAATCGCCAATGTGTGGTGATTGTATACCTTGTATCCTTGTTCCTGATGGCTCTGAAATGCTCAATTATTCCTGTCCTTTATAGATCTTATGTTACTTCCAACATGGTCTTTTACGGATACATTGGAGAATATATGCAGAGAAAGGGGTTCTGAAACTGGTAAGGCTTTCTATTTCATAGTTGTTATTTGTGTACTAGTTACAGATGTACTTTTGTTTAAAGCTTGCTTAAATACACTGCAATTGCAACATGTATAAAACAAAAAGACATGGCTCAGTGTTTAGCCATGTGGTTGACTGTGTTATTAAGGACCGTGACTTGGACGCATAGCTTGTTGAATGGTCTGAGCTCTAGCGAATAGCATGCTTGGTTTTCACATACGAATATTACATGTCTTAATGTAATGGTTATGTGCTGTGTATAGTTTTCTGTAATGGCTGTAGTTTTAAACTCTATTGATAGGAAGGCCCATACAAAATAAAAATGTGCCAAAGGGAAGTATTATCGATCTTGATCATGAAGCTGCAACTTCATCTTGGAATCTAACATCACCCAATTTGCTGAGGAAGACGTAGCACCTACATCCTCCTTACCAGCGTAGCTCTCTAATACATTAATAGGCAAGGACAACCTTTCTGAAAACCCTTCCTTCTGCAAAATGGATCCGTAACACACTCGGAAAATAAAGAAATCCCTGAAAGTGCAGCAAAAAATGTAAGGAAAATAATCTCTCAAAGGAGACTAAACTAGCACACCTGGTCGACTGGAGAAACTACATGGAAAAAGCCATACACTATGTGAAAAGGAATGACTATATAACATACATCCTTGATGAAATTTCAAAAGCCGCTACATCAATGGCAGTATTAAGCAATCCCTTTCCCCTTTTATAGTATCATCCCTTCACAGTTGCTATGTGAGGGTCTGGCCAAATACTTTGAAATGAAAATCGCGGGACTTATGTTGCGCTCCCTTCAGATGCCAAAGACTGGTGCTCCGCTTGGCCCTCTGACAGTGGTGTTAAATGCAGCCAGCATTCCAATATTCCTTGCACTTGTACTGGATCAAGCTTTCTTCTGGAAACAAGTCTAAAACAATAAAAGCTCTGTTTCTTGCTCGGTCTCATGTCATGAAACCTGTCGACAAAAAAAGAGTTGAATTCATCTTGGGCAAACCGTGACCTGACATGAAGTTTGTAATTCACAAAAGGTCCCGACCGAGGCGCACTTTTTTGTGCTTCCTTAAAGAAGACCTCTACTATTGACTTAACAAACTATTGGTTCATTTCTACCATTGCTCCTATGGTCACTGAAATGATAAAGCCAACCTCATGCAGTTTAAACCTTTTGTTTAATCTAATAATATTCTGCACCCACTTCAGGCTAGGTTTCATTCAAGCAGAACAGCCGAATAGGGTTCAACAAGTGCAAGAGAGGGGAGGTGGACCAGACTCAGTAGGCTAGTCGGGGAAGGGTGCCAAAGGGCAAGTGCTGGTCAGGGGCAAGGGGGAGACTGGTTGATGCAGGGACTGCCTCAGTAAGGCTCATGAGGGATACAGGCCACCAGGCATAGAGGAAGGTGAAACTAGCAGGGGGGGGCAGAAGGGGGAGGAGGAGGAGAAAAGGAAGGTCTTGAAAAGCTTCTAGAATTTAAGATCTGCCTCAAGATGGAGAGAAACAGGAAGACCATTCCAGAGAGAGGCTCCTACCGAAGAAAGAGATATACCGCCACTCTCTCCTTAAAGAAGCATCTGACTTGCAGAGAGTTAGAGCTAGGAGACAGAATAATTCTGGCAGAGAGGTATTTAGGGAGAGAGAGAGAGTTGGATGTAGTGTGGTCCCAGGCCCCAGAAAGCCTTATGGATGATGCTGAGGGTCTTGAATTTGAGTAAGGAAGAGGATGTTGCAGAGGTGAAGCCTAGAGCGAACCAGGGCTCTGGAGATATTGAGTTTCTGGGGGAAGGTGAAGAAAGGGAGTTTGCCTCTGAGGAGGTGAAGCTGAAAGTAAGATTTCTTGTCAAAGTCAGCTATGTGAGGTGAGAAGGGGAGAGAGGAGGAAAATATGACACCCAGGTTTTTTGCCTCACAAGAGTGAGGGTGGCCAGAGAGTAGGGGGGAAGCAGGGGGCAGGAGTCCCAATGAGAAGGATCTCAGTCTTACTGTCATTAAAACAGAGATTGTTCAAAGCACACATGCCTGAATAGCAATCAGACAGTCTGGAATGAGAGAGGAAGGAGATGAGGAAGAGGAGGGAAGCTGAAAGGAGAGCTGAGTTATTGTCAGCATAGCATTGAAAATGAGGAGAGAAGGTGGAGATCAGGTGGGCGAGAGGGGCAAGGTAAATGTTGAAGAGCCACAGCAAAAGGATAGAACCCTGAGGGACGCTTTAGGTGGAGAGTCAGATAGAGGAGAGGCACAGGCCCCAGTTGAAGAGTAGAAGAGAGAGTACAGGATGTCCTGAATTTTGGTAGTTAAGTGGGTTGCCAAGGCCATGCAAAGGGCCTGGGAAGGGAGAGGAAAAGTAGAGACAGAAGATCATGCTAAGCGTATGGGATCTGAATGGTACTCTGTCATCATGAGTATTGATAACGTAACATTTCAGAATCCAGTAAAAATGAACAACAAAAAGGAAGGTTTTTCGACTCAATTGTCATGTCTGGAGCATGGAGTTTGGCCCCCTCAAATTAAGGATTATTCTGTCACTGAAGCTGAAGCAAACACCCTGGGAATAATCCTTGATAAAGATCTTTCATTTCTGCTTCAATCTCGACAGTGATCCAGAGCTGCTAGTTCCACCCAAGAGTGCTGTGACACACCTGCATACACCTCTCTGTGGGTATGATAAGCTGCCTGCATCTGTAAGTATCAGTTTCATCTGTTATTATGCCTCATTTTTAGTGTAAGGTTGTAATGACCCAAGATAGTGAATTTGGAAAGCTTATTTGAATTGTGTTTTATTTTTATTTTTAGAGCCAGGGGAATACAACACAAAAAAACAGAGACACATTACTATCTCTTTAGGACTAAGGTGCAGTAGCAGGGACTGTTTGTGAAACCTGAGCCCTGCTGTCGAATCCTCATTTTCGGTTAAGCTGATTTGCTGATCTGACCCAGAGACCTGTAGGAAAGAGAGGTGGTCACACATCGAAACAGCAGATGTCTGCAGAAGGGTCGCCAAAGTCAAGCCTGAAATAGGATACACTTGTGGCTTGTGAAGTGGATCCTCAATGAAGCCGCAATATCCATAGAAGAATGATGCCCCAGCTTGAACCTGAGCATCCAGCTCTTCTCCCTGACACCAGCAACTCCAGCGGTTAGTTGCTGCCAACCTCAAGATAAGGCATCAAAGTCCGGTGCCATCCTACCACTGGGCAGCGTTAGCAAAGCCTTAGCAAAGTCCACCAAGGGTAATGAAGACCTCTGTGTGGGTCTGCTAGGGTCTAGGTCCTAGGGCTTCTGCACTGCTCTCCCACCTGAGCAGGTAGGAATCCCCCCTTGTGCAAATACAGGCTCTCCCTTACTATCTTAAATCCTCTACTCCATAATCACTGCCCACCTATCCGCTTACTTTGTTCCTGCCTATTTTACTCCTCTTCCTGACCATTCTCTCTTCCTCTATCTTAGAGTTTCCACTACCATCACGATCCAACCCATTGATCCTCTACTCCTCCCGACCATCTCATTCCAACCCCATCTTCATCATCACTACACTTTGTAAATGACACCATGGGAATTCCTCACACATTCACCAAATAAATGCAAATCTCATCTATTCAATATGCCTCTCTCAAGAGACATCTCTCTCTTTAACCTCTCACTCCCTGACTGAACATTCTCTTTGGGCCTCTGGAATGCCCAATGGCACTGTAATGAAACCTTCTTCCTGAGCGAGAACTTTAATTCCCATCATCCCAAACTCTATGCGAAGGCCATCACAAAAACATGAATTTCCCACAATGCACAGCCACACTGGATGCCAT
Source organism: Ambystoma mexicanum (assembly GCF_040938575.1). NCBI lineage: Eukaryota > Metazoa > Chordata > Amphibia > Caudata > Ambystomatidae > Ambystoma > Ambystoma mexicanum. The sequence continues at coordinate 1,091,730,276 of NC_090937.1, read as the reverse complement.
CTATACGCTACATTCAACCACTCAACTTAACTGTAATTAAATGGTGCTGATCTTGATCTCTGATGATAAACAAAGACACCCCTAACGCCTGTTCCCCTCATTTGCACGTATTCCTGCCCAGGTTCTTGCTCCACCCTCTACTTTATCATCGCAGACATCAACCTACTACTTTATACTCTATCTGCAAATGACCTTACAGACATTGGGCCTCATTACGACCCAGGCGGTCTGGAAATAACGGTGGCGGTAAACCCACCACCACCGTTGTTTCCGGACCGCCTGAGTCCGACCCCTGCAGGCAGGAGGTGATGTTCCCGCCAGGTCTGACCTGGCAGGTTTAACACCTCCCGCATGCAGGCGGACGAGGAAACACCGGCAGCATTACGAGATGCTGCCGGTGTTTCCATGATCCCCATTTCCATCGAGTCCCATAGGACTCAATGGGAATGGGGATTTACACCATTCTGCCTCCGTGATTCCCGGAAAACCGGGGTTGTAATGCCCCGGTAATTCTGGGAATCACAGAGGCGGAATGGTAATACGAGTCCGGCATTAACCAGGCGGTTTTACCGCCTCGGTTAACGCCGGACTGATAATGAGGCCCATTGTCTCATGAAACCTCAACTCTCTGTCAATACCTTAAACTCTGAGTATTCGATAATCCATTTCATCATTACTGTTACTCCACCACTCTCATTAATCACTCTTTCACGAAGTATGAAAAGAGGGTTCAAGCCTGACTCCATAGTTCACTGCACATTTATATTGCATATCTCTCTCCTAGAAAGATGTCCATGACACTCCCGGACAAGCTTGTACCCATATCATTCTCCCTAACCACCAATGACCTTGCCTTCTACTTCTCACCAACAATCCTAAAATATGGGGCATTCTGTCCATCCACTTATTGCCCCCTGTCATTTCTTCCCAACTCCCCTCCATCCCTACTCCTCCTATGTATAGCTCACCTCTCTCCCTCTTCCCCTCTTGAGCAAACGCACATTCTTTGCTTAGTCAACCTTTCTACAAATGAATAGAGAGGGCTCCTGTCACCTGTTCCCTACCATTCTCTCTTTAATCGTCCTCTATCAGCTACCATCTTTCCACATGGCTAAAGGTTAGACATGTACATACTCCTCTTAAACATATCCTGTGGTTGACCCTAATGAGCCTTCTTCCTACTGATCTGTCTTTCTTCTGCCCTACCACTCACAATTCCTCAAGAGAGTGTTTTATTAAAGATATTTTTTATTATTTTCCAATAAACATTTAACAAATACGTCAACTTAACCTAATTGTTAACTACCTTGATGCAATGCACTAAGCAACTTCCTCCAATCTGGTTTTTGCAGTTAACACTGCACAGAAACTGCTCTCACACATGTCTCTAACTTTTTTACTATGGCTCTCCACTTCCACCTCTCCTCCATCCTCATTTTACTTGATCTATCTGCTGCCTTTGGCACTGTTAATCTTCCCTCCCTCCTTCAAAGTCTCTACTCCATATGCTTCAAGGCCACCTCACTTCAATGGTTGGCCTCTCACCTCTATTACCTCTTCTTCTCTACCCAGAGGAAATCCAAAATGTCCTCCATTTCTCCCTTCCAGTGCACATCTCACAAGGGTCAGCCCTGTACCCTCTCTTCAGAATGTATGTACTCCTCCGATGAGGCCGGGGAGGTGAGGCTGCTACTCGATAATCCCCCTGGGGGTGGTACTCAGTGGGTAGATTTAATGGGGAAGGATACCCTCAATTGAACCCGTGACAAGTATCCTAGGAACACATGGTATGCACTTCCTCCTTCTCTGTCCCCTCGCTCCTTTCACTCCACATCCCCTTCTATAATTCCCCACAAGTCCATTTATTTCTGTAAGATAGGAAACCGGTATCTGGACTTTCCATAGAATTTTTATCCACCAAATTTGTATCTATTGAAATGTATTCATTGAAATGCTTTTCCTTTGAATTCAATGGATTTCGATGGATTTTAGAATTAGGGTTAGGGCAAGGGTTAGAATTAGGGGTAGAGTTAAAGCAAGTGTTAGGGTAAGGGTTAGGGTTAGGGTTAGATGTAGGGTTAGATATAGGGTTAGGGTTAGGGCAAGGGTTAGGTAAGGGTTAGATTTAGGGTTAGGGTAAGGGTTAGGGCAAGGGTTAGGGTAAGGGTAAGGGTTAGATTTAGGGTTAGGGTTAGGGTTAGGGCAAGGGCTAGGGTAAGGGTAAGGGTAAGGGTTAGGGTTAGGGTTAGGGTTAGATTTAGGGTTAGGGTTAGGGTTAGATTTAGGGTTTGGTTGGGGTTAGGGTTAGCATTAGGGTTGGGTTAGGGCAAGGGTTAGGGTAAGGGTTAGATGTAGAGTTAGAGTTAGGGTTAGTGTTAGATTTAGGTTTGGAGTTTGGTTACAGTTGGGGTCAGGGTTAGGGTTAGGGGGGTGCCCTGGGGGTTGGGGGGTGTGAGGAAGAACCCCCCCCACAAATAAACAATAAATACCACAAGTTACAGGGAACTGTCCAGTGCTGAAATACATTAAAGATGTCAGCACTGGACAAGGGTTACATTTTGAAAATGAGGGTTGGTGTGGGGGCGTCAGAGGGGGGAGACCCCTGGGGGTTTAGGTGTGTTTTGGGGGAGAAACCCAATAAACAAAAAAAACAAGTTACAGGGAGCTGTGCAGTGCTGAAATAGATTAAAGATTACAGCACTGGACAAGAGTTCAATTTTGAAAATGGGGGATGGTGTGGGGAGTTGCGGGGAGTTTGGGGGGTGGCCCAATATAAAAAATAGATATCGTAAGTTACAGGGAGCTGTGCAGCTCCCTGTAACGTTATGTGCCATCGAATTTCCATGCAAACAAATGTAAAGTGTTTTTCGATTAAATTGTTTCGATGGATAAACACTTTGCATTTTATGTATGGGAATTCGATGGAACATTTTTCGATGGAAAAAATGTGATGGTACTTACCTTTGATGCAAACTTTTCGATGGAAAGACCATAAACCTAGGAAACCCCAACCACTTTCAACATACTGTGAGTAGGAACAGTAAGAACTACAGAGTTGTAGTTCCGCTTACTACTGACACAAAGAAGATTGGGCAAAGAGGAAAAAGCCCACCACAGAACCAGCATACGGGGTACAGTCAATCAAACTAAATCCCAATCATAAAAAGGGAACTGGGACTGTACGCGAAGGCAGATCCTCACCAGAGGAATCGAGAGCTGGCGAACAGCTTGCAGCTAAGAGCAGGGGATGCTGGTGGAGCCTTGCCATACACAGGAGGTGTTCAAAACTATCCTGGCTGGAGAATCAGAGGTCCAGGAGCAACAGGGAGCTGGACCATGCAACCAAGGCAGAAGGGGTGAACCAAGAGAGACCAGACATGGAAACACATCAGGGAAATGCTGAGGGAGCCGGAAGGTGCGTGGAAGCCCAGAGCAAGCAGAGACAAACCCACAAAGACACCCAAGGCAGTCAGTAACGCCATGAAAGGTACCCGCAACCATTACTGTAACTGGTGGCAAGGATCACAAAGAGCAAATGAGACAGTTTGGGGAAGCAGAGGAACCTCTTTTCCCCATCCCAGTTCCTGGGGAGAAATACAAAGCAGACATATGAAAAACAGTGCCTGGCAGGTTAGAGAGGGGCCTGGGACCCATATGAAACTCTGGAAAGCATAGAAGAAGAGTACTGAAGGGTCAAGGACCCATCACAGTCTAAGGTACCACGCAAAAAGTGTGCTGGGCTACAAGGTGCACCTGAGAGATGGGCCTGGGACCCATATGGAACTGGGGAAGACGCACGAGAAGAGTAAAGTAGGTCTTGAAACCATTGCAGTCTAAGGAAGTACATGGACACGGTTCTGAGGTTCAGAACAAGTCGAGGAATCCCAGAGAAGGCATAAAGGGGTTGGGAGCCCATATAAATGGAAGAAAAGAAGCAGAGCAAAACAAGGATAGCCCAAAACATCCCAGAAGGGTCTGAGACCCAAACAAAAGTGAGCAGGATGAGATAATGATAAAGGGGTATGGGCCCATTGTTAAACACACTCTCTGGAACAACAATCAAGTCTGGCAGGGAGTAAACCAGACTTGATGATACATTTTGTGGACCTTGCATTTGATGATTGTTTTCTTGTGAGACACAGCTGCAGGTGAAGAAAGAAAGAACTGCTGGGCAAATCTGGCAGAAGAGAACCTGATTTGCTGTGTGATATTTGTTTTGTGAAAGTACAACCATTTTAAACAAGAGGACTTGCAGATCAAGTCTAGTTGGATCAGGGACCAGACTTGATAAGACATTGAAAAAAGTGGAGGGTAAAGTGACTCTGTTCTGATACTTGGGAATTGTGTTTTCCTTGTCAAGATTTAAACATTAAGAAGTAGACAGTTTAGTTGGAGTCCAGAACAGGAGAAGCCTTGTTGTGGATCCAGAAGGCTGCAGTTTTCCTTAGATAATTTAGTGTATAAGACACAAAAACTGGTTTGGGCCATTTTGTGTTTTCACACTTCCTGACAGAATCCTTAGTCTTTTCTGGTTGATGTAGGGAAGCCCCTCTAAGAAATAGGGCTAGAAAGGTGCTGTTTCCTTTTCTATGCCTTTAATAAATGTATTACCCAACAAATATGCCACCTATGTGTCAGACTCGTACGTCTGCACCCTTACAGACCCACGCATCTTTGTGTGTGTATTAGGAGACACATATTTTGTATGCCTTCTCTTATGCTGGTGAATTCTACCAGATTCCTGTTTACTGTCTTATTCATCATGGCAACAAGTCTTTTGATAATAATTTTTTGTGGAAATCGTACCATCTGTGTTGATAACTCAGATTGGACAGCAGCTTCCTTGCCACTCATGTGTGGCGCTCTGATTATTGCTTGATGTAGAGTTGTGGGAATGCAGTCAGTCTCTTTGCTAATTTAGTTCTGGAAACACTTCAAGAAGTCTGTGATCCCAAAGCCTTGCTGACAGTGCGCTTCCTTTCATAACGCTGAAATGGGTCAGCAAAATGTTCTGCCTATTCAGCAGTGACTTTGTAGGGAGGTATGGAGTCTACAAAGTCTTGTTTCTCTGTTTCAGAAGCTTGGAGTTGCTCATTGGGTGCTCTGCTGTGGAGAGACAGGAGAGCAGAGTAATATGCTAACGGGAGGCGGTATTCAGAGCAGGAGCTCTGTTACATTGCAAGATAAACTCCAGTCTCGTGCAGAGCGCCGCATGGGGTGGTTCGTTGAGTGGTCTGCTGTGGGAGAGACCAGAGAGCAGAGTATCTTTTCTGTGGCTGCTAACGGGAGGCTGTATTCAAAGCAGGAGCTCTTTTACAGTGCAATATGAACTCCAGCCTTGCATGGAGCTCCGCATGGAGTGGCTCGTTGAGTGGTCTGATGTGGTTCGCTGGGAGCAGCTGGGGGAGCCAGCACCTGGATAATCTGCTGGTTACATGCTTTGCTCATCAAGACATTTACACTGAAGTAGTATGATGAACTATTTAAACTATTTTCATTGACTGCCATGTATTTTTACTATTTACAACTGAGAAACTGCAGTGGTGTGCAGTTACAATTTGCATGGCTGTGGCTGTAAACAGTGTGCATTTCACTATGACGATTAAGGACAAAATCACACACAAAAGGAAAACCAGTAGGCCTTCCCTCCCCCATGCTTATGCCCTTCGCAGCTGAGTGATACGCCATGTTGTGACCATACATAGACAGAAATCGTGGACACCGACGAAAGTTGCAATTGGCTGTATGGAAAATACTAACCAAGTGCAAACAGTCACCTGTGTTCTACCTCCAAAAGAAAGTAAAGTGAAACATAAATACAAATTCATTAGAACCCTTAAATTAAAGACAACTTTCACAATTGTACCTGGAAACAAAGTGATAAAAAACACCATCCTGAACTCAGTTCACTCTCAATTAGGGATGTGCAAGACACTGTATAAGCAGTTTCTTTGGCTAATGACACAGAACCAGTAGTTTATCAAATTTTGGGGGATCTTCAAATTGTGAGTACAGTTACGACAGCAACTAATCTTAATTTTAGATCTAAGTTTATGCCCCAATTGCAACAAAGCAACTTAATAGATACTTTTTTATCAAGCTGTCATCAAAGAAATTCACAAACCTATTGATATAGGCAGGAAAACAAAGTTTGGTGCCTACAATCTCAATCATAAAGAAATCCAAGCTCTTTATGGATTGCAGACATATCAAAATGTGATTATTAAAGAGGCAGTTCAAGGGGGTAATATCATCATCCTAAACAAGATGATTATATCAAAATGTCTGATGAACACCTCCAACAACCCAATTGCTATTCGGAAATCAATTATGATGTGTCGGAAGGACGTTTTTGGAATTTAAAAACCTCATTTTCAAATGATATCAGATACAAATGATTACTGGTGATGAACAATATCTCCTTTTGTGTGAGAAACCAAGGATCCCAACAATATATTTTCTCTGAAAAGGTACATAAACCATATGTCACTTTGCCAGAGGTTCGTCCAATTGTTAGTGGCAATGGTTGGATAACAGAGAATATGTCTAAATGTATAGATATCATGTTGAGATCTGAAGTTCTAAAATTGTATTCATATGTTAGAAATACTATGGACGCACTGGATGTATTTAAAGACATTGATTGTAATCATCGATTGATTTTGGCTACAATGGATGTTAAGGCGCTCTATACATTCATTGATCACCAATTGACTTTGCATACGATAGATTACTTTTACAGTAACAAGTCGACCTCATATTGGAAGCAGGTCACCATGATCAAAGAATTTGTGGCCTTTACTTTGGACAACAATATTTTTCTCTTCAATTTCTCTTCAATAACACCCTGTACAAACAGACTGGCTATGGGGGCATGTTATGCACCTACCCTAGCAAATCTCGTCATGGGTGAATTTCAATACCACACATGCTGATCTACCATGATGTTGTAAACAAGGTAAAAACTTAGATAAGATACATAGATGATATTCTGCTAATTTGTAATAGTACTGAGGAAAAGCTTGTATTATATAATGTATGTTTTGTGTTCTATGTTAGCCTGTGCGCTTCTTGTAGTAATTGTGTTAAGATTATCTAAAAGACAAACTAAAGATGGTCCTGTTTATTCAGAGTATTTTGTAATTTATTTATATTTCCAATAATTATTCCTAAAATTGTTCCAAACATCAGTGTTTGTACAGTAGTGCCAACAAACTCCGCCTGGAGGCACATGCATGTGTTTTGCCCTTGCTCTGGCTTTTTCAAGACACAAGTATAACAATTACTTCGTCAATTAGAAATTGTTTTTTAAACATTAGTCTTTTGATATATTGTTTGTTTTATCTAAACCGCAGGCATATTAGATATTAGTTTTGGCAGTTTCTTATTGCCTATTTGTTGCTTCCTGTGCGACAAATTATCTGTTTTCTTAATAAGGGACAACCACTAGGAAAACAGATCAGCTGTCGCGCAGGAAGCAACGAGATGGGCAAGAAAATGCAGTAATCACGGTACGAGAATCTTAACCTGGATTGAACCATGAACAACAAGAACAACGAATAGGCAGCCATATTAGTTATACATTTCTCACTCTGATTTAGTGATTTATGATGCTGAATGGACCAGTATCTTGTATTCCTTAGAATTTTAAGATGAGAATGTGCCATTAGTTTTGCAGTTTCTTATTGCCTATTCGTTTTTCTTGTTGTTCATGGTTCTCAGTGGTTGCTCATACTGAAGACCCTTGTGCAATGTCTTTTTTCATTTGGTCTCGTGTTCTGATGAAAGTACATACACTTCGGATGCAGCGCATGCAAATGAGTCCAGCATGATGAATTCTCCACCTTCTATTTCAACCCTCCCGCACACTTTGGTGACAACTAATGTCAATCTATCAGTACCCCTCTCCCCTGCCAGACAGAAATCCAAGGCTCGATCGCCTGATATCAGCCATAAGACTGTGCTGATTCTGCCCAGCAAGAAATAACAAAACAAACGCAGAAAGCGGAAGACCAAGCGGAAGATGGCTCAACATGCTGGTTTAACACCTGAGAGGTCTTCAAAACCGCCGGCAAATGCCGGCTCACTGGCGGAGACATACAAAAGTGCCAGTTTGGATGCAGGAGTGGGCCCGCCAAGAGTGACCATGCTGACTAAGGATATCCATTGTAATCATTTTCCTGATGCAATTACAGACAAGTTGGGCACTTTAGACAAGTGGCTGCAGGTTTCTCAATCCTACGCTCAGCCATTTATTCCAGATAAGGAACAACCATTGTAGCAAAATGGCATAGGTGCGTCGACTTGTCCTCCACTGCCCCGTTCCTCGAAAAACAGTGTTGGGGTCCAGTGCGCCTCGCATTCTGAAGTGCCTCCAGTGTGGCTTGGACAGAATGCCACTAACATATTTTCTGAAGGCCCATGTGATGCATAGAGGGCTCATACACAGCCACGCCAAAATCCATGGCAAAATAAAATGGTAAGATCCTCTGACGAAATGGTCAATCGTCCACGTCAGCCCACTCCTTTTGCCACCGATATGAACAGTCATTTGCTCATTTGGCCTAGGACGAGCTGTCATAGGATCTGAAATGTGGAAACATCTCCTACCAATGACAGCCCTTTCTTTAACCGTGCCAATCTAATGCGGTTGTTTCCTCAGATAGATGAACTGAGGATCATTACTTCTAATGACATTGGGCCTCATTACAAGTTTGGTGGTAGCCATGCCTGTAATACAGACAGGCTACCTCCAAACGTGAAAAAAAACGGCACCCGCGAATAGGTAATTACCGGGTCATGCCGAGTTTGGTGGACCCGGTAATTGTCCTTTCGCGGGTGCTGGTAATAAGGGACTCCCCATCCTATTCGGACCCATAGGGTCAATGGGAATGGGGAGGGTGGTAGCACCGGTACCGGTGCTACCATCATTTTCTGCTCGCGGGTGCCGGTACAGACTCCAGGTCAGACCTGGTGGCTGCAAGGGCACCCGCGAGCAGAACTCCTAGTATGGCGGTATGGTAGCAACAGTGCCGGTAGCAATACCGGCACCATTGTTGTCTTCCCGCCATACTTGTAATGAGGCCCATTGAAAGCGTCTAATTACCTGGCATCTATAGCAATAGTAATTGGGCCACAGTTCCATTTTTCTCACATATGATCATTGATAGGCTGATTTGTTTCTCAAAATATTTTAACACCATGGGATTTGATATATACACTTGACAGATCACCACGAGACATGAATACCCCTTTACTCCACTATACAAAATGGAGGGTAAGAAGAACCTTATTTTGCAGAGGGAGCCTCCTTCTTATAGTAAGCAAGCACCCATAAAACCTGGCCACCCAGTTAATTTCCACTCGTCTACCATCACTGGTTGGAAATCGGTATTGCATGAACTCCAAAACTGCCACACTGGGGCAGAACCCTCCTGGCAAGTCCTTTCCTGGAACACTTGTGGATTTAAGTCTTTTATCACCCATACAAATAGGCATAATGCCATATGCTCAGAAGACCTATTCCTCCTCCAAGAGACATGGATGACTACCAACTTTATGTTAGACAGTTATCAGATCTTGACTTGTCCCGCCATAAAGTCGTCTTAGGGTGGCTTATGTATTTGAGTGAGATCTTGCCAGGATGTACATCCCTATGATGCAGAAACTGATTGTGCTATTGCTTAGGCATTGTCATAAACAGCTGTCCCATCACAGATGTCTTCACGCCTGTCATTAACTTGTATGATTCCCCTGATGGTAGCTATACCTCAGCATTGTGCTTAAAAATAAAGGAGGTCTTGCTGGGGTGGCAGTTGAAGTCTCCAGGTGCGGTAGCCCTATTGGCCGGTGACTTCAATGCCCATTGTATAGGTTTAGCGGATGAGTGGCTACTTGAGTCCCGAGAGAATATATCAATGTGCCTCCCACCCAAGGGGAAAAAGTACGGTCTTGGCCTGCTAATAAAGGGCAGTGAGTGGACAGAGCTGCTGTTGAACTTCGACTTGGAACCGCTCCTCCTCCCAAGTAACTGTGACATGTTGCTCAATGTCATTACCCAGCAGAGTGGGGAACGTTTCACAAGGGGACCAAGAAGAGTGGTTTTTTGGCACAGTCCACTTGTAAATATCAGGGGAATACAATATTGTGGTCAGAAGTCAATGTTGAAAAAAATCAATGCCTTAGTGATGGCTAGTTGCCACTCTCCCGCAGATTTGTTGCTGTCCTGTAATGGGGATATTGTTGGCCTTCTTGTGGTCTACTAAAATGTGCCTGAAACTTGCGATCACGCACCTAAAAGGAATGTAATCAATTTTTGGCATCTCAATGCATAGGAGGAAAGTGGCACTCCATGAGACTGTGGTCATGATTAATCTACAGACTATCACTACTTCTACCACCAAGACACTCTAATTGGGGCGTTAGGCACAAAATACAAAAATTGGCTGCGGTTACACAAGCATAGCACCTTCTGTTTCATTTGGAAGATGGTGATTGCCTTAATTAAAACACATGATGCTAAAACGTTTTGGCATCTCTACCATCGTTGTCTTTCTGCCCAATGCCCCAAGAAGATTTGTGGTATTACTGAGCTGGCCTGGACTTCCTACATTAAGGAATTATACTGGGACTCTGAATTGGCCAGGGATGAGTCCGACCTGTGAAAACCGCTGGACTGTTTTGATGACTTTGAGGTTGACGTGACTGACATATTAAACATCGTAGCCAAATTAAAGACCTCGGGGGTCCCCGACCCGGACGGGTTGGCTAACGTTGTGCTGAAGTGGAACCCGATCTACTGGGCAATCTTGTTAGTGGCCATGTTTTCCGAAAATTATGCGGCCTGGAATCATCCAAAACACCTGGTGGTGATCGATACTAATCCTGGTACAAAAAAGGATACCTATGCAGAGCCCAGTAATATCCAGCTACTCACCACACTGGCTATGAGCTGCAAGATTTCTTCAACTATCCTGCTGCGACTGCTCAGCAGTCAGGCCGAGAATGAAAATCTACTTAATCTGCCACAACTAGGTTTTAGAAGGGGATGCGGCACGACACCTGCTATGTGGGTATTAAAACCTTTGTCTGCTGATGTCCAGCATGGTGCTGACAGAGATTTATACCTCTGTTTTATAGACTACTCAGCAGTGTTTGATTGTGTTTCACGCCCTCGAATGTTAGACCTCTGGGGTATTAATCCCCATCTGTTGCGCCATATCACGCTGCTCTATATTGACACCTGTGCAATGGTTAGGCTCACTCAGGATGGCTCTGCTACAACACCCACGGCCAGGAATAAAGGACCCCAGCAGCGGGGCGTGCTTCCCCTCCCCCTCTTGTTTAATCTTTACATGGCAGATATGGACGCCACCCTGAGTGAGTGTCGTATTTTCCCTCAAAGGTGGCATGAGTACCTGCTGGATAGCCTATGCAGATGACACCATACTGCTGGATAGCACTCCCCTGGGGCTGCAGCGTGCCATGGATGCTCTTTTTAAGTATCGTACTGTCAATCAGCTCAGAGTAAATCAAAGCAAAACAAAAATCATGCAGATACATGGGAGAAGGCGACTGGCCTCCACTTACAGCTGGCACATGGGGGGGGAGCTTGATATTGTAGATCATTATGTGCATCCAGGACTCCCCTTCCTGAGTGCTCCCACCACTCTATGGTATAGGACCATTCTATCCCTTACAGCCACTCACAAGCGGCAAGTGATTAAAAACCATGTAGGAGGCAGTTCCACTGAGGGTTACTTGGAGGTCTACAAAAAGGCTATTATTCCATGTATTCTATATGGTCTAGAGACGCTCACTTGTAAGCATGGTGTCTGGCTAACTAACATGGAAGGCAATCTGTTGCGATCGCTACTGGCCCTTCCTTTCTCAGTTCCCGTGGAAGACCTTAGGCTGGAATTGGGGTTGACTTCACTGTTGACTTTGTGGAAGATGGCCTGTTGAAAGTGTCTGGCTACAGTACTCCTGGCTGGTGATGCGCCCAGATCCATGTTATCACTGTTCGCAGAACATCCCTGCCGATGGACTGGCTACTTTGCCCACGTGGATTTGGTCCATACAGTGCAGAATCGTTTGAACGTTATTGGTCTTCAATACAGCGATATGGCGGGTATTGGTCATTTTTATCATAAATTAAAAATCAAATTCCTAGATTGTGATTGTACTTCTTCAATTGACAATTTATCGACAAAGTGACGCTATTCCCACTATGTCCTGCAGGGATTCCTCCCTATGCAACCTTGAAGCTACTTAATGAATCTTTGTAGCACTGCCTTAGGGTGATTTATATGATATCTTTGTCTAAATGTGTTTCCAGTGCTAGAGTACACCAGGGCTTGGGACAACATTCCACGTGAGCAAAGGTTGTGCCGCTTCTGCAAGGGTCCGGTTGAGACTATAAGTCACATACTCACTGGCTGCACCTGTTTTACTGAGCTTTACATAAAGGGGTGTGGCAATTTCTGCTGCTCAATAGAAAGCATATGTACTGGCCAATGTTAGGCCTCCATCTTTTTGGCAGAACCTGTTGTCATTGTGGCAGCTGCTCTACAAGTATGGGCGTGGATTCTTTCTAAGCTCGCAGAATTGTAGACACATGAGGTAAGATCTTAAATTGCCACTGTTACTCTCTGGTGAGTAGATTGAATGGTGATCCTCTTGTTTGCTTCTATGTTTTATACGATGTGTGATGATTTCTTTTACTTGTATATAATTTGTACTGTTATATATCATGTTATTTTTTCTTAACTATGTAAAGAAACGAGATATGTTAGCCAGATGAATTATTAGTACCCGACTGGGGGTGGGGGTATCCTCTAAGCCAATGAGGAGGATCGGAATGGGGCATTACCAGCGGTAATCTCACCGCACCGAGCAACCTCACCGCTGGAAGCTGCCATCTTCCCCCGCCGGGAAACGAAGGAAGTGTGGTCCTCCCCTTCTCCCCTCACCCCTCCCCATCCAAAGAATTCCCTGTATCTATGGGCCCTGGGGCATTACCTGAAGTGGTAATGCCCCCCTGCTCCGGGCTTATTGCTTGAATAAAAAATAAAAATAGAAGCTCCTGTGTACTCTGTATAATGTCTCCTGAAGAATTTGAGGAACTCTGCACCAATTTTGTTAGTAGATGTTACCACTTGACCAGACTCGTTTTTCAAAAGGCTGCCTGGTTCCTCACTTACCTCTGTTGATTCTGCGTGGCAACAGTTTTGACCTTTACTCTCCCGATTCCCAAAATGTGCGCCTCATCCTGAAGTGGGAATATTCTTCTGCTCTTGTGTATTCCTTGTTAACCTGAGATGTCAACAAGTTCTCATGGGTGGTCTCGGTTTTTCAAAGCTCTTAATTTCTAAACGTATTCCGCTGCTGACTTTGCCTGCCCCACCACAGCATCTTACGCCATGCCGCTGTGATTGTTCTTAAGGAACTCTTTCATCTCTTTGTCCATCTTTTCTATGAAATCCAGCAATGCTCTGTTGAAGGTTGCTCTATGGGCCTAATCCACAGAGTATTTTCCAATGGGGGTTTGCCATTATAAAACGCTTCTGTGAATGAACCCCTATGGCTCGCCGTTTGGACATCTTGAGTGAGAAGGTCAAGCGAGATCAGAGCTTGTTCAGTTAGTGCAATGTTCCTAAGTCCATTCTAAGATATATTAGGCAGGAAAGAACTAGAAACAAGGGAGTAGTCAACTGATGTTCTCTGTGCAGTAGATTAGAAAGACTTGCCACTATCCAGGGAATCCTCCCGGCACCGCACACCATACATTCACTCCAGATTGACTGCCCCGTGTATGCGGTGCAACTTCCCCCTGCTGAGCGGTCTTTTCTTAAGGACATTGTCAACTCCTTAGGCCAAGCCAGACTTTCTGCTCACCCCTCTAAAGTCTGCTGCATATTTATGAAACATAAGAGGAGTGCTTGGGCAGGCCCTACGTTCTGGGACACATTTTTTGACTCAGTGCTGCAGGCCCTCAGACGAACTGATCATTACCCAGGCTTTAGAAAAGACCTGAAAACCACCTCTTTTCAGCAATGTTGTAACTTCAACTCATTAAACGCTCTCAACACGATTCAGTGCTGCACTTTCTTTGTTGCATAGACAATGGGCCTCATTACACAGTAGGCGGTAAGGGATTACCGGCACCGGTAAGCGCACCGGTGCCGGTAATCCCTTACCGCCCTACTACGAGGTCCCTTAGCGGGTCCCTTCCCTAACGCCTGGTTTTACCAGGTGTTATGGAAGGGACCCGTTGAGGGACTTCAGAGCTAAGAACGGGCCCGCTAATAGCTAATAGCTAATAGCTAATTAGCTCCTATGGGGGCTCAAATGGGGAAAGGTTCCCGGAATGGGGATTTACCGGGTCCTCCAAGGTCGGAATGACCCGGTAAGTCCCTATCCCGGTAACACAGACCCGGAATGCGGTAAGGGGGTAGCCATGGCGCTAATATCTACCGTGTAATGGGGCCCAATGTGATTTACCAACTGAATATTCATAAACCTAAACTCAGTTCCTTTCACAAACTGCAGCAGATACAGAATTATCCCACAAGCCTATACCCGCCATAAAATAGGGTGCATTAGTACTCTGCTCTGCCCACCTATGAAATGCAGGGTTAGCTTCTAGATTCTCAAGATACTCTGCCCGATGCCCAAAGCCTATGGTGGCCCACACCAGGGCACCTGCCCAGATTGTTGAGACATCCACATACCACGCATCAGCATTCACACAAATGTTTTTCTGGTAGATCCATGCATTATCAAGGCCAGGCCGGGGCAATGCATGTGCAGCCTTCCCAGTGGCAAAGGGTTTCACACCCATGAAGGCATTGCAGTCCTGCTTGTCGCCATCCATTCATGGAACATAAGGGTTCTGCCAATCATACACAGTGTTAGGGGCACGGTTACCGCAGGACCTTAAATATCACTTCATCAGGACCTTTTTAACACATATTTGTGTTATCAGAAACATATTTCAATTGAATCTGTTTATTTGGACAGTTGGATGTGCAGCAGTGTCATGAAGAGGGCATGGGACAATGGGGGTCATTACGAGGTTGGAGGCAGCCATGGTGATATTAGCACCATGGCTACCCCCTTACTGCATTCCGGGTCCGGGTTCCTGAAATAGGGACTTACAGGGTCATTCCAACCTTGGAGGACCCGGTAAGTCCCCATTCCGGAACCATTCCCCATTCCCATTCGAGCCCCCATAGGGCTAAATAGGAATGGGGATGGAACTAATAACGGTACCGCAATTTGCGGTACCGTTTTTAGCTCTGAAGTCCCTTAACGGGTCCCTTCCATAACGCCTGGTAAAACCAGGTGTTAAGGAAGGGGCCCGCTAAGGGACCTCGGAATAGGGTACTAAGGGATTACCGGCACTGGTGTCCTTACCGGTGCCGGTAATCCCTTACCTCCAACCTCGTAATGACCCCCAATGTCTTTGACAAGCAAGGATGTTGGGTGATAATAACATCATGGTGCATTTATTTCTGAAAGTATGTTGCCTTCACAGAACCAGCATCTGCCCAATATGTTTCTACTTCCAAAGCAATTAAACAGAGTAAAAAAAAAATACTTTTTAAACTAGTATATTTAAGATGCCTGCTTGTTTACAACTTAGAAAAAAGGGGGCTGGGTTTTCTTTGCATCACACATTCTAAAAATATGGATGACTTATTGGAACAATGACTACTAGGAGCTGATGTCATCACCCATTTGTGCTCGTGTGTCTCTAAGTCTAGAAAGTACAATTGCAAAAACCAAGAGATTTTTTTTCAGCTCACATTCATTTCCATGCTGGTACTTATAGTCTTCCATTCGGGATGGAGTAAATAAAGCTACAATCATACCCTTGATGCTTAACATGCCTTGGTAGGTATATATGGTTTTGTCGGTTTGGTTTATTATATGATTTGTGAACTTTACAAGTCAGCTCTATAATAGAGAGCATTGTTTTAGATCTTGATAGACAAACAAGAATACAAATTCGTACCAGCTAGAGCTATACATGTATGTGATGAAGCACCTAATTGGAGACTGTCTTCAAATCCTGGCTTTAACACTTCACTAAAGTGAGTAATCTTGTGCAGATCATTTTATCTCAGAATGCCTTTCCTGCCAAAATGTAGAATCCCCAGAAGAGATTCAGTTCTCAATGTATGCTATTAAAAAGGTGCCACTTGTGGTTTTATATACTACAATGATGCTCTATATATATTAACAGTAACCACCCAGTAACCATTCATTCATTGCTTATGACAAAATCACTTGTCTGCATACATATAAACTTCTTGTAATGATATGATTGGTTTTATAATGCGCTTAATAACCAGAGGTTTCTAAGCGCAGACGCGGGAATCAAACCTATGCTGTTCCATGTCGTCTTGCTTCCAAGGCGAGCACGTTGCCCCTGAGCTATCCTCCTGAGACAATGTAACTCCAATGACTGTGAAAGACTTCCAGTGATATCATTTTCTGTGTCCTCATTTCCTGTTATGTCAATGCATATGTAAGTTAGTGAGCCTGCATGACTTTGCTGCACTGGAACTCCAACATCTTAGGACTGTACCTTTCCTATTATGCCCCCTGTTTCTGGAACAAGTTGTGAACCCAGATCAAACTAGTCCTCTCCCTTCTACACTTTAGAAATGACCTTACATCTCTACTCTTCAATGAACATCATGCCAATCAGGAATCGATCCAGTTATCCATATTTCTCCTCTCTCCGGGGCTTTCCCCACTCCAGCTGCACTTCCCAATCCAGCACTCCTTTGCTACCCCAACTCCATACATGTAAACCACCTTGCAGCATACTCTATGGCCTAGAGACCCAAGCTACTCCTCACTGATGAGACCCAACAAGGCCGAAACATGTTTGGGGATGCTTGTGGTCTCCTGCAGAAGAGATGTGACCAAGCAGTTGGGCTGGACTGACCATTTTGCAGTGGGACCAAGCCTGATGTGCCCTTTGTCTTTGCCCTTTTGTAACGGCTCGGCAGGCGAAGAACGATGGTCTGGATGGTTGCCCATAGGAATGCCACAGGTTAAGATTAATTCTAAACCTTCCACTCATCACCTCTTTTGTTTTGCTCAGTACTCCATTGCTTCCCAGCTAGGTTTGTGCTTTATAAACCCCATGCATACATAACAGTAAAACAAAGAACCTTCTTAATATCTTCCCTATGTACACACCTCGCCTCACCCACTCATTCACAACTTACCTCATTTTCTATGCTGGAAACATGTAGTCACGTGATGAAGAAGTAAACTCTGTTGCTAGTCATTGGCTTTCTGAGTTCTACAGCAGATTACACCCTAAATGCCAAATCGCTCTGCGGAAAGGGATCTGTTGTGCACGCGACTCTGCTGCTTCTTCTGCCCCTGTGTTGCACGCGACTCGGCTGCTTCTCCGGCCCCTGCTGTGCACGCGACTCTGCTGCTTCTCCTTTCCCTGCTGTGGCCACAGCCAAAAGGTGCACTAGCACTCCCCGCCTGGCGGAAGCCCAATGCGTACCTGGGGAAAAGGCGTCAGGATGTTAAGAAACATTCTATTTCTCTTGATGGTCTGATATAAAAAAGGTATATGGTGACTTATATAAAAACAGCTAATGGCACTAAACATAAAAGTACATTAGAATCTGCAGAACTTCAGCTGCTGCTATGGTTCACCGAGGAAGGCGACCCACAATGCATTGCGAGATAAGAAATTCATGGGCTCCTTAAAATGCAGAAAAAACATCAAGAAATGCTGGACAGTGATGGGTATGGTGATGTGTTTTACACTTCCTATTCCGTTACTAAATTATGTTTTTATTTTTTTATTACTTGATTCAATTGATTACAATGTTTTAAAAGACTGCAACTTTACATAGAACGTCTCCTACTCCGTTCTCAAATCCTTAAAAGTAAGCGGAGTGGGCTGCAGAGTGGTAGTGCAGACTGTGCAGACCGGAGTCTTTCCACAGTGGACACTGTTTACCTAGCTCCCTCATCTCTTCAAAAGGTCTTTCCAGCCGCGGAGCGGCCGCGGAGTGGGCTGCAGAGTGGTAGTGCAGACTGTGCAGACCGGAGTCTTTCCACAGTGGACACTGTTTACCCAGCTCCCTCATCTCTTCAAAAGGTCTTTCCAGCCGCGCAGCGGCCGCGGAGTGGGCTGCAGAGTGGTAGTGCAGACTGTGCAGACCGTGTCATGACCGCGGCATCGGGTTCCACCACTGACTGCCCGGCCAGCATGAGTAACTACATCGAGGAGGCAGGCATCGTACCCCCGAAGAAGACCCCTCCAGGCATGGAAAACCTGCTACAGCGACCGAAGGCCTTAGCCTCAGCCACAGCCTCAGACACAGACCACTCAAGTCCGTGGTCCGGATTGCCCCCATCGAACAGCCCCAGACCGGGCACAGGTACGGCACCTCTCCCCCTTCCCAATTTCGAAAATTGTCTTCCTATTTCCATCCCCACCTCTGTAAGTGTGTCTCCTAGTACCCGACCTGTGTTCGTGTTTGTGCCTTCAACCTCCCCTTTTTGTTCTTCCGTCCCGTTGCCGCCTCCCCCCCCCCCTTCCTTCCGCTCCTCCCGTTCCCTCCCTTTCATCACCATCGTCCCTATCCGTTCCCCTAACCCCCTCTCCTCCTACCTCCCGTACCTGTGCGCCGGCGGTTTTGGAGGCAGAAATCACTCGCCGCGTTCTCCGTCCATTGAAGGAAACGCCAGCGGCGAGATCGAGTTTGAAGAAGAGGGGCGAACGGCAGGCAGCGCCGAAACGGGTGCCGAAAAGGACAATAACCTCAACTCAGCAGGATACGCTCGAGGAAAACAACGCTAAAAGTGCGAGGCTGTCGTTCAATCAGATCAATTGCAGCACACTTACTGATGTTGCTGCGATATCCGCTGCAACGGTATCGGCTTCAAGAGAGGATTTAAACCATCAGCCGACAGATCCTCCTATCCAAGAAGAGGGCGTGCACCAAACAAACGAACGGACACGCTACGAGATTACATCCCTGCAGGTCGACTGTGCCTACCAAAAAGAAAGCACCTCTGAATCTGAAACACCTAAGGAAAAGAGTAATAAGAGAACGGGACAACTGCCCGTAATTACAGAAATACATAAACTGAAATGTAATTCACCCGCAAAGGTGGTCAGCGAGGAATTAGTTTGTGCCGCCCAAATACACACGGCCAAAAACCTGGAAGTGCGGGTGAGTTCCGCAGAGGATAATCTTCTAAAATCATACGACGCAAACAGTAAAACCAAAGAGCCTAAAGGGAGAAGCCAGCTTCAAAACCCAGCTGTACTGGATCCTACATCTTGTAAATTGAAAGAAGTGATTGAAGTCTTAACTGACTCAACCACTCCAAATGGGAATATTGAAACACCAGAGGTAACACACCCACAAATGGTAATTTTGCCGATAAAGAGAAAAGAAAAACATGGATTTCATAACGATGACTCACTTAAAATACCTTCATTGATGTCAACGAAAATTCAGCGACACACTCATAACAAGGTTAGAAGGAGACAGACCTCAAAACCCAAGGTCCCCTCAAATAAGAAAATGGGCCCAATGAATGGGCAAACTAAGCCTTGTACAGTGTCACTTTTAAATGACTTTTTTAAGAAAAAAATGGAAAGGCGATCTCATCTTCAACGAGATCTCTCGGATAACGAAATCTTAGAAAGCCTTACTCACCTAGAGACAGAATCATCAAGGGTAAGAGTCACCTCTGAGGACCCACTGGAAAACTTGGGTCCACTGGGAAATACTGTAACCAGGACTGTATTAACGGGTGCCTCACCCCTCAGATGGCACTACTCGAACAAAACTGCATCCCTAAACACAAACGATGAACAGCAAGATGGTTTAGGTGAAAAACCCAACCAAGAAAGACACCTTGACAATATCGAAGGGGAAAACTCAAGCTGCGAAGGCAGGGGACAGGATCAACTGCTAAGTACCAATTTGATAGAGACCTTACCTAATCAAAGCTGTCACGCTACGGAGCAAAAAAACACTGTGACGAACAGTGATGGAAATCCGGAACAGCTCCCTGTCTCTACACAATCATCTAAGTCAAAAAGCTTCGTCCAGACTAACGTGACGAACTCAAACATCTCCACTAGGGAAATGTCCCCTGAGCCAACAGAAATACCTCCAACGATCAACACGCCCATTGTAATGGGCAGCTTAAGTAGAACCGCGCATTTCTCTCCCCAGTACCCGGTCCACCAGAAGCTGGACTTATCTTCCATAATGTCAACAGTAACAGTGGCACTGGCTCCGTTCTCTAAGCTATATGAGAGCATTAACGACACACTTCGAGACCAGGTGACCATGTTATCCATAATGCAGTCGAAACTGCAATATTTGGAAGGGTTCATTCTGGGACGCCAAGGTTCGGAAGTTGGTGAAAGTACTTATGGGAAAAGACACTCCGAACGTGAACCTCTTAATCATCTGACAGACGAACATCAGCCTGTCAAAGAAAGCGCAAATCGACAGCTGCAACATCCGAAGGGTAACGTAGATACCCTGTTCATCACTTCAAACGAACCCGACGGAGTGTTAACCACACAAGACCCTGAAACTGAGACTTCAATTAACAATTCGGCGAGAGAGCCCTTAGACGCCATCATAGCCTTATTGGAGGAAGACGACGTCCGCTCTGCGCTTAATCAATTCATTGCTACAGAATCAGAGGTGGAACAAGCGCCCAATCCCTTCTCTTACATAAAAAGAGTAGAAAGTACAAAAAAACCCAATAAAGGCTTGGAAAAGACTACTAAGAAATTCACGTATGGAATATTTAACCAGCAAAAATCCATAGTGAGCCAAACTCCTTCAAGGAGCTCTAAGTCCCAAGTTCAGAACACCCCTTCCAATGAGAGGGAGAAGAAAAAAGACGCCCCTAATAAAACAAAGGAGATAAAAAAAATACACCAGAAACATACGACGGAAAAGGGATCAGCTCATCCAAAAGAAACTGTGCCCGTCCTCATGGTTGAGGATGAGTCGGATTGGAGTATTCAGACAGTCGATGAAAACGGATCCGAAAACCGCCAAAAAAAACAAGCGAAGAGGAAAGCAATTGAACCAATTTCTGAAATTTCAAACAATGAACCACCAAAGAAAGTACAAATTGTTGACAATTCTGTCCCGTCGCCAAAGTCCTTGAGGAAAACTCAAAACTTTAAAAAATTGGAGGCAGAGAGGAACGCAAAGTCGAGGATAAATAATAAGGCTGAGATAAGATCGGATCGAACATGCAGTGAAGAACCAAATATTTGGAAAAGGAACAGACCCCAGATCGCATCTCCACTTATTCGGAAACGGGAGGTTAGACCTGATCAGAGAAAGAGCTCCAAACCCTTAAGAGAAACAGAAAAAAAAATCTCAGACTCATACTCACGCTTCATTTCGGATGAGAACGAGAGGAGAAAAGAGGTGAGAAGACCCCCCATGGAAAGCACGCAGAAAAACGCAGTAAAGCGTATTGTTAGCGATTTTACTCTCAGGTTGAAAAACATTAACCCAAGACAGGATGACCTGACCTTGAACAGAACGAACATTATCAGAATTCTAAGCAAACTCACCAGTTTGAAAAACATCCAAAATAAAGACTTGTGGATAGTCGAACCAAGTACTTCAGGCAGAACAGACTATTCATATATACATCTTGACTCCGAAAGTATCAAACTGCGCCTACTGAAAGAAGCGAAAAACCTTCTGGAAGGGGGCTTCGAATTAGTGGACATTGGGAACTCAAACACCCAAATAGAGAAAAAAGCTAAACCTTACGGAGAAGTAAATAATGGAAAGGAACTCTCTCAACCGAATAGGGAAAACCGTGTCCGATACATTAGTCGGATGCCTCATGTCTGCCCGGAGCAGAATACTCAACCAACAAATAAACAGAGAATTCAGAGGTCTAATCGAGAGGAGAACGGAAAACTGGGGAGAAACTATGTAGCAGAAAACAATCAAGAATTGATCCATGGGCGAGGTAAAGAACACCAAGATCGAACACGAAAAGACCTGACACTGAGGAGCTGTGGAACACCAAGGGAGAATAAAACCACGGCGTGGGCTTGGCAAAAATCCGAGACCAACCGTAGGCAAAACCATTAGCAACGATGGTTGGAAAAGAAGAGTGGCCCTGAAACACCCAAAAAGAAGACCTCAGACAAGATTTCCGACTCACCGCAACCACTAAGATTGGGATGCTGGAATACAAGGGGTTTTTCGCATCTTACCAAAAGGACAGACGTTAACCTGGGCATCTTCGACGTCCTTTGTCTCCAAGAGACGTGGCTGACTGCGAAGCCTCAATTGGATGGTTACGAACTAATCTTCAAGAGGGCTAAGAAAGGAGTAACAGGGCGCCCATCCGCGGGACTCATAACTGCAATCAAAATTGGAACAGGACTTGAAGCTTATGAAATTCCATCGCCACTGCACTGGATGCAAGCTGTAATCTTGATAAGAAAGCCTTTAGCCAATGAACATCAAGGGATCACTTTGCTCCTAATAAATGTTTATTGGAACCCGGTGACGACAACAAACGAAGACTTTACCAAAGAACTTCATGGCCTCTGGGAAGAAACCCAAATAAACTGGCCGGACCGTAGCATAATCATTAATGGAGACTTCAACGCAATTTGCGATGGTATCGGTACGTCACCAAAGCAGACGAGCCAAAAGACCCCAGCTCGGGAAAGAGGGATTCTCCTTGACAAGATAATGGCTGACACGGACATGCACAACCTCCACTGGATTCGTTCCAAACCAAACTTGGAGATCCCGTCATGGCAAAGGGGTGATCAAAAGGGGACAATATATCACATCTTTGTATCAAGAGAAACTTTGCCAAAGATCCATTCCATTAAGGTAATTCGCACAGTGTTTAGCGACCATAACCTCTTAATCTTAGAAGGTTGGGTGTCACGACCTAAATTAATTAAGAGCTCTCTGCCGCTCGAGTCCTCAGAGAGAGGTAAAAGGGTGAAGATCTCACAAAAGGGACTACAGCAACTTGAAGCGCAATATGTAAGATCTGGAACAAAAATCACGTCACAAGGCCTAAGGGATGAGAACGTTCTGGACTACATTCCCTTGTTAACTAGATTCCAGAGGGACCCAATCAAAACATCTAAACCACAGACGGGACATCACCACTTCTACAACAAAGATCTGGTAACGAAAAGGTTGGAACATAGAAGGCTGAAGAAACATTATCAGAAGTTCCCCTCTACTGAGAACAAGGTACAATGGCTAAAGGCGGTGCAAGAATATAGAAGCTGGTTGGTCCACTACCGCTATAAACTTTATTCGAACGATTCAGAACAAATGTTGATTGCGGTTTGTGGAAACAAACCAAAAGAATTCTGGAACCTGATCAAAGGGACTCAAAGCAATGTTAACGACAACATCCAGAACAACGTGGGCGAAGCACAATGGATCGAGCATTTTTCGAAATTGTTTGCTCCAATCGTAGACGAGATTAACACCTACTCGCCTACTAGAAAAAGTCGCCATAAGGACTCAACGTGGAATATCCCTGTTGACAAAGAGTTAATTCTGAACAAGCTTACAAAATTGAACAACTCCAGGGCGCCGGGGCCTGACGGCATTAGCAACTTAGAACTTAAAAAACATCCAGAACTATGGGCAAGCTTTATGAGCAAGATCTTTATGAATTGCAATCAGTCAAAAGACATCCCACCAACATGGAAAAAGGCGAACATTGTGCCGATCTTCAAAAGAGGCGCAACTGACGACCCGAACCACTATAGACCAATTGCTCTTTTGGACGTCATGGGAAAAGTGTTTGCGTCCTTTGCACTGGACGATTTTCAACAATGGGTTCATTCCTCCAAATCTATGGATCCCTTCCAGAACGGCTTTGTGAGGAACTCAGGGACAACCACCAACATCTTGCTTATGAGCGCCCTGAAAGCAAAAGCGCTACAAGGTGGTCTTCCGATCTACGTCGTCTTCATTGACCTGGTACAAGCATTCGACCAGGTCAATAGACAACGTCTTTGGTCGAAATTAGAAGCAAAAGGGTGCTCGGCCTCAATCTTAGACCCCATAAAGGCCTTGCATCAAGGAACCTCTATTCAAGTCCGGCTTAGTGCCGAAGGAATCTTATCCGAAAAGATTATGACAGCCAGAGGAGTGAAACAGGGTTGCCCCTTGGCCCCCTCTTTATACAACGCATACATCGCAGACTATGGGGAATCAAGTCTGGCAATCAGACATTTTCCACCTGCACTGGGCGGAGAGAAGATCAATCGTCTATTATACGCTGACGACATTATCCTGATGGATAGGACGCCTATTGGTCTTCAGCGTCAGTTGGATAACCTGGTAGCATATATGTCAAAAAATAATCTCCGGTTAAATAAAGAAAAAACTAAAGTACTCATTTTGGGGAAACCACCAAAAAAGTTCCAAAACTGCTCCTGGTATTGTGAGGGCAAGAAACTGGAAACAGTGCAGGCTTTCAAATACCTGGGAATTATACTTAGCAACGAGAAAAATGAAAAGACCATGCTAGATACACTTTGGACAAAGTTGAAAAATCTTACAGCCCAAGCTAAGGCAGTGGATAGAAGACACGGACGCTTCTCGCTAATTCCCACTCTGAGGTTCTATAAGGCTAAGGTGATACCCGCACTGATATATGGCATAGATGCTATGCCTTCGGTTTCTAACTCAATCTGGTTGAAATACGAAGGCTACTTCTGGCGAAGTGTCTTGGGCCTAGCGCCATCCACTCCTATGCCATTAATAAGGAGGGAACTCTGTATCTCATCACTCCTGGCAGTTAAGATGAGAGCATCGCTGATGCTATATCGCAAAGTTATTAACAAGCCGGAAGCAAGAGTGCTAGAACTTATCCGCAAAGAATTGACAGAAGGAGATACCCGGATGCTTGCGGAGTGGGAACAAGCAAACCTAGCACTCCTGAAAGAATTAGACTTATCGTTGGAAACTCTAATCCAAAACCCGAACAGAGTGGTGGCAAAACTGTTCGAAGCGGACTGGATCCACACACAAGAACTGGCAACTGACCACTTACTAACAGCCGGTTTGCCTAACGCTCCCATGAAGCTAAACGCAGTCCGAGGATACCTCCACAAATTCCCGGATAAGAGACTCAGTCGCCTATTCTTACGATTTAAACTGAACCTACTGAAAACCAATGAGATCTTGGTAATCCGTAAGCAAGCGCAAACGAACTTATGCCGTTTCTGTAAATCAACTGAGCATGTTGAAACCTTAAAGCATCTAATAATGGATTGCATAGGTTTGGTGACAGAAAGATCCCGCTTCCTCACGGACCCATTGAAGCATTATGTAACATTAGACCGGGAGAACCTCTGGTCATTATTGAACAACGGGAACAATAAGAGATGCGTGATAGGCGTAAGTTTGTTTCTTAAATCACTGAATTTACAATGAGGGAAAATTGTAAGGATGGCCATGCCGCACTTAAACGGTGAACTACGTTTGGATTCTATGATTCTATGTATGGATAGAGCCTTGCGATCACTTCCATTACCAAAAAAGAAACTTGGTGAAGGGAAAACATGATTGGAACTAATATACATAGCTAAATGGAGCCAAGGCCACTCTACTCTATAAACTTCATAAACTGTAAATAGGAGTTCACATGGGTTCCCGTTTTGTAAAAATTGTAATACAATTAAATCAAAATAAATAAAAAAAAAAAAAAAAAAAAAAAAAAGTAAGTGAAAGAAAAATGTTTCAATCCATAATAAATGAAGTCTCTGTTTAATGGGCTTTACATCCTCCACCTTCGCATGACATTGTTATCTTTATTCACTGAGAGCTGTGGTTTCGTCCTTTCCTTCCAAATTGCTGTTACTGTTTTCTTTTTCGCTCTCACAGGCCGATGTTTTGGAAGAATAGTCCCACTGCGATCACAAATGATGTTTTCTCACCACTCATCAAGCGAGTCAACCAGTCTTCTGCTTGATAGATCTGTAGGTCGGAGAAGTGGTGCCCCAGGTAAGTATTTCTCGGTGTATTTCTACCCAAGCAAGATAGTAACAAGTGTCTCGCTGTTTCCACCTGGGTTTTTTTCTCGCAGTATCGGCATTTATTTGAGGTCGACAAACCTCTAATTGCCAGGATCTCGTTGGTCCCTAGCAAATTGAGGTAAGCCCTCAAGAAAGTATTCCGCAATGCTCTGTTCGGAAATTTTTCATGTATTCTGGTTGCTGCTTTAGCCTTTTTGTGTTTATCGGAAGGCTGGTTGTCAGTTTCTTTTTAGACGCTAAGTCGAGTATCTGTATCCTGCCCCATTCTTCCATTTTCTTCTCAACTTTTGTAGGGTTTTGCCTGAGTTCTTCCTCCGTGCTGCCGGGATACCTTTGTTGCTGATTGACCAGCTTTTCAACATTCTGTTATTTCCTCCCATGAGTTCACTATGAATGATGTCGAGGATTTTTGGTCGCGTGGGATCTGTCTGTACAGCATCAGGCTGTTCCGCTCAATCGTGGCCTGTAATGTCACCAAGCTCAGTTTGCGGCGTATTTGAGGCCATTGGGGTGGCTGTTGGAAAACCCAGAATTTGTCACCAAAAGTAGCCCTCCAGCCTCAACCAGGTTTTCGCAGGGATACATGGCATTGCCTCGACTCACTAAGATAGTGACGGAAGGACTTTTGCTTTGTAGAAATGTAGTATCGGTATGATGGAAAATCGACCAAATTTCCTGTCTCCTGTCTTTGTTTGTGCTGCTAGTTTTTTTTGTCTTCTCGAAGAGCACGGCTTTCATCGAAGTTTCAACGCAGCTGTTGTTCAATGTTACACCGAGGTTTTTGAATTCCTTCATTATTTCAATCTGGGCTCCTTCCAAGTTCCATTGCAGTTTCTCAGTTCTAGATTAGTTACTAAATTTAAAATAATAAAAAAAATGCATTGTCATTATTTAAGATCAGAGGTCACATCGCAATCTCCACTGGCGACTCATTGTGGCAAACATTCAATTCAAAGATTTGGCACGCCAGGATAAATGTGTTCATAGCACAGCTCAGTCGTAATGAAGCAGAACATTTTCTCTTCATGCCACAACCAGCTTTGAGCACCCAACTCTGTGAGGGTGTCTGGATCCTCAGGCGCTAGACCTACCTCTCTTTACTGTAGATGACCCCCTCGCTCGAGGAGACAACCTTAGGCCTTCATCTTCTCTTTACCCCATCTTGTCCAGTAGTGCAAGGCCAGAGGACAATCTCCTCCACAGTTTGCACTGTGCAAAAAATCATAGACAAAAGCCTCTTTTTTCTAAAGTGTAAATTGCACAGAGGAGACACCTACATTTACGTGCACTTTAGATCCCTTTATGTAATGTTCATCATTTGCACTACAAACTGCAAACAAGCATTGGCAGTGCCAACAGTTTGGGCTTCTGTGTAGGCATGGGAAAGGCACTTGCCAGGCACTGCCGCGGTGGTATTAACTGGCCATAGATGGTAGCAGGAGCAAAATGGTGCGAGTTCCTGGGTCTCTAATAGCAGTGACTGGCAAATGCCATTATTTTACACAGGCCAAAACTGTTGGCTTTGCCAATGCTTGCTTTTTAACCGGATTTATATGAAGAACATTCATAGTACTTATAAATAGAATGGTAGAAACCAGGCCATGTTAAGACATTTTTGTTACACCAGTAGTGGGTTTACAACTCCAATAAACAAATTAACTCACAGGAGACTGCTTTGAAAAACACTGGCATGCAATTCAAGTGTAAGATTTGATGGTAAGGCTTAATTAAAGCAAGCTTAAAATGTTCCCACGAGAAGGTTTTTTGGGCAGGGTGGGGCAGGAACTGGGTGGGAATGGCCATAAAGATTAGTTTGGCCATGGTCAGTCACTGGGTGGGCAAATAACTAAACAACACCTACGAGCTTTGTGTTACTGCTCATAGGCAATGTATCCCTATCTGTACTCTAATGAAATAGTTTCAATGTATAGCTCATCCTAAAAAAGCGTCATAGCTGTCTAAATCACCTTTGCTATTTTTTCACACTTTGTAGTGCAAAAACTGTAAATGCCTCCCGCAATTTACAACTGAGGGAGGCATGTACAAGTGATTCTTATAGAATGTGCCTACTTTTAGTTGGTGGTAAATACAGAGATTGTGTAAATATCTGCCCATGGGCTGTTCGAATCTCGGACTTGTAGTTTGACTTTGCTCTGTTCCTTGTAACTTCGAATTGATTGCTTCACTGGCTTTATTATCTTCTGTTTCTTCCCATTGGCCTCTCTTCCTTTGTGTATGTTTTGTTATTTATGTTTGGACTATTTGTTGAGTATGTTTTCTTTGTAGCGCTGAGGCCTGCAGGCAAATAGCACTTTATAAAAATTCAAATAAATAAATACATTAAATAAATAGATTCCAACAGTTTTCCACATGTCATGCTGGCGGAAAGCCATGCAGTTTTGCAGGTGGAGCATTGGGGACAGGTGGACACAGATATTTCGTTCCATGATGCAGCTGTTACTGCAAACTGGTAAAAAATACTGAAGCAGTAAAACAGGTTGAAAACCTGGTGTGCACATTTTACGAGACTGCTATGCCTAGTGATCCAGGTTACGCCCTACTGATTATGTCTAATGAGGCAGAAACATGTCTGGGGTTGCCTGTGATCTCATGCAAAAGGGATTGTATCCAGATCTTCAAGCTGGACTGCTCCTTTTGGGGTGAAAACATCCTGATTATTGCCTGGTTCTGTTCCTACAGTAATGGCTTGGCAGGCTGAAAAACGACGGTCTGTTGGGTTGCTGAGATCAAGGCCAGTGGTTGTGAGTGATTGAAAACCTTGCAGCCAGGGGTGCTTCTAGGTTTGTAAAAGATCGAGGGCTATTCTAATGTCGGGATTCAGGGCTAGCTAGCCTTTTGGTTGTAGTCCTTGAGCTTCTATCCAGGGCTACGACCAAAAGAACCAGGACTATAGCCCCCCAAGTCTTCCCCCTAGCGACGCCTCTGTTTCCAGCCATAACCCTTCACTTTTGCTAAAGTAGACCTTTTACGTCAGGTTTTGTCACCTTTTAAACAACCAAGGGGGCTTGAAAATTAGGTCAGAAGGGTTTGGGTAATGTGGGGAGTCAGGTGTGCCCTAATTGCTTCTATGAATCTTGAGGAGGTAGCCACCTGAGGGATCTCAATATGTTGTGAATGCCGCAGAAAGCACATTGCGAGGATTGTTCAAATGAATGGATTATTAAAGCCCTGGGTTTTTTCCTAGAACTCATTCATGTGTGTGTCAGTGTGCGAAAAAAGCAAAACTGCTGGCTCTTGAGAACTTTGTATCAGGTCTACTATTTTACTGTACTGATTATCCAAAATATCTACCTTTCTGTCAAATACAATTTAGAATAAGTCTACACTTTGATAAAAACAATATCCAATAGGTTACTTCTGGTCAGTGCTTTAAGTGGAATGAGAAAACCAAATGGTTTCTTAAGGAAACACAAAACAATATTTGGGGGCATGATCTCAAAAGGGGGTTCCGCTGCCTAAGAAGCAAAAGTAACAAAGGAGCCTTTGAAAGAGGTGTGGCCTTTTTAACTAAAGAAGTGAAAGGGATAAAAAAAAGCTGTACAATGTTTGTTGAACATAACATAGTACAGTTCATCAGTAGACAAAAACAGTTCTATGTGATTTTACCGCAAACCTTTTTTTGGGGTATTTTTTGGCAAACAATATTTACCGAAAAAATACTAAAGCTCAACCATCCAAAGCCTCCTGTGTCCCCTTGTTTTTACCCACAAGCCTCCTTCCCACCTATTGTAACCCCTTACCCCAAATATATATTTAAAAAATGTGATATCGTAAAAAATATCTTAAAAACAAGTTTTTGCTAAAATCATTGGATGCCGACAAAAACAACGGCTAAAATAAAAGTAAAAGTATTAAGAAAAGATTAACCAAATCAAACTCAAATGTGCCCTGTAATATAGCTCAGAGTGTTAATGACCCACTGCACGTTTCTAGTTCAACCTTAAAACTCAAACAAATGTACTATATCATTTGCTGCTCTTCAAAATTAAAGCTTCCCTTTTAAATGCACTGAATCACGAGTGATGTGTTAAAGTTGCAATGTGGCCCATTTTTTGTTTAAGTGCCTCCAGGCGTTGTGGTATAAGCTTTGCCGCGGTGGCAGAGGTAGCAGCATGTCTGGAGAAGGGAGAGGGTGATTTGCTTTTGCCCAGGCAGCAGGGGTGGAAGAGCTACAACTCAAGGCTGAATTTAAAGTTCAACTTAAAGCCTGACTTCTGCTGCAAGGCCCTACCTAGCCATAGAGCTCTTAACAATTGCACTTTTAGTTATGTTTTGTTGTTCGGTGTGTGGTGAAGACAAGAAGAGCTTTGCAGCGCTCCAGAGCACTGGCATCGCCCTAAATCTCTATGAACTTCATTTTAATTGAACTGTAAATTAAAGAAAATGCTTAAAAGCCTTGAGTAGGGCTTGTACGCATTGTGCTTATGTCACGGCTCATTTTCATTCATTTGTGTAGCAGAGAGGAGGGACAGATCATAACTTGCGATTCCGCCGCCCCTTCCTCTTCACGATACATATACTATGCATTGGCGCTAGCATGGATTTTCATCCCGGTGCAAATGCTGTGAATTCCTATGAAGTCTACCTGCTTTTTGCACCAGCAAAAAAAAGGAGGATTCCATAGGAATCGACTGTAAACGCCAACCTGCGATGTGTACATGACAGGTGGCATTTACTCAATTTGCACACCGGGGTACAAAAGGGGGGTATACAAGCATGTGCACTGCCTTTTTACACTCCGCTTTTGTCCCCTTTTGCCTCATTTCCACACAGATGAGGAAAATCACACAGCATAAACTGTATACGCTAAAGTGAAAACGTAGCAGGTCTGCGCTTTGTAATTACATGGAGACACGAAAATGAGCTCCTCTGTGGTCAGCTTGTGGAATCATAAACAAGGAGTCATTTGTCACACGTGGGGGTTGTTGGGGTCTCTTAAACCACCTGAACCTCACAGATCCTCAGGACAGCTTTTAAAACTAGATTATCGATTGGTTAAATACTTTACAGAAAACCCTCTCTTATATGCAACCAAATCACCCTCGTCAGGAACCCAGTTTACAATCAACTTCTAATTGTTAATTTGCATGTTTAAAAGGCAACAGTAGCATTCAAAATGTAATCTGTGAAGTAACACACATCCCGAAACAAATTTCCCCTATACTGCTTATTAAGCCAGGCTGAGCTCTGAATTGCCCGATTTTTACTGTATTCACGATTCGTGGGATTTTGCTGAATAGTTAAAAGTAGGGGAGGGCAGGTCGATAGGACCCCCCTCTAGCCTACATCTCCTATTCAGGTGAGACTCATGACACATCGGCAGCCCCCACGCCCCAGTGCCCGGGAGACGAAGTGGCTGCGGATCGACACGTGAGGCTGCACGACCACATATATGGCACAACACAGGCACCATTTTGTACTAGATAACTCCATTTTGTCAAAGGCGCTAAAACCTAACACAGGCAGAACAACTTGCACACATAGAAAGCTACAGCCTGACCCCTGCTTGACCGCGTTCACAGAGGCCTGCACTTCCCCCCGGCCTCCACCTCACGGTAGATCCGCTGAGAGCTCTTTCTCACGAGCAACCAGACACGAACAAACAACAAAATAAACACTCTATCGTTTTACCTTCTGCAGTACATCATTGTCCCAGTCGTGAGCAAGCTCATTAGGAAGCAACCAAAACCAGCCCAATTCTGAATGCCCTGACCCTGTAACCAGCCCTCTAAGTTGGACTGTGTGGCGCCCCTAACCCCCGCCCACCGCCGAGGCACCTTGTATTGTGTGGTAACCATTTTTGTGATATTTGTCGCGTTGACTAACTTTTGCTGCTATTGTGTAAAAGAGTGGCCATATGATATGTGATAGCTTTTTGACAGCCCTTGTACATAGTGTAATAATGAACCGCGGAAATGTATGTAGGCCCACCAAGGGACTGGAGCCAAACTGTATCAGGGTATGATATGTGTTGCACTCTTTTGCTCACAAACCAATCTAACACTACCTCATGTTCGTAAGTCAACTGTTGTTATGAAATTGTGCCAAATGACAAAGTCACCCAGTTATATTCTCACTAATGTAAATATATGTGCACAACCCAGAAGCCCCCAAGTGTTGCCACCTGCCCCTTGCCAATGTTACGATACACTGCCCCGTGCAGGGAGACAGGCTCAGAGCTGCAAGGTCATCTCCCCCCTCCTCCCTCCCAGGCTCGCCGGGGATAGCTGGTGTTCGAACAGCACAGCCTCGGCTCCCCTCCCAATTTTGCTGGACCCGCTTCAAGCATCCACCTCCCCCATGTCAAGAGGCCGCCACAGCCTGACTCTATGACTCTATGAATTACGAGCTACCTGGTCCAAATCCCACCATCTCCCGGGCACCAGTTACATGCCCCCCACGGCCCATTGGTATCCCCGTTCACCCCAGGTTAATGGCCCTTGAAGGGGGGTGCCCACCCCTGTACCAACAGACCATAATACCATCCCTCACCGACAGGACGATCAAGTTACCCCTCCTGTGCCCCTGACCCCACACATGGACTCATGGGATTAACATGTTTGAACCTAAGGTGTCCTTACAACAGATGTATTGGGGCACTTCTTATTATATATCAATGTCCCTGTCTCATTCTCGATCTGAGGTCAATGTATTGCAAGAGTTACAAGACAACTGAAATTGTATAGCATGATGAATGAATGTGAATGTTTGGCCACAAGGGCAAAGTATCAGAATCGCCACTTATCATCACCACAAGTCATGTCCGGCCCAGCATTCCACCCCGATGAGCCCAGCTGACCCATCCACCCTGCGTGGCACCGCACGGACGTCCGCCAATCCTGGAGAAGCAACTGTATACAATATATACCACCTAGCCATCACCACCCAATCCCTGAGACTATGTGTCCCCTATAGCTTTTGTCATGCGTGACGTAGTTCTGTAATAAGTAGGACTGTCTTTGCTATTGTCAGACAGAGCGCTCTCGGAGTCTGCAGAGTCCTTTGCATGCCCTATATTGGTTTAGATAAAAAACCCTTTTGATCTCACCCGCACTTGGTCTTGGACTCATTCCCTCCTGTGGTGTGTCCGTCATTGCCTCTCACTAAGGGGGTGCGTTTTTGGGGGACGCTTACATTCAGTGGTGACCCCATAGACGTGATATATTTTAATAATTGTCCTCTTGGCACGAGACGGCCCCGGTTGCAGTGGAGACGCACGGCGCGCCGCTCAACAGAGCCGCCAACCTACGGCAACTGGTACACAGAGACGTGCGTATGCAGTTAGGGCGAGAGGGTACGGGTCCCGTTTGAAAAAACCCTTTGTACCGCTCGCCGGAGCCGGGTAGGGCCATTGAGTGCGAGGCCGTGCCGCTTGGACGGACCAAGTCCGGAGAGTCTCGGATCAAGACGGGCACGTGAGTATTAAGTGCGAGCGATACTAAAAGGGGAAATAATTAAGAGAACAAGGGGAAATAAGTTGGGGACATAGAGGGGACTTTCAATTTCTAATACTTTCTCTTTCTTTGCATATGGCCATTAGGATATAAAAGTGAAAAAGGAAAAGAGGACGGGAACCTAACTCTGCAAGGGGGTAGGAGGCGGCACCGCGTAGTGCTATCTCGATTAGTGCTGGGAATAAGTAAAACAATGGAAAAATAAATTGAGAGTGTCTAAGTAAAGAGACAAAGTAAATACGTTAGAACTAGCCTTTCTTTCTCTTATTCTTCTTATTTGGGGTAAAACAAGGTCCGCATAATGGAATTAAAAAAAATATATATATATATATATATATATATATATAAACAAAAGAAGCTGTGTGAGGGTTAGGGGGTGTCGCTGTAGAGAAATGCGAAGGGCCAGGCAGGGAGGGTAAATGCTATGCGTGTATGCTGAAGTATGATGAATGTCTGTCGTATGTTGTGCACATTGTGTGTTTATGGTTTTTTGCAATCGATTGTCTCTATATATTAATACTGATTTAAGTGATTTCCAGGTGATGTGGTCAATGAAAGTGTGACCTGGTAAGATTTGACAAAGAAATGTTTTTGTTTGAAAAAAAGTATAAGTTGATCGTTAGGAACTGACAGTGAGTAGAGCCCCACATATACAGCTACACACGTATAGTGAAAGAGGAGATTGACTCAAGAGAATAAAGTAACACAGGTCTAAAAATGGGGGCGGAGACACCCTTAGCACACATTTGTAAAAGTTTGCCGGGACATGCGGAAAGAATAACTAAGTACCATGACCAGTGGGTCACGGAGCTGAAGGGGGAGGGTCTCACCCAGGTTTGGCCACAAGGAGGGTCCTTTGATAAGAGCGTTCTGGATATGGTGGCCACCTGCATATTCCTAAAATACAAAGGAAAACATTTTCATAACAGGAGAGAAATACTAGATCTGTGGCGATTATTCGAGGAAATACCCCCACCGAAGAAAATAGACACCACACTCGATCAACCTGCCCTCACTGCCACCCCATCAGCAAGAGCAGAAGGTGGTAAGGAGGACGGGGGAAAAGAGGGATCGGTAGAGGTAACCCGATTGTACCCACTCCTGAATAAGCCTGCACCTGCTGAAGGTTATAGTGACCCCACCTATGTGCCCATCAGCACCCCTGCCCCCACCGCAAGACCAACAGCACCACCACCATATGATTGCCCCCGAACAAGTGGGCAGGCGAGTACGCCATCAGTGAACATATGTAAACTAACAGAAGACTTAGATACATGACTCTCAATAGCTAGAGAAGAGCTATCAAGGATACAAAGCATATGTGAACAAAGTGAGCCAGGCACGACAAGATCAGAGCGATTGTCCCGATCACACACCCTAGATAAATCAAATGAGGAGGGGTGGAAAAAGGGGGAGATACTATTCAGGATACAAGAGGAGCCCACAAGGATAGCAGAACTGGAAGCACACATCCTTGGAGGGAGTGCAGAGGGGGAAGAAGTGGCAGACGAAGGGAGAGAAGAGCTATGGTGTGATATAGAAGAGGACGAGCAAGAAGCTGGGAGATTAGGGATAGCCACAGGGGGTGATTTAGTGAAGTTTGGGGGGACACCATTGGGAAGAGCAATGGAACAAGAATGGACAGGGAGATTAAGGAACAGGATGGGAAGGATGGCCCTGGTGGGAAAGAAAGGGTCAAAGGTGAGTATTGGGAGAAGAAGCAAGGGACGCCTACAACTCCCACTGATACATCGGGGGGCGGGAAGACCAAATTACATACCCTGGGCACAAATGGATAAGGCTAATTTACTAAAATCATTGCCCCATCTATCCGGAGGAGCCAGTAAGTGGATATATGCCTTCGAGAAGCAAACCGCGGGAGTACCCCTGGCCATACGAGATGTCAAGATTTTACTTGTGTCAGCAGTAGGGGACCAATCAGACCGGGTATGGGCAAAAGCAGGTTTCCCGGGAATAACATTGGACAGTGACAGACATGATGGCGCTGCTTTCAATACAGTGCGAGCGCAAGTTTGGGACGCGTTGAGGGAAACATTCCCGGACACGCCAGATTTACAGTCAGTGATGCAATGCACCATGAATGATGGGGAAGAGGCTATGGATTACATTTTCAGAGTGCAGGAGATGTGGAGAGCTGAAACGGGTACGCCGTATGACCAATCAACATCCTTATTTTACTTCATAATAAAGAGGGGGCTCCTGAAAGAAGTCCAAAAAGCACTTGATAAAATAGCAGGGATCGAGGCGAAGGGATGGCCAGAAATACAGAGCATAATAGTTCACCATTGCAAAAGAATCAAAGAAAGGGAGAAGGAGGTGGTACAAAAAAGGCTGGCAGATGAAACTAAACTAATACAAACGAAACTAGTGAAGGTCGCTGCAGCTGTAGCAGCACTCCCCCACGACAGAGACGCAGAGGAGGAGGAGGGATTGGTAGCGATATAGGGGAGGATAGTTGCAAATTGGGCAGACAATGGGCAAAGACAGTGTAATGGACAGGAGGACTACGGAGGGCAGCAGTGGCAAGTGTGGCACCCCAGCAACAGGAGAGGTGGGTACAGGGGGCACCGAGGAGGTGGACAGGGATATGGAGGTAATGGTGGAAATGGGGGACCAGGACCCAGAGGGAACCAAGGAAACTGTTGGAATTGTGGAAAGTGGAGACATTTCTCATGCGAGTGTAGAAGCAGACTGAACCCAGCCTGCCAAGATGAACAGTATTGCGGGCACCCCATCCAGGGAGCCCCTACGGATTGCCCTGGGACGGGGGGAGAGAACAGCAAGAATACAGAGGGCAAGAGCAAAATAGGGAACAAGCACATACTGTTCAACAACACCCACAAAGTAGTGAACACCTCCCCTACACACAAAACAACCCCTTCACCACGACACCGAATGGCGCACCTGGCCCATATGGAGGAGTAGCGGTAGTGTCAGGTAATGTTTTCAGTCAAGGGGGAACGACAAGACACCCAGCATAGGACAGCCCACAGGGAGCACTTGCGTGTCCAATCCTATCGACAACCTTCAATGCAACTGAGGAACCATTGATAGGGGCAGAGATAAGGAATAAGCAATTCATCTTTATGGAAGATTCCGGAGCCGAGAAGTCATGTATACATGAAGGGCTGGTTTCCACTATCTAATTGTAAATTGGAGACGCAGGGGTTCTCTGGGGCAGTGGTCGAAGTTCCTTACACAGAAGATTTGGATGTAACAGTAGGGGGAAAAACAGTAAGGGCAACTCTATTGTATTATGAGCAATCCCCTGTCAAACTACTGGGGAGGGACCTCCTCAGCAAGTTTAACATGACTATTTCATTTACCAAAAGAGGAGAGATTGTTTGCTCAAACCCAGGGATGTGCTCCATACGTGTAATGCTAGTGATATATTCACGAGCAACATGCCCAGAGGTGCGCAGCATACCGGTGGAATCAGATATGTTCCTCCATGGGTTAAAAACATTGGCCCGGGTGGTCCCAGAGTTAAAAAAGCTGGACTGGAGGGTGCTAGCAGAATTTGTTTTTCGTCCAATAGCCCGCCCAGAGATAGTGCTAGGGACGGTCATGTCACTGGACATACATGCAGTACAAGTATCGTCCAAGAGAATAGCTGTAATTGCAATGGACATACACGGGTGCGAGTGGCGTACAGTGTTGTGCATAAACACTGACATTACACTTCAAGATTTATCAGACGAGGAGCTTTTCACAGACTCAGAGAGTGATGGAGAAATCATAATGGAGATAGCGATCCCATGTGAAATAATGATACAGCAAAGACAGGTGCCAGTACAGCTCATGGCGGTAGTGAGGGCCCCACTATTGTTTTTCAACGATTACATGCAATCATTGCCCTGCCAGTTATGGACAGCAGGTCCACATGATGTAGGGCTATTACACAGGGTCACTCCAGTGAAAATTAACCTTAAGCCTGGAGCCATACTGCCCCGAGTAAAACAATACCCCCCTGTCCTGGGAAGCAGAAGAAGGGATAAAGGAAACAATCAACGCACTATTGACACAGGGGCTAATAGTACCCTCAAACTCCCCATGTAACACTTGCATTTACCCCATCAAAAAATCAAAAGGAGGGGCATGGAGGATGATCCAAGATCTACGCCCACTTAATGACGTCATTCAAAGAGTTCCCTTTGGTCCCAAATCCTGCATCTATTCTATGCAGTATCCCAAAAGATGCATTTGACTTCACCGTGGTGGATTTGAAGAATGAATTCTTTTCAATACCACTCGCAGAAGAGTGTAGATACCTGACAGCATTCACCCTAGGGGGGAAGAGGTACAAACACTGCAGATTGCCCCAGGGTTATTGTGAGAGCCCCAGCATATTCAACAGAATATTGCATGAAGACCTTGGAAACATGACAGCAGACAGCACGATAATTCAGTACGTGGATGATCTGCTGATCTGCAGTAAAAATGAAGCTGAATGTAGAAAAGACTCCATTGCCCTCTTGACATTACTAGCCCAAAAGGGGTACAAGGTAGACAGAGAAAAGTTGCAATACTGTCAACGTGAAGTGCGGTACTTGGGGCAATTGAGTTCAAAGGCTGGCAAGAGAATAATTCCAGACAGAGTAGCAGCCATCTCAGCTGTAGCAAGACCAAAAACAGTGAAGGACATGCACAAATTCCTAGGGATGTGCAACTACTGCCGTGCATGGATTTTTGATTATGGGTCATATGCACGCCTCTTGCTTCAGGCACTCAAAGAAACACAGAAGGAAAATACAGAGATCCAGTGGGACTCAGAAGTGTGCAACTCATTCACCTCACTCAAAGAACTCATATCAAGTGCACCAGTACTCGTGAACCTAGACTATGAATGCAAAGGAACGCTCATGACAGCAGTCTTAACACAAAAAACATCATTGGGGCACAAGCCCTTGGCATACTACAGTGGAACACTAGACGCAGTAATGCAGGGACACTTCGTGTGTGACAGGCCCTTGCAGCTGCCACGTTCGCCATTGAGATAAGCGCCACAATAGTAATGGGGTGTTCAGTGACATTGTACGTGGAACATTCCTTGTTTGCCATACTAGAACGATCCAAAAGCACACTGACCACACAAAGAGCCGCCGCACATGAAGTAATCCTATCTAGCGCCAACATACATATAGTGAGATATAAGGTGGTCAACCCTGCTAGATTCATTTCAGAACCTTGCACCGTGGAGGACATACAAGCACATGACTGTGCGACATTCCAAGGAGAGGAAAGTGGGGCAACAATAGTGAGTGAAAACGTACTAGCTGAAGGTGAAATATTTTTCATAGACGGGTCAGCCTCCATAAATTCAGAAACAGGAGAAAAACATGTAGGGGTGGCTGTCGTGCGATTGGAAGAAGGTGAGTATGAAGTGCTAATACAGCAGCGCCTGCCCGTCCCATTTCTCAGCACAAGCGGCAGAGCTCATAGCATTGATTGAAGAGCGGCACGCTGCAAAGGGGTCTGCAGTCACAATCTACACAGACTCAGCATACATGACCACAATGGTACATGGGGGGCTTGCAAGGTGGGAGAGAAGGGGATTTAATAGGGCTGATGCGTCCCCGGTGCAACATGCAGAACTCCTGAAAGAACTTATGGAGGCCTTGAAGGATCCCACTGCAGTGGCAATAGTGAAATGCCAAGCCCATACTACCAACAACGATTTTGTCTCTTTGGGAAACACGACAGCAGACGCTGCCGCCAAGGAAGCATCCTATTTTGTAAAAGAAAGGACAGGTGAGTACTTAGTGAGGAAGGAAACAGTGCAGCACCTCCCAGACGGTTACAACACTATGCCCATATCACAAATATTACAGCTGCAAGAAGGAGCAAAAGAAGAGGAAAAAGAACTGTGGGAAAAGAGGGGATGCTGCAAGTCAGCAACTGATTTATTGTGGCGACAAAACAACACAGGGAAGGTGGTCATGCCCACTAAATTATTAGAAGTGGCATTCCAGCAATTGCATTTTCCCGCACACAATGCAAAATAACACATTGCTGCAGAAATACAAGAACATTGGTTTGTCCCTGAGTTGCAAGAAAAACTTTCAAAATTGGCAATGGAATGTACAACGTGCCAGATATACAATTCAGGCATGACTCTAAGAACACTAAGAGGGACAATCCCCAAGCCAATAGGCCCAATCAGAGAACTGCATATTGACTATGCAGACATCGCGGAAGGTGCAGTGGAGCTAGGTACATGATAGTGGTAGTGTGCCCATTCTCAAGGTGGGTCGAGGCAGGACCATGTGCACGTCCTGATGCGAAGTGCACTGCAAAGTTTCTAGTGAGAGAGGTATTCCCCGCTGGGGAATTTGCGACATAATTCGCTCAGACAATGGCACGCACTTCGTTAATGATCTCTTTAAGGAAGTAACATCAATGCTGGGCATAAAACACAAATTGTGCTCGATTTATCACCCGCAAAGTAACGGCGTGGTGGAAAAAATAAACGTCCGGTTGAAAGGGAGACTCTCAAAGCTTTGCTTCACTCTTAAAAAGAATTGGGTGCACTGTCTCCCCTTGGCCCTATTTGAGCTGAGAAATCAGCTC
The DNA here is from genome assembly GCF_040938575.1 of Ambystoma mexicanum. NCBI lineage: Eukaryota > Metazoa > Chordata > Amphibia > Caudata > Ambystomatidae > Ambystoma > Ambystoma mexicanum. The sequence continues at coordinate 1,091,690,115 of NC_090937.1, read as the reverse complement.
AGCAAGGACCACCATCTGTCACTGCATGAGATTGTGACAGGAAGACGGATGCACAGAGCAAACTCACCCCTTCGCAGACATTTTGATGCCCACAGGAGTGCAACTGTACTGGGGGAAGAATTTAATGAGTATCTGACAAAACTTACTAAAGCAGCCCGCATGATAGCAAGGCAGCTCGCACCACCATTCACAGGCGAGGGAGAATCAGACGCATCAAATACAGAAAAAGAAATACCAACAGGGCAGGTAGAGCCAGGAGACAAGGTTTATGTAATAATCTTTGTTCGTAGGTGGAATGCCCCAAGATTTCATGGCCCATACGAGGTGGAGTATTGCACGCCCACGGCTGTAAAGGTGAAGGGCCTGAGGTAATGGATACATTTGACAGACGTCCGAAGTGCTTATGACAGCGTCAGACAGGTGAATAGCACATAAGGTGAAAATGTACTAGAGGCACAAGAGTAGAACAATGACAAAATAGCCACACTGAATGTCTCCGCGTGATGTATAAGAATACTGAATGACAATATATGACAAGTATATTTAACGTGTGTCAAAATTTAAAAGGAAAATGTAAATAAATGAAATCTCTCTCTCTCTCTCTCGCTCCTTCTCTTTCACTCCTTTTTTCCATCTTCCACTCCTTACCTGTGCTATCAGAAATTGAGAAATGCGAATTTCAATGTATCTGTATGCATGATATGTTTTTATGTTTTAACATGTAGGAGAAACCATGGCAACGAACAGGCAGCCTGCAATGGATAGGGATAGGGAAATTAGGAATAGAAATGTAACTTTTGATTTGCAGACTTATTCATATAAATGTGGTTTGACTGTTTGTGCAATTCTATTTTTTATTATCATGTTTGGGCTCGTAACTTACTGGGCCGTTGCATTTATCTCCATTGAGATAAATGAGGGGGGATGTAATGGAACCATTATGGAGAATGCAATGAAACCGTTTAAGGAGGGTAATTATTTGATATGTGATGGTTTCCAGCTGGTATGGGGGTACGGCCCTCATCCAACCAGGCTAAGCAGCATAATGTTACCAGTAACAGCCTAACTACACTCCCAAAGCCCCAAATCAATGCAAAAAACTTCAGTGTATATGATTTAAATGATCGCAATCCCTCTGCTATATCATGGCTATATGACACCACTGCTACCCTGCCCACCCCAGCAACCAGTCAACCAATAGAACATGTTTACATCACAGATAGAATGAAAGAAAATGCAGAAATGACTAATAACTTCATGACCCTGTATGACGAGTGGAAAAAGGGGGGGGGGGGCGGGCGAAATGGATACACTACTACGAGCGGCCAGGAATGCGAAAAAATTCCTTAAAAGCAGTAGAAGGAGGAGGGAAGTGGGTAGGAAAAAATATGACGAATCTTCCGGCCTGGGGCTGGACACAATAGAAGATCCCAGACACCCACACCAATCAAATAAATGGTATGCAGACATGAGGTCCACAGCTAAGCAAACAACTAATGAATGTTGCTATGTGTGCTCATTGATTCCCCATGCTTCAGGCACACCTAAGGTCTTTCTGCCACAAGAAATGGCCGCTCACAAATGCCCAATGTCTCCTTCCTCTCACTCTGTGTAGAATTAAGAACACCTTCCAAGCACACACGGTATCGTTCGAAATGATGCAAAATGAGAAGACATGCTACTCAAGAGCCAAAGGAGTGGTATGCTTGAAAAAAACATTTTTCATCATAAAAGGAACACTATTCTCCGAAAACAAGTGGAAGGATGACGTGATAACGTGTAAGGCTGAAGCACTGCGAGGGTTGCCAACCAAAAAACTACAATGGGTCGAGAAAACCTGTCCCACCATTTGGACAGAACACATAGCCAAACTGATGTGGGTGAGCGCCATAGAAAAACTGTTCAAGCTGCAGAAAGAAATGTCAAATGAACTTTGTTTCCTGGGAGAAGGAAAAAATGATCTGGGAAGAAACACGAACTGCAATAAAACACTCATGATACCAGACATTAAAAAGGGGACAGCCGCCCTGATGGACACTTACTGGGTATGTGGCAAATGGGCGTACATGCACCTCGCACCATCATGGAGGGGCACGTGTTCCCTGGCAACGCTGCACTCAGCCCTAATGGTGATCCTGGAGAGCCACATCGGAGAAGGAAGTAGGACAGTGGTCCGATTAGCAGCCAACGCCCCACCTACTGAGGGGCCACCGCTGTATGCCCTGTTGGAGGGCCACATCGAAGGGGGCATATCCCGGAAACGAAGGTCATCAAACTATATATCAAAAGCCTCCTCCGAACTGTTGGCACAGATCCCAGAGAGGTACAGGTTATTCAGTTCAGCAGAGACCTTTTTTGCCTCCCTTGTCCCGAGCATCCAGACACGAACGAATGCGAAGTGGATGCAGATCACGCGCTGGGAGTTGATCCAACTGGCAAATCACACTGAAGAAGGGTTCAATGTGATCAAGGTGGAGCTAAGGGCTCTGAGACTAATGACAATGCAAAACAGGTATGTCCTAGACCTGTTGACGGAGATGGATGGAGGTGTTTGCTGAAAAATCGGGAGCGCGTGTTGCACATTTGTGCCTTCTGAAGACGCAGATAATGGTACTCTATCACAAGTTATCACCGCAGTGCACAACTTGGGGGAATGCATGAAGAAAGAAGGCGGCTCGGAGTCAAGCACATGGTTCCACAATATCTTTTCATGGGTGCCTTCCTGGATGGGACTCGCCGTCAAAATGCTGATGCCCCTCATCGTGTTTTTTCTCTTGCTTTTTTGTGTGTGCCAGCTGGGTCTTCGCTGCTGCGCAGGTGCAGTCCCCGATGGAGCAATGATGATGGTGACAATGGGCAACGCTAGAGGAGTGGCACGAACGCAACAGGAGGTACATGTACAGACTGGTGAAAACTCTGAGCCAAAGTTCAGAATCGTGCCAATATACTATGATGGGGATATAGTAGATAGGTTATATCATACAACAATAAAAGAGCCCCTGGAACTAGAGTGGTACACAGAAGTATAGGTAGACCTGGAGGGAGATGGGGGATGTATATATATGACCTGCACGCCAGACGAGTATGCTAGAAGGGGAGAAAGCCTCTGGGGAGTATGTAGAGCATGGATGCCAATAAAGGGGACACCAGCATGGGAAGAGGCAGTAATGGATGAAAAATAACGCGAGCGGCTAGGGGAATTACGGTATTCGTTACTTAAGTAACGAAAGGGGGAAATGTAGGGGAGGACAGGTTGATAGGACCCCCCTCTAGCCTACATCTCCTACCCAGGTGAAGACTCATGACTCATCGGCAGCCCCCGTACCCCAGGGCCCGGGAGGAGAGGTGGCTGCGGATCGACACGTGAGGCTGCACATCCATATATAGCACAACACAGGCACCATTTAGTACTAGATAACTCTATTTTGTCAAAGGCGCTACAATCTACCACAGGCAGAACAACTTGCACACATAGAAAGCTACAGCCTGACCCCTGCTTGACCGCGTTCACAGAGGCCTGCACTTCCCCCCGGCCTCCACCTCATTGTAGATCCACTGAGAGCTTGTTCTCATGAGCAACCAGACACGAACAAACAACAAAATAAACACTGTATCTTTTTACCTTCCGCAGTACATCATTGTCCCAGTCGTGACCAAGCTCATTAGGAAGCAACCGAAACCAGCCCAATCCTGCATGCCCTGACCCTGTACCAAGCCCTGTAAGTTGCACTGTGTGGCGCCCCTCACCCCCGCACTCCCCCGAGGCACCTTGTATTGTATGGTATCCATTTTTGTGATATTTGTCGCGTTGACTAACATTTGCTGCTATTGTGTAAAAGAGTGGCCATATGATATCTGATAGCTTTTTGACAGTCCCTGTACATAGTGTAATGATGAACCGCTGAAATGTATGTAGGCCCACCAAGGGACTGGAGCCAGACTGTATCATGGTATAATATGTGTTGCCCTCTTTTGCTCACCAACCAATCTAACACTACCTCATGTTCGTAAGTCAACTGTTGTTATGAAATTGTGCCAAATGACAAAGTCACCCAGCTTATATTCTCACTAATGTAAATATATGTGCACAACCCAGAAGCCCCCAAGTGTTGCCACCCGCCCCTTGCCAATGGTACGATACACTGCCCCGTGCAGAGAGACAGGCTCAGAGCTGCAAGGTCGTCTCTCCCCTCCTCCCTCCCAGGCTCGCCGGGGATAGCTGGTGTTCGAACAGCATAGCCTCGCCTCCCCTCCCAATCTTGCTGGACCCGCTTCAAGCATCCACCTCCCCCATGTCAAGAGGCCGCCACAGCCTGACTCTATGAATTACGGGCTACCTGGTCCTAAATCCCACCATCTCCCGGGCACCGGTTACATGCCCCCCACGGCCCATTGGTATCCCTGTTCACCCCAAGTTAATGGCCCTCGAAGGGGGGCGCCCACCCCTGTACCAACAGATCATAATACCATCCCTTACCGACAGGATGATCAAGTAACCCCTCCTGTGCCCCTGACCCCACACATGGACTCATGGGATTAACATGTTTGAACCTAAGGTGTCCTTACAACAGATGTATTGGGGCACTTCTTATTATATATCAATGTCCTTGTCTCATTCTCGATCTGATCTCAATGTATTGCAAGAGTTACAAGACAACTGAAATTGTATAGCATGATCAATGAATGTGAATGTTTGGCCACAAGGGCAAAGTATCAGAATCGCCACTTATCATCACTACAAGTCATGTCCGGCCCAGCACTCCACCCCGATGAGCCCAGCTGACCCATCCACCCCGCGTGGCACCGCACGGACGTCCGCCAATCCTGGAGAAGCAACTGTATACAATGTATACCACCTAGCCATCACCACCCAACCCCTAAGACTATGTGCCCCCTATAGCTTGTGTCATGCGTGACGTAGTTCTGTAATAAGTAGGACTGTCTTTGCTATTGTCAGACAGAGCGCTCTCGGAGTCTGCAGAGTCCTTTGCATGACCTTTATTGGTTTAGATAAAAACCCTTTTGATCTCACCTGCACTTGGTCTTGGTCTCATTCCCTCCTGGGGTGTGTCCGTCATTGCCTCTCACTAAGGGGGGGGGTGTTTTTGGGGGACGCTTACATTCAATTCGTGGGATTTTGCTGAATAGTTAAGCGATTCGAGTGACTGATTTGGTTTAACCTCATGACAATTTCATGCTGATAAAACGTTGCTCTAAAGAGTGGGTTGAAAAGGCGAGATCCTTTCCTGCCAGAACATGCTCAAATGAAACATTAACAGAAATAACAGAACTGGTGCTCTGTCCTCTGGAGACAATCAGCATACTCCAACCTCGAAATTTAAACGGAAAACGTCAAAACCTTTCCTGCCAGGGATGTTCAATGAAAACAAAATGTCGAATGGACTAATGGCTTGCACCTGGCTGTTTCCTTAATATACAAACCAAAATGAAAGCTTTTTTCATTAGTAATAAAGTTTTGGAAAAATACTTACTGTAGATACATATGATGAGTTTTCACAGGTACATGTCTTATAGCATTGTAATGCTACCCGGCTAAATAGCATTCCTTTAAGCAATGTCAGAGAGATGAGTGACTGCATCAAGAATTCTTGACATGTGACTGACTTTGCCTAGGCCCTACGGACTTTTCTAAGGTTATTGACTTCCAGTCATTGACACTCACTATTATAAGAACCGATCTTCTGGGGTCCCCATGGAAGCAATTCCAGCCGTAAGAAACATAATCAGCACCTAATATATGTCTGCATCTACCACAGGCCTATTGGATTTTCAGAGGGCCATGCCTGTCTTGAACTCCCTATTTGTAATATTATAAAACTCAGCAATACTCCATCAACCTCCGAACTATGAGAAGTAGACCCAGGTATGCCTGTCCAGTGCCTGACTTCTGATCTGACGTGAAATCTTATAAATGCCCACTTCAACTTTACCAATTGTGTTAACTTCAGAAAGATCAAAGGCTGTGCTGTTATTACTCAGAGTGATACCTGGGGACTGCAGGTTACACATGGATCTCCCCAGAAGATGCATTAACCTACTGGGATATCTTACTGCAGAGTTTAATGTACTGCACTATATGGATAACGTGTACAGATGCACAGGACTGTGCTTCCTGTTCCTTACTCCACATTCAGCCTTACCCCCACAAAATTCCCTGAAAATGTATGCCTACTAAAGAACATTTGGGCAGATTTGTGGTGAGAGCATAATCTCTTTGAACCTGCAAACCTATCCAAATCTTACGTGGAGAGTTGCGGTAGCCCGCCGCTGGCTCGGGAATCATTCAAGAATTCTTTAGGAAATTGTTTAAGAAGCTTTTAGCCTGATTCCTGAAACTTTTAGAGTGTGCAAAGTGTCATTGCCCTGGTGACAAAGTACACTTTGCACCGGTCTGTGAATCCAGGTTTTGGTTGGCAGTGCAAAGTCACTTTGCACTGTGCTAAAAGTTTCATGAATCAGGCCCTTTGTATTGTAACTCTGCTCCTGCTCATTTAGGTCGACCACGCTGGGGTACCGTCTTAGCCCTCTATGAACTGTGCTGAAAATAATGATAGATAGAATATGCGAAGAAGCAAGGAGAATAGCCTTCACGTTGGTGTGATGTATAACTTGCAGACACTGATCACAAATGTGCGGTAGCTATTTAAAGATGCCAAATAAAGATAGGCTCTCTTGATGGGGGTGCACTAGTCTTTGTGCACCGCAGGTTCACCTTTAAGTGGTTAGCAACAAATCGTTCATGTGTAAAGAGGCACAGTCCGCATGCTGGCACTGTTGCCGACATTCAAATAACAGAGCATGTGTACTGTCGGGTAATGTAGTTTAGAATGACCAGGGGCGGGACGAGAGAGCAGGGAGGGAAGTGATTTGGGGAACAGGAAGGAAGGCAGTGAGATGTACGAGTGTGGAGAATAAAGACGTTGAAGGTGGACCTCCATCTGGGCTCCTTATTCACTGCGCTGCGACGCGTGCATGGTACAGACTGACTCCAGTGGTCCGGAGCAGTAGGATGTGGTGAACCATGACACTGGCGACGAGGGATGGCTCACGTGTGCAGCAGAGAAAGAGGCGGCAAACCTGTGCACACAGCAGGGAGTGTGGAAGGCCTCCGGTCATCGGACGAGATGCCTGAGGGTCCGCGCTCGGCCCGTTGGAGGTGCAGAAAGCCCAGGGCTATGGCAGTGAGTGCTTAGAAGTCGGTGGAGGTCCGGGGGAGGGGCTCAGATACCAGCAGTACTCGTGCCTCACAGAGGCGGCTACCACACAGCAGATCTGGGGCCAGAGGGGTTATCTGACCCAGTGTGGAATGGTGACACCAAGGAGGAGCTCGAGATGGACCCTGATGAGGTGCTCACGCCTGTCTCAGGTGGCCGCACCACAAAGGGGACATTTCCAAGCAGCAAAGGCATGTCGCATTGACCTTGGAGTGCGACCAACAGATTTTACAAGACAGCTAACAAGGGGTCCACGGCATGTCAGACCAAGACATCCCAGCAATGGTTCCAGTGACCCCACAACCTCAGCACCATAAGAGGGTATCAGAGTCCCTGGCGGTACAACTACCAGGCATGTTCGATATAACAGACATCAGCAAACTGGGACCCAGATGGGCCAGCTGGGTCTGGGACTTTGACCTTTAGGTAGGGGCGATTGGCGGTGGAAGATGCACACCAACAGTGCCTACTGAAGCTGGCAGTGGGTCCAGCTACAAGGGACATCATAGATGAGTTCCCTGCCGACTGTATTGACACGATTCAAGGCCTTAAGGTGGCTCTAGCCACCTATTTGACGCCCCACACCAATCTGGACTACGAGAGGCATCTATTCCACACCACGAAGCAGGCAAAAGGGGAAACCATGGATGCGTTTGTCATGAGGCTACGCAGCAAAATGAAACACTGTGACTTTGCCAATTATTACAACACAGAGGCACTACGGTCTCAAATCATTGCAGGATGTGATCCCAGAGCTTTAGGAGAAAGCTACTTTAAAAAGCGCATTCACTGGAGGAGATTCTCATGCTCGCAAGGCGGTAAACGGCAATTGACTCACAAGTGGAATCCTTCAGCGGCCAAAAAGGGCATGTGCCACAGCCGCTAGGTGCTCACAAGCTAGTAGGGGCATCAAGATCGGCAGGCGAGCCATTCTATCTATCAGTGCATATATGAGTATCCTCATGAGGGCACATGCCCAGCAATTGGACAACGATGCTCGGACTGTGGAAAATGAAGGTAGCGCAATTAGCAGACCACACAGAAGTCCCACCACTAGAGTGATGGAAACCTCACAAGTGGCAGGGAAACCAACATCTGACCCAGCATAGCCCAACTTTACTAATGCACCTAAAGGATACATAAACTGAATTCCTCATAGACGCGGGTGCCATCGTCAATGTAATTAGTGAGCAGGTCTACCAGGCCCAACCAAAAGCACACCGACTGCACCCAGTGGAAGTGGACATCTATGCGTGTGGCTCAAAAACCCTTCTAAAGTGTTTGGAACAGTTTGAGGCACAGTGTTGGTACAAGAAGCAAGCAATGAACATCCCAATACATGTGGTCGCCGCTCCCACAGAATCAGGGTGCATCATGAGTTTCAAGATTGCTGTTGAAATGGGACTCATTTATGTACTCTATAAGTTAATGGTCCACAAATACATTGATACCGTAGAGAAAATACACAAGCTACACCCCTCGCTATTCAGAGGACTTGGAAAGCTCCAAAATCGTCTGATCACACCGCACATTGACAAAGAAGTTTGGCCTGTGGCACAGCACTATAGTGGAATCCCAGTGAATATCCAGCGTCAGGTGGAGGAAGAATTGCACAAGCTGTTGAGCCAGGACATCATAGAACCGATAACGGAGCCCACTCCCTGGGTATCTGCCATTGTGCCCATCCTGAAGAAAGGGTCTGATGCCATCAGGGGCTATATGTGGATATCAGAAGGCCAAATAAAGTCATCAAAATGGTGAGGCACCTGGCCCCCCGCATCAAAGACATGGTTCATCTTCTCAACGCAGCAAAAGTATTTTTGGAGTTCGACCTCAACAAAGGGTACAATCAGTTGGTGGTAAGCCCGAAGAGCAGTATATTACCACATTCATCACTCATCTAAGTTTATACAGGTACAAATGATTGAGTTTCGGTGTCTCCTCTGCAGCAAAAATATTTCAGGCCAAAATTCACAATGTTATAAAACATATTCCGAACTGTATCAATTACAGCTACGATATCTTAGTCTTTGGAACGACAACAGAGAAACACAATGACATGTTAGCACATGTGTGCATGGCGCTGGAAGCGTCCAACCTCACGTTAAACCACAAAAAATGTGAATTCAGGAAAGGCACCCTCCGTTTCTACAGTCACATTTTCTCGGCAAATGGAATGACACCTGACCCGGAGAAGGTGCATGTGCTAAACGAAACATCACCACCCACAAATGTGTCGGAACTCAGGTCGTTCTTGGGCCTGGCAAGTGACTGTGTCCGTTACATCAAGGACTTTGCCACCATAAGTGTGCCACTACGGGCGCTAACCAAACTACACATGCCTTTCCAGTGGTCAACAGACTGTCCAACACCTTTCGCATCCATTCACGACAGGATAACGAAAGCTGAAAACATGGCCTATTTTGACACGGACAGGGAGGTGGAATTGACAGTAAACGCCAGCCCAGTGGGTTTGGGGGCCATACTTGTGCAGAAAAGCACTGCAGGCTCTGGTCAGCGACACATTGTCTCATATGCAAGCAGATGCGTGTGAAAGACTGAGCAGGCATACTCCCAGGCAGAAAAAGAAAGCCTGGCAGTCGTGTGGGCCTGTGACCACTTTCACTTATTCCTTTATGGCAAGTCTTTCACAATCATAACTAACCACCAAGCGTTACTCTTCTTATATGGCAACCCACAAGTGAAAATTCCACCCCACATTGCAAGATGGGGTCTGTGACTGTAAGACCATGCATTCAACATCGTTCACAGACCAGGAAAGGATCCCAATCCGGCCTACTTCCTATCACGGCACGCCAGACGGAGAACACCCCAGAACTATTGGTGGTGGACAGATACATTAGATTGCTGATTCAGCAGACCGTCCTGCAAGGCATAGATCCCCTGGTACTGGCAAAGGCGGCGGACAGCAAAGGAAAGAAGCTCTGGGGAGTCTGAAGACATGAGAAAAGACCTGGACAGTCTACTGTTGGTCAAAGAAGAGCTAGCCATGTCGGTAGACAGCCTTCTGCTTAAGGGGAACAAGATAGTAATATTGAACCAGCTCAGGCGCCAGGTGCTGGATTTAGCACATGAGGGACACCAAGGGCTTGTCTCGACGAAGAGAATGCTGCAGCAGAAGGTATGGTTTCCGAAACTTGATGGGATGGTGGAGGCCCTGTTACGTTACTGTCCCACTTTAATCACCGCCACCCGACATCCTGAACCACTTAATATGTGACCCTTACCAGAGGGAGTATGGGAAAAAGTGGCCATGGAATTCTTCGGACCGTAGGAAGGGGGGAAATATATGTTAGCAGTAATGGATGAATATTACAGATACCCAGAGGTGCAATTGATTTCATGCACAGCAGCTCACCATGACATCCCTGTGTTAGACAGAAACTTTACAGCATATGGCGTTCCCAAGCAGGTGAAATCCGGCAATGGGCCACCGTTCACAAGTCAAGATTTTAGGGCCTTCACAGAATACTTGGGTTTCAAACATGGGAAGGTAACACCATTATGGTGCTAAGCAAATGGCATGATTGAGGACTACATGGCCAATCTGAAGAGAACACTACAAATCTCACAGTTAACAGGACAGCTTTATGAACAGGTGCTACATCAACTTCTGAGGGACTACATGAACACCCCACACAGCTCGACAGGGAAGTTCCTGGGTGAAATCGTTTTGGCCAGAGTGTCTGCACCAGATTACCCCACCAGAAGAGTGCCTCAGAGTCTCTCGAAGGGGGTCAGGAGATGCGGAACAGAGATACTGAAGCAAAACAAAAGATAAAAGTCTACGCGGATCACAGCAGGCATGAAAGACCGTCCACTATAGATCTAGGGGATGTGGTGGTCATGAAACAAACCCGACCCAATAAAAGTGACGCTTTCTTCCACAAAGATCCCCTCATCATCACCATGAAGAAAGGTCCACTCATCACAGCTGAAGGGGACCGGCGCCAAGTGACCAGGAACTTGTCATACTTTAAGAGACTGCCAAGAATGCATCAGATGCAACGACAAAATGCACAAGATGAGCAATAGGCCTATATTTCTGACAAATCGTACCATGGAGATTGTGAAGATTCAGAGGCTTCAGAGCTGGATGAAGTAGAGCAGGATGGCCAGCCGGAAAGGCAAGAGGCGGGGGATCTTCGACCACAAAGGGCCCGAATCACACCTTGCAGACTTATTGAAGAAATTGGGTAAAGTTATGTTGTCAGTGTTTAAATTGGGGTGGGTGTAATGTCGGGTAATGTAGTTTAGTATGACGTATGATGTACGAGGGTGGAGAATAAAGACGTTGAAAGTGGACCTCCGTCTTGGCTCCTTATTTACTGTGCTGCGATGCACGCACGTGGTACAGCCTGACTCTGCAGTGGTCCATGTGGGGCAGGCTGTGATGAACCACGATAGCACGTGGGTGTGTTTCACAAGAACAGTATCAGAATCAGTGTCTTCAAAGAGAAAAGCACTCAACTTCAGCAAAGCCAGCTCCGCAAAGATGGGGGGTAGCTCCATAAGATTCTAGAAGGACCAGGGTGCCTCGATGGAGTAGATAAATATGGGGTGCACAGGAGGAGCCATTTTAGGAGTCAATGGTCTATGCAATAAAAGTGAATAAAACAGGGCAAAAGCCCAGTATAGTGCTGTACTCGAAAGAACTGAGCTAAATGGCAATGGCGATATGGGTAATATTTCCAAAATTCAGGCCGTACCGCAATAGTAGTATTGCACGGATCCACCTCAATCTCACTTCTGCCTTCGACACGGTCAACCATACCACCCTGCTAAACCGTCTCTGTGAAAACCTGGGTATCACTGATCAGGCTGTGGCCTGGCTGACCTCTTTCCTCTCAGATCGACCCTCCCAGGTCCAACTTGGGTCCTTCCTTTCATCTATCTTCCTCTCTACCTGTGGTGTTCCCCAGGGGTCTAACCTCTCACCCTGGCTTTTCAACCAATACCTGGCAACTCTCGCCCACTGCATTGCCACTTTCTGCTCAAATTTCCAGTGCTACGCTGACGACACTCAACTCATTTTCAGGATGCCCTCTGCCACCTCCTCTCCCTCTCTCATCTCTGATTGCCTAACTGCCATTCAAGATTGGTGTGCCGCCAATGATCTTTGAATGCCAGCAAGACGGAGATCCTCCTCATCGGCACACCTTCACCATCCATTCCCCTCACTCTCTGGCTGGCGTCCCTTGGCCCTCCTCCTACCCTCACCTGCGAGGCTAAGAACCCATCTCTGAGGTCTCTAAAAAGTCAAATTTCCGACTGCACTTTCTCAGAGGTACTCTGCCTTTCCTCACCTTCCCCCTAAAGCTCAGGGTATCCCAAGCTCTAGTTCTCTCTAGCTTGGACTATTGTAACAGCCTCTTTCTAAATCTACCTGCCTCTACTCTCCGCCCTCTGCAACTAATCCAGAACAGGACTGCGAGACTTGTCCTTGGCCTCAAGCCCTGGGATCGTATCTCTCCAGCTCTGAAATCTCTCCATTGGCTCCCAGTGGATGCAAGGATTAAATTCAAAACCCTCTGCATTGTCCACAAGGCTTTCTGGGGCCTGGGTCCAAAATACCTTCAGCTATCCCTCCACAAATACCTCCCCCCTCGAGCTCTTCGCTCCTCTACCTCCAACTCCCTCAGGCTCTGTCGTTTTTCAAAGAAACGAGCTGGGGGCAGATCTCTGTCTTCGGCTGGGGCCTCCTTCTGGAACAGCCTCCCTGCCACTCTAAAACTTGAGGAGAACCATCTCTGGTTCCAGAAGCACCTGAAGACCTTCCTCTTATCTTCTGCCTTCGCTCCCCCTCTCCCCTGCTGATCTGTTCTCTCTTGGCACGGTGCACCTGGGCACCCTCTGTCCTCCGGGCCCAGGTACCTGCTCACCCTGCCACCCTCCCGCACTTCCTCCGGCCCACCCCTTGCACTGGGGTCTGTATCTGTACCCATACAGCCCCCCACTTTTTCTTCCTGCACTTATCAGACCTACCCTGTCTGCTGCCTTAAACCTAGCAGTTGCAAATTGCTGGCTGCACTAAAACTGTTTGTTGCCTTTATTATTTATTTATTTTTATTTATCTGTTTCTCCTGTGCTTTGCACTTTCCACTTCTCCCCCCTTCCATGCACTTTTTCTCTCCCCCTCTCCCATGCACTTGCGCGTTCTCAATGTCACTGGGCCTAGTAAGATCGCTGTTTTGTTCTCCCCTGTTTCCCTCCCTTGCCTTATCGCGCTCTGAAACACTTGTGTACGAGCGCGATAGAAATAAAATATCAATATCAATATCAATACAATAATTTGTTAGCAATGGCCAATTTAACAGCAGTCATTTTTTTTTTACCTCGTTTATGTGAAGTGCAGGCTGGCCCAATTTCTGAGACAAGCGCTGAACTCGTGAGCCATCTTCTGGTGCACATTGGGAAAGCAGTGAAATAAGCACACACACAAATATAGGGTACACAATCAAACAAGTAATAAAACCCCACTTTGAAGCAAAACAGATGGCCAGGGTGAAGTTTGGAATCTTGAGGTAGAAAGGAAAGCAAGTGGACCAGGGAAAAAGTGAAAAGAAAAACAAAAGTATTTGATAGTGTCTGCGGCTGAAAGTGATGGCAAAAGCTGGTGTGTGATCAATGGGAAAGCAGATAGAGGGCATGTGAATTGACATGTAAGCTGATCAGTTTCACTGGAGAAGAAATTCCCACGCTGAGGGGTGGTCCTTTCCTCCTGGAAAGGCTCTGCAGAAGGAGGGTCTGGAAATTGTAAAGCAACCTATTGTGACAGGGCCCTTGAAAGGTTTTTGTTTCAGATCATCCGGTTACTTAGTCTGAGGTTTATGATGTTAAATGCTTCCCTCTCCCTAGATCCAGATGTCAAACAGGTAGTCCTCTCCGATGCTCTCCAACTTCTCCCCTTAAACAAAAATCTAGAAAGGCACTGAGGTCACCCTACTGTATTCCTCTCCTCTAAGCTTGGTTATGATGCGGGACTGTTCCAAGATGTCAAGCCTCTTCCACCTGCTCCAACACCAGGGCAGAGCCCTTATTGAGACTCTACGGTGGTATCTGCATTTCCCCAGCTCGCGTCTTCCCTTACAGGCTATCTGCCACCAATGAGATGTATTGAAATGGTCCTATTACCAGAACAGTCCCATCCCTAAATTGGTAATTCAATCATTCGATCCAATCGTTATCTCTTTGATCCTTCTTAACCAACCGTCTGCGTGCCTTCTGCGCTCATTAGACCTGAACTGGTGGCCGGGCTTTCTCTGTCCTCACTGCTGAAATCTGGAACTGCAGCAGTATTAGGAACTAGAGCTTCTCACGATAGTTCCTCTAATCCTTGTCTCCTGCTGCCTTACCCGCTGTCCCAAAGCTAGCTTCAAGAGACTAATAACGGTGCATGTGATGCTTTACAAGTACATGACATACATATACCAGGCCGCTATTGGTGCTTATTAAGTAGTACACGCGTTGATAGCCGAGAAAATGACTTCACAAGCATCCTGTGTCAAGAGGTTACATTCCGTCCTTCTAGTTGATAAAAATGGAGAAAAATTGAAGTTCATAATAAGAAAACAGCCTTGATGTTAAATATATTTATTTCTCAGGATTTTCAAAGAACGAAACAATTCGTAAGCATCCACTGTATTAAAACCATCTATTAAAATATTGGACTATTCCGAACACCACTGCAGAAAATAGAGTTGCCCAAGAGTATGGGCCTCATTACGACCCAGACGGTAAGTTACAGCCTGGGTCGTACCTTTACCACCATGGCGTAAACAGATCTAAATGTGCATGGAAGTGCATGGCTAGAATTGATGGATGCATGGGTGGTGAATATTGGTAACGGCAGGGGCCCTGGGGACACTCCGGCCAATTGCACCTGGCATAGGGGCGAATCAAAGAGCATTATAGATTACTGTTTGGTATCGGGAGAGATTCTCCAAGATGTATCCTCTATGTCAGTGGCAAAGACAACCCGCAGCGACCACACTCTTGCCGAAATGGTGGATAAAAGAATCGGGGCCTGACTGCCTATCCTACCCAGCAAAATTAGAGGTTAATAGTGGGAAGAATAGGGTAGCCTGAAACGGTGCTAATTTGCAAAGGTTCTATCGTGTTTTAAAGGAACTATATCAGTCGGGGGAGCCTGAAGTTATTCTGAGTGCGGTGCTATATCAGACACTTCTGAACCAAATGTATGCCCTCATGCCCCGTTAACATCTAAGAAGTAGGCTAATTTGCAGACATAACTATGACCCTGAGGTCCAACTAAGAAAGAGGGAGCTGAGGAGACAGCTACGTACGGGTAATGGGCTGAAGGGAGAGTGAAGGTCTGCAAAACGTGTGCGCGGGCAATGGTTGAGGCGACACTGTTATGTAATGCTGACGAAAGCTGCCCGTAAGGTGTTGTCCCTAATTGAATCAGCGGATTGACCACTTTAGTGTGGTCTATAAAGAAGTGGTAGGAGAGGAGCAAGAGTATCAAGGAACACCGTAAGGAGCCTGGTGCTTGAACTTTTTGGAGGAAAAGGGCTCCACTATAATTGCTCATAGTAAAAACTCACGAGCGCCAGGCCGTGATGGCCTTTCTAATGCAGTTTTGAAGTTGGATCAAACTCTATTGGCGCAGACCTTGGGAACTATTTTTGATGGAATTACAGCATCTCACCAACTGCCAAAATCCTGGTCAGAATCGATCTTGGTCCCCATTCACAAAAAAGGGCCATGTTCTATGCCATGTAATTACAGGCCAATAGACTTACTGGATATCCCCTCGAAGATCTTTGCCTCCTTGATTTTGTGAGATCTATCTGCATGGGCGAGCAGTGTGGGCAGACTGGTTCCATTTCAGACGGGTTTCCGGGAGGGCACCACTACTCAGGCTAATGGCTTCCTTGTAGGTTGCTTGAAAAAGGAAGCAATGGTAAGGTCAAGACCTGTTTATATAGCATTTGTTGACTTCTCCATGGCTTTCAACAGCGTGGACAGACATCTTCTGTGGAACAAACTGTTTGCATGGGGTTTCCCCGAACATTTGCTTGGGATAATCGTGGCCATGCACTCGAATACATCAGTGAAAGTTTGCATCAATGGCAAGGGTAAATTATGGAGCCCTATAGTGACCACCCGCGGCCTTCAGCAAGTCTGCGTTTTGGCCTCTTTACTTTTTAGTCTGTTTACTTCGGACATCAATGTAATGTTTGAGAAGGTCAGCTGTTTTTCTCCCTGTTTGGCTAACTGACAGTTAGATTATCTCCTGTATGGAGACAATCTAGCCTTGTTCGACCTCACACCAGTCGAACTGCAGCGCAAATTGGAGGCTTTAGATTCGTATGCATTCAGGAACAGGTTGATAATGAATACCCAAAAATCAAAGGTTCTTTTGTTGAGGCCGGGGATGAAGCAGAAGTACAAGAGCTTCAATTGGTCTTTGGGAGGAGTAACTCTAGAGCCTGTATCTCATTTTTTGTATCTGGGGATTCGCCTATTTGAGCTCTGAAACAAAACTGAGCTGCAGTCACTACCCCTCTAAAATGGTAGCGCAAGCCGCACAAGCATCTGTTCTGAATGATAGGATTGGGGTTTTTACTGTCTGGTGCCAATGCTACATTTTTATAAAATCAAGGGGCTGCCTTTTATGACTTACGGGGCTGAAAATCTGGGGTTCCCAATTCAATTGGATTGTGATGCGTTGGAGGGTCTGTTCTGGTGCAAAGTACTGAAATTAGCAAATGGAGTCCCTGCAGCTGTTATCCGCTATGAGCTGGGCCTATCCTCGATGAAATTATATGTGCTATGTAAGCACTTCTCTTTATTAAATAGGATACTCTGTGCCGAGGAGGGCTCCATCTGGTGGAAAATGAAATTTCTGATGGAGAAGAAGTATTGGGCCTCCTTGAATGAATGGGAAAAGCACTGTGAAAGTATGTGTGAGTGATTATGCATATCTAAAGATCTGGTCCTACAATTCTCTTTGAAGGCAAAAAAGATATTGTGAGAAATGGACTGAGTTAAACAATTGATAAGGTGAGAACCTATCACTCATAAGGGTATTTGCTTTTTGATGTAAGACCTGTAGGAGTTTGCCATGCTTATGTGAACAAGTCCCTGAGCCTTTCATGGCGTGAGCAGATGATGCGGCTAAGGTTGAATATATTAGCAACTTGCAAAATCATGGGTGCTAGAAATAAGACACCAAGAGATCAAAGAACTTGAAGATTTTGTGAAGGCTCTTGCTGTTTGGAATCTTTGTGTCACATTTTGCTACATTTTCAGGCTTTGCATAGCCGGCATTATCATTATTTTGGTCATTTATTTCATCAATATGAACTGTTGTCGAGTGAAGTGGTGTGGCAGCTCATTATGCTATTGTATGTTCACACCACTGCACTTTTTAAAGAAGGTTTTAACCTTGTAAGGGCTATTTTATCCTTGGAATTGACATGAATTTAGGATCCTTTTTTACCTTGGTTAGGAATAAGATGAATTAATAAGAAATAATGAGATGTTGTTTCATATATTTCGTATTTTATTTGTTTATATTCGTTGTATGTTTGTACTTGTTAAAGGTTATTTTAACCATATAACAATAAAAAGAAAAGTTTAAACATTTTTGCATTGGTGTTTCCATTCATATTACAGAGCAGTCATGGTGCTTGTCAGCAGGTGACAGCAGGCACTTTGCAAGAAACCAGATATTAGCATTGAAATCAACATTCCTCGCTCCCACCGTCCCTTATTTTCTTCCGCTAAAAGATTGTTTTCTGATCTAACCGAATGTAGACAATTGGCCTAAGAAAGTAGCTCTAATGTATTCAACTGTAGAACACACTGCCTTCTCTAAATCTTGGGCAGCAGAGATCTGAAAACACTATTTCAACTAACATTACATAGAAGTTGGCAGACTTGAATTAATAGAAAGTAAGCAATAACTTTGTAATCCCTGCAGCGTTTAACACTTCCTTATGTTATTATGGCACCAAAATGGGGGACAACTGGGGAGCGAAGGGGTTTAGTTTGGCCAAGGCATGAAGTGCCTGCTGAAGGTGCGGAAATCTGGTGAGGGTGCATAGTCTGGCAGAGGTGGAGTAAAGTTGGAGGCGGGTGCATGCACTTAGTTGGGCCTAGGACAGAAAAAGCCTATATATACTACAGTTGAGAGCACTTGACGCATGTGTATCCAAAATGGAGCTGCATGTGCCACAAGAGCGAGGATGGATGGTCTGGGGACTGTGTTCTACAAGCGGAACAGAGAGGTGTAGAATTCTGATGGTGTTAGTGTGTACTGGGGAAGAGGTGCTGTCCCGTTTCAGTGCCATGTGTGAGGGACTTAAGTGGACCTGAAGGTGCCTTGCTTGTGTGCAGTCAATTACCAGGAAGCCCTGCGACACAGTTGTAAGCAGTGAACTACATTCATCAACTTGTTGGGGTGGAATAATCTGGAATCCGTTCAACGCCTTGAGTCCACCTTCTTCAAGCTGTGCCCAGCAGCACAAGAGAAGATCCAGATGGCAAATCACTTCTGCTGGTAGTTGCCATGAGGTGATCTTCCCTGTGGGAAAGGAATGGGTGTGTGAATTGAGAGGCCCAGGAGGGAGATCTTAACACAGAAAAGTGTAATCTTTGTACGCAATATCAACATCTGCAAGTGCTCGAATTTACCTGAAAATCCTGGCAGATATCTCTTGGTGCATTGGCTGCAAAAGCCACTTGTGTCAGATTCTGCTCAGCTGTCATTGCCCTGGACAGCTGAGGTTTGCCGACCCCAGCTCTGATGTCCTGGCTGTGATCAAACCATGAAAGAGAGGCCTGGTCCACGAAAGCACTACTGAGCCTTTGTTCTTGCTCTGAATGGCCCTGAACACCACAACAGATTTGGAGAAGTAATTTTACTCAGACCTATTGACAATCTTTCCTGAGTAAGACTTCTGTGATCCCCCTCCTATGCCAAGAGACGTCTAGAACTGTCATCCTCAGGATTCCAGCGAGCCCCACAGCAAACTACGGTCCCAGACTAGCTTGACCAATCGTGGCTGGCCCTGACCTGTCTTGCCACATCACAGGAGGGGTATGGCTAGAGAATTCTATTTTACATAGAAGGTTCCCTACTTACATTAGGTAAGAACACTTAACATGTTTTTTATTAGTCCCCTTCCTATCTTTGATCTAATGCACAGTAGTGCTCATTTAATACATTTGTTTAATTCCTGCATGATGGACAATAGGTGACTTTACAACTTTAACTGCATTAAATATGAGCTTCTTAATTGATGCACCCAGCGGTACCTTAGGAGCAGTTGAGTTTTTGAGTTTACCTAGCTCTATCATCAGTGCACAATTGCAAAGTTCAAGGAGCTGACATCACCGAGCTCAACAGCCCTCATAAGCTAGACGCCATCTTCATCACAGAAACCTGACACGTTCCCATCTCCTTCCATGTCTTTGACATCCTCATCTCACCCAGGTACAGCATCCAACATGCTGACTGGATAAAACGGCCTTGCTTGGTTAACAGCCAAACCGCATTAGAATCTATGGAGCTCTCCTTACATTTAAATTCCACTATTACCTAAGGAGTCTGACGCTTTTCACCTCTCGTGTACTGACCACGTCCTTGTTGTGGTGCCTTCATGGACGAAATCACTGATTTGCTCTCATCTGCTTAAGTCACCAACTCTTCCAACATCTTCCTCTGGGTATTCAACGTGGCTGCAACCAAGGCAACAAAAACACTGAAGATGCTCTGTGTAGCCTAGCAGAATCCCTGCACATAATGCAACATCTTCAAACCTCAACTCACATCAGGGGACACATACTTGAGTTCGTTCTTACCTCCTCCACCTCACCAAATGCTTCACACAACCTTACTTCCCATAAAAGACAGGGCAAACCTACCATGTCCGCATGTCGCTCCTTCAAAAGCGTCCCAGTGGAAGCAATGGAATTCAGCATGACCAACCTCCCTGCCACTACCAGCATGAATTCCCTAATGGAAATCTTCAACCAAATCTCACAGGAGTTTGTCAACACCATGCCCTATTACACTGTTGGCATATCTGAGTAAAGCCCTTCACCCTATGTTACACCTAGGAATTAGCTGAGAGCAAGCACACTATCAGAGCACACAAAAAACTCCCCATCCCTTACGTCCAAAATGCTGGGCCCTGATTTTTTAAATCAAAGCCTCCTATTCCTCGACAACTGCGGCAGCCTCTAATAGGAGCTGAGCCCTCTTTGCAACAGTAACCCAATGCAATAACCCCTCACCAAGCCCAAAAATACCAGAGTCCATACCCCGGTTCATGGCCAAGTTATATCCATTCAAAGGCACAGACTCCTTTCTTCCTGAGATGGTTGAAGTTGATGATATCCTAGCCAGTTTTGTTGGATGCCCTTCCATGGCAGCAGAGGAGGCAGCAGTTCGGGAACCCGGTTGACCGGTAAGCAAACTCTGCTTCGAAGAAGGCCCACCTAGAGTTGCACTTAGCTCTTAAGGACAATATCTATGGTTCCTATACAGCTGAAATGGTGCACGGTTGGTTCACGAAGCTTTGCAAGACTATGGAAGAGGGTTCTGATTGTGCGCCTATTTTGTCCAATATGCAAAAGCAAATGGAACTCCTATCTGACTTGTTGTTTGACGGGGTGTGAGGCATGGCCATGACAATAGGGCCAGTATTTTTGTCGGGGGCCATATCCATTTTGCAGGATTGGAAATCTGAGGGTTCCCCAAAATCTATGGCATTAAAACTCCTGTTTGAAGGTAACAAGCTCTTCTGTGACACCCTGGACCATAAGGTTCACAGGGTGTTCGTGGCAGAAAAGAATGCCGAAAGTTGCAAAGGAAGTCCTCCTCTTCTACCAGCCGCAAGTCTTCTGGTGCTAAACCCCCATGCAGGGCAATGAGTTCTTTCGGAAGTCATGAGTATTCAGTTCATGGCCTGGGGCTGCAAAACCTTCTCTGCAGCAACAGATGTTGTGAAAACCACAGCTTTCCGTTGGGTGGCAGAATCTGGCCCTTTTTCTGGTCTGGGACAAGCGGGCCTCAGGCAGTTGGGCTCTCCAAACGGTGAAGAGAACTTACTGGAGAGAGTTCCTTTCTCCTTCGGGTTCAGTCTGGCATGACCATGACTGCTATGCTAAGAAGCTGGACCAAGAGGTCTACCATGTCTGCAGCCCGTATAGACCTGCTAGACAAGAGAGTGTGTGAGAGTTCCCTCGAGGCAATGGGGTCAGGGGTTCTATTCTTCAGTAGTTCTGGTTTTCAGACTCTCTGAGAAGTTTAGGTTTATCTTGGACCTGAAAGTCCTCAATGTGTTTGTGAAGGGTGAACGCTTCAAAACGGAGACCTTGCAGAAAAGCATTTGCTTGGTGCAGAAAGGGGATTGGTTGGTGGCATTAGATCTCCAGGATGTCTAACACCATGTACCCATCCTCCCGTCTCACCAGAAATATCTCAGGTTTCTGGTAGGGGACAGCCATTTTCAGTTTTGGGTTCTTCCCTTTGGGTTGGGTTGAAGACAGCTTTGAGAGTATTTACAAAGATGGTGGCCCTGTTAGTGGTTGATCAAGGCGGCTCTCAGGGGTATTGGTCCCATCTAGTTCCTTCTCACAATCTGGTGTTCATAGGGGCTCAGTTCTGCACCAGGCAGGGGAAGGTATTCCTCCCCTGGGAGAGGGTCCTTGTCTCCAAGCTGTTCTAGCCCATGACTTCCTTCAGGATTGGGCGCTGGCACAGAAACCTCTGGTAGTGCTAGGGCACATGGCCTCTTGTTTTTTCCTTGTCTCTTGGACGCATCACCATCTTTGCCCCTTGGTGGTGCATCTCATGAGGCATTGGTTGCCCTCCTCCCAATCCCTCGAGACTCCTGTGACGATTTCACAGAATTTTGCGGGGGGATCTGGCATGGTGGTTGCACACTGGGAGGCTGCGGAAGGGGATTGGGTTGGATCACTCCACAAAGATCTTCCTTACCACTGATGCCAGTGGACTGGTCTGAGGGCCTTCTCTGGGGTCCATGACAGTTCAGAAAAAGTGGGATCATGAGGTACTCCACAGATCCTCCAATGGGAGGGAATTGGCAGCCTTATACAGGGCCCTGCCTAGGTTCTCCTGATGGCTCAGGTGCCAAAGCACTGGTGGTCAAAACCAACAATTCTTCAGCGAGGGCCTATGTCAACCACAGTGGGGTCGGGGACCCTGAATGCCTTGGAGGGATACATAGGATGCTGGGCAGAGCAACACATGTGTTTGTTGGAGGTGGTTCACATTTGGGGTGGCCAATCTTTTAGCAGACTGTCGAGGTAAGTCTTCCCCAGTTCTCAGGAGTTGGTCTTGTCAAACAGGACAATCTCTGAGATCTGTCAGAGGTTCGAGACTCCAGTCTTGGACCTGTTTGGCTCACGTTCCTCTGCCAAGGTCCACAGGTTCTGCTCGCGTTCCCTTCAGTGGGTGTTTGGGGTGTGGATGCCTTGTAAGTGGAGTGGCTTCAGGGTCTTCTATATGCCTTTCCTCCCAGCCCCGTCAATCCCAGAGTGGTCCTTAAAGTCAGGTAGAGCAGGACCCCCTTCTGGCCCTGCAGGGGGTGGTTCAACTCTCTTTTTTGATCTTTAGTCCAAAGAGATGTGGTGGATTCCGAGTTGGCCCTGCCCTCTACAAGTGTGATCCGATGGTCAGCGTGGCTATTGAGTGTGATAGGTTGCTAGCCTTGGGTCTCTCTGGCCAGGTGGTTGAGATCATCTTGAATTGTAAGAGGCTGAGCACGCTGAAAGCCTAAGATAGACACTGTGCACATTTCTTAAGGTGCTTTGAGTGGGCTCATAAACCCCATCCTTGCTGTGGTATCCGGGCCATTCTATAGTTCTTTCAGGAAGATTTGACTTTTCATTCCCAGTTGGCGGCTCTGAAAACTCGGAAAGAAGGGGTGGAGGACAAACTGAAGGATGGGGATTGGTGGGCAGATCCCTGAAGAGTTTGCCTTCCTCTTAACCTCCTCTGTTTAGGGGTGTTCATCCTTGGAATTTGCCCCTTGTCTTACATTTCTTGAAGTCTGCTCGCTTTGAGCTCATTTATCTTATTGACATAAAACACCTCAAGATCAAGACTGCTTTTCTGGTCGCCATTACCTCGCCTCATGGGTTGGAAGAGATTGGGGAATTTTTGTGTCAGCCTCCCTTTCTTAAAGTCCTTCCTGGTGCTCTGGCGTTGAGATGTGGCCCTCAGTTTCTGCCCAAGGTGGTTTGAAAATTTCATTTGTCTCAAGATGTGGTTATTCTTGCGTTTTTTCAAGATCACCACACACCTGAGGAAGAGGTCTGGCACGCCATAGATGTTCAGAGGTCAGTTTACCTTTCTCGGATGGAAGGGTTTCGAAGGTTAACCAGTCTAGTGGTGACTTTGATGCCACTGCAGCAGGCAGGAAGGTCTCTATAGTGCCCATCAGCCATTGGATCCAGACTGTTATCACTATAGCTGATGTATCATCTCGGCTGCCAGTTCCACAGCATATACAGGGTCGTTCTACGAGGAACATGGCTGTCTACTGGGCTGACGTACAAGGTGCCTCCCTTCACGAGATCTGTAGGGCGGCTACCTGGACAGACCTCAATACTTTCATCACGCACTACAGAATGAATGTGCATAACCCCAGGGATGGTTCCTTTCGGGTGGGGGTTTTGTCGGTGGGACGGACAGCTGTAGACTCCGGTTGATTCCTTTTGCAAAATACATTGGTGGTGGGTGCAGCATTGATGCAGTTTCTTGGTGTGTCTCATTGGGAATTTCCACGTACGTTATGGCTTGGGCATACCTCATAGGTAAGTACAGGGACGACGAAGAGGGACTTGGACGTAATGCTCTGATTACTTAGCGGTAACTTTCATTGCTCCTAATCCTACTCTTCCTCGTCGCATTACTGACGACTCTCTGCGTCCGCCCTGGGCAGGGGCGCCGAGTTTGCGGTGCTCCACGGTCCGCACCCCCCACACCTCCGAGGAAGGCCATCTGCGTAAAAGTCCCTATACTTTAAATGGGACCTGAAGTCAGTGTTGCTGGCCCTGGGTGTGTATGCCCCATGATCTGATTTGGGATTGGGAAAACTGAGGATTGTGCGTAAGTAGTGGGAAAACAAGTTTCTGTGGCCTCATAGGAAAGTATTGTGATGAGGGCGAGTATGTAATTGGAGGAGTACCTTTCACTCCGTTCCATGCTGGCCACCTTTGATCGGGTTGCTGTTCTTATTGAAAAAGTTACTTCTTGTGCAAGCATACCTTCCCAAAAGTACTTTGTGTCTCCTATGTCGATAATGGCTGTCCCAGAGGGCCGTTCCCGCCTCGTAACGGCCGCCACCCTCAATAATTGCCCTTGCTGTGGCCTGTCCATTGCCGTGGGCAGCGAGCTATTAACAGCTGGTATGTCCACCCGAGGAGGCAAGAATCACCATAATAACTTTCATGGTGGTCCAACTGATTCAACAAGGCAAATAAGCGTCGAAGGGGGACACACTTTCCTGACACTCATCGAAGACGTGACTGAAAGGTCCATACTGCTCTTTCGAGTTGGGCGACACCTCAGTCC
The DNA here is from genome assembly GCF_040938575.1 of Ambystoma mexicanum. Lineage (NCBI taxonomy): Eukaryota > Metazoa > Chordata > Amphibia > Caudata > Ambystomatidae > Ambystoma > Ambystoma mexicanum. The sequence continues at coordinate 1,091,665,281 of NC_090937.1, read as the reverse complement.
GGTTAATGCACCAGTTGTGGGGTATGTGAATGCGAGAGACGAAACGTTTCCGCCAGCGGGAGCGCCTCTCTGTCAGACATAGGCGGAGTCTGATAGCCAGTACCAATTGTGCATATCATTTTCTTGGAGCAGTTCGGAAAGTTGTGGCATCGGTGCCATTGCCCTGCCATGCATTGTCACATGTTGCATTCTGAGCCGTGTGTCAGGTATTTTAGTAAAGTCGCATTGGCATTTTTGCCGCCCAACGTAATTAGACGTTCACGGGGATTCCAAGGCCTTATTCGCTAATCATTTGTGGAAGAAACGCCACCAAAATCCCCATTATTGCCTTTTGAATAGAAATGTAAACGAGTTTGCTGATTTTGTGCTTTCATAAAAGGGCCTTTATGCATCTGTTCTGCCATCTTTTCACGGTTTTCAATAGCACACCGAACTCAGAACCGAGAGAAAGCGCTGACGGACAGATGCCTCGGCTGAATGGCGGGGGTGGGGCGGGATGAAGACGGCCAGACATTTTATGAAATTGCCTCACGGACCCCTCTGGAAATAAAGGCGTCCTTTATCCGTGCGTATAATTCAGAAAGCGGGATTCTGGGAGTTAGAGGTACAGTGCATGGGTTTAGCCAGCAAGTTGATATATTAATTGAAAAGTACTGCAATCATTGAAGTAACAACAAAATATGCAAAGAAAGGGACTCGTCTAGTGCTCTGACATGTAAGGCTTTTGCTAGGTCAACCTTTCCTTATTGGAATTGTTTTGATAGCTCAGGCAGACATGAGTACAATTAAACACATGCAAATAAGAGAGGCGCAGTGTTGGATGTTGGAGACGACATAACTGAATGGCTTCATTGAGTGGTCAGAGCGAGTTCCAGTTTACCTTTAAGAAACCAGTATGAGATCTAGCGGGCTACAATAACCCAGTGTTTGTTGAGTGGAATTGTTCACCTCTGACAATTAAATGTTAAAGGTATTTGTACCGCGCACCGTCACCAATCGGAATTGGTCCCCAGGCACTTAGCCGGATCTGCAAACAAGAAGGCGGGGTGGGTTAGTCGGGTGATGAGGGAGTAGGAAAGTGAGAAGGTGGTGTGCTGTTGGCAGCTTCAGTTTGATTTCCACCGTGCGCTGAGCTTTGGCGTGAGTATCGGATCGATGCGAAACCTCGTGTGCTGTTGGTGCGGTTTATGTGTTGTTTGTTTGCTGCTGTGGTGGTGTGGTGAAGTGTGTGCAGTTTGCAAGCTAATGTTCACAGTCCTACTTCAAGTTGCAGTCGATCATAAAGGCAATTCTTCTAAAGAATAGGCGTAGCAGAATCGAAATAACACAACCTTTCACCCCGATGGTCTTAGGAAATGACAATATAGGACCCTACACATCATGACAATCTATGTCATGGCAGCATACAACGTTGGTCCCGGTTACATCATAGGTAGCACAACAAAAGGGGTGATGGCTGGAAGGTTTATAATTAATCTTAACCTCTGGTATCGCTCTGGGCAACCCTCCAGACCACTGTTCTTCGCCTGCCTAGCCATGACAGAAAGGTAAACGATATGCAAATCAGGCTTGGTCCCATCCCAAAAGGAACAGTCCAGCCTGAACTGCTAGGTCACATCCCTTCTGTACAAGACCACAAGCATCCCCAAACATGTTTGGGCCTCAATCACAGCACTTGTGAACATACCCAGAATCATCAAGCGACCAAGGCAAACTTTTCTAAATATCATTATGGAGGCTTCTCCCTTGAAATAGGACTACATGTAGCGTTGTAGATCATGTTCTTCCAGCAAAGTCGCATAAAAAAGCACTAGGTTACAAGAAATGATGCAGGCTAACCCATGAAATAATCCCTTATCACTGTCTGCCACTTGTCCCAGGACCATTATTCCTTTGCTGCAACAAGTACATGTATGGGGCAATCAGAACACTTTATGTCATTTTGAAACACTTCCTATACAGCACAACAAACCTTGGAAAATAAAATAGGCCTAGCTTTGTAAATGTAGACAGTAAGATTACCCACTGACCTACGACAAAAATAGTAATACTCTATGTATTTACAAAGCCAGACCAGTTGGCTTGCCAGTTCTTATCCTCTCTCGACCAAGGTGTTGCACTCTCCCTCATGGTGTTGACAGTGCTATATCCCTGAGGCAGGTAAAGAATGACTGCTAACCCACCGTTTGGCTTCTTGGTCATCCAAATGAGAACATGCCAGGCTTTTGCATTGCAGGCAGGAAAGTGAAGGGGGTGGTGTGGGGTGGGCAAAGCCTTCATGGCGGGAGGATATCCCGGACCGTAGAGGGCAGCAGGAGGCTGAGGGAGCAGTGGAAGCGAGCAGGCCAGTGGTGTATAATAAGTGAGCAACACAGAGAGAATCAATAATGGGAGATGAGCCAGAACCTTTAGGAACAGCATGCTCTGCTGGAACCGTGAAGGTAAACAGGTGGCTTGGAAAGTGAAGGAAATGAGGAGGGGTATATGGCAACGGAGGTACAATCGTGAGTGATGGAAGATGGAGGCTGACCAGATTAGCCAGGGGAATGAGGGCTGTGTGGTGCAGGGAAGCAGACTCATGGTGGCATAGAGCCAAATGGGCATGATAGTGAAGGGAAGCAGGGCTTGCTATGTCGATAGTTATGGATAAAGAGGGATAAGAAAGGGTTGGGACATTGAAAGGGCAGAGAGCAGGATATTGAAGAGAATCTGCAAATCTATTTTAATGAATTTAGAGGGCATGCCATATTGGCTCTCAGATTTGCCTCAGAAAAAATTAAGCCACTGGTTTTTAACAAGGTTGGTGAGGTAATTGTGACTTATAACGGAAACAGATTAGGCTGGTCTGATAGAAATCTGGACAAAGCCAGAAATTAGAGTAGAGATCTGAGGGGCGAATACATGGCCATGGTCACGGCTGCTGAGATTGTAAGATGGCTATCCACTTGTATGCATGGCTTTATGCCCATGGGCTAAATTCTTATCCATGAATCATGGCTCGAATTCAGGGAGCCCATATGACAAAATGATATGCAAGAAAAAGATGTGAAGGCAAATTAGAGCAATTGATCGTATACATATGCATTTAGATGAAGCAATCTCTAAGAAATGAAAAATAAAAAATGAATACAGGAATTGGCTCAAAAGATATCACACATCTAAAGACAATATAATTTGGCAGAATATGATCAGGATACTGTTGGATGGGGATACTAAAAAATGTTGGTCCAACTATAGAAAAGTCACCAACAATGAGCAACATGAGCTTATCTGTAGTATTGATGAACAATATGGGAAAACTATTTTACTGATAAATTCTCTGGCGATGTAATATACTTGGAGAAAAATCCCATTCTAAATTTAACTATAAACCATGGTGAGTTAATAACTGTAATTAAGAAGCCAACATCATCCAGGGCTCTGGGCCCTGATGGTCTGTGTAATTTAATTATTAAAGATGACCCATAGCTTCGGCCTGACATATGTGTGTCACTTTCTGATCAGATAATTAACAAAGGTGTGATACCTGAATCTTGGAGCACCTCACATACTATACCTGTCTTTAAGAAGGACTCCACAAAACTGGCTGAAAACTATCATCTTCTGGCATTAACCGATGTCTCTAACAACATCTTCTGTACTTTGATCTTGAAGGAGATGAATGCATGGATAATTAGGGAAAATATCCTTGGCAGGTCTCAGACAGGTTTATAAAGGCATATGTGACTGGTACTGACATCTTCATGATAAATACCCTCCTAGAACAAACCAAATGTAGGGGTGAACTGCCACTTTATCTATTATTTGTGGACCTTTCATCTGCATTTTGATATGGTTGATAGATCTAAACTCTGGGCTAAACTGGAAATCATGGGTATGCCAGAACATTTGCTATACACATGTAAAATGATTTATGAAAATAATATTGCCAGAGTCAGGCTGAGCAACCTAGGACAGATGTCTGGACATATTCCTATTAGAAAGGGAATCAGACAGGGATGCGTTCTTGCACCCATACTATTTAACCTGTTCTTTGCTGACTTCGGCAGTATATTCATCAAAAAGTTAAATGCATTTCCTAAAATAGGGGCCAACAAAGTGGGATGGATTGGTTACACGGGTGACCTGATTGTCTAAGATATTACCTTTATTGGCATCTACCATAGCGCTCAGGGTGTATTCAAATAGGCTGAATTGAATGTCCTAAAAATAAACTTGGAGAAAACGCAATTCATGTAAATAGATCGGAAGTGCTTGAATAAGGCCTTTACAGCTTAGCCCCCTTGGACACATCAAAAGTGTTACTTGGTATAGATACCTGGGATTTGAACTTACATCTGCAATAAAAAAAAGATAACATAGTGCAGCAAAATAAGAAGGCTAAAGTAGTCTCAACTATGTCTGCATAATGACTTTCTCCAGGAGGACTTCAGGGTACAGTTTGCTTGGTATTCTCAACGAATACAAGCAGAAACTATCTGCAGCCTTCTTATATGCCTTGGAAACATTGTATGAAGACTGGTCCAATTTGTCTGATTGTATCGAAGGGCTAATTTGGAGAACTACCCTGGGAATTACTAATTATACCCCTATTGAAGCCATACACTGGACCTGGGGCTGATATCCCTGTCCACTCTTATTGAGACGAACAGAGGCAAATTATATATAAAGTTCAAGTATGCTGAATCCAATTCCCTATTGTCTATTCTGCTATAATTGCAAATAGCTGTGATATCTTGCAGAAATTTAAAATGAAAAACGAGAGGTTTTTGGGAAAGATCGCATGGGAACACATTGGGAATATGAAGAAGGCGTTGTCTCTAACGCTCTTAAAAATTGTGCGGAAAAATGGGATTCGGTGATAAACCATGAAAAAATTGCCAGAATGAAGTCCCTAGGCACATTCTATAGAATGTTCTTTGCTTATAAACAACCACAAGCATATCTCAGGCTCCTACTGTCTTCGCTGAGAATATTTATGAATGTACGGCTAAATCGACTAGAGGTTTGGGAGGTTAGAGGAGCCTGGATGGGTTTACCGATTGAAAAGAGGTCTTGTCCGATTATGAGGCCTGTCTATGAGTCCTATCTGAGTAATTATGTGGAGAATTTGGAAGCTATCTCCAGTGAAATATTTTGGCTCAGATGTGTGTCAGGTTATAGTCATGGTTTAACCTTTGTAATCTCACAGGTATGGAAAAGTGTGAGCAAATATCTGTTGAAATTTGAAGAGGATGTAAAACTTGTGTCAGATCTTTAATTTGTGTCTAGTTGGTAGCAAGTTAGCTGGTAGTAAGAATAACATGTATGTCTGCCATCTATCCTCACTTAGTTCTCTCTATTGACCTCCTGTGTGGGCCTTGTATGTATTGTAGTGAGATATATCTGATTTATCTGAGACTCAGTTGTAATTTTATTTGAATTTTAATTTAATTGAAGTTCTTTTGTTTCTTTTTTCTATGTTCTTATTGTTTTCACTGTATATGTGTTTGTAATATGTGTAAAAGTTTGATTTAACTATATACACAATAACAAACATATATAATTGAAGAGAATCAGGGCAGGGCACTGAGGTAGTGCAGGAAAAGCAGGGAAGAATAATAGGTGAAAGAAATAAAGTTGATCAGAGTCTGTGGTACATTAAAGATGGATGCATGGCAATCTTTCCCATTCATCCTCCATTGTTGCCCAAAGCCATGACTATTAACTGCACTCCAAAAGTACTGCCACGAGGAAGAACAGAGCAATGAAGAGGCCTACACGTGACCAATACGAACATACTAGCCATTTGAAGCTAGAAAGACAAAGTGACATAAAAACCAATGAAGGACACTCCTTCGAGGTCAGGTAGAGAATAATGAGGCCATCGATTCTCTCGGTCTCGATAGTGAATAGTCAAAGAACACATCGGTATTCTCTTTCACTGAAATAACGGACCCACTGGAGAATATGAATCTGATAGGAACCATCTAGGATCAATTAGTCCCCCATCAATTTGAGGGAGAACGAAGACACCAAGGGGGTCTAGAACAACTAATAAGGAGTCAACAGAAACCTATTCTTTCACCTTGGATTGTACAGTCATATCAAGAGGGTGAGGACCTAGGAATTATTTTCTTGAATTTCGAAAGATTGAAAAACAAATTCTATTGGCACCCTTATTGAGGGGAGAACTTCAGGTAGCCTACCACGCTTTAAACCCCCTGGGAACTACATCATTCCAGGCGATAAAAAAGGGGCTCTTAGAATGAGTGGGTCAAACTGATAACTTCTATCGACAGAAATTTAGAGATACCAGACTCAATTCCAATGAAACCCACTGGAATTGAGAGCTCATATCCAGAATGCCATTTCTCAACGACTTGGGACAAAACTTTAGAAGAGATCAAAATGCCCTCTCTCTAGAGCAACTAGTAAATGGCCTACCATCATACCTACATCGTCCAGTATTGCAGTTGATCAAAGCCACTCTGAAAACTGCTGTTGAAACTGCACAAGCTCATTTAGAAGCTACTAGACAAATAAGAGCCATGCACAGGGGAGAGGAAGTCTGTAAAGAAAAAGGAACACATAGAAGAATCCCAGTTACACATACTAAGTCCACCCTCACCCGAGCATTCAAACCCCTTATATAAAAACACATGGAAAAAGAAAAAAAAGAGGAAGAAATCCTCCTGTTCCTCTGAAGTATAACCCTAAAATAGATGAAAGAAATGGACTCCTTCCAGCGAGTCCGTGTTTTTCCTGTGGGCAAGGGATCATGTGGCCAACACATTCCCAAGAAATCAACCGAAGGAGGAACCAATTGGGATTGGTTGGTTAGATATGGAAGAATGGGAGGTAGAAGATAATTACGAGGAAATAGAACCTGAAGGTGTCAATAATTACTTTTGTAGCATGGACGCCATCAAAGTCCATGAGCCAGTTTGGATCAGTGGCAACAGGGTGTCTGCATTGATAGACTCAGGTAGTCAACAAACTGCTGTGCGAGCTGATCTATTAAAAGCAGATAAAGTCAGATATGTAAGACCTAAAAGAATGTCCTGTGTACATGCTGATCAAGAGGTATATCCTCGAATCCCCATAACCTCAACATCTGGGAAAGAACAGCTACTAGCAACTCAGCCATGGTACCCGGCTTACCTGAGGAAACTATTGTAGGAAATGACTTTCCTGAGTTTCTCAAACTGTTAACCGAAGTCCTTCAGAGCCCTAATAAGTACTCCCCTTTGGTTACTTGGGAAGAAGGACTTTGCAGATACCTTCCTGCCTGGGACTGGAATAAGACCATTAAAGGAGGGCCCTCTAAGATATGTTCCACCAGGATCATAACTGATGGGGGATCCTTTGGCTTTAGGGGAAGGGTATGTGACGAATCTCTTAATGTAGTCACTATACACCGAGAAGGGAACCCTTCTCATGCTGCCAGGGAGGTGAGGCTGCTGACCAATATTCCTCCTGAGGGTGGTACTCAGTGGGAGGATCCCATGGGCGAGGACCCCCTCTATGGGAGAAGTGCAGACTGTTAAGGGAGAATGTGGTATCCACACCATCATGATGATAGACATATTTCACCCAACCAACCAAATAGGGCAGCACCATCTTCTCTATCTTCTCTTTCTTCTACTAATTTCCTTATACATAGCAATTATGTATATCAGGCAGATAATACTGTGACGAGGAAGTGTGAGGCAAGAGTGAATATGTATGACTCCAAAAGTACTGCCACGAGGAAGAGCAGATCAATGAAGAGCCATACTCGGAACTGATACGAACATACCAGCTATTGGAAGCTAGAAAGACAATCCGACATAGATAACTGATGAAGGACTCCCCTCGAGGTCAGTCCTGTCCGGAGCAGCTTCAGACTGGGGAGCTGAGAAATTCAGGGACGACACGCTGTGAACCCAAACACCTGAAACAAAAAGGGGAGAAAGAGAAGGCGGAGAAGAGCCACAACCTACCTGGTTATTGCAGAACTCAGTGTACACAGGCAGAAACCAAGTCAGCCAGTTGGTCCAGGGAAGACCTGACATCTGATGAGAAACCATTGTGGTGGAGCCGCTGAAAGCTGAAGAAAGACCTCGAGAACCCAGGGAAAGCTTCAGAAGCTTTCCAGTGTTGCCAAGGACTGTAACCTTGCAGACCAAGTGCAAAGGTATGCAGAGGGGGGCCGGGAAGGCACAGGAAGAACACAGAGGCTGTGTTTGGGAGGAAGTGCATAGCCATCTTCCTTGTCCCAGTGGGACTGAAGAGAAGGACCAGTTGAGAACGCAGGGGGTGAAAGAGCACCCCAAAGAGACCCAAAGAATGGCCTGGCAGGATAGTGAACCGGGCATAGTTAAGAAACATTACGAAGCTGAAAGATGGGTCGGGGACCCGCACATTGAGACACCAAGAGAGTTATACATAAGCTTGGCAGGTTAGTGAACCAGGCTTGAGAAATCCAGTTTACAGAGCTGAGAAAGGGGTTTGGGACCCACGAAAGCCACAAGAAGTCCAGGCGGAGAGATCCGTTGACACAAGTCACGAAGAACCCAAGGGGAGAAAAGATCCTTTTGGCACAAGTTACAAGAAGACCAGAGTAATAGGGATATCTCCTTTGATAAATAAGGCTATTGGAAAAGAGAGCCTGAGAAAGGCTTCAGAATGGGAGATGCCTCCCAATACTGTTTTGGAACTTGGAACTTTGCTGAGGAGGTTTGGAGAGGGAAAAATCTCCTGCCCAATCACAGGGAATAACACATTAAAGCCTATTGATGGCTAGGGGAAGAAGGATATTCCCACTCCATTTATGAACTGCCTGAAATATCCCAAAGGAGGGAGTCATCTTGCTATAAGCAGGGTACAATCTAGTTATAGGTTTCTGTGGAAGAGTAAGGGATGGAAATAGGTTTAGGACATAGTACAGTGGGCTATTTACTTTTGATGGACATTCTGACAGTATCCTTAGTTTTGTTTGAGGCAGGGAAACCCCTCTTAGTTATAGGGACGGGTAGGATACTTTTTGCTATTTTCAGTTCAATTAAAGTTTAAGCCAACAAGCAGGCCACCTTTGTGACCTGCATCTTCTTCTGCACTCTTACACAGTCCTTCTCCCTCTGATTCATTCAATCTTTCTCTTCCGTACCAGTCGTACTCCTAGTCTTCTCTATTTCACAGCGCCTTCGCCTTCATCTCAGTCTTTCTCTTTAGCCCAGTATTTCTTCATTCATGTTTCCTTCTCATCTGTTCCAGTCCTTCTCCTTCATTCAGCTTTCTCCTTCTCCTTCATCCGAGTCTTTCTCCTTCATCATTGTCCTTGTCCTTTATCCCAGTGCCTCTCCTTTTTTTCCAGTCCTTCTCTTTTGTCCCAGTCCTTTTCCTTCATTTTAGCCCATCTTCTCCTTCATCGTTGTCCTCCGTAGCTCTCATGCCACTCCTTCTCCTTCTCCCCAGTCTTTATCCTTCTCCTTTGTCTGGCCCATGCCCTCCCTCCTTCTCCTTTGGCCAAGACATTTTCCTTCTGCCAGGTCCTTGCCCTTCTCATTCATTCTAGTTCTAAGTCTCCCTTGGTCCAGTCCCCACCCCTTAACCTTTGCCCCAGTGCTCCTCATTCACCCTAATCCTTCACCTTCTTCTCAGTCCTTCTCCTTTGTCCCAATCCTTCTCTTTCATCCCAGTCTTTCTCCTTCTCTTTCGTCCTAGTCCTTTCATTTATCCTAGTCCTTCACTTTTGTACTTGTCCTTTATCCAAGTCTTATTTCATACTTTTAGTCCTTCTCTTTTGTCCTGTTTCTTCTCGTTGGACTTAGATTTAGTCCTAGCTCCTACTCTTTAGTCCTAGGCCTAGCCCTTATTCCGAGTGCTAGTTCCCAGCGCTATGCTTCGTGCTATTCCTTTATCTGAGAACTTCTTCTTCATCCTCATTATTCTCCTTTTTACTAGTCCTTATTAGTGTCTCAGATACAGCATCTCAGTCAGTATCTCTCAGCCCCCATTGGTGTCACTTCATCTCTTTTCTTATTTTCCCCATGTATCTCGGCCAGGACTGAGCAAATGGCCTCCATGCCATTGAATCTTCCTTGCATCAGTTATAACTACCATGTTGACATGAATGTTGATGTCCTCTTCAAATGGAGAAATCTTTCACTTTACCACCAAATCTCAGTGGTTTTACTGTGTGGTATTAGTGCTCATGACAAATCCTTAACGCAATCCCTGTGGAGTCCTATGGACTCCAAAAATAGGGATTTACACTACCTTACCACCACTTGTGATTCAGTGCTGATGCCACAGCACCAAGTGGAAGTCATCGATTTTGACGGCATTGCCACAGATTTACCACCAGATTACCACAATACTCCTGATAAGGCTGTCGTCTCATATCTGATGTATGTGTGTGTTTTATTTTGGAGCAATATGGGACTACATTGTGGCCCTGCAGTGAACGGATTGTTAAGGGTTATGTGACTTTATTCTGCTGGACATCATTTATGGCCATGGACAATTGGGATTTAAGGGTGTGCTTTAACAATGTTGAAGATGCCATGACAGATGGTATGGAGATCCAAAACACAGCCGAAGCAGACTTTGTAAACTGCAGGCTTCATGCCCCAGCTGCTGCTGTAAAATGTGTGAAGCATTCAATCACCCAGCAGACAACAACAGCTTACCAAATAATAGTCACATGATGATTGGCCATTCAGCTTGCATGCTCTTAGAGCTGGGCCCTTTCTTTATGTTCTCGACACAAATCCACGCCTACAAATGTCAAATTCAATGAACAACTGTAAAACCTGAAAATATGGGCTTTGTCAATGCTTATTTATAAATCAAGTATACCCCACGGGTATCTTTAAAGCGCACATTTGGTCAAATGACAATGCCATCTGGCTGTTGGTTTAGCAGAAGGGTTATAGGCATTGCCCACCTGAGTATATTTTGACTCCAATGGACTCCTACCGGAATTATGGGCCATGTGGACCACCCCTACATTTTACCAAAAAATAATACACTGACTCATTTAGGATCCAAAAGGCAAATCAAATATCAGTCACCCAAGAGTGAAAGTGCCTGGCATTTATTTAACGCTGTTTGAATTAATCAGAATTGCGCAGGCCGCTCCTTTGTAGCAGAACAGGAATGCAGAGTTTATTTTGTACACCTCCTTCCGTATCGTTCTTCCTTCTGTGTTTCTGTCTCATGGCATGCATTGTTACATCTCTGCATAATATTTTCAGTTATTCCAATAAAAGGTATCAAAACCTTCATTTTGCGAGATTTAAAAATTGGACTAACATGGCACCAAACCTATGTTTGCACTGTCTCGTGGCTTAGAATTACGCACAAGGGCAGGCTCTACAAGCAGGTCACCTATATGACCTACTCTGTGTGCACATGGTCAAATCCTTGAGCATAGTAAGAGGATCAGGGTTGGGGGGTGCTCCAAATTGACTACATTCATAGCTGGTGCCCCCTATGAATCATTAATAAATAAATAACCAATGTTCAGAGATGTACTTAGTAGAACGTCCCTTCCAGCATACATATTGGCTTCTGTGTGTGATGGGTATTATTTCAAGCTCACATACACTAGCAAGCTTAGGGGAAGTACACCGGTTAGATTGGTGAAAGGCATCCCTGAGAGAGATGGCACCCTAATCCTGGGATATGCACAGCTATATAGAGCCCTGTTTTGGAGAACTAATGGAGGTGGGCTAGGTAAGGGCATTTTCTAGGTGATCGGGAAAGATCTCTGCGAGAGGTACACCCGTTCGCAGAGTGGCAGCCCAGACTGGAGGCTTAAGTAGTTTTATTGGTTATGGATGGATATATATATATATATATATAAAGTTTATATTGTGGCAGTCACCACCCCATAGTCAGGCCTCCCAGGATGTGGCAGCATGAAATTGAACATTTTGCGGTATAAAAAAGCAAATTTTGAAGACCAACATTTTTTTATTGCACCTTTTTGTGACAGATTTTGCATTGACTGGTGGGTGCTAGAGAGCCAGGGTGTAAGGGAGCCAGGTTGCTTCAAAGAGGCAGTGTGTGTGAGACTGCTAGCAATTGAATAGAAAGAGTCCCATATGGCCCCGGCTTGAAAGAACAGTGTTTTGTAAAGGAACAGTTGAATGCCTCTTCAGGAAGTCCCGCCGCAATTCTACTTATATGTTGGAAGCCGGAAATTGCGACATGCGCAACACCAGTGATGGTGCCTATTCCATAAAGAGCCTTTGAGACAAGGTATCCGTTGAGAAAACCCTATGTGATGTACCCCCGTAGAGATGACAATCTCTGGGAGGAGGTCCCTGAAGGAATATAAAGATGAGAAGAAAAGAGGCTGGTGACATCACAAGAAGCAAGCATGACGCACTGAGAAGAGTGGCTGAAGTAAAGAATGCTTAGACCTTATAGAATCTGATGATTAAGTAAAGAATCGAGAAGTCTTTCGTATTCAGAATGAAGATTGAAGGTGTGAAGAGTACAGCAGAAAATGCAAGCCATTTTATAACTGCACAGATGCATTTACACAAGTAGACTAAGTAATCATAAAGGCTGGCTTTACGTAGTAAATAGACTACAGGTGGTGCCGCCATTATATAGAATTCTGGACATCGGTGTCACATATTTAGTAAGCTCAGACCGGCAGAGAAAGAAGGATCAGAGGGCTGTGTGTCACAGTAAGAAAACAGTTGAAGATCGAGGAAAGGCCTGGAATAGCTGACTGACCTGGTGTCGAAGGATGGAGCAGCCAAGAACCGGTTATCTATCTATACTTGAAGAACAGTGGATGTCAGAAGCTGAATCAGCCCTTGTTAAGGTGTGAGGAAAGAACACCACGAGTGACAAGTTTATTAATTCAAGACAATTAAAGGCTGCAAAACAGGCCGAAATATGGTCTCCTGTCACGTGAGTCGAGGATGGAAATAGGAGAGGATGTGCAGACCTGAGCTATGATAAGGATGTGCCTATACTCCCTTTTATTCTCAGGAGCAATGATACTTTGCAAGGCCAAGTTCAAAAACAACCTGAATGGCAGGCGGCATGGGTGTTGAGAGATAATGGGCTGATTGGGTGGGGAGACACAGTCACGTCTACCCACCAGCACCTGGGGTACCAGCTTACGTGCTTCTACTGAGCCAAAGTTTCCAGAAGGGCTCAAGCATGCCAACCAATTGTAGAAGGTCATATAACGAATGGCCTTAAAGTTTGAGATCCAATGATATGCCTTTTACTTAATAACTGATGAAGATGACTTGCACTAGGGGTGGGCATAAGTTGTTCACCTCACCGTAGAGACCCAACTCCTTATAGAAAGTATACTTAGATATTCCCCTTAAGCCAACCACAATCCCATGTAAGTTTTCCTAGTTTTCCACATAGTATGACGTCACGTATGACAAATCTTTACTATATAAATGTTATTTTTAATGAAATGCTTTGAGACTATGCTGTAAAAAGTCAATTGATGTCCGTTGAAACTCACAGTTTTAGACAATTGAAAATAAAACAGTTGAGAGAGATATTTTGCCAACGTCCTGAGTTGGTCTTATTATTTGGTGTCAGAGTTATTCTGCATTCCCATCCTTGTATGCTGTGTTACTGATTTTAAAGGGCCCCTCGTGGGTTCAGTTTGTTTTTCTCAACTTTTTTGGTTTAATGTACATGCCTATTTTATATTTGTAACTTTATTGATGGTTATCAGTTATAATTGTGCAACTGTTCCTCTTCTATATTCGCCAATCCCACTGAGCACCTACACACCACACACACACCAACATCCTTCACTCTCATCAATTCTCCATCACAACATACACTTCCAAACATCTCACTCACCAGTCATGAACATATTCACTTGCTCTGTCACACTACCAACTCACAACTTGCACTCTGCAATTCCTTCAACACTCACAACTCTGATCCAGCTCATACCTTACACTCTCCAGTTCCTCCTGCAGTCTGCTGTCATTCTTTCTCACTCCTTTGGCATTTGACATCCCATATCCCAGTCTATCGTACTCTTCCCTGTCCTTTTTCCCAATCTGCAGCTCGCTCACTCTTTCTAGCCCACCTTTCACTCTCTGCTTTCTGGCCTACCACTCCCCCTCTGCCTCACCATTTCCCCTCTGGGCCACCACTCCCTCTCTTCTCACCCACCTATCACTACCTGTCTGTTTCTTAGCCCACTGCTCTCGATCTGGCCCATCACTACCTCTCAGGCCCCCCGCTGCTTCTCTTTCTTTCCCAGTACTCCCCTCTCTCCCACCACGCCCTCTCTGAACCAATGCTCTGAATTCTTGCCCATCGGCCCACTTCTGGCCAATCACCCCTGCCCCCAGCCATTGCTCCCTTGCTGGCACACTTCCCCCTTCTCCCCTTCTGGCCCACTGCTCCCCCTCTCTCTGTTTCCCTCTCATATTCTATTTTTTTATTTTTTATAAAATGCAAATTGTGTTATTTTAAAATGGGCGATTTTGCAAAAAAAAATGTATGGGTCTTTTTTAGCAAAAATAGCAGTTTTCATGTTTTTTCTTTCATGAAGCTGGACAATTTTGCTGCATTTTTATCAATTACAAAATCGCTATGAGCTAGAGATATCTGTTTACTTATGATAAACTAACTTGCATTGACTTTTCCCAAAATTCTATTGCTGTTACTGGACAGATGGGAATTAAACAATCTGAATAAATTGTCTGGCATGTTAACCTTCAAAGTGAACATTTGCAGGAAAATTCATACAATGATTCAAAGGTTATTAAGAAAACAAAAAATGCTGCTTTCTGCCCACACCCATTCATTTTTCCATAGAGAAGAATGTGCTTCCATTGAACACCCGTGGACGTATTTGCACCAAATAAGAAGCAAGTTGGGTACAAAGCGTCGTAGACATTCCTTTTTTCGGTTTGATTTAAACATTTTAACAGAGAAGGAGGTGCCCAGTCCACTGCAGCAGTGAGGCATTCAGAATAAAAAGCTGATTTTGTGTGTGTGTGCGTGAGGAATATGAGCAATTACTTCAGTGATTCAAAGGGATGCTGAAAATAAAAGTGCTCAAAACGAGATTTGGAAAGCAGAGTTTTCACCCGAGGGGAGAGGTGGGTAAGGGGAAGAGTACTATATGTATTTGGAGTGTTTTTGTGTGGGCTCGAGAATCTGTTTTGTGGCAGAATGATTTTGTCTTACTGCAGCAATCCCACTGGATTCCCATCAGAAACGTTGCAAGATGCTTACAGAAAGAAATACATCACGGGAACAGGCGAGTGAAAATAGATAATCGGAGAGGATCAGGGAAGATTTGCAAAGAGAGGGGTAGATGTGGGATCTTAGAAAGAAGGAGGGGTATCACATGGAGAGTGGCAGTGGAATGGAGCGGTATTCTGTGTTGGAAGGGTTGATTTTGAGGAAGTGGGTGGCCATCCAGGTGGTGATGGTGGAGAGAGAGCTTTTGAATGTGTGGAGTTGTGAGGGGTATATGATATGGAAGTATATTTGTGTCATCTGAGTATTGGTGGAAATGGATGTTGTGGTTGCTAAGGGGCTGTCTAAAGAGGAGACAGTGAGCATCCTTGTAGAACTCCACCACTGGGTGGGCTTGGATCAACAAGAGGATGGAAACAAAGTGTATCAGTGAGGAAGGAGGTGAGCCATTTCAGAACAGCACCTGAGAGTTTCATCCGATGGGATAGGATGTTCGTGAGAATGGTGTGGTCGATTCTCTTAAAGGCTGAAAAGAGATTAAAGTGTGCGAGGCTGGCAGTGTGTCCTTTGTCAGCAATGTGGGGGTCATCGAAGACATGAAGTGTAGAAGACTTGGTGCTGTGGCTGGCTTGACAATCAGATTGGAAGGTGGTGAGGAAATTGTGGTGATGGGTTGGTGGAGTTGGTTCAAGATGAAGTGTTACATGATTCTGGTAAGGCATGGTAGGATAGTGATGGGGAGATCATTTTCTAGAATCATGTGGTTTAAGGATTTCTTTTGAGGAGCGAGGAGATTTGTCCTGTTTTGAGTGCAGTGGGGATTGTATCATGTGAGAGACGGGAGCTGCTGATGGTGACCCATTGCAGAGCCAGTGTGGTGATGCAGTTTGATGAGGCTTGAGTTAGGAATACATCATCCAGGAAGTGCACTGGTTTTGTTTTGGCTGTGAGAGAGATGATGGTCTCTCCGTCTATGGAGTGTAATGTGTTGAGAAGTTTGGTAGTGGATTGTAAGTCTTGGAGATAGTCAGGAGGTTTAGCCTTGTGTCTGGTTGTCTTGTATTTGTTGAAACAGTCTTTGAGGGGTGTCCTGGTATTGGGGAATTCATTCTTTTTCCAGGCTCTTTCAAAGGCCTGGCTTCCTGTTTGATCGAGAGGAGGGAATTGTTGAACTTGATTTGAAGCTAGTGGCTCTGGGGGTTATTGGGCCTCATTCCGAGATTGGAGGTAGCCAATAACGGTACCGAGTCCGCCCTCATTCAATGGGGATTTACCGGTCTAGTCGGACTTTTGCGGGACCGGTAAGTCCCCATTGAAAACACCATTCCCCATTCCCATTTGAGCCCCCATAGGGCTCAATGGGAATGGGGAAGCCGCAATTTGCTCCCTGGACCCTTTGCGGCTCCCGTAAAACCAGGCGGCCTTACCGGGACCCGCAAAGGGACCCGCAAAGGGACCTCGGAATAGGGCGCAAAGGGATTACCGGCACCGGTGTCCTTACCGGTGCCCGTAATCCCTTTGCGCCAGCCTCGGAATGAGGCCCATTGTGTTTTAAGGGTTCTATTTTGTCAAGTACTTGGGTGATGATGGTGTTATAACTATTAAGGAGTTTGGTGGGATGTGTGTTAGGGAAGCAGGGGATGATGTTAGTGGTACTAAGGTTGTGTCTAATGTGTTAGATGTGTCTGGCTGAGGGTGGTGAGATGTGTCGTTAGTGGGTGGATATTGTGTGGAGTAACAATGTGGTCAGACCATGATACCCCGAATCGATTTCGCACAGATATGTGTTTTCTGCTTAACATTAGAAGGCCAAGGATGCGGCCAACAATGGGTGTGGTGTAGGTGATGTGTTGTGTGAGGTCACATTTCAAGTGAATCGTGTTGGCTGCAGAGGTATTATGACAGCTTCCTAACTTGGCTCACAAGACTTTACTTAAATTTCTTTCATTTTAATTTTAGATTGGGTTTCTGTGGGGTGACGGTATACCACTGATAGGGTATGGAGCAAGATGGAAACCATGATGCCAATGGGTATGCAGCTTCCTGGGGAATTATGCTGGGGATGTTTAGGCAATAACAGCATAGAACAAAGTAATAAAGTAACACTGTAGAAAGTCACTCGATAGGTATTAAGAATGTTTAGGTTCTTAGACCCTTTATGACCGACCACTTATTTATTTATTTTGTTACTATAATTATCTGAATTGATACTAGTATCATGAGAAGCTACTGCTGTACCATGGTATATTAGGGCTCTTCTGGTCTGCCCCTTTCACAGGCCAAACTACCATGGCGACTTGCTATTTACTACAATGTCTGAGACATTCAAGGGAAAATCCTGAGATTATCAACAGAATACAATACCTTTGTATGCATTTTAGGGTGGGTTGCTGTTGGATGAGAGGGCCCTACAGATATGGAGATGTTAACCTCCTGCAGAATGCAGAATGCCCAATACCTCCTTTGGCCTCTTGCACTTGCAAAATGATCGCACCTTTTCACGTGGTGATTTCCGTCTACCATGGAGGAAAAATGCAAATAGTTCCTGATTAAGGGGACAAGCGTTGATCCCTGCACTTAAGATGGTACTCAAGGAAACAATTAAACAATAGACTGTAAACTTAGAGGCACATTGTTCACCCCTCCTTCTCTCATTCTACCCCATTCAAAGGACCCCCTTTTGAGGATTACTGCACAGTTATTTGTTGTACTTTGTAACTCATGAGGCACTCCACTGGTTGTACATTCTGTACCGTGCATGTACTGTTCCATGCAGTGCCTACAACCATTCATCTAGCAAGGAGCTCACACTTATGGAGCTTTTTTTGCACTGGTTATTTATTGCATTGCAAAAATGCAATTAACGATGGAACTTCCATCACGCCGTCTGCCATCTACTATCACACTAGTGTGACAGTATATTCACAGAAATGGAGTTTTAAGTACAGGGTTGAGTGGTGTACTGTCCTAAAGACCACAGCCTCCACAAATTATAACAATCAGCTTTTTGAGTTGATTACCTCCATAAGGGAAAACAACCAGCTAATTAAGATAGCCAATCAAAATCATTTGCTCATTTATAGTACCGAATTGCAGAGCTATCTGGGCATTCACATATTATGAATGACTACCTACTAATAATAAGAGTTTATTTTAATCTGCTCCCGCTGGGGGGTCATAACGTCCAAATGGTCAGCTTCCAGTTTAGATGTCAGTGAAGTATGTAAACTCCTTATTGGTGCTAGTGAAGATCTGTTTTTTTGGAAAGCTTGTTATACCCGTAAACGGACATTAACACCTCTTCTGCAAAATTATAACTTTCCTCAGTGTAGACCTGCAATATCTTTGATATGTTCGGCAAATACCGCGCCTGTTGCATGGTCTTTACTTTCATATCTAATCTCGGCGATGAATACCAGAGAAAGATTGTTACTGGCTGCCAACTCCTGATCTTGTCGATTTTTTGCACTACCTGATAATGTTCGTGATTTTTTTGAAGATGATGTATTTTATGTTTATATGGAAATTGTGAATTGTATGATTTTAAGCAAGCGTCTCCCGAAATAAACAAGTGCATACTGTAGCCAGTGGAGGCCCTGTGGGGCGTTGTACTGTACAATACTGTATGTATACTGTAGACGTTTGGGGTGCCCATAGATGGCAGCCGGCCGAATGGTTCTATTTAGTACTCATAGATACACTCTCAAAATTGTTTAAAAAAAATGATGTGCTTCTGAACATTAACATACCTGTACACTACGTTTTTGCTGTACTTTTAGGCAGCTGTGTGTGATTGTTGACTTTCGGATCAAGGAGGTTGAAGAGGGAACTGTGACCCAGCTCAAATGTTTGATGTCCTTTCATCATGGAATGAAAGGTATGGATGGAGCCATCTAGTATGCAAACCTTCATTTGGGAATGGTAACGTCAACATGATTTACAGTTTACAGTTCACCACGGCTAAGGTTGGTGGTGGGTGTAGGCTGTGCTATGTATCTGTGATGTGTTTCTACAGTACACGTAATGTAGTCCACTGGATGTGCCATCGTGATCCATTCCAAACTGTTGGTGCTCATCCAGTTCCGTTATTTGAATTTCATTCAGGGACTTCGAGTCCTGATTTTATAATAGGAACATGTATAACTTAGGTGGTGGGTCTTTAAGCCTGCATAATTTCATGCAGTGTGTACCAGGGACATCAATTCACCAAAATGCCAGGGACAGCAGAAGTGACAGCACATATCCAATCAAATCACAGGAAGTGTCACCACATTACCATTGACACCGATATCATCACAGGAATTGATGTCATATGTCCTATGGCCCTGGAGAAATCATAGGACGTGTCATTACGAAAGTGAACAAAAACCTACAATAACTACATTAACTATGGTGCTACCTTGATATGTAGCCTGATATGCAATGGCCACAGTCATGATATGCCGGGGCACATCCAGCAGAAACATTTTAGGACAGGAGCACTGGTATTTTATGCCAGTAAAGCCATACGGAAAGTGGCCTTAATTGGAGAGGTTAAGGAGAATGAGATCCTATGAGATAAAGTGATTTGCATAGGATCACACATGTAGGACAAGTAGAGAAGCAGGGATGTGTACCTAAGCAACCGGATTCACCGTCTCCAATTTACCAGGGGACATTTCCTATCATTCCATTGTGAGTTTTACATCAAGAGACCTATATTTCTACATTATGTTATTGCATAAGCAAAATAAGTTGTTTGTTTTTTTAAAAAAAAGGATACTCAAAGCACCAAACCACATCCTACATCAGTCAGAAAATGTAAAACGGATCTTTATTTTGACCTGTTGGGAAACACATTTATGTTTTTGTTTCCGAAGGCATACAGGATAAACACACTTACTAGCGGCAAGCACTTAGTTCACTGAATCTCCATCCCTACATATATATTGCATAAAAAAGCTAAATGCTTAAATATACCAAAGCACATAGAGGTAAGTGCATTTCAAAGTTCACACATAACACCAAAAATGCCACACACAAGCAAACTCAAACACAGATGTTGCACTTGTAAACAATGGGCCTCTTTACAAGTTTGGCGGTCCAGAAGTAAGGCTGCCGGTAGCACCCTTTCCGGACCGGAAAACGAAGAGTCTGCCGGTAGGGGCATAGAACTCCTGGCAGGCCTGACCTGCTAGGAATTCAGGCGCCTACAGGCAGTGTTTTCCACAGCGCCTTTGCTTCAGTGACCCCATTCCCGTGGATCCCTGTCGGACTCCACGAGAAAGAGGATTTACTGTTCCACCACCTGCCTTAATATCCCGGTGGCACCAGGATGTCAGGTGGCGGAAACAGTGTTACAGGGTTGCTGGTGACCGGCTGCCTACCGGCAAGTTTCACCGGCAGAAAACGCAATGAGAGCCCATGCGTGCAGAGGCATACCAATGCCTACAGAATAATATTTCTGAAGATGCCATGAAAAGTGTTAGTATGGATTTATTTTAGTTTTACTCTGCCGATGTACGCATCATGCACTCCTTCCCGAAATACATTGTACAAGCAGTCCTAATTTTGGAAAGGTGAGTGTTACAGCACATACTTAAAGTGTCAAAATCAAAGTGATTTATTTCAGGCTAACAGAGATTTTTCGCAGGACAATACATCCCTCTTTGACACTTAAGTCTAAGGGCCTGTAGGCCAGGGGTCACAGAGAAAGTTCCAGCCGTAGCAGCCACTACCCCCAAGTACACAACGTTGACGTAAATGCTGTAGGGACATATATTTTTCATTTCTATTACATCCTAGGCTGCCATCTTTAATCTATGATCTTCACAAGGAGAAGCAGGGACTTCTCACAAAACTGTGGATCAAGACAGGCCAGGACTGAAAGGACACGACATATGTTGAGTTTGTGAAGTTTAACTGGATGGAATTTCAGAAGAGAGGGCACTGTCAAGCAAACTAAAGCTGAAGCACCCAGTGACCCAAACCCAATCATCGACATTGAGAGCACAGCGGGTAAAGTCTTCTTCATAGAGCCCCCATGGCATTTTCCTTCCTCAAGCAAATGAAGGTCTGGATACCCCTGGCAGGGGGTCAGTACACCACTCCACAGACAAGCATAGGTGCTCTGAAACTACTAAGGAGGTGATTTGGCACCGTACTAAAGCATGTGCACATTTTGGCTTACTGCACAAAAACTCAGACTCGCTTATCGTGGAAAAGGTCACTTTAATGTGACAGGCCAAAGCTTACAAATAACCGCTTACCTGGCTCCATGGCCTTACAGCCTAACAAAATATTTTAAACAACCAATTAATAATTCAACACTTTTGTTTTCCCCAACAATTAAATAATTAAATAGTTCCACTTCCTCCCTAACTATCCCTTGGTCCCTACTGTCTCCTTACCACTTCTCAAGGCATCCCTCTTTCTCCCCAGGGCCATGCCCCTACAGGTTCAATACCTGTTCCCCTGGGGTAGCCCGTTTGTGCAAACAGCACCACCCCCATCCTTTCCCGCGCCATTCCCCCACTGTGCTTCCCTCCCCCACGTCTAAAGGGGCCATGCCCCCGGCAACCAAAACAACTTCCAAACCCATAAAAAAACTCCCCTCGACATCAATCTCCCTCTTCCTATGACCTGCAGCCACTCTGACCTCCACATCAGCAACAGAAAACTTTACATCACAACTTCCACAACTAGTGCCCCAACCTGTCATACAAAAACTACCCAAAACAAAAACACCTTACACAGAAATTAAAAAACCCTGTGACAAATTGAGAAGAAGGGATAACCCAGCAGAAACCAAATTACACAGACACCCCCCTAGAAATTAAAACCAGATACCTGACAATATCAGGGGGTGGGAGGGCGGTTCAATCTCATGTCCCAACCATCGCCTGCTCCTCGAACCTTCCCTGCCCCTTAAATACTCCCCGGTGGGTGCTCTATGTAAAGGCCATCTCGCTGGCCTGTGCAGCGCCTCGACCCAGCAGAACCCAATCGCCCTTTCCTTTTTTATCAGTCTTAGACCTCTTGATCTTGATGTCCAAACCTAACTCGGTAAAATGGACATCTTCCCATCGCAGTCCACTTACACCACTTTTTCCCCCCACCAGCTCAGAACCCTAAAGGCCCCAAAGAATAGCCAAACCCCCCCTCCCCACAGACTGACACAACCTTGTTAGCAATTCCACTGATACCGGTCTCCTCTTATCCTTTTCCCTCTTACTTTCCCTTGCCCATCCTTCCAACATTCTGTTTGCCATTTCTCTACCGCTTGGCTGAAAACCCCAAAACCACTTCCCATAAAAAGCAATCCCTGCCAATTTCCCCGTTTGGTTGCCCTAGACCAGCCCCTATCCATGCACCTCAAGAGGAAGTTAGTGACATCATCCCTTCTCCGTTCTTCCGCATCCCCCCTATCCCTCCAACTACAAGCTCCCCCTCCTATAAAATCCTCCCAAGCTCTCCTGTATGCCTCTCTAGATGCAGAGGCTAGCGAAACCTCCACCAATGCCAGCGCTCTCAGCTTCCTATTTTCCACAGCTCCTCTGGAATCCGCTGCCCCTCCTGATCCACTTCTGGAGCCAATCCACAGAATCTCTGCCATTGAAAACGAGATAATGCATCAGCGATGCCATTATCCATCCCTGGCACATGTGTTGCCTTAAACACCACATTCCATTCCATGCAGCGCAGAACAAACTCTCTCATCAGTCTCGCCACCTCTGATCCCTCGCTGACTGCCTGTTCACTACATGAACCACGCATTCGTTGTCAATGTTGAAATTCACTTTCTTGTTTTGCAACTCCTTCCCCCACAACTCCAATGCAACCAGCAAAGGAAAAATTTCAAGGAATGCTATGCTCCTTCCTTCCTTCACCCAACGCGATGGCCACTTCTCCACACACCACTTTCCTCCCCAGAACACTCCGAAATCTCCCGCCCCTGCTGCATCTGAGAATATCTGCACCTCCCATGAGACCGGATCTGCCTGTAGCCACATGGACACTCTGTTAAAGCTCTCCAAAAAACACAGCCAAATTCTACAATCTTCCCGTACTGCCCCTGATACTCTTATCCAATGATGTGGACACTTTACTCCCGCCATAGACCGCGCCATGTTTCTACAAAAAGTCGGCCCTAGAGCCACCACCTTGCATGCAAAATTCAAATGCCCTACTAATCTCTGCATTTCCACTAGCATCATTTTCCTGGACCCCACCGTTTTCTCCAGCAAATCTACTAGTTTGCTCACCTTGTCACGTGGCAAGCGTGAGGTCATGGCCACTGAATCCATTTCAATCCCTAGAAATGTCAACACCACTGCCGGCCCTTCTGTTTTGTCTTCTGCTAGAGGTACACCCAACTCCCCCATCAGACCCTGAAACAACTTTAGCATCTCCTCACACTCCCCCTCTCTTTCTGCCCCGCTAATGAACAGAAAATCATCTAGGAAATGAAGAACACCTTCCCAGCCGGAGCTGTATGAAAAAACCCACTGTGAGAAAGAACTGAAACGCTCAAACAAGGCGCATGAAATTGCGCACCCCATTGGCAAAGCTTGTCGATGTAGATGCGGTCCTCAAATTGCAATCCCAACAGCCAAAATTCCTCCGGCAACAACCTGAAAGCTGCCTTAATGTCACACTTGGCCATGAAGGCCCCACGCCCCGCTTTCCTCACCAAATCCACCGCCTGGTCCACACTTCCATATACAACCCCACATTCCTCAGGGGCAATGAAATCATTGACAGACATGCCCTCAGGCCATGGCAAATGGTGTATCAATCTAAACTCCCCCAGGGCTTTCTTAGGAACCACACCCAGCGGGGATACAACTAAATCACCCGGCAGATCATCAAATGGCTCTACTATCCTCCCTGCCTCTATTTCCTTGTCCTCACTGTGTGCAGTGTCGGGGCAGGCCTTGTTGGTGCCATCCACTGCAGCCACAGATCCATGTCTATTTCTCCCCAGACCGCCTAGCTGTCCTCTGCTATCCTTGCTCTGAATTCTTCATCATAAGGCACCCACGCGAAACCCCCAAAACTTGTAAATGCCTTCCTAATTACATCCATATATTTTAGCAGGGCCACGCATCACTCTGGAAATTTCTCACAATAGACACTGGTGTAAATATTAAATGCTGATGTCCAATTTTCAATTGCCACTGGGACCCTTGGGCGTAAGGCCAGTTCTCTCTCTTCTTCCTTAGAACCCCCTTTGCTCTCACTTCCCTATGGAGCAGCTTAAAAACATCCACAAATTCCCCTGCCTGAATCTTATCCTTAGTCGCTGTCATCAAGTGCGCACCCAAAGGTTTCGTGATGCCCATGTAAGCTAACTTTTTCTCCTTGCCCTTCACTTCAACTTCTTTTTCTTTTGAAACCTGTACCTCGAGCGCCAATGGCTCAACATCCTTGTCCGTTTGTACCTCCACCGAGCAATTTCCCTTTTCACCCACCAAGACTCCAATAGCCTGTACACCAATCTCTCTCCTTACCCCTTGCAAATCAGACCCTTCATTTCTTGCCCCCGTTCTCGTGTCCCCCCTCTGCCATGCAGTTGACCAGTCCCTTTCCTGCTCACCTCTTTCCAACCTGCCTTCGTCCGTCTGCGGTCTGGCCTCCACTCCGATGCTCCTCATCTCTTTTCTTACTGGGCTCCTACTGCAGGGACAAAACATGTCAGCAGTCTCACCCAGCCAATTGTTCCCCCCGACCTCTTGCCCCCGAAACCCGTGCTCCTGTCTTTCACAATCCCACCTAAAACCCCTTCTCTCATTCCCCCTCCTCCTTACTGCCCTGTAACCTTCATCTTCCCACTGCCCCACATATTCCCCCATCCCAACTTCATCACCCCTGAAATACCATTGCTGATGCAAGCTCATGCTCGGGTTGAGTAGCTCCTCTTCTTGTGAGCCCGGGGCGTCCGCCCCACCACTCCTTTGGCGTCTTCTCGGCGGGGCCGCAGAAACCCCTTCCTTGTCCTCTTCTCTCAGGCGAGGTGTGCTCTCCTCCACCCTGTGGTCCTCATCGCTAGGGGCCGTGTTGCGCCCTCTAGACTTTCCTCACTCCGACCGAGGAGGGACTGTTCCTAAACCCTCTCCATATTCATTCTCTGGAACAGCGGGGGCTGCGCAGCGCCCTCCGCCGGAAATCCTCCTAGCCGGAGGGGCCATTCCGCACCCCTCCCTAACCTCACTAATTGATGGGGACCTCTCTCTCCTTCTCCCACCTGCACTCTTCTGCAGGTATTTACCTCCCTTGCCCCTCTGTCCTGTCATCCCACTCTGCGCCCCATCACCCCCACCATTGTGGCCCCCTTGCCCTACCCCTTTTTGTGCACTCCTAAAGTCCCCAACCACCCCCTGGTCATTATGGATCCCATCCCTATCTACCTCACCACACAAATGCACTTCTCTCCTGGATGCTCTCCTATCAATCTCGCTCCTCATCTTCCTGCCCCTGGATTCCCAGACCTCCCTTTACCAGCCACAGGGGTGCAAGCCACCACTGCCACAAGAGCCCATTCTGCCGCTGCTCTACGCTGTGGCCTGCCCCCTCCTACCTCCCCCTTTCCCGTAACCTCAAGCACCGCCCCTACCAATTGGGCCTTAGATGCCCTGCTGATAATTTCTAGGGCCTCCCTCAGATCCCCGGCATCCACCAGACCCTTCTTACTGGCTTCCTGACCCACCCTAGTGCACCCAAAAATTTGGCAGCGCACTAAAATATGCCCTTAAATAGACCCTAACTGCACTAAGGCTCCCGAGCCAGCACCTACCCGTGGACAACTCCCACTAACCAGAACTGCCCAAGAAAAAAGGAGGGCGGACGCCAAATAATATACCCAAAGTAAAGAGTTAACCAACTCTAATTATATCACTAATAAAATAATTAGAACTTATATGAAATAATTTTTTTTTTTTTTTTTTATGTACTGCTGCCCTGAACCTGGTAACCCCTCCCCTGGCCCACAAAATGACCAGAATGTCAAAATAGCCCCCAAAAACCAAGCCGCCTTTACACAATGTGAAAAAGCGTCAAGAAAAACACTGCCCCCTGGCTAAGTTGTGGCAGAAAAGCACTGCAATGACCAGAAACACAGCAATGCGGTGCGGTCCCCTTTAAGGGATCCGCACCGCATTGCTGTGCTTCCACAACACAGCAATGCGCGCTACCACGCCAAGCTCGCCGTACCAGCAAATGAGCTGAGCTTGTGGCCCCTTGCCAACCTCAATGTCCGCACAGGCTAGGAAGCGGACCTGGCCTGCTGAAAATAGGAAGCGGACCTGGCCTGCTGATAAACCCCCGGCGCCCTTAACAGTGTGAAATAATGCGCAAGGGACACCCTGGGCGGATGACAAAATTAACAAACAAACACAGAATGCCCGACGATCTGCCCTCCTGACGCACCGCACGACAATTTCCCAAGGAACGATAGAAAATGAAGACCCAATAAATTAAATGCCCAGCCCCCAAGGGACCACAAACCCCCCCGAACCTAACAAAGCTACCCGCCCGCACAAGACCCGGCGGCGCCTGAATGACTAAAGGTAAGCTGAGGTACCTTATTTACGGTAACCTCACTAAACAACTTTTTTTTTATGCTAACTACCTACCGCCCCTAACTACGCTACCCAACACCTCACCTCACAAACCCCTCAAAGGCCCAAATCAGGGAAGGCTCGGGAGCAGGCGACCAGGACTGCTCAATCTCACGTCCCAACCGTAGCCTGCTCCTCGAACCTTCCCTGCCCCTTAAATACTCCCCGGTGGGCGCTCTACGCGCAGGCCATCTCACTGGCCTGTGCAGCGCCAAAATTCACCCCAGGGGGAGATGCACTGCGTTTTCCCCCCAGAGCTCCCCTTACGTAGCATAACATTATCTTTGGGGTCTAGTCCCATATGTGACCAATGTCATTCCAAGGCCACCTTGAAATTGAGAATAATACAGGGCAATAAAAACAGTAAATAGTAGCATTCGCTGGTTTCCCACGTGCATTTCCCTCATCTTCGGCGCAAAATGGCTGGTGGAAATAAAGATTCTACATTTCTCCAGCATCACATAAAGATTCTACATTCCTCCAGCATCACATAAAGATTCTACATTCTTACAGCATCACATAAAGATTCTACATTCCTCCAGCATTGTAACTCGAGTGCATGTTATGAATGGCTACTTCCTAGAAAAGAGGGAAATAAGAATAAACCATGAACAAGGTTTCACTAATGATTTGGTATTCATGAACATACCCTTACCACGCAACCAAAGGTGGTACTCATGTATCAACATCGGAAGGAAAGGGTGATTTGACCTTGCAGAGAATCTAACATGTCACATGCAGATTGCACACAGATCAAAGCAGCGATCACTCAACCCCCTGTGCTACCTTACTGGCTAATGCAGCTCACGCTCCATATAAATGGGTGAGAATGAACATTTTCCCAACAAATGAAGTACTTGAGGTAAGGAAGCCCGTGGAACTTCGAAACTATTAATGTCGTTTATGCGACTGTGAGCAAGAGACTCTTTTTCACCTGATTTGAAAGTGTCCGGGTACTGCCGATCTCCGATCAAAATGGATGGCCACATTTTTTGATGCATTGCCAACACGGTCGTCAGAGGAGTGGTGGGGGTACCTGATGACAAGTTCGAGTACCTCACAGACCCTGGCTTTATTGGCTTTTTTGAAAGATCTTTTTGAATCATTAAAGGCGGAATAAGTATCAAGTGGGCTGTGGTTTAAAAGCCAAAGGAGCACCCTAATAAGGGGGGCTGACTTCAGAGATGGGTGCTCCAGATTAGAGCTAGGTATTAACCAGTAAGACCTAGCCTTAATATTATGGGTGCCCCCTGTTGGCTCTTAGAGAATTTTAATGAAACTAAAAAATGTGGCAAATCATGCGATGAATTACCAAATTTAGATGTTATGTTAACTTGTGGGCCTTTTTTTTTTTAAGAACAAATGTTGTACCTCTATGTTTGTTCGATTGTAGCAAAGGTTTAAGAGGTAAACCATATGCTAATAATAAAATAAAATGGCAAAATAACTGGATAGCACTTTTTCCATTGTGGAAAAAACAATGCAAAAAGATGTCTGTGACAAAAGATGGCCGCCACTGAATGGATGAAGAGGGAGTTTAAGTCTTTGACAATTGCATTAAGTCGCTCCTTGAAGATAATCCCCGAGTTGTTAGGTGAGAATTGTTAGGAGATTTGTTATTATGAGAGAGAGAGCGGGGGTGAGAGAGAGAGACAGGTAGAGAGGGGATAGCACACTTGCATGTTGTGTGAAAGCTGTAGACTTCACCCCTCAGAAGTCGGTCAGGATTTAATGGGTGAAGAAGGAGAGTGTAGCGGCAGTGAGAGCTCAGAGAAAAAGTGATTTTATAGAATCTAGTGTTCGTGGTGTTGGGGTGGAGAGTTTATTGTGAAGTGCAGATTGTTTCCAATGGGAAGTCACACAATTCAATTAACAAGATTAACAAGAAATGATCGAAAATAAAATACCTAGTGAGAAATGACCAAATTTCTTTTGGTCAATATTTTTTAGTAAAGCAGAAGGAGACCCCTGACCCCTCCCCCACGTACACCTAACTTCACCTATTCCCTTACCCCACCCCCATCTATATATTAATACAAATGTACATAAATCCCTAACAAATTTGATCAAAATAATTCAGTGATTTATCATTGGGTAATGTTGCATTCGATTATTTCTGCAGATGCCATTCAATGACAGTGTAAAGAATGTAATATTTGATATTCAATATTTCAATATTAGTGGCATTAGTGACTGAAAAGACAGAAAGGCACTGGATCGTGTGAACCATACTGGGTTCTTGGTTGCTCGCCAGAGCATGATGGAGCAGAAACAATGACCAGCATGCACGTTCTTCAATGTGGCACAACTTAATGTCATTCCCCACTGGCAAAATGATGTATGGTAAAAGTAGTTATTATCAAGATTTTTAATGTCAGCTGACAATATTTGGCCAAAAATATACGGGGATATATTTCGGTGAGTTTGTACGATGTATTAAATGCTTGGGTACTTGGTGCTGTGTTGCGCCGCTCTAACCCCTTAGTATGAATGCACTTAAAAGCACTGTAGCGGAGCAGCTAAATACCTCTGCCTCTGCCCCTATTCTGCCTATATGTTGCAAACTGGAAATCGCGACGTGTGCAATGCCAGTAATGCTTCCTATCCCACGAAGAGCCTTTGAGACAAGGTATCCACTGAGAAAACTTTATATGATGTATCCCCAAAGAGATGACGGTCTCCTGAGGGAGACCCCCAAAGAAGTGTGAAGATGTGAAAAGGTGAGGCTGGTGACGTAACAAGAAATTAGCCTGATACACTGAGAAGGATGACCAAAGAAGAAAATGCATAGACCTTATAGAATCTGATGGCGAAGTAAAGAATCGAGAAGACTTTCATGTGCGGAATGAAGATTGCACGTTTGAAGAAGCACTGCAGAAAATGCAAGCCATTTTATAACTGTACAGATGCTGTAATGCAAGTAGACTACGTAATCATAAAGGCTGGCTATACGTAGTGAATAGACTGCAGGAGGTGACACCATTATATAGAATCAGGATATTCGATGTCACAATTTGAATAAAGCTCAAACCCATGGAGAAAGAAGGATAGATAGCCATGTGTGTGTCACAGCAAAGAAATAAGATGAAGCTCAAAGATGGACCAAAGGAAGACTATTTGGCCTGGTGTCAAAAGCTAAGACAACCAAAACTGGTTATCAGTCCTTGAAGAATAGTGAATGTGAGACGCAGGGGCATTCCTTTTTAAGTTGCAAAGAGAGAACACCATGAGTGCCAAGTGTCTTTATTGAAGACAATTAAATGCTACAAAATGGGATTATTCACAGTCTCCTGTCACGTGAGACCAGGATGGAAATAGAAGTGGGCATGCAAGCCTGAACCTTGATAAGAACATGCTCACACTCCCTTATATTCCCAGAGAGGACAAGTTCAAAGACAATCTGAATGACAGAAGGCACGAGCGATGAGAGATGGTGGGCTAATTGGGCGGGGAGGTACGGTCAAGTCCACCCACCAGCACCAGGAGTACCAGTTTACGTGCTGCTAGTGAATCAAATGTTCGAGAAGGGTACAAGCCTGCCAACCAATTGTAGAGGGTCATGTAACAAAGGGTTTTATAGTTTGAGAGCCAATGATATGCTGTGTACTTAATAACTGTTGAAGATGACTTGCACTAGGGGAGGGCATACGTTGTCCGCCTGACTGAAGAGACCCAATCACAATCCAATCCCTTATAGATAGTTTACTTAGATATTCCCCTTGAACCAACTACAATCGCACGTAGGTTTCCTTAGTTTGCCACATAGCATGATGTCACCTATGAATTTTATTTGTTATATAAGAAGGCTTTTTTATTAAATACTTTGAGACTATGCTGTGCGATGTACACTGATATCCATTGTAACTTCCTGTTTTAGATAATTGAGAATAAAAGAGAGACATTTTGCCAACTTCCTGAGTCGGTCTTTTATTATTTGGTGTAAGAGTTATTCTCCATATTGCCTCGATTAAAAGGACCATAAGGGTTCACTTGGTAGCATGTTGGATGGTTTCTAAGTAAGACCCATCGACCAGTAGACTCCAGTGTTTCAGACGATGGGGCACCCTCCGCCATCTAGCCGGAACATTGCGGGGTTTACTCTAGAGAGAGGCTGATATAGAATTCTTGCAAGAAAATTCTAGATGGTGGGCAGGGTCCCTCTTTGACAAAATCCCTACCTGGTTTTCACAGGCGCTTTGCGGACGGAAAGCATAAGTGGTCGATTGGAGGAGGGAGCCCATACCAAAGGCCTCAAGTTGAATGAACGAATGGTGAGTAGACTAAGGGGAATGACAAACTGAGGGGATGGGATTGTGGTAATTTGGAAAGCAATGGAGAAAGTGAACAGGAGATTCTTTTTGTGTAACGAGAGAGAGAGAGATAGAAAGAGAGAGAGACATAGGGGGTCATTATGAGTTGGGCGGTAAGGGATACCGGGCACCCGTAAGGAGATCGGTGCCGGTAATCCCTTACCGCCCAATTCCGAGGTCCCTTAGCGGAAACCGTAAAGGACATGTGGTGTGACCACATGTCCTTTACGGGTCCTGCTAAGGGACCAGGGCGCTAATAACGGGCCTGCTATTCGCTGGCCAGCTACTAGCGTCTTCCCCATTCCCATTGAACCCTATGAGGGCTCAATGGGAATGGGGAATGGTTGGTTGAATGGGACTTACCGGGTCCTCCAGGGTCGGAATGACCCGGTAAATCCCCATTCAAACAGACCGGTGCCGGACCCGATATTGGAGGCAGCCATGGCGCAAATAGCGCCATGGCTACCTCCAATTTCCGAATGAGGGGCATAGATTGCTAACCCAAGGGGGTTTATGAGAAGTTGTTACACACTTCAGTTGAAGTAAACTAGGCTACAATTTAAATCCTGTAATCAGGGTATTATTAGGGGCGGAAATAAAGAGTGATCAGTATGGATGAATATGAAGAGTCGACTAGTCGGTCAGTTTGTGTATTTGAGGTAAGTTGAGGCATCAAATAGTGACAATTGTGTAAGGAAAATTCAGAAAAGGCCAAGGAGACATAGGCCGTCATTACGACTTTGGCGGTAGCCAAAATCAGGTCCGGGTTCCCAGAATGGGGAATTACCGGGCCATTCCGAGTTCAGTGGGCCTGGTAATTCCTCCCTTCAGGAACCCGTGCCCGGACCTTCCCCATTCCCATTTCAGCCCCCATAGGGCTGAATGGGAATGGGAGAGGGAGCAAACAACGGGCCGATTACAAGTGGCCCGTTGTTTGCTCCCTCTTCCCCTCGCGGGTCCCGCGAGGGGGCCTCGTAATCAGGCGGTACGGGGTTGACGGCGCCGGCACCTTTACCGGCGCTGTTAACCCCTTACCGCCTGACTTATAATGAGGCCCATAATGTCTATTTAGAGAAACTGTCAGTACCGATTATTGGAAAATAGAGGTTTTGAGTGGCGATTGTTGGAGCGCGCTCATATTTTTTGTTTTCACTAAAGTATTTTTATAAACACTGTTAAGTATAGACACTCAATTGAGACTTGGCACAATGGGAGACATTACTCCTCTGATACATTTATGTAAGACATTGCCAAAGCACATGCCCCAGCTAAAACAGTAGAGTGCAGAATGGGTGAAAGGCACAGCAGATAAGATGTTCATGCCGTGGCCATCATTGTCGAAAGTAGTATTGCAACACATGACCACATACTTGAACGGTACATACATGGGAAGGAAATTGGAGAAAAGGTTAGCTATTTTAGAACTTTGGAAAATGTATCAAGAAGAGAGAGAGAGGATCCGCCACCTGAGGAGTGGATGCTTAACCAGTGTAAGGAGGAAGGCGTTGAGCCTTCAGCTCCCCTTGCCTCGTCTGAGGCAAAAAGCGATAGCACGGAAGATGTAGGATTGTATCCATTAAAGGAACTGAAAGCGGCGATGGGGTATAGTAATACGAACCGCCTGCTTATAGTAGTTATGATAGTCCAGAGGAGAAATAGAGAAAATAGGAGATCTTTAAGGTCTTACAAACAGGGAACAGAAAAGTGAGTGAACAAATGTATCAACAGACATAGAGTGACAGATCAAGAGATGGAAAGGAGAGAAGGATAAAACTGACGATGTAATGCTCGTACAGAACAAATGGATGGGAGGACAGATATTACTCAAGCTAGAAGGGAAGAGCATTGAGGAAGTCAGGCAAATGAATGATCAAGATAAACAGGATAGGAAAGATAGGGAACGAGAAAGGAGATTAAAAGAAGATGAGCATAAAAGAAAGAGCAGACAGCAGTGAGAACAGATGGAGGAGCAACAAAAGAAAGAAGAAAGGGCAGAGGAGCAAAGGAAGAATGATAGCAGACAGAGACCGGTTACCAGTCAAATGGTCGAAAACATTTGGTCGACAGACAATTTGGTCGACACCATTTGGTCGAATGCCAAATGGTCGAATTTTTTTTTTTTTTTTTTTTACCCATTTTTTGGTTTTTTTTGGGGGGGTCCCCCCCCCAACCCCCTTTTTTTTCTTTTTTCTTTTTTTTCCCCACACGAAAACCCACAAAACACATATATATATATAAAAAAAAAAATTCGACCATTTGGCATTCGACCAAATTGCGTCGACCAAATTGCAGTCGACCAAATTGCAGTCGACCAAATTGCAGTCGACCAGTTGACTGGACACCGACAGAGACCAATAGAAGAACAGGATAGGCCAGAAAGGAAAAGAGAAGAGGAGGAAGCACAGAAATTAAGAGCCAAAATAATTCAGAGACGAAAAGAAGAGTAAGCGAGAAGAGCAGGGGTAAGGAGAGGAGACAAAAGACAAGAAGAGGAAAGAGTTAGATGGGAAGCAAAAAAGCATAGAGAAGTAGATGAAAAATTAGAACGAAAGAGGAAACAGCGTGACGCGTGATATTGACCGCATTCAAAAGGAAGTAATGGAGCCAAGTCCAGCAATACAATGGGGCAGTATAGAAGAGTTCCTTCCGTTACAGGGAACAACGTCAGGGCCATCTAGAGTAACCCTAGAAGAGAACTTTGATATAGGAGATAGGATTGATAAAGCCTATCAGGACTTAAGAGCAGGTGGCAAATAGGGAAGCCGAGGGAAGGGAGATCAAACCCTTGTTTTCCAATCATGAAGCGAAGAGAATAATCCATTCAGTCTTGAGCATAGAGCCTTGTCTTTAAATAGACTGACCTTAGATAAGGGTTAGGGGGATGAGAGTCACACTAGTTGAGGGCTTGATATGTCAGCCAAAGAGAGAGAATCCTTCAGTGAAGCCGGAAGAGGTGCATGTGCCCCTGAGGGAGGCCTGCAGGCAGACAAGGAAGTAAGATGGCCTGATCTAGAGCAACTAGAACGCCAGATCATATAGCATATCCAGAGCACCCTAAAGGAAGATCGTATAGCAAGAAGAGAGAATCACTGCCAAATGTAAGCAGGTTAAGGTCATTGCCAGGAAGAAGGTGATCAGGAACCATTGTCCCCACTATGGATAGGCAGACAATGGGAGACAATTGCGGATCAGGAGTTACGCAGTTTCCCTTATTGTAAGAAGGAGGAGCAACACCACAGTATATTCCATGGCCACAGATGGATAAGGATAATTTACGATGCAAACCCCACAGTTTAATGATGGGTGTGGGAAAATGGATTTATGAGTTAGAAAAAATGACAGGAGGAAATACCTTGGCAATAGGGGATATTAAGGGTCTCCAAGCAACCATTCTTGGGGAAAGAGCCGATGACATTTGGATGAGAGCAGGCTATTCAAGTGTCATGGCACAAAACACAGCGCACAATGGAGCACCATTCAATAATTGTAGGGCAAATGTCTGGAGGGCTCTCAGAGCGCAGTATCCTGATACATCAGATACGGGTGCGATTATGACACGAAAGATGAAAGAAGAAGAGGATCTGCTTGCTTATATTCAGGACATTCAGGAATGCTGGATTCTTCAAATGCGCAAGCCATGACAAAAAACAGTGGCAGTATTTTACCACATTTTATGTCAGGGATTGCCTGAGCAGGTACAGAGGCAACTCAAGAAGCAAGTGGGAATGGAAGCAAAGCCATGGGCTGAAATACGGTTGACTATAGTGTATCATTGTTGGCTGTTACAGGAGAAAAACAAAAAGATGATACTAGCAAAAGTGAAGAAGCCAAGTTAGTTCAGAAGAAATTGTCAAAATATGCCTTAGAAGGGGCAATATTGACAAGAGGAGAAGAACTAGGAGTACAGCAAACAGTGTGTACATCGCAGGCGAGTAATCAGCGCCCGATGGACCAAGGAGGAAATGGGCGTGTACCACGAGGTAGAGGCAAGGGCTAATGAGGAGGGGGTTGATTTCAAAACAATCAAAGTGGGTTTCAGAACAAGCAGAATGAGAATCAGAATGTGCAAGTAGAGTTCAACTCAAGGGGACTAGTCAGACAAGGTACTCCAATATGTTGGAAATGTGGGATGACAGGGCACATTGTGTGCGTATGCGGAAGCCAAGGGTATGTACACAATGGCCAATTATCAAGAAGGGGGACAGCCTATCCTCCAGCATATAGCTCACAAGCTAGGAAAGGGTTCTCTCAAGATCAGACAGTGTATCAGGCGCAAGCACCACAAATGCAACAGGCACAGCAAGCACCATTGAATCCACCACAAGGGCAGTCACAGCATGCCCCCATGCAGATACAGCAGAATGCAAACACAGGACAATTATTAACACCTAGAATAGGGGGTGTCACTGTGGTAGGACGGAATCCTTTCACGGCTACAGGTGTATGCATGTATTCACAATAGGACAGCTCACAGGGTGACTCAATGTGTACTATCTGTGACACCAGACCACCAAGAGGAACCAAAGGTTGATGTGATGATAAAATGCAAATCTTTTTCCTTTCTAGTAGACGCTGGTGCAACTAGTTCATGTATAAGAGAGGGAAAATATCCAATGTTGGGAACTGCCATGAATGCTCAAGGGTTCTCTGGAGCTACGAGTCAAGTTCCTTTTACTGATGAATTACCAATCTCATACGAGAGTGTGGCATGACTGTTTCATTGTTGTATTAACGACAGACACCAGTTAATATTTTGGGAAGAGACTTCCTAAAATGACAATTTCTTTTACAGATGAAGGTATAGTGTGCTCCACCCCTGGGATATACTATAGGAATGTGGGTGAATGTATATTGGCATTTACAGGGCAAGTGGCTCTGTGAGGTCTGCCAATAGAACCAGAATTGTTCCTTTATGGGGTGAGCATTCTGTTAACATGGCTACCTGGCTTAGTGAGAAAGACTATGAGGATACCTGATGAATTTTTATTTAGACCACAGACACCTATGGACCAAGCGGGAGGACAGACCATCCCGTTAGAGCCATATCATGAGGGGAAATGGCAATGCTCGAAGGAACAGATGATGAGAGTAGGCCATGGAGAAAAGTGATTGCCATTAGGGAAGGGTGCAGATTGACTGACATCACTGACGATGACATGTTTGGAGATGATCCATCAGATGATGAAGTAGTGTTCTTTATGCGCATTACATATTGGATTAGAATATAGAAAAGGAAGATCCCACAGGGCATCGTGATAATGCGGCAGCACCCAACATTTCTTGAGCAAGCCTTGGAGAAAGTGCCAAGCGCTTTATGGACTACAGGCCCTTATGATGTAGGCCTATTGAAGGGAGTTGGAGAGCTTAAAATAAAGGTGAAACCAGGAGCAATTTTACCTTGAGCAAGACAGTACCCCATGTCTCGAGAGGCAGATGAGGGCATTTTTTAGACTATTTCAGCACTGATGGAACGAGGTATTCTGAGACCATCAGAATCATAATGTAATACTGCGGTGTTCCCTATGAAAAAATCAAAGGGAGGGTCATGGATATTTATACAAGATATGACACTGATCAACCAGATTGTAGAGGCAGAGTTTCCTTTAGTTCCTAACCCAGCGATGATACTATCCAGTATACCAGTAGAAGCGCAATATGTCAAGGTGATTGATTTGAAGAATGCGTTTTTCTCAATCCCGTTGCACAAGGACTCAGAAGACTTGACTTCATTTACGTTCCATCAAATCCATCTGAAACAAACTTGTTTGCCTCAAGGGCACTGTGAGTCCCCATCGATCTTTAACAGAGTCCTACAGATGGACCTAGGCAATATTGATTTGCAAAGCCCTGCGATACAGTACTTAGATGACATGTTGATTTGTAGCACACCAGATGATGAGTGCAGACAAGACTCGATTCAGTTAATGACTATTCTAGCAGACAAGGAATACAAAGTAGACAAAGATAAGTTACAGTACTGGCAAGAAGATGTGTTTTACATAGGCCAGTTGATCTGAGATGAGGGAAAGAAGGTAACACCTGAAAGAGCTGAAGCGATCATGAAAACTGCAAAACCGCACACGGTGAAACAGATGCAACAGTTTTTGGGATTATGTAATTATGTTAGTGCATGGGTGTTTGACTATAGTTCATACACAAGACCCCTTTTGCAGGCTTTAAAGAAAGCACACCTGAATAGGGACATGGAATGGACTGAGGAAATGGAGGGAGGGTTTGAAAAATTGAAAGCAATTTGTACAGCTCCTGTTTTAGGAATCCCAATTATGCTGAGGAGTTTTTCTTATTTTCATGCACAAATGGGACAGTTATGACAGCAGTGCTTACACAGAGGACTACATTAGGGTACAAATCTCTGGCATATTACAGTGGGATTTTAGACCCGGTTATAAAAGAGCATTTTCCTTGCAAACAGTCATGGTCAGCTGCCACATTCACAATTGAGAAATCTACAAGTATTCTATTGGGTTGTTCTATGACGCTTTTTGTGGAACATGCTTTGTTTGTCATTTTGGAGACACCGAAGGGTACATCGACATCTCAGAGAACTTCTGTATATGAAGTAATAATGTCAAATACAGCGATTAAAATTGTCAAATGTAAAATAGTGAATCCTGCCACCTTTGTAGCTGAGCAAAAACAAAGAGGTGATGGCTGGAAGGTTTAGACTGAATCTTAACCTCTAACCTCTGGCATTGCTCTGGGCAACCCTCCAGACCATCGTTTTTTGGCTGCCAAGCCATTACAGAAGGGGGAAGACCATATGCGAATCAGGCTTGGTCCCACCCCAAAATGAGTAGTCCAGCCTGAACTGCTTGGTCACATCCCTTCCGCATGAGACCACAAGCATCCCCAAACATGTTTCAGCCTTGTTGGGCCTCATCAGTGAGGAGTAGCTTGGGTCTCTGGGCCCAGCAGGCACGGGACCCACGTCTGGGCATACCCGTCCCACTTGGGCTGACAAAGCAAAAACAAAAAGGAGATGGCTGGAAGGTTTAGAATGAATCTTAACCTCTGGCATTGCTCTGGGCAACCCTCCAGACCATCGTTCTTCACCTGCCAAGCCATTACAGAAGGGGAAAGACCATGTGCAAATCAGGCCTGACTGATTTGCACATGGCTGGACCCCTTCTGCAATGGCACAGACGGGCTAAACAATGGTGGTGTGGAAGGTTGCCCAGAGCAATGCCAGTGGTTCAGATTAATTCAAAACCTTCCACCCATCACTTTTTTGGTTTCACCTATGCAGCTAAGCCAATGGCAGAGGGTGAGCATGTGCATGACTGCGCAAATTATATAGAATTTTATGATGATATACCGTGTGTAAAAGAGAACGCATTGACAGGAGGGGAAATTCTCTTTATTGATGGTTCTTTGAGAATTAATCAAACAAGTGGAGAAAGGTATTCTGGCACAGCTGTAGTGAGGCATTGAGCAAATGGTGAATGTGAGTGTGTAGCAAGTACAAGACTACTGTCTCACTTTTCAGCGCTAGCAGCAGAATTGGTAGTGCTTAGGGTCATGCTCGAAAAACATGAAGGACAAGAAGTGACAGTGTACAGTGACTCCACCTATGTGACGTCAAACGTACACGCAGGACTAGCATGTTGGAAAAGGAGGGGCTAACTCCGAGCGAACAGCACTCCATTACAGCATGCATCCTTATTGGACAGGCTTATTAAGGCACTACAACTACCAGTAGCCGTAGGAATTGTTAAATGCAATGTGCATACTAAGCAAACTGACTTTTTCTCTTGCGGGATTGAAGCCGCAGATGCAGAAGCCCCAGATGCAGAAGCCAAAAGCGTTGCACATTCTTCCGATATTTTAAGTTTTGATACTCCAGATGTCAAGGAGAAGGTAGTTACGATTATGGTAGTGAATGAATAATTTCATCATTTACCAAGAGCCCAGTTAACAGAGATTCAAGGCAGTGCACTACAGGAAGAGCAGGAAATATGGAAGCGAAGGGGGGTGTTTGTGATCCCCCACAGAGGCATTATGGAGACAGGACCGTACTGGAAAGCCGGTGGTGCCAGTAGCATTGTTAGGTAGCGCTTGAACAGCTACACTACCCTGCACATGTAACTAGGGAAAGTCTTGCTGCAACAATTGCAGAAGACTGGTTTGTGCCGAACCTATTACAAAACTTTGCATTGCATGTAGTAAACTCCATCGTATGTCAAAGGTTTACAGCTGGGCATACACTGCAAACAATTAGAGGAGTAATTCCTCAACCAAATTGTCCTTTTCAGCATTTATATATTGATTATGTTGATATGCTGCAAGTATGTAATGGATACAGGTATCTGATAGTGGTGGTGTGTCCCTTGTCCAGGTGGATCGAAGCAGGTTCTTAGACACACCCTGATGCCACTTGTGCAGCAATGTTTTTAGTATGTGAAGTCTTTCAAAGATGGGTAGTTTGTGAGGTTCTGAGATCTGATAATGGGCTACATTTAATGAAGTGTTTGAACAAATAGGACTATTGTTGAGCATTAAAAACAAGTTTTCTTCTGCTTATCACCTGCAATCGAATGAGATATGTGAAAGACTCAATGGCCTTCTTAAGAAAAGAGTCACCACGCTTAAGTTGATGCTGAAAAAGGGATGACTATATTGCCTACCCCTCACTTTATATGCCCTAAGGAATCAGCCTTGGTAGGATCACCACCTCACACCCCACGAGCTAGTGATAGGAACATGAATGAGAATGCCTTTAACTCCTCCATCGAGGAGTAGAAGTGATGCCCGGAGTACAGAAAAAATGTTAGGAAATGAATTAAATGAATATTTGAAATGTATGACCGCTAGTATCTCTGTCATTTCAGATCAACTCAAGCATCAGGGGGGTCGGTCTCAGAACACGGATGAAAACCATTCAGCAACTGGATCTTCAGAACTATTATCAGCACCAAGACTGTTTGCTGGTGACACTGTGCTAATCACAAACTTCACTAGGAAGTGGCATGAACCAAGATTCATTGGACCTTATGTAGTGGAGGACATTACTCCCTCAGCAGTAGAAGTTCAAGACAGCAGAGCTTTGAGCCACCTGAACGACGTCCAGCTCTGCATTATCGCTGCCGTAGCACCCCCAGCCATCGGTACAGAAGCAAGAAAAGAAGAAGAATTTCAGCATCTGCAGACTCGCTCAATGACAAAGAAGAAGGACGATAAACCAACGGATTGACTGATAAATGCAGATTTGCATGGTTCTCCCTGTACACTCCTTATAGATATTATTGCAGGCGTGCAAACTTGTTGCTTGAGTCACAGAATTCTTTGAAAAAAAACTTTAGAACATTGTTGATGCATCACAAATATGCCTGAACTGGATTTCGAGTTTGATTTTGATCATTGGAAGCGGGATCAGTACCCCGATTCATGTTTTACTGAATACTTAATTAAGTCTATGGTCTTGTTAGACGGAGATGCCCACAGACTTCTGCTTGCTGTCTTTTTGTTTACAGAATCCTAAGAATGGGCCTGTGATTAGAAGGCTGTTTAGAGCAATGGTGGAAGAAATCCTGTAGCTGCAAAACCTATTATACAGTATCAGATTAAAAAGTGTTTTTCCTTCCTTAATTGAGTATAGCAAAAATGAGGAATCTTGAAAGTGATATGGTTTTAAAGAATGAGCAAGCCCAAGAAATTCCAGAATTCCATAAATGGTGTGGGTTAATATTCTGGTGTGTAATATATGCTCCTCACTGAGGTAACTATTGTAGATTTGCCTATTACCAATGAGCCATGGTCTCGAGTGTTTTCTTCCCAGAGCAGAGCTGCTTTAGAGTTGATTCCATGGGCTGCTAACATTTTAAGGGGACGACACAGGAGAAGTGCAGAGGAAGACAATAATTGGATCAACACATATCTAGACAGTACAGCAGACTTGGTTAATATCATGTGGCACCAGCACATGAAAAAGGTGGGAAAAAGAACGTCCAAAGGGAGTTGCTACGGTTGTGCTCTCATACCTTATGGCATGAAAGCTGCACAAACTTTCATTCCTAGAGAAGTTCCGGAAAATGACACCATACGTCTTGTTCATCTTGCAGCATGTATGACTAGGGGACAGTTCCAAGGAAGTCAGGCCGCTCTGTGATGGGGTGCGAAATGGTCATTTCCATTCAAGCATGATTATGTCATGACTACATAGATGGAAAAGGAGCTTGAATGGAAAGACAAAATGCTTGTGTATCCTGCTGCAGGACAGGATGAGGTAATCATTGAAAAAATGAAAAGACTGAACTGTCCTGATACGGAGGAAATAGCTTGGATGCCCGGATGCTGGGAACAAGCTCAGCTGCTGATCTATGGAAGAGTGAAATCCAAAAAGGGATGGGAAGAAGGGCTGATGTCATGCACAGCTCATTTACTAAAGAATGAAGCTATGGGCCAAGTATGGCAAACTATTAACGTGGGTCTAAGATTAATCGGGTCCAATGATGGTGATTCCATTGATGATGCAACGTTATGCTTCTGAAGAGAAGGAAGAATGTGTGAGGGGAAAAACAGAGGCTGTAATAAAATAGTTGTTATATCCGAAATGAAAGGAGGAAGAGCAGTTAGAATGGACCACTACTGGGCCTGTGGGTCCAGAGCCTACATGAAACTGCCCAAGGATTGGGGAGGGATGTGCTCCATAGTGCCTATTCACATTCCAGCATTAGTGATTCCAAAAAGTTACCTTAAC
The DNA here is from genome assembly GCF_040938575.1 of Ambystoma mexicanum. Taxonomy (NCBI): domain Eukaryota; kingdom Metazoa; phylum Chordata; class Amphibia; order Caudata; family Ambystomatidae; genus Ambystoma; species Ambystoma mexicanum. The sequence continues at coordinate 1,091,623,471 of NC_090937.1, read as the reverse complement.
ATTGGAGAGTTTCCAAAGGCAGATGATCATTTAAGGAAGAGAAGATCACCCGAATTCCTCAACCGGACACGGATGGAGAATTATTTCTCAGCTAAATCAATGGAAGCCTTTGATTCTATTCCATATGAGCACAGGTTGTTCAGCTAGACTTCAGCGGTATTCACAACTATTTTTATGCCTGGGATCCAGATGCTGGCCAACACCAAATGGTTACAGATTACCAGAAGGGAGTTCTTGCAGACAATCAACACTACCATAGTATATCAATGCAATCAAGAAAGAATTGAGGGTCATAAGGCTGATGACCCTCCAGAACGGAAATGTCCTTGATATGATCACAGCGATGGATGGAGGTGTTTGCGCCAAAATCAGAGAATCATGTTTCGCGTTCATACCTTCTCACAATGATGAGAGTGGGACCTTGACAGAGTTTATAGCGTTGCTAATGAAGCTACACAATCAAATGGAAGATGAGACAAAAGATTTTGCAGATGACAGCTGGTTTGTGTCTATCTTGTCATGGGTTCCACAATGGATGGCGAATATCTTCAAATTCCTGGGGTGATGTTTGGATTCTGTGTGATAGGATAATAATTGCACAGTATAAGAAGACAGCAATGAAGGCAGTAAGAATGAAGATCATGATCAATGTCGAATCAGGGTTTGGACCCAAAGAGTTGACAGATGAAGAAATCAGAAAATATAATAGAGGCTAGCATGTTAGCACCTGAGGGAACGAAGTTCCTGCATCCAAGAAATCACAGGAAATACGTAAGATGATGGATCTACTATAATCCAAATGGACAATGCAGCCACATGACCTGGAGTGTTAATGAACATGTAAAATCAGCAGGATCCCTAAAGGGAGTGGTGAAGGTCTAGACTCCAAAGAAGCACTTTTTCAAGAGAGGATACCAAGATGTGGAGAGGGTTGAAGGAGTGGTTGATAAATCAACCAGAGGGCGAGTGTAGAGGAGCAGCTGAATGCCTCTGCAGGAAGTCCCGCCCCTATTCTGCCTACATTTTGGAAAGGGAAAATTGCAACATGTGGAAAGCCAGTAATGGTGCCTGACCCATGAAGAGCCTTTGAGACAAGGTATCAACTGAGAAAACCCTATATGATGTATCCCTGAGGAGATGATGGTCTCCTGATGGTCTCCTAAGGGAGATCCCCAAAGAAGTGTGAAGATGTGAAAAGGAGAGGCTGGTGATGTCACAAGAAATTAGCGTGATGCACTGAGAAGGATGACCGAAGAAGAAAATGCCTAGACCTTATAGAATCTGTTGGCAAAGTAAAGAATCGAGAAGACTTTCATGTGCAGAATTAAGATTACATGTGTGAAGAAGCACAGCAGAAAATGCAAGCTGTTTTATAACTATACAGATGCTGTAACGCAAGTAGACCAAGTAATCGTAAAGGCTGGCTATACGTGGTGAATAGACTGCAGGTGCATTGTAACTCCCTGTTTTAGATCATTGAGAATAAAACAGAGATATTTTGCCAACTTCCTGAGTCAGTCTTATTATTTGGTGTAAGAGTTATTCTCCATCCCCTCCATCGTACAATGCGTTGCCTCGATTAAAAGGACCACAAGGGTTCAGAAAAATTTTAGGAATTTAGATGATTGCACTTTTCCTGATTGGGCCGGGTCCTGCTTAAAACTGTGAGAGAGATTCCAACCTTTTCTGCTGGTTGAAGTGTGAAAACAGTATTTGGCCATTCCCAGTCTCCGAATGCCACCTGTCTCTCAGTGGAAACCAAACAGTTCAAGAGAGAGAATGCCCCAAATATGCCAGGGCCAAAATGAAGAACAAAGTCTACTTCATCGTGGAGGGTACCTTACTTTGCTATACATATGTACAAATATAATTCTCGGGTTCTGTAATTTTGACATCATCTCATTCCAATAACACACAGACCCTTCTCCTTAATGTATGTATTTTATGGATTGCCACTCTAATATTGTTTAACTGTCTCTCTTTATGTGACCCCAAGAGACCCTTATCTTGGTTCTTACAGTAACTTTGGTGCTGCTCCTTTTTGCATAAAATTGAAGTTTCTGCAATTGTGTTGAACATTTATCCAGGTCAGGAACCAAACAGGAAAGTCTATAGCTCTTTCTTACATTATAGCATTTTAAGAGCTGTATTTTGAAAAATCAGCACATTCTACCTCTGATTTAATATGTCCATTATCTGAGCTAATTCCTGAAAGATATCCTTCATTTAATTCACATACTCGAATGCCACAATCCCCATTTCTGCTCTTTCGACTCCTTTCAGGAACTTATCATGAGACTCCTATTTTTGAAATATTATTAGAACATGGTCGGCCACCAGTATTCAGGTTACTATTGTAGCTTCTGTGGTTTGCAGAATGGCGTCTACAACCAAGGAAACAGGGAGTATCCTTTGTCACCTGCACAGAAAGAACATTGCATTTGTGTCACTGGGTGCATGCATTTCCATGTGTCCTTTTCCCCAATAGGTTCATGTGAGCACATTGCAGAGCTAGGGACGGGGTGTCTGAGGAGAGGGAGTGAAGTGGGATGCAACTGTCCCCTTGCCAGCTACCTCACTCCATAACCCAACTCAGACTCACGTCAGTGTTGCTCGGACCAAGCTAGTATCCTCATCGTTTGCCACTGTTGGTGGCCATGTAGGCAGGCAGGGTATTGATTCTCAGGATCACAGAATTGTGGGTGGATCCAGAGAAACCTGTGAAGCAGTGGGTGTTCATGAGATCTGCATCACAGTGGATTTGTACATTCGTGGTGTGTAGCAGCTTCCAATTCCTGTTCACATGCTCCCTCGGCTGGGGTGAAAATGTGGGCTGTAACATACCATGCATCATGGAGAGTGCTAGAATGTGCCAGTGGCACAGAGGTGCAGTACACAGCCTTGAGTAGAAGGGGCATGGCGTGCAGATGTTGATGGAATTGTGTAGTTCCCTAGCTACTCCGTCTATCAACTGCACAATATGCATGATGCTCATCTGTCTATGTAACCAAGGGTGATCAATTGCTAGTCAGGCATTGCCCATGTGGATGGACTCACCCTGCGGATGGGTGGCCAACGTACCCCCCTTCTACATTCAACCACTTGCGTCCTCTCCTCTGCTGAAGGTCTCCTTCAACAGGATCTTGCGCTTAAGGATGTGGAGGGAAATCACATTGCCTGGCTGCATGGTGATCTGTGCGGTTTTGTTAGGTTTTGTGTAACGTTCCTAGCCTTTGGGAGTTTATGGGATGCCAGTCGTTAGCACCACTTATTAAAAGGGACTAATATTTAGAGGTATGTTGGTGTTCATTATGCAATTGTGCTGTAAACACGGTTTGCTGTATTTGTACTTTTCCATACGCAATAATTATCGGATGCAATTTCAGGCAAATACTGACACTTTGTATCTGGTATTTCCACATGCAGTATTCTACTCAGGGTCTTGTGGCCGGTAAACAAAAGCAGTGCATTGAATACCACCTGTTTAAATGTTAACACCTATCTCGTAATAAGTAGTGAGTCAACACTATTCAGTATGCCCCAAAAGTGGCAAAACACTATCTACAAGACAAGTACCTTTCCATGAAGTAGAGTCTAGACCAAGAGTGATTGAAACTAGGTTTCCAATTCATAGGGTCCTTGCAGAAAATGAAGGAAAAAGAGACATATAATGCTGCTCTTCTAGATGATCTGCCCAACTAGATACACTTTTATTTCGTCAGCAACATTACAACATCTCTGACAACTAAAGTACTAGAACATATCTTTTCTATGTGGAGGGTATCCACAAGCCACCTTATTATGGAAAACAGCTGACATCTTTGGAGATGATTCTGTATCTAAAAATAAAATGCATCAAACACCGCAAAACACACTATCACCCGCAGAACAATGGTGTGGTGGAGCACACAAAACACTTTGTTAAAGAAACCTTACAAGTTGCAGCAGCATCTGGCATGGATGCTAAAGAACAAACTGTTTGTGAAACTGTTGTTCATAGGTACAACAAACACAAGTAGAAGCTCATTTGAACTGGTGAGAGGGTGAAAAACCAGGTCCGAGTCATTCCCATTATGGATGTCAGAGTGTTTGGTCCTACTTCACTTCCAATCCGGAGAAATTAGATACAAATTTAAAACATGTCAAAACAAAATGAAAAGGAGATACAGTAAGTCTCATCAACATTTGTAATATTGAACAACATGCAATGCACCCTTTGCCGCAATACGAGATGCCTTGTTCAGCTACCAAGACATTTATTTATACAATCCACAGAGCCGATAGGCCTAAAGACATAGGCCCTCATTACGACTTTGGCGGTAGCCATGGAGCTATTAGCTCCATGGCTGCCACCAAACCGGGCTCGTTTACCGGGTTCCTGCAATGAGGAATAACCGGGTCATTCCAACATTGGAGGACCCAGTAATTCCTTCTTGCAGGAACCATTCCCCATTCCCATTTGAGCCCCCATAGAGCTCAATGGGAATGGGGATGGAGGTAACAACGGGCACATTGTAAGTCTCCCGTTGTTACCTCCTTCTTACCCTCGTGGGACCCGGAAAGCACGCCTGGTTTTACCAGGCGTGCGATCCGGGTCTCGCGATGGGAAGCTTGTAATTGGCCCTGACAGATTGAAGGGGGCCGGTCGCGTACCGGCCCCCTTCATTCCATCAGCGCCAGCCTCGTAATGAGGCCCATAAACACAAACAATGTTGACGCGTGCTGATGTATGGCGAGCTTATCTATGCATGGACAGCTTTTATATCCCGACTTGGTAACCAAGAAGGTCTGCCTCCTGCACTTGTATGATCTGGAGACTGGCCATCCATGGAACAAAGTATCCATGTTCTGTACCCCTTGACGACCAATGCCATTTTGTAACCCTTCTACAAACTTGCAAAATTAAAAACACAGTGGGCCTCATTACGAGTTTGGCGGCAGCCATGGAGCTATCAGCTCCATGGCTGCCGCCAAACCGGGCTCCTTTCCCAAGTTCCCAGAATGGGGAATTACCGGGCCATTCCGAGTTCAGAGGGCCCGGTAATTCCTCCCTCTGGGAACCCGGGCCTGGACCGTCCCCATTCCCATCTGAGCGCCCATAGGGCTCAATGGGAATGGGAGAGGGAGTTAACAATGGGCCGATTACCAGGTGTCCTTACCGGGTCCCGTGAGGGGACCTCGTAATTTCGCGGGACGGGTTTAACGGGTCCACCTCCATTAGCCGAGCCCGTTAACCCGTTCCGCAAAGGTCGTAATGAGGCCCAGTGCTTTTTAAAAATGTTCTTTAATGTTTTCTCTGAATGTTTTAGCTAGTATCAAGTGATTTATTTATGACTACACATTTCAAAAGGTGAGGTGAGAGTAGCCACGCATCGCCAATATAGCGCAGAGAGCATGGTGATGTCTTCAATGTGCCAGGCTCTGAAAACACTTATATGCGCTTCTAAGAGTTCCAAAGTCATGGTTACAAAGTGCATTCAGCACACCCCCCTGAAAAGGAAGCAGCTGGGAATCTGAGTTAGAATCTCGTCTTCCCCAATGCACTGGGATCAAAAAAGTCCTACAGTTAAATACAAATAATTAATCTTAGTGCATGTGTTTTTTTTTCTGGGTGTAATTAGCATCACTGCTTGGTAGACAAGAGGAACTCTCTGTACATGTTGTGCTGTGCTTAAACGTATTTAAACTTTCACAGGTTTTGTGATTACTACTTGATACCCAAGAGGGGTGTCACCGCTTGTATCCTGGATCATTTTAAGTAATCTTTCCAAGGATCAAAGAGCCTATGCTTAGAACTCAATTATGACTAATCCCATCCCCCCGCCCCCTTACATTTCAATAATTTGATTTATTATGAGAATTTGGCAAAGGGAGAAGCCCATGGAAGCTGTGTTTTGTCTCTTCTGTCTTCATTCCCTCTTTCCCCCAATGCTGTTGTAATCTGTGGCTCCTACCAAACATGGAATCATGTGTTCATCTCCTGCAGAGTGCCAGGTACAGCCCCTGGGCTCTTGCAAGATGTTGTCAGCTTTTTTAGCTGGGCTATTTATGTCAACCCAGGGTGCAAAAGTCAAAAGGCAATGATGAAGGCACCAAACGTCGATGACTATACTCTTGTAAACAAACAGCAGATATATCTGCACCTTTTGAACTCATCCTCCCAACCCTTTGGACAGCCCCGTTTTGATGAGATGATGACCATACAGTTATACATTGTGCATTGCAAATTGTGAGATACTTCACCTTCTGTTCTTTTCACTTTTCTGTTACTGCACAAAGCATAACATGATCGGCAGTTTTTTGCTGCTGGGTTTACCCATCAAGAACAGAAATTCAGCAATGGCTTGTACCTCTCAGGATTTGCCTATCGGGCTATGCCACGTGAGGGGGAACAGCACCCACAGAAAAGGATTGAGCTTCCGAATGAGTAAGTGATGTGATACTGCACAGTACAGTGTAGGATGGGGAGGTGCTGTGCACTACAGTGCACTGTACTGTCAATGTATATGAAAGCCCACTGTCTTGTGAGCTTTGTGCATGAATATGAACACCTCAGTAGCATTTTCTTTCCTTTGTCATGCATTTAGGCACCTGTATTCCCTTCTTGAGGAGGATGGCAAAATAACTGGTTTCTGTTGTCCTTTCCGTACAGGATTCAAGGCACACATGAAGTGATCTAGCATGCTTGCCAAGTTCTGGGTTGTAAATAGGGGGCTGCAATGTAAGTCAGACTTTACAGTTGTTCCTGCAAGCTGGAGGAGTACGTCTTCATTTTGGTTCTGTACTGCATTTATGTCTAAATTTATAAATGTCAAAATTTATTGCACCTTACTGAGGGGCCAATGTCTTGGGAGGCAACCCTTTATTGTTCCCTGGTACAAACACCTACCCCGACTAGGACAGCCCACAGAAAGCTCTTGTGTGCCCAGTACTATCTATGACTGTCCATCCTGAGGAAGAACCCTTGGTGGGCACTGAGATAGGAAATAAACAGTTAATCTTTATGGTTGACACAGGTACCACTAAATCATGCATCAGTGATGGGAAATTCTCGCTATCAGGTGAAACTCTTGACACGCAGGGCTTCTCTGGGTCTGTCGCCACGGCTCCATACACTAAAGAACTTGACATGAAAATAGGGAGGAAGATGGTGAGGGCTCCCCTGTTGTATTCTGAAAGTTCTCCGATAAATTTGCTAATCTGTGACCTGCTTAGCAAATTGAACATGACTATCTCCTTTACAGATAGTGGCATAGTATGAGCCACTCCAGGAATGTGCACAATGAGAGCAATGCTTATTATATAGGCAAGGGGGAGACGTGGTGGTTTCTGGAATACCCGTGAACCAAGACATGTTCATGTATGGGACACAGTGCTTCTTGAGGCGACACTCCAAATTGCAAAGGTTGCTGGCAAATGCCGGCTAATTTCATTTTCTGCCCTGTGGCAATGCCTGAGTAAGTGGCAGGAACAATATTGTCTCTGAATTTGCAAGGTCTTGTGGTTTTGGTGAAATGCATCATTGTCATAGGGATTGATCCTGATGGGTGCGAGTGGCGCACAGTGCTTTGTATTGATCCAGCGTTGCCTCTGAAGGAAGTAACTGATGCAGAGTTGTTTGAAGACAAACCAGACCATGGTGAAATTGTACTGGCTATTTGTATCCCCTGTGAAATTATGGTACAATACCGGAAAGTTCAATGTCCCCTCATGGCCCTTGCAGCCCCGCCCCACTTCACTGACAGTGACATAGAACAGGTACTCGACAGACTTTGGACCACAAATAACCATAATGTAGGGCTGTTACAAAGAGTGACCCTGGTGCGAATAACATTGAAGCCGGGTGCTGTGGTGCCTCGAGTGAGACAGTACCCCCTATCAAGGGAGGGGAGGAGGGGATTAGGAACACCATCACTGCCCTATTAAACCAGGGGTAGTAGTACCAGCCACCTCTCCATGCAACACTGCTATCTACCATATTAAAAAAGCCAAAGAGGCAGTTGGAGGATGATCCAGGATTTGCGCCCCCTAAGTGACATTCTACAAGCCGAATTTCATGTGGTTCCCAACTCTGCGACAATACTTTGTAACATCCCCAAGGAAGTGGCCCACTTTACTTTGGTGGATCTCAAAAAAGCATTCTTTTTATTTCCACTACACCCCGACTCACAATACCTCACTGCATTTAAACATGGGGGGATGAGATTTGAACACACAAGACTGCCTCAAGGATACTGTGAGTCCCCAGTATTTTCAACAGCGTTCTCCAAGCGCACTTAGGAAATATAAAGGTGTCCAACACAATCATCCACAACATGGATGATCTGCTGGTGTGCAGTGACAGCAAACACAAATGTAGGAAAGATTCATTAACACTATTACAGCTCTTGGCCCATAAGGAGCACAAGGTTAACAAGGCCAAATTACAGTATTGTCTACAGGAAGTATTGTACTTGGGGCAAATGATATCTGTGAATGGGAAAAGAATAACACCTGGGTGGTGATGCGGGGGAGTTCGTTATTGTAGAATTAACGAAAGGGGGAACATTGGGAAGAGAGAAGGTCTTCCCACCCACCTCAGCGATTCCAAAATCCCCCTTGGACTCTTATGGACAACAAATTAATGGGAAATAACCCCACCACCATCTTCTCTGCCATACGGCCAATGAAGCGTGTGTCAGTGTGCCAGTGTGTCAGTGGAGGCCTTTGCTGCTGCTTTCTTTCCTCCTTTCTCTCCTCCTCCTTCTCCTGTGGCTGACTCACACTCTGACACAGCCCTCTCTAACCTGTATCTTTCTATCACTCACACTCTCGATGTCTTTGCCCCTGTCATGAGAATCCACATGAAGCCTACCTCCAAGTGCAACTCTTGGTATGACTCTGACCTCGCCACTCCAAAACGCAAGTGTAGGGTGGCTGAGAGGAAGTGGAGAGCCTCTGGCACATCCTCTGAGAAACTGGACCATTGCTCCAAAGGCAATACAGATTCTCTGTACTGTCCAAGAAGAGAGCTCACATCCAAGCCACGTCCCTGCGGCCTCTAACAACACGGCCAAACTCTTCAAAATCTGCAAGGAGCTGGGCAATCCTGCTGCTTTCTCCACCTCTCCTGTTTCCTCACAGGCCCTCTGCATGGCTCTGGCCTCTCACTTCTCTACTAAATTCCAGGACATACTGTCCTCTCTCTAATCCTCTCTTTCATCTGTATCTCCCTCTACCTATCCTGGCCCTCCTCTGGCTGACTCTCCTACTCCTCCTCCTTTCGCCTCTTTTTCAGTTATCACTCCTAATGACGTTTCTAGACAAGTTCAATCTATGTAAGTGTCATCCAAACAGGTTCTCCCCTGCTCCTCCAAAACCATCAAGGACCACATTGACACCCTCGCTCCAGCCTTGGCTGATTTCTGTAATCATTCTTTTGCCACTAGAAGTTTCCTATTCTTTCTGAAGCACTCCCTTGTGCACCCCCTCCTGAAGAAACCTTCTGCTGATCCTTCCTGTCCAGGAAACTACTGCCCGATCTCTATCAATCCTTTCTTGGCCAAACTCTTGGAAAGGCTGGCCATCTCACAGCTCAATCTCCACACTGAATGTGTTGGTTATCTCCATGACCAACAGTCTGGCTTCAGAGTAGCCAGAGGCACTGAAACTGCTCTCCTGAGCACCTGTGAAGACCTGCTAGCTAATCTTAATTCTAGCCTTCCATCTGTCCTTAATTATTTGGATGGGGATGATCAAACGCTGCGCCACCTTATCCTTGTTGATTAATATGGTGGACAGAGCCAGATAATAGATGTTTAAAGAATTTACAAGTCATAGATAAAAGTTTGATTCAAGGATTGCTTTTAATTGTAGAATTTCCAATAAATGTTCTCTCATGAATACTCTACAGGTGTTTCACCATTCAAAAGTGGGAAATGGCTCATCAGGAGAGTTTTTAACACTTGTGACTATTACTTTTTGGTCCCATGGATTGGGTTATGATATGATATGATATGGCATTTGTAACGCGCCTATACACAAGTGTTTCAAAGCGCGACGAGGCGGGGGGGAACAAGGGGAGACAGACAACGATCCTACTAGGCCAGGTGTCATTCAGATTGCGCAAGTGCAAGGGTAGAGGGGACTGGGAAAAAGTGCAAGGGGAAGGGAGAGGGGGAAAGTGCTGTACAAGGTTAGTAGAATACAAGATAAATAATAGGGCCAGCTGGTGGCAAGTGCAAGGAAAAGTGCAGGACATGGTTAGTAGAATACAAGATAAATAATAGGGCCAGCTGGTGGCAAGTGCAAGGTAAGTGCCGGGAGAAGGGGCTGTAGGATACAGAGACAGTCCCGTAGTGCAGGTAGGCAGTTGAGGGAAGAGTGGCTGGGCCAAGGACAGAGATCGGAGACTGGCCCGGTAGCAGATTCAGTCCAGGTTCAGTGTTTTTAGCAGGGGAGAGAGGGAGAGAAAGCAGAGGCAAAGAGGAAGGTTTTGAGGTGCTTCCTGAACCGGAGATGGTTCTCCTCAAGTTTCAGGGAGGCAGGAAGGCTGTTCCAGGGGGAGGCCCCTGCTGCAGAGAGAGATCTACCCCCAGCTTGTTGCTTGGAGAAGCGGCTGACCCTGAGGTAGTTGGAGGTGGATGAGCGAAGAGCTCGAGAAGGAAGATATTTCGGAAGAGAGAGTTGAAGGTATTTTGGCCCAAGGCCCCAGAAGGCCTTGTGGACAATGCAGAGGGTTTTGAACTTAATCCTCGCAGCCACTGGGAGCCAGTGTAGTGATTTCAGTCCTGGAGAGATACGGTCCTTGGGCTTGAGGCCAAGGACAAGTCTCGCAGTCCTGTTCTGGATAAGTTGCAAAGGGCGGAGATTAGAGGCAGGAAGATTTAGATAGAGGCTGTTACAGTAGTCCAGCCTCGAGAGAACCAGGGCTCTGGAGACAGTGAGCTTCTGGGGGAAGGAGAGGAAGGGAAGGATACCTCTGAGGAGGTGTAGCTGGTAGTGTGACTTCTTAGAGACGTCAGATATGTGAGGAGTGAAAGAGAGTGTGGAGTCGAAGATGACTCCAAGGTTTTTTGCTTTGCAGGTAGGCGCAGGAAGAGGGCCAAGGGAGGCCGGCCAGAGAGCTGCAGGGAAGGAGGGAGTGGGTGTGCTGATAAGTAGAATCTCAGTCTTACTGGCATTAAGGCAAAGGTCATTGGCGACACACCATTCCTGGATAGCAGAGAGACAGTCAGAGATGAGGGAAGGGGAAGAGGAGGCTGAGGGTAGCCTGAAAATGAGCTGGGTATCATCCGCGTAGCACTGAAAGTTGGGACAGAGAGCGGCGATGCGGTGAGCAAGAAGTGCCAGATACTGGTTGAACAGCCAGGGGGAGAGGTTAGATCTCTGGGGGACACCACAGGTAGAGAAAAAGATGTCAGAGAGGAAGGAACCCAGTTGGACCTGGGAGGGTCGATTGGAGAGGAAGGAGGTCAGCCACACCAGAGCCTGACCAGTGATACCCAGGTTATCACAGAGATGGTTAATCAATATGGTGTGGTTGACAGTGTCAAAGGCAGAAGAGAGGTCGAGCAGAATGAGAACACAAGGGGTGTTAGAGTCAAGGTTAGAGAGCAGGTCCTCACGGATGTTCAGGAGAGCAGTTTCCGTACTTCTGGCAGCTCTGAAACCAGACTAATGGTCATGAAGTCTACCAACAGATTCAGCATGGAGATTAAGCTGGGAGATGGCCAGTTTCTCCAGGAGCTTGCCCAGGAAGGGGGTGATAGATATTGGGCGATAGTTAGCTGGGCAGGAGGGGTCGGAAGAGGGTTTCTTAAGAAGGGGGTGCACAAGGGATATATTTTCATATATCCTTATTTGCATTGGTAAAGCATACAAGATTGAATTTTCAATTTGTTTTAAAAAAAATAGTCCGTTCTTCAATACATCTGGCATCATACACTTGTCAATTCACAGATACGGAAATGTAGGAAATGGGGGCTATGGTGCAACTCTTCTCCCAGATGCTTCCTGTCCTTATCCTCCTTGATGTTTCTTCTGCTTTTACACGGTCAACCATGCCATCCTGTTTAATCGTCTCCATGAAAACCTGGGCATCATGGATCAGGCCCTCGCCTAGTTGACGTCCTTCCTTCTGGACCGTCCCTCTCAGGTCCAACTGGGGTCTTTTCTCTCCGCCACCTCTCTCTCCACATGTGGTGTTCCCCAGGGTTCCAACCTCTCACCCGTCTTTTCAACCTCTATTTGGCCCCTTTGGGCACCCCCTCATCACTACCTTCTCCTCTAACTTTCAATGCATTGCGGATGGCACACAGCTCTCCTTCAGGCTTCCCTCTGCCTCCTCTCCTCTCTCGCTCATTCCTGACTGTCTATCTGGGATTCAGGAATTGTGCACCTACAACGATCTCTGCCTCAATGCCAGCAAGACGGAGAGCCTCTTCATTGGATCCCCTGCTCCCGTTTTCCCTCTTTCACTCTGGCCTCCATGCTTGGTCCCTCTCCCTGAAACTTCCTGTGAGGCAAAAAGAAAACTCAGGGTCATCTTTGACTCCACGCTCTCCTTCTCCCCTCACATCACGGACCTATCGAAGAAGTCTTACTACCAGCTGCACCTCCGCTTCCTAGCAAAGAGGTAAAAATAAATAAAAGAACCATAGAAAAGAAATCTCTTAGAGTGCAAAGTACAGATTATTTGAAAGGCTGGTGAAGCATGAGAAACACTGTGATAAACAACGGGCCTCTGAATGAAGGACTCTCTTCTTTTAACAGCCACCTGTGTATCTTTCACATCATCCTAACCATTTCACATTTCATGCCATTAATGCATCAATACTTTTACATATTAAATCATATCTCCCAACTGCAACCATTAATGCATTTAATGGATCAGTAGTTATTTGTGTTAATTTCATGCCATTATTTCATCACAACTTGACATATTATGTTTAGTTTAGTTTATTATTTATAGAGCGCGCCAGACCCTGGGGCATCAGGGCGCAAAAAGTCAGGAATATGCTCAACTTAGTTACAAGTACATGGTAAGTACTTGTATAACTTATATAAAGTGATTGGCAACAGCCAATGGGGGTGATTCCGAGTTTGGCGTGGTGATAAAGTGACTGTAATTCTGTTATCTGCCACTATACTGCCAGTTTGCTGCACTGCAAAATCATGAGTGCGAAGATAAGGGGCCTCATTGCGAGTATGGCGATAAAAATAAAATTGGAGGTAACTTAGTTACCTGCAATTTTACAACTACGCCAAATTATACGTTTTGGCTTTCAGTGGAAGATTTACCTCCAGAAAAACCCTGGAATATTGCCACTCAATGCCAAAAAAGGCAGAATTGGTGGAATTACCACAGCGGTAATTCCGCTGTGGTCATTCCGCAAAAAAATGCCCCTTTGGGTCCAATGGACCCAAAATAAATGGGGATTTACACTGCTACCACGACTTGTAATCTGGTGGAAATTCAGAATGACCAAGAGGTGGCAACTGTAAATCCGTTTGGTGGTATTTCAGGGGATTTACCTCTGAAATACCTCCAAACACATAATGATGCGCAAAGTGAAGGAGAGATCTCCCAGGGGCTGGAGGTATCTAGTACAGTTTACAGCAAAAACTGGAGGAATTACCGCAAGTAGCATTATCACCCCCAAATCCCCCACAGAATTCTATGGACTCCAAAAAGGGGGCTTAACAACTTCATTACCACCCCGTAATCTGTTGGTAAATCCAGCAGCGTGGCAGTGATGGTAAACTCGCCATGAGCCCCTATCTGTGTTCTTAGTAAAAAAAAGTGCGTTGCATCTCTGCCGTGAGACCTAATTTTATTTATTATTGTTTTAGCTATGTTAAACAACTTTTCAATATACAAATTCATATATATTTTTTTTTACTTTGTTTTTATTAACATCATACATATGAGGCAGGGTGCACCAGCAATCCCTGCCAGCGGTACATAAAACAAACATAAATGACGGTATTTTTACCTTTTACTCCCATCCCGCCTCCCCCCACCCAACTTTTCAACGTACCAAGTCTCAAGGCTATGCAAGTTATGAAGGCTGCCGAGAGAACATTCAAATATCATTGTGTTATCAATCGTACTTTTTGACATAGTGGGTCAAATCGGTTCACAGCAAGCTGGGGGCCCAACTAAGCTCCTGGGGCCGTTGGTAAGACATGTGAAATGGAGGCGTTATCGAACGTACTTTACAAACGCATAGAAATGCAGTCATCGTTGAGGAGCACAGCCATTCACTCCTGTACGAATTCCGACATGGTATCATTTGTTATCGCAGTGAGTTTTTCATAAGTAAAGATCGACCTAAGTTTACAAAGCCAATCCTCTTTGGATGGGGCTAAAACACTTTTCCATTTTTGGGCCAGTGCTAGCCTCCCCGCCCTCAACATAGCCCCAATGACCCTCGGGAATGCATTCTGTTCTGTCTCCGCCATAGGAGTACCCATGAGGATTTCCAATGGAAGTAGAGACGGGGAGTACCCCTCTATATCCTTAACCCAGCTGAGGAGTTCCGACCAGTACACCTGAATGACCGGACATCCCCACCACATGTGAAACCAAGTGCCCCGTTGTTGACATATCCTGGAGCAAAAAGGGGATACCTCTCTAAACATTCTAGACCTGGTGGCTGGAGGGCGATGCCATGAGTGGAGTATCTTAAAGCTATGTTCCATGGCAGCAGTATACAGTGAACCCGTGAAGATAGCTTTAAAGATTGCACTCCACGTGAGATCGTCAAGCGTCGTGCTCAGCCTTTCTTCCCATATTCGTTTGAAGGGTTGTCTACCCTCCAAATTAGCAATTATCAATGTGCCATAGAACTTAGATAGAGAGCCCTTCCGGGAGGCGCTTTTGACTAGGACATTTTCAAAAGGGGTGAGGGGGCGTTTATAGTTATCGGCCCACCGAGGATGGGTCAGGATTCCCTTCAAGCGCAAATATTCAAAGATTGAGGGCGGATTGTCACCCAGTGCCTCGGTCAGTTGGTCATATTCTATGAAGCCCTCTTCGTGAGAAAGTTGAGCGACCCTCTCCAGGCCCATGTCTGGCCATGATTGTGTATCTCGAAAGCCCCTGGTGCCTAGGTTAATGGGGGCGCCCATAGTGACGTTAAAGGGGAAGGCCAGGAAGACAGCAGTTTATTGTCCTTGTTCGGCTTCAAAACTGCCCAGAGGGCCGCTAGTGTGGGGTGTGTTCTAAGGTGGGTGGGGATGGCTTTAAGGGGGGCACATAGTAGGTCCCTAACTTTTCTCGGGTGGGTATGGACATCCTCAATGAAAGTCCAATATGTCCCCAAGTCATCTCTCATGTGCTCTAACATCACCCGGAGCTGGGCTGCTTTGTAGTATAGCTTAAAGTCCGGGAGACCGAATCCACCGTGAGACTTAGGAAGAGTCAAGGTAGAAAATTTGACTCTTGATCTTTTACCGTCCCAAATGAACTGGAGAACTTGGGACTGCAGTGCCTCGAAGAAGGCCTCAGGGATCACCACTGGGAGGGCCGCAAAGAGGTAAAGTAGGCGGGGCAGGATGTTCATCTTGACCGTGGCCATACGCCCAAACCAAGAGAGTGTAAGGGTGCCCATCATTTAAGATCTCTACTAATCTTAGCCAAGATCGCCGGGAAGTTGCATTGATAGAGGTGTGACAGATCCCTGGGAATGGTTGTGCCCAAGTACCTGGTGGATACCCGCTCTATTCTTATTCCCAATATTTCGGAGTTACCCCCGATAGCGTGGTCCCCGGGACCCATGGGCATAATGCTAGACTTGGACGTACTTACCTTGAGCCCTGAAAAGGTACCATAGTAGTTGATAAGTCTGAATAATCTGGGCAGAGAGTCCTGAAGATTGGTCAGGTAGCCCAGAATATCGTCTGTGAACAGGGAGAGTTTAAAGTCACAATTGTCACCACTAATCCCTGTGATTTCCTGGTCAGCTATGATCGCTATAGCTAGGGGCTCTATTGCCAAAGCATATAGAAGGGGTGACAGGGGAAAGCCCTGATGGGTGCCCCTAGATAGAGCCAGAGGCTCCGAGGTGCCGCCATTGACCAAAACTCTCGCTGAGGGGCCATTGTAGAGTGCTTAGACCCATCCACAGAAGTTGTCTCCAGACCCATTTTTCGTAGGACTTTACCCATATAAGGACACTCGACACGGTCGAAGGCCTTTTCCGAATCTAGTGAAAGGAGATAGCCCTCCACCCCTTGCCTTGAAGCCTCATGCATGAGATCGAGGGTCTTCCGTATGTTATCTGATCCCTGGCATCCCGGAATCAAGTCCACCTGATCTCCATGTACTAGGGAAGGGAGGAATGTCGCCAGCCTGTTAGCTAAAAGTTTGGCCAAAATCTTAACATCGACATTGAGGAGGGATATAGGGTGATATGATTGGCACTGGGAGGGGTCCCTGGGAGGGGTCCCTTCCCTCTTTGGGGATTACTACTATCAGAGCTGTCATCATCATAGGTGAGAGGGAGCCCAGTTCCAATGCTGAATTAAACATCTTGGCCATGAACGTATACCCATCATCCCCCAGGGCTGTTCCGCTCTTCAGAGAGGATATGGGGTCTATTATCTCTTGTGCAGTTACGGGAAGTTCTAGTGTTTCTGCCTTGTCAGGAGGGAGGCCCTGGATCGGGAGGGAGTCCAGGAAGGTGTCTATCTCAGTCCCACCCCCTGCGTACTCCGAACAATACAACAGTTCATAGTATTGTCTGAATTGTTCAGCTATCTCACTATCTCTCACGGTCGAATCCCCTTCCGGAGTGCAAATGGAATTCACCCTCCTACTATTTCTAAGCTCGCGAAGCCTCCAAGCCAATATCTTATCCGCTTTTTCCCCCTTTTCCATGTATTTCTGTTTCAGGAAAGACAACTTCCTTTCCATTTGTCCCACCTGGAGGTCTGCCAGCTTAGCGCGCAGTCATTGTAACTCCTCCCATTGTCCAGGGAACATCTGCGTTTTCAGTTTCCCCCCCGGTTGGATAGTATCTATCTTTTCCCTCAGTAGTTTCTCCTCGTGGCCCCTCTCCCTCTTTTTTCTTGAACCTATCTCGATGAGGAATCCCCTAATGGTTGCCTTGAATGCCTCCCAAACTCCCATGACGCCAACCTCCCCATTGTCGTTGTTAGAGAAGTAATCTTTTATGGCTTCTAAAAGGGATTGGCGTACTTCCTTGTCATGCAGAAGGAGGTCGTTGCACCTCCACTGGGACCTGGATGCACGAGCAGGGGGAATACACATTTTTATCCTAACCAAATCGTGGTCCGACCACGGGACAATCTCCACCCCCGAGTCCGTGACCTCACCCCGAAGCGTGGAATCAACCCGAATGTAGTCAATACATGAGAATGTGGCATGCGGCTTTGAATAGAAGGTAAAATCGGGGTCTCAGCCTTGCTTAATGGGGTGCGTGTCACTCAAGCCCAATTCCCCACTAACTTCTTGGAAAGCTTCTGCCAGTTTTTTTTGAAGTCGCAAATAAGGGCATGTGTTGACAGACTTCATATCCCTTTCAGGGCAAAGGACCATGTTAAAGTCCCCACCCACCAGTAGAGTGCCCTCGGAAAAAGCCATGATTTTCCCTTTCATCCCCTCCCAGAAGCTATCCTGCGCCTCATTCGGAGCATATATACAAACCAGAGTAAACAGGCGGCCCCTCACCTCCCCTTTAACCATAATATATTGTCCTTCCGGGTCCGACTTCTGAGCCTAGACCACAAAATGAGCTCCGGGAGAGACCAGTAGGGCCACTCCACGTTTTTTAGCCTGGAAGGACGCCCCATACACCTGATCAATGTTCTTTGCCCTTAGCTTTGGCTCCTTGCCCCGAACCCAATGGGTTTCTTGTACAAATAAAAAGTGAAGCCGGAGCCTTGAAAATTCTCTCACCACCAACGACTTTTTTGTAGGAGAGTTAACCCACATACATTTAACGACCCCACTGTCAAAAATTGAAACGAATCAGCCATCAAAGCGATGGTAGACGCTCATGGCTCCCTCCGTGGAGCGCGAAATGTCATTTCTCCCGCAGTGCTTCCGCAGCCTGCTGGTGCCCAGAAACAATCCTATAGATGCAAAATAAACCTGAAAGCTCGGCGTGTCCCAACTAAATCCCCAATAAACAAACCCCAACTTCTCACCCGCCCACCACTCTCCCCCATGAACGCCTGGTTGATTATCGGCTTCATCTTGTCGCCAATCCAGGCCACCATTGTCTCCCCCTTCCGGGCTCTTGAACTCCTCAAAAACAACAACCTGAGCCCCCCACACCGTCACCACAACCAGTTTGTGAATATATGCGTTGTACCCCCACTCACAGAATCGAGTACAAGCTTAATCATAGAGCTCCCGGGGGGCTCTTCAAAAATTCATAATTTTTAACTTTAAAAAGCATACCAAATATTCAATTTACAATGTACAGACTCAATTTACAATGTACAGACTCAAGCAGCCAAAATATAGTTCTTCACTTAACAACAAACTCATATATATGTTATGTTATGTTATGTTATGTTACTTTGCATTTATATAGCGCCTTATGTACCATTGGTATAGTCTCAAGGCGCTGGTAGGTTGAACGCCCTCGGGAACCGAAGTTCAAGTCAGTAGAGAGAGTATAAAGGCGTCAAAGATGAGTGTGCGCACCGTATATGTGTGCTGCAGGTGTAGCATTCATGTGGAGGCAGCTTCTTAGCATTAGGTGTGGTGGTTGAGGGTTGAGGAGTATGTGTTCGTTCTGGCCGGATTATCCAGATCGATTGAGGCTGCGTTAGGCCTGAGGAGAACGCCGGCTGGAGGGTGTAACCAGCAGTGTTTAGTTAGAGTGATGTGTAGTATGAGGAAGATGTTGGTATGAGAACAGCTATACCGAATGGTGTCATAGTATCGCTGTGTTGGGTGATGGTGTAAAAGAAGAGAGTAAGCGTGGTGATGTGATATGATGCGTATGAGATCGGATTATATCTACATACTTCCTAATTCGTCGCTCATGCGTTCGTTCGATCATGCATTCAACTGCACTAAGGGAATCACCGGCTCTACTAGCTGGTACTTCGTCTGGTCTGCGCACACATACTTCTGATCTATACACAGGTGCCTGCTCTACATACACACACACACGTCTGCTCTACACACACACGCGTGCATGTCTGTTCCACGTCAGCTCTATACACAAACACATATACGCGCGTCCGCTCTACACACACATACGTCTGTTCTACATATACACGTCCGCTCTATACACACTCACACGTCCGCTCTATACACACAGATGTCCGCTCTATACATACACATGTTTGCTCTACACATACAGATATGTCTGCTCTACACACGCACACCCGTCCGCGCTACTTACACATACACGTCCGTTCTACATATACATACGTCCGCACTACACACTCCTGTTCACTTTACACACACTCCGGTTTGCTTTACACACACCCATGTCTGCTCTACACCTACATCTATACATCTGCTCTATATACACACATACATCTGCTCCACACATGCACACGTCTGTACTACACATATGCATAATACTAGTTATTAAGATTAAGACAGACACTCAGACAGTAGGTAACAATCAAAAAATAAGAAGATGATTATTGCATACAACTAATTCATAAAACCTGAGTTTGTAGATCGCTAGCACAATTAGTTATCACAGTTTTTACTTGTCCAATCGGCTTAGTTGCTGAGACCTAATCACGAATGCACCTGTTTATTTGGGGTGGATTTTTTAAATCAAAATGCACACAATGGGCCTCATTACGGGTCTGGCGGTAGATGTGCGGGTAAAACCAGCAGGTAGCCGCCGGACCCGTACTTAGTTACCACGAGTGACTTTCCGGTAACACCAGGGCATTTCGGCCCCAGCGGCCGGGAAGTCAGGCGCCGGTAATTTTGTAAGTCCCCATTCCCATGGAGTCCAATAGGACTCCATGGGAATAGGGACCACAGAAGCCCCGGCACCGTTAACAACGTTGCCGGTGCTTCTGTGAAACTCTGCAGGTGGGTGCCCTTCCGCCCGGCATATCTGACCCTGGCAGGCGGGGTGGCACCTGCCCCCAGAGTCGTAGAGTGCCGGTCCAGAAACAACGGTGCCGGAATGCTTACCAGCACCGCTGTTTCCGGACCAGCACAATCGTAATGAGGCCCAATAATAGTAGATAAACGTAACTTCACGTTTGCTTTAAATGCGACTTTCTGAGTGCTTTTTGGAATTGAATGATTACCTTAGTTATAAGAGCAGAACTCCAGCAAGTTTACAAGCTGTGCTCACTTGTATGCTGAGATGTCCTCGGGCTGCTTCCGCATACGGGGCGTTGCTAATCGGAATGCAAACAGAAGGGCAGAGGGCGGCAGCGCCACCAATTCCAACCAAACTGTTTGCATTTTGCCTTCCGTTGTCACAATCCCAGTCTGACTTTTAAAGCTGAACAACCGATATGTGCGTAGAAATCACCTGGAAGAACTCCCTCCGAAACGGGGCACTCTGTTTTCATTGGGAGGGAACATACTTATCCATTGTTTTGCACCTGGTACATTTATTGCACTACAACAGCCGCAGTAAATCCCCATAGGGAATTTCGGCTTCACTTCACAAACCTTTCTCGCTTGCTGATGGCGGAAAAAAAATGCCCGGAAATGTGTCACTTTTTGGCTACAGACAGTTCCACGAATAACGTGCCCGTGAACCCCATCTGAACATGAATGCAAACAGTCAGTCTAAAACGCCAGCCCTGTAAATATCTACAAGTTCAAAGAGTGACAATTAAGCATTAAAAAAAAAGCAGGCTACCAAATCTCTCAGTGATCAATTATATATAGCCGGACCATTACCAGTCATGATTTAATTATGAAATGCAGCGCAGCCTCTCTCCATCACGCTCCTCGTGTCACAATAAACACATCTGGCTCCTGGAGCTGCCATATCAAACAGGCGGGCCTCGCAGGGCATAAACAAGGAAGGGGAAGCTCCATAACGTGGCGTGGAACACGGGCGAGTTAATCATTCATGGGAAAGCGATCCGCGCTTAACATAGCATCAACATGGCAGCATGGGAGTGCCTTTACCTAATGTGTTTACTTTCCTGGTTGTCACAGTTCCCAATTAAATACACTGGAAACTCGAGTCAAAAGGTCACTGTTGTTGGTTCATTGAAAACTCTAGGTATGTGGGGGCAACTGTAACCAGCAATTACAGAGTGCCACAGTAGGCGCAGTGTGCAAAGACCCAATAGGAACAAAGCTAGCCAATGGGCCTCATTATGAGTGTGCCAGCCCGGTAAATAAGGCTGGTAAAACTGCCGGTAATACTGGATCCAGCCTTTTTACCGGAGTGGCGCACTCTGAGTTTGACGATAGGGGCAGTGAACTACCGGCAGGCCTGACCTGCCTGGAGTTCAGGCCCCTACCGGCAAAGAATTGCCCCAATCACTGGCACTAGTACTACCGTTGCCAGTGATTGCAGCAATCCCATTCCATGGAGGCCTACGGCACTCCATGAAATGGGAACTTACCACCGTTATCGGCACCCGTAATAACCCAGTAACACTGGTATATCGAGTGCAGGTAACAGCAAGAGGGGTTTGTTGGCAACCTGCCAGTACTACCGGCGGGTTACCAGCAAACTCGTAAAGAGGCCCATTGTGGCTTCTAAATATAGGGGATGGTCTGCTGCTCTGAGCCAGATGGGAGACACACTGCCTTCTGCAGTCATAGCTGTTCTTACATCATTAATTCTATTATTGAAATATGTGACAGTGAAATATAACACCACCCCACCATGCAGCAGCCTTAATCCCATGATTCATTGATCCCAAAGCATATCCATACTTTTCTCTCTCTACTGCCTTGACCGCAGTTGAGACTTTCCCCCTTCTTCCAGGCCACAGAGCCAGCCTTCAGCAACATTGGCTTCTATGTCTCGGCATCCCATGTAAAGATAGAACCAGTGTGGAACCACAAGCCGATACAAATGGGCAATGCCGCCCGGGCCTCCCCAGGCGAGGCCAGGTAACTGTTGTTACATGGCAGCAGGGTCAAGAGAGGGGCAGCAGCCCTCCTCCAGGGTCAGTGCCCCTCTCTGCTCCGCGGATAAGGGAGACAGTCAGCAGGGTCTGGCGCATCAAAGCGCAAGAAGAGTGAGGTAATAAAAATACTGCACCCTTCCAGGAGAATATATGGGGGCCTTGCACCCAGGAGACCCGAGATGCCTAGGCGGGAAGTACAAGGGGACCCCCCCAGGGAATGGGGGGGCCCAAAAAGTCAGCTGCAGGCTGGCCTGCGGGGTTGGTGCACAGCCCCCCACACACTACAAAGACCCAGGGCCTTCTCTGGGTCCTATATAATGAACTGCTTACAGCTCCAAAAGACACAAACTGTTTGTCGTCCCTGCACGGGGACCCAAACAGTATAAGGAAGTTTGCTGTGCACTCAGCATCATTCCTAGCTCAACTAAGGTGTTCGCCGTACACGCAGTGGCACTGTAATTCCCCCCCTTTTCGCTCGATGAAAGGAAAAAACAAACAAATCGCTGCTTCGCCTGAGCGAGGCCCAGCTGCACCCTCGTTATGGACATCAATCGGGGAAGATCAGGCCTGGGAAGTCAAGAAGCTACGTGGAGCTTTCCGGGGAGAGAAGTGCTGCGAGGAAGAAACCCGGCGCCGCGGCGACCTTGCTATTTTATTTCAAGTAAGTCAAGCAGCGGCGCCGGGCGTTCGCAGCCCGAGCAGCTGTTCGAGCTTGTGCTTCGAAATGAAACTGACTTAGCTTCATTGGAAGCAAGTCAACACGAAGCAACAAGGCCAGCTACAACGCGGCCAGGGCTAAGGTGTAAATGCTTGGAAGCAATGTGATAATTATAACTTGTGGCCAATGAAACATGTTACAAGAGCACGGGGGGGTTTCGAACAAGAGAGCGTGCATTTTTAAATTGTTTGTGTACGGGAGCATGTGGTTTTGTTTGCGAGTTTCAGTAAGTGGGTCACTGCATACCGCGTTATTGAAACGAGAAAAGAAGGCACCACATAAGCCTCCCGTGTCATAAAAAGCCACAGCGACAGCACGAAAGGGGGCATTCCGACAGTGAGCAGGACTTCCTTGTTAAATTGCATTTCCCACACAAGGGGCCTCATTACAAATCGCCCGGTATGAAAACAACGGTGGCGGTAAACCCGCCGCCACCGTTGTTTCCATGCCGGGCGATCACAACTCCTGCAGGCGGGAAGTGATGTTCCCTCCAGGTCTGACCTGGCGGGTTTAACACCGCCCTCCTGCATGCGGACGAGGAAACACTGGCAGCATTATGAGATGCTGCCGGTGTTTCCATGATCCTCATTCCCATCGAGTCCCATAGAACTCGATGGGAATGGGGATTAACACCATTCCGCCTCCTTGATTCCCGGAAAACCGGGGTTGTAATGCCCCGGTAATTCCGGGAATCACGGAGGCGGAATGGTAATACGAGTCCCAATGTCTCCAGGTGCTTCTGAAAGTTTGAGAATACCATTCCAATGGCCCTCCATAAAGCTGCCGCGTAAAACATGATCTGCACTGATTTCAATACATCCCATGTGAGTGATACGCCCAAATCGCAGAAAGTTTTCCACAGCTCAAAGTGACTTGGCACTTCCGACACAAACCCTGATTTAGGGAACTGGGCAACGTGTATTTTTTATAGTGCAAAATCAGTGCATTCATGTTTAGTCCTTTTACTGACACAAAAACATATTGTGCATATTTTCGATAAAACACCCCCTTTTTGAAGCAAGCCAACACGGAGCCATGTGCAGACATGGACCGAGCGTGTTGTACAAATACGCGATAAAGGTTACAATGGGAAACACGGATGTTGCTAAACTTAAACGCGGGGGTGTCTTTTTCTTCAATAACACACCGATTGTTTTTACAAACCGCATTTGCAACGTGTTTAGTGCATTTTAAGACACAAAGATATATCATGCATAGTTTCAAGGCATTTCGAATGCACAAAGACTAATACTTGCAGATCCACGAGTCCCACCCAGTGCGGACATGTAGGCATGCCCATGATTAGGGCAAATAAAAGCTACTAGGGTATAAAATCGCAGAACTTGCATGCACGCCAAAGCCAGCAAATTTTGCAATTAATCAAAATACAAACACTCATCGCAGCAAATAATTTTTCAACAGCCTTGCAAGGCAAGCTTTTAATTTATACGGTCACAACATCGGGCAGTTACCCAGAACGGGTGACAAGCAATCTTCATCATAGAATTGCCATTGCATTGTGGGCAGCCACCAAAGTAAGTGACACAAAGTACAAAAATAAAAAGTTTTGTTTCTTTTACTAAACAGGCAAGACAAATGGCTCCTAAACGAAAACCGCAGGAACCCATAAGCGAGAGGCTTACTACCCACAAGACATCAAGATAAGCCTTCGTGACAGCACAGGGTAGGCTGCCATTACATGTCACAGCGGCAATTTTTGTGCGGAACAAAAAGGCTCTGCCGCATGGCACCACGTAAAGCAGCAAGCCATAAGAAGTTTAATACTTCGAATTCAGGGTTGAAAGCAACAAGCCATGTAAAGTTGTTTTCAACAATAGCGTAGTTTCGCTCATTAGCCAAAAACTAATTTTGGCGGTTTAAAAAACACGCGCCCCACGAGCATAAATAGGTGTTATCCATAAGCAGGTTTAGCTCCCCATTTGGGAATCACAAGCAGCTAAATGGGTTTACCAAGTGCACATCAGTTAGAGAGTAAAGGTAAACATCTACCCATGTCTCTCGGAACACGTCTGAATCAGAATCCATACGGAATACAGTACCATGAACACAGGGTAGAAAGGTAAATAGAGTCTTTATATCTAAGATCAACTCAAGATATAGGATGCTTTCTGACAAAACAGTACCCTGCACAAGGCACAATTGGAAGATGGATCTGGGGGTGCAACAAGACATAGAATATGCTTCTCAACGCCCACCTCAGCTTGCAGAAACAAGCAGGAGCAGTGGGCAGACAGGGAAAACAAGTATATAGCTTTAATTAATTTCACAAGCGGCAGGCTAATTACAAACACAAGAGGTAAAAGGTTTACAGTCAAAGCAATACCCTGCACAAGGCACAATTGGAAGATGGACCAAACTAAGCAAAGCCTGCACACTGAACCCAGGTAGGTTGGTTTTTGGTGGAACGAGTGACTGTTGGTTCCAACAACAAGCAGAAGTGGACAAGCTAGCAGTCACAAGTCCAATTAATGGATCTTCCAATTTGCACAACAAAGCAAGCACATTTCCACCAGTAACAAATACATGTGACAAGCCTCCTCGCAAGCACATCAGCAGGCACAAGCACATATGGTATACATCTGGATAGAACCTGCGGACGCAATTGTTAAAGAAGCATAGTCAACACACTAACCGATGCAAATAAACACCACCACAAGGACGCAATGCTTACACATGCAATCAAGGGGAGCAGATGCGCACAGTTAATGTGGCCAGAAGCAGAGGAAGAAGGCCTTTTAAAGGAGAACCTCTACAAAGGGCTAGCCAAATCCAAGCAGCTATCCAAACGGAGCTTGCCAAAGATTTCTGTGTACGCAGAATAAACACAGAACCCTGAGCGGGGTTTGAAACAACTCACAACTAAGGGAAACCTGTACCAGGGGACCCAGTTGCAACAGCACTACTGGGTAGTGCAACAAAACCTGACCACAGGCATGAAAGGGGGTGTCGGCAATGCGGCAAAGCACAGAAGCATTCAGGACATCGGGGGCTAGTGGTAAGAGCCAGCTAAAGAAGGGGCAATGACACCAAAGGGACACCACTGCAAGGTAAGTAGGAGAGAACCCCCAGCGGGCACCAGAAGGCACACATTACTTCGAACCCACCGACAGGTCACACAACCAGGCAGGGTCCCAAAGAAACACATACTCAGGCAGGCAAATTAGCGAGCCAGCCTCACAAAAAGCTTAAAGAACTGAAACAAACAGCTGAGACAGGGCAGACAACGAAACAGTCAGGTAACACAGCAAGCAGAGCGTTTTGCAGTCTACAATCCACACTAGACTGTGGTTCTGGGGCCCAGTGCAGGCCTTGCCAGACACAGCCCAACAGTCTTTAAAAAGATTCCTCCAGCTCACATTCCAAACCTGCCTTCTTCCTCTCGTAAGGGCGAATACCCAGTGCCACCATTTTTTGGGGTAATAATAAATACACATACCAAAGTGAGAGCTGAAAGACTACAATGAAACCTTCAAACCAAGGCGCCGATGAACGAGAAGTGTTCCAGACCATGTGGACCCCCCCCGCAACATGCAGGTAGTACCCAAGTGGATGACCAGTTTCTCCAGCAGGTAGAGGTGGCCGAGGCAGGGGAAGAAGCAACACCAACTCAGATAACAGGACAAATAAGCACAAACCAGGGGCCAGAATAAAAGCCCAGGCCTGCCGCTAAGGGCAGCCACGGGAACAGATAGGGGACATATTCCCAAAAATATAGTCAACACCCTCCCCAACGACACAGCTGGTCAGATAGCACAGCGAGTAGAGTGCTCACTTTGACATCAGGGCAGAGCCGCGCAGCGAGTAGAGTGCTCATATTGACAGCAGGGCAAAGCCTGCTGACACAGGTTTGAATCCTGGCAGGGCTGAACTCAGCTTTTTCATTCCTCCTAGGTCAATATATGAGCACCACACACCGTGGGAAATAAGCAGCGCTCAGAGGCCTGAGGGTCCGTAGCGCCATATATATAACAAAAACAAAACATGCAATGCATGTGTTCCCAGAACAGAATAGAGAGGGGAAACTAAACAGGTGGCGGAACATACAAAAGAGTAAGGGCAAAAGATCAGTAACACATGGGAAACATCACAAGTCAGGCAGACAGTACATCTAGATGCCAGAGAATAGGGCGACACAGCCCACAAGACAGCAAAATATGCAGAAGAAAATACGAGCAAGAAATAGAAGAAGACAAAAAGCTACCAAACGAAGGCTGGGGCCTGAAAACTGCAAGTAGCACTGAACCCAAAACGGGTTCTACAAAAAATAATAACTATGGGGAATAAACACCACACAACACAACAGGCTGACACCCGAGGGCTGAGGCCAGAGTGTTACAGGTGGCACAGAACCTGAAAACATGTTCTACAAAATTAATAAGCAGTGGGGAGTAAACACCACACAGCACAACAGGCCAAAGCCTGAGGGCCGGGGCCAGGGTGCTACAAGTAGCACGGAACCTGAAAACGGGTTCAACGACATTAATAAGCAGTGGGGGAAAAGCACCACACAGCTCAGTATAACAGGCCATAAAATGCCTGAGGGCCGGTGCCAGGGCCAGGGAGCTACAACGAAGCACAGAACCTGAAGGCAGGTACAAAACAACCTTTTGTTAACAAAAGAAAAACAGGGGTGGGCCGTCACCTTAGTAAACTTGGGGAACTCCACAAATGGTTACCGAACCTCAGGGCACAGGGGGGAGTTACTCCATCCATTTAAGATAGAGGGTTTTGGTTGCTGGAAATATGTTCCAGGGTCCGATGAACTATTACCCCTAGGGTTCCCCTACCCCTGTTCACAAATCCACCCTGGGTGGACAAACAACACACAGCACAGACAATCAGGCCAACACCGCAAAGGGCCGGGGACATGCTTCTAAAAGCATTAAAAGCCAATAAGGAGTTAAAATAGATAAACAGGCCAGCGCCACATAGGGCCAGGGCCTACGCGTCTAAAAGCATTAAAAACCAATAAGGTTTTAAAATAGATGAACAGGCCAACGCCACAAAGGGCCATGCTTATAGAAACATTTAAAGCCAATAAGTAGTTAAAATAGATAAACAGGCCAACACCACAAAGGGCCGGGGCTTATGCGTCTAAAAGCATTAAAAACAATAAGGTTTTAAAATAGATGAACAGGCCAACGCCACAAAGGGCCGGGGCCAAGCTTCTAAAAACATTAAAAACCAATAAGGTTTTAAAATAGATAAACAGGCAAGGGCCTGGGGTTTATAAAACACCCATCCATAACTTTGGGGGACCCCAACCTTTTCCACAAGGACGGGACACAACTATTAGTGCAGGGCATGGAGCAATTCTTCAGAGAAATCTCCTCCACTTTAGCCACCTGGGGCTGCAAGTAAAACAAACTTTTGGGGGAACACAGACAGCCGAGAACCTGCCCGTGTGGGGCGGCACGGGCCAGAGGGGGTGACCTCTGGACCCGGTGCCCAAAAGAATGATATAATTATGATATACGAATATTGTTTATGTTCCCATAACCATATCTGTATCAATAAAAACCTATGGCCTTTTATTGCCAACACTTGACCAAATTGGGTCGTTTAATATTTCATGGGGAGGGCAAGGGCCGTAAGGCATGGTGCACACACCGCACAACAACATATGTAAGTCTGCTGCATATGGGTTCAACAGACATGTGTGAAAGTAAGTAAACGTTATTTCTTAAACGCACCTGATGGTGTGCTGCTCCTGTGTTTAGGACGGTGTGGTGGAAGTAACTGAACGTTTAACCTTCTGTCGTCCTTCCTGTTTCCTCCCACAGCTCCCACATTTCCTGATACATATATGGGCGGAGACAAACCTCACTCTAAATAGGATCAGACATTATATCTCTGAATGACTTTGAAGAAGAAAGCACCATTCTACACCATTTCGTCAATACGCCCACTCGGGCATTCAACAATGCGCTGAGATCTTCTTAGTCCACTCCAGTTGATTGCTAGCGGATGCTCTAAACTTGACAATCCAATCTCAGTTGATTCAAATTCTTGTGTGGGCGCTCCTTGAAGGACAAACATCTCCACCCTAAAATGTGCAAAAGTGTGACACATTTCTTCTGATTATAATAATAATAATAAATAATAATTTGGCATTTATATAGCGCTACGAACCCTCAGGTATCTGAGCGCTGCTTATTATTACCCACGGTGTGTGGTGCTCATTTATCGACCTCGGAAGGATGAAACGCTGAGTTTGGCGCTGCCGGGATTCGAACCTGCGTTCGCAGGCTCTGCACTGATGTCAAAGCGAGCGCTCTACTCGCTGTGCCACTTGACCGGCATAGTCAATTCTTCAGAGAAATCTCCTCCACTTTAGCCACATTATGTTATGTTAAAGGTATTTTTACCGCACACCGTCACCAATGGAATTGGTTCCCAGACACTCTGGTGGATCTGAAAAAAAGGGGTAGCAAGGGTTAGTAGGGTGAAGTGGGAGTAGGAAGGTGAGAGCAGGTGTGTCCTATTGGCAACTTCAGTTCGGTTTTCACTGCGCGCTGAGCTTGGGTGACATTATCGGATCGAAGTTAGTCCCTGTGTGCTGTTGGTGCGAGTTATGTGTTGTTTGTTTGTTGTTGTGGTGTGGTGATGTATATGCTGTTTGCTATGCGGAGAAGTAGTTGTGTTGGATTCTGTGTGAATAACGTGTGAGGAAAATTGCATTTTGCATTTGTTTTAAACCTATTTATTTATTTATTTCCCCACATCTTAGATTGTTCTATAGGGTTGCTATTGTGGTTTGTCTGGTTGATGGGTGTGATTGTGGTTTGTCCGTCTGGTTGATCGGTGTGATGGGATGGCAGATTTCCTCTGAACCATTTGGAGGTTTGCGTACCCGGTTGAGGCAAGCATTGTTCCCCGTCCTGGTGCTGGCGCTGTATATTTTACAGGGTTCTGATCCCTTCCATTTCCCTGTTGGTGATACTAAGCTGCCTATGTTTCCTATGTAGATTAGAGGTTATGCTCACATATCATCCTTACTCTTCCCTCCAGACTCCTCTATATTCATTCCTAGTATGATCCTAACCTACCTATATTACCTTTTGGTATAGTGTTATGCGTGGAGTCGATCCTCCCCCTCCCGCTGGTTATGGAAGCTAACTTCAGAAGATTGGGTGGATCGATTTTCTGTGTGTTTTTGTTCCTCTGCGTATGTGCTCCCCGGTTGTTCCTTCTAGTTATGGGGCAAAGAGCCAGGGTTTGAGCAGTTTCCTGAATAGAAGGTGACCTCTCATGTTACTCATGTTTTTTGGTAGCTCATTCCAGAATTTTGGTGAGAGAATGAGGATCCTCCTAGTTTTCTCTTGTTGTATGGTTTTGGTTCTAGGCGGATGTAGCTGTTTGATCTGAGCGGTCTGGTTGGGTGGTAGACGTTTATTTTCTCTTTTAGGAACTCTGCTCCTTGGCCGTGGATTGCTTTGTGCATTATGCATATTGATTTGAACTTTATTCATTGTTTTATTAGTAACCAGTGTAGCATTTTCAGTGCTTGTGCGATGTGTTCTCTTTGTGGTATTTTGAGCAGGACTCTGGCTGCAGCATTTTGGATGCGGTGGAGGTTTTGTAAAAGTCGCTCTGACATTCCAAGGTATAGGCTATTGGTGTAGTCTACTCTGGACATGATGAGGGCGATGATGGTGAGTGTTTTGTTAGTGAATGAGAAGTATGGTTGGATTCCTTTTGCTGTTCGTAGGAGGAAGAAGCATTTCTTGATTAGAGCGTTTACTTAGTTTGTTGTCATCAAGACTCCCAGGTTTTTTACTATCATCGATGGAACCGGTGCTGTACCAAGTTCCATTGGCTAAGAGACGTAGTGATTGTTTTCTCCCTTTGTGGAGATGATCATTATTTCTGTTTTGACCGGGTTGAGTTTGAGGTAGTTTGAATTCATCCAGCTGCAGATTTCATGAAGGCAGCTCTCTAGTGTTGTTTATTCTTCTTGTGTGTCTTGTATTTTGTAGACTATTTGTGTATCATCATCGTAATTGTAGCCTGTGAGGACACGTCTTTTAATGATCTTGATTAATTGAGCCAGGTATATGTTAAATAGCAGCAGGGAGAAGGAGGATCCTTGTGGTACTCCACATGTGGAATCTCTTGAATTGGATTTGAAGGTTTTGATCCATATGGCTTCTGTTCTGTTTGTTAGGAAGGATTTAATCCATAGTAAGGCGATTTCAGTGATTTCTATTTCTTCCAATCTCCCAATGTAAATGTCGTGGTTGACTGTAACGTATGCTATGGAAAGATCTAGAGTATCAGATCTATGCTTTTGTCAGAGTCTGCGTTCACCTTTAGATCGTCCCAGATTGAAAGGAGTGCTGTTTCCGTTCCTCTCATTGGTCTAAAACCTAATTGTTCCTGGTCCAGCAGGTTGTATTCTTTTATGAATTCTTGGGTTATTCCATAGATGTATGTTTTGAGTAGTTTAGCTGGGTACAGGATGTTGGAGATAGGTTTGTTATTGGAACGATCCTCCATGTTTCCAGCTGTGTACTTGAGGAACGGCTTGATGTATGCTGATTTGAAGGATCGTGGCACATTTCCCATTGAGATTTATTGGCTAAAGAGGTTTCTGTAGTATTCCATGGGTGTTCCTTGTGTGACGAGTGATTTGTATAAGTCTGGGGGCAGGGATTCATGGGGGAGCCAGTTTTGTTGCTTTTATTTACCAGCTTGATGAATATCTCCGCTGATATTTGAGGGAAGCTTCAGAATTTGTTCTGGCGTTCCTCGTGTGGGTGGGTAGGTTGCATGTTGGGGTTGCATGGTCTGCTTTTTATGGTCTGTTAGAGGGTGCTGATTTTGTTTTTGAAGTGGTCTACAACATCGTTGCATAGTCTCAGTGATGGTATAGGGGCGTTGTTGCAGCCGTGGGGGGTTCATTTTGTTTATGATTTTAAACAGTTCTTTTTGGGTGTTGGGTGCTTCGATGATTCTGTTGTCGATGTATTTCCTTTTGGCTTTTTGAAGTTCCTTTTTGTATCAGCGGATTTATTGTTGGAATTTGAATTTCTTTGCACAGTTGTTTTTTTTTTCCTTCATTCGAGTTTGAGTTTTTGGTTTATCCTTTTCATGGTGCCGAGTTGCAGGGTAACCCATTTTGCTGTTGTTCTTTTGCATGATGGGCTATAAGGTTTTTCTTTGGAGATTTCATGCATCGTTGTGGTGATCCAGTTGCGAAGAAGTTCTGTTTTTATGCCCAGGTCAGCTTTGTCCATAGTTGTTGGTGGTTTCCAGTAATTCAGTTAGGTTGGAATTTTTGATGGCCCTCCAGTTTCTTTTCATGTCAGTTGGTAGGTTGTCTGGTTGTTTGATAGTTAGCAGGGCCAGTGTGATCAGGAAGGGAATGATGAGGTGGTCACGCCAGAAGATCTGAATTGGTGGTGCCGCAGTAGTGAGATTTTTGTTGGCAAAGATTGTGTCTAGTTGTGGGTTGTTCCTTTGACTAGTTGATGTAGCTTCATTGATTTCTGCGTCAAACCAGATGTTGAAGTCACTGAGGATAATGAGGTGTTCCTGCTCAATGGCTAGGTTGGTGATTGCTTCCGTGAAGGCATCCACAAAGTTCGCATTGTAGGTCGGTGGTCTGGATATCAGTACACATTTCAGGTTTGTTTTGGGGTTTGTTAAAAGGCGAAGGATTAAAGATTTGCAGTTTTTTCATGTTTAGAGGGTCTTCCACTTTAATTTTAAGGTGTTCTTTGTGGGCTATTGCCAATCCTCCACTTCTTTTGTTTTCTTCTGTTTGCTTGCATGCACTTGAAGTTGTCAGGCAGGCAGTTATGGAGTGTGATTTTGTAGTTGTTGTCTATCCATGTTTCAGTTATGAATAGGATGTTGATACCTCAGTTGCACAAGAAGTGTAAACCTCGGTGGCATGTTTGGCCATAGGCCTAGATTGCAGTCATCTTTGTGGTGTGGTTGGGTTTGTTTATTGATCCATGTTTTGGATTTTGATGTTTCATTGGTGTATTTCTGTGTTGTCCCTGATTGGTTGGGGTTCGGTGGAGGTGGCTTCATCGTTGAATAGGCCTGTTAGATTTATGGTTGGTTTGCTGAATTCTTTGGATTCATCATTATTTATTTATTTATTTATTCGGATTTGTAGAGCGCACGTCAGCCCGAGGGCATCGTGGCGCTTGTTACAGACATATCTTAGTTACATAAAAGTACATTATATACAGGGGAAAATATGACATTTGTACAAATTTATAGAGCAGTATATTTACATAGTTTTGCGAGTGTCACATATTATAGTGCAAGGAAAGAGGTCTTCAGTTTCCTACGAAAAATCGGGAGTGAGTTCTCTGCTCTAATGTCTGCAGGAAGAGCGTTCCAGATCTTGGCGGCAATGTAGGGGAAGCTTAGGCCACTGGCTTTGGCTTTTTTGATGCGTGGGATGTGGAGTAAGTCGGTATATTGCATTTTGGTGGGACGGGAGGAGGAGGGTTTGGAGATGGTCTCTGATAGATAGGACGGAGCGGTGAGAGAGAGGCATTTGTGTGTGAGGGTGAGGATTTTGAGTGTGATCCGCTCTTTGACCGGGAGCCACTGGGCTGAGTGTATGGCATGGGAGATATGTTCTCTTCTTGGGATGCTGAGAGCAGCCCGGAGAGCATTGTTCTGCATGACTTGAGGTCTGTTGAGGTTTTTTGCTGAAGTGCCTGCTCGGAGGGCATTGCAGTAGTCCAGTTTTGCTCCAATGGTTGCTCTAGCTATAGAGAGGCAGTTGGGTTTAGTGAGGTATGGCTTGACGGCGTTTATGAGTTTGGTGGTATGCGCAGATGAGGAAGTGATTGCGCTGACCTGTCTGGTCATAGATAGACAGGAGTCTAGGTATACTCCTAGTGTCTTTACAGCTGTGGTTACAGGTATGATGGAGTTGCCAATGGAGAAGTTGGCGTAAAGTTTGTCCAATTTGTCTAAGGTGCTCTGTTGACCTAGTATCATGATTTCAGTCTTGTCTCCATTGAGGCAGAGGCCATTAACTGCCATCCAGGTCTGGATGATGGAGTAGATCGTGTGGAGTGACTTGGCGTCTTTGTGGTATGATCCTGAGAGAGGTAGAAGTACTTGTGTGTCGTCCACGTAGTTCATGTACGTGATACCGTATGAGTCGAGTTTGTCAAAAAGAGGCTTAGTCAACAAGTTGTAAAGTGTGGGTGCAGTGCAGGATCCTTGAGGGACCCCGCAATGGATTGTAGTGGGAGTGGCGTTGGCAATGTCCGAGAAGACTTTCATGGCTCTTCCCTCTAGGAAGGAGGTGACCCAGAGAGCTGATTCTTTAGAGAAGTTG
Source organism: Ambystoma mexicanum (assembly GCF_040938575.1). Taxonomy (NCBI): domain Eukaryota; kingdom Metazoa; phylum Chordata; class Amphibia; order Caudata; family Ambystomatidae; genus Ambystoma; species Ambystoma mexicanum. Next base: position 1,091,589,365 of record NC_090937.1, on the reverse strand, counting down.
GCTGAGTGTGTGAGGTGTGAGGTGAGGGTCTTGTGATCAACCAGATCGAAAGCAGCTGAGAGATCAGGAAGGAGCAGAAGAGTTGGCTTACCCTTATCCATGATTTGGGTAATCTGACTCTTCAGTTCCACCAGAGCAGTTTCTGTGCCGTGTCCTTTCCGGAAGCCTGATTGCCTGGTCCCGAGGATGGAGTGGGTTTCAAGAAAGTGTTGGATTTGGCAATGTGCGGCTTTGTCCAGTAATTTCAGGAGGAATGGCACTGTGGTTATAGGTCTGTAGTTGTTGGGTTGTAGGGGGTCGAGGGTAGGTTTCTTTAGGAGGGGCCGGACCCAGGCCTCTTTGAGGCTTGTTGGGATGATGCCTGTTTTAAAAGACGCATTGATGAAAGCCGTAAAGAGCGGCGCAAAGCAGTCTGCGCAATCTTTGACGAGTTTAGGTGGGCAGATATCGCCTTTACAGGGGGAGGGTTTGAGATTTTTTAGCAAGTTGATGACTTCTAGTTCAGTGACATCTCTGGTCAGGTATGGTAGGCTTGGACGAGGTGGGTGGGGTGTTGGTAGGCTTGGTTTCTGTCTGTTGAGGTAATGCTTTGCAATGGTCTTTGATTTTCTTTTGGAGAAGGTCAATTTTGTGTAGCATGACAGCTTGAATGATGGCACACCAAGCTTCATCTTTTATTATTTAGTCAGGTGTATTGGGGGGGGGATGAGCTTGTTGAAAATGGTGAAGATTTCTTTAGAGTGCGATTTGGCATTAGAGATTCGAGGGTTGAAATCGTTGGTTTTGGCAGAGGTGATAGCTATTTTGTATTGGTTGGAGATTAAATTGAATTTGTTTTAGGCACTGCTGCAGGGGTTGGATTGCCAGTTTTTTAGTGCTGCTCTTTTGTGGGTGCGCATTGAGTGCAGTTCTTCAGTGAACCAAGAGTTGGTGTGTAGTGTTTTTTTTTTTGTTTCCATTCGAGTGGTGCTATTTCATTGATAGCTTTAGTGATGACATCTTTGTAGATGTCTACTAGGATATTGGGGTCATTAGCAAATGGGGGTGCTAGTTTGGGGGTGTTGAGGTAGAGGCGCATCATCTTTCTTGATTTGATGCCGTTGTTGGTATTGCCTTTGTGTTCTTGTGATATATGGGGTGAAGTGTTGGTATCATGCCATTTTTTCCTTATTTCCTCTCTTCTTTTATTTCGGGGTTCCAGGTGGGTCTTGGTTTGTCTGGGCATGTCAGTGGCATTGAAGAATAGTGGTCCTCCGCTTATAGGGAGGTATGGAGTGAGGTATAGTGATTTTTCTCTTCTCATGGTTGTTCTTTTGGCTGTATTGTTTGCTGGTGTGCAGTCTACGGTTGTGTCAGCTTCTATTGGTGGCGGTTGAGGGCGTGGATCTATTATGCTTGGTCCTTGTTCTGGTTCACTTTGGCGGTGTCCAATTCTTCATCTGGGCATTTTGTCTGTTGGATAGAAGGATTAGAGTGGGTATTGAGTTCAGAGGGGCAGTAGCCCACCTGTTTGGCGTTGCGTTTGGATAGTGTTCGGATTTATCCTCTTATGTTGTGATCGCTGGGGTCTCTTTGATGGTGTCTGTCTGCTTAATAAGTAGGTTTCCAGTGTAACTCTATCTGGGGTGAGCGGGGTACTAAGTGTAGGAGGGGATAGCACGGAGGTGGGAAGTATGACTGTGGGTTACTGTTTAACTGGGGTAGATATCTGTTTTATAGTTACTAGCATTCGCTGATCGTGGGTTGATCTTTCGATGGGAAAGGCCTAGGATTGAACGATGGCAGGCTGTGGTAGTATCCACATAGATAGAGATACCTTAGTATGTGGGAAGGCTAGGTTTCATCAAGAGGTTTACCGTGAGAGGGTACCCTTAGACTTTGGGATCTTTGATAGTGGGAGAGAGGTCTAGGTTTAATATAATGTGCTCAGTAAACCTGTGGGAAACCTACATTTGACACAGAGGCAGGAAGTCAATAATAGATAGTGGGAGGAGCCTAGGTAGCACAAATGACAGGCTGTAAATAGGAGGGGCACCTAGGTATAAGTTTCATACGTGGAGGGAATAAGGCCTAGGTATCACAAGGTGGTAGGAAATAGATCCAAAGCACCTATAATTGAGTTGCATAGATAGTGGGAAATAGGCCTAGGTATAACAGAATAGCAGGCATTCAATCAAAAACATCTAAAGTTCAGTTTCCTCGATAGTGGGAGAGAGGCCTAGGTATCACAGAATGGCAGCATTAAATCAAAATCACCTCGAATTGAGTTTCCTGGATAGTGGGAGAGAGGCCTAGGTGCCACAAAATGACAGGCATTACATCAAATCACCTAGAATTAAGTTTCGTGGTGGAAGGAAGATTCAGGTTTAACCACTCACTAGGTAACTCAACGTGATTGTGTACGTTGTGTTTCCCTTGGATTCTCAAGGATATTCTGGACGTGTATGTTTGGTGATTAGTTTGCTTTTGCTACGACAAAACTGTCCATGGATTCCCCTTTCTCTTATTTAATTATTGTTATTATTATTACTCATATATATCACACTTAATGGCAGAGTCTGCCAATTGCTAAGCGCCGGACCAGGAATCAAACCCATGTTGCACGGCATCCTCCAGTTACCAAGGCTAGCCCTTTTCCCTTGAGCGATGCTCCCAGTCTTCATGGAGTGGAAAATGTAACACTCTGAGCCCAAATTCTTTTTAAGTGTAAAGTAGTTTTTTCAGCGTCTGTGTCATTTTTGGAAAACTCACAACCAAATGTTAGTGGCATCCGGATCCGCGTAGTGAAGAGGCAAGCCCTTCTTTCTCTCATAGCAGAGCTGCGACAAGAACATCCAAATCGGTGATCCAGCCCAACCATCAGGGTCCAAGATTTCTGGAGTTGGAAATGGTAAAATTGAAGGGGTAGCAGTAACATCCATGACCGGAGTTGATGCGGACTACGGAGTCATGGCAGACAGAGAAGCCGAAGCTGACTTTACGCCTCCAGGAGAAGACATGCTGGAAAGATGTGCTACAGAAAACCACTGCTGCAGAGCAAGAGTACACGGCACAAGACACAAAAGTGAATTTGTGGTTACGGGCTTCAATCACACCAACAGGGACGCACATGACACAACAGCGGTGAGACAGCAACTGAGCAGCAACCAAGGAAATGTGGGAAGAATATCTAGCTGCCCAGAATGTCAGGCTGGGAAAAACACAGCCCTTGCGTCCAAAATCTTGCCTGTTAGGATAAAATCTTGTGAACAATGTCCACATATTAGTTGTCTTTGTTTCATATGCCACCATGTGTTTCGTGCGTGCGGCTTTTTTAAGTCGTGTAAATATTCTTTCACTTGTCATCTGTATTAATCGTGAAATATGAAGAAAAAAAAACATGATATAAAAGGAATCTGTTGTAAATAAAGATTAAAAATAGAACTCTGAATAGCTAGTTTACATTATGTTTGTCATTCATATTCTATGAATGGGTTCTCAAGGTAATGACCAGCATATAGTAATGATATACGTTAACTTATTTGTTCATAAGTTGTTTCATTGGAATGCTTCTAAACAGTCTTTACAATTATTACATAGAATATGCACTGTATTTTTAACTGAACTACTTTAGCTAAATACTGTGAGAGCTAAATGTGCAACCCATCAAGTAAACATTTTGTGTTATTTAGCTAACCGATGCTCTCTCTAAATCAATGAATGTTCTTGAAAAATATGCCATTACTTTTTCCATATTTGTTGATGCTGTTTTTAATATCTGTAAAGGTATTAAGAATCACCAAAAACGGTATCTAGAGAAGCTCAATAACAATAACATCACACTGAACTAACATCACCTTGCAAATAAATAATATTTTATATATATTGAAATCCATATTGTTTATATAACCATACAAAGAAGAACGTTCCGCATACCTAGAGTTGCCAATTTGACACTTCATACAAACAGCACCCACAATTAACAAATCATCATAAACATACTGACAGCAGAGTTGTTGATAACAAAGAGGAACTGTAGTGAGCAGAAGGCACTGCTACAGAAATCAACCTAATTGAAAACAAGGTTTTAGCCCGAGGATACAAAAGACAGATAAAGTAATTACCACAATTAATATAACACAAGGACATCTCCTTAGTCCACAAACAAAAAAGAATACAATATTGAAAACTATAAAATTCATCACCCAGTATTTAGGTGAAAGCAGACTAATAGACACAACCTTTAACAAGTACTAGTGTCACCCCCCTTCCGCCCTCCCATATCTTTCAAAAAGCCCACACCATCCATATGAGAGTATCGCCCATGCATATGAAAAAAGACATTGAAGGATTTCATGAATGTGGAAAGTATAACAAAGCAGCCATGGTCTTAACAACACCCACATTCTCGGAACCACTATATTGTCAGAAATACAAATCAATCAATTCTTCAACTGCCAGCGTTTATGTGATTTTACATGTTTTGTATATGCAAAGAACTGTACATGGGCAGTACTGAATGAGATCTCGAGATTCAAATCAGTGAACACTTGTTGGCAATTAAAACAATTGATGGATATTATCTAGTAGTCAAATACTGGCATGTCTAACATAGAGAATGGAGGTGGGCATAGAAAAAAAATCCAATATCCAAATCGAAGAGGGGATAAACGGCATATGATATAACGGAAAGCAGCAGAATACATTTTTTTGTATGAATGCAATTGAGGAAGTACTCAATATCGGCTATGAATTAAAATAAACATTCTAGTGAAAAATGGAGCAAAGGCGTATTCAACACTGAGTAAAGCCTACGTTATTGAACTTCTGGTTCTTTAGTAACGTGCATGCAATGGATGGGGTTGCAGAACAACTCCAAATAATCGAACCAACTCAGGAAAATGGAAAAGGTTGCTGTTTTATTAACAATTATCTAAAACATGGAGGTCACAATGGACATCAACGGACGTTCGCTCAGCTCCCGTCTATTTTCTCACTAAACAACGGCTTTATATAAAAATTCATCAGAGGTGACGTCATAGTACGTGGGCAAATAAGAAAAACGTATAAGCATTTATAATTGGTTCAAGGGGAACATCTAAGTATGCTTTCTATAAAGACTGGGAATGTGATTGGCTGCCCGACTGTCGGGTGGACAATTTATGCCTACCTCTCAAACATATCATCTTCAACACTATTAAGTACACAGGTTATCATTGGTCTTCAAACTAAAAGGCACTTCCTTACACAGTCCTCTACAATTGGTTGGCATGCTTGTGCCATGTCTGGAACATTCGGTCACTTAGCAGCACGTTAGCTCAGACCCAGGTGCCAGGAGGTGGACTTGACTTTACCTCCCCACCCAATTATTCCAACATTTCACATCTCCCATGCCTTCTGCCATGAAGATTGTCTTTGAACTTGGCCTTGCAAAATATCCTTGTCTGTAAGAATATATTGGAGTAGAGGCTCTCACTATCGTTATTCTAGGCTCCTAGCTGAAATCTATTTCCATCCTTGGCTCACGTGACAGGAGACCACAATTTGGTCTATTCTGCAGCATTTAAATGCATTAAACAAATACAACTTGGCACCCTTGGTGTTCTTTCTTTTCCCCTTGATAAGGGATGATTGATCCTTCTCATGTTCACTGCTTTCAAGAATGGATAACTGACCTTGGCTGCTTCTGTTTTGATTCCAGGTCAGACAGCCCCGCCAGGCACTTCTACGATTTCACGATTTCAGCTTATTCTTGCTGTGACACAATTCTCGGTCTTTCCTCTCCATGGATTCTGGCTTACTAAAATTCATGACACCGATGTGCAGCTCCTATGCAATGGTGGCTTCGCCTGCCGTCCATTCACTACATATAGCCAGCTTTTATGATGACTTAGTCTACTTGCGTTTCAGCGTCTGTACAATGATTGAACAGCTGATTTTCTGTAGCACTTGGCACACATGCAATCTTCTTCACGCACATGAAACTTTACTCGTTTCTTAACTTCATCATCAGGTTCTGTAAGGTCTATGCATTCTCTTCAGCCAGTATTCTCAGGGTGTCATTCTTGTCTCCTGTGATGTCACTAGCTTCTCTCTTTTACACCTTTTCATATTCCATCAGGGAGTTCCTCCCTCAGATTATCATCTCTTCGGGGATACAATGGATAGGGTTTCCTTAGTAGACAACCTTTTTTAAAGATATGCTGCAATATTGGCACAACTGCTGGTGTCAAACATTCTCAGACTAGTCTCAGACTACCAACATATAGGAGGTGGGGGCGTGGGGATTTCCAGCAGATGCATGCAGATAGTTAAGTGGTAGCGCGGCTGTACCGCCTATCGGAATTACTGTTACTGCCATTTGCTCCTGTGGGTTTGACCATGGGATTACAAGTGGCAGTATGCAGTGTAAATCCCCATTTGTATGAAGCAATAGGACAATAGGGTGTTTTCAGCAGAACTACCACCGGCGGTACTTAGATCGATTTTGCAGATTTTTTGGCATTGAGGTGGGGGATTTGCGTCCTTTTTTTGTTGGAGGTAAATCTTCCACTCCAAGGTCAAACGTAGAGTTTCGCAGAGTGGGAAAAGTGGCAGTAATTTCATTGCTGCCACTTTTTCACTGCTCAGCCACTCTCGGAATATGACCCTATATACAGCCAGATAATAAGTTATGTTATAACGATAATGATGTGTTATTCATATAACATTTTTGGCAAAGCAGTTAAAATAGAACATATTTAGATACAGTAACACCCAACTGAAGTTGGTACTCATTTATCGGCATTTGAAGGATGAAATTGATATTTTATTTGTATCGCGCTCGTACAGAAGTGTTTCAGAGTGCGAAACAAGGCTGAGTTGGTCTTGCTGGGATTCGAACCTGCAGAACACAGCAGCGAGCGCTCAACCCGCTCAACCATTTTACTAGCTATATAATGTTATGTTATTGGGTTTTAAATTATGCTCGTCTATTAAGTGTATGATCTCTTGGTGACCTGTCAGATCTGAAAAAGAATGGGTTCAGTTTGGTTTGTGGGCAGAGGGAGAAATTCAAGATAGCTTTTCTGTTGCATTGATGCATGGAGACAGGACGCTCCCCCTGAGCTCCACGTGCAGGTCTGTTTCTAGGCATTTTGTCTCGCAAGCATAGAGGAATTTCTTTTCCCGCCAGGAACTTTGTGTGCCCATGGTGCTGGGAGACATTGGCCAGGGCCGTGATAAGTCAGCTGGTTGTGGAGGTGTTGCATTCTGACGTCTCGGGCGTATGTGTACATTGCTAATACATGCAAAGAGCATATTAGGAAAATGTTTGAAAAGGGCTAACAAAGCGTTGAATGCTAATCTGACGAAAGTTATGTTAGTCCTCTTTTCTTTTTTTAATTTGATTTTCCCAGATCGCAACACGCATGCGCATTGGCACTCAGGATATAAAATGTGGAACTTTCAGTACCTAGAGGTAAAAATAGCCGTGTGAATGTTTATCTGGCATTCCTTTAGTCCAGGTCTTCAGCCTGCCTCTTGCAAACCTTCAGAGCACCATTTCCGCCGGTTTCCGTTAAATGACATTTTATTAAACAGTTAATTCTTCTGGTTTTCATCCGTGTCGGCCATTAGGCCACACAGCCCACATTTATAGACTGAGAATTGTCATAATATTTACTTTCAAAACCAATACAATCTGATAGATTCTGAAACCCGTCGCAGAGAACTGTATACATCGGAGTTCTTTGTTAAGGGCAGAATTGGGTCTGAGCTGGAGCTAACTTAATATTACAGAACTCTGTAGTGTGCCAAAATGAGTCCATTGTACATGTAGGATTCGTTCTATTTTTCAAACGACAAGCCTATTTTATGTTTCAGTACTAACGGTGCTACTAAATAAACAGTCAAGTGAAGTAGAGCTGAAACAAAAACAAAGCAAGAGAAAGTAGGATGAGTGAAAAGATAGTAGAAGGAGACCAGAATAAAACAAGACAGAAAAAGAGGTGTAGAGTGAAAAGAAGAAGTTAGAGTGTAAATGGGACGAATGGATGTGAGAGAGCAACTGGTGTGGAAGTGAGAACAAATGGGAATGGTCAAAGATAAAGGGCAGTGAAGGGGAGGTCGGCATAAAAGGAAGACTTAAAGAAAAAGGGGAGAGGCAGTGTCAGGGCTGGAGACAGCGACTGGAGAATTGAGAAGTAGATGTGAAGGAAGAGAATAAGAGAACTGGTGGTGAGCAAATGAGAGCAGCACCTATGGAAAGTAAGCGAGAAACAGCAGTGGTGCGTGTGCACATCATGTGTGAAAGGAGGGGATAGTGTCAAAATTAGTGAGAAAGAGAAATGCTGCCTGTGAACATTATGCAGGCCTTCGGAATTACTTGCTCTAAGCAAGCGAAAGCGAACGGCTCTAAGGAAGTGAAACAGAGCAAAGATGCTTTCTCAAAGTAGGTGAGGAGCATTAGAGGTGTTTGGAGATGGACTCAGTGAAGGGGTGGGGTGTGTGTGTGTGTGTGTGTGTATGCATGTGTGTATGTGTGTCCATTGCTGGAAAAGCAACAGAGCCCAAATCAACATACAGGATTTTGGGTGTTTCTCCCCCAAGAATATTCATACCTACTTCATACCTACTTCCTCGTACCATCACCAGGCTGGATGGCCGATGATGCAAAACAGGGCCATATTTAAATGTCTTCTCCTGGTTCACAAATGTGTTGATGGCAAAGCTTCATTGCATCTAATCTCTTCTATCTAACTCTACAAGTCTTCTTGAGCTTTTCGCTCTGCCTCTTCGACTACCTTTGCGCCTTCGCCCTCCCTGTGCTTCCTCTCGCTTCCACTGTTTGTCTCTTCTTGCTCCACTTGCATGGAATTCTCTTTCGTTGGACATCAGAGAAACAATCCATTCTGATTAGTTCAAAACCAAACTAAAATCCCAACTCCTTCCTTTACAGTTACTACCCTCTTAACATACCTCACGTCTCCCATCTAGAAAACGTTTTTTTCTTGATTCGAACCTGCCTTTGTCCTTGACTTTCTCTACCTCCACTGTAGCACTTCATCCATCATGATCACATCCCTAACACAGCAAAAAAATAAAAAAAAAGATTTGTTTTTTTGTAAAAAAAATCTGCAGTAAAAAAGCCCCGAAAAAACATCCCACGATGAAATGACATTGAACCATCCATCCATGTACTTGACTTGACTGTTCCATTTACTCCCCTCCAAAACCTAGTCCAAATGTCACTTGAACTCACCCCATTGTAACAAGCTCTCTGCTTCCCGTCAAATCTGATTTCTTATCTATTGTATGTTCTTTTGTGATCAAAACAACATTGTTCCTCCCTGTGTACAAATAAATAAGTAAATAAATAAAAACATTTTTAAAATAATGGATTTGAATCATACAATTTTACACCATTTCATTACTAACCATTAGGTAAAAAAACGCCATATGATTTATAATCAGTCCTGTAGGGTAAAACATGACAAAGGGGGTCATTACGAGTATGGCGGTATGGGCTTAACAGCACTGTTAAGGATGGCGGTGCCGTTAAGCCCCTACCACCATATTCCGAGGTCCCTTAGCGGGTCCCAGCAGGAACTGCTGGTCTGACCAGCCATTCTTTGCGGGACCCATTAAGGGACCTTGGAGCTAATAACGGGCCTGCAATTTGCAGGCCCGTTATTAGCGCCTTCCCCATTCCCATTGGGAATGGGGAATGGTTCACTGAATGGGGACTTACCGGGTCCGCATAGGTCAGAATGTCCCGGTAAGTCTCCATCCAGTGGCACCGGACCCCGGACCCAGGTTTGGAGGCAGCCATGGCACTAATAGCTCCATGGCTACCTCTAAACTCGTAATGACCCCCAAATTCTAATATATTACCTGGTTCTGTCCTTCTCTCCATCCTCATCCCTGTTCCTTGCCCTAGTCAATCATCCTAGTTGATCTTCCATGTCCTAGTCTTTTTACAAGCCCCTCTTTCTCTTCCTTGTCACAGTCCGTCATCCTCATCCTTGTCACTTGTCCTTGTCCCTCTTTCTTGTTCGAGTCCCTCTGCATTATCATAGTAACTCTTCCTTGTCCCTGTCCCTAAGCGCATTCACTCTTCCTAGTCCCTTTCCCTTGCCCTAATAATTCGTCCTCAATTCTAGTCCACCACCTTTGTCCCTCTTCCCTTTCCTAGTCTTTCTTCCTCTGCCCCATCCTAGTTCCACTTTCACATACTAGTCCCTTATCTTAGTCACTCACCCTGTTCCACACCCTAGTCCTTCTTACTCTTCATAATCCCCTTCCTTGTCCTAATATCTCTTACTCATCCTAGTCCCTCATCATAATCCCACTGCCTCTTCCTAGTCCCTCGTCCTCATCCATCTTCCTCATCCTAGTCCCTCAGTCTCTCTCCTAGTCCCTCATCCTAGTCTCCTTGTGTGGGTCCATTTTCCTCTTTGTTGTCCTAGTCCCACATTCTAGTCTCTCACTTCTTTGTCATATTCCTTCTTCCTCTGCCTATTTCCTCCTCATCATCCTAGTCCCTCTTCCTCATCCTTCTTCCTCTTTCTTGTCTGTCTTCTGTGTTATTATCCCTTAGCCCCATCCTTGTCCCCTTTCCTTGCCTGAGTCCATCACCTTATTCCATAAACGTAGTCCCATTGTTCTAGTCCCCCATCCTCACCCCTCTTTCTGTTCCCTCTACATATTTCTTGTTCTAGTCCATGGTCCTCATCCTAGTACCCTGTCCTAGTCCCTCTTCCTCATTCTAGTCCTTCTTCTATAACCCTCTACCTTGTCCTTCATCCTAATCATGTGTCCTATTCCCTAATCCTCATTTTAGCTACCCAACCTATTCCTGTTCCTAGTATTTCTTCCTCTTCCTAGTCTTTCTTCCTTTCCCTTTGCCTAGTCCCAGTTCCTCAGCAAAGTCCCTCGTCCTTGCCTCCCATTCTAGTACCTTATCTGAGTCTCTCTTCCTTGCCCTCTTCTTCATCCCTTTTCCTTGTTATTATTCATCATCATAGTCCCTCTACCTCACCTTAATGCCTTATCTTCATCCCAGGCTCTCGTCTTCATCCCTAGCCCTTTTCTCTCGTCCTTGACCTAGTCTCACTTCCTCATCCTACCCCACATGATCGTACCTCTTTATCTTTATTATCTTCCTAGACCCTTTTCCTCATCCCTCTTCCTCATCTTGATTCTATTCCCTTGTCCACGTTCATCCATCTCTTCCATGTCCTATTCCCTAGGCTTCGTCCCTTATCCTAATTCCTCATCATAGTTTTAGACTCATATCCTAGACCTAGTCTCTCATCCTAATCCTACTCTGTCCTCCTAGTCTCAGTCACCACCCCACGTCTAGTTCTCTCCGCAGTCACAGTTTGCAGGTCTATCAGGTACACAGGGACGTCATTTAGGGGTCGCCAGAGGTTGCATGAGCGACCTCTGTTATTTCGTTTGCGACCTCAGGGCCAATCCTGTGACCCCAGGCAAATCCACCAATCGGAAGCCTGCAAATGGGCCAGGGGCGTGGCTAATTCGAATACACACCAACCGAGGCACGCACATTACTGCGTTCCATTTTTTTTCAGCCAGCTAGTGTAGCAGCCAGCCCTGAACCCATGCAGCGCTGTGCTGCGTGATTGCAACTTTGCCGGTCCCGTCCCCCACCCTAACGTCGTTCTTCAGAGTTACTGACTCTCCCTTAACAGGTGAGGACTCAGCCGTCCCGTCAACCGGACCACTGTGTTTACTTAGACACCACACTGCGTCTGCGAGGCAGGCACTCACTACTAGGCAGGCCGTGGCCTGCTGCACCGGGTCATGTAAGAGGTAAGCGCTAGCGTTGCCGCACACAGCCAGGCCCACCCACCGAGACCTTGCTAGGGCGGGCCGGCCATGTGTAGCTGCCTGTGATGGTACGGACTGTACCCAGATACTGATGAGCCATGGAATAGTCTTCTCCAATCTCTGATTCTTTGGGTGGGTAGTGTGCAGCATTTGTTGGAAAGATCAAAGTTTCTTCATATCTGGTGTCATTTCTTGGTGCGAGATGCCAAACAACTGCCAACAAGGAGAAACATCCCCATGTCTTCCGAGGACACTGCATCTTTCCTGGTACAGCGACCTACCTCCGGGCAATCCACCCTACTGGGACTCCTGCGCCACACTGTCCGACTCGACAGACGGACCACCCTGCACAGAGTGCTGCTTCCTAGGAACTCCCCCATACAGGTAGTGGGCGGCTATGTTTATGGTGTTCAGTTTCGGTTAAATATTAAACGATGAATGTTACAATTTGGGATTTCACTTTTATATTTATTTGTACTCCTTTATAGGGTGCAAACCAAACCGGCCTCACCCAAAGTGTTTCTACATGGCACCTTGTGTTGAAACCTATAAAGGTGGATCTGTAATCTGTATTTACATTTCTGGGCTGTTTCTTCCCTGAAGCACGCAGTTTTACAATCGCACTGGTACGCAACATTTAACAAAATACACTTAATACTATAGCAGTTTTGCGGCTTCAGTAGTGTTAAAGAAATTAAGGTAAACGGTTTTTGCACACGGCCCAGCCAGGGCGTGCAGCGCTGTGTAAACTTATGTGCCACCATCGCATTCACGGGAGGCATGAGGGCAGGGCTGCTGGCCTCTTTGGGGTCTTCCCTGAGCTCGTGAAGCTGACAGGTGCTTCTGCTGTGTGCTGTGGTGTTTCACAGCCTCTGTGGCAGCTGTAATTAGAATCTAAGCACCATATTTCTACAGTGTATTCAAAATCTAGAACACAGGCAAACAGGTGGTCGACCCGTTTTGCACCCCAACCTGGAGGGAATTCGGGTCTCTGGGGTTTGGATTTGCCTTGCTGATGTGCCTCACATGAGCGCTGGTAAAGGAAATGCTAGGAGGTTTTGGACGGTCTCCTGAACTCACACTAGCGCTGGACTTCCCAGTGATATATAAGATTAGCTTTCATGCTCCCGAGGGAAACCTGCAAAAGGAACCTGACTAGAAACAGTTACAGTGATGAGTCAGCGAGAGGCAAACTGAACACACAATGTATGATAGGCTCATGAAGAGAGAGGCAGCCTGTGCCTGCTACTTGAAGCAAGATATTAACGGTATAATGGTGACATCACTTGGGAGCAGTCGAACACTGTATATCATCACCTATATTCTTGTTCATTTTAATGCCAAGACGAACATGTGAGTCTTATCAGAATGGAGGCAACACACACTAGCAGTGTCCATCTCAAAGTAGGGGACACAGTATTTCAGAATTCTGGCTATAGCCTCCCTGGGGCTGCAGGTGGTAAGAGCTGAGACATCAGCCAGCCTCACAGCTTGGACCTTAAAAACCACGATAGCTGCAGAGGGCCGATCCCAGGGGGGCACAGTGGAAGGCTTTCCCAAAAGAACGAGAGGCCTTCTTTGCCAAATCAAAGGGACACGTTTCCAACATACACACTTTTTTGTATGGATGGAATAGTTCTGTTGGTGGCTCACAATAAAGTCACAGTAAAAGTCCCTTTAGGTGCTGCTGGCTTTTGTTCTGTTCAGCTTTAGGTGGGTCTCCTTGTAATGATGCTGTGCTCGCTTGCTCAAGGGCTCTCTTTGGCGAACAATAAGAAAGTTAAACATGAACAACTCCGAAGTTGAAACACATTAAGCTGGCTTTCGGTCTCAGCACAAACTTTCAGTTGTCTCAAATAAATGCTCCGTGCCGCAGCCCCCAACCCCATTCTGATGTGTGAGGGTGGGCGATATGGTTATGTTTTTCAACGTGTACCTTCTGAGCCCCAGTGTGGTATGCAATGTCTGTGCGGCAACACCTGCTCCAGGGTTCCTGCACAGACTACGCATGCAAACAGGATTGCAACATTCTGATACTGGTGGTCCGTAAATGCGCAATCTCTGAAAAGTTATTCTCTACATAGTGTGCAAATCATGGTGCATGTCGCATCTCTTGAAAGGTTCCCCGCTGCTCCAGTCTTTAAGCCTGGAAGCGTCATAATACTGGGCTATGTAAAAATCTGCCAAACCTACTCCTATTAACAGTAATAGAACCCGCCCTCCCCCAACTGTAAAATATTTGTTTGGAATAACCACACAGGAAGTGATATGTGGGAAAACATTAGGCCGTAGGCTTTATTATGCAACACAAAACATGGGCCTAGCTCAGGGTGTACTTTTGGGCATCATGGGGTCAGGTGAGCAGGGGCCCAAAAACTGATGGCAACTCCAGTGAAGAGCCAACTCAAAGCTGATCCATGCTGCCAGCCTGCGACTGCTGGGCAGCATTGTTGTGGTGCCTTTTCTTCCTCTCTCCTTTCGACCTTTGCCAACGTTGCATCGTCTGCTCGTCTTCTCGTGTTTTTCTTTTCATTTACAAATGTCCACTCTTTAAAGGGAGGGATGGTTGGGTGTTTCAGTTTTCTCTCAAACTCTCCTGTATTCCCACTAAACTTCTGCAGACCTTTTATGGTTGAATATGTACCTGAAACAAAAAAATAATACTAGTTTAAAAGTGTGAGAGCGCAATACTAGTAATGTATAGAAACAAGAACTTGCAATGTTTTGTTCCTCTTGAGTTAGGCAGGCACTTTGAAGAGATACAGGAAGACGATCAATTAGCAGTATTTGCCAATGCTCTAATGAAAACCATTTTAAACTTAGCCCTAGGTTCTGAAGGAGATACATATCAGAGACATCTGGCTGTTTTGTACAGGAATAATGAAGTCCATGAAACAACTGCGAACAATACAACACAACACTAAAGGTAACTTTTCGAATCAGAAGGAAATGGGGTAAGTGCCAAATTCATTGAAGATCGTGGATGCCATCGACTATAAAAACACATGTTCTCTGGTGAAATATTCTCCCTCTCCGCTTCAATCCTGGCTTTCTCTTATCCCTATAGCACCCGCCTATCGGCCCCTGTCTCCCCAGAATGTGATTTTGCCCTTTAGTCATGTTGAAATAACAGGGCGGATAGACATAAAGAGGGGATTTGGGTTCATACACTTCATGTTGTAATATGGGCCTTGACACACTGCTACATTTGAGGATCCATTCTTGTATGAAACGTATGTCACAGTGATATCGTAACCATATTTTTCTTAGTATACTGAGGGATAATGCTTTATGATGCCACTTCCTGTGATGTCACGTAGGGGTGGGGGTCAAATGACATCACTTCCTGTGAGGTGACTCAGGGGCAGGTTTGGGTGATGTCACTTCCGCTACAACTGGCATTTTGGTGAAATGACGTCCCTGCAGGTACAGTGTCTCAGCCTATGATAGACACTCTCTTGCACACCGCCCATGTATTACTCTATGTTTCTTCTTTACTGTTTCTAAAGGTCCCTCTTTGTCTTTCTGTCTGTCTTCCTTTCTCTCTTGCTTTCTCTCTCTATGTTTCTTTCTCCCTCCCTTCCTCTCCCTGTAGAGTGTGGAAATGGTGCAAGAGAGGGTGACGTAAGATAAAGGCTGAATCAAGAGTTTCTAGGACGGCTGGGCACTCTAAGCGTAGAATTTGAAATAATTACATAAATGTCACTCTGTTATGCGGAAACAACCTCCCCTATGGATCTGCATGTAGGATTTCTACATTTCTACATTTTGTAACTGGGGGCCTCACTTAATTGTTGTTTGAGGTATGAGGTTGAGGTTTGTTGTTTGAGCCTTGAAATCTGAAGTTGTTGCAGCTAAATCCCAAAGCTACAACAACAGAATAACTTTGTCCCACTCAAACTCACGCAAGTTGTTCTCCATCCTCAATGAGTTTGAGGGGAACACACCAAAGACAACAACTGTTCCTCGGGATGAGGCCTGGTGCCAAGCTAACCATGAGGAATTTAACACCAAGAGTCTAATGCACCAGCAATCCATATCAGCACAACAATTGAAGCTCAGGGACATGAGCACTGGTCTTCCCGGCTCCCCTCAACCCAAGGACCCCCCCCCCCACTAATCAATCCTCAGGGTGCTTTTCAATTCCAACCGTGCACAGAAGCAGAGATCTGTAGAATAGGGACTGGAATGAAAGCCACATCCTGCTTAGGGGACAGCTGTCCCTCAACCATCTTTAAGGCATGTATTAATACCTTGCTCCATGGGTTACTTCCCTACTCAATCTATCTTTCGCCAAATCCTCTGTTCCCCAGATCCTAAAGGAGTCTTGGATCACCCCTTTCTTAAAAAAAAGTCTGGACCCCAATGTACTCAAACACTACCGACCCATCACCAATGTGGCTTTCCTATTAAAAATCATTGATCATGTAGCATACATACAACTTCAAGACTTCATTGAAAACAATAGTATCTTGAACCAGCGACAATCAGGCTTCAGGCAGATGCATGGCACAGAAACAGCACTGACAGACCTTAAATGTACTATTTCCAGCATCATTGACAAAGGTAAACCTGCTCTCCTCTTGCTGTTGAACCTTTCCACAGCCTTTGACCTGGTTGATCATGCCTTGCTGACCACCAGGTTAAGTGAAAAGGCCCAGTACTCACACAAGGCTACCCAGTGGATCTTGTACTTCCTAGGCCCCAGGAGTGCCAGAGTCACAGTACACTATGCCAGTTCCATACCCACATCCATCACGTGCGGCGTCCCTCAGGGGTCCTGTATCTCCCCCCTGTTTTTTAATGTCTATATTATGTCACTGCTTACACTACTCAATGTCCTGGGTTTACAGGTGGCAAATTATGCAGATGATACGGAGATCAGCTTCGAACTCACCGGTTGCCATGGTACAGATTCTGATACGATTAATCGTATATACAATACCATCCAAGATTGGATGATATTGAACTCCCTTGCTCTTAACCCGAAAAAAACCAGAACTCCTGATATTAGCTTCAGGACAAAGACTACAAAAACTGTATCCGGACTATACATTCTTCAGAATAGCTGGAAATCAAATTCAGATATCCAGCAAAGTAAAAAACGTTAGGAGTGACACTGGACACATAATTGTCAATGAAATCTCACGTCACTACCGTCCGGGCCTCTTGTGGATATTTCTCAAAGTTACTGAATCACATCCGCCCATACATTTCACTCAAAAGAAGGTCCCTCATCGCCACTACTCTAATCAACTCACACCTTGATTATTGCAACAACCTGCTGGTAGTGACATCCAAGGCAAACCTTCAGTCACTGCAGGTAGCCCAAAACAGAGCTGTCAGAGCTGTGTATGGGCTATCCCGCAGGGAACACGTCACTGAAGCCAGAAGCAGCTTACCCTGGCTCCCTGTTAAACAACGCATCATGCACAAGCTACTATCTCTGACCTACAAATGTATTTACAACGAAGCTCCCCAATACCTTCTTAATCACCTCACTACCATTCCTGCTGGTCGTAATTTGAGATTTTATGACCCACTAAAACTCAGTCAACCAAGGTACAGTTTGAAAACCTGTGGCGGCTCCTCCTTTGATGTACAGGCACCCTTGCATTGGAACAAACGTCCTTCAGAATTTAGGCACTCCAAGTCCTGTCTGGAATTTAAGAAAAGACTCAAGACCTATTTGTTCAATCTTGATACAGACTAAATACCTCTCCTACACCTTTATTGTTTCTGATGGTTTACCCGTCTCTTCTCTTGGCTTCCTGTTGTAAGTCCTGTCTCTGTTTTTTTGTGCACTTTGAGGCCTACGTGCGAGTAGCGCTATAAAAGAATTACAAATAAATTAATAAAATTATCGAACTTAAGCTCTTTTCTGTTTAGCGTGACATTCTAATCAAGCACTGAGTAGAGCAACTACTTCAATAGCTCAGGAGGTAGATGGTAGGGTTAAATTCTGCTCATTATTTCTCAGCCAGAAATGAGCATATGGCCTTCAGTGTTTTGGTCCTCCTTACATCGGTTACAAGTGCCATGTATACATGAATTTTGATGGGGTGCCTTTTCTTCTTGGTGTCACTGGTAACCTGCTGCTTGGACTTGGTAGAGGACAATTTTCTCAACTTGCTGCAAACGCTAGATATCGAGCAGTGCACGCCTTACTTTCCATGATCACATATATCATGCATGCATTTTCTTATTGGGGTGGTACGGTCCTACCTTTTGGCCCTGTAGTAAAACGCTTAGAGGGGTTACATAATTCTTTGCACAGCGTTTATACTCCTGGGTAATTGGGGCCTGATGCAGTGTGTTAACATTACTGAGGATCCCAGGCTGTATGAAATAGCATTTCATGAGTCTCAGTAGTAGGCTCTGTGCACTGCAGGCTTTGTGCTTCAGTTGCTGCTGTGTTTAATCAGTCAACAGGGCTAACAGCTCAAGTGATGATAGTCACGTGATGACCGGGCCTTCAGCTTGTATTTTAAGAGGGTTGATGGGGCTGACACAAATACATGCCTACAAATGCAAAATGAAGTAAGCGACTGTAAAAGCCAAAACTATTGGCTGGGCCAATGCCTCTTTTATTATTGTTATTTGAAGTTTTGGTTATTAGGTGGCATTTAATTGTCCCCTATAAGCCAAAACGATTGTGTTGCGGTACAGATAGGGGGACACACAGACTGCGGGGGGATCATTACGAGTTTGGAGGTAGCCATGGTGCTATTAGCGCCAGGGCTGCCTCCAAACTCGTGTCCGGGTTCCTTGAATGGGGGCTTACCGGGTCATTCCAACCTTGGAGGACCCGGTAAGTCCCCATTCAAAATACCCATCCCCATTCCCATTCGAGCCCCCATAGGGGGCCGGTTATTAGCTCCCTGGTCCCTTAGCGGCTCCCGCTAAGGGACCTCGTAATGCGGCAGTAAGGGGTTAACGGCACCGACATCCTTACGGCACCATTAACACCTTACCGCCGCACTCGTAGTGAGGCCCAGGGTGTTGTTTGGTCATTTACCTATCGATTGACTGCACCTTACCATGCTAATCGCAATTGCCATTTCCACCCACTATCTGCCCTTCTGATCCCAAAACGCATCCTTCTGGGATGCCTTGGTGCTAGCTTTATCAAACAACACTCCAAATGTAGGACTGACAATGTTATTTCTAAGCTTTCCTTTTAAAGATAGTGGCTTCACTGCAGTCACTGCAGCTGTAAGCGTGACGCCTGGTGCAATAAAAATTTCTTGCACAAGTGTGCCTTCTGCCACTTGATTTATATCTGTTGCACGTACTGAAGTCCCGTTACTAATAAGCATTGACAAAGCCAGCAGTTTTGGCTTGTGTGCATGTTTTGGATAGGCATGTGCCAGGCACTGCTATCATATGCCCAGCTAATCAGTTTCCAGCTGTTGCCCTTGATATTGATATTTCATTTGTATCACGCTCGTACACAAGTGTTTCAGAGCGTGACGAGGCAAGGGGGTGGAACAAGGGAGAATAAAACATCCATTGGAGAGGGAAAGGGGAAAGTGCATGGGAGGGTGGGAGAAGTGGAAAGTGCTGAGCAAAGGAAGCAAAATAATAAATAAATAAATAAATAAATAAATAAATAAATAAATAAATAATAAAAAGCAACAGACCATGGTAGTGCAGCCAGCAAGTCGCAAGTGCTAGGTATAAGGCAAAAGACAGGGAGTGTCTGATAAGTGCAGAAGGAGGGGGGGCGGGGACTGTAGAGTTATAGAAAAAGATCCCAGTGCAAGGGATTGCCATGAGGCAGTGTGGGTCAGTGGCAGAGTGAGCAGGTACCTGGGCTTGAAAGTCAGAGGGAAACCAGGTGCATGATGCCGAGAAAGAACAGATCAGCAGGGGGAGGAGGAGCGAAGGCAGGAGCAAAGAGGGAGGTCTTGAGGTGCTTTCGGAACCAGAGATGGTTCTCCTCAAGTTTCAGAGTGGCAGGGATGCTGTTCCAGACGGAGGCCCCAGCCAAAGAGATCTATCCCCAACTCGTTTCTTTGAAAAATGACTGACCCTGAGGGAGTTAGAGATGGAGGAGCAAAGAGCTCGGGAGGGGAGGGATTTACGGAAGGACAGCTGAAGGTATTTTTCAGGTTGTGCCATTATGGTAGTGCCTAGCAAATGCTTAACCCAGGCGTGCATAAAAGCCAAACCTATTAGCTTTGCCAATGCTTGAATATTTTAGGCAGATTCAGTGCATATTTAAAAGAGCAATGGATGTCCAATGGATTTCTCCAACTTTCAATACTACTAATTGTAACGGTTTAAAAAAAATTGAAAGGCTTTAGCTGCCCCACCTGTGATTTCAAAGACGTGACGTGCTCATGACACACATCTGCAACGTCCCACTGAACTAGTTTTTCAACATATTCAGATGACGATTTATTTCGAAGGTCCACGTTACCACCAAAACCGAAAAAGGCACCATGCGTTTATCATTGGATTGCCTGCAGCTTTAGAATATCCTGTCTGATAAGGTGCCTTTTATTAACCCCTTAACTGCTGGGCTATTATGTATGTTTATGCAAATAGGACGAGCATACTCGTCCTGAGCACTTAAGAGTTAAACGTGTTGAAATTGTCGGGTGTTGAATATAGATTTGCCTTTTTCTGGCTGCACGTAATCTGCTACAAATGCACCGTGAACACTGGCCTGCAACGTTTCATTTTGGCACCACATCACATCATCACTTCTATGTCAAAGGGGACCCAAAATTATAATGTTCAACTCCCCCCACCTCTGCACTGATGTGAAATCACATTTTCTGGTTTCGGATAATAAGAACGTGGGTGACAAGGTGACAGGCTAAACTAGCATGCTGGCACATCTCCCCCTGCTTGCTGTCTAGCAGAATAGTGCTGGAATCAGCATTTCGTGCTTCTGTAGACATCACCACTTCCCATTTGAAAGGGAAATTCCAAGTGAAAACCTTTTCAAAATGAATCCAATGATTTGGTTGCTGCGTTTTTCTTCATTGTGTCTCTAGGCCTCGTGAGTTTGCCCGACACCAAGAACCTAAAAACCCACAAATTACTGAACTTCTGAAATTTTCTCACAAGCAATATTTAAAATATCAGCTATTGTAATGAGCTTGGTTTGGGGGCATAATGGAATTCAGGAAATATTCCAAAAATGATGTTAAATTGTGTTTTAGCTTTCACACAATAAATCCTGTGTGCGGAAAATATGCAACCTAGCTAATGAGTAAACATTTCTATCAAATTAAGTGCATCACAGTAAAATTGCCGTAATAACGTTTACCAGCACTTTTACCAGACCGGCCAAATACAACTTTGCCAGAAGGGATGGAGGATTTACCTCGAGTTAACAGCTGGAGGTAAATCTGACCCCTACCAGCATAAAACAGCCGGTATTACCGGCGCGGTTATAACATGGCTTGTAATATCAGCAAAATCCCCCCATGGAGTCCCATGGAATGGGGATTTACCATTTTAACCGGCACTTGTAATCTGCCGGTAATACCAGCAGACAAGTGCCGGTAACAGTATTAGCGTTTGCCGGTATCCCACCGGGATACCGTCAAACTTGTAATGAGGCCCAATATTACATTATTCTTTGGGACTTAATTTCTCAAACAGAAAGGGGATGTCTGGAAGGTTTTTAACTAATCTCAACCACTGCCGTTGCTCTGGGCCACCCTCCAGCCCACCTTTTGGCATCCTGTCATACCATTACAGAAAGGTAAAGACCATGTGCATAGATGTCTTGGTCCTACCCAAACAGGTGAAGTCCGGCCCAAGACCACAAGCAACCCCAGACATGCTTCAGCCTCATTGGGAGTCATCAGTGAGATGTAGCTAGGCTTTCTAAGGGAAAGAGCAAGGTTCTTTTGTGGCGTTAAGCCCCTGTTCCAAGGGCTAGAATGGTGGGAACGGCCCGGCAGCACCAGTTACTGGCCCGAAGGACATTAACGAGGGCTCTGGGCCATTACCCCTTTTCGAGCCCTTGGAACGGGTGCTTAAGGACATTAGCACCCCGGGTTACCAAAGTGGTAACCAGGGGTGCTTAAAAAAATGTTTTCGTCATTGAACAGGACGCCTTGTGCATCCCGTTCAATCACTGAACATACTGTTTTAAGATGGCCACCATGGAAAGGGAAGAGGGGCTCCAAATGGATCCCTTCTTTCCTTTCCATAGCGGCCATAGAAGCTGAGAAGCTGCTGCGGGCGGTGGCTTGTCCCGCCACGACACACTGGTTAGTGGGGTAGGGGAAGGGGATGGGAAATGGATACACACAAAAAAAAACTGGGATGGAGGATGGGGGGAAGATGCCGGCCAGGTAGGACCTTGGTGTGGTTACTTTAGAAGAGGGAGGGGTAGGAAAACTATTGCAGAGATTAGAGATACTGAGCACATTTTGCACACTAACCCCGTCAATATTAACAACTGTTTTTCCAAGTTCTCCAAGTTCTATAGTGCTTTATACATTGCCACACGCACCTTCCCCCTCAGACATTCAGGTAAACTTGAATGGTGCGACTATGGTAGGGTCCAAGGGCAGTCACAGGGGAATACTTGACCAGCCATTGACTCTGTCCAAGATCAAAGAGGCAATTACCGATTTGTCAATAAATAAATCTCCTAGACCAGACATGTTGGCTGTAAAGTTCTCCAGACATAATGCAGATGTACTTGTCCAGTGCTTAATTTGTAATAAAAATAAGTTCCAGGGCCCAAATATTTTCTAGCACTCCAGTGGCACAGCGGGTGGGCAGGTGCCCACCACTGCTGCCACCACCCATAGCTGACCCCACAGTGTCGACACATGTTTGGGGATACACTACAGCTCCCACCTGCTCCACTGGTGTAACGGTGCCCCCCGCACTCCCTGCAGTGCGGGGTCCCTGCCACCACATATCCTGGGAGGGGAAACCCTTGGACTTAAAAAAATAATAATTTCTTCATGAAGGCAGAGTGACTATAAAAAAATCGATTTCTTTTAAAAGTCTCTGGGCTCTGCCCACCCCAAGACATTGATGCCTCTAGGCTGGAGGCCTCCATGTCATGGGGCTGGAGGAGTTCTATGGCTTCAAAAATAAATAGCTTCTTGTTCAAGTCACTCTGCCTTCATAAAGAAATAATTTCCATTATGGTTCCGTCCTTAATGGAAAAAATTTCTTTATGAAGTCGGAGAGACTTAAAAAAGAAGCCATCGCCTTTTTGAAATAATAGGGCTCCCCTTAAACCCATGATGTCTGCGTGTGTGAGTGTATGGTGAAAGGCTGCACACTTAAATGTATATGTGGCTGCCTGTGTGGGTGTATGGTGAAAGGGTGCACACTTAAATGTATGGGTGGCTAACCCTTCAAATGTAGGGAGAGGAATTCTGGTCCAGCCAGTCTAGTCATTTCTTAGTTTGGCTTGACCTTTTATTAACTGGGCATCTCTGATAAAGCAGTCCTGCTAAATTGCTAAGTGTTATTACCTGGCTAGACTGGCATTTGGGTGCTGCCAGTCTAGCTGTTTCTTACTGCGGCATTGTATATTTTTCTGGGCATCTGTGATATAATAACCATGATAAGTGTCATTGCTTTGACTGACATTTTGGTGAAACAAGTCTAGGTATGTCTAAATGTGGCTTGGCATGCTTTTGCTTTACTGTAATATATTATTACGTGTCTATACTGGTCCACATTGTGCAAACAGTTGGACATGTTTTCATTGTGGCATGGCATTTTTAATAGCAAAGCATTAAATTAATTAAAGCAGTAATGTTCCTGTGATTTTCATGTATTCGATTTTTGGGTTGGTGTTACCCTACAAAACAATTGCAAATGCTCTGTCCTTTTAGCCAATTTTTCTCAGAAAGTGTGCTGTATAATGCATTAAAACATATATTTATATCTTTCTGCTAGTGCTTTGTGTGGCGTACCCCTGCAGCAGCACATGTGTGTGTATTGCGCAAGTTTGGTAATCTAGGCCGGCCCAGACTGTGGCACGGACTGTGATTTGTTGCCGAGTTGGAGGGGCCCTCAGCATGGCTCGCAGGGGGGTCCCCAAATGTTGTGTTACGCAACTAATCTGCACATTGTGGTTAATGGATGCACTGACTTTCACCACTTCATAATTAAAGTGAATCTGAGACAATCAGTGCCAGAGATCATTAATAAGTATCAGGGCTGAGCCCTGGAAAGCAACCCCACAAATTAAGCACTGCTTGTGCCCAAATTGCGGAAGGTATATTGGGTATCCCTGGAGGGAGGTGCTTTGCCTCACTACATTAGGGAGACACACCTCTTTCTACCCTAAACCGGATAAGGATGAGCCCCTATGTTCCTCATGTAAGCCCTTGTCTATGTTCATTATTGACAGCAAGATTCTAGCTAAAGCTTTGGCTCATGGGCTGAGACATATGAATGGCCGATAAAGTGTTACCTGACCAAGATAGAGCTTGATGAGCACTTTTTGGAAATGGTCAAACTGCTATTTGCGGAATTGGTCACACGGGTGCTCGTAAATGATAATACATCTCCTCTGGTTAAGTTACAAGGGCTACACGCAAGGGCTGTCCACTGCCCACCTTATTTTTTGTGATAGCTGTGGAACCCCTAGGGTAAAGGCTCAGGGAATATCATGAGTAAATATCATGATTAAATGGGGTACAAAATTAGCGGGATACTATATGCTGGTAATTTAATACTGTGCATCAAGGAACCCATCAAAAACGTACAGCTGATACTTGATGAGGTAGCACAGCTCTGGAGTGGTTCTGGGGTTGATGCTAAATCAGAGTAAATCTGAGACCTTCCCTTCGACCCTGAATGCTTGGAAGACAGAGATTCTGTCAGACTTAGTGTGGCAAGAGGACATGGTTAGGTATGTCCTGTCATGACAGGACATGGTTAGGTATGTCCTGTCATGACAGGACATGGTTAGGTGTCCAGATGTCGTGTTCACGGGAACAACTGTTTCACCTTAACCATGAAGCAATGTTTGCATACTTTGCAGACATGTTGTGTGGGTGGGTGTCCCTTCGTCTCTCTATGGTGATGCTACCCACACTCCTACAGGTGCTTTCTAGTGTGCTCATAGCACTATGCATCTGCACACCTACGGGAGTCATCCATTAAATTGTTGTAGAGTGGAAAGTGGCTTAGGGGCGCACGGGTCTACTATATTACTGCACCTGGACAGCGGGAGACCTGCCATTCCAGATTTAGAAATATGCTATTTTACTGCACAGATGTATAAAGCCCGCTACTGACATGCAGACGGTAAAAAAACAGATAAAAGCTTGCATTGTGCACCCCCGCTGACAAACCTGTAAAAGTACAAATGTCCTGCTAGAACCACCCAGTGGCGTGTCCAGGGAGTGGCCTGCGGTGGCACGCGCTAACCCTGGAATCTGATTGGCCACCCCAGGTGCCACCCAATTATCCTAAACTATGATCATTATATGTGAGGGCGCTCAAACGTAATGCCACCCCTGCATAAGTAAGTGCCCCACTTGGGCCACCCCAGTCAAAAGAGTCTAGGCACACCACTGGGCACAACTAAGATATAGGCATGCTTGATACAGGGGTGTGGACCTGATGGAAGGTGCTTAGAAGGCTACGCTTCTACCTGGATAAGATAAAAGGACTCCTGATTACATCTGAGGCAGTGTTTGTGAAGGGTTTTGCGTCACTTGTCTTGATACGGCTTTATCCTTCACTATATATGAAATGATTCAGGAGTTTGGTGGAGCGACGAAAAAAAACATGCATTATGCTACTTACAATTTAGGTCATCGAGGAAGAGGTTTTTGCCTTCCTTCCACTGTCCCACAGGGGCAGCCCAATACTTATTTTTATTCTGAGCCCATATGGACACACTGGATTGCCCTCCCCCTTACAATCATTGTTCGCGAGACTGGGGCCGGTGCTTGAGTTAACTAGAAAAAATGGGAGGCAGGTAACTGTGTGAAGGTAAGGGACATGCAGTGGTCCTGTATGCTGCAACATGTTAAACAGGCATTGTTCAGGTACTCTCACAAAATGCTCCAGTTAAAATTCCTTGATCAATATTATTATACTCCAACCACATTGGCAGCGACATTTATTGAGAAATATGTAAGTGGTCTTGGATAGCACCTATCTGCCACTATTGTTGTCCTCGCTGCGCTTGGCTGCTTAATAGAAAAGGGTGTGGGGTTCAACAGTAGGACAGTGGGAAAGGCAGATGTGGTACCTGTGGTGTTGATGGGTGCAGGTTGCAAGTACCGGGCTCCTGAGTACCAATCTGCTTTCTGTGGGTTTGGCAGAATTAACTTGGGAGTATTGTATCTATAGCGAAGAGGCCTTGACTTGATAGACTACAGCGTTTTGGGTCTGGTGAGCCGCTGATGTGGGAGAGTGTGACAGGGCTAAAGAGGAGATCTTAGTCGTGGCTCGATACGTGTTGATGTGCTAACGGCTAGACCTGGGCTGGCCTTCTGTGGGAGATATGTGTGTTATTATTATTATTATTATTATTATTATTATTATTGTATTTATTGAGCACAGGTCTAGCTACGATAAGCAACGAGAAGCAACTGAGCACTTTATAGAGGTATGCAATAATACAGATACACAACAGAGTGGTTCACAGTACAGGTGCATAACGGAGTGCTTTTCAGAGGTAACAGCAGAACAGATTTACAGCAGGGGTAGGATACTGAGGGGCATCGAGGCGGGGTACAACTGTACGAGGTGGTGGGGAGGAGAGGGGCAGACAGCGTCTAGCGAGTCAGGTGGTGTAGGTGGCAACATGATGGCGGTATGAGTGTAGTGTAAGGTGATATGAGATCTTAGAGGAGAGTCGCTGAGTCAGGGGAAGGCGAGAGTAGGGCTAACAGGGCAAAATAACCTGCAAACTTGTCTCTTACCCCTGCCCATTTTCAGACAGGTCCCATTTCTCTAGTTCCCAAAGCCACCCCCTCTCTCCCTCTCTCTCTCTCTCTCTCTCTCTCTTTCTCTCTCTCGCTCTCTCTCCATCTCTCTCTGTCTCTATTCCTCTCTCTCTCTCTCTCTCTCTCTCCCTTTCTCTCTCTCTCTCTCCCTCTCTCTCTCTCTTCCTCTCTATCTTTCTCCTTCTCTCTCTCTCTCTCTCTCTCACCCTTTCTCTCTCTCTCATTTTCTCTCTCTCTCCCTTCCTCTCTCTCTCCCTCCATTCCTCTCTCTCTTTCCCTTTCTCTCTCCCTCTCTCTGTCTCAAATATATATAGTGTACCCCATGAAGAACAAAACAAGCATCTGCAAGTTGACTTCCGGAAGGTAGGAAGTTAAGGTTCAGTGGAAGGGCCGCTGTAAATCTTAGGACCAGAGTCCCACATTTCACCTTGCTTGATATGCTAGTTAGCAGGCTGCCAGGTGCCTCAAACCTTACTCTTTCAAGCTCAGGTGCTATGATTAGTGACTTGCTGGGACCTATCCTCGACGAGGGGTCAACCTGTCAAGGCAGGGCCAAGCGTTTGCCAGGCATTTGGTGAGGGCTTGGGTCAGAATCCCTGTTCAATTCACTCAAGAGGAGGTCTAACCTGCTGTCTCTCACAAGCCCCAAACTTTTCTCACACAGTCCAAAAATGAACCCCTGCCCCTTAGGTAGGTGGCTGCACCAGATGTTGTCTCATATCTACAAAATCAT
This sequence comes from Ambystoma mexicanum, assembly GCF_040938575.1. Classification (NCBI taxonomy): domain Eukaryota; kingdom Metazoa; phylum Chordata; class Amphibia; order Caudata; family Ambystomatidae; genus Ambystoma; species Ambystoma mexicanum. The sequence continues at coordinate 1,091,561,909 of NC_090937.1, read as the reverse complement.
ACATATGGTGTGGCTTTGCCACTTGATACAGTCTTTCTGGCGAGAGGTTTTGAGAAGTTATTCGAGGAATTTTGCGGAAAGAATTGCTTATGTCGCCTGAGATCTGCATATTGGGTACCCTGAGACATATAAATAATAGACCTGAGCCTCATTATGGGTTTGCCGCTAACCCACCAGTAATTCTGGCTGGTTACCGGCAAGCCTTCGTTACCGTCTCTGCCACCTAATATCCCAGTATTAACGGGATATTTCTGGTGCCGGAGAGACAGTTATGGGATGGGATTAGTGATTCCAGCATTTTCCTTCCAGTTGGGGGCGTGAACTAGCGGCAGGTCAGCCTGCCAGGAGATCTGTGCCCCTACCGGAAGGCTTCTGCTTGGCTGGTCTGGGAAAAAATTACAGTGCCAGAATTTCCAGCCATTTTTCCTGCATTTTATCCAGACCAGCAAAGTTGTAATGAGCCCCAGAGACACTTTATAGGTCTTGCTTGTTTGGTTGTATGGACTGTGATTTCCGAGAAGTGGAATGGAGTCCCGCCCCACCCCCTTTACTTGTAAGCAGTGGCAGCTTCACCTGGTGCTATATTCAATAACAGAATGTCAGATCGTACTATGCACCAGCAACCTAACCGAGAGACATTTGGATGTGCTTAGAAACTCTGCAAAAAGACTTCATATTTCCAAGGAACCACATGGCCATTGAAATGTGCAACAACATGCTGGGAGAGTCTACACTTAGGATGGGATCATATACGCTGTTAAGGAACCAAAACACAATATCCCTATGTAGCCTGCCTTCTTTTCCTACTGTAGCACACGTTCATTTGATTATACGTGTTGGTGATGAAAAAGGTGGCATGTCTTTCAGTGGGTAATATGTCATTGTTGTTTTCTTTTTATTCTTGGTTTGTATGTGTTGAAACCAACAATAAATGCAAGTTAAATAAGAAGGCAACTCCAGTTGTTGCCTTGGAGCCAGCAGAGCTCATACCTATTTCTTAATTTGTAGTATGATGTGCAATAGGCCAGTGTTCCAGAAAGCACTGCAAATGAGGCTGTGGATTTAAATGTGAGCTCCAAGGGGCAACCAGTGAAGAAAGAGCAGGGCAGACATAGTGTGATCATGTGGTTTCAGGCATACAATCAGCCGCCTGTGTAGTTTGATTTGAATGAAAGGGAGTTTGTGAATGAGGCTCAAGGAGATCATGGAAAGACTATATGATAGTCTAGGTGAGAAATGTCACGGTTTTATTACATGGCACACTCCAACCAGGGACTCCTTCCCCGACAATGAACGTGGCGTACAATAAAGAGCTTTTTATTTTTAATAAACCATGGGTTCTTTTCTGTTTGAGTAGGCCTCCAACCCGTCTCACAATGAACCAGGAAATAGGCCGGTGTGCATCAATCACATATTTATTAATTTATTAATTTAATGAAAAAGGAAAATCAAACAATTTTAGAGCCACTTAAGTTGTGGTACCCAATTGTACTAATCTCTACAAAACAATTAGGTTAAGATATTTAGTTACAATTCTCGCACTCTTTAATGGCAACACAAAATAGAGCACTTTTAGAAAGAGATAACACGCTACGCAAAGCTAAAGTAGCCCTGGAAATGCACCCGGCAGACCGTACACCCCGAGCGTTGTCATACACGAAGCAGTAATATTACCGAACAGCAACAAAGCCAACCGCCCACTCGCACATAAGCTCAAGCAAAAAACACACCAGGAACAACATTGCAGTCCTACGGGACCAAGCCGGGACCCCACACTGCTCTGAGGCCAAAAAGATGACCATCATGACCGAGTACCATATGAAGGTAATGTCAGGGAACCCTACGGAAGTGGTAGCACACGCCGCCTACCTGAACACGATCCCAAGGCTACCACACCACCCACAGATGGACACCCTGGAAGACCCTATATCCTCGGAGGAGGTGTCTGAAGTGATCCGCTCCATGAAAAACACGGCTCCTGGCCCATACAGGCTGCCTGTGCCATTTTACAAGAAATACAACCACATCCTGGCCCCCCACCTAGCTTCACTTTTCGACTCCTTCCTCAAAACTGGCTCCACCACCCCTCCATGGAGGATTCAGTCACAGTTTTGATTCCAAAACCAGGAGCAAACCTAGAACTCTGCGCCTCATTCCGCCCAATTGCTCTACTGAATGCAGACTCCAAAATCTTCTCGAAGTTACTGGCACGCAGGCTCGCCGGGCTCCTCCCAGACCTCATTCACCCGGACCAAACGGGCTTCATTCCTGGGCAAAACTTCTCAGACAACATCAGGCGCACCTTAAACATCATTGAGACAGCCAATAGAACTGGAGAAGAGCTAGTGGTGGCCTCGCTCAACGCACACAAGGCATTCGACATGCTGGACTGGGGCTATATGAGGGAGACACTGTGTCACTACGGAATTGGCTCAAAATTCTTGAAATGGACGATGGCTAACTATCAGCACCCCACCACAACCCTGAGGATCAACACGCCAGATCCCCAAGAATCGAAATCACTAGAGGCACATGCCAAGGCTGCCCCTTGTCACCTCTTGTCTTCGCCCTGTCAATGGCAGAATCCAGCAGAACCCGGCAATCCTGGGCCTCAAATTCAAGGACGATACCTACAAAGCGGCTCTATACGCCGACAATGTACTGCTAACACGTACGCAGCCAAGCACATCCCTCACTGAGCTATGGGAGGAGCTAAGCAGCTTCAAGTCAGCATAAGGGTTCTCAATCAACCTCCCGAAGTCCACAGCACTGGTCATCAACATTCCAAGAGCAACGCTGGACTCTATAGCGGCCTGCCTCCCAATCCCATGGGCCAGATCCCACTTAAATTACCTAGGCATCTGCCTACCGCAGCTAGCAGAACGCACCTACAAATTAAACCTCACGCCCCTGCTGAAGGACCTACAGTCGGATATGGCCCGCTGGCAAGATCAGGAAATATCCTGGCTAGGAAGAATCACAGCACTTAAGATGAACTTGGTCCCTAGACTGCTCTACCACTGCCAAGCCCTCCCGGTAGCAATACCCAAACAAGCCAAACAGAAACTGCAAAGAAATATGCTAAAATTTGTTTGGGGGGCAAGAAGCCTCGAGTAACCAGGAAAGTCTTACTTAGGAGCCCCAGGTCCGGAGGTCTGGGAGTCCCTGAGGTCAAAAGGTACTGCCTAGCCGCCCAGCTCTTGGCGGCATTCATGTGGGAACATCGCCACAGTGGAGAAAATTACCGCCATCCGCCTCGGCAACCAAAACAAGTTCCACAACACCTGGGGCCCATTCCTGGACTTTGTGGAAAGATTCCCGGGAGTGGCCAGGCAACCTCCAACGCTCCGCTGGCTAACTAAAATGGACTAACGTCCTAGTGGCCCCCTGGACCGGCGCACATGGTGGCCTACCCTATCGCAACCACAGCACCCATACCCTGTAACTTCGATCTGAGGCTGACGCGACCGCTCCCCCAGACCACCCCGGAACTCACCCCCGCTTCTTTTCTGCCCTTTCATTTTGTCTTTTTGTTCTTTTTACCTCAGTTGAGGCATGTTTTCTTTTTCTTGTTTACTATTTTTCACTCAAAAGCATGTCATAAAGAATAATGAAGCCTTTGTTGTTTATAAATACCAACAAAATGTTAGATTGAAAAAAAGAAAGAGATAACACCAGCAGTTTAGCACTCCCCCCTGCAACACTCACCCCCAAAACATTAGCTTTGAATACAAGTCAGTGCCAAGGAATAGGGATACAGAGAGAAAATCGGATTTGCCTTAAAGCCTACCACCCCAAGATGGGAGGTGAACAAAGAAAGTGTAAACCTGTTTTTGGAGCAAAACGGCAAAATTGGATTTTGATTATTACTCACACGGCTGGGGGACAGAAGGAAAGGAAATTCATGTTGCTTACACTTGAGGAGAAAGGGAAGCTTAGAGACTACTATTCAGCACACCAGGCCAACAAGACAAATGAAATGGAAAAATCGGTTTTGGGAGAAGGCAAATGCAAAAAGGAAAAAGACAATGGCAAATGGAAATGCATTTTACACTGGATTTACAATGACAGGCAGCGCAAGGAACGGGTTTAACTCAGAATAGGAAAATCGGTTTTCAATGCTCAGGGCAGAGTCACATGACAGATAGACTTGTAGGCAAAAGGGATTGCTCTCAATGGGAATACAGTTGGGGTTTTAATAGGACATATGCAAATAGGAATTGTTCAGGGTAATGCACACAATACACAGACAAACTCGGTTTTCAGTTAGAAGGAGACTAATTATTTTGAGGCAACACTTTAATGACTATAATTATTAAAGAAAGACACCATGGACACAGTGGTTAATTTCGAATTTTAACCAACTTGTACTGTGAATTTCATTGGGGGAATCAATTGATTTACTTAAATATAAGGATTTACACAGACACCGAGAGATTTACCAAAGGGAAGATGAGAAACATGCACAGGCTAAACACAGTTTTTTTCTATGGGAAGGTGGCTTAATTATACTGACAATTTGGGGTTTTCAATGGGGGTTTCAATGGGTTTTCAGGGGGGGTTCAATGGGGTTTTCAATTGGGGTTTTCAATGCTACAAAAAGGAAGGGTTTATGCAATTTAAGGCTGGGTATTTGCTACTCATAAAGTAAGCCTTGGTTTGGGATTCTGGAAAGCCAGTTGGACCTCAGGACACTCTGGACAGCTGGCAAGGGGTCTTGTCACTGCACTGCGCATTGGTTTGGGACTCTGGACAGTCAGCTGGCTCTCAGGACATGCTGGACAGCTAGGCAAGGGGTCTAGTCACTGCACTCTGCCTTGGTTTGGGTTCAATCGCCTTTGCTCCATCCTCCCTCTCCTGATTGTGTGTGTCCTCTGACTTAGAACATTCCCCCCTTATATAGCCCAAATTACATCACTCACTTTACAATCTAGGGGGAGCACTCTATAATTACCCCTACCGCTCGGATAGGACAGTTTACCATTCCTCTCTCCGCCCCCCGGCATGATTGCTTTAAGGGAAGAGAGCACCATCTGTCTATTTGCATTTATTACTATTCTTTGTTCTCTTGGCCACTTTTTGACAAAAACCAGTTATGTCCCATAACTTCATAATTCTACTAGCCCCTGACATATGAACAAGATATGTGGTTTTAGTGGGTCATAGAGAATTAGGTAAGCCGGTCGCTAACTCCATACGAGGTAGCATGGCCCTTTGGCACATGTTTGTTATTTTCCTAAAATGTATAACAGTTACAACTTTGCAAACGATCAAGCATGTTCATGATTTCATTTTCCATCTTTCCATCAAATCGCATAATTGTCACATGTTCCAAGCAGCCAGAAACTAGTCTTAACTGGCCATTTCAGTCCCCAAAGTCCTAGGAAAATGCACTTTAGCTCTTAAAAACCGCCTGGAAATTACATAAAAACATAGCATAAAACTAAATTATTTCTCACTCTAATTCCTGCGTAAATGCCTAAAAATTGATTTGGTCCTTTAATGTCAATTGGGAGAATCAGTCCCCCTCTGTGGGAGGGGTGCTTTATCCCCCACAGCCGGTGACCAGAGATTTTTACGACCCCCTTTGAAGTTGTCAGTTTGTTCTTGGTATTGGGTGTAGGAAGGAGCTCACACCTCCCAGTCAAGTTTTAGCCACACCTGCTTTCCTTGAAATCCATGAGCTCCTGCCCTCAAGTCTGGCAGAGCAGGGACTTATGACGCCCTCAGTAACATCACATGTCATTGCGGGATGATTCACTAGTAGGTGCGAATTCCAGTGGGAAGCAGGGCTTTTCATTGAAGTTTACTTCCTTAGCCCAAACTGTTTTTTACGGTATTCTGTGCCTCTTCAAAGTGACAGAAGTCTTGTGGGTGGAAACATAATGTACATTGCTTAGTCAACCCCCCCACAGCATATTTCCCTGACATTTCAGTGTGAGCAGAGCTATCCTTTCACGGTGGACTTTTAAAGTAATTTCTATTTTTTTTCACATGTGCGCATTTGCAGTTTTTCAAGGGCTGCTGTTCAAGTGACATGGAAAGCAAAAGCTGTGTCTGTTTGTAGGATTGAAATTCTTGTCCCTCATGTGAATTAAAAGTACAACAAGGTTGTATTTGGATAAAGTGCATACTTCTTGTCATTCAGATGAAATAAAATCAATGCTGGGGCGTTTTTGATGCAGTGCATAACTTCATGTCCTTTATGTGAAACAAAGCAACGCAGGGACGTTTTTGGATGCAGTGCATAACTTCTTGTCATTCAGATGAAACAAAAGCAACGCAGGGCCGTTTTTGGATGCTGTGCATAACTTCTTGTCTTTCAGGTGAAACAAAAGCATGCAGGGCCATTTTTGGATGCTTTGGTCAACTTCATGTCATCATGAAGTTGAACACAGCAATCTCAAATATCAAACAAATCTCACTTTCAACTCCATTTTCTCAGACCTCCTCCACTACAGAATATCTGGTGAATTCTGTGGGGTGCATTTAAAGGCCCTAAACAGAAATCCTCTTCACCTGAAACACTGTATTTAAACGCTGCCACCATAAAAGGGCCATGCTTTCTTTCCCTTTCATATGAGTGGCAAGCATTTGAACACTGTGGTTGTAGGGATGCGTGTAGAGATGCTTGAGGGATGCTTGTGTAACAACTAATGATAGTTACTGGCTTGCATGAGAAGTGGAGTCACCTATGTGCAGCTCTGTTTCCTTGTGATGGCAGAATCTAGACCACCCACATCAAGCTACTAGATGATGTAGATGATGGGTTGAGGAATGAAATTGAGATGTGCTCAAGTGGGCCCTTTTATTGTGAACCCCACTCCATCACCTCAGGGGAGATAACTTGGTTCTTCAAGCCAGCTGACAGATGTGTTGGCACCAAGGATTGGACATGTCAAGATGTATGCATGGGGAAACATGAGTGAGAGGGGAGGGGAAATAGGGGACATGGACTTCAGTCCAGTGCTATTGGGTTTCCTAGACGGTACAATGTGTATTCAATACTGTGGGATTCAAGATATATGACAATGAATAGATGGTGTTGTAGGAAAGTCTATTTGTCTCTTGAGCTGGTAGACCTCAGAAAGCTATTTGTGGCACTGTATGTATACTGGCAGTATTGTGTGGCATAGCACATATATCCAGTGTGGGTAATATAGAGTATATAATTTCCAATAGGTGTGCTCGGAAAGGCAGAGTACTAGGTGTGTAGTACTAGAGAGTGAAGGAGTGCAAGATGGTGAGCAGGAGAGAGACAAAGGAGGGACTGTCCCATAGAGGTGCTGCTGGGAAAAGATAGGCCAGACCCTTTCCACACTTATGGCAGCGGATGTAAAGGAATTTGATCAAGACTTAGGAAAATACTAGTAAGAAACTTCTGGACTGGACTGACCAGGAGGGAGGGGCGGGAAGCAGGGGGGGGGGGGCGCTTGTCAAAGGATGAGAACATCTAATTACTATAATCTCCAGAGAGCGTGTGCTGGCCAATAAGTGAGACCCCTCCTGGAGGGTGAGAATATCTGGGCCTGTTATAACCCTAAGTAGGGGAAAATAGCTGCTGGTAGCAGCGTAAAGTAGCAAGCAGGGTGCTATATCTCTAGGAGCTGAAACTTTTAATCTGTCTTCATTTGCAAATCTTGGAGAATATCACTATTCCTACAATTAGACCTTTTGTGACCCTTTACAGACCATTAAAACCTCTTACCAGTTGTTTTAGTCCTGGAATATGCTCCCCTTCCTTTATCCATTGTCGTCTGACAGCTCTGATGAACCTGGCAATATCACGCAGAGTGGGAGACTTTTCCCCTTGTATGGACACACTTTCAAGAAATATCTGAGTAGTGGTGGGAACTGGAGCCTCCTCAAAGGACCTGGTACCCTTCTCACTCAGAATGAGGGAATTGTCAGCCACTCCCTGGCCTAGTGGGACTTCATCTGCTAAAATGCACACATTGACTATGGTCTTCTATTCCAGGAGGCCAGTAATTACCATTGCTTGCCTAGGTTTACCTTTGCAAGCAGGTTCTCCCTTTCTCTGTGTTATATAACCACAAAGAAAACAACCTCATGGTGTTGAGGTTGCCGGCGCCTCCGTGCTGGAGGGGCCCTCACTCTTCTTTTCTGTGGGGGCTGACAAACCAGAGGACTGGGATCTCCCTTCATGTTTTGGTGGCCTTTCTTTCAGTAAGGGTCAGAGCCTCCTTGTGCTTGTCATCATTTCCCTTGCCATCTGACTTAGAGGAATTAGCCTGGGCCTTTTTCTGGACTCGAGTACACACATTTCTGTCAGCAGCCTTGGCAAACTCCCTAGAATCTGTGATATTCTTGTCCAGTAAATGCTGGATTAACTCCTTCTCACATTTTTCAAGGATACTCTCACATGCAATCAAATTGAACATGTCCTGAAATGTGTTAACTTTGTTACCTGCAACCCATCCGTTCAGATATTTTAGAGATCGATGAGCAAACACCACAAAGATTTTTCCCACTTTCTTAGTGAGCTCTATAAAGCTCCTGAGGTACTGAGTGGGGGTCTTGCAGAACTTCCTGAGGATGGCAGCGGGCTCTCCTCAGGAGACAACTGAATAATAACAACAGTACCAGCCGTCCGTAGACAGCTCATAAGGGCTGCACCACACAACTCTTCTTCCACATCCTGCATGCAGAAGGTGAGCTCCAGTCCCTCAACCAATCAATTATGTCCTTCCTCACCTCATAAGGAGGGAATAAGTCCTTGGGGATGTGGCCCCTATGCTACCCTTCCGTGACACCACTGGCGGTACTCCCTTACCCATTGGTAGACCACCTTTTGTCCGTTTGCTGCTCTTTCTCCATCGCTCACAGGAGCACAAAGTTTCACTGCTTCTGCTCGTCTAATGCCACGGCAGCCCTCTCTTCCTGTCTCTCCAGAGCAGCTACGTCCCTCTGCATTGGTACCTCTAAGGCCTGCTTGTTTTCCTCAATGAAGAGTCTCCTATCAGTAAAATATGCTCCAGGTTGGCTAAACCTGGATTTAACAGAAACCCTTGTCCTTAAAGACATTTTGGACCTGGCTGAGGCCTGGGACCTTTGGGATCTCTGGGACCTCTGGGAGACTATGCTACCTGCTCTCTGGGGGGTAATGGTGGCAAGTGCTATCACTGTCACCCTCCACATCCACTTCTTTGCCCTCCCGAGAAATGAGATCTTGAGCTGGAAGCTCAGAACTGCTGCTGGCCTCCGCGGAAACTTCCTGTCCCCTAGTTTTCTCAAAAGCTTGGAGACTCTTGAGCAGTTCAGTATTCTTTACCTTACCCCCATAGGGGAGACCCCTAGCTTGACAAAGCTCTCGCAGTTCACCTACTGACAAGGTGGCTGTCATATCAAGTTCCATTGTGCACTTAAAAACTATGTTTTGGCAGTGAAACTAACGTTCAATGTACACTCTTATGTTGGCTGGCTAGGCTGTAGAAACAATCTGTTCCAAATCCCAACCACTGCCCACTAATGTGATGCATTGACTTCTGCGCTGCTGCGGTAGAAGGATGAGTAGAGGCTAAAATGCCCACCAGCCCTCACACTTTAACAAACCAAGAGCCAAAACAACCATAAAGGTAAAACAGTAACATTCAAGAGATATACCTCCTTTGCCTTTTGTGGTAACGTGGGCGAAGGAAGGCCATACTCTTAAGAGGGGTGTGAATGTGGTTCAGTGGCAACCCAAACAGCGAAGTATAACTGTCCAAAATAAAGGAATGTCCAATAAAGATTCTATAAAATATATATTTTAATTAGATACACCATGTACGCTACTAACTAACTAGAAAACACTGTAAAAACCCACCCTTGGAGAAGAAACACAGAATCTGCCCCTATAGAATAGATGGCACAAGGAGAGAAAGGTATTCAAAAGAACAGAATGTCCAAAAGGATATTTCTTTAAGTTGCAAAAAGAGATAAAAATTACTTAGCAAGTCTCTGAGGCTCAAGGGCCAGAGGGACAGATATCAGCCAATAACATCTTTTGCAAATGTCTTGGGGGTTCAACAGCATCGAATCAGGCTTCTTAGTGTCAACCGCAGTGTCGGTTTGGGTCGCAGATGCACAGTCCCGATGGTCCAGCGGCAAGGTGGCGTCGAGGTGGGGTTGAACGGAAGGTGACTGCAGTCTAGAATCATCTACTCGAGTTGTGTGGATCGGGTGGTTACCAGGAAAGGTACGGCAGTCGAGTTAGTACCAAGATGCGCAGTTTGGAGAACAATGGGCACCAAAGGACAGCATTGACGGGTCCTGCTGGATCGCTCAGCATCGAGGCATGCTCGAATCATGGTTCTGAGAGGATCATCACTGACAATAGGGATCTCAGCTGTTCCGATTTCTAGGTCCTGTGAGTTCCACTCCAGGGTTTCGAGTTACAATGTCAGTCCATTTCTCGGGCTCCTAAACATGGGGGAGGCTGGCACACACCTTCAGGGTCATTGCAGCACGATGAGTACCTAGGCACAGGGTAGCTTGCAGAGAGACAGGTGTAACGTCCAGATGCAGTGTCCGCTCCCATTGGTCCCTGAAGATGGTTAGGGGGCAGATCTTGTTTCTGCCTTTGAAACTTCTGCCTTCACCGCACAACTGGAGGACTTTAGAAAGGAATGCTCTCTCAGCAGGGTCCAACGAAATCGTCAGGATGGTTCAAGAGGAGCCCAGATGCTTCCCAAGATGATTCAAAGAAGTAGTGGGAGACCCCTTCTTTTATTGGCAAATGTCGCTATGTGATTGGACTAAAGCTAGCCTGCTTTATTCATCCAATCCCTGGTCTTGAAATGTGTGAACTTTGCCCCTAGGATGTCACACCCAAAGTGCTTTGCTCCAGCGGAAGTGGATAGGACAGGAAGGAGAATGAGAGACAGAGAGATTCAAGAAGGCAGAATGGCAGAAACCTCCCAAAACTGTATAGATCCCTCTCTGGCAGCCCCTAGCCGTGCCCAAATCCTTCTAAATAGAATCAAAGGCCTCTTGGTTTCTGTTCCTAAGCAAGCTTCCTCTTGAGTGTCTGTCCCAGGGAGAAGGATGTTACCTGTCCTTACAAAGGAACAAATAGAGGGACTCCACCAGGCTACATTCCTGCCAGTAAGGCATGGTCCAGCTGTCATGGGGAATACACATAACCTTTCCACAGCTGAACTGGGCCCACAGGGCTGGTTCATCTGCAATATTGATTTAATGTGTCTGGGATAACTCTGAGAGATGCTGGCCAGCATACCCTAACTCAGGTATGTCTCGTATTTATAGTTTTATGTGTCAAGCAGGAAATGGAGTTTTTGGAACATGGCTGCATATTTTAGAGCCTTGCATGTCTGGGGCACCTATGGCCTCTGAACCTGCTCTGTGCCTCTCGTAGAGCAGGTGCTGCAAATCAGGATACTGATGCAGCAAGGCATAAGCAGACACTATGCTTTTGTCGTGGAGCTTATGAAAGGGGAGTCTGACTAGAAGATTTCCCTTTTAGAGAAGGTATTACCCACCTAATTGTATTATTTAACAGAAATAAAAAGCTAGTCTTACACAACCTTTCCAGGTGGCAATTCATTGCGTGTTGGCCAAATCAGATGGCATACTACTCTAATTAGCTTTGGGTGTTCATTGAACATCTTGGCATGAGCACATAGGAGCGGTGACCAGCATATTGCCCATCGCTCTGTCCATGCATTCGAGTGACAAGGCTGACTTTAGGTTATTCTTACATGCCTAAAAACCATAGTAACTTATTCTCGAATTGGTGTGATATTTGCCAATACCTTGGACTTCCTACGTTCCATAGTCATTCAGATTTTTTGGGTTAATCCTCAGCTTCCACTGCCCTTTTCGAATACTGGGGTACTCATGGATGCGCTGCTGTGGGCTGAACTTTTTGGGAAAAATGTGTAATATTGTTGGGGTGTTCTCATTTACTGATCTTCATCATTTCTTTCTCTAGACGTAGTAACAGCTATTTTAAAATATCTGCAATTTCAAAACCTTCTTGTAAAAATAAGATCTACTCATGACCCTGTACTCTTCAATATGGGGAGTGTTTGTCTGTAAAGCTATAATGGTAGAGGTCCCTTTATGTCTGCTATAGGCTCTATAATGAAAGATTTCATTGCATTCCTGATAAAGCCTGCGAGTACCAGACAAAGGAGTTTCCAGATGTAGATGTTAATGATATCATGCAGAGGAGTGTTCTCATCTCTATCCAGGCCAATGTTTCTACTAATTTATCACCTAATTGTGCACTTTAAATACTACACCCCGCCTCAAATTAATAAGTGATACCCTGCTACTTCTGTACTATGTCCTAGATGCCACCCTTTCTCCACTGACCACCTTGCTGATATATGTTTTTGGCAGAGAGTTAAGAATACCTTGATAGCAAGCAAAATAGTGCAATATGGAGTTTGCCTAATAAAGGTATAATTGCTGAAAGATCCCCTGTGTTTTGGTTATTTTTTAAAACAAATAAATCAGCCTGCAGTAGTTCTGGAATGCAGTTGCTGGACTATATGTCTGATATGTTGGATGGTAACATTTCTCTCCCTCCTATTCTGATTACATTTGTGATGCCTTGTAAATTAACAGATTATCAGGGGTTTTATTCTTGCTTTAAAAAAAAAAAGGACATTGCATTGGGTAGGTGCCTACTTTCACGTGCCTGGAAAAATGCAAAGCTCATTCTCCTCAGTCTTCGGTTTCAAGAGATGGTCAAGATATACACGTTGCAGAAAAATATTCTTTTCTCTAATGGTGCCAGTAATAGGATTCGTAGGACTTGCAGTCCTTTCCATGGAGATTCTCAAACGGCAAAAGTGATTGGATAATATGCCAGACAGATGCACAAGCACTGAATTTTCCTTTTTGTGATTTTCTGCATATTTCTGTAAATTTAAAGAATGTGTAGTATATTTTGGATGGATTCATGTCAATCACTCACAATAAAACATCTATGAGTTGCTTTATGTATTTTAAATGGGGCCCAAAGCACCTCCCATCTATGGTTACTCCAAAACATAGGTCCCCAGACAATCTGACATTTCTTCGGAACATTGGGTAGGAAGGTGCGAACCTAGTCAAATCATGGTTTGTACTTCTAGTGAAATGGACCAAGTTGGCAGCATGTTGGCTCCATCTCAACTATTATTCTTTCTGCTGAGTACCCATCATGGTCAAGCGAGTGCGGAGGAACCTCACAGCTTGGGCATGGTCTTAGGTATGTTAGCACAACATTATTGATTTCTTGATTCCCACTAGCTTCAGCATCTGCTCAATAAGTCAGGATTCCCAATGTGATCTTTGGTGAGCATGAACACGTGCTGGCCCTCCATGATGCACATCGTATTTCCTGCATAGAGCTTTAGCAACAGTGGAAGCTATTATTCTTTTGTGGGAACAACGTGGGCATACCATGTGACATGATGTGTTACCGCCACGTGGTTCTGCATTCATTTCCTCTGCATCTCTCATCTCTAGTTGTATGACATTGATGCATACCATATCTAGCAGTCCAGTACTTTCAAATTGCACGTCTACTGCAGGTTGTGCTGGCATTCTTCTGGCTTTGCAGGGATTGCACTGTTTACAGTGGGCCTCCGCCTCTCTGTCAAGTGTGGCAATTGCAGACTTCTTCTTACTAGTTCCAGAGATACCGTAGTGTCCATTCTGGTCATGCAAAGAGTATAGCAGTTGTTTCCTGAATCGTCAAGGCAAAATAACCTGGTGATTGTATGCTCCTCATGACCCTTGGTCCAGAATGCCTCCTTCCACTATTAGTTTCTTTATTTCTTTGTGGGCAATGCAGGCATGTGGATGGGTACACATTACCTCAGTTGATGGGGTCCCTCTATCTGTGGCTTTCCACACCTCTCATATCCAGCCGTTTACCAGATAAGTGGAGGGAATTTCATATCTAGTCCATTGGGGTATTTCATAGGATTCCAGGCTCCTGAAATTGCAAAATGTTCTTTGCATGGCTTCTGATGTTGCTCCTAGATGCTGCATAGCCCTAATATAATTCTGTGTTGCTTTATTCGGTTTAATGCTGTGGCTTTGCATATGACATCGACACCAGGTGCCGGTATTCAGGTCCAGTCTGGAAGACTCGTGGTGCTCTTCTAGAAAAGGCATCAGTGTCAATGTTGGTGCTTCCTGGATGGTGCGGCTGTTTGAATCATGCTAGGGCAGAGTGGCAAGACCTTGTTGCCCAGTGGAGTTCAGCTTGACTGATTTTAAGACATGTATTTGTGGATTGTTTTCCGTCATGGCAGGGAACTAGGACCCATATCAGAAATCAAGGACATTTCCTGCTGCAGCTCCCACCAGGGCTAGTAATTTAAGCAAATGTCTTTCAGAAATAGATAGACCTTGGCTGGCAAAGGTTTTGGATCTTAATTCACATTTGCGCTTCCAGGCTGACATACACATGAAAGACAGAGGGCTCCCAGTTTTCAGTCACCCTGCAGATTTGCTGGTTAAAATATGGATGACAGTGTGCTGCAGTCTGTATGGCACCAAAAAGCGCCCACACTCTGTGGAGTGGTTCCTCAGTGGCTTCACACTTTCAAATATCTTTCTCATTGGTCAGAAGCCTATGGTGAGCTGGGTTAAAAATGTACCAATCGCGGTGAAGCCTATTATGAATTTGGCTGGTAGTTCCACAATCCAAGGAACCTCTGTAGCTCCTAGAGTGTGTTTGGTCTCGTCCAATTGCAAGTGCTTTCACTTTGGACGCATCAACAGCACTAACCTTGGCAGATACTACGTGGCTAACACGCTTCACACTAATCCTGCAGAACTGGCAATCCCAAGGATCCCTTCATCCCCTGGTCCTACAGATGATCTTGATCCATCATATGTTTCTCTCTGTATCCTTCTGAGTCCTTCCAAACACAATGATGTCTCAAGGTGCAACAGTACTTCCAAAAGGTTCATGTCTCCAGCATTCCCATGATGGACAGTAGCAGTCGCACCTGGCATGTCTTCGGACTTCCAGTTGAATTCTTAGAATCCCAGATGAAAGTGGATTTTTCTTTGCCTTCACAAGTAACACTGGAATCTGGCAGTAGCCACTTCTGAGGTCCAGAGTGTTGAATCCTCTGCCTTTTGTTACACAGTCCATCACCTCATCCAATAGAAATGGGGTGGACTGGTCTGGGATGTCGTGCAGTTTAGTTTTCTATAGTTCATGCGCTTTCGGATGTCATTATTCCATTTTCTAAAATGAGCCCTGCATTGAGAAGTTCCACTATTGTCTTTGCATGTTCTTTTAAGGCAGGTACTTTTGGTGACTTGAATGTGGTGTTGCATGCCAGGTGTCCCATCTCGGTCCCGTGCACAGGTGCAAAACAGCGCTATGTGCAAAGGCTACCCTTACTTTGCCTCTTTCTGACAATGGGAATTTATCAAAGTTCAGTGTCAAAAGGGCTTGGATGGCGAAACCTTCCTTAGTAAGGCAGACATTTGGGCCATAGCGGAGGATGGATTAAATTGTAAATTTCTTGTTCTTCCAGCAACAGCAACATTTATCTTGTTCTGTGATGTTGGTCATGTGAACCGTTTTCAGACTCCTACTTGGTTTGTTAAGCAAAGACCTTTGAGCAAGTAGGCCACTAAGCTATCAATCTCTGGTCCTCCCATTTTCAGCCGTGTGGGCACGTTACTTTCCCTGAGGTTGCTCCCACCTTGCCCCATCTGGATGGATCTCCCAGGAATGTTGAATTGGTTGAGAATCCAGAGAACTACAACTCCCATAGCTCCTTCAAATGGATATGCGCTTCCAGTGCTTCCCTCTCCATAACAATGGCATTCAACATCTCCCACTCGAAGAATGTGTAACACTCCAGGGGGTCCATAGGTAGATGTTGCAGATAGGTCTGCTAATAGGGCTTGTATAGGATAGCTACTCGCGTTGCACAGCCCCGTAATAATGTACTCTGTTTTCTCTCAATCATCACTAGTAAAGTCAAGGGGTCTACGTAGCCAGCAGGGTTTTTTAATTATTTTTTTTATCTGTTCATTACATTTTCCAGATAATTCAATCAACAATAGAAGAACTTCAAGCAAATAATAAGATAACAAGAACATAACATTATCAAGTGTAAACAATTTCCTATATACAAATGAAGGAAAGAAGAGAAAAAGAGAGAGAAAGAAAAAAAAGGAAAAGCTGGCAGGTTTTCTACCATGTCGGCTGGTAACACTTGCCAGGGCATTGATCCTACACATCAGACGCAGTTCTTGTTGCTTGGATTTGGGTTGTTGCAGCAGATTGTCATTTCCCTGACACTGTGGCATGCCCTTATCTGGTATGCTATGGTAACACATACGTGTAGAGCATGCATTCGCCTTGAAGATGCATCCAGGTGCCTTCATAGAGGTCCAGGATGTTGTCACCCCTCCCCCCCACCCCTGTGAGAGTTGTAGTGACTGGGGTTTCACTCCTTGTGAGATTCTGGATGCTCCGGGGCCAGAACCTCATTGGGATTCTCGCATCAGACGTCAGGGCACTAAGCCGCTCCATGACTTTGTGGTAGTTGATGGCATTTTAACACACCCTGGTGACGTGCACTTCCTCGCCACACCTCTGTCAAACCAGAGCCACATATACACACACCATGCATTAGCATAAACCCCCCACTGTCAAACACACCTTACAAAGTCACAAACATCCCAAGGCACACCTCACTTTCACACACATGCTTCACATGCACTTATCCAATACATATACCATCCACACACACGTCACCTCAGATGCCTCTGTGCTGCCTGCAGTGGGAGTTTGGAATCCCAGCAGGACCACTCGGCCCTTCATCCGTCTGAAGTTAATGCATTGAGCAGTGTTGCATTGGGCAATAAAAGCAGGAACTGATATTATTATTATTATTATTATTGTTATTAGTAGTATTTCTCTCAGATATGTGTGCATGCCACACATGTCTCTACCGCAACTTACAAACACGGATGCTAAACACGCCACAGGTTCTACACATGCACATATCCCACTCATATATACACTGCACACACGTGCCTCTCACACAGTGCAAACCAGATCCCCCTCATACAGCCCTGACCCACACTCAAATGCATTCTACTACCACAAGACCCTGTCACACACCCGGCTCGCTCGCTCCCTCTCTCACACACGCCCTCACGCGCACACACACACACCCACCGCTTCCTTCCCACACAGACACCTCACACTCACCAAAACATTCCTACAGTCCCTCAATGACTGACGCCTCTCAGACAGAAACACCCACCCCTCAAACACCCAGCTGCTACATATAGCTAACCTCCCTCCTTCATGTGCACACACACACGCACACTTGCAGGGCCACGCACACATTTAGAACACCCGATATGACGTTTTGCTTCGGTAGTTTATCGTATTGATGTTATGATTTGGCTCAGATGCAAAGTCATTTCCTGCAAAGGTGCACCTTTTCCATCTGCAACAGCTGCATCCCACTAATGTATGTAGGCCGCCATATAATCATAAACACTATTTTCAGAGTAATAGTTCATTTTAAAAGGGTTTTGCCTTCTGTGGGTGTTGTGCACAAGGAAGGATATACCGTATGGGAAACACGTTCGGTAAGTGACGCGTCTGCTCCCACGTGTGCATTCAAGGAATGGCTCCCCGCAGAGCTATCCCACTCGTGTGACTGCAGATGCGCAATGTTTGCATACCTGCAATTGCGCCGGGCAACTGAAGATGCGAGAAGGCCAGCGGTCCAGGTCATCTTAACGCAGTCTGTTTGAAAGCCATCTTTTAAATCTTATTAAACCTGACCAGTTCGAATAAATGTCTGACCTGGCCGTTTACAATGATTTCCTTTTTTAAATGTCATGTTCATCAGTAGTTAACAGATGAATGGCTATTAAAAGTATAATTAAAATGTTCATTTCATTTCATTTATTAATATACACACAGCAATTTGCTTTGTATATGCAACAAATAAAAACATATTTATACAATGCATAGACATAAAACATTTCCAAAACCACACAATAAAAACCGGAAATATGAAGATTTAAAACATGATTAAACATCACCAATTCACATTAACTCAAATATCTGCACACATTTCCTGTCAAGTTTAACCACAAATACACACAATTCAGGTCATTTCCTTCCACGAACATTTGCCAAAGTGTCGAAGAGTCAGTACAGTCAAAACAACGATTATATGGTTTCAGAAACTTGGCTCTATTTAAAATAAGACTGTCACATCTGGTCATGATATGTTCAAGAGATTCCATTACATTTTCTCCACACAGACGACAGCACCGTTACACACGAGGAATACCTTTTTTTGCACCCAAATCTCCAGAACTATGCATTGATAACATTTTAGCAATACATATTGTTTTACAATCCCAGATTCTGGGATAGCATCAATTATTATGTCAAAATAACTGGATAGCCCCAGCAGCCTACGACGTTGGGCTTCATTGAAAATAGTTTACTAAATGACTAAAACACATCAGAAAAGATCCTGATTCCGACACCCAATTCTAAACTTGCTATCGCATCTCATCAATGCGTGTGAGATACTCTTGGGAGTGAAATTTAGCAAAGTGTGACATATTAATTTTTCAAATGTATACATTGTTACATATGTAATTGCCAGTACAATACCACAATCAACATGAGACAACTGCATTAAAACATCATTTGTGGTGATACAAAAATATGCCTTTCCCAACTCATAACAAAATAAGAAAGTAAAAAAAAGTCCCAGGGCCTCACCACGAGATTGGTGGTCATTTTAAGCCAGGTGGTATTTCTGCAAACCGCCAGTTTTTTCGGTCCACATAATGCACAGTTCAGCACCGCATGCAGCGTTCCCAGATGTGGCGAGGCTGAACTTGATGCCTACTCTAATTCACATACCGCATGTGGTAATTACTGGATGTGGAAACGTGAAATAAAGCATGCTCTAATTACCACACAATTCAGAGTTTCCAAAATGATCAAAATAACACAAGAACAACATCCAACATTTACTTCCTTCAAAAAGCAGGTGGTAATGTCTGCCAGGTGAGGTCAAATGATGCTCAGGGGTAGCCCATCAACGCCAAAAGGATACAGAAAGCCCACCCAAACATCCAACAACACAGCCAAGCAGAAAGCTATCACTCCAGGTTGGAGAGCGCGACATCATTTTTAAGAGCAAGAGATATCACCACATCCAGCATGAGAGGATCACACTATGACATGCAAGAAGGTTGGGTCGGGGGGGGTTGAGCATACTGCACCTAAACAGGTGATACAGGCTGATGATTTGGGTGTCTGTTAGTGCCCTTACAAAAATAGGCACTAACAGACACCCAAATCATCAGGCTGTATCGCCCGGATAGGTGCAATATGCTCAGCGCCCTTTGACCCAAATCTCATGGCCACCAGCCCGGCACGAGTAGAATTACCAGTGGTAGTCCTAAGGAACATCCCATCTGAGGAATTTCTGCCACTGGGCCTTGTGAAGGAAAGCTAATGACGCAGGCACAAAGGAGATGTTTGAGATCATACACAAGATGGCTCTGCCCCATACCCACTGGATGATCTTCAACACCTTCCAGATGACACACATACCCATGAAGAAAATGGACTGTCCAGATGATATACATAGACACATCAGAAGGCAAATATCTCCTCTCTTTCCTTCATCCCTCACATTCAGGAAGAAGTCCCACTTTCAACTCCACCTCCTCAAAGGAAGTATTACTTTCCTCATCTACCCCCAGAAGCTCAATGTCTCTAGGGCTCTGGTTCTCTCTAGGCTAGACTACTGCAATAGTCTTTTCCTTAATCTACCCTCTTCTTCTCTATGCCCCCTCCAGCTAATCCAGAATAGGGCTGCAAGACTTCTTTCTCCTTGGCCTCAAGCCCAGGGACAGCATCTCTCAAGCCCTAAAAAGTCTCCACGGTTGCTGCAAGGATCAAATGAATATCCATCTGCCTCATCCACAAGCCTCTCTCGGGCCATGGACCACGCTACCTACAACGTGCTCTCACTAAATACTCTCCCTTCAGATCTTTACATTCCTCCGGCACCAACTGTCTGTGGCTTAGGCGCTTCGCTAAACAGCAAGCTGGTGACTGATCTCTTTCCTCAGCAGGCTCCCTCCTATGGAATAGCCTTCCCCTTCCTCTTCGTCTTGAGCTGGATTGCCTCAAATTCCAGAAGCTCCTCAAGACGTTCCTTTTCACCTCCTCCCCCCTTCCTCCCTTCTGTGTTAAATCACACAGTTGCCGAGATTGGTGACCAGGGCCCTTATGTGTCCTCCCGGGTCTTGGCTGTCCACACCCAATCCCCTACAGCCTCCACCCCTCCCAGCACATTGCCTTGGCACCCACTGGCCTATGTCCCTGCAG
The DNA here is from genome assembly GCF_040938575.1 of Ambystoma mexicanum. NCBI lineage: Eukaryota > Metazoa > Chordata > Amphibia > Caudata > Ambystomatidae > Ambystoma > Ambystoma mexicanum. Next base: position 1,091,541,523 of record NC_090937.1, on the reverse strand, counting down.
GCCTGCACTTACTTCTTTTGGTGGTTGACCACTCCCCCTATACACTTACAGCTGCTCACTCCCTATCACTTCCCTCTTGATACACATAGCACTTACCCCCCCCCCATTCCCTCATCCCTTCTCTCCCTCTGCACTTGCACATTCTGAATGCTCACAAGGCTTAGTAGGTCCGCCTCTATCTTTCATTGATGTATTTGTTCCTCCTGTTCTTCATTCCCATGTCCCCTCTATGTTGCTCTGTGGGCACTTTGAAACACAATTTACTTGTTGTATAAGCGTCTTGCAAATGCACAATAAATAAACTTGTCTCCAGGAAATGGATGCCCGGCAGGTATGCCAAGAGGAACTTGCTGCAATGCAGTTGAAAGTCATGGCGGACGTCAAGAAGGCCCTCACCGGCCTTGGGAAAAAGATGGACCATCATAAAGGCCATCTCTGTGCCTTGAATGACTTAGCTGCACAAGACTATTGAAAGCCAGAGAATGAGGGCAGCCATAGAGGCATCATCCCACAGGTTCAAGATGGTGTCGGGGACACTGGGGAGGGTGGAGCAGTCCCTCATCCATCTGAGCTCTGCAGTTATCCATAACCCAACCCCATCAATCTCAGCCATGCCTGCAGATGAATCTTTGCTTGGCAGTTCCCCTTCTTAGTCATCGCAACTGTAGACCCTATCACCAGCAGCCATACTGGTTGAGGGAAAAGGGCACATCAATTGGGATCACTCAACAACACAGTCATGTGTGATATGAGGTGGAGGGTTGTGTTGGGGTGATTGAGTGGGTGGGAGTGAGGAAGAGATGAGTGTTTTGGGGTGAGATAGTGATTGGAAGGTTGTGTTGTGGTTAATTCAGCAGGTCGATGTCAGGAGTGGAAGGGTGAGTTGGGGTTGAGTCAGTGGGTGGGATGGGAGTGCAGGAGTGTGTTGGAGGTTGATCCAGTTGGGGGTGGGGAGAAGAGGGGGATGTTGTGGTTGACTCAGTGGATTTACTTGGGGTGGATGAGGGTATTGGAGTTGATTTGATGGGTGGGTGGGTGTGGGTGTGCAGGGGTCTATTAGGATGAGTGGATCTGTTTGTTTGACTCAGTTGGTGCGACAGGGGTTGGAGGGATGTGCTGCAGGTGATTCAGTGTTTGGGAGTGAGGGTTGGAAGGGTGTGTTGCAGTCGATTCAGTGGGTGGGAAAAGGGGTGGGGGGTTTTATTGGGGTTGATTCAGTGGGTGTTGAAGAGGTTTGTAGGATGGTGTATGTGGTTATTGATAGCATGTGCAGCAATAAATGGGCGTTATGGAGCATTATGCTGCAGTCCTCTGTCATGTTATTGTTGTATGCCTCCAGTGCATGGCAATCTTGAAGTAACTGAATAAATCCCCAGGCTCAGCTAATCCACACTGTCATAGTAAAGGCAGTAATACTTCACCCAGTGTGGTCTAGGCAAGTACTGCATCGTGTATATTGTATTTCGGCTTGAGGTAGAACCAATGAGTCGTATCTTAGTCCACAGAGCCAGACCTTCCTCTACTAAAGCTTGTGGCTGCCCTACACTTCTGTGTCAGTGGCAAATTCCAACACTTGGTTGGCATGACACTGGTCGCATTTTCATGTGCGCTTGCCCAGGTATTTTATGCCCATCATCTACATGCCCCAGACAATTTAGCACTCACTATTACCCCGGATACAAATGCCATTAAGGGATGTTTCTGTGAAATTGTTACCTTCCGTCATGATTTCCTCAGCCAGCACACATTTCCCATTGTTGTTCTCTCATGTGAGGGAGCAGGTGGACAGGACTCACTGACAACTGTGCACCTTCAATGTCCAATGCACTTCCTACCAGAAGTCAGATCAAATGTTTCCAGCAATTGTTGCCGGTGATCCACCCATCATGCCCATCAGATTGGGGACACTTTGCATGTACGCCTTCTTCTTCCTCTTTGTCATTGCCTGGAGGGGTGTTCTCATGGCTTGCATGGACACATTTTGACTAAAGCATATATTATGCACCACTGCGAAGTAGGCCCCGAAATATGACCCAGACAAGTCCAAAAGGCCCATCCCATGGTGGAGGATATTGGGATATGGGTATTATTTTTGCATCTCTGCAGCTAGGGTTTGGCCTCTGCAGGTTGGGGAATGTGTTCGAAGCCATGGCAAGCAGGGACAGCCTATATATCCTGCTGGGGTAGAGAAAAATGTTCATGTCAGTAGCTACATGCATTTCCACTACCCTGACATCCAGTTAGGTGAAGGATTTGCAGGGCCAGTTGATGGGGCGTGGCAGGAGAGAAAGGAGTTCTGAGTCTACAACTTCCCTTTGGACAACGTCCCAGCCCAACATCTATGTCCGCTAACCTATCGCTGCCCATCTCTCCCTCTAATCCGTAACCCTTGACTCCCCTCTGGATAGCTCCCCCATCCACCACTGACTTCCCTCTGGACAAACCCCTTGACATTTCCATCAGCGGGTTTTTGACTTACCTAAGAGCCACAATCGTTGTCCCAATGTGAAGAATTACCACATTATGGGTTGAACCAGTAAACCAGGCACAGCAGTGCGTGATTATGAGGTCTGCGTCACAGGTCATCTGGGCATTGTAGGTTTGTTGCTGCTACCATTCCGGTTCATCTTCTCCCTCACATTGAGTGGCACAAATAAGGCGCGTGTGCAGTTAAGGGCACCTATGATGTTACAGAATTGGTCAATTGCAGGACAATGCTCTTAATTTCCCCCTCCTCCTTTTCCCAACACTTTGCACTGCTGCAGAATTGAAGGTATAGGGCTCACTCATGGAGGCCAAGGTTTTGGTGCTGGTGTTGGCACTGGTGGTGGTGGTAGGAGCACTTCCCCCTGATAATGTCCTGGTGCTGGTAGGTGCACTGCAGTTAATGATGCCCTGGCGGTCATGGTGGTGTGGACACTGCTCCTGATGACGGCCTGGTGGTTGCAAGTGTTTGGGTGTGAGCTTTTTCAACCAGATCGCCTGGAGGTTTCCTCTGTTGGGAATGGAAGTGATATGTTGTGGGTTACAGCAAGCCAATGGCTGAACAGTTAATAACCAAAACATGTTATGGGTGAAAGCTTTAGAATTAATCTTAACCCCTATCGGCAACCTTCTATACCACTATTTTAGTCCATTTGCCTCATTGTGGGTGGCTATAGGTATTTGATCATCATGTCCAAAGTAGTCAGCCGCTTGGATAACTAATCCTTGCATTTCGGTTCCTTATTGTCTTGTGCGCATGGCACCTCCTTGTCCTTGGCATGTGCTATCGTGATATACACACATCCACATTACCATGCTTGGAAGTGGCAGATACAGTAGATGACTGGTGCATGGTGGCACAGATAGTGCATCCTTTGACTACTTTAATGATTAGCTGGGTCAGTAGTGCATGTAGAGATGTCTGAAGCATGCATTTGGTGTAAATCAGTGTTGTGTTATTCCCATTTTGATAACTTATTTTTATCTTTGCAACAATACTGTGTTGCCAAGTAAGGTGTCATGTTCAATGTTGCATTGGCATTTCACTTCGGCATTGTGGTACATGTAGCGAATTAACATTTGAGTGGCTGTGCTCCAGCATCCTACCCAGGCTTTATCTTGCATAGTGCTGACACTGATAGGACTGTTGTGCTTACCCTGGGCATGTGGTTTGCTTTCCAACAAGACATGATGGGGCCATGACTGTGTATACATGTGTTTGTTTTGTTTCCTCTGTTTCATAATGATGCATTGCACCATTGCAGGGTTTTGACGTTGGATTGGCACGTGATCATGGCAATTACATGACTGCTACATGTGGGTTACACTAAAACATTGCCTCACAAGTCCTCAACTTTGTCAGGGAAAATTGCTTCATTTTGTACTCCTCAGCAGTAATGTGTGAGCTGGCTCCCACCTCATATCACCAGTGCCCATCATGCCTCTGTTGTCCACCACACTGGTCAACTTCTCCTCCAATGGGTGCCCGAAGAGGCCTGGAACTATGCCCCCTCCTGTGCCCATACATTCCTGTTTGTGATCTGAAAGACTGGTGTAGACCCAGCAGTTCAGATCATTCCATATCTTTTTGCTGTCTTTGGTGGTTCTGATTTTGGGTGGACCCTGCAATTACTTTGTCCTGCAGGCAATCCCGAAAATGGCAATTCTTTTAGGTCGAATTTGTTGATTTTTGTGCACCGTTTTAAAGAATAGATAGGGGGTTGTGTTATGGTATAAAAAAAAGCTGGGGGATCTTGGGGTGGGGGTCACCTCTGCATGAAAAAAAGAAAAAATGTACAAAAAATCCCACAAAATATTTTCGAAATTCGACCCAAAATAAATCGTTATTGTGGTCCACGTATTTTTTCAGCTTCTCATAGTAGAACCTTCCTATACACTGTCCCGGAGTTGGACCCACTTGCTGGGGACTGTTTTGGACATAAGGTGGTCTGCGAGCCTAAATGCTTGCCTGGTTGCCTACTCTGCCAATACAGTGAGTGTCTGCCCACTGAATGTAGGTCTTGCCGGGCACCTGCAGTATCCCTTGAACCCTGTCTTTCGTCCATTTTGATTGGCTGGCACTCTGATGCTGTGATTCAGGATGGTTTGAATATAGAAATGGACCATGGCCCCCGCTCTTGGTCTACTTCTTCACATGTGCAGCATTTCCAGATCCGGTGGAGGTGTTTATGCAGGGGTGACGTGTTTCCAGTAATATCACGTGGGGGTATCCTTATTATATTCCATCCGGAAATTACAACTGTCTCATTCATGGTGGTAGCGGCTCAATCATGCTGAGTGCCTCAAATTACCACATGTGGTAGCAGTAAATACTGGATGTATGATGTGGGGTGTTAACCCCAAAAAACCCTAAATCAACACATGGTAATAATGGGACAATGATGTGAACAGGGGTGGAATAATAGAGTTAATGAGATGACCTTGTTTGTCAGATGGAGAGAGATGAATGTTACATGGAAAATAGGGCAAAGAGAGTTTAGCACAATAAGAAATAAAAAAAATGGTTATGACTCTAATTCCATTAAGTGCATGAGGGCATAGAAAGAGAAACTTGAAAGCACACCTAGACATGCTATCTTCACAGTGGCATTGTTTAAGCATTTTCACCCGACCGTCGGGGTGAGGGTGGGGGCAGTTCTATCATTAGGTGCCCAGAAGCCAGATTTAACAGCGCCAAGGGCAACGAAGGCAGGCTAAGGACATCTAATTGTTGGCATTGTGAAGAGACGACAACACAAGGTTCAGAAGTAAGCTCCTTTATTGAAGCCCACAGGGCCACGGCTACACTGCCAGCTCCATCTCAACCATAATAACAGTAATATTCAAAACCTAACATTCTCAATGCCATCACAATACGTAGTTATAAAGAGCTATTGAATAAAAACCTTCAAATGATTTGGCATTTTTCTTTCCCTGCAACTCATTCTCATTCCCACGGGATCCCTGGTACAATTCTCCTGTCCAGGGGCATTGTCAATTTCCACACCTAACTCCACACTCCACTTACTACTCCCAGCCACCTCCTTGTGTCGGGCCAGCCTTCCTTTGGACCAAACCTCACCACCTTTGACCATCACCACCCATTATTTTACAGCAGAAATTCTCTTCGGCCCTAAAAGCTTACTCTCCAAACACTTTGGTCAAATGCAAGGATTTTTGATCCAAACTATGTCTCCAAATGACCATTTGCACTCTTTCACTCCATGTGAGGTATCAAACACCCTTTTGTAATTCTCTTGTCCCTTTTGTATTTCTTTCATTACTTCTTCTCGGTCCACCCACACGGGTGTTGCCACACCCATCCAACCAGGACACGCTTTGGTCCCAGGCTTGCGTCCTTTCAATGAAACAAAATGTGACATTTTTGCTACCGAATGTGGCGTGGTGTAATAACCCCAAACCAACTGTCTTAGAACTACCTCTCAGGGTAAGAACAATCTTGCTTTTGTCACTTAGAGCACAGTCTGCACAGTCACTCACTTCCCTTTCAATAAACGTGTCCATAGTTGGCCACCAATTACTCACACTTTTCTTTGTGTGTTGTTTACACCTAAATGACCCTGATGTGCCCGTTCAATCAACCTTTTTGTATGTCTTCAGGGGGCACAAACCTTACCCCTCTCCTCAGTTTGGTCCCTAACAATGATAATTCATCTTTCACTTCGAGAAAAGGCTCAAACCTTCTATCCAGCACCTCTCTGTCATGCCATCCAATAACCGTCCACTATAAAACTGATTACAATACAGCATCTCTTTCCGTTGTATTTTCCCATTGCTCTTCACAGATTGCTCCTTCTTCAATACTTGCCAGTACTGACTCATCCACATGCTGCCCTTCTACTTGCGCTGTTGACTCTACAGACAATCTTGAAAGACATTCCACCACTGAATTCTTCTTAACAGGTAAATAACATACATAAAAGGCATACCCCTGCAGATCTAACAACCATCTGGATATTCTTGGAGAACCTTTACTCCATCTCGAGTTGGCCAGCATCTGCACCAATGGTTTTTGGTCTGCCCTTACCACAAATTTCTGACCCCACAGAAAAAATGTAAAGTGAAGAATCACCCAGAATACCGCTAATGCTTCCCTCTCTACAAATGAGTCATTTCTTTCTGAGCCCCTTAGAGGCCGGGAAGCAAATGCTACTATTGGTTCTTCCCCACTATCATCTCTTTGAGTTAATGATGCTTCTAAACCTAGAATGCTAGCATCAACATTTAAAAATGTCTTGCTTTTACAGGAGAACTTTCCCAACGAAGGCGCATTTGATATACTTTCCTTGATTTTCTACAACGCATTCTCACATTCTTTGGACAATACAAACTTCACCCCTTTTTTTTAATAACGACCTGAGGGGCGTGGATAAAATTGCAAAGTTTTCGACAAATTTGTGATAGTACTCTGATAATCGTAAGAATGAGCGTAATTACTCTTTGTTCTTGGGTTCTAGAGCTGACTTGATCGCCTCAAGTAGGCTGTGCTTTGGAATGATCCCTCCTGGTGAAATATGATGTCCTAGGTATTCAACGGTTTGTACTCCAATTTTGCATTTGCTTCTCTGAATAGTCAATCCTGCCTCCTTTCGTTTGAGCAGTACTTCTCTCACTTTCTTATCGTGTTCCTCAACTGTCGGCGTGTACACTAAAATGTCATCTTGGAATATTATGATGTTATTCACATACTCAAGAACCTTTTCCATTACTCTCTGGAACACAGCGGCCACTGAAGCTAAACCGAAAGGCATCCTGCAGTACTTAAATGTTCCTTCAGGTGTAATAAATGACGTACGTTCTTGGCAGGAGTGTGTTTATGGTACCTGATGATATGCTGCAGAAAGGTCCATTGCTGTAAATTCCTTAGCATCCTTTAGGAGTGTTAATGCCTCTGAAATCCCTGACAGGGGATGTTGTTCTACTAAAATGTTTTTTATTCAAATCTCTAAGGTCCACACAGAGCCTCAATTTCCCATTAAGCTAAGTCACCAGTACTATTGGAGAAAACTATTCTAGTTCCTTCTACTCTCTCAATGACTCCTTTTTGCAGCAACATGTCCAATTCTTACTTGAGTTTTTCTCGCAAGTGATGAGGCACAGGGCGTACCTTGTGTACTATTGGAGTTGCGTTGGTCTTTAATCTAATACAATGTTCAAAGCTCTCGAGTTATGTTATGTTATGTTTATTGGGTTTATATAGCGCTTTAATCCAAAGCGCTTTACAGTATAACAATGAGGTAAAATAATAAAAGAAGTATATATACAAACATGAAGCAAACCAGTGAGACAGTATGTAGAACAATTTACTGAGGTAAAGGGGGAGAGGGAAGGGAGAAGGAAGAGGGAGAGGAAGTGGGTAGGAGGTTACAAGTAACTGAATTAAGACCAATGGGTGAGAGGAGAACGGGAAGGGAGGGAAAGGAGATGGGAAGGGAACAGGGGAGTTGGAGAGGGGAGATGGTAGTGAAGGAAAGTCGGGGGGGAGTGAAGAAGCAGGGCTTTCAAGGAGGTGCGGAAGGATGAGTAGGTGGGAAAGGAGTGGATAGAAAGCGGTAAGGAGTTGCAATGTAGAGGGGCCAAGAGCTGAAAGGAACGGAAGCGTGAGGAGGCGCATGGGGCAGGGGGTACAGTGAGTAAGAAGTGGTCAGCAGAGCGGAATGTGCAGGAGTTCTCCCAACTTCTCAGAGAAAACGTCGGGGAATTTCTCTTCCCACTTGTCTTGAATCTCCGCAATTGCTATTTGTTTTGTTTGTTTGTTTTGTTATGTTTAATATTTGTAATGCGCACCAGACCCTGGATCAACAGGGCGCAGCAAAAAAGGATATGTTCAACTTGGTTACATGGCCAACCGGCCGGCATATAAAATCACATCATAAAATCACATCAATATGTACGCAGTAACATTACATAGTTGCAAGCGAGTGCACTGAGGTTACAGGTGTATGACATACAGTACATTGTGGGTTAGGTGACATAGGATAAGGACGAGGTGTAAGGAGGACGTTGGACTGGGTTTTATTTGTTGTTATCTTTTAACCAGTTGATCAGGATCTGTCTAAATTTGACAAATGGCTGAGGGGCTCTAATGTCTGGAGGAAGGAAGTTCCATAGTTGTCAGCCTTGACTGGGAAGCTATGTCCCCCAATGGTTGATAGTCTAAATGTTGGAACTTGGAGGCAGTTGGAGTTAGCAGTTCTTGTTGGTCTGGAGGATGTTTTTTTGCAGATTCTGTTTATAAGGTAAGGTGGTGCATTATTATTAAGGCACTTGTGGGTAAGGGAGGCAGTCTTCAGTTTGATTTTGCCAAAGTAGTTAACCATTTGTATTGTCCTCTAGTGGATGAGATATGTTCACTTCTATTAATCTTCAATGCAGCTCTTAGGGCATTGTTCTGTAGGACCTGTATTTTGTGGATTGTTTGTTTGTTCGCTCCGATGTAGAGTGCATTACAATAATCCAGTTTGGAAAGTATGAGGGCTCTAGCCAACGTGAGGCAACTGTCTGTGGAAAGGAATTGTTTACTGGCTCTGATAAGTTTGCATGTGTATGCAGTAGCCGATGCGAGGGAGTTAACTTGTTTACTGAAGTTCATAGTGGCGTATAGATAGAAGCCTAGGGTCTTCACTTCCTTTGCTACTTTTATGTTATTACCATCAATAGTGAAGTTGGCATAATCAGGGCTAAATTTGGCCAAAAGAGTCGGGGTGCCTAGAATGATGAGCTCAGTTTTGTCGTCATTCAGGCATAAACCGTGAGTGGCCATCCACGCCTGAACGATACTGTAGATTCTAATCACCAAAGCCAGATCGACGATGTAATCTCCTGAAAGCAGAAGGAGGATTTGGGTATCGTCTGCATAGTTAGTATAGGCTATACCCAAATGGTCCATTTTGTCGAAGAGGGGCTTGGTGAATACGTTGTAGAGTGTAGGTGACACACGGGATCCCTGTGGAACGCCGCAGGTTATGGGTTTGGGGTCTGCTGAGGCCGATGGAGAGAAGAATCTCATGGTCCGGTCACTCAGAAAAGACTTGATCCAGGTTATAGCCTCCTTGGAGAAATGTGCTGCGGAATCAAGGTGCCTGCATAAGACTTTGTGGTCGACTAGATTGAATGCAGCCGAGAGGTCTAGAAGGAGGAGTAGTGCTGCTTGGTCTTTATCTGAAAACTCATCTATTTGCGCCGTAAGGTCAATTAAGGCCGTTTCGGTGCCATGTTGAGGGCGGAACCCCGATTGCCGAGATCCTAGTAGGAGATTGGCTTCCAGGAAGTTTTGTATCTGGATATATGCCACTTTATCTAAAATCTTTAGAAGAAATGTCACGGTCGTAATGGGTCTGAAGTTCGTAGGAATGGCAGGGTCAAGGGTTTGCTTTTTCAGTAGTGGCAGAACCCAGGATTCCTTCAGATTGTTAGGGACAGTACCGGTGGTGAATGACGAGTTAATAAGTTTAGTTATGAAAGGAGAGAGTTCTCTCCTCTCATGCGCATTCGCCTGTATCCGAATGCCTAGGTTGGCTTGTTCTTCCGATCCCAATAGAGATGATCCTGTTCGCCACAAACACCTCTACTGCACAATTACGCCCTTTATATTCTATTTCAGCATCTCGTAACCGTACATTTCAATTTCAACTTCTCCATAACCGTGCGGTTGAATATCAAGTTCTCATAAATCTTGTAATCTCCCACCAACAACCTTCATAAATGTTTCACCAGAGATAATTGTCCAAGGGGTCACACTGTCTACTTTCATCATTAATGGATTTCCATTGATGCAAAACTCATTTGATGGCCCCTTTTTTCCTCCTCCGAGGGCTGACATTTCAAACACATGTCAGACTTTGGCATTTTTCTTCTCAGTCACAGACATTTGTGCCACCTCTTGTTCTGATTTGATTGGCCAGTTAGGCTGTTCAATGGTGTTCACTGAGTTCTCCCTGCATACTGTGGCAAAGTGTCCTTTGTGCTTACATTTTATGCAAGATGAATTTCTTGCTGGGCAGACCAAACTTGAGAATACATGTCCAGTATAACCACACTTGAAGCAATGTAGGCCCTCCCTTCCATCGGTGGCCCTTCTGCTCCTCAGTGCACACTCCCTACTTGTTCCACTCTCATGTCTTTCATGTAGTGAGCGGTCTGTTCAATGCTGCGGGTGAGTTCTACCGCTTGCTCAAGTGGCAAGTCCCATGCCAACAACGTTCCTTGGATTTTAATGTTATTTGTGCACCTAGCTGATCTCTGATTAGGTAGTTCGTCAATTGTCCGAATTCACAAGTGTAACTAAGTGTGCGCAGTGCAGCCACATAGCCCTCCACATATTCTGCAACTTCCTGTTTCCTCTGAAAAAAAATATGTCTCTCAAATGTTATGTTCTTCTTTGTTTTGTAATGTTCTTGTAACATTTTCACAGCTTTGTTATAGTCATCTAAATCGCCAGCATCTTCCGTTGTGGGTTCTGATAGTCACTCAAACACCCAGCGCCCTTCAATACCTAAGTTGTGCAACAGTAAGGCATGTTTCCTTGCGGTAGCAAATTTGTGTCCCCTCATTGCTAGTAGGTACGTGTCCAATATTCTCTTCCAGCTTTTACACCTTGGGAGGGTTTTCTGGTTCTGCTAAATACGGTGGCGATGGGGATATGATTGCTGTGGCCATTTTTATCCTCATCTATATTTAGGTTTTGCACAAAAAAACATATTTTGTTTTTTCTCTGTTTGTAATTGCTCAGTTGCTTTAATCGTTGTTCATGTGTTTTTATTTGTTCATATTATCCTGGTGGTGCGGTAGGTTGTATTGCAAAGCATTTGTTTGTTCCTGATTTGTAATAGTCTCTTTGCACGTCTCCCACGTGCGCGTCTTCTTGTTTATCAATACCTAGGTAATGTTCCTCCACTTTGTTCCCACTGTGCATGCACGGCATGCATGCAGGTCCTTTCTTCTAATCCCTTGCATTGCCCGTAACGCTGCATGCGCTATTACTTTTTTCAGATTAATTGTTTTTCGGCTTCACTGCACACCTTACTTGTGGGGAACTTTCCCAGTCTTGTGTGTGAAACTCTTCCCAGGCGCTTCACTCCAGTGGGTCTGTGCGCTCTCCTCAGTTCTCCTGCTCTCGCAGGCGAGCCTCCACAGTTTGCTGCGTTGGCGCTCCGTGGGCTTCACTGACTCCTTGTCGCCATTGAAGAGACGACAACACAAGGTTCAGAAGTAAGCTCCTTTATTGAAGCCCACGGAGCCACGGCTTCACTGCCAACTCCAACTCAACCATAATAACAGTAGTATTCAAAACCTAACATTCTCAATGCCCAATGTGTTCTACATGGAACCCCTGATGGATTATGACATACCGTGGAATGTGATGTGGAAACATTCATAGATATGCATCAGAACAGAGATATGCATCAGGACATAACACATTGCATCTACCTGGGTGGCTATTGCTTTTCTCTCCTGCTGACAGGTAGGGGGTGCTGTCAAAAAAGGATGAAGAGCGAATGAGAGAATAATCAGGGCATGGCATGCATTTGCGTTAGCATAATAGCACTTCACTACAGTAAGTGGCATTGGGGAAGAAATGGTGGTGCCGGAGAATAGAGAGAGTCTCAATAGCAGAGCACAGGCGTCAGGATTGCTTAAAAGTAAAGGAGTCTGGGGGGGAGTCTCGACTCAGCAGGAAGGCAGTGACGCACAAGGGAACCAGCAAAGCAAGGCGGAGGTGGTGGTGGTAGGAGAGGAAGGTGAGTGAGACGGTGTGGGTGTGCAGAGCTCGTAGGGGGCAGCCACCCTTAGGGAGGGAGACATTCTGGTCAGTTTAATGCCCGGAATTCCACCTTCCTGGTTGTCTGAACTGGCCACACGGCTCTGAAAAGGGAGTTCGATGAGCTTCAATGGCCCTATGTGGCACCAAGTAAGCACTTCGTAGATCACATTAGAATGTGTAATAGACTAGTAAGGAAGGGATAAACACACCGCAAAGTGAGTAAAAAGACGATTCTTGTCATATCATGAATAGAAAAACATGCACAATTTGGAAACAGGAATCAACTCCAAGCAAGATAAAAAGAGTGAGTTTGATATCACTTGCAAGTAAACTCAGTAAAGTGAATGATAGGCCACATTCATGTCATTTTATGTTAAAGGATGTTTATACCACGCACTATCACCACCGGAGTGGACCCCTGGTCCTCTAATGGGCAATAGTTCATCCAGCTGCAGGGCCAATAAGTCGTATTTACACGAGAACAGAAAAGGGATATACCAACGTTATGGGGGCACAGAATAACACATCATGGACTACTAAAAGGAAACATAAATTGAACAAAGTTAGACTGTGGCTAAATAACCCAAAATACCAAACTAATGTCAGGCTAAACCATACATTCAACTTGTGTGCCGTGTCCTCAATAAGTGGGGTACCTTCCTATTTTTGGCACCCTAAAATCAGGCCACTATTCCAAGCAGAGAAAAAATAGGGAGTAACAGGTTTGCATGTGTGTGTGTGTGTGTGTGTGAGACGCTTTGTGGCACCTGCGCTGCCCAGGTGATGGGTTCAGACCAGTGGCATAAGCAGCACCTCCCACATAGAGCCACATGAATCACAGACGCGCACAGCATTCAGCAGTTGTGTATTTCCAGAGAAAGGCCCACCAGGAACGGGATCCTCCTTTCAAGGACGGCCATCTAAGTTAAACCTTCCAAGTCAGAGGAAATATTTCAGCAAGATGGTTCAAAAACGTAGGATTGTAGTTTTTGGGAGAGTAAAGGCTGCTTCCATGGCTCAGACAGGCGAATGGATAGGAGAAAATCAGGATAAATACGAGAATTTGGAAAAAGCTGCCCACAGTAGCTCCAAGAAAAAAGACAAATCTGTGCTTCTCAAGAAGTCAAGGGAAAGGTTTTGAATTAAGCAGGTTGTATTAATTTAGAAAAAGAATCTGATTATGTGGGCATCTAATAGAATATTCCTTATTATGGCACCTCCCCACAGTGGCAAGTGGCCAGTGCAGGACGGCTCTTTCCCTAGTGGGGTTTGATGACTAGTTTTCAATATCCAGAGATCCCCTCCATGCCTGGGAAGGAGAATCAGGACTCCTGATTAAATGGAGAGACCAGCTTCACAAGGCGTTTCAGACCCAGTGGCATGTCTCTTATTATTTGAATAATCTCTGTGTACGGACCCTAACTTTACCTGGATTCTATCTTGTACAGAGAGCCAATGAAGAGGTTGGGGTCCATGCCTCTCCAATGGTGTCATAATACTGATGAGGGTGGAGAAGCAACTAGCATCTCTGCAGGGAGCGAGGTGAGCAGGACACATGGATCATTTATTTCACTGTGGTTCTCGATCCATTCATTGAATTAATTTCAAAATGTTGCAGATTCAGGAAAACTTACTGAAAGATTTTGTTTGCTGGTTTCCCACATCTGCACCATTAAACACCCTTATAAGATGTGGTCTCTCATCCATTCTCCCCACATCACTGTCAGTTGAGCTTTTTGGAGCAGTTGGGCGTGCTGTTTAAAGCCCCCAAAGGTACCAGGATATAGGCATAGTAATAATTAAGGCGAGAATTGGTAGCAGGCCCTAGAGCAGGGGTACAATTACATTAGGGACTACAATATATTTATTTTTTTCATTTATTCTATTTTAATTTGTATTGCACCGTTGGATAGCAAATGTATTGCTTCAAACCATAATGTTGTATTACGTGTCGTAGACTGTTCAGCTGAAGGAAGGCTGATTGTACTATGACTTTAACTTGACTTTTCAGAGAACTTTTAGGCTTTTGGGAAAGAAACATGGTAACTCCGATCTGGGGGGAAGAGAGGGTTTGTGAATTCCTTTTGGTTCCATGTCATTTCATGGTGGGATGTTTTTTCGCAGGTTTTTTTACCGCAGATTTTTTTGGGGGGTCTCCTCTGTCCAAACCCCCAGCCCCTTTAATTTGTTATATATTCCCGAACACCCACATCCCAAATACATATTTTTCTAACCCCCTAAACATTTAGATGAGTTTTTTTTATTAAAAGATTTGCGGTAAAAAACCCTGCGAAAAAACATCGCACGATGAAAGGACGTTGACTTTTCACAGTCTAAATCTTTAAATTGGTTAGGCCTCCTAATGACCAAGACATAGATCTGAGTGACAAGGTGTATGAATGATAAGCCCCCTAAAAGATGAAATGATGAATTGAGATGCAGTACCTGGTTCATAGAGATGTTAAGAGTGGGGTCAAGGCTTGGTAGGGGGCCTGTGAAGAAGTTCTCCCTGATAAGTATGGCGATCATTGCCCAATTATGTCTGCTCTCCCTGTCCCTAGACCCTGATCTCACCTGGACTGGGGGGCCCTTCAAGTGGGAAATACTATAGTAGATGAGGGAGACCCAATCTGCATGTCCAAGGGAGCCACAGCAGGAATTGGTGGCTGTGAATTGCAGAGGTGCCCCATCGCCTGCTGTCAGTCTAGAAATACGGATACCTCTACTTTGAGACCGCAAACGCATTTTGGTGGCCGTGGACCAACCGTCTCATGCACGATATGGCAGAATATAGGTTTTCGAGTTTGCCAATGAACGACCATTTTTGATGTAACAAGAATCGCTATTTTGTTTTCTAACCATTGCTCATTGCTTTCTGTTCCTATTGCTTCGCAGTATACTTTCTGCTTACACTGCTCGACTGTGGAACATTGTTGTCTGTATGTGAAAAGGACAAGGCCGCAGGGCCGTGAGGATAACAAGAGTTCCCTGAAACACAAACGTAGGCAGCGCCAGGAAGAATGCCCGGCTCCCTCCATAATGTAGCCTTGAAGCGGAGCTGCAGGGCATTTAATAATTTCACAGCTGCCAGCCAGTCTCGTTATATGGTAGAATATGTTAGAATAATACTGCTAAAGGCTTGAATTATGCTTTTCTAACTGCCCCTCCTTGCTGAGCCCGCTAGAGCATGTCGGCTCCCAGGACGCAAATAGCACCTGATAGATAGCAAGGTCCAGAATGCAACTCCCCCCCGTATTTTGTTCGCTTCCAAGAACAGAAGCGCTGTGTTCTAGTCAATAACCGAAAGATGCCTTCGCACTCACAAATTGCAAATTGTTACTAGAATAGACGTTTGAAGGTGTCATAGTGGTCGGAGATGTCCATCATCACACCAAGTTCAAAGAAACCCAATAAAGGGGGGTGTTAAACATGTCATAGCTGATTGTTTGATATGCATTTTGTATATATGTAACTGATGTACGTAATTCACTCTCTTGCGTCCCTCGAGGTCTAGAGATACACGTTGCGGGGCGTGAGACCGAGTTGGCCAACGGAGACTTTTGCTTTGCAATAAAACCCTAGCTTTGGGAATACAACCTCGTGTCTGGCGTCTCTATCATGTGTGGTGACCCGCCTTGTTTCCATAGACGTCAGGGTCCCCTAGGGGCCCCTTTCAAGATGCCACCTGAATAGGGACCCTCCCCCACTTGTTCCTTTGTGTAACGTTGTAATTGAGAAAGGCAGAGAACGGCGAGGACGGGACGATCAAGCCGGGATCAAGAGGTGTTCGGGGCACCCTGTAAAAGTGATGAGAGACTCCTTTGCAGATCTGGACACATCTGATCCCTGATCGACGTGCCTGGCTAGAGAACAAGGAGGCGAGGGTCCCGAAACGAGGCGGAAGCCAAGAAACGCAGACACGACGTCCTTTGATGCGTCGATATACAGACGACTTGATTTATCAAGTGAGTCATTCCCCGATTCAAAGCATCCTGATATTGGTTGAGAGTTGACTTTGCAAAATCAAACGCCCTAGGTAAGGTTGATTAACCAGGGGGAAGGTTGAAACATGCCTGGGGTATTGTCCACCCTAGCGGGGTTTTTCCGCTGTGGTAGACAATCTTTGGAAGATGGCCAAATTGTACCACCTGGGGGAACGCCGGCCTATGAGATGTATGTGAAGTATGGAGTGGGTGCGATAATATTCTGTGAGACTTGGCATAGGTAAACCAGAAAGCAACAAGACCATCAGTGGCCGATTAATGGTAGTTTTGAGATGGAGAGGATAGATAACTTGGAAAGGGTGTTGATAAGAAAGAAAGCGCGTCCTGCAGCATTTGAGACTATTAAAGACTGGAGAAAGGAAACAATGCTCCGATTTAAAAGCAGAGCAAAGCATGCGCGCAGGCATAAATCAAAAGGTGAGGTAGCGGAAGAAAAAGAAGAGGAGGAGTGGACTGAGAGTCTAGAAGGGCAGGCAGGCGTGACCAGTTGAATATAGAAAAGATATACCCAAAACGAGAATTACACATAGCAGATGAATTGATAGAAAATATATTGACCCATACAAAACAAGGCCCAAGATCAGAAGTAAGACCAGACACGTCAGTAGCTATTGGCCAGACCCCGTCCGTAGCCCAAGCTCCCCCTCCGGTAGCTCAAGCCCTCCCACAGCCACAGACCGCGCACGTAACACTTCCTATTAGCCAACCAGGCCCACAACAGACACTCCCTGTTCCCATTGTCCCATCCGCACCTCCCGCCTTAGACACAGACTCGGTACCGTCCATTCCTCCCGGGGTAGAAGTTGAAACCGCGGGGGCAAGAGGCGGGACTGACAAAAGGGAGTGCACGAGGGTAACCTGCAGCGCAATCAGCAAAGAAAGGAAGGTGGAATTGCAGCAACAGGCAGAGATGTATATAGACGGGAATGATGGGACGGCAACATTGGCTTCGATATATGACTTCCGTAGAAGCAACGAAAGACAGGTAGTGTTGGAATGCATGGGTGAATATTTGGTGGAGAAATGGAAACAACTCATTGGGAAATTACCACCACAGCGATTGTTAGATTTGAATGCACTAGCATGCTGTAGGGAGAGGGATGAAGAAGTGAGAGAACATGTGTATAGACTTTTTGAGCTTAAAGATGAATTAGATGATGATTATGCCGAAATGTTTACTGCACCTGGGTACAGGAGTAGAGATATCGGGAGAAATAGGAAGGAAACTGTAGAGCCATATATACAATGACGACATTCGATGTCGTCAGTACAAAGGGGCGATAAGTTAAAAGTATGTATGCGAGAAGCGTTTAGATGGATGTCAGATCCTAGTATTCCCACAATGGAGATACACGAGATATTTGATGAATATTCCATCCCTATGAAAAGAAAAGCGCTACAATCGATGGTTGAACATTTATTAGATAAAGATATAAAAAACGATAAGGCCAGCCTGCCCGAAATAATGGCAGTATATAGAAGAGCATTAGAGCGAGGCACAGGAGAAACAGCCCTATCATTGGATCTGGGAATATTGTTACATCTAAGAGAAGGGGGAGGGACGGTAAGTGGGGCATTTCCTATGAGAGAGGTCCCACCTGCCTTTGTGCCCAAAGTGGAGGTTCCCGCAGTGGGCAGTGCAGCAGCGCAGGTGACACCAGCACATTACACCGCCCAATATGTGCATGTCCCCTTTTCCAGACAGGAGGTGAACAACATAAATCAGACGATTCCTGATATAAGAAAGAATCCTGCAGGGTTTTACAAAGAAGTAGAGTCCTGCCTACAATCATCCGTGCTTACCATGGGTGATATAGACCTAATATTCCCGGTGATCCTGCCAGCAGACATATGGAAACAAATAAGGAAGGTAGATGACACCACGGCCTTTGGCGCCACATGGGCGGACTTGATAATAGAAGATAGAAATAAAGCGGTTGGAGGAACACCAGGAGCGAACCTGGCGGCTTTACCAGCACGTATAGTACAGAAGTTAAAAACAATTGTCCCAGAGAAAAGAATCCAATGGGACAAATTGACTGCATGTGTACAAGGCAAAGATGAGTTGGCTACAGATTATTTTAATAGATTTGAAGAAGTATTCACAGACTTCAGCGGGCAGGATATGGGTTCAGAAGCAGGAAAGAGGTTATTGGTTGACAAATATGTGAGGGGGTTAAAACTTCCAATTCAGGATCTAATAATGACATCAGAGAGTGCATGGCAAGCAAAAACGTTGGGCGAAGTACTGCATATGGCCCAATATTATGAGCGCAGAGTGACTGCAGGAAAAGAAAAAGAAGAGAGGGATAGGGTAAATCTAAAGACACAAGTACTAATGCAGCAAGTAGTAGGACATAATAGAGGGCGAGGGAACGCACAAGGAAGGAGTAGTTTGAATATGCATGGGGGAACAGTGGGGCCGAATCAGTGTGCATATTGTAAAGAGGAAGGACATTGGCGAGCGCAATGCCCGCATCTACAGAATAGAAATGGGTCTGGTCAGAGGAGACAGCATAGAGGACACCCAGGAGCGAATGGACCAAATAGGAATAGTATGCAGCAGCATCATAATAACGGAGGTAATCAAAACCAAGGCCAAAACCAAAATGCCCCAAACCAGAGTCAGGGACAGCAAAATCAACAATATGGAAATCAGAGTGGGGGAAATAGAGGGAAGAGTGGAAATGTTGATGATACACAGCCAAACACGTATTACAGTAATAGTAATGATTACACATCGGACGATGTGTTATTTCCCCAATAGGACATCCCAGGACAGGGGTCGGAACCAGTGTCTATTCCCGTGAATCAGAGAGGACCCTACGTAGAAATGAGTCGGGAATGAGGAGCACCGCTATCTTGTAGATACAGGAGCACAGAAGTGTTCAATAGACCATCACTTGGTTCCGAATATACCACTGTCAGGGCAAAAGAATATTTCCGTAGGGTTCGCAGGTACACCAGTCATAGACCCAGTGTCCAAACCAGTCCCAGTTACCATAGGACCATTTGCCGAACATTGTCCTTTCCTTCTAACAGAACGTTGTGGAGAACATTTGTTGGGATTAAATTTGTTGAAAAAACTAGGTTCTGTTATACATTGCACGGCAGACGGAGTTTTTCTAACGATATGGCCACACGATGCCCCTGTGTCAGAATTCATGTCTGAAGCGTTACCAGGGGAACTAAGTAAAGTACCAACCTGTATATGGGCAATGCATGACAACGATGTGGGATGTTTAAGATAGAGCCAGTAAAGATTATTTTGAAAGAAGGTGTTACCCTACCGCGAATACCCCAATACAGAATTTCGGTTGAAGATGAGAAAGGATTGAAGAGTATTGTTACCGATTTGGTGAAATTAGGGGTAATAGAGGAAATCACATGCAGTACATGCAACAGCCCGATTCTTCCGGTTTATAAAAAAGGAGGTAATGAGGTACCATACCGTTTCAAAATTGATCTACGCGCATTGAATAAGGAAGTAGATGCGCAATTTCCTCTAGTGGCAGACGTCACTACAATATTGACAATGATACCTGTTTCAGCAGAATATTTTAGTGTAATAGATTTGAAAAACGCATTCTTTAGTATTCCAGTGGACAAGGACAGTAGATATTTGTTTGCGTTCACATTAGGAGGACGATCATTTACATTTACACGGATTCCGCAAGGTTATACGGAAAGTCCAAGTATTTACAGTAGAGCATTAAAAGAACAGCTAGACATGCTGGAATTACCCATGGGTTGTGTACTTTTGCAATACATAGACGATTTATTGCTAGCTGCAGACACAGAGGAGATTTGTAAAGAAAGCACTGTATTATAACTGTGACACCTAGCGGCACATGGCCATAAAGCTAGTTTGAAGAAATTTCAGTATAATCGAAAGGAGGTGGCTTATTTGGGCTACCTACTTTCAAAAGGAGGGAGAAGACTAACGCCAGAACGCATAGAAAGTATTTCTTGTATGCCTATTCCAAAGACACAAAAAGGAGTCAGAGCCATAACAGGCATGGCTTCATATTGCCGACAATGGATTGGTAATTTTGCGTTAATTGTGAAACCGTTAGTGAATTTAACTAGAAAGGATGCGGTTATGCCTTTGCAGTGGGATGAGGAATGTCAGAGAGCATTTGATGGATTGAAAACTGCATTATGCTCGGCTCCAGTTTTGGGTACGCCGAACTATGAGAACATTTTTAGACTATTTGTGTGTGAAAGTGAAGGATGTGCATTGGCGGTTTTGACACAGGAACAAGGTGGAAGAAATAGGCCGGGCAGCTATTTTTCTTCTGCGCTGTACCCTGTAGCGCGCGCACTACCACGATGTTTGCGATCTGTCGCGGCGGCTGCTGTGTCAGTGAAACAAATGGAAGGGATGGTATTGGGGCACACTTTAATTCTGATGGTGCCACATGCCATAGACGTTCTATTAAATAGGACACAGACGCAACACCTCACCTCTGCTAGATTGACAAGATATGAGATTATCTTGTTCGCGCCCCATATACAAATTATGAGGTGTAGCACTTTGAATCCTGCAGAATTAATGCCACTGACCTTAAAAGAAATTGGGAAGAATGAATCACCCCCCCACGATTGCTTAATGGTCACTGAGGAAGAAACCAAGGGAAGAGTTGATTTAAGTGATATTCCACAGAAAGAGGCGGGTGGAGAGTTATTTTGTGACAGCTCATGTTTTAAATTACCAGATGGCAAGACAACTGCTGCATACGCTATCACTACCCTAGAGAGTGTTGTAGAAAGTAAAAGAATCCCCTATAATTCAGCACAAGCCGCGGAAATAATAGCATTGACCAGAGCCTGCGAGATTTCTGAAAATTTGAATGTGAATATATATACTGATAGTCAGTATGCTTTTGGAGTGGTTCATAACTTTGGTCGACTCTGGGCTGAGAGAGGGTTTCTGACATCACATGGTGCCAGAATTCAACATGGCCCTTTGATTGTACGATTGTTGTCTGCACTCACGTTTCCAAAGCGCCTAGCAATAGTGAAATGCGAGGCACATAAAAAAGTAACATGCAAAATAGGAGAGGGAAACGCGTTTGCAGACAGAATTGCGAAACAAACTACCACTGATTTGAATACCAAGATGATGACGGTTCAGACAGAGGAAGTACCCTGTATGATAGAAGATGGAGTTGCGACTGTCAAAGAAATGCAGGCCGAGGCTACGGCCGATGAAAAACAGGGATGGGCAGAGGGATCTGCTGAGTTGGATTTGGAGGGTTGTTGGGTGGACAAGGGAACTAGGAACTGGATGTTGCCAAATTCGTATGTGACTGCAATGGTCACAATGGCCCACAGCCCTACGCACACCTGTGCAAAGAAAATGATACAGCACCTTTCTACAGTATGGCAGAATGTAAACATAAAAAAGAATGCAGAGTAGTTGGTGCAGAACTGTATCACGTGTTTACAACACAATCTAGGAAAGGGAACAGTGACTCCAACAGGCAGTTTTGGCCCGCCCTCCATGCCGTTTGAGGTAGTTCATTTTGATTTCATAGAGATGGAGAGGTGCCAAAACTTAAAATACGTCTTGGTTGTGATCTGGGCATTCAGTAAGTGGGTGGAGGTATATCCTTTGAAAGATTGCACAACAATGAGTACGGCAAAAGTAATGTTGAAGGAGTATTTTTCCAGATTTGGCTTGCCCCGGGTCCTATGGTCTGATAATAGACCGCATTTTGTGGGTGCAGTGGTATTACAGATATGTGCTGGTTTCCAGATTGATAAGAGATTCCATAGTTCAAGGCATCCGAGTTCTGCCGGTCTTGTGGAGAGGCACAACGGGATTCTTAAATCAAAGATTAGCAAGATTTGTGCGGGAAGCAAGTTGAGTTGGGTGGATGCATTACCAATAGCACTATTATGCATGCGTACGTCTGTACAGGCTGAAACTGGGCTTTCCCCGTACGAAATCGTAATGGGGAGGCCGGCAAATGTTTGGTGCGCACCCCAGCCAAAACGACTTAGTGAGATAGAACATCCTGTGCTTAGTACTTATTGTGGCCTTTTAATGCAGAAATGTTTGATTCATCAGCAGGTGCAGGAGGCATTACCAGTGAGATACACCGGTCCGGGGCACGCGCTGGAGCCAGTAGACTGGGTGCTGCTAAAAAACTTTGAAAGGAAGTCATCATTAGCACCCAGGTGGCGCGGGCCCCATCAAGTACTTTTGGAGACTCAGACGGCAATACGGGTGGATGGAAGGAAGTCGTGGATCCATGCCACCCATGCCAAAAAGATTCCAACTGACTGAAAATCTTGCCTGACACTGATGACCGGAAACGAAAGAAACTGTTGCCAGTGAGCAGCCAGCTAATCTGCCAAAACGAGAAGTGAAACTCGAAACAAAGCCTGAGACGATTGCCAAAGAGGGGGAAGGGCAAAGAGTGCCCCAACGTAGCCCAGCAGAATCGACATCACTGCTGACCGACGTGAAATCTGCCTTGCAGATACCAGCAAAACCAAATCGTGTACCCCTTTGGCGCCCACCAGCACTTGCCAGCACGCCAAAAAACGGATCTGCATCATTGGCGCGGCGCACAACAGCACCTGCAGTATCGCCACAGGCTGACTTCAAGCCTGAATCTGAAAGTGCACCGGCACTGTTCACGGATCATACAATACCAGGAGCAAGGCAATACAACCTGCGGCCTCGGAAGACAAAGTGATCCGCAGTCTTTTTTGGTGTTTATGTCAACCTCTGGTTCAGCTCATGGACGGAGAAGGAACCAGAGGTGTAGAGGAGAGAAGCGTGAGAATTGTGCAAATCAGACAATTCAAGACTCGCGGCTCTTTGGTGCGATCATAAAAAGTACATGTGTCCGGAACCAGAGCGGACAAGCTGGGCACACATGGTACTATGGCAAGTGAGATAATTGATTAACAGTACATGTGTCCGGAACCAGAGCGGACAAGCTGGGCGCACAAGATACTGAGGCAATAACTGATCAAAGGTCCTCTGAGCAGTGAAAGAGGGGACAAGTGATCTCGCCTAAAAACGAATAATCGAATCCAGGCTAAAAAAGACAGGCAGAACTGAACTGTGACAAAAAATTCCATTGAACTTATAGACATCAGAGCAAGCGCGACGAAGAGAGATATCCACAACGAACTGTGATAAGGAAGAAGAAGGATGACGAGAAACATGCCGGGACCGGTTCCAGCCTCCTCCTGCACCACCACCGCTGAGAATGAGTCAGTTATAAAGACTATAAGTTTAAGAAAAACGCATGGTAAAACAAATTGTATGCTGGCACTAACGATAATAATGTGCTTTATGAGCATGGTAGCACCAATATCGACAGCCCTAATATTATGGTGGGTAGAAACAATACACCCATTAGAAATGTTTTTACCAATAATTAATATATCCACTACTGAAAGCCTGGTTCAGGTGATCACTTATACTCTACCCCCAATGGAAGATAAATACAGGGAAGGTTTTGGAAATAACACCTTACTGTTGATAATGAACATGACACATGCAATCCTGAAGAAAACAAACTGCTGGGTATGTGCCCATTTACCACAGCATGCCGGAAAAGGAATAGGGTGGTATGTGCAGCCATTACCATTAAGTTCTGCATGTAGTGCATCTTTAGGTGCAATGTTCTATGGGAAATGGAATGAGAGTAATACGGGTCAAT
This sequence comes from Ambystoma mexicanum, assembly GCF_040938575.1. Lineage (NCBI taxonomy): Eukaryota > Metazoa > Chordata > Amphibia > Caudata > Ambystomatidae > Ambystoma > Ambystoma mexicanum. Next base: position 1,091,517,563 of record NC_090937.1, on the reverse strand, counting down.
TGGAAAGAACCAACATGAATGAGTTTGAGGAGATAATAATGAAGCCTGTGGGTTGTTCCATTTTCCATAAAGCACAAGTAATAGCCCCAGAGCCCACGAGGAAAAGTACACGGAAGATAACACGACAAAATAGACGAGATAGATTGTCCCCACCAGAAAAAACATCTGTAATGACGTTTCGCGTAAGAACAGAAGGGGACAAAGATGCAATTCCCCCATCTTACACTGTGAATTATAGCCCAAGAACTGTCCCTTTTTGTCTAAAAAACAAAGGCTCTTTTTCAGTCGGAACATATACTGGTTGTATGAATACAGTGGTACTAAAATGGGAAATAGAACCAATATACATAGGTGATCCAGTTTATTTTATATGTGGAGAGAAAGCATACCCTTGGTTGCCCAGAAACTGGGGAGGTAAATGTTACCTAGGGCTACTGTTCCCAGGAGTATTCCTCTTAGAAACAGCAGCCATGGCCAGATTATCCAAAACTAGAGTCAAAAGGACTGACAAAGGTGTTTTAATAGCTACTGATGTAGCAAAATCATTCGTTCCATTCTTAGGACAGATAGTGAACTCCTATAATATAAGGCAACTGTCCAGAATCCTAAAGAATACAATAAACACAACAACAGATATATTATTTAACATGACGTTGGAAGAAAGAGGAATAAGGTTAATGACGCTGCAAAATAGAATGGCTCTCGATGTAATCCTGGTTGACTGTGGGGGAATTTGCAAAATAGTGGGATCAGCATGTTGCGTTTATGTCGATGACTATTCCCCCACGATCTTTGAAGCAATAAAGAAAATGCACGTTCTAAATTCTGAACTCCCCACTGGAGAAGGGAGCTGGGGAATAGGATCTTGGTTTTGGGGAATACTATGATCTTGGGGATGGAAGTTGATCTCAATATTAGTAGTGGTGTTCGGAATATTCCTAACGTGCTGTTGTTGTATACATTGTTTACCCATAGTTTGCGCAGAGGTAACTGAGGGATGTACGGAAGGATGCATGCATATGATAACAAAGAAAAAACAACCTCATGATCGAACTAGCCCAGACCCAAATGAGATGAGAGCAGTAAAAGAGTTGATGGCAATAGATATTGAAGAAGACAATGATGTCCACGATAGCATGCAAGACTCAGACATAAGTACTTCAGATTCATCATCACTAGAGGAGGTTTCAATAAATAGATGAGACGTTTGGCATACGGCCAAAGGAGGGTTTGTCAGTCTAGAAATACGGATACCTCTACTTTAAGACCGCAAATGCATTTTGGTGGCTGTGGACCAACCGTCTCATGCACGACATGACAGAATATAGGTTTTCGAGTTTGCCAATGAACAACCATTTTTGATGTAACAAGAATCGCCATTTTGTTTTCTAACCATTGCTCATTGCTTTCTGTTCCTATTGCTTTGCAGTATATTTTCCGCTTACACTGCCGTGTGGCCGTGTGGATAACAAGAGTTCGCTGAAACACAAACGTAGGCAGCACCAGGAAGAATGCCTGGCTCCCTCCTTAATGTAGCCTTGAAGCGGAGCTGCAGGGCATTTAATCATTTCACAGCTGCCAGCCAGTCTCGTTATATGGTAGAATATGTTAGAATAATACCGCTAAAGGCTTGAATTATGCTTTTCTAACGGCCCCCCTTTGCTGAGCCCGCTAGAGCATGTCGGCTCCCAGGACGTGAATAGCACCTGATATATAGCAAGGTCCAGAATGCAACTCCCCCCTGTATGTAGTTCGCTTCCAAGAACAGAAGCGCTGTGTTCTATTCAATAATCGAAAGATGCCTTCGCACTCACAAATTGCAAACTGTTACTAGAATAGATGTTTGAAGGTGTCATAGTGGTCGGAGATGTCCATCATCACACCAAGTTCAAAGAAACCCAATAAAGGGGGGTGTTAAACATGTCATAGCTGATTGTTTGATATGCATTTTGTATATATGTAACTGATGTACGTAATTCACTCTCTTGCGTCCCTCGAGGTCTAGAGATACACGTTGCGGGGCGTGAGACCAAGTTGGCCAACTGAGACTTTTGCTTTGCAATAAAACCCTAGCTTTGGGAATACAACCTCGTGTCTGGCGTCTCTATCGTGTGTGGTGACCCGCCTTGTTTCCATAGATGTCAGGGTCCCCTAGGGGCCCCTTTCACTACTTGCCTGAGCAAGAGAACATCACCCCGTAGCAGATCAATTAGCTAACCCGCAGCGAGGTGGGTCTCAGGGCAGAGCTCAGAGTTGGCTCTGGTTTGCTTCACGTACTCAAAGTGGCCTCCATTGCAGGCTTTCCAGCATGAGATATAAGTTAATAAAGTGAACCAATGATGTCTCTGGCTGTCTCGTGGAAGTGGCAAGGAGTCTGTATCCCCATTAGAGGTGACATTGAGTAAACAGACCCCCTAGGAAATTACTAGGGTCTAACAGGAAGATTACTTCTGGCACACTTCTGCCTTCTGCACACAACATCACTTTGAGATGGAAAATAAACAAGGCAATACAAAAACCTTCTTTGCTGGTGATATCAATTCTATGCTTCAGGCCCAGGACCAGGGCAAGAACAATTTGCAAGTGCATGCAGTTTGATTGAACCAAGAGATAGACTGACCATCAAAAGGGCCCTGCAAATGATTCTCTTGAACTGAAAGAAGATATTAATGAATGTACAGGCAAACTATCTCAATCATATCTAGCCATCAACAATCATCTCCTGGGGGCCAAAAAGAGGATGATGGACACTGACAATGTCTGTGAACAGGCCCAAGAACAAGCCTGCGCACCAATGAGGAGAACGAACATGGTTTGGGGAAAACAGGAAGATTCTGAAAACAGGTAACGGCACAACTATATAAGGCTCAAGGGCATCCCTATACTGATGCAGGATAAAGATTGAAGAATTTGTGCAAAGCCCAATCTTACAGATTCTGGATGACTGTGGATGACTGTGGATGACTGTGAGGTGGTCCTGGATCACATACATTGAATGTATTCTTCTTTTCAGCAAAACAAGAATCTACTCCCCGATATGTTGGCACTGGTCAACCTATTATAAGTAAAGGAGGAAATAATTGGAGAAAAAATAAAGCTGAAAGATATCCTGTTCAGTGGCACCAAAGTTTTGTTGTTCCAGGACATTTTCCAAATGTCTCAGGCGAAGCAAAAGAATCTCTGATGAGTAAGTGGCTGGCTTCAAGAAAAAGGAATTAGCAACTGTTGGGACAAACCATGGAGGCTGTTGTTTACATGCAATGGCAAACAGCAAACTCTGGCTCACCTTGTCAACACAGCAGACTACTGTGAAAGAAATGAACCAAAGTCAGCAGAAGATCAGGGAAAATGGGACTCCTGGTAGGAGGAGGAGAAGGCGCACAAGCTGAGAAATGGCCAGGGCGGGGGGGGGAGGATGAGAGGTCCCTGTTACAGTGCCAGGATACACCAACCAGACCCTGCTGAACCCCAACTATTCTGAAGACTCTCTCTTGTGATGTTAGTGGGGAAGACTGCATAAGGGTTTTAATGTGCATTTGGCTTACAGTTTAGAGACGCAATAGCTCTCTATAGAGAAAGACATTATAACTATGGTTACATAGCCAGGAATGTGTCCTGAGAAAACAATGTTAGCTGTTTTGGATTTTGGGTAAACCCAGGGTCAGGAAAGAGGGATTTGAGGGGGACCTTTCAGGGATGGTGGATGGAATGGCGCCACTCTATATCCTAAAGCTGTGGTGGTCTGAAACTCGATTATTAAAGGGAAGATTAATTTTTTTACTTTGTGTTTTTGTTTTTAATTTCATTCTGTTAATAGGGGAGCGTGATCGGTCCCCAAAGTGTAAGCCTCTTTGTCTAATCGCTGAGAGTCATGGACAACCCTGTATTCTGGAGACCCAATGGCTGAGTGCCATTCTATCCCTGAATGTTCTGGGTCTTCATTTACCACCTAAATTGAGGTCCATTGTGCAAAAATTGGAAGCATCGCGGCCAAAGTGGTGCTTCTGCAAGAGACAATTTGCTGTTACAAGACAAAACCAGTCTTGCATGCAAAACGTACCCAACCCAACTCTTTTCATAAAAAAGAAAAGGAGGATGGTGAGCCTTTACACATTTTGTCAAATGTGTCAAATTTGTCAAATGGACAATAAAAAGGGTTGCAGATGGGAGATATATCATGGTTAAGAGTTTTCTAAATGGCATGATTTTCATCATTGTCTCCATCTGCACCCCAAATAAATGCCAACATACCTTTTTCGTGACAATCCTTGCTGAATTAGGCAAGTTCTGAGAGGGGAAATTTGGTGAGAGGGGACTTCAACTGCTTCCCCCACTTCAAGGCTGACAAGACATATCCAGGCACACATGGAGAAACTAACAAGCTCTTGCTAAATTACTCAGGGATCTTTCATTAATTGAGACATGATGTTTCTTACACCAAAAGTGCATTACTTGCAAATGGAAGTATTCCTATGCCCCCCCATGGGTGTTCTTTAGGATTGATATGTTCTTGGCCTCCTACACACTTATTCCCAGAGTACACATAAAAGATATCAGCCAGAGGTACGACTCTGCCCCAGTTTCTATGGCAAAAGGCACTGTGTCACAGTCTCAACCAGCCCACCAACCTTGGAAACTGAACAATATGCATATTGTTCAGTTTCCAAGGTGGTGGGCTGGTTGAAACTGTGACGCAGTGCCTTTTTCCATACAGTATTTAGATCGCATGTTACAGAATCTCAGCCACCTGATTTTGAATAGTTGCACTAATACTGCTGACTGCACACTGACGACCATCTCTCAGCCATTCCAATCAGTGGCAGACCTCCTAAGCGCTGTCTTGTGAAGAATCACCGGTCTGAGCCCTAGTTCATGGATGAACTTAAAGATCTGAAACTTCGCCATAGACAGGCTGAAAGAAAATGGAGAATTGCATATTTGCCATTGGACAGAGTCCTTTACTGTCTTGCCACTGGTAAATATCAAAAAGCAATTACAGCAGTTAAACAATCATTTTTCAGCGACAAGATTGAACGGGGCATTAACCAACCCAAAGCCCTATTTCAGGCAGTTCAATCTCTTCCGACATTATCTAAATCCCAGTCCACCACTCCTTCCTCACAGGAACTCTGTGACTCTGTATCTCTATTTTTTGATGATAAGATAGATGCTATTTGTAAGGCCATTTCCACTATTTGCCCTCAGGCTGCCCAGCCGGGCTATCGTCCTGTCCACCCTTCAATCAGGACACAGCTGCAGCTCACTGGTCCTCCTTTCTGGTCTTGACAGACCAGGATTTTCTGGCTGCTATAAAAAGTCTAAAATGTGCATTCCCCTGTGACCCTATTACGCTCTGTACTCTGAAAAATGTCTCGAATATGATTGTTCCATGGTTGGCTAGGGTTGTTAATGACTTAGATTCCTCAGGAGTTATCCCTGATGGTCTTAAACATGCCCTTATAATTCCCGCGCTTAAAAAGCTTGGCCTGCGCCGTTTGGGCCTCTCTAACTTACGCCCTATCTCTCTGCTTCCATTGTTAATGAAACTACTAGAATCCTTGGTCTCATCACTCCTTAGTACCTTCTTGGAATCTTCAGATTTTTTTTAACCTTTTCAACCAGGCTTTCGCCCTGGCCGAGGCACTGAATCGGTTTTGGTATCAGTGGTTGACGATTTGGCGTGGCTGCTGGACCAGGGGGGTGTGGATGCCCTGATCCTTTTGGATCTGTCAGCGACATTAGACACCATAGACCACCCCACCCTGATCTCCCGTCTCTCTTCCGCTGACCTTTCTGGTCAAGTCTTGGTCTGGTTCTCTTCCTTTCTGGCGGGATGCTCACAATCCGTCTCTCTGCAACCCTTTCAATCCCATCCAATCCCACAGCCTGCCCGGGCTATCGTCCTGTCCACCCTTCAATCAGGAAACAGCTGTAGCTCACTGGACCTCCTTTCTGGTCTTAACAGAGCAGGATTTTCTGACTGCTATTAAAAGTCTAAAATTGGCACCGCCTGTGCCCCTGTTACACTCTCAACTTTGAAAAATGTCTTGGATATGATTGTTGGTGGTTGGCTAGGGCTGCTAATGACTCATTTTCCTCAGGCGTTATCCCTGATGATCTTAAACATGCCCTTATAATTCCCCTGCTTACAAAGCCAGGCCTGGGCCCGTTGGTCCTCTCTAAGTTCTGCCATATCTCTCTGCCTCCATTTTTAATGAAACCACTAGAATCCTTGGTCTCATCACTCCTTAGTACCTTCTTGGAATCTTCAGCTTTTTTCGAACCTTTTCAATCGGGTTTTCGCCCTGGACGAGGCACTGAATCGGTTTTGGTATTAGTGGTTGACAATTTGAAGTGGGTGGTGGACCAGGGGGGCGTGGATGCCCTGATCCTTTTGGATCTGTCAGCGGCATTAGACACCATAGACCACCCCACCCTGATCTTCCTTCTCTCCTCCACTGACCTTTCTGGTCAAGTCTTGGTCTGGTTCTCTTTCTTTCTGCCGGGACGCTCACAATCCATGTCTCTGCAACCCTGTCAATCCTAGCCAATCACACTGTTGTGTGGAGTTCCCCAGGGATCGTCACTGTCTCCTACCTTGTTCAACATTATATTCAACCACTTCTTGGCATAATCTACGCGCACTGCTTCCAGTGTTACTCCTACACCGACGATACGCAAATTAGTGTGCGACTCGATCTAGCTCAGCCGGAGATGGCTGGTCGGCTGAGGAGTTGCCTGAAGATAGTGGGCGACTGGATGGCCAGGAACTGGCTCAAATTGAACGGTGAGAAAACAGAGATGTTAGCGGTTGGCACTGCTACCCCTTCTGTTTTCTGGACCGCAGAGTTCTTACCTGACAGCCTAGACCCCTTTCCTCTACCCATCTTGTCGGTGAAAGATCTAGGCGTTAAGATCACAGCATATTTGTCTATGGCCGAGCAGGTGTTGTCTACCTGTCAAAAGGGACACTTCAAGCTGAGGACTCTATGGAAGGTCCTTCCTTATATTCCATCAAAATGTCATACTCCAGTGGTATCATCTCTAGTAATCAGTGGTATTGATTACTGTAATGCGCTGTAGCTGGCTCTTTTCTGCAATATTTGCTCCACCGTCTGCAGTTGCTGCAGAATATGGCAGTAAGAGCGGTTCTCTGCCTCGTCATATGGTGCCCATATGACGTCGCATCTCTGTCAGCTCCACTGGCTCCCAGTTGAGCAGCACGTTAGGTTCAAGTCTCTGTGCTCGGTTCACAGAGGCTTCTAGAAAATAGGGGCAGAATACCTGCAAGCAAAGTTTTGCCCATTTACTTCCCGTAGATCGTTACGCTTCCAATCACCTAAGACTATTCAGATTCTTAGGATCAGACTCTCTCGGGTTGGAGCTGGTGCTTTCTCCCTGGCTGCCGATAGGGCATGGAATTCACTCCCCCTCTGCCTACGTACCACTTAGGCCTATCTTTCCTTTTGGCGGGCCCTGAAGACTTTTCTTTTCTAACACTCTGTTCCACCTAGTCTGTTTGTACTCTTATGCGGTTATATCACCATGATGCCTTAAGGCGACCAGTGCACTTTATAAATATTGTTAAGATAAGAGATATATCTGATACGGTAGCCAAAAATGTCAGGATAAACGTGGGTGGGGAGCTGAGATGGGATGGGATACTATCTGAGATGCCAAGAAAGCTGGTGTCTGGCGCAAACTAATAAGCAAAATGGTAGCATTTCTAAAGGCACGGAAATCCTATCAACTGCATGGAAGGAGGTAGTTTAGGACAGTGAGTCTGAGCACAAACAAGCACAGTCAACTAAAGCACCTAGAGTGTTGAGGATAGTGAGGCCTATCTAGCAGACCACTCAGCCCAATCTGTTCTCCAAAGTACTGCTACTATATGAAAGGGAATTGAGAAAATTACATAAGCTAGGATACCACAAATATGTAATCAGCTTTAAAGACCGGGGGGAGAGGGGGCAGGGCGCAATTTCTACAGGGATGATGAGAAGATGAAAATCATGCAAACTTATTTTGGAGCACTCCTGGATGACGTCCACTGTGACATAGGTAGCCAACTCACATATGTGGAGACCTCTGGGCTTGCTAAGATCACGCAGCCAAAGAGGGAGGATTTGGAATGACTAATCACCCCAGAAGAAGTGGATTGGAAAATGCAATTTCTTCCCGGTAACAATATGCCTGGCCCGAACGGCTTCACTAATAAATACATTTTACAAAATGTTCTGAAATATACAGCATTTCCACTCAGGTGAAATGTATTGCTCTTTTTATGACATGGGATGGTCTAGTACAACTGCCTTGATGTTAAAGCCTTTTGAAAGATCTCCAGGATTGTGCCTCACATATAACCATTCTCACTTCTAAATTGCGACGCAGCGACTTTGTGAAGATTTTGCCATTGATCATGAGCACAGATCAAACAGACTTTATTGTTAATAGAGGCTCTCATGACAATGTAAGGAGAGCAGTTGATGCTACAGCCCTGGTTCACTGCATACCTTTGGTCTGATTGCATTAGATGACTGTACGGCATTGAAAAGGATAAACTACATAAGACGTCTTCTAGATTATTTTGGCATCAACCAGAGATTTGCATGGTTAATTTTGGCAAACGTCCAGATAGCACGCACACATTTCGGGGTTAATAGCATTACGTATTAAAGGGGGGGATGTGCCAATGTTGCCCCCTTTCTCTGTTAATCTCTGTGATGGCCATGGAACCACTGGCTCAGGTAATACATAGAAACATAACCCATTAAGGGTGACAAGTGTGAATATAGGCAATTTACAATTGTTTGCTATGTCGATTATATCATCATGTTCTTGAGTAAGATGAGCCTATCGCTCACAACAGCAATGGAGGGGCTTGCAACATTCCGTCAGATTTTAGGATTCCTAATTAATCAGGACATATCATAGGGTCTTAGTATCTCCATTCCCTCAAAGAGAGTTGAACAACGTGAGGGAGTCTACTCCATTCACTTGGAAGTCAGATAAAGTTGACTATATCTGCATTCATGTGGCCCACTCTACTAAATTCTCGTTTACGGCTTACATCCATGGACTATGTGAAGCTAGTTTGGAAGATTTGGGATGGCAGGATTTCCAAGAGATCTCATGGCTGGGCCAAATTGCAGAAAGAAAAAATGACCTTGTTGCCAATATTATTGTTCACCTTCCAGGCCATACCCTTCAGATCCCCAGCCCAGATGTTCAGTCGCCTTGAGAGGAGGATCTTCGCATTTATCTGGGGGAACAAGAAACATTACATTCATTGTTAATTGATGTTTCATGGCACATATGTGAGGGCTTGGGTGTCCCATACATTAAATGGTATTTTCTTGCCACTAAATTGGGACCTCTCTTTGATTGGAGTTGCTCTCTGGGGTTGAAACCATGGCGTGCCCTAGACCAATCTATAACGTCTCGCTCCCTCTCCACTCTACTATTTATAACCTAAAGGATGTGAAAGGTGAGGGATGATATGATATGAGAAACCAACAATGGGATGCAGGTTTGAACACTTTAAGGCCCATTGTCACCTGTCTTCCAGGTTTTTCACGTGAGAAGGCACACACTTAGAGGCTCTTCTTGGCATGGGAAAATCAGCTCCCTCTCACACTATAATAGTGATACTCCAATGGTAAACCACTGTCTTTGAGGAATGCAAAAATAGATTTGGCTCTGGAGAGGTGGAACGTTTTGATTAAACATAAATTCACCGCTGGTCGGTTCACAAAGAAACTGTTGGGGTAGGAAATAAAGGTGAAGGAGGACCTTGTCAGGGGTAGAATCTCTAAGGTATACCAACTGTTAGTGAAGGAGGACCTCGCCAGGGGTAAAATCTCTAAGGTATACCAACTGTTAGTGAAGGAGGACCTCGCCAGGGGTAGAATCTCTGAGGTATACCAACTGTTAGATAGTGACTCTGAAGGAGGACCTTGTCAGGGGTAGAATCTCTGAGGTATACCAACTGTTAGATATTGAACCTGAAGGAGGACCTTGCCAGGGGTAGAATCTCTGAGGTATACCAACTGTTAGATAGTGACTCTAAAGGAGGACCTCGCCAGGGGTAGAATCTCTGAGGCATACCAACTGTTAGATGGTGACCCTGAAGGAGGACCTCGCCAGGGGTAGAATCTCTGAGGTATACCAACTGTTAGATAGTGACCTCCCAACCGATGCATTCCTATATGTGTCCCGTTGGGCGAGGGAATGACGGGTGCCCATTTATGATGAAGAATGGTCAGTCATTTGGCATAAAGCCATTAAATCCTCTGCATATACAACCATCAAGGGGTGCGTGTACAAGGTGTGCTTTAGGTCGTACCTATCCGCTGAAAGAATACATGCAAGGTCTCCAGGATCCCCTCATCTGTGCTGGAGGGGCTGTGATGACATGGGAGCCCTGCGCCACATAAGCTCAGATGTCCTTTGATGCAAATACATATCGAAGACATCACGGGCAGATCCCTCGCACATGACCCACTTATATTAATCCTTTATAATATCGACCCATCTGAGGGATACCCTCAAGCAGGCCATATGGTTTCCCTTATTACGCATTCACTGCATGCGGCCCCCCTGACAGGGACTCGGTGTTCGAAGATCCATATAGGCCCTGTTATATCGCAAAGGCGAGCAAGAATTTGGGAGGCTTTGGCAATGGATAGATTTCAGTACGTATTGATTTGCCTTATACTTTAACAGATGGTCAAGCTTCATTGGGCAGGGAGCAGTTATGCCACAGACATCTATTGCTGAAAAATCTTGTCACTGTGTAATATAGTAGCTGGTTAATCAGAGATATAGACTCATGTTGCTTATTTCCCTCTATAGGAAATGTTGGGATTATAGGAATAAGATCAGGTATATGTGTTTTGGGAACACACCATGCGTACTTCACTTTCGACTTTTCTGTTTGCATTACTGTGTTATCTTCCTTTTCTATTATTATACTTTCTGTTAGAAGTTTCTTTATTTGAATACTGTTGTCAACTGTCTCGATTACTATTGCAAAAGTAAATAAAGCTTTGAAAAAACAGAACAAGCAGAACCCAAAGGCAAGTCACACGCCAACATTTTACATGGGACTCAAAGTTGTCTAATCACCCTTAACAAGAGGGCCTGAGCAATAGCTGGTAGGATGGCTCAGGGGCAATGCGTTTGTCTTGGAAGTAAGACGATGTGGAGCAACAGGGGTTCGAATCTTGGTCCTGCTGTAATTAGCTTGGCACTACCAACACACTTGAAAGAATGCCAATGCACATTGGTTTTAACCGGTGCTATGAAGTCTAGTAGAACCAGAAGACAGATGCTCTCAGCATCAGAGGCCAAAGGGATGTTGTTCTAGGTGTTGAGCAGTGCTGCCTCTGTTACTTGAAGCCTTATTAAACAGTGTAGAGTAACTGAAAGGAACCAAGAAGGAACAAACGATTTTACTACTATGGTATCAATACTTTTAGCCAGAATGAAGAGAATTGTAATGAGACCAAAGGTGGATAGAATGGATGGACCCAGCAAGGGTTTCTTCAAAACATTCTACAGCAAGCCCCCTTAAAAGACCCTTCGGGTACAACGTCATTGGGAATCTCTGTGATTGGAACAGTATTCTGCTTAAAACTAAAATAAACATGCAGGAAGATGGCCATTGGGTGAGTCGTGGGTTTAATATTCCTTTTTAAGTTTAAATCAATGCCAGCTGCTACAGAGAAAGTATAGGATAGTTCATTTTACTAATTAGTGAGGGGCAAAGCACTTGGGGTGTTTGCATTTAGAAGTTGCACACTTCTGCACTCTTAACATGGCATTGTATTTCTGAAAGAATGAAGCTAGGTTTTGTTACATGTCATTAGATTCTAAAAGTGTGGATCAGAGCCATATAGGTGAGGTCAGATTAGCGATGAAAAGAAATGATTCTCAAGTCCTGTCCTTGGCTTATTCAATGTATTTGTGCCAAACGATATTTTTAGCACTCCAAATGGTCTGGTGGTACAACTTAACCCTGTCAGAGTAAAGAATTTTAAATTGTAAAACGGTATTTTCTAGACTTTCGTTCCTCCTGTCCACAGTCTCTTTTCGGTTGCTGCCGATCATGGGAAAACATTTTAGTTCACCCTCTGGTGGTGGAGCGCAGAGAGGTGGCCTGGTCAATGCTATTTTGAAGTCCTCCAGCATGCTGGGTGAGAATAGTATTAGGTCTCTTTTAAGAATATGGGTTGACGGGGAGCGATGGAGACAGCAGTCAATTTGACATTCAGAGTCCCAGATATTAGAAAAAGGGTACATAACCGACCAGAGTTGCTGATCAAGAGCATCTGTGGCAGTGACCAAATACATAAGGGAGACCAGATCAATGGTATTGCCCTTGGCATGTGTGAGCCCTGAAATAATCTGGGTGGCTTCTAGGGTGCATGATCCGTGCCCTCTAGGAGATTGCTGACTAGTTTGTCAGTATGGCCATCAGCCCAGGGATTAAACTCCTAAACCACTAGAGTATATTCAATGCATAGGGCATTTGTGATAATGAAGAGATTTTCTCCCAGGAGTATGATTGCAAACAATGACAATTCATCTCTTAGAGCAGGCACAGTGTAGAGAAACCGCAATGGGTTGACACACCGGGAGAAATCGTTTGTTTTTCTGAGAGCATTTTATGTTGGGTGTGGAAGAAGGTGACTCCTCATGCAGCCCTTGCTGGTCTATCTGCCCGGAGCATCAGTATATGAGATAGAACTCTGTAATGTACCTCGCATGGCCAGGCCGCTGAGAGGCAAAGGGTGGGCCTCCATGCGCATGTCCCGAATCTCCATCCTGTGTTTTATCAGCAGGGAACAGTGGACACAGCCCTAGTGCAGATGGCTTCCCCCCATGCAAGGTGGGCTAGATAATACCCTCTTATTTCAAGTGCAAGAGGGCAGCAGGACTTCAATAGAAATAACTGCATAGTGAAGCCTAAACGTTTTTCACAGCCATGTTGTTAATCTGGAGTCGAATACAAATCCTGCTTTTTCTTTGCTGATACAAAGGGGTCTGCTTTTGTAGGTCCGGCTTGAATCCCCCTGTCTTGGTCCATCATGAAGGCACTTGTCAAGAGCACGCCTGAGCATGTTTTTTATGCTACCCCACCACCTAATAGCAACACACTGGAGCATGCAGATGAGGGCCGTAGGAGGAGTTGTCCAAGTGGTGGTTGGGAATCCAGCCCCCTCTGGTCTTAGCTATAGTGATAACGGTGGCTCTGTCATGAGATTACACCTTTATTTATTTAACATTTTTATATACCGCGCCACAAGCCTGAAGGCCTCAGAGAGCACAAATGTACAATACAAGACAAACAGAGACGAATGAGGGGAGGAGAAGATTAAGCAGTATCAGGGGAGCAGAGCAAAGCAGCGAAGACAAGATTGAGTTAATCAAGGGGGTCCTTGAGCATGTACTGGTGCTTCACTGTGAATGTCGAGTCTGGGCACTGAGAGAGGTCACCGCCTGTATTCTTCCTTCACAGTGTCCTTTCCTCCCAACAACAGCACACTTGAGCATACAGGAGAGGGTCAGAGAAGGGCTTGCCCCAGTGGCTGTTGGAGCATGTAGTCTTGGAGCTGGCATATGTGGCCTATGTGGCGTATGGCCTTTGTGGGAATTGCAGCCGTGGCTCTTATGAGCCCGATCATTGGCTGTGCCCTGGCACTTACCACACCTTGGCCCTCATTACGACCCTGGCGGAAAGTAACTGACCTGACCGCCATAGCGTAAATAGCGTTTCCGCCATTGCACGATGGAGTAAAGTGCGGCTAATTCTGACCCATCGGGCACGAGCATTACGCCATGGCGGAAGTGCAAAGTCCGCGATGGCGGAAATTTCCCCAAAACGCCCCTCACCGCCGTCGTACGGCGCCCTAGGTGCAATTCCGCCACCCATCATAGCGGTCACCGTAATGAGCGGTAATCGCAAAATACGGTGACCGTAAATATATGGAAACGGAAGTAAAAACATGGGGCCGGAACGGGAAACAGCACGCCGTACACCTATAAAATCAGAATCCCAACACAACCATTGAAAACCCTACCCTGAGACACATCCCAACCCGTTAGCCACCCTAGTGAAAACAATCAAAATGGGAAAAGTTGCTAAAAAAGCGTGCGACCGCAAGCGGCAGGTCCACTTCTCCCATGAGGAACTCACCGTGCTCACAGAGACCCTCCAGGAGAATGCTGCCGTCGTCTTCTCGACGCAAATGACCAGGACGGCACTTGCGAACAAGAAGGCCATATGGGCCCTGGTGGCACAGCGGGTAAGTGCGGTGGGGACCGCACCCCGCAACCCACAGCAATGCAGAAAGCGATGGGACGACTTGCGGATACGCGTACGGAGCATACTATCAGCCAACCGTAACATTACCACAGCTACCGGGGGAGGATCGGAATCACCCATCAAGTTGACCCCCTGGGAAGAAATCTGTGCCTCCACCATTGGAATGGAGAGTATAGAGGGAGTCGGAGGGATGGAGAAAGGAGTGCAGACATCCGAAGAATCAGGTAGGTGGGCCAACTAAAACAATGCTAAATCCACAATGTCCAATCATGTGAAGTACCATGTGTCCACATACTGCAACAGAAACACATGTCCAGGAGAACGTCCACATACATTGGCCTGATAGCGCACTTTAAAAGTCACATCAAATACATAAATAATTAAAAATCCCAAAAACACCCTCTACACGTGCAGCATGCACACCCTAACTGCAGGCTGCAAAACAACTGCATCCTCAATCCACACACAAATGAAACCACCTCCAAGGCCCTGACCCAAATCACCCTCGGGTACCACCCCAATGCATGTGATACATTGCCATTCCAATTTCCACAGACCCATAAATAACGCTCGCCCTCCTTTACTCCACCACAGGGTCCGATTCAAACGACGAGCTTCAGGACACCCCTACCAGCACACCTGCAAAGAGGGCCAAGACCAACAGCCAAAGACCCTCCACCTCAGCTGCACGGATCAAGCCACGGCAGCAGCACAAATCAAGTGGCAGCACACAGGAGGGGACTTCAACAGGCACCCCAGCAGCCAGCATGCCCACAACAGCAGCACCACAGGTCCCCCCAATGGATGCCACAGAAGGCACTGCTTCTGGTGGCAGCAGCACCATAGGTGACACTGCATTAATGCCAGCATGCTCCGACACAGAAAACGGTGCTGTCGATGTAGGACCCATCCATGACCTGTCTCAATCCCCCTGTTTGTTTCATCCCGTACACCATGAGGATACCACGCAGGGGCACACACAAGACGACGACTGGCCATCCCCCACAAGCCCTGTGGCAAGGCAACATGAGGTGATCAGCCCCTCTGTGACACCACCGCAAATGGGCATGGCCCAGCAGAGGCAACAGTCCCTCGACCAGGTGATCGTGCAACAGCAGCAACTGGCCACGCTCCTCAAGGAGCATGCTGATGAATGTGGGGGTTCTAAGGCAGCCATAGAAACATCTACTGAGACACATAGGGCACAAATGGAGAGAAGTACAGAGACACTAAGGGTAGAAATGGAGAGAAGTACAGAGACACTAAGGGTAGAAATGGAGAGAAGCACCGAGAGCCTGAGGGGGGAACTGCATGCGACGTCCAAAGACGTATGTGGTGAACTTGCCGCTGTGCGCCGTGTGCTCACTGAGCTCTCACAAACCCTTAGGGACATGCATGGACGTGAGCAGGCAGAGACATCATCCGTTGCAAGTTCCGTCCAGGGCAGCCCCCAACGTAGATCTGGGAGGAACCTGCGCTCCACAGGCAGGGGTGCCCCTGATACCCGGAGAGGGGGCTTGCAATAGCGTCTGCAATGACAATGAGCATCTTTGGACACTGGTGTTCGGGGGGGAGGTAGGATGGTGGAGGGGGGTGTTGGGCTTTCTTGGGTGGCGGGTCGATGGGGTGTGTAATATAATTTCACATATGCTATAAACATTTCATAATCATCCAATGAGATGTGTGGACATTGATCTTTGTGTACGAGGCATTTATAGGCGTACAGTCCACATTGTGCATGTTCCAGACACACACAGTGCCACAAGTCCCGTGTCCATGTATCAGCCACCAGGCGTGAGTGCTAGAAGCATGAATCTATGATATTCTGACGAATTTCACGGGCCTCCTGTGCCTCGCGGACTCCTTGAGGTGCTGCCACATCCCCACCCTCATCATGACCATCTTCAGGTGCTTGCAGTTCTGCGTCAGGGGGCATGGGCACATTTCTACATACGCACATGTTGTGTAGCATGACACATGCCATGACATGACCATCTTTGCAACCTTCTCATGGCGGTACAGGAGTGCCCCGCCAGACCTGCTGAGGCAGCGGAAACGAGCCTTCAGTTCTATGACTACACGGGTACGTGAGTGGGCATGGTTGTAGTCCTCCTCATGCTGGTTCTGTGGGTTTCGGAGTGGTGTAAGGAGCCATCTCTTCAGTGGATACCCGGCATCACCTGTATGTGGACAATAAAGGATGTTTGTGGAATGACATTGCTACGTACGCATCCCCCCCCTTCCTGCCAGGTCATTGCCGCATCACATACCCCACATTATCATGCATGAAATGAGACTCACCGAGTAGCCAGGATCTGTTCCCTGCATGTCGTTGTCGCTCCATGTAGCGTGGTATTGTAGAGTTCCTCAAGACCTCAAGACCATAGAATCATGGGTTGCTCCAGGAAATCCTGTTGGAGTCACACACCATTTGTACATTAAGAGAATGATATTGTTTCCGGTTGCGGTACTGGGCCTCCATGGCATGTGGGACAACCAATTCCACATGGGTGCAGTCGATGGCACCAATGCAACCCGGTATGCCGGCAAGTGCATGGAATCCCACTTTTGTGTTTGTAATCTCCTGCTCCGAGCGTGGTAAAGAGATGTAGTTGTCTGCGTGCTTCAGGAGGGCATCAAGCACTTGCAATAGTGTCCGTGACAACAGTGGCTGTGAAATGCCATGCAACTGTCCGACTGTGTGCTTGTAGGTGCCTGTGGCCAGGAAGTGGAGTACAGACACCACCTTCAGTAGGGGTGGGATGGCGGTTGGGCTATCTATCATGCTGACAAGGTCAGCGTGTGTCATGTCCACAATGGCGGTTATGGTGTCCCGGTCCAAACAGTAGAGGGTGTGGATCTGCTCAGCAGTGAGGTTGAACGGATGAGCTCGGAGGCGTGGGATTGCGGGCTGCCTGCGTGGTGGTAGTGGCTGTGCTGGTGGGCCTTGCTGGCCCTGCCTTGCCCTCCTCCTCCTCCTGCGTCTCCTCTGTGCGGCCGGTTGTTGTAGTAGTTGGTGTTCGTCTTCTTCTTGAAGTTGGAGTACTTGCAGTGCTATCAGGTCCCCCAGGGCCAACATCGCTAGTCGTGCCGGTAGCATTTTGGAGTGGGTGTGGTTGTGGGAGGGGGTTGGGTGTGCAATTTATGTGTTTTCAGGCTGTATAGCCTCCACCTGTGGTGATTCATTCCACCTGTGCCAGCTGCAATCCCCTTTGGGCATGCACGTCCCGCACACAACGCTGCAATTTGACGCATGGCATCTTGCTATTACAATCATGTATTTAATCCCGATGGCAGTGAAATATTGGTTTATATGTTCATTCTGCTATGGTCCCATTGTTTCACATACTATCTTTGCAGTCGCGAACAAACTTGTGAAGGGTCAGTGGAATGTAGTACTCGATTAACGGTGGACCCTCATGCAGCACTGTACCGAGGTTCACCGACGGGCGGGGCGTCCCATTTGTGAGTGAAGCCAGTTGCCATTTTCACACACTGCCGCACTACATGGATGAATTTGTGATTTCAAGCGGTCACAGATGCCTTTTCGACGTGATGTTGCAAATGAGGAATTCGAAGGACAGCGCTTTCGGTTTTCAGCTAGCGGCGAGGAGACGCCCACAGGTCTGACTGCAAATATAACGTTCTATTGTTTAATTTCCTTGGGACAGGGGCCATGGCGAGAATGCAATGATTGATATGAATAGTATGGGATGCGCAATAGCGTAGTGGACGATAAGGCAGGACGTTCCCAAATACATGTTACTTCACAACACTATTATTCCGGGCTGGAGCACAGTGGATTTTGCAGACTGCATTACGCACAGACTCAATGGACATTTCAAATGTTATGTGAGTAAATAATCAGGCGTTTTTATACCGGGATGAGGGAATGATGTATGGATGCATGGACAGATGATTTAATTGAGAGTTTGCCATGTACATGGCTTTTTGGAATCTATCCCCTTCCCCTGCGCTATGTGATGCAGAGCTACCATAGTGGGACCATCGTCTATCTGCCCTTGTTGAACCCTCCCTGTCTCGACGCGCCTTCAAACACTTGTGTCTATGCACGTTACTAATCCCATCTAATGGATTCTGTTTTAACAGACGCATGCACACAAACACTCGTTTGTAATAGTGTTTTCACCTCGATTTATATAGTTATGATTCGCAAGGGATTTTTGGGTGGAAATAATCCTTTTGAGTGGGCTAGCATGCATATGGCTGTAGATTTAGTGTGATCATTGAAGTGAGTAATACAAATGAAGTTCTGATGCCCATACTATTCTTTTTCATTTCATTTGGGTGACAGGTATCTCCTCCCCTTTTGCCGCTGCCATCTGTATGCCACTCCTGCAGATGGCTTTTACTCCCGACACCTGCTGCTTCGAGTTAATCAGTGGAGCACCATTACGATCTTATGGGACGATCGCCAATGGGCCACATGCCCTTACGCAGTACTAGTGGCTAGGAGCAACATATCAACCTTTCAGCTGGACTAGTGCCTACCTAATGGGACGGCCCTGCGGTTCTAGGCGCTTCCATGTTGCCTTTTTGAACGTGAATGTAGCCCATGTGTACCATGAAGGAACAGGGCGTCACACAAGAAGAAGCTGGTCATTTATTGCGGATGCAGCCCACAGGAATGAAAAATATTTTGGAGTTTATGACCTAATAGCTGTATGGGCTTGGTGAATTTGATGTGCATTAAAATTTTATTCTGATATTAACCGTGTAGCGTTATTCTTTGCAAGTAATGTAGCATATTCCTATTTGTGGAGCGATGTATTGTGAGAAGATCTGCATTGGGTTCCGGCTTCTGAGTATAGTTGCGTGGTACTGTACTGGCCGCGTTTGCCTACGAAGCCCAGTAAGGTCAGGGATAGGGGCTGCCATTATGACTGTTTTAATGATGTCATGCTCAGGGGCGGGGGATTAGCTTTTGTGTAACAGATGCCGGTCAGCCAGGTGGATTGGTGGAATGATGTGATTATCAGAAAATGGCTGGTCACAGGTGCCTGTGTTTGCGTGCGTTTCTTGGAGGGAGACTGAGGTCATGTCCATTGGAATAGCTTCTGTATTCGTGCCATCTGTGCCCTGCAGCTCCCATTGGCCCCTCTTGAGATGAGCCTGGCTGCTCAGTCACTCTGCCAACTTGTGTGGTACATGCTTATGCTGATGGTTGGTTTGTTTACTGGCAAGAGTACAGGGCTGGTGCAGTCTCCCTCAGGATACTGCTTTGAATGTTGCCTTACACTGGTGTCAAGCGATGGGGGCCTGTTGTTGTTTTGTCTCATATTTCAGTTCATATTGCTGTACTTGAACCTTCACATGCCTGTGCTGCATCAGTACGGCAATGGTGACATGCCAAATATGGATGGCCACTCACAAGGCAGTTGGAGCCCCTACATTCATTTGTTCGTTGGCATGCATGGGTGACTTGTACATTTCACTGGTTGCATTGTGTAACTTCATTGCACCTACGAGGAGTTGTGCAATGTGGGCAGGGAGTGGTGTACAGGCACTCAGTAGGGCCATTTACGGTTGGTTCACGATGCCGTAATTCTCACCATGGCGGAATGGTACTTTCCGCCATGCTTGATGGCGTTAAGTAAATGTCCGCTAGGGTCAGAATTCGCGTACCGTTGCGCCATGGTGGTAATTACGGTTTTGCATGGCGCGCGTGCGCGTACTTGGTGCAGTTAGCGTTGGCGTTCACTACGGTGTCGCTAATGGCATCGTACTTTACGGTGACGGGTCATAATCGCACCGAGCGGTATTCGATGGCGGTATTGCATTTCCGCCATCGTTTTTCGATTTCCGCCAGGGTCGTAATGAGGGCCCTTGACTTTAGGGTCTGGGTCCTGGGAGGCGGTCACCTTGCACAGCCTTACTATTCATCATAACCGTGGGGCTGTCCGCCACTCCTCAGGGCTTTAGCATTTCATTGGGGTTATGTGGATGCTCTGTGAGTTCTGCGCTGGCGGCTCATGGTGTAGCTCCGTGCTGGGGGAGGACCACTGCTGCATGCAGCTCCTACTAGAGATGGACGAGGGAAAGAGCTCGAAGCCAGTATAGATGATTGTTTCCCCATAGACTGGACACTCTTTATCTTGCCCCACTTGGCTACTAGCTGGTACGAATCAGAGGTGCAGGTCATGGAAGGAGTAACTGATTGGGGAGTGCCGCTGTGTAGAGAAAGACATGTGGTTACGAGAGCCAGTTTACTATCATTTGATGAGGTCAATGATGAAAGGATCAGTTTTGGAAATATCACTACAACGGATTGTGGGCGTGGCTAACCTTTTACAAGAACCTCAGGAGAGCCACAACGAGGGTTCATGTTTTTTGGAGGATTCCCAACTGGTCGATTATTTTTTCCTCACATTTTTTTTACCGTTTTTTACCACCAAAAGGTAGATGGTGGGTGGGAGTTAGGCA
Source organism: Ambystoma mexicanum (assembly GCF_040938575.1). Classification (NCBI taxonomy): domain Eukaryota; kingdom Metazoa; phylum Chordata; class Amphibia; order Caudata; family Ambystomatidae; genus Ambystoma; species Ambystoma mexicanum. Next base: position 1,091,496,790 of record NC_090937.1, on the reverse strand, counting down.
ACATTTTTTGGGGTGTGGTAGGCTGATGGGTAGGGGTTGAGAAAAGGGAAGTGTGGGACCTCCTCCCGGATAACATGGAAAAATATTTGGTCAAAAAATGCGGGAGAAAATGAGACACATTAAAAAAATTATATTAAAACACAAACAAATCCAACCAAAACAAGAGCACTGAGCGGGGATGAGATCTAATTGCGTGCTAACATTTTCATTTGTGTATTCTTCCAAAACATTCTTTAAATAAGTGTTTTAAACAAAGAATAACATCTGTTTCAGTATGCCACTATTTTCACTGATAGAAATCTCACTGACCATGACAAGAGGCACCTTTTTTTCCACATTGCTTGCCTGAGGGGAGAGCACACAAAATGGCGCCCACTGACGTCAAGCTGGCTTAGTTTTAGCCACACTAGGAGAGGTTGGCTCCCCTTCGCTCCTCTTTGCTACCTATGCCTTGTCTCATCAATATACATCACACTGTGATCTTGGTCTCATTTCACGGCTGATCGCATGGAGTTCTGTTTGCCCTTCTTCACTTTCTCTGAATTTCTACTTAGCTCTCCAATGGCTCTCCAATTCCAAGCCAGAGCAACCTCTTAACACATTTCTTAACTTTGCAACTCAAATAACTCAACATTATGTCACACTCCTCTGCCACCACTGCTCACCGCCTCCATGCATCCACGACCCATCTTAAAGCCTTCTGCACTTGTCTTTAAATTAACTCATGGCCCAGACACCCTCATGCCCATCTGGTAACTTCACCGCCAGCTACTCTCCTCCTCGTGGCATTCGCTCCTGCGACCAACTCAATCTCGTTTTTCACTGCTCTTCAGTCCTGTGTTCTATTTGGTCTTCTTGTCTCCCTTTGCTCCTCTCCACTTGAACTCTCCCACCCTTCCAATAGCAGAAAGGCCACACCCGGGCCTGCTGTGAAATCTGCCCTCTCCCTGGAATGAATCCCTGCCCGAACCCAGCACATCGTCTCTTCCCCTCTACCAACTCCTCTCACTTTCACACTTGAGGTTTATTCAACTATTGAACTGCACATATCATGTGTGTATAATGTTGATAACTTATATTGTCAGTTTGTGCTGTCCCCAGATCATGTTCACACTAGAATCTTCCCCAAGGGTCATTAACTGATCAATTATCACTTCGAAAAACCCGGGCTGATCCACTCTCCGCTTGCATCTTCATGTGCAGCACCCTCCCCCCACGCCCGGTCCCCGGACATCCCAGTGCGGATTGCTTCTCCCAGGGTCCACGTGCAATGCAGCTTCCGACACATCCTGCCTGGTGCTCTGGACAGCAACACACAGGGGGCTGGTTGACTTGCAGGAACTGCTTAGGCCGCTGATTCATCATTCCGACAGCCCCCATTCTAATCATTGCTACTTATTTCCAGGCGTCCCACATAGGTAAATATTTGTGGAAATTGACAGTGTTTCTTACTGGGCTTGGGGCTCTAACTGTACTGTTACTGGAAATGAGTGGGAGCTGGATACACCTATAACATGCTACCAGGAATAAAGGGAAGCTTGTTGCAACTGTTTCTGGGAATGAGCAGAACCTAGTTTTGTCTAAATTGTGTGGCCCTGCGTGGAAGACACCTTTTCTTGGTATTAGGCATCAGTACTCGGCGAGGGGGTGTGACGGCCTCCCATCCAATCAGGAGGCTCAGAACGGGGGCTTTACCGCACAGTAAAACCCCTGCTCTGAGTCTCCTCAGAGCTGGAGGCTGCCATCTTCCCTAGCTGGGATTCAGGTAAGTGTGCCACCCCGCACTCCCATCGACACCCTCCTCCACCTCTAACTCCAATTTCCACACCTCCAACCTGCCTCAACCCCCTCCCCACTTACCTTACGCTCCTCCGTCCCTTGCCAGCGCATCTCCTTCCCGGAAATGGCCGCCATGTAAAGGGATAAGATACTACATGTTGTTCCCTTCTCCGCGATCCATGGTGGCCATCTTGTTTTGTAGTTTTTTCCCCAAGTTCAGAAACAGCAAACACGCTGTTTGTCAACTTGAGAAAATAAAACACTATTAGTACCCAAGTACAACGTGCCAGGGTACTAATAGCAATATAACCCTCTCGGGGGGTAGCAGGGGGCATTAACCAATGCTTCTGACTTATGCCCTCCCCCGCTCGGGTTATATTGCTTAATACTTTGGAACAGGTTGTACCAGATACTGGGACTGAGTGAGCATTAGCTATACATAGCACTTGGCAGCTGCCACTGCCTGTACTAAAAGTGTGGAAGCTTGATATGCCCAGTGCTGGGACTATGAGAGCTGTTTGCACAGGGGAGTAGCCTATACCTGTGGCTGGGCACATAGGTGTTAACCATCTGTTATTGGGCATGTATGTTAATGCATGGTGATACATGCCCGCTGCCATTCACTTTCACAGAAAACTTTGAATGAAACAGCTCAGGCTCTCTCAGTCTTTAAGTCCTCTTGCGTCAGGTAGGTTACTGTGGTTGTATTCTTGTGGTTGTAGAGCTGTGGCAGAGATTGCAAGAATATCAGCGAGTGTGACAAGGCAGGAGGTGACTTGGCTGGCATAGGCCAAGTGCAGAGTGTCTCTTTTCCTAGAGCGCCTAAGGTCCTTGCCGTTCACTAACTCACGTGCCAAGTCCCAGGTACATAATGCTTGTGCAGTTAGTGGTAGATGGGCTTTGATCCATCAAACACACTGATACTGGTAAAATAGTTCATCAATAACAGCACTTTACCACAAATACCTAGATCACTCATCAATCAAAGCACACATTGCTTAATGCCAGTGCATTTAGTCGTCGCAGTTGCAAAGCTGGTGTTGACATGCATGGCATTCACCATAATGCAATCACAAACCGCAAACACCTTAATCTCCTGCTTACTCAAGGAAATTAGCTGGTTGCATAAACCAATCTAATGTTATCATAAGTTTGTAGGCCTCGTATTATGCATTATCTTCCTTTACTGAAAACCTCAGCTGCAAAACAGTCCTGAGGTCGGCCAATCAGGACGCAGAACAGATATGAATCAGGTGAGAGCTTACTAATCTCTCATTTTCTTTACTTCTTCCTTCACTGATAAATTCCACTCAGTGCCTGTTGCATTGTAGTTTATTTCTTCACGTTGCATATACATGTCATCATTATCCTTAAGTAAATGGGTGAGGTAAGTAAATGGGCGAGGTCGCTATTGTGCAGGTTTCTTTCAGCTGCCATTTCATTTGGTGGCTTTTCCCGTGCCGAACTTTCGAGACTCCATCGTCCCCATGGCCCCCACTTCCAATCCCACTGCCCACTGCAACTACATGTTCCCCTCATGAGAAATGTGAACGCTCTCAAGCAGGGAGTCATTTTAACACCCTCAAGTCATGCATGGTGAACATCCACCCTGCCGAATCTGAAGACCATGTGCAGGTTTGGTGAGCCATTCAGCAGCCCCGAACCTTTTAGAAAGATTGGGAGGGCCAATCAGAGCCCCACAATCACTGTGTGGTCATAAAACACCAGCAACAGGGATCTTTCTGTTTCTTTCTCTTAGGGTTGTATTTTCTGTTAGAGGGCGGAACAGGGGATGATTCACTCTAGGAGAGAGCAGGAGAAATTGATCTTTAGTCATTTCACAAACAAAACGTTGGCATACTAAATTACAGCTGCTGCATGGAGTCTCCTACCTCTAACTAACTCTGGATTTCTTCTTCCTAGTAATCAGTGAGAAGAAAGGTCACATGCGTGAAAGTCATACACTGTGGTTCCGGAGATATCTTCTCCCTAGTACTATCCACAGGAAGATGGCATCAGTGTTGCCCGCTCAGGTACAGCCACTGAGTGTAACTTCCTGTGTGTCCCCAACCAAACCACGCATGTTCTCTTCCCTAGTATTCGCTCTTTAGTAGTTACAAAAAGTTCACACCTTCAGATCCAGTCACTGATTGCTAATCTCCTGCATGGCTCCAACCAACTGCATCTGCTACAGCAATATAAGAATGTTTCATTAATATGCTTACATAGGTGTAACCAGAACCTCCTGTACTCTTCTTACAAATATCGGTACAGCGTTGTTTCTGGGCTGCAGTCCGTGTGCTTAATGCCTCTCACCTGTAAGGACGCCTATACGTTTGAGGGTTACATTAAAGCTTTATGTGCTGATACTTCGATCATATAAAATTGAAATTGTATACAGAGGATTTGTTCTACTATTATGTTTGCATACAAACAAAGAATAGCCAACTTCTCAATTTTGACTGCAATATATTATGGGCCTCATTACGGCCATGGCGCTCCCATAATGAAGGGTGCTGGTACGGGACCGGCACCCTTCATTACGGGACACCCTATTACAAGGATCCCTTGCGGGACCCTTTATCAGGTGTCCTTAGCGGGTCCCGCGAGGTGACCAGGGAGCTAATAACGGGCCCGTTATTAACAGGCCCGTTATTAGCTCCCTCCCCATTCCCATTGAGAACTATGGGGGCTCAAATGGGAATGGGAATGGGTTTTTCCAATGCAGACTTACTGGGTCCTCCATGGTTAGAATAGCCCGGTAAGTCCTCATTGGAGGAACCCGGTACTGGAACCCGGTATGGAGGCAGCCATGCCCTTATTAAGGGCATGGCATCCTCCATACTCGTAATGAGGCCCCATGTCTTTTGGTCACTCTCAAACGGTACAAGGAAATCAAAATTCCTCAGGCACTTGTGATAATTTAAACAGGGTATCTCATGTATACGCTTCTTATCCTCGATGTTCCAACGACAAATTGATATAATCCTGTACTTTTCATTCGTCTCATAAAAACTCTGAACGCAGCCTGTTGTTATTTTGTTTCTTGGTTCAATCTGATGGAACTTGGGTTTCTTGTTGAAAGGATTACTTTTCCTTTTCTCTTATTTTTTTATTTTCATGTGGTACATTGCCACAAGGTTGTGGCGTCTCTTGAATGGAAGCATGCGATGTGGAAATACTAGTCCACAAAGTTAACAATTTTTATTACATCAATTAATGAATATGTAATCGTGATAAAACAACCAATAATTTAATTGAGAGATGTAACTTTGGAATCTATATTGATCCCAATGATTTAGGCTGATACATTAATTGTATTTTGATTTTCTTGTACAAGTTGAGAGTCATATAACGAGAGGCATAAGGTATTGCACTCAAAATTGATACTTTTTTCTTCTTTATTTGGAATGAAAATAAACGTGATGAATTTGCCAACTGGCAAGGGTGTGAAATGATGTGGGTAATTCCTTCTCTGGAAGGAAAATCTGCTAGTCAGATTCCCCTGTCATAAGCTCCATGCCAAAAGCATAGTGTGTACTTCGGCCCTGTTGCATCAGTACCCTGATTCACAGCACCTACTCTACTAGTGGCACAACGCAGGTTCAGAAGTCACAGGTGCCCTCTTGACAGCTGCAGTAGCAGCCAAGTCTCTGCAGCGCAGAGACTGCATTTTACATATGCACCCCTATGCCAAAAACTTCATAATTCTGGAGATTCTGTCGTGGTGGCACACTAAACTGTAAATATAAACCATACCTGAGCTAGGGGATGATGGCCAGCATCTCTCAGAGTTTTCCCATCCGCATTAAATTGATTTTGCACATGTGTCAGCCCTGTGGGCCCAGTTCAGCTGTAGAAGGAGTATGTGCTTTCCGCTGAGACATGGCCCACTCTTGTCCACTGACAGGACTGTCACCTTGGTGGATAGCTTCTCTTTGTTCCTTTGTAACAGGCAGGTAACACCCTTTCCCACAGGACAGCCACACAACGGGATGCTGGCCTGGGAACAGAAATTAAGAGGCACACCCATTCACAGAGAGCCAGGCCTTGCACAAGGGAGATGAATTTCTAAAGGCCTGTGATACTATTGAGAAGGGAAGGGGTTGGGGTTAGTGTTACCAGAGAGGAATCTGTACAGTTTTGGCAGGGCTCTGCCATCTTGATTCTCTTTGCCTATCTTTCTCTTTCCTGCCCCCACCAATTCCTCTGGAGCAAAGCACCTTGGGTGTGACATCAGAAGGGCAAAGTCCACACATTTTAACGGCAGGGATTGGACCCCTAAAACAGGTTTGCTTTAGTCCAATCACCTGGAGACATTTGCCTACAAATGATGGGGTACCCCACCACTTCTTTGAGTCATATGGAAGCACCTTTGGATCATCACTTGAGAAGATTGTGTTGGACCCTGCTGCGGGCACAGTCCTTTCTAAAGTCCTTCTGTTGGGAGGTTAAGGTAGGTGCTCCAAAGGCCGAGGCAAATTCTGTCCCCTAACCATCCGCAGGGACCATTGTGGGTGATCTGCTGCTGGAACAGATAATGCCTCTCTGCCAGCCACAGCGGTACACAGGACCTTACTGTGTTGGAGGACCCCTGCAATTGTGTGCCAGCCTCCCCCATGTTCGGGAGTCAGAGAACAAGGACCCATCTTGTCACTGAGTCCCTGGAGGGGGACTCACAGAACCCTGAGAGCCAAGACATCCTGGATCCTAGTGTTTTTGCCATTGCACTCCTTGGAGCATTTTTCAAGAACTGTTGTAGAGGAGGTCCCAGGCATGGCCTGCACCCCTGCCCCCCATTTCGAGGTACCAGGAGCGTACTCGCCAAGGTATGTGACGTATGAGGAGCAAATGAACCAACAGAGAGCCGCGCTGGGACTCTGCCCAGTGTACATCAGAAGAGCCGTACCGGTTGAAGCGCCCATAACCAGATAGCCATGGGCTGCACGATACCCTCTTAGGCAACCATACCAGGAGCTGATACGAAATGAAGAGTACCTACAGATGGTACACGAAGAGACCCAAAGAGCCTTAATGGATGGCCAGTGGAAATGACACAAGGGCCTGGACAGACTCGCGAATGAACGAAAACGGCTGTCAAGGATATCACGCTAGTGCGAGCAGCTATGAAAATAGATGTGATGGACACAGGAAAGAGACAATGTTAAAACGTAAGGAAACGTTGCGATGAGACAAGATGGAAGTAATCAACCAGTTAACGCGTGTAAATAGGCTTGGAACGCAAGGAGCTAAGAAAATGATACTGCTTGCAATGCTTAGTAGAAGAATAGGGCGGCAAGCGCCAACCAGATATATACCTCAATAAGGCACATTATACAAGTGCGACTCCATTATGATAAGCAGAAGTATGCCCAGGCAGCCAGATGCCTACTAGGCCAGGTTTCATATTCCTGCTGAAGCCAGAAAGAAGAGCGGAATCGAAACTCAACAAAGAACAGCTCATGCCTGGGAATTCGAGGTCAACCCAAGGAAAGGGATGTAGAGCGGCAACGCTAGAGAATCAAAACTTCAGGGCATACCAGCCTGCCCTGTCAAGGTCAAGATAAGGGGGGACCAGGCAGGTGGCGAGGCTAAAGAAGAATCAAATACACGAAAAGCTGGAAACTGAAGCAGATTCACGGTGAACAGACATGTGACCAGTCAGGCGCGATGAATTACCAACGTCTGATGTTACCCAGATCCAAGGGTGCCTTAACATCTCCAGATAAGAGACTACAGCTTCAAGGCCATGCCCAGCCAACTAATTGACACATAGCTCAAAAGCCCTGATTGATGGAAGGGAGGCAACGTGAATCTTGGGACACTTGGCACCTGGGTGTCCAGTCTGCATGCTGCTAATTAAAATAGAGATTTACGTCTAGGGGTGTAACCTGCCCAATCACAATGGACCATGTTATTTAGGGTCCTATAGATAGTAGAACCAATGGGATGTCGTAGTTGTAGTGACGTCTATCACGCGTGATGTAGAGGGTGGGCATAGATGCCCACCCAATAAGAGTTATTCAATCCGCGTGCCCCATTACCATATACAGATATAGCACCTATACTTAAGTTACCTTTCCTAACCAATTGAATTGCATGACGAATTTGTAGAGGTGAACGTCAGTGATGATGAGTTTTATGTTTAAAAGTTGCTGTTCAACTGAAGCTCGAGGAAGTTGAAGCGAGACAGGTGATTGCCATGATGCTGATTTCCAATTGTTTCCCTATTTGATGTACTTGTCCTTAAACACACTTCCCTTTGCCAAACTACTGAGTCCTCATTATTGAGACGTGTTGGAATAAGTGAATCCTGCACCCCCATTCCTCAAGTGGTGCAGCTATCTTGTCTTACAGGTACTAGAGGGTGAGCACTGACCTATGGGCCCATCAGTGGAAACACCACACTCATGTACACTTGGTAGCGTGTGGATGGTTTCGGCCATCGATTACTGATTATTGATTATTGAATATATAATTCTAAGACACCTATACACCGACAGCACGAAAGTAACTCTAGGCCTTCGGCAATATCACGAGTCCTTTCGCGATTCCAGCTGAGTAGACTGAGAAGCTTCCCGTGGACAATGATAGTGTAAGTCTGTAAAATCTGCATTGGGTCTGAAGGAACCCGTCTTTCCAAGCATAACCCTTCTCATACCCACGGGCAGACAATCGGACGAAAAGACCACAAGAGTCTGAAGAGGAAGGGCGGTGATCCCGAGGTTCCAGAGAGGAAAAGATGCGAGCGGTGAGTGAAACAATAAACTCGTTACTTTGGCAAAAGTCTTGTAGGCATAAGAACAAGTCAGGGAAAGGTAACGGAGGGTGGCGGAGAAAAAATAAAATAGTCAGAAGTAGAGAAGACTGTATATGTATATAAGGGGTAATGACTCGAGCATAAGAGATAAAAAGTGGTTACCGGGGGGGGGCACCCGAGAGAAAAACAAGTGGTTACCGGGGGACACCCGAGAGAAAAACATAAGGTTACCGGGGGCCACCCAAGAGAAAAACGTAAGGTTACCGGGGGGCACCCGAGAGAAAAAACATAAGGTTACTGGGGGGCACCCAAGAGAAAAATGTAAGGTTACCGGGAGGACACCTGAGAGAAAAAGTAAGAGGATTTGCCTTGTTCCTGTGCTTTAATACAGTGGTCAGAAGAAACGTGAACTCATAGCCCACATAATGGGGGACAATTAGACTACGGTGACGTTTAAAGATGCATCAAAGGGGTTCGTTTAAACCCCATGTCGGGGTATTGATTAGAAGGCAGGTATATGTTTGTCCAGCTGGTGTCCGTCTAGTCTGTCAAATGTCTGTCATATGTGTCCTGTTATATGTCAGATGTAAAAGAACTGTATCATTGGTTGTTTGAAATGAAATTTGGTTTTACGCGATTCTGCAACTAAGAGGGAATCGCCAATGAGTGGATGGTTTTAAGTAAATTGATAGTATAAATTCTGGCGGGAAAAGAGTGGATTGGAACTTGCGTATTTGGTGCTCGCTCATACTATTGGTAGGGTAAAACCTGCATAAATACTGGTGGTGACGAAATTGAGAATGGAAGAGGTTAACCCACTTGCGCATCTGTGTAAGCAGTTACCCAAACATGCACCTAAACTTAAAAAGTACAACACAGAGTGGGTTAAGGGTACCGCCCACAAGATTTTTATGCCTTGGACACAGAATGGGTCCCTATCTAAAGCCGTCTTACAACATATGACGACTTACATACATGCCACATACACAAGCAAGAAGTTAGAGAAACGCCTCGCTGTTCTAGAACTTTGGAAAATGTTCAAACAGACGAAGAAGGAAGAACTGCCCGCTGACTGGATATTAAACGTATGCACGGAGGGGGGTGAGACGCCTACCGCGCCACCAGCCCCGCCTGAGCCAGTCATCGAGGGAAGTAAGTCAGAGGGACTCTACCCGCTAAGAGAACTTAAGGCAGCCACGGGGTATAGCAATCCCGCATATGAGTCACCTTCGTACAGTAGTGACGACAATAAAGGAAAGGAACAGGAAAACAATCTTGCCTCTGCAGTCCCGAGGGATGATGAAGGAAGGACCAGGCACAGAGTTGTGCACCTCTCATTAAGGAGAGAGAGGGAAAGAAATGGAAAGAAAGTGGAGACAGAACAGATGAGATAGCATTCGCAAAAGACGAAAGGATGGTAGGACAGATATTGTTGAAACTTGATGGAAAAGGAAGTGATTGTGTGAGACCGAGAAAGAAGTCTGATGAGACGCAAAGGAGGGAGAGAGAAAAGGAGAAGGAAATGAGGGACAAAAGAATAAGAAGAAAGGATAGGCTGAAGCGAGAATTAATATATCGCGAAGAGCAAGAGAAACAGCTCGATCGCAAACAGAAGGCAGCCTATGACCAGTACAGAGAGAATAAGCAAAGGTTGGAAGAAGAGCAAAGAGTATGTGAGAAGAGGGTGAACAGAAGAGAAGATGAGGAAATTAGAAGGGCAAAGGAACGTAGAAACGAAAGGATGAGGGAAGTAGATAAGGCTAGAGAAGAAGCGAGGAAGATGGGGAAATAGAACATAAGAGCAGAGAGAGGGCACGGGACCTTGAATATTTGGAGCGGGAAGTTAAAAAACGCAATCCTGTTGTAGAATGGGAAGACATAGAAGAATTCTTTCCTGCAAATGACTTGGTACCAGGTGCAAGTGGAACAAATATTGAGGATGACTTCGACACGAGAAGCATTGGGGAAACGATCGATGAAATATATGATGAGAGCTGCACCTAACCGCAAAGAAACCACAGACAACGGGGAAGAACCTCAGCACGTGCAGACAAGATCCATGGTGAGGAAGAAGGACGCATGAGCAGCAAAATAAAGGCAAAAGAACTCTGTTTTAAAATGTGGCTTTTAAACAGGACATTCCCTCAGAGCAGAGAAAGGTGATAAAAACAATAATACAGACACTCTGTGCACCACCGTTGCAGGGTGAAGAAGAGGACTACACATCCAAAGCCACAACAACGTTGATAAAACAAACTTTTGGATCACGTCACACTTAAGTAGTACAAAGAATCAAGACTCTGATAGACTGCAAATAAGACATTTTCTGAGAGCGTAACACAGTATCCTGAAGCAACCAGTGTCAAGACTTTGTTTACAGAACTTATGGTATCTCCCAGCAGAAACCTCAAGTGGGATGTGCTCACTTATTTCCAGTTGGTGGTGATATCATATCCATCACTCGTAGGGAGAGAAACTAGTGTAACAGACTTTATTCGGGATCCTGCTAACAAGAAGGTAATCTGCCAACTGCTGACTGTCATCGCGGAAGCCTTCGCCGAGCTACCCGAGCACAGTGAAAAGGACACATATGCATCCACTACAAACAGACATTGAAGAACCCACCTTCACGGTGTTCTTTCAATTAATCGTGAAATGCCCGGGACTCGTCGGGAGAACGACAAATACACGCACTTTCATCAGAGATCCAAGAAACATTGAACGATTAAACCAGCTGTGGACTAAGTTAACTATCTAGTGGCAATCCACGCAGCAGGAAAGTGCAGAGACTGTTCGAGTAAAATAAAAAGCTTGTGATCGGGATCCAGCAAAACTGGACAAATGTCCCTGTCACCCGAGAACACCCAGCTGGAACATAACGTTTTGTTCAGACTAGTCACAGACTATCCGAATATGGTGGGAAGGCCTGCAGATGTTGACGTCATCACCTTCCTTAGAGATCCTGCCAATATCCCACTCATGGGCACACTCCTTCACGGAATTATGCTCCAGGTAGAGCTATCTACCTTCCAACGAGAATACTGAGAATACTTGAGGAGATTCCAGTGAAACTTTCCGCCAAGGGACAGATCGTGGAGATAGAGTCACATGTCTTCAACTTTCCGCCATGGGACAGATCGAGAAGAGCAGAAACGAGAACTACACCATCTTATTTTTCTTTTATTTATCTTTTATTTTTTCTTATTTTTATTCTTATTTCTCCATGTTTTTTTTATTTTTATTTTTGTTTTATTTTTACGACATTTTATTTTTGTGTGATTTTTAGCAGTTCCATCTTTTCATTCCTTCGCATTGAACAGGTTCCAGCATGTCCTCAGGACCAAGGCATATTCGAGGAGTGCACTGGGACTTTACCTACTATAGATATGCATAATGAATGTGACGTGCCAAAGATGCTAGCCTAACCTTTTTCCATAGTTTAGCAAAAGAACTGTACTCCATATCCAGAGACTGTTACGCTCACCTGGTATCCACAGGGACGCCACCCAGCCAGGTTACTCGCTGGTATGCTTCTCAGCTTTGCCCTGATGTGGTCTGCGGGGAAGGTTCTGTCTGAAAATACAGGAGGACTGTGTTCAAGACTGAACGACTGGGGTAAGTATCCTCCCTCCACCCCCGTATGCTTTCAGTCTCTCTGGCACCCTCTCCTCACCTTGTGGTAAAATTAGGCGTGCTCTCCGTCCTGCCTTTTTTGCAGGGGCGCGTTGTCTTTCATGGGTGAGTGCGGTCCAGTTATTTCACTGACGCCGGGCCATTTGATATTGTTCAGGTAGGTCTTATTGCTGTTCTTTAGTTTTGTTGCTATCCTGCATGCCTTTCTTTGTTTAAAATGTCTCTTTTTTCTCCCTTAGCTTAGCGCAGCTTCAGCGCGGTGAACTGGCTTGGTTGAGCCATGCTGGTAAATGATGGCGCATTAAGAGCACTATGATTGTACGCTCACCTGGTTCCCACAGAGGCGCGGACGTGGTCTGGACGGCAGTGGCCTCTTCGAAGGAGATGTTCAGCACCCTGAAGATGGAGTGGGCTGGGTTCCCAAATCCGGCTTGTCTGGCTCAGATGAATACCCTTCTGTGAGCGAAAAGGAAGGGTTAATACTGTGCGGGTTTTGTGTTGATCTCCCGTTCCCTTTCTCACCCTCCTTGCAACCCTTCTGTAATTCCCTGTGGAGACTCACCTTAGGGATTGAAAAGGCGAGCTCTCCATCCTGCTTCTGATGCAGGGGCGCGTTGGGACCCAGTTACGTCACTGGATAGTAAGTTCGAGTTTGCTTGTCTGTTCCGGTAAGTACCGTAAATGTTTATGGCAAGTTTGAGTCTAAACTGTTCCTCTTCTCTTTTGCAGGTAATGGAAGACTCCGGGCTGAGGGCGGTTTCCGTCGAAAACCTGATTTCAGGTGAGTTTTGGTGTAGGCCCACTACTGTCTTTTCCTGTCTCCTTTTCCTTAGGGGCCGGAGTTCGAGAATGCCGAAGAAATGGAGCCGGTACGAAGCAGAAGCTGAGTCCAACGTGTAAGCAGGTAAGGTTAAAATAGTTTGTTTGCTACGGTTCTTGCATTCACTAATGTGATGGTTGCTTTTTCCCCATAGGGGCCAGGGTGCTGAAATGCCCAAGGAATGGCATCGACCCGAAAGTAAGAAGAATTAGCTTGGCGGGTAAGTGCTTCTTGGTTATTTTCCCCTTCTCACCTTGCTTTCTTCTCTTCGTCTCCCCGTAGGTGCTGGAATGCTGCAGGAGATCCGGATGGGCGTCGCAGAGCCAAAGGCGCCACGTGCAGGTAAGAGAAGTGCGCCGAGGTGTATGCGATGCAGTGAGTATTTAAAATGATGTCTTTTTGCAGGAACGTTGGCGCGCTGAATCCGGAATGCAGCTTTAACAGGTAAGGTTTGTTTTCACCTGTTTCTTCTTCCCTTTTCTATCCTTAGGTGTTTCCAGGATGCTGGCAGGCGTGGTCGAGGACTGGAGCAGGAGCAGGCACGGTGAGCGTGCAGCTGCTATGAGCAGAACAACGCGAAGCGTGGTTTGCTGTCTGGGCGTGGCTTAAATAGCCTTTCAAGTAGTCCCAGGTATGTATCCTTCCACTGAAGGTATGTATCCTGCCACCAGCCACACCCGTGTGGTTAAGTAGTTCCTTTTTCATCTGGAAGTTGTAGAATGATCTGCCAGGTAAGGGAATTGCAGCATGGTCTGCCAGGTAAGTTTGCACCAAACACCTTTCCTTCCATATCTTGTATGAGCCTGGCTCCGATGGTGCCAGGACTGTTATCCCTTATGAGCCTGACGCCAACGGCGCCAGGACTGAGTCCAAAGAGCCCCTATCTGGGGTGGCTGGGACTTCCCTAGTATACATGTTGCCTGCCTCTGAGGGTGCCGGGCCCTGTCTGGCTCCTTGGAGGTAGGCATCATGACAGTACCTCCCCCCAAGGCCCCTCCCAAGGACGTACTGTCCGGAGGCTTTGGTTTGTGTGGAAACTTAAGATGAAATTTTTGTATTAGACGAGGTGCATGTATATGATCGCTTGGTTCCCAAGATCTCTCCTGAGGTCCATATCATTTCCAATCAATTAGGTAAAAAACCTTTGACTTGGACATCTTAGAATCTAATATGTCTTTAACTTCGAATTCCAGTTCCACATCTACTGTGATTGGTTCTGGTGGCTTGAGTAGCCTGGTTCCGGGTTGTACAGGTTTCAACAGTGATACGTGGAAAACCGGATGGATTCGCATTTTGGGGGGCAGATCGAGTTTGAAGGCTACCGGGTTGATTACAGCCTTGATTGGATAAGGCCCTATATATCTTGGGTTAAAAGTTTGCGGGCCTTTAAGTGGTAGATGTCTAGTCGCCAGCCACACTTGATCTCCAACTTGGCAAGGAGGTACTTCGCTCCGATGTAAGTCAGCATTTTCCTTATATTTGTCCTTGGCCTGCTGTAAATGAGTCTTGGCTTCTTTGGAGGCTCGGGTTATGGTGGCATGTAAGTTATCCACGGCGGGCATTTCAAGGCCTTGAGGTGGTTCAAGATCCGAAGTTCTGGGATGGTGGCCAAATAAGGTATAAAAAGGAGTCTGGCCAATTCCTGAATGTACAGAATTGTTGTACGCGTATTCAGCAATCCATAAAATGTCTTTCCAATTATATTCTGATTGATGCAACATGCACCGTAAGTACTGTTCCAATGTCTGGTTTGTTCTCACAGTTTGGCCGTCGGTCTGTGGATGGTGGCTGGTAGATAAACGCACATCAACTTGTGCCATTTGGCAACATCTCTTCCAGAACCGAGAAATAAACTGGCTTCCCCGATCGGAAATTAATATGGATGGAAAACCATGTAGACGAACAACGTTCTCAAGAAATTCCTTGGCTAGGGTGGAGGCTGAAGGCAGCTCTTTCAAGGGAACAAAATGGGCCATCTTGGAGAAGAGGTCTACAATTACCAGTATAGTATTAAATCCTTGACAAGGAGGTAGGTCAGTTATAAAATCCAGCGATAAAGTGAGCCAAGGTGCCGGTGGGATGTCCAGAGGTCGTAACGGACTGGCTGGTTTTTGCTTTTGACTTTTATTTTGGGCGCACACTGCGCATGTCATCACGAAAGATTTTATATCCTTTCGCCAGGAGGGCCACCAGAAATGCCTTTTAATTTTTTCTTCAGTCTTGGCGATGCCCGGGTGTCCTTCCATTAGTGTCTCATGATGATGGGCAATAACGAGATCTTGCAAATCCTTTTGAGGCAAGAACAGTCGCCCCTGGAAATAAGGTAAATTGTTATTAATTGAAAATCTGGGATCTTTCAGGCTCCATTCTTGCAAGGCTGCAGCGTCGAAAAGCAATTTAACTCTAGTTTGAATATCCTCTAGAGTTTGTGAGGAGATCACCCCCAAAATTCTCTGTTCAGGAATAATCGGAACTGGATCTAGAGTTGGGGTAGAATCGCCCATTCCTATTCGAGATAGTGCGTCCGCCTTGCCATTCTTGCAGCCGGGGCGATAGGTGATCACAAAGTCAAATTCTGCAAAGAACAGGGCCCAACGGAGTTGGCGTGAGGATTGAGCTTTGGCCGTTTTAAAGTATTGCAAATTCCTGTGGTCTGTAATTACGGTAACAGTATGTCTTGCGCCGAGAAGGTAATGACGCCAAGCCTTGAAAGCTGACTTGATAGCTTGATAGCTAATAGTTCTTTATCTGTGATTGCGTAGTTAACTTCTGGAGCTGAGAATTCTCTGGACCAAAAGGCCACAGGATGCAGTTGGTTCGAGATTGGGTCCCTCTGTGATAGAACCGCTCCCATGGCTAAACTAAATGCGTCAGTTTCCACAACGTAAGGGAGATCTGGACGGGGATGTTTTAACACAGGTGCGGAGGTGAATTTAGTTTTTAGTTCCTGAAATGCTTGTTCTGCTTCCGTAGTCCTTTTGAAGCGTTTGTTTTTCCGTAAGAGGGCTGTGATGGGTTGAACCACTCGAGAAACTCCGGGATAAACCTTCGATAGAAATTGGCAAAACCAAGCATGCTCTGAACCCCTTTCACAGAACTAGGGGATGGCCATTTGAGGATCGTGTCCACTTTCCCTGAGTCCATTCGAACTCCCTTTGGCGTTAGGACGAAACCAAGAAACTCAACCTCCGTGACGTGAAAAATGCACTTTTCGAGCTTTGCAAATAGTTTGTGCTGGACGGCCTTAACATGTTTTCGGTGATCAGATTGCGAGGAAGAATACACTAGGATGTTGTCAATATATAAGATGACACAAACATCTATGAGTTCTCGAAATATGTCATTCATAAAATACTGGAAGGCAGCAGGTGCGTTGCACAACTAGAAGGGCATCACTTGGTATTCAAAGAGTCCGTATTTGGTGCGGAAGGCCGTTTTCCATTCATCGCCTTCTCTGACGCGCACCAGATGGTAAGCCCCTCTTAAATCCAACTTGGTAAAGATGCAGGCATCTTTCACCTGGTCGAGGAGTTCAGGGATCAGAGGCAGGGGGTAACGATTCTTAACCGTTATCTGATTTAAGGCGCGATAGTCTATACATGTTCTAAGGTCGCCTTCCTTTTTCGGCACGAAGAACAAAGCTGAAGAAGCCGGTGACTTTGACGGGCGAATAAACCCATTGGCAAGATACTGATCCAAATACTGGCGTAAATGAAGATTCTCTGGTTCGGTAAGGGCATAAATCCTACTACAAGGCGGTTGAGCATTGGGTACCAGATCAATTTGACGATCGTATGGCCGATGAGGTGGTAAGGTGTTGGCCTGTTCTTTTTGAAAAACGTCCTGAAAGTCCTGATACTCAAGTGGTAGTTGTGCTGACACAGAGGTTACTGAGGCTAAACCCACTTGTGGATTTCCGGAATAACAAGTTTGTCTGCAGTTAGGAAAGGTGATACTCTTTGCTCGCCAATCAATTCGAGGATTATGTGCTCCTACCCAAGGGATCCCCAAGATTACCTGAAATTGTGGAGCCTTGATTACGTCGAACACTATGGTTTCCCTATGACCATCTTGGCCAACCAGTGTCATTTCTGTGGTAGAATGTGTTACCGGCCCAGAGGCAATTTTGGTCCCATCAACCGTGGTAATGACATCTTTGGTGATTTTTGGTCGGAGAGGGAGACCAATCCTGGAAGCCAATTCAAGATCAACATAGTTCCCAATAGCCCCACTGTCGAGATAGGCCTTTATGCCATGTAATCGTTGAGGCTGCTTTGGATCCACGAGGGTCATTGGCATGATGAAATGCGAGGTCAAAGAGTTTGTCTTCACGCTCGGCAAGCGGACCTCTACGCTTTTCGGGCTTGATCGTTTCCCGAATCAGATTTTCTTGGTTATTTTCCCCTTCTCACCTTGCTTTCTTCTCTTCGTCTCCCCGTAGGTACTGGAATGCTGCAGGAGATCCGGATGGGCGTCGCAGAGCCGAAGGCGCCACGTGCAGGTAAGAGAAGTGCGCCAAGATGTATGCGACGCGGTGAGTATTTAAAATGATGTCTTTTTGCAGGAACGTTGGCGTGCTGAATCCGGAATGCAGCTTTAACAGGTAAGGTTTGTTTTCACCTGTTTCTTCTTCCCTTTTCTATCCTTAGGTGTTTCCAGGATTCTGGCAGGCGTGGTCGAGGACTGGAGCAGGAGCAGGCACGGTGAGCCTCCAGCTGCTATGAGCAGAACAACACGAAGTGTGGTTTGCTGTCTGGGCGTGGCTTAAATAGCCTTTCAAGTAGTCCCAGATATGTATCCTTCCACTGAAGGTATGTATCCTGCCACCAGCCACACTCGTGTGGTTAAGTAGTTTCTTTTTCATCTGGAAGTTGTAGAATGATCTGCCAGGTAAGGAAATTGCAGCATGGTCTGCCAGGTAAGTTTGCACCAAACACCTTTCCTTCCATATCTTGTATGAGCCTGGCGCCGATGGTGCCAGGACTGTTATCCCTTATGAGCCTGACGCCAACGGCGCCAGGACTGAGTCCAAAGAGCCCCTATCTGGGGTGGCTGGGACTTCCCTAGTATACATGTTGCCTGCCTCTGAGGGTGCCGGGCAAATAATCTCTCCATACTAGCCTGGAAGCGTTGATAGTCACGAAGGATAGGATCGTCTTGATTTACCAACGGAATAGACCAATCAGCTGCACAACCGCTGAGATACGATAAAACAAATGCCACCCTAGTTTGGTCATTAGGGAAGGCCCCAGGTCTACATAAAAAGTGTAAACGACATTGGTTCATGAAAACAGCGTATTTCTTGGGGTCCCCCGCAAAACGTTCAGGTGGGGCCAAAGGCATGTTTCCCGGCAGGTTTGCACCGGGTTAGTGGAAGCCATAGGAGTGGACTCTCTCCCGGAAGCAGGTAATGGCGTTTGTCCAGCCTGATTCTGCAAAAGCTGTTTAGCCAGGTCATCGGTTCGTTCTTTGGACAAGATCAGTTCTCTTCGAAGAATGTTGGTTTCTTGGTGGGCGGCGTGAACTTCCGCCCGTAATTCCCCCAATAGTTGGGCCAGTTGGTCTGTTTCGGAAGTCTCCATGGCGCCTGGGTGGGTAATTGTGGGTAGGCTTCGCGTTCTGTAACGCTCACCTGGTTCCCACGGAGGCGCGGGCGTGGTCTGGACAGCAGTGGCCTCTTCGAAGGAGATGTTCAGCACCCTGAAGATGCAGTGGGCTGGGTTCCCAAATCCGGCTTGTCTGGCTCGGATAAATACCCTTCTGTGAGCGAAAAGGAAGGGTTAATACTCTGCGGGTTTTGTGTTGATCTCCCGTTCCCTTTCTCACCCTCCTTGCAACCCTTCTGTAATTCCCTGTGGAGACTCACCTTAGGGATTGAAAAGGCGAGCTCTCCATCCTGCTTCTGATGCAGGGGCGCGTTGGGATCCAGTTACGTCACTGGATAGTAAGTTCGAGTTTGCTTGTCTGTTCCGGTAAGTACCGTAAATGTTTATGGCAAGCTTGAGTCTAAACTGTTCCTCTTCTCTTTTGCAGGTAATGGAAGACTCCGGGCTGAGGGCGGTTTCCGTCGAAAACCTGATTTCAGGTGAGTTTTGGTGTAGGCCCACTACTGTCTTTTCCTGTCTCCTTTTCCTTAGGGGCCGGAGTTCGAGAATGCCGAAGAAATGGAGCCGGTACGAAGCAGAAGCTGAGTCCGACGTGTAAGCAGGTAAGTTTAAAATAGTTTGTTTGCTACGGTTCTTGCATTCACTAATGTGATGTTTGCTTTTTCCCCATAGGGGCCGGGGTGCTGAAATGCCCAAGGAATGGCATCGACCCAAAGGTAAGAAGAATTAGCTTGGCGGGTAAGTGCTTCTTGGTTATTTTCCCCTTCTCACCTTGCTTTCTTCTCTTGGTCTCCCCGTAGGTGCTGGAATGCTGCAGGAGATCCGGATGGGCGTCGCAGAGCCGAAGGCGCCACGTGCAGGTAAGAGAAGTGCGCCGAGATGTATGCGACGCAGTGAGTATTTAAAATGATGTCTTTTTGCAGGAACGTTGGCGCGCTGAATCCGGAATGCAGCTTTAACAGGTAAGGTTTGTTTTCACCTGTTTCTTCTTCCCTTTTCTATCCTTAGGTGTTTCCAGGATTCTGGCAGGCGTGGTCGAGGACTGGAGCAGGAGCAGGCACGGTGAGCGTCCAGCTGCTATGAGCAGAACAACGCGAAGCGTGGTTTGCTGTCTGGGCGTGGCTTAAATAGCCTTTCAAGTAGTCCCAGGTATGTATCCTTCCACTGAAGGTATGTATCCTGCCACCAGCCACACTCGTGTGGTTAAGTAGTTTCTTTTTCATCTGGAAGTTGTAGAATGATCTGACAGGTAAGGAAATTGCAGCATGGTCTGCCAGGTAAGTTTGCACCAAACACCTTTCCTTCCATATCTTGTATGAGCCTGGCGCCGATGGTGCCAGGACTGTTATCCCTTATGAGCCTGACGCCAACGGCGCCAGGACTGAGTCCAAAGAGCCCCTATCTGGGGTGGCTGGGACTTCCCTAGTATACATGTTGCCTGCCTCTGAGGGTGCCGGGCCATGTCTGGCTCCTTGGAGGTAGGCATCATGACAATGATGTGGTAAGTAAGCGCTATGCGCAGAGCTGCAAAGTCTTGCCTTTGCTGACCTGTGTTTTCCTTCCTTGTAGGTCGCAGTGTTCTTCAGCGCGAGTGGAATGTCCGGAGTGGTGCCAGCCGAGAGGCGACCAGCCAGTAAGCCTTTTGAGCAGTTCGTAATTTGTAAATGTCTCTACAGCTTTCTTTAATGTTGCCTCTATCTTCCTCTTTCAGGTTGTTCTGTCCGGGAGGTGTGCAGATTCGAGGAAGCTGTTCTCAGTAGCTGTGAGTGTTTAAAGATGAAGACTGCAGGTAAGAAGCTGCTGCTAATGATGTTGCTTTTGTCTCCTTGCAGGTTCTGCTTCTCCGAGGTTCGAGGGAATAGCTGGACACGGTGAGCGTCACGTTGCAAGCTGCAAAGTAACACGAAGCATGTTCTGCAGTCAGGTTGTGGTTTATATAGCCCAGGTAAAGTAGTATCAGGGAAAGTAGTTCCAGGCCTGCCACACCCAAAACACTAGACCACATAGCTTGGTTCTTAGGGAACCAAGCTATGTGGATGCCTCCATGTTGGCCTGGCACCATAGGCGCCAGGACTGGCCCCATGAGGGCTTTTGAAGAGGATGTCAGGCTCTAGAGGCCAGAGTCCTGACTCCACCTGGCCAATGGGTTTGCCAGAGGGGGTTTTGGGCGAGGGTCGTGACAGCACTCCCTCCTAAGGCCCCTCCCATGGTGTTCCATCTGTCTGGCCCAGGTTTGGTTGGGAAGTTCCGATGGAATTTCCTGATTAGACATGGTGTGTGGATATTCTCACTGGGCTCCCAGGATCTATCTTGTGGTCCAAATCCTTTCCAATCGACGAGATAATATAGCTTGGTCCTAGAGTATCTAGAGTCCAAGATATCTTTCACTTCAAATTCTGGTTCTCCGTCAACAAGTATGGGCTTGGGTGGTGTCCCAATCCGTGTGCCGGGTTGCATTGGTTTCAGGAGGAACACATGGAATACCGGGTGGATCTGTAGATTAGGTGGTAAATCCAGTTTCACGGCTGCTGGGTTGATAATTTCCTTAATGGTATAGGGTCCTAAGAATCTGGGATGAAAGGTCCGGGTTCCCTTGATGGGTACGAATTTAGCGGCTAACCAAATTTTGTCTCCTACTTGATAATCAGGGGACTTTTTCCGGTGTTGGTCGGCAAATCTCTTTTTATTTTCTTTGGCATGAATAAGGTGTTCCTTTGCCCTTTTGAAAGCCTGAGTAATGGTTGTGTGTAGAGTCTTTACCGCTGGCATTTCCAAGCTGGCTGCAAGGTCTACTTCAGAGGTACGTGGATGTCTGCCATGAAGGGTATAGAAGGGCGTTTGTCCCGTGCTTGAATGCAAAGAATTGTTATATGCATATTCGGCTATCCATAGTAGGTCTTTCCAATTCCTTTGTTTGTGGTGCAGCATGCACCGTAAATATTGCTCGAGTGTCTGATTGGTTCTCTCGGTTTGGCCGTCCGTTTGGGGATGGTGACTGGTAGATAGCCGAACGTCGATCTGTGCCATTGCACAGCATTTTTTCCAGAAGTTTGAAACAAACTGGCTGCCTCGATCAGAGACCAGAACCGAAGGGAAGCCATGTAGCTTAACCATTCCCTCCAGGAACACTTTTGCTAAAGTGGCTGCGTCTGGGAGGCCTTTGAGAGGAATAAAATGGGCCATCTTCGAGAATAAGTCCACAACTACAAGGATGGTGTTGAACCCTTGGCTTGGAGGTAGATCAATGATGAAGTCAAGGGAAAGAGTGTGCCATGGAACTGGAAGAATGTCCAATGGTTGTAGGAGACCAGATGGTTTTTGTTTCTGTGATTTATTTTGTGCGCAGACACCGCAGGACTGAATATACTGAATGGTGTCCTTATGCAAGTTTGAAATAATATCCTGTCGTAATTTCTTCTTGGGTACGTATAGGCGATCCCTAAAAAAGGGTAAGTGGTCCTTGATGGTATATTGTTCTCCTTGACTTTGACATGCGAGGTAGACATCAGGATTAATTGTCCGTTGGATTTCTTTTCGTAGTTCTGCTTGTGTTAAGGCTGTCGTGATACCCAAGAGTTTGTCTTCGGGTATAATAGGTACTTGGTCTGGAGTTGTATATACTGTTTCAGCTATGCCCATGCGAGATAAGGCATCTGCCTTTCTGTTTCTGACTCCTGGTAGAAAAGTGATTACATAATCATATTCGGTGAAGAAAAGGGCCCACAGTAATTGGCACGAGGACTAGGCCTTGGCTGTTTTGAGATATTGCAGGTTTCGGTGGTCTGTGATGACTGTAATGGTGTGTCTGGCCCCCAGAAGGTAGTGCCTCCAGGCTTTAAAGGCGGATTTGATAGCCAGG
The DNA here is from genome assembly GCF_040938575.1 of Ambystoma mexicanum. Classification (NCBI taxonomy): domain Eukaryota; kingdom Metazoa; phylum Chordata; class Amphibia; order Caudata; family Ambystomatidae; genus Ambystoma; species Ambystoma mexicanum. The sequence continues at coordinate 1,091,474,333 of NC_090937.1, read as the reverse complement.
AGTTCCTTGTCCATGATGGCATAATTAATCTCTGGAGGTGAGAACTTTTTCGACCAGAAGGCCACAGGATGTAGCTGGCCGGTTTCTGGGTCTCTCTGTGAAAGGACAGCCCCCATTGCGAGACTGGACGCATCAGTTTCAATGACATAAGGGAGGTCTGGACGAGGATGTTGCAGGATTAGAGCAGAGGTAAACCTTCGTTTAAGTTCCTGAAAGGCTTCTTCTGCTTCTTCGGTCCAAGCAAACTTTTTATTGTTTTTTCATAATAGTACTGTGATTGGGTGCACAACCTGAGAGAAGTCTGGGATGAATCGGCGGTAGATGTTCGCAAAACCCAGCATGCTTTGTACCCCTTTCAGAGACGTCGGTGAAGGCCATTTCAGGATGGCATCTACCTTGTGCACATCCATTCTGATGCCTCCTAGAGTAAGGATAAAACCAAGATATTCTACTTCGGTCACATGAAAAAAGCATTTTTCAAGCTTTTCAAACAAGCAATGTTGACGGAGCTTGGTGAGGATTGAGCGAACGTGCCTGACATGATCTTGTTCCGAGGCTGAGTATACTAAGATGTCGTCTATGTACACTAAGGCGCACACATCAATTAACTCCCTTAAGATGTAATTCATGAAATATTGGAATGCCGCAGGAGCGTTGCATAACCCGAAGGGCATGACTTGATATTCAAACAAGCCGTACTTAGTACAGAGGGCGGTTTTCCATTAATCTCCTTTTCTGACTCGGACCAGGTGGTACGCTCCTCGAAGGTCCAATTTGGTATAAATCTGGGCATCTTTAACTTGGTCTAGCATCTCAGGGATAAGTGGCAAGAGGTAGCGGTTCTTCACAGTGATCTGGTTCAATGCGCGGTAGTCAATACAGGTTCTCAAGTCTCCTTCCTTTTTCGGTATGAAGAACAAAGGACTGGCTGCGGGGGACTTCGAAGGAGGGATAAATCCATTTGCAAGGCACTGGTCTAAATAGGATTTCAAATGAAGGTTTTCTGGTTCTGTGAGAGCGCATATCCTGCCGCAAGGGATTTGTGCACCAGGAACAAGGTCGATCTGACAGTCATAGGGCCTGTGCGGCGGCAATGTATTGGCTTGGTCCTTTTGGAAAACATCCTGGAAATCATGGTTTTCACTTGGCAAGGTATTATTTTCTCCCAGGGTTGATACTGTCGCTCCGGGAGTCATGGGGATACAGACGTCGGGTTTCTCCTCTTGGTAATAGCAGGCAGGGGAGCAGTCACCGGGGAAGGTTAATTTTCGTGCCCGCCAGTCTATCAAAGGGTTGTGAGCAACCAACTATGGCATCCCTAGTATTAGCCTGAACTGGGGTGCCTTGATGAGATCGAATGAAATAGACTCCCGATGTCCATCCTGGCACAGCAAGGTTACCCTGGCTATGCACTGGGTTACTGGTCCTGAAGCGATTTCTGTCCTATCCACGGTGGTTACCTTGTCCATAGTTGGCTTAGAACACAAAGGAAGCCCCATCTCTGCTGCCAGTTCTTCATCAATATAATTTCCAACTGCTCCGCTATCAATGTATGCTTCAACGGCATGCATTCTTGACGGCTGTTGGTGGTTAATTAAGATCACTGGTATTGCAAAGTGTGAGGTCAGCAACTCTTTCTTCTCACTCAACAAACTGACCTCTACGTTTGTCGAGCTTGGTCGTTTCCGATTCCTTAGCTTCATCCTTCTCTGTGGCCCCGACTGTTCTTCTTGGGGGTTTTACTGGACAGTCCTTCAGGAAATGTCCTGGTTTCCCACAATACAAACAAAGCTGTTGTTGTCTTATTTTGTCCCGCTCTTGTTTTGTTAATGGAAGCCATATCCCTCCAATCTGCATGGGTTCTATAGCATTTTCAGGTACACGGGGTGTGTGTTCCCTTGGTCGAACATACACGGTCCAAGGGTCCGTCTTAGACCGTTCTGCCTTTCGGTCCTGCAACCGGTGGTCTAGCTGCACGACAAGATTTATGAATTATGCACAGTCTCTGGGTGGGTCAACCACCTGGGCTAAGACGTACTTTAATTCGCCTCGTAAGCCTCGATGGAATAACGTGGTTCTTTTGTTTTCTGGCCACCTAGCTTAGGCAGCTACTCTGTTGAAGGTAGCAATGTACGTTAACAAGTCCTGAGTCCCCTGTCGGAGAGACAAGAATTCATTGTCTACTGCTTGTTCCTGGGTATGACGAGCAAAACGTTTTTCCATTTCTCTCTGGAACCCCCCCCAAAGTCATGTAATAGAGGATCGTCATGGGTTAGCAACTGCACCGACCAATCTGCTGCACTACCACTCAGGTATGATAAGATAAAAGCAACCCGAGCTTGGTCGTTTGGAAATGCTCCAGGCCTACAAAGAAAGTGAAGGCGGCACTGATTGATGAATGCCGCTTACTTCCGTGGGTCGCCTGAGAACCTTTCTGGTGGTGCCAGGGGCACTGTTGCAGGTAAAGTGATCTGTACCGGAGTGGGTGGTATGGCGGGGTTTTGCATCGTTGGATTGCTTCCAGGTAGAGGCATCTGTCCTGCCTGTGCTTGCAAGTATTGCATGCTAATCTCTTCAGTGCGTTCTTTGGTCACTATTAGGTCTCTCCGGAGGGCATTAGTCTCTTGTGAGGCAGAATGAACCTCAGCACGAAGCTCTCCTAGTAATTGGGCCAATTCGTCCATTTCTGATGTCTCCATGGCGCCCATGTGGATTTGTTGTGGTAGGCTTCGTGTTCTGTTACGTTCACCTGGTATCCACAGGGACGCCACCCAGCCGGGTTACTCGCTGGTATGCTTCTCAGCTTTGCCCTGATGTGGTCTGTGGGGAAGGTTCTGCCTGAAAATACAGTAGTTTCCAAGCACATTATTGTTCATGGTGTATGAGCCTGGCGCCATAGGTGCCAGGACTGGCCCCATGAGGGCTTTTGAAGAGGATGCCAGGCTCTAGAGGCCCGGGTCCTGACTCCACCTGGCCAATGGGTTTGCCAGAGGGGGTTTTGGGCGAGGGTTGTGACAGAGACTACCGTCATCACTCGCAAGAGGGGGGACACTTGAGAAGCACTCATCACTTTAGTAATTCACAAACTCTTGAGCAACGAAATCAGAGTAATAATAGGAAGTAAACGCTGAAAATAGACATGTTCTGGATGGGGGCCCTAAACAGTAACTTGGTTTTACCACTAACAGAGGGGCGCCCCTGCTTCCCCGGAAGGAAATGCTGCCAGCTGTCATACAAGTTAATAATGTGTATATGCGTAGTAATTATCATTGTGTTTCTGTCTTTGACTATCAGAACGGCATTTTTTATTGGTACACGAAGCGTCCCAACTTCAGTGCACCCACCAGATAATGTACGTACGAATCCCACGTAAGCACCCAGACCCTATATAGTTATCCCAGTTCCAAGAAAGCTGATGGTAAAGTTAACAAAATAAAATTAAATGTAATTAGCAGTGATTCATACACATTTGAGGTAACAAATGAAGATAATAGCTGAAGGCAGTGTCAGCACGGAATGAATGAAAACATAGCAATAACCACTACACACACACTGAATGCACATGGGCAAGGTCAAGTGTCAATGGCTGCAGAACCTCGAACAATGGCAACAGAAAAGAAAAGACTGCCTACCGAACAACCAGTTCCAGAAAATAGTGGAAGCAACCAAGAGGAAGCAAGTGAAAGGCCAACTGAGAAGGATATAACCAAAGCACTCAAGAAGAGGGAGACTGCAACAAAATAATTTGCTGCAAAGACACAAATGCTGATAGAGCATCTGTTCCCGTTTATAGCCAGAGCAAAGGAAGTGCATAAGGAGCTGAAAAATAGGACCACAGTGACTATAGTATCAAGCACGCCAGCTCCAAAGCAAGGAACAAGCACCAGGCCCATGACACAGCCATGCGTTGGGAAGTTGGTAAGCCAATGGTGGTTAGAGGAAGTCTATGGAAGATTACAAAAGGGAAAGAAAGGAAACACAAAACCTTCCCCTACCACAGCGATACAGCCAAGGCAACCGGCTCCGCCAAGACGCTCATAGTGGAAAAGCAGCACAGACGCATTCAAGGACATAGTTATAGCAAACTACAGAAGAACGCTGAGATTCAAGAGAAGCCTGCATGAAGATAACAATGAACTCAACGATTACCTGGACAGCCAACCCATTTCGGAAACAACATATGGTACCAGCACATGAAGGAAGTAGGACGAAGGCAATCAGAAGGAGAATTCTTCGTCTGTGCACTCCTACCGTACAGCATGTCAAAATCAAGATCTTTGTAGCTGTAGAAATTGATGTCCCCACAGCACACTTTATGTCACACGTAGCAATGTGCAACACCAGAGGACAATTTATGGGAAGAGACGCCTCACTGATATGGGCCAACAAAAAGGATTACCCAGATGAAGATGGCTACGTCCAGGACATTAAAACAAGAAACAGGGCGCACACCAGGAATCACGTGATCAGATACGAGAACCCTGACGTCAAAGGATCAGGAACAAGATGGGAAATAAACCCGAGACTGAATGTTCAAGGAAAAACTGGAGAAGAGGCTCAAATCTGGAAGAACAGAGGCCAAATGCAGATTTGGGGAACAGTGCTCTCCCCAGATGGATGGGAAGAAGGAGTAGTAATCTGCCGAGCTTGGATGGTCCTTGGAGCCTTCCAAGAAGCAATAGAGTATTCACAGAGGTTATGCAAACCTCTATGGGCAAAATTGGTAAAGCTGCTGACATGGGTCATGGACAGAGGAGGACCCCTGCAAATATTACCACTAGAAAGCCTGAAACTATGCTTCAGAAGCAACGACACGAGAAAGATGGGGGAGAATCAAAACTGCGGACAAATTTATGAGACCCCAGGAATGACACAAGGAACCACAGTTATTATGGACCATTACCGGGCGTGTGGATCCTGGGCATATATAAGACTACCGAAGAACTGGGGAGGCATATGCACACTGGTGAATGTCCAGGTTCCCGCACTAGTGATCCCAAAAAATGACCTGAAATTGTACAGTATCCCGAAGGCAGATGCTCATCTAAGAAAAAGGAGATCTGCGGAACTGCTATTCAGGATGAAGAGAGAAAATTACTTTTCTACCAAATCAGAAGAGGCATTCCAGGCAATCCCATACGAGCACAGGCTGTTCAGCCTCACCTCAACATTATTCACAACACTACTCCTGCCACACATCCAATCTGGAGTGAATGCTAAATGGTTGCAGATAACCAGATGGGAGTTGTTGCAGACCATAAACTGTACCATAAAAGGATTTAACGAGATCAAAGAGGAACTAAGAGCAATCCGACTGATGACCCTCCAGAACAGATATGTACTAGACATGATCACAGCGATGGATGGAGGTGTTTGCGCAAAAATCGGAGAGTCGTGTTGCACATTTAAACCATCGCACGATGAAGAAAATGGAACCCTAACAGAAGCAATAAGCATGTTGACGAACCTAAAGAACCAGATGATCAATGAAAGTGATGAAGTGGATGATGACAGCTGGTTTGGAGCCTTGTTCTCATGGGTCCCACAATGGATGGCGGACATATTCAAGTTTCTGGGAACCGTACTAGCAATGTTACTGCTAGGATTCTGTGTTATCAAGATAATCATCACACAGTGCCAGAAAACTGCAAAGAAAGCCATTGGGATGAAAATAATGATCCATGTCAAACCAGGATGGAAGCCCAGAGATTTGACTGATGAAGAAATAAGAGACTTTGTGAAGGCTAGTGAATTTGCGCCAGAAGGAACAAAGTTTACATATCCCAGGAGACGAAGAAAGTATGAAGGGAAATGGATCTATTGCTGCCCAAATGGACAATGCCAGCTAATGACATGGAATAAAGATGAACATGTAAAAAACGCAGGAAGTTTGAAGGGCGTGATAAAAATATGGACTCCAGAGACACACACATTCACACCAGCATGTACAAACCTTGAAGACGATGAACAGGACACTGAAGAAACTAAGGAAATAAATACAAAAGAAGAAGCAGAAGTGGTCGATGAACCGACCAGGGGGAGGAGTGTAGAGGGTGTCCCAGGCATGGCCTGCACCCCTGCCCCCATTTTGAGGTACCAGGAGCCTACTCGTCAAGGTATGTGACGTATGAGGAGCAAATGAACCAACAGAGAGCCGCGCTGGGACTCTGCCCAGTGTACATCAGAAGAGCCGTACTGGTTGAAGCGCCCATAACCAGACAGCCATGGGCTGCACGATACACTCTTAGGCAGACATACCAGCAGCTGAGACGAAATGAAGAGTACCTACAGATGGTCCACGAAGGGACCCAAAGAGCCTTAATGGATGGCCAGTAGAAATGACACAAGGGCCTGGACAGACTCGCGAATGAACGAAAACGGCTAACAAGGATAGCACGCCAGTGCGAGCAGCTATGAAAATAGATGTGATGGACACAGGAAAGAGATGATGTTAAAATGTAAGGAAACATTGCTATGAGACAAGATGGAAGTAATCAACCAGTTAACACGTGTAAATAGGCTTGGAACGCAAGGAGCTAAGAAAACGATACTGCTTGCAATGCTTAGTAGTAGAATAGAGCGGCAAGCGCCAACCAGATATATACCTCAATAAGGCACATTATACAAGTGCGACTCCATTATGTTAAGCAGAATTATGACCACGCGGCCAGAGGCCTACTAGGCCAGGTTTCATATTCCTGCTGAAGCCAGAAAGAAGAGCGGAATCAAAACTCAACAAAGAACAGCTCATGCCTGGGAATTCGAGGGCAACCCAAGGAAAGGGGGAGAGCAGCAACGCTAGAGAATCGAAACATCAGAGCATACCAGCCTGCCCCGTGAAGGTCAAGATAAGGGGAGCCCAGGCAGGTGGCGAGGCTAAAGAAGAATCAAATACACAAAAAGCTGGAAACTGAAGCATATTCACAGTGAACAGACATGTGTCCAGTCAGGCGTGAAGAATTACCAACGTCTGATGTCAAACAGATCCAAGGGTGCCATAACTTCTCCAGATAAGAAGCTACAGCTTCGAGGCCATGCCCAGCCAACTAATTGACACATAGCTCAAAAGCCCTTATTGATGGAAGGGAGGCAGGGTGAATCTTGGGACACTAGGCACCTCGGGGTCCAGTCTGCATGCTGCTAATTAAAATAGAGATTTACGTCTAGGGGTGTAACCTGCCCAATCAAAATGGACCAAGTTATCTAGGGTCCTATAGATAGTAGAACCAATGGGACGTCGTAGTTGTAGTGACGTCTATCACGCATGATGTAGAGGGTGGGCGTAGACGCCCACCCGATAAGAGTTATCCAATCCACATGCCCTGTTACCATATACAGATGTAGCACCTATACTTAAGTTACCTTTCCTAACCAATTATATTGCATGACGAATTTGTAGAGGTGAAAGTCAGTGATATTGGGCCTGATCACGACTTTGGCGGTAACCCTTAAATCCGGCGGTAGCGCTAATACTGCCGGATTTAAGGGTCCACCGAATCAGGGCTTCAGCGGATTTCGCCCCAGCTCTGAGCTGGGGGAAAATCCACCGAAAATTTGCACTATTACCGCCGGCGGGAAATCCGCCGGCGGTAAGAGTGCAAAAATTCCCCATTGAGCCCAATGGGGAATGGGGCATTCCCGAATGGGCTCAATGGGGAATGTGGAATTACTTTACCGCCAAACTCGTGATCCGGAGCTATTAGCGCTGGGGAGTTCGGCGGTAGGGCTATTACCACTGGCGGTAATACCGCTGGCGGTAACGGCCAAGTCGTGATCAGGCCCAATAAGTTTTATGTATGAAAGTTGCTGTTCAACTGAAGCTCGAGGAATGTTTGATGTACTTGTCATTAAACAGACTTTCCTTTGCCAAACTACTGAGTTCTCATTATTGAGTCGTGTTGGAGTAAGTGAATCCTGCACCCCCATTCCTCACGTGGTGCATCTATCTTGTCTTACAGGTACTAGAGGGTGAGCACTGGCCTATGGGCCTATCAGTGGAAACACTGCCCTCATGTACACTGTTCATCACATTTAAACCAGCAGGACACTACGTTGCTGCCCTTTGCTCTCTCACAATCTTCGCACAGGGCCAAGATGTCTGGTTCGGCCCTGCCGAACCACCAAAAACTGCAAAGTAGGTACTATTGACTGCTAACTGCCCTTGGTCTATTTCTGGGCCCTAGAGATGGGTTAGGTCACTTTGAACACTTTAAGCTCACAAGTACATATCCTATTTCAAGAACCTTGTCGGTTTTGCTTGCCATTAATCCCTGATTCATTACTCAGAGTGCTGCATATGCTATCTTTACTTATTCTGTGTTCTTTCCTAGAGGTGGGTTTTGTATAGTGTTTTTTTCCAGTTAGTTATTATTGTACATTGTGTGTTTAATTAAAGTGCATACATTTTTATAGAACCTTGATTGGACATTCCTTTATTTTGGACAGTACAACTTTGCTTTTTGGGTTGCTACTGAACCACAGTCGCACCTCTCCTAAGAGTATAGCCTTCCCTCAAAAGGGTTACCACAGAAGGCGAAGGGGGTGTATCTCTTGACTCTGCCAGTTTTACCTTTATGATTGTGCTGGCTCCTGGTTTGTAGAAGTGTGAGGGCTAAGTGGGGGTTTTAGCCTCCACTCATCCTTGTTCTCCTGCAGGGCAGAAGTCAGTTTGTCACAGGAACATAATAAAATAACAAACCGCATGTATATTGTTGCAATTTTCTATGATTGAAGTAGCAGCGCATTTGTGTAAAGCTTTAACTTAAGCCTGAAGTAGTGTTCATGCTACTGCTCAATGAAATCAAATTGCAATCTGTAACATGTGCCAAAAGCATCTGAAGAAAGGGCAAGGCAACCTCACCTTAGGTACATCAAGACAATTGAGTACATAAAACCCTACCTTAAGTTAGAGTTGGCCATATGACAGCAGAAATAAAGCACCAGGCAACGTTACTGGTTGAGTGAGCATTAGCACTATTTGGGCTTCGACCACCAGGGCACGTGTAGCATTCACTAGTGGTGAGGAAGTGGCAATGATTCATCAAAATAACTTTTTTTAAATTTTAATCCTATAAGGGAACTTCATAAGCAGAGAGTGCTGCATGTATTTGTCAGGTTCTGTGTGGTTACCCTATGGGCTGTGTGAGCCCAGAGGCATTCGGGATGGTCAGGCAATCAGATGACTGGACTATAACTGATCGATGAGAGGTTGATGACTAGGGTAATAGACATTGGACAGAAAAGGGCGGGACAGGGTGTCCACACACTCTAAGGGAGTGTTCATATGAGAATCAAGGTCCTTGCCTCTTATGCTAAACAGGCCCAAAATAGATCTGCTTCAGAGAGCTGAAGTCATTTTCCAAGATAACATAGCTCTAAGGTCCTACACTTACCACCCACAGAGACCTGAATAACATTGTCAAATGTCCTGCAGGGATCTCCAATGGAGATCTGGTTCTTGCTAAAAATGGATCTTCTAGTATATTTCACATTCGAATGGTCACTTTTCTAAAAAGAGTATTGGCTCCTAGATTCTGACCCTCCTTGTAGGGCGGGGCATTGAGGTATTGAGGTATTTTGTGGATTATACCTTCTATCACAGCTAGACACTACATAAGTCACAAGAAATGTTGCTTCACTTGTTGAGACAAGGTACATAGTTGTGCTGCATGTGTTGTGAGTGTCGTATAGAATGTATGTGAAATTAAAAGAATACACTAACACTCACTAACTGGGGTATGAGTGGTGTGTCCAGTTTCCCCGTGACTTTACAGGCTCCAATTAGGAATTGGTGGAGGAAATGTCCATGTTACATATGTATAGTTGAATTAGAACTACATTCAGGTATTGTTGTGATGGGGATGAAGGAAATAGAAATAAAGAAAAAATCAGGTATCTCTGTGCATTTATCCACTCCTGTTTACACACCAAGAGATGAAGGCTACAACCCAGAAAGAGAAAGTCAATAGAATGTCATGCTTATGTTGGACGGAAACTTACAAATCTTCACATCAGCATGTAGAAAATAACCAGGAGACAGCACAGTCTTTATGCACAGTCTTTATGCACAAACCTAGATATGCATATAACATGATATATGGACGTCATTAATTTCTACATTAGTGTTTCATTAAGCCCCAATTATACTATCACTGCCAGAGAGCGGTCAACACAGGGTCATGAAGCACAAAGGTGCTCAGACTTCGCCAACTTTTATTGATGATCCATCAATCAATTTCTCAACAAAAAGTTGTCCACGCGACATCTCCAGAAGAAAAGCACCAGATCCACCCGTGATAAGCAAACCAATCCAGCACTCCACTTCTAAATGTTCTTTCTCAATATTGTTCACCCTGGAGGCATGTATCCAATTGTTATTGAGGATAAGACAAAGCAATCCTCACACTACTACAAAATTCTTTTCTATATGACTTTGAATATGTTCTTCCATCAACATTACATATACGGGCTTATTTTTTATATTTTGGTAATGGAGCACAATTAACAGGCAGAGGAAATAACTCCTCCTTTTACGTTCGTTTTGGATCATTCTGAACATAATTCCTGCAAAGTGGTGGGCCACGGTGCATAGCCGGCTCCGTTACTTACCCATGAGCCGTGCAGGAAATATACCAATGTCTACTCTTGCGTCAAATTTTGATTCCTGTGCTTTTCCTACCCAACAAGAAAGCAATCAAAATTCCACCGAGTGAGCCACAGATACATGAGTTTCAATTGGCACAATTTCCACAATGGATTTTACACTAAAAATGATGGGCGAAATCTTTTTCATGAAAGAGGAAAACAGATAGTGAGAGAAGAGTTTGACACCTAGTCGATGATGAGACTAATTTGAGCTATATACAGAGAATCTTTGCAAATAATTCTTAATTAAAATATGTGTGTTTTAATGTTTGGGTTGAATACTATATATTACATTACCTTACAATTGTCTTTTTGCATTATGCAATGGGATTTGGCAATGGGAACTACATAAATAGGGCTTTACAATTGCATTGGCGCAATGGAAGAAGGTATACGTTGAGGAACACCGGCGACTAGGTAGAACCCTGAGGGATGCCACATTTAAGTGCCCAACAGCTGCATTTGAAATGCGTAACTATGTAGTGGTATTTTTCTGTGAGGAAGGAGTTCTTCCAGGAGAGTGCTGCACCACTTCTGTGACAGAGTTCTAGACAGAACTTTCCTTCTCGAGCCTTTCCCTCAGCTACCTCCAACTCTCTAAGGGTTAGACGCTTCTCCAGGCAGAGAGTGGGGGGTAGATCTCTCTCATCTGCAGGTGCCTCCCTCTGCCCTGCCCCTCTCAAACTTGAGCAGACCACCTGAAGTTCCAGAAACAGCTAAAAACGTTCCTCTTCACCTCTGCTTTCTCCCTCTCCCTCCCCTGCTGACCAACCTGACCTACCTGTCTGCTGTACCGACTGGTTGTTTGGCTACCCTCAGAGTCTCACTGAGTCCAGGCTCTTTCTTGATCAGTCACCCTTGCACTGCCACCGGGCCTACCATGCACTTAAGGGCTGTAACTGTAACCCTACAGTCCCTTGTTCTCCTTGCACTAACTGGAGCTGCGCTGCACTTATTCAGAGCATTACTGCCCTGTTTCCCCTCCCCTCTTTCTTGCACTTCCCCCTCTCCCTATCCCCTTGCATTTCTCGTTCTCACGCTTGCACAATCTGAATGACACAAGGCCAAGTTAGATAGCTTGTCTTGTCCTCCTTCTGTCTTCCCGCCCTTGTCTTGTCGTGCCTAGAGACACTTGTGTACAGGCGTGTCATAAATTACTTATATCATATCATATAATTTTATCACAGATGCCCATAAAAATATGCAATGCTGCAGTAAGAAACGGCTAGACTGGCAGTACCCAAATGCCAGTCTAGCCAGGTAATTACACTTAGCAGGACTGTTCTATCAGAAATGTGCAGTAAGAAAAAGTCATACTAAACTCAAGAATGACTAGACTGGCTGCACCAAAATGACTCTAGCCACTAATACCACACATCATGCCTGCTTAGCCTGGACATGGACAATCATTATGATTTATCGCACAATCCCGCCCCTCGCAAAATCCCGCCCCCCACACATCCACTCTCCCTGCCACCCCTACCCCAACCTCCAAAATCAACTCCTTGGCCCAGAATTACCTTCACTTCCCTTTTCCTTGCCCCCAGAGCTTACATATAATGCTCCTTGCCTAATAGGTCAGTACTGGGATGAGGAAGAGTGGGACTAGGACTAATGAAGATTACAGGTAGCTGAGTCAGGCATTACTTCCATGCACCTCTACCTCATCCCAGTACTGCCTCATACACAAGTACAGGGGCGAGGAAAAATAGGGCTAGGAGTAATGATGATTACCAATAAGTAATCAAGGCGTTAAACACAAGTAGTGGTGTAACACCATTGAATTGACTGGGCTTCAGCACCCCTCCCCCCCCCCCCGAAATTTTGGGCTAGGTTGACTCAACCTGGCTGACCTTCAGAGCAGTTGCCGGACAGAACAGGACACAGATGTGAAACGGCACCTAGGCAATTTAAATTGTGATGTGGGTTTAGTACTTGCATGCCAAAGTAATGATTGGAAGGGTAGAAAGGGAACAGGAGACCACCCATTCTCACAGCAGTCCATAAGTCAGAGACTTAACGGAGAGAGTTAACTGCTTGTAACATTGACATTGCACTAGAAAAGTCTCATTAAAATGTGCAAAGAAGTTAGATGTCCCCTTACAAATAAGTTTGCCTCTCCCCCCACCGCCCGTGAAGTTAGCACCTCTCCCAACATTTGAAGGATCAGCCCAGCCGAAATGTAGGTTTTTTTGCGCCCCTGAACACAGGCACACACACCATTCACCATATACACACATGCACACCCAGCCATCCATACATTTAAGTGTGCACTCTTTCATCATACAGCCACACTCAGTGTACACCCTTTCACCATACAGGCACATCCAAGCAGCCACCCATACATTTAAGTGTGCACCCTTTCACCGTAGAGGCACACACACCCAGGCACCCACCCACACATTTAAATGTGCACCCTTTCACCATACACTCACGGAGGCAGCCACCTATACATTTAAGTGTGCACCCTATCACCATGCATGCACACTCGGGCATCCACCTTAAGTGTGCACCCTTTCACTGTACACGCACACCCAGCCACCCATACATTTGTTTGCACCCTTTCACCATACACTCACACAGGCAGCCACCTACACATTTAAGTGTACACCCTTTCAAAATACACACACACACACGCGTCATGGGGTTGAGGGGAGTCATATTACTTAAAAAAGGAATTGTTTCTTTTTGAAGTCACTCTGACTTAATAAAGAAATTATTTCCGTTAAGGACCGAACCATAATGGAAATAATTTCTTTATGAAGGCAGAATGACTTCAAGCTCCAGCCTCCAGCCTGGGGTCTTCCATGTCATTGGGTGGTGGGAGCCCTCAGACTTCAAAATGAAAGTTTCTTTTTCTAGACACTCTCCCTTCATAAAGAAATTATTACTGTTACAGAAATTATTTCTTTATGAATGCAGAGTGAGTTAAAAAAAATATTTCCAAATTTTCTTTTTTTCAAAAACATTTTTTTAATTCATTTTCTTTCTCCGTGTGGGGCACCTCCCAGGACATGTGCTAGCGGACCCCATGCACCGTGGGGGCTGCGGAGGCCCCCATTACGCCAGTGGCACATGGTCAGGAAATTCTTGGTTTGGACACAGCATGTCACTTTTTGGACAAGCATAGGCACTCTGAGACTCTTATGGTGGTGATTTGGTACATTATAAAAACTTCACAGCATACCTTAATAACTACTTGCAAGTTATTTCACAAACATCTACCATTTTCGAAATGTACTTTGGTTAACTTACAAAACTGCTGTGGGTTTTAAATGACTGGTCTAGGGGGCCACCTGATGTTCCTCATGACCTTCATTGACCCCAAACATTTTCACTGTACACACAATCACAACTGATGGGTAAATACTTTCACATTTGTACTGTCTGGCAGCAAACCCCTCCCGCACCCCCAATATGATCAACTGACCAGCCGAAGCAAAGGATACCCAGTCCTCCCTCACGGGTTTTGGTGGGGTGTTCTCCCCAAGAGTTCTTTTGAAATATTTGCTCCAAATAATGCACTTTATAGAAAGGGTTTAAAGGCAGTTCTGACCACATGGGCTATTATAGACCCACATATGCTGATGGTGAAGTTCCTGAGATGACTAAATAACACAGAAAGCTGTCCTGGTTTGGGCTACAATCTTATATTAAAAAAAGGAACAGAACTAGACACTATTACATGCATGAGGGAGACATTATAGCCACAATGAACTAAATAATTGCTGGTGAGTCACATGTTTGTATTCAAGGCAGAGGAGATAGCGCTGGAGGGCTGCCTTACATGCTTTGGTTTTGGAGATGTTTTTTATTTTATTTCAGAGGTAGGATATTCAAGGGGTAGAGCGTGGGGTTGGAGAAGGGGCGGAAACAAGATGATATACACAATAGTGGGACATCATTATTGAGTACCATGCTAGAGAGGAGTGGGCACTGAAGAGGATAACTAAAACCAGGTATTTATTGCGGAGTAACATAAGTTGTCTGATGGTAAACCCATGCTGTCTCAAAGGGATTAAATTGACATTTGCGACTGTGGCCCATTTTTTCACTGGTGCTCAAGCCAATTTTATGTGCCACTCCAACCCTGTTTTTAAGTGAAAGACATTAAACAACAAAAGGAGGAATGTTGCTGTGGCCCAAGAGAGGAACTGGGTTAAATGGTTGGGATAACCACTCAAAGTCAACCTCTATCTATCCAGAAAACACATTTATGATCTGGAATATGATTTTTATTTTAATTGAAACCAATCGCATTCGAACCTATTCGACAGAAAGAACAAAACAACACAAAGACTGAGATATGAAGCAATTCTATTTACAGTTTAGTAAGTGAAGTGAATGGACATGTGTGTTTCAAAAATAAAAAACACAGAAAAACAACATCAAACATTCAAATACAAATTTGTGATGTATATAAATATATAGTTCACATACAGTTATTTTGAATTAATAAAGAAAATGACATAAATTGTTTCAAAAACAGTATAAACTTCAAATTTCTGTTGTATGCAGAAAAATTGTAACATGAATTGATTCAAAAACAATGCACGCATCAATTTGCGTTGCATCAAACACCAAAGTGAGGTAAAATAAAGGTAGGGAAGACTAAGAACCCTACCCTGCTAAGAACTAAATACAGGCACTTGGGTTTAATCTTTCAAGCGTGGCTCATCTGGGTGATTGACAATTATCGAGCACATTTCTCGGGCTTGAACCTATTTGCCGAGTTACAGTCTGCCAACGCAGTGGGGGAAGAGAAAGGTAGAGTTAGTTCCATCTGATGGACATGGTTTACTATCCTGGATCTGTTCCAGAGATCTATGTGCCCCTCACAAATCTTGCGTTTCGGCGGGAGAAGAAAACCAGAATACTGTGAGTAATTGGTTCCGCCTTCCTCAGGGCAGCAGTCATGAATTCTGCAAGGAGAAGGGAAGAGTGTAAGGAAGGGGGTTTGAAAACCACTACTGCTGTCGCCTAAGCGGAGGTTAGGCCCAGCCTGTCAAAAGGTAAGTTTTACCTGCATAGATAGGGAAGCGATTCCATCTCTACAGAAAGCGAGGTTATATGTACAACTCTATTACTGCTGTATCAGGGTTTGAGTGTACTAAATTCCCTTGTCGTCACCCGTGCACCGGGAGAAAAAAAGAGAAAGGGAGAAAAGCACCATCACCACCACGTGTGTGTCTGAGTCATGCTTGGGTTACCATGTAGTGGAAGGAAAACTATGGGTACCTTGATACACAGGTGTCCTAGGTGGGTGGCAGCACGGAATATTGGCTACCCAGGGAAGCACTTCCTGGTTTGGAGACCTTTAAGCGAGAGATTGCCACTTGCAACGATCTTGGAGGGAACACCTCTGGACAAATGTCTGTAGAGAAATCCATTGGTGATTTCAAAGGAATGAGATTCAAGTGAAAAGGCAGTTGAGAGGATATAAAAGAGAAAGTAGGGAGTGAGGTGGCATAGAAGAGGATTTACAAGGTGCAGACACATGGAAGCTTGTGCCAAATAGGCTACTGTGGAAGAGATATAGATACAGAAAAGGAGTAAGAAGCATGTACAGAGAAAGTGTAAGATTGTAACGCACACACTCTTTTCCACTATAATTTATTTAAATTAAACCTGTACACGTTCAGTTTTGAGGTGACAAACACCCCTTTAACAGAACAGAATGTTTAAAAAACATATTGGCAACCAAAAAAGCCAATTGGAGGAAAGATTGTGAAAGACAAAAGAGAGTCAGAGTCCCCCTTCTATGTCTATGAACACTGCCTACACTACACAGCCAACAGAGACAGCTTTCTATCATTAACAGGGAAGGCACTTTGCCAGAGAGGAGCACTCTGTGCAGGTGCAAACTTTATGAGTGCGACCGAAGTCAGACAAAGTGGGAATTACACATGAAAGAGGCAGTGGAAGAACTACAAACAAGGAAAAAAATGCACAAATGGGAAATAGGACACAAGTTCCTTGAGGCAAATAAAACCATTAGAGTGATAAGGAAGAAGGTGTACAGGATCTTCACCCAAAAAAACGAACATTAAAAAAACATATAAAAGCCACAAAATAGAGAAAATTACAACAAGACTGAACACAATTTCTTTGATGGTATTATATGGAAATCATGCTAAACATCTATGATGTTAATTGGCCTGTATGGTTGCCCTGAGCAACGCAAGGGGTTAAGATTAATTCTAAACCTTCCAGTCATCACCTCTTTTGTTTTGCTATAGTCACCACATGTGAAACGGGTAGGCCCAGACGTGGGTCCTGTGCCTGCTGGGCCTAGAGACCCAAGCAACTCCTGACTAATGAGGTCCAATGAGGCCGAAACATGTTTGGGGATGCTTGTGGTCTTGTGCAGAAGGGATGTGATCAAGCAGTTTGGCTGGATTGCTTGTTTTGGGGTGAGATCAAGCCTGATTTGCACATGGTTTCGCGCTCTGAAACACCTATGTACGAGCGTGATATAAATAAAATATCATATCATATCATGGTCTTTCCTCTTTTGTAATGGCTTGACAGGTGAAGGGCGTTGGTCTATAGGGTTGCCCAGAGCAATGCCAGAGGTTAGGATTAATTCTAAACCTTCCAACCATCACCACTTTTGTTTTGCTATTGTCTTCTCAGGAGTGCCACGCCACAATAAGTGATGACTGACAGATGGAAGTATCTAGAATGGCACGAGTTAGGAGGTGAACTATATAAAATGTTCTAATTTTAATGGGATTTTTTTCTCCCACTGTCTAACCAGCAATCATCTTGTGCTTTATCAGTAGGACAGCAACCAAACTGACAAGAGACAGTGGTTTTGTAGACCTCATTATCACTTATATATTCATGCATGTATTGACTTTAGGCTTTTATATAGAGCCAGAGAAGACATTTTTGGGTCGCTTGGATATACAATTAAAAATAAAAGCCAGTAAAGAGAATAGAGAGTAGAAGGGTCAACGGGTAAAGAAGTTGGATAGGAGTTGGATAGTGAACAGTTTACGGTGAGACTGGCACTGGCAAATGTGGCTCATGGCAGAGTGCCTCAACCCTTTTCCAGTATGAGTATGGGTGTGCTGAAGGGAATGTGGAATTGAACCGCGTGTGATGGAGGCAGGTAGGACTGGTGGAAGGATTTATGCTGACCAAAGGAACGGTCCTGTGAGGAATTACCATCTGGCGAAGGGGGCACAACACTGTTATTTTTAAATTTTGTATTAATAGATAAAATGTTGCAGGTAATTCCATCTCTGATAGGGTATTATGCTTATCAGATTCCCTTTTCGTAAGCTCCATGCCGAAAGCATAGTGTACTTGTGCTCTGCTGCATCAGTAGCCTGATCTGCAGTGTCGGCTCTACCTGTGGCACACAGCAAGTTAACGGGTCACATGTGCTCACTTGACAGCCGCAGCGATAGCCAAATCTCTGCATCACAGTGGCAGCATTTAAGATATGCCCTGTGTACCAAGACTATGATCGTCATAATTAACCCATGATGGTGGAAAGATAAACTCTAAAATATAGCTTTTCCTGAGTTTAGGCATAGTGAATGGCGCTACTTATGAACCTGGCAGCCCCATCCAAATTGATATCACACACGTGTCAGGTCCTGTGAGTTGACTTTGTTGTAGATGGTGGTGTGCTTTCTGGCCAGACTGCCAAATGGCAGGACAGGAACCTGGATGGCCATGCCTCTTCTTTGATCTCTTAGTGAGAGCAGGTAACACACTCCGCCAGATACAGCCACACAATAGGCAGCTGTCCTGGGAACAGGCATCAATGGAGCACAACCATTCAAAAGAAGTAGCCTCAGACCAGGGTGCTGAATCTCTAAAGGCCTTTGTTCTTAGTGAACAGTGAAGTGGGTGGGATTAGAGTAGACTGGAGTTCAATTGAAGGAGACTTCTACCATTTAGTTTCTCTCTGTCACTCTTTCCTGTCGCCTCCACTTTTTAAGCAGCAAAGCACTTTGGGTGTAATGTCAGAAGGGAAAAGTCCACTCTTCCAAGAGCAGGGATTGGACACCTAGCTAGCTTTGATCTAATCACCTGTAGACTTCTACCTTTAAAAGAAGGGGTTACCCACTCCTTCTTCGATTGCCTTTGGAACAACATCTGAGAAGGATTCACTAGACCTCTTTTGTGAGAGTTGTACTTTCCAAAGCCCTCAGCCTGAGATGAAGAAGGAGCCATCCAAGGCAGAGGTGAGCTCTGCCCCCTCCCAAGGCACATTTGGGGGGCTTTTGGTGTGAGCCAGGACCTATCACTCTGCACCAGAACCTCCTTAAGCTGGGAGATCAGATCCTGATTAGAATCATCTTGTCCTTGCGTCCCCCTGAGTGGGCTTCACAGCATCCGGAGGATCAGACCAACTGAAGCTCCGTGTTCTGAATCTCCGAACAGGTTTCACCGCGTGTACCGCCCATTAAAATGCTGGTGTTGTCTTTTGCACTCCTCCACCCATTTGAACTGTATCACCTGGTTCCTACTCATTGCATCAAATTCCTACCATCGAAATACCATTCCATCTAAAAAAATGCATTGAAAAAAATTGCATGAAATGCATTTTTTTATGGGGGTCCCCCTCCACCCCATTTTTCTTAACCTTTAAAACCGATTATAATTAAACTAAACCCTTTACCGTTAATAAAAATGCATTCAATGTTTTTTTATGCCATTTTATTATTATTTTTTTTTTCTGATGCCCTCTGGTGACCAACGGAGGGGGAATTCACATGCTGGTTGGGACGTTGCTACCGTGAGCGGGAACATTTCAGATCAGATTTGGTATAATTTATGGTGAAGCCCGAGAATGTCCCAATTTTCGTAATGTCCAGTATGATCGGGTCCAAGTGGACAGCAGGGTCCCTGATGTAGAGTAGTACATCGTCGGCATATAACGATATTATCTCCGGCCCGTCGCATAGGCGTACGCACTTCCGTGTATGCTTGTCACGGACACTGTCAGCCATGGATTCGATAGCAAGCGCAAAGAGTATTGGGGAAAAAGGACAGCCCTGGCGGGTGCCTCTGTGGAGTGCAAAGGGGACCGAGACCCTAGAGTTAACAAGGACTCTGGCTATGGGGTTTGTGTAGAGGAGTTTGATATATGATATCATGTGCGTGCCGATTCCCATTTTATGAAGTACCGCCCACATGTATTGCCACGACACCATGTCAAATGCCTTCTGGGCATCAAAAGTGACAGCTACCGCGTTTGCGCTGGGCTCTATTCTGGACATAACATTGAACAATCAGCAGATGTTAAGGGCTGTCGATCTGCCGGGTACAAAACTGCTCTGGTCAGGGTGGACTAGGTGGGTCATTATGGGGAGAAACCTGCTCGCAATGATCTTGGCAAATATTTTCATGTCAGTGTTGATTAGGGACAGGGGTCTATAGTTGCCGCATTCGTCAAGTGGTTTGCCCAGTTTGGGAAGCACAGTTATGACAGCTTTGCGCATGGACTGGGGTAAAGTGTTAAGCGCAAGTGATTTGTTCCAAACTTCGAGTAGTCTGGGTGCTAGGATGGCAACATGCTCCTGATAGAATTCTGATTTGAGGCCGTCTGGGCCTGGTACCTTGCCCTTTGGACAATTTGAGATGGCTACGGTTATTTCATCAAGGGTGAATGGAGTATCTAGCTGGTTGCTTGTCGTCCGGGAGTGGAGGGTCATGGAGATTTGGTCTAGCAAAAGGTCTGTATCTTGCGGGCTGTGTTCCTGCTGGGGGCCATATAGGGTTGAGTAGAACGCGGCAAATGTCTCAAGGATACATTGGTCAGACCAGCATAGGGTACCACCCGCACCATTAACACAGTCAATACGAGCTCTGCTCCCCTCAGCGCGGACCAGTCTAGACAGTATCCTCCCCAGTCTGTCCCCCTCGCCATATTTACGGGCTGCTACAGGGCTGGTATACTAATGTACTTCCCTCCGGCCGTGGGGCTCAAATGTTTCCAGTTCGGCTCTGATCTGTGCCAGTACGGTCGGGGAAGAGGCAGAAGTGTACAGCCCCTCAAGTTCTTTTAGCTTCGCTTCTGACCGCTGCAGGCTATTTCTAATGTCTTTAAGAACCCCGGCCTCCCTAGAGATACATATCCCCCAAATGAAGACCTTGAATGCCTCCCAACGTACCCCATCAGCTGTATCCTGTCTGCCATTGCACTCAAAGAAGGTGTTAATATCAGCCAGGATTTCAGCTCTGAAGACTATATCCTGAAGGGCCTCAGATTTGAATCACCAGGCAGAGCAACGAGGCTGGTCGTGTCCCAGTGTAATGCGCAGCGTTACCGGGGAGGGATCTGAAAGTGTGCGGGGCAATATCTGTGTATCTGCGGTCTTGCCCACCATGCCACCTGTCACAAGGAACAGGTCTATTCTGGATAGGCTATCATGCACCGACGAATAGAAGGTATATTTTCTCGCCTGCGGGTGAAGAACCCTCCACACGTCTTTGAGGCCCAGTGTGTCCATTTGTGCATGTAGTTTACGGGCCGCGCGTGATGTAGCTCTACGGGCGGTACCAGACCTATCAAGGTCACTGTCCAAAATGAAATTCATGTCTCCCCCCCAAATGATTGGAACCCCAATGTATTTCAGCAGTATTGTAGAGATTGCATCGAAGAAATCTGGAGCGTTGAAATTGGGACCATATGTGTTAACAAGGAGACACTCTGTGTTGGCGAGTAGGCAGTGAAGGACCACATATCTGTCCCCTGGGTCAATATATTTTTTTTTTATTGTTTATTTGTTTATGGCTTTCCTAAGAAAACCTTTACAAAAAAATAAAAAGAGCAATAAAAAAAACCTATGAAAACTATGAAAACTACCAAAGTCTTACAGATCGATCGAGAAATATTCACCCATTATTCGATACTTCGACTATACTTTGTGAGTATCGAGCAGTTTTCTAGAACCTTTACTATTGCCGTGGTGAGCATAACTTCCTGACCGGAAATTAGTCTGTCCCAGAAGGAATCTAGTAATAAGGACTCTTCTCTAGCGACGAATCTTCCAAGCAGCTGACGTCTTATAGTCCAAGTCCCCTCGCACTCTAGCAACAGATGTCTCAATGTTTGTAGGTTCGGTGGGTCGCAAGACCTGCAGAGCTTTATGGTTTTGTCACCCTGATGTCTTTTAGCCAAAATTTCTCCGGTATGAGCTAGATTTAATCTGAGTCTGAGAAAATTGTTTCGAATGTTCTTATCTGGGAATTTTTGGAGGTAACGTGGTAGTGTGCCTACTTTTCTCTCCACTATCAGGAAGAGGTTTGGTGGGTTTAGAAGCCTGACTCCTTCAATCGTGCAAATCCAATCATATATTTCAAGTTGTTTTTTTAACTTCAGAGGATTGACAATCAAAAGTTCTAATGTTGAGTTCAGCCTGAGTAAAATGTCCCCCACTTTTCTTTCCAGGGCAAGAAGTTGTTTTGATTTGGCCTTTTTGTGATGTCCCATTACATCGAAAAGGAGAGTCGTAGACCTAGCAGTGATAATATCGCGATATAGCGACAAGAGCTTCCAATCTGCTCGACAGCCTAGGGAGATCAGTCCCAGTTCATATCGCAGGCTACTAAGAGGTGTACAATTCAGAAAATTATAGCATCCCTCAAACCATCGAATTGCAAGGGGGACAGCTGCCCCGCACAGATCATAAAAGATGCAGCTAGGGATCTCTCCCCATTTATCACCAAATTAATAAACCTGTCCTTCGCCAACAACATGGTCCCCAGCAATCTGAAACAGTCCTGGGTCCTACCGCTACTAAAAAAAACTACTCTCAACCCTGACATCCCCACGAATTACAGACCCATTACCACCGTCCCATTCCTACTAAAAATCTTGGATAGAGTGGCTTATTTACAAATCCAGGACTACCTTGAGGCCAATCACCTACTAGGAACTCGCCAATCTGGCTTCAGACCACAACACGGGACAGAAACGGCCCTTGTTGATCTCAAAAGCCAGATAGACGAACTCAAAGACAAAAACAAGGCTGCCATCCTTCTACTCCTTGACCTCTCCGCTGCCTTTGACCTGGTCGACCATAAAATCCTGTGCAACCATTTATCTCTGGCAGCACACTTCTCCCACTCTGCAGTCACATGGATCCAATCTTTCCTGGACAACAGAACCATGCGGGTCTTCTCCCCCCTAGCAGCGGCTGACCCCATCCCCATCACCTGCGGTGTCCCACAAGGATCCTGCGTCTCACCTACCCTTTACAATATTTTCACCAAGCCCTTATTCTACAAGCTGGACAATCTGGGTGTCACCTATACTAACTACGCAGATGACACCCAGATACTCCTCACCTTATCAGGCAACTACAACAAGGACGCCAAATGGATCAATGAAGTCTTTTCCATCATTCAGGCATGGATGGCCACACATGGCCTATGCCTGAATGATGACAAGACTGAATTGCTTCTTGTCGGCTCACCGAACACTATCAGTAAACTCTGTCCCGGCTACACTAGCTTCACTATTGACGGTAACACCATACCCATTGCCAAGAGCGTAAAAACCCTCGGTTTCTACCTAGACAGGAACATCAACCTAGCTAAACAAATCAACATGACCGCCTCAGCCACTGCCTACACCGGTAAACTTATCAGGGCCTGCAGACCACTGATCTCCCCTAGCAACTGTCTCATCCTAGCCAGAGCACTCATTCAATCTAAACTGGATTACTGTAATAGCCTCTATGTAGGTGCCAACAAAACAGTAATCAATAAATTGCAAGTTTTACAAAATAACGCACTCCGTGCCGCCCTCAATATTCCTAGAAGGGAACACATCTCCGCCACCAGAACTGCCTGCAAATGGTTGTCCATCCAACAGAAAATTGATTTGAAAACCATATGCCTTACTTACAAAGCCCTCAATCATCTTGCCCCACCCTACCTCTCGAACAAATTTACACTAAGACAGAACACTAGAACCACCAGATCGTCCAACTCATTACAACTAACAGTTCCCAAATACTCCCTCAAAAGAGCCGGAGGATCCAGCTTCCCAACCTTGGCATCACAACTCTGGAATTCCATCCCACTGGATATTAAATCCACACCTACTTTCCAACCTTTCAGAACCAAGGTCATTTCCTGGTTAACCAACAAATAACTGTCCTACCACATATGTATGCACTCCGAATGTCCAATTTTATGTATATTGTTTGTATACTATTATCTATGCCCTATCAATACTGTACTATTGTCTTTTACCTGTAACCTGATGTTCAAAGCGCATATATACCCCCGGGTCAAGAGCGCTATATAAATAAATAAACAAACAAACATGTAGGCAAGTTTAATACTGCTCTCCATAGCCGACCCTCAGTTTTGCTCCAATTGTAATTCCAAAGCATAGGTTTCACTTCTAAGCCGTACAGAAGAACTGGTACAGCTTTACCAATATAGAATTTGAGAAGCGGCGATAGTGAGAATTTGCAGAATCTCCCAATCAGATTCTTCATCTGGGCCGTGATTTTAGTGATTTTTATCTGTCCTCTGGGTCAATATGACTGGTATGCAGTGAGAATTGTACAGATTTATGAATTAGGGTGAGTACCCCCCTGGACTGGGTCGAATACTTTGTGTAGTACCTGTTGGTCCCCCAGGTCGGGGCTATGTTTTTTGCCAGACGCCCCAGGGCATGTGTCTCTTGGAGGAGGAGTACCTTAATGCTATGTCTTTGGGCATAGGCGGTTATTCTGCGAGCTTTGGTGAAGTTACTCAGCCACCGGACATTCCACGTCATGATGTTAAGTGTCATAGTGCAGCCTTACGCAACATCCCTGCAGTAATATTCATTCCCATTCAGTACCTTGTACCCACCTGTTGTGCAGGCAGATTGCATGACAGTCGTGTGTCTCCCCTCCATGCCAAATCCTTTTAACTCAACCCCAATGTTGCCACCCCCACCCTCACTGCTCAACCCCAACTTGCAGTGCAACCCTCCCCACCCAAAACATCGGTGCCACCAAGTGTACCGCCCCCCGCCAGGAGGCGAAGGACGGCAGGCCCAATCCAACATGGACATGCCCTCATCTCAGCCCAACAGGGGCCGAATATTAGCAACAACCAAGTGGAAACAAACATTGCAGCTGCAACAGGGCACGCTGTCGCCGTGAGGCTGGCATTTGAGGCATAGTGTAGGGCAGCGTGTGCTGTCCGGGACATGTTACTGCAGCAGGCGGATTGTGTGATTGTCCCTTAGAACCAAAGCGCACCCCCCACGGCAGCTAGGACCCAAGGAGGGGCTGGGGCGGGTGGCTAGCTCCTAGGATCGAGAGAGAAGATTGGCCAGTATTAACTACCCAGGAGCCAGCCCATGACCTAACCGCGTGTAGTAAGGGACCAACATCGCTTAGTAAACAGAACTATGTTGCCATTGACACATCATAAATCAAGGATCAGCAAATATGGTGAGTCTCCTTGAGCCACGGTATACATGATCAGCTGTCATTGGCACGGTCACCTCTCGGACTGCAGAGCGGTATTTGCATCTCAATAAATTTCACAGCTTCATCTGGGACGGTGAAAAAGTACAGTTTGCCATTATAGGTGATTTTGAGTCGTGCTGGATGGCATAGGGGACATTGCGCTGCCTGAGCAATTTCTTGACGCCAAGGAATTGACGTCTCTCCAGCTGCACCGCCACTGAGAAGTCCGGGAAGATTCTGATAGTATGGGCCTCTAGTCGCAGTTTCCCTTTCTCCCCCGACAGGCGGAGGATGAGGTCTCTGTCGCGGTAGTTAAGTATTTTGGCGATGATGGGCCTGGGGCTGTCGCCCGGCTTAGGTCTTGGTGATAGGGCCCGATGAGCATGCTCCACTGTGAAATATGGGGAGAGGTCCGGACCGTCCAACATGTCTTTGAGCAGCTTTTCTACCGCGTCCTCCATCCACCCCTTGAGGGCGTTCTCGGGAACTCCAATGATGCGCAGGTTGTTTCTGCAGTAGCGAGAGTCCAAGTCATTGCATTTTGCCTTTACGCTCTTCATGTCGTGCGACAAAGAAGCCACTGTGTCTTGGAGCGTGTGTATTGCATCTTCGTTGTTGGAGATTCTGTTTTCGGCCTCTGTGATTCTAGACCCCGCCTGGTCAACATGAGTTTTGAGTGAAGCAACATTTGCGTTGATGTCATCAAGCTTTTCGTGAAAGGAGGCGAGGTTTTTGGCCATTGATTCCATCAGCGTTGTAAGGTCTGGCGCCACAACACCAGGATTCGGGTCAGTGTCGGGTTCCTCCTGTAGGGATGACGTGTGGCCCGCCTCGGCCCGAGGGACCGCCTTAGCGAATTTGTCCATGGTGCCCCCTTTGGCAGTTCCCTTGGAACGGCTCGACATTGCGGGAAATAGTAGCCTGTTGCGATGTGGGGACGCTGGAGGGAAAGATGGCAGTATGGAGGGAGCGGCCTCAGTGAGGTTAAGGGTTTCCAGCCAGTGTCACAGTGTCAGTAGGCTGCACAAGGAGTAGCGGAGGTGGCTGGTTTCAATGAGGCTGCAGCACAATATGTAGTACGGGTGACTCTGGGGCAGCTGAGGAGAACTGTGAGTTGATGAGTGAGGCTAGTAGTGCGACAGAGCAATGATGGACATGTCCCATAGGCACTAACCGTGCTTGTGCCACCTTGATAGTTCGCCAAGTCGAGTGGGGTCCCCAGTCAATAGCGCCGGAGGTTCCTGGAAGGGGGGAGGGGCCACACACCCCTAGTATGTGGGGGCCGGGCAGAAGGAAGGCCGCCCCGGAGCGGGGGCACAACGCGGAGCCAGGCCCTGTATCTTATGTTCAGGTCCGGGGTGCGTGGGCAGGCAAGCAGGTGAGTTAGTTTATCAGGCCCAGGAAGGGCTGAGGGTAAGCCAAAGGATGGCCAAGAGTCAATGTCAACAGGCTCACCGTCCTCCTAGGTACATCCAGGGTAGGCACAGCCAGTGGCAGCTCTGAGTGCAACCCCCCACTCTTCACCTGGATCAACCCCAACAGCAGGGCGGCAGCAACCGCGAGCGCGGCGACGATCGCGGCAGGCAGGCGCGGGCTCACAGTGCCGGAGGGGGAAGGCCACACTCCAGCGTGGGCCGCGGCCCGGGCCGCCGCCGCAGACATCAGGAAGGCCCCCACAGCTGGCAGCCCCAGGTCGCCGCCGTGCAATCACACCACTCAAGCACCGCTCTGGCGGCGCTCAAGCAGGAGGGGGACTCAGGGCGGGCTCCTCCGCAGTCCCAGCGACGGATGCAGCAGAGGGGGGTCTGGCGAGCCAGGCAGAAGGGAAGTCGGATGTTAGGCCAGGGCGCCCACACGGCCTGCCGACGGCAAATCAGTCGCAGCAGGGTCCTCAGAGTTTGCAACGGGCCCAAACTCTCACAGTGCACAGCGAGTGCTTTATGAAGCAGCTCTGCAGAAGGATGACGTTCAGGAGGAAGGAAAACCGCAGATGTAGGCGGATTAATGCCTAAGCCACACAGAGCTGAGAAGCTAGGCAGCCATATTGGGCTGCTCCACAGTGCCCCCCTCTTTTTATGCAATTTTTTCGATGGTAAGGCGTTCTATGGTTTTGCATTCGATGCAATGACCAGATACCGTATAAGCTGTATCTCGAACCAGCTTGATGCTGCATCATGCCCTTACTGAGTCTGTCATCTGCTAGGGTCAAATAAACTGTTCGACACCGGGACCCATCTTGAACAACTGGAAAGTGACATGCCAACTATACTCAGAGGTTACAACTACATCTCAACTTGACTAACCCTCGAACCGATACATCACCGACCCACACATTGGAGCAACTGGATCACCAATTCGACGACCATCACCCGACGACTCGAACTGCTGGAGCATCACTAATAAACCCTTCCCAGCGTTAACAACCCAACCCAACTCGGCCCGGCCCAACCTCAAAGAGATCCTGGTGAATGCCCTGAGCTGCATCACTGAAAGTCCCCCTTTGAACCACACAGAGCAATCTCATTCACTGGTGCTCAAGACCTGCTTGATGCGTGGGCCCACATGATCCACCGGACCTGAACTGATATCGATCCAGTTCAAAACCGGGTTCGACACAATCAACCTATCAAAGAACCAAAACAAGGTACTGTTGACCACTAACTGCCCCATAGTACATTTGGGCCCTAGGAACTGATTACGTCACTATTGCACCTTCTTTCAGCCACGGTCATATCCTTTCTGTGGTTGGTAATTTGCCTATCACCCCTATATTCATGCTCAGAATGCTGCTTTCTTCTGTCTGTTGCATCATCTCTGGGGTAGAATCTTGTAGTGTTTTCTCGATAGTTGTGTTGCAGGTGGTGTGTTTAAAGTATATACATTTGTGTAGACCTTGATTGGACATTCACTTTATTATGGACTTTATTACTGTGCTGTTTGGTTACTACTGGATTACATTCACACCCCTCTTAAAAGTATAGCCTTTCCTCCGCCCACATTACCACAAAAGGCCAAGGATGTATATCTCTCAACTGTGCCTGTTTCGGCTTTATGATTGTGTTGGGTCTTGGTTTGTAGAGGTGTGAGGGCTGAGTGGGTATTTTTACCACTACTCATCTTTGTACTCCTGCAGACCAGAATCCAATATATCACAGGTCCATTTTGCTCTCCTTACCTTCCAATGGGGCCAGATTTGATGTTGTATGGCCAAAATGATTCCCCAGAGTTGCCCAGGGTTGGTGTACCCTAGGCAGGTGCGTAGAATCGTAGGGCTCTGAAGGCAGGGGGTGGGTTAGAGAGATGAAACAAATTAGAGGTACATAGGTGTCAGTTCGACAACACTACCTAGAGTTTGAACCTTGCTGGAAGCAAGATGGGTACCTCAATGAGGTATTACACCACTGCTGCCATTTGTTGTGGGACTTCTGAAGCAATGCCCGGATAGATCTGTTCCTCTCCCCCCCTCCTCGCTAAGGTGTTCCAGATCCTCTTCCACTGCACTCTGCTCTGCTTCCATGTTTTGACCACACAAAGCAAAACAACTAGAGGTGATGGCTGGAAGGTTTAGAATTAACCTTAATCTCTGGCAATTGCTCTGGACAACCCCCCTGACCATCTGCACGAAGAACAGCTGGTGGATTGAGTATGCATTTTAGAATACGAGTTTTCTGGCAAGTGTATAAAGGGAAACGAGCTTCTAGAGGAGGGGTGTACAACTAATTTTGACAGAGGGCCGAAAGTACCTTACATGAGGGCTATAGTGGGCCGAAAAGTAAAAGTGGGCGGGGTGGTATGCAGGGCATGGCAGGAGGCTTTTTCAACCCCCAATTTGTATTAAACACATGGAAAAAGAATATGTTTTTAAGGGGTAATGATTTGTATTGCATTTCAAACTTACATTTTGTACTACACATTTTCCATTGTTATAATGTATTTCGATTTAGTTATTGTATATCGTCTGTTTAATTAAATTATATATATTTTATTGACCTATGATTGGACATTCCGTTATTTTGGACTGCTATAGTTTGCTGTTTGGGTTGCCCAAGAGAAGTATGGCCTTCGTTGAGTCAGGTTTCCTCAATAAAGCAAAGGATGTACATCTCCTAACTGTACCTGTTTTAGCTTTATTATTGGGTTCACTCTTGGAGTGCAACACTATGCCCCATGGCTCCCACCCCCAACCAAACACTATGCCCCATGGCCCCCTCACCCACAACCAAACACTATGCCCCATGGCTCCCACCCCCAACCAAACACTATGCCCCATGGCCCCCGCGCGCCCAACCAAACACTATGCCCCATGTCCCTCACCCCCAACCACACACTATGCCCCATGGCCCCCTCACCCCCAACCAAAAATTATGCCCCATGGCCCCCTCACCCCCAACCAAACACTATGCCCCATGGCCCCCTCACCCTCAACCAAACACTATGCCCCATGGCTCCCACCCCCAACCAAACACTATGCCCCATGTCCCTCACCCCCAACCAAACACTATGCCCCATGGCCCCCTCAACCCCAACCAAACACTATGCCCCATGCCCATGTCCCCCACCCCCAACCAAACACTATGCCCCATGGCTCCCACCCCCAACCAAACACTATGCCCCATGGCCCCCTCACCCCCAACCAAACACTATGCCCCATGGGCCCCTCACCCCCAACCAAACACTATGCCACATGCCCATGTCCCCCAACCAAACACTATGCCCCATGGCTCCCACCCCCAACCAAACACTATGCCCCATGGCCCCCTCACCCCCAACCAAACACTATGCCCCATGTCCCTCACCCCCAACCAAATACTATGCCCCCTGCCCATGTCCCCCACCACCAACCAAACACTATGCCCCATGGCTCCCACCCCCAACCAAACACTATGCCCCATGGCCCCCTCACCCCCAACCAAACACTATGCCCCATGTCCCTCACCCCCAACCAAACACTATGCCCCATGCCCATGTCCCCCACCCCCAACCAAACACTATGCCCTATGGCTCCCACCCCCAACCAAACACTATGCCCCATGTCCCCCTGCCCCCCAACCAAACACTATGCCCCATGCCCATGTCCCCCACCCGCAACCAAACACTATGCCCCATGGCCCCCTCACCCCCAACCAAACACTATGCCCCATGTCCCTCACCCCCAAACAAACTCTATGCCCCATGGCTCCCACCCCCAACGAAGCACTATGTCCCTCACCCCCAACCAAACACTATGCCCCAAACACACTCTCAAGCATGCAGCCATACAGACCCGAACCCCCCCGCCCCCCAACTCAGCACACACACTCTCAAGCATGCACCCATACAGACCCGAATCCCCCACCCCCCAACTCAGCACACACACTCTCAAGCAGGCACCCATACAGACCCGAACCCCCCACCCCCAACTCAGCACACACACTCTCAAGCATGCACCCATACAGACCCGAATCCCCCACCCCCCAACTCAGCACACACACTCTCAAGCATGCACCCATACAGACCCGAACCCCCCACCCCCAACTCAGCACACATACTCTCAAGCATGCACCCATACAGACCCAAACCCCCCACCCCCAACTCAGCACACACACTCTCAAGCATGCACCCATACAGACCCAAACCCGCCATCCCCCAACTCAGCACACACAATCTCAAGCATGCACCCATACAGACCCAAACACTCCACCCCCCAACTCAGCACACACACTCTCAAGCATGCACCCATACAGACCCAAACCCCACCACCCCCCAACTCAGCACACACACTCTCAAGTAGGCACCCACACAGACCCGAACTCCCCACCCCCCAACTCAGCACACACACTCTCAAGCATGCACCCATACAGACCCGAACACCCAAACTCAGAGACACACTCTCAAGCATGCACCCATACAGACCCAATCCCCCCACCCCCAACTCAGCACACACACTCTCAAGCATGCACCCATACAGACCGGAACCCCCCGACCCCCCAACTCAGCACACACACTCTCAAGCATGCACCCATACAGACCCAAACCCCCCACCCCACAACTCAGCACACACACTCTCAAGCATGCACCCATACAGACCCGAACCCCCCACCCCCCAACTCAGCACACACACTCTCAAGCAAGCACCCATACAGACCCAAACCCCCACTCCCCCATCTCAACATACACAACACAAACACTCAAAAACAAACATTCATACACATCCAACACCCCCTCACCCCCATCTCAACATACACAACACAAACATACAGCAGAACAGACCCGACACACAAACACAAACAGACCACTTACCGGACGTGGTACTCTGGCTGGCGTGGCCAGCAAGACTGAAATTACTTCTGGCATCAAGCCTTACTGGCCATGCCAGCTGTAGTGCTGGCCCTGCATTGGTGCAGCACTCACGCACTACGTAGCTCGTAGGAGCGATGTGGTGCGTGTGTGCTCAGCCAATGCCGGCCAGTGTTTTGTCCGGCCCAGAAGACAACAAAGACTGTCCTAATGGAGGGCGGCCGATGCTGCTTGCGGGCTGTCCTCCATTAGGAAAGTGTTTGTGCCTCACGGGCCGGACAAAACAGCATGGCCACAACTGGCCTGCGGGCCGTATGTTGTGCACCCATGTTCCAGAGTTACACAGGATTTAGCAAGTTGTACAGTGGCATAACAGAGGCTACAGCAGCCCCTGCAGTGCAGGGGGTCTCGCTGTCATATGTCCTAGGGGGCGGGAGGCCCTCAGACTTCAACAATAAATAGTTTCTTTTTGAAGTCACTCTGACTTCATAAAGAAATTACTTCTGATACGGTCCTGTAACCGAAATAATTTCTTTATGATGACAGAAGGACTTCAAAAAGAAACTATTTCTTTTTGAAGTCATAGGCGCCCCTCGCCCCACCCTATGACATGAAGGCTTCCTGTCACGGGGTGGGGGGACCCCTATGACTTCAAAAAGAAATAGTTTATTTTTGAAGTCCTTCTGCCTTCATGAAGAATTTATTTCCATTACAGGACTGTATAGGAAATAATGGGCCTCATTCCGAGTTTTGCGGTAAGTATGGGTTTTTACCGGCATGGCGGAAAGACCGAGTCCGGTCCGGTACGACGCCGCAATTTAAAGGCCATTCCAACTTCGCGGGCACGAGCTTTCCGCCATGCCTGTAAATCCCCTAGCGGCATACCGCTAAAGGGCCCGTAAAACCCCTTAGCGGCATGAAGCGATACGGTCATTACAACACTGCCACCGAAGCTTCGCTGTCCGTTATTGGCGGTGACCGTAATTTACGGTATCCGTAAATTACGGTCAACGCTAATTAACAGATACGGAAATTACGTCATCGCACAGGAACGGGAAGGAGCGCGGCGGCCATCTTTAAAAACACAATCCATTGCCATCCTCTTAATATAGTACCCGGAGGTATATTTTGACCCTCAAAAAAGCCATCACTGACCAGTATCATGCCGAAAGTACTGAAGAAAGGTGCCGCCCGTATCAGGAAGGAGCGTTTCACGCAGGACGAGCTCCAGGTCCTGGTGGACACCCTGCACGCAAATGCTGAGATAGTATTCAGCAGTGACATGCGTAGGCCCACCATTGCCAGGAAGAAGGAGATCTGGGACTTGGTTGCACGGAGGGTGAGCGCCATAGGGAACACCCCCCATACGACGAGGGACTGCAGGAAACGGTGGGATGACCTCCGTCTCAGGGTGCGGGCCATCCTATCGGCCAACCAAACACAGGCCCTCGAGACAGGAGGAGGCCCAGCTTCTCCCACCAATGGGAGCAAACGTGTGCGGACATGATGGGCACTGAAGCCATAGAGGGGGTCGGCGAGATGGAGTGTGGTGCCCCGTCATCCGCAGATGGAGGTGAGTGTCATGAGTGAAGATAGTAAATGCATTCCCAATGTAAGGCACCGCCAAGGGCTGGGCAAGCAGTCACATCACGTATGGGAACCCCCCTCTCCCATCAAATCATGCCGTCACAAGTGAGACCCAGGCTGATGCCAGGTGCAAGGCTCCAACCCATTTTGACCATAGCACACAAAGAGGCAGTCAATGTGAGTCAGCACAGTACACCCCACCAACATGAGTGACCCAGACACCTGCATGCATTTACCGTCCAAGCCCAGATCAATGTCCCACTCCCCACCCAAATGTCAACAAAACGCTGCAATCCCATTGTTATACCATAGGCTTGAAGAAATGCTGACCCCCAAATCATAGCTCATGCCATCTCTCTCTTCCCCCCCACAGGCAGCGGCCATGAAAGTGAGGGCCAGGAAGCCACGCAGCCCTGTACCTCCAGGGGCACAGCCAGGGGACAGCTTAAACCTGCAGGAAGGAAGAAGGCACAGGCAACACCACCTGCACCAGCAACCCCCATGGAGGCTGCACAACCCACACCCACACCGCTACCCATGCCTGCACTGCCGACGGAGACATGCCCGACGGTGCACTCAGAGGAGTCCAGTGTGGCAGGGGAGAATGCTGCCATGTGCCTCCCCGAGGAGCCAGATAGCCCAACATCAGTTCTTGTATCCGACGTGGAGGAGCCCCATGACATTGTACACAGCCCAGACACCCCATCCTACAGTCAAGTTGCACACAGCGACTCCGGGGAGAGTGACACCCCAGGCCTCACAGGCCAAGGAGCACCACCTGCCAGTCCTGGATCCACCTCCCCTGCAGAAAGCCCCGAAAGGGATGCAGGCTCAACACCACAGCTGCCGAGCACATCTGCCACACCGGCCATGGATGGATTGCACTCCCAGCGCCTCACGGGCCTGATTGAGGACTTTATCTGGGACAACCGTGAATCCAGGTCGGAGTGGCACAATGACCTGCAGGCCCTGGGTGAATTCCTCACTGCCAACACAAATCGGCTCTGTGAGGTGCTTGGCCGGATCGCTGATGCCCTGGAGGCACCACCCCCCAGACCACAGCCCCAGTGGGAGTGCCCACCCTCACAGTGCTCCTCCACGCAGACCAGCCCTGTCCGTCGGTCAATGCGCACACTCCGCCGCCAGAACATGGATACCCCTGGCTCTGGAAGTACACAATGACCATACTGCCACACACATCTGGCCTATGTTGCACTGATGGGACTATTGTGGGGTTGTTGTGGGTGGAGGGGGAGGGGGTGAGGGTGTGTGTGGGAGTTGGGGGGGAGGGGGGTGAGGGTGTGTGTGGGAGTTGGGGGGGAGGGGGAGGGGGTGAAGGTGGTGGTTTTGTTGTACACGTTCCTACATAAATGTTGAATACACTGGTTGTTCATTCCCAAAAAACAGAGTGGACATTGCTCATTTTGCTTGTGTCTTTTGATGTCGCACATTGCATGATGTACATGTATCCCCACACCCAGTGCCCAATGTCCTCTCACCCTCACACCCTCAGCTGACTTGTGAGTCAGAAATATTGTCCAATCAATGATTGACGCACTGAACGTCCCTCCTGTGCATCGGCACCGTGCTGCTGTCCTGCCATTCCTTCCTCCTCCCCCTCATCATCATCTGGTGGTAGCAGTTCCACGTCAGGGGGCAGTGGCACGTTTCGACGGATGCACATGTTGTGTAGCATTACACATGCCATGGTGATCTTGGACACCTTCTCGTGGCTGTAGATAAGTGCCCCACCAGACCGGCTGAGGCAACGAAATCGTGCCTTCAACAGGCCGAAGGTCTGCTCTATCACCACCCATGTACGGGTATGGGATCTATTGTAGTCCTCCTCGTGCCTGTTCTGTGGGTTGCGGACCGGGGTCATGAGCCACGGCTTTAGAGGGTAGCCAGCATCACCTGCATGGAAGTGGAAAGGAGGTAATTGTGTGTGCATTCATGGTGGAGAATTGTACTAGTCTTACATGGCCGCAGATGATTACTGGGATGAGTATGCATCCCCCCCTTTCCCACCCAGGTGGAGTATGCACCCCCCCCTTTTCCCACCCAGTTGGAGTATGCTGGCGACCTACTCACAGCCCCAATGCACTGCCATGGCCCATTCAGGTTACTCACCAAGCAGCCAGGCACGTCGTCCGGCATGTCGCTCCATGTAGCGTGGTAGTGTTGAGTTCCGCAGGACCAAGGAGTCATGAGTTGATCCGGGGAATCGGGCATTGCCATGTGTGATGGATTTACTGGCATTACACACCATCTGGACGTTGATGGAGTGGTATTGCTTGCGGTTGCGATACGGCACCTCCATGGCATGCGGGACCACTAATTCCATGTGGGTGCAGTCGATGGCACCTATGCAATTTGGCATGCCTGCCAGTGCATGGAAGGCAGCTTTGGTGTCATATATCTCCTGGGGAGTACAGGGTAGGGATATGTATTCCCTTGTGTGGGTGAGGAGGGCATCCAGCACTTGTTTGAGTATCCGTGAAAATATGGGCTGTGAAATGCCATGCATGTGCCCCACTGTATGCTGGTAGCTGCCTGTGGCAAGGAAGTGGAGCACAGACACTACCTTCAGTAGAGGGGGGATGGCAGTGCGGATTTCTATGCGGCTCACTGTATCATCATGTATCATGTCCACCATGCTGGTAATGGTGTCACAGTCAAGCCGGTACAGGGTGTGGATCTGCTCTGGTGTTAGGTTGAAGGGGGTGGCTCTGATGCGGGGGATTGGGGGCTGCTGGCGTGGTAATGGTGGCTGCACCGGTAGGGCATGCTGGGCCTGTCTCACCCTACTTCTCCTCCTGTGTATCCTCTGTGGTGGGGGTTGTGGTTGTTGTAGTTGCTGTTGTTGTAGTTGCTACCTTGCAAGCAGGGCCTCCAGCTCCAGGAATGCTGCTACAATTGGTATCATCTTGGTGTGGGAGGGGGTGTGGTGTGTGGGTGTGCTCTTTTTGTGCTGTGCCAGACTCCATTGCCTCCACCTGTGCTGATTGAGTGCACCTGCTCCTCTTGGAAACACTGCTCAGGGTCCTTAACACCTTCTCGGCGATGCCGGTATTTACTCCATGGCGGTAAGGTACTTTGCGGTCTTGTGGAGGCCGTTTTTTCCATGTCCGCTTTACTTGGGATCAGCTCCAGTTTACGCCATGCCGCTAATTACGGCATGGCGTGTCTGGCGCGTGCCACTAAACCGCTATTTACGGCATCGTACTTTATGACGCCGTAAATAACGGTCTGGTGGGTCAGAATGGGCCGTAACAGGAAACGATGCCGGTAGTCCTTTACCGGCATCATTTTTCCCTTACCACCCAACTCGGAATGACCCCCAATGTCATAAATGAGTTAGTGAGCCATGATGTATGGGTGGCTGCCTGGGTCTGCGTGTGTGTGTATGGTCAAAGGATGCACATGCAAATGTATGGGTGACTGGGTGTGCGTGTGTGAGTGTATGTTAAATGCTATGATTACTTACTGGTAATCTTCATTAATCCTAGTCCGACTCTTCCTCATTACAGTACTTGTGTATGAGGCACGTTGCCACATGCACAAGTAATGGGACGAGGTAGGCGGACGTGGATGTACTGCCTGGCTTAGTTACATGTAATCTGAATTACTCCTAATTCCAGTCTTCCTCGTCCCCGTATTCACCTATGAGGCAAGCTGCCTCATAGGAAAGTACAGGGACGAGGAAGAAGAACGTGGAGGTAATTCTGGGCAGAGGAGCTGATTTTGGCAGTTGTGGTGGTAGTCTAGCCCAGCCCAGAGGGTGGCACGACCTGTGGTATGTTGCCGAATATGGGGGGGCCACCCTCAGCAAGGCTCGCTGGGGAGCCCCCAAATGTTGTGCTTCGCCACTGGCGTTGTAGAGTTTACTTTGAGTGTAATGCTGGTGTTCACTGGGAGCTAGCATATGGAATTTAGGACAGGCTTCATGTGGTTCTGTTTCTTCAGGTTCATACACAGTCCGGCTGACTGGTTAGACAACACTGGCAGGCTTGCAGTCTGGTGATGGTGTTGCAGCATTACAGTACTCTCACACAAACGTAAGATGGACGGAAGAGGGGAAAGACAAAAAAACAACAGTTTGGAAGGTCAAAGGGGGGTCATTGTTGGCTAATTTAGGGACATCCTGGCTCAACTCTGCTATACAGTGACAAACGGACGGCAGAGAAAATTAAAAGCACTAAAATCCCTGCAGCGCTTCTTAAATCAACAAATCTTCATAGCCGCATGATAATTGCACTGCTAAGCTTGTTTCAGAAAGCTTTTTAAGTCTATTAAATTCAAATGTAGAGAGAAAACCAAACACGCATGTTTACATAAGGTTTTCTGCAGAGTGCTGCTCTCTTGAGAAGCATAAGTTATGGAGCTGCTAAAATGAAACCTCTCTAATAGCTGCGCTGAAAAACCTGCAAGTTAAACCGGAACCGGAACGCCAGAGTCTGCTGCGAATGGGACCGCCCCCAAATGTCCCCAGTCCATTGCAAGTCCGGAATCCCACAAACCTCCTGTTCGTAACCTTTTCTATCATGAGAGAGACAGGTTAAAAGGTATGCAATGCTTCCAGAAAAAGCCAAATAAATACGAGCCAAGGTAGTCAGAGAATTATACAGATTGTTTGGGAGCTGGTTTCCAGAATTATTCTTTAACATTGTAATTTTCTTGACCATCACCCGGAGTCCATCCCTGGCCTCCCATGGCAAGACTTGAACCATTGCTAGTTTCCTTCGCTTTTGTTCTCAGGCATGGAAACACAGAAGTCAAGAACAATCTACCTGTCTCCTTACCCAGTGGAACGTGCCCGAGTCACAGTCTACACATCAGCACAAAGAGCAGCCTATTAGGGAAGGTACATGGACCCTACTGTAGACTGATAATATGGAAAGACGCACCAACAGAATTTGTTGACTTCCTCAATAAGAACAACCAGACATTAAACAATGCAATACTGTACAGATGAGATCGACTTCAACTGAAACGATGTGTTACAAGAAATACTACACAACTTACTTTCACACGGCAACTGCTAAGAACTTATTGTGTGTGCAGGAAGTTGTCACCAAAAACATTCCCTGCAGACAATGTCTTCACCTGTGCTGAAAATGTAGTAACACATAAGACCAGAATAAACAAAACACTCAAGAAACGATTACCAGATTCCAAAGAAAAAAGTAGCGTTTTGCAAAGCGATACAACTCAGAAATTCACACCCAGGGTAGAGGCAACATCCAACCAGCGGGATAGGAATGTGGGAATGATTAGATGGTCCAAGCCATCGTTCCATGCCAGCTGCTGGCACCTCTCACGCACTCATCGTCATTTCCTTTAGACAGCTTGCCCCTGTGGGCACAGCAAGAGTATCCCTGGATTCCAGCAGCCCTCTGAATGGTGATGTGCCCCGTCTCACTACCACATCACCATTCACCTGAGGTTGCCCTGTATCTCATCACCAACATGTGAGCGCTCTGTTCCTCTTGCATCCCAGGCCCACTGCCAAGGAAAGAGAAACCTCTCATATACCGCCCCTCCCAACGGGAATGGGTCGTTCATGGAGGACCTCAGCAGCCTCATCTCCTCAGTATCGATCGCACATGCCAGCAACATCCACCTCGGGGACTTCAACATCCCAGAGACCCCACCCTCTAAACACCTATGCGACACACTCTTCGCACTACCCGACTTGTGCAACCTCCAACAAATCATCCTCTCTCCAACCACCCACAGGAGGGCAAATGCTCGACCTCATCTGCACCCCTCCGGCACTCCTCTCTTGTGCTGACCCCATTCCACTTGACTGGTCAGACCACCTGGCATTCCTTCTGACCCTGCAACACTAGGAACAGCCCCATAAGGGACGGGCTAAATGCACTGAGATCACCATCCGCTCCTTCAAACATTTCCCTGTGGACCTCCTTCAGCCAGCTCGGGCCACATCCCCTCCACCAGGCATGCTTCAGACCTCCTCGAAGCCTTCTCTCTTGCCGCCACTGACCTGGTTAACCCTCACGCCCATTAAAAACAACACAGATCATGGTCAGACCATCTGCGCACCTTGCGCAAAAAGCTGATTACTGATGCCAAATCAGCTTATTACACCACCGCAATTGAGGGTGCCCCTAACAGGAGCAGAACCTTCTTTGACATAGTCAGACACTGCACCAGACCTACCCCGGACCCAGAGGTTCCTGCTTTGCAGGAGAAATGCAATAGCATTAACAGCTTCTTCCTCAATGAAATTGCCAATATCACGGACTTTACCGTATCCGCAAAGGCTTCCAAGGAGCCACCCTCCACCCTGTACCGGGAACTCCCCCTTTGGTCAGACTTCACCCTTCTAACCATTAAGGACCTCTCTGACACCCTTGCATTCCTCAAACCCACAGCCTACTCGGTCAATCTTCTCCCAGCCTCCATCATCAAACAGTTCCAAGGCTGCGCCCTCAACACATTCCTTAATATCGTCAATGCCTCTCTCGCTGAAGTCTTCTTTCTGGACTCTCCAAAAAAGGGCTGTTTCACACCCTCTTGAAAAAACCCTCACTCGATCATGATGACCTAGCAAACTACAGACCCATCACAAGCCTCCCATTCGTAGGGAAACTCAATTCATTGCTGGCCGAAATGGACCGACTCAGCATCCTCCTTGACTAGCAATCAGGGTTCCGCCCCAAATGTAGCATGGAAACTACCACATTGCCGGATGATAGACGACGCACTACATCTTACGGACAGAGGTGACTCCTGCCTCCTCGTCCTCCTCGACCTTGCAGCAGCATTCGACACGGTTGACCAGCCCATGCTCATCTCGATCTTGCCACCAGAATGGGCCTCACAGGAAAAGTCCTTGACTGGTTCTACTCATACCTCACTAACAGATTCCAAGCCGTCCACATGGGGCAGTTCAGGACCAAGCACCTACTGGTATCTTGCGGCGTGCTGCAGGGCTCCATTCTCTCACCCATTACCTATAATCTTTATAAGGAGCCCCTGGGAAACATCTTAAATGACCCCAGCGTCTCTATTTACCAATACACTGATGACGCACAGCTGTACATTAAGGTTGCGGGCCGTGAAGACATCTCTCGTCTCCGCTGCTGCTTGGAAACAATCCAGACCTGGATGTCATCCGCCTACCTGAAACTAAAACTGAGTTGGTCCTTATCTGCCCCCATCCAAACAATGATTGTCTAAAACTGGCTCGACAACATGAACCTAGACGATTCACCGCCAAGCTGACCGACTCAGCGAAATCCCTAGGTTTTATTGTCGATAGCGGTCTTTCCCTCCAAAAGCATGTGGCCCAGAAAGCCCAAACCACGTGACTCCAAATCTCCACACTTAGGAAAATCAAACCCTTCACCCCCCTGCTAACCTCCATACAGTAGTCCAGGCACTGGTGATCTCACACATTGGCAGGGGTAACGCCCACCTCGCCAGGCTCCCAGCCATGTACCTGGCTCCCCTCAAAGCTGCCCACCACAACGCAGCCCATCTTATTGTGGGTGCCCGTAGATTCAACCACATCCCCCCATCCTACTTGATCTCCACTAGATCCCTGTGTCCAATAGGATTCTCTTTAAAACCGCATGCAACACATACAGAGCGGTTTGCAATGGAACCCCATCTTATCTGGCGGCCAAACTCTGTATATTAGGAGGTTCCTGGAACTCCTGTAGCTCGACCTTCCTCCACGCTTACCCGTAAGGAAAGGACCAGAAAGCAGTCCATCTCCTGCTATGCCCCATCCCTCTGGGACTCACTACCCCTGGAGGCTCGTACTCCCCCCTCCATCATGCAGTTCCAAATAAATTGTGAAGACATGTCTTTTTCTTCACTTCCTCCCCCAGGACCTAAACCCCGACAATCCACCACAGTATTGCTTTCCTGTTAAAGTAAACGCTAGCTCTGCACTAGCCTCTGGCTTCTCCTGAACTCTATAAAGCGATTTTCTGCCTATGGGCCAGGTTCACGCTATAAACAATTAAATAAAAGGAACTCACCTATTACAATTTCCCTGGCAGCCATCGTGTGTACACTCCATGCAATGTAATTTTGCTACATCAAGAGACCCCTATACCACACTGGATTTATAGCTGGGCTGCTAATAGAGCTTATGGCTGTGGTTTGGGGACTTACCCAGCTTGCAATGGTCTCCAGCCTATCGTCGGCTTACTCTAGCAGGCAATTCCCAGCTGGGTAAAACCCTCCCATGGAAGACATTTACACTAAATTAAAACCATCTCAAACAATAGAGAATTTGAGAAGACGGCAAAGAGCCTGTCACAGAAAGACCTTTGATAACCATAAAAAGGTGAAACATATAAAGAGCATAAAATGCCCTAGCTATTTGACTCCAATTGCAACCAACTCATCAAAATGGATAATAATAATATCAGGTTTTTATATAGCACTTCATGCTAATTTCTCCAGCTTCTAAGTGCTGTGATAATATGTTAAAGGGTACACAATGTATCCAATTTGAATCAATAAAGGTCTGCATTGGCTCCACCAGGATATAGAAAATAGAGGACTATCTTCACTCCAGCTAGAAACACACTGAATAAACTATTTACATGGAAAGATAAACAAACAAATGAAAAATTGAGAAAAAAAAACAGAATTGTCAACTTACAACAATATGTAGAGAGTATAAAATGAATGCAATGAGGTTACAGGCAAGAATGCAGTTGGTGATCATTCTTGTTGCACACAAAAAGAAGCCTTTGTAGACCATTTAGGGGGGGTTGCTTCCATCAATATGGTAGGGAAAAGCATTCTTAGTTTACTTTTAAAAATATACATTTTGGCTTCTCCTGTCGAATTTGATCAATTGTGAATGAAATACATCTATTCCTGGATTATGATAACATAATGCACAGAATGAAAATATCCTATGCTTTGACACATGAGGAAACTACTATTGTATGAAATCCCGCTCTCCTCCATATGTCATCAGATCTTTCTCCAGGAATGGCTGCCAGGAGACCTTTTATCTCCCCTATGGCCAGCATATTTCCCCCTGTCATTTTCTCCAATTCGTATCTCCATTTCCCAGCCCCCAAAGTCAAACTAGGGCGATTGCATTTTAAGTTATCCTTATCCATCTGTGGCCATGGAATGTTTTGTGGTCTTGCTCCCCCTTCTCTAACAAGAGGAACTGTGTGAGCCCCATCCTATAGTCAGCTCCCACTATTAGTCTATCCATGCCAGGGATAATCGTCCCTGCCTGTCTCCTTGTCGGTAATTACCTTAGCCTGATTACATATGGCGGAGATGCTCCCTTCTCACTATCTGATGGTCCTCTGGGATGCTCAGGATATGCTATGGGATCTGGCATCTTTAGGTGGTTCCATATTTGACCATCTTACTTCCTTATCCATTTGTAGGCTTCCTTCAGGGGCACACGCGCATCCTCCTTTTTCCCCAAGACCAGACTCTCTTTCCTCGTCTGACATGTCTAGGCCCCAACTTGTGTGACTACCATCCTCCTTGCCTTTGTCTAGGTTCAGAATGCTAAAAGACAATGCCCGATGTTCATCCCTGAACAGGTTTCCCTCCTCACTTCGTGATTGAGTTACTGGGGATAGATCATCGGTCCCTTGACCTCCATACTCACTATCTCGTCTTAACTGTTGATATACTTTATCAATCCTTTCTCCAATGTTTTCCGCATCAAATCCTTCTTCTTCTAGCACTACTCTAGATACTGCTGGTGTTACTTCCTTTATTGGAAGAATCTCTTCCACTGTGTCCCATTATATTTCTGGACTCAACCTCATTTGTTCTTTACTAATGAGACTGGCATCAAAACCTTACTGTCTCCTTTTTCATTCTATTTCTTCATCTACTTCTCCTCGCTTTCTTGCATCCGTTCTAATTCTTTCTTCCTCTTGTCTTCATTCTTCTCCTCTCCTTACTCCTTCCCTTCTCTCTTCTTCTTCCCTTCATCTCTAATCTTTTGTCCCTTAGTCTTTGTGCTTCTTCCTCATCTTTCTTTTCTTTCTGTCCCTTTCTTCTTTCGCTCTTTGACTGTTGTACTTTCTTCCCATCCGTTCTTCAATTTTCTCTTGTTCCTCCTGATATATCTGTTCTCGCCGTTCCCTACTTTTCCTTCTCTGCTCATCCTTGTTCAATCTTTTCTCCCATTCCTTATCCTTCCTTTCTTGTTCGTCCTTATCTTCTCTTTGGCTAACTTTGTCAATACTTTTCCCATCTATCTTGAGTAATATCTGTCCTCCCATCCATTCGTTTTGTACAAATACTGCCACATCAGCCTTATCCTTTTTTCATTTCCATCTCTTGATTTCCCTGTCTATTTCTGTCAACAAATTTGACCACTCACTTCATCCTTCCTTGTCTTGTATGAATTTAAAAATATGTTCCTTTCTTTTATTTTCTGCCGGAGCAACACTCTTTGTTTCAGTCAAGATAAGGGGAGCTGAGGGCTCAACGCCTTCCTCCTTATGCTGATTAAGCATCCACTCTTCAGCTAGCGGGTCTTCGCGTTCCTCTTGATACATTTTCCCAAGTTCTAAAATGCATAATCTTTTCTCTAATTTCTTTATTGTGTACCCAGCGTGCAAGTATGTGGTCATGTGTTGCAATACCGCTTTTGACAATTATCCCCTTGTGGCCACGGCATGAACATTTTACCTTTACCCATTCTGTACTGTACTGTTTGAGCTTGGGTATATGTTTTGGTAGTGTCGTGC
The DNA here is from genome assembly GCF_040938575.1 of Ambystoma mexicanum. Taxonomy (NCBI): domain Eukaryota; kingdom Metazoa; phylum Chordata; class Amphibia; order Caudata; family Ambystomatidae; genus Ambystoma; species Ambystoma mexicanum. The sequence goes on along the minus strand of NC_090937.1, from coordinate 1,091,430,652 downwards.
ATAGGTGCATGAAAGGAGTATCCCCCATAATGGCAATTCTCGATTGACTCTCAATACTTACCAGATTGTTAAATAAACCTTTTACCTTGACTTGAATCACTATGTTCAACGTTTTAAAACAACAAATATGATCAAGCGCCATCAATCACTTCTCAATTCTCTTATTTCACTGCCCTATCTATTCTTTTGATTGGCGCCAATTGTTTTACTACACTTTAGGCCTCATTACGAGTTTGCCGCCAAACAGGGCTCCTTTACCGGGTTCCCAGAATGGGGAATTACCGGGCCATTCCGAGTTCGGAGGGCCTGGTAATTCTTCCCTCTGGGAACCAGGGCCCGGACCTTCCCCATTCCCATCTGAGCCCCCATAGGGCTCAAAGGGAATGGGAGAGGGAGCTAACAACGGGCCGATTACGACCGGCACGTTGTTAGCTCCCTCTTCCCCTCGCGGGACCCGGTAACGACGCCTGGTTTTACCAGGCGTCCTTACCGGGTCCCGCAAGGGGACCTCGTAATTTCGCGGAACGGGTTTAACGGGTCCGCCTCCATTAGCAGAGCCTGTTAACCCAGTCTGCGAAGGTCGTAATGAGGCCCTTTTATCTTTACTCACTGTTACTTTTTCAACTCTTCACAATTTCTATTACTCTTTGATATTTTACTCAATAAACAATATTTAGACTGGTCACACATTATACTTTATAAAACACAGTGATCACCTCTTCCTTCGCCTTTACTTTTTACCCTGTACAGGGCTTGAGACATTACCTTACACGGTCCTGACCTGTGCATTTTATATTTCTCTCTACCGCTCATTGGAGTTTGAAATGTCTCCTTATAATTCCCTTGAATTAGGACTCCTAGAGGGTATCTCTTTGTCTTTTTGGTATGTTTGGAATACAACAGACAGCCACACACTGCACAGCCAGTTGCTCTGGGGCAGGGGAATGTGCATTGGGATGTTCAGCCCACCAACACCAGGTCATGCTGTGTGCCTGGCTCACCTGACCCCACGAGATGTGAAACAGGGAGGAAAGGAGGCGCCTGAAATAAGCAACAGTGCCAGGTCTACGGATCCAGCGATGGTGCTGATTGGGGTCGGACCTTAGGAGGACAAAGGGAACAGGGACCCTGTGACAGCCACACTTGCACCCCGGGGAGAGCCCTAGGGAAATTGACATTGAAGCGACCCTCAGACAGCTGTAGTCTCAGGAGGAACCCAGAGCTGCAAGGCGAGATTGAAGTGACAATGATCAATGTGTCCCACAAATCGCACCAATGAATTGCAGCTATCTACATCCTCCATTGATGCATGAGCCGAGTGATCCAACAACAAAAGTCACAGACAACTGCCATCAATCCAGCTATTAGCCTGAACCTGCCAGTGCAGGGAAAGCTGGGGGAGGCAGTGCCATTCATCCTGCCTGTATGGTGAGATGGGCCCATGCCCTTTTTAGCATCCCAACTTGGGAGTCCAACAAGACCATTGTGGAACATAACCAACGGGTTCCCGATGCACAGCCTGTTAAGTCTGCCTGCTGTCCTCTGTGGCAGTGTGAGTGGCCTTCACATGATGATGGTGGCCGGGGCTGGGACAGGAATGTGCGTGCCTCATGCTAGACCACCAGTTTCATCACAAGATCCACCTATGAGCAATATTAAGGACAGCAACTATAACATATGCATTAGGAGCTGGAATTACCACGGCTGATGCCACCAGACTTGCCCTTCAATGATTCCTCGTTAAAGGATGTAAGATGTACACCTTCCAATCACAGTGCCTCAAAAAGAGTCCTGTGACATACATTTAAGTCACTACCATCTCAAATTGGGAGTGTGTAATTTGCATGCCTGCTGACTTCCTTGGATGTGGTAGCTTTTACTGAGGCGCACTCGCTGGATCTGAATCCTGATTCACCATTACATGTGATCACCATGTTAGGCACGGGAAGTTGACAGGTCAGACATCACAATCTATGCTTGCTGCCACAGGGAGGTGCAAACTGACCAAGTGTAGCTACAGTCACCAAAGCGTTAGGAGACAAGAGTGCAAGAGGGACTGGTGAGAGAGGAGGGAGAGGAAAGAATGGGCAGCTGGGGAGCTGAGAGAGGAAGGGAGTGGGAGCGAGTAGGAAATTTGCTAGTGGTGATATGAGGGGAGAGAAGGGGCTAGTAGAGAGGGTGGGGGCTGAGAGAAGGGGGTGTATGAGAGAAACAGAGAGAGAGAGAGACAGAGGGAGAGAGAGAGAGACAGAGACAGAGACAGAGAGACAGAGAAACAGAGGGACAGAGAGACAGAGAGACAGAGAGATGGAAGCAGGAACAGAGAGGCCTGGAGGCCTACTGATGGAAAATAGTGCAGGTTGTGGGTGAAGACAAAAGGGGGAGAGGTTGAAGGGCAGACAGGGAAAACAAGTGGTCTACTCAGCTTCTCTGCCACCAACCCACACAGTGAGCATGCCACAGCAGGCAACCCAGAAAAAGGCCCTGGTCCTTGCCCCCCATGCATATTAGGCTGTGGCACCCCACTCCAGAGTCCATGCCCCCGCCAATATCCCCACCATCTGATTGACATAATATTTCAGGGACAGGTCCTCTCTCCCCAGCTGTCGCTTACCCCTCATTCAGAGGCAAACCCCAGGAGGACTTTTTCCCAGGATGCGGGTGGGAATCATAGGGTGTAGTGCAAACACATGCTGGGACAACAGATGCTGTGGGAAGGGGAGGAATTATCCCAGGGATGCACCCACAATATACAGTCACATACAGTGTAGTCACTTGCAGGGCAAGATGAGAAAAACATTTGTGAAATGAAAAGTCATGCAATACATTAAAGATGGAAATACATACAGATACCAAACAGTAAACAACAACTGCCATATATGTCAAACACAGGTAAAGGCTGTCGGGTCCACATGTGCCAAGCAGTCCAAGCCCAGATGCTCCAAGTGCACTAAATCTGTCCCGTGGATTGCAGGGAGGCATACGGACAGGCCAGCCTGCCATCAATTTGCATGCCAGCTGAGGTACACCTTTTGACCAGGCACCCTGATGGCTGGAAATAAGCAGGACTCTCTGAAAACCACCACAGACATTCCATCGGTACCACACTGCCATGGGCTGGCAGGCTGCACCCAGCATGGCATGCTGTGCTTGGACATTGCTTGGTGTGTGGCCTTTATCTGGCTTTGGGAATGGAAGGGTTTGAATGCTTTCTGGAAGTAAAGATGCTCCTCTACATGGTGGATGCTGAGTGGGTGGGAGCTCCAGAGTGTGGGAGCGCGGATGGAGAAAGAGGGCCCGCCCACTCTGGTGGAATTGAATGAAGGGGTCACTGAGATGTGCAGAGCCTGATGTAAGGTTTCTGTTGGGTTGGTAGCCTGTGAGTCAGTGTTGGAGGATGTCAGGGCCTGCCTAGTAGAGGGCACAGTGGGTGATGCACATGGCCTTGGCGGTGGTGCATTGCCAATGGGAAGCCAGTGGAGCACCGAGAGGGCAGGAGTGATGTGTTCTGTTGCAAGGGCAAAGAGGAGCCTAGTTGCAGAGTTCTGGATCCATTAGAGTTCTCTGAGATGATAGGTTGGGACGCCCAGATAAAGGGAATTGGCATAGTGTAGGCAGGAGAAGATGTTAGGCAACATTGCCGTGACTTGGTGTCGGTAGGAGATGTAAGGGAAGATTCATGTAAGGATGCAGAGGTGTATATGACAGGATCTACATACAGCGTTGATGTGGTGAGAGAGTGTGCCTTCAGAATCCATGGTGAGTTCCAGGTTCTTGTAACGCTCACCTGATTCCCGTAGAGGCGCCGGTCTTGACTGGGCGAATACCGTATCTTCAAAGGTGATGTGTAACACACGGCTGGCTCTTTGGGCTGGACCTCTGTGCACTGTATGTCTGACTCGAAGGGTAAGATGTCTGCAGATAGAAAATATGGGATTAAGGAACTGGGTTATTGAATGTCTCTCTCTTCTTCCCTTTCTCTTCTCCTGTAGAACCCCAAAGGTTAACGCTCTCACCTTAGGTAAGTGAACGCCGTGCTCTCCATCTGCCTCGGGGCAGGGTGCTGTAACCAGTTTCTTCACTGGATAAGGGGAGCAGGCCTCTTGACTTCAGAGGACTGCTGTCCGTCGTTTACTGCACGAACGGTAAGTTTCGAGTAATTCTAATGTCTTTAAAGTCTTTAGTAATGATGTCTCTTGTTTTGCAGGGTTCCGGCGATGGCGGATGACGGGCTGAAGTGAGTTGAAGATGGAGCCCGTGTGATGAATAGAAGCGCCTGGAAGCACGTAAGTAAGCGCTTGTTGCCTGCTTCACAATGCGCTCTAACTGTCTTTTTATTTTGCAGGTACAAGTTCGGAGCGGCTGCAGGGTGCCGGAATACCCACTGGGTTAGATGTGGAAAGGAGTAATGGCACGTGAGTATTAAAGTTCCCCAATGTCTTTAAACGCACCTTGTTTTGTCTTTCAGATGCGGGATGCAGCCCCGAAGGCCTCCGGAGCGTGCGAAGAGTTGGTAAGCTTTTGTCTTTCAGATGCAGGAATGCAGTATGAAGACCTCCGGAGCGCACGAAGAGTAGGTAAGCCTTTGTCTTTCAGATGCCGGAATGCAGCGCGAGGCGTTGGTGACAGCCGATGGACCAGGTAAGTGAAGAGCTGTCACTGAAGTCCGTAATGCTAACCTGTTCTTTCTTGTCTTTATAGGTGTTGCTGAAGACTGGATTCAGGATGGTAAGCCTTTTTCCTTAGGCCCAGGATCAGATGCAGAAGACACGATGAGCGTTCTGCTGCAGAGGATGCAGAATAACGCAAAGCAAGATTCATCCATCGGGTGTGGTTTAAATAGCCTCCTGTAGTGCTTAGGTGTCTCCTTCCACAGCCACGCCTAGGTAAGAAAAGAGTTCCTGCTTTCCAGAAGAGTTCCAGTGTTCTGAATCTAGGGAGTGGCTCCTGCCCCACCCAACAGGAAAAGTAGTTCCAAACAGAAGAGGATCAGAGGCTCAACTGGCAGGCAAGTAAGCAGCATGGTCTGCTGCAGGTAAGTCCACCCAAGCATTATGAGCCCGGCGCTTCCAGCGCTGGGACTGGGCATATTTATGAGCCTGGTGCCACTGGCGCCAGGACTGGGTCCAAAAGGTCCCAATTGGGACTGGTTGGCACTCGGAACCTGGGTTATGGATCTGCTTCCAAGGGAGTTGGGAAAACCCTGACCTTTTGGAAGCAGAGATCATGACAGTACCCCCCCTCAAGGCCCCTCCCAAACCGGGCTTCTCCTGGGGTTTTGGCTTGTCAGGAAATGTTCAGTGAAATCTTTTGATTAGGCGAGGAGCGTGGACATATTCAGCAGGTTCCCAGGATCTCTCTTGGGGGCCGTAGCCTTTCCAGTCAATTAGGTAAAATAATTTAGATTTGGAGATCTTGGAGTCCAGAATGCTTTTGACTTCAAACTCGAGTTCTCCATCAACTAGGATAGGTTTTGGAGATTTAGTTAGTCGGGTTTGAGGTTGCACGGGTTTTAATAGAGAGACGTGGAAGACCGGATGTATCTTTATGTGCGGGGGCAAGTCCAACTTGACCGCTACTGGGTTTACTATGGTAGTGATGGAATAGGGACCAAGGTATCTTGGGTTGAATGTGCGTGGCCCTTTTAGAGGTAGATATTTGGTGGATAACCAGACTTGATCCCCTACTTGATATTGAGGGGCTTCCTTCCGATGTTGATCTGCTCCTTTCTTGTATTGTTCTTTAGCCCTTCGAAGGTGAGAAACAGCTTCCTTAAAGGCTTGGGTGATTGTAGAATGCAGGTAGTCTACTGCTGGTGTTTCAAGATCTTGGAGGGGATCCAACTCCGAGGTTCGAGGGTGACTGCCGTACAAAAGAAAAAACAGGGTTTTCCCAGTTCCCGAATGGACAGAGTTATTGTAGGCATATTCGGCTATCCAAAGGATGTCTTTCCAAGTTTTTTCAGTTTGTTGCAGCATGCAGCGTAAATACTGTTCCAGAGTTTGATTGGTCCTCTCGGTTTGTCCGTCGGTCTGAGGGTGGTGACTGGTCGATAGTCTCACATCAATTTGAGCCGACCGACAGCAACTTCGCCAAAAATGAGAAATAAATTGACTACCTCGATCCGAAATTAGAACCGAAGGAAAACCGTGCAGTCGGACGATGTTTTCGAGAAATTCTCGGGCCAGAGTTGCTGCTGTTGGCAAGCCTTTGAGCGGAATGAAATGCGCCATCTTGGAGAATAAGTCCACGATTACTAGAATCGTATTGTATCCGGAGCATGGAGGTAGATCGGTGATGAAGTCCATAGAAAGCGTATGCCAAGGGCAAGGTGGGATGTCAATAGGGCGTAAGAGGCCTGCTGGTCTTTCCTTTTGACTCTTGTTTTGGGCGCATACTCCACAGGACATTATAAAGTCTCTGATATCTTTTTTCCAAGACGGCCACCAGAAGTAGCGCTTGATCTTTTCTGAGGTCTTGGCCATACCGGGATGTCCTTCCATTAAAGAATCGTGATAACAAGAGATTACTTTTTTCTGTAAATCTGTGCTGGGTAGGTATAATCGTTCTTGGAAATACAATAAGTTGTCCTTTACTGCAAAGTCCTTTCCCTGCAGATGCCATTTCTGTATGTCTGCTGGAGTTACAAGTTGCCTGGCTTTATCCTTAACTTCCTCTATGGATTCTGTGGCGATTACACCCAGAATTCTTTGTTCGGGAATGATTGGTACAGGTTTAGGGTTGATCAAGTGTTCTTCCACTCCCATCCGAGAAAGGGCATCAGCTTTACCGTTCTTTGTACCAGGTCGATAGGTAATTATGAAGTCAAACTCAGCAAAGAATAATGCCCAACGGAGTTGTCTAGAGGATTGGGCTTTTGCGGTTTTCAAATATTGCAGGTTTCGGTGATCCGTAATCACAGTAACGGTGTGTCGGGCCCCCAGCAGATAATGCCGCCAAGCCTTAAAGGCAGACTTGATAGCCAGAAGTTCCTTGTCAGTAATCGTGTAATTGATTTCAGGAGGCGAGAATTTGCGGGACCAAAATGCCACGGGATGCAACTGATTGGTTACCGGGTCCTTTTGTGATAGAACTGCCCCCACGGCAAGGCTTGAAGCATCAGTTTCCACGATGTAGGGGAGTTCGGGGCGAGGGTGTTTTAAGATTGGTGCAGAGATAAATTTAGTCTTCAAATCCTGGAAAGCTTGTTCCGCCTCGGTAGACCATTCAAAACGTTTGTTTTTCTTTAACAAGGCAGTGATGGGCTGGACTATTCGAGAGAATTCGGGGATAAACCTGCGGTAAAAGTTAGCGAAGCCTAACATGCTTTGCACCCCTTTTACGGATGATGGTGATGGCCATTTGAGAACTGCATCGACCTTCTTTGAATCCATACGCACTCCGCCAGGTGATAATATGAATCCCAAGAATTCAACTTCAGTCACGTTGAAAACACATTTTTCCAACTTAGCGAAAAGTTTGTGTTGACGCAATCTTTCGAGGACCATTTTCACGTGTTTCCGATGTTCAGATTCCGATGAAGAATAAACGAGGATGTCGTCAATGTAAACAACAACACACACATCTATGAGCTCTCTGAGGACATCGTTCATAAAATATTGAAAGGCGGCCGGGGCATTGCAAAGTCCGAAGGGCATGACCTGATATTCAAATAGCCCATACTTGGTGCGGAAGGCCGTCTTCCATTCATCGCCCTCTTTTACTCGTACCAAGTGGTAAGCTCCTCTAAGATCCAGCTTTGTATATATGCATGCTTTTCTGACTTGGTCCAGGAGTTCAGGGATCAAAGGTAATGGATATCTATTCTTAACGGTGATCTGGTTCAGGGAGCGATAATCTATACAAGTTCTAAGGTCTCCTTCCTTTTTTGGAACGAAGAACAAAGCTGAAGAAGCAGGGGACTTGGAAGGACGAATAAACCCATTTGCCAGGTATTGATCCAGGTTTTGTCGAAGGTGAAGGTTCTCAGGCTCGGTGAGGGCATAAATTCTACTACAAGGAGGAGTAGATCCAGGTATCAGGTCTATCTGGCAGTCATAAGACCTATGAGGAGGTAGAGAGTTAGCCTGATCCTTCCGGAAAACATCTTGGTATTCTAGGTATTCAGGAGGTAACTGGGGAGTCTCTGAAGAAATTGCTGCCAGTGCAACACCAGGTGGAGGGTGACAAGTAGAGACACATTCTGGAAACTGGACCGTTCTTGCTCGCCAATCGATCAGAGGATTGTGTTTCTCTAACCAAGGTATTCCTAGAATAATCTGAAACTGAGGGGCCTTGATCACATCCAACACGATCTTCTCATGGTGTCCATCTTGACTTACTAGCGTCACCTCTTGAGTGGTATGCGTTACTGGCCCAGAGGCTATCTCCGTACCATCCACCGTAGTAATGACGTCCTTTACAGCCTTGGGACAAAGAGTTAGATTCATCCTCAAAACCATTTCATGATCCACATAATTGCCGATGGCACCGCTGTCGACGTAAGCTTCAATTGCATGTAATCGATCCGGATTATCAGGGCTAATGAGGACCATAGGTATCACGAAATGCGAGGTCACGGAACTGGTTTTCACGCTCGGCAAGAGGACCTCTATTCTTGTCGGGCGAGGTTGTTTCCCTGCTCAGAGTTTGTAACTTTGGTAACTGCAGCTCCTACTGCCTTCTTGGCAGGTTTCACCGGACAGTCTCGAAGAAAGTGCCCTGAGTTTCCGCAATAGAGGCATAATTGCAACTGTTTTCTCCTTTCCCGCTCCTTTTGTGTTAGAGGACCTTTCAGACCCCCTATTTGCATGGGTTCCCCGGAGTCTACTCCTTTGGAAGGAGTTGGCGGTTTGGAAAATACTCGAGCATCAAACTTGGAACGATCGGCCTTCCTGTTCTGCAGTCTGTGATCTATTTGAACGACTAAGTCTATATAGTCCGAACAATCTTGTGGGGGATTCACTACTTGGGCTAACACATCTTTGAGCTCTCCACGTAGACCTCTATAAAACAGCGTAATCCTTTTGTCCTCAGGCCATTGAGTTTCCACTATCAGTCTGTTGAAAGACGCAATATAAGCCAAAAGGTCTTGATTACCTTGTCGCAACGAAAGAAGCTCATTGTCCAAGGCCTGCCCCTGTGAATGTCTTGCGAACAGTTTTTCCATACTGAGCTGAAAAGCTTGAAAATCATGGAGGACCGGATCATCTTGATTTAATAGAGGGATCGACCAGTCTGCCGCATTGCCACTAAGGTACGAAAGCACGAAAGCTACTTTAGCTTGATCAGTTGGAAAGGCTGCTGGCCGGCATAAGAAATGCAACCGGCACTGATTGATAAATACTGCAAACCTCTTTGGGTCACCAGAAAATCGTTCGGGCGGAGCCAGAGGTACATTCCCAGGTAGGTTGATCTGCACTGGATTCATAGAGGATGTAGAAGGAAGATTTCCCCCAGATGCGGGTAACGGGGTCTGTCCGGCTTGTGACTGTAGCAATTGTCTAGCGAGATCATCTGTTCGCTCCTTGGAAATAATCAGTTCCCTTCTTAGAGCGTTCGTTTCCTGACGGGCTGCATGCACTTCTGCCCTTAGTTCCCCAAGTAACTGGGCTAGCTGGTCAGTATCCGAGGTTTCCATAGCGCCTGGACGGGAGTTTTGTGGTAGGCTTTGCGTTCTGTAACGCTCACCTGATTCCCGTAGAGGCGCCGGTCTTGACTGGGCGTATACCGTATCTTCAAAGGTGATGTGTAACACACGGCTGGCTCTTTGGGCTGGACCTCTGTGCACTGTATGTCTGACTCGAAGGGTAAGATGTCTGCAGATAGAAAATATGGGATTAGGGAACTGGGTTATTGAATGTCTCTCTCTTCTTCCCTTTCTCTTCTCCTGTAGAACCCCAAAGGTTAACGCTCTCACCTTAGGTAAGTGAACGCCGTGCTCTCCATCTGCCTCGGGGCAGGGTGCTGTAACCAGTTTCTTCACTGGATAAGGGGAGCAGGCCTCTTGACTTCAGAGGACTGCTGTCCGTCGTTTACTGCACGAACGGTAAGTTTCGAGTAATTCTAATGTCTTTAAAGTCTTTAGTAATGATGTCTCTTGTTTTGCAGGGTTCCGGCGATGGCGGATGACGGGCTGAAGTGAGTTGAAGATGGAGCCCGTGTGATGAATAGAAGCGCCTGGAAGCACGTAAGTAAGCACTTGTTGCCTGCTTCACGATGCGCTCTAACTGTCTTTTTATTTTGCAGGTACAAGTTCGGAGCGGCTGCAGGGTGCCGGAATACCCACTGGGTTAGATGTGGAAAGGAGTAATGGCACGTGAGTATTAAAGTTCCCCAATGTCTTTAAACGCACCTTGTTTTGTCTTTCAGATGCAGGATGCAGCGCCGAAGGCCTCCGGAGCGTGCGAAGAGTTGGTAAGCTTTTGTCTTTCAGATGCAGGAATGCAGTGTGAAGACCTCCGGAGCGCACGAAGAGTAGGTAAGCCTTTGTCTTTCAGATGCCGGAATGCAGCGCGAGGCGTTGGTGACAGCCGATGGACCAGGTAAGTGAAGAGCTGTCACTGAAGACCGTAATGCTAACCTGTTCTTTCTTGTCTTTATAGGTGTTGCTGAAGACTGGATTCAGGATGGTAAGCCTTTTTCCTTAGGCCCAGGATCAGATGCAGAAGACACGATGAGCGTTCTGCTGCAGAGGATGCAGAATAACGCAAAGCAAGATTCATCCATCGGGTGTGGTTTAAATAGCCTCCTGTAGTGCTTAGGTGTCTTCTTCCACAGCCACGCCTAGGTAAGAAAAGAGTTCCTGCTTTCCAGAAGAGTTCCAGTGTTCTGAATCTAGGGAGTGGCTCCTGCCTCACCCAACAGGAAAAGTAGTTCCAAACAGAAGAGGATCAGAGGCTCAACTGGCAGGCAAGTAAGCAGGTCTGCTGCAGGTAAGTCCACCCAAGCATTATGAGCCCGGCGCTTCCAGCGCTGGGACTGGGCATATTTATGAGCCTGGTGCCACTGGCGCCAGGACTGGGTCCAAAAGGTCCCAATTGGGACTGGTTGGCACTCGGAACCTGGGTTATGGATCTGCTTCCAAGGGAGTTGGGAAAACCCTGACCTTTTGGAAGCAGAGATCATGACAGTTCTTTACTGAGCTGGATGCTGTGGGCAGGTGGCCTAGGGAGGACGGCCAAGGGGTGGGTCGGTTGAAGAATGCTGTTTTGCCGCAGATTAGAATTTCAGTGTTGCCAGGATTAAGGTGGAGGTGGTTAGCTGGCATGCAGTGGTTGATTTCTGTGAGGCCCGGGCGAGGTCAGGATGGAGATAAATCAGGGTCTTGGGGATATTAAAGATGATCTTGGTATCTTCTGCAAACTTGTTGCAGGCTAGGCCATCTGAGCGGATGAGGGCAGGGAGGGGGCTCAGGTAGAGGTCAAAGTGTAGGGGGGTTAAGAAGTCCTCTTGTGGGACCCCATTGGACACAGGGTGGCAAGCAGAGGCGAAGGGTGGTAGGATGGTGATTTGTGAACGGTCAACGAGGTACAAGGAGATCCATCTTGATGCCTAGTCCTTGATGCCTAGAGAGTGGAGTCTGTCTGTGAGGATGCTATGGTCCATCGTGTCAACAGCTGCTGATAGATCAAGGAGGATAATTACAGCACAGCATTCTGAGTCTGCAAATCTTTGTGGATGTGCAACCAGACAACCAAAGCACATGCATGGCTGATTAAGGAGACATGCACCCACACAGACATGTAGGCCAACTCACATCTTCAATGACAGTGAGCAACACCCAAACATCACCAAATCATATCATCCATGCAAACCCTACATGTACCACTGCATGCCACTATTGGGGTGCAAATGTCACCAGCCATGAACATAATTAACAATGCCTAACCCCATCTGCTAGTACAGCTGTTCTGCTGTGAATCCCTCACCGCCTCTAACTAAACACTGGGCCTCTGCATTGGGGCATGGAGGACCAGTATCCAGCAGAGAAAATGGGGACTAAGGTGGAAAAAACATGAGGGGTGGGCCTCTATGGGAGTGCAGGCACTGAATGAGGCAAGATACCTCTTACAATATAGGGCATTTTTTGGGACCAGCTAAAGGAGTCAGTCATACAGACTGCACAGATGAGAATCAATGTAGATTGTAATCTGCACCTGTATCTGGGAGGGTGTAGCAGTCCACAAAACCATGGCAGTTAACTCCACTGTGCATGGTCGCATGTCCAGTCCTCCAACTCAAAATAGCCTCAAGAGGCCAATGGCCCATGACATGAAGTAACCTAATGAAAAAGGAAAAAGAGTCCCTCATGAATGGGGGAAAAATCAAAGTAAATCCACCATGGATGGGGAAACAAAATGGAACAAAGGCCACCTTGGAGAGGGGGGGGTGGAAATTAAAGTAATTCCACCCTGGATGAGGACAAAAACAAAAGTAAAAGAGTCCATCTTGGACGGAGGTACAAATCATATTGGGCTTCATTACGCGGTTGTAGCTGTTAGCACCATGGCTACCCCCTTACCGCATTCCGGGTCCGGGTTCCCGAAATAGGGACTTACCGGGTCATTCCAACCTTGGAGGACCCGGTAAATCCCCATTCCGGGAATCATTCCCCATTCCCATTCGAGCCCCCATAGGGCTCAATGGGAATGGGGATGGAGCTAATAAAGGTACCGCAATTTGCGGTACCGTTATTAGCTGTGAAGTTCCTTAACGGATCCCGTCCTTAACACCTGGTCAAACCAGGTGTTAAGGAAGGGACCCGCGAAGGGACCTGGGAATAGGGTGGTAAGGGATTACCAGCACCAGTGCCCTTACCGGTGCCGGTAATCCCTTACCACCTATCGCGTAATGAGACCAGTCCAACCTGGATGGAGACATAAAAAATAGAAACAAGTCCATCTTGGACGGTGGAAAAAAAAAAACGGTCCACCCTTGGGGGCGGTGGGATCCACTTATGTGAACCAAACAATTATGAAAAGTAAAAATTATACCCCCTCCAAGGGTTCCTGGACAACAGGGCAGAGGTGGAAGTGCTAGCGTGGTTCAGCTGGGACTGCCATCCTGTGGTGGATCCTGGGATAGTGCACTCTGACCATGCTGTGCAAAAGACTGGTCTTCATTGGCTACAGCCACTCATGAGACAGATGCATGCGGGGGGGCTGCAATTGCAACAAGATGCAAGGGGAGCATCTGTTTTAGGGTATCCAACTCAAGGCAGTGGAGGTCCCTTGTGGAAAATATCTCAGCAGGCAGAGAATGCATCAATGTTTCTATGTGTTGACGGCGGGATGCCCTAGATGCTAACATCTCAAGCTGCAGGTATTTCTTTTGGGCTACCACGTCTCTATGAAGGGATTCCCTAAAAGATGCCATTTCTGCTTGCAGGCTTTTGATGTGGGCTTCCGTGTCTTGACAGTGGGAGATCCTTGAGGACTCCATCTCTACTTGCAGTGTTTCCTTCAAGGTGTCAATCAACAAGACAGAAAACAACATTGAGAGGTATGAGCACGTGGCACAACATGCATCTTTGATGTACAAGCCATACAGACACAAAATAGCCAGCCACACATACATCACACATTGTAACTGAGCACACTGTGAACTGTATGGCACAGATGAATGGCATTTGAATGACCTGTGCAATCATGTCAGGGCATATTAGGCCCTGCGACATGCCATGGTTTGCAGAATCAGGAGAACATACATACACACAGTCATGATTGAGAGTGTCAATCCCACCAGTGAATGGATGGAGGTCTGTATCATCAGTGGGCCCATACTCTACCCCAACCTTGTCTTCTTGCAACATGTGGAAGTATGACCTATACATCTGCTGATCTAAACCGAATGAAGGCATATGTGTTGTCATAATCGCCCTAACTCCCATCAGCACATTGCCCTCAGCCGGATACGTGGTTAGTCACGCTCACATGCATCTCAAACATATCTGAGAAGAGTGTGACTTGGAAATGACCAGTGCACGCTTGCATGGCCACTTCTCCGTTGACACTCCAAATGTGTAATCCACATCACTCAAACATCTATTGGTCATCCACTTCTACTCCTGTGTGGAAGGCAGCTTCATGCATTTCTGCACCAACATTGTTTCTCATCCATGTCGACTGGCAGCCAGGGCCAGTGAATGGATGACTGTGGCATCATCCACACCTTGCTGTTATTCCCTGTGTGTCATGATTTGCATTCAAAATGAACTATCCGCATGCATGACTGAGTGAATGTCTCCAATGAGATGTGTCTTGCATGTTATTGCCACACATAGGTGTATTGGCACAGCAGTGAAATCCTGTATACAGTGACGTGTACTTTGAGATTACTGTGAACCGCTCACAGACCCGACACAACCACATCCATGAATCCAGATCATGTGATGGAAGTGTACACAGTAGCATGTCTACATAGGTGTCTGCGCCTCCCACGCCAACCACCTGCTCACTGCTGAGATGTCCACTGGTGACCTCTTCAAATGGAGTCAGCTCTTCCTCCTGTAGAGACCCTCCTCCAGTGGCCTGGGCAGAGGACAGGTTCCCACCGAGCTTCTCCTTGGTCTGTTGCAAGAAGTCCCCAATCTCTTCTTAGCCTGTTTAGCAGTGTGCCTCAACATGCCACGGGCATTGATGCTTTATGTGACCTCCTGCCAATCATATTCTCGTGCACTGAGTTGGAGTGAGGGTAGTGCCAGCCGAAGGGTAGAGCTCCACATAGAGCTCGTCCGCAATAATCCATCAGGATTTGCAGCTCCTCATCTATGAAGGGGTTCTTCCTCACTGGCCGCTTCTCCACATGTGCCTGTTCATGCACTGGTGCCTCTTCTTGATCTGCAGGGGGGCCCTTCTTGGCCCTAGTGGACCTTGGTGGTGCAGGGGCACCTGTAGGTTCAACACTATCCTACCTTGGTCCTCGTTCACATCCTCATCCACTCCCAATCTGCAATGCACCCCCCGAAAAATAGACTACGTGATGCACAACCTGGAAAAGTGGATCATTGAGCCACCCCCCATAAAATAAGGTACAAAATGCCTACCATAAAGGCACCAGCTCATGATGGCAGCCCCAAAAAAATATGCGCTGGGAAATGCGTGTCTGCAATCATAAATCCTCTGTCACTGCATTGACCCACATAGTGCAGTACGCAGGCCCGAAACTCTTATCTTCACACTGCTTCCTCGTGAGTACATGGGCCTCACAAGTTCCCACTGCCTCGTGCCAAATCTTTGCCTCCTCCTTCTCCCTATTGCCTCCAAGCCTCACCATCTGCTGCTGCCTGGTAGTGTGTGAGTGTTTGATGACCACCAACACTGCCTTGGAGTGACTGCTGTTCCCCCATTGCCTATACCCCTAAGGTTCACCTGTAGGGGTCTGTGACAACCTCATCTGCTATCTTGGGACTTCCACCTCTCTTTTCCACCACCACAGCTCCAAAGCACTTCGTCAAGACTCAGCTGCCCGCACCTGCCTCAGAGGTTGCAATGTGTGCTACATCATCTGCTCCCTTGACCAGCAGCCCCAACACCCCAAAGCGAGGCAGAGGACTGCCAACATCACCTCCACCTTTTGCATCCTGGGTGATTGGGTCCCAGTGAACTATGATGCCCTCTTCAACCTGAAAACGCAGCTTGGACCGTCCGGACATCTGAGGATCTGGGAACTCATCATGGCTGCCATCAATGCAGAGAACATGGCAGTCTGTACCATTGAAAATGTCAAGAAGCCCTGTGATGACCTCAAACATCGGTGTCAGGAGAAGGCGAAGGTGGGCCTCAGGTCAGATGCCACCGTGGAGGTGCACCATGTAGCCCGGCATCATATGACACATATCCACACCAGGCTCCTTGCTTTTGCATCAGAAATTGTACCACCGGACCAATTTCTCTTCTCTTCTGCAGTGTTGATGGTGCCAGATCTTGAAAAACCGCACTTCAGAGCCGTTGACAATCATCGGGCCAGAGTTTCTCACTGCTTTCAGTATTGACTCCTTCTGAGTTTAGGAAGTGATCTCCGCCAACACATTTCGTGGATGCTAACTGGGTTCTTTTCGCTGTGGGCCAACTCTATGTATCCGATCAATGCAGACCATCTCTTCCTTTTTCTCTGGGAGGAGGTCTGCGTATAATTGCTACACCGTGAGCTTCAGGGATTTGTCATCAACCAACTCAGATAGATTCTTGATCTGTATATTAGAGATTCGGGAGCGATTTACTAAATCCTTGCCTTGGAGTTACAGGTTATGTGAGAGACGAGAGAAGTGTTCCAACACCTCATTGTTTTTTTTTAGTCGTCCGCTATGTCTTGCAATGCTCTTTCCGACACATCTAGCCTCTCCTCCAATTTAGCCACCTCCACCTTTACTTCCTGTACTGATTGTTACAGCTCTGTCTTTAACTGTGTAAATTGTGACTGCAATGTTTCCATAAACAGGTCCTGAAACTCCTTAAAGCATAATTGAAAATCCTCCTTCTGCATTGCCATGTCACTGGCTCCTGAAGCGGTCCGTCGCCGCGAACCCTGTTCCCCCTCACCTTCAGTGGTCTGCGGTGGCGTTTTGGGGCCCCACAGTTTTTTGATGCTGTTGTCCTGGGTTCTCTGCAGGTTTTTCTGTGCTGATGTCTGAATTTTCCCCTTGCCTTTGTGGGATGTTTTTACCCATGCATCCGAGCCCTACCAAAAAAAAAACCTGTGCATTACTGGCATTGAAAACATCATGATGGCCAGAGCTTCCCAGAAAATGCCCAGGGAAATGCATGAAGAATAGGCTGCCACCCATTTTTGCCGATGTTATGGGCACAGAAGGGCACTGCCTAAAACCACCATTGGACTACCCACACAGTAGCCTGAAACCATTGGGAATGGCAAAGCTGATTGCCAAAAGCAACCTAGAACTGTGGGGAATTCATTTTCTTAAATCCCAAAAATGGTTGCATTACCAGTACTCACCACTATCAGAAAGCCGGCGTTTTAAAACCACCAGACTTTTGTGTAAAACTGAATAAATGAACCCAAAGCAGGCCAAAGAAAGACTTACTGAGAGGTGGATACAATGTAAAGTTATATTCTGAAGTGACTTGAAGGTTTATAACAAGACTGGCTGAGCTCTGCAGGTCTGCAGCTGCTTAAACTGAAACTGGATTTAAAATTACCAAAAATCGAAATGTGTAAATAAACTGAGGGACAGAATTGTGACTGCCACATAGTTTGTCACTGTTAAAATGTCATAGTTTTGAACTTAGAATCAGCATTCTAGCTGTATATGTAAAAATTGTTAGTTTTATTTGAATGCAGAAAACTGGGTAACTAAAAGTGACATTAGCTGGGGCCTGGCTTAAGGAACTCGATTCTGCCTGACAACTTTTCCCCAATTGGAGTGAAACTGGATTCACAGCAGTTCTCAGGCCTGGCTGCATTCTGAGGGGAGGTTACCCCTCTCTGATTGAATTACCAAGGGACTGCTAGAGACTAAACAAAGGACCCAGGCAGAGGGTTTATTGGGGGGAGGCCATAAATGGCTTCCTCTTGAACAATGGGCCTTCCAGGGCCCAGGCAGATGGTTTATTGGGGGAATCGTAAAACAGCTTCCTCTTGGCAGAAGCTGGGAGGGACAGGGTCTCTGAGCTTGGCAGACACTGGATAAACTGGTTTCTCCACCATGTGACCTGGGAAGACACACCCCTGTTGGCCAGAATATGATTTTAAGAAAGATGTATAACTCATGGTGCGGACTTGTCAAAATTATTTAAATGATACCATAATTCTTGTGATTTTTCTGTGCACGTTTTAAGACGCGTTGGGAATTTGTGTGATGTTCTGGGGCAAAACCCTGCTATTTATGTATACTACAGACTCTGTGTTTAAGCTAGAGACATGGGAATTTACTGGAGTATGTATGGACAGGCCGTGTATATGTGTATAATTTTTAATGAAAAACCAATGTTGCAAAACCAGTTAAAAAACGCAAAATGTTGCCAGTTCTGAATGCAAACTCTTAGAAACATCAGAGTTTGAACAGAGTATACCTCATGTGATCCGTGATGGGTGCATGTAATTTCAAACCACTGTGTATCTATGAAATATGTCTTTAGGTCAAATATAGATTTGTGGGCAAACTGACCAGGGGAGGATCCTCTGACCCATAAAACCTACAGCATCACCATGACACACATTTCCTTCCCCCAATCAAAGCAGTGCGGAAAGCTTGACCAATGGGCAGTTGAAAGAGGGGTTGGCTAGTGATGCTGCACACACACCCACTTTCAAAAGACATAAAAAGAGCCACTGGAAGCTAGAGAGGACATTCAATTCCATTTGCTGCGGAGCATGCTGACCGACGACTTCACATCCAGAGATCCTACACTTAGACTTCCAAGCTAAACAGAGACTACAGAACTGTGAACCAAGAAGGCCCACTGCAAGCATAAGTATTTGTCAGCAGGCCCAAAATCATTTGCAGACTATTCACAGCTGTTGATTCTGGCCTGAAACCCTGCGCCGGAAAGATCCAGAAGCAGTGATGTACCCAGAGAAAGCAGAGCAGTATCCAGAACCAGAGGCCAGAGATCCAGAGTGACCCAGACCGCTGTTAGCAGAACCAGAGAGCTGACCCATATCACTGTGAAGTGCCGAGATCAGAACCGGAGTCCAGTCCAAAACCTGACCAGATCCGTGGGGAGGCCTATTTCAAAATATATTGTGAGTACCTAGCAGAACTGTGCAGAACCAATCTCTTAGTTAAAATAATATAATTTAATCTATTTTAAATCTAACCAGAACTGCCTCCTAACTGTCACCTGTCATTTGCAAAGCTGTCACCTGTCATTTTCTAGCTGCAAGCTGTAACCTGTCGCTTTGAACTTTTAAAATTTCAAATCCGAAAAACTACCTTTATTTAATCGTTCGTATCTCTGGAACCGCTTGTGCTAGGAACTTGGTTTAACTTTCCTCTGAAAGCTTAGAATCTCAGCTTATCAACAAGCTTAGAACTGACTCCTTATACCTTTGCCGTAATCACGATTCTCGCACCTGTGAATTTTGCCGCGATTTGCGATTTGGCCCGATTTCTTTATTTGTAAAAAGATAGCTGCTTTTGCCCGAACTGCTAAATTTTGTTTGCCTCTTAAGAACCTTCCCTGAATCATTGCTAGAGTGAGCCTGAACTCATATTAACTAGATACCACTCACCCTGAACCTCCTGAAGGGAATTAAAAGCATTTCAGCATATTTCTCACTGCATTGTCATCATATTCAAAGCCTTTTGCCTGTGTTTCAAACTTCTGTAGTCTAAGCTTGCTGAATTGAACTGAATTACATTTGATTGCATTCCTAAGAACTGTGTCATCTTCATCTTCATCTCCTTACATTACATAAAAGGGGGGGTGGATTGTCCAAGAAAGTGATAACATTGTCTTTTGCTGAAACCCTATCAAGTTTTTTTTCTGTACTGCATTTTCATTCCACCTTGCATCCATTTGAAGCCATACAAGTATTGTTGCTATCTTATTCATCCTATAACCACTCATCATTGATTATAAAGAAGTGTGCTAGTGCCAGACTATCCATTATTGATTACTGCTCAGATTAAGTGTGATATTCAATTATTAATTTATTATAAAGTGTGATATACATATATATATTGTTTAAATTCTCAAATAAACCTTTTAACTTGCAAAACAGAACTACTTCTTGGCTCAGTGGGGTCAGGAGGATTCCAAGAGAGGGGTGTTATATAGGGGCAGTCATCCAGAACTCATGAACTGGACATAAAGATATATCAATAAGGGTTTCCATTCAGTATCCCAGACTAGGCATTGACTTAGCTGTAGTGTTGAATTGAATCCTCTTACAAAGTGGGGGCTCGAGCCGGACGTTTGGGTTAGATCTATCACTTGTGCAGATTAATACAGTGTGCCAGCTGACCAGATACACATATCCGGTCGGATCACCACGCTGTGTTACGCTGTAAAGCACTCCTCAAAGGAACGCTCTAAGGAAAAGGTCTGTTTTGCAAAAATAAAATACAAACTTCTGTAAATCAGGAAGGAACTCAAATTCCAGAATGACCACGTTGGTAGATATGAAAATAGCCAGAGAACACTTCTTACATAAGCTATTTGTGAGAGGTGAGTGGACTCATCAGGACCAAACGGTCTGGTTGCAGGCAATCGCGCAACAGGTCACTGAAACAGGGTCAGATATATGGGGAGATCAGGGTCCCCTACATGTGGCCCTGAGTGAACTATATATGGCCCCTAAGGCCAAGGATGAGCACCACAAGATTGCCAGGGTAGCGGCCTATTTATATTTACATATGGGAGCCATGCAGGACAAATGTGCTGAAGGCGAAGATCTGGCGAGTAGGCAACTGCTGGCACTACAGAAGGCCCAATCTGATCTGGACTCTTTTGAGCAGAGGCTGCTCAGG
Organism: Ambystoma mexicanum; assembly: GCF_040938575.1. NCBI lineage: Eukaryota > Metazoa > Chordata > Amphibia > Caudata > Ambystomatidae > Ambystoma > Ambystoma mexicanum. The sequence continues at coordinate 1,091,410,218 of NC_090937.1, read as the reverse complement.
AGCCAGGAGTCAGAAAATGACAGCAGACGGTACATCACTAAAATAAAGGAGGATATGGATGTGCTGCAACAGGAAAAGGCGGACCAGGATACCAGATTTCTGGCCTTGCAGAAGGAGTACCAAGAAGGTTTGGACTCCCTACTGCAGAGCCAGAAAAAGCTGGAGCAACAGTTAGACTTCAATAGGGCATGTGCTGAGCAGGTAGTCACCCTGCAAAGCCACCTAGATAGGGAGAAGGCAGAGAGCAATAAACTGATTTTGAAAGACCTGGATACCCAGGCAGAGTTTGACCAGGAGCGCCAGAAAACTGGTGCCTTCCAAAGGCAAAGGGACGACCTGGCGGCACAGATGCAGGCTCTTAGTCAGGAAAGGGATACCTTAGGCCAGGAAGTCTGCCACATAAAAAGGAAAATGGAAGAAAATCACCTGGCCCTCCAGGGACTGGGTGACCTCCAAAAAGAACACCAGAACTTGTTAGAGCACACCAGGAGGGTGGAGGATGCTCTGGCAAGAAAGGAGCAGGCCAATAGGGACACAACTCAGGAGGTAACCGTCCTGCAGCAGAGACTGGCCCAGTACTCCAGGACCAATCAGGAGGCACAGAGAGAAAATGAGGCTCTCTGTCAGCACAATGATAGGCTCCAACAACAGGTAGCGATGCAGGAGCGACTGATAGAGTCTAGTAAGGCCTTAACTGAGGAACTGAAAGCGCAGGCTCTTGCATTGCAACAGGGAGCAGGGGTGGATAGAGACCAGGTTCGCTGGGAAAGGGAAACTCCTGAGCATAACCTCAGGAGCCCTAGTACCAGAGGCCTTTATCTCTCTCAGTCCCTGGACTCTGCCACCCCCATATCCCCCGGCGCACATGAGCACCGGGCCACAGGGATGGCAGATTACTATCCAGCCAGAAGCATGGAGCTCATAGGCCAGTATCTCCCAGGAATGGATGGGCGGGCATCCGGGTATGGGCACCCAAGCACAGTGCAATTTAGTGGGGAACCCCAGGAGAATAGGCCCATTAAGGGCATCCTGAAAACTCTGCCCAGTTAGGTCAGTGGGGGGGTACCCATCAAATCCTGGCAGCAAGGAGGAATCTGAAGACTCCTCTGAACGGCGCAGGACACAGGAGACCAGGTCCCCACATTCTGCCAGCCAATCCCAGGCTCGCAGAATCCGGGAAAACCTGGAGGATCAGACAGGAACCTCTGGGAGCAGTGCCTCTGAGTCAGAGGATGAATGGACCAGGGTTACCCGAACCAAAAAGGCCAATAAGGCAAAAAGGGCCTTGCTTAAGGACCCATTGAAGCAAATAAAGGCAATAAGGAGTGTCATCACGCCTTATCACAAGAACGCCAAGTATTCTGTTTGGGAACACTTGGAGCTTTACGAGCAAATGATGTAGACTTTCCATTTGAAGGACAGCCAAAGCTGTATTCAATATGTAAAGTGGACCTTCTCACCAGAATACTCCAGTTTCTTTGCGGGGCTGGAGGACCAAAATCATTTAAGATGGTCCACCAATAAGGCGGCCATCTTGAAACATTTTTCTGTTCACAGAAATCCTCAAGAGGCTCGCAAGGCAGCCTACAATTTGCAATGTGGGGAGGATCAGGCCCCACAAGAATTTGTGCAAGAACTGAAACGTGCCTTTGCGCAGACCACCAGAAGGGTACGCACAGACAGCAGAGAATTTGTCAATACATTTTTCCATGCCTTGCCCAAATATATAATGACCCAGCTCGTGAGAGATTTTCATGAGAAAAGATCTTTAGACTGGGTCATTGAACAGGCTACCCGGATCTATGAGGTGCAGAAGCCCATAGAAAATAAAAGCAATACCCAGAAAAATCCCAAAACCAACAGCACCCCTGCTGCTGCCAAGGTGGCAGAGGTAAAGGTCACCCCCGTTTTGGATTTGGAGATGGGGGGGCCTAAAAACCTACCTGCACCTAATAATTCACAGCCCAGAAGGCCCTCGGGCCAGTCACAGACAGGGAGTCGAGGAGGTAGTCCCACAAATGGGGTCCCCCGCTCCCCTGACTATGTAAGTCCCCGCTACAAGGGAAACCGACCAATCCTGGGTTATGTGTGGACTCCTCCAGCCCAAGGGGGGGGGTCCAGCCAAGCACCTGACCCGGGGAACTTCCCTCCTAACTTCCCCCAGGAGGGCAGAAATTCTCCAAATCCTGGGCAGAACTTTTTCCCCAGGTATCCGCCCAATTTCCAGCCCCAAAATCCTCCACCCTTCTTTCCCCAATTCCCTGAGCCCAGACAACCTAATCTGGGAGAGGGGAGGCCAAGGGTGGAGGGGTACCAAAATCTTCCCAACCAGGGGTACTACCAGAGAAGGGATAGCTACCCTTCCCGGGATCAGCCCAGGGGAGAAAATAGAGCCCCGTATCAGCCTGAGCGGGTTTCCCAGTTAGAGCGCCAGGTCCAAAATATGGCACGGGATCTGGGTCACATACTGAGGGCTCAACAGAACCCTCAGATGAGCATGCCACCGCAGAATGCCCCAAACTCTGGACCTGGTGCTCCAGAACAATTACGGGGGCAGCACCCCGATAACACACCGGTTCCCAGGGAGGAGGCACAAGGGGAAGGGGGGTGTAAAGCCTTGGAGGAAGATTCCTTCCCAACTTGTAAACAGCCTCTGGAAAACCAGGAACCGGAAACAAAATCTCCTACCCCTGAAAGCCTGCCTCCCAAGGAGCAGAGGGGGGGTAGGAGAAACAAAGGACCCAAACAGACCCACTTTGTGGAGGAGGTACAGATCTTCCAATTTGAGGGAGAGGGATCCTCAGAGGATCCTGGGGAAAGGACCTTCTCCTTCAGAGATGGGGGAACTCCTCCCAAAGAAAAATGGGTCCGAAGGGATTCCAATCCAGACTGGGGAGATATGGAGACTGAGCTACCGCCGCCCATCATCTCATCCCAGAACCCACAATACCAAAATCCCCTGGTTCAAACCCATCCTGGTGACTGCCTCCAAAAAGGGGGGGCAGCCCAGAACCGGAACCAGGGGAACCCACAATGGCTCTGATCTCCAGTTGCCAACTTTTTCTTTCAGATTCCCAGGGCTCTCCACAGAATTCTGCCCAAATCTCTTCTCTCGCCATGTCCAAAACCAGAAAGTTAGCCCACCAGTTGTTCAAAAATGTGCATTATCTGTGCCCCCTTGAGGAGAAGGAGGGAAGATACTATGCCCCGGTACAAGTACAGGGGCAGGGTACAATTTTGGCACTGGTGGACACTGGATCCCAAGCTACCCTTCTGTCCAAAAGGGCCTTTGATGAACTAAATGAAGGAAGGGGGAGAATTACCGTATTCCTCTCACCTCTCTTCCTGGACAACTGCAGAACTTTGACGGGAAGGAAATTCCCGTTGAGGGGACAGCAGACTTGGACATTAAAATTGGGCGACACAAGTTGAAACACCCGGTCATAGTAGTGACTCCAGAGGGCACCCCTTGTTTTCTAGGGAATGACCTCCTGAGAAGGTTGTCACCTCTAATAGATTGTGTAAACAAGGTCCTCTGGACCCAGACTAGCCGACCAATAAAATTAAAACAGAGTGTCAACCATGTTAGTTTAAACGGCACCTGCCACATGGTTGAACAAAAATCTGACCAAGTAGAATTTCACTTCCAGAACGACCAGATTCCAGATGTGACTTTAATAGCAGTAGGACAACAGACTGGTGATGGGGGGTCCTCCCTATTTCTGAAAATCAACCTTCCTTCCAGTTTAAGGTGGTATTCCGCACTGGAAGGAAACACCCTGAAATTCTTTACTAATCCACAATCAGAAACTCCCACTCCTATAGTCCAGAAAGATGTGAAATCAGCTCAGAGCCTGGCTGATATTCAGCATATTGGAGAGCAGTTGTTCATCCCTGTTCAGTTAAATGATGGGAAGGACTCTGTTCTCGCTCGAGTGTGTGTGAACAACGGTAAGAGCTTCATCAGCGAAGCCATGTTCCGCCAACTCCCAAAAGATCCAGCCATTCCCACATTCAAACTGATAGACAAATGGGAAATGGACCTGGAAGCACCTAATTCCAAACATCTCCTGCCAAGCAGGTGTATGCTCAAAATCTCCATTGGCAACAAGAGCATAGTCCATAATTGTTGGGTCGTGCGAGGCGTCACTGCCGCCTTTTACTTAGGCAGTGACATTCTCAATCGCTTTGCCAATAGTTTGGACCTAATAAACTTCAAAGCTTGGCCCCGATTAGCGGATAATCCCATGGGCTTTGATGATCCAGAAAAAGCATTTAGGTCAGCTCAATTGCTACCTTATGCAGTTGAAATTCAGATCAAAGAGGAAGTCACCATCCCAGAAAGGACCCGACAATTCTCCCTGGAAGTGAAAGTTAAAAGAGGACAATATTTGCAAAACCCTGATGCTTATATACATCTAAATGCTTCTCTCCAACAGCAACGGTTGGGGGTGAACCCAACTCCATTAGTCAACATAGAACATGACACCATTCCAATAGAGGTGGATAACAGCGACTTAAAGAGTATTACTCTAGCCGCAGGCACCATTATTGGAATGGCGGTTGATGACCGACATTTTTCCATTGATTTAGGAAATGAACTGTTAGGACCAATCCCCAAGGACTGTTTTGACAGCGACAGTGAGGACAATACAACACCAGACAGGATGTTTACCCGGCATGGGGGGAACTTCCTGGTGTACACTTCCTGCCCTTATGGTAAGGAGGATGTGACTTGTGACTTGTGACTTCAGAAGGGATGAGGTGATTTTCCAGGTTCATGAAGGCTGCCTTTCCCACCTGGTGCCTCCAGTCCAAATAAGCGCTCTGACCAGGGACTTCTCCACCCAGCTGGAGGAGGCCGCTGAGATAGCCAAACCAGAAGTCTTTCCAGGCTTCAGGCAGATGGTGGAAGAGAGAGTCAACCTAGCTGATGCCTGTGTGACTCTGGAACAAAAGCAAAAGTTGAAACAAGTTTTCTTGGATTTCCAAGATCTCTTTGCGGTAGACTCATATGACTGTGGTCGCACCGACATCCACACAACAACAAGTCCCACGGACCCTGGAATGACTCCAGTGTTTGTGAAGCAATATCGTTTGCCTCTCGCATCCATGGAGTCCCTTACTGAAATAATTAAGAACCTTGAGTCCCGGGGGATAATTCGTCCAATACACAGCACCTTCAATAATCCGGTGCTGGGAATATTGAAGCAGAACGGCCAGTGGAGACTCTGCGCCGACCTTAGGGAGCTCAACAAACGGGTCCATACTTCCCGATGGCCTCTGCCCTACATTGACCAAGGGCTGGCCCAGATCCAGGGGTCACAGGTATTCACTGCAATAGACCTGACCAATGGATACTGGACCGTGCCTGTCAGTAGGGAGGACCAATACAAGCTGGCTTTTACCTTTGGGGGCCAGCAGTACACATGGACCCGGACTCCCTTCGGATACCTCAACTCCGGCAATTAATTCAACATTTTCCTACATAAGGCCATGCCCGACCTGGGAGCGAGGGGTAACCTGGCTTATGTAGATGATGTCCTCATCAAAAGTTCATCTGTGGGGGAACACATAGCGGAGATCCGTTATGTTCTGACCCAGTTGAGGGCCGCCGGAGCAAAACTTTCCTTTCAGAAAGCACAGTGGTGTAGAACCCGTGTTAATTTCCTGGGGCATGAGATTACTCCTCAGGGTCTCTGTCCCCAGGAAAAGAAAGTGGAAGCACTTCAGAAACTGAAAGACCCCAAAACTCTGCGGGAACTAAGGAGCCTCCTTGGACTGACTAATTATAGCAGAAAGTTCATTGAGGGCTACGCAGAGATCACCAGACCCCTGATTCATCTCCTGAAGGGGGGGGGGTCAAGTGGGAATGGGGTCCAGAACAAGCCGAGGCAGTAAGTCAACTCAAAAGAAGCCTCTCACAAGCGCCTTGCCTAGCCTACCCGGTCAGAAACAAGGAGTTCTTCCTGGAGATGGGGTTCTCTAATACGTGCTTGACGGCAGTATTATACCAAAAGCATGACAATGTCAATAAAGTAATCTCCTATGCGAGCAAAACTTTATCCTCTGTGGAGGAAAAATTCAACGAGTGTGAGAAGGCACTCCTGGCAACGGTGTGGGCACTGAAGAATTACCGGCCGTTTATCCAGGGGGAACACATCATAGTGGAGACTCCACACCAGCCTCTGCAATATCTCCAAAGTGACAGAATCCGGGCCGGGAATGTGAGTAATTCCCGAATTACTTCCTGGATTATGTCAATGCAAGGCTTTCCTGTGGAGGTCAGATATGGCCAAAACAAGAAGAGTCCCCTCGCGCAAGGTCTGGCTGACTTGCATGATTGTGCCAGAGAAAATTGTCTCGAGGACAAAGTCTAAAAATCAAGGACAACACGGAGGCATACCTTAATTCCCCACACAAAGTCTTTGAAGAGGACAAGTGTGAGGGAATGCCCACTGTCTATGTGGATGGATGCTCTTACCATGTTGACAACAACGGGGAGAAAGAACTGGTGGCCGGCGTAGGGAATGCATGGGTGAATGAGTCCCCAGAACCCTCCGCTGGATACAAAATTGGTCCCCGAAGTAGTCAGGTGGCAGAATTGATGGCTGTGCATCAGGCCATCCTCACTGCTGTCCAGCATCAACTCCATGAACTGGTCATAATCACAGATTCGGATTATGTACGGAACGGGTTCGAGGAGCACCTGGTTAATTGGAAAACCAGAGGCATGTTATGTGTTAACAACAAACCCTTGAAACATGGGAAGTTGATCCAAAACATTGATGATCTGGTCACATCGAATGGGATGACCACCTACTGGAAAAAAGATCAAGGGTTATTCCAAAGTAGAGGGACCAGACAAAACTGGAAATGACTTAGCTGATCAGCTGGCCAAAACCGGGGCCATCCAAGGGGATCTAATTGAGATTGAGTCCCTGTTGGGGGAAATCCAGGTCACTGCTATCACTAGGTCCCAGACAAATGCTCACAATGATCTTTCAATTGCCCAATGGAGTAAGGAGACCCCTGATGCTGATTTGATTACAGCTCAGAAGGGACACCTTGAGGACCCTGAGAACTTTCCCCTGACGGATACCGATTACATTGGGAAAGAGGACCTAAGAGTGTTGATGAAATGTCCAAAAAAGTTCCGAATCCAAGACGGTTTGCTGGTAAGGAAATCCAAAGCTGGCCACGATCAGTGGGTGGTTCCTACCTCATTCCGAAGCCTGATGTTAAGTCACGCCCATGATGCGGCCACCGCCGGTCATAGGGGGTTTCACACAACACTGGAAATCTTAAGAGAGGTTGCATACTGGCCACACATGGGGCAGGACCTTGACCAATACTTGAAGGGGTGTCTTGTGTGTGCACAATTTCAGCCATTATCCCTCACGCACCGTGCGCCCCTGCAAAAGAGGGGGTGACACTGCCATGGTCAGATTTGCAAATCGACTTTGTAGGCCCTGTAATCCGCTCGTCTAGAGGAAACAAGTACATGTTGACCATTACATGCTTGTTTACCAAGTGGGTGGAATGTCTCCCAGCCCCAAACTGCAAGGAAGAAACAGCAGCTGCCCTGATGATTAACCACATCTTTTCCCATTTTGGTCTACCTCAAAGGATTGAGTCAGACAGGGGTAGCCACTTCACCAGTGAAGTAATGACAAAGATGTGGGAGATACTGGGGGTCAAGAGAAAGCTACACATTGCTTACAGGCCAGCGTCTTCTGGGGCAGTAGAGAGATATAACCGAACCATTGTGAGCATATTAAAGAAGTTTGTGGCAGATTCTGGGCCAAGTTGGGATATCCCATTACCTCTGGTCCTAATGGCCATCAGATCTACCCCTTCGTCTGCAACCAAAATGTCACCATTCGAGTTGATGACTGGACGCAAGATGGTGCTTCCGCAGCATTTGCTCTACAGGACCCAAGAGCAGACACTAATAAATGACTCCACAACTCATGGTGCTTTGGGATTCACAGCTTTGTCATGAACATATGTTGCTTGCTTACATGCATGCTTTGCAATACAGGCATGTTGTTGAATTGTGTACATGGTGTAGATGTGTGTGTGTGTTTGTGGGTTGTATGCTGTGGTGGAGTTTGTACACTATTGCTGAATTTGTTCATGGGCCTCATTACTACCCTGGCGTTGGGCCATGGTGCTATTAGCAACATGGTCCATGCCGGATTCCGCCATGGTGGATGGCGGATTTACGACCCCATTCCAAGGTTGGCGGGGCGGTAAATCCCCATTCACCATGGCCCCTTCCCCATTCTCATTTTTGGCCTATAGGGCTCAATTGGAATGGGGAAGGCGCTAATTACGGCACCGTAAATTACGGTGCCGTAATTAGCACCAAGGTCCCTTAGCGGGTTGGACTTTAACGCCTGCAAAAAGCAGGCGTTAAAGTGTGAATCTGGCATTAAGGGTTTAATGGCGCCGCAGCCTTTTACGGCGCCGTTAACCCCTTAACGCCAGTGTTGTAATGAGGCCCCATGTGTGTTTGGTAATGTTGTGTGTTGTTAGTGCTTAGCATGGTGGCATTCTTTTGATTGACTTGTAGGAGTGGGGCCATCAGACGGCTGCAGGTGGAAATGGCTGTTCCTCCGATTTATTTCTTGTGCACGGGCACTGCATGTTTGGTGTCAGTGTGTTAGTGATGTCTGAATGACTTTATGGTGGTGTGTGTAATGGTGTGCACACATGGATGGTTGTGGTGATGGGTGCGATGTATCATGATAGTGTTTGGGGTCTTTCATTGGGGATATGTACTCACTTGTTCATGTGTCTTGCAACATGTTCCAGATGGTTTAGTTGTTAGTTGTTTCTGGTGACAGCTCATTTACCTCTGCCCATTCGATACTCGGGGTTGAGGTCATTTTACATTGAGTTGCTTTCTGGTCCACTGATGTTTAGGTGTTCCTTTGGCACTTGCTAAATATGCCAATTCATTCACTGGTATGGGTATTTTGCATTGTGTGTGTTGAGGGAGGATGTGGCCCGACTATGGATGAGGGTGCTATGCTCATCACTTGTGCACTTGATGGTGGATTAATGTATCCCTCCCAACGTACAATCACCCTCCTGCACACATCTGCAGTCAGCCAGATCATGCTCTCATATCGCGCATCACCTCTGCCACTAGAATGCAGCTAAGTGCCATGATTGATTGTTCGGTGTAGCTGGACACATTATCAGTCTCCTTGACTCGCACACTCCCTGACAGCATTCACATCACCAAACCACAAGCCTCTAGTACTTGGGTCGCTACCAGGTCCACCCCTACCTACCTACCCTTGAACAGGCTAAAAGGCACAAATACATTCTCAATAACGCTGTCCAATCTCAGATTCCTCTGACTTTGGTCCTCCAAAGGCATTCACCTACAGTGCTTAAAGGCCATTAAAATGGGCCAAAGGCACATTTAAAATGCTGCATTGTATTACATTGCATTACTATGTCAATTGTTCATGGAGTGGTCAATGTGTAGCTGTTGCAACAGTATGCTGTCCTATTGATGTGCATCTGAGCCTGGCCTACCAGGAAGTCATGGAAAAAGTTGCAGTCCTGGATGCAACACCAGTGATCCCAGTTGTTCATGTTGCAGGAGGATATGTAGCGGGTGTACTTCATGGTGGAGACAGAACAGAGGAGTTGAGGTAGGTTATTGCCTCCACATAGGACTGGTATGGGATCAGACTAGCGGGGGCTGCCTGGGGCTGGGTGCGGAGGTCAGTGGGGGAAGTGGGAGATGGCAGGACTTGGTGGCTGCCTGGGGTTCGGGGCAGAGATCAGTGGGGGTAATGGGAAGTGGAACGACTTGAGGGAGCTGCCTGGGGTTAGGTGCGGAGGCCAGGGATGATGCGCAGTTTCTCTCGGGTGCTTCTTTGAGTTAGGGGGTATGGCTGCAGTTAAGCTGGGGTGTTTCTTTGAGTTACGGTTGAAGAGTCGCAGTTTTGCCGGGATGCTGCTTTGAGATAGGGGTATGGGTTGCAGTTTCACCGGGTACTGCTTTGAGTTATGGGGGACGGGCCGCAGTTTCTCCAAGGTGCTGGATGGTGGTGTAATGGTGCAATGTTGATTACTTGTTGGTATTTCTTGATACATTTTTGACATTTGTCTGGCGCAAAGGTTGTGTGTTAGCGCTAGCTTTTGCTTGTGTGGGGGCGTGTTGTGGGCGTTCTAAACCTCAGGTTTATATGAAGTATGGCATGTGATTTTCCTTGCCCTATTAGTAGGCATTATTTGGTGTTGTTGCAACATTCTGATTAGTTTTATAGATAGTAACTGACATCAAGCATTGTGACGGCCCTTTGAAAACTGCTGGTGCACAAGCAGGCTAGGAAGATAGCTTGTGAGTTCAACGCGCTCGCCTCAGTTATCTGTAAGCAACCTGAAGACACAGGTTCAAATCCTAGCAGGTCTTACCCACCTGCTAATCCATCAGAGCTTTGACATGGGAATGATACTGCATAAAGTGTTATAAAAATGCATCTTGTTATAGGTATAATGCGAAATAACAGGGATGTGTGCCTCCAGTGTTTCATAAATCAGTGGCAAGGAACTGTTTGCATCCCCTGACTTGGTGAACAGTCTTATGCATGGAAAGAACACACCTTCCCTTCCTCCCAAGAATGTTCTAAGGCTAACATCCCTTGTGGATATTTCACCCTAGAACTCCCATCAGCCCCAGCAAGCCTAATGGGCGATGAGGCATCATGGGAGCAGTAGGACGTCACATGTGTAGGGTGCTAGGTTGGCTACCCAAGCATTACACACATAAAGAAAAGATATCTATGGAAATGCTTGAGTCAACACCTTTCAGGGAAGTACACTGATGCCCAGTGATTGACTCAAGTCCTTTTACGTGGCAAGTGATGTAGATCATAGTCAGACCATATCGAGAAAGTATATTTGAAATTCACTTTAATGCGATTAGGAGAGGATGGCTTTGGTATTTAGCAAACTATGAATCTATCAACCTGTCTGAATTTGGGTATGTGGACCTAATCGCTGTTCTTGGATACGTCTACTGTTGTGTGTGCTATCCTTTACAGCGGGCGATGCTGCAGGTGAATTTGCTTTGACCATTCCAAAAAGGTTGGATGCATGCTTGTGTCGAGTGTCCAAACATCGCTGAAAGGATCCTCCACCCCATGGTTAATGGGAGCCGGAGACGTACTTTCTGGGTAACCAATCTCCATCGATGCCAGCTCCCCATGCAGGTCTTATGGGCGCATACCCCTGTCACTGAATGTCCTGCCCATCGTGCCCTGCGAGGCTGGGTCTAGTGGCAGATCGCCTCAGTCCCTTGCAGCCTCCACCTCACCCTGATGTCACCCTGGAGAACCTAAGCATCTCCAAAGAGACAAGTACCTGTCACATCAAATCCTTAGGTATATCATGTATGTAAGGAATGAACTCTTAGTCATCTGCTAGTCTATGTAGTGTTGCACGCTGGTTCACACGTTTTTGTAAACCTGCATTATATAGGTGGGTCGCTATGCCCTGAAGAAAAGTAGCCCACCTTACCTTACTGCATCGCTGCCATTGCTCGCCAATTGTGGAGGCAGAAGGGTTGTGCTACATGTATTCTGCTGAATAAATTAGTAATTTGGGAATGAAGCAATCTGAAAGACTTTCCCCAAGCTGCTGGCTTCTGTAGTTAGCTGTGCCCATAACGCCAGCTGCATGGACGAGAGGACGTGATTGGAATCAGCTAATTGGCACTGGCTGAGTGCTTCCTTTAGCTGATGGCATAGCTCACCAGGGATCAGTTTAAAAGGAGAGCTTGAATAACTGGCAGCAAGTATCACAGATTCTGTATTCGTTGTTGCGTGGCATGAATAACTGGCAGTCGTGCTGCCCCCGCTCAGGAACCACTCGGTAAGGTAGGAGAGGAGCACATGGTGAGATGTAGCTGAAAAGGGACAGAGCCGGGTGAATGACCGGAATAGACAGAAAGACAAGGGGGCAGAGAACGAGAGAGAGAGAGAGAGAGAGAGAGAGAGAGAGAGAGAGAGAGAGAGAGAGAGAGAGAGAGAGAGAGAGAGAGAGAGAGAGAGAGAGAGAGAGAGAGAGAGAGAGAGAGAGAGAGAGAGAGAGAGAGAGAGAGAGAGAGAGAGAGAGAGAGAGAGAGAGAGAGAGAGAGAGAGAGAGAGAGAGAGAGAGAGAGAGAGACACTAAGGAAAAGGAAGAGGGAATGTGAACCAATAATCAGAACTGATTTAGCATTTCCACGATCATGATTGGAATAAAGTGATTGTTTTAGTAGCACATTTGAAATTCACCCAGCTTGCTACCACACCCGCAACGTCAATCAACACCTAGTGAGGAAATTGCCTGTATCGCCCTCTTGACTGACCCTGCCTATCATGTGGTGGCATACGCATGTAGCTACTTGTTATTCACAGGTACCGAGTTCGATACCTCCTATGCACCGGCCTTAGGGCAGGGAGGGCTGGGTCACCACTCGGGGCGCCATGCACCCCAGGGCACATTAGGCCCCATCCACGCCATCTCGGAGGAGTCTTTCAAGGGCTCCCCTGGGATGGCGTAGTGGGAGAAGGCGCAGCAGGCACCCTTTGTTATTAATATTAATTGCGGTGGGGCGCATTTAAAGCATCAGCATCCTATTCAGATGATGACCACCCGGCTCCGACACGGGAGCAAGGCGGTTCGCATTCGAATAGGGCTCTCATGCATTAGAATGAGTGTCCTATTCCAGTGATTAACTCCCTGCCAGGTGCCAGAGCGGGGAGTTAGAAAAGAAATGTGGTGCTCCTGCCCCCCTTCCCTCTCTCCATGTTGACCAGGTGCGCGCGGGGAAGGAGGAGTGGGGGCAATTCACCCAGGATGCTGCTGCCGCTAAGGCCGGCCCTGCCAGCAGCAGTATGATCAGGGGTCAAGTCCTAAAATTAAAGTGAGGGGACTCATCAACAAACGCAATGGGATGTGACGTCACCAGAAATCAGCATATCAAGGTGAAATATGCACATTTCATTACATTGGCTTTGCAACCACCACAATTGCACGGGACGAATGGCATTTGCCTTTTATAAAATCAGCGCACACACAAATCCAAGAGAGGATATTTTCTTCTAATAGTGTTTTTGAAAACGTTAAGAGGTGTGCGTGTTTTAAACTCCAAGAACCAATGCATATGTTTTCCATGGGACTTGCAGTACCGAAATGGCACATTTCACCTTTAGTTGTTTTGTATTTTTCATCAGGTTATATAGTGTAGCGGTGAAGTGTCCTGCTTGCAAATCTGACAACTGAGTTTCGATCGGCGAGGTCGGCTTTAATTCGTAAAATCAAATAGAACATTCAATGTTTCTCATTTTACTTGGGGGACTGAGTCCCCCCTCTGAAAAAAGTGGGTGGACTGCGTCCCCCACGTGTACCCCGACTTGAGCCCTGAACTGTACAATAGAGAATTCCAGCAAAATGACAGAAAAAATTAAGAAAACCGCGGTTCAGGAAGGTATAATCCGCCAGGATAGCATGCAGCCGGGGTTATCCTGGCGGCTTTCACTTAGCGTCAGAATCTTCGTTCTTTGAGATCTTCTCTATCTATGCTCGCAGACTACCTCCCCTTTCCACACGTGGCAGGATGTCATCGATGAAGGAGATCCCTACCTGTTAAAAGTTTTGATTCAAATGTAGAAAAAATAATTATGTTATTTCTATTTGTAATATGATTATGCAGTTCACAATCTTGCAAATCTATATATTTTTTTCAAGTGTCGCTTAAATATATCAATTCGGAACAAAAACATACAGTGAAACATCCATGAAAAACATTCAATAACTCTGTGTAAGCAACAAAAATGCAATACATGAAATTACTTCAATATTGGATTTGATTTGAGGATGTTTGTAGCGGTGAACGACCCGAAGGCATATCCCAGCGTTGGACATATGACCAACATCAGGTAGTGCCAAGGGACTTAGAAGAGCCTTCAGCCACTTCCTGAAAATTGTTAGACTTTCCATTTTCCGAAGATCTTCAGGAAGGATGTTGCAAAAGAGGGCAGCAGCTTGTTTACATTTAAAAGCGGTACAGCTACAAGAGGAGATTCCGATGAGCACAGGTTTTCTTTAATCAATACCATTTTAGCTTTTTTCTTGAGATAGTTTGGGGGTTGGTCATAAAACACCTGTGTGTTTAGGTCAACACCTTCGATGCACAATGTGTTAAGGTCAACACCTTAAATGCACAATGGGCCTCATTCCGAGGTTGGCGGTAAGGGGTTGACGGCGCCGGTAAGGGTGCCGGTGCCATTAACCCCTTACCGCCGCATTACAAGGTCCTTTAGTGGGTCCCGCTAAGGGCACCTGGTTTTACCAGGCACCCTTAGTGGGAGCCGCTAAAGGACCAGGGAGCTAATAACGTGCCCGTTATTAACGGGCCCGTTGTTAGCTCCCTCTCCATTCCCATTGAGCCCTATGGGGCTGAAATGGAAATGGGGATGGATAAATTGAATGAGGAATTACTGGGTCCTCCAAGGTTAGAATGGCCCGGTAATTTCTCATTCAAGGAACCTGGACCCGGATCCGAGTTTGGAGGCAGCCATGCCGCAAATAGCAGCAGGGCTACCTCCAAACTCGTAATGAGGTCCAATATCTGTAAATACTTTTAAATACAATGGGCCTCACTACAAGTATGGAGGTAGCCATGGTGCTATTAGCACCATGGCTACCCCAATACCGCATACCGGGTCCGGGTTCCCTGAATGGGGACTTACCGGGCCATAGACGACGTAAAAGAGACCTAGGCAATGTTGCCTGCGGCGTGGGCTGCACGCCTTTACATCCCATCGGGATTCTTCACATATTACAACATCTTAATAATTCAGTTGGAAAGTATTTGATTCGTAGGTTGTATGATTTATTCGTTAATCTCCAAAAATTGGTATACTGTTGCTTTTATATGAGCAAACATCATTAAGTGGCCAATGCATTTCAGACTATGTAGCCCTTCATCAGGGCCTTGTCTAATCAACATAATAGCCAGATTTCATAACAGACATCAATATTATTGGAAATGTGACAACACATTGTAAAAATTAATTGTAAAAAATATGTTGTGACAAACAGGGTACACACATACAGAAAGATAGAACATACACAGAGAAGAGAGAAATAAACATTTTTTCATTAAGAATGTACTTCACTACAATATTATGTTTTACTATCATGTTTAGATGTGATGTGTTATCACCTTACTGAATCTTACTCTTAGTTTTTGTGGTGGCATGCATACACTCATAATTACATGCTCCTCATGTGAAAATAACCATGTTTCCAGAGTAAATCTACTACCTCTATGTAGCGTGATAGTTAAATGTTCTATTGTTGTGCTTAATACCAGATTGGCTATTTATATGTGAGCCCATGCAGGGAGATGCCTCTATCGTGCAAACCGCAATACTGCATAAGAATCTAACCTTTAAGATGATGTATGGAAGTGCAATTCGTTGCAGTTCAATGTACGGCTTAGCCGCCGTAATTCCAACACAAGCGTAGACCTATACAAACATAGTAACGTTACTTAATTGAAATGGAATCCGATTACGGAATCCTAATTGGACCTGTCTCTGTTAATGTCTCTGACCTTCTAGGCGACGTAGACACTGTCTCACGCTAGCTCATTACTGTCTGCTATCACCTAACTAAGTAAACATGAGACGTTGCTATGGTAGCGAGGCTCCGGTTGCTGAGGTAAGCGCCACACTCAACATGGACGTTTGTCCGTGTTAAGGTGGCCAGGCCATTTTGTGAGGGGCAACAAAATAATTACAAATGTTGAATATAAACGTGAAGGTGGATTCAATAATGATAATATCTTTACAAATTCGAGAAGTACAATAAATTCTGACCCAATTAGGAACTTAGACATCACGAAGAGTTACAGACCGTGAAATGATCTGTATCTCAAAACTATGGCTGGTAGGTATCGTGTCGGATGAGTCATATAATAGCAGTGTACAACATGTTATGCTCTTTACGCTATAGACTATTCAGTATAATGGACTTTCTAGAGGATACAGTGACTAGAGGATATTGTAGACGGTATGATAGTTGCGAATGTAGTGGTATATCTTGATGTGTATGTTGTATCTAAAAGTACAGTAAAACAAAAAATGCATGAATAGCCGAAGGTGAAAGGTTATTAGAGATCTGATTGTGCGTATGTCACGTGGGTGAAATGCTGAGAACACTCATGTGTTGACAAATACCAAATACGTTCAACTCGATAACTGGTCTCTGATGCAAAGGATTTTGAGTAAACAGGAAGTACAATTTAAACAATCAGTCTAGGGTAAACAGGAACAAATTATAAGAAACAGTTCAAATCGAGTTCTTCGTTCATTCCTCTGGGTGATAGTGTGTCCAGTCGATCTATCCAATACGCTTCTCTTTGTTGTCGTCTTCTTTTTAGATCAATACCTGGTTGGTAGTTGTTCAGTACTTCTAGTATTTGAAATCTCAATTGTGCTGCTGTGTGATGTTTTGGTTAAAATGTCTGGCGACCGCTGAGTTCATATTCTTGTTACGTATGCAAGACTTATGTTCGTTCATCCGGATTTTCAGCTTATGTCCAGTTTCCCCTACATAGCATAGCCCACATGGGCAACGTATGCAGTAAATACAATTCTCTGTGTTACATGTTCCAAAATATCTAAGTCGAATCTTTTCTCCGGAATGAGGATGCGATACTGCTGTCCCTTTAATGACATTGTTGCAATTATTGCAGTTCAAACACGGGTATGTTCCCTGTTGTTTGTTCTTCTGATGTGTGTCTTTGTTGTCTTTAGTGTTAACAAGATGGTCGCGTAAATTGTTCGTGCATTGGTACGCAAACACTGGCTTAGTCTGAAATAATTCTGTTGTTCGTTCATCGCTGGTGAGTATGGCCCAATGTTTGATGATACATCTCTTTATTTGTGCACTCTGGGTTGAGAACTTAGACACATACACTATTGTTGGAGCATCTTTCTTTGTTTTTTGTTCGAGTGTGCCAGCTCTGGTCTTATCTGCTACTTTGGATAATGTTTGCCAATAGCACCATGACTACCTCCAAAGTCGTAATGAGGCCCAATGTATTTCGGCATTTAAACTCCAAGGTATCCCAACATGTGAATACATAGATATTGACAGCAGTTAACAAAGAAGGCTATTACATTTTCCTGCTTGTCAGGACACCATATATTCACCTTCCTCTTCAGCTGTTTGTTAGCCCAAAATATGCATTACCACAATTAATGTAGATATAATCAAAGGGGTTGTTTGATGCTAGGAAATCAAAATAAATGTGCCTCATAATCCTAGATCAGATCCATCGCACAAACATCATTAAGCATCAGGAGCACTCAACGTCAACTGTAACTTTATCGATTAATGGCCAGACTGCATCCGGACAAGATGCCGTGAATCACGAATGCCAACCCCCATAATTGTATCCACAGGATGTGCTTTGAGTGTACTGGAAAGTAACCCCATCCCCACCAAACACTTTTACAAAGATATGTCCAGGGTCTAGGATCTGGCCCCTGATAGGCTGGTAACAAATGTTGGATCTGAGTCTTGGACATCAATAGTGGCTTTTGTGACATTATTTTTCACTAAATGAACTCCAAACTAGTAAATAGGAATACTGTGAATCCGTTCTGGTTCCCCTACATAATATATGTAATAGACCACTCCATACTTTGCATGGGTACATTCATTTTTGATCAAGCCCTGAAGAAGGCCGGGTGTCCACAGAAATGTATCAACTGCACCTATTGCAGAAACTAGATGGCCTCAATTTAATAATCGAAGGCTATTTGTATAGTGGTAGGTAGGGAGTACAATGCAGCATAAAAGAACTGTTTTAGTCGTATACTGTGGTTTTATCAGAGAATTACTTTGTGGGAACATATGTTTTAAGGGTTAGGGGTGTAGGAAGTGTTGGGGGTGGAGGGTATTTTTATTTTTTATTTTATTGGGCATTTATAAGGCACCTATGCAACAGCACAGTGTTTCAAAGCACCACACGGCAAAAGGGAAATGGAGAATTGGATCAAATAATCAATACAAATGACATAAACGACAACAGTCCTACTCGTCCTTTTGACATTTGGAGCGTGCAAGTGCAGAGAAAGTGAAGGGGGGCGAGGGGCCCCCAAGGGGGGTTTGCAATAAGTGCCAGTTGCAGAGGCAACAGGTAAGTGCAAGGGCAGAGATGTCCCAAGTAAAGGGGGAGGTCAACCACCCACCAGGTAAGTTCAGGACTAAGACAGCACCCAGGCATGAGTAGGCCCATGGCCATTGAAGGGGGGGATGCTGCTGTCGATTGGAAGATGTCCAGGACCCGATTGGACTCATGAAAACAGACAAATAGAAAAAGTTTTATTTTTAAAGTTATAAAAAGCTAGTCTTAATGAGGTTATAGTACAGCGCACATGTTAAAAATACTAAACATAAATATTTAGTAGCCTAAATATACAATTTCTCTGGAAAAGACACACGATTCAGTGTATCCGGAACATGGACGATGGGCCTCATTCCGAGTGCGGCGGTAAGGGGTTAACGGCGCCGGTAAGGATGCTGGTGCCGTTAACCCCTTACCGCCGCATCTGAGGTCCTTTAGCGGGTCCCACTAGGGGCGGATGGTAAAACCAGCTGCCCTTAGCGGGAGCCGCTAATGTACCAGGGAGCTAATAACGGGCCGTTATTAACGGGCCCGTTATTAGCTTCCTCCCCATTCCCATTGAGCCCTATGAGAGCTCGAATGGGGATGGCTTCCATGAATGAGGAAATACCGGGTCCTCCAAGGTTGGAATGACCCGGTAAGTCCCATTCAGGGAACCCGGACCCGAGTTTGGAGGCAGCCATGCCGCAAATAGCGACATGGCTACCTCCAAACTCGTAATGAGGCCCGATGTAGAGGAAAGCAGAAAATTGGAAATGTATGGTGCCTCACTCATGAAGTCACCGCTTCGGCTGAGCACCCTTGGCACGGTGGCATTCTGCCCCTCGAGGGCCTTGTGTTATGAGTAGCAACCCTGCGGTGCACGCCATGGACCTGGTAATACAGGCACAATATTCTCTTCAATCCGCGTCAAGCATGGCTATCCTTTAGTTCCTCGCCAGCCAGTTAAACACCAAGAGCTCTGTTAGTTTCTCTTGATTCCACAAAGACCAGGGCTCAAGTCGACACGTGGGTGGACAAAGTCCCCCCACTTTTTTCAGGAGTCCCTCCACTTTTTTTCAGAGGGCTCCTTAATATGCTAATTTCTGATGTCCATTAATGAGTCCCCCACTGTTTGTTTAGGTCTTGACCCCTGACAAAGACTGAGCATACATATATAGTGGCCCTCATTAGGACCCTGGCGGAGTGGGTTTCCGCCAGCGCTAATCGCGGCGGACCCGTCCGCCGTACTACGAGTTCCCTCAGCGCCATGGAGGTTTTCTCCGCCTGGTTTTACCGGGCGGAGAAAACCATGGCGCTAAGGGACCTCGTTGTTAATTACGCCGCCGTACTTTACGGCGGCGTAATTAACTCCTTCCCCACTCCCATTATACCCTATGGGGCAAGAATGGGAATGGGGAAGGGTAAAATGGGGATTGGGGATTTGCCGCTCCGCCAAGGTCGGCATGGGGTGGTAAATCCGCCAACCCCCATGGCGCTATCGGCGGCTTTCCGCCATGCTCCGCGGTGCATTTAGCACCGCGGATTCCGCCAGGGTCGTAATGAGGGCCAGTGTATATTATCAGATATCATTGGCAGGTCAAACAGAAATCAAACAATATCTCCAAGCATTCAATCCTGAAGATGCACTTGTTGATATAGCTTAGAAAATACAGATACTGAGGACGGTTGATTGAAAGGCATTTTCCCATTTGCTAGGGGACTGGGAGGTTGGATGTGATAAGTTAGCAGAGCAACCCCCTGCACTGAAGTATCAAGTGAGGGGCAGTGGGATGTACTGGCCTGGGAGAAGGCAATGTGCACTTACCTCAGCATATGATGGGAGGGACGCCTTTACCTGTGAAAAGGTGGCGTCCTGTGTTATGAAGGCAAGGTGAAGGGGGGAGAAGCTACATTCAAAGAGGGGCACGCATGTGGGTGCATTGAGCAGCAGCGCGTGACTGAACAGATGGCATGAGACGTGGCTACCAGCCCGAGCATGGAAGATGGACACACTGAGGGCCTCCTGGCCAGGAGGTGCTTTCGAAGAATGACTGTAATATTGACGAGAGACAAGATGGAGATGTAGGCTACTTGTGCACATTAGTTCTGGACATGTTGAAGGATACTAATGGAAGATTGCTGCTTGAACATGGTCAGCAGAGAGACACGGATCTATGACCTACTTCCTGCTTGGGTCTTTTGCAAAGAGAAACGCTTGGTCCTTTCCTCGCCTTGGAATAGGGAATCCCCCTTATGATGAGCTTGTCTATTCTTGCAGGCAGAGTTGGATCTTGTATCTCTGAGGCTTACTGAAAAGTTCCAGGATGGAGAGGGGAGAGCTGCTAGATCAGTGTCTAAAATGGTAGGTTAGATCCAGTAAAATGAGTCTTATCTGCAAAGGATTCAAGGAAGCTCCCTAACAAACGTACCAGTGCACTCTGTTGCGTAGTGACGTCCTTGCACTGAGTCACGCCATCACCTTACCCATAGGAACAAGCATGCACCATGCACAAGTGCATGGGCCAGTCCAGGGGGGGGGGCTCGTGATTGACTGAGACTCTGTAACAGAACAGCCACGTGAGCTTTATTCTTTCCAGCTTTCCAGTGAATCTTTGTGGGTGTTCCCCTCAAATATATGGAGAACAAGTAATGAGGCAAGCAGACGAGAGTGCCAGCCTCAAATCAAAGCTAAACTGTGTCAGTGGCTGAGCCATAGCACGCAGGCTCAGGACGACGGATTCAGCAATCCACAAATCATGCACAGTCGACCCTCTCAACACTCAGACTGGGTGGTTAACATCTCTTCGCCTGTAGCATCAGCCACATCTGACCTCCAAACATATTTCAATTGCCTCTCTACCTGCCACGCATCTGAAAGGACTCTTAGGATCCACATATAATTAGATATATGTGCACTTCGAGCATCATTATGAGTTTGGTGGTATTTCCAGCAGCAGGAGGTAAATCTGGCAGTTTACAAGTTGCAGGGTGGAGGTGTGAATCCCCATTCATGCAGCGCCATAGGACTTCATGGAAGACTTGGAGTGTTTACTGTGGGTGGAATATAAACCCTCAACTTTTTATGTAGGTGGCATGGAGGGTAAATCTCCAGCCTATTGATGAAGGTGTGTCCTCCCATCACCTCCAAACTCAAATATGGTGGTGCAGCAAAAGTGGCAGCAGTTAAAGTACCAAAACATTTTAACCAAACCATCATAATTGTAATGGGTTATTTATAACCCGCTTAATACCCAGAGGTTTCTGAGCGCAGACCCCGGGATTGAACCTGTGTTGCTCTTCGTCGTCTTGCTTCCAAGATGAGCACGTTGCCCTTGAGCTATCATGTCTTACATATTCAAATAACCTAATAACATATAATAACAAATAACAAAATGCTAATTGATTGCAGATTCCTGTTATGTAGCGCTCTGAGGTATTTCTAATTTTGTTTGGGTTTTATAAAGTGCAAGCCTAGTTAGGCAGCAATGGAACATTGTGCATGTCATTGATGGCAACATATAAGGTAAGGTGGGAGATAACAATATGTGGCATGGGATGTTCCAGCCCCGGGGATGAAATATGATGTGGGAATGCACTGAGACTTTGTGGCAGCTAAGTAATGATTGAACAGTAAGGTCTTGAGTTCCTTCCTGAACTATACGAGCAATGGGGCAGTCCGGGTTACAACCAGGATGGTTTCTATTAGGAAAGATTTCATAATTGTATGTAATTTTCCCTCCATGTGGCAACCCCCAAACTTGTTGCTGCTGTTTTACACCCTCATCTAGACTTTGCCAGAGAAGCGCAGCCTTCCGCCGCACTCCTCTGGGCCTTCGCTCAATTCTTATGGGGAAACTGACATGCCCTTAAGACAGTCAGTACTGGAAGACTTCGTTTCCCTTAGTCCTTTCCTCATGTTGCAGCTTTTGTGCAACATGAAACAAGAGTGCACCGTAACTTACATTACCGCGCTCTTGGGTCTCTAGTCATTCCAAAGGCCCTAGAAACTCTCGCTGGCCTATTAATGAATGGTGCAGGTATGTCACAGACAGGACTGGTGGCAGCTCTCGTATTCTTTGTGTTTTTAACCCTTTTTTGCCATGTTATCCGCGCTTACCGCGTTTGGCACGAATAGGTGGCCTGGCTCCCAAAATGGCCATGCCAAGAGGTTCTTTGTCCTGTCCGCTGACCGTCTTGCCCCTTTAGTTTCCCAAGGTCGAGCAGACCCGGGGCAGTCCTTATTTGGTCATGCACATTCCCGCGAAACCCCAAAGCTTTCGCGGGCTTCTGCATGCCTTGTGTGTGCCTCCAGGATGTGGGCTGGGATGTCTGTTCCCAATACACATCCTGGGTGCCAGAGAGTCTGGTGTGTCCTGAATGCCTGGGACCACCGTGGTCCGTGATAGGTCCACGTATGGTGTGAGTGTTTGTGAGCAGTTCTCCCATTGGGTCCTCTCCGTTTTGGCGCGAAGGGAACTTTGGATAAGAGGAGGCTGAAAACACCACTAAAATGTCGATCTCATGAGTTCACACCGAACAAGGGATAAGGAGCCAAGCATCCTGCAACAAGAAGCTGAGTCGAGGAATCGCTGGTGACCCGCTGAAGGTTTGGCACCCTGAGCCGCTGTCGTCCTGCGAGACCCCTCTGCATCTGATCATCCGAGAAGGTCTGCGAAGGCGCTTCGACCCATTGGAAGAGTGGTATCAACTATTCCCAGGACCTTCATCAAACCCTGCAAGTAAGCCTCTTCGGAAGTGTCCCTGGGTCAACCAGTCAACCAGTGGGCTGACCAGCTTACGCAGGACGTTTTGCTCTGTCACTGCCGCCGTTTCAGGGAAGCCCTCGGAACTTGGTTTACTGCTTGCTCTGTGTCCACGGCACCCTCACACCGAATTTCGTACACTTGGCATTCCCCGGTCTGAAGTGAGATGAGTGCGCCCGGACCAGAGTAAACGCGGTTGCCGTGTTGCCCTGCTGTGGTAACAACCTGTGCACGTCCGCTGCATTTGGGACACCCTCTACCCTGCATCCTGCTACGCAGAATCTACATGGTGTCGAGACCTCCTGCTCATCGCAGCTGAACCTGCCAGCAACGTGAACTGAACTGGAGAAGTCTGGGTCTGCCTGCGTCGGGGACCAGTGAGTAGTCCATACCCCAACCGGTGCACCCTCGCGCAGGAGCCCATTTCTTTTCTACCGCTGTTGCGAAATAGCGACTCTATCCCGCACTCTCACCCTGCCCCTGCCCACACGTGGAGGTCTTGCTTGAGTAGTGGGGCCTTGTTCTGTATCGCTTCATTCACCTTCCTGAACTGCCTGATATCCTTGAAGAGGCCCTCCTTTGTCTGTTGGCACCAGCGCATGCAGGTACTTTTGAGCATAAGGCTCCTCTCTTCGTAGGGCTCGGACTTCTTCCTAGTTAGGTGTATTTCGGATGTTGAACTGGGCCTAATGATTACTTGCACTGCCTGTTTTCCTCCATCTTCGTGGTCTACATATTACGTGCTCCTAGCTCCTTAGACCCCTCGGTCTTGTATATATATTGTATTGATTGTGATGTGTTCATTTACTTTAGTATTATTGTGATTATTTGCTATGGTCGATGTTACAAAGGCCTTGTAATAAATGTGTCTATATTTTTAATATAACACCTGTCTGGAGTAATTTGTAAGTGTCCTTGCTTTGTGTGCTCATTGCGGTCTTTCAGTCACCCTCACCCCTCTTGAGACTTAGGGCCTGATCACGACTTTGGTGGTAAGGCCGGCGGTATTACCGCCGGCGGTATTAGCACTACCGCCGAACTCAACCGGCGCTAATAGCGCCGGATCACGAGTTCGGTTGTAATGTAATTCCCCATTGAGCCCATTCGGGAATGCCCCATTCCCCTTTGGGCTCAATGGGGAAAATTTGCGCTCTTACCGCCGGCAGATTTACCGCCGGCGGTAATAACGTGAATTTTCGGCGGATTTCCCCCCAGCCAAGAGCTGGGGCGAAATCCGCCGAAGTCCTGATTTGGCAGACCCTTAAATCCGGCGGTAATAGCGCGACCGCCGGATTTAAGGGTTACTGCCAAAGTCGTGATGAGGCCCTTAGTGTTGACCGCCGCCATCGCTACCCTGATTGGTCTGGCTTGTACAGAGGTTACCCTGTTCCAAGAAACTAGGCTGCCCTTCTGAACCTCTGCCCCTCCAGGCCCGAGTTCAGAAATCCATCTTAACAGTTTCCAGTATGCAAGAACATAGCAAGAGAAAGCTTGTTTCCTTTCTATTTTCTCGCATGCCAAGTTCATTTTGAGCCAAGCGATTGGCCAGGCTCCTGGTGAAGTGCGACTGTCCGCAATGGCTACTACTCGACGGGAGTACAGAGATGTGTATTGTCTAAAACGCCTGCCCAGATTACTACTAAACCAGCAGTGATCCCAATCATAAAGGTGAAACTGACACAGCCAAATAGGTATACCTCATTTGCATGGTTTGGTAACGTGGGCCAGGGGCAGGCTTTACTCTTCAGGAGGGGTCTCAGCCGATAGAGTTTCAACACAAACAATAGTACGGTGGTACCAAAAAAGGGAGAATGTCCAACCAAGGTTCTAGAAAAACAGTAAATTTAATAAAAACAAACAAGGTGCACAACTATCTAAAAACACTAAATACTCACCCGTTAAAGGAAACACAGAGAATACAAACTTTTAGAATAAAGAGGAACTGTGGGTGGAGACAGGGATGCAGGCAAATGATTTGAGCAGCACATGTTAAAATTCAAGGACATGTCTCTGAAAAAGGGAAAGAACAGGGCTTAAAAGTCACTAAAGATCTTTAATGCGGATCAGGGTACAGGGCCTCTTTAAATACCTTTCTCTCTTCTGTTTGGTGATCAACGGTGTGGTGCTGTCTTCTTGGTACTTTTATGGGGTTGAGACAACATCAAGACATTTCAAATTAGTAGTCCTGGTAGATCAAAGGTGTTGTGAGAGGTCATGTCGGCGGAAAGCACTCAAATGCAAGGCAGTCTCTGCAGCAATGATCAGCTCGATCGGCTTAAGCACAGACAAGTGAGTCTGCTCCAGGAGGTTGAACTGAGTGTTGCAGTGCTTTCCGCGATCAGCTCAAGGTTGCTGGAGCGCAGGCAGGCGGTGAGTCAAGTAAGCGGCGCAAAGACGGCGCAGCAGATCAGAAAGCGGCGAGTGTGCAAAGCAGTTCTTGTTCCTCGTGGCAGCTCGAGAAGTGCCTCGAAGCAGGATCAAAAGCTGCTCCTTGACTCCCGGATGCAGGGGAGAGTAGGCTGGTCAATTTGAGGTGGTCAACCGCTCCGAAAACCTCAGAGAGGCCAAGGAGGACAGAGGTATGGTCGCCTTTGTCCATAATTTGAAGAGCATCAACTGTGAAATGGATGATGACTGTTTCACGACTGCATTTCGGCCTGAACCCAGAATGGAAATCGCGGAGCAGGCCTTGTTGTGGTCGAAAATGAAACATTCTGAGGCTTCTAAAAAATCGCTAAATGCTTACCATAAATAATTGCTGTGGAGCCTCCTGTTTTTTCAGCATAGTTTGGAACTTGTCCTGGGAAAAGCCAGTTCTATGCATTCAGATGTCATGCAGTTCCACCAGCTGCCATTCCTGCTCAACAAGTTGGAATGACGTGTAATCCATTACACCTGAGATCTTTTCTGGCAGCAATTTCTTGGTAATGAAAACCATATAATAAGCCAGCGCCCTAAAAGCAAACAGAATAATTGTATGCTTAATTTGAACATTCAGTGACACAGTACAAAACGCAAGGTACACCACACAATGGAAAAATACTGCAGTCAAACCATGGCAGAGGAGGCGCTTCTTAATTTGCATGATTCAGAGAAAGGCAGATGTCACCTTTTTCACACACAAAAGAGACGTGAACATTTCTGAGGGGCTGTGGCATAGCAGGTTCACGTACTGGCCAACCCCCTGGCATTCATTAGTGTTGGAAATGCTCTCCCAACACCAGAAGGCCTTAGTGAGCGGGTCATTGTGGCATGCCACCTTTGGGCCTCATTACAACTCAGGCGTTAAGGGTTAACGCCACCATTAACCCTTAACGCCTGATTCTGATTTTAACGCCTGCTTTTAGCAGGCGTTAAAATCCATGGGGCTAACCTGCCATGGTGCTAATTACGCCACTGTAATTTACGGCGGCGTAATTAGCGCCTTCCCCACTCCCATTATGCCCTATGGGGCAAAAATGGGAATGGGGAAGGGAAAATGGGAAATGGGGATTTACCGCCCCACTCACCTTGGAATGGGGCGGTAAATCCGCCATCCACCATGGTGTAAACAGAGTTTACACCATGGTGGTAAAGTTGGTGCACTTAGCACCAAGGTTGTAATGGTATTTCTATTCATCTTGAGGGATAGAAACGCCAGTGGGACAGCAATGGTTCATAGTGCTGCTTTCGCACTTAAAGAAAATGACCGAAATAGGTGAAGGGGAATGCTTTTGTTTTCTGCACATTTCAAAGTAGATCCCATTTCTGAATTCTGGATGCATTTTAAAATGTGCGAACACTCCCCCTCGACACTCTGCTTTGCGCAAGTGTGCACAGCGGGGAACAGGGCATCAAAGTGTGCTCATCATATTGATCCCCTTTATGAATGGGGGGCTATTCCTGCATCCCGTTATCTCTTCATTTGTGGCAGAAAATAGTTTAGGTATCAGGCCCTGAATGTTCATCTGAGTAATGCAATCTCAATGGTTGTCTGTCAGAATAATGATTTGCGCTTTCTGGCACAGATATAAAATAACTCCCTTCTTAGTGTTCACTATTAGGTGGCACTGTACACCCTACCTATAAGCTGAAACTATTGGCCTGGAAAGTGAAGATAGTTGAGAGATGGGATATGAGAAGGAACACATCACCATTGGTCGGCGTTTGTTTTTTTCTACTCAAGCCATTGACCACTGATGTCAATGTTAATCCCTATTTAATGTCTATTTACATCCATTACCTGCCCCTCCCCAGCTAAAACAAAATCCCCTGTTATCCATTTGAGCCAGCTCTGTGCTTTTAAGGGGATGATGATGTTAATTCTAAGCAGCCTTGGAAAGGTAATGAATTAAATGCAGATGTAAACAAGCTCCTAATGTAATAAGAATGTCTTAACCAGGCATGCATATAGCCACTAGATTTATAAGCAAAAGCTCTGACCTTGCATCTGTTCTTTGCACTGAATGCCTGTTTAAAACATGCATTGGCATTGCTAATCGGTTTGACTCTTGTGTAGACATTCGATAGGCATGTGCCTGTCTCTACCGTAAAATGCCTAGGTAGTAAAGCTATTTGCCAGCTGTTACCATTGTATCACCATGTAGTACCATTAGCACAATGCCTGGGAAATTCCTGTCCCATTCCTACACGAAAGCCAATGCTAGTTTCAGATGCATTTGTTGATTTTAGATGTTTTTTAAATTGGGTAATTCCACATCCCAAAATCTCACCATTCCCGACCGGTAGCCTTCACCCCGCTTCTGCTAGCATTTTCCCTAATTTTTAGTCTATGTTACTTTTTCAATATTTACCCTTTTCCACTGACCCTTTTTTGATACAGGAATGTGGGCAGTTCTTGGAATGCAGGGAGAGAAATTGTAATCAAATTCCCTCCCTGCTTCCTGATTCTTGCTGCTGTGCAGCCTCTGTGATGGGTGGGGCTGACAACCCTGAGGTCCTCTCTTTGATAATTAATTCTATGGATAATACATGTATGTTAACGGATGGTGTACTATCAGAGTTAAATGTATAAGTAAGGCCAATCAATTCACGTAGAACGGATTGGGCCTCATTAGGACCCTGGCGGAGAGGGTTTTACGCCAGCGTAGTGCATGGCGTACCTCTCCGCCATACTACGAGTTCCCGTAGCGCCATGGCGGCCTTTTCCGCCTGGTTTTACCAGGCGGAGAAAACCATGGCGCTACGGGACCTCGTTGTTAATTACGCCACCGTATTTTACGGTGGCGTAATTAACTCCTTCCCCACTCCCATTATACCCTATGGGGCAAAAATGGGAATGGGGAAGGGCAGAATGGGGATTGGGGATTTACCGCCCCGCCAAGGTCGGAATGGGGCGGTAAATCCGCCAACCCCCATGGCGCTATCGGCGGCTTTCCGCCATGCTTCGCGGTGCATTTAGCACCGCGAAATCCGCCTGGGTCGTAATGAGGCCCATTGTCTTTTTTGGTTCGTGCCTTTAATCGAACACTGTTTATTTTTTATATTGCTTGTGGTGACGGGGTCCACAACGTCATCAGCGTGCATTTCCGCGCGATGGCCTCATTGCGCACTAACATGCATGCAGCAATTACCAGCAATATATTGAATATGCAGTTTCGTTGTGGCAGCGAACACAAGCACATTTGTAGCTGCTCGCTAGTTAATCCAGGCTGACTTTTTGGATAAGTGAATGTCCAAACTTCCGAATAACACAAAGATTGATCTCGGGCAGTTGTGATATGTGAATGTTCAAGGAGATGCTTTCTTTCCCTTGTTACAGCACTATAGATATACAACAACTTTGTATGTGAGCAGCTTCCAGGCCTTGATTCAGGTACTACTTTCTATTTTAAATTGGAAAGTATCTTTGATTTGTATCCTATATTAACACAATTAGATCTCACGAATTCGTTATAATAGCTTAATTCTGTTTTTTCTTCAAGGTTTTAGCTGGACACAACAGGCAGTTCGTTTCTAGCTGTGTCTCTTCTTCAAGACAGGAATGATTGTTTTGTACTTGTCACACAACATTTGAAACTATAATTCAAACAGTGGGGGTGATGTAGAGATGTATAAGCTTTTATTTTATTTTCAGATGTGTGCACTGATGAAGGACTTACTGAGTCCGAAATTCAGTGGCCAACAGTATCTGACTCATGAAATTGTGAAGTATATGGGGTTATCATGAAATACTTTGAATATAAAAGCATTTTTCGAACTATTATAAACAACCACATTTGATGTAGTTAATACTACTTGGGTGCAACCAGTGCTGTGGGAAGCTCTCACATGTTTGCTTTTGCTCATAGGACCTGTGGTGTGGACCATTCATCAATACGGGTTGTTTTCTAAGAAAAAACGTTACGCATCCATGTTTGTGAATGCTGTTTGAATGTGTGAATTCAACTGTGTGGGCGTGATTTTGTGTGTATTAGGAATCCATGTTTTAATGTCTGTATTAACACAATTATTCATAGTATTGCTGCTGGCCCCCTCATATAAAGATGTTATCTTGTCAGATTAATTTTGCATATTTTTGTCTCTTATCATCCTCTTTGGCATCCATTCATTAATGCCTCCCTCCAACTCACTTAACTGTGATCAGGTTTTACAATTTAGCCCATCTACAATCCAAATGTATGTCCTAAGTAACTGACAATGCCCAACATAAATATTTGCAAGTACCAGAAAGTATCCTCCAACAAGAGATGAAAAGCACAGCAGAGCAAAAACAGAATTGGGCCTGTCAGCTAAACTACAAAGAACATTCATCATGACAACAGCCTGGAGTCATAAAATGCCCCAGCCCTGATCTAACAATATGGAACGCCAGATGTTCTGTTACTGGGCAAATTAATTAGAGATGCCATGTACTATTTTGTAAATAAGAACAAAAATGGTCCATCGAAATTACCTTAGAAATCATATTATCACTTGTAGCTATTGAACACAAGGTTATAGCGACTTTTGGAGAAAAAAAAGAAATACAGCTTGAAAGTTCATTTAGACAGTTGTAATACAATATATTTGTATATGTGATAATTATGCTAATTGGGCAAATGTGAATAGTTTTGCACAGAAACAGCATTCAAGTGATTCATATATCCTAACGTCCGTGCTAGCGAGACCATTATTCTGATCTGGGGAAAAAAGTTTATGTAAAGGTATCAGTGTGTAAAAAGCCAAATTTTGTCACACAAGCACACCGTGGCATTCCAAGATGAAAATGCATAATCTGATTCAAGCAATCTGATGAACGCATAATCACATATGTGGAAAGCTGTTTAAGAAAGTTAAAAATGATTAATGTCAAAATCTCCAATATTACATCACATCACATGGGAGGGAAAATGGGTTTAGGAGTCATTCCCATTACATTGACCCCTTTGTTAATATACCCAATGATTATGGAGTGGTTGGTTTAGTGTGATGTCATTTTTTGAAACACTGTCCTATCATATATATTGACCAATTAGATTAGATAAATGATACACTCCTTTAGTGGGGGGTGGGGAGGTTTCTGCTCTATAAAAGTTCAAACCCTTAGATTCTGGGAGAGACACTTGCTCACTACCGGACAGATGGGGAGGAAGAAGGAGAGAAAGGAGAATGGATAAAAAGAGAAAGCTCTCCCTTTGGACCCATTTTTGGATTACTAGCAGTACACTGTAAGAGAGACCTACCTGAAGTTAAGGTACCAGGCCTTCTTCAGTGGATGAGACAGCAGACACGCTGTAAAGGGAAGCAGACAACATCTTGCTGGCTGATGCTCACCTGTACCTAAGGGGGAACAATTAAAACCAGTCCTTAAAATGGTGTCCTAATGTCTGTGCAACAGCCAAAAATAATTCATATGTAATTAAAATATCAAGGGCCAATGATTCAAAAGGGGGATATAACAGCCCCTTTTATTTGTGAATTACTGAAGGGGGATATATAAATTTACAGTAGAATCTGGGAAATTATCTTGTATTTCAGAAGTGTATCTGCTTCTGGAATTATAGATTTGCTTGAATAGGCCCCGTGGTGGGTATTCCTGGAGATCCCCTCTCTTCTGCTCTGTGTAAGACACCCAGCATAGAAAACAATTTTTGGGAATCAAAAGGACACATCGCTGTATGGATACCTAGAAAAATAATGTAACTAAAGTCATTCCTTGGGTGCAACACCAAGCAGAATCCTGTTATTACCGCTACACTGCTCAATGTTAAACGGAAAGGGTGATTAAACGCTACCCATTTTCGCGCCTTTAAGTTGTACATTGAATATTTTGCACATGAATGCAATAGAAACACCACTGAAGGGAATTTAGCAAACATACGTTTTGAACATACATTTTCCTTTTTACAATCTATTTACATGCAGGAATGTCAAGTAGAGTGTATTTCAATTGTTCTTTGGGAGTTTGGGAGCCGAGTTGTGAGCAGTCTGCAGCAGTCTCTCAGCGTCCTTTTGCGGAAGTCAGCCTTTTACAGCCCAAACAGACCGCGGAGCGGGAGCAGAGTTTGGGAGCCGAGTTGTGAGCAGTCTGCAGCAGTCTCTCAGCGTCCTTTTGCGGAAGTCAGCCTTTTACAGCCCAAACAGACCACGGAGCGGGGAGCAGAGTTTGGGAGCCGAGTTGTGAGCAGTCTGCAGCAGTCCGCTGCAGACCCGAAGCAGGGCCTTAATGGAGCCTGAAGTCCGCCCGAGGACGAAATCCGCCATGACAGAAAATAGGGCGTCAAAGTATCCATCACATCCTGCCAAAGAAATAACGTACTCTTTGGAAAAGTGTGTAGAGCCGCCCAGCTCTCACAACCCATCGACCACGCAAGTGATCCAAGCAAACAAGCAAGCGGAGAATTTGAACAACCAAGATCCACGACTCACCGCAAGAAACCCCTCCGAGCCCGGGGAGGGCGGTGCAGGGCCCTCCAAGACGGTGTAGAGAGCCGATGAATGCGGAGCAGTGGCCCCAGCGCCGGAGCAGCTGGGAGAAGCAAACACGGGTGAGTGGAGCAGCAACCTGGGACTGGCAAGGACGGGAGACGGGGCTGCAGAACCAGCCAATACCCCACCCGCGAGCAGTGTTCTTCCCGCCTCTTGGGCGAGTGACCACGGCGCGGGAGCCGTCGGAGGACGGCCTCTGCCCGAGGCAAATTCGAACACGGCAGTCGGAGTGGGGGATAGTCAACCATTCACGTAGGTTGACAATTCAGGCACTGCAGTAACAGCTTCTGATAACGCCATGAAGAAAGGCGCTCCCACGGACCGACCCAACGTTGCAATGGACAGCGACATCACGCCCCTGCTCACAGAAAAATCGATGGGAGATAACGGAGGGGCCAAGACCGCAAGGCAAACCCCACAGAGTCTCATAGAGGACACTTCCTCCGATAAAACGGCGGATCAAACAGCCAACCCATTATTGAAACTAAACATCACTGACATGCCCTGAACGGGGCAAACCACAAAAGCTCAGCTTCACCCCCCAGGAAAGCGGTAAGGGAAATTCGGTGCCACCTCTATACCCCGAGAAGTCAGCACCCACAGTACAGACAAACGTAAAGATGAAGCTGAAAGTACAGAAATTGAGAACATCTAATAATTGCGAGATCTCAGTGCTGGCGATCGACGAAACTTCCGATTCCGAAGCGACCAACACTTCGGGAGCTCAAACAATAAACCCAGAGAAAAAACAGTCGCAACCTCCTAAAAATGTCTTGCAAAAAAAAACTACGCTAACAATAAAAAAAAGGATTACCAAACCGAAAACTCAAAAGAAAACACGAGGAACAAAAAAAGGGGTAGAAAACAGTGAGGAAGAACCGCTGTCAACCGAGTCAGAGTACGAACTAGTAAAAGTCATTAAAAGGAGAAGAAAGCAAAAGGCCACGTTGCCGAACCCTCTGCTTTCATGCCCCCTAAAGGCTTTCTTCACTCAACAATACAAGAGAAAGCTAACTTCAGAACTAGAAGTCTCTGACGCGGAAATGCTGGAAATTGTGCATGAGCAACCGGTTGGAAGCAAGCAGAAAGCCACAGATTCCGTTTGGACTCAAAACAGAGACCCCCCTGGAAACAACGACACGACAAAAAAAACACAGGAAAAAGATGTCGAGATCATAGACCCGACAACGCCTCAAACGAGAGACTATCCAACCAGGAACAGCCCCTGGCAAAATCTCAAGAAAGGAAGACCAGCACGTCCCCTCCAAGCACCAAAAACGCCCTAAACTCCAAACGTCCTACAGAAACAAAGGAGCAAAGATACGCATGGACCAAACCACATCTGGTCACAGGCTTACGAAAAACACTGCCTAAGACGCCCATTGAAATGGAAGGGAACGACAAGGGCTGGGATTTGGCTAATCAAAGAACCTCCAAAAGCCAAACACCAGACGAGCCGGACCCCAACGCCACACAGGAAGTATCAATTCAAGAACCGGTGCTTCCACAAAAAAGGTCTGACAACAATCTTTTCACCCCTAAAAATCGGCGTTTAAGTGAAATTGCAGAAAACGACAACAAACGACAAACCTGATATGGTCACAATCATGTCGGCAATGTCGGTCGTACTTGCGCCATTTTGCAAACTATATGAGGCAATAAAAGAAGATTTACGAGACAACACGGCAATCTTGTCCAACATGATAACCAAAATTTCACATGTAGAGAGCTATCTTAACGGGAAGGAAGCGCAAATAAACGAACAAAACATTCTGAAGAACACAAGAATAGAAGAACTGGAAAAAAAGATCAGCACATTGGAACGGCTCTCCATAACCCAACCGATGGTTCGGGACGGGCCACCGTCATCGCAGCTGGCCCAGGAACAGCCAGCTTATAGTAGAAGTCCTAACCTGGGTACAAACCAAACGCTAGCCCAAACTCAAACTAAAGTGCCACTGGCCAAAAAGGCGGATTCCGAAAAAGCACAAAGCAACTTAGCTAACTCTGTACCTACCAACAAAGCAACAATAGTACCGCCGTTGTTGACGCACAAAGATGAAATAATCGTCATTAATTCCCCTAGAACCACAGATGACTTCTTGCTTGACAAAGTCCTAATGGACCTATCACAACACACGACCGCTTCCACGTGCTCAGACGAGGAAGATTCCTCTCCAAGCACAAGTGAAATAAGACCAAAGAGGGGCGATCCGACAATAAACACACAAGAGTTTTAGGATAGCGAACCTAAAGGCGAAAACCGCCAAGACCATCAGAGCTTCACGACGCCTAGGGCACTAAGACTTATTCCACAAAAAGAACAAGTATAAGCAAAAACGATATGGAGAAGTAGGACCGATTCACAAAATTCTAAGACAAAGAATGGGATACGTACTTTCAAATTAAAGCAAGAAGAAGAGGGAAAAAACTATCTTATCCTTAATCGTTCAAAAGTAATCCGTCTCATGAAAAAAACAAGATCCCTAAGGAACATTAGATCTGACGATCTGGAGCGAGTTGAACCCTACCATTCCAGAAAGCTAGCCAAAGCGTACTTACACGTTAAAGCTGAAGCAGTAGACAACATAGACAGTCAAGTTTTTAAGGAAATCTAACAGATGGGCTTCATACTAACGGAACTAAAAGTAGGAGGGAAAAAAGAGGAAAAGGATTCACCGCCGAGGAGCCCAGAGGAAAAAACAAGAAGGACAGACAAGAAAATAACTAAACTGTTGCGAATTTTTTTTAAAAAAAAGTGTGGCAGGAGAGTAACCAAAGGGAACAAATGGGGGCCAAGGACCATTCAGGAAACAGTCGGCCAGACCCACTGAAAATAGAGCTATTAGATCCCAAGAAGGACCAAGATCCACTTAACCGGCCGAAGATCCTGCAGATCATGAAAAGATCCAAAAACGCTAAGTCACTTTAAAACAGAAAACATCACACTAGTAGAGCCATATCATAGCAAGGGAAGAGCCAAAGCGTACATCCACCTCGACTCAGAGAGCAGGAAAAAAATAAATCAAAACGCCTGTCAAGAACTGATGGCAATGGGATTCAAAATAACAGAACTCAAGATACAGGCCGGAAACAAAGAAGAAAATCACCAGGCACCACAAATGAAGAATCAAAGTCTAGGCGTTCGGACGAAACATGTGATCCAAGAACGAGAAAGATCGGATCCCACCCTCACCCAAGAGAAGACTCGCCCAGAAAACTCGACGGAAGTAAATGCACTGAACCCCACCCGGTATTGCGTAAACCACAAGGCCCTTGGAATTGGCTCCGGTCAACGCTGACGGCAAACAACAATAAATAGCAACGACCAGGGCCAACCCTTTCACACAGCAACAAACCAAAAGGCATTGAGGAGTGGCCCGACAAGGAGAAAGTCTATCTGGGTTCAAGGATTACCCAAGGCATAGAGAAGTGGTCCAGTAACGGGAATTTCTGTTTGGGATCGTGGAATACCCGAGGTCACGCTCACCTAACCCAGAAGAGTGACGTGAACCTCGGCAGTTTCGATATATTATGTCTCTAAGAGACATGGCTAATGGCCAAACCAACTCTGGACGGTTTTACTGTCCAAGTCTCTCCAGCGGTAAAAGGTGCGCTGGGAAGACCGTCAGCAGGCCTATTGACCGCCTTTAAAATCGGCCAGGGCTTGGAAGAGCCAAAGAAATGGAAAGAAGGCTACGAAATGTTGGTGTCTTTTACATCGAGGAATGCTCACAAGGGCAAATCTGGCGGAGGGCATACAAAAAAACTAGCCATTATCAACTGGTATTGGAACCCTCAGAGAATGTCAACGGAATCGTTTTGTTAAAACATGGGCAACACGATTGACCAACTCTACGAGTCTTTCAAAAACATTGAAATAATCATATGTGGTGATCTTAACGCTACTTGCCCCGGCATCCAAACGGCTAATCTCCTAACATCGGACCCCACCAGGAAACGAGGAAAAGCGTGGCAAGAACTAATCGCAGAAAGAGACATTCAAAACATTGACAGTCTCTTCCCTAACCAAAGAAACATCCCAACCTGGGAGCGGGGAGACTCAAGTGTCACTATTGACTATATTTGCATCTCGTCGGGCCTGATAGATCACGTTACGAGATTTGCGGTCAATCGAACGAAACACAGTGACCATAACTTAATCTCATGCTCGTGGAAAGGACAGAGAAAAGTAAAACCAAATTACCCCCTAGAAACCGAACTTACCAGCCAGAGCTCGCGTTTAAGACTAACGGAAAACGACATTCTGAAACTGAGCATCGCATGGGACACCAAAGTACAGTCTAACATCCTGGAAAACACTAAAGATAGACCAGACTACATACCGCTTCTTTTGCTCTATAAAAAACCATGGAGAAAATCCCACAAACCGGCCAAGCACCCACACGCTTTTAACAAAGAAGTAGTGAAACAAAGGAAACTGAGCCATGCCCTGAAAAGAAGAGCCAAAAAATCCAACACCCCAGCTGATTGGGAGCTTTGGCAGAAAGAGCACAAAAGATACTGCATTTGGCAAAGACAACACAAGGCACTCCAATACCAACTAGACACGGAGGCCATGATGAAAAGCCTGATGTCTAAAAAAATCTAGTGAATTCTGGTCCCTTCTAAACAAATCAGCTCTGTCCCAGCAGAAGTCACTGTGTATCGCGGTAGAAGAAAAAAAGTGGATAAACTACATATCTTCGGAATTTGAGGAGGTCTCGGATACACCAACCCTTAAAACAACGAACAAGAACCACAGATGGGTTAATCTAACAAACAGAGAAGAGAGAGAAGCCAAAATCATGAAGCTCAAGCCGTCCAGAGCTCCTGGACCTGACGGACTAACTAACGTGTTATTGAAGCAATGCCCAACGCAATGGTCGGAGGTGATCAGTAAAATCTTTGAAGAGTGCGAAAGGAAAAAGGAAATTCCAGAATCCTGGCTGAAAGCAATAATCGTACCAGTATATAAAAAGGGATGCCGCGAAGATCCGGCAAATTACAGGCCCATCGCCCTTTTGGATGTCATTGGGAAAATCTGCGCCTCTCTTCTTTTAGATCACTATCGAGTATGGGAGAAAAGTGGCCAATACAGTGACAACTTTCAAACTGGATTTTAAAAAAAAGGATCTACCTTGGTAAACATTATGATCATAAACATCTTATCGGCTAAGGTAAAGGAAGGTGCTCCAAAGATCCACTTAGCCTTCATAGATTTATCAAAGGCGTTTGATAAAATTGACCGCAATGCTTTGTGGACAAAACTTGAATCCAGGAACTGCCCTAAATCCGTCCTTGACCCGATCAAAGCACTCCACTCAGACAACTCCGTAAGAATGAAACTCAGTCAAGCAGGAACTCTATCGGATGAGATCAGGATTACACGAGGGGTCAAACAAGGCTGCCCCCTAGCACCATCCCTCTTCATCTCTTTCATAAGCGACTTTCAACACTCGGAAAACGAAACCAGGTGCTTTCCACCTAAACTAGGCAAAACTACCATACCAAGGATTCTCTACGCCGATGATATTATCTTAATCGACCAGACAAAAATCGGCCTTCAACGCAAACTTAACAACCTGGCAAAATACATCGCCAAAAATCACCTGGTCATCAATAAAAATAAAACTAGAGTTTTAACGATTGAGAAAGCGACGAACAAACGTTCGAAGCAACCAGTCTGGTTTCTGGAAAAAGAGAAGATCGAGACAGTCAAAGCAATCAGATACCTGGGAGTCAAGCTAGACAGCTCAAAGACATCTCTGGCGATGCAAAAATCTCTATGGGCCAAAGCTAATCGTCTAACATCACAAATACGACTCATTGATAAAAAATTCGGCAAATTTTCGCTGACACCAGCCTTAAACTTCTATAAGGGAAAAATCATCCCTACTTTGACCTACGGAATGGAAGTCTCGCTTTCAATCCCAACTAATATCTGGACCAAGCTTGAAGGCCTTATTTGGAAATCAGTGTTGGGTCTTCCCAAGTCGATGGCGGCAATCAGAAGGGAGCTGGGCTTAATATCATTAGAAGCCACGGTGGCCCAGGGAGCCATGAACTTCTTCAGAAAAACCTTGACGGACGAGCCCTTGCCGGCCTTCTCTATCATCAAAGACGAGATGGACAATAATAAATGCGAAGCTCTAGGAAAATGGAAAGAAAAAAGGAGCGAGAAATTGCAGGAAATAGGGTGCTCTATCTCAGAGCTCAAAGAAAATCCCGATATAATCAAGAACAAAATAGCAATGGTTGACTGGATACGAACTCTTGAACTGGCAGCTAATAACAAACTGCTGTCACACCTCCCTCCAACCTTTAATAGAGCAAAATCACTGATCAAGTACTGCAGTAAATTTCCAGATAAAAGAAAAAGAATATTGCTGATGAAATCTAGACTCAACTTGTTACCAACACAAGAAATCCTCAAGATCAGAGCCACCTCCGGCACGACAGAATGTCATCTATGCAAAAAGACAGCAACAAAAGAAACTTTAAGGCATTTACAGGCCGATTCATGGAATAATTAGCGCGGCGCAAGTGGCCAAAAACGTGCGATTCGCAGTGGAATAGCGAAAATCGCAGTGCAAGTGCGAAAATCGCACGAAAAGCAGCGCACATCGATTCATGGAAGGCCGTGCGCGAGAAAACCATCGGATGTGCGCTAAAAAAGTGCGCGGCGCACGTTGGCGCACAGGCCATCTAACGGCGTGCGCCAGGTCGCAGCGAAAATCGCACAGGCCACAGCGAAAATCGCACATAGCGCGGCGCACACAACAAAAGTAGGCGGAACACGGGGCGTAACACTCGGAATGGGGAACAACTTGCCAAAATGTGGGCGTCACGGGGGAAGTACAGGGTGCAAGTGCGCGGAACACCCACACGCTCGCCTACAACACGTATTCATGGAATCGAATAGGGCAAAAAAGCGCACGGTCAAACCAGCGCACAGGCACAAACACAACCGCCACAAGAAAGCAGGCGGTAGCGTCTCAGCGCCTGTAATAAATGTGCGCCAAAAGGTGCGCCAACAAATAGCACCTATATACAGCCATGATGAATGTCCTATACTGTGGCCCTCCAGGACAAATGACGTGCGAAGGGGTACCCACAAACACGGACACCCGCTGACTGAAAAATAACGTGTGCGTGTATTCCGGGGTGCGCGGGAACTTTCACACGCGTTTTGGCTGGGTACGTGGATCTCAGGGGTGCGCGGGAAGTCCCACACGCGATTTGGCTGGGTACGTGGATCTCAGGGGTGCGTGGGAAGTCCCACACGTGATTTGGCAGGGTACGTGGATTTCAGGGGTGCGCGGGAAGTTCCACAAGCGATTTGGCTGGGTACGTGCGCGGGAATTCACACACGCGATTTGGCTGGGTACGTGGATCTCAGGGCTGCGCGGGAAGTCCCACACGCGATTTGGCAGGGTACGTGGATTTCAGGGGTGCGTGGGAAGTTCCACACGCGATTTGGCCGGGTACGTGCGTGGACATTCACACACGCGATTTGGCTGGGTACGTGGATCTCAGGGTGCGCGGGAAGTCTCACACGCGATTTGGCAGGGTACGTGGATTTCAGGGGTGCGCGGGAAGTTCCACACGCGATTTGGCCGGGTACGTGCGCGGGAATTTACACACGCGATTTGGCTGGGTACGTGGATCTCAGGGGTGCGCGGGAAGTCTCACACGCGATTTGGCAGGGTACGTGCGCGGGAATTTACACACACGATTTGGCTGGGTACGTGGATCTCAGGGGTGCGCGGGAAGTCCCACATGCGATTTGGCTGGGTACGTGGATCTCAGGGGTGCGTGGGAAGTCCCACACGTGATTTGGCAGGGTACGTGGATTTCAGGGGTGCGCGGGAAGTTCCACAAGCGATTTGGCTGGGTACGTGCGCGGGAATTCACACACGCGACTTGGCTGGGTACGTGGATCTCAGGGCTGGGCGGGAAGTCCCACACGCGATTTGGCAGGGTACGTGGATTTCAGGGGTGCGTGGGAAGTTCCACACGCGATTTGGCCGGGTACGTGCATGGACATTCACACACGCGATTTGGCTGGGTACGTGGATCTCAGGGTGCGCGGGAAGTCTCACACGCGATTTGGCAGGGTACGTGGATTTCAGGGGTGCGCGGGAAGTTCCACACGCGATTTGGGCCGGGTACGTGCGCGGGAATTTACACACGCGATTTGGCTGGGTACGTGGATCTCAGGGGTGCGCGGGAAGTCTCACACGCGATTTGGCAGGGTACGTGCGCGGGAATTTACACACGTGATTTGGCTGGGTACGTGGATCTCAGGGGTGCGCGGGAAGTCCCACACGTGATTTGGCAGGGGTACATGGATTTCAGGGGTGCGCGGGAAGTTCCACACGCGGTTTGGCCGGGTACGTGCGCGGGAATTTTACACGCGCGATTTGGCTGTGTGCTCCCAGGTATTCCCTGTACACCCTCCACGGCCCCTGCAGGCAGCCGACACCACAGGGGACTACCCTGCACACCTGCTCATGTCACCCAGCACCCCCACCCCCAAGCATCCAGGGGCAGCCCCACCAGGCCCCCTGGTATTTATTACTTTACGCCACTTACCTTGTACTGCACTTCCCCCCCTCCCCTTCCCCTTGCACTTTTCCCCCTCCCCCACCCCTGCACTTGCGCGATCTGAATAACACCTGGCCTAGTAGGATCGTTGTCTGTCTCCCCTTGTTTCCTCCTTGCCTCATCGCGCCTTGAAACACCTGTGTATAGGCGCGTTACAAATGCCATATCAATATCATATCACTCATGTCTCCCACCACCCCCACCCACCAGCAGTGCAGGGGCAGCACCACCAGGCCCCCACTCATGTCCAACTCATGTCCTCCCACCCAACCCCCCACCCCCCCAGGCATCCAGGGGCACCCTCC